>NW_026606212.1:15000-2415000 GCF_029834395.1 Sorex fumeus | reverse complement strand
GTGCCCCCTCCCCCAGGAAAAGGAAGAGGAGAAGAGCTGTAATCACCCAGACAGGTTTTGAATTCTGTAGGGACAGAAGAGAGAGCACAGGGCACGCTGGACCCTGGGTCTCATTCCCAGCTCCCAGCCTCCCAAGCACTGAACTGGGAGGGGCCACCCCTTCAGCACCACTGGGTGAGGCTCCAAAGCCCGGAGATAGATAATTAAGGGGTTAAGGCACTCGCCTTGCCGTTAGCACTGCCCTGAGCCCCAACATCAGGAGTAAGCTCTGAGCACAGCCTGATGCAGTCCAACATCCACCCCAGGATTCATTTACTATAAATCCTGTCCCTACAAGAGGAATGGTATTGAGGGGGGCTCTGGGTGCGTCCGTGTATCTCTCTGGGTCTGAGTATTTGTGTGTCTGTATGTGTGTCTATGTCTGTCTGAGGATCTGTATGTGTATCTGCATATGTGTCTGTGTGGGTCTGTGTGTGAGTGTGTGTGTGTGTCTGTCTTGTCTGTGTCTGTTAGTATCTGTGTCTGTCAGGATCTGTGTCTGTGTGCGTCTGTCAGGATCTGTGTCTGTGTGTTTGTTGTCTGTGTTTGTTTGTTAGGAAGGAACTGTGTCTGTGTGTGTCTGTCAGGATCTGTGTCTGTGTGTCTGTCAGGATCTGTGTCTGTGTCTGTGTGTCTGTCAGGATCTGTGTCTGTGAGCGTCTGTCAGTATCTGTGTCTGTATGTATTTCTGCCAGGATCTGTGCCTCTGAGTGCCTGTCAGTATGTGTGCCTGTGAGTGTCTGTCAGGATCTGTGTCTGTGTGTGTCTGTCAGGATCTGTGTCTTTTTGTGTCTGTCAGGATCTGTGTCTGTGTGTGTGTCAGGATCTGTGTGTGTCTGTCAGGATCTGTGTCTGTGTGTGTCTGTTGTCTGTGTGTGTCTGTCAATATCTGTGTCTGTGTGTGTTTCTGCCAGGATCTGTGCCTGTGAGTGTCTGTCAGTATGTGTGTCTGTGAGTGTCTGTCAGGATCTGTGTCTGTTATCAGGATCTGTGTCTGTGTATGTCTGTGTCAGGATCTGTGTCTGTGTGTGTCTGTGTCAGGATCTGTGTCTGTGTGTGTCTGTGTCAGGATCTGTGTCTGTGTGTGTGTGTCTGTCAGGATCTGTGTCTGTGTCTGTCAGTATCTGTGTCTGTCTGTCAGCATTTGGGGGGGGGGGTCTGTGTGTGTACAGTCACAGTAGGAAGTTCTGACAAACTGGACCCAGACTTTCATATCCACCCAGTCCCCTCAGACCATCATCTCCACAGCTCTGAGAGACAAACGCCTTTGGGTTGAGACCCCACACCCAGACGGTGAGACTTCTTGAAGCCCACAGGACTAAAGCAGGAGGTGCTGCGAAAAATAAACAGTGGCTCTGCACTGTAACCTCTTAGTTTGGTTGTTTGGGGAGGGCCGGCAGGGGCACAACCAATGGTGATCAGAAGCTACTCCCAGCTCAGTGCTCAGGGAACCATGCAGTGTACCCAGTCACAACCCGCCTCTCCCTCCCTCTTCCCCCCCCCCAGTACACATGGGACATGCACGCAGCTTTGGGGAGGGGCCCATTTGGTGAGGGGCTTCGGCCTCGTGCCCACAGCCAGCGCGGGTCAAAACGTCCCAGCAGCTGCGCCATCCCACCTTGGCTGCGGGTCTTGCGGTCCCCAACCAGGCTTCGGACGAGGACACCCCTGGCTGCGCCCCACCCCCCGCCCCCATCCCCAGCACAGCCGACTTCCAAGAACCATTTGAAACAATCAGCAGCACCGTTTCCAGCCACGAGGTGGCGGCCGCCTGTTACACTGCATCAGGCAGGAGCTGGGTCCACTGTGGGCTGGCCAGCCGCCCTCTCCCCATGCGGCGAGGCCGGCTGAAGCCGGGCGGTTCAGGAAAGGGCGTCCTGGGCCAGATAAGAATTATGTAACGGGGTCCTTCCTCTTTCCACTGGGGCCGTCGGAGCCCTTGGCCGGATTCCTGGGCCAGGGGCTAATCTGCTGAGAGCAGGTGCCCGAGGCGCGGGTACCCCCTGCTTCCTCCCAGCCTTGCTTCCCTTTTCTGTCCTCCCAGCGTTGGCTCTAGAATTTACCCCCGGCTCTTGCAGAAGCAAAGCTGCAGCCTGCTCATCTGCACACCACATTTCCGGAAGTGTGCGTCCCCCTGGGAGGACTTTCCTACGCATGTCCCCCCTTTTCCAACCAGGAATCCGACAGACTGAAGGGATGTGCCCTCCGCTGTACTGTGAAGTCCGGACCCTCGCGACCGCGCTGGCTTCAGGGTCTGTCCGGCTGCCAAGTGCCCCCTATTAAACCCAAGGCCTCACAACGATGACAACGAGACGGGAAGTGCGGGTTAGGTGATTAGCGCGTTCTCCCCCCAGGCGCTATCTGAGTGTTGCACAGATAAACGATTGGATCTTCCCAGCAACTGCAAGGAGGGGCTGTTTCTGACAGCGTGGGGGGGGGGCGGGGTAAACTGAGGCAAGCAGCGCTGCTGTTTCAGGCTCCAGCCCGAAGCCTGCAGACTGGCCCCGCGGGGATTTATCCTCAGACTGCCCAGCTCTGACCTTGGCTGAGTTCAGCCCAGCGCCCCCTGCCCCCTGCATCCCTCCGACGTGCCGGGCCCAGCGCCAGCAGCTGGGAGCAGCCCCCCCTCTTCCTCTGGGAATCTGGTTACTGAGGGGGGAAGTGACTCAGTGGCCTGAGGCCACGCAGATAATTATTCGCTCCCAATCCCGGTAATTAGAGGCCCTACATTGTTGCTCTGAGGACCCGGTCCTGCCCTGGGTGCAAAGCAGAGCGGTGTGAGCTTGGCTGGGGCCCAGGCTGGGCCACCTGGGGTGACGGGCGCAGGACTCTGGCACCCCCTGGCGGCCAGGGCTGGGAAAGGACCGGGCCCCCTCCCAGGGGCTTGGAAGCCACCCAGCTTCAAGTCTGATGGCCCCCAAAGACCAGAACACAAATGAGGGGCTTGGTTTAATGCCTGTCTCCTCCCTGCACAAGAGATTCTGTTATTAATTCCTGAGTGCAGAGCCAGGAAGCCAGGGGTGACCCGAGCATCACCAGGTGTAGCCCCATCACCAGCCTCTTTACAAAAAAATATAGCGGGGCTGGAGTGATAGCACAGAGGGGAGGGCGTTTGCCTTGCACGTAGCAGACCCGGGTTCGATTCCCAGCATCCCATATGGTCCCCTGAGCACCGCCAAGAGTGATTCCTGAGTGCATGAGCCAGGAGGAACCCCCGTGCAATTCTTGAGTGTGACCCAAAAAGAAAAAAAATATATATATATAATATATATATATATATATATATATGGGTACAGTGAGTAGGGCATTTGCCTTGCACGCAGCAGACCCAGGTTCAATCCCCAGCATCCCATATGGTCGCCCAAGCACTGCCAGGGGAAATTCCTGAGTGCAGAGTCAGGAGGAACCCCTGAGCAATGCTGGGTGTGATCCAAAAAGGAAAAAAAGAAAAAAGAAAAAAATAAATAGAAGTCCCTGCCATAAAGTGACTAAAACATAATCCAGAGCCTTACCTTCTGTGCCATCTTGCTAACCCTTGGAATGGATGTTTGGTCATTGTGCAGTTAAAACTTTTTGTTGTTATTGTTTTTTTTTTTTTTGGCTTTTTTGGGTCATACCCGGCGACACACAGGAGTTACTACTGGTTCATGCACTCAGGAATCACTCCTGGCAGTGCTCGGGGGAACATATGGGATGCTGGGAATCGAACCTGGGTTGGCCACATGCAAGGCAAACGCCCTCTCCGCTGTGCTATCACTCCAGCCTCGCAGTTGAGACTTTCAACCTTGTCATTGTTTCATGACCTCCACAGTGGGTGACTTTAGGAAGTGAGGTGTCAGACACTGCAGCAGGTACCAGCTCCGTACCCCCAACTGGGGGGGGCACAAGCATCAACCCGACCAGTCAAAGACCCCAGAGGATGGAGTTCTCCCGCAGCCCTACTGTCACCAAGTGGGGGCTGGAGCAAGGGTACAGCACACAGCAGCGACCTGCACGAGGCAGACCCGGGTGCCAGCCCCAGTCCCCAGTCCCCCATAGGGTCCCCCCCGAGGACCGCCAGGAGTGATCCCTGAGCACAGAGCTAGGAGTCAGCCCTGAGCGCGTCTGGGTGCGCAAACTCATCTCAGTCCTAGAAGGGAATGAAGTCGCCGACTGGGAAGACGGCTCACATGGCCCGTGGATTTGGTCACCATCGCTGCACCCTGAGCACCTCCAAGAGACCCCCAAGGAGATGGCATGCTGCCACGTGCATGGGTGGAGCTTTTGTCCACGTGATGCTGAGTGAAGGAGGCCAGCCCTGCTCGTGCACGCCTGGTTCTGCTGGCGTGGACTCTCCAGTTCAGGGCACCCAGAAGCACCTTGGCATCTGGGGGTCACGCAAGGGGGGAACAGGAAGCAGCTGCTGAGGGCTCGGGGTCTCCTGGGGGGAAGGGAACGTTGGGGAATGAGACCCTGGGAGTGACTCCGCCACACTGTGAGTGGACAAAGGCCACTGGACTTTCAAGTGGTGATGGTGTGTTTTAAAATGCGAAATGGATCTTAGCGGAAGTGGCACCTGAGAGGGGCTTGGGGCCCACCCCAACACACTGCAGGCTGGACGTGGGTCTCCCCCTGCACTGGCTGCTGGCCTCAAGGATAGACCCCGTGTCACCCACCCATGATCCTCCGACTCGGCCACCAAGCCTGCAACTACATGCTCCCTGGCCCGCCCTAGGTGGCCGCTCAGACAACCCCCCCCCCGAAAGTGAGGAGGACCCCGCGGGGACAAGCTGTGCAGTGGTCAGAGAGGGGACAGAGGGGTGTGTGCTTGGGAGGGAGGCGGTGGGTGGGCGGAGGGTGTAGTCGGGGCAGTGAGGGCCTAAGCGGACAGTCGTCAGAGCCTCGGGCCTCTGAGTCACTTCCCTTCCACTGCAGAGGCGCAGCTGGGTGCCTGGGTGAGCCCCGCCATCTCCACCTATCCCTGGCCAAGGGCTGCACCGCCACCAGCTGGCTGGGTATGTCCTGGGCCATGCCACACGTGCCAGCTGTGTGACATGGGCAAGTGAAACCCCTCGGGTCTCCCAGCTGTGCAGGGAGGAGAGACAGGGGTTCCTATCAGAGGGGAGAGGGGCAGGGACCGGTTTAACAGCCCCATTTAACAGATGTGAACATTCATTTTTTGGGGTTTTTTTTGGGTTTTTTCTTTTTTGGGTCACACCTGTGATGCATAGGGGCCACTGTGGAATTATCACAGGAATTACCTGCACTCAGGAATTGCCCCTCGAGGTGCTCAGGGGACCACATGGGATGCTGGGAATCGAATTCGGGTTGGCCGCATGCAAGGAAAACGCCCTACCCTCTGTGCTATTGCTCCAGTCCCAATATTCCCGTTTTAACGCCCAAGATGTTGCCCAGGAAGGACCTTTCCACCCGGCCACAGGCAGTCACCCCCAGGGCAGTTCCAGACTCTGGACTGGGGCAATGAGAAGGCTGCCTCCATCAAGGCAGGGCTTGGTGGCTCCAGGCCTGACCTGCCTGAGAATGCATAAATCTTCTCAGAGACCGACCAGGCCCGTGGAGACCGTTTCGGCACCTGGATCCAGCCGTGCCTGAAGGCAGTTCCCCTCAGATATCTCAGTCTTGTGAATCAATCGGTTCTCTCTGGCTGCAGCCACTGGGCAACTGAGACTCCCGCCAGAGAACAGCAGCAGGTCTTCCCGGCGCCCAGCCCCTGTCACTCAGGGCACCAGCAAGTCCCGCGGTGTGAGGCTGGCATGCCAGAGGCTGCCCTGCAGGCTGGGGTTTATGGACCTCCAGCTGAGTTGGGTCTATTTCAGACATGGCAGGTGTATGTGTGTGTGGGGGGGGTGGGGGTACGGTGGTGAATACAGCCGACTCCACATCTGTTCAGAGACCAGGAAGCAGACCTGGCATGTGAGCCCTAAAATAGAGTGACACATTGAGAGAGACCTGAAAACTCACGACAACCTGCCCCCGCAATCTCATCCCTACCATCTTTCGGACCAGAGAGGGTGAGTGACTTGCCAATGGTTACACAGCCACCCAGATTCTATCCAGGGAGTAGAATTGGATCTAGCTCACCACCCCCCCCCCCCGCCCCTGCCCCAGCCTTTTTATTTTTATTTTTTTGCTTTTTGGGTTACTCCTGGCTCTGCACTCAGGAATCACCCCTGGCGGTGCTCAGGGGACCATACGGGATGCTGGGAATCGAACCCGGGTCGGCCGCGTGCAAGGCAAACGCCCTCCCCGCTGTGCTATCTTCCAGCCCCCCCCCCCCCCAGCCTTTTCATTCTTGTTCATTTTGTTGTTATCTGGTGAGGGAGGGGGGTTTTCCCAGAGTTGCTCTGAGTTGGAGCTAGCGTCGGAGGTACCTGCTGGGTATCACACCCAGGCTTCCCGCGGGCAAGACCCACCACGCACCTTCTGGCCCGTTATTAATATGCTGGAGGAATTTCTCCCCAAAGACCTTGCATTTGGATTTTCTTCACCCTCAAACACACACTTCCCAGTTAATGACTTCGTTGTTTTTTTTTAAAAAAAAAAAAAACAACTTTCCATTACTCAGATATGCCTGAACTGCCAGCAGAGCTACTTAACCACACAGGGCCTGACCCTGTCCCAGAGGCCAGCGCCCGAGGGTTGGCCTCAGCCCCGACTCAGACCCTCCCTGGCACGGCAGAGCTGGGCTGCCTCTGTCTGGTGGGGCTGCAGTCGGGGGGACGGGGAAGCTCCCCTGGAGCTCTTACCCGGAACCCCCCAGACAGCTTGGCAGGGACCCCTCTCCCGCCCTCTCTCTCCCTCTCCCCTCCTCTCTCTCTCTCCCCTCTCTCCCTCCACCCATCTCTCTCCCTCCCCCTCCCTCTCTTTCCTCTCCCCTCCCCCGCATTCTTTCCTTCTACAGTCCACAGGGCGGCTGTGCCACCTTTGAGACTCCCAACACCAACTGGTCACCTGAGGAGGAGGGCGGGTGCTGCCTCCCTTCCCTCAGCCCCTCCACAGCCCTCCTGGGCAGTTTGTGGACTGGGACAATTTCACGGCCTTCTCAAGTTGCCTTCCTCCCTTCCTCCTCCTTCCCTTCCTCCTTCCCTCCTTCCGTCCTTTGTTCCTCTATTCTTCCGCTAGCTATTCGGGGTGTGTGTGTGGGCAGGGGGGGGTGTAGAACCCATGTCAGCTACACGCAAGGCAAATGCTAGGGCTCCCCAGCTTAGTATTTCTTTCTCCTTTCTCAGGTATGGCCTCCAAATAGACGACATAATAACATTAAAAGAGAGAGAGAGAGAGAGAGAGAG
Organism: Sorex fumeus; assembly: GCF_029834395.1. Taxonomy (NCBI): domain Eukaryota; kingdom Metazoa; phylum Chordata; class Mammalia; order Eulipotyphla; family Soricidae; genus Sorex; species Sorex fumeus. The sequence goes on along the minus strand of NW_026606212.1, from coordinate 2,407,672 downwards.
AGAGAGAGAGAGAGAGAGAGAGAGAGAGAAACCCATGGGGCCGGAGTGATAGGACAGCGGACAGGGTGTTTGTCTTGCATGCCGGCTTCGATCCCTGGCATCCCACAGGGTCCCCTGAGCACTGCAAGGAGTAATTCCCAAGTGCAGAGCCAGGAGAAACCCCTGAGCAACTCCAGGTGTGACCCAAAAAGCTGAAAATAAGAAAAAAAAAACCCAGGGCCAGGAGAGATAGAACAGCGGGTAGGGCACTTGCCTTGCACGCAGCCAAGCTGGATTGGACCCTGACTTCCCATGGGGTCCCCGAGTTTTGCCAGGAGTGAGTGATCCCTGAGCACAGAACCAGGAATAATCCCTGAGCACTCTGGCACAACCCCCTCCCCCCCCAAAAAAAAAAACAGAAAGAAACCCAGTAATGATGGGGACTCACTGCACTATCCTTCCTCTCAGGGTCCAACATTCTGCAGGGGAGGAGCCCCTCGAGGGCGGGTGCTCCCGCCCTTCCCTCGTCCCCTCTGCAGCCCCCGGGGCGGCCTGGCCAGCGACTGTGGCCGGGCCCAATTTCAGTTCCTTCTCGGGTGGTTGAGCTCTGCCCACTTCTGGGGTGGGGCAGCTGCAGTGGGGGAAGCTGCTGTCCACCCAGCTGCTGCCCGGCCAGCGGGGAGGGGACGTGGGGGACAGATGCCGCCCTCTGCTCTTGACAGCGGCCTCCTCCCAGTCCCGGTTCCCCCACGCCTGCTCCTCTGCCCGAACGTGCTCCCCTGGGCCCTGGAGCTCTGGGTCAGAGCCTCCTGCCACCAAAGGCGTCGGCCTCTCCGTTCATTTCTTCTGATGCTCCTGCCCCCCGACCTTGCTCTGCCCCGACTGGCTCCAGAGCATGGCTCAGTGTGGCCCCTGGTCCCGTGCAGGGCGAGGGAAGGGCAGAGGCAAATGTCTTTTTAAAAATTTTTTTAGCTTTGAGGGGGCCATACCCAGTGGTGCTCAGGGTGGACTCCTGACTTTGTGCTCAGAGTGAACTCCTGACTCTGTGCTCAGACCATACTCTTGACTCTATGCTCAGGGTGGACTCCTCACTCTGTGCTCAGTGGTCACTCCTGGCAGTGCTGGGAGACCATCTTGGATGCTGGGGATTACTTCCACGTCGGCCATGTGCAAGGCAACGTGCTCCCGCTGTCCTATTTCCGGCTCTACTCCACTCCTCTGGTTTTTAAACTTGTGATGCTAATGCCTGGGACAAGGCATTGCTCAATTAAGTCGCAGCTGTGGGACTGGTGCATGTGGGCTGAGGTTCGAATCCTGGTGTCCCTACATGCTCTGAGGCCCTCCTGGCAGCCTGCCGCTCGGACCCCCAGCTGAAGGGCTGCGAGGTGGCAGACCCGGGCAAGCATATGTCTTTGTTCTAAGGCCCCCACAAGAGGGGGTAAAATTGGTTGAAAGAATGACGGACCCTGTCCTTCACGCCCTACCGAGGTCACCAGTTGCCCCCCACGAGCGGCTCTCCAGCACGGCCACAGCCCTAGAAGCACAAGGACTTAATGCAGAACCCAGCAGCTTGGAGCAGAAAAGTGAACGGACTATGCGTTAATCCAGGCCATCAAGTCTGCAGGAGGGGAAAGGGTGTTGCCCCATTCGCCCTCTCTTCTCTGGAAAGAAGGATGGTGGCCGCATGGGAGCCTTGTGGACAGCAGGTATGAGCCGGGGGTGTGGGGGCGACTAAAACCTCATGGGAAGGGGGGGCGTTTCGGTCCGCCCTTCACGCCCTACCGAGGCCACCAGTTGCCCCCCACGAGCGGCTCTCCAGCACGGCCACGACTCCAGAGCACAGAAACCAATTTCTTAACTATCTGACTTTCAGTAGAAATACTTCCAGGGTCAATAGGTAAAATAGCAGAAATCCAAAACCAACATTTAATTCTTGAACCCAGCTGTAGAAAGCAAATCACTTCACAATGCTTTTTCAGCATGTCTGATTTGGGGGGGGGGGGTAAACTCTAAAAAATAGTGGTGAATCTTTTATTGAAACAATGAATCTAATCAAAGCAGATAGAATTCATCTGCCTCACAGGGACTGGGAGGGGTGGGGGGTGGGGTCTTATTGGGGTTCTTCATGGTAAAAAATAAGTATTGGTAAAGGGAAATGTGTTTGATATTTGCATGACTGAGACCTAAACCTGAAAGCTTTGTAACCTTTCCCACAGTGATTCAATAAATAAATAAATTAATAAAAAAAAAAAAGAATGACAGCTGGAGCAATAGCGGGGGGGGGGGGGGGGAGGGCGTTTGCCTTGCACGTGGCTGACCCGGGTTCAATTCCCAGCATCCCATATGGTCCCCCAAGCACCGCCAGGAGTCATTCCTGAGTGCAGAGCCAGGAGGAACCCCTGTGCGTCGCCAGGTTGACCCCAAAAAAGCAAAAAAAAATAAAAAAAAAGAATGACGGACCCTGGGGGGCTTTGTGTGCTGGGCCCCGGGGGCCTTCCTGGAGGAGGAAAGGGCCAATGCAGAGCCCAGCGTGAGGTGAGGTGCCGTCTGCAGCTCCCAGGGGCCCTGGTGCCTCCGGCCGGCCACAAGCCCGGATGTGCCGCCAGCACTGGGAGCCGAGGGCCAGCTTTCAGCAGCAGACAGAGGGCCTGGGGGCGGCAGGAGGGAAGCTCTGACCCAGCAGGGGGCCTGGGACAGGAAGCTGGAGCCAGAGGGAGAAGTGAGGGTCCAGACGCGGTTTGGAGGTAAAATCCTCAGGGGTCGGCAGTGACCCAGTTCTGGGTCTTTAATTCCTCTTTCCTTCCCTGGGTCGCTCGGCTGAGCCCAGCTGCAGGACCCACCCAGGCCCACCTTCGTGCTTGTTTGTGTCGGGCCAGAGCCCCCAACCGAGCTAGGGGCCGACTCAGAGACCGTCGGGGTGCCGGGGTCACACCACGCAGTTGGGGACAAGGTGAGCACCGACCCTCAGGGGCTGCTTCAGCCGGAAGGATGGGGGGGAACAGCGGGACGCCGCAGGAGAGACCGGGCCAGCCTTGGACTCACTCCGGGAAGCATGGATGACCCCACAGACCCACATGCAAGGGGCTATGGCCCCACGCCGGGGACGCGGTAGACGGAAACTGGGTTTTAAGCTAATGAGCCAAGTCAGCCGGGGCAGGGATGTGGCCTGAGCGCAGGGCACAGGTCTGCAGGGGTGAGACGGCCCCACCTACTGCTCAGTGGAGTCCGGACACCCCCGTCCACTGTGGGCCTCTGGCGGGACTGTCCGCTCCTCAAACTGCGTCTTCTCTCTTCCTCCCCAGGGCGGCTGAGCCGTGCTCAGGGGCCCTGAGCAGTGCTCGGCTCCAAGGAGGTGGTGCTGCTTGGGCTGGTGAGTGCTCAGGGCCCTTAGGGACAGTCCCAGGGATGCTCGAGGGGGTGTGATGCCGCTAAGCCCATTTAAGGGATGCCAGGAGGGCGGCGGGACCATGGGACTAGCTTTGGGCTCTGTTCTCTTCCTGTGTGTTTTGGGGCCATGCCTGGTGGTGCTCAGGGCTTCCTCCTGGCTCTGTGCTCTGGGGTCACTCTTGGAGGGGATCAGGGGATCTTATGTGGTGCTGGGGATCAAACTCAGGTCAGCCAGGGGCAAGGCAAGCATCCTCCCTGTTGCCCCCTGGTTCCCTCCCCCCGCAATGGCCGTACAGCTGTGGTTCCACTTACCTGGCCCCTGTCACTGTCACTGTCCACCCGTTATTCATCGATTTTCTCGAGCAGGCCCAGTAACGTCTCCATTTTGAGACTTGTTACTGTGTTTGGCATGTCAAATGCGTCACGGGTAACTTGTCAGGCTTTGCCGAGCGGGCGAGATACTCTCGGTAGCTTGCCGGGCTCTCCGAGAGGGGCAGAGAAATCGAACCCGGCTCGGCCGGGCTGGCTGCGCGCAAGGCAAATGCCCTACCACTGTGCTATCACTCCTACCTGCCCCCAACTCACATTTTTAGGTGAGCAGATTTAAGTTTTGTGTTTTTGTTTTTGTTTTTTGTTTTTTGGCTTTTTGGGTCACACCTGGTGATGCACAGGGGTTACTGCTGGCTCCGCACTCAGGAATTACTCCTGGCAGTGCTCAGGGAGAACATACGGGATGCTGGGAATTGAACCCGGGTCAGCCGCGTGCAAGGTAAACACCCTCCCCGCTGTGCTATCGCTCCAGCCCCAAGATTGAAGTTCTATGTTCGTCGTAAATTTCAGTTATACCATTTAGCATATGTAATCCCCATTACAGAGATCAAGCACAAAAAATAAAGCCCCATGAAAACGGCTACTTTTTTTTGGGGCTTGTTTTAGAGTCACGCCCCACGATACTCAGGGGTCCCTCCTGAACACTCCTGGCGGTGTTCAGGAGTGCATATGGGATGTCAGGGATTGAACCAGGGTCAGCTGTGTGTAAGGCAAGTGACCAACCCACTGTGCTCTTGCTCCCACCCCACAGACTGTTCCTATTTCTGTGTGGATTTCACCTCCTTAAGAAAGCCAATCAGGAGAACAGTCCACGGGACAGCAGGCTACTCCCTGCCCGGCCGCTTCCACCCTTCGACCTATAACTACAGCCGCCTTGCACACCTCTGAGAAATTTCCCCTACCTGGAGACTCTAAGGCCCACAATCTACATTTCCCTTATCTCGAAAGAGTCAGGACTTGAGGAAAAACTCGACCTTGCTTCTGGCCTGGGGGATTAAGACAACAGCATCAGGTATGGCGCGATCCAGGACTCTCTGATCTCATACCTCTGCCTCCTCACATCTTACCTCTTGGCCCTATTTTCCCGGAGGAAAAGGAAACTCTTTGCTGGGATCTAGAAGGCCTAAGTCCTGGGGCTTTATGAACCCCCTTTGGGGGGCCTGAGCTCCACCTGGGTGTGAGGGACCCCTGGGGTGGAACCCAGTGGGCTGCATGTGGTAGGCGCCCCCCCCCCCCCACCGCACAGCCCCCTCGCAGCGGTTTCTGAAGCTCTTCCCTGTCCTGGCGCCCTGCCAGAAGTTGGTGGCGCCTTGCCGTTTGATTGGCTTTGATTAATGGGCAATCTGTCCAAATTTTCATGGGATAGACAGCAATTTTCTCCTGTAGCTTCCTTATTGGGCCGGACAGCTTAGAAAGCAAACCTCAGCTTCCCCTCACCCTCACGGGAGCTCCTGGCTCCGTCAATAGCTGGCAACACCCTCCGTAATGTATCAGAGAGATCTGAGGCCAACCGGCTTCAGACACGGCTGCCCGCACGATCACCCACGCGCCAGCTTGGGAAGCCTCCAGCTCACCAGTCCAGACTGCAGGCACCCGGACGGGCTCCCCGGACCCTCACTCACCTCTCTCTGCCCTCTGATGCCTCAAACAGCCCGCAGCCCTCTGGGTTGGCCAGGACTGTCCTTCCCCAGGTGCCCACCTGTCCCACCTCTTCCAGTCTTCCTACCCAGGCCCGCTGTCAGCCTGCCCAAGCAAGACCATTTCACTGATCCGGCTGACCTGGATCACCCTCTAGGACACTGTGAACGAAATAAGTCCGAGGAGGATTCTGGCCCCGGGGTCAGGCCTGGGGCGGCTTGGAGAGGGCAGGAAATCACACATGGGGTGACCTGAGGTAGGGAGAAAGGAATTCAGTTCCTTTTTGTTCCTCTTGACCCAGAGCGTGGACCCTGCATTCTGCAGGGGTGAAGGGGGGGTGTCTTTACAGTTCTAAGTCCCTCCCTCAGTGCTTAAATATTCTAGGAAGGCTGGAACCCCAGTCTGCCCAGTTCCAGAACTTTCCTTCTTCACCGGGACAGGGGCACACACAGGGTCCAGTCCCCTAGTTATTTTGTCAGAAGGTCCCAAATGCCCTGGATTCAGCTTTTATCAACAAATCACAAATCAAACACAGTTGGAGTTATTTTTCAAATTCAGCAGGAGGTTAAATGGGCCCAAGCTGCCAACCACCACCAGGGTCCAACCTCCAGGGTGCTCGGGTGTGAACCACCCAGGGTACCGCCCTCCCCCAGACCCACCCCCCAGAGTACCGCCCCTCCCCCACCCCCACCCCAGGGTACCGCCCCTCCCCCAGACCCACCCCCAGAGTACCGCCCCCCACCCCCAGGGTACCGCCCTTCCCCCTAGTCCCACCCCCAGGGTACCGCCCACCCCCAGACCCACCCCCCAGGATGCGGTCCCTTCCCAAGATGCACCTTCTGTCCCTACTCCCAGGAGGCAGGTGAACTCTGGGAAGTTCCTCTTTCCTGGGAGAAAGGAGTCCGGGAATCGTCGCGGTTCCTTTAAGAACGGCTTCGGGGGCGGGCACGCCAGGGTGAGGGGCGGAGGTGGCCAATCGTAGGGCGGAAGGAGCGAGGGGGCGGGGCCGGAGCAGGTGGGCGGGGCCTATTTAAAGGGGAGCGTCGCGCCCGCCGGCAGGGTCCCCCCGCCCCGCCTCCTGCCGTGAGCCGCGGCCCCGGCCCGGCCGCCCCGAGACAAAGCAGCGTCGCCGCTGTCGCTGTCGCTGTCGCCGCCGCCGAGCGGGTCCCGGGCCATGGCCGGGCTGTGCCCCGGCCCCGCGCTGCCCGCCCCGCCGCCCTAGGCCGCGCCGCGAGGTGAGGGGAGGGGGCCGCGCAGGGCCGGGGAGGGGGTGGGGCGGGGGCCGCGCTGGGCTGGGCAGGGCCGGGGGCTGGGCAGGGCAGGGCAGGGCAGGGCAGGGCAGGGCAGGAGCTGGGCTCAGCAGGGCAGGGCAGGGACACGAGGGGACAACGACTCGGGCCATGGAGAGGACCAGGTTGTGACTGCCCCTTGGCTTGCGCAGCTGTTGGCGACCCCAACCCGGGAGGGGGGGTCTTACATTTGGCACCCGCATGCCACTCTGTCCCCCCACCCCCCTCCGGGGCTCTCGCTGTCCCTTCGGGAACTTGGGAGCCAGATGGACGCCCAAAGGCCCGTGGGCAGCTGGGGAGCCGGCCCCTGCAGCCCGGCTCGCGGTGCCCACCCTCTCCCGGGCCCAGCTCAGGGACCCTCGTGGCAGCTGGGCTGCTGCCCTGCTCCGACCTCCCCTGGAAAGGCATTGCCCGGTTCCCTGCCTTGGTTTCCCCATTCTCCATGCATGCAGGCCAGCTGTGTCCCGGGAGACTTGGGCTGATTATTTGCCTTTGGGGGCAGGCAGGGAGCTTTTCCGGATGGACTTCTGAAGCCCCCCGCTGGCGGGCCGTGAGTGTCCCCCTTTTGCCAGGAGGCTGTGAGAATCTCCGGTTTCCAGGCCGGCTACACTGCAGTGCCCTCCCAGCTGTTTGCCCGCCGGACGGAGGCCGAGGCCGCCCCGGAGACCGGTGAGAAGCCGTCTCCCCCTCGGGCTGGGTGGAGGGGGGCAGAGCCGGCCGGTTTCCTGCTGCGTGGCACGGCTGCTTGGATCCGCCGTGCCCGGGCCGGACTCTGAACCTGGATGGGTAGTGAGTGTGGAGATAAGCGGGCCCCAGCCCTTCCGAGCTGCTTCCTGTCCCCCTTTCTCACTGGCCGGAGAAGCGGCTGGTGCCCCGCTGGCAGGCAGGACTCGCTTTCCCCCAACCCACCTGTGCCTTCATGGAGTAGGACCTTCCCCAAGATCAGGACCCCCCTCACACACACTTGTGATTTGGGGCCGTGGCCTGGGCCTTGGGGAAGCCCCTGACCCCTTGCTGGGCTTCTGCATCTCTGCGTGGCTCTGCAGAAGGGTCGGAGTCGTCGATTCCTCCTGTGGGTACCCGGCACCAGCCTGTGTGCCAGTCACTGCACCTTCACGCCCTCCCCGGGAACCCCTCAGTGGGGAAAGGACTTCAGGGGGCCGGGGCGCGGTGCTGGGGGCCGTGGGCCGAGATGGGGTCGGGGAAGGGGGTCAGCTGGCCTGAAGGGGCAGACCCGGGAGACTTGCGGGGACAGGGCTGCCCATTGCTGTCGGGGCACCGTGACCCTCAGGAACCCCACCCCTGTGCAGGTGTGGAGGCGGCCCGTCCAGCTGGTTCCGACCCAGGGAGGAGCACGCCGAGACGGAGCTGAGAGGAGGTGAGTGGGGGGTGGTGCCCATGAGGAATGGGGGCCCCGTGGGGGTGGGGAGACGCACCAGTCACGTTCTGCAGATCGGGCAGCTGGGACCTGAAGGCGCCCGGTTCTGGGAGACTGAGCCCAGCCGTTGGGCGGGCACTGCGGCCTGAGAGGCTCTGGCCTGACGCGGCCCCTGTGTCAGGAAAGGCTGAGCTCAGATTCTTAATCAGGGCTCCTGCTGCCTCTCCCAGGAAGCCTCTCTGGACCGCCGAGGCAGGTGAGGTGAGGGGGTGAGGAAGGGGCAGATTCTCTTCCACCCTGGCTCAGGTTGCCTGGATGGGCCCCTCTGTGGCCAGCTGCTGCCAGGAGTGGCACCAGCCATATCCCATTCCTCTGGGCTCCAAGTAAGACCCCGCCCCAGCCAGGGAAGGTGCATTAAATGAACACCTACTACATCCCTTCTCTGGGAAATGTAGCTCCTTGTCCTTCCGGCGGAGAGTAGGGCTGGGAAGCTGGACCTCGTGGTGGGGTGGGCATGGGGGGTCCTCAGAGAGCATAGACAGTGGGTCCTCCCCGGGCAGTGATTACTCGTCCGGTGCTCCTCGGGTGAAGGGGACAGAATCACCCCAGGCACTGCCATGTCTGCCCTGCCCACAGCCTCCCCAGGGCACAGGGCGCCCTGCCCTGCCCGCTGCCCACCTCCAGGGCCCCGCGCTTTGCCTTGGCACTTGCCCCCTCTGCTGCCAGCGAGACTGCCTGTGACCAGAGGGTCCGTTACCTGCTCCAGCCAGGTAAGAGCAAACATTCTCCAGGCCCGGCACTCCCCGCGCCTCCCTGAGGTTCCCCGGCACCGGGACACACCTGGCCCCCTCCCGTGGCCCCTGCAGCCCCGTCCACGCGGTGTGACAGGGACCCTCCCCCCCAGTACTGCTGGCCCCGACAGTGGTGCTGGGGGCAGGGTAAGCACCGAATGGATGATTTTGCAGGGACCCCGCAGCTCTCCACGGCCCTCGATGGGCCAGGGCAAGCGGGGCCAGAAGGGTCGTGACAGATGGGCTGGGCCCGGGGGGGGGGGGGGACGCCAGTCGGCCACCAGCCCCGCCCCGCCCAGGTGTTGACCAGCCGGTGACGTGTCTGTCGAAGGCGGGGTCACGCCAGACGGGGCGGCCCTGCAGCAGGCAGCCTCAGTGCCGGGAGTGGGGGGAGGGCAGAGGACGGGGACACCCACGGGGCTGGCCCGGGCGGCGGTGAGGCCCGTGGGTGACGGCGGTCCCCCTGGGTGCCACCCCGCAGGCAGCATGAAGCTGAACGAGCGCAGCCTGGCCTCCTACGCCACCAGCCCGGCGCCGGCCGACTCGCAGGGCTTCCTGCTGCAGCGCGGCCGGCACGCGGCCTACCAGCGCCGCTGGTTCGTGCTCCGGGGGAACATGCTCTTCTACTTCGAGGACGCGGCCAGCCGCGAGCCGGCGGGCGTCATCGTGCTGGAGGGCTGCACCGTGGAGCTGGTGGAGGCGGCCGTGGAGTTCGCCTTCGCCGTGCGCTTCCCGGACGGCCGCGCGCGCGCCTACCAGCTGGCGGCCGAGAGCCAGGCGGGCCTGGAGCGCTGGGTCAAGGCTCTGTCCCGCGCCAGCGTCCAGTACCTGCGGGTGGTGCTGCGCGAGCTGGAGCGGCAGCTGGCGGCTGTGCAGGCCGGCGCCCCGGCCCCCGTGCCCGCGCCGCGCCGCCTGCGGCCGCCGCCCACCAAGGCCAAGGACAACGGCTGCGCCGTCTGGTACGCCGAGCCCCCCGGGGACCCCCAGGCCCCGCCGCGGCCGCCCCCGCGCCGGCGCACCCTCGCGCCCCCCCAGGGCGCGCCCTTCGCCCAGCTGCACGAGTGGTACGGCCGCGAGGTGGGCGCCCTGCGCGCCTGCTGGCAGGAGAGCCGTGCCCGGCCTTGAGGGGGTCCCCCCTCACTGCGAAAGGCTGCGGGCGCCCAGCCCGGGGCCAGCCGGGTGACCCCCGGTTCAGGGGGCTGGTGCTTTAGGAGTTGGGGGTGCCCGAGAGGGGCCGCTGAGGCCAGCCCGCATACGAGGACACGCGGGTGCTGCCCCGCCTGGCAAGGGCCAGCGGAACCTGAAGGCAGGTGTCCGCCAGGCCGGGTGCCCCCCCAAACCAGATCCTGGGCCTGGGCAGCCCAGCACGGCCGAGTGTCCTGGCAGCAGCAGTGACCTCTGGCCCCGGGCCATGTCCCCTGCTCTCCACGTCTGCCTCAGGTCCCTCTCCCGCACCCCAGGGCCGCCAGCTCTCCTGACCTCGTCATGGCCTGAGCTGACCTTCCAGCACGGTCACCCAGGGAGCGGCAGCCCTGGGAAGGGCCCTGGGACTGAGCATTGGTGGGGAGACTTGGCTGTGCCCCCCTCGCCCTCCAACCCCTCCCCCCCGCAGGGCCACCAGACCTCGCGCTTCTCCACCGTCACGGGGGGGGGGGGGTCTAGGCTGCCCCCGCCCTTCAGCTTGGTCATGTTTACAGTCCTCACACGGGGCTCCCTCAGGACTCCCCACCCCGAACTTTATTCTCCAGACGCCTTCTCTGGGCTCAGGCTGACCTGGCCCGGGACCCTCCCCCTGGCCTTGGGAGCCCCGGAAGAGAACGGGGGGGGGGGGTGTCTGTGTGGCTGTCAGCTGTCAGCTCACTGCTGGTTCAGTGACCTGCGCTTTGGTTTTAATTTAATTTTGGATTTTTAGTACTGGGGGTGTTTCTCCCCCCGCCGTACCCCCAGCATCAAGCTGGGGTCTTCACGAGCATTTCCTGCTGGCTGCTGGAGGGGTTGGGGCGGAGGTGGGGACAGGTGAGACCAGCAGGCTCTGTCACTCCTGTCTGACTCCAGAGTCCTGGGTCGAACCTCTCATCTGGGTGGGCAGGTAGGGGTTGCCCGGCCCTGGCCCGGGGCCACCGGGGCCTGCCTGCAGGACGGGTCTGGTCCAGGTCCAAGTTTACAAGCTTCACGGTACGACGACCCCCGGGCCTCCCCTTGGGCTGTGGGGGGGGGGGGGCGCCCAGTGCCTGGGCTGGGGTAAGAGCAGAAATAAAAGTTGGTCAAGTGATGGCTTGTGGTGTCTCTCCCTCTCTCTCTCCCCTCACCCCCCCCTTTTTTGGGGGTAGGTCTTATTCAGCGGTACTCAGGGCTGACTCCTGACTCTGTGCTCAGGGTCACTCCTGGTAGTGCTCAGGGATCACTCCTGACAGTGCTCAGGGAGCACACCTGACAGTGCTCAGGATTGCTCCTGACTCTGTGCTCAGGGATCACTCCTGACTCTGCTCAGGGATCACGCCTGACAGTGCTCAGGGTCGCTCCTGGCTCTGTGTTCAGGGATCACTCCTGGCCGTGCTCAGGGTTGGCTGTGCGCAGGGTGAGCACTTTCCTGGCCCGCTGCCCTGCCTGCCCACCCATGGCCTTCCTCTCGACTGCAGGGCCTGGCAGAGGCAAGGGCAGCCACTCGCCGTGTCCTGGGGTAGGTCTGGCCTGTGCCCGGAGCATCTGAGCTCACAGCTGCCAGAAACTGCCTGTCTGGGGTGGGAATTTCTGGAACCCTCTGGAGGAAGGCGGCCCGGCCCGTCTGGGAGCTGGAGGGGTGGGGCTGGGGGACGAGCCCGTGGGGGTCGCACGGAAGTTTCCAGCCAAGGTCTTTTCATCCATGCCTGCGGGCGAGTTCCGAGGGGGGAGGCCAGGGCTGGGTTCAGGACGCCTCTTGCACTCACGCCCTTTCCCTGGCTCACGGGAGCAGGTGGTCCGAGGTCAGGACAGTGTGTGGCTCAACGCCCCCCTCTGCCAGCCTGGGGAGACCCTCCCCACAGCGCGGGGAACCTGGCTCAGGCCAACACCCTGCGGCCCGGCGCCCACAGGCGACAGACTCGGGCTCCCGTCTCCCTGGCATCCCGGGAGCGCTGAGTAACGTGTCCCCCTTCCAGGGACCGCGGCGGGCTGAGGGGGCAGAGGAAGTGGCTCCCCGCATGGGCTGAGTCAGGGCGCTGCCAAGGGAGGCATCTGTGGCCAGTCACCGCAGGCCACGGGACAGATGGGGGGGGGACGGGGGACGGCACGACACAGCCCCACAGGTGGGCCCGCCCCTGCCAGGCCTCTTGGGGCCAAGGGAAAGGGGGGCAGGGGTCAGGCGGGACGTGAGCGTGGGGCGCGGGCACAGTGCAGGGGCAGGCTGGGGTTCCGTCCTCAGAGAAGCAGGACAGGACAAGCAGGACCCCGAGTGCTGGGGGCACTGCCCGGGCAGGAGATGGGCCGCAGCGAAGGCTCTTGCCTTGCACAGACTGTCCCGGGTTCCACCCCCAGCACTGCAGATGGTGCCCTGAGCACTGCCAGGTGTGACTTAAAAACTGGAAAAAAAATAAAAAGGAAAAGTCTTCACCTGTTCAGGTTTTGGGGGCATATTGAATGTTTTCCGAAGGGAATTTTCTGAGAAAACGAGGTGAGGCCCTAAGGAGGCAGAGAGATTATTATGGCTCTTCTTGCTTCTAAGAAGGGGCTCAGGGGCTGGAGAGATAGCACAGTGGGTAGGGCGTTTGCCTTGCACATGGCCGACCCGGGTTCGATTCCCAGCATCCCATATGGTCCCCTGAGCACCGCCAGGAGTAACTCCTGAGTGCAGAGCCAGGAGTAACCCCTCTGAGTGCAGAGCCAGGAATAACCCTTGTGCATCGCCAGGTGTGACCCAAAAAGCATAAATAAATAAATAAATAAATAAAATAAAAATAAAAAGGGGCTCAGCGCCGGGCTCCTTATTGTTCTCTGGAGGTAAGTTCTATCTGATGGCTGGCGCTGTGGCAGCCACACTGTGACCCCAAGGCAGGCCACTCTAGGGGGGCTATTTCCGGCGGGAATTAAGGTCTACTTGAGATCGTGTCTGGGTGACTCAACCAGCGGATGCAGGTACCCCCCCCCCCCCCGCCCGTCTTTGAGCTAATAAATGGCCTTGTGTACACTTACCTAAAGCTTCAGGTGGGCCCTCTTGGGTCTTCTGCCTCCAGAGGCTTCCTCCCTAATGGATGAGCTCGGGCGGGGGTAGCTGCTCCCTCACAGGCCCCTGCTGGGCTGGTGTCCACTGCGTGTGTGGGAGGTGGAGATCAGGGCAGGGGGCAGGGAGACTGTCCTGCGGAAGGCGAGTGCGCTTGGACGCAGCCAACTCGGGTTCCATTCTGGCCCCACATATGGTCCCTCTAGCAGTGCCAGGAGTGACCCCTGAGCACCGCCAGGTGTGGCCCCGACCAAAGCAAACCCGTTTTTCTCACATTCACCTGAGGGGCTGGGAGAAGGGCCCAGTTAAGAGAGATCAGCGTCTGTCCCCCACAGGCCGGGTCACTTGCCTTTGGACCCTGGGACATCCGCCCTCCCAGGTGACTCTGCAGGAGGCAGTTCCCGCCCGGCCTCCCACTGGGGGGTTTCTAGCTCCTGACCTCGGCCAGAGCAGTGAGCTGCGGTGGCCAGCCCAGCCCTGGACGCGCGCCCCTGGGATCCTCCTGAGCACGTGCTTATCGCGCCAGCCCTTCACATCTGGGGGGCCAGCCCAGGCCTCGCCTTCCCGGGGTGCGGCCAGGAGTGTCCCCCTCCCACCGGGACAGGCCCCGGCCAGTCCCCCACCCCTGCCTGCCCCCTTGGTGGGTGCTCGGCCACCCCCAGGAGAGTGATGGGAAATGAGTCAGCTCTTCCTCACCAAGGCGTGTGGAAAACGGTGCTGGGGAGACACAGCTGAGACCCCACGTGGCCGCAGCGCACGATGAGTAACATCGGCGCCGGGGGCCCCCCTGGACTCTCACGGCACAGCCCACTAAGACAAAACCTCCCTCCCGCGACCCAGAGGGCTCCTGGCAGCGTGGTGCCCCGGAAATGTTGTTACTTTCCCCGCCCCCAGCTACACCCCACTCTCTCCCAGTGACCTTCCCAGCTGGCTGAGCTCCCCCACTTTACAGATGAGGAAACTGAGGCTCTCACCACCCAGAGGCTGCCCTCGCCTCTTCTGCATCTACCGAGAATGCAGTAAGCAAACTAGCAGCCACCCCAGCTTCCTGTGTGCGGGTCCCAGAGAAGCAGTGCGGGGTGGGACCAGCCCAGGTGCCTCCAGGCCGGGCGGGTAGGTGGGCCACGGTCACGGAGCATTTCCGGGCAGGCCACTCTGTTTCCCGGAGATACCAGGCGACACGGGGTCTTTCCACCCCAACTTTCCTGAAAATGCCCGTGTGAGGCATTTTCCGAGGACCTGGCCCCCGACCCGCCCACCCGGTTTGCACCCCCAGCTCCAGAACAAAGCCAAAGGACTCTCGGACATTATTATACAATTCTGTATTGAGTGACGCATTTACAGAACGTGTCCTTTTTTGTTTGTTTTGTTTCTTTTAATTTTAAACAAAGTTCATCAATCTCTCATAGAAACGGCGTGGTGGGCGGGTGTAGCCGGGCTCACGGCTACGCTCTCCGGAGCGCAACAGGACCGAGACCTTTTGCTTGTGTGGGTCCCGGCACACACGGGCCAGCTCGAGCTCTCCAGGAGGCCCGTGGCCTGCAGCTCCCACAGTAAATAGTGGCGCGTCCCCTCGCCCCACCCCCTCCCCGGGCTGTCTCTGCAACGGGGTGGCTCAGAGGACTCCCGTGTTCCAGACTGGCTTACTCTGAAAATTGGTCACTGTTTCCTAATGTCAGAATATAAAAATACCTTCCTCTGGATAAAAACGGAGACAGTGGAAAACCGTGTCAGTGCAGAGCCCGGGGCGCGGCGAGGCCTGCTTGCAGCTCAGAGGGTCCGTTGGGGTGGCGGGTGGGCAGGATGCGGCCGCCCCTAGCAGGGAGAGCAGAAATTTTCTGAGTGGCCCTCGGTCGCCCCCTTCTGGCCACTGGGCTTCGTTCTCCTGATTTCAAAATGTTCACGGCAGCTCGGAACCAAGGCCAGCCGTCTCTCCCCCTGGTCCCGCGGACACCCATGACGGTCGCCCACGGTTGATGGAATTCAGCCGGGGCGTCGCCTAACTCAGCCTTTCCTCGGGGAGTTTGGAAGAGAAAACGGAGACCCCAATAACCAACAGAGTGGTCCGTTCCATCTCATCTGGGCATCTCCCCCCACCGGGAAGCTGGCAGGGGAGTCGAGTCCGCGTGTGGAAGGCAGGTGAGAGGGGAGATTCGTGCAGTGAGCCGTCTCGCTCTGCCCTGCGTGGCTCGTGGTGGTAGGGACCTTCCAGAAAACAGCACCAGGGTCTGCGTGGGAGGGGTGGCGGCGAGACAGGAGCTTTGGCGTCCAGGCGGGCGGCCCTGCCGTCGGGCGCCGGGCGGGATGACCACGACTGCTTTGTGAAGCCCACGGAGAGGAAGACAGGCCCTGGCCTTGCGAAGACCCCAAGTGCCCCCCAAGCCCCCACGCCTGGAAACACACATCAGACACGTCGTGGCCAGGGGTCTGCATGGTGGCATGGTGACGAGGATGGGACGCTGGGCACGGCCCACTTGGCTACGGCCTGACCCCCGGGCACGGAGGTTTTCATTTAGAGTCTTTCGGACTTGGTCTTTTCAGCACGGTGGGTTTCTGGAAGGGCAGGAGCGAGGCGCTGTGTCTCACAGACAGACACGGGAGGGGACAAAAACACTGCAGTTCAAAGGTCATCTACATTTTGGTCAATCTTAGAGTGTTTCGTGATGGCTTTGAGCAATTGTCTTCTTTTAATCTCATCTAGTGGCAAAAAAACAAAACAAAACAAAAACACGACACAACTTCAGCGGGCCCTTGGCGACAGTTGTGACGACATCCTGATTTTATAACTCTCTGTAATATCAAAACCACGGCGGTGGGGGATAGATTCCAAAGGATCCTTTATTAAAATATCTAAAAGAAGTCTATAAATATTTCGATTTTTTTTTCTTTTCTAAAAGAGTTTGGAGTTTTCAGGTGAGAACGTGGCGCCACTCGGCTTCTGTCTCCTGCAGAGGCCGCGGAAGGTGGAGAAGCAGGTGCCCGGGTGCCCGGTGCGGGGAGCAACGGGGGGCTGGCTGGGCCACGCCCCCTCACCACAACCTTAGGAAGTAGGATCAAGCCAGGAACCGGGAAGGGCGTCACGCGAGGGCCGCCTTGGGGGGCCCCCGCCCGTCCCCACCCTCAGAACTCCCACTCCAGGCCTTCGTCCCGGTTGGCCGCCCGCTCCAGCCGGTAGATGATGCTGTTCAGGTTGGCCATCTTCTCGTGGCGCCGCTGCAAACTGGGGTTCACCTTGGCGCTGGGGTGCAGGGCCCCGGCCGAGTCGGCGGCGGGGCTGGTACTCGGCACTGTGGTGGGGGGCGCGCCGGGCGGGCAGGGGGAGAGGGGGCCGGAGGAGGAGGGCGTGGGGGACGCGGAGGGCGAGTCCCGTGGTGCAGGGCTTTGGCGGGAGGCCTCGGGGCCTGGTGGGCACCCCGGTGGGTCCGGGTGGGGTGGGCCCTCACCCTCTGGGTGCCCCGCAGCGGCTGTGGGGGGTCCGTCGTTGCCCGGCGGGTCGCAAGGCGTCTCCCAGGGGGAGCTCTGGCTGTGGAGGGCCTCCCCGGGGTCCCGGCAGCCCTGATCCGTGGGGTCCTCGTCTGCCTCCTCCAGCTTGACCCTGACGGCGGCACCCTGGCCTGGGGGTGCGGTGCGCCCCGCGGGACCCTCCGGCAGCTCCAGCTCCTTCCCCGAGGGCTTCTGCTCCTCGGGCTCCGAGTCGGGGCTCTTTGGGGTGGGGTCCGGGTGGGAATGGCCAGGCGGAAGGACGCCGGGGCCTCCACTCGGGTCCAGGTCTGGCTCGTCCGGGCTCCCCTCCACCAACATCTCCCGGCGCATCCGGGACCTGGGGCAGAGACGGCCAGGTGAGCGATGGCGGGGACCCCCTCCCAGGGTGCCGAGGCCCTCAGCCACTTCCCATGGGCACGTTCCCATAACAGGCCCTTTGCACAGCCGTGGGCTGCCCAACCACACGGCGTGCCAGACAGAGCTGGCTGGGCTCAGGACCCCCGAGGTGGGCCTGAGAATCCTCGACCTGATGGGTCTGAGTGGGTGGGATTCACCAGGGTCCCAAACAGCCAGAGTGGCTTCTGCCTTTTCTCCCCATGGACATTCTGAACCATGCACTTGGCCTGCCTTCTCTGTCCTGTGTGGGGCCGGAACCCAGGGCTACACACAGGCCAGGCCAAGTGCGTCCCTGCTGGGGCAGTTCCAAGTCAGACCTGGCCGGACCCGACCCACATCTCTCCTGGACAGACCCACAAACAGTGACACAGAGAGGAGAGGGTGTCTGGGTTCCTGGCCAGGGCCCGGGTCAGAGGGAAGGGGTGGCCCGTGGCTCAGAGAGGCTGAATGGCCCGTCTGGGACCCAAACTAGAGCTGCAGCCTCTGCCCACAGGCAGCAAGAGAGAAGGAGGCGCCGAGGGACAGACAGACGGGTGGACACGGAGTCAGTGTCAGGCATCTTGTTCTGCTCCGGGGCCAACGCTTGGCTCCCTGCAACCCCAGCCTCACCCCTGGGATGTGTGGGGGGGGGTCCCTGCACAGCCCCCCCAGGGTCACTCCTGTCTGGGACCCGGGGTCAGAGGTGCTTGTGTGGGGGACACCTTGGGGTCACGCACGCCTTCGAGTGAACCGGGCCTCTCCCCACCAGAGGCCCCAGCGACCACCAAGGCCAACAGCGAGGTCTTCCTTTTTTCTCAAATACGCCGTTACTGCTTTGGTCAGGCTCACAAGGCCAGTGCTGATGCCTCAGCAGGAAGCCCACTCTACGGTGACCTTCGCTGCTGGCCTCCAGGGCTCGCGTTTGTCTTCTCTGGGCCGGCACAGAGCAGGCTCTTTGCTGACCATACGAAGCCCTCTGCGGACTGTGTTTCTGCTGAGGTGCGAGCTCCTGCTCGGCCTTCAGAACCGGGCGCACAGGGCCCTCTCCTGCCTCTCCCTCGGCGCTGTGTGCCCGGGGTCCTGGATGTGGCATGGCCCGTAATTCCTGAGCACCCAGAGAACTTGGCTCTCACCCCACAAGCTTGCTGCAGGAGCATGCTGGCTACTAATGGTGTGTCCAGCTCCCACAGAGAAGCCAAGGGAGAGGGTCTCCCAGCTGTCCCGGTAAGGAGGAGGGACAGGGCCTCTGCCACCTGTCCCCGGGGAGGCCCAGAGCTGAGAGCCCAAGCTAGGCCCGAGGTGTGCTGTCGCTGGGTGCTCTCAGGCCCTGGGCCACACTGGGAGGCCGGGGGATCCCAAGGACACGAGGGAAGAGGCTCGGGGTGCCCCTGGGTGTGCACAGGCTGCTCTGTCCCCCCACCCAGACTCCTGAGTGCCCCCCCGACCACGGTGTGGTGGATGGTCTCTCCAGCACCAGACACGTCCTGTCCATGAAACTGGCCACCTGGAAGATGACCCGAGAGCCCAGAGGGCGCAGTGGCCACTACAGTGAGTCCATGCCCAGAGCCTGCCCTGAGCTCCGGACCACAGACAGACACGGGGGGAGGCCAGACACAGACACGTCAGCCCATCCCGGGCAGCCTGGCGGGGACCAGATGTCTCCTTTGTCCTCAGGAGCCCCAGACGTGGGTTCTTTAACTGAGGGTCCACATCATGAGAAGGGCAGTGGTCACTTGGAGGCCAACGCTCCCACACCTTGTGCTGGCTGTCTCTGGCCAGAGGAATGTTCTGGATAACTCTACGGAGCAGAATCCACCAATTCCCTCTGTGACTCGGGGAGGCACAGAAGGCAGCCCCCGGTGTCCCGGCCGGAAGGGGCACCAGGACGCGCGTCCCTTTTCGCTCCCATTCTAAATCCCAACAGCCCCTGCTTTCCGTCTCGCCTCTTCCGAGGGCCCTGCGAGCAGGGCTGAGCCCGGGACCCCCTGCAGCTCACCTGTAGTTGTGGAACCAGTTGATGACCGTGTTGGTCTTGAGGTTGAGCTGGAAGGAGAGGAGCTCGATGGTCTGCTGCGAGGGGTAGGGCTCCAGCTGGTACGCCTTCCGCAGCGCCTCCTTCTCCTCGGGCGCCAGCACCACGCGCGGCTTCTTGATCTGCAGCAGGCTCAGGTCCTGCGGCTGCAGGCAGGGGCTGGGGCACTCGGAGCGGGCGGCCGGGGACTCGCTGTCCGAGCCAGTGCTGATGAGGCCGTACCTGCGCTTCAGGTAGGCTGGGGTGGGCGGGGACGGGGCTGAGGGCCAGGCGGGCGGCCGCTCCCCGCCCACCCCCTCTCGCTGTCACACGCAGCCTCCCACTGCAGATGGGCTGAGACCTGCCCGGAAGCCTGAGCCCGGGAGCCTGTGACCCCCGATTGAGCCCTGAAAGCCCGTGGCCGTGATGCCAGCAGCAGCTGTGTCCACTTCTGAAGTCTGGGCATTAGCACCTCTGGGCTTAGGAGGGGCCTGGCCACATTCTCTAGTGCCACTGAGCGTCACTGCACTGGAGTCGGCAGCTCATTAACCTGAGCGGCCAGGAACTGCGGGGCATGGGACAGTGACAGCGAGCCCCTTCAGAACCCAGATCTGGGGAGGCGGGAGCCTCTTCCTGCCCGGCGCCCCTGGATCTTTCTAACATCCCGCTCAGGCGGGTCTCAAGATGGACCAGGTCCGATCCCGTGACTGCGGCCCCCCGCCTTGTCTGTTTCAGAGTGTTACTATAAGCCTCAGCGGCAGAATGAAGCCCAGAGAGGGGCAGGCGCTTGCCCAGAGCCACACAGATGGGACGGGCAGGCCAAAGTTCCTGGCTATGGAGCTGTCGTCCGACAGCCCTTCAGCACCTTCAGCCTTGGTACCCGGTGTGCCACCGTTCAACTCCGAGCTCATCTTCTCAAATGACCCCGCACCCCTAATGCCCAGGAGTGCCGCCTTGGCCAGGCTCCACACCTGCCCGCCTTCCCGCTGGGTGCAGAAAGACAGAAAAGTGTATGAGGCCGCGGAGGTGTCTGCCCCTCCCGCCCCCAGCGGCCACTTCCCGTTTGCTGCTTCTGGGCTCTGCTTGGTTCTGGAGATGCCAAAACAGGCTAAGGGCGGTCTCTGCAGGGGGTGGGGGTGGGGACGGGGGGAGCCAGAGCACTGGGGTTGCGGGGACTCTGGATAGCCAGGTCTGTGGGAGGCAGAGGGCAGGGGTGGCTGGGACGCTTTCCTGTTTTGTTTGGGCCACATTCCGCGGTGCTCAGGGGCTCCTGGCCGAGCTCAGCAGTGCTCCCTGGCAGCATCGGGGAGCTCCTGTGTGGTGGTGGGGGGGCTTGGCCTGCTTTCTGGGCCGCTTCCAGCTGTGGTGTGCAGCTGAGCCCCGACCGCAGCCCGCTCCGCCCGGCCTCACCTTTCTTCTCCAGCTTCTTCATGTCCCTCAGCTTGTCCACGTTGTGTGGGTCGCTGAGCCACAGCTGCATGCGGACGAAGGGCTCCCGGCCCTTCAGGCTCAGCTTGTGCCAGGGCTTGGGCCGGGACAGCAGGTCGGACACGGAGCCCTGCGTCAGGCCCAGGATGCTCTCCCCAAACAGCCGCTGCCCTGGGGACGGGGAGGGCGCGGTCTGTCACCCCCCGGCTGGCGGGCGGGGAAGGGGAGCCGGGTGCCTCCACGGGCCCAGGGTGCTGACCCCCAACCCCCACGGCCCTCGAAACTTGAGGCTCTTCTCTCTGAAGGGGCCCTTGGGATACCGGCAAACTTCAGCTGTGTCCTGTTGGGCACTTTGCACCGGAAATGCCAGTGCCTGGATTCCAGCGCTCAAGGTTTGCCCCAGGGCACCCTTCCTGGGGAGGAACTAAGACGGGCCAACACAAAGTGGGAAACCCTAACTGCCCATTGAGGGGGTCACACTTAGTGGGGGGGCACTCAAGGCCTGCAGCCCTGCCACAGTGAGACAGGGAGTGTCCTGATCCAGCCCACAGTGGCCACCTTTCCCGAGGGGCCCCTCCCAGGGGTGCGTGGCCAGTGTGAGGTGTGAGGTTTGGGCCCTGAGCACGTGGGCTGGGACCAAACTCAGGGCCTTGGGCCTAGAAGGCGCTCGCCATCTCTGCCCAGCAGGGGATGAGAGACAGGAAGTTAGGGGACAGCATGTGTGTGGCTCCATGCACGCAGCAAAAAAGAACCGCAGACAAGGTGGACGGGTGATGGCGAGTGAGTGGGTCCATTTCTGTCGGAGAAGCCCAGCCTCCTGCATGCCCAGGCTGGCCCTGAACTGTCTGGCCCCAGGCTGTTTCCTCTTTAGCGTCAATTTTTTCTGTGCCGTTTCTTTCTTTCTTTTTTCTTCACTTTTTGGGTCACACTTGGTGATGCCCAGAGGTTACTCCTGGCTCTGCACCCAGGAATTACTCCTGATGGTGCTCAGGGGACCATATGGGATGCTGGGAATCGAACCCGGGACGGTCGCGCGCAAGGCAAACACACTACCTGCTGTCCTATCGCTCCAGCCCCTGTGCTATTCATTTTTACTTTGTTTTAGGGCCACAACTGGTGGTGCTCAGGGCTCACTCCTGGCTGGCTCAGGGGACTCTATGCGGTGCCAAGGATGCCAGGCAGCCGCCCTCTGCGCTGTGCTATTGTTCCAGGACAGGTTTTTAAACAATAAACCTCTTTTCATATTGGAAGCATCATGAAAAACTGGGTGTCTGTGTCCCGCACCCCCTGGGGATCAGAGGGGTCCGTGGGCCCCTGTGCCCCAGCAGAGCTGTCTCAGCGAGCTTGGCTCCCAGACATCCTTTGGAAGGTGACTGGGAAAGCCGAGGTCCCAGCTGCCCAGCACGCACCCCTGGGCCCTCTTTGGGTGCAGGGCCCCGGCTCACTGACGCCCCTCCAGGGCCCGAGGAGGCGCACGCATGAGCCCCGCGTACCTAGGTTGTTGTCTGTGAGGACCTCCTTGACCCTCTTGGTGATGGAGTACGTGTCCAGCTCGGGGGACATGGCCACCATCTCCTGGATGCCGCCTGAAGCCTGGCCGCCCGAGGGCGTCTTCCCGCCGAGTGAGGGCTGCTGGTTCTCCTTGCTGCTCTCCAGGGCCAGGCTCAGGGGCTCCTGGGAGCTCTTCTCGGGCTCCGGGGGGCTCGGCGGAGGGGATGGTGACGACCTGGGCTCGGCAGGACTGGCTGTGGGCCAGAGAAGGGCAAGGGTCATGGCCCTCGGGCCAGACACGGTATGGAGGGGCCTGGCCCTGGCCCCGTGCATCTCCCCCGTGCGTCCCAGCTGCGCCCACGCCTCCCCGTCTATTCGGATGCTGTGATGCAGACGTGAAACTAGATCCAGGCGTGTGGGGCCACGGCGCTTGCACCCACAGTGGCGGGCCGGGCTCCCGACTTCCCCTGCATGCGGGGGTCCGCGGCCTGAGCATGACTGGGAACCGCAGCTGCCCAGTGGCCAGAACCATCCCCTTGGGAGAATGCTTCGTTCCTGCCACCTGCTTTGGTCCCATCTGTAGGTGCCCCGCTTTGGAGTAGGTAAACTGAGGCTCAGGGAGACCCTTGGTACTCGTCTGTGTCTGTCTCTGGTTACAGGGGGCTCACACGCCCTGTTCTTGAAGCTCCCTCAAGCCAGGCAGGGGTCCCCACATCACTGGGGGGTCCTGGGAGACACCCTCCCACCCGGACTCTGCGGCTCTGCATCGTGAGCCTCAGTGGCGCACCCAGACCCTCTGAGCCAGGCACACAGGAAGCCAGGGAGCAGCGGGGGTGGGACTTCCTGCTCTGCCTCGAGGCTGCCCGGGGACCGTGGGGACCGTGCCCGTCACAGGGCGCTGCACTCACCGTGGGAGGCACTGGGCTGCGGGCCGGCGGGCGGACCCAGCTGGTCCGAGAGCCACAGCTGCATGCGGATGAAGGGCTCCCGCCCCTTCTGCGTCAGCTTGCTCCAGGGTTTGGGCCGCGACAACATGTCGCTCACACTGCCCTGGGACAGGCCCAGCACCTGTGCAGGAGGGGTGTCAGCAGGCCCGGGTGACCCGCCACACCATAACCCTGTGCTTTCAGACTCTCAGAAACCACCTCCTCCAGGAAGGCTTCCTGGGTTGCTCGCTTAGGTCATTCTCTCTCCCCTGTGTCTGTAGCCTGGCTGCTCCCCTGCCAAGGGGAGAGCCCTGAGGCCTGGCTGGCAGGGCTGGACTTCCTTCAGGGTGGCTGGTCCATGGGAGGGAGGGAGGACCCTGGAGTCGGGGAGGGGTGGGGCTATTTCGAAAGCCTTTCCCGGGGCCAGGCAGACCTGTGCTGAAACGCCGCCCTGGGCCTGTGCTTGGCTCTGGGCTTCCTTCTGCACCCTGGACGCTGGGCTGGGCCCCCCGCGGGTGGCAGGCCGCAGCCGCTCACCTTCTCCCCGAAGATCCTCTGGCAGATGCCGTTCTTGGCGAGCTTCTCCTTGACCTGGCGCGTCAGCTCCTGCGTGTCCACCTCACGGTACATGTACAGCTCGTACTGCTCAGGGGTCAGCGGGGGCACGGTGGGCTTCAGCGAGCGCGGCACGTAGGCCGGGAAGTAGGTCAGCCTCCCGCTGCCCGCCTCGGGGCCGCCCCCCTCCGACTTGAGCTCAGTCACCCGGGAGGGCTCGTCCTCTGGGGCCTCGTCCTCGGGGGCGGCGGCGGGGGCCTCGTCCCCCCGGGTCCAGGCACGCCCGCCAGGCTGGCCGGAGTAGCCCGAGGAGGAGGAGGAGAGCGAGGGCGACACGGAGGCGTAGGGTCGGCTGAGCAGGCCGCGGTCCGAGGCCCAGTGGTGTTCAAAGTAGCCGGCGTCGCCAATCTCCGACTTGACCTTGCGGATGATGCTCTGCACGAAGGCGGCGGGCGAGAGCACAGGGAGGGGCGTCTGCGTGGCGCTGCTGCTGGTGCTCCCGCCACCCCCTGGGCCACCGTCCTCCTGCTTGACATGGGCTGGGGTCCCGTTTTGGCCGGCGGCTGCCAGCGTGGGCCGCTCCGGGGGAGACGGGGGCACAGAGCGGCCCCGGGGAGCTGCCTCCATCTCTAGCAGGGCCTGTTGCTGGGCCTGCATTTCACGGCGGGCCTGTTCCAGAATGTTCTTGATGGCATCTTCCGAGGTGCTGGCAGACGCTGAGCCATTGGCCATGCTCAAGGGGGCCGATGGGTTCTTGGGCTCACCTGCAAGGAGGGGCAGAGAGGTCCAGTGTCAGGGCACGGTCCAAAAAGCAAAGATGATAGGGGCACCGCAAAACATGAGAGGTCACACCCGCCCACAACATGGTGGGTGGTTGTCATCACCACCAGGGAACAGCCACACAACGCACGGAACTGCCAGCAGCCGAAGAGATTCAGGTTCTTCCAGCTCTGTGCTCTAATGCACATGTGCCGAGATGCCCAGTCCTCTGGACAGGCGGCAATAGCCCAGACCCAGACCGTGGAGTATTACACGGCAGTGTAAAAGGAGGCCCTGGGTCAGACCACCTGCAACTTGAACAATGTGTGAGAAAGGCAAGCCCCAGATGAGTCACGGAGGACCTGCTCCTATAAGAGTTCCTGAACAAGGACCACCAGATGGATATTCCTTTGTGGAAACCATTTGTTCTTACAGGAGGCAGGGGGCTCTCGGGTGACCCCAGAGGGGCTCAGGGAACCATGTGGTCCTGGGAATGGAGCCAGGGTTGGCTGCGTGCAAGGCAAGTCCGCCAACCCCCTCACCAGCTCCCCAGACCCAAAACCTTTCTTGCTAACACGTGGGAAGCACAAGGGCTGCCCAAACAGCGGCTCCCCGTGGCCCGCAGCATCATACTCGCATGGACCTGCCTCTCCCAGCCCAGACACCTCTCAGAACACCAGCACCATCGCTTTTCTGAGGACGATGGCACCCTGGTGGAAGGCACCAGGCACCCAGCCCGGGGCCACACGTGGCACCTGAACCCTCAGCAGTGAGTGAGCAGTTCGAAGGCTGCGGTCCAGGAACAGGACGGGCCAGAACAGGCATGCTGTGAGGGGGAGGGGCAGGTGGGCCCCGTGCCTGAGCCTGCACACCTTTAGGGGCCGTGCCCTGCGCCGCCACTAGGGGGCAGCCGACGCTGCAAAATGGAGCGGGGAGCTGCACCAGCACACAGGACGGGCACGGAGGCTGCAAGGACGTGACTCGGATCCTCCGGACTGGGACAGTCACAGCAGCAGTCATTCATGACACAAACACAGAAGGGGAAGCATTGGAAGGACAGAGGGAGGCACAGAGAGGCCAAGTAACTCGCCCCAGGCCACAAAGCCCGTAAGTAGCAGAGTCTGGGTTGGTGGCCAGGCTAGTTGGGCTCCACACACGTAGGTAATTACGTGAGGGCCAAGGAAGGGGCATCCAATCCGACTGGATGGGGCTGAGGGCTTCCTGGAAGAGGTGATTCCTAAGTGAGGTGCAAAGTGGGACCAGGTGAGAGGTTTCTGGGGGGAGGGGTACCAGGGCCCAGGAGGAGGAGTCCACGTGACGCGACACCCCGTGGAGGGTGGGGGGTGCACAGACTCATCAGCTGTAGGCTTCCTTGGGCACATGGAGCTCCCCAGAGCACACGCAAGGCTGCTGGACCTCGCAGACCTCAGGGTGCAGCCATCCCGGTACCCTGTGACCTCATGGAACTGCCCCGAAAAGGTGGCGCCAACATGAGTCCAGCATCCCAGAAATGTGGGGCGACTCGTTCAGTGGTCCAGACACCATGGTCCCTGTCTGTAGGAGGAGGTTCCTCTGTCTGTGGGGGGGAGGTTCCCTTGTCTATGGGGGGAGGTTCCCTTGTCTATGAGAGGAGGCCCCCCTGTCTGTGGGGGGAGGTCCCTGTTCCTGGGGCATTTGCCTGGTCATGTCGCTGAAATGCCGGTGCTGTGGCCGGTGCCTCTGGAAGTCTGGCTCTGGCATCTGCAGACGAGGTCCCGTGTGGCTGCAGGGTGGGTGTGGGGCAGAGGGAGCCCCAGCCACACTCACCCCCTCTCTGCGACTCGATCTCCTTCTTGGCCTGCTCCAGGATGCTCTTGATGGCGTCATCCGAGCCGGTCTCGGGTGTGCGGATTCGGGGGGTGATGCTGCCTGGGGAGGCAAGGAAGGCGTCAGTCACGGCGGCCTGCAGGTCGGACCCCGAGAGAGAGGTCATGGGACAAACCACACGGTGACCACAGGGCCGGGATCAGGGCAAGATCTCACGGAGCAGGCCGCCTGGGGCTCCCCTCGGGGGCTGGTGAGGTCAGAGCCCGGCCCCTCCTGGGGCTCCACAGGGCGATCAGGCACTGAGGCCATCAGACGGGTAAACTGAGGCACAGCTGTGGGCCGCCCCGGGCTGCTCACCTCGCTGCCGCACCTGGATGGTCCTCAGTGCCAGCACGTTCTGCTCGTCGGCCAGGAACTGGCGCATCTTGATGAAGGGCTCCTTGCCCTTCACCGTCAGCTTGCGCCAGGGCTTGGGCCGCGCCAGGATCTCGCTGACGGAGCCCTGGGACAGCCCCAGCACGTAGTGGCCGAACACGCGCTGCCCGATGTTGTGCTTCAGCAGCTGCTCTTTTACCTGGAAGGCGATCTCGGCCGTGTCCAGCTGCTCCTCGTCTGCCCCGGGGCCCGCCGGCCCCCCACCGCTGCCCTCCGCCAGCTCGGGGCCCCCCGGGGGCTCGGGGCCAGGTGCGGGGGTGGCAGGGGCTGTGGGGGGCTTGGCGCCGTAGAAGGTGGAGGGGAACACCAGCAGGCCGCCTGCCTCCCCCTTGAAGGCGGCCGGGGCCACCAAGTGCTTGGGGAGCAGCGTGTCCCCCGCCAGCCTCTCCCCCGGGGCCAGGCTGGGGAAGGGGGACAGCGAGAAAGTCCGGGGGCCGTCGGGTCCCAGGCCCGGGCCCAGCAGGGGCTGCCCGGGGGAAAGGGGGTCTTCAGGCCCCGGGGGCGGCGGGAGCTGCGGAGGGGACGGGAAGGGCTGCTCCGGGCCCAGCGAGTCCTTGAGGGGCTCGTCCTCTGCAGGGTCCTCCTCTAGAGCGTGGAGACGGACAGGTGGACGGAACGAGGGGGAGGAGAGACAGGGTGCAAGGGACACACAAACGGGGACAGCGAGAGGGAAAAGAGGAAGAAAGAAAGGAGAGAGGGAGAGAGAGAGAGAGACAGCAACAGACACAGGAGGGGCCGGGATGTGGGGCAGGGTAGGGAGCACTATAGGGCTCAGCAGGAAGAAGCCCCCCACACAGGTGCTTTTTCTCCCCGCCCCCAAATCCTCATCCCTCAGGTCTGGCCTGAGAGCCGGTTCTGAGGGGCCCCTGTCCGGGGTGGTCAGATTGGTCCGCACCCCAGTGGCCTGCCCACTTCCTGGGCAGCACCCACCCAGGCACCCCATGTTTCACCGGCACAGCACAGCCCCCCTCAGCCCCCTAGGGGGGGAGAGGGGGCACAGCCCACGGCGAGGACACGGTGGCCCTGCCGGTGTCTGTGGGTGAGGGGGAGGCTCCCCTGCACACCAGCGCCCCCCTTATTCAGCCCTCCTGCTCGCGCTGGCCCCCCGAGCATCCCCCCTACCTGGGCTGGCCAGGAGCCCCGGCTTCTCGAGCAGGAACTTCTGCGCGGGGAAGAAGGCCTCCTTCGCCAGGAGCAGCGAGTCCTCGGGCTTGGTCATGCTCTGGGGGGATGAGACGGGGAGCTAGCGGGGGCTCCAGGCCAGGGTCCCCACGGGGACAGGAGCGGGGGGCACTCACCGGGGGGAGGGTGCACGTGCTGGAGGCCAGCTTCATGGCTTTCAGGATGCTGCCGGGGAAAGCAGGACCATGTGAGCCGGCGCCAGGTCCCAGCGGGCGGCACGCAGGAACGACTTATCTGGTGGACAGGAAGGACCCCCCACCCTGACCCCCAAGTAACACCAGGCTCGTTGTCATAGCGGCTGAAGGCAGCGGGCTGGGAACTGGGTATCCTGAGTGTGGGACCCGGGTTTGTCTGATCTATGTCCCCTGACATCCAGGGTCCCCGGTGCCTTCTGCCACAGGCTACCCTAGTGGGGGTCCCAGCACATAGGGGGAGATACGCAGAGCAGAGGGGGGCTGTGGGGGGCCGTCCCGCATACCTCAATTCTGTTTTGATCTCTTCGTAGTCAGACTGAGCCTGGAGCTTCTCTTCCAGCTTCTGGAAGAGTCAGAGCACAGGTGAGACTGGCCCGACCTTATGCCCTGGCCCCCGGCCCTGGCCCGGCCCCCACCTCGATGGCCTCGGACTTGGCGGTGAGCTGGCGCTCCAGCTCGGCGATCTGGTTGGCTGACGCCTCCTCCAGCTCCTGCAGTGAGTTCTGCAGGTGCTGGGCGTCCTTCAGCAGACGCACGATCTCACGGTCCTTGGAGGCCAGCGCCGCCTCCAGCCGAGGGCCGGAGCACAGGGCGAAGTTCACCTTGTCCTGGGGACCGAGAGGAGGGTGCTGAGGGGGTGGGTGTAGGGCCCCCTGCCTCGATACCCCCAAGCCAGCGGGAACAGTGTGAGCCGCGTCCCCGCGGGGCCGGTGCTTCCCTTCCTGTTGTGGCCATGGCAGGGGCGCATCCATCGCAGCCTCTCTGCCCGTCAAGCCCCGGAGGGGGAGGGGCGGAGTGTGAGGAACAACGCTGTGGCCTGTGGCGCAAGGAAGACCCCGACTCCCTGTGGGCTTGGGGGCGGGGCAGCAGCCCGGCCAGAGCATGAGTGTCGAGCACGCGTGTTTCAGTGATGAGCTGATGCACCAGGCGGGACCGGGCTGTTGGGTCACAACTGAGATGGGCACTCTGGGGTGGGGGGGCGCCTGTGATCCCACATGGGGTTGGGAATCCAGGCAGGGTCGACTTGTGCAAGGTGAGCACCTGAACCTCTTGTACTATTTCTGTGGTCCCTGAAACATTTCTTTGGAAAGAACAGGAAAAGGGACCAAAGAGCTCGCACAGTGAGGAGGGCACTTGCTCTGCACGTGGCCGACCTGGGTTCGATCCCTGGCACCCCATATGGTCCCCTGGCCCCACCAGGAGTGACCCCTGGGTACAGAGCCAGGAGTAAGGCCCTGAGCCCCGCTGGGTGTAGTTCCGTATCCCCCAAAAAGGACAGAAAAGGAAGTGGTTTATGGGGATCTTGGCAGAGGAACAGCACGGAAGGCTCCTGAATCGGATGTTCCCTCAAACCTCAGGCCATGAGAAGGCACCCCTGGTCCTGGGAGGGCGGGGCGCCTGCCTTGGGAGGGGCCCCGAAGTCAGTTCCAAAGGAATCGAAGAGGGACACCCGGGAGCGCCAGCAAGCCCGGCTGTTCTTCCACGGAGATGAGCGCCAATTCAAACAGGAAGCGGATGCCATTAACACATTAAATTAATTAGCATTGAGCACCACTGTTGTGCTCAGGAAAGATCACCCCCCAAACCAGCCAAGTTCCCCGAGGCTGATTAGCACCAGCATTAGCTGGGTTTCACGGGGGTTAATTAAGAGCCACTGGTGGAATCTCGGGGCGTCCTTGGGAGCTCTCGCCTGTCCCTGTCAGTCTCTGTCAGCAGACACTGGGCACACGGACACTTGCACACTGCCCCTGGGACGCGGACACAGGTGAGACAACACACACGCCTGCCGGAACACGCATCCTGGCACGTGCACACACACAAAAAACTCACAGGCAGCAAGGAACTGTGCAGATGGACACACACACAGACACACGTGTGCTCTAGACACACCCCACACGCCAGCACGGCGGGACGGGGGCCAAATGTTTCCCGCTGAGAGCCAAGATCCCAGGTGGGTGGGCTGCGCAGAATGCTCTCACGCTAACCCTGTGAGGAAGGGCTGACGGATACAAGTGGGGAAACTGAGGCACCGCTAGACTGAGGATCAGTTGCTTCAGATGCGGTCAACATACCTGCACAGCAGCACATGTTCATGGTGACACATGCTGGGTGTGAAGGGAAAGGCAGGGGTGGACATGCAGGGGTGTGTACTGGCGAGAGGAGACCACGGAGGCCGCTCCGGAGCCATGTACCAGGGCTGTGTGGGGTCTGGGGTAGACCCGGGACTTGGGAAGGACCCGTGAAGATCCCCAGGGAAGACGAAGGAGCAACAAGAGGGCAGTGTGCTGGCTAAGACCCCTCAGCAGGAAATCCCCGATGCCTTAGAGGGGCACCAGCGAGGAGGGCGGAGGAAGATATAGTGACTGGTTGGTCTTGCGGGAGCCGCAGAACAAACGACCGTCACAGTCGCCTGTGGCTGGTTGGGAAAGTTCAGTCGAATCCTCTGGGCACATTGAGGGGGCCAGTGTTGACCTCAGATTGGGCACTGTCTCCGTCTGCAGGGATGGAGCCCGCAAGACTGGTGGTCTGGTGGTCGACAGCGACCACTGGTGTCTGTCACCCAAGCTGTGGGGCGGTGCTACCAGCTTTGGCATCCGGCAGAAGGCATGACGCCCACTGGCTCCCAGGGCTGCCAAGGTGTCGCCCACGGGGCCTCCCCACTGTCCTTACCCCGCTGGGTCCCTGCGGGGAGCAGCAGGCCAGGCGGATGGAGCTGTTGACGGAGGCCAGTTGTTCCCGGAGACTCTCCACCTCCCGCTGGGCAGCTTCTGCTCGCTGGGGAGGAGAAGGTGGTGAGTGTGGCCCAGGGGTGCTGCAGAGCCGCTCTGCACCCCGTGTGCCTGCGCCAGGGAGGCAGGGCCCCGCTTTCTGACTGGCCGCAGAGTACGGGGAAGGGCCAAAGCAAGCAGCACCCCAGCCCATGTCTGAGCCGGGAGGACAGCGCCAACTGCTGGGACCTGCACTGGGGCAGGTGGGGGGGTTGTCAGGATGTCACAGCACACCCAGAGGGGCCAGGAGGCAGATGCAGTTTTTTTTTTTGAGGTCACACCCGGCGATGCACAGGGTTCCTCCTGGCTCTACACTCAGAAATTACTCCTGGCAGTGCTCAGGGGACCACACGGGATGCCAGGGACAAAACCCAGGTTGGTCGCCTGCAAGGCAAACGCCCTGTCCACTGTGCTATCGCTCCAGCCCCCAGATTCAGTCTTGATGATGCAGTACGTTTTGCTCACACTTCCGGCCACTTCAGACAGAAAACCTCAGAAGGTCAGATTCAATCCCTGGCCTGCGGGTCATGTGGGTGTCTTCAACGTGGCACCCCAACTCACAAACTGCTGCAGGTGCCCCAAGCAGGCGGCTTCCACTACCTGGGCCTCAGTTTCCTTTTGTGAAAGAGACAATGCAACGTGCTGAAAACCCTCTACACCAGAATTCGACAGGAACTGTGCTGACAGACACGCTGAAGTCTCCCAGAGTGTCTAAGGAGAAAAAGCCTGGAGATGCGGCTGAGCCGGGTTCGAGTCCCAGAGTCACACCGGGAGTGATCTCTGAGCACAGAGCCAGGAGTCTTGCATACCACCGGGTATAGGCCCAAAGCCAAGCAAAAAGAAGCCTGGAAAGCAGCACCAAGGACTGGGGGCCCCGTTGTGTCTGCAGGGGAAGTTGTGCCCCGCGTCCTACTGGCCTGACCATGGGTAGCAAAATTCATCTCCTGGTCTTGGCTCCAGAGGTCAGTGTCCCTCTCTGTCAAAGGGGGATCCTGGGTGCTGGGCACGGAGATGGATGCCATGCCTGAACAGCTGGGCTCTCACCACCAGGGCGGCCAGAGGTGCCCAAGTGCAAGATGGGAAAGCACAAAGGACCACTGGACCCATCTGTGGCTGGCGAGGCCCCCCCTGGACACCATGCCGATTCTGCCAAGGCCGAGGTGACAAAGCACTCGGTTCACGGCACATGACCCGCACCCCCATGGGCACTGGCACCCCCACGGGCACACCTAGTCCTCTGCTGGTATTTGCCGAGTTCTGGAAATGGCTCAGGTCAGTTCGGTTTGGGGTTATGTGGGTTGGGGAGGAAATATTTCATGCTTCTGAGCAAATCTGATGGAAAAGTGGCATCTGGGCTATGCGGAAAGCCCTGGAAACCCACTTTCAGCTTATTAGCTGGTGAGAGCCTGCAAGACGGACTTCCCTGGGGGCGAGTTTCCAGGCCCTGGAGAGCCGGGGTTTAAGATCCTAAATCTCTGGGACCAGAGAGACAGCACAGTGGCACCCCCTATTGTCCCGAGCACAGCCAGGAGTGATCCCTAAGCACACCTCTAGGAGTATGCTTCGGGCAGTGCCAGGTATGACCCCAAATCTAAAACCCAAACAAACAAAAAGACTCCAAGTCTTTTTTCCTGCAGAAAAGGACTTCCGTGCAGAATGTAAAAATGTAAGAAGGTTGGGTCTGCCCTCCTGCTCGCCACGGCCCGGAGAGACATCCCCCGTCTTGGGGGCACCTGCTCCCACGGTCCCTGCAGGGAAAGTGGTGGCTGGAACCGTGTGAGAACACCATTGAGGGGAGTCACCCCCTCTCCCACAGTCTGTAGAGTAGGGGCGAACCCTAGGTGAGGGAGCAGATCGTGTGCCGGGGGGTGTCTGTTCCACACCTTCATGCTGGGGAGCTGGCCTGGATTTTCTTCCCAATAAAACTTCAGACTCCCTCTGCAGCCTACTGGCGGATCTTGTTTTCTTAAAAGCCTCTTGCGGCAGAGATCCCCCATCTCTCTGAGGATGTTTGAGGAGGCCAGCGAGTGTGAAGAAACAAAACCCTGAGGGGGGCAGCCTGGCCACCGAGCCACAGACCCCGGGGTTCCACTTCTGGCAACGTACTTGTGTGAACCGGCTTGTGCGCCTGAGCCATCGGCTGTCACACAGACAGACGCCGCGGACAGAACAGGCCTGCAGACCCACTGTCAGGGGGGCTGGGCAGTGTGTGTGGGGGAGCTGTGGGCTGCGGGAGGGGTGGCCCCGTTCCTCCCCCGATTCTCTTGGACCTCTAGGGTTCATTGTCCTGGGAGGTGGTTCCACCACAGAGCTGCGTGGCTCCAGATATGGAGGGGTTCGGAGACGCCCCCTCAGTGTGGACCAGAGGGTCTCGGCCACCGAGCCAGCGAACAGGACCTCAGATTCTTCCTGCCCAGCTTCTGACAAATTCTATTTCCACGATGGGAGCATATGGGAGGGTGGCAGCAGGAACCCCCTTCCCACCCGGGGGGAGGCCCAAGGACGCACAAGAACCCAAGTGACACAGAGAAGAAGGGCCCAAGAAGGCTGGGTCCAGCGGGCACAGCTGTGTTTAGATGAGGAGGCTGAGGCTGGAGGAGACCCAGGGTGTATGTGTATGTGTGTGTGTGTGTGTGTGTGTGTGTGTGTGTGTGTGGTCCCTATGCCGCCCGGCTCTGGGCATGTGCCCCTGCATTGAGTCTGGCTCAGGGACTCCTGCATTGGACCCCTGTGTCACTGCTGGGCCGAGGATGGGCATGTGGGTTGGATGGTGTTTCCTCACCTGTGCAGGCGGCCCCTCCCTGCTCCCCCCTCTACCCTGACCACAGTGGGGGGTCAGCACCTGTGCCCTGGCCCATGCCCTGCCCCCAGCCCAGCCCCCTGCTGAGGGTGCTCTGTGTTCCTCTCACCTGATTGGCTTTCTCCAGGTTGGTCATGATGAGGCCGACTTCATCTGCCCTGAGACAGAAAGATGAGGCCCTGAGGAGGGTCTGCACGGCACCCCCCAACCCGCCCCAGCACCCCCCAGAGCAGCCGCATTGCAGCACAGCGTGTATGGGTAAGGGGGCAGCGCTGTCCCTTCCAGGCTGTGCCCCCTCCTCTTGCTTTTCTCGGTGCTGCCCTCGGGAGTCCCTTCCTGCTGCAGGACAGGCCCGGATGCCCTCACTCCACCACCCCCAGCCGCCTCCCTGGCCTTGTGCCCACCTGCCTTGCCCAGACCACCAGCACTGAGAGGGTCTCCCCGTGCCAAAAAGTGGGAGTGTGCTTCCACACATGCAGGGCCTCTGCTCAGTGCGCCGTCACCACCACCTGGCACATCCTTCCTGTCATGCTTCTCATGTCAGGTCTCAGTCTGAAGGTCACCTCCACTGGGAAGCCCTCCCTGACTACTCTGAATCACAGTCCCTAATTCTATTGGGAGGGCGGGAGGGAGGGGGCCTGTCCCGGAGATTGAAAGGGAGGAGGCACGTCTGGAGGATTAAAGGGAGGAGGCATGTCTGGGAGGGTCAGAGGGAGGAGGGACACCTCAGCCAGGTGTCTACCTACTTGCTTGCAGCCTCCTCATCGTACTTCCGCCGCAGCTCCAGCAGCTCCGTCTGGGTGGCCTTTAATGCTGGAAAAGCACAAAGTCAGAAAGAGGCGCCGAGACTTTCTCGGGTCTGTCCGATACTGGGGGCAGCCCAGTGAGCAGACGTGGACACCACTGGCCACTCCAGGAGATTGGAGGGGCCCAGCCAGCACTGCAGACAAAGCTGGTTTTCTGAGTGGGGGGGAGCACCCCACTAACTGGGTGGTTTTGGACCCTCAAGCCTCTCCCTGTAGTGTGGTCTCCAGGCACGGGGGCTCAGACTCCCGTGACAGGGATCCCCGCCCCAGACTCCTTCTGTCCATCCTGCTCCTCGGACACCATGGCACTGCCCCATCCACTCCTCCCGGCATGCCAGGCCCGGCACGTACCTGAATGCAGGACCTTGATTTTCTCCTCGGCCTCCCCCAGTCTGGCTGCCAAAGTGATCTGTACTTCCTGAAGGCCCCTGTGGAGAGACTGAGTCTGCTCACGCTCGGGGACCGGGACCCCGACTGCCCCCCAGGCCCCTTGTATGTGGCCACTCCCCACCTGGCTGCCCTCTTCTCTGTGGACTGCGACCTCACACTAAGGCTGGTGGTACTTTCGGGGGGCCTATAGGAACCACCTACCTCTCTGGGCCTCAGTTTCCCCATCTGAAAAGGGGGTTTCCGCTAGAATCGTAGTTGGCGGGAGGTACCCCCAGCAGCTCCTGTCGTTTGTCACCAGGCTGTGCTGGAGGATGTTTGCCCCTGCTGTGGCAGGAGTCTGGGATGCCTTCAGGCCACGTGGGGGGTCACCCGAATAGAGACAGGGGTCCTAGCTGTATGTTAGTGGGGAGTGGGCAGTCTGTCCTCCTGGAGGGCATTTTATTCACTGCAGCGTGTTCCAAGAACACTGCTGACCACTGTCGCTGGTCACCACCATGTGGAAGGGGGTCAGGAAGGAAGGAACAGACAGGTGACTGAAGGAGAATGGAACAAACCCCAGAATCTGAGGCCAGTGGGAGCTGCGTCCCCTGGGAGGTCCCCATGCCCACCATCCTGAAACACAGGAGCCGAGGCGAGGCTGTAAGGTGGATGGTCTTGCTCCATGTGGTAAGACCCCAGCGCCAATGTGGCCATCTGCTGGCCAGCTCGGAGCCTGTGACCAGGTCCCTGGAATCCAGCTATTACTGAGTGTTCAAAAAACCCTTCTGCTTCGGTCTCACTGGCCAGTCTAATACCCTGCCATTACCCCTTTTTTCCAGATGAGGAAACTGAGGCGCAGAGAGGTGATGTGACCTGCCCAACCCTGGCCAGTGGGTTGCTGAGCTGGAGCTCAAAGCCAGGCCTGCAGCTTGTCCCTGACCTACATTCCCAGGGGGTCCCTGAGCCCGTCGCCCTTCCCACTCACTTCTGCTTCTCCACCTCATTTCTCTGCAGCAAAGTCTCTGTCAGGAGGGTTTTGCCGGGAATGCCGGGGAGGCGGCCGCCCTCGGTCAGCGTGGCCCCCGCGGGAGATGTCCCCTCTCTCTGCTCTGCGGGGAAGAAGAGGGAGAAGCAGTCATGGAGGGCCTGACCTCACGACTGGCAGAATGATTGGGTCCCTTGGGGAAGCCCTGGACAGCAGCAGCATGCCAGCCTCCTGTCTCCTTGGCCTCTCCTGCTGCTGTTGGGGCCACCATAGGCCCAGCAGCGTTTCCCAATGGCAGACCACCCCAGTAGTGAGCGGGGTGCCATGTGGTGTCCAGAACTGGAGCTGGGCTGCCCCGGGTTGGGGTGCCTCGTCCTACCTCCCTGGCTCTCTTCTTGGAGTGATGTGACCTCTTAAAGGGTGCGATTCAGAGCCACGATTCCCACAGCAATGCTATGCAATGCCCCTCTCTGTGGGGGTGACTGCTACGTAGACAGACCACGGTGCTGCCCTCAGACCAGGGGTGTCCTCTGGGCTGGCTCTGTCCTCTTGGCCTCGTGTCTTCCTGCAGCTTCCTGTCCTGCTTGCAGCGCAGGTTGGAGCCTCCTTCCTCCCCGGGGCAGGTCACACTCCCCAGATGTGGCGACCACGCCTATTTCCACACATTGGACCATGCCCACCATGGGCTCCTGGGGCGGTGTGGTCATCGGGTCTCATGATTTGGGGTGAGCCCCTGCCTGCTTCCTGTAATTTGGGCTTTTACCTAGCAAGCAGCAGAATAGCTGGGCCCCCACTTTATTTATTATTTATGTGATTTTTGGGTCACTCCCGGCGATGCTCAGGGGTTACTCCTGACTTTGCACTCAGGAATTACTCCTGGTGGTGCTCAGGGGACCATAATGGGATGCTGGGATTCGAACCCGGGTTGGCAGCATGCAAGGCAAACTCCCTACCTGGTATGCTATCACTCCAGTCCCTGGGCCCCCACTTTAAATGCCCATTTCTTTGGCAGTGGGGTACGGCTTCGTTTGGGGCCCTGGGTGTGGTTGGAGGGGGTGTACTCCTTCTCAGTTATCAGTAGCCTGAATGCAATGGGGCGGAGGGCAGGGGCACTCAGGCAATATCCCACCCCTCAAACCCAGGACTTCGAGGGCCCTGTCTGACCAGGTTCGCCTGATCCACCCCCACCACCAGCTCCAGGACTCTCCATCGCTGCCTGGGGCACAGCCTGGTGGCCACGGCCCCGTGGTCCGCACCTTTGGGGCTGAGAAGCTCCGGGTGCCTCTTCCACGCGTTGTGGACGTCCCGCCGGGGTGGCCCGCTGTGGTCAAGGCTGGGGGTCTGCAGTCTGTCGTCGAGGTTACGCGCCGCCTCAAACACAGGTACAGGGTCTGCACAGAGAGAACAAGGCCACTGTCCCTCAAATGCTCCTTTCCACTCCAGAGCCTCGGCAGAGGCAGGAGTTGCTGCCAGGCACATGGCCCACCATCCAGCTGTTTAATGATTCCTCCCTTTTCATATTGCAACTCAAATGCCGCTTCTTCCAGGAAGCCTTCCCTGACCAACCAGCCCTCAGGCAGGAGCTCTTCCAGCTGCCTGCCCTTTCTTTCGCTGGACTCTGTGATTACAATTTGTAATTGATTTGCAAAATTCCCTAACGAATACTCACAGAATGCTAAGTCACGCAGGGGGACGGAAGAGACAGCATCTGAGTGGGCTCCACTGGACCCCTGACGCTTAACATGAAGCCTGACACAGTCTGACCCAAGAACTGCCAACTGAAGTAACAAGACAGGGGTGGTTCTCTGGGGCTTTCAGGTCCGGCTGGAACAAGGTGGCCTCTGGTTTGGTCCCTAGAGTCCAGCCTACGTTCCGGCATCAGGAAGCGAGGACACCGGGCAGTTGTGCATGGCAGGCAGGTGCGGGGAAGGCTGGGCACCTTTCCTCTGTGGCACCCCCCACGCCCTGTCATTAGGCAGGGCCCGCTCAGCGGGGTACGCCATTATGTCTCCCCGGGCTGATGTAATTATACATTGACATAATTAACCCAGCAAGAGCATTAGGCAGGCCAGCTAAAAATTCATCTATAATTATTTGTTGTGTGCATGCTAATGAGTCCATCTGCACTGCCTTTGTACAACACGGACAAA
Source organism: Sorex fumeus (assembly GCF_029834395.1). Lineage (NCBI taxonomy): Eukaryota > Metazoa > Chordata > Mammalia > Eulipotyphla > Soricidae > Sorex > Sorex fumeus. The sequence goes on along the minus strand of NW_026606212.1, from coordinate 2,370,162 downwards.
TTAATTTACAAGTCTGGATTTTTTAATAAGTTCAAGGAAACGCTTCCTATTGTGTCCTGGTTTTTTTGAGAAAGGATGAAAAGGGAGGGAAGCTCTGCCGGGGTCAGTGAAGTTAGATAAACAGGGAGTGGGCTTGGTGGTGAGTCCGCCCTGGAGGGCTCCCAGCCTCCCTGGGCAGTGGGAGGCGTTGGCCTGTCACCTGCCATGGGGGGGGGCAGTGCTGGGCATCTGCCCTCGGGGGCTGGCGGGGTGGCCCTAGGCCACCTCTCAGAGCAGGGGCATGGTGCTCTCCCAGTCTCAGTTTGGTGGTCCCAGGGAGAACCCAGCTGGTGGCCTTGCAAAGCCTGAAGTTCAGCTGGAGCCTCAGTTTCCCCGCTGAGGAATTGGGGGGGGGGGGAACACCACCTTCCGGCTTCTCCAGAGGGAAGCTCAGGTGTTGCCAGGGCCAGGCAACGGCTGGGTCCTGGGCTGCTGCCCCCGGGCCCCCCAACTTGAGGGGAAAGTGTCGGGCCTCAGAGGCTCAGTCAGGCTGACTGCAGATGGTGCCTGGCGGCCAAGAACCCGGTTCAATGTACCAGAGCCCTGTGAGGCGCACTCTGTCGTGTGCCCGGTTCACAAATGGGGAAACTGAGGCCCCTTCACTTCCTGGAGGTGGGGCAGCGACGGCTGCCAGGGATCTGCAGGCGCGGGCTGGGGCCCGGGGGTCCCCGCGGGGGTGAGCTGGAGGCGCGTTCTGGCTGCGTGCACCGAGTTCAACGCCTCTGTCAGGTCTGAGGACTGAGGAGGCGGGTCCGGGTGAGCGACTGTCCCTCGGGAAGGCGACAGGGGCACCCCGTGACGCGGACCCTCTCTCCGCTTTGCCCGCCGAGCCCCCAGCCCCCGTCAGGGCACGGGGCCTGACAGAACGTGAGCTTCTTCTCGGCTGCCAGGGAGTCACTTGAGACCGAGCGACGCGGCAAACGAGGCCGGTTCCCCGAGTCACGAGGCAGGACAGCCAATCAGAGGGCGCGGGCTCCTGGGGTCACGTGAGACAGACAGCCAATCCGCCGTTGCCGCTGGAGCCACGTGAGGCCGACAGCCAATCAGACGCCGTGCCCTGGACCAAGAGGCGGTCGCCCGCGTCTCGCCAGCTCCGCACCGGGTTCCTTCCTCCCTGATCGTCCGCTCCCCGACTTGGAAGAACCTCGGCACGGGTGCTGAGCTGCCACAGACAAAGTCACACGGCCTTGCGACAGGGCCCAGGGGAGCTACCTGGCGTCGGGGCCATGGTGCAAGGCCCGGGCCTGTGTTCCTGGCCTCGCTGCCAGCGCGCTGTGTGTCCCTAGACACGTCGCCAGCCCTCTCTGGTCTCCCAAGTCGGAATTCCTGGATCGGGTGTCTGGACCGAGAAGGCTGAGGAGCTGGGCCGGGTGCTCATGGAGGGGGGGGATTAAACAGCTGAACCTGACACAACGAAGCTGTCAACAGTCTCTGAGGCCTCCATGTTCCCAGGACACAGCACAGCGGCGCGGAGCCACCTGCATGGCCATGGGACGTGCTTCTCTGGAGGGGACCCCCGCCAAGAACTGAGGGTTCCGCTGGCGCAGGCCGAACCAGTGAGAGGCCCCGGATTAGACTCTCCGTCTTGGGCTGTGGCCCCGGCGGGAGTCTCCCCTACAAATTCTTCCTTCCTCTTTGTCCCCGAGCCAGGTGCCACACGAAGGCTCTCCTGCCCCCCTGTACTGAAGCCCCCAAATATCTGCACATCACCTGCCACTCTCGGAGGGGCCACGACTGCTCTCCAGCCACGGTTTCCCATCAGTGGACAGGGCAGTCACAGACTGTGGAGCTGATGGACTCAGACGCCCCAGGGCGGTACTGGCGCCTCCCACGGCCACGAGGGCCAAACTCGTGTCTGCACAGGAAGCTTCAGAGCATTCAGATTCAGAAACAGAGCCTGTCCCCCAAAATGACCGTCTCAACCTTGTTTGCATCTAAGTCATTTTTGTTTTGTTTTGTTTTGAGGGGTGGAGGGCACATCTAGGGGAGCTCAGAGGTTATTCTCAGCTCAGAGGTTGCTTCTGGCAGTGCTGGGGACCATGCAGTGCCTAGAACTGAACCCAGGCCCCCCTCAAGGCCCTCCATATGCAAAGCCTGTGTTCTGCCCTTTGAGCCTCTCCACAGGCCCAGTGACTCAAGGTTTTAACACATCTATTCTAAAAGAATATTTAGTCTAATTCTCGTACACATTATATGGAAGGAGGTAGAAAGGTGCCACCAGCATGTAAGGCCTCAAAGTTCCCTGCAGGGCCTGGTGCACCAGGACAGCCAGCGATGCCAGGCCCCCGGAGTGTGCCCCCACCCCCAGGGCAGGAGCAGAGACTGGCCCTTCCGTCCTTGGTGGGACCCAGTTTCCGCAGAGCTTGGCACCTCCCCGGAGGTGATTATGAAGCATGAAGGGGCTTCAAGGGGCCCAAAGCATGAAGGGGCTCCCCCTTTCAGCCTGCAACACACGGGACACAGCCAGTGTGTGGGACCCTGACCCACAATTTGCAAATAGCCACAGGTGTTGGCCTCAGGCTGGTCCACCAGCATGGTGAGGGGTGGCCCAGAATCCAAAAACAACAACAACAACAAAACAACCCCGCTAACTAATCAAACCCCTCATGCCTTCCAGTCCACCTAAATGAAAAGGTGTGAAACAGGACCTCAAGGAACATCTGAAGACAGCAAAACCCCGTGGCTGGATGCAGCAGGAGGGGACCAGGCCTTTGTCTCATCTGGTCACCAACTGCTGAGTGAAATGACTCACTCATTTTGGTCACATTGGACCCAGGTCCTAGAGAAAACTGCCGATAGACTTTTAATATTTTAACGAGGCGCCTGGCCTGCCCCATCCCACACCCCACCAGAGCTGATGCTGATGTTGAGGTGGTGTTTTTCCCCTCCCGTGGCCGTGGGGGGTGCAGGCGAGGGAACTGGGCATCCGGAAGAGCTGTCTCATCCCTCCCACCATGCCCATGTGAAGGAAAGTGGCATGCAGAGCTTTTTATAGGCGCGCCGGCCGGCGAGGCTGTGGAGGATGCATAAATGCAGACGCAGGCGTGCGCCCCTCGGAAATATCCCCGAGACAGAAGCCTGAGCCCATCTGGGCTCTGGCTGGGGGCGCGGCGTGGGCAGGCGGCCGGCTGGGCTCCTCTGACCCCGCGTGGGAGCAGAACGCTGGGTGCCCAGATGGGTGCTGGAGCTCGCCCCCACCGCCTCCGCCCCTCCGCTGCTGGCTTTGGGGGTGTCCAGGCGCAGGCGTGGACGGGGGCCCTTCCTACACTGGTGCAGTAACAGGGACCAGCTGCCGCTGGCCAGGACTGGGGCCTTCCCTGCTGCCCTCGCTGAATCCCCTGGAAGAGGGGAGAATGTGCGCGTCCCCACGCGTGCTTTCCCAGAGGGGGACCCCAAGGCTTGGGGAGACCGGACCGGTGACTCCAGGTGGCTCTGGGGTGGCACAGCGAGTGCCACGTGGGCAGGGGCGGCATCTGCTTCGCTCCAGATGGTGGTAGTGCTAAATGAGCTGGAGCCCCCAGGCCTGGTGGTGGGGGTGGGGGCGCGGCAGGAGAATCACGTGGTGTCGGAAGCCCAGAGGCAGGATGGGGGGATCGGCCCCCTGCAGGAGGACCCTTCAGCCTGGTATCCACCTGCTGTGCAGTAAGCCAGGAGCCTCGTCACAGTGCTCCCAGCTCTGCAAGGGGGCATCTTGGCCATTCCCTCTGGCAGCAGCGCCACAAAGGCCCAGCACCCATGCAGAGTTTCCAGAGCTCAGTCCCCAACGGTTTTGTCCAATATCCTTTGCTTTTTATTTTAAAGAGAATTTTATTTTTATTTTTCGGGTTGGTGGTGAGGACCCCTCCCCAGTGGGGCTGAGGGCCAAAACACTTGCAAGTTTTTATTTTTATTTTTTGCTTTTTGGGTCACACCTGGGGATGCACAGGGGTTACTCCTGGCTCTGCACTCAGGAATTACTCCTGGCAGTACTCAGGGGATGCTGGGAATCGAACGCGGGTCAGCTGTGTGCAAGGCAAACGCCCTACCTGCTGTGTTATCACTCCAGCTCCACTTGCAAGTTTTTTTTTTAACTTTTTTTTGTTCTCTTTGGATCACACCCAGTGATGCACAGGGGTTACTCCTGGTTCATGCACTCAGGAATTACTCCTGGCCATGCTCGGGGGACCATAAGGAATGCTGAGAATCAAACCCGGGTTGGGCCGCACATAAGGCAAACGCCCTACCCACTGTGCTATCACTCCAGCCCCTCCACATGCAAGTTTTGAAATTAAAAATAATCCTAACCCAATTTAAAAATTGGTTTAGAGGCTGTGGCTTAATTCCAGCACCCTTCCGCTGTGTGATCTTGGGTGAGTGGCTGAACTTCTCTGAGCCTGACTTTCCACAGCTGCCCACTTGGGCAGGAGGTTGGCCCTGAAGGGAAAGCTGTGGATATCAGTGACTACTGAGAACAGGGTCACTTAACTTAATCACTTAACTTCCCGTTAGTCGTCGATTTGCTCGAGCGGGCGCCAGTAACGTCTCCATTTGTCCCTGTCGCGTGCTAGTGTAGCCCAATGGCATCTGTTCGCTCCGGGAACATGAAGGGCCTCAAACCAATCGTTCATGATCTTGACGAAGAAGTCTGACCATCTGGAAGGTGGGCGGCCACGTGGTCTTTTGACATCCCGTGGAATCCAATCAGTAACAGCTCTAGTCCAGCGGTCGTCTTTAAATCTCATTACGTGACCAGCCCATCTGATTTTCGACACCTTGGCAAATGAGACAGCGTCCCTGATTCTTGCTCGTCGACGGATGTCGGAACTCCGGATTCTTTCTGGGGCGAACAGGGTGAGCCCCAGAAACGGCTCTGCAAGGATGGTGGTTGATGCAGAGGCTGGTCTCTAGTCTTTGGCCCAAACCCTCTGCCAACCTGCAGCCACTGGGTGCGTCCAGCATAGAAGGCAAAACAGACCCCCTCAAGCTTTCCCTCTTTCGTGGCCCTGCAGCTCCTCGGGAAAGAGAGGGGTGCGGTGGCAGAGAGGGGTTCCCACGTGCCAACCCCCACCCTTTCCACTAGATGGCGGCAGAAGTTGTTTGACACAAAAACGGCGAAATTCATGACCTCCCTCCGGGCTGCCAGCAATGAGGCCACATGAAAAAAGACTCAGATCAAGAAAGTATTTAAAAACCTACAGACTGGAGATGAGAAGGGCTTTTAAAACCCAGAACATAAAACCCAAAGACCTGACAGGATTCCCTGCTTCATTAAGAAAATATTTGAACACCTGCTGTGGGCCACATGTAAGAGAAAAACGGAGCCGGGAAACAAAAGCGAACTCCGGGGGCCTGGCCGGGGGCCAATCCCTGGCATTGCGGAAGTCCCCTGAGCATCACTGGGAGTGACCCTTGAGCACTGGGCTAGGAGTAAGCCCTGACCACCATCAGGTATGGCTCCACCTACCTCTTGTGCTTTCCCCGAGAGGGTAAGAAATGTAAACTGTGTGTAGCAGGACAAAGATGAACATCCCTAATACACAAAGAGCATCTTCCAACCAGTAAAACAGTGACCTCACGCACGGAAACGCGGACAAAGTTCAGAGGAACTGGTGACTCCGGCAAGAACTCGTCTGAATGGTATCGGACACGCGAGCGTTAGCAAAGAAAGGAGCGAAAAACGCACCGGCGAGGAGAAAAACCTTCCTCGTCTTCCTTGTCCGCAATCCCGGCTTATGGCGACTTCCAGCCTGGTTCAGTTCCAGCTCCCTCTCCCAGCCCCCGCGTTCCGGCCAAGCAGGGATATGGCAGCCACAGCCGGGACTGTCACACGCGCAGCCGCACTGTGGGGGAGCCATGCAACGTGCACTCCTGCCTGGCTGCTCCTGATGTGTTTCCCGCATCTGATGGCAGCAGATCGTAATGAAGCCTTTTTCCAGTCGGCAGACTGGGTTACCCTGTTCCCTGGGTCACTTGTCCTGTGTCCCCCTGACAATGAGCAGAGTCCTGAGACATCTATGCCAGTGCAGCGTGTCCCCCACTCCTGTCAGCTCTGCCTCAGGCCACGGAGGTAGAACCTGCAGAGAGCATCCAGGCCCTGAGAAGCCAACCCTTCGGTCGTTGTCTGGTCGGCGGGTTCTGTTACTACTGCCCTGCCAGTGGCAAAGGCATCAGCGAGGGTCAGGCAGTGGCCCGTGGTCACACAGCCTCGAGTGAGTCCTACCCAGAGCCTCGGGCCTGGCTGGCTTCTTCTTCCTGAGAGCAGGAGCGGAGGGAGAGACCGTTTGGGTGGGCTGTGACAAACCACAGCAGGGCAGGAATCAAACCCAGGATGGACCTTGCCCCCTCGCTCTGTGCTCAGCTAACAAGCCAGCTCTCTGCAGCGCAGGTCGCACACCTTGGGCCTCAGCGAGACTGATAAAGAAATCAGCCGTCACCGCCACAGAAGTCAGAAAGGTTTAAATCAAATCATCCTCCACAACAATGACATTAATTATGCTTTTAACACGTTTTACTGCTTTTTTTCTCACTTCACGCCACATCTGTGTGAACAATATCCAGAAGATTTACGGTTTTCTTTCGTAATTACAGACATACAGGCTGCACACTTATCAAAATACTTGCTGAGCAATCACGCTGTATCGCATTCTCTGCCAAAGATTTGTGTTGGCAGTAGTCATTCAAAACAAAAATGTTGAATCAGGACTTGGGTGCCGGGGCGGGGGGAAGAGTATTTCGACAAATAATTTGTCAAGAAATATAAAAACAGGAGAGTGCAGATCCTGGCAACTTCTCTAGGAGTGCTATATTTATGGAGGGTGGGGGGGATCACGAGCAGCGAAGCTCTGAGCCCCCAAACACATCTGACATTTGGGTCTTGTGTCTGAGGAGAAAATTTAATGAGAACAAAAATATGTCTTCCTAATTCCCCTAAGAAATCATTAAAACATTTTGTTATTCTTAAATGTCTTGAAAATGAATTAGAGCCCCTGACGGGGCCGTTTGGCTGCTCGTCTCTGTGCTCAGGGCTCCTCGTCCTCTGGTTGGTGACAGCTGGGTCGTGCATCTCCCCTGCCCCCTACTTCTGGGGAGCAGGGCTTAGGAATGAGGTGTGTGGAGTCAGCACCAGGTCTAGAGTGACCGACCGTCTGGGGAGAGGCGGGGAGGGCAGCAGAACCTTCTGGAAAGCCCCGTGCCCCACAGTCAGCTCTGGAAAGAGAAGGGTTCCACCACGAATCCCAGGAATGATGCTCTGCTCCAGGTGGGGTGTAGCCCCTTGTCAAGACCCCCACTCTGGTACTCCCCTGGGATTTGTTGTTCTTTGGGTCATATCCAGTGGTGCTCAGGGCTCCCTCCTGGCTCTGCACTCAGGGATCATTCCTGGTGGGGCTCAGGGGACCATATGGGATGCTGGGGATCAAACCCAGGTCAGCAAGGTGCAAGGCAAGTGATGAGCCGCTGTGCTGTTGCTCTGGTCCCTCCTCTGACTTTTTGGAGGATGGTTTATTTATGGGCACAGCAGGTAGGGTGTTTGCCTTGCACGCGGCTGACCTGGTCGGCCCAGGTTCGATTCCTCCGCCCCTCTTGGAGAGCCCGGCAAGCTGCTGAGAGTATCTCACTCGCACGGCAAAGCCTGGCAAGCTACCTGTGATGTATTTGATATGCCAAACACAGTAACAAGAAGTCTCACAATGGAGACGTTACTGGGCCCGCTCGAGCAAATCGATGAACAACGGGAGGACAGTGACAGGTTTATTTATCCAGTTTCCTCCTTGCCTCTGCCACCAGATGCAATGTCATGCAGGGCTGGGCCAGCTCCTGGCCTGGGTGCAGGGCACACATTAGGTGCTCCATAAATGCTCTTGCCTACCTCCAGGGCACAACAGCTCAAAGCACTTGATCCCTGGTGCGGCCAGGCCCACAGGCTCACCAGGGAGGAGTGAAAGTGGAAAGAAAGAAAAAGTGCCTTTGGGTCCAGAGACCCTTCTGCATTGGAGTCTGTCAACCCAGCCAACGACCACTGGGCGTCCCGGGGTCTCTGTGCATCACTTGGGGCCGGGCCCAGAGCAGCTCACGTCTCCTCAGGAAGCAAACACATGCATGCATGGGCATGCACAACCACACACACACACACACACACACACACACACACACACACACACAAGCGTGTATGTGTGCACACACACACACACAAGCGTGTATGTGTGCACACACACACACAAGCGTGTATGTGTGCACACACACACACGCATGGGCATGCACACAGGCATACGCACACACATACATGGACACACAGACATGCACGCGCACACACAGACAAGCACACACAGGCATACGCACACACATACAAGCACACACAGACATGCATACCCATGCACACACAGAAATGCACACACAGAGACATGCACACGAACGCATGCAGACACATTCACGGGCATGCACACACAGGCATACGCACACACATACACACACAGACATGCATATGCACACACAGGCATATGCACACACACAGACATGCACATGCACTCACAGGCATGCACACCCAGGCATATGCACACACAAACATACACACACAGAGACACGTACGTGCAAGCACGGGTGTGCGCACACAGGCATACACACAGACATGCACACGCATACATGAGCGTGCACAAGCAGGTATATGCGCGCACACACACACTCTTACACGCTGATACATGCTGGGGCTTAGAGAGGCTGATTCAACTGTCGTGTCCACATGAGCCGTGAGAAAGTGGTACTGTGGGTGGGGGCGGGGAAGGGGTCTCCCAGGAAGCACTTCTGGGGTATCCTCCAAGTGTCCAGGGATCCCAAGCACAAGGCTGTGAGGACAGACACCCCGAGTGTCTGCAGAGCACACGTGCCCTCAGAAGCTGGGGGCTCCCGGGTAGCCTGCAGGGGTCCCCTCCAGCTCAGGTAAGCAGATCATGACTCTCCTGGCTCCCACTGGGGACCAGAAACGAGCAGGCGGCAGGGGACAAGCTGAATAAAGGGGAACTTGGTGAGAGAGACGAACGCGTCCACAAACCTCTGCCCGGAGCTGGATGCGCCCGCACTCGCCAAAGAGGAAGGCCCAGACCCAGCCACCAGACCCTCCCGGGAACTCTCCCCCGGCTTGATTTCTAATATTTTATTTCTTTCAGTGGTACCAGCTGCGTGCAAGGTAAGCGCCTCGACCCGTGGACACTCTCTCCAGCCCTAACGGACCATTTTAACAGACAAAGTGGTGCCTTTTCAGTGTGGCACAACCATCACCTCGATGCATGTCCAGAACTTTCGTCCCCTCCTGCGCCCCTCAGTGATCCCTGTCTCCCGCCTGCTGAACCTTCCCCAAGGCGAAGGTTTGTTTCCCTTTCCATCGGCGGGGCCACATTCGGGCTTGTCACCTCTGGGAGCCATTGGGAACAGGGCAGGACGTGATTTCTCGTCTGTCCGCACACTCCGTGTACACGGAAAGAGACACTGAGGCTGTGAGGTGGGCTGTGCCCTCCAGCGCCCTCTGCTGGACAGAACTCTAGGCGCCTGGTCCCTAGCGGCAAAGGGGATGGGGGTCCCAGAGGGTAGGATCCTTGGCTCTGCGGGGAAGGCCAGGGCCCTCCCGGCCGCCACAGCGAGTGGGGGAGACGGAGGGGCTGCAGGGAGACGCGTGGGCCTCCCTCGGGCACGCCTGCCCCAGGTGTAAGGTGTACCTCTCATCATGGACGGCTCAGTCTCGTCTCCCCCCCCTCCCCCCACTCTGCCGTTTCTTGCACGTTATTTACAGCGCCCAAGGGTTTCTTACCTGGTGCTTCAATTAATTGCTTGTAAACACTCAGGAAAGCAGCCTCGGCCTCCTGGCTTCTCTTACTAAGTGCTACCACCTTTGGAAACAAGAGAAAGAATGACATGTAAACACAGCATCCGGGTCCACAAGCAAATCCCATCACTTTGCACGGGAGGGTGTGTGTGGGCGGCACACAGGGAGGAAATTGATAAGTGTGGAGTTGTGCTCCCGAGTCTGGATTCGAAGTCCAGCTCCTCTGCATCCGTCCAGCTGTGTGACTTGGGGGAAATCACTGGTCCTCTCGGATCCTGGGGCAAAAGGAGACCCGAGCTCCCGGGCCTGATGACCAGGATTGAGTGACAGTGCATGGAACTCAGGGTGTGGCAAAGACCCTGCACTGGTGGCTGGTTACCAACTGCTGGTCCTGGTATTAAAGAATGACCCTGAAGGCTCAACAGTGTCTTGTAATAAAAATGGAAAAAAAACAAAATCAAAAACCAAACAGATTCATGGCTATGGCAGGGGGCAGGGGGTGGGGCGGGACACATCTGGGAAATATTGCTGAAAATGAGAGCAAAGGTGCTCTGGTCTGGTGAGATGTCGAAGAGTCCAGTGAACAGCGAAGGTGACAGTGACAGGCAGAGCTCCTGGCCTGTTCCTGGGGCTCAGTTCTTGCTTCTGACTGGGGGGCACGTGAGTGGGGGAAACCGGGGTGCAGAGCTACCCAGTGCCCTGTCTCCCCACTGGCAGAGATGCCCAGGGGACATACCTGGGGAGGACCAATTTCTGGGGCTTCACGTCTCTCCTCTCCCCATGGAGGGTCCTCACCACTGCACCACGGGCCCGTGGTCTCACCCCTGTAGTCACCCCCCACGTTCCCTCCTTCTGATCGGGGGCTGACACTGCTCTCCGCCTGGCTGTCTCTCTTGGGTGGGGCGGCATGTGACTGTGGTGCCACACAGCGGCGTCCAGCAGGAGCCGACGGGCAAGGCTGGACAGAGCGCAGAGTAAGGGCACCTGTATGGCACTTGTGTCGGCGGCTAGCACCACATGTCCCCTGAGCACTGCTGAGTCACTCCCAAGCACTGAGCGAGAGCAACCCCCAAGCACCGCCGGGTGTGGCTCTCACCCCGCTGTGAGTGTGAAAGGCAAGATTAAGTCCTGCACTACACATGAACTTGGTGGGTCTATAGTTTTTTTTTTTTTTTAATAAAAAAACCCAGGTGCCTGGGCCTGGAGGCAGCTCGGTGAGGAGCGCCAGCTTCACATGCTGCAGGTCCCGAGTTTGAGCCCCGGCACTGCCCGGTGTCGCCCCTGCGGACAAACCCCATCAACAGGACTGCCCCCCGCCCCCATCTCCTCTGACCGAGTGTGGAGCGACAAGCAAACTCTGCACCGCACACGAGGCTGGTGCTGGCGATCTGTCCGTGACAGTCAAGTTTCAGCGGAGTGTGGACCCAACAGGCGAACAGGCGCTTTATGAGGCGAAGACTCTGGCTGTGACTTGGGAACCAGGCACTGTCCCTTACTGGACAGTGGCCCCATCCCGCTTTATAGTGGCTCATCTATGGGGGGGCGTGGGGGGCTGACTTCAAGCCACTCTGGCTCCACAAGGCTGGAGTCGGGGCACCCTGTGGAGAAGGGGCCCCACAGGCCGGCACCACCCTAGGCCAGTTCTGAGGTGTCAAGGCTGAACCCTGGGTCACCTCTGGGCTGGTCTTCGGGCCCAGGGCAGGGGAAGGAATGGACTACAGCGGTGGCGGGCACGGAGGCGGGAAACATCTTTAGCGAGTGATCTGGCACTGACCAGGGCGGGCAGCTGCCCGTCAGCACGGGCCAGGCCGGGGGCCAGGCAGTGGCTCTGCTCGTGGCTGGCCAACATGCAGAAGGGCGGGAGGACGTTCAGGAAGGACAGATTTGGCGTGTGTCAGGCAGAGCGTTGGAGGCCATCTGGGCAGGGAGGAGGCGGGGGGCCGGCTGCAGACACCCAGAAGGTCAGACGCCCAGAAATAGCGCCGGCATTCACACCGCCCGCCCGCTCTGATGCGCGCACGCTGGGCCGGTCTGAGGGACCTGGGCGCCAGGAGGGCGAGGCTGGTTGGGTCTGCGGGAGAACAGGAGAACGTGGGCTCCCTCCCCGAGGCGGGCGGGGATGGGCTCTTACCATGCAGGGCTGGGCCCCCCGTCGCCCCCCTCCCCGGCCCGATGCTACTCCCTGGACGCAGAGGGAGGGAACGTGGGTTCCGGGAGGGCGGCAGGAGCAGGGCATGCTGGGAATATGTTCTCAGGTCATTTGCACATCAGGGCGGGCAACGACACACACACAGACTGTGTGGCCAGCCACACACGCACACACAAACACACACATATCCATGTGCACACAACCACACACATACATGTTCACATGCAGTCATACACAAAACACATACACACATGCAGCCACACGACACACACAACCACACTCATTCATATTCACATGCAGTCACAGAACACAACCACATACTTGTACACTGACGCATTCACACATGCATGCACACATAACCAAACATGTTCACAACACATACATATTCACACGCAGTCACACATAATGTGCACACGGTCACATCCTACATGTACAGAGTCACATACACACATTCACACACATGCATGCACGGGAGCTCTCTTTAGCCGTGTCTGGCACCAAAGATGAGGGCTGGGGGCCTGGGGGGTGGGATGGCAAGGGCGCGACCCTCCCAGAGGAAAGGACGCTCTCTCCTCTCCTCTCGCGAGACTGAGAACGAGGTACTGGGTTTCCCACCAGAAGCACCAGGTATGTGCTGATGGGGGGGGGCACTCGGAGACTGCGGTGGGGCGGGGGGGGGGGTCTGCTGGTTTGCCCAGGAGACTTGGGGGTCGCTAGATGCCCCCAGCAGGCAGCCACCTCCCTCTGGTGCTCTTTTGTCTTCTCAGTACCTGAAGATGGGGTGACTGCGTTGTTTCCCTAACTGAACCGGGCGCACCTGGAGGCAGGGACTGATTTAAGGAAGTGACACACGGGGCTGGAGAGACAGTGCAGCTGGGAGGGCACTTGCCTTGCACACAGTGGACCCGGGTTCCATCCCCGGCGCCCCATATGGTCCCCCGAGTACTGCCAGGAGTGATCCCCGAGAGCAGAGCCAGTAGTAACCCCTGAGCATCGCTGGGTGTTGCCCCCAATAAACAACAACAATGTAAGAAGCAAAATGTAACAGCACGACGCAGTGCCTGTCCTGTCCCCGATATGCAGCACACGCGTCTCCTCAGCAGGCATTTCCAGAGCGACTTTGAAAGACACACAGGGCTAGGTGCCGGGTTTAGACGCACATCAGGCCAAACGCACCAAACCTGCGTCCGGGAACAGGCTCACAGGCAGAGAGGGGCAAGCACAGCAATGATGTGGGCCGTGAGCAAGCGAGAGGGCGGCCAGGGAGGGACGGGCAGCAGGCGGGCAGCATGGGGGAGCATGTGCGCTCCAACAGCAAGCAGCTTGCAGAGATCCAGGCAAGGGCTTTCCAAGCAGCAGGACCGGCAGGTGCAAAGGCCCTGGGGCAGAAGCACATTTGGCTTATGGGAGCACCAACATGTAGCCCCGTTGGGTGGAAGGTGAGTGAGCCAAAGTGGGTAGCAGGGGAGGCCCTGCTGGAATGGGGCCTCCTGGGTCAGCCCAAGAACTGAGGGGCTGCGGGATGTCCTGACATGCTGCAGCTGGAGAGAACCTAGGCAGCGGGAGGGGCAGGGCCGGGGCATCAACTCCTGGGAGCACTGTGGGAAGATTCAGGGGGGTGGAGGAGATGCCCCAGGAGCCACGCAGGGCTGGTCCCCTCTCAGGAGAGCCAAGGTCGCGAGCTCCAATGAAGCCCACATGGGGGAGGAAGGAAGAGGAGCCCCCAGAAGTCCCCCAAGTCACCGAGTGTCCACTATGGCGGGGCTTCAGTAGCACCCTCGGGAGTCACACTGCCCTTCTGAGCCTCAGTTTCCCCATCGGTAAAGAGAAGGGACTGGACTGGAGGTCCCTCCCCCAGTCTGGAGCGGACAGTCACTGCCCTCTCTGCTGGTGGACCACCCCCCACCCTGCTGGTGTTTTTTTTTTTTGCGGGGGGCAGGCGGTGTGACGCCTTCCCAGGCTCGAAACGAGGGTGCCTGGCGAGGTGGGGGACATGAGATGGGGGACACATGCTGCAACTTTATTTTAATATTTGTGATTATTCCCGGCTAAAAATAAGGCACGGAGCAAAGCGTTTTCAAATGTCGCATTAATGAACACGTTCTCTCCCACAGAATGCGGCCCCCCGATGCATTCCTGACAGCCTCCCCCAGGCCTTGGCAGCGGCGCCAAAAATGAAATGTCCCACAAGCGCGGCTGGCAGGCCCGCTATTAGCAACAGTATAATCATCAATTACGTCCAATCACAAAACTACTGATTTTATGATTATCAAATGAAGTCCAAACTTCTCACCTCCGCTCAGTGGCAGCTAAGATCATGGCTCAGCGCGAAAGGAAGCTCGCTCCTCCCCTCTCTCCCCCCAGCCCCCTTCCTTCTCTCTCTTCTGGGGGAAAAGAATTTCCAGGCCTCCACGTAAGACTGCATTTAAATTGCTTGTCACTCAAAACAAAGGCGAACCGCTCATTTGTAATTCACCAGCCACCTGAACGGGCCGCCTGTTTTCCTTGAAGCATCCATGCACCGCAGCACAAAGATCATTTTTCTATTGTTAAAATTGTATAAGCCGGGGCTTTTTTTAGCAGCGAATACACAATTTCGCTTCTCTACCGGGGGCTTCCGGCAGAAAAGGGACAGAGGCTTACTTCGGTGGCTTTCAAATAAATTTTGCTTTGGGTATTAAAAAAAAAAATCAACGCTAGGTTCCTATCAGGAGCTGGAAAGCGATCACGGCTCTCTGGAAGGACAGCGCCGAGTGAAGTTTCCCTTCCTGTCCAGGGTGTGGCCAGCGAGTGGACCATGATTGAGAGTCACTGTCACGGGCGCGGGAAGTGGCCGTGTCCAATTTCCTCTCCCGCTGGCGGGGGAGCCGTGGCTCCGTGTGGATGGGCACCGAGCAGAAGCGGCAGAGATGCCCAGGAGGGGGGCGAGCTCGGAGCCTGCAGGTCCCAGCACTGCCCACAGCCCACTGCCCCGGCCGCCTGCCTGTCACTGGCTCGAGCCTCGACACGACCAATGGGAAGGACGCCCCCTTCACATTTTATTCTAGGGTTTAAAGAGGAGAAATGACTTACCCCCCATCCCCAGGAAGAAAAAAAAAACGCCAGCAGGGATTGTGCAGCAGGGGGTGCCCCAGGCAGGGAGGAGGTGTGGAGAGGCAGCCTGGTAGACCTGTCCCACGCAGGACGGGCAGAGCGGGCGGTGCAGCCGGGCCTCTGGCTCCAAGGCACCGACGGTGTGGCGCAGTGCTGGGGCTGGTGCAAGCGGCCCCCGCCGCCCCCAAGCGAGCGTAGCCTCTGCTGGGAAGGAGCCGGGCAGACTCAGCTTCACACCTCAAATGTCAAAACGTCCCCCTCGCACACGCGTGAGAGCGCCTTCCTGAGGGGGAGAGGGAAGCGCCCTCCCAGGCCCCGGAAGGGATCCAAATCCCCAGCGCTGCAAGGACTCGACCGAGCCTGGTTCAGGCCCTGGTACCCCCGTCGGGTCCCCTGAGCATCACCAGGAACAATCCCTGGGCACCACCCGGAGTGATCCCTGAGCACTGCAAACTGTCATCCCTGAGCACCGCCAGGAATGATTCCTGAGCACTGCCTGGAGTGATTCCTGAGCAACACCAGGAGTCGCCCAAATCTCCTCCCCACAAATAAATAGAATGTTTAGAAACGAAAATGTGTGGTGAAGGGATGGACCTTATTCTGGAAGATTCTGCGATGGCAGAGACTGAACTGTATGCCCCGATCCAGTTCAGCCCCTGGGACCACACACTCACTGAGGCAAGAGGTCACTCCGGACAGGGCAGTTAGGGCTTCTCTTGAAACCAAAACTACTCTCGGCATTTATCACGCAAACTCAGTCAATAGGTGCAGCCTTCTGAGGCCAGTATCACGGTCTCCCCATTTTGCAAGGGGGGAACCAGACACAGAGAGGTGGAGTAACCTGCCCAAGGTCACACAGCAAAGTGGCAGAAGTAGGACTCACACCTCGGGCTCCCGAGCCTGTGCTCCCTGCTGAGAGAGTCAGAGGCTGTCCCTCCTCCAGCGTGGGTGTCGCAGGCCGCCTCAGACGGGTCAAAATGGCCGTGCCTGGTGCCAGCTACACCCCACGGGTATATTTTCTTGTGGCTCAGTGTGTCAAAAATATTGGAGCCATCAAAATTCATCAAGTCGCACACTTAAGCTCTGTGCACTTGGCCGTATGGAAACGAAGCCTCCGAGGCGCTGTCTGCACCGCGCATATGGCTGGCGCCAGCAGCCCACACGCCAGGAGCTCCGAATCGCTGGTCTGTTCGGGAAACTGGAGAATCTGCCGCCCCGCTCGCGTTTCTCCTGACAGCTGGCTCTGAGTGGACCCCCAGAGGCGCCACCCAGGGCCACTGCTCACCCAGGTTCTGCTTCTGCAGGATGGGGGGTCAGGCGGACCCCACTGACAGACACCCAGCCTCACCCCTGCACAGATCCCGCATGCTAACGAGTGCAGACTCTCCCCTGCCCTGCCCTCTCTTCCTGCACTTTTAGGCGGCGCCTGGTAGCTACCAATGTTCTTCCCAACCACTCCTCCTGCAGGGCCCGGAATGTGGCTCAATGTGGCCCTCCCAGTGCAGGCCCAGGGGGCAGCCAGGGGAAACTGGCCTTCCCAGGTGGGCAGAGCTGAGAGAGAGCCAGTGGAGGCAGGAAGGGGTGGGAAGCTGAGTGTGGAGAAGAGAGATGGGGATGCATGCAGCTGGTGCTTAATAAAGGCCCTGGGTTCCGGAAAGCACCGCAGAGCCGAGACCTGAAGCCTGCATCTCAGGCTGTGTCACTCGGGACAAGCCACATTCACAGGTCCGTGTACCCCACCCTCTGCCGCGGCCATGGCGGGCATTAGGCCCGGGGTGCAGGTGTGGCTGGGCTGGAGGGGGGTGTCTCAGAACGTTCTGGTGGGGGAAAGTGTTGGAGTGGGGCCCCCCAGGGTAGGGGGGAGCGGGAAGCTGCCGAAACAAAACGGAGTGTCCTGCACAGACTGCTGGCAGACCCGCCTTGCTGCTGCCCCTCCTGGTGCTCTCCACATCTCGATGGTCCTCAGAACGTTCTCCAAAAATGCAGCAGGGACGGAGGTGTTGGAGGCCAGCCGCACACGCTAGGGGAAAAGGCAGCTCAGATAGAGAAGGGAGCACCAAATAAAGGGATAATAAATAAATAAATAAATAAATAAATAAAGGATCCTCCCAGGATGGGAGAAGTACGCTGAAAGTAGACTATAGACCAAACATGATTGCCACTCGATGCCTCTTTTGCAAACCGCAGCACCCAAAAGGAGAGAGAGAACAGAAGGGAATGCCCTGTCACAGAGGCAGGGTAGGGTTGGGGGATGGGGGGTGAGAGGGATACTGGGATCATTGGTGGTGGCGAATGGGCACTGGTGCAGGGATGGGTACTCGATCATTGTATAACTGAAACCCAAGCACAAAAATTTCTAAGTCTACAACTGTACCTCATGGTGTTTTACTAAAAAAAAAAAAAAAAAAAAAAAAAAAAGCGCCAGAGCACCCTTACGAGGGGGCGGGGCCCGCAGCCCGCTTGGGGACAGCCGTGTCCTTTGCAGATGCCCTGCAGGGTGGCTGGGCAGGTACAGGCTGGGCGCCCGCATGCACGCATGTGTGTGTGTGTGTGTTGGGGGTGGGGGGTGGGCTCTACTTTCCCAGCAGGGCTCAGCATCTGCAGCGGCTCCTGGGCGTGGGGCATCAGTGCGTCTCCTGTGCGCCCCCAACCGTGATGGCAATTTAAGGAACTGCTCAGCACCGCCTCGCAGACAGACAGTGCTCAGCAGAGGCTGGTTCTCCTACCATGCTGCTGGCCAAGATGAGGAGATCACGACGTCACACAGCCCCAGAGTTAGAAGAGGAGACGGGCCCAGGAGATGGGCGGGCGAGGAGCCACAGCCTGAGGAGGGAGTGCGCAGGAGGCCAGAGTTCATCCCACAGTGGCCCAGGCTGGAGGAGGGCTTCCAGGACGAGGTGGCATCAGCTTATAAAGGCGAGTGAGCGGGTTGCTGACTTGCCAAGGACTTTGGAATAAAACTGAGAAGCAGTGCAGCTCGGCAGGGGAGTGTGGAGGCCACCTCCCTCTCCAGGCAAGGGAGAGACTCGGCCGCAAAGGCCATTTGCGGCCAGGGTGCCTCCCGGGAACCCTCACCTCCCGGCAGGGGCCCCAGTGGGCAGCAGAATGGGGAGGGCCCGGTGTGGGGTGGGAGCATGGAAATAATCAAGTGCGAGTAGATCCGTGTGAGTAATTTAATCACCGTGCGCAGCTATGAAGCCTGCTGGTTTCCGCTTTCATTATTAATGATGAACGTGAACCACCAGAGGACACGGGCTGAGGGTGCCTGGCACGCGGGGGAGGGGACTCAGGTGTCCCCAGGCGACCATGCCCGCGTGTCACCCACCAAATGGGAAGTGACCCGAAGGACGTCTTGCACCGGCCACCAGGCCTTGAGAGTCAGCGGTGCAGGCACGGTGAGTGGGGGTTGGGGACAGGGCGCTCAGCACCTCGGGGACCTCCGAGTCGGCTTGGGCGGGGACTGGCCCGGAGCTGCTCCGATGCTGGCCCAGAGGCTGGACAAAGGCCAGCGAGATGTGGCGGGAAGGAACACTGCCTTCTACTGGCTGGCCAGCCAGGACGGGAGGGTGTGCAGGGGGCCAGGGTCCCTCCCCTCGAGGCTGGCACGTGCCCGCGCGCTGTTTCCTGCACTTCTCACTGCGCGGCTGATACGGGTCCCGGGCTAGCGGGCACCGTGCCCAGGAGTCTCACCCAGGGCGGGGGAGGGGTGGAGCCAGTCAATCCCCCTCTCCACTGCCCCCCGCCTGCACCGCTGGGTTTGAATGCCAGCGCCCCACCAGCTGGGCGACCCCAGACAGGTCGCCTCTCCTGAATAAGACTCAGTTTCTTCCTCTGCCAAATGGGGAGGTTGCCAACACTTGCCGTGCAGGGGCGCTATGCAGTGAACGGACATCTGTCCTGAACATGGGCACACTGGGGCCCTCCCAAGCCAGCACAGCTGAATGGGCTGCTGAAGGCGGCACCCAAGGCTTTCCTTGCGACAGACTTCCTGGCCCTTCCCACTTGGAGGTTCGGGCAGGGGCAGGGGGCCAGGGGTGGGGCTGGGGGTTGCAGGAACTGAGCAGAGAACTTGGATAACGCGAGGCAGTGCCACCTGCCCCTACAGTCACTGCAGAAAGGCAACAGGCGAGGCAGAGAGCGGTAGAGGGACGCCCCCCACCCCCAACTAGCAAGAGGGCGGGTCGCCCACGGGCCTGCGGCCGCAGGGGAAAGGTTGGGTTTCCAGAGGACTTGGCTCTTTCGCCTCCCAGCACCCCGGCATCCCCCCGGACCGGGGCGGGACCGGAAAGGTTCGCTGGCCATTGCCGATCGATGGATCATTAATTTCTTTTTGTTTCCTGCGACGGCGCCCACCCGGCTGACTCAAGGTGAGAGCACGCGGCCGGGCTGCGGTTCCCGGATTGATAGATGGCGCGTCTGCACCAGGCCCGCTTCACGCTCGGTGACTGCAGCAAAGCAATTATCACTGTGGAATGCATAATGGCCTAATTAATAACTAATGTCAGGTCGGCCTCTGAGCCATGATTATACCTTAGCAAGCCAACTCCCCCCCCCTCTCTTTTAAACATTCCCAGAGAAAAAATATTATTATAATTGACTGGTTAAATTGTCAGTGCCCCTTGCTGGGGAATTTGGGGCGGGGGTGAGATGAAGGGAGAGAACGGTGTCCCCCTGCCCAGCGGGCAGCGGGGGACCAGGCCTCTCTCTGTCCAGCAGCCACAGCTGCAAACACGCCAGTGTTTCTGGAACCGGGAAGGACTTCCGTGCTGACTGACGAAGGCAATCTGTGCGGGGATGGCCAAGGGTCTCCTCTCTGCCACTTTCTGTCTGCGGGCTCGGCTGGGACCAGTCCCCAGGCCTCTGAGCCCCGTCCTGCCCACTCAGCACGGGCGCCCGGTCAGCGGCTGCCGGACACCAACACCCTGGCCTTTCCTGGTTCAGCTCTGCGCGAGACCCAGGGGAGGGCCTGGCAGGACGCAGACGGGACAGGGAGCAAGTTCAGACGGTGCCACATCCCGAGGGGCCGGAGAACACAGGGCAGGGGGCTTGACCAAACCGTGGTAGTGAGGGTCACAATGACCGTCCCGAGAAGGTGACATGTGAGCAGCAATGGGGACGCGGCAGGGGTCCGAGGAGGTGTGGCTGGGGCTGCTGTCAAGCATGTGGGCACGGCTGGTCAGCGCTGGGCACGCGGCAGCAGTGGCAGAGAAAGGAACAGGAAGGAAGGGTCTTTTGGGGGGGGAGGGTGCTCAGGGCTGACTCCTGGCTCTGCACTCAAGGATCCGGGGGCCCAGGAAACCTTATGGGGTGTCGGGGATCAAATCTGGGTCGGCTGCGTGCAGAGCAAACACCCTCCCCACTGTGGTTTATTTTAGGAAGAGCTGCCGGAGGCCTCCCGAGCATGAGGCCGGGTTTTAGGGCCCCACATCTTGCTCTCCGGGCCCACCCTGCCATCCCCCCTGTTCCAGATCTTTAGCACTGAGAAGGATCCTCAGATGACCCGCCTGGACAGCTGGGACAGCCATCTCCCTCAGGGCACGGGGGCTGTCAACTCCCGGTGCTGGCCCTGCCCAGACTCCCCCGTCCCGGCCCAACCAGGACCTTGGGGACCTACCACTCGGGCTCCAGTTCTCTCTGCTCTCCTGCCCATGGCTTGCAGGCCCCTTGGGCACCATGGCCCACCTCTGCCCACCCGAACCCGAGCCTGCTGAGGGCACGGCTGGGTGGCCGGGGGAGGGTCTGCGGACTCAACACAGGCCTCCTCTTTGGCCTGTCCCCTCAGGACTCGGAAGGGAAGGCTATGATCCCTGCCGCCCTTAAAACTGGACACGCAGGTCACCACCTCGCTGCCTCATCCATCCCTCCCGCCCCTAGCCTGGGGTCCCCACAGCATGCAGGGGTGCTGGGAGACATGAATGGCTGAGTGGAGTAGTGTTCCTGCCCCGTGGCATCAGTCAGGGGAGAGAGAGAGAGAGAGAGACAGAGACACAGAGACAGACAGACAGAGGGGGCTCTGGCTGCATCCAGGCTCACTGCTATATCAGTAAGTCTGGGCCCCCCAGATGCACAGATCCCAGCTACCCCACTCCTCAACTGTGCCACCTCGGCGCCTACGAGGCCCTGTTCGCTCCTTGTAGAAGAAACACAAGCATCTCTATCGTAGGTATCTCTGGAACACCCCAGGTCACCCTTGGTTCCTGACAATCAGCCCTGAGTGTGGCACCCAGTGGGCGCCCAAGTAACGAGAATGAGACCCCCACACTCGTGTCTTGGCTCCTGGGCTCAGGGCAGGGCGTTCCTCTGGGTCCCAGGACACTGACGGCTGATCCTCGTCCTGGTTGGTCCCACTAATCTCTGGCTTTATATATTTTAATTACGAGTTATTATTCCGTGCGTGTGCTGGGACCTATTTCATTACAGGGCAGCGGTTTCTAAATCTCCGGGAGGAAATAAATAAGCACTCCGTGACGGCTGGGAGGTGTGCACCCGGCCAGGAGGAGAGGACTCGGGGTCTTGAGGGCAGTGGGGTTGCTGGGGAGCCACAGGCCCTCATGCCAGGGGATCTAGTGCAGGGACAGTCTGGCTGGATGGCAGGGCAGGAAAAGTCCCTCATTGCGCCTCCCAGCTCCTAGAATACCTCTTCGCTGGCACCGTGGGGCATTTGCACGTGCTCTTCCTATTCTGGCTTTGGTCCATAGAGGCTACCTGAGTCCAGCAAGCTTGCAGCCCTCGGGGGCATCAGCTGAGGGTCTCTGCCAAGGGGGTGTCTGGAACCTGAGGGAGGGTCTGTGAGGGTCTTGCATGGGGCAGATGTTTCTATATTCCTGCTGAGAGTGAATGACTTAGGGTGTCCTGGGACGCCCACAGCAGGAGTCAACAGACTCCGTCTGGTCGGCTGAGCCAGCAGCGGGGGGCACTGGAGAACCCCCAGGGTGAGGCGGGGAAGGCAGTAAGCCTTTATTTACCAAAGCGGGCTGAGCCCTGCCCGAGCTGCCTCCGTCTGGGGCTCCCTCTCCCTGGCCTCGAGGCTCCTGAGTGCTGCGCTGGGTGCCAGCCTGCAGGAGCTGTGGCGGCTCCTGGGTCATCCTCAGGAACCCGGCCAGCTGGTTGGTAACCCATGGAAAACGACGCAGCTGTGAGGAAAGATGGACCACGCAGATGGCGGCAATGCGGACGGGGCTGGAGGCGACGCAAATGCCGGAGGGAGAAGGGCCGAAACAGGCGTCTTCCTTCACCAGCATCCACGGAGACACAGGACGGGGCCGGGGGTCGGAACGATGAGGCGAACACGGGGAGGGGGGCCTGTGCATTTGGGGGGCGGCGAGGTGTGAGGAAGTGGTGCAGGTAAAATCCGCACCTGTTTGGACCACGGTGTTTCTTTGGTTGGGGCCAGGCCTGGCTGGTGATGCTCAGGGCTGACTCCTGGCTCTGCTCTCAGGAATCACTCCTGGAGGTGCTCAGGGGACCACCTGGGATGCCGGGGATCCTGGACTGGCCACGAGCAAGGGAAGTGCCTTACCGGCTGTGCTATCTCTCCGGCCCCAAACATTGATATTACTATAAACGTGTGACCTAAACTATAATTAACTAAGAAAGAAGCAAACTGCCAATAAACCTCTGAAGATTAGAGTCAGGAGTGGGACCAGGCTTAAGGTCCTGGCCTCGCATCTTTTTGTTCTTCTTGTTGTTTTTGGATCACACCTGGCGATACTCAGGGGTTACTCCTGGCTCTGTGCTCAGGGGACTCTAGGGGCCACTGAGGACCAAACCTAGGTTGGACCACATGCAAGGCAAACCTCTTCTTTGCTGTCCTATCGTTCCCCCTTCTTTTTAAAAAATCTTGTTTTGTAATTTGGGCCATACATGGAGATGCTCAGGGGTCACTTCTGGCTCTGTACTCAGAAATTACCCCTGGCAGTGCTCGGGGGGCCATAGAGGGTGATGGGGATTGAACCCGGGATGGCTGCGTGCAAGGCAAGTGCCGTATCCACTGTGCTGTCACTCTGCCCCTGCTCCACCCCTCTGGTCCTGCATCTTGCCAGCCCTGGTTTGAACCCAGCACCGCACACGGTCCCTCAAGTAGGGACAGGGGTCACTCCTGAGCACGGAGCCAGGAATAGCCCCTGAGCATCATCAGGTGAGGCTCACCCCTCCCCAAACCCAATAAAAATGAACAACAACAAAAACTTGTGAAGATTTTAAAAGAAATTAAATACTAAACCTCCAACAACAAGTTATATTAAAAATAACGAATCCAGGTGACCTTGGTTACGGTTGGTAAAACAAGCTCATCCACCTAAGACATAGGACACTGAGGTACTGAGGAGAGAGAGACAGGAAGCTGACCAGCAGGGGAGGGAGGAGCAAGCTAGGGTTCCCTGTGGATCCCAGAGGGGAAGATGGGAGACTCCGGAGAGGACGGGGCCCAGGACACAGATGTCACCCACAGACGCGGGTGACTGCACAGCACAAGAGCGACACAATGCATTTTAGGTGGCAGGAATTTTGACACCCTGGAAGAAGAGAGGAAGTAATCCTATATTTGCATCATTTCTGGACCATCTGAGTCTCTTTCCCTGGGGGCCAGGCGGGGGCCAGTGGCAGACATGCCAAAGTGAGATGCTGTCTGCCTGGCCGTGATGGGGACACAGGTCCAGGAGCTCCGGCATGCCCCGGTGACCATGACCCTGGGCAGGGCTTCAAGGTCAGAATCTAGAACCCTGAGGCCTGAGCAATACTGAGCAGAGGGTCCCACAGATTTGGCCTCCTGCCCCCTTTTCAGAAAAGAAACTCACTTCGCACCTGCTGGGAACCTACCTTCCTTAACTGAACAGACAGGAAAAGCTCCCCAAAATCATCCCAGACAACCTCAACTCTGTCCCAGTACCCCTGGAGGGAACTGAATAGACTGACTCCCCCACTCCCTTCCACCCTCCTGAGTCCCAGGAATCCCCGTAAGATCAGGACCTTCGTTCTCAATATGCACACGGAGCTCCTAATTCCTGGGGGTCCCTGGGAGCTGGTCGCAGATTCTGGCTCTGGAGACCTGGGGGTATGGAGAGCAGAGGTCTGGGGTGCTCAGGGGATGCGGGTGCCCTGCCCTGGGCCCCACAGAGCAGCCAAGGAGAGCAGGACTATGTCCTGTGTTCCCCTCAAATACGGTGCCCATGGTTAGCAGAACAGGAAACCGAGGCTGGAGTGGCCCACACAGGGCCACATGCCTAGAGGCCGGGACTGGACCTGCCATCTGACTTCCCCAGACCCAGCCCTGTGGGAGGGGGGATCGGGGGCCGGAAGCCAGGACCTCACACTCTGAGACACCATAGGGGGCATTGAGGACCAGGATGGGGCACACTCGGTGATGCCCAGGATGGCGCCTCCCCCGCTGCACAAGCTCAGCCCCCTCGGCTGTGTCTCCAGCCCCTGTCCACCATTCTTTGACCACTTCAACATTTGCGCCTGTGAGTCCCTTTTTTTTTGGCCTTTCGGGTCATACCCAGCAATGCTCAGGGGTTACTCCTGGCTTTGCACTCAGGAATTACTACTGGCAGTGCTTGGAGGACCACATGGGATGCCGGGGATCGAACCCAGGTCTGCCGCGTGCAGGTCAAACGCCCTACCCGCTGTACAATTGCTCCAGCCCCACCGCGAGTCCCATTTTACAGATGAAGAAAATTGAGGCATGAAGGGGCTAAATAACATTTGCCCCAGTTCACACAGCGGCCGTTGCCTCCCATGCGGCCGTTCCAAGAACCTGGGCATCCCCCTCTCCCCACTGTCTCCCCAGGATCCGTACAGGCACCGGGCACGGCGGGGTCTCGAGGAATAGTCGCTGTGTGAGCACCGAGCAGGCCCTCTCAGTGAGACCGACCATGTCCTGGCATGTGCACTGACCGGGATGTGGGAAGAGAATGGTTGGGGTTGGCACTCGGCCCAGTATATACCAGGGGACCTGGCATCAAACGCTCCTCCTGCAGGAACCCTCCCTCATCCGTAGCGCAGGACTGCTGCCACCCCCACCCTCCAGTCAGGAAATGGAGGCTCCCCAAGGAGCACCGCCAAAGGGCAGAGCCGGGGTTCGAGCCCTTGGCAGTCAATGATTGTGTCATTTCTTCTCCGTCTCAGGAGCCAGACAAGCTGGTCCTGCCCCTCCCATCGCCCCCCCCAGAGCACAGCCCCAGGCACACAGGCGGTTTGTGGGAATCCCTCGAGCCCTGAATGATTAAAACTCACACCCGTGGGGCAGAGGGATTGCGCATCGGGGAGGGCGCTGATTGGCCTCCTACGCGGCTGGCCAGGGTTTGATGCTCGGCACCTCACACGTTCCCTGAGCACCGCCAGGAGTGATCCCTGAGTTCAGAGCCAGGAGAAGCCCCGAGCATGGCACGGTGTGGTCTCAAAACAAGCCAACCAAAACACCACCGGGGCCCGAGGGATAGCACAGCGGGGAGGGCGTTTGCCTTGCATGCCAACAAGTTGGATCCCCCGAGCACCGCCAAGAGTGGTTCCTGAGTGCAGAGCCAGGAGTAGCCCCTGAGCATCGCTGGGTGTGACCCAAAATGACAAAAAAAACCCCAAAAAACAACAACAACAACAACAACAAAACCCACTAAAAAAATCCCCAAATAAAAAACAAAATCAAACAAAAACCCCTCACGCTTTGGCCTAAGCACCCACCCCCGGCCTGGCACATCCTCTGGGAAGCAGCAGGATCAGGGCTATCGTCCACTCCGGGGTGTCAAGTGGGGGCGGTGACGCTGACCTTCGCGCCCCCAAGAGACCAGAGACACGGGGACCACTGGGCCTTGAGGTGGGGGTACCCCCCCAGCCCCCACCTGCTGGCCCCACAGAGCCTTCCAGAACGCAGTCCATTAAAGGGCTTGTACATCTCCAAGCGCTAGAGCCGGGCAGCGGCGGCACAGACTAATTGTTGTTAAACGTGCGGGAACGTTCCCGCCACACCGCGAGCGATCACTCTTCCCGGCCTGGCCCAGACGCCGGCCATTTCTCTGCAGGCAGAAAGCTTACAACACTCGCACGAGGCCAAAAAGCAATTCGTGTCAAAAAGATCAATAATATAAAAATAAAGCATGAGAATTCTAGTTAAAGGGAATGTCATATATATATGTGGTTCACGTCCATGATTCCAAGATTAAAAAAATCAATCAATATCGTTCTTTAGATGATGTTATTTCTAATGAGAAATACCCAGAACAACTGCAAATAACTGCTTAACTGGGGGGGAGAAAAGCATTAATAATTTACTTTATAAGGCATATGATGCTGAATGGAGAGGGCGCCGCGGGTTCTTAATTCGGTTGTAATATGCCGTGACAGGCTCGGGGACGCGCTGGTGGCTTCTGACACTGAATTCTGAAGGGCGTTCGTCTCTTTTTAGGTTCGGGCCCAAGTGGAGGCGCCAGAGGGTGAGTCTCAGATCTAGACGCCAAGGGGATTTGCACCATCCAAGGTCACACGCTGCCGAAGGGGGACAGAGAAGAGGGGCTGCAGGGGTGGGGGGTCCTCGTTGGCTCTCAGTGGGGCGACAGACATCCCGTTTGTTGAGCACTTACTATACCTGCCACATCTGGATGCTCAGCAAAGCCGCATCCAAAAGGCTCAGGTCTGGCCGTGGGACCAGGCTCTCCCTCCCCAGCCGAAGCCAGCTGCAAATGTCCACTCCTGGGTGGTCTGTCTGTCTGTGTCTGGGGCACACCAGGCAGTGCTCAGGGCTGACTCCTGGCTCTGTGCTCAGGGATCACTCCTGGTGAGGCTCAGGAGACCATATGGGACGTTGGGGATCGAACCCGGGTCAGCTGTGTGCCAGGCAAGTGCCCTCCCTGCGGTGCTGTCCCTCTGGCCTGCACGCCCGGCTACTAATCTAGGGTCTGTGTCCCAGCTCCTTCTGCACCCAGGACCCCTGGGGGCGCCACCTGACCCTCAGTTAATTTGCTCCTCCCACTCTCTGTCCCGCTGAAGGTGGCCTGGGTGCGCTTAGGGACGAGGCTTCCCTCTCTGGGTTCCAGGGTCTCTGCCTGTGAGGGAAGATGATGCCACCAGTGTCTCTCGCTGTGCTGCTGATGCATGCTGGCTGCTGTAACAGCCGGAACCTGGTCGTGCAAAGGCCCTGGGGCTCCGGGCAGCAGTGGCCAAGGGGACAAGCTTGGGTTCCCTCTGGGAATGTCGCTGCCAGCCACTGCTGTTGAACTCAAGCCTCATACCAGCCCTGGTGCGCGCGGAGGGGAGGAAACTGAAACCCAGAGAGGTTCAGTGACTTTCCCAGGGATGCACAGCCAGCGAGCAGAGAACCAAGGATTCTCTGTCTCTCCCTGGCCTCGCGGCTGCTTGCAGCCCCACCAGACCCACTCTTGTGTGCCCCAGACCACAGAGGGACAGTGCCCTGGCCTGGGAGCTAGAGAGGGGACAGCTGGGGGACAAGAGAATCATGGCATAGAAGATAAACAGCAAAGAATGCTAAAAGGCAAAAGACAGAAAATACCTTCCATGCCCTGCCACAGAGGCAGGGTGGGATGGGGGAGGGATGCTGGGATCAGTGGTGGTGGAGAATGGGCACTGGTGGAGGGATGGGTACTCGATCATTATATAACTGAAACCCAGAGCTGCGATTAGCTTACAGCTCAGAGGGAGCCGCGGGCCGTGTGGGGCAGGAGGGGCCGGGCCTCTGTGAAGACAGCACCAAGGTGGGGGGCTTGGCCCTGGAACGGGGGTGGGGTGGGGGCGGGCCCCCCTCAGGTTTGCAGAGGACCGGGTGGCAGGTCTTGTCTGGGGGATGGACACCTAATGCCCACCAGGGCCGGGAGGGGAAAGCACGGGGTTCTCAGTGTCCCAGGGAGCACGGGGTCGGGGCTTGGGGTCAATGGGGTTGCCGGGGTCCGGGGGCTCCGTCTCCACCATCAGACTAGCAGTCAGCGCCCTCGGTCTGGGTCCTGCTCGGGGGCTCTTGTGGCTACGTGGAGGATGCGGCACTGAACCCCTGTCGCATGAAGACCACCCACTCCGCATCCCCCGGGCAGTGTCGGGGTCATGGGACGTCCCGGCCTGAGCAGCCCCAGAGGGGTCCAGGGAACGAGGTCCGCTGGGCGCCCCAGGGCAGACTTGGGCACTGCCTGGACTTCAGGCGTCCTCTCTGGAAAGGGGCAGAGAGGGGCACCCTGGAGAGGCCAGGCGGTGGGTGGGGACCCCAGGGAACGGCGTGCTTAGTGCCAAGGTGGGGCACGGATGTGGCCGCGGGCAGCCTGGCCTCTGCCCCTCCGCCCCCCCATGCCCTCCTCATTGGCCCCGGGACCTGGCAGGTGGAGGGGGTGAAGACAAGGGGACTTGGGCAGCGCGTGGGCGAGGCCTGCAGGAAGGGCCCGGAAGGCCTCAGATCACACAGAGGACACATGTCTCCAGCCAGGGGCACCCGAGACTCCCCCTGACTCAGGCTGCAGTGTGACCGAGACCTTCACTGTCGGCTGACAGTCACTGAGGTGGCAGGACCCGGCCTGTGTGCCAGATGTTGCATGGGGCAGGGCTGGCCCAGGCCACCAGCACTCCGGGCCAGGAGGAGCCATGGCTGTGCTCTGGGAGGGGGAGGAGGAGGAGGAGAAAGAGGAGGAGGAGGAGGAGGAGGAGGAGAAAGATGAGGAGGAGGAGGAGGAGGAGGAGAAAGAGGAGGAGGAGAAAGAAGAGGAGGAGGAAAAAGAGGAGGAAGAGGAGGAGGAGGAAGAAGAGGAAGAGGAGGAGGAGGAAGAATGGAGGAAGAGGTGGAGGAGGAGCAGGAGGAGGACTATGAACCAGCACTACGGGAAATGGTGCTTTTCTGGGGGTTCGGCTGGAGTTGGGGGGGTCACACCCGGTGGTGCTCAGGGCTCACTCTTGGCTCTATGGGGGGGGGGTCAAACTGCGTGGACTGAGTGCAGTGGGACCCTCCACAGTCCTCCCCACGATGGAGGCTGAGGTCACACCAGACTGGCGGCCCCACGGGGATCCCTTCTCGGGGAGAGGCGTTGGGTGTGTGCCTCAGAGACCCCAGACTCAGGGGAGCCGGGAGAGAAGTCTCTGGTCCCCACAGGCACAGCTGTGAGGGCAGGTGCAACCCCGCGGCAGAGAGACGTGAGCGGGGATGCTTGGAGATGCTCTGGGCTCCCCACACTGCGTGTCCCTTTGGGTGGAGAGAGAGCTACTCCCAGGTGCCCCCCAGGGCAGGCCACTGGCCACGTCCTTTGTGGCAGAAGGAGGAAGTGGAGAGAGGAAGACCCGGTTGGGGGTGACCCTGCAGTGTCCCCCTGGCCAGGCTGACACTGCTCAGGAAAGTCTCACCTCTGATTTAGCGTAACAAAACTTTTAATGTAGATGTTTTCATCTCTCTCTCCAAGTAAAAATAAGTTTAAAATAATGACTGTAATAAATGAAGGTAATTAATTGTAGTTTGTTCCTTTACTGTCTAGTCAGCTTAATTTTACCTTTTCAACTAATAATGAGAAAATAATTTTTGTGCTCGGAGGGTTAATGATATGTAACTGCGAGAACTGCTAATTGCATGTTGCAATCCATCCATCAACAACCCCATCTGTGCGACTTGATTATGTTTGCTAAATTATTGCTTTGAATTATCTTTCATAAAGCAACTTTTGTAATTAGCGGGGCTTTCGTCTTGCTCTTTTCTCTGTGCGCAAGGATATTCAAACTTTGGCCATTTCAAGCTGTCTCCATTAAGTCCCGGGCTGTCTTTGTTTCTCGAGCAGGGGAATCAAGCCTGTCCTTCTAGCAATCAAGTCGGGAGGAAAAGCTTCCTGATTCACAGCGGGCCAAATGCGCTTTCTCTCCACCCTTCTCCCCAGCACCGCAAGAGAGAGGGAGCAAGAAAGCCAGCCAGCCAGCCAGCCAGCCAGACAGACAGACAGACAGACAGACAGATGGAGCAGAGAGGGTCTCTCTCGCCATAGAAAGAGAAGAAAAGGAGGCGGCCTGGGGGCTGCCGGAGCGGAATTAAGGAATGAACTCGAACACACGATATTTCAACGCGAGGCGGGGATGACGGGCGCGGTGTTCAGCCCTGGCGTTTTATGGGCTAGTTTATGGGACTTGGGCCGGTGTTTGCCTCGGGGAATATTCCCGGGAGGTGATTAATACCCACTTGGGGACCCTGCGCTCCAGCCCGGAGCCTGGTGGATGGAGACCGGGAAGCAGCAGAAAGGATGAGCCCTCATTAAAAAAATTAAAATGAAAATCAGATTTGGATTATAAATGGCCGGAGCCGCTGCAGTCTGTTCTGGACGGAGAAGATGCTTTTTATTAACACCTTTTCCGTGGCTGCCTCTGCGCCCCCAGGCGCGCGGCTGAGACGCGGATTAGCCAATAGATCACGAGGAAAGCAGGGGCTTTGGGAGTACCACGCCAGACACATGCAGTCTTTTTTGGGGGTACATTAAAGGGACGACTGAATGGCCTCTTAAAAAAATTAACGAAGTTCTTGGAGGATCCCCAGCTACTCAAACAGCGTCGATGCCACACGGCACATGGGCGGGTTTGGAAACGACAGATCTCCGCTGGACCCCCGAGAGTTGTGCCCCCCGCACCGACTGGCCACCTCGAGGGGGTCAGAGGGCGCACAGTGGGGCTGTGAGTTTCCTGCCCCCCACACTGCTGAGGTGGGCAGTGGCAGAGGTCTAGGCCCCTCTAAGCTGTCGGACACCGCACCCGGGGTCTCTCCGGATCCCCGAAGACCTTGGCCATCGAGTCAAGGAGACACGTTTCCGCTCGGGCCTGACGGCAGTGGCAAAACCCAAATCAACCTGCCCAGGGCTCACACAGTAGGGCAAAACCGAGCAGAGCTGTGAGCTGGCCCTGGATTTCCTGACGCCTAGCACATGCTCTGGTCCCTGCCCGCCCGTGACTGCTGCCCTCAGCGTCTCCCGGGCCATCACTTGCTGCTTCCTCATCCTGACCCTGTGGCTCGTCCCTCTCTGCAGCTTCCAAGGTGCCAGGCGTGACCTTGAACCTGTGCTCCGCTTGAAATCCCAGAAACCCTCCCCTCTCCAACAACAGGCTGCTCCCAGTGTCCTTCGTCCCGAACTCAGCAGGGAGAAGGGACCCGCGGGTGGCTGCGAGGCCTCGGCCTGCTTCGTCTCCCTCTGGCCAGGCCCGGTGCCCAGCGCCCGTCCAGCCCCACCACAGTCCCGGCTGCTCCCCCCTCTCCCCGTCTCCCAGGCCCTGCGGCTCAGGCCCCTCGGAACCAAACGCCCGGGACCAGAGAGGGCCACACGCACGCACAAGCACATCAGTGAAGCCGGTCACAGAACCAGGGAGGAGAAACGTGGGCGGCGCTCTCAGATGCCCTGTCCAGGGGAGGCTCTGGCCAGGGTGGGCCCTTCCGGGGTCCTGCGTGGATCCCGGGCAAATGGCCGGAAGACAGACCTTTGAGAAAGGACCTTCTCCTCCTGCTGACCTCCCCTGCCCGCCAGGCACGGGGACAGGAACTCTCATGAGGAGGGCCACCGCGAGGAAAGACGGGAAGGTCAGGCCCACCACGAGGCCCCGGAAGGCAAAGGGCAGCCGTGGGGTCAGCAGGAAGGAAGGGACCTGCCTGCATGAGCCGCGTGTGCGTCTGAGAGGACCAGCAGAGTCAGGGAGGGCAGAGGCTGTCAAGAGCAGGGGTGTCCCCAACTTCCGGTCAGGAGAAGCTGGGAGTGGACGTGAGGCTGGGCACCGGCCCAGGCCGGACACTGGAACCCACGGGGCAGGAGGACCGTTCCCACGGACCTGCCACTGGCTCAACTGGGACGAACGGGACAGATCTCTCCTGTGGGGGTGCGGGGACAGGGAGGGATCGCGGCCACGGCTCTTACCTCGGCTTGGAAGCTTTTCAACACAGGCGCCACCATCTCTCTGATCTCCTGAAAGAGACAGCGCAGAGTTCAGTCGTGTGCTGGGACTGTCCCCCCAGCACCCCACTCCATGCTGCGTCACGCCAGGCTGGCTTAAGGTTCACGCTGACCCCCTCCCTGCGGGCTGCTGGGAGTCAGGGAGCTATGCATGAGGGGCTGGGGGTGCCAGGAGGCAGGGAGGAGGCTGTGTCCCAATCCGCCTGGGTGGGGGACGCTCTTTCTGGTAAAGGACCTTGGGAGTTGCCCACCACGGGATGCTTAGGGGGACCCCAATTCTCCACCCGTCACCATGTCATCAGAGGCTCCGCTGACAGCTGGGTCCTCCAGGATGCTATCTGGGGAAGGGGCTCCCTCGGGGGCCCCCTGGTCCCCGCTCCGGGAAGGGCTGCGGGCGGCAGCTCTGTTCTGCAGTTTTTGGGGCCTCAGCTGGGCCAATTCTGCAGTCCCAGCTAAACGCTGCTGAGCTCTGGGGCGCGCGGCTCGCTCCCAGAGGTGGTCTGGCCACGGGGGACCCTAACTTCGGCGCCTTTCCCCAGTCACCCAGGGGTTACTAACCCGGGAGCCCCCTACTGGCAGAGAGAGCTGAGGCCCTTCTAGAACCGAGGACCCCAGGATCCCAACCCTGACACTCTGGTGTCCTCTGAGACCCCCCCCAGTGAGTCCCCCCAGGCTGGGTCCAGGGCGGCTGGAGGGGGCAGGTGGGGCGGGTGGCAGAGAGAAATGGGGAGCAAACTGGCGGCCGCAGAGGATGGACCCCTTCACCTTGGGATGGGGGGCACTTCGACGGCGGGAAAGGTTGCCCTGGTCCTGGGGCCCCCTTGTCACTGTCTGGGCTTCCCCAGGGCCTCGCAGAGTCGCACCCCCCCCCCCCCCCCCCCCCCGCAAAACGGAAAGGCTGGCGTGTCCACGGGGGCTGCGGGTGTGCTGTGGCCCTGGGGACACACGCACATCTCATGGGGTGACCAGGACCGGGTTCGGGCTGGTGCTGAGCCACGACATGGGGCAGGGGGGGGGTCACACCTACTGGCGTCCCCAAAGACTCGCAGTATCTCCCCCCTCAATCCTGGTTGTTTTTTTTGTTTAGCAAAATCCGAGGTGCTATAAATCTGAGCGAAGAGATGTCAATTTTGAAAGACTTGGCAATCCGAATCATCCACACGGGAGAATTCTAGGTGAGGCCTTGGGGGCTGGCAGTGACAGAAAGAGCCCCCAAGCCATCTCTTCTGTCCCCTGAAATCTACTGTCACCAGAGCACAGAGGAGACCCCCACCCCGAGCCCAGAGCAGGGAACTCAGGGCACTCGAGTCTGGGGGCCATGGAGAGGGGTTGCGGCTTGGCCCGTGCCCGCCCTTTCTGGGAGGTCTCTGAGCCTGGGGGGCGCCTGTGCCCACCCTTTCTGCCTGGTCTCTCAGCCTGGGGGGCGGAGCTGAGGCGGGAGGTGAGCTGGGCACCAGCAGACGATGCTCTTAAATAAAGCCTTGGCACGGCTCTGCCATCGGAGGAGACGGCATCCAAAAATGAGGGTTTTTCAGAGGCGCGGCTGGAACAGGAATGGAAACTTATTCCTCCTAATTGCATAATTGCATAATTATGCAGTATTAAAATTATGTAAGTGAACTCGGAGGCCGAAAACCTGGCCTGGATTTCCCACACACCTGGGGGCGCCCCGAGGCCCAGGGAAGGGCACTGTGGCGTGTGTGCATGGCCAGCGAGGTTTCTACACTGGTGCCCGGGGCAGGAGGTCCCCCCGGGGAGGATGTGGGTGCTGAGTGGCCCGAGCGGACAGAGACAGACCCATCTCTTTCCCTGACGCCGGGCAAGCCTGGGGCATCCACAGGCCAGATTGAAAGGCCTGGCCCCGGCGGAGGGTGCCCGTGGGGCCAGCTGCCTGCCCAAGCACATCTGCTGAGATGCTAGTCTTACCTCTGGCTGTGATGAGCTGAGTCCTGAGGCTTGGCTGAGGGTCTCGGAGTCAGGAGGCCGCTGGCCTCTGCTCCCCATTCCCCTCTAGCCTCTAACCTCCCCCTGACCCTCCCCACCAGCCCCCCAGAGCGGGTAAGGCCAGAGCTCTAGGTCACCCTCTCTGAGAGATGCCAGGGGCTGGCTGGGTCTCTGTTTCCCCTCGGACACTGGTGGGCCACATCCGGCTCTATTTTCCTATTATTATTATTAATATTAATATTAACCTGAGAAGCTACAGGGGGGTCTGATGGAGGAGCGAGAGGAATTCACACGTTTGCCCCGGCACAGAGCGGAAGCCTGCCTGCCAGCTCTAGTCTTCCCTCAGTTCTTCCCCACCCCCCCCAGCCCAACGCAGAGGGGGTGGCCACTGCGTGGGAGGGAAAGGCGCTAGCAGGGAGGGAAGCAGTGGTGTGCGTTGGGGGTTTGAGGCAGTTTGAGGGTTTGAGGTGGGGGACGGGATATACGATAACCGTGGAGGCTGCATCTCCCCGACGCCATCTGAAAAGCGAAGACAGCCAAGAAGCCGGAGTGGAGGGTCTCGGCCACCAAGCTGCCCACTGACCCCAGGACTGGGCGTGTGTGTGTGAAGCGGAGGGGTCGGGGCTGGGTACGTCCTGTCCAGCTCTGCCACACGGAGACGCCGGTGAACGCGGGGTGGGTGGGTGGCTGTAGTTTTTCTATATGGCTAATTAGCTTCTTTTCTTGTTAGTCACTTATGTCTACCGTTTTCAAAATATAGTTTGAACAGAGAAAAATCTGCATTCCCACTGAGTTAATTCCAGAACAGCAAATATACTGTACCTCAGGTACATTTTTCTTAAATTCCCGGCGGAGTTCAATTAAATGTTTATGAGAATGTTCACTCTCCTCCTGCCGCGCAGACAGCTCAGAAGCGACGGAATTAAGCTCCTTCTGGAACAATAAAAAAAAAAGAGAGAGAGAAAAGAAAAAGATTTTTCCCCCCTCCTCTTTCTTTTTAATCATCGCACACAACAGCATTCGGAACAAGTTTTCTTAACTCACAAAGCAGAGGGGAGACAAGGTTATCGACTCCTGGCACAGATGAATGATTTATGAAAGGGCTCGGGGGTGAGGGGGTGGATGTGAATGTAACCGAAAAAAAAATACCCCCCCAAAATCAGGGCAGCGCTTTGGCTCATTGGACGCTGGCCCAGATCAAGAGTCTCCCGGAAAGTTGGGTGGGGCTTGTGCTTCTCCGCTCACCCCTTCTCTCCTGCCCCACCTCTTAAATTTCCAAAGGAGCGGTGGCATAAGCTTGTCACTGGCTGTGGAAAACATCTCCAAACCATGTCAAAATAGTACAGCGCGGCATATTGTATGGGCATATTATGGTGGAGGAGCGGGCCGCCGACAGCTTTCATATATCAGAGGCGGGAACGCTTCCAACTATGACTTACTTACACTTAAGGGTTCATAAATACGCCTTTTAAGATAGAGATGGCTTTTTAATTCCAGTAGATTTTGGAAAAATGAAGGTGCCAATAAGAAGCAAGCTGACCTTTCGTGGACGGCGCCGTAAATCATTTAAGGTTCACTTCCAGTCTAGGGAATATTTCATCGTGGCTCCAGCTCGCAGAGGGGAGGCCCGGGGAGGCTCTGTACCGACTGGGGAGTGGGGCGCGGGGTCCACCGGGGGCGCCCGGGCCGAGAGGCTCCCCTGACGCCTGCGGGGCGCACGCGGATATGCCATCGCCCTGCTTTCTACCGCCTGCACGCAAACGGGGGGCAGTTTCACGGGCGAGCACAATTCACCATGAGTTGTCATGGATTTCATTTGCATAATTCAAGAAACGCGCTGTTTATGTGGTCTGCCGCTTCCTTGCTGCCGTCCCGAGATGGGTTTTTTTTCTGGACCATAACTCGGGGAGCATTTCTGTATATATCACCCGATTATATTTGCAGCAATCAAGCTCCATAATTTCCTAAATCCGGTGATGCAATAAATTTCTGCAATCAGATTTATTAAAAACACACACGCAGATGCGAGAGTGTATTTCTAGGGTGAACTCTTTAATCTAACATATGTATGATGAGGCCCAGCACCGTGCTGAAAGACCCCATTTGTCATTGCTAATACGCATTCATCTTGCACACACAATGAAACACTTTTACCATTAGATAATGAAATAAAAGTACTATTAACCCGCTGCAAATCCTGTTCCCTCTAAGAGACGAAATGCACGTAATTGTCTTATATCATGTCTGCAAGTCGGCAGGTCTGCACGATGGTAGCAGTTCACCAAAGCCCCATCCACCTCATGCCCGTGGGGGGCTGGAGACCCTTCCCCAAACTCTCCGCCTGAGCAGACTTTGGGAGACGTGCAGGAGGGAATTTCTATTTCTGGAGATACGATGAAGCTCTTTGGAAAACCACAAAACTAGGAGCGAAAGGTCAAGGAAGAACACGAGGGGCCAGAGGGGGCGGGGAGAGACAAAAGAAATTTACAGCACAGATTTAGAATAGAGGATCGGGCCAGGCGCTAGGCGCTCTCCGAGGTGCTGAACCCAGTTCCCAGGATCCATTGTTCCAAGGATAGGGATGGGGGTGGGGGGCTCGGATAGGAACGCGGGGGACTAGGATGGGGATGAGGGAAGCTCGAATAGGGATAGGGGAAGCTCCGATAGGAATGCGGGGGACTCAGATAGGGATGCGGGGGGCTCGGATAGGGGTGCAGGAACCTCAGACAGGAATATAGGAGGCTTGGAAAGGGGTGAAGGAAGCCCGAACAGGGATGTGGGAAGCTTGGATAGGAATGCGGGGGGCTCAGATAGAAATGTGGGAGGCTCAAATAGGAATGCAGGGGCTCGGGTAGGGATGTGGGGGGATAGGATAGGGATGTAGGAAGCTCCGATAGGGGGGACTTGAATAGGTGTCTGTGAAGCTCGAAGAGGGATGCCGGGAGCTAGGATAGGGGTGCAGGAAGCTCGGACAGGGATGTGGGGGGCTCGGATAAAGATGCAGGGGGCTCAGATAGGGATGCGGGGGGCTCGGATAGGAATGTGGGGGGCTCAGATAGGGACATGGGGTTCTTGGATAAGGATGCAGGGGGGCTCGGATAGGGATGCAGGGGGCTTAGGTAGGGATGTGGAGAGCTTGGATCTCGGAGTTTCCCATCCCAGAGCTCACTGGGACACAGGCAGGAGAGGATCCAGGCTCAAGAGAGCTCAGGGAGAGAGAAATAGAAATAGTTTCTGACAATTTTCCAGGGAGACAGAAGGAATAAGGAAGACTTCTGACTTAAATCATTTAAAAATAGCCACAGTTTCCAATAAGGGAACACCAATGCAGCCTGACCATCACATCCGGGGCCCAGGGAGGACGTGTCTGTAGGAACGGAACAAGCCAAGGCAGAGAGAAATGGAGTCGGTGTGACAGGCTGGGACACAGACTCCTCTTCGCCAGGGGAGAAGGAACTGGAAGGTTTTGATCAATTTGAGTGGGGACGAGTGCTTGCTTGTGTGTTTTAATCTTAGATTTCCTCTTTTTAAATTTTAAATTGAGATTATTTTAGAATCGATCTTAAATCTATTTTTTAGAATTAGATAGATTTTTTTGTATTGTTTTTTTCTTTTTGAGTCACACCGGGCAATGCACAGGGGTTACTCCTGCCTCATGAACTCAGAAATTACTCCTGGTTGTGCTCATATGGGATGCTGGGAATCAAACCTGGGTCAGCCATGTGCAAGACGAATGTCCTCCCCATTGTGCTATTGCTCCAGCCCCTAGACTCATAGATTTTTGGAATCTTTAAAAGACACAGATGTGCCTTGTATGTGAGCGGAAGTTGCTCGCCGTATCCAGCGATTGGCCCTTATCCCTGAGATATTCCTTGTGTTCTTAGACTCATTTAAAACATCATGCGCAGGGGGTCAGGGTGACAGTACCGCGGGCAGGGTGCTAGTACACAGTACATGATGGACCTGGACTCAGTTCCCAGTACCCCAAAGCGTCCCCTGATCACCACCAGGAGTGATCCCTGAACACTACCGGATGTTCCCAAACCAAACCAAACCAAACCAAACCACACACAAGCTGAGTCACTCAATGGTCTGGGCACACAGGGAGCCCAGATTCCACCCCTGGTACTATACGGTCTTCCAAGCACCAGCAGGAGAGATACCCCTGAGCACTGAGCTGAAAGCAGGGTCCCTACCTCCACCCCAGCACTGCCAGGTATGGCCCCAAGACAAAAAAATAATGGCTACACAAGTTAAAGAAAGCAAACATCACACTCAGGACAGGGCTGGCTGCTGCACCTGCCCGGGTGGGTGGCCTGGGTCCACCAGAACCCACACCGGGCTGCAAGGCCACCACCTCTGTGCCACACCCACACTGCACACTGCAGCCAGAACAGACGGGGAGCCCCAGCAGACCCCCCAGCCCCCGCCTGGAGAAGGTGTCAAGGTCACTCATGGAACTGCTCTTCGCCTTGTCTGAATCTTCAACAGTCTTCAACCCTGATGTCCAGCCACCAACTCAATCTTTCCCTGTGGGAAACCCACCACCGCCACCAGCCATGGCGGGGAATTGCCATCAGAAGCCCCACATCTGGGGCCCGGTGAAGTGGGCATGGCAGACCGAGCTCCTCACGTGCATAGAAGACAATGACGAGATATTTGGGGGCTCAAACAAGGGCTCAGAAATGAAGGACAGCTCTGATAATCCAGTGTGGCTTTTACAGTCAACTCCCTCCCTCCCTCCCTCCCTCCCTCCCTTCCTTCTCCCTTCCTTTCTTTGATTTCATTTATTTATTTATTGGTTTTGGGGTCACACCCAGTGATGCTCAGGGGTTACTCCTGGCTCTGCACTCAGGAATTACTCCTGGCGGTGCTCAGGGGACCATATGGGATCGACCTCAGTTGGCCAGGTACAAGGCAAACGCCCTCCCTGCTGAACTATTGCCCCGCCCCAAGGACAACACTTCCATGGCCCCGTTTTCAGAGGCCTCTTCCCCACAGCTGAGGATTCCCCCCAGCTTGGCCTGAAATAGTCCACATGTGTACAGAGCCACGCGTGGCACCACATGTCCAATATTTAGCACATTCGCACATCATTTGAAGGCTGCCTGGGATGAATCTTATATCTAGACAAACCAAGAGCTTATAACATACCCACAAATGGATCATGGATTCTGAGAGTTCTGGATTATACATACAGGTCAGTAAGAATCTCATCGCTCTCCACCAAAATGAGGACCAACACTTCAAAAAGTTCATGGTATCAGAGTGAAGACATCAGAGCTAGTCCTTCCCCCCCGCAAAAGAAACAGCCCTAAAACAAACATTACAAATAACACTGATATACCAAGAATGTATGTGTAGCAATAATAATATTTTCAGCATCTGTTGGTAGCTAAATGAGAGAGACAAGTATTATTCTAAGGACTTATTTCCATGAAGATACATGATCTCAACTCTTTAGATGAAGGAACTGGGATGTGAAAAAGAGAATTTCCAAAGGCAAACACACACACACACACACACACACACACACGCACGCACATACACACATGTGCGTCTATAGGATACACAAAAAAAAAACAAAAAAGAAATGAGAAGAGAATCAAACTAGGTTCCTATAAAACAACTGAACACAAAGGAAGGAATGGAGAAAATACGGAACAACAACAACGAAACAACTACAGGGAATAAAGAACAAGGGACAGAGAAGTAGAAACAGCACAGGGGCAGGAAGGCACTTGTGGGTGGCAGCTCCAGATTGACTTGGGACACTGCACAGGGTCCCTCAAGCCCCACCGGGAGTGACCCTGAGCACAGAGCCAGGAGTTAGTTCAGAGCACCTCTGGGTGTTGCCTCCAAATCCTGCCTCAGGAAGAGAGGAAGGAAGGAAGGAAGGAAGGAAGGAAGGAAGGAAGGAAGGAAGGACGGAAGGAAGGAGGGAGGGAGGGAGGGAGTTAAAAAAGAAAAAGTCTATTTGAATATTAAGGCAAGAAGGCCGATGACAAAGTCGTCTTCAAACAAACACGTTTCAAATAAAAAAAAAATCTCACAGCACTTTTGGTTAGGAAGGAATTGGGGGGGCGGAGCGTAGAACCTCAGAACTGTAAACCCCCAGGTCTGGAGGGGAACTCTGAGGAACACCTGCTCACAGGTGCCGAGGCTGGTGGGGTCGCAGGAGCAGACTCAGCCCAGCCCCCCTGGGCCCTGGGGAGCCGTGATTAACACAGCCCCAGACCGGGGCTGGCCGCGGTCGGGGAGGGGACTCATCTGATTAACCGGCCATCAGCAGCAGACAGACAGCCCGGAGCCCGGCGCAGACCATTCAAATAATGATCATCATAAACAGCCCATTTGCAACTAAAAAGAAATAATTTTAATGAGCTTGAAGCAGATGATAGATGCAGCTGAGGCTCGGGCCAATGTGAGTGTGTGTGTGTGTGTGTGTGTGTGTGTGTGTGTGTGTGTGTGTATACGACAGAGAGAGAGACAGTGAGAGCAAGAGAGAGACAGAGACACAATCAGAGAGGGAGATAGAGAGAGACAGAGAGACAGTCAGAGAGGGAGACAGAAAGAGACAGAGAGGCAGTCAGAGAGGGAGACAGAGAGAGCGGGTCTGGGACAGAACTGCACAGACTAGAGGCAGTCAGAAGTGAGGGCAGGAGAGAATCTTCTGGAAGATTATACAGCCCACAGCAGACCAGTTGCAAAGGCTACGGGGGTGCCCTAGTTCCAGAAGGGGCTGTCCTCCGTGTTATGAATAATTTGGGGACTCAGTAGACTGAACTCAGAGGCCGAGGGTCCCAGACTGGGCCCGGCTGCGTTGCAAGCATCGCACCATCCGATACTCTGCCTGAGCCGCTGTCGTTAGCATCTGCCCTGGCGGACAGACACCCTTGCTGATGACACGTGTGCATAACTTTACACTCGGTTTAAAGCCCCATGAACTTCCACGCTCTCGTAACCACACTGCCCCGACGGAAAATGCTCTCACACTCCGTGCGCTCAGCCCTCAGACAGAACCTTTCACCTGACCCCAGAAAAATGCTGCTGCTTCTTAACTTTCCTGACAAAACTCCCCCCTTTCTTTTTTTTTTTAAGCCTAAATAAGTGCATTTGGAAAGGAAACTTTTTTTTTTAAATCACCAGAGACTCCTATGCCAGGAATAGATGGTAGCATTGAAATAAAAGCACAATGAAAACAAAGGCGACTGTCTATCTTTGTTATAAAGAGCTTGGAAGCAAGTGGCGGAGAGGTGAGGAGAGGGGAGGCTCTCTCCTCGCGGGCAGGGCAGGAGCTGTGGCGCGGGTGGCCTGGGGCCTGGGGCCTGGGGGGGCTGGTCCCTTGGGGCTCAGGACAGCAAGCGACCCCCGGGGCTGCCGCTCACACCTGCCCCCTGGAAGGACAGGGCTCAGCGCAGAACCCTGCACACTGCAGACGTCTGGGGACGTGGCGTTGTTTTTCTCGTAGATTTTGGAGCCACACCCTGTCGTGCTGAGGGCTGACTCCTGCCTCTGTGCTCAGGGTCACTCCTGGTCGTGATCCCACGCGGCGCTGGGGAGCGGACCAGGTTGGCTGAGTGTGCCAAGCGCCCCCTCTCCGCAGTGTTACATTTCTTCAAACCTCAACCATTCCCGGTGCCCCCGGCTGGAAAAGCCCCGTTCACGACCTGCCCAGAGAGAAGACCTCGAGGCTGGCCAGAGGGCTGAGGTGAGGTTGGTCCCTATAGGGCGTATCAGAGACCACCGTGGGCGCGAGGGTGAAGCGGGAAAGGGCTGACCTGCTGGTGAGTCTCGTCCTGGAAAGAGAATTCATGAGGACAGCGTGATCGGGGGAAGGAAGGAAAGTGGGCATCAGGGTGACAGGGGTGGGGGGAGCATTGCCCTGACCGGTGAGGGGGACTCAGCCCACCGCCCCTGCTCTGTTCCATCCCCGGGAAACTCACCCCTGCCCCAAGACGCCCCTCCTCTGCCCTGCTTTCCAGTACACGTCACCGCACACTTGTCCCCAAACTCGATTCCCGTCGCTAAGTCCCACAGCTCACCCGCTAGCAAGGGAACCCCAAGTCCCACTTTATCCAGTTATTTTATTTTATTTTATTTTATTTTGCTTTCTGGGTCACACCCTGTGATGCTCAGGGATTACTCCTGGTGGTGCTTGGGGGACCACATGAGATACCGGGGATCGAATCCGGGTCGGCTGTGTGCAAGGCAAACGCCCTCCCTGCTGTGCTATCGCTCCAGCCCCCCACCCCGAGCTCCTATTTTAGAGGTCCATGGGGCACCCCGACTCATCCGTGCTGCCGGCCTTGAGGTCGGCAGAGAGCATAGCTGGTTCCCTGTGGGTGGGCCGTGAAC
Organism: Sorex fumeus; assembly: GCF_029834395.1. Lineage (NCBI taxonomy): Eukaryota > Metazoa > Chordata > Mammalia > Eulipotyphla > Soricidae > Sorex > Sorex fumeus. Next base: position 2,327,903 of record NW_026606212.1, on the reverse strand, counting down.
GGGGTTTCCCCAGCCGGGGGGCACCGGGAATCTTTCAGGTTTGAAGAAATGAAACACCCTGGAGAGAGGGCACTTGGCGCACACACAACCGACCTGGTCCGCTCCCCAGCGCCGCGTGGGATCACCACCAGGAGTGACCCTGAGCACAGAGTCAGGAGTCAGCTGTCAGCAAAACCAACGAGAAAAATAACACCAAATCCCCAAACTCCTCAGATGCTGGGAAGGGCCTGCTTTGGGGTCCGAGGGCGCGGTTCAGGCCAGCACCCACACATGCTTCCAGAACCTCACTGGCGGCCTGACCTCGGGCTAGAGACAGAGCAGGCGGGAGGACGTCAGGGAGCCAGGCCAAGGGCACAGTGCCTGGTCTCCAGTCTCGTTCCCCGGCACGGGTACTCAGCAACGCGGAGAGTGCAGGATGGTTTGCAGATACGAGCACGGCCCAGGTGGCAGGAACCAGACTCACTGCGGCCCGGGGCCAACCCATGCCACGGCTCCCCCATGTGGGCACCTGCCAGCCTCCCGCCCGCTCCATGGAAACGCCTCGCCCCTGAGCCTCTGGGGTCTACCGGGGTCGCAGGCAGTGACAAAGGAGGAGGTTGGGGACGCCCAGGGCACAGGGCATAGTGGGGGCGCGCTCTCTGGGAGGAGCGCGAGATGACCTGGGGGGCAGGGCCTGGCCGATCTGCCACGACCAAGGAGACAGAACAAGACGGATGGCTCGGCAGCCGGCCGAGATGGATCCGCGCACGGCGCTGAGAGCCGGCGGCCGAGCCCCGCCATCCATCACTGCCCACGCCGGATGGAAATCCCAGATGCCAAGATGGACGGGGCCAATTATCCCGGGCAGGGGCGCGGATCCCAGCGCGCTAGCTGCAGGGCGTCCCCGCGCTGGGTGTGGGGTGACAGTTCACACGGGTCACACGGGGTGCGTGGGCGGGTGTGGCCTGGGTGTGCGGCCGCCAACAGCTCCCGGCAAAGTCCCGGTGTGGGGGTGGCGGTGAGGTGAAGCATGCCAGGAGCTGGGCCGACGGCACCAGCGGCTCACGGGGGTCCAGATGCGCCGGCCAGGGGCAGCACAGGCTTGTCTCGAAGCGTCTGGAGCGACACCCGTGCCATTTTATACAGGGTGATGGCAGGTGACGTCACTCACCAGGCTGCTTGGCTGGGAAGTGGCATCTATCTATGTCCTGTGGGGGTTCGTTCAGACACCGACAGGGGACCCTCTGCCTGACCTGGCTGTCTCCTGGCCAACTCGCGTGCTCGGAAGACCAGGAGCACGGCCAGGCCCTCGTCCTTTCGCTCAGCCACCTGTCCGTCCCTCTGTCTGTCCCTCCATTCATCCGCCCAGCCACGCAAACGCTCACCCACTCGCTCGTGCGATGGTTATGTACGTGTCGGTGCTGTGTGAGGGAAAGCCAGACTCGCGAGCACTGTGTGGCAGGGCACCCAGACTTCTGGTGCTGAAGGCCCCTGCAGCGGTCACCAGCTGGGGCCCCAGGAGGGTTGGACACTGTCCTGCTTTGGGCCGCAGAGAGGCTACAAGCTGGTCCTGCTTAGCGGTTCTGGGACCAAGGCTGCTGCCCGGTCCGAGGCCCGAGGGGACGGCACCCGCCCTGTCAGCTCGGCCATTTCTCACCCTCTCCCCTGACCCCCAGGGAGCCTGTTGCACCCCCAGACCCTCTTCCCCAGCCAAGTGAAACCCGGGTCCCACCTCCCCCTTTCCCCAGGGGGCCGGAATGTGGCCCAAGTGGCAGAGCAAATGCCTCTCTGTGTGCAAGGCCAGCACTGCCCAGGCGACCAGAGGAGGTCCGGGTGCCCCTCCGCATTGCTGGGAGTGGCCCCCCATCAATAAGATCAATTACTTCTCTGGCTCCCACCTGACCTAGCAAGGTCAAGGGCTCACCAGCAAGTTGGGGTGCCACGGGAGGCCTTTCTGCCGCATTCCCTTCTCGGTCCCCGTGCTCACTCTCCTTACTGACATGTGCACAAGGTACATAAGTGCCACAGGGCCTTTGCACGGCAGTTTGCTCAGCCTGAGGTACTTGTTTATGGAATCTCACACTTCCTCTTCTCCCCTTCCCTCCTCTGGACTGCGGCTCTTCTGTCACCTTCTCAGGAGCCTGTCCCGGCCTCCCCCTCTGCACGTGGGGGGCTTGTTCCGGACACATTTACCTCTTTGTTCGGAGCCTGTCAGGGCGGCCTGCCCCCTCCGATGTCAGCTCCAGAAGGATCCGAGTTTTCGGGGGTCGGAGCTGCAGCCCTGAAGACCCATCTGTGGTGGGGCCCAGTATTTGCTGAGCTACGGAATGTACAAACGCCCGAATAAGTGGAAGGTGACCCCAGGTCTCCCCGCACCCCAAGCTGCTCCTGCGCGGGGGGCCGGGGGCTGTCCTTGAGAGAGGTGCCAATCAAAGGCTGATTATCTCGCCACAAACAGGAGCCACATCCGAGCACTTCCTCCTGCCCTTGATTGCTGCTTTATATTCCGGAGTTCTCAGAGCACACACTGCACAGCGCCAGGGAAATAAAGGAACCAAACTCTGGCGGGGCCAGGGGAGGGGCCGGGGGGTCCCACGTTCCCTTCTCAGGCAGAAGCGTCTGGTCCGGCTGGGCGGGTTTCCTGTGTCCGTCACTGTCCTCTTAGAAAGGGGGTCACGGGTGATGATTCTTCCCTCCTCTCCCCACCATCCACACAGCATCCATCCATCCACCCTTCAAACCATCCACCACCCATCATTCCTCCACACTCACCCACCGCCCACCCCACCCACCTTCCTTCCAACCATCCACCAACCTATTATTCACCCATTATCCATCCATTCACCAGCCATCATCATCCATTCATCCATCCACCCACCCATCATCCATCCATCCATCCATCCATCCACCCACCTCACCCACCTTCCTTCCCTCTATCCCATTATTCATCCACCCGCCTGCCTCCTGTCCATCCATCCACCATTTATCACCCATCACTTATCCATCCATTCATCCACCCATCATCCATCCATCCATCCGTCAATCCAGGCATCCATCATTTACCCACCCACCCATCCATCCATTCACCCATTGTTCATCCATCCATCCACCCATGTGTCTGTCCGTCCATCCATCCATCATCCATCCATCATCCATCCATCCATGTGTCTGTCCGTCCATCCATTTATCCATCCATCCGCCATCCATGCATCAATCCACACATCCATCCACCATCCTCCCATCCACCCACTCATCCATCACCACCCACAATCCACTCATTCATTCACCATCCACCCATCTACCATCCATCCACCTACCAACCACCCACCCATCCATCATCCATCCATCCATCCACCATCCATCCATCCATCCATCCATCCATCCATCCATCCATCCCCTACTACCCACCATCCATCCACCATCCACCCATCTATTCATACATCCACCATCCATTCACCCACTCAATCATCCACCATCCATCCATCCACTCAATCATCCACCATCCATCCACTCATCCATCCATCCACTATTCATCCAACCACCATCCTCCATCCATCCCACCTGCATCGAGCACTGACTGCACCAGGTGCTGTTGCGCACGCTGGGGACCCAACAGTGGCCACAGCAGGCACAGCCACCACTTCCATGCCGCTGACATCCTAGCGCTGTGACTCCCAGGAGTGAGGCTGACGTGGCATTCACAGAGCCCAGCTGGGCGGTGACAACAGGAGCAGAGAGCAGATGCTGAGCCAAAGCTCTTGGGGGCTCAGCGGCAAGTGGCACACCAGGACGTCACACTCATCTCTCTCAGCTGTGACAGTATCACCGCGCAGCTGAGGAGACAGATGCACAGTCACCTGCTCCTGGCCACAGACTCACAAGTGGCAGGTGTGGGATTTGAACTCGGGTCCGTTTGGCCATGGAGCCCGACCATGCGTGCTGAATCTGTGGTAATCCCTGACTGGAATCTCCAGCACAACCCCAGGCAGTTCTGCCCCCGAGACACCAGTCCAGCACCACGGGCACTCTTGAGCACCCCCGTGCCCCGGCTGTCCACGGTTAGACCAGACCAGGCTGGACACTCACGGAAGATCCGAGCTCCAGTACTTCTAGAATCTTCTAGAAGTCTGAACAGAGCAGCCACGTGCTTCCTACAGTTCCTTAACTTGAGTACGAGGTCTAACTGGACTGAAATGAAATACGGTTACAGATCCAGCCCCACGGCCTCGAAGCCGTATTTAGGCGCTCAATGATAACTCCTGGCGCTGGTAGCAACCCTACCAGACAGAACATTCTACTGGACAGTGCTCTTACAGAGCACAGAAGGGTGTGGTCATGGCCGCATATGTGATCACACCTGCCCCTCAGAAGCCCCAAGAATCCTAGAATTTCCAGTCCAAATCCTGATGGAATCCATGGCCCAAACTTTCAAGCGCAGATCTTTTTGTTGGTTTGTTTTGGGGGCCATACCCGAAGATGCTCAGGGGTTACTCCTGACTCTGTGATCAGGAATAACTTCTGGCGAGACTCAAGGGACCAAATGGGGTGCCGGGGATCGAGCCTGGGTCGGCCGTGTGCAAAGCCGGGCCCTTCCTGCTGGACTATCACTTCGGCCCCAACACGTGTGAATCTTGAGCGGCTGCCACTCGCTGCTGGTGAGGGCTGAGGTCACGGGAATGGCCGTGGAGGGCATGAGGGCCCGTGAGGGTTCTAGGTCTGTCCAAATGTCAATGAGAAAAGAACAATCCCAGCCAACACAGAACTCAAGTTCTTCAAGGACCTGCCTTGCTCTGTCCACTTCCCAACTATCGATTGCCGGCTTGATGGATGTGAACATGAGCTGTCTTCAGTTTGGTGAAGCTGGCACAGTTCACCGTGGAGGACAGCCGAGAGGCCCTCGCACAACCTGGCCTCATGTGCTGCATTTCCACCACGGAGAACTGAAGATCGGCGCTTGCCGGCGTGTCTGCGGTTGCCCCTTCAGGCGATCCTGAGAGCGGAGGCTGCCCAGACACGGCTGACAGCAGACAGACAGACAGACAGACCCGGCCTACTGGCACGAGGAAATGGATCCAGTCAGAAGGAAGGAAAGACTCATCGACACCCACAGTGCGTGATCCCACTGCTACGGAATGACCAGAAAAGCAACTGCAGTGACCTAGGAAGCAGGTTTGCATGTCCTGGGCTGGAGGAGCCAGGAGTCCCTGCACACAGGCACACGGGGGCCTTCGTGGGTGACGGGAAAGCTTGGAAACCAGTTCCTGCTTTCCCATGATCATGCTAAAAACAAATGCCATGTACACACATGAGGTGAACTCGCATATAAATGACAGCTCAGTAAAGCGGAGAATTCGAAGGAGACCCAGGAAGAAGCAGGAGGGCCCTCTGCCAGGCCCGGGCACCGCCAGGGTCACTGCTCGCCCAGCTCCCAGAAGGCAAGACTGAGGCTCAGAGAGGCGTCTACTGGGCAGAGACGGGGGTGCTCTCCGGGTCTGTCTGCTGAGCCCTCCCAGCACCCCCGGGTGCACCACGCTGTCCCCATGGAGGAACAAAGTTCGTTCTGGGGACCGGAGCGATAGTACAGCGAGGAGGGTGTTTGCCTTGCACGCGGCTGAACCAGGTCCAGGTTTGATCCCCGGCGTCCCACATGGTCCCCCGAGCACCGCCAGAGTGATTCCTGAGTCCAGAGCCAGGAGTAACCCCTGAGCATCGCCGGGTGTGACCCGAAAAGCCAAAAAACCAAAACACCAAGTCCATTCTGGGGCCTGGAAGGCTCTTGCGGGCAGTGCCCACGCCTGGGTCCACGGGGTGTCCCCCGCCGTGACCTTACCCGAGCCCAGCCGCGCCTGGCGTTCTCCCTGCGTTTTTTCCCCGCCCCGCCCCCGGGGGTTTATAAACTCTGTCTTTTCTGTATCAGGTTGAAACTCAGAATACAGGTTGTCAGCCAACATGCCAGGCATTTTTCTAAAAATAACCCAAATTGGTTAAGCCATTTTTAAGCGATAGAACAGTCACGGGGAGGGGTGGGGGGAGAAATCCGTTGCGGGGCGGCAGGGGAGGGAGGAATTTTAAAGGTGCTTTAGATGCTGTTTTTAAACGGTTTCAAACGAAATACAGAAAAGGTCTCGCCGGCAGGGGACGAGGGTGGGCCGGGGGCTACTCCACAGCGGGCGCTACCCCGGTGTCTGGCCGGCTGCTGGAAGGAGCACTCACGGGGGAGCACTACGAAGCTGGGAGCCCTCGCAGGCGGGACGGAGAGTTGGGCAGTGGGCCAGGTGCTGGCCATGATCCGCCACGCCACACATGGTCCCCCGAGCACCAGCCCACTCCAGAACAGTCTCCGGAAAAAAAAATAGCATAAGCAAAGGTCTTGCCCATGGGTCAGCCCCTCTCTGGGGCGCAGATACCCTCCTAGGTGCTCCGAGCACTGCACGCCAGGAGCAAGGGCTGCCTGTTCCTACAGAGCCCCCGGCCGACAGGTGAGGGGATAAGACACACACAGGATAGAGGGCGGCTCCCACCAAGGGCAGGGCCCGCCCGCCCATCGCGGGTCAGAGGGTCTGAGCCCCCAGTCAGACGTTTGTTTCATCTGCAGAAACTCCGGTTTGAGTGGCTGGCACAGACGAGGCGAGAACGACACAGTCGGCGCCAAATAACACAGATTCGCCCGAGGATCTGGGCTCTGCCTGCCAGCGCGCAAACCCCGGGCCAGCCTGTAATTACCAGCGTTGGGGAGAACCAGCAGCTCCCGTTGGCGCTAGGGCTGGGCCCAGCCCCGAAGCAGCCAGCTCGGAGGCTGCCGCTCCCTCTAACTCTTTCAGGTGTCGGAGGCATGCCTGGGGGGCGGAGGGGGGGAACAGAGAGGTTAAGTCATTGGCCCAAGGTCACACAGCTGAGGTGGAAGGGCTGGGTTCGGGCTCTGGCTCTAGAGCCTGGCAAGTTTGGTACCCTGGGTCCACGCCATCCTATGAGATTCGAGACTCCTGGGCGTGAGAAGGTCCCGAGCCCTGTCCAGGGGCTGGGGAAGGAGCCCAAGGCTGAGCACAGCCTCCAGAACGGAAGTCTCTCCATTTCCTTGGAGCCTTCTCTAGCCTTGTGTGCCCCGGGTGTTTAGGGTGCTGTGTGCTGTCTTCCAGACGGGACCCCACTCGTCAGCCTGTGCCCGCTGCCCCCTCCAGAGGTGGGGAGGGCGGTGGGGGCTCACCCGGAGTGAGCTGACCCCCAGCGCTGACTGTCAGCCTGAGGCCCCCCCCCCACCCAGGAGAAAAAGGCGCCTGTTCCCAGAGGCTCATCACCATTCCCACCGCCTGTACCCAGCAGATGTGGCCGTTACAATAGCGCCCAAGAAAATAGAAAGAAATTTCAGAATTTGTTCTCCAAAGATATTCAAATTAGTTAATCAAGGGGCTTATTATTGCTTCTCTCCACCCCCCCCCCAGCTATCCATGAGGATAATTGATCAGCTGCTAATAACTGATTACACTTCACAAGTGTTTTCTTATGCCCGTTACCAGCGTGTTTAAAGACATCTTGTAAAGTTCTAATTATGTCAAATTGTTCTGCTGTAGAAAACGCCTAGTAACGGTTAGTTGTTGCGGGCGCCGGACGTCTGTGCCAGGTCAAAGGGCGACCTCGGGGCCTGGGGGATGCCCCCACCCCTCTCCTGACTGCAGACCCTGGACCCCCCAATCCATTCTGCCCCTCAAGGCAGACCCACACCCCTCACGCCCTCCTCCCCCTCCCTCTTCAGCCAGCCGTTGCGTTGTCTGGGTGTTTTGTTTTGTCTGCTCTGCAATGCCAGGGATCGAGCCCAGAGTGACCCCCCCAAGCCACAGCCGAGCATTTGGCTGTTCATTTCGTCAGTGACGTTGGTCGTTCCAACGCCCTCCCAGAGACCCTGGTACACACTCAGATCCACTGAGGACTTCGAAGTGCTGAGCCTGCAGAGGTTAAAGCGGGTGATTTTTGGGGTTGGAGCAATAGCACAGCGGTAGGGCGTTTGCCTTGCACGCGGCCAACCCAGGTTCTATTCCCAGCACCCCATAGGGTCCCCTGAGCACTGCCAGGGGTAATTTCTGAGTGCAGAGCCAGGAGTGACCCCTGAGCATCACCAGGTGTGACCCCAAAAGCACACACACACACACACACACACACACAAGCGGGTGATTCTTACCGTGTCAGAAACTGAGGCACATTTAAAGCGCAAGGCACTGCACGCACACACACTCTGGAAAATTCCACGTGCATAGCCCCAGGACGGTGCACACGGAAGCGACAGCTTGGCACTATCATGCAGTAACCTGGCTCCGCAGCCCCCAGAGGCCCCGACCCATACCCCAAGAACGCATTACGTGTCTCTCTCTGGGTGGAGCCCCTGAGGGCTGTGATGGGAGGGAGAGGAGCACAACCCCCTTCTTGGGGGTGACAGGGGCGGACAAGCCTCTGAGTGTGCTGGGGGGCGGGGCAAGGGCACGTGGGCGGGTCGGTGCCACCATCTCAGAAGGCTGCTCTGGAGGGTGTGGGAGGATGGGGGTGGGGTGGGGGGTAGGGGGGTCACTTTCGTCCTGTTCCAAACCCCCAGGAATCTACCCTGTCACTGCCACTGCCACCAAACCCCACCCACCGGGTGCTGGACGAGGCACAGCGGGCCCTTCCTCCCTACAGCCGCAGTCCCCAGGCTGCCTCACACACCCAGACGAGACCCCAGTGCTCCCAGGACAAGACCCGCCCTGAGTCCCCAACTCTCTCAAAGCCTGCTGTCCCCATGAGCCTCCCAGCTGCATGCTCCAGGGCTCCAGCAGCTGGCAGTCCTCAGCCAAGCCTGGGGTGGCCCCAGGGCCTTTGTACCTGCGGCCTGATCCTCTCCCCTGGCTGTCCCCATGGCTTACTCCCAGGCCTTCCCGGGAACCCTGTTCTGGTTCTCTCCAGCCCTTGGTGGCCTGCGCAGCTCCCAGTGCCTCTGCGTCTCTTCTCCAGTCCGTCCCGCAAAGAAGGTTGACAGGAAGAATGGGGCAAGCTGCTGTCCACAGCCTCCCCCTGCCCCCCACACACCTTCCCCACCCTCCCCTGATGCCCACTGTGCACATGCTTCCGCCAGCAGTTCACTGAGACATTCACCACCCAGAAGAGTGCATGCAGTCGGCGCTCAATACATTCTCACAAAGAGGGCTCGTGCATCCCTGTGCCTCCCGGTGCCCATCTGTCATCAGTTTTCATGGTGATGCCACCCTCTGGCGGGCCCACTCGAGGGTTTGAAAATATGCCTTCGAGGGCCGGATGAAAGAGACAGAAAAGCTCACGTCTAAGACCAGAGAGACTTGGTGGGAATACGTGGCTTTTGGGAGGGGCCTGAGCCCCGGCTCTGGGGGTCCCGGCTCCTCCTGCCCCGAGCTGGGGCCAACGTGGCCGGGGGAAATGGGATAACAAGGCCAAGTAGCGGCCAACGCAGAGCCTGGAGGTCACTGACCCCCCAAAGCACCGGGAGTGACCTTTAGAGACACCCCCCCCCTCCAGCCCCGCCCCACCGCGCCCCTCCCAGAAGGCTATAAATAGGCGCTTCTCCCTGGGAAGCAGTTCCCACATCAAGGGCTCATTAGGAAGTGTGACAGGGTGAGATCCTGGAGTGTCCTGAGAGAACCTGTGTGTGTGTGTGTGTGTGTGTGTGTGTGTGTGTGTGTAGGGGGGGTCTGGAAACCCCTTGCAGCCATCTGTGGAAAAGGCCGAAGGGAGCAGCCCATCCTTAAGCCCCGGCAAAGCAGGCCCAGTGATAGGCGAGAGGCCGGCGAGGGCCAGGCTGGAACCGGGACTGTGACGCCCAGCTGGCCTGTCCCTGTTCTGGGCATGCGATGGGCACAGACCGCCCCTCCCCCTGGCAGGCGCGGAAATGCTCAGGGCACAGACCCCATGGGCATCCAGAAGGAAAACACCGGGGGCTGAGAGACAGGACGGGAGGTCGGTACTGAGCCCATCAGCAGTGACCCCTGAGCACAGGGCCAGGAGTGACCGCTGAGCACCGCCGAGTGTGGCTGGCCTGGCCCCCATGGCTCCCAGAGAGAGCGCAGAGGCCTGCGACCCACCCCAGGGGCCCAGACAGTGAACATGCCCCCAGCCGCTCCTCAGAGGGACCCTGGAGCTGCCCGTGGAAATCTGACGAACAGAAGAGACGACGGGGATGTGGCCAGCTGCACCCCTGGGTGGCTGCAGTGCCTCGCAGAACCCAATCACGCTCCTCCTTCTTGTCAAATCCCTCAAGCTCGAGATCTGCTTGAACAAAAATTCTGGCAACCTCAAACAGGTGCTTGTATCATTCATTCACTTGCAGAAGCCGGCATCATTCATTCACCCTGAAGACCCTGAGCATCATTTATTCACTCGGCAGACCCAGAGTATCATTCATTCACTGGGCAGGCCTCAGCCTTCACTCATTCACAGGGCAGATCCCAAGCATCACTCATTCATGACAGACCCCGAGCATCACTCATTAACTGGGCAGGACCTAAGCATCATTCATTCACTTGGCAGATCCCCAAGCATCACTCATTCATGACAGACTCCTAGCATCACTCATCACTGGGCAGGCTCTGAGTATCACTCATTCACTGGGCAGGCCCTGACTGATGCTTCCTCCAACAGCCCAGTCTGGAAATCAGACTGACCCTGACCTCCAGCCTCATCACTTCTTGGCCAAGTGACCTTGGGCAAGTGGTCTGTGGCTGTGAGTCCCCGTTTCTGCCTGGACTACACAGGCCTAACTGTCCCCCAGCTCCTGCAGAGGAGGGTGGCTTGGACGATGTGCGTCTGCAGTGCCCGGCACAGGAGCTGGACAGCCTGCGGGTGGGTGTGTCATCAAGGAGCGACAGTGACCCGTCCCCAGCCCTCCCCCAGCCCCTCTGCAGCGTCCTCCCAGGGAACATTGGCCCCAGGTGGGCATAGGTCCCCAGCCCTCACCCACACTAGCCGTGGAGATCAGCGCCAGCATCCCTGGCCCGAGCCAATCCCTTGGGGCCCACGGGCGGGCCCCCAAGCCAAAGCATCACTCCCCCCTTCTCCACCTGCTCTCGGACACCCAGTTGGCGGGGGTGGGGTGGGGGTGTCTGGAGGCCTTGGCACCGCCGGCTGAGCCTCATGTAATGAATCGCTGGCCCCGGCCACCCCGCGGACAGTCTCGAGTTTACAGCTGTACCACCATCAAGGACGCGGGGACTAATGGCTCCGTGACGAGAGATCAACTGTGCAGTGGCGGGATGATGGATGCCCGCCCGGCGCCAGGACGCCGCCTGTCACAGGGAAGCCTCATTTGTTCCAGGCCGCAATTACCTGGAGCCTGCGCTTCAGGTGTGATTCAGCGGAAGGAGCCCCAAGTGCGGGCTCTGTTTGGAGGAATTAATTATTTCAAGTGGCGCCCAGCTTCTAGCTCAGGGGCTGTGGCAGCAACTGGCCCCAGCCCGGCCCGGCCCTGCCCTCCCCAGCCCTGCCCAGCCTGGTCCGGCCGTGGGGCGGAGACTCCGGTCACGGCGTTTGGGAGGGTCCCGGGGATTGGCTTTGCAAGCCCACCCTCTCTCTCTCCCCAGCACAAAACACTTCTGCATCAAGCCTTCACCTTGCACACAGGCCTCCACCGACGGCCCCCCTCCAACACAACACACCTCCCCTCAAAATTATGTGAGCACCGCGGTGGCAAAGGCGGTGAGCGGAGGGCCGGGCACCCCCCACCGCATGACGAGGATTTCTCCTGCCAACCGAATATTTCATCCAGCTGTAGAGAGCAGGAGGAAACGGCAAACAAAGAGAGAGATTTAATAACTGGAAATAGGACTAAGGATACAGATAGTTTAATTTTTTTTTGTATTGCATCTAATTGCAATCAACAGCAGACATCTGACACAGTGACAGGCTCAGCAAAATTGCTGCTGAGAGAACAGAATCTTTGTCTAAAAATAATCAGACATTCTGTGCACCACTGTTTGTTATAACGGTAATCGATGCTGGAGGCTTTGAATTTCATCAATTTATAGATCTGCGCCGGCCTGCCTGGCGATGGGGCGCGGTGCGCCGGGGCCTCACCGGGGCGGGCAGGGCTGGGGCCCGCTGTGTGATTAAGATAAGCCCCGATTCCTTTCATACATTCCTTATCAGGGTCTAATTCTCCAGCAGGTAGAGATGTTCACAACAGTTAAAGATTAGGGCAGCTTCTCCGACGCCAAATTTGAGGGTATTGATCAATAAATCAAATCAGGCCGATCAATCGCCCAATCAGGAGAGTCTAGCCAGTGCATTACCGCCGGCGCCTCCAAGCCAAGGCTTTTCATGGGTTTCATCAAAACAGCCTCACCTTGGCTCCCCGCCAGCTGCCGGCTTGCCTAATAGACTCCACAGCCGAGAGGGGCCCCTGCCCAGCGGAAGAGCAATAAATTTCTCATCAAACAGCCGATGGAGAAACAAGATGAACATCTGTTTTGCTGCAATGAAACTCCTGTGTTCTTCAGAACGCGCAAACCGCCTCTGACAGACCACCCCAAAGGCGGCTTCCCTGGCACGCGGCGGCCCCGCGGAATATTCCGCCGGTTATTTCAATCAGGTAATTTAAGGAGACTTTTGCATTCTTCTCTCTGCAGCTGCCGGAGCTCTGCACAGACTATTCCGGCAGTCGATAATAAATGCCATCCTGGGACCCTGTAGCATGAAGGCAATTTTATGATACCCATTATGTGGCAATGTAACTTCATTAAAAGCTGTTTATTCCCTCTAAGCATTTTAAGCACTCTCCCTCACCCAGAAAGGAGGAGCCGGGGAGGCTATTTTTACAGAAAGGGGTTCGAGGCCATATTTCTTCCCTCAACAACATGGCGGAGGGAGGAGAGGCAGCTGGGGGTGGAGGCCAGGGCCGGTCTCACCCCGCCACTGGGCACACGGGCTGGGGAGCTGCCGGAGCTGACAGGGGCCAGGACGGGGACCTCATCCCGCGAGACCCCCCGGGCCTTTGTTCTGTAAGGCTGGGCTGGAGAAAGTTCTGGAGCCCGACCGCCACGGGGCCTCTTGGCAGGGCCTTCCTGACTCCCCTCTGCCAGGACAGCGACGCACACAGGATCACGGCCGCGGCCGCTCACTGGCCGGCGGGGTCACACGGCTCCCGGCCCGGGCTCTGCTCGGCTGCCGGTCAGACTCCTGTGGGGAAGCTCGGCCGTGGGCCCAGAGAAGCAGGTGTGAAAAGGAAAGGAAAGGAAAGGAAGAAAAGAAAAGAAAAGAAAAGACCCTTTCTCAGGGCGCACTGTAGAGCGGGGACAAGGCAGGAGACAGGGCCGCCTGCCAAGGCTGGGGGGAGGGGGGACTTCCCCTGCCTCAGTTTCCCCATTGACTCTATGTGGGGCTGAAGTCCCCCCACCTCCAGGGCTGCCCTGAGGATGCCAGGTGCACACGGGCCTGTTCAGGAGGGAGTTGGGGGTCCCTAGAGACACCTCCACCCCCACCATGGTCTGGACAGGCTCACTGTGGGGAAGGACTCGGGTCCAGAATTCTACCTGGGAAGCACTGGGGGCTGGGGGTGGGCAGTTGGGGGTGGGCTCTGAAGCCATGGGCTAAACCGCGTTCCCCAGAGGTGCGGGGTCTCAGGAGGGACACGGGGACAGCAATGTGGCGAGGGGATGGCGGGCGCTGTCCAACCTGGTGGCCTCCCACCCTGCAGCCACACAGCTGAGAAGGGCCGTGACCCGCCCCTCCCCCCATCCCGGCTGTGGCCCCGCCCAGCCAGGAAGCCACGCCCCCTCGGAGTCCCCAGGACAGGGAGGTGGCAGCTTCCTCCACGAGACCAGGCCTGGGCAGTCGCCGCTGTCCCCTCTGGCCTCACACCAGGCCCAGCAGAGCAGGGAGGTGCTGAAGAAACAGCTGCTGAATGATTGGGGGTGGGGGACGCCAGGCGACAGCCCACCTGCATCAGAGCCCGGGGGTGCCTCGGCACACCAGACCCCAGAGTCCTACCGGCCGCGACCCATCCTCAGCCTGGAAGGAGTCCAAGTTCAAAGCCAGGTCAGGTTAGCGATGGTGTACGCACCCTCCCTCCTCAATTAAAACAAAAAGGAAAAGGTGGGGGACAGGCAGGTCCCAGGCCCACGACAAAGACCACCCCGAGGGCAGGACTCGTCAGCGAGGGCGTATCAGCGTTGCAAGGGTCAGGCTCCGGCCCTTCCAGACCCAGGCCCTGGTCCCCCGGTCCCCCAGAGCGGCCACCGGCTATTAGATTTATCATACACTCCGGCCAAGATGTGCTGCCGAGATTTCGGGGCAAGATTTATTACAGCGACTGGTTTTTAAAATGAAAGTGAAGAGGGTGTTCTGGCAAAACCGCGGCTGTTAATGGGGTGAGAATCACATAAAATGGATCACGCTCTAATCTCTTCGCCTGCACGCCCTGTGAGCTGTGCAGAAAGCCTGGGGTGCTGGGGGTGGGGCGGCCTGACCTGACGCTTCCCGGCCCACCTGCTCCCGACCTTGGGCCACTCTCACTCCCCGGATGTGTTTCCCATTTTCCACACACAGTGGCCACGGCACAGCAGCCGGAAGTGCCATGTGCCTGCCAGGCTACGTGGGCTGTCTTTAAGCTGGGGCATCAGCTCGGAGACCAGTGCTGTTTTATGGGGAGGGGAGAAGGGGGGGCCTCACCAGGTGAAGCTCTGAGTCTACTCCTGGCTGTGCTTGGGATCAAACCTGGCCAACCACAGACAAACCCCATCTCTCAAGATTGCCGGTGTGGTGAGGTGACAGCTCTGGACCATGGGAGCACAGTCAGCGGCCGAGCTGGGATGTGGATCAGGCCTGGAGCCACCCCAGCCGGAGAGAGCACTGGCTCTGCCCGTGGGCCCGAATGGCAGGAGAAGGGCACAGACCCCATACTTCCTGTTCTCAAGACTCAGGCTCCGTCAAGGAAATTTTTAGAAGAGGAAGATTTGAGGAGGAAGAATTGGGAGTTGCAGCTTAGTCTACATGGTCTCTGAAAGCAGCTTCACACACACACACACACACACACACACACACACACACACACACACACACACACGCGTGCACAGAGGCTGATGAGCGATGCAGCATCTTAGTTGCTAAGTTGCAACTCCTCCTCCACAAATTTTCCAGTCCTAAAGGTGCCTGCCTTTGGGGGCATTAACTACAGAACGACAGAGGGGTTTAGGGGCTTTTTCTTCCTTCGGTTTTGGGCTCACACCCACCTGTGCTCAGGGACCACTGTTGGTGAGCTTGCTTAGGCGACCATATGCAGTGCCAGGGACAGAACCCAGGTCAGCTGTGTGCAAGGCCGGGGCCCTCCCTGCTGTGCTATCTTTTCCTACCACACACACACACACACACACACACACACACACACACACACACACACGAGAGCAGCTTTATCTGGGTTCCTCCTGAGGTTGGGCTGGGGCTCTTCATGGAAACCCGCCCCATGCCCAGCAGGGGCATAAGCAACAAGGAGGCAGATACGCAGAGGAGACGGAGGCCAAGGCAGGAAAGCCTCACGGAGGAGGGAGGGGCTTCCGTCTGGTTGAGGGCACAGCTGGGGAGGGCCCCAAACTCTAGTATTTCTTGGCGGGGGGTGGGGAGTGTGTGGATTTTGTCCCTTGGGGGCGTTTGGCAATGTCTGGGGACACGTGAATCCCCTTATGGGGGGAGGGAGATTAGTGGCTAGAGGCTGGGGAGTCCCCGGTAACTTTGAACACACAATGAATGCCCCACCCCACTGTCCTCCCCTGAAAAGGACATCGTGTGAGAGGCTGAGAAACTCAGGTCTCCTGGTGGACAGGCCAGGGGGCATTTATGCTGGAGCACGGGGGCTGGAGGAGGGGACACAGGTGCCAGGCCTGTATGGACAGCCTGGGGCCATCTGACTGCAGGGTTCAGCTCTCCACGCTGTCCTGTCCCCAAGATGTCCCCACACCAGCGGAGGGCGCCTGGGGGACCCGTCTCCCACAGAGAGAGACGCAGGCGTCTCCTCTCCTCCTCTGTCCAGATTTTGCAGAGCCCAGAGAGCAGCAGTGAGGTGTGTGGGTCCTTCCAGAATCTTCTGTGCAATACCAAACCCTCATTTCTTCTGACTGACTGCCTCAGCATCAAGGCCTGGATTCTGCAGCCCCAGAGCCGGGGGACTCAAGAGGAGGAAATTCCCACACGCCTTTCCCCAGGGCACCCCTGCCCATGCCAAACACTCCCGCGTCCCTCTGCTTCCGACTCGGCAGCCTGGACCTGCATCAGAGCCCCGAGTTCAACAGTCCCGCCCGGCCTCACGTCAAGGGCACAAAACACTCCCAAAGGTCGCCCTGCCCGCTGTTGCTATTATTATTATTATCATCATCGTTATTGTTTACACACCACACGCGGTCGGCGGGGTGGACACTGTCCCCAGAGGACGCCATGTGAATGGATGATCCGACCATGCAGGAACCCAGAGAAAGGAAAACTCGCTTTATTAATAGGCGCCCAGGCTAATCAGCGCAATTTATTGTGGGCAGGCCTCTGTGCCGCCTCCAGATGCTACAAGTGCAGACAAGGATCTTTTGTTGTGAGATGCCGTCAGCCGTCTTGGGCTGAGAAGGACAGCCTGGCCCTCGACACACCCAGGAACGCCGGGAGTGGGCCCGGCGGCTGCCCTCAGCCCAGCAGACTCATGGCATGGATGGATGGTGTCCCCGTGATGGGAAGGACCAGAATCCAAACGTTGGCCCATTCCTCAGTACTCGGGAGCTCAGTGCTCAGGCTAACAGCCCTGAGCTTTGGTGGAAAAGAGGGGACAGGTGCGGGGGTGGGAGAGCAAGGCGGGGGTACCCTTAAATGTTTAATATTCAATAAATGTGTCAATTTTACATACAGAGGCAAATGGGTCTTTATTGAGGAATTGGTAAATTTCCTCCGAGAAAAGTAAGTGCATTTTAGCCTTCAAGGAGTCCCAGCTGAATAGAAATGGAATGTGATTTGTGATAAAACTCAGCTGCTCTATAAAAGACGTTAAATAAATGTTGCTGTTTCACCAGGGATATACAAAATTGATTGCATTATAGACTGATTCTAAGATGCTGTATCCCTGTACAGCCAGCCCCTCATCAGCTTCTGTGCGTGCCTCTGTGTGTGTGTATATGTGTGTGTGTGTGTGTGAGAGAGAGAGAGAGAGAGAAGCTGCTTTTTAGAGATCATTTAGACGAAGTTGCAACTCCTCTTCCTCATGCTGCGGCAGAATTTTCTAGAAACTCAACAATCCTCTTCCCTTCCACTTCATTCTTGGTTGAACCACAGGAAAACGCAGCTACCTGGCCGTTTTTGATTCCCTCTGGCTGACGACAGCTCCGAGAGCTACCGCTCACGGGCGCTGGTTCTGAGATGTGGACGGGGCAGCGACGCCCTCCGAGGGGGCAGGGATGCAGCCCCCTCCTTGGGGGGCGCCTGCTGGCCAGAGGCGCTGCATTCAAATATGGGTCCAATGTCACCTTTCCCCTCAGAGCATCTGGACGACGAACCAAGACAAGGCCAGGAGCGCTAGTCCAGTGGGTAAGAGCGTTCTCCTGGCACAGGGCTGACCTGGGTCGATCCCTGGCACCTCACATCGGCCCTGGCAGCGCCAGGAGTGAACCTTGAGTGCAGAGTTGGGAGTTATCCCTGGGCTGAGCCAGGCGCGGCCCCAAAACAAAGACAAACGGAGCAGATTAGACCGCATCTGACAAGCTGGCCAGGGCTCGGGCCAGCCAGGCGCCTGACACGAAGGGTGGCGACCTGCCCTTCAGGAACGGCCCTGCCCATGTCCACTGCAGGCTTCAGGAAAGACCTGGGGCTGATGTGTGAGGCTTTCGGAGAGAGGGTGCCTGGACTCGGACACGTCCCCAGGCCCGCGCTGCCCCCTCCCGGGCTCCCCAGCAGTCCCTGCCCCGCAGACCCTGTCTGCAGGGAGAAACCTGCAGGACATGCCGCCGGAGGCCCACGCGATTCCCACACGATTCCCACTGCCCATGAGCCCGTGTGCAGGACCGGGCTGCCCTCGCCATCTCTTTCTGGGCTCCTGCCAGCTGGACGCCCCTCGACCCATGTGGTTCCTGCTTCTGGGGTGACCTCTCCTGGGTGACCTCTCCTGGGTGTCCTCTCCTGGGTGACCTCTCCTCGGCATCCTCCCCTGGGCATCCTCTCCTGGGTGACCTCTCCTGGAGTGACCTCTCCTGGCCTTAGCGTCATCTGGTGGTTCCCAAAGTGTCACCTTTGGGGATCTCCCGCATCCATTTCAGACCCGTGTGGGAGTCAGAGGGTGTGCCCTGGTCTGGCGCCACACCTGGTAGGGTTCAGGTGCTGCCCCAAGGTCTGTGCTGTGGGGTCACTCTCGGTGGTCCTCGGGCTACTATCTGAAACCCGGGATTAGACCCCAGACTCCTGCGTGCAAAGTATGTGCCCAGACCTCCAAGCCGAGTCCTGGGCCCGGTTAACCGGGTCTCCCAGCTTCCGAGTCACGGTCCCTTCGAGAACCACTTGCCTGGCTCACCCTCCCCCCTCCCCCAACCACTGCAGAATGGACACCGCACACAAGGCCAGCGCCCCAGACAAGGCCAGATCCTCGCAGTGAAGTCTCTCTTGGCCCTCTCTGCTCCCTCACTCGGCCACTGCCGCTGCAGCCAGAACTGGCGGCTTCCCGCTGCGGCTCTGCTAGCCAGACTAGACTCTTGGTAAGGGCGGTGCCCAGCCGGGGGGTGGGGGCTGGGGCAGGTGCCCAGAGACGGAGGTGGAGGAGCAAAGGCATAAATCCACGGAGGGACAAATGAGGGCGTCTGCAGGAACAGCCCAAGAGCATAAAGGCGCTGCTCGAGGGCCGACGGCCTCCCCCCACCCGCCCAGAGCAGCCAATCACAGCGGCACATGGAAATTCCCAGGAAACCCGGGGGGGGGGGGGGGGGCGACCTAACGGACAGCGGCAGGAGGAAGGACCTCCCTGCCCGCGGCCCAGCAGCTTGGCTCCGCTCGGCTTCCACCCGAGAACAACAGCCAAGGTGCTCCCCTCCCTCCTCACAGCCCACGACGGCAAAGCAGGAAGCCTGCCCAGCCGCGGGGAGCACGGGCCCGCGCGGCCAAGGCCTTTCTGGAGCTGCGGCTACTGGAAGCTTCTGGATTGCTCAGTCTTGGAGCTGAAGCTGGGAGGCGGTGGGGGGGGGGGGGGGGGGCCGATCATTTCCTTCCCTGTAACTCACAGCAATTATATTCTCTTAACGCGGACATCTGGCTGGCTCGCTGCTGCTTCCTTCCTTGCGTTTTCCAAACGCTATCAGTTCTGGGAAGATCAATTATTTACTGAAAAGTCGAGAAACGCTCACCGGTTATTTGCATTGATTTGGCTGACGAGGCACAGGTCCCTCATGCACTCGGACGGCCGTGGAGGGGCCAGGGAGGAGAGAAATGCCAGACTCCGAGGCTGCGCGGATCCGGGACCCCCAGGAGGAGGGCGGGAGAAGCTCTGCCAGGGTCCCCCAGACAGACAAACCCGGAGCCAGAGTCGGACAGCGCCGCGAGCAGCCGCCACGATATAATTGGCCTGTTACCGCATCATCTTTAATCAATAGGTTCCGGAGTTTCCACAGCGAGCACGGCCCAAATCTCCCTGGCAGCCAAGAACCAGCGGGTTGTTAAAAGGCCCGATAGTTCTGCCTCGCTAATGGGTGGCTGGTTCCCTCAGCCCTGCTGATTTTTTAAATAAACCTAAATTCCAATAATTGTTTAATGTTTATTTTTATTTAGTTCTGGTTCAGATGGTCTGTGTCTCTCTGACAGAAATTGATATCTGGCTCACGGCGAGCTTCATCAAGCACACACACAGACATATGCACACACACGTGTGCACGTACACATGAACACGCGCGCGGGTGCTCACACACATGCAAACACGCACACACGTGTGCGTGCATGCACACACAGACACGTGTACATAAACACACACGTGTGCTCTCCAGCTGGCTCACTGGGAAGCGGCTGATTGATCGGTTAGGGCATAGTGGTGCCCTCCCTGTGCAGGGCACCCAGCGGGGCACTGCTTTCTCCGATTTCCAGAGACCCCAGAGCCCTGTTCTGCAGCCGACGGGTGGACGATGCCTGGGCTGCAGGCCCCCAGCTTCTGGGAGCTTATTGGGAGCACATGCTAGAACCATCCAGAACTTTCCTCCCTGGGCCCTGTATGCCTTCACCATACAAAGGGGCACGAGCTCGGAGACGGACAAGCTGCCGGCCAGCTGGGAGCTGGGCAGAGCTGAGGTTTGTCCAGGCTGTGCCCGAGGTTAGGATCCCAGCCCGCCCACAGACGTACTGCCAACCAAAGGCCTGAACACCAGGCAGGAAGCCAGTGATGCATGAGGCCAAAGGCAAGACCAGCGCCCACCCCCACCTCCTGCCCATAACTGGGCACTGCGGCTGTCCCCACCTTCTCTCCTGGCCCCCAACATCAGCCCTGCTGGATAAGATCTAGGGGGTCCCCGCTTCTCCCCTCCACCCCGGGGCCCTATGCCCCCCATTCTCTTGGCCTGCTTCTTGGGTGGCATTAGTGCCCCCCTCCCCCCATCCCCCACCCAGACCTACCCACTGGCAGGCCAGAAGCCCGAGACCCAGACAGGGGGAGGAACTGTCACGACTACTCGCGTCCTTTGAGCTTCCTCTTCGTGTTGGTGCTTGGGGAGGCTGGCAGGGGCTCAGCGGGTGGCAGAAGGAACCAGCTGTCACCAGAAGTGGGTCGGCCTCGGGTCAAGCCAAGCGCGGCTGAGGGCCCCGGGAGGCTGCTGGTGGCCGCCACAAGGAACCTCCTCCCCGGAGGCTCGTGGAGACGCTCCCGGCGGCCACCCGAAGCTCTGCCCCCCTCGCCCGCCCCAGAGCAGTAATCCCGGGGGCACCCGTGCTGGCCTGCACCACCCGGGCACTGGCCTTGCGGCTGCCACCGCACTCCATGCAGAACCCTCTGTCTCTCCGGCCTCCACCCACACACAGCCGTGCTCGGTCCTATTATCAGCTAATGAGTAAATAATATTCTGTTCTAAATCCAAAAGCGCTATTAGATACCAGAGGGGGACTAATGGGTGTTTTAAGGCCCCTTTAATCACATATTAACGTGCCGCGATGCCGGCTGCGGAGCCCATATGCCAACCGCCCAGCACCGAGGCGGCAGCATCCGCCACGACGAAGAACAAAGTGTGGGTCTGGGGGCGGGGGGAGTCGTCCTGGGGCTGGGGGCCGTGGGGGAGCTGTGCTGTGTGTCGCGTTAAAGGGGCATTGTCTAACCTAAGCCTTGACAGTCGAGGTGTCGTGGCACAAGGGGCCACCAGGCAGGGCACTAGCACCAACTCAAACAAACTTAAAACTCTTCTGGGACAACAGTCGAGGATCACGGCGTCTGCAGTCTGGGGGTCGCCCCCCTCCAGTCTCTGCTGGGGCGAGCAGCCCTGCACCCCGCTTGGCCAAGAAGAAGGTCAATATAAGGGAGCGCGGCCTCAGTTTACCCAATCAGCCTGCCAAGGCCCCACTTTGCTACAAGATCGGACCCCGAGCTCCCAAGGGCCGCCAGCTTTGGGGATGTCGCTAAGCCCAGAGGGGGGGTTAAGCTCAGGCTGCAGCATGGCCCCCGCCCTGCCACGTCTCCGCCTCCTCTCCTCCCCCACCCCTACCCCCACCGGACATTCCAGAAAGGTCCAGGCCCCTCGACCCAAATTCCTTCTGTGGCTCCATCCTGTCGTATTAGCAACGTGGCTCCCCATCAGCCTCTTGCCATCCAGTCACATTAATATTCGTCTGTTCGGACGCGACACAGCGTCATCTCGGATTAGCAACCTTCGTGTCACATCAGCAGGGACAGCTCCACCCCCCTCCCGTCTGCAGCCCACGGGGGAGGCCGGCCCCGGCCCGCTCGTCTGCACCCAGAGACGGTGCTGCTCCGGGGGCCTGACAAGGAGGGGTTGGGGGCACGCAAAGACAGTCGGGGGGGGCATGCGGCCCCCCACGACAGGCGGGAGAGGGCCGGGTGGGCAGAGCCCCCAGGGGTGCCCATCAAGAAATCTCTCCTGGGGCTGGAGCGATAGCACAGTGGGTAGGGCATTTGCCTTGCATGTGGCCAACCCGGGTTCGAGTCCCAGCATCCCACAGGGTCCCCCGAGAACCGCCAGGAGGAATTCCTGAGTGCAGAGCCAGGAGGAACCCCTGTGCATCGCCAGGTGTGACCCGAAAAGCAGAAAAAACAAACAAAAAAACTCTTTCCTCCTGGGTCTGGGGCTGCCCTGGGTCTGCAGCCAGGCGGGGTGGGCCAGGCGGAAGGAACCGCTGTTGGCTGTGACTTCCACTTTGGGGGCCCCCAAGGCAAGGCCAGTGTCCCCGGGGGTGGTTCATCCAGGAAGTGTGTGGGGCGGTGCATGCAGGAGCGGGGAGGAGGGGGATGCCCGCTGGTGCCTGGCTCTCGGTGTGCAATTAGAACGCCTCGTGCTCCAGTTCTCCCCTCCCCTCTCTCCCGGCATCAGGACTGAGGCCGATCAGTCCGTTGTTCCCTGGGGGCCAGGCCCACGGAGCTTTGCCCACACCCGCACCCCGTTCCCAGCCTTCTCAGAGCTGCCAAGGGGAGGACGCAGGAAGGCGATGCTGGGGGGAGGGCACCAGGAGCCAGGAGACGGGGGTCCTGCCACCAGCGATCTCAGCCAAACCGAGGAGCTGGAGAAGCCGGAAGCGGGAAGGCGCCGCCTGTCCGGAGGCCAAACCACCTGCCATCCTCCTGGCATGGGCGAAGGCTGAGGGCCGCGGGGATGCGGAGCGCGGCAGTGGAGTGGAGTGGCCGTCTCGGCGGCAGCACCGTCCGCCCGTGCTCCCCGCCAGCCTGGGAGACTGGCAGGGCCCCCGCCCAGTGCAGCCATCCTGGGCACGGCTGCCGAACGATTCCCACTGCCTCCAAACGGCGCTGCTGCGACAGCCAAGAGCTTGCGGCCAGGAGGCAGGGGGCCAGCAGCCCCCTCCAACAGAGACGCCCGCCCGCCAACCAGAACCTGCTGGACGCCTCAGCCCGTCCTGCCCCTCCCCCCAGGCACCCCGGGCAGGAGGGTCTCACCCCGCGAATGCAAGCATCCCCAGAAGCGGGCCCTGGACTTCTGCACCCGGAGGGAAAGGGTGATTTCTCCTGCATGTTCGCTCTGGATTCTCCCCTGAAACAGAACAGACTCACGGTCTGTCCTCAAACCTTTTGTTGCTGTTGCCATCATTTGGGTTGTGGGGCCTCACAGGCATGCTCAGGGCTTGCTCCGGACTCTTGGGGGGGGGGGGCGCGCATTTGTAGTGCCAGGGATGGGTAGACCCGGGTTGGCTGCGTGCGAGGCAGATGTCCTCGCCGCTGTACCATCATCGCTCCGGCCCCGTGGTTATTTTTCAACAGGGACCAGTGAGGGCCACATCCAGGCGTGCTGCGGGCTCGTGCTCTGCCAGGGGTCAAATCCGGAGATCTCATATTTGCTGGGCATGTTCTAGCAGAGCAGAGGGGTGCCCACTGCACAGACAACTCTGACATCACACTGGCAGCTCGTCCCTCAGACTTAAGGTTCAGGAAGAAAGTCACTGAGGTTGGGTGAACCACTCCTGGCCCCCAGGGCCACTGCCAAAGTTGCTGAGGTTGCCGGGATAAAAGCCAGGGCCAGGGCTGAAGCCATGGCACAGCGGGTAGGGCATTTGCCTTGCACGCGGCCGACCCGGGTTCGAGTTCCAGCATCCCATATGGTTCCCTGAGCACCGCCAGGAGGAATTCCTGAGTGCAGAGCCAGGAGTTAACCCCTGTGCATCGCCGGGTGTGACCCAAAAAGCAAAAAATAAATAAATAAATAAAACGCCAGAACTGCCCCAGACGAACCAGTGCATGCCCCAGAGTCAGGCCGTAAGACTAGATAGCAGCACGGATCAGGGGCACCTCCCCCACACCCTCGCCCCTCTCCCCTCCCGACCCCGGGCTGTCTTTCTGCCCCACCCCACCACGCGAGTCTTGTTCCAAGATCCGACCCCAGCCAGCCTTCCCAACCGAAGAGAGAGGTTTGCTAGAAAAAAGCGTTGCCCCAGTCAAAGGTGCTGCCGGGTGGCCATTTGTGGCTAATCCCCCTGGCTCCCACCCTGTCACCGGGTCCTGTCTGTCTGCAGGGTGGGCAGACGAGGGGATTGTCTCTGATCTGCTGCTCCCACCTGACATAATTGAAAACTGTTTTCTATTAACCTATGCCCTGAATGGCCCCGTGCCCGGCCTGGGCGGCTCCAGCCCTCCCGGCTGCGTCTCTGAGGAAGCAGGTTGGCCCTTCGCATGAGTTGCGGGCACAGGATCCGATCCTGACGGCCGCTGGCAGCTCCCACCTGCCCTGGACAATCTCCAGTGGAGGGATGAGGAGGGGCTGCCCATGGGTGGGGACCCGGGGAGGCTGGATGGGGGTTGGAGAGCCAAGTTCACCCGTGTTTGGACTGAGGCCTCAGCAAAGCTACACTCTGCGGGTTCGAAACGAGGCTCGGAGAAGCCCCCACGGCGCACTAAGCTTCCTGCTTTTCCAGTTTCACGAGGCTGGGAATATCCAAGATTCTCGGAACTGGAGCGGCCAGTGGGAGGCGGAGGGGAATATTTCCCACCGGGAATCGGGGTGAGGGGGTGGTGAGCTCGGGACTCGGGGCTGGATTCCCCACCCGGGGGCCCGGGGGAGCGAGAGGCGGGCTTTCCTGGTGCTCCTGCCAGGCTTCTCGGGAACGGGGAAGACAGCAGGAGGAAGAGGAAACGGAGGAGAGCAGAGTAATTAGTGCTATTAATTACATCTCAACCACAGCCCACGTTTCTGCCCCGGGATTAAAGAAACATTCATTTGGAACGTCTATTAAGGTCTAAAATTCAATGCTTCACAAATCAGGGCGGTGGAATGAAAATTCTCTCTCTGCGGGGACCAGGAGGCAGAGAGCGGAGAATGTTCTATCCAGGTTGCCGCAGCCCAGCTGGAGAAGCCAGCGCCTCGGAGCCAGTGGAGGTGCTACGGATTATTGTGCACTTTTTTTTTTCCTTTTTAACTTGCTTGAGGCGGGTACGTGTTCCCAATGTCTAATCTCCTGTGCTATAAAAGTCGCTAATGTGATTATACTTTTATATCATATTAAGGGAAACGAACGTTAATTCAATCCCAAACACTAATTCGGTAGGACCCTAAATTGCTGAGAGGCTGCAGAACATTTACCGGGATGAACTTTGTGACCGATGCTGAATGCGGTGCTCTGGGTCCGAGGCGGGGCCCAAGCCCTCTACTCCTGGGTTCCGGTGCAACAGGCCGCTGGGAACAGACAGACTGTCCCCACCCCTGCCCCCGGGGGCCCCTTCTTCCAATGCCTCAGAGGCATTTCCAAGTCATGAGAAACGGAAACCCACCAGGAATTTTGAATGAAGCGCTTGTCAGCGTCTGTAGACGGGGACACCGGGGAGTTTCAAGACAAGGAACTGGATGTAGGATGCGGTTAATGACCAACATTTGATCATCTTTTCCGAGGGGACAGGCACAACTAGGCCCTTTCCTTCCCTGCCCGCATTGAGTCCTCAAGACAATTAATTCCATGAAGCAGAAGCCTTTTCCAGGCCCATTTGACAGATGAGGAAAACGGAGGCTCAGGGCAGTGAACCGAATGTCCCCAGTTACGAGGTCAGCGAGAAGCAGAAGCCGGGCCAGACTGTCTGGCTCAGAGCTGCCTCCTTCTTCAATCAGGTTAATCGCCCCAAGGTGAGTGGCGGGGCCTGTGGTGTGGATGACTGCAGGTCACCCACACCACGATCCTGCACCCATCCCTGGCAGCGCTTGTGGAGATTTGCTGTTACACCCACCGTCCAGATGAGCAAACTGACGTTCAAAAAGTGAGCTACCTTCACTCGCTCAGTGTCAGAGAGTATGCGGGCTATGACAGGCTGAGGGCCCAGAACCCCACTGCTTCTCCAGCTCCTGGG
Source organism: Sorex fumeus (assembly GCF_029834395.1). Taxonomy (NCBI): domain Eukaryota; kingdom Metazoa; phylum Chordata; class Mammalia; order Eulipotyphla; family Soricidae; genus Sorex; species Sorex fumeus. Next base: position 2,301,949 of record NW_026606212.1, on the reverse strand, counting down.
TCCCCCAGACAAAGGCCACACCCCAAAGGGTGGTGCCATCCTATCCCTTCACTTGCTAGCAGGCCCTCTGCCCCAAACCTCGCAGGATCCCTGCTGTTCCTCCACCCCTGTGTCCCATTTCTTTTTTCTTTTTAAATGTAGGAGTATTGCTATTTATTCAGCCATTGATTAGGCTGCTTGAATTGGGCATGAACTCCACCCGTGTCCCATTTCTTGGCCAATCTCACGCCCATCTCTGCACACCCGCCTCTCCACATCCAGAGACGCAGGCCGAAATGACGACACGTCTGCTCGTCTTCATAAATAATAGTTTGCAATTTCCTCATCCTGGACTCGGGTAAATCACTCTTCCGCGCCAAGGTTACAGTGATCAAAAAGGTGTCCGGTGGCCTTCGTGGGGGCTGGCGGGAGGAGGAGGAGGTGTTGACAGCATGGGGCGGGGGGTGGGGGGGCAGCGGATGCAGAGCCCTGGCCCGGGCTTCTCTAGGAAGCTACTGACCATCAGGTGTCTGAAAACCTGGGGAGAAGGGCCAGGTGTGACAAGCAAGTGAGACAACCACGTCACCCTCAGGAACGTCTCCGCAAGGGCGGCAGAAGAAGCCTCTGAAAGGATTCTGATTAGAGAGGTTTTTTTTTTTCTTTTTGGGTCACTCCCAGCAATGCTCAGGGGTTACTCCTGACTCATGCACTCAGGAATCACTCCTGGCAGTGCTTGGAGGACCCTATGGGATGCCGGAGATCTAACCCGGGTCAGCCACGTTCAAGGCAAACGTCCTCCCTGCTGTGCTATCGCTCCAGCCCCGTGATTAGAGCGTGTTTAATGCTGTTTCTCCCTATTCCTTGGCAGAGACCCATCGGCCCTGTGCCCCAACCTGTCTGTCCGTCCCTCTGTCTATCTCTCATGTTCTCCCCCATCCAGGCTGATCTGTGGTGCTATGAGCACACGTCTCGCCCCATGTTTATGGTCGAGTCCAAACCCGAGGATGAGCCCTTGTCAGAAACAGGCTCTTCAGAAGCCACCAATTAAAATACACTGTGAGGTGGGTCCTACCAGTGTGGACGGTGTCTTAATGCAAAGAGGACCCGAAGACACAGACAAATGCCCAGCGAGAAAGCATGGTGGACACCAGGTCAGGCATCCAGGGCCCACGCTGAGGTCACTGCTGCCTGGAGTCGCCTTGGGAGCTGTGGGAACAAGCGATTCGCTCCCCACCCCATGCCCCAACCTGTCTCGCAGTAGCTCAGAGGAGTGGACACGCGAGCCCCCACTCTCTACACACGAGACCAGGGCATGAGGGGCGTCCACCTGCAGAGCAGCGGCCGGCAGCTCTGGGCGCCTTGTGTCCTGCACGGAACTGTTGCTCCCACTAGGACGGGAACTCCGGGGGCCGCCACCTCGTCCCCTCCGCCAGGGGAGCATCCAGTGCATCTTACCTGCATCTCGTATCTACACACCCGTGAGCCCGGACCTGACGTGTGCTTCTGGGCTGCACTCTGGAGAGAGGGTGGCCAGTGGCCACTCTTAAAACCAATCCAGAGGGGCTGGAGCGATAGCACTGAGGGTGTTTGCCTTGCACACGGCTGACCTGGGTTCGATTCCCAGCATCCCATATGGTCCCCCGAGCACCGCCAGGAGTGATTCCTGAGCGTATGAGCCAGGAGTAACCCCTGTGCATTGCCGGGTGTGACTCAAAGAGAAAAAAAAAACAACAAAAAACCGATCCAGAGATCCAGTCCAGCCCTGGCCTGGTACCAGGAAGAAAAAGCAAAGGGGGCCCATGGGCCGAGCTCCAACCTCTCCTGCCCACTGTCTGCCGCCGGTTTGGAAAGGCGCTGGCTAGAAATCGTCAGCGTGGAAGCCAGCTCTCGGCACCCGCAAGGAAAGGCTGATGAAGAGGGCAGTGCCCGCCGGGCGCCTTCGGAGGCCAGAGTGGTCCTGGCTGGCCCTCTGGTCCTCTCTTCCGCCCTCCACTGAGGTGGCAGGGAGCCCACGCGCTCCGGCTGGACGGCAGCAAGAGGCCGCCAGACGCCCCCTCGCACACACTCACGACGCCCCTGGTCTTGGCAGGAAGGAGGCAGGCAACCCCCCGCCTCAGGTCGGCCACGCATCTGCCACTGCATCCAGTAGCCATCCAGAGCTCCCTGCCTGCCCAAATCCGGACAAAACTGCGAATTCCCCCTGTCACCGCTGTATATCACTTTGAGATATATACCATATTAGCAGAAAGAACTGAATTATATTGCATTCATGATGCAATTAAACACTTCACTAGGAATCAATGTAAAACTGATGAGGCCTGAAAGTAGTGCATATGGCTTAGAACATTATAAAACATTACCTTCACTCAAATCCTTTTCAGTAGCAATTTAAATCTTCTTACAGTTACTGCTGCCAATGGTAAACCATCTACTGATTCATAACAGTGCATGGTAACGAATGAATTTTTTTAAAAATTTATTCAACTACTAAATTACCCATGAAACCGGAATAGCTGACAGGAGTAATCTGAATTATTATTAGCTCGGCAAGTATTCTGCATTAGCCAATTTAAAACCACGGTTCTCCGGCAGGAGCCAGTTAGTACAGCCAGAGTGTTAAATGACGGCAATAGTTCTTCATTTTACTGCTGCTTACATTTAAAGGTCAAGAGATAAAAATTACATATGACTCCAAACATAGGAAGGGTGTTTATCTTTCTCTATGAATCGGGTCAGCTGTAAACTTTAGAAAACATTTGAGATGCAATTGTACAAGCGCAAAGGACTCTGGATATTTCTAAAGATTTGATATTTAGACACCGGAAAGTGTGATAGAGGGGTCGGGTGTTCTTTTTCCCTCCCCCATAAATGCAAAAATAGATGACGGGGTCCCTCTTCCTTGTGGCCTGAAATCACCCCCCCCCGCACCCCCAAGACGAAACCCCCCATTTTTCTCTCTGACCTCCACTTGCCCACCGCCAGTCTTTCCCACCCCATGAAGGCAAAAGGACCCGGGATCCACGGAAAGGGGTGCATCAAGGAGGGGTACACCGGCCAGCAGGTCATGGGGCTCGACCTTCTGTCTGCCCCAGGGGCTGCGAGAGGAAGTTTCTAGGCCTGCTCTCCCCGCAGCGACTTTCCAGCCCCGCCATCGGCTGCTAATTTTCTCACTCTGAAAGTTTAACGGATGTTACCAACGTCTGGGCAAACAAGGGCCATAAAGCACCAGCCTTGTGGCTTGTTGAGACGGCACACGGCTGCCAAGCTACACGGAAGGATGAACTCGCCAAATTCAAGGCCTGGGTCTTTGTTTTTTTTTTTTTTTTTAAGTAAAAATAAAAATCCAGGCCGGAGAGATAGGACGGTGCAGTGGGCGTTTGCCTTGCATGCAGCCGACCCAGGTTCAATGCTCAGCATTCCATAGGGTCCCCTGAACACCGCCAGGAGTACTGCAGAGCCAGGAGGAACCCCTGAGCATCTCTGGGTGTGACCCAAGAAACAAACCAACAACAACAACAACAACAAAAATTCTGATAGGTCAGCAAGATAGTACAGTGCTTGCTTTGCGTGCCACTGACCCCTGATCCTTAGCACCAAAAATGCCCCCACTCGCCGACCCGAGCACCACCAGGAGTGATCGCTGAGTACAGCCAGGTGTGGCCAAAATACCCTGTCACCCCCCTTCCCCGCCAACAAATTTTTTTTTCACATGGCAGAGAAGCACGTGAGAGAAAAAAAAATTTTTAATGCTGATTTTAACAATGACAAAAAAAGATCAGTCACCTACTGTATACCAGGACAGGAGCTAGAGCGATGACGGAGACTTCTAGAATTTTCTGGGCTCAGCCGTGGGTGGCTCTCCGACCTTCTCTCAACACCAACACTCACGTCGTGCTGGGACTCAATCGCTCGCCTTCGACCCAGCAGGGTCTGGGACCAGCCCTGCAGGAAAGCTGTCCTGCGGTGACATTCATGCCCTCCCCGGGACTGGCACGAGCCTTTCCTTTGGGCCAATCTAAGTCACCAAACCCAGGGACAGGGAGTGACCAGGCTGACGGCAGAACAAACGTTCACCCTGTCTCAGCTCCTTCAGGAGACGTCAGGTGGGGGGCTTTTGTGGGAAACTCCTTTCCTGGGCAGAGAGAGGGAGAATGGCCTCTTCCCTGAGGATCCTTCACACGCAAGCTGATTCCCGTGGACTGAGGCAGAGACGAGACTGGGGTGAGCAGAAGCAGGGGCGTCTTGGGGAGAGCCAGAGGAAATTCTCAGTGTCCCCACACGCAGCCAGCAGCTGTCTGGGTTGTTTAATTTTGGAGGGCTGTGGGTCGGACCCAGGCCTCCTGCAGGTCCAGGAGGCTCCTTAAGGCTGGGGGGTCTAACTGGGGGTGATTTTGCCTCATGGGATGCTGGGAAATGTCTCGAGATGGTTTTGGTCATCTCGTTTCAGGGGACAAAGGGGTAGCGCTGAGCAGTCTGAGGGGAGGCCAGTGATGCTTATGAACACGCCACAACGTGCGGACAGTCCCCCTGACCCAGAACTATCCTGCACAGCAGTACTGTCAAGTTCAACTTCCTGTCCACTAAAGTCCAGCTGGGATGGTGGACAACTAGGCTTTGGACAGACAGAGCAGCCCGTGTCCACGGCACAGTCTGGCCGCTCACTGGCTATATGGTTCGGGGCACCTGGCCTAGCCTCTGAGGGGCAGCGCCCACCCTGGGCGCCTCCACTCACAGCGCCGACAGCCCCGCTGGCTGGGACGGCTCCACGAGACGACGTGTATCGGTATGCAAGGCAGCGCCCCTAGAATAATAACTATTATAAAGCAGTAGGAGCGGCAGTGGTAATGAAAGCAGTATTTTTTTTTTTACCGTGGTAAAATATCATGACATAAAGTTTGCCATCTCACTCCCCCTCCTTTGGGGTGTGTGGTGCCGGGGGCTGGGGTCTCACCCACACATGGGAACCGCTGAGCGCCCCTCCACGCCCATCCCGGGCATCTGCAAGAGTCACGTGGGGCCTGCGACCCTCTGTCCTCTCCCCCACATTCTTCACCTGCCCACCCCTTGGCTGCCCGTCCCCCCGGTGCCAACATCCTGCGGGCCCAGCTGGACTTGGCATCTGGTCTCGGATTAGAGGTGGTGCTGAGGGCCGAGCAGCACAATACAGGCTGTGCCCCTGGGCTGGACGTTGACTGCTGGCCAGTGAGACCCCTGGAGCCTTGTAGCCGTCCCCGAGAAGCTGCCCCTCACCATGTCGGAGCCACCAGGGCCAGCGCCATGGCCGGGCCGGGCGCCGCTGTGCTGTCCCGGAGTGCCCGGGCTGTCGGCGGGTCCTTGGAGCCTCTCCCCTGCTCCTCAGGGCCTCCCGTCCATGCTTGGTCCCGAGGCCTCTCCTCCAAGGCCACCACTGCACTGACCGCCTCTCTCCACAGTCCACACTCAGGGACTGAGCACTGGAACTCGAGTAGAGGGACTCAAGGGAGCATCACTCGGACCTTAGCCCACCTTCACCACAGGCTGACTTCCGCCCCCCTTGCGGCTCCAAGTGGTCCCTGAGAGTCCTGGCCGTGGAGAGGAAGTTCAGGTGGCCTGAGGAGGACTTTGCTTCCTGACCAGAAAGATCCCGGGCTGGGATGTGGTGCTCGGGGAAGTGTGAATGCCCCCCCTGGAGGGGACCCCGAGTTCCATCTCTGACTCTGCGTGGTCCTCCCAGCACATCTGGGAATTGCCCTGAGCACTGCAGTACCACTGGACCGAGGCCAGATGCCAAGTCCAGTTGGGTCGCCAGACTCGACAGGGGCCAAGGGAACCCAAGGAGGGCTGGAGAGACAGACAACTGGTCGACCACCGAGGAGCATCGGCAGATGCGAGCGGGGTGGGGTCCCTGCAGGCCAGAAGGCGGGAACCGAGAGTGGCCCTCGGAAGGTGCAGGCCCGGGCCAGGATGGAGCCGGCTCCAACTTGGAAAGCGGCATTGTCTCTTTAAGTGAGCCCGGCACTGCATCATCCTTTCTCTTCCTATTTTGGGTTTTATTAGCAAAGCAGTACAATGTTTATACTAGTGGGTATTACATTTGCCAGAACAATTACAGTATGACAAATGGTACATCAATGTAATCCATCAACCTCGCCAAGACAGGAATCCTTTACTTGGGACTGCCATTAATTCTGCACTCCCGTCTCTGGGGTCCCAGGCCCGCGTAGCCATGACAACGCGGGCGACGCCTGGTGTGAGCGCCGGGGCCGCGTGAAGGATGGGCTCCTCCTCGGTGCTCTGGAATTTAACCTCCGACACCCGCGTATTAGTCTAGTCTGTGCCAGGAATTCCAGTCTGGCCTGAGACCCTCCGCGTCTGCCCCTGCGGCAGAGGACCCCGGGGGGGGGCGCAGCCCACTGGCCACTGGCTGCTCAAAACCAGCAGCAGAGTCAGAAGCAAATGTGGGGGGACAGGTCAGGCACAGGAGGGAGGGCAGCGTGGAGGAGAGCGCCAGGGGCTCGAAGACAAGGCAGAAAGACTGAAGGGACAGAGGCAAAGCCAGCAGCGAACCCAGAGGGGCGTGAAGCTTCAGGTGTGCCAAGCCACGCACCCGAGGCCCACCCGCTCCTGGTTCCCAAGAGTGGAACCAACGTTTGCTGAGCGGTCACCCTCTCCCCCAGTCACCCTGTCCCTCCGCAGCTGCCGCAGCTCAGAGCAGCCAACACCAGGCGGAGCACAGGCCCGCAGACACGGACCTCCCACTCCCCCTCGGCTGCAGATTCATGGGGATTTGGGATTCAGCGACTCCTCCCAACCGGCAAAGGATACGCTGACTGCGGCTTTATAAAATGCGAAAGGGCCACTGTCAGTTTTTCCATCCGTTCTGCATATTCTGCTGTTAACAAAAGGAACCAATAACCACTTCTCATAAGGAAAAACAAGAATAAAATCAAAGGTCCCTAATGGAGACAACCTCCAAAGTGCAACAACACAAGCCCATTTCTTCTTCTTCTCCTTCTTCTTCTCTTTTTTTCCCTTCCCTGACAAATCAATGTGGCCATGGTCCAAGGATACAGGCAGACAGACGGAGCTGCCTCACCTGTTTTATTAAGCCATTACCAGAATCATTTTATTCCCATTTATAATGTTCAATACATGGTCTGAAGACTTTTCTAATATAGTAATTAGATGGAACAGTAGATAGATGGATTAAATTGGGACGATATTTTATGCCATTGTACATTGCTTTGCAACGTCCTGCCTGGCTCGGGAGATACCAACATTCTGCCTGGCTCGAGCGGGTGTAGAAATTCTTCCCACCAGTCTGCGCGGGAGGGCTGGCCTCGGCCCCAGCTCAGCCCGCGCGAGCCCTCCTGTTTGGAAACCGGGTGGGAATTTATGAAGCCACTAGAGAACTCTCCAGGAAATCCAGACACAGGCTGTGTCCCGGCCACTGTCCCCATGGCAGTGAGGCTCGCTGTAGCCAGTGGGTGCTGGGAGTCCACAATCTCCCCGGCTCCCTCCCCCCCCTCCACCGCGTGCATGCACACATACACACAGGCACACACACACACACACATGCATACACACGCACACACACATGCATACACACACGCACATAACCACACACACACACATACACGCACACACATGCATACACACGCACACCCATGCATGCATAAACACATGCACACGCAATGCATACACACACACGCACACACGCATGCATATACACACATGCACACCCACGCATACATACACACGCGTACACACGCAGCGATGACCTTGATATGACTTTGGAGGTCAGTCACCAGGACTGGGGTTCAGTGGCACAGGTTTCGGAGTGGCCGTGATGGGGGGGCAGAGAGCTGGTTTTGCCCCTAACTTGCTGTGTGACCTGGGGAAAATCACTTTGCCTCTCAGAGCCTTGTTATCCCCAGTTGTCCCCATTCCCCCAGGACTGTCCTAAGACGCTCACAGGACCCGGATGACAGGTGAGTGTGGGGCTGGAGAGAGGGAAGGGCTCGAACAACGTCATTCCGTATGATCATCTCCGTCAGCGGAAGAGGATGTGCGAGCCCCTTTCCAGAGTGGGAAAACGGAGGCTCAGAGAAGGGAAGCATCGAATCCGCTAACGGGACGCGTCTGCCCAGACCCGCTTACCAAGTGCACAGCACCATCTTCGTGTGAACGACAGGAAAAGGGGCCCAGCGCCAAAGAGCACTGTGACTGAGTCCATGAGTGCCCAAGCGAGAGTTTTAATCGTGACTTGGATTCTCGGGGCTAAGGAATCAGGGCTAAGGAGCACCAAGGTTCCCCCTCGGTCCCGTTGCCTCTCCTGGAATGACCCGGAAGAGAAATGACAGTCCTGCGGGTGTCACCTGGGGTTTCCCACTCAGGCCTGGCGCCCAGGAAAAGTCAAACCCAAGTTGCGGTCGAGACATGAGGTGGCCTTTTTGCAGGAGCCGGAGTCCCGATCCACCTATCCCAGATCACGCGGCCTTCAGGGTCCCATTGGAGACCTCTGTGTTCCCGGGTCCCCGCAGGATGCGACGAAGACAAGGGCCCCACCTGCTTTCGAGGCTGCACGAGGACCTCGGCCCCTTAGCCTGGGCCGCCGGGGCCTGCCTTTCAGGGGCTATATTTAGCGGCTTCTTTCCTGGGTTTGTGTATAAATGCGTAACATCAGCGGGTGAAACCTATTAATATACGAGAGAGACGCAGCCATGCGCCAGGGCCTCCGGGCCGGGACGCCGCCTTCTCGTGGCCGGGGAAATAAAATTATCCACCGCCCGTGTCCTCCTCCAACAAAAGGGGGTTCTTGACCCGACTCATGGTGCCATGACTCATTTAAATTAAAAAAGGAAAAAAAGAAAACCTCAATAAGATGCCCTCCCGGCAGCGATGCTCAGAGCCAGCTTCTAGAACCATCTTTCTGTGGGACTCCATTCCTGGGTCGCCGGGTCGCCTGGCCAGGGGGAAGTGCCCGGATGGTTCCTCCTGGACTGACCTCGGGGATTCTGACAGCAGCGTCCCTCTGGGAGCAGCCTGGCTGAGCCCCTTCCTCAGCCGCCAGGATGGGTCAGCGCAGCTTCTCGGAGGAGAACGAAGGACCAGAGAAGGGGGTGAACTTGCCTGGAGTCACACAGCGAGTGAACCCACACTCTTCTCCACCTGCGCTGGCCTCCTTCCCGCGGGGGTCCCGCGTGGAGGGACAGTTGTGTACTCCAGACCCCACCCCCCGATGACCCTGCGGCCACACAGGGTCACAGGCCCGGCTTCCCTCAAGCTCCCCCTCTCCAAGCTGCATCCCGCTAAAGTGCCCTGAGTGATTCGCGCGGGGAAGAGGAGACTGTGCATGAGAGAGGCTCGCGGGAGGTCACGTCCAACACTGGCCACTGCCCACGGACCAGGAAGGTGAACACTCTGTCGGAAAAGTGCTGACTCCCTGTGACAGGCAAACCACAGGCCTGCTCGGGTCCCGCCTGACCCCGCCGCCCGCCTCGCGCCCCCCCAACCCATCTCGTGCCCTGGCCAGCCGCCTCACTGTCCCCGCTGCCCGCCTTGCTGTCCCCTCCGCTGCTCCAGCCCCCACCCCCAGGGAAGCAGGCAGAAAACATCCCGTCCCCCAAAACCCCCACTGTCCTTGCTGCTCTCTGCCCAGCAGGTGGACCATCTGGGTCGTGGCCCCCTCTTGCCTCCACCCACCTCCCAGCTGACCAGAAGCAACGCCCCAGCCCTCAGCCCCAAGGGGACGGGCAGCCTTATCCCCACCCCCCAAGAGCCCACCGGGACCACTCATATAGCAGAAGCCCAGCGGGACACGGGTGGGGGCGAAGCTGATTCTAGAAGGGAGGCCTGGGCGGTGGGGTGGGCATCCCCAGGTGCTCGGAGGGAGGTGGGGGGCATCCCCAGGGAGCTCGGGGCTCTGACTAGGCCAGTGGGTGTCATGCAGCAACTCCTGAAAAACCCTGGAAGACGGGGGAGCCGGGAGCCAACCCACATTAGCAGGACACAGTATCTGGGGCACCCCCCACCCCCATAGTCCATCTCCCTCCTCACCCTTGCGGTTCAATAAGGGCCGGTGACAGCGCAGGGGCCACCCGGGGTCAGCGCAGGGCAGTGTCCTGCGGAGGGACACTCTGCTCCAGCTGCCGCCGCCGTCCCCTCCCCGTCCTGGCCCCGCCCCGTCGGGCCGCCCCTCCCGTGCCCGTTCCCCAGCGCCCGGTGCTGGATGGCACGGTGACACCTTGTCAAACAGGCTTCTGATGAATGCAAATCCCTCTTCATTTGAATTTAATTATCAATGAAGTGAGCGACTCCCAGCTCACTTCTCCCCATCAGGAACTGGCAGATACATCTGCGCGCAGAGTGAGACTGTCCCGGTGCCAAGCCCCGCCCGCCAGCCTGCCCGGGGCCGCCGCTGGGGGGCAGGGCAGGGGTCCCGGCAGCTGGAGCCCCAGCCTCTGCAGAGAGAGTCTCTCACGGCCCCAGAGAGGTTACGACACTTGTCCCAAGCCCCATGGCAGGGCTGGGTGCACGGTGTAACTAGACGGTAGCCAGAGCCTGCCCCACTGGCCGGGGACGTCACTGCGGCCCCAGGCAATTCCACAGCTCACACCTTCCCTGCTCCATGCACAGCCCTGAGCAGATTCTGGAGAATCAACCATGACCGGGCACTTCCCGTGTGCCGAACACTGCCTGCAGACTGGCTGGGACCATTTGTGCAAAGCAGCCTGGGCAGGTGTGTGCGGTGTGATCACCCCCTCACCCCCCGCATAAAGGGAGTCGTGGAGGGCTGGCTCTTCTGGACTGGCCACAGGCAGCGTGGGGTGGCCCAGAGGACAGGGTTGGTCTGAGCAGAGCGGCTCAATTGCGCACCCCGCCTGAAGCAGAATCTACGGGGACAGTCACCCTTGGTGTCACGGTGCCAACAGCAAAGGCACTGCGGAGGCCCAGGTGAGTGGACAGGGGGGAGGCACCTGGGCCCCCGGAGAGGCCAGGGGGCCTGACAGTCCTGCCACTCCTGCTCAGCTCAGCCAGGAAGACCCCAAGACAAGCTCCCAGCCCCCAGCCCTGCTGCCGGAAGAGGTTGGGCCCACTGCCTCTCTCTTGGGCTTGGGGGCTCCGAAACCCCCGACATGAACCCACGGGCTCCCCACCCAGGGGCCACTGGGGTCAGGCTTTCGTGGTCTTCCTGTCCATATCTCACCAAGTAACGGACTTCGACCAAAGTTGCTAATGAATTCAGCAGATATTACCGCAGGGACGTTAGTGCTCACGACGGCTACCATATAGACACGGCACGTATTCTGGGGATGTTATTACATGCTCAAGCTATCACACAGAGAGACGTTATCACAGGGGCTACGAGACACTGCCTCTGCCGTTGATATGCCTGAATATTATCCGGGGGGGCTCCGATCCATTGTACCTATCAGAGGCGGGATCATGTATCTTTATTGCAGCGATGTTATATGCACTCTATCGATCGGGGATGGTAGATACCATAGAACCATACAGGTGTGATTGTACTTAATCATAGACAGGATGTTACATGCTATATGTACGATCCCGTTACATGTACTGTAGAGGTGCGATTACACACTAGACATGGCTGGGGTAGGGTTATGAGCTGTGTGTTCTATAGGCGTTCCCCATTGTATCATGTATGATCACTGTCCAGACTCCATGTGACAACACGCCGACTATACCCAGTCTGTCCAGCACAGGGCTACGGTGAGAAGTGACCACAGGGGGCAGGTCACGACTCTCACCTCCGGCCTTGCCTGCGCCGCCTTCCTGACCACAAGCTCCAACACAGAATCCTGACTCCGCCCTGCATACCTGGGACTTCTTTGACTTAACCCCCTGCTGTCTCTCCAGCCCCAAGTGCATCTTCCGAGGACATAACCCCGCCGGGCTCCTGCGGCCACGCTCCGCCACGAGCTTAGTCTGAAGGAGCCTCAGGAACTGACAAATGCTGGTCTTCTGGGGGAGCCCCTCCCCCCAGCTCTCTGAGCAAACACCTCCTTCCAGCAGCCCACCCTGAGCTCCCCCAGAAGATCCGGTCACTCCTCACACCTGCAGCTGCCCACATTCACCAGGTTAGCCCGAGCCCAACTCGCCAAGGTGCCCTGCAGCTCTCGGTTTGCGTGAGCCTCGTCTCAGTCTAGAATCAAGACTCTGTGCACAGATGCACACAGTCGGGGTTCAGGTACGGCGTGGGGGAACACACACTCAACACAAAAACACACAGCATACACATGCACACACACATGCATACACATACATGCATGCATACAGATACACACAAAATCGTACTCACATGCTCATATACTCATGATATATGCGCGCACACACACACACACACGCACAACCCCCAATTTTTTTCCTTTTTGGGTCACACCCGGCGATGTACAGAGGTTACTCCTGGCTCTGCACTCAGGAATCACTCCTGGCGGTGCTATGGGATGCTGGGAATCGAATCCAGGTCGGCCACGTGCAAGGCAAACGCCCTCCCCGCTGTACTATCGCTCCAGCCCCACAACCCCCATTTTTCTACAGAACCTGACTACTGTGGATTTTGGAACTGGGAACTGTGTCCAGGAACTGAGCGTTAAGGACGAAGTTTCTGCAGATTCTGACATCTGGGTCAGCATGCACTGACCTGATCAGCTCTCAGGGCGCTTGTAGTTGATCCCCAGAGTAAAGACTGAGCTGCTGGTCCTGAGTGGGCGGCCGCCAACAGCGGAGCAGTGCCCGTGGAAAGGCAGGAGGGGCCGCACTGTGCCCAGGGCCATGGTGTTCCCAACGGCTCCCTGATGGACAACAGGGAAGGCGAGGCCCTGGGACTCCCCGCCACAGCCCCCGAGTCCCAGATCATTTGGAAGATGGTCCAAAAGCCCAGCCGGGCACAGTGCCCCGGAGAGGGTGGGGTGGGGATGGAGGGCGACCCTCGGAGTCGGGCCAGGGTGCACGGGGAGGCCCTGATGGGGTCTGGACGCTGGACCCCGATGTACCCGTGAGTGGAAGGTGGCTGTCACTGGAGGCCAAGACGCACCCTCCACTCTGACCCCCCATGGGGCCCAAGAGACTCTTCAGGGGCGGCACAAGCACTGGACAGAAATGAGGACACGTGCCAGTCGCCCATGACGTGTGATGGCACAGCGCCCACTCCTGGCTCACGGTGGGCAGCAGAGAAAGGGTGCGGGGACAGGCCGTGCAGTTGGAAGGTAGGCTGCTCCTTCCAAAGGCCTCAGAGGGCTCAGCACCTGGTGCTCTGCACACGACCTGCTCTTCCGGGGAGAGGGCAGGAGGGTTGTATTGTACACGGCACCCTTTGGAGATTAAGTGTGACCTAAGAAGCTAGCAGGGCAGACTCGTTCATTGTGTGCCGAGGTGTCCAGATAACGGAGCCACTGTTACCCTGGGGAGAGGGTTTGGGGAAGGGATTGCCGTTTCAATAAACAGGCCGAGAGGAGATTGTGTGTCCGAGGTGGGTGGGCTGTGTCCAATCAGTTGAAGGCCCCTATTCCCCGTTCCCTCCTGCAGTGGGGGAACGCCCCCCTCCCTGTGAACTAGGGCACTGGATTTCCCTGCCCTTGGGGTCTGCTGGCAACAAAGACTCTTCCCGCTTTACATACAGGAACTTAAACCATCTGCTCATGGGGCTCTTGGCCTTTGGACTGGCCTGGAATGACACCAACAGCCCTTGGGGTTTCCTTCTTTGCCAAATGTAGATTCTGGGATTCCCCAGAGTTCCTGCATGTCGGAGCCAGTCCCTCAGCATGCAGACAGACACACACACGCAGACAGACAGACACATGCAGACATGCAGATAGACAAGACACACGCAGACAGACACATGCTGACACACATACTGCAGACACACACACTCAGACAGACACACGCATGCAGACAGACACACACACATACAGAGACAGACAAGGCTGCAGACCTATTTTCCCTGGTTGGTCATTCCCCCTGCTCCCACGCCCCCCACCCCAGCTTTCGAGTCACACCGGCTGTGTGCACAGGGCTGACTCCTGGCTCTGTGCTCCCAATCACTCCTGGCAGTGGCTGGGGGCCCATACGGAGTGTTGAGGATCGAACCCAGGTCTGCCGCGTACAAGGCAAGCTCCCTACCTGCTGTACTACGGCTCCGGCCCCTCCCTGGCTGGATTTCATACGAAGGTCCTGAAACGCGGTTAGTTTTGGAAAATTGTAAATGACAGCAACAAACACGAAACAGCACCGAAGAGAGAGCGCAGAGGGAGAACCTCAGGCTCTGCGGAGCCCCGGGTCTGGCCCCAGCACTGAGCGGTTCCCCAAGAACTTCCTGGCACAGGAATGAAACCCCCTCTCCCCGGCACGCCTAGGTGCGACTCCGAATGGAAAGGAAGTGAAATGATTTGAGAAGAAAAAGGAGAGCGAGCGAGGGGACCCGTTTGCTCTCCTGCTGGGCGCTGCCCACCAGCCTGGGTCCAGGGCTCCTACAGTTACGCTCCCCCTTTCCCATGAATCCAACCTCCTGGGACGTGCAGGAATTCGAGTTCCCACTTCCTGCTTCACGTGTCCCCTTTCCCGCCAGGCTGTGAGGCCAAAGGCAGAGACCCGAGTGCATGCCCTGCTCTCTCCAGGCAGACGGCAGCGTCTGCACACGGGCAGCTCACTCAGGGAGAGGTCAGAGGGCGGGTGGGACCATCCCGCACCCCAGACTAAAGACAAGAAGTGCCCCTGCCATGGGGGCTGGAGCGATTGCACAGTGGGTAGGGCGTTTGCCTTGCACGCGGTCGACCCGGGTTCGACTCCCAGCATCCTATATGGTCTCCTGAACACCACCAGGAGTGATTCCTGAGTGCAGAGCCAGGAATCAGCCCTGAGCATCATCAGGTGTGACCCAAAAAGCAAATAAATAAATAAATAAATAAGTGCCCCTGCTAGCAGCAACAGCTCCTCAGAGTCAGCTCAGTAGCCCTGGCTGGATACCCAGGGACAGTCTGTGGTCAAGTGTGGGTTCTCAGTCCACCAGGTGACCACAGGACCCAGCAACGCCACCCCCAGAACTGGTGATCAAGCAGTAAGACAGACAGAGACAGGCAGGCAGACAGACAGACACACACACACAAACACACACACACACACACACACACACACACGAATGAGCCCAGCCGCACCCTTCGCCATGGCCCCAAGGAAGAAATGGGCTGAGTGTCCGTGAGCAGATTGTGAGCGGACAAATGGGTCCAGCCACACACAGGGGGACTCGGTGGTGAGGAGAACGGAGCACAGACAGGAGACATCACACATCCCCTGCTTGTCCGGAGCAAGTGCGCCAAGCCTGGGCAGCTCGCGGCTGCAGCTGTCAGAGAATTCCTGCCAGCAGGTGCAGGTTTTTTTTCTGGGGGATGAAAAACGATCTGGGACTAGACAGAGGTGTCACTTGTACAACCCTGTGGGTGTGCTAAGGGCCGCTGAATTGTTCCCTTTAAAATGGCTCATTTCAGGGTGGAAGCGATAGTACAGCAGGGTGGGCATCTGCCTTGCACATGGCCGACCCGGGTTCGATCCCCGACATTCCATATGCTCCCCTGAGCACTGCCAGGAGTAATTCCTAAGTGCAGAGCCAGTGCAGCCCTGAGCATTGCCGAGTGTTTCCCCAAAATAAAATAAAATAAAATGATTCATTTCATGTCATGTGAATTTCATTCTCCACTATATGGGGGAAAAATGTGTAAACTGGGGCCAGGGAAGGAGTGTGGAGGACACATGCTCTGCTCGAGAGACCAGGGTCCACCCCTGACACCGCAGGGTCCCCAGAGCACCGCTAGGAGTGACCCTCAAGTATTGCTGGATCTTCCGCCCACCCACTGCCCCTGTCCCCCCAAACCTAAATAGAAGATTACCCAGGCTCCAATGCCCGGGATTTGCGGTCACACCCAGCGATGCTCAGGGGTGGCTCCTGGCTACTCCCAGCGGTGCTCAGGGGACCATGAGGGGATGCCGGGGATCGAACCCGGGTTGGCTGCATACAACGCAGACGCCCTCCCCGCTGGCCCACATCTCTGGCCTCCGAATTCCAGTTCTGACCTTAGCTGTGGGAGCTTCACCCGCCCCTCTGAGCTTAACTGTCCTTATTCACAAGACAGAACCCAAACCAGCATTCCTGTCCAGGAGGTCTCGGCAAAGTGAGCTACTGCACAGAAAGTGCGTTAGGAGATCCGGCACACTCTAGGGACCAGGTAACGTCAGCATTACCTGGAATCTTGGGGGTGGGGTAGGTGCGGGGTGCTGTGTTTTTCCATTTTTTCAGAACTGGGTTAGCAAGAGGCTCCGGAGGCCAGCAGGGCTGACCAGACCTCCCAGACCCGGCCAGGGCAGCTGAGAGTCACGGCAGGGATCAAACACTTCCTGTCTGTGAAATTAAAGCGGGGACTGTCCACTGAGGCGGGTGGAAAAACTGTAAATACCAAGAGTCACCTCTTCGGAGGCGTTGGCTCGACTTCCTCTCTTTAATAATCACGGCTCCACAGAAGTCTGGGGCGGGAGAGGGAAGGTGGGGCCCCCCACTTGGGCTCAGGTCTGCTGCACACATCGACTCGAACCCTCAAATCACAGATCTGCTGCATGAGGAGTCTGCCGGCGGCGGCCCGCTCTCCGGACGGACGCTATTTATTGCTGGTGCAAATTGGCAGGCGCTCCCAGTGCATAACTTTTTCCCTGAGTTGTTTCTTTCCAGAAGATCCCAGACTGGGGGTGGGGGCAGGGGCAGCCGAGCAGACGCCAACCAGCAATCTCCTTTCAACAGCATTAATTATCTGTATGGCTTTCCATAACAACAAAAGAAAAAATCTTGACCCTAAGCCTGCCAATATTTAAGGCGCTCGGAGAGGGAAATCCTTTTATCTCTGCATCTCCCAGGCAGTGGGTTTGAAGAAACATCGCTTGCCCCCCCACCCCCCCATATATTCCGAAGTTTCTGGCCTGATTAATTCTCCCCCGTCTCTGTAAAGGGCTGTGTATACTCTGGAGTACTGGCTTGATTTTCTTCTATAAAAACATCCTCGCAAGAAATTAAAACAACTTAGACCATCCTTGCTCCAGAAGCTACTGACACAGTCCCACTCCTCAATAACGGAAACGCGGTGGGGGTCGGGGGGTGGGGAGGAGAAATTAAGGATTTGTAGGGGAGCAAGAAGGTGGGGCGCAGAACGCGGAGCGCGGGGAAGATTTCTTTATTTTAAATTAAAGTTAAGGATTAAAGGCATCAGGCTTTCAAGAGTTATCGTGAAAGGCTTTTTAGCAGTCCCAAGTGGACGGGCCATAATCTTCTTTTAAAATGGCTATATTTAGCCCACGAACACTCAGGCAGCAGGGCCTGGCGCGGCGTGGAGGCTGTGGGGTGTCACCCCCCGCAGAATGGGCACAGACACCAGGAACGGCTGCCGGGGGGTGCTTGGCCGCCAGGGCCAGGTCCGGGGTACAGCTGCGGCTCAGGGAAGGGTGGGCCTCACCCCACAAGCCCCTCCACGCTTGGGGTGTCGGTCACACCTGCACCCGCACCTTTGATGAAAGCATGCGGGGGGATTTAACGAAGATGTCTCCCATTCGAAAATGATCTCGAAAGCCTGCCTCTCTTAACAGCTCAATTAGCAGGTAAAATAAAGCAAGGCGGGATTATTTATAGGCAATACATTCGTTTCCTCTCCTGTCTCCCCACTTGATCTCCGCAGGGCTCCGAGGGGGCTCGTTTGGGAAGATCCACCAAACCCACGGGGCAGGGGCCGAGCAGCCCGCAGAGAGGACCCCCAGTGAGCCTGGGGTAGGTTTGTCGTTCCTCCAACTCAAACAAGACTCGTTTCTGTCTGAACCAAAACACAGCACCTGCAGGCGGGGCTCCGGGAAGGAAGCTGGCGGGAGGCAGCCCAGGGAGGGGGTTCGGCGGGACCCAGGAGCCTTTGGGTTCCGAGCCAGCAGGGTCTCCTGGCCCGCTTCCGTGGGGCTGGGTTTCTGTTCGTTACGGGAGCGCAAGGAAGTGTTCTAAAATCAAAAGTGACAATGACCCAACTTGCAGGGCGACGTAATCCTCCCAGAGAAAGCCAGAGCACGTTTCCCACATTTATCTCAAATTGCAAATCAAAGCGTACCCCGACATATTTTCTCTGAGCTAATCTCCAACAGCCGGGGAACTTTAAAAGGGTTTAAATTGGACTAGGATTTTTGCGGTCACTTCCTCCCTTGCTCTGGAGAGAAGGGACGGGTTTAAGGACAGGAGGTGGGGGGCCTCTCCAGTCCAAGTTGGGGGCCCAGATCTCCTCCCGCACCCCATGCGGTCTTTCCAACAAGTCAGGTGTCTAAAGGGGGGCTGGGCCTGGAGAAGGGTTTGAGCCTCACCGTCCCCTACAGAGGCTACCTTGGGTTTCGTGGCGGGAACGTGACTTCCTGGTTTGTCCAGCTCTGCCCGCTGGGCACCGTCCAGCGCCCTGGCATGCCGCAGCTTGTCACTCATCCCCTCTCCCATGCGCCCAGCACATGCGCCGAATTCAGACTCTGTGGCCGCGCCTGTGACTGCCCCTGGCCGGTGGCCATAAGCAGGGCCGGAGAGAGTGTGGCAGCCCCCGTCCATACCGGCTCGGGAATGTGGCTGGCAGCTGAGGGCACGAAGCCCTGGGTTTGTGGGGGTGGTGCTTTTCGCGGACATTTGCAAGTTTCCAGGACCATGTCTTTATAAAAAAAAAAAAAAAGCAAATGCTCTTCATCGGCTCAATTTGTGTGTTAAATAAGGCCCGGAGGCCGGAAGTGCATGAGGCTCCTTCCTTCCCCGCAGAGGGCCGGGCCCAGCCACGGCAAAGTCTCACCCGGTGGGTGATGAGTGACAGCCGTGGAGAGACTGGGAGGCACCGGTCAGGGACTTGCAGAGCAAAGCAGCTTTGCCCGCTGAGGGTGACGCTCCCGCGAATCCGGACACACAGAATCTTCACTGGCCAGGGGAGCGCCGGGCAGTGGGCCGGTGAACCGCGTCTCATTTGTGAATAGAACGTCCTGGAACAGGGGCGGCCCCGCCCCTTTCCCGTCCAGCTCAGGATGCTTTCGGGGAACCTTGGCAGAGTTAAAACGCAGCCCCAGCGACAAAGATGCCGTGGCCCACGAAAGAAAAAAAATACGTTTACTATCTAGACCTCAAAAAAAATAAAAAATTTACACAATAGTGTTTTAGCGAAATACCATGGGGGAAGGGAGAATGTCTGTTGTGAACCATGGAACCAGGCCCCCGGCCCCCAGTGTTCTGCGTGTCATGCTGGGCTTGGTTAGGGAGTCAGAGCCGTCATGCCACCTTGGCGACAGCTGGAATGTCTTTAGAAATCCATGTGCCTGGGTCTACAAAGACCAGTGAAATCCAGTGGTGGGTCTAGTCAGAAAAATCTGTATCTTTTAAAATTTACTTGCTGGAGCGATAGCACGGTGGGTAGGGCATTTGCCTTGCACGCGGCTAAGCCAGGTTCGATTCCTCCGTCCCTCTCGGACAGCCCAGCAAGCTACAGAGAGTATCCCGCCCGCATGGCAAAGCCTGGCAAGCTCCCCGTGGCGTATTCGATATGCCAAACACAGTAACAGGTCTCACAATGGAGACGTTACTGGTGCCTGCTCGAGCAAATCGATGAACAACGGGAGGACAGTGCTACAGTGCTATACTTCAGCAATGTGAATCGGAGGAAAGGCAGAGTAAGGGAGTTCTCCAGAGAAAGAGAGCACAGAAAACCAGCTTTGGTTCCGCCACATCTGGCGGGGCTGGGGACCGCATGGGACCATATGGTGCTGGGTCCACCCCCGCTGCCTGGCCCTCGTGCTAGGTCCATGTCTCCACGCACTGGTGAGCTGGGAGCAGCCATGTACCATGTGGCTTCCGGGTTGGAGCGTTCTGTTTTGGGTACCAGATCCGCGAAGAGTCTCGTCCTTCTAGCACCGCCCAGAGCCAACGGCAGAGCTGGGAGCAGCTCCGTACGCCTGGGCCCCCTTCCCTACAAAGCAGAGCTCGGTGGTGGCAGATCTGTGGCGCGTGGCCGGCCACTGGGCGTGTCATGGGCGCGGAAAACTGGCCTGTGCGATGATGTGAAGCCACTGGACATGGAGCTCTTTTTGCTCCCAGGGGTAATCGAGACTGTAGTGACGGCTCGGCTGCCCACACACAGCGCTGGGGCCCTCCAGGGAGAAGCGTCCAGACACACAAAGGCACCCCAGGGCCCTCGCCACCTTGTCCGCCCTCATCACAGACAGGTTCCTAACAGCAAAGCTGGAATGGGCGTGGATTCTGGGCAAGGTGGGGATCACAGCGCGTGTGTCAGCCCTCCCGAGACTACACTGGCATCATCTGTCACTTGGTCGCCCTCTCCGCCCCGGCCACCACACCAGCTCCCGTGGCGCCCACGGGCTGGTCCAGAAAAGGGGCTGCTTGTTCTTGCCTCCCGGGGCTGTTGTGATTCGGGCTGGCGAGAGCACCACGGAAACCAGGAGCTGCCAGAGGAAATGACGCCCCGATGGTGGGTAGCCCGAGGGCTCCCACTCTCCATCCAGCTCCCAACCAATCCCAACCTTAGAGTCTGTCTGTCTGTCTGTTTCTCCCGACCCACATCCACCCATCTCGGCTCTGAGTTGCCAAGAATCCCGTCTCACTTCAGTGTGCACTTTTCCCAGCACTTTTTTTTCCCCCTCAGAAACTTCTTCCTAAACTCCTTAGACATGCTTCCCCTCAATTTAATTAACAGTCGGACCTATATATTTCAACTTACGATCAGAGTGCAGAATGAAATCCATATATCCAACTAACATTCACAAACCAATTAGTCAGGGGCCCAGTGCCCCTCACCTGTCAGCTTCTTCAACCTTAAAAAAAGCAGGACTCCACTTCATCACGTTGTCCTCGTCCCTTCGAGATGCTTCGTAGGTCCCGATACCTTCTAATTACGAGCACAGCCTAATTCAATCAAGACTACGCCACTAGTATTTCAAATACTCCAACAGATGCTGTAAAAGCAACACCTTTTTTTTTCCTCCTCCAAATAAATTAAACCTCTGTATTATAATCATTACCTAAAAGTTCTTTGTGGAGTTCAGTTTTGAAAATCATAATTACACACACCTACCTGTCAAGTGTCTGGGGATCTAGGTGCAGTCTGTACTTCAGCAGGAGCTGAGAGTCGGGCCCAAGGCCAGGGAGGGGTGGGGGGTTTCTGGTTTCTCTGACAAGCAAGCAGAGACCACAGCGCACGGAAGCACCAGGACGGCAGCCCCTGCAGGACAGGGGGACACTCCACTCCCTCTTAAGTCTTGACTGGGAACTAACCATGTGTCAAAAGGTAAACAGGGCAGGCCCGATCTCTGTCCTTTGGGGATTTATGGTCTAGTGAGGGAGCATCTAGGTAACAAACTGTATCGCCGGGACTGAAGAGATAGCACAGCGGGGAGGGCGTTTGTCTTGCACACAGTCGACCCAGGTTCGATTCCCAGCATCCCATATGGTCCCCTGGGCACCGCCAGGAGTCGTTCCTGAGTGCAGAGCCAGGAGTAACCCCTGTGCATTGCCCAGAACACTAAATAAATAAATAAACAAACCATATCACCACAGATGTCACTGAGGTGGGTACCAGGCGAAAGTGGGGGGTGGGGTATCAAAGGGTGTAGAGGGCCCTGGGCCATCGGATCGGAGGTAACGAGGTCTTCCAGAGGAGATTCAGCTCCAGCTGGTTCTCGAAAGAGGCATCAGGGTTAACCGGGGAAGAGCAGGGGCAAGAAACGGAGCTATACCATGTTCATGAACCCAGGATGCGGGAGGTCAGAGATTGCGTTCTCTCCATGCCCAACTCCAGGGTCAAGGTCAAGCCAACCCAAATCACAGGAGCTTTTTGCGTGTGCGTGCGTGCGTGTGTGTGTGTGTGTGTGTATGTGTGTGTGTGCCCGCCCATGCATGTATGCATGCATGTGTGGGTGTGATGACACATCATTGAAAATGCACACAGAAATACAAAGGACACAAGCTATTCAAAGAAATCTCTAAAAAACAAGATTGGAGGGCAATGTATCTGATTTCAAAATTTACTGTGATGATGCAGCAATCAATAAAGTGGGGTACTGCTGTATGGTTAGACGTATTGGTTAGACGTATTGATCACGGAAACAGAACAAAGAGCCCAGAATAGACCCATACATTTGACTTTTGAAAACAAGAGCAACACACACCAAAGTAATCTGAAGGGAAAGAAAAATATCTTCAACAAATGGTGCTGAAACAAATGATTATCCCTATGGAAGAAAAAAAAAAAAAGAATGACCCTTAAATTCCTACCTCGTACCATACAAAAAAGCTGAGTTGAAGATAAATCAGAAATGGAAACCAAAATGCTGAAGCAGCAAAGCTTCGGGAAGAAAATACATATATAAGAAGAGATTTGTGATTCAGGGATAGCTGTAATTTCTCAGACAGGGCACAGGGAAAGAATGTTCCAGCCAGGGGCTTGACCTGGGTTCGGTTCGATTCCCTATACACCACAGGGTCCCCTGAGCTCCACCAGGAGTGATTCATAAACACAAAGCCAAGAGTAGCCCTGAGCACTGCTGAGTGTGGCCCAAAAGAGAAAAAAAAAAAAAAGGAGAATGTTCCAGGAAGAGGAAGAAATGGCCGGGACAAGGCCTTGGGAAGAAAAGAGGTTGCTTTGTTTTTTTTTCTATTTTCTGGAGCACTCTCAGCAGTGTTCAGGGGCTACTCTTAACTCAGTGCTCACCCCTAGTGCTCAGGGGAGCATGTGACGTCAGGAACCAAACCCGGGGCTCCCACATGCACATGCAAAGTCTGCACTGTCATAATCTGAGTCGTCTCCCCAGCCAGAGACTGATCTTTTTTTTTCTTTTCTTTTTAGGAACTAAGAGAAGGTCAGCAGGGTCAGACACATCAAATGATGAGGTGGTCTTTCTAAAACTCTGCACTTTAAGATATGAAAAGTCAGCCAAAAGCTGAGAGAAAACATTCGCAAGTCATGTGTCCGACAAGGGTCTTCTCTCCAGAAAACAGAAAGGGTTCTCACACTTAGCAAGAAGAAAACAAACCCAATTTTAAAAAATGGGCAAAGGGTTTGAGTAGACACATGCCCCAAAAGATTATGGGCAACAAGCCAGTGTAAGAAAAGGCACACGACACCATTAGTCATCAGAGAAACTCCAATTAAGATCGGATCCTTCCACATACTTCTCTGGGTGGAAAAATCCAGGAAGAAGGAAACCTGAGAACCTCAGGTACTGGCAGACAGGTGGGACGGCTGGGCCTCTTGCTCGTTAAGTAGAAAAGCAAAATTAAACAGCCACTTGCGGGGTGGGGAATGGTTGACAGTTTGCTTAATTTTTTTTTTGCTTGGGGGGGGGCACACCTGGTAGAGCTGAGGGCTACTCCTGCCTTTGTGCTCAGGGAACCGTGTGGTGCTGGGGACTGGCCTCCTGCATCCGCCCCCTTGGCTCACGGCAATCTCTAAGGCCGGGAGCAGTTTCTTAGAAAGTGAAACACGTGCTCCTTCTTCACAGGCAGCAACCCAGGCTCGACCCTTGCATCCCAGTGAGTTCCCCACACAGATCACCAGGAGCAACCCTGAGCCAGAGCCAGGAGGAAGCACTGAGCACAGCCAGGCAAGGCCCCCAAACAAAAACAAAAACAAAAGTCAAAAGGGTATTTAGCAAATGATCCAGCATTCACCCCTAGGAATTAACCCTAGAGAGGTTAAAAAAAAAAAAGAAGGCCACACAAAATCCTATATGCAAATGATCCTGGATGCGTTATTCACCACTCAGGAGACTGTGAGCAACCTTCAACGCGTGCATGAACAAACTATGTTCTCACCTCACCGTGGAATACTACCCAGCAATGAAAAGGAAGCAAGTGTTGGCAAGTGCCAGGACAGGGGGAGATCTCCAAAATCTTGTGCGAAATCAAAGGAGCTGGATGAGAAAACACCACGGGCTGGGCCCGGGAGGTGGTTCAGACACAGCATGCCTGCCTCACACATATGATGTCCTAGATTTCATCCTTGGCACCATAAAGAAATATAGACAGGTTGGCCTAGCAGGAGCTGTGCTCCTTACCTCATTTGATCCCTGGCTCATTGCACAGTGCCCCACGCACCAGCAGGAACAACTCCCAAGCATCAGGCCAAGAGAAGCCCCAAAGTATCACCACAGGCGGCCTCCAAAACTAAACTAAAGTCAATGTTCCTGCAGCCAGGGAGATTGTTCAAAGGACTAGAACAGGGACTTTACAGGCAGAAGACCCCAGAGTCAGTCTCTGCCCTACAAGGCCCCCTGAGCAACGCTGGGTACAGGCCCGCTGCCCCCAGCACCTCTGGGAAGGCACAGCCACACACACACACACACACACACACACACACACACACACACACACACACACGATTGTTCCGCTTCCCTCAGGCATCCTTCCGGAAAAGGCAAAGTTAGAGGCAGAGGACAGAGGGCAGAGCAGTGGCGGCCAGGCGGGCAGAGGGTGCTGGCCATGGTCTGTGCGTCAGGGTGGCTCATGCCCACTGGGGTCCCATGAGGCATCCAGGACGCCATCCGGGTGTAGGACAGACTTTCTGTTTGTCTTCTGACCACACCTGGCGGACCTCAGGTGCTCCTCTGGGCAGTGCTGAGGGGCGCTGCCAGTGGGGCCTGGGGGGTCCCTGCAGAACTGGGGATCGAACCAGGGTCCCCACCAGGCAGCGCACAGGCTCCAGCCGTCTCGCCAGCCCTGAAAGACAGACTTTCTGAGTAACGGCTGATTTGAGGCTAAGTGAGCGGAGAAGCCGGAAGCCAGAGAACAGACGTGGGGACAGGACCCGGCTCCCAGCCAGCCACAGAGCCTCGAGCCGCACCCCTCGGAGGCCTCCCGGGCACACAGCCTGCCTCAGTTTCCCCGAGTCCCCACATCCCCTCTGCTTCTGCGGGATCTGGCTGGAGGGGCCGCTCCTTCCCCACACCCAGATGGAAGACGGGACCAGCGAAACCCCAGCCGCCGCTGAAGAAGGATTTCTCAGGCCGCGGCTCTGTGCGTCAGAAATAAAAAGTGGGGTCTCAGCATCATGCAATTAATGCAGCAAACATTGATTTCTGCACTGTAAGAGGCTGGTTCATTAATTCCAGCTGCTCCGCCAGTCAGGCCGTGGTTTGCCTTCTTTGCAAGATGAGGCAAATGAGAATACTGAATTTTAACATTCCTTTCTGCAGCAACCTTTATTACCAAACAGAGCATAAAACCCACCCACCCAGGCTGCTTAATTCTTCCTAAATAATTAACAGCACCTGCTCACCTCCTGCCTCCAGCGCCACTCGCTGGCTCCCCGGGTCCGACGGACACTGGCCGAGGCCCGGCCACCTGTCCCCAGGCCCGAGCAGCGCCCTCCTGATGTCCCGATGTCCAGATTTTAGGAGAGCACCTTTTCTCCAAATCATCTCCAGAGGGCAAAGACTCTAAAAGGATTCTGGGAGAGTCTTCTGGAAGGCAAGCAAGGGAACTAGAAGAGCCAGAAGCCGGCTGGGAGGGTTGGTTTCCTGGACGGAGGCCACCTGCTAGTTGAACTCACCTCCCCCGCCCCTACCTTGTTTTAAAAGTTAGTTTCCCTTTCAGGGTTCTGGGAAGCCCAGACTCCAGGACTCCAGGTCAGGTGGGAGGGACTCGGCCCCCGACAGGCAGTTCCCCGGGAGTCCAGGAGAAACAGCCCCTTGGCTACAGGCCTGCAGCCTGAGATGGGGACCCTGCACCTGAGGCCCACACAGGCTCTCTGCTGAGATGGGGCCACATGCGGGGGAGAGGAAGAATGGCCCCCAAACCCAGACCGAAAGAGGCAGGATGAGTGTCAGGCAGGCCCCGAGCAGGGCTGACCAACAGGCGGTGACTCCATCTGCCCTCCGTGGGGCCCTTCAACTGGATCCCGACTTAACATGGCCACAGATAGGGGACATGCGACCTTGTTTCCAAGGAGGAGGAAGTCGGGGGGTGGGGGGGGATGGTCAGTGGGTATCAGGCCCCCGTGGAGGGCAGGAATCTGAGACACAAGCCCAAAGCCAGCATCTGCAATGAAAACTGACCCTTTCTCGGTGGGACCAGGCGACGCAGGGACTGGACGCGGGTCTCCAACATGTCAGGTATGGACTGTCTGGCCCCACAAGACAGGGTTCCTTGGGGGGGGGTCGGTGGGAGCCAAGCTTTCCCTCCCACTCCCCTTCCTGCACCCACGATGCACTCGGGGGTGACTCCCGCCACCCCGTCTCTCGAACATGCTGCGAACCCCCTCACCGCCCCCAGCCTCTGCAGCTTGCCTGGTGAACACAAGGAGAATTTCATGCACCAAATCCCAGCCGGCCTCCATTGTCATCTCAGGATCTGCACCGTTTTAATGAATGCCAAAACTGTTTTTTCACTTGATAGAGCCTGACAAGACCAACAATCACACATTAGAGAGAAACTTCTTGCTTTTCAACAAAGGTTAATAAATAGTGACAGCATTAAGTCTATTCTGATTAACTATGCTGAAAGATATTATTGCTGTTTGTAACATGAAATCATTATTGGATTAAGCACAGCATATAAAAATGAAATGTGAGTTTTAATCTCAAACACAGACATGCAGGCCGCCTGCATCGGGCGGGGGTACACGCGGAGGCTTGTATTAATTTTTAAGTCGCCCTGCCAATGGGATATTATCTGCCGCTCACCGGGGCGAGATTTGATAGTCTCTGAGTAATCTCTCCTGTTGCTCCGCCTCCCCCACCCCCAAGATGCTAAGGAAGTAAAGGCCCCCTCTACGAAGTTGTATCGCCATGAACCACCTAACAAAGTATGCCAGTGTCCAGCGCGGGAGGGTGGGTCCCCGTCTCGCTCCTGATCGCAAACTTCTCTGATCTCCAAGAAACAAGAAGCTGCCAATCTTAGAACAAACGGGGGAAAACTTCTATACTGTCGAAATGAAGGAGGAGGAGGAAGGAGTTCACGGTGAACGCCCCCGAGCTGGGGGAGGCTGGCATGGAAGAGGGTTCGCAGGTGATGCCACCGTGCCCAAGCCCTTCTGTCTCCTGCTGCTGCCACCACGGCATGGGCCGTGCTCTGTCCGGTCAGACACCCGGCCACCTCCTCAGTGTCCAAAGACCGTGCCCCAGCCCAAGCCTCCAGGAGCGAGTGCACATCCCGGGCTGGGGCACGATGCCCGGGGGAGAGCCTGGCACAACTGACCTTCCTGAGGGTCAGGGGCAGCCACAGACCACCGAGGATTTTAGGGTTCACACGCTAGCAGGCAGAGACCACCGTGGACCCGCTAGCGCTGCTGGAGGAGGCCTGAGGGTCAGCTTCTTACTGTGAAGGCTGGCCAGGAGGGACCGTCGCCAGCGTGCGTTCCCCGGGATGGATTCAGTTCAGGAGAAGTGAGCGGTGAGGGTGGCTTCTCGGTAAAGAGATCTTATGGGGGCTGGAGCGATAGGACAGCAGAGAGGGTGTTTGCCTTGTGTGCACCGACTCGAGTTCAATCCCCAGCATCCCATGGGGTCCCCCGAGCACTGCCAGGAGTGATTCTTGGCTGCAGAGCCAGGAGTAACCCCTGAGCATCGCTGGGAGTAACCCAAAAAAGAAAAAGAAAAAAAGATCTGGCTGAGACCGGAGACAGGGGGTCAGTCACAAAGGAATGAAGTGATGCATGGACCACGGCAAGGACCGAATGAATGAATGGACCCCAGCAAGGACTACCAGTGGGTGGAGCTGTGAGGGGACGTGACCAAAGGTAGACCTGGCCGCCGGCTCCTGGGCCACAGATCAATCTCCAGGTCACAGAAAGGGAGACCCAGAATGTGCAGAAGGGGGAAGGACAGGCACGGCCACCCCCAGGGGCCTTGCCCAGGCCATGGGCCCAGCTCAGGGGCCGCCTCCACTCACGAGAGCCCCAGAGGAAGGAGGGCGTCTGCCCAGCCGGTCCCCAGGAGAGAAGTCTGACCGGACACTCTGGCTTCTCTGCCAGAAACAGAAGGCACGGCAGGAAGCGGGAGGCAGAGAGGGGACCGAGTATCACACGAAACCTGGTTGTTATAAATGATCAAATAAATAAAAGGGGAAGAAGACCCCCCCACCCCTTGGCAAAGACCCCGGAAGTAACTCTCCAGTGACGCATGAACGGAGGACTTGGGGAAGGGTGAGGAACGGGTGAGGAACGGGGTGCTCCTGGGGGCCCCAAGGGTCTCCCCGCAGCATGAACCCTGCAGGAAACGGCGACGTCACTGAGAGGGCCCAGCAGACGCCCCCTTAAGCCAGGGACCAGAGCAACTGCCACCAGGAATGGGACAGGGGACCAGCAGGTGCCTCTGGGAACACAGACAGCATGCTGGGGACATGGGGACACCCTGCGACTCCTGTCAGCTCTCTGCCCCAAACACACAGCCCGAAACTGACTGTCTCCAAACTGGGACACGCTGCAAACTAACGGCCGGTCCTTGTGCCAAGTGCCGAGAGACCCAAGAGAACTGCAGACTCTCTCGTCCACGGGTGCGTCTCTCCCCACACCCCTGCCCAGATGCAAAGTCACTACATGAACCAGGTGACATATCACAACCAGCTTAAATGAGGAAGATTTTTATTAGCGCGTATGACCTGAAAGCGCCAGGCTATGAGCTTCAGGCATGGCTGTGTCCAGCTGTGCACACGCCGGCAGCTCCTCCTGCTCACCCCAGGGCTCAGTTTCCCTGTGGGGGTGGGTGGCTCTGTTCTATGCCACCATTTCCCCCGGCAGCTCTGCGTCAGCGGCCGAGCGCTTACCAGGGCAAGGAAGTACCTTCTAAGCGCTCCAGCAAAAGGCTCAGGATTCACCCTGCCAGGGCCGACCCCGGTCCCTACAGAGCCACGCCAGCACAAGCACCCGGGCTGACAGCTGGGAGTCTGGGTGCGGGAGCAGGGGACTCCAGGCACTCCTGGAGCAACTCCTTATAAATCTTTCTGGAAGGAGCTCAATGCAGAAGGTTCAAGAGTGAATTAATGTTAGCAACCTGCATGACACGAGGCCCGAGGGGCCCTTTCCACAGCACGTCTCACGCCACCTCCTGCTCACTGGCCTCAGCGACCACCTGGCTGAGGCCTCTGGTGGCCTGGAGGCGTGACGGAGAGGGACCTTTGCTTCCTCCTCACCACTAGGGGCCTGGGCTCTGCAGCCACCCGCAGGCCTCCATCAGGCCCACGCACTCATCTGTGCCGTAGGCAAACATCGAGGACACAGGTGTGCCGATGGACGCAGCGTACTGACGACACAGCCATGATCCCAACACAGCTTTTCTGCTCTTGCCCTTGTACTCATCTGCGCAGCAAACACACACATGGGCGCGGGCGCACGCACGCGTGCAAACACACACACATGCATGCTCAAATAGGCACACACATGCACACACACGCACATTCACACACACGCACACACATGCACACACGTGCGCACATGCACACATACTCACGTGCACACATGCACGCACACTTGTACACACGCAAACCCATGCATGCACACACATGCAAACACATGTGCACGCACGCACATACACACATGTGCACACACATGCATGCATACACACACACACACACACACACACGTGTGTACCCTTTCTGGCTCAAACATCGCCCCCTCACTAGGTTCTCAGCCTGGGAGCAACCACTGCACCGGGCCATCTGCTCAGCCTGCCGTGGTGAGTCAGGTCTGGGCACTGGCCTCGGGGACAAAAACCCAGGGGAGTTTTTTCCCTGAACCGGAAGAGGCTCTCCACCCCTCCGCCCTGCACACGGTCTGTCTAAGCTCCAGATGGGAGCTGTGCACCCCCTGGGCAGGAAGCCCACAAACTTATCTTGGGCCAGTAATAATAAGATGCTTTTTCTCCTCCTAAAAAGAATCACTCCCTATCGTCATTAAGGCAGGGGATTTCAATCCTAGCCATCTCTCCTGCTACACTGGCCAGCAGTGCTCCCTAGTGCAGGCAAAAAAAAAAAAGAAAACCAAGGCATCTCGACCTCTTCTCCCTGAAGACTCCGGGCCAGGACACAACTAAGGGCTTTGCAAAGAGCTTTGGCTCTGCTGTGTCCTCCCATTGCCCGACAGCAGCGGGGAACGGGCCCTTGGCAGTGAGAAGGAACCGGCTAGAGGCCCCAGGAACTGCAGGAGCCAAGGTTTCTGCCCCATCGGCCCCCACCCTGGGGTTTCTAGGAAGCCCTGAGGACGTGCCAGGTGCTGGCGCTCAGGAGAGCACTTCCTCCGGCTGGCCAGTGAGCGCCCGCCTCGGCAAGACCCCACACAGGCTAGCGCCCTCTCCCCACTGCCACGCCCAGCTGTCCGCCAGAGAAGAGTGGCCGGTGCCCACTGGCTCCACGCAGTGCCGAGAAGAGCCAGCAGGGGCCGTGCCAGCTGGCGCCCACCCACACCTACCCCGATCCCACGCGGGACACGCACCCGTCACCCAGCCACCCCGCCGCAGCGCTGCGGGCAGGAGCGGGTTACAGTGTCTCGGAAGATGACACCACGTGCTGACAGGGTGCTTCAATCTGGGTCCAGGCGTTCCCGAAATAACAGTCAGAGCTCCTGCTCACGCGCGCTCGCGACGACCTTTTATGTAAGGGGCGCAGCCCTCACAGCGGCCCTGCAGCGACTGTTATCAGCCCCATTTTACAGGCCGGGAAACGGGGACCGGGGAGACTTGCTCAGGCGCCCACGAAGAGGCCACGGGGACCCCAGGCCGCCCGACCCGAACAGAGCTGCTGGGTCGGAATGACCCCAACCAGCAGATGAGAAGACCGAGGCCCACAGCAGCAGGGCGACATGCCTGAGGCCGCAGGGGCCTCTGAGACAGGCTTAGTCCGGCACCGGCTCCCGAGGGCACTGCATTTGGAATAACCCTGACTTCTCCTCCATCACCCCCTCCCCTCCTCTCCACCCAGCCCCCCAGCCCCGGAGAGGGCGAATCCATGAAAAGACAAATCCAGCAACAGTGAGGCAGGGGCTGATGGGCCGGAGAGGAAAAGGAGGGTCCCCTGGCCGCAGGACAAGCTATGCAGAATTTCTGCCCCAGAAACGCAGATGGGCAAACCGGGGCGTGTTTGGGCGATTGCGGTGGCCATGGGGACAGGGGGTCCTGAGACGCCGGCCACCAGGCACGAGGGCCCGGACTGGGGCTGTCAAGCGGAGCCCCGGGCCTTGAACAAAGCATGTTCTGGATGGAAAACTAGCTTCCCACCGGGAACGTAGCACCCACAAACACGGCAGCGGCTGCCACTGCCTCCCGGCTCCAAGGCGGTCACAGACCCCTGCCAGCGTCGCCCGGAGGACGAGGGCACCGCCTTGAGCCCGCCCCGCACATCTCCGCTCCCCGACGTGGCCCACTCCCCGCCTGTGCCCGGGTCCCCGCGAACATCACGTACTCACACGCTCCCATGCGGACCCACCAGCTCAGATGCACGCACAGCCGGGACAGATGGACCCCAGCCGCGCGCCCATCTGCCTCCTGAGACGCTCGGACAGGTCCACAGGCAGAGAGGAGGTCTCGCGTCCACAGCCCTGCCACCAGTCACACCTGGCCACCCCCCAGAGGCACGCGCAGCTCCCGCACACGCCCTGTGGGGCACGGGAACAAAGCCACAAGAAAAGGCACAGGAGGACGCAGGCCACGGCGGGGCTGGACACGCGGTCACCTTGGTGCAGGCACTCACGGGCAGGGGACACGCGCATGTGCACACACACATCCACGCGCATACACACACACACACACACACACACACACACACACACACACACACACTCTCTCAGTCGCTCCTGCTGGACATGCAGACACGGCCGCAGCCCCTACCCACAGTCCATGCCCGGGCGCCGGGCAGCGACACTCACCAGGGCAGGCGTCCCCGCGGCGGATGCGGCAGGAGCGGCGGTGATGCTCGGCCCGGCCCGCAGCCCACTCCCAGGGCCTGTCAGCAGCTCCACCAGCAAATAAGAAACGAATGTGCAAAAATAAAACCGAAAGGCTGCCATATAGCCCCCTTCCCACAGGACTGCGCTGACGCAGGTTCTGCAATAAACATTTTCATTCTAATTTTAAAAGACATTAGCATTACCTCTCCGGCTCTCCAGCCAGCCAGCCGGTCCCGCGCCCGCTGGGCGGCCCGCCGGGCACCGCACAGCCTCAAGCCCAGCCCTTCAGCCCACCCTGCCCCTGGCCCACTGGCCCCTGCAGACCCTGGTCTGAGCACCCGAGCACGAGGGACAGTCCCCAGGCTTCCGGCAGAGAAGTGCGTCTGCAGCCTGCGCACCCTCCACCCCAGCCGGCACACGCGGGGAGGGCGAGCGGGGCCGGGGGACTCAGTGCGAACAGGGGCGCCACTCCCCCAACCCACCTCTCCCCGCTGCCAGCTCGCACCTCCCACCTCCCAGCCCGGACCCGAGGCGGCGGGTGTCAGGAGGGCACGGAGAAGCTAAGCCACACACGGAAACACAGACACCCACAGAGACGGACACGTATGGAATCACAGGCACACAGGAAACCGCAGATACACACGGAAGCACCGGCACACGCGGAAACACAGGCTCACACAGGAACACAGACACACACACTGAAACACAGACACAGAGAAACACAGATAAACGGGAACACAGACACACATGGAAACACGAACATACGTGGAAACACAGAGACGCACAGAAACACAACCACACATGGAAACAGACACACAAGGCAAACACGGTCACCCATGGAGACATGGAGACACAGCTGCACATGGAAAACATGGCGACCCACGGACACATGGCCACACGTGGCAGACGCAGACACACACAGCAAACATCCCACATGGCAAAGGCACGGCCTCAACTGCAGGTGAGCTGCACCCCGGAGGTGGCGCTGGCCCAGGCCCCAATGTTCATGTCCCCCCGGCCCAGACCCCGGCCCAGACCCCAGCCCTGTGCTCACCTCCCCCCCGCGGCTTACACCCCGGCCTCATGCTCTGGCTCTGCCCTCTCTGTCCCCGCCCTGTCCAAGGTCACTTCAGTCCACGTCACCGAGGCCCGGGGCGGCCATTCTCCCGCCTTCACTGAGCTATCATGGTGGAGGCTCCTTCCAGAAGCTTCCTCAGCTGCCCATAGGTTCCCTTCCTGGCTGGGCACCTGCTGGGCCCCGTGCTCGGGGCTGGGCCCCCCGGACCCTCGCCGTCCCTGCTGTCACAGCAGCAGAGACTCGGGGATCCCTTGGGCCGCACCAAGGCCTGAGATGTGAATTAGGGAGCGAGCCCAGGGGGCCACATGCCCTTTGCGAGGACCCCGCAGGCACCATGGGAGGTGAGGGGGTGGCTTTTGGGGTCCTGAGAAAGGGACAGCAGGATCCCGGGGAACCGGGCCCCGCCCTGGGGAGGGACAAAACCTTGAGCGTTTAACACTCTCCTGAGGAGAGATGCGGCTGATGCTCTGGGCGGCCTCAACTTGCTCACACAACACACACAGGGGCCATGCTGGCCTTCGGTTCTGGGGAAAACTCCGAGCCCGGAGATGTGCCAGGCAGGAGCAAGGCGACATAGGGAAGAGAAGGGTCGCGACATACTCAGCCTCAGTCTCCTCGTCTGCAAAAGTGGGCGCAAGTGCAGAGCAACCCTGAGATGAACAGAGCCTGGGAGCCCCGTGAAGATAGCCTACTGCAGGGTGGACGGTGAGCCTGGCCCCTCCACCATGGGTTCACCCCGTTCACCACGGGCGCTGAGCTGCGATGGCTCTCGGGTTTGAGCTAGGGGAGGGGGCGCAGAGAGGTCTGTAGAGGTCTGTCCCGGCTTCCACCCCTGAGCTCAGCGCTGCTCAGCTCCAGTGGCGCCTATGCGGCAGGAAACGGGGGTGTTCCCGGGGCTCCCCGACTCTGCCCAGGGCTCGGCTGAGCCCACTCGGGCTGAAGCATCTTCAAAGAGGGTGAGAGCAGCCGGATGCGGCCAGGCTCTGTGCACGGCCTGCGAGCGAGGGCAGCCGGACCCGGGGCCAGCTGAGCTCTGGGTACTCTCTGCCGCCAAGCCCCGGCCGGTCCTCAACAACCCCCGAGAAACACCAAGAATGCTGGGGGCGGGGAGGCTGGCAGGCACGTCTGCCGGCACAAGGGCTCCACAGCCCGAGGGCGGCCACGCAGCTCCTGGAGAACAAAGGTGCTCAAAGATGCTCGCCAGGCAGCACAAAGGCCCGTCCAGCAAGCCAGCCCAGAAGCCCCCCGAGCCGGCCATCAGCCCCAGCCCCCGAACCCTGCCTAGACCTGGGCCTACAAGGAGCCGAGGCTGCTCCCAGGCCCGCTTCCTCTCCGCCTCTCTCCGGCCGCTCTGGGACCATCGGTTCCATCCAGAACGGCCAGGACTGATGCGGTTCCGCTTCAGGTACCTGAGTCTCATGAATTCCTCAGTCACGGGGTGATGGGGCTCAGGAAAATCCTCCTAAAACATTGTGGGGGGGTGGAGATTAAGCCCGTCTGCAGCTCCTGGTAGAGGGTGCGCTGACTGCCAGCCAGGCCACCGTCCCGGCCTGGCTCCCTGTCAGGTGCTCGTGCAGGCCGGCCCAGGCAGGCGCAGAGAGGCAGTGTGGGCCTCGGCACGGGCGTGAGCGGCTACAGATAAACATCAATTCACTCCTGCAGACACAGTCACAGTAAATAAATTTTTCAGGAAGCTTGAGATCCGCACAAAGGCTCCGCCGAGCTCTCATTTCACACAACATCAATGTTTGGCCTCCAAGAAAGCAAAGCTCTAAGGTGCCCGTCGCTAGGGCAAAATTATCAATTGTCAAGTCACTTTGAGGAGAGGAGACAGAGCATCTCGGGGAGAGGTTTCCTCCGGCGGCCAGAAAGGAAAAGTGGACGCGGTCCAGCGATCTCCCGCCAGCCAGACACTGAGACGTCCCCTGCAAGCCTGCGGGCGCCCCCCCTCCAGCCGTCCCGCGTGGTCACCCCAGTTCTGCCCAACCAGCCGCCCTGGGCCCAGCTGAAGCCACTGGTTCGGGCTGAGTTCAGCGCCTTTAGTGACTCAGGCTTTGGGTTATTTTTACTTTCTCAAAGTGTTCTTTAATTTTTTTTTCACTACTTTTAGAAGTGGCAGACGAGGCTTGTCTATTATAAAATATTTGTTGCAAACACACACACACACACACACACACACACAAACACACTCACCACCCCACACGCTTTTCCGTCTGTGTAAAGATCTCACGTCGCCGTGGTGTGAGGGCAGGAGCGGCGGCGACGCGCTCGGGGCGGACAGAGTTTATGTAAGCGACACCGCAGCTGCCGACTCAGCACAGCGTCGGGAAGGGGCCCCACGAGCTGGGAACCCCCCAGGAGACGCCATTGTTACAGAGCGGGAAAGGGAGGCCTGGCGGAGCCTGGGATGGGCCCCGGCTCAGCTGCGGAGAGGAGGCTGAGACTCTCCAGCCCACCACATGGGTTTCACCGACCCCTCTACGGAGCACGGAAGGACCCAGGCAGATGTGAGTGCAGGGAGCACTGGGAGAGGAGCACTGGGGGGCACGGCGGGCAGAAGGGGCGAGGCCCAAAGGCGGGCATACCAGACGTGGAAACGTGGCCCAGATGTGGCCCCGTCGCCCGCCAGCCTCCGCTCCGGCCTCCTCGTCGCTGAGCAGGGTCGTCACCACCATGCCGAGCCCCAGGCAGGTGGAGGTCATTGGTGACGGCTGCCCAGGAAGGCTGCAGGAGGGCGCTGGCAATATAAGGGATGCTCATGGGGCCGGAGCGATAGCACAGAGGGGAGGGCATTGGCCTTGCACGCGGCTGACCCAGGTTCGATCCCTGGCATCCCATATGGTCCCCCGAGGACCACCAGGAGTGATTCCTGAGTGCAGGGCCAGAGGAACCCCTGAGCATTGCTTGGTGTGACCCAAAAAGCGAAAAAAAAAAAAAAGCTTGCTCACACCACAGGCAGCCAAGGTCAGGGTCTGGGGTGGGCAGAGCCGACAAGAGCTACCAGACCAGCAGGCCCCACCCGGCAGCCCTGGGGCCCCCAGAGCTCCTGTCTGAGCCTCCTCTGGGCTCTGGGGAGGCCGGGCTGGGTCCTGGAGGCCCCCTGGCAGTCCTGTGGCCAGCCGTCCTGCCCCCGGCCCTGCTCCCCTGCCACATGGGCCAGGGCTCCTGGAGTCACCTTTCAGATGAGAATAATGGGGCTGGCACAGAAGTGCAGGCGGAGGTCACGAAGGGTGGGGACAGCGGAGGAAGCCGTGGATCACCCCAGCGGAGCGTGTGGGCATAAAGGTGGGGACGGGCAGGAAGCCCCAGGGCAAGGCCCACAGCACCAAGAGGCGGGAGAGGGGAAAATTCTCCCCAGCGACACAGGAAGCCACCACCAAAGAGGAGGGATCCCCCACGCCTGGACTCAGGTCCCTGAGATGCCCCTCGGTTGGCGTCTCATTGAGTCCCCACACCTGCCAACGCCCCCGCCACCATCATCATTGTCCCCAGGCCAGCCGGCTCCCATGGGCAGCGCCCTATGCCGGCTCAGAGCACAAGCGTCACCCCCACCCGCAGAGTCCCTGTCTAGAAGCAGCACCCCCCGCGTCAGGGTGCGCCCGGAGTCCCCTGGGGTCTCCCAGCCAACTGTGGCTGTGTGAGCGTGAGTGTGGGCACCAACGCCGCGACGGACCTCGGTGCCTTCTCCCCCTGTGCCTCAGGCTTCCCGTCCATGAGATGGGCACAGCACCAGCTACTTGCCGCCCCTGGCCAGGCCTCCTTGAACAAGGTGGGGGGGGGGGCGGGATGCAGAGGTCAGCGGGTTGTGCAGGAACAAGCAGGCAGGAAGCCTCAGGACGCTGGCCTCCTCTGTCCTGTAGCAATGTCAGCCACTCCCATCACCACCCCACGCACAGTCCGGGTGGCCACTAAGGCGGATACCCCGGCCCCACTGGGGTCCAGCCACAGCCTCCACACCGCATGTCCAGAAGGCCAGACAGTGCCGGCCCCTCTGCTGTGTGTCCTCAGACAAGTCCCTCCACCTCTCTGAGCCTGCTTCCGGCCCTGGAAAAGGGTGACGTCTGTGCCAGGCGGCCACTGGGAAGGCGGCGTCTGCTGCACCAGGGCAGGGGCTCGAGCACTGCAGTTCTGTTATTTCACCCACGGGTCCTTTCCCATCTCATCAAATGAACTTCCCAAGCAGATTCTCTCTGCTGTCCCCCGACGGATGGCAGGAGCCCACCCGGCCAGGCGGTCACCACGGCTTCCGCCCAGGCCCTCGTCCCGCCTCCCTGGGGGCTGCAGTGGCCCCACACTCTGCCCGTCTTCCCGGCGCTGGCTCTGGCCTTGTCTGAGTTCCAAGCTGACGGTGTGACAAGAGCATCACTTCCTGTGATGTCCAGGTTGTGTCTAGGACAGATGGAAGGGCGGGCGGGAGGACAGATGGACGTGCCAGGGTCTGCTTAGCCAGGACCCCTGGGTGGACATCTGGGTCGTTTCCACTTTGGGGTGCTGGTGAGGAACTCCAACGGGCTCTTGTTTCTACCCCCCATCACCAGCAGAGGCCCGACACCTCCTCCTGTCCAGGCAGCGCCCTGCCCCAAAGGAGGGGTCACTGAGCCACCACCGGGCAGTGCTCCCGACCCACCCAGGCCTCGGGCTGGCGCGAGGTCAGTGGCTTCTCCCCGGAGCTCAGCCCCACACGACATCCACGCTCTCGTTTCCAAAAGGGGAACGCGTGACCTTCTGGGTCCACCGGCCTCGAGCTGAATGCAGCAGGTCACGGGGTCGAGAAAACTCCGGGAGCACCAACGTCCCATCCGGTCAGAGAACAGCGCTGGCGTTCCTCAGCCTACCTCTGGGGTTCTCAGCCCGTTACATGCACTGTTGTGGGGTTTCTCGGTGTGTGTGTGTGTGTGTGTGTGTGTGTGTGTGTGTGTGTGTGTGTATGTTGGGGGTGCTATGTGAGGGAGGACCAGCCCCCAGGTCTGGTAACGAAGCGCATCCCTTACTCAGGGATGGGACTCCCAGGGTCATGCCATTACTGGCCCATTTTCCAGAAGAGGAAACTGAGGCTGGAGGCAGCTGAGCAAGCAACCAAAGGGAGGGCAGAGATAAGTCTCGAAGCCAAGGGACAGACGGAGGCGGCCTGCCAGCCTAGAGAAGAACCATTCTGATCCTCTGGCTCCACGAGCGCCCTATTAATGGCCCCGGGCAGTGCCGGCGTCCGGGCCGACTGGACGGGCCCTCATTAACCAGGAAAGGCCGAGGTGCTGATGGCCGCCATCGATCTGCTCTAAGCTCTCATCGTTATAAAGAATCCGGGCAGCCAGTCTGTTCTCTGTGATGCTGCTGCGTTTCCTGCCTCAGGCCCGGCCAGCCAGACCCGGTCCCCACCGCCACGGGGCCGAGCGGTGTCACTCCGCCGTCACTGAAATAAACTTCATTCCGAGCCCTGAACTCCTGACACCCGTTGCTCTCGTGGCTGTAAAAACGTCAGCGTGATGGAACAGGCGTGTCTGGCCTCCGCGGGCACTGACGTCTCCAGCCGGAGCCCCAGAGCCTGTTCCCCTGGCCAGCGGGGCCGGGCCGCGGGGGAGCGTGACCGCCACAAGGCTTCTAGAGTAACGAGGACGGAGCCAGGGAAGAGGGGACGGGCGCCGAGCACAAGGTGGGCTCCCCTGGGGGCCGTTTCGGGGGGACACATCGCACCCGTCAGTTCTGTGGTCTCCCGCAGGCACGGGCAAAGGCGGGCCCCGCTGCACTCACTTGCTCGAGGTCTGTGTGCTGGGCCACTCGCGGGGGAGACGGCGAGGTGGACACTCAGAACGGCACCCAGACTCCACCCAGCACCCGAGGACAGAGAATCGTGCTGATGTCGGGTTGAGGGGAGGACACGCTTTATCAGAGGCGCTAGAAGGGGAATCAGAGCCGGAGAGAGAGGAGCGGACGGTAGAGGGCTTCCCCCACTGCTGGCATCGTGTATGGTCCCTGGTGCCCCTCTAGGAGTGATGGCTGAGCACAGAGCCAGGAGCAGCCCCTGAGCATCACTGGGTGTGGCCCAAGCAGACAGAAGCTGAGTGAAGACCTGGTGCGGAGGGATGGTGGGGAAGGGAGGTAAGAGCCACACATGCAAAGGTCCTGAGGCTGGGGGGGTGGGGGGGCGGCGCACAGAAACCAAAGCATTTGAGCAATTCTCAGGTTTATCTCCTTCAAGCCGGCTTGGTGCACATGGCGGGGGGGTGGGGGGTGGCCAGTGGCAGGGGGATGACAGGGACAGCAGCACGCGTGGCCCCATGGACTCTGCAGAGCACAAACCTGACTTCTTTCCAAGAAGCTGCTTCGGACCCTGGGTGGGGAGAGTCCGGGGGGGGGGGGGGGGGGAAGAGCTGGAGCTGGAGCCAGGGGGATGGTGGGCGGCAGCCCCAGAGGGAAGGGAGGCCCGAGAGGCTGTGGGCTCAGGGATCAGCAGGCCTTGGGGGGGTTTGTGGGGGCCCCCTGCTCCCGTGCCCCCGCAGTGGCCGGGCTGGGGGTGCCAGGAACCGGGGTGCGGGGGGCCGCCTGCCCCCGGCCGCCACGTGGCCTCATTACACGGAGCAGCCATGGCCGCCAAGCCCGCGCGGCACTCACAGACCGTTTTGCTTTTAAAATAGAAGTTTCCTGTGAAATTGCAAATAATTCATCGCCGAGAGTCCTTAAAATGTTCACAGGTATTTAAAATGCTATATAATCAACTTCGCAAAAAATATAAAGTGTAAGCGTTAAAATACTTTAATGTTCTAATTAAAGCCGACCACTTAAGGCCCTGGCTGACTCCTGTTTACTATTTCCGTAATAGCCGGTGGCCTGTTCTGGAAAAAAGGGGAAAAAAATTGTAAAAAAATGGGGGGGGGGAAGAGAAGAGAGAGGAGAAAGAGAGAGGGAGGGGAGAGGATGAATTTGCTCTCTCCAGCCGTGCATTGAGGAATAAAATATCACACTCTCAAAATACCCACAGGTCGTCAGCTGTTCGGGTGGGGGGCTGGGGGCCTGGGGGGCATCTTCAGGGCATCGCCCTGCTTGCCTGGAAACAGACGGGCAGGAGCGGATGGGGGAGGGGCCCGCTCCAACCCCAGAGACCTCCCTCACCATCAGGCTCTCCTGTCCAGGTGGGCAAGATCTAAGCCCCCCAAACCCTGGTCTCTGCCCGTCACCTCCAGGCTTGGCACACTCTGCCCTCGTGCCCTGCCCCTGCCACCAGCTACATCCCTTTCTTCCTCCAACCATCACCTCCCCCGAGAAGCACTCCCTGCTTGCCCTCCTGCGGGAACACCCTGCTCCTTCCTCGGCCCCGACCCTGTTCACAGCCCAGCCCCCTTTCCTCGGCTCTGGGTGGGCTCAGGCCGGGCTCTCAGGTCCTCCTTGCCCTGGAGTGACATGTCACGAGTGGGCCCCGGCAGCCCCCGAGGGCACCTTCCCCCACGTGGCAGTTCCCAGCACACACAGGCCCCTGTGGCTCCTCCCCGGCACCAGTGCTACTGGCCACCACATCTGCCTGAGCGGGGGCTGGCTCAGGACCCCCCCATGAGGCCCACTACACGCGTGTGCGCACACAGACACACACGCATGCGCACGCAGACACACAAGACACACACACACACACACACGCAGTGGGAACAGTTCCGTGGCTGCCCCAGGCCTCGGGCCTTTCCAGAAATGCTCGTTCAGCATCGCCCTCTCCCCTCACCAGGGCCCGGTGGCGAGTCCTGGAGACGCCCCCCACCCACACAGGCTCCTCCTTCACCTGTCCCTGTCCCCAGGGACGCGCCTGCCCTGGGACCCCGATATCAGCCCAGCCTGCGCCCGGCTCACCATGTGCCCACCCCAGCCCCAGGGCCAAGGCACGTCCTGCTGCCCGCTCCCCTCCCACCTGGCCGGTCCCCCCAGCAGAACCTCGGCGAGCTGGTGACATACAACCGTGTCCCAGGGGGAGGACAGCAGGTTTCTCGTGGGGTGAGGGCCGGGAAGTGCCACAGCAAAACAGGCCCAGAATGCAGGGCAGCAGGCGGGAGGAATCCTGGGTGAGACTCTTGCACCAACGCTCAGGGGGTTCACGGCCCCCCGCGGCCACCCGCCACAGGTCAGGCGCCATCCTGCCCTCAGGGTCCCGTAGGCTCCTGTCCAGCCCCGCCCAGGCCTAGGGCCTGCCCAGCCTCTCCCCTGCCCGCTGCAAAGGGGGTTTCAGAGCCCCCGATCCATGCCCCGGCACCTCCTGATATAGCTGGCCACTCTTGGCTCCACTGTCCCCTGGGCCACCTCGAGCCGCTCACGGGCAGGTGGGACATAGGGCTCGGGGCAGTCACCCCTCCCTAGTGAGCGCCCATCTGGGAAACACCCAGGGCAGCCACCAGTGGCGGCTTGGAGGGAGTCATGGAACCGCTCTGCCCACTGCGGCGGGAGCCAAGAGGACACGCACGCACCCACAGGTGCCCAGGACACTGCCGGAACAACATCACACATTCTCGAAGCAGAAACGGGCGACTCTCCTCGAAGGGACCCCACACTGGCCGTCACCTCCCGCCCCCAAAGCCACACTCTTCCGGCCAGTGAGCTCCGGGCACCGGAGGGCCTGACCACCACGCTCCCAGCTGAGGGCCCCTGGACCATAGCTGGTGGCCCAGGAAGTAGGGGCCCTCCCCCCACACACACCAGGGGACACAGCCAGGGTGGGGACACGCCCACAGGTGCACGCCTGGGGCCCTTGCCCACCTTCAGAGCATCACCAAGGGGTGTGCAAAGGAGTCGGGACAAAGCCTGGGGGTGGGGGGTGGGCGGCCACTCCTGCTCCTCCCGCTGTCACCACCCCGCGGCCCCAGCCAAGAGCCACAAGGAAGACCAGTCAGTGCTGCGGAGTGGGCGAAGAGGCCAGTGCGGGGACCGGCCACTGCCGCCCCTCTGACCCCACCGTCCGGCCCTGGAACTGTGTTCCAGGCGCTTCGTGCAACAGCCTCAGAGCTGCCGGGGGCTGGGGAGAGGGCTGGGGGCTCGGGCACGGACCTCGCATGGGGTCTCGCCCCGCCGGGTGCAGCCCCGCATGACCAGGGCCGTGCCCACGCCAGATCCTCGTGGCCTCACACAGAACCTGTCCGGAGTCGCTGCGAGTGGCCCCGGGTTTCCCGAGCCCCCCAAATTAAAGAGAATGAAAAGATCAAGTGCCGCGAGGAATCCCTCCCTCCTCCCAGAAGAGCCAGGCTTGGGGTGCAAACCTGCAGCTGCCTCCTGTGGCCACCGGGTCACGGAACAGACGTGCCAGGTCTAGCCCCCTCCCACCCCACCCCCGGCCCATCACCCCTGCTCACTAGGACACAGACGCACCCCAGCTCCATCCCTTCCCTGGACCCTGGTCCTGCCCAGCCAGCCCTCCTGCTTCCAGGAGCCCCCGGCCACGGCTGAGCTGCTGCTCCCTCTCACGGCACCCCACGCTTTCACCGTCGCGTGCCCCATTTCCCCAACCGCACCCCAGCAGCACTCCTTGAGGGCAGGAAACCTGGTCTGCCACCTGGAGCCAGCCCGGGCCTGGCACTCGGCCCGGGATCAACTGTTCCTTGAGGAATACGAGAGGATCAGAACCTTGTACGCACCCAATTCATTCATTCACCTGCTCCCTCATTGTTCCAGAAAGCCGGAAGGAGGGGTCCGGACACCCCCCTCCCGCTGACCCCCGCAGCCAGCTCCCGCTCCCTGGCCCCCGCCCAGACCCCCTGGGCCTCCTCCCTGCTGCCTTGCTGTTACATTAAGCAAAATTTCTCCATTGGCAAATAAATGCTTTTCCCATCAATAACCACGGATGACTAAATCAAACCTTTAGCTGCTGTTCTTATCTCTTAAACAGACCCATGGATTTCCCAACTAATCAGAAGGCGAATCAAACGCTGCCATTTGAGGTGGGAGCTAATCCGGTCAATTTCTTCCCGGAGGAGGGATCTGGGTGGGAACCTGCCTATGGCCCCCCAAAAACAAACACTCTTGTAAATAAAGCCGGCCTCCGTCCTGTCTCCACAATGCAACTCTTATTGAGTGAGTCAGGTGTTTGGCTGATTAAAAATTGATCCATTTCAAAATCTAATCAACAGAATAGGATTCTTTCATACGTTATCAAGAGAGCTGCTGACATCGAAAACCAAACCTGTTATTAACCCATGAACTCCAGTGACCCGCCGCTCGCCGCTCCACGGGACCGTAAATTATTCAGCGGTCCAAGACCAGGGCGTGAGAGCCTGATGGATTTAGACAGGGGCGCGGCGCGGGGGTCCAGGTCGATGGCCGCGGCCCTCCTGCTCCCCCGAGGCTGGGGTTCCAAACCCTTGGGGTCTCCACATCATGACTGGGAATATATTAACCCACCCCTCGGCCGTGCCCTGGCCGTGCCTTTGGTGGCCAAGTCCCTCTCAACTGCCCGAGCAAGGCAGGCCCAGGCCGGGGGCTGGGGACACTATCAGTCCTAATTCCCAAGTTAATAAATTATTTTTCTTGAACTACAGAAAAGGAGAATATAAACAAAGAGCGGAGGGCGGGGGCAGGGACTTGGCTTCGTTTTGTAAACAGTTAAGAACAGGCAATTCAACCAGTTCAAATATTTCATCTCCTCGTGCAAGAAAGAGGTCTGTTGTAACGAGGCTGTTGAAAGGAGATGAAGAAAGTCAGCCACCGGCCGTTGATGTGTGCGGCAGGACCCAGGGGCGATGAGCTTTCGCACCAACTTCCAGGCGCTCTGACCTTGGACTGAAGCCTCATTAAGAGTCATATCTTATTAAAAAAAAAAAAAAAACAAGAGCAGAGTAAATAAGGGGCTGTTTTATTTTTTGCCCTTTTTAAGGACACACACGTATGCCCAAGTTTCCATCCTGCTAAGCAAGCACGAAATTTAGCACACACGGAACCATCATCATCATCATTATAATTATTATTACTTGGGGCCCAGTGTTCTGCGGCTGATCGGAAGGAAGGATTTGGGAGGTAAACGCTTTCTCGGGCAGGGCTGGAGGAAGCTGAGAACTGGGCGAAGGAGCCGAAGGGGTGTCTGAGGCGAACCACATTCTGGCTCTGAGCGTCGGCCAGACGCCAGAGGAGGAGGGAAGCGGCTGCGGCTCCGCCGAGCAGCCGCCAGGAAGACGACAGTCCCTGAGAGTCACAGGCTCCGTCGCCTCCCGGCTGTGGGAACCCAGGCAACGAGCTCGACTTCTCTGGGCCTCGGCGCCGTCAAACAGGGGCAGTCACGCATCGGGCACTCCCCGGCCCGGGGGATGCCGAGAAGTAGGAGGGAAGGCGAGGGGCACACTAGCCAGGGCGCTGGACCCGACAAAAGGCCGGTTCTGACCCATTTCTGCAGG
This sequence comes from Sorex fumeus, assembly GCF_029834395.1. Taxonomy (NCBI): domain Eukaryota; kingdom Metazoa; phylum Chordata; class Mammalia; order Eulipotyphla; family Soricidae; genus Sorex; species Sorex fumeus. The sequence continues at coordinate 2,257,628 of NW_026606212.1, read as the reverse complement.
GCTCAGAGCTGTCGTGGGAAGCCCAGAAAGGAACAGGAAGACAAGAGCTCACAGCTGACGGCCCCGGGCGCTGGCTCGGGGCTGACTCACCCGGGCGCAGGCCCAGCCTTCAGAGTTTTGGGACAGGGGACAGCAGGACCATCCAGGGTCCAGCAGGTGCCACCGTGTCCCCCCTGCGTGTGGCCTGGCGGTGGCAGAGCTGTACCAGGCGGAGCACCGAGGAGCAGCTCCTGAGTGTCGAGTGATGCAAACTCGGGCCTCGCAAACCCCTTTCCGCAGCACCTGGCACCCCGCGAGCACTCAGCCAGGCTGGCAGGGAACATCTGAATCCCCTCCCCATGCGGCTAGCTCGGACCCTGGGAAGGGATCCGGGGAGCCTCAGGCTGAGGGACCCCGGCAGGTCACTCTCCCTCTCGCGGGGCTGGGTTCCTCCTCCACAGAGGAGACAGTGCTGGATGCCTGGCTGGGCCGGACACTGCCCACATCTAGAACAAGCCCCACGACCACGGGAAGGATTCCAGCAAGTCTGTGAGGAAAGGCGTGCGTTTGGCCAAGGCTCGCGGGAAATGTTCGTGCCCAGCACAGTGGACAGCTACAAACGGACAGAAGGAAGAAGTCGCGTCTGGGATGAGCTCCTGTCCGCCAGCTACCGTCCAGACACTCAGCCCTGGGGTCCACCTGGATCCCAGTCTCCAGTGACAATATATGGCTCTGGCCAGGGGCCCCTGACCTCCCCGCAAAGCCAAATCATCCTCCAGCGGCCCCTCGACCTGATCGTATTGATCCCGTCTGAGCTCTAATTCCGTGGCTGGGAGCTGGCTGCAGCCCAGGGCGGTGGGGTGTCACCCTCGGGGGCCAGCCTGGGAGAAACCGAATCTGCCCACAAAGTCGGGGAGAGCAGAGGCTCCCGCGGGCCCACGGGGACCCAGTGCTCGTAGGGCGCATCCCTGTGGCTCCGAACGGCGGGAGAGGAGACGGGAGGGCATCTCTGGGGAGCCCGAGCCCCCCAACCTTACCTAACCGGGCGGCGCCTCCGATCCAGACCCCCACCGTGGGCTTCACTGACGCGGCTCCCAGGCCAGCCAACCCTTCCTGCCGCCGGCCGTCGGCCGCTGTTTACCCGCTCGCCGCCTGTTTTCCTCCTGACAGGCCTTCCAAGAACTGCAGACAGAAATCGATGCTGCTGGTCCCGGTGCCCACCCCTCCCCCCACCCCACCTTTCCCTCCCGCTGCCAAAGTTCAGTGCTGATTCCTGTAAAGCCAGAACCAGGCACCTCCCAAGCCCCCTCGGGGTGAGGGGCGAGGAGAGAGACCGGGCAAGGACGGGGTTCACCTCTGCACATCCCCAAAGTGCAGGGCTGGGGGTGGGGGCAGGGTTTGCGCTCCTGAGAAGCCTGAGTTCTCAGTACGAGGAACTTTGCTCACAAAAGCACTCTCGGGGCCGGAGAGATGGTACAGCAGGCTGAGATCTCCTCTAGTCCCTGCGCTGACCCGGATTCTACCCGGGCGTCTCGTATGGTCCCCCTACCCCCCAGCCCCTCTAGGAGTGATCTCTGAGCACTGAGCCAGGAGTAAGGCTTGGGTGCGGGCCCCACACAAAACAAAAAATTTAGACTTAGGGGCCAGGGATGATGGAGCTCAGGGGAAAGCATCGGTTTCAAATGTACTCAATCAAAAAAAAAAAAATTCAGACTTCTAAGACAGCTTGGGATTTGGATTTCAAGCACCGTGGGGAAGGGAAGGGGCAGGTTTTGTACATGAGTAACGCCCCAGGTGGGGCCCCTGAGACAACTCAGGAACACGGTGTGTGTGTGTGTGTGTGTGTGTGTGTATGTGTGTGTGTATGTGTGTGTGTGTGTGTGTGTGTGTGTGCACGCAAAGCTGCAGTTCCAGGCCCTCCATGACTCTGGGGGGCGCCCAGAGAGACACAGGACCAGGGGACCTCCTGGTGGGCTTCAAGGAACAGACATAGGGGCACACCCACAGCCAACGCCCAGACAAGCAAGGCGAGGGCTATGCTGACGCCAAAAACTATTTGTGTGCTCCTGAAATTCAATTTAACAGGCTGCCCTGTGTTATTTTTCTTTTCTCTTATTTTGCAAAATCCCGCAGTCCGAGCAGAAAGCCACTTCCTAGCGACAGGCCCGCACAGCCGCGCTCAGGCCACGGCACAGGCGTCGTCGTCTGACCTGCAGCACATGTGCCAGCCGACCGGGCACTCCTGGCGGCTGCGGGCAGAGGGAGAGGAGGCACAGAGAGTTGCCAACACAGCGCAGGCAGCGCTGACAACAGGCTCCAGAGTAAGGGACAGAGGGACCCCGCCCTTCTGCCCGCAGACAGAAGACCACGAACAAAACCTGAGCAGTGAGCAGAGCCCACGGTCTGACGGAGCATGAAGCCCGAGTCCCACGCCCTTCGGCCCGCGATATGTGTGTGTCCCTCCACAGAGCACGGCGGGAGGGTCGGAAGGGCCAGTGTGAGCTGGGACACTCCTTGTGACCACTGGGGACATCTCCCGGGCGGCCACGCTCTTGCCCATGAACTGGCGACTCCACTGCTCTTGCCCGGAGGCCAGCAGGCCCGTCCTTCAGGGGTCACCAGCTAGCCAATCCCTGGGGACACTTCGGGTTGTTCAAACTGAAGGGTGCTACTGGCATCTGGAAGACTAAACAGCTTCAGTGTCTCAGCCAGTCTCCCCACTCGGCAAAGAACCATCCAGCCCCCAGAGGCAACGGTGCCCAGATCCAGAAGCCCTGATTTGGGCTGGAGCGAGAGTCCAGTGGGGAGGGCACTTGCCTTGCATGTGGCCAACACGGGTTCGATCCCTGGCATCCTGTATGGTCCCCCAAGCACCACCAGGAGTGATTCCTGAGTTCAGAGCCAGGAGGAACCCCTGAGCATCGCTGGGTGTGACCCAAAAAGAAAAAAAAAGAAGCCCTGATTTATACCAAGTACAGTACCCATGCACACACGCACGCATGTACGCACACATGTGCACACATGGACGAGTGACCCTTGAGACCTGGAGGTCCATAGGAGGGATGGGGGGCAGGGGGCCGCCTGAGGTTCCTGGCAGGGCCACTCTGCAGGCCTGGGGGCTGAGCCTGGGTGGTTCCCCTGCTCTCTGACTGCCAGGTCTGAGGAGGCCGCACGCAGGACTGGTCCCAAAGCAGCCTTGGTCTCCTTCGCTGTGCTTGTTTGTTCTCTCTACAGTTGCCAAACTGAAGGTGTCTGACTTTTTTTCCCCCTTCGCTTTTTGGGTCACAGCAATGCTCAGGGGTTCCTCCTGGCTCTGCACTCAGGAATCAGCCCTGGCGGTGCTCAGGGGACCATATGAAATGCTGGGAATTGAACCCGGGTCGGCCGTGTGCAAGGCAAACGCCCTCCCCGCTATGCTATCGCTCCAGCCCCGGTATCTGACTCTTTTCATGAAGAAGGATAGAACGAAAGTGGTGATGCATTCATCAAAACTTTGCTGACCCTGCAACGCGTCACCCCAGCAGGGGGTCTGTGGGGGCCGTGGGGAGCGGAGCTCATCCACCCTGAAGGAGCCAACAGCCCTGTTGTCGGGGAGGGGGCGTGAGCCAGCCCTGGGCCTGGCCACCCCGCCCTGCCACCCAGCAGCTATGGCTCCTGCTCCATGGGGCAACTGCTGGTTCTCTGCAGGGCAGGGGAATCACCCCTGCGGCCCCCTCACACCCTCTTGCTGGCTGAGGCCAGGTCCGTCCACTACCTGCCAGCCTCTCCCACCTCAGATACTGCGGTTTGCGCTCTGTGGGGAGAGAGGCCGATGCAGGAAGTGAGACCTGGAGCCCCAGCACGCAGGGACCAAGACCAGCACATAAGTCCCCCCCCCATGTGTCCTCGAGGTGAGCGGGCTGACGACAGAGTTGGGGTCCCCCTGCCAGCGCAGGAGGGACAGTGGGTGCAAACCAGACCAGAACTGCCGGGCAGTGGAAGGAAGCGGCACTGGCCCGAACGGGAGAGAGCAAAGACCCTGGGCCGCACCCTGCACCCCACCCCCCTCCCCAGCTCAGCCGGGGAACCAGAAGCAGGAAGGAGGGTTGCAGGGCTGGGGCGGGCGGGTCCCAAGCGCCTGGCAGGGTCCCAAGGGTTGCCGCCCGTGGGCACTGGCGGCTTGCTGGGGACAGGAGAGGCAGCTGCTCGTGCGGCCTCTGATCTCTCAGGAGAAGAAACTGCTCCTGGCTCCCAGGGAGCCCGAGTCTGGGCCACGGGCTTTCTGGAAAGGAGCTGCTGTTGCCCGCGTCCCCACAGACACCCAGTGACGTCGCTGACGGACAGCTTCAAAGGGCAGAAGGGCCAGGGCTGCATCATCTCCACACGCGACCGCTCCCCGCACGGCCGGGACTATTCTGGTCCGAGGACGCCCACCCCCGAGACGAGTCCAAGAGAGAAATCCGAGGCAGGGCTGGTGGGGAGGGGCGCAGCGGGCTGAGAAAGTGGACCAAAGCAGCAGGCCGGCAGGGTCAAGGGCAAGCGACAGGGTCATGGTCAGGGTCCCCATCGGCCGGAGCCTGACGTCTGCAGTGCAAACACGCGCCAACACGGGGCTCTGACTCTCGGGGTGGCTGAGGGCCAGGTCCCCGGCCAGTCCCCGCCCGAGGTGCCCGTGGGGCTGGGTCCCGGCGGGACAACGGCCCTCCCCCTGCCCCCTCGACCTCCACAGGATGTTCTTCAAACAAAAAGGCACATCTTGCTTGGCGGGGCGAGCCAGCACTGGCCCGAAGCAGAGGGACAGGAACCAGGCGCACCTCCGAGGGATTTGCTTAGGCAGAACACAGTGGCCAGCAGTCTCCAGAACCTTCCACAGGGAGTCGTGTGGGGGGCTGGGCCTGACGTTAGGAGTGACGCTCAGTCTGGGCTGGGAGAGAGAACGTGATGGGCCGGGAGAAGAACCCGACGGGGGACCCAGTTCAACCCCTGACATCCCGGGGTCCCCTAAGAAGCACACCTGGACCACTGCCACGCGACACACAATCAGACACTTCCTACCCATTTGTGCCTCTTGGAGACCAGGCAAGTGACCGAGAGTATTCCGGCCCGCACAGGCAGAGCCTGGCAAGCTCCCCGTGGCATACTCGATATGCCAAATACAGCAACGACAGTAAGTCTCACATTCCCCTGACCCCGAAAGAGCCTCCAATCGTTGGGAAAGGACGAGTAAGAAGAGGCTGCTAAACTCTCAGGGCTGCGGGGGCTGGAGCGATAGCACAGCGGGGAGGGCGTTTGCCTTGCACGCGGCCAACCCGGGTTTGATTCCCAGCATCCCATATGGTCCCCTGAGCACCGCCAGGAGTAACTCCCGAGTGCAGAGCCAGGAGAAACCCCTGTGCATTGCCGGGTGTGACCCAAAAAGCAAAAACAAACAAACAAACAACTCTGGGCTGGGAGGAATAGAGACGTTACTGGCGCCTGCCCGAGTAATTCGATGATCAATGGGATGACAGTGATACAGTGATATAAATATATACAAATGTGCCTCCCCCCCACACACCATAAGGTGAGCTCTGTAGCCAGACGAGAGCGAGGTGGGGGGTGGGGGGATCAGCCTCTGCAGTGCTCCAGCCCGGCCGGCCCCCGGGACTGCTCAGCCTCTCCTGGCGGGCGAGCTCTCGGTCCTCCAGGTCTGCCCTACAGTCAGGGGAGACACAGCTCTTCCTCAGGCCGGGCTGCCCCGAACACACACCCCGCCGGCTCGTCTGCTGTCTGCTGGCTTATTGCCACCCTGGAGAAGCCCATGTTCTCTCTCAAATTCGTCACATTTCCCATCTTCCTCTCCTCACATATTTTTCTAAGCAAGTTTTGTTCAAGAAGTACCTTACTTCTCTCTCTCTCTCTCTCTCTCTCTCTCTCTCTCTCTCTCTTTCTCTCTCTCTCTCTCTCTCACACACACACACACACACACACACACACACACACACGACTTTCTCTTCGGGTCCAGCTGAAAAATCCCCAAAATCCCTGCTGGCCAGGCCTGCACATGCCCTGCCCTGGGCCCAGTCGCGGGAGCCAGGGAATGGATTTTCCCTGCAATCTCCCCATGCCACCCGCATTTGATCCTTCCGACCACTCTCGGTCACCCCATCTTGCCACTGGAGAAGCTGGTGTCCACAGAGCTATAGGCACCCACCCAAAAACAAATTTAAAAAAAAAGTCATTCTCAGATATACCCTGGGCATTTGGCAAAAACAAGCGCAAAACCTCTCAAGGGCAAGAGTGAACCAACTCTGATGTACAGCCACACCCATCCGCTTGTTTCTTAGTTGGGAGGGGGCTGGGGGCCACACCCGGCACTCAGGGCCGACTCCTGGCTCCGCATTCAGGGACCACTCCTGGTGGTGCTCAGGGGACACCAATAAGCCGCACATAAAGCGAATGCTCTCCCCGCTGTCCCCTTCCTTCTTCACCACCACGTTGGCTGCGTGTCAGCAGCTGTGTGGTGGGTGGCAGCCCCAGGCCAAGAACGCTCATCCTCGGTTTCCCCTTTGGTACACAGAGGCGACCAACCCTTGGGTGTTCCAGGCCGCACTTTTCCTATCCTCGCACAAATGAGCTCCAGAGCCAAAAGCACCATCATCACGCGGGGGAACCTTCAGCAACACACACGGAGCCACTGGCACAACCAGCCGACAGCAGCGCCAGATCCCGATCACCAGGAACGGATCAATCACGAACGGACGGTAAAGACGCAGGGCCGACGGCACCCATCTCTGATGAAGGGAACATGGCGGAGATGATGGGGGTCACCACAGCAACAGCAGGGAGCTGGTCCGGGGTCAGGGGCTTTCCAGGGCTGCCACGTCACGCCCACTGTGACCCGAGGCTCGGTAGTGTGGCACGCCTGACCTGGCAGGGCAAAGACAAAGGGAGCCAGGAGGACAGTTCTAGAAGGTTCAAGAGCCTCTCGCTTTGCCTTCACAACCAGGTGAAGCACACAAAGGAAAGAATAAAGGAAGTTCTTTTTTTGTTTTGTTTTGCTTTCTGGGTGACACCCGGCGATGCTCAGGGGTTACTTCTGGCCCTGCACTCAGGAATTACTCCTGGCGGTGCTCGGGGAACCATATGGGATGCTGGAAATCGAACCCGGGTCAGCCGCGTGCAAGACAAACGCCCTCCCCACTGTGCTATCGTTCCAGCCCATAAGGGAGGTTTTACATTTTTACTCGGGCTGTAGCTGGTGGTGTCCAGGGGGTTACTCTGGGGTCAGTGCTTGGGGGGTTGTTCCTTGCAGGACTCAGAGGACCTTGATGAGCTCCAGGATGTAACCAGACCCCCCTACAAATAAATCATCTGCTCCATGTCTCTCTCTTCCTCTCACTCTCTCTCCCCCTCCCCAAGTCTCTCCGAGTATCCAGAACACGCAGAATGCCCTTTCCTGCCCACTGCTTTCACCAAATTCTCAGGTGCACACCCTCTGCAGCCCTCTCCAGAATCATGGTACACACGCACAATCCTTGTGCAAGACACCTCTGTAAGTAGATGCTCATTTAAAGGCTACACCCAGGTCACGGAGACAGGCCAACAAGTGGCAGGGCCGGAAGCACAGAGTGGGGCCCACTTAGCCCTCGCTGCCCTCCACTGAGGGACCCAGCCCCAGGCGCCGGCGGCTTCCCAAGCGGGGGATTTCCGGTCCTCTCAGGCCCATTTCCACCAGTGCCAGAGTGAGAGGGCATTTCCACCCTGCCCGGGGCAGAGCCCTGCCATCCCAGCCTCCGGGCCCAGAGGAGCGTTTTGGAGATGAGTCAGGGGTGAGCCGGACCCTCCCGGGGGTGTGAGTGCTGGCTCCCTGCCGCCCCCCTCCACCACGCCTGGCACCAGCCCAGACACCAGCTACCTCCTCGGCTGGTGCCGTGCTCGTCGCCAGCGTAAACACACATTCACCCAATTTTTCAGAATGAGCAATATTTACTCAACAGCCCGGAATGGCTCATATGGAACTATTAAACCCCACTGCCTCGGTCTGCGGCTGGGAGCGCGATAATGAATCCGTATTTTGGAGCGATTACGATGCTAATAAGAACGTGTGAGGCGCACAGCATCACTATGCAGGGGCAGCCGCCAAGTCCCCCGGCCCGCTGCTGCCCACCAGGCGCCAGGAGCACCGACTGCCACTCCAGGAAACAGCCCAGAGGCTCCGGCCTGGGGCAGGCGCAGGGAGCAGGGAAGAATCGGCCGCTCTGCCAGCCTGCAGCCAAGCGTGGAGGGCACCGTGCCCCCTCCCGCCCGCCGAGGAGCCCTGTGGGAGGGGAGGGGGGCCTCGTCTCAGCAAGTGTTTCACACACTCAAACGCGCACAAACATTGGAGAAAAACCCGCGTTCCCTCAGGCGGCATGCCTGGAGCGATGTGAGATTTGGTGAGGGTTTTTTCCCTTTTTTTTCTTTCCTTTTGGATCTTTCTCTTTTCACAAGCCCCTAGGTAAACAATAAATGGCAGAAAGGAAGCATATATTTGGACACAGTGAAGTTCTCTCCTCCCTCCGCCATCTGCCCAGGGAAACGGCTTTATCCCTGCCCCTCCACTGGCCTGCGAGTCTCTGGCTGCAAGCAGCCACCCCCAGCCAGGCGGTGGCAGTAAGAACCGACTTGTTCCAGCCATCTCTCCCACCCCAGGCTCCCGGCCTTCAAATACTTCCACTTTTCCTGCCAGGCCTCCACCCTGCTCCCCCACGCGCTGCTCCCCTGCAGTCAGGATCTGCAGCCACCCCCGAGCCCCGAGCCCCCATGTCCAGCCACAGCCACATCTTCTCCCTCACGCGGTGCTTCAGAAGCAAAGGGTGCATTCACGTCCCAAAGCCAGAGGTTGTATCCTCTGACCCCAGGACCTTTGCACAGCCGCTCCAGCCTCCGTCGGCCCTACCACCTTCCGTCCTCACCAGGCTAACTCCAGAGTCCTTTCTTGTGACTTCCAGACTAGACCGGCTCATCACTCCAAGCTTGTTTTCTCCACAGCCCTTAGCAGGCTTTGCAATTTCAGATGTGTGTGATTATTCGATTAACATCGGTCTCTTAAGGGAATTTACTTCTAAACACCACGAAGACCAACAGTGCCTCGGGGGCACAGAGCATGTCCAGACTGATCACCGGGCCTCCCCCGCAGAGAGCCAGGGCCAGGTAACTGGCAGGTGCTGGATAAACCCTCCCGGCAGAGGAGAGCGCAGCCAGGAAGGGGTCTTTGAGCCTGAACATTCCCCACTGTCTCTTCCGGCCGCCCCTCGGCTGAGCTGGGTCCTGCAGCTTTCCAAGGCTTTGCTGTGAGGCCTTCTGCAAAAGGCCACACGCAGGTTACATGCACCAAGAAACTGGTCTGGCTTGGTTTGGTTTTGTTGTTGAGAAACAGTTCCCAGCTTTATTTTAATTTGGATGTCACTGTACTCCCATTGTTCATCGATTTTCTCAAGCAGGCCCAGTAACGTCTCCATTGTGAGACTTGTTACTGTGTTTGGCATATCGAATACGCCACGGGGAGCTTGCCATGCAGGCGAGATACTCTCAGTAGCTTGCAGGGCTCTCCGAGAGGTAATTTGGATGTAAAAAATAATTATTACATAATAAATAATAGAACTGTAGCACTGTCCTCCCGTTGTTCATCGATTTGCTCGAGCGGGCCCAGCAACGTCTCCATCGTGAGACTTGTTACTGTGTTTGGCATATCGAATACATAACGGGTAGCTTGCCAGACTTGCCGTGGGGGCGAGATACTCTTGGTAGCTTGCTGGGCTCTCCGAGAGGGGCGGAGGAATTGAACTCGGGTCGGCCGCTTGCAAGGCAAACGCCCCATAGCAGACCAAATCCCTGAGGATGGAAGGATGCTTTCTTGAGTGTCCAAGCTCTTCAAAATTTCTACATTTCCAAAGGCTGGTGCGACAGTACGGCGGGTAAGGTTTGTAAGCAGCCAACCATTGGATCCCCAGCACACCTTATGGCCCCTGCCAGGACTGACCCCGCCCTGGGCTCGAGCCCAGAGGAAGCCCTGAGCACCACCAGATGTGCCTGCGCCCACCAAAAAATTTCCCCACTAAGTGTCAGAAGTTCAAAGAAGGGAGCTGAGGATAGGATGGCCAGTCACACGCTTGCCTCACACACTGCTGACCTGGTTTCCCTCCCTGGCATACCAGACGGTCCCCGAGCACTGCAAGAATAACTCCCGAGGGAGAACCGCCAGGTGTGGCCCCCAAACAAATAAAAGTTTGAAGTAAAAGGAGTAGCTATGAAAATGTTTCTTGTCCAAACTGGGCCTCTGGCCTGCAGACACACCCCTTTTATTACCTGGCCGTCTGAACTTGAGACTGTCTCCCAGGCCTGGCCAGCCACCAAGAACACGTCTGATCGGAGAAACAGGCTGCTGGACCTTCAGCCAAATGGCCCTGACCCTTCCCTTGGCTCATGCGGGCACATGTGTGTATGCATGTGGACACGTGAGCACATGTGCGGCTGAAGAGGCCGGGGGCCTGTGGCCGCCAAGCGGATGCTCCCCGACCAGAACCAGGACCCCCAAGTCACAGCAGGGAAACTTCCTGAAGCCCCGCACCCCCGCGGGGGCTGCAGGGACAAGCCAAGCACAGTACCAGCTGCAGGGGCCACGGCAGAGCTCCCCGGGGAGAGTTACCAGGAGCCACGCCGGAAGTTGCCCCCACCGACAGCTGCCCCCCACGGCTCTCCCAGATAGCTCCTTCCCCAGCTGCCCCCAACAGCTGTTCCCCCAACTGTCCCCCCCCCAGCTGCCCCCCTCCCCGCAGCTGTTTTTTTTTCTTTTTGGGTCACACCGACAATGTTCACTCCTGGCTCTGCACTCAAGAATCACTCCTGGCGGTGCTCAGGGACCACATGGGATGCTGGGAATCGAACCCGGGTTGGCCACATGCAAAGCAAACTCCCTCTCTGCTGTGCTGTCACTCCAGCCACGCGCTTACCCGCCTCCTCCACCCCCAAGTACCCCCTCGCAGGTCTCCAGAGAGCTGAGAGGAGCTTTTGCACGGAGAAGCCACAGGTTCCTAGATACCACGGGGCTCCCTGAGCACAGGGTGGGTGCAGCCCCCAAACAAACCATGACGTCATCATGGAGGCTCCCGACTCCAGCCAGAGGCTCAGGAAACCGGGGCAGAAGGCGGAGTCGGCGAGCGGCAGCAGGGGTGCAGGGCGGGCAGCAGAGGGCAGCGGGTAAGAGCAGAGGCTGCCGGCAGGGGCCACGCCAGGCCGCAGGGCTCGACTCTGAGCAACAAAGAGCCGCAGAGAGTGGGCGGTGACCCAGCCCCGGCTTTCCAGAAGGTTCCTTCGGGGTGGCACTGGGGCCCACAGCCTCGGGGCGAGTGGGGGCAGTGCCACATGCCACGCACGGACGTCAGACCCGCAGCCTCCCACCAGATCTCCCGGGGAGCCAGGAAACCTGCCGAACACCAGGGGTTCAAAGCCCTCCCTGACCTGATTTGCCCAGCTGAGAAACGGGGAGAAGATTCCTCCAGTGTCGAGGATTCGAGGAGTTGGACTGAGAGGCCGAGCGCGGGTCTATCCCTGCGACCGAGCGTTGCCCGGCTGGAGGCACTGTGTGCCAGCCCGGGCCACAAAGTGTTTGTCTTTGCTCCCCGACTTTGACATCTTCAAAGAATTTCCATCAAACCCAGGCTCCGGCTCCCCTAGGAAACCTGCTCCCCTGAGCTCCTGCTGCTGCAGCCTGGAACATTCTGGAAGGAGCGAGAAGCAGCTGAGGCGGCGATGTCGGGCTGGGCAGGCAGAAAGACCCCATTCTCTCCATGCCCAGCCAGGGACCCCCGGGCCTCCTTCGCTTCACCCCAGCCTGCCAACCGTCGCCCGCTCCCCACTCTTGGAGCTTTCCTCGTCCAAAATGCACCCCAGTTCCACTCCGACCGCGGGCCCCAGCGGTGCGGACTGGCCCCGCCCTTCTTTCTGGCGTTGGAAGTAACACACCCATTTTGCTGATGGAGAAAACTGAGGCGTGACATAGACCCTTTCCTGAAAACCAGATCTGGGAACCAGCCAGGGGTCGACTCCCCTCGGGGAAGGCCTGGGTCTGCCTGCCTAGCACTGCTCGCTGGGGGGCGGGGAGGAGACCCTTGGCCTATAGAAACGGTCCTCTGCACGCCTCGAGCTCCGTGGGGGCTGCAGTTCTTTCCGGGCCCACTGCTGGAAACAGCAGGAAGCCTCCCGCCCCGGGAAGCCAGCGGCTCAGAGGGCGCCCTCCGCCCTCCGCCTTCTCCTCTCACGGAGATTCAGGGCCGTTCTCGCTCCCCCCACCTCTCCGCTCCTCCCCAGCCAGGGAAACGGGGGTGCAGGGGCGAATCTCCCAAGATCCCCAATTTAAAATAAAGTCAGATCTTTTTCTCTCCACTTCCTCACTCCCTAATAACCACACTCGTGTGAAGTTGATGTTCTACATAACGAAAAGAGAGGCCTCCTTGGAGAGGGCACAATCAGACAATTTTTAAGATCATGGAGCATTAGACCATTCCCAACTGGGTTTACTAATCAAACAGCCAAATCCTTCATAACCAGCCAATCCCTACAGGGCAATTAAATCCTTCCCCTTTAAAACACTTGCCACACTGTCTGGGGACAGAAAGAAAAATTTGCAAAATTCATTTGATAAATTAGCCAGGGAAAAGAAAGGAGTGAATCAAGCTTTGTTCTTTTCATTTTTTTTAATTATGGAATTCACAATGCCTGAATAATGTTTAATAAGAACTATGAAAATTCCTAACAGTATTACAACACAACACAAAAGAATTAACCTGGTTACCGTGAAAAATTGCATATTTAATTAAGAACAGAGAGTTCAAAACTATCCAGAGATTTCAAAAGTGCTGTTGCCTGAGGGGCCAAATTACATGCTTCCAGGGCTGCTAACGGAGCCCGAGCTCACTCATTACCCGGCGCTCCATTAAGCGACTCTGGGCGGGTGACATCAAATTCATTTCAAAAGCGCCAGGAACTGAAGCATTCACTTGGGTAGTTTAAGGGAAAGCAACTATCCTGCTGGTACAAATCAGACCCCTTGTTGATAAAGGCAATAATTAAAGAATAATGTTAATTAGCTGCTTTTATTTGAAGGAAAGTGCGGGAGCTGGAGTGCTTCCAGGCTCTTGAGGTGGGAGCCACTCGCTCTCCGAGCTGGGGAGGCTGCTGGTGGGCGTGGGGGCCCCGGAGCCCCCCAGAACTGCGACGACGACGACGGAGGCGGCCCAGGAGGAGGGTGGCGGCCGGGCCCGGTCCCGTGACGGGGACGTGGTCACTGAGGAGGGGCCAGTCTGGAAAGTGAGGGCAGAGCTGCCAGCCTCCACCGAGACAGACTGGCACGCATCTGCTCCCCTCAGACGGCCGTTTCCGTCACAGTCCTTCCCCTCACGCAAAGTCTTCTTCCTTCCTCAGGGACTTCCTGTCTTGGCCGCTCCCTCTCCACTACTTCCTGTCGCGCCCTCTCTCCCTGCCTGCAGCCTCCTGTTCTCTGACACAGTCACCCCCTGTGCCACCCACAACTTCCTGTCACACCGCAACCTCCTGTCACACCCCAAAATTCCTATCACACAACTTCCCGTCACCCTCTGATTTCCTGTCGCACCCACAACTTCCTACCACACCTGCAAATTCCTGCCACACTGCGACTTCCTGTTGCACCTGCAGCTTCCTGTCACACAACTTCATGTCACCCCTGCAACTTCCTGTCACACACAACTTCCTGTGGCACCTGCTACTTCCTGTCACACCTGCAAATTCCTGCCACACTGCGACTTCCTGCTGCACCTGCAGCTTCCTGTCACACAACTTCGTGTCACACCTGCTACTTCCTGTCACACACAACTTCCTGTGACACCTGCTACTTCCTGTCACACCTGTAAATTCCTGCCACACTGCGACTTCCTGCTGCACCTGCAGCTTCCTGTCACACAACTTCGTGTCACCCCTGCAACTTCCTGTCACACACAACTTCCTGTGGCACCTGCTACTTCCTGTCACACCCGCAAATTCCTGCCACACTGCGACTTCCTGCTGCACCTGCAGCTTCCTGTCACACAACTTCGTGTCACACCTGCTACTTCCTGTCACACCGCAACCTCCTGTCACACCCAAAAATTCCTATCACACAACTTCCCGTCACCCCGATTTCCTGTCGCACCCACAACTTCCTACCACACCTGCAAATTCCTGCCACACTGCGACTTCCTGTTGTACCTGCAGCTTCCTGTCACACAACTTCGTGTCACCCCTGCAACTTCCTGTCACACACAACTTCCTGTGGCACCTGCTACTTCCTGTCACACCTGCAAATTCCTGCCACACTGCGACTTCCTGCTGCACCTGCAGCTTCCTGTCACACAACTTCGTGTCACACCTGCTACTTCCTGTCACACCGCAACTTCCTGTCGTACCTACAGCTTCCTGTCATACCCAAAAATTCTTGTCACACAACTTCCGGTGGCACCTGCTACTTCCTGTCACCCCTCCGATTTCCTGTCGCACCCACAACTTCCTATCACACCTGCAAATTCCTGTCACACTGCGACTTCCTGTTGCACCTGCAGCTTCCTGTCACACAACTTCGTGTCACACCTGCTACTTCCTGTCACACCTGCAACTTCCTGCCACGCACAACTTCCTGTGGCACCTGCTACTTCCTGTCACACCTGCAACTTCCCATCGTGCCCACTTCCCCCCACAGACGCACACCTGTGGCACCAGCATTCCCCACAGCAGATGGTTTCTCTCCAAGATGGTTGCTCTGCAGTACCCCAAGAAGGTCTTGACTCTCGTCCCCAAGCAGTGGGGCCCAGGGACCTCCCTCTGAGGCGGCTCCAGGGGCAGCGCACATGGGCCAGACAACACTAGGTCATCAAATGCCAATGCTGCCCTGGTGCTCAGCCCCCACACCACGAGGGAGCCCAGGCTGCCCACGAGGGAAGCCCAGAGAAGGACACACTGTGGAGGTCCCCGAGACAGTGAGCAAGTCGTCAAGGTAGCTCCAAGCTTGAATGTCCCCAGCCCAAGCCCCAGGAGTCAAGAAAACAAGAGAGAACTGATGAAGGCAAACGCCATCCTCACTCCTGACTCAATCCGTGCGTCTGAACCGTTGTCTTCACACCGATCCGTTCTGCGGGGTGCAACCCTCAGTAAATGAGTGACTGTGAACACAGGCCGGGGAGACAGTGCCAGTCGTGCAGAAAGCTGACCCTAATCTCACCCCCACCGTGTCCAGGGCACTCTGAGCCCCACTAGGAATCTTTCCTGAGTGCGGAGCCTGATGG
This sequence comes from Sorex fumeus, assembly GCF_029834395.1. Taxonomy (NCBI): domain Eukaryota; kingdom Metazoa; phylum Chordata; class Mammalia; order Eulipotyphla; family Soricidae; genus Sorex; species Sorex fumeus. The sequence goes on along the minus strand of NW_026606212.1, from coordinate 2,242,356 downwards.
GGCCCAAAATATCCCCCAAATAGCCGTCCCCTGCCCCCCCTTCCTACAGATTCATCCCGAGGCCCAACATGGGAAACGGGCTGACGGATCTATCACCAGGACGCCCGAGTCATCTCACCTTCCGCCTCAGCCACCAGCTAACAGCGCTGCCAGGTGGCGGTGCCCGCTGGGCCGGCCGGCCAGGAGAGCAGAGAACAGACCCCAGGAGCCGAGGATGAAGCTGCTACTCGCACCCTGGGCAGCTGGACTCTCATCAGCCGGGTGCTTAAGGAGGGCACCTCATTGATACTCCCGGAGGGGCAGCTCCTCCCCCGCTGGTGGCGGCCCGGCTCAGGCCACGAAAGGGGCATCCCAGACACAGAGGGGGCAGTGAGGCTGCGTCTCCCTCAGAACGCCCCGGCCTGGACCCCGGGCAGGATGCAGGGGCTGGCCCGGGTTCTCTCCTCCCTCCGCGGGGGGGCGGGAGGGCCCCAGCAGGCCCCATCCATCCCACGATGCCGGGATGCGCTCCGCTGCACGCTCAGAGAATACTTCGCTTCCGGAGATGAATTTCACAAAGTAGGCCACGGGCCGTGGGAGCAAGCCTGCCGCTCACAGGCGGAGGAAGGCGCCCTCGGAGGGCCGGGCTGGCTCATGGAGGCTCCCAGGCTCAGGGCCCCAAAGGCCCAGGGTCCAGCAAGCCCAGGCTGGGCTCCTCCCAGGCCCTCCACTGTGGTCACTTGCACCCACCCTGGCCTCTGGGCCCGAAACCCAGCTGCTTGTCGTGTCCACCTGGCAGCCAGCACAGTCCACCGAGGACTAAACTCCATCGCATGAGCCCTTCCGGACTCCCTGGCATCCCCACTGCAGGCAGTCTCTGTCTGACGGGCTCTGCTGGGCCTCCCCAGGCAAACGTCACAGCCTCTCTGGGCGCCCAGCTCCCCTGGCCTGGCAAGAGAGGACTCAGAGCGTCCACAGCAAACAGCTGTTATGGGCATTTAGCCATCAGTGACGCGGTCAGAGTCATGACTGGCACAAAGCCACTCGGGAGATCTGTTTGTTCAATTAAAAATAGGATAAAAACTTAAAAAAAAAAAGTGGAACCCACGCACTGAGAGCGCAAATTCATCCCGTTTTCTGGATTGGTTCCACGGAGGCCAGAGAAGGTAGAATCACTCGTCTCCATCACCAAACTGCTGACCCACAGGTCCTGAGGGGTCAGCACAGCTGGACCGTGGGGCTGGGGTGGGTCATGGCAAATGGGAGGCCAGACCCCCTAGTCCCGCCTCCCGACCCTCCCTGAGAGACATGCAGGCCCAGGGGTGCCCATTCGTCAGCTGTGAGAAGCCACAGCAGGTTCCCGCTGTGTGGGAGGCCAGGCACTCCGTCTTGGCCACACGCTGGGGACACTACCAGTGACCAGTGGGGACACCAGCCAGAGAGAGCGAGGGGCTTCCCGGTAGCGGGACGGCAAGAGAAGCAGCCGTGCAAGCAGGAGACGGGAGAGGCACGCGGGAACCCAGCACGGCCCCTCTCCGCACCGAACCCAGCCGCCAGCCTGGGGGAGGCGGCAGGTGCGACAACCCGTCCACAAGGGCAGCGCCCGCCAGCTGCTGCCTTTACCCCGCGTCACCTCCACTGCAGCGAGATCAATACTGGGGGTGCCGCGCTCAGCTTTGGGGAAATCATTAACAACTACACCGAGCTGGCCAAAACGATCCGCACGGCCAGGGGACAGCGGGAGGAGGCTCAGCAGCATGGAGGGTGGGGACGCTCGAGTGGGGACACACGGGCAGGGTCACACACACACACACACACACACAAATACACACACACTCACAGACACACGCACACATGTGCAGGGCACACACATGCGTGCCCACACACTCAGACAAACATATGCACATGCGTGCAGGCCACACATACACACAGACACGCACACTCGCAAATAGACACACATGCATGCACACACACCCAGACACGCTCACAAACACACATGCACATGCACACCTTCATGTGTGTCCACACACAGACACACAGATACACACGCATAGGCACACACTCACAAACACAGACACACACACACGCACACACACATACACGCGAATGTGAAGACAGAGAAAGCCACAGCATGATGGTCACACCCGTCCTGGCTAGTTCTTTTGCCGGGTTTTTTTATCGTTGTTGCTACTCCTGGCGGGCATGGCCCCTCAGGCTGAGGTGCTTGGGGACCATCGGGATGATCCCATGACGCACAGGGGCCCATGCAGCGCCAGGAGTGGGACCCAGAGCCCACGAAGGTGTGAGCTCTCCTGCTCTGACTGACCTTCCTGGGGCCCGGAGGGACACAGTCTCTGCTCCGAGGTTCTGAGGACAAACGGTTCACGGGAGGTGGCAGGAGCTGACCGGTAGCGCCCGGGAGCGCTGCAGAGAGTGGCAGGAAGGGAGGACAGGTGGACACGGGGACAAGCGGGGAAAGTGCCCCACGCAGGGGGGGCAGGACAGACACAGGAACGGGGGATGTGGTGCCGAGGAAAACGAAGAGAATGGACAAGGGGAAGGTGGGCGGGGCTGGAGAGGGCGGCAAGCCCAAGGTCACGAGCCTGGCGCCCGGGATCAGAGGGATCAATCGGATGCTCGCCCTCCGAGCTTGGGAGCCACATGGCAAACGCTGCAGCAGCTCCGAGGAAAACAGAACTAAAACCACCCAGATAGAACATCACTCTGACCTCACAGGGCACACTTGGAAACAGAGAGAGAAGCCCTGGCAGAGGGCTGGAAGAACCAAAGTGACACGAAATCTTAAAGAGGAAAAAAAGCAAACAGCAAATGTAAATCCAACCGCCTCCAAAATGATATTAAGTGTGAATGCATTAAACAAACCAAAGGCAGAGATTTTTCAAGTCAGATTTAAAATTAATAAACAAGCAAGGGGCCGGAAAGAGAGTGCAACGGGTTCAACCCCCCCGCACCCCATATGGTGCCCAATTACCGCCAGGACTGATCCCTAAATGCAGAGCCAGGAGGAACCTCTGGGCATCGCCAGGTGAGGCTCCCAAGTGGAAAACAACCACCCCCTCGGCTCCCCCCTCGAAAACAACAAGAAGCAAATACATGCTGGCTACTGGGTCACACTTTCAAGTCAAAGGCACAAACATTAAAAATAAAGGAATGCAAAAAGACATACCGTACCCCAGGGAAGCTGGGCCTGGAGCCTGGGCTGTGACAGAGCCCCCGCTGCCGCCTGAGGTGGGGGCTTGAGGCCCCGCGGCCTCACTGACTGCTTGGGACCCAGTGGGTGAGCAACTTAGGCCACTCGAGGCCTCCATGGAGAGCACAATCCAGGCACAGGGTGAGCATGTGAACACCACAACCAAGCTTGTGCGCAGAGGAATGGGAAAAGGAAGACACACACAGACTCTCACACACACACATAGACACACAAACAGACACAGAAACTTACAGACACACTCAGGAACACACACACAGACACACACTCACAACCTCACACATACAGAGATACAGATATACACACATGGACCCACAGAGACACACGCAGACACTGAGACACACACAGAGACACAGAAACACAGGCCACACAGACACACACACACACAGGGCACAGAAACACAAGCTGCTGAGACAGTACAGGAGAGGGAGATCACTGACAATAACGGCCTGAGACTTCGCCACCAGGTCTCTGGAGTGGCAAGAACGAGCCAGCAGGCGTGCAGGAAAGGAGAAGTCGGAAGCAAGACACGCACACACAGGAAGCAGGCAGCACGGGAGCCCCTGGCCGCTTGCAGGCTCTGCTCCCAAGGAGAGCATCGCCCCGGAAACAGTTCTCGGTGTTCAATGACCTCACCAGTCACCCGCTACCAGAGGCAGGCAAGACAGAATAAGGCTGCGGAAGCAAATTGGGAGCCCACGTCCAGAAGAGAAGAGACAGGGGCAGGGGCCAGCGTGTCGAGGTGGACATGGCGGTGGGGGGGGGATGTGAACCCTCAGAGGCAGCAGAGCAGGGGAGGAGGTCAGGCCAGCGCCCCGGTTTCCATCCTGTCCATCTGGATGGAGTGAGCCCGAGATGGAAAAGTCAGGTATTGAACATCTCAAGAAAAAAAAAAAACATTTTTGACACAGATACCCAAGCCAAGAACTGTGAAGAAAGCATCAGGGCCGGAGCAATGAATGGTACAGCGGGTAGGGAGTGTGCAGCCAACCCAGGTTCAATCCCGGCATCTCATATAGACCCCCAAGCCTGCCAGGAGAGATCCCTAAGCACAGAGCCAGGAGGAAGCCCTGGGCACCGCTAATGCAGGGAAGGAAGGAGAGAGGGAGGGAGGGAGGGAGGAAGGGAGGGAGGAAGGGAGGGAGGGAGGGAGGGAGGAGAAACAGCACTGGCCAGCAGGAGGCCAGGAAGGGGAGTGCCAGGGCTAGGGGGCAGTTCGCTGAGTGTGGGCTGGAGATGCTGAGACAGGTTGAAGTGTGGACCTCATGCCCTGGGAACATGGGGTGCAGAGAAGGAGACGCAGGTCTGGCCACCTTGGTGCTCTCTGAGCTGCAGTTTCCTCCTCTGTGGAACAAGATACAGCCCCAGAGCACAGACGCCAGTGCCCATCTGCCAGCCACTGCCCCCTCGCAACTGGAGACGGTCGGACTGGTCATGCTGACCATCTGGGGTTGTGTCCACACGGCCGGCTCCTGCTCTCATCACTAACACCCAAGGCAGAGACTGCTTCCCATTCCTGAGCACCTGAGCTGGTAAGAAGCGGTGGGCAGAGAGGGTCTGTTGGGTCTATGGTTGTGCAGATGGGCCGGAGGCTAGCTGAGTGGCTGTGATGACGGGGAGATGGTAGGTGAGTAGCGTAGGTGAGTAGCAGGGTAGTGGATGCAGATAATCAGACATGGACAGGTGGACGGACAGATGGACAAATAGGAAGGCAGAAGGATTAATGGATGAATAATTAGATTGGTTTAGAACAAGGGCAGGAAGATGGATGGATGGATGGATGGATGGATGGATGGATGGATGGATGGATGGGTGGATGAGTAGATGGGTGGGTAGATGGATGGAAGGTGGAAAGATGAATGAATGGGTGGATGGATAGGTAGGCGGACTGGATGGGTGGGTGGGTGGGTGGATGGATGGATGGATGGATGGATGGATGGATGGATGGATGGGTGGATGAGTAGATGGGTGGGTAGATGGATGGAAGGTGGAAAGATGAATGAATGGGTGGATGGATAGGTAGGCGGACTGGATGGGTGGGTGGGTGGGTGGATGGATGGATGGATGGATGGATGGATGGATGGATGGATGGATGGACAGATGGATAGAAGGGTGTGTGGGTGAGTGGATGAATGGGTGGATGGATGGGGGGTGGGTGGATGGATGGATGGATGGATGAATGGATGGATGGATGGGTGGATGAGTAGATGGGTGGGTAGATGGATGGAAGGTGGAAAGATGAATGAATGGGTGGATGGATAGGTAGGCGGACTGGATGGGTGGGTGGGTGGGTGGATGGTTGGATGGATGGATGGATGGATGGATGGATGGATGGATGGACAGATGGATAGAAGGGTGTGTGGGTGAGTGGATGAATGGGTGGATGGATGGGGGGGGGTGGATGGATGGATGGATGGATGAGTGGATGGATGGGTGGGTGGGTGGATGGGTGGGTGGGTGGGTGGATGGATGGATGGATGGATGGATGGATGGGTGGATGGATGGATGGATGGATGGGTGGATGGGTGGATGGGTGGGTGGGTGGATGGATGGATGGATGGATGGATGGATGGATGGATGGATGGGTAGGTGGGTGGATGGATGGATGGGTGTATGGATGAGTGGATGGATGCGTGGATGGGTGGGTGGATGGATGGGTGGGTGGATGAATGGGTGGATGGACTAATGGATGAACGAATGAACGAATGAGGTAGGGGAAATGGGAAAGTAAACATGGATGAATTCCCAAGTGGAAGTACAGATGGAAAACTGAGCAGGTGGAGAGGATCATGTGGTGAGCAGACAGACGTCCAGCGCCCAGGGGCTCACTGGGCAGACACAGCAGAGGTAAGGGAAGTCCTCTTGTTCCTTCTCCAGCCCAGAGTCCCCACAGTCCACACCACCGCACTCCCGCAGGTGACTCACACCATCCCAGGAGCCTCCTCCGCGTGGTCCTTCCTCGTCAGCAACATGTGGGCACACGTTCAGAAACAGCCCACAGGCCAGCGTGCAAAGAGCCTCCTCAGAACCGAGCTCCAGACTCTCTGAGGCCCCTGCGCCAGCCCCGTGAAGGCTGGCATGGGGGAGCTGCCACCTCTTGGCACGGGAGGGTCTTCCCCGAACACCAAGTGGTGCTGACCCTCCAACCCTCTGTCCCAGGGCTTAGCACATTTCCCTTCCTCCAAACATCCGCTCCAACTTCCTCCTGCCCCCGGGGGTCCCTCCCCACGGGAACCAAGCACAGAGACCCCTGTTCCGCAGTATGCAGGGGGCAAGACCCCAACACGTCTCGACTCTCAATGGGACACGAGTGGGGATAAGAGCAGACCCCCGGAAGGAGTGTGTGTGACCAGCGTGCCGGGAAACACCCTGACCCCACGCTGGGCCGGCCAGGTCCCCTCTGAGTGGCCAGCCAAGCCCCGGCCCACTCCAGGACCAGCGTCAGGCCAAACCTTTGCTCCCAGAAAGCGAATCAAGAAGGGCACATTCCACGCCAAACACAGGAGAGCAGCAAGTGGGCAGGACGGCGCCCCAGGGGAGGGGGGCTGGGCTCGCCACTGAGAAGAGAGAAGTCCAGGGAACTTTTTTAATAAAGCCTACGAGTCTGTCCCCTTCCTTCTTTATCAACGACACGATTTATTGACCGGGGAGGCCATATTGACTAAATAAATCTTGATAATGACCGAGGCAGCAATCAATACCTGCTTATTATCAGCAGCCCGAGGAGTCCATCTTGTGGCTCCGGCCCCCACATGCCCGAACCCGTCCCATAGAGCACCCGACGGTCATGGTCACCCCCTACCCCATCTGGGCCGCCCACAGCCCTGGGCCTGGGTCCACTTCGGGGGGTCAGCGGCAAGGGGCCTGAAGACAATAAAAGGGGCCAAGGCAATAGCCAAGGGCTGGAGGCACTTGTCCAGCACACCTGACCCTGGTTTGACCCCTGGCACCCCACCTGCCCCCGCCAGTGGCGACCCCTGAGCTCCGAGCCAGGAGGAAGCCCTGAGCACTGCCAGGCTGGCCAAGAGCAAAACTGAAAACAAAACAAAACAACAAAGCAGTCCAAGTGGCCAAGCTATCCCGGGCATCCCGGGGGCGGGTGACCCTGGCAGTCCCCAGCGCACTGGCCAACCTGGACGGGTGACCAAGTATGGCCGGGAAGAGCCTCAGGTCCCTAAGCATGGCTTGGGAGGTCACCCCAAAATAATGAGATTTCATTTTTAAAAAATGACTCAAAGGCAATAAAGGGGAAAGGAGGAACCAGGGACGAGAGATGGGGTGGCTCTTGGGAAGGGCAGGGGTCAGCTCCGGAAGTGGACCTCCGGGTAAAAGCCCGGGCATGTGGTCCCCCGGCCTGGGTTCAGTGGCCCTGCGCTGTGGAGCTCAGAGCGTCCTGCTGTGAGCAGCTGCACCCCTTCCTGCGGCTGCAGAAAACACCATTCGGGAGAACACGGGTGCATGTGTGTGCGTGGCTCATATTTTTTTAAATTTAATTTTTTATTGACCCACCACGAGAAACGGTTACGAAGCTTTCATGACTTTCAGTCCTACAATGACTCAACACCCGTCACTCCACCAGTGTCCATTCCCACCACCAAAGCCCCTCCCGCCCTCCCGCCCACCCCTCTATCAGGCACTTCCTTCTCACTCTCTCTCCTTTTGGGCATTAGGGTTTGCAGTACAGACACTGACAGGCCAGGTGAGTCAGAAGAAGTTCTTGATCCTTGAGCCCCAGGGCTGCAAATAAACCCGCGGCTCCCACCAGACTGGGTCCTTCTGAGCCCACAGGCGAGGTGGGCGTGGACAAGGCTGATGGCCATGGGAAGGTTCCGGGTCCCTCCAGGTCCTTCGGAGTCCCGGCCCAGTGCTTCACCTCATCACCCTCAGGGGATCCCTCAAGCTGGCTTTAAATCCCACTGTCCAGGAGGGGGAAACTGAGGCTCAGAAAGGCCGACCACTGAGGAAGCAGCAAGGCCAGGGTTGGTGAAAGCAACCCCACGGCCCACGCCCTCGCACCCGGGCAGACGGCCATTGGACTGTAATAACGGGGATTCGTAAGCCCGTCCAGGAAGGCCGCAGCGAGACCACCAGGTTAGTGCCGCCAAGCCCCACACCGACAGTTCCCAGCAGCCCCCACACGGCAGGGACCCCGCCTGTTAGGTCCCCGATGCCCCACACACCAAACACAGCCCCTGACACAGGGCGGAGGCAGAATGACGGTCACTGAATGAGTGATTGAGAGTGAACAAATGCATTAATGTGAGTGAGAGACCACGTGAGTGAATGAATGACCATTTCATCCCAGAAACATTTCATCTGAGACAGAGAAACTGAGGCTCCAGACTGGGAGCGGGACTGAAGCTCTGGCCTCCCAACCGATGACAGAGGGACTCCCGGGGGCTGCTGGGAAGGAACGTTCCCCTCTCCCGGTCCGGGGGTGCCGCCCAGAGACAAGTCCTGTCTGGATGCCGCTAGGTTGACATGACGCGGGCCCACGACCGGGCATCACGGCCCGACGTCACCTGCGTCCAAAAGCCAGAAACTGCCTAGCTCCGGCCCCCCAATCGCAGGGACCTGGTTTGAGCTCTGACTAGGGCCACCAAGCCACCGCTAATGGCCCACAGCCTGCTGGCAATTAATTAATGGCTGTATTAATTAGGATGGGAGCCACCGCCCAGACTGAAATTGGGGTCACCAGTTTCTAAAGCGGGGCTGATGGAGCCAAAGATAAACCTTCATCCGCTGCTGGCCCAGGGCCTGGGCCCAATTCCCAGGCGCGGGACAAACAACTCGCAAGAGCCAGTGAGGGGGGAGCAGTGAGGCAGCTGCCCCTCCCCTCCTTCCTGAGGCCTCTGTCCCGGCCAACACGCAAATGCTGAGAATTTACGACGGCCCTGCCCTCCCCAAGGAGGGAGACATAGGATGAACTTACAGAGAAACACCCGTGAGCACAGGGGGCTTGGGACCGGGGGAGGCGGCAGGGGCTGGTGTAGCAGAGAACAGAGGCACCTGTGGAGAGTTGCAGAAACGTATGAGAAAGAACATCCCAAACAGACAAGCAGGTGCAAAGGCCCTGGGGTGGGAAAGCGCCCGCTGAGCTAAAGGCCTGGGTGACGAGAATCAGGACAGGCAGCGGCAGGAGAGGAACACAGGCGACCACTGCAGACGAGGAAGGGGAGAGACCTCATCAGGCAGGCGGAAGTCAGAGCGAGGGCTGAGGACTCCCCACCAGACACAGCTGTACCCCCCCCCCCCCCGAGCATGTCCTCTGCTCCGGAGCCCTCAGTGGCCACCACGTCCCGGGGACTCTTTCCCCTAGGAGAGTGGGCCATCTGATATGCACACACAAAGGCGGTGTGAAAAGGCCGGAGAGAGCGGGGTGAGCACTGTGCAGGGGAGCGGGGGTGCTGGCCGGAAGTGCTCGGAAAGCCGAGGGGTCCAGAGCCAGTCCAGGGACGCCGTGCGCAGCTGCAGATCCATGCTCAGCCCCGGGCGGCACTGCAGGGGAGGGTCTCGCATCGCGGGGGCTGTTCTGTCACTACACTCGGCTTACGGGAGGGGAGACAGTCGCCAGAGAGCTGGGGTTAGGGCCCTGCGGCCTCATGCTTGAGTCTGAGACGGAAGCCGCTCGGTTGAGCTGTTGCCACAGACCAAGAACGGGGCCGAGGCAGGAGACAGGAGTAGATGGGGGTGGGGTGGGGCGAGGTTCCCACCTGGCCTGCTGCCAGCCCCAGTTCGATCCCTGGCACTGCTCGGTTCCACCAAGCAGTGCCAGGCGTGATCCCCAAGCACCGCCGGATGTGATCCGAACCCCCCCCAAGACAGAGAGTTGGGCCGCATACATTGTTAAAAATAAAAGCAACACCCGGGGCTTTACTGTGTCTGACAGCTCACAGAGTGCCCGCTGCGAGTGCTCACACACATGTGCGAAGCAGGATCTTATTTTCATTCCCACCCTTCCCGCTGGTAACAGATGGCAAGTGTGAGAAGAATGGCAGATCCATCCCCCGCAGAACTGGCCTCCCTGCCGTTCTGCAGTCCTTTGCCAGCACCAACCTACCCCAGGGCCTTCGCACATGCTGTTCCCGTTGCCGGAACACTGTTCCCTGACCTTCTGCTCAGATCTCTACTGAAGGGCCACTTCTCCTGGGGAAATGTCCTCCAAGGCTGACATGGCCATTCTTCTGCCACACGGAATCCCAGAGACTGTCTGTCTGTCCAGGAGGATGTGTGTCCACCTTTCCTCTGGTCCACGGACCCAAAGAGAGAAGGTACTTGGCGCTCCGTTCCCACCACCATGTCCCCAACATATGATTACTGTCTATAGTGTCTGTTACCAGCTGTTCCAGCGTAATTGTTAATCACTCTGAGTGGTACGGAACGACAGAATAATTTACCGTCAGGAGGAGACTGTGGGCTAGAGAGACAGGTCCAGAGGAAAACCACTTGCCCTGCATGCAGCCAATCCTGGTACAAATTCTCAGCCCTGCCAGGGATCACTCCTGAGCACGCAGTCAGCAAGGGCCCTGAGCACTGCCCAGAGTGGCCCCCAAAAACACAAAGAAATCAGCCTGAGTGTCCACACAGGTGGTAGACTGGAGCACTTCAGACATGAACTCACTGCAGGGAGAGGCATGCTACTAACCTCCCCATCTCACAGATGAGAAAACTGAGGTCCAGAGAGGTGCCATCACCTGCCGGACTCCACAATGAGCGTTTTCGGGGAGAAAAGGGTGCGGGGTACAGCTTTCCTGGGTAGCCGGCAGCCCCCCCTTCAGATACTGGGGGCGCCGGGTGCGAACCCCAAGCAGGCCTGAGTGGCTGCCCACTCGGTGATGACCTCTGTCCCTGACCAGGCCACGCCGATGACCCCTGCGGTCTGCCCATCCACGGCACCCCCGCTCCGCGCGGCCAACCAGAGCAGCCAATCGACCGGACGGTTCCCGGGGAGCCATTGGGCCGGCGGGGGCAGCAGCGCGGCCGGAGTCTTAAGCACTGCTCGGCTCCGGGCGGCGCGGGCAGACGCCCAGCTCGGGCCAGCGAGGCTGGAGGATTGATTTTTTCTCCTTCTTTCTTTTTAATGACAAATGTGTATCCTGGAATTGCTGTTTCATTTGGCTGAACCGAAGGATGGCAGAGGCTGGGGGCGGGGAGACGAGAAGAAGGAGGGACGGGTGGCACTGCAGAGCCGGGCAGGGACCCGCCTGTCCTCAGCGAAGTGGTCACCTCTGGCCCTGGGTACTGGGGAGAGCTACAGGGAACCTGGACGGCTCGGGGCTGGCCCGGCGCTCTCCCCTGCCCGTTGCCCAGGCCTCTGCCATCCCTGCCCTCGTCGCCCAGCTCGGGAGGTGCCAGGCACGCGGCTCCTGAGTCACCTCCCTCACGGAGACCAAGTGTTTCCAAAGCTTGCACCAGCCGTGGCCCCAGGAGACGCGCGTTGCGGGGTATCGGTGATAGCGGGGCCGGCGCTCCCCGGGGACACTGGCCCAGAGACCCAGGAAGTGACCTGCAAAGGTGCCTGATGCTACAGCCACAGCCAGCAAGGAGCCCTGAGCACTGCCCGGAGTGGCCCCCAAATACACAAAGAAATCAGCCTGAATGTCCACACACGTGGTAGACTGGAGCACTTCAGACATGAACTCACTGCAGGGAGAGGCATGCTACTAACCTCCCCATCTCACAGATGAGAAAACTGAGGTCCAGAGAGGAGGTGCCATCACTTGCCCGGAGTCCACAATCAGCGTGCCACCTGATCACCATGCCTCTCTTGCTCCCTTTCTTTCCCAAAAACCAGCACGAGTAAGAAGCAGAAGAGCAGCCACGCATCCATCTCCCGTCCCGACCCACAGGCGCCAACATGCTGGAGCAGCTGCAGGCGGGGACTCTCACTCGCTGTGCTCAAAGGCAAGGAGGGCAAGCTCAGAGAGGGGAAGCGTCTCACCCAACGCCACACAGCGAGTGAGGGAGAGAGCTGGGATTGGAAACCAGGTGGGGGCGGGACGGGGGTCCTCACTGGACTCCTCGTGCTTCCTTCCTCAGGGGAAAGGTACGAAAAGCAAATGTCCAGAACCGAGTTTGAATCCTTAGTATCTGTATCTGAAAAATGAGAGTCATCGGCTTTGTATGCCACGGCCTGCGTGACAACAACACTGAGACCAGAGCCAGCCTACGGCGGCCCTTAGGCCGACCAAGACCTCTGCCTGTTCGTATGAATAAAGTGTCATTGGTAACGCAGTCATTCGCTGTCCTTGTGTGGCCTCTGCCTGTTTGTATGCATAAAGTTTTATTGGCACCGCAGCCACTCACTCTCCTTGTCTACGGCGGCTGCTGGCAGAGTGGGGTGTTTCCTAGAGACTGTAGGGCTCACAGTCCAAAGTGTTTTATTATCTGACTCTAAACAGAAAAGGCCGATCGCCCAGAGATCAGCACGAAGAACACAAGGCCAGGACCCTTGGGAAAACAGTCCCTGGAGACTCAGGGTCAGATTCGCTTATGAGAAGGGAAACAGAAGCCTCCTTCCTCCTTTCCTTCCTTCTTTCCATCCTCCTTCCTCCCTGCTTCCTTCTTTCCTCCTTCCTTCCTTCCACCCCTCCTTCCTTCGTTCGTTCATTCCTTCCTTCCTTCCTCCCTCCCTCCCTCCCTTTTTCCCCTTTTCTCTCTCTTTGTGCTGGGGTTTGAACCCAGGACCTCTCACATGCAGAAGTAGAACCTTCTGCAGACGTTTCTTCAGGTCTCCTGGGCCAGCTGAGCGGTCTCCAGAACTGGGCTGGACAGAAGGCAACAATGGGCACAGTCGTGTGAGAACTGAAAGAAGAGTTCCAGGCAGAGGGAGCTGCAGGTGCAAAGGCCCTGCGGTGGGATTGTGCTGGTGTGTTTCAGGGGCAGAAAGGCCACTCTCATCTAGAGGGAGCTGGGCTGAGAGGCTGGAGCGGAAGCCAGACCATGGGGACCTGGCGATCAGGGAAGAGGATTGTATCCTAAGTGTTACAGGCTTCTACGCTCACTCTGTTCCTGTGAAGGACTCATTGAGTTCTAGATGCCAAGAACCCCACCCTAAATATAATATCTCATCGCAAAGAATTTCCTTCCAAAGTCACTAGCCCCCAACATTGCCACCATGGACCCAAGGTCATCAGAAGACAACTCGTGTCACTCACTGGCTTACAGCATCTCAGCATCCTTCACCGTGCCCGATGCCTTGGAGGGCAGAGCGGATGGGCATAGGTGCCCCGAGGGAGACTTGGGCTACCGGGGTGGGGGATGTCCCCCAAGAGTGTCGGAGACCGAACAGACCAAAGTTTGGGGGCTCTGCTTCTGCCAACAGGCTCCTGGTACCATGCCACTGGCATTACCAGGGAACATCACCCCCAGGGCCGGGACGATGCTCAGAGGTCAAGCACATACTTAGCATGTCTGAGGTTCTGCGTTCAAGAGAACAAAAAGGTAAAAGGCCCTCCCGTTGTTCGTCGATTTGCTCGAGCGGGCCCAGTAACGTCTCCATTGGAGACTTTGTTGTTACTGTGTCTGGCATATCGAATACTCTCAGTAGCTTGCCGGGCTCTCCGAGCGGGGCGGAGGAATCGAACTCGGGTCGGCCATGTTGGCTGAGTGCAAGGCAAACGCCCTACCGCTGTGCTATCGCTCCAGCCCAAGAGAACAAAAATGAGAAACAAAACGTGGGCACACCCCACACCGACCACAATGAGAAAAATACATCCAAGGGTAGGAACCCTGAATTCCAGCACCAGAAACAAAGGCGGCCCCTCCCCTCAAGGCCGTGCTAGCCTCGCCCAGCTGGCCCTCCCAACTCCAACACCGTCCCCTCTGGGTCCCGGCCACCAGCATCCGGAACCAAATTTAGCATCCGCCAAGGTGCTCCCCTTAGAAATCCCATCTGCCGGAAGAAAGGTGACCACGACAGAATGTCAAGTTCGAAGATAGAATCTGCTTTATTAGCAGGAGAGTTTTTCTTTTCTTCTTAAAGAAAAGAAAAGGAAAGGGTGGGGGAGAAAGAAAACTCCCCGCCGGCATCAAAAACACCACTGAAACAACCCCCCGAGACGCTCCCGCGCTTCTTCGGGCCGGTCTGTGGCTTCTCCATTTTCTACAGTGAATTCAGGTATTAATAAAAGAAGCATCAAGACAACCAACAGCAAAGGCGGCCAGGGAGGAGGCGCTGCTCGGTTTTTCTTCTCGCTCTTAAAGAGAGAGAGAGAGAGAGAGAAAGGGGGGGAGGGAGAGAGAGAGAGAGAGAAAGAGAGAGAGAGAGAGAGAGAGAGAGAGAGAGAGAGTCCATCCTTGGGAAGCAATTTTCTGTCGAGTTGAGAAAGCAGAATTTTGGGATGCCCAGAAAAAGACTGCTGGGTTCTTTAAATACATTCGCAACACCTGTTTCTAGCCGCTTCTGCAGAAAAAGGCCCACGGGGTGTTTGTTCTGAGGACTCAAAAAGTTAGAGAGAGTGGGGTCACCGACAGCCAGAACAGGGGGACAGGCAAGGGGCAGAAGCTGGCCAGTTGCTGGGTCTTACTTATGGATTTTTAAAAAAAGCTCTAGAAATCTCCACGCATGCTTCATGGCTTCCAAGCCCCCCCCCGGTACCCCACATTTCTCCGGGGCCGGCACCCCTCCGGAGTGGTTCCTGTCCCCACCCCAGCAGCCATTCTTTTTCTGCGGAGTTTCCAAAGTTAGGGTTCCGCCAACAGAGCTGATAGCTTATTTACTGCTGTCATCTATAGAAAGAGGAATTTTGACACATTGTTAAATGATAGCACATTTAGATAAGTCAAGCTGTCAGAGGCTCTAATGGATGTCTAAACTCTCTGTGGCTGATATGTAAAATTTATGCACTTCAGAATATCATAAGGTTATAATATTTTAATCACATCCACGCTCTTTTCTAAACTTTAAGCCGGGAAAACACATTCCATCAAGCCCCATCTCCTGTATGCCAAAGAGATTGCGCCTTCTCCGAAGTCTCTCAAAACTCCTTTGCAAAGTCCAGCCTCCGGTCTAGTTCTCCAGAATCCTCCAGAAAGCTCTTCTGGAACATGCACCAGCGATCTGATCCCTTCAGCCAGCCATTCTCCTCCCAAGAAACACAGATGTGTCCCCCTGGACTGGGCACCTTCCTTTGCCTCAGTTGCACGGGCCACCCTCAACTCTTGTCAACACTGACTAACCCTCTCTGGGGGGCTTGGCTGGGGGTGGGGTTGAGGGTGGTGCCAGCCCAGGAGACTGAAGCCTCGGCATCATAAAACCAACAAAAAAGGGGCCAAGTCAAGCAGAAAAAGGAAATCATAAAGGCATGAATCCGGTTATGACGATTTTACACCGAAAAGCCATAAAAAAAAATACTGCATTAGTACTGTTCGCCATAAAGCCATCTTATAACCAAATGAAATATGCCCCGCATTATCTTTGGGATGAAATTTTTATTTCTTCTCATTTCCTGGCCTGCTAGCAACCGACGAGGGGAAGTGGAAAAGACAGAGGCCAGCAGTTTTGGGGTCCTGGGGAAGGGGCCCCTGTCTGAGTCGCCCCCGGGGGGAGCCCAGCCCTGCGCGGGTGCCGGGAGGAAGAGCGGCTGGCCTGATTCCACAATTGAGAAATATATACTTCCGGAGGGCCGGGGCTGGGCTGGCACAAGGTCACCTTCCTCGCCAGAATCCGGGTGGCGTCAGCAGCGGGTCTGGCCTGGGGACTTGGGCTGCCTCTGCCGCCTCTGCCACTTGAGCACTGGCAGCAGGAAACTACTCAACCTCAGCGGGGAATCGCGGCCACACGCCACACACCTGGGGCTCGGGGCGAGCTAGCTGGGGGGCCTGACTCCCCCGAGACTCGGCGCAGGCCCACCTGAGTTCACCTCTCTGGTTACCTCGCCCGTAAGGGGGGTCACGGAAAATAAACCCACGGCCTGGAGCTCCAGGCATTCCACACACAATGCAAATGCCCAGGCAGAGTGCTCGGGGCCAGGCTCACGTATAATCCGGCTCCAGCAAACGAAGCCATCAGGAAGGATGTGGGGGTCCGGCTGGGCAGGGGAGCAAGGGTACGTTTCCCGGTGCGGGTGGGGACCCCCCCGCCCCGGCAGACCTGAGGTCCTAAACGCCTGCACATGGGCCGGGATGCCACATTTATTTCTCTTTCTCTGGAAGTGTTCGGCCTCTCAAAATTCCCACGGGGACACCCCCCCACACACACTTAATATCCATGTAAATGAGCTTCGCCCCCTTTCCAGAGAGCCAGTTCCTTTTGTGCTAGACTCACCAGCCATTGTCTTAATGAACACCTCCCCCCTCACCCTCCACACCCGTCACGAGAGGTCTCGGCCCCTTTTCCGGGGACCCTCTACCCCCACCTCCATCTGTTCCTGCTCGGATGCACGCTGCCACCCCAGTGCCTTCCACGAACCCTAACAAAGGGTCCTGGGATCAATGTGGAGTCCAGCTAGAATCCAGATTTGGGTGACCTAGACAGCCGGCTTCACAAAGACCCCCAGGAGGAAAAGGAATAGAGGAAGGTACAAACTCCCCCCCCCCCAGCTCAGGAAATCAGCCCCCCCAAGGGAAGCCGCACCCACCCCTCAGGAACCAGCCCCCGGCTTATCCCGGGCAGCCTGCCGCTCAGGATTGAAAACGAGTTATCTAATGAAAATTGTGTTAACTGACATTCCGGCCAAGCGGGAGCAAATACCAGCGCTGTAAATCTCGCCGTGGAAATTTTCTCCAGCCCAGAATAACAATAGGACGCTGCAAAGGGCTTTTGCCAGCCCTTCTGGTTCCTCTCCTCTTGTCTGCCACGTTCTTGTCATTCCTTATGTTACAGAACATCAATCATAAATAAAGACGCTGTCCCCCAGCCGTGCCCGGGTCTCATTTACAAACATTAGCAGGGAATACGATTACCACTGGCCTTCGTGCCAAGCCCAGTGTAGCTGCCCAACTCTCTCTCTCCCCCTCTCTGTCACACACACACACACACACACACACACACACACACACACACACACACACAGAGCCCCCACTCTTCCAGAAAGACCACTTTAGTATCATTTAAACCAGCGAGCACAGCTCACACAGCTCTGCCCGCCTCAGCTGGCCACCAAACTGGCCCCAACTCCAGTGCGGATGGAATTGCAAGGCACTCGGGTTATTAACTGCATGCCTGAGTGCCCCGATTTTTCTCTCCAGCTCAATGGCTCTGGGGGAGGAGGAGAGGAGGGGGGAGACGGGGGCTCGGCGGGATGGGGGCTGGGAAGAGGCCAGGGACGGGGATTGGGGAGTGGGGGGGGGATGCTGGAACCACTTATGGGAAGAAACTTAATGAGCTTTGCAGGTAGATTTAAAACCAACAAATAAAAAGCGGGTCCCTTTTTGATCTCCAGACGGATGCTGGATGCTCCGGCGAGTGTCAGGGCCGAGGCGGGATGCTCTAATTGCCCCGTTATCTGCATCATTTCCCCGCCCCTCGTTCTCGTTCGTTCCCACCGCGCCGGCTGCCCCCGAGACTTGGCAAAATGCAAAGGGGGGGGGCGTTGGCGGGTGCGGGGCTCCCCGGGAACCGACGGAGCCCAGAGCCGCGCCCGGGTGAGCCCTGCGGGACCCCAGCCCCGGGCCCGCCTCCAGGAGGGGGCTGCGGGGGGCTCTCCCGGAGCCTGGGACGGAGGGGCGGGGGGCACACACCGGCTCCCGGGCCCGGCGGCGCCGGGGGAAAGTGCAGCCGGAGGAGGGGGCGCGGAGGGCGGGGCGGGGGGCGCGGAGGCGGCGGGGCGAGCGCCCGAGAAAAGTTCCCCGGGGCCGGCGCGAGCCACCTGCTCCGCGCGCCCCGGGCTCTCCCCGCGCAAACTTCCGCGCGCCCCGGGCCCCTCCGCAGCGCCCGCCCGGTGGGCGCTCGGGGAGGGGGGGAGGACGGGGAGGACGGGGAGGGCGCGGGAGGGAGGCGGGACGCGAGAACGAACCCCGGGAGCCCGGCCGAGGGCAGCGCTGCCGGCTCCGGAGGCCGGTCCGGTGCTGGCGGCGGCGGGTCGGGGCTGCGCGGCGGCGCGGGGCGCGGAGCCGCCGCCTGGCCGTCCTCCCGGTGCTCGGTCCTCCTCCTCCTCCCCGGCCCTCCTCCTCCTCCTCCTCCTCCTCCTCCCGCCCAGCCCGCGCGGGGCGCGGACCGGCACGCGGCGCCCGCCGCGAAGTTGGGAGGCGCGCAAAGTGCGGCGCGCGGGGGGCGGCCGGGGGTCCCGCCGCAGCCCCCGGCCCGGGACGGCCGCCCCCGCGGGCCCCCGCGCGCGCCCGCGGCCCGCCCGCCCGCCGGCCCGCGCGCTCCCCGGCGCGCCGCGGCGGCCGATCGATGATCGAACCGAACAAAGAGCAGCGGCGCGATCGATTCCTGATACCCATCGATGGGCAGCGGGCGGCCGGCCCCGCGAGCCCCGCGAGCCCCGCGCCCCGCGCCCCGCGCCCGCGCCCGCCCGCGCCCGCCGCCCGCCGCCCGCCCGCCCGCGCCCGCGCTGACCTGGAGTCGCCGCAGATCAAACCGCTTCCAATATTGAAACATCGATCCCACATTGGCGGCCATCTTGGGGGCGAGCGGACGCGCACACCGGAGTTTGGCTCCGCTCAATGGCCGCGCGCGGCCCCGGGGCTGGGCTCCCCCCGGGCCCGCCGCCGCCGCCGCCGCCCGCGCCCCCCGCGCGCCCGCCGCCCCCGGCCCCCGCCGCCCCTCGGCGCCGCCGCGCCGCGCCGCCGCCGCCGCCGCCGCCGGGCCCGGCAGCCGCGCGCCCCCCCGACCCCCGGAGGGCGCGGGCGGAGCGCGCCGCGCGGGGAGCGCCCGGGGGAGGCGGCCGGGGCCGGGGTGGGCGGGGAGGGCCGGGGGGAGGCCGCCTCGCCGGGAGGCGCCCGCGCCGCCGCTGCCCTGCCTGCCGCCGGCTCCCGGGCCCGCGGAGCGCCCGCCGCATCTCCCCGGGTCCGGGCCGTGTGCGCGCGGCCGCACTTGACTTTGGCTTTTGCAAACTTATCGATACTGACGTAACGCGCGGGTCGATGCGCGGGGAACTTCGGGGCGGGGGCGCGCCGGCGCCGCGCGCGCCCGCCCCCGCCCGCACCTGTCCGCCGCCGCCGCCGCCGCCGCCGCGGACCTGGGGCGGGGGGCTCTTTCCGCCCGCGCCCCCCCGGCACGTGCCTTGCGCCGTCGCCGCGCCTCCGCCGGCCGCGGCCCGCACCCGCCGCGTGGACGCCGCGGCCCGGGAAGGGCCCCGCAGCACCCCGCGACGCCTCTCCCTGGGGGCGCGGGGCCGACTCCAGGTTAAGGCCCCCCGCAACTTCCCCCGGCCGTCACGACTGCGGGGGCCTCTCTGGAGCACCCCCCGCCCCCGCGCCCCGGGAGCTGACTTTTGTTGATCTTTAAAGAACGGGCAGCTCTCGCCCTGCTGTGGGGAACCTCCAGGTCCTTCCCAGCCAAGGAAGTCCCTGCTGTCCATCATCGTGATTATCCGGCTGGTCCTTAGCCGAGGACGGGACCCCGGGCCCCTTCCAGCGTGGGCTCCTGGAGGGCGGACCGCCTTGGGGGTCAGGGGCTGAGGGGTTCACGTCCCGGGATCGACACGGCTGACCAGGGTTTTTGCACGATTCTGCAGTCTTCTCTCTATTATTTTGCTGCTCACTGTGTCGGGGCGCCGGGCCCCCAATCCTCTTCCAACACCTCACACCCCCCACCCCACCCCAGGAGAAACTCAGACCGCCCCTGCACCAACCAGCCCACCCTCCACATTCCCGCCTGACCTGTGGGGTGCCCCTACCTCTCCGGCAGGTCCCTCCCCAAATCTAACCTCTTCATTTCTCCTACCCCCCCCCCCACCCAGGGCGTTTTTCTCTGGTCAAAAGATTTGCTTTTATAGACAGCAAATGGAAATTATATTCTCTTTTTATGACCCAGCTTGGACTTCTGACATCACTCTTGGTCTGGGACAATAGATCAATACAGAGGGTTATAAAAAAGATAAAGTTTGGAAGAGTTGTAAAGGGGAGAGAATCTTGATGGATATTTTTGATGATTTTCCAATATCTGTGTCTTGGAGCACGTGCTTCAAGGCAATTAAAGTTTTTAATGTAATGTAAATAATTGTTTCACAAATGCTTTGGAGGAAGGTGTGATCTTTCCGAGCAATCACACAGCTGGTTTTTTAAAAAATGTAATGTGATTTAAACAAGGATACAGTATTTCTATTGCGATCCCCATACATTTTCCATGAGGCCTGTGTAAATATATTAATGCACAAGTTGAAAGACACAGGACCAAAAGTACGGCGTTCACCAGGACGTAATGAATTAGGCCTAGTTAGCAATTCTGAGTGCTGTTTCCTTGCCAGATTAAATTGCACGTGATGTGTGGTTTCTCTCAGCTCTCAATAACTTCACATTTAAATTACAGCTCTCATTCTGCAAAATGAATTTAGGGAAATTTCATAACTATCGCATTGCAATTTTTTTTAAACGGCCACATTTTCTCTTGAGCATCTGTAAAGCTCCCAACTTCCTTGCCTTTGAGTCAGATTTAAAACAAAACAAAAAAAAAGACCTGTAATAGAAAGCAGGGAGCAAGTGTGAAACCTTCCTAGCAAATTTTTAACAAGCCAAGGTTCGGATAAAAGATCATTCTAAATGTCTGTCTGACTTCGCAGTCCCAGATCAGTTGACATCATGTAGTGCCCGATGTCCGCGGAGAGAACTCGACATCACTTCTGTGGTTTTCCTGCCAAAGGTGCAGAGTCTCAATCGAATTGCAAAGACGTTGCAGCCGAACCCAAGCGGAGGGGAAATTCTACCACAGAAACAGCCTGTTCCCTTTAGAAATGTCACTGTCACATGAAACACACAGAAAGACCGAGGAACGATTCCAGATTCAAGGGAAGCGACGGAGATTTGACAAGGGATTAAAGCGAATCGTGATCCGGGACTTTCTTTGACTATCAAGTGCATTAATTGGAGCCAATAGTACATTTAGAATAAAGTCAATAGATTAGATAATAGTACTTTATCAATGTTAATTTCCTGGTTTTCATCGCTGTGCTGCAGCTGTGTAATACAATAGCCTTGTTTTTAGAGAGTGCAGTGGAGTATGGGGAGGAAAGGAACAGACATCATGTCTGCAACTCACTCTCGAAGGTTCTGGCCAAAGGAGTTTGTGTCTGTTCACTTATCTCTACCAATCTACTTAGAACGGTCGAGCGAGTGCTGCAGGGGCTGACATTGGAGGGTTCACAGACATTTTTTGTACTTTGCTCGCAACATTTCTGGGAATCTGAAAGAATGTCAAGAGAAAAAGTTAAAAGAAAATAGTAAATGAATGCCTGACTTTGCTTCTGAATGAAAATCCTCCATGAAACTTTTCTACTTTTCTAACTGCCACACACACACACGCACACACACACACACACACACACACACACACACACTCTGCACCTTTGGCCAAGCCGGAAATTGCCACAGCAAACATGCTTACCGAGGAGCAGTGAGAAAATCCAATAATTCAGATTGTTTTAAGTCTGTGATATTTTTAAATGACTTAATGCAGTAGGTCTCTGAAGAATTCCGACAATTTTAATGGTAGAAACTTGCAGTCCCACTGAGGAACGGGCTGCTACATAAATACTGAATGATCGTGTCTTTCTGTCTTGGCTGAAACATATTAGCTTTGCTTAGTGGCTTATTGCTTTATTCACAAAATAAATTTCAGCCGTCTCTCCCCACCATGCTCCAAGTGCGTTGTGAGCTGGTGCCTTATGAGATGTGGGGACTCACATTTCGAAGGCATCTGTTACCGTCTCCGGCTCAGCAATAATGAATTAAGCAGTTAAGTGTTTACCCCCTAAACAGAGTTATCGAGGGCAGTAATATCATTATGGGTGGTCCTTAATGAAAGATGGTAAGTCAAGAAATTCAGACCTTTCAGCAAACCCTCAGCCTTGGGTTGGGGGACTAATGTATTAAAATAATAAATATTTTCGTGAAAAGCTGTTTTTCATGTTCTTGTCATACTCTTTACACACACACACACACACACTTGCAGATATAAAGAAACATAAGTAGCTTCCTGCTTGCTGGTAGATTCTGGGATTCTCAAAAACCCATGCACCAAGATGAGGATTAAAAACAAACAATGGGAAAGGGGCTGGAGCAATAGCACAGCGGGTAGGGCGTCTGCCTTGCACAGGGTCGACCCGGGTTCGATTCCCAGCATCCCATATGGTCCCACTGAGCACCGCCAGGAGTAATTCCTGAGTGCAGAGCCAGGAGTAACCCCTGTGCATCACCGGGTGTCACCTAAAAAGCAAAAAAAAGGAAAAAGGGGCAGGAGTGATAGTACAAGTGGGGAGGGTGCTTGCCTTTCACATGGCTGCCCTGGTTCAATCCCTGGCACCCCCGATGGTCCTCTGAACCCCACCAGGAATGAGCCCTGAGCACAAAGCCAAGCTCTGAGCACTGCCTGGTATGGCCCCCAAATCAGAAAAAAACATGTATAATCTATTAAAAAATGGAAAGGAAGCAGTGCCCCCACCCCAGGGGGCAACATGTCCCCCAAATGGCTGCAGACCAGGAGCCAGATCCTCCAGGCGGTTCACGGAGGGCCAGAACCCGGGCAGATACTCGCGGGTCCTGAGCCACGACCATAAGGTGAGATCCCCAGCATCAAAGCTGAAACAAAAGAGACATCCTTGGGTTGGCTCCGCATTGCCCACCACAGCTGCCAGCCAGTGAAGGCCAGCAGAGTCCCCAGGCTGGCTGTGGCAGGAGATGGTGCCAGCCAGAAGGCAGGTTCTGGCCTCCCGCTGGAGCGGGTCCCGTGTGGGCTGCCCGACCCCATGCTGCAGCCACAGTCCCTCAGGCTGGCCGCCCCTTCATAAATAAATCACACCGAATGAGCGCTCAGAGCGTGGCAGTGGCTCCGGAGCCAGCCTGTCTCCATGTGGATTCCTGCTCTGCGCCCTGCATGCTCTGTGACCTGGAGCAAGCTCTCCCCCTCTCTGAGCCTCGTCTTCCTCCTGGGCACCGGGGCTCAGGGACTGCAGGACTGGGCCGGGCCTGGGGCGGGCAGAGCCTGCATTCCCGTGAAAGCTGAGAAGGGCCTGACCAGGGCTCAACAGTGCTGGGGATCGAACCCAGGCCTGCAGCATGCAAGGCAAGCACCTTAGCTCCTGTGTTACGTCTTTGCCCCCCCCCCCCCCCGCCCCCGCCTTGCCTTCTTGATTTTGTTCTGCTTTGGTTTTTGTTTCAGGGCTGTGTCTGGCTCTGCTCAGGGATCATCCTGACAGTACTGGGGGACCACAGGTGGTTCTGGGGATCAAACCCGGGTCAGCCATGAGCAAGGTCAGTGTAGACCTGCCATACTGTCTCGCCAGCCCATTCCTAGGCTTTTACGGGGAGGGGAAATGTGTGGAAAGGCAGATGTGTGGGAAGTGAGGAACACCCTAACCGTGGGCCCTAGTGCCGCCACGCTGGAGAGGGCACAGCAGGAAGGAAGGCGCTCGCCTGTCCCACTGTCGCGCCCGCCACGTCAGAAGCCCCATCTGCCGCGGGGCTCACCACCTCCTGCTCCCTTCCCTATGCTCTCTCACCCGCAGGAGACGCTGGACACCCACTCTGTTCTCTGGTCTGCAGAAGGGTTTGATCAGTCAGAGAGCTGGTGGGGACGGCTGCCCCTCCCTTTGGTACCTGGGTGCCCGCAAAACTAGGTACCTCTGGGACCAGAGCGATGGCACAGCGGGTAGGGTGCTTGCTTACATGCACTGACGCAGGTTCGATACCCGGCTTCCCATATGGCCCCCGAGCACCACCAGGACCCCTGAGCATGGCTGGGTGTGACCCCCAAAGCAAAACAAAAAAAAATTTTTAGAGGTCTCCTCACAAAACCACCTTAGTGAGGGGCCAGAGAGAAGAGATGGCTGAGGGGTCGGTGTGCAGGTATTGTGCAGATACTGATGCATGAGGCCACGGGTTTGATCCCTGGCAATGGCAAGTGTGGTCCAGATGGCCCCCACATCACGGGGCGGGGCCCAGGACTGATGCCCAGGCTCCCTGAGCACTGTTGGGAGCCTCCCCTGATCTTCATGAAGGAGGTGGGGAGACCGCTCGGGTCATGCCTAGTTCGTGCCCTGCCCTGAGTGTGACCCCTGGCACCACCACCACGCTGGCAAGGCCCTTGATGCCATGGGCATGCAGAAGGTGGCCCCACTCTTCATTCATCTATTTGACTTTTAATTTTTAAGGCAGCACCAGGTGTTGCTCGGAACTACTCCCGGCTCAGTGCTCAGGGATTGCTCCTGGCAGTGCTCAGAGGACCATGTGGGACAGGGGTTGAACCAAGGGTCCTATGTGTAAAAAATACATGATCCAGCCCCAAATTCTGTTTCTGTTATTTTTGAGGGGAGGTGAGGGGCACCCAGTAGGGCTTAAGGCAGCCTAGGGACACAGCACTCAGGGGCAAACTAATTTGGAATTTTAAAAAGTTCCAGCCAGCGGGGGTCAGTGATAGGACAGCAGGGAGGGTGTTTGCCTTGCATGCGGGAGATCTGGGTTCGATCCCCGGCATCCCATAGGGTCCCCTGAGTAAAGTAGAGTGTGAAGCCACAAGTGACCCCTAAGCATCGCCCAGTGTGACTCAAAAGGCAAAGAAAAAAAAAATTTCAGTCAGGGTCCCTGGGAGACGGCTCTTATGTCTACCATGGTCAAGACAGGAAGGACAGAGAGACTCAGGGGACAGAATCTGAAGCCTGGGTACCAAGTCTCTCTCTCTCTCTCTCTCTCTCTCTCTCTCTCTCTCTCTCTCTCTCTCTCTCACGCACACACACATGCACACTCACACATGCATACACACATACAAACCAGGAGGTAGGGCTGGCATTAAAAATGGGGGCGGGGGACCTGGAGCAATGGCACGGCGGGTAGGGCGTTTGCCTTACATGCGGCCGACCAGGGTTCGATTCCTAGCATCCCGTATGGTCCCGTGAGCACACTGCCAGGGGTGATTCCTGAGTGCAGAGCCAGGAGTAACCACTGTGCATCGCCAGGTGGACTCAGAAAGAAAAAAACATGGTGGCGGGGTAAGATTTCCTTTTTCCTTTGGTGCTGAGACAAATGGCTGTCCCTGAGGCAATCCCCCAGGGAGAGCCCCACCTCACATCAACCCCCAGACCAGGCCAGACACAGGCGCCCAGACCATGGATTTAAAGAGAGAAACTCTGCCTGCACAGAACATTCGTTCGGAACCTGGGATCTGTGTCCAGCTGAATTTTCTGTGCCTTGTCTGTGGTGGGTTTTCTTTCTTTTTCTCTTTTTTTGGTTTTGGGATCTCACCTGGCAGTGCTCAGGAATTACTCCTTGCTCAGTGCTCAGGAATCACTTTGGGCATTGCTCGAGGACTATGCGCGGAGATTCAACCCGGGCCTGCGGCTCGCCAGGCCTCCCCGCTGTGCTCCGGCTCCCTGTGGCGGGTCTCTCAGCCTCCCAAGGGCCCTGAATCTGCAGCTGGAAACTGGGGTGACCTCCCCTAGCATCCCCGGAACGCAGCTCGCCTTGGCACCGGCAAGGTCCCAGAAACTTGGGGCCTGAGCATCAGGGAGTGTCCAGAGCCCTCTGGACCCCTGGGAGGCTGGTTCCGCTGGTAGCTCTGCCCACCACACACACCTCAGCGGCAGAAGGTGACCTCCTCTGCCACAGGATTTAAGGGTCGGAATCGCCCCTTCCCAACCGGCTGGCCACATTCAATGTTGTGCCCCCTTGGCACCCAAACCTCCATCAGCGCCAAGGACATTGGACAGTCACACCCCCCGACCTGAGAAGGGCTCCGTGATGCAGTCTTGGGGGAGGGGGATGCCGGGAGACTGCCGATGCCGGGAGAGTGCCCTTCACTGGCACTGCCTGGCCCTGCAGTGTCCAGGGACTGCCACGGTCACTTCGGGCAGTGCTGGGGGCAGCGTGTGGTGCTACTCAGGCCCGGCACCTGCAAAGCCCTTCGTTCGCCTCGGGCCAACCCAGAGCGCTGAGGGGCTGTGCCCAGCTCAGAGTGTGGGGGTCACGCCCGGCAGTCCTCAGGGGAGTTCTGGGGGTGAAACGGGCCTTCTGCAAAGTGGGGGCTCCGGAACCCAGAGCTCCTTTTGGCTTTTAGGCCACACGTAGCCTAAAGGCTTATTCCTGGCTCTGTGCCCAGGTGGTGCTGGGGTGGGGGGGCCCTAAGGGGTGCTGGGGGCCAAAAACTGTCAGCTGCAGGCAAGACAAGGGTCCGACCCTCTCTGGCCCCAACGACAGGCTTTCTTAAGGGCACCAGCAGTTCAGCTCAGAAAATCTTTTCTGCTTCCTTCTTTCCCCAGTGTTCCCTTCCTCACAGCAAACACTGCGGTGTCTATTTTTATTTTTACTTTTTATTTTATTTTATTTTACTTTCGCTTTTTGGGTCACACCCGGCGATGATCAGGGGTTACTCCTGGCTCTGCACTCAGGAGTTACTCCTGGCGGTGCTCGGGGGACCATATGGGATGCTGGGAATCGAACCCGGGTCGGCCGCGTGCAAGGCAAACGCCCTCCCCGCTGTGCTATCGCTCCAGCCCCCAGTCTCAATTTTTAATCCCTCTCCCCTCAAGCTGCTTCGCATCTTCTCTCTCCCTCCCTCCCTCCCTCTCTCTTCTCTCTCTCTCTCCCCTATCCCTCTTCCTCCATAGCCCCCCACTCCTCCTCCCTCAAAGTTGAGGTCCCCGTGCTGCACCTAGTCAGCAAAATGCAGCCGAACACCCCGAGAAAGAATTCTGCTCCTCTCTTGCAAGATGGGCCCCAGGAGCTGTTTTTGGTCACCCTCATCCCCGCCATTGTGTTGTCACAGTCTCACCAGCAGGAGGCGCTCACCCCCGCCCCCCACCCCCTTCCCGGGAAGCCTGAGGCTCCCACGCGCTGTGTCCAGTTCTCAGCTTCTGAGAACGGGGTTGGAAGCCAGTAAGCAACGCGCCGTAGGCCAGGAGCCAGTATGACCCCGCTGGGGGCAAGTTCTTCACCCTCACTGTGGCCCCTCACCCTTCCCGCTGCCTCTGTCTTCTGGAGGGGCACTGAGCCTGCGTCCCACCCGTGAGGGGCTGAGCCCAAGCCCAGACCTTCCGGAACTCAGGAAGCTGGACGCTCTCCTTTCAAGGGTGGGTTCCTGTCCCTCCAGCCCCAGAAGCCTCGGTAAAATGGAGCAGGAGAGTTAGTACAGCAGGGAGAGGGAGAGCGTTTGCCTTGCATGTGGCCAACCCAGGTTTGGTCCCCAACACCCCATTTGGCCCCCTGAGCACCACCAGGAGGAACCCTGAGCACCGCCAGGTGTGGGAAGAAGGAGGGGGAGGGAAGGAGGGAGGGGGGAAGAGATAGGGGGAGGAGCAGCAAGAGGAGGAGGAGGACGAGGACAAGGATGAGGAGGAGACGATGATGGCGACCTCGTAAAGAACTCAGTGTCCAGGGCAGCAGAGGCCCCTCCACACCATCAAACCCCTGACTCAGAGAGCAGATGGGACCTTCCCGCCAGCCCCCGTTCACATGCCCTTCCCGTCCGGGCATCGGGTCCGAGAGGCATCTACCCCAGTCTCCGAGAAAGAGCCCCTGAAACTATCCTCAGGTCCTCGGGCCAGCATCCCGACTGCCCCCATCACACACATCTTAACACACATGTGTGTGCCCGGACATGAACATCTGCACTGTGGTCTGCCCCCTCGCAGACACCCTAGGCATCTGCACACGCACTCGTGTGTTGTCTTGAGCATGCAGACGCATCCTCAGCCACATCTGCACGCCAGCTGGAAGCAGACCCTCTGGGACACGCCTGTGTGTCACACACACGTGGGCACAGCACAGCCAGGCGCCCAGGTCAGCTGACCTCCCCGGACCTCTGTGCCGCCAGCCAGGTGCACTCCCTGGGCGGGGCCTTGGGAGCCCGGCTTTGGCTGAAGCCCCACCTGGTGGACACTTGGCGTATTTGCTGACCCTGTTCCAGGCTCCAGCTCCAGCCGGGGCCCGGCTCTCCCCAAGGGAGGCTGCAGCCGGCAGCAGGCGGGACCTGGGTGACCGAAGTCTCATCAGCCAGCGCAGGACCGTCGGGGACCCAGAGCACGCGTCTCTCAGCCTGGGCACTCCTTCCACGCGGGCATCTGGCCGGCAGGCGGCGAGCGGTGCCAGGTCCCTGGGTCCCAGCCTGGGTTGATCCTGCAGGTCTTCCCCCACCCCCCACCCACCCTGCTGCGGCCCAGCCTGGGCGCTCTCAGCTTGCTGTGCCCCCACCGCCCCAGGCTGTCCCTGCATCAGTCTCTGGTCCCACGAGCCCCCTCGGGCCACCCTGGCCGTGAGTGAGGCCTGCGTGGCCAGTGGGTGTCAACGCTCTCATCTCTCCCTCCGAGCTGTGATTAGTGACCATCCCATCGGAGCTGCAGGGCAGGAGAGAGGGGGTGCAGGCATGCACCCACCCTGATGGGGTTCCCGGCTCCGCCACATGGTCCCCCCCCTCGCCCCCAGCCCCACCACTGCCACCAAAACAAGTCAAAGCTCCAAGTGGAAGTTGGGAGCAATCAGAGCGCTCAGCGCAGCCCTGGGCTTTCAGGGCCAGGACCCCCGCAGGACTCGGCCACGAGATGCCCAGAAACATGCCCAGAGCCCCGAGGTATGTGCTCACGGGTCCGCAACCCGGTCCATTTTCTTTCCCTTGCCCAGAAGTGCTGCGGGGACCCTCGGGGCCAAGACTGCTATGCAGAGAGTGTGACCCAGAGCCTCTCCACCTCCGGGTCATGCGCACAAAGCCCGCCCCCCTCACCCCGTCCCAGGCACCCCACACCTTACGTCTCTCCCGGGGCCTCTCTCTCCTCCAGGCCAGGGCAGAAGGACAGGCTGACACCATCTCCCTGACTTAGCCGAGACATCCTGTCGCTCCCCCGCTGTCCGGGACAGCTGCCCCCTCCTCCTGCAGAGCCCAGGGTGGTCAGGGCCAACCACACCAGCCCTGTGTGTCTCTGCAAGGCTCACCTGTGAGCCGTCCCAGGAGGGACGAGAGGAAACGGGCCGTGGAGACGTCTTGGTGACACAGGCTGGGGACACGGGCTCGGGGCTGTGGGCAGCTGTCAGCGGGGCCTGGCAGGGGCTCTGGGTCGAGCAGCCCCCGCAGGAGGGAAGTCATCCTCAGGAGCACCCACAGGACATGACTGGGGCCTGACCCTGCGCCCCACCTGCCAAGCACGAGCTCAGCCCTTGAGCAGCGTGATGAGAGGTACCTGTTGGCCGGATGCATTTTGGCATCATGCCTGGCAGTGCCCAAGAGCTACTTCCAACTTCGTAAATGGTGGTGGTGGGGGTACTCCTAGCCCTGTGCTCAGGGGTCACTCTCAGTGGTGCTCAGGGGTCACTCCCTGTGGTGCTCAGGGGAGTGAACTCAGGCGCCGGCACTGTGCTCGCACCTGGAGCTCCTTCTCAGCTCCCTGGAGGCCTCTGAAGGGTGCAGTGCGCCCCTGGGTTCTGGTGGCTCCTGCTTGAATCGACCCGCACTCAGCTGGGCCTCACTAGCCCACCCCAGCCCTGGCCCTGCCTCCCTTTCCTCAAACACTCCCAAGAGTTGTCCATTGTGGGGGTGCCACCCCTGGGGGGTCCGGGACAGTGGGATGCCTCGCAGCAGCCCTGGATGTGATGGGGCTCCTTTCCTTTTGCTCACCGAAGGGAGGGAGATTTCTGGGGTGCTGAGCGGCTATTTGTCTACAGGGGCGGCAGTAGGGCCAAGTGAGCGTGTGACCCCTGAATGCACCACGAGTGTAGATCTCGCCCGCAAAGCCCCTTCCCAGCACCCTGTCTGCGTACCTCACCGTCCCCGTGCCCGCTGGCCAGCACACACCCCCCTGCAAATTCGGGAGTCCCTCGGGATGGGCCCAGCTTGCTATCAGCAAATGTCACCAGCGTGACCCTCTCTCACGCTTTTTCCAACTGGAGGAATTTAAGTAAAAGAATGAACGCAGGGACCCCCCAGGATAAGGGGAGGGGCTTGGCGGGAAGCCCCCCCCCCCCGACTCTCTTTGCTTCTGCCTGGGTCGCTTGGGGTCAAGGTCAGAGGTGAAAGGAAGAGCCTAAAGTGGGGGCTCGACCCCCAGAATGTGGGAACAGCCCATGGTATCAGTGCAGAAACAACTAGGAGATTGTGGGCGGGGCAGAGCTACCCCCCCCCTGTAGAATTTCAAGACCAAGACCTTGTTTCTAGACCATTCCAGATGCTTCCAGAGAGCAGAGGGAACATCTGTGGCCTCTGCTCGGAGTCTCTTGCTCTCTCTGACAATCCCGAGGCACAAGCCTGGGGCTGGAGCAATAACACAGCGGGTAGGGCATTTGCCTTGCATGCGGCCAACCCAGGTTCGAGTCCCAGTATCCCACATAGTCCCCTGAGCACTGCCAAGGAGTAATTCCTGAGTACAGAGCCAGGAGTAACCCCTGAGCATCTCCAGGTGTGACCCAAAAAAGCAAAAAAAAAAAAAAAGGCACAAACCTGGCAGGCGCTGGCCAGCCTACACACCTCTGCTGTCCTGGGTCCTCTGTGGTCAGCAGGGACCGGGCACAGCCCCTGAGACCAGAATTGAATCCGTCGCTCTCAAGACAGTTATTTCTATGCCACTGTTTTCTGCTTATGCCAAGAGATGAGGGTTTCCCGGTTAGAGTGATGATAGAAAGCTTCCTTCCACAGAGACATCTATTTGAGTAAAAAGTGAGCCAGGTTTCAGAGGAATACTAAACACAGACCATGTGATTCACAGATGCCACAAAATGTGCCCGTGGGGGGGGGGGAGCGGAGGCTCTGGCGCTGGGTGTCCCAGGTTTAGGCGGGGGCCACACTCACGGGGGACACCAGGGGACTGCTGATCTGTCAGTGGAGGTGGCCACATCCCACAGTGCTCTCGCTGCCCTGGTCCTCAGCGAGAGCACCACACACTGCCAGCACGCAGCCTGGCACATGGCTCTTTCTGCCACGGAATATCCGGCTAACCACATAAAGTGGCTTGAGAAAAAAAAAGTCTCTCTTTACGCTAGTCCTGGGCAGGGAATGTGGGTAAACGGGCCCACCACAGACTTCCAAAGAAACACCTGGTACCCCGCAGCTGTGTGGGTTTCAGGATTGCCAGAGGGACCGGCTCCCCAGGAAGGGAGATGCAGAAGGAAGTGGGGAGGGAGGAACAAGGTGAATGAGGATGAAAGCGCCTAAATCCAGCCCAGGCAGTGAGGGCACAGAGGTGCATGCCGGGTCCCCAAGGAGGGGTGAGGAGATCAGGGTTCCCAGGAAGGACTGAAGTGATCCGAATCGAGATCAAAATAAATCCCAAGAAAGATCAGACAGCAGGACCCACGAGCGCCCCAAGAGCTCCTGAAATCTCCCGCCTCCCTCCCCTGGCCTGTCCTCCCCTCTGCCTGTCTCTTCTTCCTCTTCCCTCTTCCTGCCTCCTGGTGCTCACCCGTTGCTTTGAATGGCCAAGGAGGGGACTGAGGAGGGGGCATGTCCTGGCCAGTAGGAAGCAGAGAAGTCGGCTCAGGGACTTAGAAGGGAATTGGACCGTGGGCTTTTCCGAACCTGATGTGCAACCTGGTGCAGGGGCAGCCATATGGGGGCCATGAGGGGCAGGAGACCAGCGGGGATATCACGCAGAGGATGGCCGGTTCCTGGAGCTCGTGCAGGCTAGCTTACCGCCGCACCTCTTTGCAAAAATTAAACTCAGCGGTTCTGGGGATCAAAGCCAGGGCCTCACGCAGGAGATGCAAGTGCCACATCCTGGGCCACACCCCTGCAGGTCTAGGTAAGGTAGTCGATGATAACATCCACCGCCACTCTGCGTTGGGAATCATCCGTGCCTGAGGGCGGGAGGGTAGTATTTGGGATGTTAACGCCAAGCATAAATCTGGGTTTTTTTTTTTTTGCTTTTTGGGTCATACTCGGCCATGCACAGGGGTTACTCCTGGCTCTGTGCTCAGAAATTACCCCTGGCAGTGCTCAGGGGACCAGATAGGATGCTGGGAATTGAACCCGGGTTGGCCGCGTGCAAGGCAAACGCCCTACCCGCTGTGCTATTGCTCCAGCCCCAAGCATAAATCTGAAAGTGAGAAAACACGAGGTGTGAGAGCAGTGCAGAGGCAAGGTGGGTTGGAGAGGCTGAAGCCCCTCAGGAATTGATGGCCGGGCAGGCGGCAGGCCGTGCCCAGCTGGTATGTGGGATGGCGAGGGTGGTTTAGCGACTGAGGTTAGGAACTTCCTGCGCTTCGAAGCCAACTTCCCTCTGCTGCTGCCGTCCTCTGGGGGGTCGGTGCTGACCGGGCCGGCCGCAGCCCGGAAGCTCTGAAGGCCCTTCTCACGCTGGAGCCCGGTTCCTCCAGCCCCCGAGGAAGAAGGCCCGGCCGCGCGGTTTCGAGAAGATTCTGCAGACAGACGCACAGCCTTCGCCGCGATCTGGGTGCGTCTGGCCTTCAACGTGTGATTCTGAGAGTTGGAAGCGAGAAGATTCTAACTCAGAATGGCACGCGGGTGTGAAGCGCGCTGCCGTGCCAGCTATTTGCCTGTATTTAAAACACATATGGGTGATATTTTTAAATATCTTCGCTGTGTGATCGAAAAACATTGCAGTTGCTACTTCGTGGCCGTGGGTTTTTATGCAAACCCAGGGATGGAAGGATGAGTGTATGTTGTCCTTCCGTGGGCTGTGCTGGGGAGAATGTCACGGTGAAGTGGCAGCCCGAGAGAACGCTGAGCCGGGAGTTGGGGCCGGGCATTCAACATTTAACTGGGCGTGGGGGGTGTTGGCGAAGCTCCTTGGCTTCCTTTGCCATCCATGCCGCTCCTCTCCCTCCAAAGGGCTTGGGTGGGGCTAGTCCCCCTCGGCTGTGGGGGTGGGCACGTGACCCAGACCCAGCCAATCAGAGCTCCAACCCCTTGGCCCCAGATTGGAGGCAGGGACTCATTTCCAAGGCAAGTAACTGAGATTCAAACCGAGAACTACCAGGGACCGTTGGTAGAAGCCCTTCTCTGCGGCTCACATACCTAGACTGAGAAAGCTGTACCTGCAAGGCCATCTTTGTCACTATCAGAGAAGTCTGCTGGATGCAGCCATGACTGAAGTCCATTCTTGGACTACATTAAAAACAAAACAATGGTGTGTGTGTGTGTGTGTGTGTGTGTGTGTGTGTGTGTGTTGGGGGAGGCAGGAACAGGGTAAAATAGAACATAAAAAAATTCCTTTTTAATCATATGTCAAACTTCCCATTTTAACCATTTAACGGTGAATAATTCAGTGGTATTAAAAGTATTCATAATGCTTGCAACCAGCTCAAAGTTAATCATCACATTCAAACAGAGACTGTGCCCGTTAAGCCACCACTCCCCAGATCCCCTCAGGACTCGCCTCAGAAGCATAATGGACCTAATGACGGCAAACCATCCTTTTCTCTCTGTGCTTGTGGGTCCCAACAAACACATCCACCAGCACTGCCTTCTACGCCGAGTTGGTCCCAGTCCCCAAATCCCTTTTCTTTTTCTTTTTTCTTTTTGGCTCTTTTGGGTCACACACAGCGATGTTCAGGGCTTACTCCTGGCTCTGCACTCAGGAATTACTCCTGGTGGTGCTTGGGGGACCATCTGGGATGCTGGGAATCGAACCCGGACCAGTTGCATGCAAGACAAATGCCCTCCCTACTCTCTATCTCTTGGGCTTCCCAAGTCCCTCTCGTTCCTTTCTCCCCCACTGTGCCCCTGCCCTCCAGCCCCTGGTGTGTTCACAGAGTCTTGGTTGGGTTGTGTGAGTGTTTGGGGCCACCAGAACCCAGCCCCACAGTGCTGAGAGGGCCGCGGTGCCAGGGGACAAGCCCAGAACCTTGTGCGCCCCCAGCACCTGCCCTGCCCGTCAGCCACAGTCCTTCCCCCATTTGTGACGTCTCTCACCCGAGATGTCACATGAACGAAACCACAGACGTGCGACCACTGGGGCCAGGAGTCTGTCTGTGTTGTTGGCGTGTTCGGCGTGTCTTCGTTCTTCCTTGTTACTGGGAAGTGAGATTCTATTGTATGAATGTGCCTCAGTTTACCAATTCTCCAGTCCGGAGATGTCTGTCACCTCTGGTGCTCCGGATCAGTTTGACCCAATAAATCCCTTTGTCTTTTCTTAAACTGCTAGGAGTCAGGTTTCTGTCACCTGCAACCAAAATAATCCTGACACTATCGCAGAGAAGCCACTTCCCCCCCCTGACATGATTTCTTTTATTTGTGAAATGGGGGGGGTGTTATGCAAGATGGCTTTGAGAAGAAAGAAAGAACAGAAGTCTTGTCTCGAAATTGGGTTGAGAGGGGCCTGAGAGAGAGCACGGGGCTGAGGTACCTGCTGACCCCGGCACCATCTCTGATTCCCCGAGCACTGCCAGGGCTGACCGTGGAGTAGCCAGGGGTGACCCCCGAGCACTGCCAGGTTTGGCTCACAAACCAGCAAACAAAATTCAATGGGTTTTTGGGCCATGCCCATCAGCGCTCGTGGGTTACTCCTGGCTGTGTACTCAGGAACTGCCCCATATGGAGCCATGAGGGGTGCTGGGGATCGAACCTGGGTGGGCCACAGGAAACCACGCGTCCTCCCCACTGTCCTCCATGTAAAGGACGATTACTATGTGACGTTGCTATGGATCCCCCCCACCTGAGGCGGGGGATTCGGTGGCTCCGTGGAGGGTGCGGACCCTCCCCTCCGTGGGGTGCTAAGGTGCCCCGCTGTCTCGGCCCACAGAGCTCGGGACCCAGAACGAGTCCTCAGGCACTAACGACAGACCCCGTCTCTCTCCTCTGTAAGCCTGGAGATGGCTTTTATTTAAGAAAAATTTCCAATTCAACCAGTAACCTCCTGGCATTTTCTCCCGCGCTCCATCTGGTTCTGGAGACAGCGCGGCACGGAGACCGCACAACTTTGCGTCCCTTTCTCCAAACTTATGTCGGCGCACGCCGGTGGGGGGAGAAGTGACAGCTCTCGAGGGAGACGACAGCTGCTCCCCAGGGTCCTGTGCTCAGGGCTCTCCACGTGCAACCCCACCGCACGCCCAAGCCGATCTGCGGACTGGGGTGCTGTCACTCAGGACACCGAGTCCACGCAGCAGGAAGTGAGGCTTGAGCCCAGGGCCCTGGACGGCCAATGCCCAGGCTCTCAGCAACCTGATGCGCTCGGCAGACCACGGTGACTCCTTGAAACCGGCTCTTCTCTGAACCCAAACCTGTGCGGGCTCTAGATTCCTCCGCGAGCAGCAGCCTCGCACCTGGGGGTGGGCGACGTGCAGGGACGTGTTAAGATCGTGCACAGATGCTCGGGAACAGCCAGCTGTGTTCGCTTTGCAGGCGAGGCCTGGCACTCTACGTGTTTCTCAGACTGATCTGCGGTCAGCACTTCTGCTGGCGAAGGGACAGAGGCCAAGAGATGCCGAGGCAGTGGGTGAGTGGGCAAAGCTAGGGGCTCGCACCTCTAAACCTTTGACAGGGGCTACATTTCCTGAAGTTCCTGAGATTCTAGAACCTTCTGAGTCCATTCTTTTTTTTTTTTTTTGCTTTTTGGGTCACACCTGGCGATGCACAGGGGTTACTCCTGGCTCTTCACTCAGGAATCACCCCTGGCAGTGCTCAGAGGACCATATGGGATGCTGGGAATCGAACCTGGGTTGGCTGCGTGCAAGGCAAACGCCCTATCCGCTGTGCTATTGCTCCAGGCCCCTGAGTCCATTCTTGAGGAGAAGGGAGCAAGGTGAATATTTATAGCAGAATTCTCTTCTAGAAGACTCTAGTGGTCCACAAAGCGTTCCAGAGGAACAACATATGCTCCGTTTCCCTGGGCCCTAGGGCATGGGGCTGGCTCCCGTAACCCCAGGGGTTTCTCTGCGGAAGAGACAGGAAGCTGGTGGAAGTGGGACCCTCCTGCTATGTATGACAATGCAGGGCATGTCCTGGGGCCTTGAGGGCTGTCAAGGGCTTCTGTGCCAGAGGGAACATGCAGACGCAGCTTCCGGGACTGTGCTGCCATTCATTGCGGTCAAACAGCGTGTCCCAGGCCAGGACGAGAGTGGGGAGGGCACTCGCCTTGCATGCACCTGACCTGGGTTCGATTCCTGGCACCTCATAGAGTCCTCTCAAGCCTCTCCAGGAATAATCCCTGAGCACTGCTGGGTGTGGCCCCAAACACAACAGAACACACACACACACACACACACACACACACACACACACACACACATTGGGCATCTGGGTTCATTCTTGATGGGAAGAAAATCCCAGAGCCAGTTTTCCAGGGCGAGTTGGGTGGTAGGAAAGAATAAATTCAACCAACATGGGATTGAAAAGCCCCGTGAATGCTGGCTGTTTGTTGGCAGGAAGCCGGAAGGCAGGAGACTCGGGCTCCCTCAGGGTCGCCAGAGGCTGCCAGCGCTCCACACATCACGTCTGGTGGCCCAAGCAGCCTTCTGTCACCCCAACTCCAGCGTGTTCATTGAGCTCCAAGGATCCATCACCGCCTTCTCCCCAGCCTTTTGCTTTAGCACCTCACCTTCGATCCACAGGCGAGCTGCACCCAGAGCTGGTGATGGATCCCAGCCTTGTTAGAGAGGGGCCAAGGAGAGCCTGGCCTCCACTCTTGCCTTTCCCCAAGGCCCGTGGGGACCCTGCCTTGGAAGGAGAGGAGGGCCTGCGTCTCGCGGAGGCTCATCCGCCTACAGTTGTTTCTGTCTTTCACGGGGCATCTCACACAGAGAAGGGGCCTGGGAGCTTCGAGGCTGAGGGGCCGAGGAGAGAGAGCCTGGTCCCTCTCAGGGAGAAAGACGTCGCCCAAGACCCCCATCACCACCCATGAAGCCGGAGGGAGCTTGTCTGACGCCCTCCCCCTGCCCCATCGAGGGCTGGGAAGGGGCCCAGGAAGTCCGAGGCGATCCCGGGCACTCAGTGGATGTGTTGCTGCCCACACTGCCCAGGACAGTGTCCCTTGTCCTCTGCACCTGGGCTCCTGGGCTCCCTGGAGCTGGGAGCAGGGCCAGGAGGGTTACTCCCCAGGGCCCCCTGTAGGCTGCCGGGTGCGGCTCTCTGTGGGGGGCACAGATGCCCTTCCTGCCTGCTGCCCACATGGCCCTAGTGGTGCCCGATGGCAAGGAGCCCCCATGGCTGCCCTCCAGGGACCACAGCTGACGCAAGACATCAGCATTCCAGATCCAGATCAGTAAGTAAATGACGCAGAAACTTCAGTCCTCTATCAGCAGCGACAAGTAACTTATGTCACCCCTTCCTCCGCCCCCGCGGAGTCAGGATTGCCCAGTCCACTTGGTCAGAATCGGCCGAGGAGGCCGTTTGATGGAGTCCGCTGTTGTCATCTGAATTCATTCTAAATCCACGGGCCGCGGGCCATATCCTGAGGCATAATATCTTTTACGTGATAATGATTTTAGAAAAAAGAAGAAGAGACACAATTTCACATTCGCGTGTCCTGGATTCATGGCCCGTATTCTTGACATCCTTCAGTTAAATGGAAAACACTGGCTTTTGAAACTGTATTGATTTCAGAGGGCATATATTATTTTACTGTAAGTACCAATGTCTGTTGTACTTAATATACAATGGATTAATTTAAAATGCATTAGTTTAATAAAAATGCATAAAATAGAATAGAATTGCATTAGCTTCAATAAAAAATTCAATTTCATAAATATTATCTCGTGTTAAAATGCATTGATTTCCAGGAAAATATATTGGTCAAAGGTAATTTACATTGGTTTGAATGGAAATGCAGCCGGCCCCATACATATGCATTAGTTTAGTCAAACGTATCCGATTGTGTAAAATATCGGTCAGGCTGAAATGGATTCCGACCCTGTTGTTGTCGCCGCTGTTGTTTTATTCTCCTTCACGGAATAAATCTCTCCCACGCGGGCTTCGGTGTGGCCCCGCTCGTTTGAAGGCAGGCGGATGGGAGAGCCAGAGGGACGTTCCTGCAGCCCCTGAGCTCGTGGGTGGACAGACTGGCCACCGCAGCAGGGCAGACGGACTGGCGGCAGGCAGAGGCGCTCGGCCTCCCTGTGAGGATGCAGGACGAGCCTGCGGCCACCGCGGCCAGGGAGATGGCGCCTTCAGCACGGCGAGGCCCTAAGCCCAGACCGGAACCCAGGGAGCAAGACCCTAACGCTGAGCCATGCGCAGAGCACAGGAGCACAGCCCAAGCCACTCAGTCCGCGCCGCACCCTGTTGTCAGACGCACTCTGAGTATCCCTGTCACCCTGACTTCACAGCAGAGGCGTGTGACTGCTGGCAGGTGGCCGGGCTGGCATCCGAACCCAGCGCTGGAGAGGTCCCGCTCTAGTACCCGCTGTGATGCCCGCGGCAGGCACCACCATAGACGCAGCTCCTTTCTTTCCGCAGTAGGCTTGGCAGGGGTGCCGCCCCCAGGAAAAGCTGGAGCTGGAGAGGTGGCCCCAGCAACGCAGAGTCCCCCAAAGCCAGCCCGAACTGCCCTCATGCGCCCCCAGGACACCACCATTTGGAGGTTCTCAGGGACACGTGGCTGCCAGCTGCTCTGAGCTGGCTCAGCCCTGCCTTTCCCAGTCGCTGGTGGGTTTGCACCACTGGCTTCCCACACGCGGTTCCCCAGTCACACCCCAGAACACGGCCAGTCTCTCTCCTGGTTCCCTCACGACGACCGAAGGCAGCAAGCTCGACACCACGACAGTTTGGAAACGTTTGAGTCCACGTTTCTCTTGGTGGCCGGCAGTGGGTTGCATTTCCTAGTGTTTGACAGTCCGGCCCAGGCACAGGCCTAGCCCCAAGTCACCCGTGGGGTCAGGCGTCTCTGTCTGCATCCCGCTAATCTGGGCTAAGCCACCAGGGCCCTTCCCTGTCCAGTTCCCGCGGGCTCCCTCTGCGGCCGTCCCGGGTTTGTCTGGTCCTTCCTACCCGCTGGGGTCAAGCCCTGCATTTCCCCAAGCAGGCTGAGGCCACTCTGTGCACGGTACCGAGGGGGTGGGGGGAGGGCGGTTCCTTTTCTGTTTGGGGGGCGGATGCCACCTCCGACCTTTCCCACGGGGCAGCTGGCTACCGGATCCCCCAGGATCATGGTTTCCCTTTTTATGAGTCAGAAATCTGCAGGGGAGATAAGACTGTGTCTGGTTGAACAGAACAACGATTTAAAATGGAATCTCTAGATATCATTTGTTTTTCTATTACCTCCTCTTCCTGCAAGAGGAAATTGGGGTTTCGTTCACGCAAGCACTAGAAACTTTCCCTCCAGAACACACACGTTTCAAGTCAGGAGAGGGGAGAAAAGCGAGTCAGTTCCCTGATGAAAGGTTTGAGATCTGGATGACAATGGTGAACTGGCCAAAGTGCAGACCAGTGAGGAACCCATCTGCCAGACCCAGGGCCCAGGATGAGGGGAGGCTGGCCACAGGGGTGGGGGTCCCTGCTGTCTCCCATGGTGTCCGAGTCCCCCAGGCCTGGTTCACTGAGGTTCAGGGAAGCAACGTGGGAACAGGCACCTCAGTGCCCACCAGCACTACCACCAGAGGGTCTGGAGGTCCGGTAGTGCCCCCAAGTGAACCCCTCTGTGAGCCAGGTGGCGGAGGCAGGGGTCCCGAGGATGGGGCTGGCTGGCCGGGGCTTTTAGCAAACAGCCCGCATCCGGGGAGGACAAATCAAATTCACCTGAACTCCTGCTCTTAGGGTGCTGGAGTTCCAGGTGCTTTGGGTCTCAGGCCCCTAGAGTGGGCCCTGCAAGCTGACTTTGACTTCAGCCTGGTCCTAGGCCACTGTTCGCCAGATGCTGCTGTGATCTTCGCAGACCTGTGCAAAGCCAGTCATTTAGCTGAAGCCCAATGCAGGCAATGGCCCCTACAGCTTCCACTTGTCCTCAGGGCAGGGGTGACCGGATGTCCTGACCCTCCCCCAGTGTCCAGCTTTTTGTGCCCTGGATCTCCTGGGCCCGGGCAGTCCCTAAGCATGAACCCCATGCCCCTCATGGTTCTCAGTGCCACTCCTTCCTGTGCAGGATGAACACAGCTCCTTCCTGGACAGGCCATGCTGCCCGGGCCTGCAGCTCCGAGGACCCTGTGGGCGGCCCCGTGCTCTCACCTTGTGACTGTCCCATGGACCACGTCCCAGCTCTGCGGTCCCTTGGGTCTCCCTGGTACCCGCAGGCCAGAAGCAGGTGTGTGCAGGTCCAGTGGAGTGGACACAGAGTCGGCAGCAGCGGCAACACCGGGATGAGTGGGAACGGGGCGGCAGCGAGGCCGTTCTCTGCTTGGGGCCCACAAGTTGTGGCTGCCAGGTGCAGCCCTGGAAGGTGGAGTCCAGCCGCTCCAGCTGAGCCTGCCCACACACCAGCCCGCCTCCCGGACACCTGGGGCTCCTCCCAGAGTCAGCTGGAAGCGGCTGGAGACAGATGCACAGAGCTAGACCATTGTCGCATGCCTGGTCCTTCACCCTGATCCTGCTTCATCCGTGGAATGAGAAAACTGTTAAGGGCCACCACACACACACGCGCACGCACGCACACATGCACACACACACATACACATGCACACACACGATGGGGGAAAGGAGAGCCCTGCAGAGTGCTGAGCCCAGTCCTGTGTGTGGGTCCGGGAAGAACCCCCCATGGCAGCCCTGCCCATGGGGGGCAGCCTCCTGAGTAGGACTTGTCCCTTGGTTGGACCCTGCTGAGCCTGGTGACAGACCCCAGTGACAGACAAAGCAGGGTTCAAGTTCTGGCCTTGGGTGACCTTCCGAGGTCTCCTTTGTCCAGCCCTCATGTCATTCATTCATTTCTCTGTTATTCACTCACCATGTAGGAGTGGGTGTGGGCAGGAAAGTCCTGAGTCTGTGGCCACGTGTGGAACGCCCCGCACCCAGCCCCTTGATCAGGAAGGGCCTATCATTTCCTTTGATGACTGGTGTCCCCACCCTGGGCAGGCAGGGGTGTCTCAGTGGGCAGGGAATGTACACTCCATTTGCTGGCGTCACTCCCGGTGCTTTGCACAGGTTTCGTTGTGGTGCTCTCACAAGTGCTGACCCTGGGGGCTGGGCCTGGTGGGTGCTGGCCCACCCGTTATCTGAGGTTCGCAGGTTCTGGCTGTGGTGCCCACACATGCCCACCAGGGGGAGCCCCTCCCGCCCTCGCCCCTTGCTTCTTTCTCTGGTACTGGGTGCCCCACTCAGTGTCCAGGTCAGGATTCCAGTGTGGGTCTCCTGGATCCAGCGCCCACCTCTTCGGTTGGGAGCCCAGTTTCCTCTCCGCAAACTGCAGGTGAGACGAGCACTTTCCCAGGCATGGTGGGGATTCCCAGATGATGCCTCCAAGGCACTTGACCCCCCCTGCCTGGCTCACTTCAGAACACCTTTCAAGCTTCCGATTCAAGAGTCTCCTCCTCCAGGAAGTCTTCCAACTCTTGGGGGAGAAAATGAGCAAGGTGGCCCTGTGCTGCGTTCACACATCCTCCCAGGGTACCAAACCACAGTCGGCCTGACTATAGGTTTCTAGAATCTATTTTCACCTAACCTTAAGGGCAGGGGCAATGTCATCTGCCCTGCTCTGACTCCTGGGTGGCCCTCACTCAGCATCACCTGCTCAGGGAGCTAAGTCCTGGCTTCAAAGCGACCAGGGTCCGAGGGCATACCTGGTCTGTTCCCAGCTTGGGCAGGCTTGCCTGGAGTACCATGGGCACCATACAGGGCACTTTCTAGAAAGACCTTCCAAGCCTCTGGGGCCACTCCAGAAGGGTTCCAGACCCAGGCTCTCCCCTCCTGATCCAGCAGCCCAGATCGCTGGACTTGCAGCTTCTAGAAGCTTCACATTCCATCTCCCCGAGCACAGGCTCACTCTCCAGTCTGCCACCGGACTCAGCGATGCGCCAGGCTAAAAATACCGCTGACATTTTGGGAGGCCTGTTGGGGACGGAGCTGCTCTCCGGGAGGGCACGGCTCTCTCTGAAGACTGAGCAGGTGCACGCCTTCGCCGGCCCGCTGCTTTCCTGCTCTCCACGCCACCCCCCCCCCCCGACCCCGAGTGCTGCAGCCCCACTGCCCAGCACTCACCGCGGGTGCTGGGTCATGTCTGTGGGGAGACGCAGTGGGGCTAGCAGGGAGGGACTCTGGAGCCAGGCTGCCGGGCCTGACTCTGGCCCTGGCCCGCCAGAGTGAACACTCCGGCTCAATCTCCTCAGCTGTGAAATGCAGTGATGAAAGTGCCCAGCTCCTGGGGTGAGTCTGGAGGAAGAGGGCAGCACCGCAGCCCTGCTTCCAGATCAGTGCGGATAAGCATGGTGAAGAACTGGCTTGGACAGACACAGGGGTCCTGCATTTGCCATCAGCAGGAATCTAGCTTGCCCTTTCTCGCCACATTTCTGTCTCTGGGCCTTAATCCCAGGCAGACGTTCCCTCGTGGTGGCAAAAGGGCTGCCCAGAGCGCTTCTGACCTCTCCCTCCCTCCAAAGATCCGGCTCAAAGAGGACTTGCTTTTTCCTTCTCTAACCATTTAGCAAAGAAGCCAGGAGCGGTTTTCGTCGGCCTGCCTTTGAACGTCCCCTTTCCTGCCCCAACCTTCCTGCTCTTATCTGCCAGGGTCAACCCTGGAAGGAACAGATTAAACACGCGCTGGCCAGCTCCCCAGAAAGCAGGTTGGCAGATGGAGCGCGCTGATTGGTGGGCCTGAATCACGTGGCCTTGAGGCCAAGCTTCTGATTGGCTGGCCGAGTTACGGTTGGAGGTGCTAAGGTTGGAGGTGGCATTGCCCCAGATGCTGCCAGGTGGGGCGGGCGGGCAGGGCTGCTGGTGGACAGTCCCAGGAGGAGGGATGGTGGGCCCCGTGTGCGTGGTCACAGGCGTCTCGTTCCTCTGCTGCTCTGCCCAGTGGCAGCCAGTGACCAGCTCCCTCTGGTTTGTCCCTAGTCACGGTGCCCACAGAGGCCACACTGGCCCCTTCTTGAGCTGGGTCTACGCTACCCCCGCTGTAACCCCTGCCCTGCTGGGGAGCCCCGGGGTCCCGGCTGGAGGGGGTCAGGGAGCCAGTCCAGAGACGGCCCACCTGGCCTGGAGGACCCTTCTCTGCAGCCGTGCCGACAACATGTGTGTGCCAACGCACATGCCTAGGACCCTCGTGGGCACTCCCCCCAGTCTGTCATAAATATAAATATAATATGAGGATGACGCTGGAAATTAATGGGAATCATTTCCCAATAAATATAGTCCGTTAGTGAGGTGCTCCAGGCCCGCTGATGGGAGATATATTTGGGTAAAATATGGTGTTTTTATCAGTTGGGAGCTGGGGCGGGCGGGGAGGGGGGAGGGTGCACAGAGGTTATAAATCTCCCCGGAAGAAGTATCTTTTATGATTATTCAATTCCACAGTAGCTCTAAAAGCCTAAAGTGGATTCATATTTACAGTTCCTGGAAGCACCTGGATCTTATATGCTGAGGGAAGAACTGGCATTAGGGAGCTCCTAGTGAGAATGACTGACTGCGGGAGGGGGGCCTGGGCCGGGGGTCTCTGGGACGGTGTGGTCCACGGGGCAGTAACCAGCCACAGTGACGGCGGGTGACCCTGGCCCCTCAGAGGAAAGAATCCTGCTCCCGTCATTTGCCCAGAATTTCCCTGAGTGAACCTCGCATCATTTTAAAGACACCCTTTTATTAATTCACGTTTTCTGCAAACAAAAGTGATACCCATCAGCCATCCATTAGCCAAAATTCTAAACTTCAAAGCATGCCGAAGGCCACGAATTTTCACCGCTAGCACATTCGGTGGCAATTTATATTCCTTATTCGCCCACTTTGTGGGCATGTTTCTACCTGGCACCGCAGGAATGTGGCTGTGTCTGATTACAGGAGCTGTCCAGCCCTCGCTGCAGCCTGAGATAAGACGCACCCCAGGCCTCTCTGCCAGCCCCGCAGATTCTGAATTCTGAAATACGCCTTCCCCAAGGGCTTCAGATAAGGGATGGTTTGGACTTGCTGCTTGCAATTTTAAAAAGTCAAATGACAGAACAGAGAAAGTCAAACTCTTTAGGAACGAAAAAAGTCACCATGGAACCAACGTGAGCAACGTGTCTAAATATTCACAGAAGACGTGGCCATGCCCCGCGTGGAAGGTGCCACTGAAGTGGGAGTGAGCCTCCTCTCACAAGGGGAAAGGC
The DNA here is from genome assembly GCF_029834395.1 of Sorex fumeus. Lineage (NCBI taxonomy): Eukaryota > Metazoa > Chordata > Mammalia > Eulipotyphla > Soricidae > Sorex > Sorex fumeus. Next base: position 2,197,964 of record NW_026606212.1, on the reverse strand, counting down.
GGGGGTCTTGGTGCTGTGAGGCCCGTGGCAGGATATCCCACTGGCCCTGGTGGGAGGGTTAGTCGGAAGGGCTTTCAGGGGGCAATCTTTGAAACCCACTTTTGAAATGTGTGTTCATCTTTGGGTGCAGTGTTTTGTTTGTTGGAGTTTATTTTGCCATTAGCTATACGTACAGTCCAGCGCAAAGATACTGGTTGGACTTAGGTTTAAAACAGAAAAAAAAAAAAAACGCACAAAAGCAAAGTGCCAAGTATCCATGAGAAAGAGTTAGCTGCACAGACGTGCCAAAGCATATCAGCCCCCGGGGCCCGGAAAGGAGCTAAAATGGAGGAGGGGGTGACTCAGGGCAGAACTCGAGCCTTGTGTATGTGAGGCCTTGGATTTGATCCCTGTGCTGCAACTGACACAAACAGCAACCAAACCACCCAAAAAGACATGAGGGAGATGACACGGACCGTTTGGGGCCCTGCCATGGTACCCTGTGGGCCGACTGAGGAAACTCCATAGGCCTGGCTCACGGTCTCACCCGCTGACATATGTCAGTCATACTCTCTGTGGCCAGAAAGACTTCTGAAAGCTTCTACTCCAAACTGCGGCCAGACTTCTATGAAGGTGGACGTAGGGGGAAGGACATTCTCTAGATTTTGTGCATTTATGTAATGATGTAGTTATCTACAATGAGGGAAAGGACACCAGACCTCTCCCCACCCTGACTCATTTCCACTCACTTAACTGGCTCCTCATTTTGTGGACAACCTGGTGTTCTTCCCATGTTCTTAGCAGCACTATGCATAACAGCAGAGACGTGGATGCAGCCCAGCTGTCTACCAGTGAGTGGACAGACAAAAGGTGGTGTGGCCACACAATGGGACCTGATTTATCTGCATAAGGGAAGGAAGGGCTTATGTGGATTAGGTGGTAGAGCATTTGCCTTGTATGAACAAGACCCAGAGTCACTTGGCCCCTGAGTACTGCTGAGTTTGGCCTCAATGGGAAAAATATTTCAATGGGGATCAGAGGGGTAACTCAGTGGCAGAAACACACTGGCCTTGTGTGAAGAATCGGGTTTGATCCCAGTACCCATGTGTGCTCTAACCAAGCACTGCAGCCATACGTACGCATGCACTGACATTAGGGCATGTGCCCTGCTAGCACAGTAAAGTAAAGTAAAGGCCCTCCCGTTGATCATCGATTTGCTCGAGCGGGCCCAGTAACGTCTCCATTGGAGTTACTGTGTCTGGCATATCGAATACTCTCGGTAGCTTGCCGGGCTCTCCGAGAGGGGCGGAGGAATCGAACTTGGGTCGGCCATGTTGGCTGCATGCAAGGCAAACGCCCTACCCACTGTGCTATCGCTTCAGCTCCAGCTCTAGCTACTGCTAGTACAGTAGCTAGAGATATCCAAGCAGCACTGCGGGTCCACCCAAGCACCACATGCTCTGAGGAGTGCCACAACTAAATGGGTGTGTTCCCCTGTGAGCATGAACACAACACGCTGCACCTTGTACCCGCACCACAACAAGCACCTATGACCCCCCCAGTCATCACTGCAGCACAGTAGCACTGTTGTCCTGTTGTTCATCAATTTGTTCGAGTGGGTACCAGTAATGTCTCCACTGGGAGACTTGTTGTTACTGCTTTTGGCATATCGAATATGCCACGGGGAGCTTGCCAGGTTCTGCCATGCGGGCGAGATACTATCGGTAGCTTGCTGGGCTCTCCAAGAGAGGGACGGAGGAATCGAACCCGGGTCGGCCGCGTGCAAGGCAAATGCCCTACCCGCAGTGTTATCGCTCCAGTCATCACAATGGCACAAGGAGCCCTTGCGAGAGGATGCGTGAGCCCTGAGGACCTTAGGCGGAGCAAAATAAATGTCCAAAAAAATCCACCCAGTAGGACTCCCTACCAGTGAGGTGCCGAAAGCAGCCAATTCCATGGAGATAGGAAGTGGCATGCAGGTAAAGTCCCTGGAGACAGGAAGTGGCATTCAGGTGAAGTTCATGAGACAGGAAGTGGACTGCAGATACTGGGGACTGGGAACTCACTTTTTAATGAGATTCCTTCGGGTTTTGCAGATGATGCAGGTGTTCTGGCGATGGAGGGCGTTGATGGGGTACACTGTGGATGCGTTCCACCCCACCACTCTCAAAGTGATTAAGTGGTTAAGTGTTTTGCTCTGCGCATTTCACCACAATAGAACAGCAACTGTTCTTTTTTGAAGTTTCACTGTTCATCAATTTGTTCGAGTGGGTACCAGTAATGTCTCCATTGGGAGACTTGTTGTTACTGCTTTTGGCATATCGAATATGCCACGGGGAGCTTGCCAGGTTCTGCCATGCGGGCGAGATACTATCGGTAGCTTGCTGGGCTCTCCGAGAGAGGGACGGAGGAATCGAACCCGGGTCGGCCGCGGGTTTAGACTCACAGGCCCCTGTGTGCTGGTTCCATGTTCCTGTCCACAGGAAGGAGGCTGCAGCTCTCGGACCCGGCTCAGCCTCGGGGCTGGGTCTCTGCTGGCCCCGCCGGCCCTCACTGGCAGCCGCCCCGCGGGGTGGCACCATCCATTTCACCAGCCACCCGTTGATGGACATCTGGGCTGCTTCCAAATCGGGGGCCTTATGTTATGAAAGATTTTTGTCAACCAAACTGAATTTGTTAAGTAATAATTAATTCGTTTCCCCATTTTTTATTCATCAAAGACACACAAACTGCAGACCAGGGCTTCTGATGAGGAAGAGCTGTGAGAGTCCTAGCCAACAGCTGGGGGGGGGGTGCACCGGGGAACAGGGAATGGCGTGTTCAGGGAGGGGGATGCAGGAGCGTGGGTGGGCTGACCAAGGGAGAGCACAGTGAGCCCCCTGGTGGGGGGTGCTTCTTTTTGTTAAGTAGGCAAAGGTGCAAAGCCAGACCCCACACAGACAGGGGAGGAACTCCTGGGGCAATGGACAGAGCGACTCTGGGGAAGGGTTTTCAAGGCACAGGAAGAGCAGCTGCAAAGGCTCAGAGGTAAGGGAGGGGACTCGGGTTTGGGGTCTGTAAGATCTGTTCTTTCCTGCCACCCTCCGGGAATTGTTTGGAGGATAATTTAAGTACTGCCACCTGGTAGGGGCCAGAGGCGGTCTCTAATGTTGAGGTGGGAGGAGCCGGGTCTCTGGTCTGTCATCTCGGCAAGCGTGAATGTTTGGGGCTGACGGCTGGAGCTGGGAAAGAGCTTCAAGGCCCAGCTGGGGCAAGGGGGAGATCAAAAAGTTCTGCCAGGTCAATGGAGCTGGGAACGGGGATCCTCTGCCTGTATCCCCCTGTTTCCGGCAACTCAGCAGCCACGCCCATAAGCCACCTCTGGCTGGCCTGGTGCCAGGTAATTTTGTCATCGGCCTTGATCCAGAGTCACATGTCCTTCTCGCCAGGAAGGGAGCATAACACGACACACGCCATAACCACGCCACCAACCCTGCACCAGGCTGTTTCATTCAGGCTGCCACCGAGAGGGGCGGGTAGGACCCCTCCCCACCCCAAGCGACCCAGCCCCAGCAGCTGAAAACCTCCAGAACTCAACCTCTGCCATGCTCACAGCCGCTCTCCACACGCTCGGGCCGAGTTTCACCCAGAAGTGAGTGTATTTCGGGACCGATAACTCATACCTCACACCACACATACTCCAAGAGTACCATGCCACATTTTATGGGGTTTGAAGTAGGAGGGAACCAATCCTAGAGGGAAATGTTTTTTTTTTACAGATACATATATGTATAGATAGATAGATAGATAGATAGATAGATAGATATGCACCCAAGGCTCAACCTTTAACAACATATCAGTGATTTCTTATAGAAGGGCTTAATGGCCCCTGGGTGAAACATGACCATTTTCACACTCTTTCCTCTAAGGAAACTTTTTGGAGCATTTTCAATGCTTTTTCCTAACAAACAATACAAAACAAATTACTTTGGTTCTGCTTTGGGGCAGGGGGTGTGGGGGGGTTCAGGATGGAAACACCTGAAATATGGTGGAGGGAAGGTGTAATGGTGGTGGGATTGGTGTTTGAATATTAAATATAATCAAATATTGTGAACTACTTTATAAAAATAATAAATTTCTGCAGGGCTGGAGGGATAGTACAGCAGGTAAGGTGCTTGTCCTGCATCCAGCCGACCTAGGTTTGATCTCTGGCATCCCTAGATGGTCCCCTGAACACCTCCATGTGTGGCCCTAAAACAAAACAACCACAAAAAAGTTCTGCCAGTTTCTTTCATGCAGAAATTAAGAAACTATGGGAACCTTTAATATCACAAGTTTCATTTGACTTCCCCAGAAAGCAGCAGAGCAGACGGGGTTTCCTGAATCGATTTGCACAGGGGACCCTTCCTCCAGAGCAGCCTAGAGAAACGGGGTTACAGGGTCTCAGTGTGGGAATCACCAGACGTCACCTGTTTGTTCAAGCTGACCTTCTTCTGATGGGAGGTGCATGCTGGCATCTTGATCGGACTTAAATGTGCCCATCAAAATACCAAATCTGGGCTGGAGCGATAGTACAGCGGATAGGGTAACACCTTGCATGTGGCCAACCCAGGTTGGACCTCAGGCATCCTGTATGGTCTCCTGGGCATCACCAGGAGTGATTCCTGGGTGCAGAACAAGGAGTAAACCCCCTGAGCACAGCTGGGTGTGACCCAGAAAGCCAAAAAAATAAATAAATAAAAATAAAAAACCGAATTGCCATTTATCAGTGCAGTGATTTACTTAGGTGGGTGCTGGGGGAGTGGGAAAACTGGGGGAAGCGGGAAACACCACCATGGGTGGCACTGGTACCCTCTCGGAAGGCACATTTCCACCCACTCCCTGGAACATCTCGGCGAGGGTTCATGCTGGGGGTCCCGCCTTACGGGTGAAGGCCCAATGTTACAGACAGGAAATGGCCTGGCCCAGGCAGACAGCAAAGAGATGGAAAAGCCTGACTCTGGGTCATCTCCGGACACTGATCCCAAAGACTCATGCCACGTGCTCTGCGGGCAGGGTCGAAGGAGAAAGGCACAGGAGAAGCAACAGTCCACCAGGTGGGGCGCAGAGTGCTCCGGGTCCCAGAGAAGGAGCGCTGGGCTAAGAAGGACCAGGGCTGGGGGAGCATTCTGCACCCAAATATCTGAGGATGGGCCCCTCGCGGCAGCAAAGCGGGAGAAGGAGCCTGGCCTGGGACCCAGGACAGACACGGTCCTCCAGGGCCTCCCCGGCCTCTCTGACTGGTGCTCCCGGACGCGTCCCTGGGAGCCAGGCGAAGCTTCCACTCACCTCTGATTCCTGGCGCCTGGCGCAGGACCCCGCTGGCTGTGATGGAGTGAGTGGGACGGTAGGTGGGGCCGCGAGCGGGGTGTGGCGGATTGAAGCTGGCACCAGCACAGCAGCCCTTGAGACATATTTTCCCAGCTTTCCACTCAAGTCCCGAAGATGGCAGGAAGAGTTGAGAGCTCACAGTACTGACACGGGGACTGACAGGCGCCTGATGCCAGGAACCGGGAGGAATTTCCATAAATACGGGGCAGATGGAGCGGGGCTGAGACACACGACTGGGAGCCTCGTCAAGCTTTATCTTCTGAAACAGGGCACCCCTCCAGAGCGAAAGGAGGTAGGAAAACACTCCTCCCGCTTCCTCACTTGCAGCCCCAGACTCTGAAACAGAGGCTGTGTCGGGAGGAATATGGGGCCGGGGTGTCGGGTGGGGGGGATTTCCTTCACTGCTTGGGGTTGATTTTTGTGGGCAAATATTTCTATCACTTGGAGACAAATTTCCAGAGGGCATCAGTGGGGTGGGAGGAATAGACTAGAAGGAAAAAGGTTAGAAATGGCCTCTAGAGAGCTAAGGTGAGGGATGCAGAGAGAGAGAGAGAGAGAGAGAGAGAGAGAGAGAGAGAGAGAGAGAGAGAGATACAGACAGACAGACAGAGAGACAGAGATAGAGAGAAAGAGCGAGATCTGGGATCTGAGGGTTGTGGGGCACCCCATGAGCACCTTATGCCAAGGAACCAACCTGACAGTGACAGAGAAAAGAGCCCTTCCCATCCACACAGTGACAAAAGACACCAGGCTGATGAGTGCCACTTCCTACCAGACAGACTGGCCCTTCCTGGGCGCAGACTCCAAGGGGCTGGGTCACGGCTACTTTAGAGTGAAGTAACAAGGACCATCCTGCATCGGTACTGAATACAAATCAGAGAACACCAGGACGAACCAGAAGTGTGCCATAAAGGCAGATTACGAGGAATCTGCCTCTTTAAGACTCTCTACAGGGCCCAGGAGGGAAGGAAAGGAAAGAACTCACTTTATGCCATGTAAAAACAATGTGAAATGTAAAGAGGAAAAAAAAAAAGAATCAAGGAATCGTTTCAATAAAACAAGAGCAGACGTGTCTATGGACAGCCTAGACAGAAATGAAAACAAAAAAAAAAAAGGCAACAAAAATGGCAATGACAGAACTAAACTCCCCGGCAGAGGCAGCGAAAGTATGGCACTGAGCTCACGCAAAATCAAAATCCGTCGCGGGAGCCAAACTAGAAGCTATTCTAGAATAAAGAGAAGGACAAGATGGTGAAAAGTTTTGAGCAGGAAAAAAAAATTACTTAAGAATAAAATCAGCTTATGGATAATGGGTATTCATAAGGGGGAAAGAATGGAAAGAAACGAGGACAAAAAATCGTCGAAAAGATTCTAGGTCAGGAAAATATGGCTCAAGAACTCGGGGGACAAGAGCATAGCACGTTCCAGGCAAAATTAAGTGCGCAGACGCAAGTGTGTATTTCGTGTAAGTTACCGTTGCTTTGTAATGGTCCTGCCACTCATCATCCTTCTAACCGCCAAGTGCTTTATGATCGATCTAACTTCAGAAATCACAAAGTCTTGGGTTGGAGCGATGGTTCGACAGACTGAACACAGGTTCGCATGTGGGAGACCTGGGTTTGAGCCCCAGAACCACACGGTCTCCTGAGCACTGAGTCGGGAGTAGCCTGAAGCACTGCCAGCCCCGGCCTCAAAGCAAACAAAACCCAACAACAAAGCTCTTGGCACATCACTGTCCTGGTCAAACCAAGGGACACTCAGAGGGAGAAAGTCTCCTTCCCAGCTGGGGGAGGGAGGGAAGGAACAGGGAGCCGCCACCTTGTGAACAAGTGCCCCTATGGTGCACAGAGCCTGGAAAATATTTGAAGGAAAAATTTAGAAGGAGCCAGGTTCCAAAATACAGATCACCTGAGAAAAATAAAAACTATTCCCCTGACTGGCAATGCTAAATGCTAACCCTAAATGCTAAACCAACACTTCCAGAATGATGGGGGGCGGGCAGTGATCCAGTGGTCTCATACGCAGTTAAAAGTTTTGTTTTTGTGCTCGGGACTGACTCCAGGCTCTGTGCTTAGGGATCACTCCTGGGGGGGGGCGGGGAGGGACATATGGGCTGCCAGGATTGAATCCAGGTCAGCCGTATGCAAGGCAGGAGTCCTACCCCGAGGTACTATCTCTTCAGCTCCTCAGCTAAACGGCCGCTCATGTGTGACAGCAGCGGAAACAGACTCTCACAGAATGAAGGACTCAGGAACTAATTCTCAGGTGGTCGCTTTGAGAAAGCGAACTCTGATCACCCAGGGAGTGAGTCCAGTCAAAGGGGCGTGAGTGGGAGAGCCAGTGGGTGGGGGTCTCTGCTCAGGTCCTGGACTAACGCTGCTCCTAGTAGTCCCCCTGCCGAGGTGGGGGAGATCCTGGTGCACCCAGGAAGCTTGGGGATGGTGGAGGCTGCAGGCCGGGTCCAGAGTTCCCCGCTGCCCGCTGTGCTCTGGGCTCAGGCACGGCCAGGAGAATGAGGCTCTTTCCTGGCTGGGCTCCTGGTTCAGGCTGGTTCCGAGCAACCAGCGAGAAGCGCTGAGGGTGATTTGGTCACAGATGTGAGCGCTGGCTTGCTTCAGGTGGGCGGGACTTTGTCTCTCAGGTGTCTAAGATGCCAAACGGGCGGCCCACCCTGTACCCTGGCCTCATCCCCTTTCCTGCCCCTCACCATTTGTCATTCCTGCTGCCCCTCTCTCCCGGGGTCAAGTCTCTGCCCTCGGAGTAAAGCACCAAACTTGTTCCTCCCATCAGACAACGAGAGGGCGCTTAGACAAGGGTCTGTATCTGAAGTGTCCCATGAGTGAATGTGGGTGGTAGGGCTGGAGGTAGGGCATTTGCTTTGCACGCGGCCGACCCAGGTTTGATTCCCATCATCCCATTACTCCAGCAGGAGTAATTCCCAAGTGCATGGGCCAGGAGTAACATCTGTGCATCGCTGGGTGTGACCCAAAACGCCAAAAAAAAAAAAAAAAAAAACCAAAAAACACATAAACTAGAGGGTGGTGTTGGAAGTCCTAGCCCTGCAGGGCGCTCAGGCCTGGCACACTACCAACCCACGTCTGATTCACAGCCCCCTCTACATCCCCCAAGCACGGCCAGGAATGAGCCCTGAGCACAGAGCAGGGAGTAAGTGGAGCACTGAGTGTGACCCCAAAACGAACAAACAAACAAAAAGCCCACGCCCTGCTGTGTGCTCACTGGGGGTCAGACTGCAGGCCGCGTGCTCTCACGCCAGGCGGCGGCACCCCTTCCCTGCACCCTGTTAGTTGCTCCGGGCTCCCTGCATTGCCCTTTAGCGTCAAGGCGAGCACCACAACCATCATTTTAACGAAAATTGCATTTCTCTTAAGTTTGTGCAAATCACTCTTGAATTTATGCAGTCATTGAAACCGTGTGCGACAGACATGTTGAAAGAAGTCAGGCTGGGTCTGAATTCAGTTCTGAATTCGGTTCTGCGAAGAGGAGGTACAGAAGATCAAGTCAGATTAGTGACTCTCCCTGGGGGATTATTCTTGGGCCAGTGCTTGAGCCGAGTGGCCACTTGCCCACATTCACTCATGGGACACTTCAGACACAGACCCTTGTCTAAGCATCACGCCTTAACTTACAGGTTTGGTGCTGGAATATCACGTGCGTGAAACCCTCCCATGCATAGTCCTGTAAATCACGGTGCCCACAGTTTCTTTGAATTATTAGAAAAAATAATTTGATTATTAAAAGACAAAATACCTGGTTTCTTTGCAATGTGTGTCGGTGTTAAAATCTCCCCATTTTCTGCTGCCTCTGGCACTGCTGTACTTTGTTTCATCGGGAGAAACGTGTCTTCTCTGTCCCTTGCTTGGGGCGGTTGGTGGGGAGGTGCTGCTGGGAATGGAACCCGAGGCCTCACACATACAAGGCAACTTCTCTATCCCTGCAGTGCATCCCAAGCTGCTATTATTCTTAGTTTCTGGGCCACACCCCACAGTGCTCAGAGCTTACTCTTGGTTCTGAGCCAGGAGTCACTCCTGGCAGGGTTCTGAGGACCCTGTGTGGTACAGGATTGAACCCGGGTCACAGTCGTATGCCAGACTAGTGCCTTATCTGCTATACCGTCTCTCCAGCTCTTACATTTTTTTAAATAGCAGAAATACATTCAGTGACACAATGGGCCAGCAGAGATACCCCACCCCAATGCTCAGGAGACCATATGGTGCCAGGGAACCAACCCAGGGTCTTCCACATGGCAGGCATGTTGCCTACCACTGGATTGTTCCCCCATTCGGTCGACTTAGGGCGGGGGGTTGGTTTTTTGTTGTCATTATTGTTTTTGGCTCACAACTGGTGGTGCTCGGGAATCACTCCTGGTGGCCATGGGGGACCATGTAGGGTTCAGGGGATCAAAGTCGGGTCTACTGCAAGCCAGGCAAATGCCTGACCCTCTGTACTATCTCTCCGGCTCCCCTGACAATTTATTTTTAAGGAACACCTTTAAATTACTTTATGGATTACCAGGCACTGGAGCACGTAATTTAGAAAGGAAGCCAAGACCCACATCCAGGTGACAGTAGTGGTTTCGGGGGAGATGGTGTGAAGGGAGAATCTAGCTTGCGGACGGATCCCTGAGGCAGAGGCTGATAGGGAGGGTGGGATGCCCAGCTCGTGTGGTTTGGCAGAAGGGGAGTGAGTATTTAGGAATTCTGAGCAGAAAAGAAGCACAGCTGACCACTCCGAGGGCCCAGAGAGAAATATGGTGGGGTGACCCAGATGGGGCCGAACTGCTGAAGGCCAGGCAACGGTTTGAGAGCCCCTAAGTATCGTGGCCAGTGGGATAAAGAGGAGGAAGCAACAAAGTCCTGCCTAGAAGGACACGGGCCAGAGTGAGGCCCCCCCCCCAAGCCAGAAGCCCAGCTCCCCACACTGGGCTGGCCTTAAGACTTCGCTCACCAAGCCCCCTGCCTCTCCCCTTCAGAACTGGTGCTGGTAAGATCACTCGTTGCCCAGGATTGGCCAAGCGGAGGCCCATTGGGCACTGCCCTAATGTCTAGGGCTTAGTAGGTGCTCAGTAAATGAGACCTCGTAAAGATTGCCGTTAGTGTTCTAATCGTCCCATGTATTAGATATGCTTAAAATCCGAACAGCGGGGCTGGAGCGATAGCACAGCGGGTAGGGCGTTTGCCTTGCACACAGCCGAACTGGGTTCGATACCCAGCATCCCATATGGTTCCCTGAGCACTGCCAGGACTGATCCCTGAGTGAAGAGCCAGGAGTAACCCCTGTGCATCGCCGGGTATGACCCAAAAAAGCAAAAATAAAAGCCGAACAGCACCCCGAGTGGGCAGAGCACATGCCCAGCGGCCACAAGTTTGAGCCCGGCCATGACATGGACCTTGGGCCCACGCCCCGGCACCTCGCTGGGTGTATGCACTGAGCAGACCCACACCAGCAGGCTGTCGCACTGGGTGAGGCTCTGGGGAGCCTTGAGCACTGCTGGGGTGACCCCAGCTTTAAAAAAATAATGAAAGACAGCCATGGGGGGGCGCCCGGGAGGAAGGCGCAATTCATTCACTTTTCAGTTCACATGGCACAAATGGGCACCCGGGACCCCTTTCCTGCTGCTCGAGGCTGCTGACAGCCCGAAGCCCAGGACAGGCTCCCACAGAGCACTGCTGCTGCCTACACGGCGGAGAAGGTAACCTGGGTCCTGTGACCCAGGTGCTGGGCCGGACTGTGCGTAGCCCCATCTCCCCTGAATTCCGCAGAACGGTTCGTCCCAGTGACCCTGAACTGTGAAATTCCCCGCGGGGTCCTCTGGGAAAAGCTCACGAGAGAGAAACACTCCAGCTTTCTCTATCATAACAACAATCAAAGCATCAGAATGTTAGCACACGCCAAGGGGGATAATTTGGGTGGAAAGGGAAAAGGCTCTGTACCCAGTATTTTACTGTTAAGGGCAAATTTGCAGAGATTTGGAAAATTGGGTGCTGTGTGGAGTAAACACACTGAGCAAGTTTTCAGCTACAACACAGCTGAGCTCCAGGGAACGGGGTTTGATAGTTAGTGTCAGCATAATGAATAAAAAGAAAAAAAGAAGAAGAAGAAGCAGCTCCAGAATGTCTGTGCGACGCTGTGAAGTTAAAAACTGTGCCTGCGGGGTTTTTTTTTTAAAGCAATTTCCCTAGCCACCGTGGCTAATAATATCTCATTTTGTGAACTCCAAAAGGTCTTTTTAAAAACGACTGTGACATGTTATTTCTCAGCTTAAACTTTTTTAATGACCTCCCCTTAACTTGAAGATCAAGCTGAGGCGAAGGGCCTGGAATGCAGGTCCTTCACGACGGGCCCTGATTACTCCCGGAGCTGGGCCTGGCCAGTGGGCGGAAACGACTGAAGAGAGGAAGGCATGTCCACTCCGGCTCTCAGTGCTCCTGCTGGCTGTTCCCTCCGTCGGACCCAGTCCACACGCCGGGCAGCGCAGGGCAGATGCTCCTAACACCGGACGTGCTTCTTGACTGCTGCGGGGCCACCGCTGTGGAGGCGGGACTTGAACCCAAGGCCTCCCGCGTGCAGGGTGTGCGCTCTGCCACGTGAGCCCCGTCCCTGGTCCATCATTTAACTTTCTAATATGAAACTCAATATATGACAGCTATATTCTGTGCTGAGAGACGTATTTCACCAACATAAATTTATAGTTATTTAACATCTCATTTATTCACTCCAGGCTAAAGTTGTCTAAAGTTGTCTCTGAACGTACTTGCCTGCGTCGTTCGCATCAAATATAGATTATCCACCTTCCTGCCAGGAGAGGAGCGTTGCCTTAAACACCCTCAGAGTCACGTCTATGGAATCTATCGGTCCATACATTTCAATTACCTTTTGGAAGTTCTGGGTGCAGGATTCCTTGGTCCCCATAAAACCCCTGACAAGCCTACGGTTCTTTCCAAAGCAGATACCCATCAGAAGCGGTTCCATCAGACATGGGGAGTAACAGCCCGTGGACTTCCTGAGGCTCACACCGACAGCTCCCCGCCAATCTGCCTGCTTCTGCCGGTCCCACAGCACCAATGCCCAGGGCCAGGACCCACCCGGTAGGAGGCAGAACCAGCCAGAACTGCTCCCTCCCTCCCGCAGAGGGTCCTGGAGAAAGGGCAGGAAGCGTGGAGAGTGTCTGTTTCCTTTGTCAGTGGGGTGTCCTGCCTCAGACCACCGATTAACTGCTCCCTGTGGTTGTTGGTGACAAAAATCCAGTTCAGAAAGGCCCAATCGGGTGGCATTGAAGAATCATTAGCAGCGAGGTGGTAATAGCAGCCTCACGTGACTAGGAACTTTGGGTGTGTGTGTGTGTGTGGGGGGGAGGACTCAACAGAAAGAGCTGGACCCACACAGCTGCATATGAGAGCACAGCCCCACGGAACACACTGTCCTCTTCCCCCTTCCTCCCTCCCTCCATCTCTCTGAGGAGGGCATCGCTCCTGGCCAGCTTGACCCAAACAATCACCATGCCAGGAAAGGAACCAGCCTTCCTTCCTTACTTCCTTCCTTCCTTCCTTCCTTCCTCCCTCCCTCCCTCCCTCCCTCCTTCCTTCCTCTTTCTTCTACATTTCTTTTTTTTAAATTAAATCACCGTGACCATTACAAAGCTGTTCATGATTAGTTTTCAGTCACGCAATGTTCCAGCAACACCCATCCCTCCACCAGTATAATTTCCCAGCAATAATGTTCCCAATCTCCCTCCCCCAGCCTCCAATTCCCACCCCCCGCCCCAGTCTGCCTCTATGGCAGGCACCTGTCTTTCTCATTTTCTCTCTCCCTCTCCCTCATTTGAGGTATTATGGTTCGCAATACAGATGCTGAAACGTTATCATGTACATCCCTTTACCCACTTTCAACACTCAGCTCTTGTCCAGAGTGATCATTTTCAACTCTTGTTGTCATAAAGGACCCTCCTCTATCTTTTTTTTTTTTGCTTTTTGGGTCACACCCGGCAATGCACAGGGGTTACTCCTGGCTCCGCACTCAGGAATTACTCCTGGCGGTGCTCAGGGGACCATATGGGATGCTGGGAATCGAACCCGGGTTGGCCACGTGCAAGGCAAACGCCCTCCCCACTGTGCTATTGCTCCAGCCCCAACTCTCCTCTCTCTTAACTACCCTCCGCCCCCCACACTTGGAGGATTCCCAACCACTGACCAGTCCTCCTGGTCTCTGTTTTCTCTGGCCTTGGATATTAATCTCATACTATTTTTTTTTTATCTCCCACAAATGAATTCTATAACTGTCCCTCTCCGTCTGACTCATTTTCCTCAGCATGATACCCTCCATGTCCGTTCATTTTATAGATAAATTTCATGACTTCGTTTTTCCCAACAGCTGGGTAGTATCGGGAAGGAACTTGCTGACTGGTGAGACTTAGGGCTGCCCCAGGCGGAGCTAGAGAGTGTGGTCAGCCCCCCTGAGCCACAGAGAGCTGGTGATAGCACATGGAAGATGGGGGGATCCTAAGATGAAAACTGGGGTACTTGAAGCAGAAGAAGGGGAGGGAGGACCAGATGGGAAAGAAGAATGAGGGCGGAAAGAGCCAGTTTGGGCTTTCCTGCAGGCAAGGCCCCCAGCATCCTGCCGTCCTTCCCCTTCCTCCCGGAGACTATCAGGGGCGCTTGTGAGCTGGCCGGAAGCAGCCGCGCCTTCCCTAGAACTTGGTGTTGGGATGGCACATTCCAGATCTCTGCTATCTGATACAGGAGCCCACAGGGATGCCGCTGAGCACCGGGAACGCGACGTGGGAGCCAAGAAGCTGAATTTTAAATTCTCGTTCATTCACATTTAAGGAGTCCTTGCAGCTAGCGGCCACTGTCGAGGACAAACAGACAGAAGACCCTGGCGGTGTGCGGGAATGTGGGGTCGAACTAGTACCCTGACTTCGGGAAGACTGTCCCGACCCTGCCTGCTGGCGGGGAACTTTCCCAAGCCTCAGGAACTTTTCCACGAGGGCCCTGAGGGGTCTGCGCCGTGACCGTGGGGCCAGCAACGAATGTGGCACCTTGTAAAGAAAGAACCGGAACATCTCTGAGGCTGTCGAATCAAGGGTCTCCTCCTTATCTCCAAAGCGCCCGTGTTTTACATGAAAAAGCGTTTCTAATTAATAGGCCAGCCCCTCTTGAGTTTGATAAAAACAGAGGAGAAAGGATTTGATTAACCCACGATCTTTTCAATTTGGCGTGTTCTGCATGAGTGAAGCGTGTTTCCCGCAACGGAGCCCGGCCCGGCCCTTCCTGCCTCCCCGCGATAACATTCTTCCCTTTGTGTGAACATTCTCCCCTTGCTTACCCCAGCCTTCCAGGAGAGGGGGGACCCCCGAGGCTCTCGGAGGCAAACGCCCCTTGCAGCTGGCAAGGGGAACCCAGAGTCTCAAGCCCGAGACGAAGGAAAGGGGACAAAGGTGGCCACTGTCCCCAGTAAGCGAGTTCCTCCAGTGCCAGGCGGAGAGGAGGCTGGCGTGGAGCAGAGGTGGGGAGGATGGGCCTGCTGGAGGCGACGCTCAGGGCAGGGGCAGGGACCGAGACGGGGAGGGAGGGAGGGAGGGAGGGACTGCTGGTGGCCACATGGCCCTTGGTGCCAGTCCCCAGCTTCCCTGGGGTGGAAGCAAGTCAAGAAGCAACGTGTTCTGAGCTGGAGCCGAGTCCTTTGTCTGTAACCTGGCCTCACCCTGTGATGCTCAGGGATCACTCCTGGCCGTGCCAGGGGCCCACACGCGGTGCCAGGGATGGAGCAGGCTCAGAAGCCTGCAGGGCACGTGCTTCTCCCTGGACCATCCCTGCCGCTCTGGGCCTCTCCGCTGGGCTTCATGGGCTTGCGGCTCCTTCTCTCAATGCAGCTGGAGGAAGAGACACACTGGGGTCACAAAGGGTCCCAGCTTCTGTCTTCTCCTAAGCTGGGGAGGCTGCACTTGAGGGACCCCCAAAGAGCCCAGTTGTCCCAGCTGCCATCCTGGTAAGCGTCAGCTCAAGGGCCCCATGGCCAGCCCCCCACTTCACGGCCAGGGTCCCCCGGTAGCCACTGCTTCTGGTCAGTGATTAGCGCGGGCTGGGGGCTCCCTGCCAGGCTGGATCTGGGGAGTGATCCTGTTGTATTTCTGAACGCGCGGCCCCGGCTCGTCCCTGCCCACCTTCTTGACACTGCTGCTCCTTCCCGGCGAGTCTGTGGCTACTTCACATCCCTCCGTGAGTCCATCTGCTTCAGTCAGCCAGAAGGGGTGTTTATTGCTTACGGCTGAGAGGCCTCGTAGGTTTACTGCATACAAAATGCCCAGAACCCAGCCAGGCGCAGAGAAGGTCCTGGTGACAGCCGTCCATCTTGTCTGTCCAAAAGTTTCCTCCCGCGATTCTAAAACGGCCAAGATGGGGATGGTTCAGGCAGCAGGGAGTCGAGAGGGATTTTTTGCCATGTCTGCTCTGTGAATCACTTCATATGTTCTGGTAGCCAGATTTTACCTAACTTGCTTTCTGGTGGCAAACGGGCCTACAAGGCATCAAACTCTCTCCTCCTCTCACCCAGGCCACTGACCCGAGCTGAACACCTCACCGTGAGATCCAGAGTGGAGGCCAGAGCCCAACGGACACCCTTCTGGAAGTTTCCTCAGGACTCAGCCGCCCAGGGGGTGCAGGCAACTCGCAGCCCCTTCCAACGTCGCCTGGGTTCCTGCGGTGTCCGCTTCTGCCCTCACTGACACGCCGAATGTTCTCCCCCAAATTATTTCTGAGTTCTCCTGGCAGCGGCTCTGCCTCCCCCGCGCCCCTCCCCGCTCTCTTTGGCAGATCTGTGTTATAAAATAAGAGGCTCGGGATTATGTCTGTCTGACAACTGAAGAATGAGCAACGGAGCAGATGCAGAGTCTTACAAATCCCGTGAATTATACATGGCCATCTGCAGCCTGGAGCCGTCCAGGGTTCCCACCCCCACCACGGCGTTCCATATGGAGTCATATGTTTTTAGTATCAGAGCCATGCTGTCAACGTCCAGCAATCCGTCATGTGGCACATGTGTGATGCAAGCGCCCAAATAAATGTTATCTCGGGCCCGGGAGCTCTGAGCACAGGAGCGCGGGTCTCTCTTGCTTGTTCTGTTCTGTGTGTGTGTGTGTGTGTTTTAATGTTAAATCTATGTTCTTTCCTATTACTAGGAATGCAGACCTCACACCCTTCACTTCTCAAATGCCCTGATTTTTAAATAACCTGAGAAAAGTCCCCTTATCGGAGCCGTACCTGGTGGATTTTCATGGATTCTTTAGGACCTGGCTGGCAGGAACCAATGAGGCCTTTGCTCCTTCCTTCATCTGAGGGATGAGCCACCCCGGCCCCTGCTGAGACTGACTGGCTCAGTCTAAGGCCACCTGGCTGCAGGTGGGCCAATCAGAGTCTCTTATTCAGGCCTCAGGTCCGGGCGCTGCTCTCACGGGATGCTGGGACAGTTGGGACAGGAAGTTGGATGCAGTGGGCCGCGTGCTTGAGAAGGAAGAGGGTTGGGCTGGGGAGAAAGAACGAGGATTGGAGCTTCTCTGGGCACAGCAGTCCCCTGCCGCCTCTCCTCTCCCACCCTGGGTCCATGTGTTTTAGTTGGCTGGTGTCCCTTGGGGCCCATGAGAGTCAACTGGTTGGCTACTTTTGCTGGAGCAAGGAGGGGGAAAAGTGCTCTCTGCCCTGCATCTGCTGGGCTAGTGAAAGTGTCAGCCTGGGGGTGCTGGTGGCCACTTTCACTACTGCAGAAGGAGAACGGACCAAGAGAAGGAAGAGGAACGAAAAGAAATGGTTTGGTTTGGTGCCACCCTTAAGTGTTCATTGTCCCTCAGTCGGGATCTCTTTGGGAGGTGGGAGGTTGGGTGGGGAAGTGGCGTCTGTCCTCTTTGCTTCCTGTAGAGACACTTTCTGAGACTTTGGATTACCCTGTAAGTGTGAGTATCTGTCACTTGTGACCCCAAAGTCCCGAGTACTGGAAATGTTCAGGAGCTAAAGGAGGGGAGGCTTTGGAGAGAGGACGGAGGGGTCCCTGGAGAGCATAGATGGAGGGTGGGTGGAGAGGAAAGCTGGGCCTTTGAGGGCACTCGGTGTCCTCGGGGAGTGCTCATGGAGACTTTTGCCCCCAGGGCTATGAACCAATGCCCTGGTCCTGTTGGGTGACCCACAGCAGGAGAGAAAGGGAGTGAGAACGAGGACTGGTTGTCCACTGCGCTTGAGACCCGAGTCTGATCATCACTCCCACCCCTTCCTGCTCTCTTCCCTGAACAAGTCCCTCTCCATTATGAACTCAGTTTCCACATCTGTGGAATGGGCCAATCTCTAAAGGATACGAAGTGGGGTAGGAACCCATGTGTGGTGGGACAGAGACGTAACTCTGTGTTCACAGTTAAGCTTGATTTTGAAGGTCACCGGCATTTGGTAAGTGATTCTGGTGTTCCCACTGATGGCTGTAATCAAAGTAGACAGAGTAATGGGAGAAGGACCAAACTCGAGGAAAATGAAAGAGTCTCGATGGGACCTTTTAACACCAGGAAAGGTACCCACGCGAGGGCGAGGGTCCTTGCTCCAAGTGTGCAGTGGGGAAGGGGTGGCATGCAGCACTGGCTGGATGATGCCTGAGACACCAGCTCTGTGCACATGCCTTGCTGCCCAATAAAGTGCCAGGTAGACAGCGTAGCTTGGTGACTCTGCAGGGCAAGGCGCCAGTCTCCAGAAATGCATCCCCAGGGCAAGTTCTGGCACTAACCGCAAGTTCTAATCCGCACTTGGAGTCTGGAAAGCGTCCCATGGGCATACCTGACCCCTCTTGACAGCTGTCATCAGACTCAGCCTGCAGGAGGAAGGGGGAGCCGGGGCAGAGGCCCTCGGGGACGGGAGCTTCTGGGGGCAGGGCCAGACCGTCCCCCCTCAGGAACTGGGGGACAGAGTCACTTCTGGTGAGGGAAGAGTCAAAGGTCCCGAACTTCCAGTCTCAGGCGAGCAGCCAAGGAAGTCAGCAAATGTGAAATGAGGCTCCCGGCTGACGCTGGGCCAAAGGGGGCATCCAGCCCTGTCGAGTTGCTTCCCAGCGGACACAGGAACCCGTGTGTGTTGGTGCTGTCACAGTGCCTGGCGCCCCAGGAGCCTTCAGGCTACCGTCCTGATCACCGTCATTCGCCCGCCCGAATCAGAGACCACCACGTCCCAGCCTTCTGATCCAGCCCATAATGGAACCTGGGGGGAAGAGGCGGGTCCTGGAAGGCAAGGCCATGCCACCCTGGGAGGTGCGAACAGCTGCTTTGCCTTTTCTTTCTTTGGAAGGAGGGGACCATACCCAGTGGGGCTTACTCCTAATTCTGTGCTCAGGATCCCTTTTGGGGTGTTTTAGGGAACCATACGGGGTGCTGGGGAGTCCAACTTGGGTCTGCTGCATGCAAGGCGCGCACCTGCGATGCTGTACTATCTCTCCAGCCCCTTTTGCTTTGCTAGGGGGATTTTGAGTCATTCTCCAGCTGTGTGCGTGTGTGTGTGCGTGAAGATAGCTACAAAACTTACCTTCTGACTGAAGCGGAACTAAGACAATAAAGGCATGTTTAGAACTGAAAAACGAACTGTTGATGCACTCATTGTGTTTGTATTAGACTCACACCAATAGAAGAAAGATGAATTATGACTAAGAGCACAAAAAAGACAAAACGAGGCGATTATGAAGGTTAAGGAAAGCAAAGTGCTGTCATAATACACAATGTCTATTTGTGGGCGATATAAACATCACAATGGATAGAAACAAACACCAGAATGTGACCTTACATGTTCATTTCATGTGTTAATAGACTTTGAGAAAGATCTGTCTTTAGTGGGGCAGATGAAAGCCCTCCCCGCCCCAAGGGACCCAGCCCCGGCGTCCAAAACCCCTCGAAACTCAGGCCGCACTCCACATGTTCGGACCGAGCCTCACCCACGAGTGAATCTATTCCTGGACCGCGTGACACTTCATAGGACACACCCTACCCATACTCCAAGAGTATCGCACCGCATTTGATGGGGTTCAAAGTAGTAGGCAATCAATCTTAGAGGGAAATATGTTTTTTTACAGATACATATCATGGTCACGGTCCTCCCGTTATTCATCGATTTGCTCGAGCGGGCCCAGTAACGTCTCCATCGTGAGACTTGTTGTTACTGTGTTTGGCATATCGAATATGTCACGGGGAGCTTGCCAGGCTTTGCCATGTGAGCGAGATACTCTCGGTAGCTTGCCGGGCTCTCCGAGAGGGGCGGAGGAATCGAACCCGGCTCAGCTGGGCCGACTTTGCGCAAGGCAAACGCCCTGCTGCTGTGCTATCACTCCAGCCCACAAATGCATATATGTATATATATGTGTGTGTGTGCATATATATGTATATATATATATAAGCACATAAGGCTCAACCTTTAACAACATGTTAGTGATCTTTATAGAATGACTTAATGGCCCCTGGGTAAAATGCAACACTCTTTCCTCTAAGAATACTTTTTTGTAGCATTTTCAGCAATTTTTCAGAATAAATTAAACAAAATACATTATTTTGGTTCTGCTTTGGGACAGGGATTGGGGTTCAAGATGGAAACACCTGAAATATGGTGGTGGAAGATCTAATTGTGGTGGGATTGGTGTTTGAATAGGTAAAGGCCCTCCCGTTGATCGTCGATTTGCTCGAGCGGGCCCAGTAACGTCTCCATTGGAGACTTTGTTGTTACTGTGTCTGGCATATCGAATACATCACGGGGAGCTTGCCAGGCTCTGCCGTGAGGGCGAGATACTCTCGGTAGCTTGCCGGGCTCTCCGAGAGGGGCGAGGAATCGAACTCGGGTCGGCCATGTTGGCCGCTTGTAAGGCGAACGCCCTACCCGCTGTGCTATCGCTCCAGCCCTAATGGTGTTTGAATATTAAATGTAATCATATATTGTGAACAACTTTGATAAGATAAAAAAAAATTTTCACAGACTTGAGTTTGAGAGACCATTTGACTGATCACAAGTTTTGCAGACTGATCTCAACTGGGTCAGGGCTGACCTTTCCCCTGCCATCTGACTGGGTTATGTACTGGTGTTTGCAGGGAAGAACAAAGAGATTAGGCTTGATGTCATCACTTTGTATCATGGGTACGAGCCATTAATGTGACTTAATCACTGTAGTCAGCCAATGCGTGTTTTTATTTTTAAAGTATGAAAGTCAAAAGCAAAAGTTTCAAAAGTAAAACAGTACCTAGCATATATACTCAGAATTTGTGATAGGGAAGTCAGTGTGTGAGGCAGGAGAAGATAACTCCACTAATATTTTATTTAGAAAAACAGAATAGAGAGAAGGAGAGAACATCAAAAGAATTGAAAGCAATTGTTTCAGGGAGATAAGAACTTAGGGTAAAGAGGACTGGGGCATTAGCAGAGACTGGGGTCGACCCACTCAGCAGTCATTACAACTTCCTTTTCCTGGCCTTCCTAGAGACTAGAAATTTCAATTTAAAAAATAAAACTTATCCAGATGCCTTTGCAAGAACCACGGGGTTTCTGATTATTCAATTAACCAGATCTGTGTCTTATGATCATTCCCAGATCTGGTTAATTGAATAATCAGAAACCCCGTGGTTCTTGCTGGGAAAGACTGTTGCCTTCCTGCCTGGAACACAGGTGTGATTAAAGACTTGAGGAGCTGCAGCAGCTATTTTGTGCTTATGAGGGAATGCCCAAGAATTGAGGCCTCCAGCTACTGCTGCTGATCCTCTTACCCAACTGCCTATCTCTGGGTCTATTTGTAAACAACGGTCAGATATTAAATTAAACAACAACCAGATTCAACTCTTACAGTTTATCCATGACCAGCATTTGACTTTTTGGTTACTTAAAATCAAATGCCAGTATATAGATGTAAGGACCATTTGACTTTTTTTTAAATCAGCATATCAGCATCTTGATGAACACTAAAATCTAATTTAAAAACAACGTTGTTAAGAGCTATGCTTGGAGTATCACGCTTCACTCAAGTGAGAGAAAGAATCCGGAGTTCCGACCTCCGTCGACGATCGAGAATCAGGGACGCTGTCTCGTTTGCCAAGGCAACGAAAATCAGATGGGCTGGACACGTAATGCGATTTGGAGATGACTGCTGGACTAGAGCCATTACTGACTGGATTCCATGGGACGTCAAAAGATCGTGTGGCCGCCCACCTACAAGATGGTCAGACTTCTTCGTCAAGACCCTGAACGATCGGTTTGAGGCTCTTCGTGTTCCTGGAGCAAGCAGATGCCATTGGGCTACACTAGCACACAACAGGGACGAATGGAGATGTTACTGGCGCCCGCTTGAGCAAATCGATGAGTAACCGGATGTCAAGTGATCAAGAGATCAAGTGAAAAAACAACGTTTGGAACTGGCAGCATGTCTTGCCTGGCACACACGTGGTTCTCACTGTTTCCAGCAAGTCCCGATTGCCTGAATCCCCCCGAGTTCCTGGCCCAGTGCTCCTGGGCCTAAGTCAGACACCTCTTTGTCAGGGAAGAACCCTGCAGATGCGGTGGCCTCTTCCCAGTCCCATCGCATTCCTGTGCTTCCCGTCTTGAAATCTATAGATTTTACCTAATGCGGTAAATGAGGATGGTTGCACGCGGCCCCATGCACTCCACTCACTTTCCAGGACAAACACAGCGGAAGGCGTTGCTGAAGCCCCAGCCCCCCTCTGCTGCCTGCCCTTTCCTCCAGATCAAGCCACACATAACAATGCCAGGGAGACTTCTGCCAGTTCCCCGCCCGGTGTCCAAGCAGCGGGGACATGCCCAGAATCAGACGTCACGTGTTGTCTCCGTCCGACCCCACCTCGGCCACGCGTTCCTCGAGCTGCCAGTTCAGCTGCTCAGAATCTCACAAAGCTATCTCCTTCCCCTCCCAGCCACCGGCCTGGTCCAAGCTGCCATCAGCCACTTACTGTCCTCAAAGCACTCAGGGGGAGGCATGGGAGGCCCATCCCCTGAAAGGAATCGCCGAGGCCTCTGGAATCTGATCTAGGGATCGATCTGGTCTCACTTTCCTCCACTCTTCCCCCCAATGTAGCTGCCTGTGTGCCTAATTCCTCCTCCCCTAGGACTTGGCCTGAAATACTCTCCTACTCACACAACCCCACATGTTTGGTCTTTCACCCTCTACCCCTAAGTTCATCCATCCTTTGAAGTAATTGCAGAGCCTCCTCCTGGAAGTCTTCCTGGGTTCCCCTTGTCATCATATTATGAGTTTTCTAAGAGCAGCATCCAAGGTATGTTGAAAGAATGAATGAAGGCTGGTAGATGGAGGGAAAGAAACTCATGCTACCAGTAAGTGGTATGAGGGCCTGGGAGTTTAGTTGTATTTGGGGTGCACTACTGCCCTCCAAAGCTCTGTTGGAAAAGCCTGAGTTCAAGTAATGGTAACTTCAGCTAACACAACCCAAACAAGGGACTGGCAAACTTACCACGGGGGTAAATTTGGACCTATATAAATTTTGAGGGGAAAACGTGTTGTTGAAAGTCACACCCAGTTGGCGATACGCTGCCAATGGCCGATTTCCTGATCTATCGAACAGACTCGAGTCTGCAAAGTCAAACATCCACTGTCTGGCCTTTTACAGAAAGCATCTGCTGAGCACTGCTCTACAGGCGTGGGAGCTGATTTTCCTCCTTTAAATAGAAAGCTGGAGGAGACGGATCCCATCAAAACTCAGGCTGCAGGCCACTGCGTCTCTGTTATTCTCTGGGCCTTGCCCTCACGGTCATAAAGTGGCTGCCACAGCTCCAGGCCGCTTATCATTATGTATCTGCATTTAGGAGCTGGTGGTTTGTAGCACAAAGATATATATATATATATATATATATATATATATATATATATATATATATTTCCTATTCTTACTAGAAAAGTTTTCCCAGGATCCCCCCCAGAAATGGCCCTAGGCATGTGCTTTTAGTGGAATCTGCCATAACTCTTTTCTGTCTATATTTTTCTCATCAGTGGTCCCCAAGTCTGTCTTATGAAGGGAATTGCCTTAGTTCTGGGAAAGTACCCAGAAGGTTCAGCACCAGTATCTTTCCCAGAACAGTGCCGGGGGCACGCCTGAGAAGGCGGGCGATGTGCTCTGTGTATAGAGGTAATGGAATCTGTATCTGCAGGGACAAAATGAGGTCCAGAAAGTGAAGGAAGACACAAGAACCAGCAAGAGAAAGTCCTTGTAGGAACTGCAATGCCCACGTATCTCCCTGACCAAATCTCCAAACATCCATTTATGTCACAATATCCATTAGAAGCTTTCTGGTTTCGAGCAACAGCAACAAGACGCTTAAATGGCATAAGCAAAAAACAGAAAAGTTTTCAAGTGAAAAGAGCATCACTCAACAGTCCTGCAGGGGCCAGCGGGGAGGAGAAGATGGCTTTACCCTGGGATGAAAAATGGGATTTAATTCCTCTCTCCTTGTCTGCATCATTTCCTCCTTCAGAGTTTCATTCTCAGATGCCTGGAGCACCTGGAGAAAAATCATTTCTTTTCTTTCCGTCGAGGAAGAAAATGTCTAAACCCTCAACTTCCCTAAGAAAACTTCAGTTGCTTCCTGATGGACCCGGCTCTGGGTCTCAGACTCCACCGAACCAATAGCTGTAGCCGGGGGGCGGGCACTATTTTATTGACACTGGCCTCAACCACTGGCTGAGAAGCCCGAGAGTGGGCTCAGCTACCTGGAGTGCAATGCATGCTGGGAAGCCAGAAGTGGCCAGCATCCATCCACATCCCTTCAGGTTGCCTTGAGGGGCCTGTAGGAGCCCAGCAGGAAGCCACAGCTTCCCTGGAGTGCCGGGAACCCAGCAGGGCAAGGAGATGGAATTCCCCAGTGCCAGTTTCCAGTTCTGCAGGAGCCAAGAGTGGTTCAGGCTCCCAGGGAGGGGAGACCCTTTCCCTGCCCTACCCCCACTGGCATTCACATCAGATGTGGAATCTCTGCAAAACCGAGGCAACTTCCTCCTTCCCAAAATCCTGTTCTTTACTAGCACACAGGAACTCCCGGACACCATTGCCAGCCATCCAACCCGCTCCTAACCCTGCTAGGGCCATGCCATCATTCCACAGGGACAAGAGCAATCGAGGCACAGAAGAATCTGCTCACTCCTGAACAAGTGCACCGGGCCAGCAGCTGAGCCCGGCAGCCCCTCAGGCCCGCTATGTGGTCCTGAGCCTGGAGAAATCCAGAGTGAGTTCTTCCTCCTACAAGCCAGGGGGAGCCACGGCCTGGTTTTCTTGGGGGGCCGACCCCTCCCAGCTAATACTCTTTGGGGCAAGTGAGCCACCACCAGGAAAATGACCCATAAACTGAAGTCGAAGCGCAGGCCCCGGTGTGGATTCCGCCCTACTTTACAGAGCGGGTTTAATTAATCAGTGAAGCCGGGCGCTCTGCCTCACTGCCTGCTCCCCTCCCTTGGGCGTCCCTCTGCAGTGGGGGGCTGCTGTTCCTCTTGATGGGGCTAGGAGGGCTCAGAAGACCCCAACAGGCAGATTTTCCGAAGCCAACTGCAGTCGAAAACCAGACAGAAGATGGGGTTCTAAGCATTCCTTGAGGGACCCCAGTCTTTAGCTTCGTATTTGGGGGGGACACTCATTCATGGACAGTCTGATTCTGGGATCCAAGTATGTGGGAGAAAGCCAGACCCTAAATTCAGACAGATACAGGATATCTTTCCCGTGTGTGAGTTTCTGGCCAAGTGACTCTCATGACACTCTCGGCTGCCGAGCACAGACATGAGAGGCTGGGGCACATGGCTGATGGCTTTGGGCACAGAACCTGGCCCGTGGAAAGCACCTGCTTTGAAATCAGCTCCTGGCGTCGTTACTGTCCTCGGCGTTGTCACAGTTGTTTGGGGGCCACACTCGGCAGTGTCTAGCAACTACTCCTGGCAGTGTTCAGGGGGTCCACGTGCGAGGAATGTCCCCGAAGTCTCCTGAACATGACACTTTCACTTAGCCCATCGAGTTTACTCCAAGCTCAGGAATCACTCCTGGTGGTACTCAGAGAATCATCTGGAATTCCGGGACCGAACCCAAGTTGGCTGTATGCAAGGCCAGGGCCCTGCCCACTGGACTAGCTCAGGCCCCAACACACACACACACACACACACACACACACAGACACTTTGGAGTTTTATTTGCACATTACCATTTTCTCCATCTTATTTTTAGGGTTGAACACTCAAAGTCCTGAATTGTAGCCACTGCCGACGTATGTGGCATAAGTTTTCATCTCTGGGTACCAGGACACAGCCGCTGCGCTGAAAGTTGAGAGTGGCCCAGTGGCGCTGCCACACGGATTTAGTGACTACTTAACCCCAAGAGCATAGATAAAAGCTGAACGGATAAAATAATTAGGAAGTGATGAGCATTATGTGTTTATTACCCAATTTTAATTTAATCTATTCAAGTGTGAGATTATATAATGTAATTTAAAATAATTGCGGTGTTTAACAACCAGCACGCAGAATTCCTGAAATTTTTACAGTCAGCTTTCAGGAGCCAGGTGAGCGGCCCCGGCGCCGTGCTGATTTTCATGCACAAATGCCAGCAAAACTCTCGAGAGACAGCAAATGGAGACGCACAGAGCGCCCACCCTCGCAGCCCGCCCTGGAAGCAGTGAGGACGTTGGATTCTCTGTTTCCCCTCTGCACTGAGCGTCATCTGGGAGCTCTGCTATCTGCACATTTGGTTTGGGTCCTTGGGCCACACCCGGCCAGTGCTCAGGGCTTACTCCCGGCGGGCCTCAGGGACTGTATGGGGTGCAGGGGACTGAGCCAGAGTTGTAAGGTGGGCACCTGACCGCTGTGTGAGCCCAGCTGTTTGCACCTCGCACCTCTGCATCTGTGAGCCCCAAGGTTTCTGACTGAGCCACCAGCCAGGCATGTGAGAGCAACCCAACTTAAAGCAGGTGACCCTTAGTAGGGCCACGACTGGAAGTGGGTGCCCTGGCCAGCACGTGTGTGAGCTGCACAGAGGCAAGTCCTCAGTGCTCACTACAGGGGACAGGGGCCCAGAATATCCACCTTGGGGGCTGTGACGAGGGCGTCAGAGAGGCTTGAGAGAAAGGGAAGCTGTGGCAGTGGCACCTTCGTCCCCTCTGAGCCCCTCAGGACAGTGGAGAGGAAACGCTGAGCCATCAGGATGTGACAAGCAGGACCGTGATGACATCGGAACCGCCGCAACTTGGCAGGACACGGGATCTGTGGGGACCACAGGCCACACGCGGCCTCCTTCCTGGCTGGAGAAGGGACTGGCAAAGAAAAGCGTCTCCAGCTGACAAAAGGGCCTCAGGTTTTTATTACCTGATTTCGAGGCTTACTCTGAAGCTCCAGAAACCAGGGGAGTGCGGTATTGGTGAGAGACAGACACCAGATCAATGGGCCAGAACAGAGAGCCCAGAAAAAGACCCACTCACATATGGTCAATTGATTTTCAAGCAAGGTGCAAAGGCAATTCAACAGAGAAGAGGTAGTCTTTTCAACAACAACAACAAAATAAAAAAACTAGAGCAATTGGACAGCCATACGCAACAATAACAATACTACTAATAATCATAATAATGAAAAAGAAAGGAAAAAAAGAAGAAAAGGAAGACCTCCAGCCTCCATTCTCTCTCTACAAGAATTAACATGACATGGGTCTAAAGAGGAAATCTAAAAAAATCAAACTTCTAGGCAACACGGAGAAAATCTTTGCGATTGGAGTTAAGCAAAGTGGAACTTCATTTCAATTTAAACTGTTTGCTCCTTCAAAGACACCGTTCAGATGAAAGCCCAGAAAGATCCCTATTGGGAGAAAAAAATTGCAAAATGCATATCTTATAAGGATTGTTGTCCAGGGCAAGCAGATTTTTAAAAACCCTCTCAAAGCTCAATTTTAAAAAGAAATTCCATTTTATTATCAAACGAACCTCATCATTTAGAAGAATAGAAAGACTTTCAGTGTCCACTCAGTAGCCTTTGGCCTTTGTCAAAACCCAGCTGTCCTTCATGGTGTGTTTCAGGGCTGTGTTGACTGGTCATCCGTACCCCAGAGGCCCTGTCTTAAATATTGTCATTTCAGAGTAAGTTTGGAAGTCAAGCCACGTTCATTCTCTATCCTTGTTAGGACTTTCCCCAGCTTGGCTAATCCAGACTAACGGCAAGTCTCTGAGTTTCTGAATCAGTGTACCAATTTCTGGGTGTGGTTTTGGCCACACCTAGAGGTGCTCAGGGCTCGCTCCTGGCTCTGCGCTCAGGGACCCGACCATGTGATGGGGATCGAACCTGCTTGGCCACCTGTGAAGCAAACCCTTCCCGCTGTGCTCACTCTTCTGCCCTGTGGTTCCATTTTTTAAATCCCAGCTTCCCATCGCTCATGACTGTGTAGAGAAATGCAGGGATGCTTGGTAATCATCTTCCATGCTGCCACCCAGCTAAACTCAGTCATTTAGTTACTTTTTTGGGTAGATTCCACCAGATTTTTCTACATAGACAGTCCTGTCGTCTGAAGATTTTAGCTGTTGGGCTGGAGAGAACTGGACAAGTTGAGCACGGGCTGGCATGCGGGAGGCCCAGATCTGATCCTCAGCACCA
Organism: Sorex fumeus; assembly: GCF_029834395.1. Lineage (NCBI taxonomy): Eukaryota > Metazoa > Chordata > Mammalia > Eulipotyphla > Soricidae > Sorex > Sorex fumeus. The sequence goes on along the minus strand of NW_026606212.1, from coordinate 2,169,995 downwards.
CACGGTCCTCCGAACCACATCAAGAGCAGCTCGTGCTCACCACCAGACAAAACCAAACAAACAAAAAACACCCTTTTACTTCTTTTCCAATTTTACTGTCTTTTATCCCTTTTCCTTGTTCTATCAAAGTGGCTGCGCTCTAAGAGAAATGGTGAACACAGTATTTCTACACTTGTCCCATATACCAAAAACAAGCTTAAGGGTCCATACACCTAAAGTCACTGTCACTGTCCTCCCGTTATTCATCAATTTTGCTCGAGCGGGCCCAGTAACGTCTCCATTATGACACTGGTTGCTGTGTTTGGCATACCGAATACGTCACAGGGAGCTTGCCAGGCTTTGCTGTGCGGGCGAGATACTCTCGGTAGCTGGCCAGGCTCTCAGAGAGGGGCAGAGGAATTGAACCCGGTTCGGCCGGGCTGGCTGCTTGCAAGGCAAACGCCCTACCGCTGTGCTATCGCTCCAGCCTGACACCTAAAGTAAAAATATTAAACAGAGACAAAAGGAAGGGGAATAAATAGTCCATAAAAATTAACGCTTTGGAGCCAGAGCAATAATACAGCAGGCAGGGCTCTTGACTTATAGACAGCTGACCTAGGTTCCCCGGCCCCTCTATGGCCCCCCCAAGCCCGCAAGGAGTGACCCTGAGTGCAAAGCCAAGAGGAAGTCCTTGGGCATTGCAGGGTGTAGCCCAAAGTTAAACAATTAACCCATTTTTTTCCAAAATGAAAGAAAATTCTGACACATGTAACAACGTGGATGAGTCTTGAAATGTATTAAATCATAATCCAGACACTGAGATCAAATGTCATGTGATGTCACTTAAACTTGGAGTCAGGAAGAACAGAACCAGAGAGGATGCTGAGCAGCTGACACACAGACAGAGTGGCTGACACACAGGCTGAATGGCTGACACACAGGCTGAACAGTTGACACACAGGCAAAGCGGCTGACACACAGCTGAATGGCTGACACACAGGCTTAACAGCTGACACACAAGCTGAACTGCTGACACACAGGCTGAATGGCTGACACAGGCTGAACTGCTGGCACAGGCTGACACACAGGCTGAATGGTTGACACACGGGCTGACACACAGGCTGAATGGTTGACACACGGGCTGACACACAGGCTGAACCTCTGACACACAGGCTGAATGGGTTACCCACACACTCAATAGGCTGGCTGACAGTCTGAACAGCTGACAGACTGAATGAGCTAATGCACAGGCTGAATGGGCTGACTGACACAGGCTGACACACAGCCTGAACACTGACACACAGGCTGAATGACTGACACGGGCTCTGCAGGCAGGAGACCCCGTTCCACCCCCAGAACTGCATGTTTTATCCCCTAAAGTGACCCCCACACACCCAGCCAGGAACAGCCCCCGAGCAATGCTGGGTGTGGTGCCAAAAAGAGGTTCTCTGGGACCAAGGGGGACAGGATGGAGTGTGCAGGTTACAGACAGGTGCAGCACTGGAACGCAGGGGACACTGCTCGTGGTGGGAATGTCCTTCAGGCCTCTGAATTGGGCATTTAAAAGTGGTTATCAGGACAATTTCTATGTTCTGTATATCTTAACACCATAAAGATAAAATAAGTTTGAAACAAATAGAAAGCCAGAAAAATGCAATATATTCGCTAAGACAACTGCAGTATACTGTCCGCTATTTTTTTTTTAAACACAAGAAAAGGCTAGAACCATGCCATACAGGATAAGACAGAGTATGAAGAGGAGGAAAATCAAAATGGCTAAAAAGCACTTTGGAAATACGTTCAGTGTTGGGAGTGAGCGGCTTTACTGGGGGGTGGGATTATACGGTGGCCAGCTGGGGAGGGTGTAAATTAGCATCTTTCTGGAAGGCAGTTTTGTTCCATGCATCAAATCTTTTTAAAAAGTGCCACGACCCCACAATTGCACCACTAGGAATTAATTCTAAAGAAGTGGCCAGATAAGACACGAGGCGAGCTATAAAGAATGGGTTGCAATCACACAAACGTTTGAATCAACCTCCAGCTCCATTAAGAGGGGTTTGTAAATTAAAGCCGGCGCACTCACGGACGGCCGCACAACCTTTAAAAAGGACGCCATTCCGCTGTATTTATTGACACGCAGGGGTGTTCATGACATATTTTAAGTGTTAAAAATAATGCAGAAGCAGCAGCAATATGTACACTCAGGGGCGGGGGCGCACGTGCGAATACATTAGAAAGCGACAAGAAATGTTTGCGGGCTCAGTCCTGGGTGGGTGGGGGCGTGCCAGCTACATTTCTTTCCTCTGAATACTGTCTCCATTGCAACGTTGTGAAGGTGGTGGAGGGGAGACGCCCAGATTAACCTTATCAGGAAAAAAAAAAAGCAAACCCTCTTTCCTCCTGGCCTCAGGATCCCGGCTAGAAGCTGCTGCAGGGCTGTGGGCACCTCGTCTACCTGGGGGTGTCAAATTCTCGGCAGCCCGAAACAATCTCCTGGCCAAAAGTCACCCGGTTTAGGGGATAAGCCCCTGCCAGGAGTGATTCCTGAGTGCAGAGCCAGGGATAACCTCTGAGCATCGCCGGGTGTGACCCAAAAAGCCAAAAAAAAAAAAGCCACCTGGCTTTTCCTCTGGGAGAAGCACCCAGCACTGATGTCTCGGCTCTCTGTCATCCTTGCAGATGGGTTAAACTGGGTGGCGTTTCCTATCCCATCTGTGCCTGGCCGGGCTCTGGTGTCCTGCTGGACCGGCCTCTGCTCAAGGCCCTCGGGCGCTCAAGCGAGCCTCCAGCAGGGGGCGCCAGCCTGCGGCAGAGCCGGTCAGCTCACACTCGCCCTCATGCCAACCTGATCTGGATCGCCAGGTACAGCAACAGTGGGCAGGGGGCTCATGGAGCCAGCATTTATTTTTGTCGTTCATCTGCTTCCGGGGCACTGACCGCTGCCCCCGCACTCCCTGAAAAGGTGAACCGCACCCACCCTGGGAGTGTTCAGCAGGGCAGGAGCCGAGCAGAGGCCCTGGGAAGGTTCCCAGGTGGGTGCCAGGATCTCGGCGGGATGAAAGGGTGGCTGATCACAATTTTCCTTTTTCTTTATATTTACAGAATTCCCTTTATTGTAAAAGTGTCCGCACACAGAATCAGACGTTTAAAATGAGCCCTTTGGGGCTGGAGCATTCGCACAGTGGGGAGGGCGCTTGCCTTACACGCAGCCGACCCAGGTTCAATTCCCAGCATCCCGTAGGGTCTCCCGAGCACCGCCAGGAGTGATTTCTGAGTGCAGAGCTAGGAATAACCCCTGTGCATTGCTGGGTGTGACCCCAAAAGTAAGTAAGTAAGTAAATAAATAAATACAAGGAGCCCTTTGGGGCATGGGCGTCTCCACGGTGTGGCCTGCCCATGGCCGTTCTCCAGCTCCATCAAGGTTCTGTGGGGGCCCATTTTTGAATTGGGGGGTCTCCAGGAGCAGCACTGCTGCGCCCTGAGGAAAGACCACCCCCCCCAACACCTGCTCCGCTCACCGTCCCCACCACAGCACACAGGGTCTGGGCACCCTCCCTGACTCACTTCACTTCCGGGTCGTTTCTGAGACAGCCGAGCGCAGAACAATCTCTCTCGCGGGTCGTTTGGATGCACATTTCCCCATGATGGGGAATTTGAGCGTCTTTCCTGGCCCTCGTGGGGGACACCTGGACCTCTCCTTCAGAACAGGCACCGTTCCAGGCGTTGGGCTCCTGACCCAGGTCACTGCACTGTCCGAGGCTCCTGTGGGGACACACGGGCCAGGCTCCCTCTCACGCGGCTATGCAGGGGCGACTGCAGAGCACCCATGGGTGCCCACCAGGCGGCCATGGACAGGACGGAGACGCTCGCTTTCAGGTGCTCCAGGGGAGCCAGAAGGAGACTAGGACGCAGGTTAAGTCCTTTCAGGTGGTGGGAAGTGGCAGGAAGGATGGAAAGCAAGCCCCAAGAGGAGAGACCTTGTCGGGATGGGCACCTGGGCTGGGACAGAGATAAGCAATGTGGGGAGGGTCTGCCAGAAGACACCCAGGCAGCAGCACAGCCATGCAAAGGCCCTGGGGCCAAGCGAGCTTGGTCTGTGTGAGGGTGCGCTGAAGGCCGCCTGGCTGGAGCCCACTGGGCAGGCACAGAGGAAGAGTCGAAGCAGCAGTAAGGAAGGGCCCTTCCCTCCCAACTTCACAGACTCTCTTGTAAAGGTTTTTTTTTTTTTTTTATAAAAAGCAAATATTGCTTTTGTGAACAAAATTAATATAAAAAGCAATGCATGCCCAATATAGAAAAATTTTAATATAGAAATGCATAAAGAAGAAAATGAAAATAAAATTCCCCATATGGCCAGCCCCGAGAGACAAGTCAGTCCTCTGGTCGGGTATTTATTTCTCTTTAGAAAAGGCAACTCAGCACGAGGAACGGAGCCTCTGGGCGCCCAAAGCCCCCAGACCCTCATCCTCGGAACAGCTCTCGGAGGGCCCAAGGCTGGTTGGTGCCTGCCTCCTGCCAGACACGTGCCTGAGTAACGCGCGCGCGACAGAACGGGGGTACGTCACCATCTGTGGGGGAGCAGGAACGGAAATGGCCCACGGGTGTCCGTTGGGGCGGGGGGTGGGGCAGGCATGAAGGGACATCGGCTACAAGGACGGATCAATAGTGTTGACGTCACCTCTTCCCTTGTATGATTAAGCAAATAAGAGGTTTAAAACTATGTAAGGGATGACTACCATGTTGGAGAGAGAGAGAGAGAGAGAGAGAGAGAGAGAGAGAGAGAGAGAGAGAGAGAGGACACATTTGTGTTTACATGCAAACACTTTAAGATAAACCACAGAGGTCTGAGAGCTCAGGGTAAGGCACTGACCCGGGTTCAATCCCTGGCACCGCGTGGTCCCCTGAGCACTGCCGGGAGTGCTGGAAATGTCCCCTGAGCAATGGGAGTTGTTGCCCCTCCCAAATACGCCCAAACTGGAGCACAAAAATCTATGCTCAGTGTGTTCTGTTGCTATTTCGGGGGGGCGGGGGGTTGCAGTGAGTCCCCCCATGTCTAACCCCCCACAGTGACAGGTATTATTACTTTGCACTCTGAAAGCCCAGAGGGACGGCGTAAGGCGCAGCTGAACTGGCCGAGTGGCATTAAGACGCAGTCCCGCATGTGCCCGGCCTGCTTTGGTCCCCAGCACTGCTGGGGTGACTGGGGGCAACATGGCATCCTCCGTCACTACACTGGCCGTGAATTCCCAGGAGTGACCCCCAGCTCGCTGAGCACTGCTCAGGAGCCCCCCATGGCCCCACCACTGAGCCTGCACCCTGACAGGTCGCCCTTCTGGAATGTTCTTCCCCAGGGGCTGCAAGTGTCTCCTGTTCTGGCTAGGACCCGGCCCTCGCCCGCTGTGGGTTTCCATCCCTCGCCCTCTCCTCCTCCCCCTTTCTCCCTCTCTCCCTCTCTCTTCCTCCCTTTCTCTCCCTCTCTCCCTCCCTCTCTCCCTCTCTCTCCCTCTGTCTCTCCCTCCCTCCCTCTTCTCCCTCCCTCTTTCTTCTCTCTCCCTCTCTCTCCTCTCTCTCTCCTTTCTCCCTTTCTCTCCCTCTCTCTCTTTCTCTCCCTCTCTTCCCCCCATCCTCTCCCCTTCCCTCCTTCCCTCCCCTGCCCACTCCTGGTTGATTTTGGAACCGGGGTTGGGCGCACATAAGGACGACCAGAACTATTCGAGGAATAAACAAGTGAACAAGGTACAAACAAGCAGTCTTCCTCTATAAAGACTTTTGTCTCCCCACACCGCGACCTGGCCTTCGGATGGACATGGATGCTACGAGTGGCCAGCCTGGGCGAGGGAAGGGTAGGCCTGTCCGCATTCCCGCGGCCTTCCTGGGCCCACGAGTGACTGTGCCCAGCCCTAAAGTAGCACCGCCCCCTGCTGGGGACTGTGAAGAACTGCAGCGCTCACATTTCAAGGATCACACGTGGGTGTTTAAAAACAGGGAAACGCCAGTTGTTTGTGGGTACCTGGAGAGGGTCCGAGAAGGAAGTGAATCCCACCCTTCAGCTGTAAGCACAGGACTTGGGCCCAGTTCCTCTTTCTCTGGGGGTTTCTCCTGTGGAGAAACGCGGCTAACTGAATGGACAGAATCAGTCCAGAGGCTGCTTGGAAACTTCTGGTCCCTCAAGGGCAGTTCCAACCGGAGTTTGCCCCGGGGTTTTGCATCAGCGCACAGCTTCATCCACCCAGCCCACAAACAAAGTTTCATATGCAGATTTGACCCAGACTTTTCATGGTTTGGGGCCACACTCAGCGGTGCTCAGGACTTACTCCCGGCTCTGAGCTCAGGAATTACTCCTGACAGGGCCCCGGGGACCATATGGGGTGCCAGAGCTCGAACCCCAATGACTGTGTGCAAGGCATAAGCATTTACCCCTGTATGTCTCTCCAGCCCCTTTACCCAGACTTTTCAATGAACGCGCAAGTTCAAGGTGCAGGAAGAGGAACTGAACTGGCCAAGTGGCATCTGTTCAACGACTCGGTCCTTTCATGGAGCAGCTGCTGTCTGTCAGGCACGGGGACATGGTAAAGGAAAAGTCGACCAAGCATCTCAGGAAGTGGACATTTGAGTGGGGCCAGGGTAGGGGCTCCCCTCAGAGGCAAGAAAAGATCTACTTTCTTTCTTTTTTTCTTTGCTTTTTTGGAGGGTCATACCCGGCGATACACAGGGGTTACTCCTGGCTCTGTGCTCAGGAATTACTCCTGGTAGTGCTCGGGGGACCACATGGGATGCGGGGAATTGAACCTGGGTTGGCCAGGTGCAAGGCAAATACCCTCCTCACTGGGCTATTGCTCCAGCCCCCAGATCTACTTTCTAACTGGGGTGAGGCTCCGAAAGAGAAGATGTGGGAAGGAGGAGGTAGCAGAAGAGACTTGGGGTGAGGGAGTCCCCAAGGGTGGGACTTTGAGGGTTTGGGTTATGGTTTTTGGGTCACATTGGCTTTACACTCAGGAATCACTCCTGCTGGTGCTCAGGGGTTACCCCTGGCTCTGCACTCAGGAGTTACTCCCGTCATCTTTTTTTTTTTTCCTTCTTGGGTCACACCCAGCGATGCACAGGGGTTAATCCTGGCTCACGCACTCAGGAATTACTCCTGGCGGTGCTCGGGGGACCATATGGGATGCTGGGAATCGAACCCGGGTTGGCCGCGTGCAAGGCAAACGCCCTACCTGCTGTGCTATCGATCCAGCCCCCTCTCGTCATCTTTTAATGTTTGTTTTTGTTTTGTTGGGGGGGCACACCCGGCGATGTCCAGAGGTTACTCCTGGCTCTGCACTCAGGAGTTAAGCCTGGCACTGCCCGGGGAACCATATGAGACGCTGAGGATCGAACTCAGGTCTACTGCATGCAAGGCAAACGCCCTCCCTGCTGTACTATCATTCCAGCCCCTCAGGAATCACTCCTGGCAGTGCTCCAGGGACCACATGGGACTCCGGAGGTCGAACCCCGGTTGACTACGTGCAAGGTAAGTGCCCTACCCACTGTCCTATTGCTCTGGCCCCAGGATATCACTTTTACACCAGAAATCTCCCCAGTTTAAGGCAAACTGAAGGCCAGGAGGGGAGATTCCCAGCCACTAGCCATTTCTGTGCCTGTTTGTCATGGGGTATAGCAGAGCACGTGGTGAAGAATCACGTCGTAGGGCCAGAGAGACTCTCACTGGGCTGAGCTTTGCACATGAGCCTGGGTTTCATCCCCAGCGCCACACGGTCACCTGAGCACTGCCAGAAGCAACCCCCAAACACAGAGCTGGGAGAAACTCCCCTAGCACCCCTTGGGGGTGCCCCAAAACAAAACAGCTGGGCACAAACCCTGGCTCTTCTTCAGTTCCTGCATCCTTGTCACACAGTGATTGTAAGCAGGCGGTGAGGTATCAGCAACCAAGCCACTGCGATGGTGCCTGGCCGGAGTCAGTGCTCAATAAAGGCCAATTGTTATTGCTAAAGGTTCTGACAAGTCGTGCGACTGAAGGGCTAGCTCATTGTTTGGCCTTAGAAACTTCTAAGTACCCTGGGGACGAGCCTACGAGCCTACGTACTGCTACACACTCCAGGGGACTATTTAGCTAGATGGGGGAGTTAGCCAGACACTCTCCGTTGCCAACCACAAGCTCATCTGGATTCTTTTTTTCTTGTATACTAGACTGTGATTCTGTTCAGGAAATAGTCCGGGGCCTCCAGGAAGGAAGGACAGGCTGGACTAGACACGGGCTGGCCACTCTGCTCTGGCCAGGGGACGCCCAGGCCTCTGGGAAAAATACTCTCCTTCCCGACAGGCTGTGGATGCATGAAGGAACGTCCCACCCACAGTCACCCTCTTCTTTCAACGTGCGGCTGTGACCAGGGTCGCCTGAACCCAGGGCTGCCATCGGAAAGGGGGGGGGAGGGAAGTCAGCAGAACCAAAGCGATGGTCCCAAATCCCTGACCTTGTCCGGCTCTGGGCCGCTCTGAAACTGCTTTCCCCAAACTCTTTGTTGTGAAGGAAAAAATATATATATACTCCCCCCCAACACACACACACACACACACACACACACACACACACGCACTAGTGTCATGTGCTACCAGTGGTTTGTCACCAGCAGCCCAACCCCTCCTGCTGGCCCAGGGCCCAGCTCTCTGTCCAGTTAGAACCGGCCTTTGCCTTAACACTCGCCGCTCTACCCTAAGGACCAGCCCTGGCCGTCACCCCATTCCCTTCCCTGGCCAACGCTGACTCACCTCAGTGGCCCGTCAGCCCAGAGAAGCTGCCGCGAGAAGCTGACCCCCACACCCAGGTCTCATCTCTCCTGTCTGTCACGCCCTCTGGAAGACGCCCGGCAGCGGCACTGGCTAGAGAACGCCACGTTCCAACTGGGATTTTCTTATTTCTTATTTATTTATTTATTTATTTATTTATTTTTTGCTTTTTGGGTCCCACCCAGCGATGCTCGGGGTTACTCCTGGCTCTGCACTCAGGAACTACTCCTGGCGGTGTTGGGGGACCATATGGGATGCCGGGGATTGAACCCAGGTCCGCCTCATGCAAGGCAAATGCCCTCCCCGTGGTGCTATCACTCTGGCACCTTGAACTGGGCTTTCTGTTGCACTTTTTGCGGGGAGACGGGTCCACTCTGCTGTGTGCGCCCAGTCCCGGCCTCATCCCGTCCCAGCACATGCACGTCTGTCGCTTCCTTTCCAGCTCAGGCCTCAAGCAGACGCCCCCAACAAGAAGACGGCCAGTCCCGGCTCACAGTGCTCTGGAGCTGCTGACCTCAGGGATGCAGGGACAGCAGGGCCGGGCAGGAGACCACGGATACAACCGCGGGCTCATTGCGGACCACCAAAGTTCCATTCCTGCCACCTGATCTCAGTCCCTCCCCGTCTTCTCCCACGGACGAGCCGGCACTGACCATCACGGATGAGGCCGAGGGTCCCGCAGAGCGAAGCTACGCGTCCTCCATGGTCCAGCCTGAGCGTGGCCGCCCACTACCCGTCCCCAGCCCCAGGAGGGAAGGGAAAGGGGAGCCCAGCGGCCTCAGTGCCCCAAAGCACCAAGCTCTGGGTGGCCTGTCAGTGGCCTCTGCTGGGTCACCATGCCCCGGCCATCAGCAGTTTGGGGGATTGAGGGTTTGCTACTCGCATCCATTAGATGGGACCAGGGTGTCCCCCAGTCCCCTCCGTGCCCAGTCTCTGCTGTGTGACAGAGAAGGGTCTGAGCCAGGATGGCCTGTGGCCATGGGCCCGGGTCTGTGGCAGGATGGCCGCTGGGCCCTGTCATCAAAGCTGGAGCTGAGGCTGGAGCGATAGCACAGCGGGTAGGGCGTTTGCCTTGCACAAGGCCGACCGGGGTTCGATTCCCAGCATCCCATATGGTCCCCTGAGCACCGCCAGGAGTAATTTCTGAGTGCGGAGCCAGGAGTAACCCCTGTGCATCTCCAGGTGTGACCCAAAAAGCAAAAAAAAAAGCTGGAGCTGGCTGAGTGCTGCAGAGCCTTCCCAAGGCCTTGGGGCAGACACAAAGGAGCGTGCGGCCGGGTGACCGGTCCCCTGGTTCCTGTACCCGATCTTAGCAAAGGAGGTCAGAAGGGCAGGTGGGCAGAGGGGTGCTCGCAGGGGTGGGAGGGTGAGGGAGCAGTTGATGCTGGAATCGGGGCTTCGCCAAGAGGAAAGTACCCCCCACGTGCCCCCCTGCCGCCAGGCACATCACCCAGACAGCTGAGGCCATGGGCAGGGTTGGGGGCTGGGTGCCGGGGACATCTGAAGGGCGCTGGTGCAAATGGAATTGTCGGGTGCTTCCCCCCCCCACCAGCCTCCCAGCAAGGCCGATGACTAGAAGCTAAAAATACCCTGAGAAAAACCCACCAGTCCAGGGTCTGGGTGTCTGCACTGGCACTGACTCAGGTCACGCGGGGGTGACGACAGCCAGCGCCCCGGCCCCACACCCCAAAGCAGAACTGGGAGGAAGAGCTTGTCGGTGGGGTCTGATCCAGCTCAGAACCTTGAGCCCCTAGCCACTGGGTGGCGCATCTCTGTGCCTCAGTTTCCCCCTTTGCACAGTGGCTGGACTGGGGTGTGCAGGAAGCGGGTTCCAAGAGCCAGTTGAGCACAGAGCGTAATTACCAAGGAAACCCACGCGCACACACGTGACACACCCTCATTAATCTCCACAGCACAAAGGCGCGCGTGACACCACACGGGACTTGGGCGTCAATTTTCTCGTGCAAATCTACGTTACTCAGAGAAAAGGAAGACTTTCCTCAGGGTGGTGCTGACGAGCGAGCGTGGGTGGACTTCCCCGGGGTTAAGCCGCTGCGTTTCTGTGACCTCCCTTGGCCTCCGCTCTGGTCTCCCGAAGACCCTTTCCTTCTTTTCTTTATTTTGATTTCTTTTCTGGATCCCACTGGGCAGTGCTCAGGGCTGACTCCTGACTCTGTGCTCAGGGATCCCTCCTGAGGAATCAAACCCGGGTCAGCCACATGCAAAAGACACCCCCGCCCTGCCGGGTGAGGCGCCAGCCTCTTTCTTAGGACTCAAAAGACCTTCTCGGTTTGGGGGTGCTCTCCTGTCCCAGGGAGCACGTTTACCCCCAAGCACCACCAGGGAGGACCCAAACAGTCTTGGAAGGTCAGTGTTAGTGCTCCCCCATTTGTCAAGTGAGAACTCTGAGGTGGGGGCGGGCGGGGGCTTAACTCACTCTGCAGAACCTGGAGCAGCTGTCAATCACTGCACTGTTGCGGGAGTTCAGGGCCACAGAGAAAGCTCAATGGGCAGAGCGCAGGCTTTGCCTGTGCCCAGCACCCAATAGTCCCCAAGCCCTGCCCAGAGTGAGCCCCAAACAGCAGCAGCCCCCAAGGACCACCAGGTGCGGCCCCCAAACCAGACATGAAAAACCATCCGCGTAGGGTGAAGGTGGGGGAGATTGTCGTGCGGGCTGGCGGGGAGCGGTTGCCGACCACAGTCAGAGCAGAACTGGGTATGGGGTTCGTGACGGGTAGGACGGAGGGTCGGGGATGGGGTGGCGGGGACCACAAGGCGACACAGATTCATCACAAGAGAAGTCATTCAACTAAGAAAAAGGATCCGGGCGAGAAGAGTCTCAGCATGGTCTCTCTGCCACCCGGCCCGGGACGGGTGACACCAGACACCACGTTGGAGTCGGACCCCCCAGACAGGCACGTCCCTGCCCCCTACCGGGCACCAAAGCTGTGAGTCATTCGCTCCGGCCTCCAAGAACACAGCGATGACATCCCAAAGGGGAAACTGAGGCCCAGAGCTGGTGTTTGCGCGGGTGGTGCGGGTGCCCCGCCCAAAGTCTGACCAGCCCAGGCCAGGCAAAATGGCACTGCGCCGTCCCTGCTGGCAGCCCTCGCTGACGCCCGGGGCCCCTGACAGCCGCGATAGGGGCTATCAGCCGGTGACAGCATCCATCAGACACCCAGCTGGGGGCGGCCAGGGCCTTTCTTCTCTGGGACGTGACTGACCTCTCTCCCTCCTTAACAGGGCATCTGGTCTCGCGCCAAGCTTGGATGGACGGATGGAGGACGCACAGGACACGGCCCGTCCTGCCAGCCGGCACGTCCCCGCACTGACTCCGCATCAGGCTGACGAGCTGCTCCTGCCTCTGATGCAGTTTCTGCAGTTCCGTGAGGGGCTTCTGCTCTACCAACATGGTGCGTGTTGGGGGCAGCTACCGGGGAGGAAAGGAAACGAATGGGTCAGATGCCCCCAGCTGGAATCGGACTAAATCCTTAAATTATAAAATACACACACACACACACACACACACACACACACACACAACAGAGAACAAATAGGGCCTCAGGAGGAGGGAAGGGAAGGGTATTGGAACATTGTATGACTGAAACCAAATCATGAACAACTTTGTCACTGTATCTCAGAGCAATTCAATTAAAAAAAAAAAGAATTAAATTATGTGTCTGGCAGAAGCAAGGCTGGGCCTCTGGAAAGGTCAGAGAGAGAGACAGAGACAGAGATAAAGAGAGGGAGAGAGGAGGGGGGGCAGGGGCTGAGGGAGGGGGCTGGAATCCAGCGTGGACTCCGGGTTCGATCCTAGGTCGGGGAATGCAGGAAGACCCGACCCGGCCACTGGCGTCTGCAGTTCTGTTTCTGAGCCTGGCTCCGGTCCACAGCCGCCGAGGGGAAGCCGGGCGAAGTCTCCGTGGGAATTCGGCACATTTTCTCTAAATGCCAAAATTAGAACGTTATCGTTAGAAAAGGTTTCCAAGGGCTTTGGGACGTTTCCACGGCAGAGCCAGCCCGGTGCCAGAGGGCACAGGGAGTTGGCGGCTGGTGGTGGGGCTGCCTGGGGCGTGCTGGCATGGATGCCCTGGTCCCACCAGCGAGTCAAAGGCATCGCGTGGACACCTCGCAGGGGAGCTGACTCACGGGGTCCCAGGACTGATAAGACACGTTGGCAGGCTTCACCCCAAACCACAAGCACCGTCCTCACCTACCACCCCAGAGACCAGCTCTCACAGCGTCAGTGCTCCCGGGGCTGTCTGAAGTGCTCCCATCCTCAGGATGACCTGGTGAGGTGAGGGCTGCCATTACGCCCACTCTACAGATGAGGAAACTGAGGCTCAGATGGGGGAAAAGTCCTGCGCAGGGTCACACAGCTGGCTGGGGTCAAGCTTTACTTCGTCGTTCCCCGAGCCCTGGGCGGCCACACTCAGCCACCTCAGGGACACTCAAGGGCGAATTCTTTCTTCCAGGAAGTCTCTTCTCTTTCCTGGGAGCCAGAAAGTTCTGCCAGGATATACCCTAATGAACGTTCTCTCCCTGCTCCTCCGCCTGGACTTCCTGAATCCTTCCAATTCACAGACCTTTGTTACTGTTGTTGTTGTTTTTTCAGTGAACGGAAACCCCCTACTTCCCTCTTGGGGGGCTTACAGGGGCGGCCGGCCCTTGGTTGCGGCATCAGCGTGTGAGGTAAGCCGGGCCTCAAACTCAAGGTCTTGTGCCGGAAGCAGGTGCCCATCCACAGCTCCCCGGGACCGAAGGGAAGTTCCTCGTGTCCCCGCGGCCCTGACCTCTCTCTCAGGAAGGAGCAGTTCCTGCAGCTTCCCCGGGAGGCTCTGACGTCCTGCACGTCCCGAGCCGGGCACCACTCATGGTTGCAGTGGCCAGCAGCTTTCCCGGGCAATTCATCTCCTTTCATTTCCAGTTCAAAAATCATGTCTTAAAGCTCCAGGAAGTCAGCTGGGGTTTCGCTTGAATTTCTCTACATGCTTTCTTTAGTTTTTGTTTTTGTTTTCTGACATAAATCAATACTTACTTGAGCTTAAGGGGGACAGGGGTGGAGAAGAAAGAAAAGGGGGAACACGGGGGCCATCGCGATCGCTCAGGTATGCATGCAGCAGCCTCGGGTTCCATCACCAGTGCCAGAGGGTCCCTAAGCACCTCGCGGGGGACCCCTGAGGACCAAGCCAGGAGAAGCTCCTAGATAGACACTACTGCGCATGGCCCCAAACCAAAGAAAAATGCTAACAGTACTCTCCTCCATTTTCAGAATAGATTATCGTGCCTGGTTGCTGTCGAACCCAGAGTCCGACCATTGTTGGGTGTGAGCTTTGTTGTTTGTCACCCGAACAGTCCCCTGACCTGGCGCGGTCTGTCTGAGGACCGGCACACGGGGCGTCCAGCAGATGCTGATTCATGCCCTTTGCGTTTGGGGCGCAAATCATTCCTGCTTCAAAACAGCACAGATCTCTACGTTCTCCTTGCGTTCTCCCTTCTCCTTCCTCCTTTCAAATTGTCAGCGGTGGGTTTTTATTTTTTATTTTTTTATTGCCACTCAATAAAATTGACTCTTTTTTTTGGTATAGCGTTCCATGACTTTCCACACACGTAAATTTCCTTGTTGTCTGAATGTGACTCCCCGCTACCCTGCAGCCGTCAGCAGCTCCCCTCTGCCCGTTTTCCTAGAAGGGGGTCCTGGCTCCAACCTCAGCCTCCCGTCTGGGGTCCCTGCCAGGTCCCACAGGGGAGGCGTGGCCCCCGGGTCAAGATCAGAATTGCAGCTGTGAAGACCCCCGTGTCATAGAGCCCACCGATGCAGGCCTCTGGGACGGTGGCAGGGCATTTATGCTTCTGTAGGGGCCACACCCAGTGGCTTGGGCCCACCCAGGTTGCCCCACAGTGCTCGGCTTGGATCTGAGCACAGGTCATGCACCAACTGGAACATTCTACGGCTGCAAAGAGCAAACAGCACCTGGGGCTGCTGAATGTTCTGGAAGTTCCTATTCTGACGGCTGTGCCTAGAATTCCCTCGGGCCCTGACTGACCCTGGGTGGCCAGTTCTTGTTCCTTCTGCTCCGTGGGACTGGGCTGTTCTTCCTGGACAGAGCCGAAGGAGCTCCAGGGCTGGGCCTGAGGCTCCTGACAGGAAGACCTGAGCCCCCCCACCCCCCGGAAGCGCACGCCTGAGACACGCCCCCTCCAGATCCCAGTCATCCCAGGCTTCGTCCCTGAGCTCGGGGACACCCAACCCTGGTAAAATGGGAGCCCTCCTCTGCACCTGCACCCCTGGCCCGGCACCATGTGGCTCTTTGTACACTCAGGCCCCAGAAGACCCGACCACAACCTCACCCGACACACGCACACACACACACACACAATCTCACTAGAGACACACAGTCTCACAACACACACACCCAATCTCACTAGAGACAAACATCTCACCCAACACACACAATCTCACCAGAGACACACAGTCTCACCCGACACACACTCAATCTCACCAGACACACATCTCACCCGACACACACACATTATCTCACCAGAGACACACAGTCTCACCCGACACATACACAATCTCACCAGACATACATCTCACCTGACACACACACACAGTCTCACCAGGGACACACAGTCTCATCCGACACACACACAATCTCACCTGACACACACAGTCTCACCCGACACACAGCCTCACCTGATACACACAATCTCACCCAACACATATAAGCCTCAGGAGAGGCTTATATTAAGTGAGATTGTCGGGTGAGACTGTGTGTGTCAGGTGAGGCTGTGTGTATCAGGTGAGACTGTGTGTGTCATGGTGAGATTGCGTGTATCAGGTGTGTGTCGGGTGAGACTGTGTGTCTCTGGTGAGATAGTGTGTGTGTGTCAGGTGAGATGTGTGTATCAGGTGAGACTGTGTGTGTCATGGTGAGATTGCGTGTATCAGGTGTGTGTCAGGTGAGATGTGTGTATCGGGTGAGACTGTGTGTGAGGGAGCGATTATGGTCTCCACCTTTCAGATAAGGAGACTGTGGCCAGGAGAGGGGACTCAGAGACTAAGAGGGTCCCCGCTCTCCCTGCCAGCAACCCATCTTCAAAGGTCTGGGAACCCTCCCAGACACGATCCCCACCCCACCTGCCTCCAGCGGGCCCATGACCCCGTCAGAACCCGAATCAGACGCCCCATCTGAACCTATCCATTCCCCCACCCCGTCCAAACCCTAATCGGATGCTTCCTCCCCCCTCAGCCGCTGGGGCTACAACAACCTTTCATGCGTCCATTTCCAGCTCCTGGCGACCAGCAGGGCTCCGAAACAAAAGTCCATGTGTGCGGATCAGCTCGAGAAACGCGTGCTCTTGGGTTGTCAGGGAGCCTTGAGTAGAAAAGTTTCTCCTGACCTGACTGTGGGCTTGTGCACAAATGCATGAGGGTGCATGCATGTGTGCTTACGTGTGCGTCTGTGTTTGTCCATGTGTGCATAAGGGTATGTGCATGAGTGTGTGTGCATGTGTGTCCATGTGTGCATGTGTATCTGCATGTTTGTGCCCATGTGTGCATGTGTGTATGAGTGTGCATGCATTACGCCCAAATATGCATGAGTGTCTGCATGTGTGCATGTGTGCATCTGTGTGTCCATGTGTGCATAAGGGTGCGTGCCTGTGTCTGTGCATGGGAGTGCATGTGTGTGCATGAGTGTATTCATGTGTGTGCCCTTGTGTGCATAAGTGTATGCATGTGTGTACATGAGTATGTGCACAAGAGTGTGAATGTGTGTGTCCGTGTGTGTGAGTGTGTACATGCCTGTGTGTGCATGGCTGTGTGCTCACATGTGCATAAGGGTGTGTGCGTAACTATACGTGAGTGTGTGTGCGTGTGTCTGTATCCACAACTGCAAGAGGGGGTGTGCGTGCGGAGAAGGTGCCTCTGTGTGTGTCTATGTATGTACACGTGTCTCTGCAAACATGGCTTGTGCAAATGTAGAGCTGGCTTGTGGGTGGGAGTGCAGACTCTGCCTGGGAGACGCCCTGGCTTAAGCCCCAGCACCGGGGTTTCCTCGGCACTGCAGGAGCGACCCCAGGGAAGGAGCAGGACCTAGCCCCAGGCACCAGCAGGCCTCCCTCCAAGGGTCTCTTGGCGCGGGTTCTGCATTCGCAGTCACTCACCCACACGCCGAGGCTGGTGAGCCCACGAGTGTCTAGAGCCACAGATGTGGGGCCTGTGGACAGAAAGAAGAGTGGCAAGCCCCACTCAAACCTGCACTGGCCGGGCCAGTGTGAATCAGTGAATTGCAGTCAGGGTGAGGTGGATGCTCTGGAGAAGAGCGAATGAACATGGGGAAGAGTGTGTGTGGGGTGGGGGGTGGCGAATGGAGGCTGAAGGTCCAGCTTTCCCTGGAGAGAGGCCGCTCAGCGAAGCCCTGCAGGAAGTGGGGGTGCAGCAGGGAGCCCTGTAGGTCTGCTGGGAAAGGTGCGGGCCATGAAGCAGTGCAAAGGTCCTGAGGCAGGCCCGGCCAGCTGGTGTCAGAGAAGCCTAAGCCGCCTCTGCTGCTTTTCTTTTGCAAAGGCGACAGGCACAAGTGCCACCTGCCGGCCCCGGCTGCCGGTGACAGTGACCCGCTGCCCGCTTTAACCTTGACTGCCTCTGGCTCTCACGTGTCACAGGGGGAGCAGCCCTGACTTCAGAAGAATGGCATGGGCGGGGGCGGGGGGGCCAAGGTGGCGTCGCTCACCTAGTACTGCCAAAAGTGGTCATGGGATTATTTTTAAACTCGGGGAGGAAGTATTTATTGTTCTGGGCCAGGAGACGGCCGGCAGGGAATCCTCTGGGGACAGTCGTGTCTTTGCCATGGTGAGTAGCCGGGGCCCGGGGGACTTGCACAGGGACGCCCCAGCAGCACCCCGATGGGCCACACGCCCCAGCAGCCGGGGCCTCAGCAGGCCCAAGTCGGCTTTTTCCGCCTCGTCCACTGACCCTGCAGGGATCAATGGCCCCTGGGGGCTTCAAATGGGATCGACCGTTTTTTTAAGGATCGAGCCGTGATTCCCCCTCCACTGAGAGCACAAGGGAAAGAGATCTTTGGGTTTTTCACCTTTTAAACTTGGCAATTTAGAATCTTTCTCCCCGTTGCTGGCTGGTCAGGCTGGGCGCCCCCCACCCCTCCTCCACCACCCACAGCAGGAACCCCCCACCTGGGGGTCGGTGGGGAGCAGAGAGGAGGACGGATTCCGGGGTCATGCCGCAGACTTCCGCTGGCTGTGCCGTGTTGGGGGCCACACCTGGTGATGCTCAGGGCTTAGTCCTGGTTCTGAACTCAGGGATCACCCATGGCGGGGCGGGGTTCACTACGTGCCAGCACCCTCCTGCCCTCTGCTCCCTCCCCTCTGTGCCCCCTGCCCCCACGAGCACTAGCAGCCCCCTGAGAGACGCCGAGCTCAGGGCAGCCCGGGGGAGGGAAATGTGTGTCGGGGGGTGGGGAGGCTGGAGCCCGGGGGTCCTTCGTTTCCCGCCTGGATCCCCACCGCCCACAATCCATTCTCCCTCTGGGCTCTACCCAGCTTTCCATAAAATGCCTCAGCAGGAAAGTGCTGGGTGGGTCCAGCACCCTGTCCGAGTCTGCAGGACGCTGCCCCAACGGCCGTCATCTCGTTCCCGGGTCTAGGGTTATTCCACGCCCTTCCTCCCCTCCCACACCCCCAAACACTTGTGATCTTTTGGGGGGCGGCAAGGACTCATTTCACAAAAAAAGCCGCTGGGGTTCCCACTGCACTCACCGGGACCTCCCTGTAGACCCCTGACACACACCCCTACCTGCAGGCTCCGAAGAAGGCCAAGAAGAGGGCAGAGGGCGCCAACTCCAACGTCTTCTCCATGTTCGAGCAGACCCAGATCCAGGAATTCAAAGAGGTGGGTCTGGCGCGGCCCTGGTCCAGGACACCCCCACCTGGAGCCGGCAGGAACCCTGGGCGACACGTCCTTCTCCTCCCAACTGGGTGCAGGTGGGAGCCCAGTAGACAGATCACTTTTCAGAATGTTCTGGAACAGGAGAGACGGTACGGGGCGGGGGGTGGGAGCACATCTGAGGTGGAGTCGACCCCAGGTCAATCCCCACATCTTGAGCACAGAGCACTATATGGCCGACCCCCCTAGCGCTGCCTCCCAGGGGCTCTCCCCGGACCCTTCTCCCCACCCTGAGCAAGAGCTGAGCAGTACCGCAGTGCCTGCTGAGATATTTGCAGAAACAGAACTGCGCACTACATGGCGGGCTCGGGGGAAGGTGACATCTGAGGCTACGGGGCCCTGGAGAGCATACCCAGGCCGGCTGTGTGCAGCGCAGACTGCCTCACTCTCACTCACTGTGCTCCCCTGCCCCTCCGTGCATGGCCTTTTTTTTTTTTTGAGTCACACCCCAGTAGTGCTCAGGGGTTACTCCTGGCTCTGTGCTCAGGAATCACTCAAGGCAGTGCTCGGGGGACCATATGGGATGCCGGGGATTGAACCTGTGTCGCGGCTATGTACAAACACCCTCCCTGTAGTGCTATCGCTCCGGCCCTGAACACCTCACTTTTTTTTTTTTTTTTGCTTTTTGGGTCATGTCCAGCATTGCACAGGGTTAATCCTGGCTCATGCAACTCAGGAATTACTCCTGGCGGTGCTCGGGCGACCATATGGGATGCTAGGAATCGAACCCGGGTCAGCCGCTTGCAAGGCAAACGCCCTACCCGCTGTGCTATCACTCCAGCTTCTGAATACCTCACCTTTTGAGGAACTTTGAGATTATTTTAACCTTCTCTATAGCCTTTCAATTGGGACGGAGCAATAGTGCAGTGGAGAGGGCGTTTGCCTTGCGCACGGCCACCTGGGTGCCATCTTCCACACCTCATAGGGTCCCAGAACTCCGCTAGGAGTGATCCCCGAGCACAGAGCCAGAACTAAGCCAGGAGCACCACAGGGGGTGGCCCCCAAACCACAACATAAGGCCTTGAAATGCACCTTAGACACTGCCAACATCTCACTGCTCAGCCTCCCGGGCCAATTTCCCGCTGACCAGCCCCGTCCCTTGCAGGCCTTCACCATCATGGACCAGAACAGGGATGGCTTCATCGACAAGAACGACCTCAGGGACACCTTCGCTGCTCTCGGTATGGTGCCCTGCCTGGCTGCAGGATGATCTCTTGGGAGGGCGCCCCGAGGGGCAGCAGATGGGGCCTCGGGAAGTGTTTGTCATTTCCCCCAAGAATCAGCTGGACAGTTGACCTCTAACCCTCAGACAAGCTCTCGGAAAGAAGTACCTGCACACGCCTTCGATTTTCACTTTAGAGTACTTTCATGTGTGTCTTTCGAACGCAAAACCAGCTCGTGAGCAGAAAACTCAGAGGCCCAGAAAAGGGTCAAGGATGAAGCAGCATTTGGCCAATGGCCACTTGAAACATCTCGTGTGTTCTTTTGGGAGGTTGTGGTGCATGTGCTGCTGGCTGGCACTGGTTTTATTTTTCTTTTTGGGTCATACCTGGCGATGCACAGGGGTTCCTCCTGGTTCTGCACTCAGGAATTACTCCTGGCAGTGCTCGGGGGACCATATGGGATGCTCAGAATCGAACCCGGGTCGGCCACGTGCAAGGTAAATGCTCTCCCCACTGTGCTATCGCTCCAGCCCCAGCGCTGTTGTTTTTATAGTGGACACCACCTTATAAGGGATCTAGTGACCGAACCCTTCGATGCCTGGAATTTTCTCAAAATATATCCAACTTGTTCCACTGTTCCTTTTCCATTCTATCCCCGAACTCAGGTCCATGGACAGCGGCGCGGGCACTGCCCACCCACGAGCCATCAGTCCTGTGTGCGGCCACTGTAGCTGCGTCCAACTAAAATATCTGCTGTCTTCGGGGCTGCTTTTTCTGATTGGCAGAGGTTTGAGGCAGGGGCTAGTTGCAGGCACTTCAGCCGCCCTAAGGCTCTGTGGTCCCCACACTTTAATTGGCCACTGTCCATTTTCTGGGGGGAAAAATCACTCAGTACCCCCTGAGGATCTAAGTTCTTTAAGACACAGAAAGTGCCCCCAGCTGCACCCCCGGAATCATATTTCAGCACCCCCGCAGCGGGTCTTGCTCCCTTCAGGAAGGCCGGTGCTAACGGCTCGCCCAGGGAGGGCTACTGAGCACGTGAACATTTCCCCATTTAATAAAACATGTGCCCCAAAGATTCCAGATTCTGAGGCCACTTTCATTTTGTGGGAGAGGAGGGTTTGGGGTGACACTGGGTAATGTTTGGAGAGTACTCCTGCCCCTGTGCTCAGGGTGACCCCTGGCAGTGCTCAGGCAACCACGGGGGTGTCGGCGACCAAGCCAGGGTCAGCTGCATGAAGGCCGGTGCCTCAGCCCTGCGCTGCCGCTCTGGCCCTGCCTCTGTTAGAAGTGCTCCCACCCGCGGCAGTTGTAGGGCCTGCTCCGTTTTCTGAGCAGTCAAGCCATCCAGAATTCCTCGGCTAGTCTGCGGCCCGTCTTGCCTTCCCTGATGCGCCTCCTGCAGGGAACGGCGGGGCCCTGAGCTGTGTTCTCTGCCCTAGGACGAGTGAACGTGAAGAATGAGGAGATTGATGAAATGATCAAGGAAGCTCCGGGGCCCATTAACTTCACTGTGTTCCTGACGATGTTCGGGGAGAAACTGAAGGGTAACTGCCGCGTGTGCGTGTGTGTGTGCCTGCATGCGTGCCCGTGGGAGCTAAGAGTAAATATCACGTGCGTGTGTGCATGTGTGCGCGTGGAACCCGAGTAAATGTCACACGTGTGTGCGTGCGTGTCTGCGCGTGAGTGTGTGAGCGTGTGTGCGTGCATGTGTGGGTAGGTGTGTGTGCATGCATGTGGACGTGCTTGTGCATGTGCACGTGTGTGTTCGTGTTGTATGTGTGTGCGTACATGTGTGTGTGGAGTGCATGTGTGCATACATTTCTGTGCGTGCATGTGCATGGGCTTGTGTGTGTGTTGGTGAGTGTTGTGTGTGCATGTGTGTGCATGTCTGAATTCATCTTTGGGCCTGAAGAACAGATAGGGGCTGGTGGGACATCTCCCAAGCCCCGCCCTGTGCTAACGCTTGATTTGAATCACCTCATTTAACTGCATCTCTTGAGGAGGGAAGTGTTGTTCTGGTTTGCTCTGTGTCGTGGGGCCTCCCAAGAAGGGCTGAGGGGCCCGGGGCCAGCCTCCCCCACACAATTCAACGTGACAGCCTGGCTCGGGGTCACCGGGGATACCCCCCTGGGGCTCTGAGCTCCCGGCCAAGGGCTGCCAGCCTATGCCAGCCTCTGCGGTCCCCCTGCCCCCGCTTCTATTCTTCCCCCTGACCAGGACCAAGAGATTGTTCACGGGTGCGGCCACATACAGACATCTCTGAGTCAGGGCTCAACCCAAGCTTTGCAGATCTAGAGCCAAGTTCCACCTTGGGTTTACTCAGAAATAACCAGATTGATATATAGATGTAGATATTGCATTCATTTGTGGTATAGAAAAAATATTAGTAGAATACATATCCATGGCCAGGGAAAACAGGAGCTAGGCGGACTGGTCAATGGGTGGAATCAACCACCAGTGTGTGTGTGTGTGGGGGGGGAGGCAGAGGGCAGGTAAGATAGAGAAGGGACCAGGATGACAATTATAGCTGGAAATGATCACGCTGGACAAGATCTGAGCATTAAAAGCAGGTAAAGGAATATACTGGATAACCTTTCAGTATCTGTATTGCAAACCACAATGCCCAAAACGAGTGAGCGAGAGCGAGAGAGAGAGAGAGAGAGAGAGAGTGAAAGTTCCTGCTGTAGAGGCAGGCTGGGGGGTGGGGAGTGGTAGGAGGGAATCTGGGGACACTGGTGACAGGAAATGTGCACTGGTGGAGGGATGGGTGTTGGAACACTGTATGACTGAAACCTGGTCATGGACAGCTTTGTAAGGGTCTATCTTATAGTGAGTCAATAATAAGATCTTTTTTTTCTTTTGGGGTCACACCTGGCGATGCACAGGGGTTACTCTTGGCTCTGCACTCAGGAATTACTCCTGGCAGTGCTCAGGGGACCCTATGGGATGCTGGGAATCGAACCCGGGTCAGCTGTGTGCAAGGCAAACGCCCTACCCGTTGTGCTATCGCTCCAGCCCCAATAATAAAATCTTTTAAAAAAAGAAAAGAAAGAACTAGATTGTCAGCCTCTTCCAACCCCTGGCCTTGCTCTGGCCCCTCCCACCTTGGGGGGGCTTGGCTCCTGCCTCTGGGGGCTTAGGGGGCTCCCAGCACCCAGGGCTCATCCCCCCCATCTTCTGTTTCAGGGGCAGACCCCGAGGAGACTATTCTCAACGCGTTCAAAGTGTTCGACCCTGAGGGCAAAGGAGTGCTCAAGGCTGACTAGTAAGTGGCTTTGGAGGGAGACGCGGGGTCCCGGCCCCTCCCCACACGCTCCCCCTGGACCCCAACTCCCGCTTCTCTGTCTGCAGCGTGCAGGAGATGCTGACCACACAGGCCGAGCGATTCTCCAAGGAGGAGGTAACAGGCCCCTGGCGCCACCCACGCTCCCAACCTCACCCCTCAGGACCCCGACCCCTCCTCTGCCCCCAACGCCCCGACCCCACGGAGGACCTCCTCTCTTCCGACTCCCCCGCCCTGCTCAGGCAGATATGAGCACTGTGGCCATTTTCTGGATGGGGACACGGGAGCCTGGAAAGTCTTCAGTGAGGGGCCTGCACCCGTCCGGCCCTCCCCCGGGCTTTGCCCTGCACAATCCTCCTGGGGCCTTGGGTCATTCATACGGTCTTCAGCCACTGACCCACAGGTCAGGGCAGGTGGGAAGGCTGGAGCCACGGTGAACCACGGCACGCGGCCTTGGACCCCCAGCAGGCCAGGAGCACACGCTCTCGGGCCATTGCTATAGTTTCCCAGCAGAGGGCAGTCGTGTCTTGTTGGAAGAGCAAGTCCAGCCAATGCCAGGAGGCTGTGCAGGAACTAGGGGCCGGCTCCTTAACGTTCCTCATGCACCTCAATGCAGCTATTTATTTATTTATTTATTTATTTATTGCTTTTTGGGTCACACCCGGCGATGCACAGGGGTTACTCCTGGCTCTGCACTCAGGAATTAGTCCGGGCAGCGCTCAGGGGACCATATGGGATGCTGGGAATCGAACCCAGGTTGGCCGCGTGCAAGGCAGACGCCCTACCCGCTGTGCTGTCTCTCCAGCCCCTCAATGCAGCTATTTAAAACACGCACCTCAGCGCGGCTATTTCAGACGGGCCTTGGGGCCTCTCAGGATTCCTTCACGGGACACCTGAGCTCAATTGTTTACCCCAAATCTCAAGCAAAGAGCCTGCCTTGCCCTCCCGCCGGCTTGGATTCCATCTCCTCATCTGTAGAGAGATGCAGTGACAGAAGAGCACTGCCTCACCCACCCGCCGCCACACACCTCTGTAGGCATTAGTGTGCCCAGCCAGCACGCTCTTCTCTGGGTGTTTATTTTTGTGCACGCCCGCTGCCCTCAGGACTTACTCCTGACTCTGTGCTCAAAGATCACTCCTGCCAGTGCTGAGTGGGCTCTATGGGGTGTCGGGGATCGAACCCAGGTCAGCCACGTGCAAGGCAAACGCCCTCCCCACTCTAGACCCCAATACGGTCTGTATTTTCAAAGACAACCAACCAATACTTTTTAAAATGAGGAAATGGCATGATTTTTTTTTTTAAATTGAGATGTCCCTTTTCCTGGGCTGGAGTGACAGCATAGCAGGTCGGGCGTTTGCCTTGCGCGCGGCCAACCTGGGTTCAATTCGTCTGCCCCTCTCGGAGAGCCCGGCGAGCTACTGAGAGTATCCTGCCCACACAGCAAAGCCTGGCAAACTCCCCGTGGCGTATTCGATATGCCAAACACAGTAACAAGTCTCACAATGGGGACGTTACTGGTGCCCACTCGAGCAAATCGATGAACAATGGGAGGACAGTGACGGTGACGGTCCCTTTCCCTGAAGGAACAGGGTTCTCCAGAGCCGATGCCCATCCCTGCCCCATCAGGCTGCCCCAGTGAGGAAGGACTGTGTGTCTCGCTTAGAAGCAGTAGTGGGTCAGGCTGGGGAGAGAGGCAGGGCAAGGGTCGGGCTCACCCCCATGCCAACAAAGCAGACCCTGGAGCTGCCCTGCACACACACGCACACCCACACACACACACACACACACACACACACACACATCCCCGTGCCCCTCGCTCCCACCCCATGCCCTCAGCCTCTGGCTGGCTGCTTGCAGGTGGACCAGATGTTCGCCGCTTTCCCCCCTGACGTGACGGGCAGCTTGGACTACAAGAACCTGGTGCACATCATCACCCACGGGGAAGAGAAGGACTGAGCGCGCGGGGCTCGGCCCGAACACCCGCCAGCCCTGCCCCGGCCTGCTGTGGGCAGCGTGGCCTCTCGCTTCCTCCTCCAGCCCTACGGTTGCAGGAGACGGGGAGCGATGCTGCTGGACGCGGCAAACCTTACCTGGCGCGGCTGGGACGCGAACCCGCGCCCAGGCTCAGCTGAGGCTAATAAACAGGAGGGCGCGACCTGTGGGTGGTGCTTCTCTGCTGCGCAGGCGCAGAGCCCATGCGGCCCCAGGTGCGCTGAGACCCCACCCCCCATGTGCGGGCAGGTGCGGGGATGGGAGGGGGGGTGAGCACGTGGCTCACCTGTCCAGGTGCTTCTGTTCAATGTAAGGGCTGAAGCTTGGGTGGTGACTTTCTCCCAGTAGCGCTCCCCTTGCAGACGGGGGTGGCAGGGGCCGGCGTGGCGTTGGGTGGGGGGGGGAAGACGCAGATGGGGATCCTCTCTGAGGCCCCCGGAATAGGCCTCAGTGTAAGCCCACCGCAGTTTGAGTGACGGAAGCCACTGTGGAGACGTTCCCGTCCCTCTAGGCTGCAAGAACTGCCACCTACCGGAGCAAGTTCACAGGCCATCAGGCTTGGCTGCATCCAGCAGCTGTCAGGACGAGGCCTGGGTGCGGGAGGGGAAGGTGCCTGCTTCCTTTCCTGCTGCTCTGCGCCCCCATGCTGAGCTGGTCCCTGCGCTGGCCCGTCTCTCCTCCACCCACGGTGGGAAAAGGCACCTGTCCCCTAGCCCCACACAAACGCCAGAATAGGGCCTGGGAGTCCAGAACCCAACCACACACGGGCGCTCTGAGCTCCCCAGCTTGTCCTGGGACTGAGGTCAAACCGCCCCCCTCCACACCCCCACGCCCCAAGATCAGGAACGACAGACCCTTCCCCCAAGGAAGAGTCTCAGCGCCTTGGAGGAACTGGGGCAGGCATCAGGAGTTTGTGTTCAAGACAGCCTCAAGGACACAGGACACAGTCAACGTCAGTGACGCAAGGGGACAAAGCTGGAACTGAGTCACATGGCGGAGACAAGGGGGCCAGGTCTTGGGAGGAGAAAGTCTCAAAACGAAGCACAGCTCAGGGTCCCCTCCACGAGCTGGGGACAGCAGCCCCGGCTGTGGGGAAAGTCTGGCATGAGGACCCACATCACCCCCCGCAGGATCCCGGCATCCCCGTCTGGAAAGAGCTGCTTCCTGGGGCTTCTGAGACCCGGGGAGCCTCGGCTCCAGATCAGTCAAGGTGAGAAGATTCAGGGCAAAACCCACATGGACAGACACATCTGGGCACATGCAGTCACATATGCAGACGCACGCACAGACACAGAGACACAAACAGACATGCAGACACAGACACACACACACAGTCGGAAATGCACATGCAGACGCACACATCTGTACACACATTCACACATAGACACACACAGATGCACACATGGAGACATGCAGACACATACGCGCTCACACACACGGACGCAGACACACACAGACACATGTGCGCGCACTCACACGTGCACGCACGCACAGTGCCCCCTCCTGAGTGGCCAGGGGTCAGGGAACAAACGTTTATTCTCCGGGGCACTGGGCAGAGCGCTCGGGCCCTTCAGGTCTTCTTCAACTTCTTGGCCTTGGAGCCGTCGGCCTTCTCGGAGGCGGCGTCGGCGTTGACCTCCTGGTTTCCCAACTCCCGGGCGCCGAGGCTGTTGAGCACCAGCTGCCGGAGGTTGCTGTGGTCCAGGGGCTGCTCCACTGCAGAGAGGGGGCATGGTGGGGCCGGCCCGCCCCTCCGCCCCGCATGGAGGCCCGAGTCGGGGGGGGGGCAGGCGGGCCTTTACCTTCACGGGACCAGTTGGGGTGTGAGAATTCCCGGGTTCGGGAAGGGGGAGGATAGGCCGGGGGGTGGCTGTGGCGGGGAGCGTGGCTGGATATTGAGGAGCCTGGGCCGCCACGTGCAGTGGCTCAGGACGGGCACTGAACAATGACACCTGGCAGAGACCGGCGAGCGGATGACCAGGCCTCCTTTGCCAGAGGAACCCTGTTTCCTAAGTGACCTCCCGAGGGGAAGGCCTGGCTTCCACAGCGAGCCAGTGAGCCAGGGGCTGAGACCCCGAGAGCAACGTTTCCTGGAAGGAAGGAAGGAAGTGCGCGTCTCGAGGCTCTGGCCATGTGAGGGCAGCAGCGCCAGCAGCTGCGCCCACGTTCTGGGCTAAGGGGCCCATGAGCCGCCGCGTTCAGCCCTCGGGCCTGCCAGGCTTCACGGGCCTTGGCCAAACCACACAGGGGCAAGCGCATGTGCGTATGCTTGCTTGCACGTGAGCCTGTGTGTGCGCATGAGTGGGTGCGTGTATGTGTGCGTGCATGTGTGCACGCCTGTGTGCATCGTGCATGTGTGTATGTGTGTGTCATGTGTGCATCTGTGTGCATGCATGCATGCGTGTGTGTACGTATGCTCGTCTCTGCCTCCTTCCTGGGCAGGCCCCTACCCCTGCAAGGCTGCTCCCAGATGCATTCAAACTCAAATCTGGAAAATCACTTTAAAAAAACAACAGTGAGCGAAGTTCTCTGAGCCTCCCCTCCACCCCCAAACACTGCAGCAACCTGGACCGCTCCCTCATCCTAGCACACATGACACACAGCGTGTGCCAGGTGGAACATTCTGGACGGACACAGTGCTGGGGCACCTTTCGGTGCCTGCAGAGCTCTGCCCGGGTGCAGATCAGGGAGGGGGGGGGGGTATTAAGCTTCTCTCTCATTTCAGCCGTCTCCAGTCTGGGGGCTTTTCTGCAAGGAGCGAGGCCCACAGGGGGGGCTCCAGGCTGCCCGGGTGAACCCAGTGGAAACTTGGCCTCCAAACCAACTTCTAAAGCCATGTGGGGCTGATTTGCTTCCCGCCGCAGAGAGGAGGGCAGGGTCCCGGTAAAGTGGGGCTTGGGCGCCCCATGAAGGAGGAAAGACGCCAGGCCGGTGGGGCAGGCACCAAGGGGCTGAGTGAGTGTCCAGAGCAGAGAGGGAGGACAGAGACGGGGCCCACAGGGGTGCCCCCAGCTCACCATTCTGTCCACTTCTGAAGGCCCCCCTGGACGGTGGATTCAGACACCTTAAGGGGCTTCATCTTCAAATAGCCAGGCTGGCTGAGCTGGCCGGGCCAAGCAAACTCTCAGAGAGCCCTGGCCAAGATGTGGTCCCCCCATGAGGCTCACAAGGAGGGAAACTGAGGCTCATTGCTACTGACTCTCCCCACAGAGACCTCCAAGAGACCCCCTAGCCCTGCCTGGTCCCGAGGACGCCCAGCTCACCATCATCCAGCTTGTCCGAGGGTTCCCCACCAAGGAAGGGGACGCTGATTTTCCTGAATTCTAAAGGCTTGAGCAGGGCAGAGCCGCCCCAGAACGGGTTGATGAAGGGCTGTGGTGCCTCTAGGTCGGCCCTCTCGATGTCCTGGAGCCGCCGGTAGGACTCAAGCACCAGGAGGTCGTTGGTCTTCTTCTCAATGATGGCTGGGAAGGGCAGGGGCAAGGTGAATGCCCGCAGGCTGGTTGGGGAGGGGTGGGGAGAATTGGGGGGGGGCTGCTGGACAGGAAAGGAGATCATAAGTGCCTCTAAGGACAAGGTCTTTCAAAAAAGTTTTTTTTTTTGTAATCAGTCTTTAAAAGGTATCTGGGGCAATACTGAATGAAAAGTGGAGAAATATGCAGTTACCCTGAAATTAGGAGGCATCCTAATGTCTCAGCATCCTCTGTCTCAGGCCTCAGGGCCTTTGCTCATGCTGCATCTTTGGCCAAGAATGCTTCTCCCTGTCCCTCTCCCTGAATGCACCCTCAGTCCTGAGTAGTGACTAGCAGGAGTGACCTGCCCTTCCCACAGGCCTCCCACAACTCAACTCCCCGAAGTCCCCTGACCCCTCCGTCTTTCATCAGTGATTATTGAGTGCCCTGGAGCCAGGCACTGGGTGAGTGTCACAGAAACTTGGGGACAGCTGGGCCACACACGTGACAAAAGTGACAAGGATGTAATCCTCGTCCTGATGAGGTTCATCAGCTTCTGGTTGGGGGCAAGGGTGGACATGAGGGAGAGAAGACACAGGGACACACCACACACCACACACACACACACACACACACACACTCGCCTCTCACCAGCCACCTGCTCGTGACTGGAATTCAATAACGACTAGATTGGGATGACTTTGAAAATCAGTCGATCAATCTCCAGGTAATTTCCTGTCTCCTGCTAGTCTTTGTGAAAACTGGGGACTAGAAGTGCTCGAATCTGAAATTCGCGGGGTTCCCCCGCCCCCAACCTCACGGACAGGGAGGGAGCGCCCCCTGCTGGTGAACTCGGGCTCTGCTAAGCAGGAGCGATGGGTGAGGCTGAGGACCAGCCTCTGCCTATCAGGGAGGGGAGGGCAGCGATGACCCCCAGAACCTGAGCGGGAGGTGTACAGGCAGCCCTGCAGGGGTCCCAGGATGGCGGGGCTGGTGGGGGGGGGGAGGTGGGGGACAGGGTCGAGAACGGCGTGTGGCGGGAGCAGGGCTTGGGGTGAGAAATGGGAGGAGGAGGCAGGCGGAGGAGGAAAGGCACCGACCCTGGACGCCATCAGGAAAGGCTCTATCAAGGGGCCGGGACAGGAGAGCAGTTAGGGCCACACGCTGACACCCGCCTCCAGCATCTTGGAGGGTGTCCTGGGCCCCCCAGATCGCCCTGAGTTCAGACTCAGGCCAGGTGTCTGCGTTCCGCCAGCCCTGCGCTTCCCCTCACATTTGGGGGCTCACCCCCACCGCCAGCAGGGTCCCGTCCCGGGGCCGCAACTGGACTCACCGAAGTACTGCGTGAGGTTGGCATCAGTGACCTGGCCATGCGCCCCCAGCCGATCCAGGAGTTCGGTTGTGCTGAAGCCCATCTTCTTCAGCAAGGACTTCACGGCCTCCTTGAGCTGCTCCAGGGTCCTGCCAATCTCCTCGGCCCTCAGCTCGTACCTGTCCGCCGCCTCTGTGGTCCTCTTCAGCTTCTCCTGAGGGTCAGACGGGGGAAGGAGATATCTGTCTGGGGACTCCGCGCTCTGAAGACTGACTCTCTCTGTCCGGGGCAGTGTGACCTGACCCAGCTCGAGCACCCGGGAACAGGGGACCGGATAGAGAAGCAATTGCCCTGGTATACACAGTGGAAGGGGGCTGGAGCGATAGCACAGTGGGTAGGGCGTCTGCCTTGCACGCAGCCAACATGGCCAACCCGAGTTCGATTCCTCGATTCCTCCGCCCCTCTCGGAGAGCCCGGCAAGCTACCGAGAGTATTCGATATGCCAGACACAGTAACAACAAAGTCTCTAATGGAGACGTTACTGGGCCCGCTCGAGCAAATCGACGATCAACGGGAGGGCCTTTACTTTTACACAGTGGAGTAGTACTCAGCTCTGAAAAGAGACGGAACTAGGGCTCTGGAGAGCATCTTGCAGAGCGAGGGGCTGACACAGAGCAACTGCTCTCCTTTGTGGGATATAAAGAAACAGTAGGGGGTGACTGGGACAATGGTGGGGAGACAGTGGGTGCTCAGGAGTGGGGAGCTGTTTCATGTCATGCATGGACCCTATTATTGACAGTATAAGCCATGGTGTCTAAAATGAAGATTTAATCATTAATTTAAGGGACTGGGTCAATAGCACAGCGGGTAGGGTGTTTGCCTTGCACACGGCCAACCCGAGTTCGATTCCCAGCATCCCATATGGTCCCCTGAGCACCACCAGGACTAATTCCTGAGTGCAGAGCCAGGAGTAACCCCTGTGCATCATCAGGTGTGACCCAAAAAAGCAAAAATAAGTAAATAATTAATTAAATAAAAACATTAATTTAAAAAGGGGGGGCTGGAGTGATAGTACAATGGGGAGGGCGTTTTCTTTGCCTTGACCTGGGTTCAAGATCCTTGGCATCCCATATGGTCCCTCGAGCACCGCCAGAGTGCAGAGCCAGGAGTTAGCCCTGAGCATCGCCAGGTGCGATTAAAAAAAAAGACACACATGCACACACAAACACACACATGCGCGCGCACCCAAAACACACAAAATTAATTCTGTTTAGAGTGTCTGAATCTGGAAAGAAATCTCCAGAACTCTTCTGGCTAAAGCCAAAGGAACAGGAGCTGAGGGGTTGGGGTCCAAGCAGAGCTGGGGAGACGCTGGGGTTACCTGGCCAGTCTCCCCAGGCTGGACCCCAGAACGTGGAGTAATACCACAACATCGCCCCAACCCCAGAGGCTTCCTGTGCAGCCTCCAGAGTGGCCGGATCGCTAAGTGCTGGGGGGAGGAGGGGCTATTCCTTTGTTTCCTTGGAGAAGGCAGGTTTTAGCGGGGAAGGGGACGGGCAGGCTGTGCTGGGTGAGTTTCTTTTCCGAAAAGCGGGTAGAAAGACCAAAACGCATTTGGAAACATCTAATCTAGATGCTGAGCATCCCTAGTGGGGAATGAGGGACCCCAGACTGGTACCCGCTGGGCACGGTTCCCTTCTGGCCTCATTTCCCCCAGACTGAGCTGCAGCCGCTCAATGGGCAGCCTGTGATTTGCTGCCCCCCAGTGGCCAAACAGAGAAAGGCATCAGCAGCCTTCTCAGAACAAACCCGGGAGTAGCATTTTTCCAGGGCCAGGAACATTCTGGTGAGAACAGCGCTTGATCCAGCTCCCCTGGCGCTGGGTCACTGTCATAGATCTGCTACCCACTCACCCCCTGGCCCCTTAATAACAAAGCCCTGCTGGTATTTGGGGTGGCAATGCTCCCTGCTTGAAAGTTCTTTGTCCAACCCGGCATGCCCATGGTGGAGATACCAGTGAGATGTGAACACGGCCAAGACTTCAGGGAAAGAACCATTAAGTTGGTGTTTGCCTTGCATGCAGCCGACCCAGGTTTGGTCCCCGGCATCCCATATAGTCCCCCGAGCACCTCCAGGAGTGATTCTTGAGTGCAGAGCCAGGAGTAAGCCCTGAGCATCACCGGATGTGACCCAAAAAAGCAAAAAATGAAATAAAATAAAAAAGATCAGGGCACAGTCAGCCGGGGACAGAGGCTAGGCTGGTCTGAAAGGAACTGGTCTAGGATGACATTCTCAGCTGCCCTGAAAGGGAGTGGGGGCATCGATAGGGCGGAGGAAGAGACCTTAAGAAATATCGCCCTCGGGACTGGAGCAATAGCACAGCGGGTAGGGCATTTGCCTTGCACGCAGTCGACCCAGGTTTGATTCCCAGCATCCCATATGGTGCCCTGAGCACCGCCAGGGGTAATTCCTGAGTGCAGAGCCAGGAGTAACCCCTGTGTGTAACCCCGGGTGTGACCCAAAAAGCAAAAAAAAAAAAAAAAAATCACCCTCCTGCAGTCCCTGTAGGCTCCTGGGACAGGGGGCCAGGGCAGATCAGGACAAGAGCCAGAACCCTCATGGGCAGATCCTTGTTCCAGGGGACAAGTGAATAGGCTGCCAGAGAGACAGACAGACAGACAGACACGGGGGCCCTAGCCTCACCTCCAGCTCCATCAGGGCAGAACGGTTGTCATCCTGGGATGTCTTCTGCTGGAATCGCAAGTCAGTGATCTTATCCTGCTCGACAGAGCACCAGAATGTGAGTGAATGTGGCCGTGCCCCCCGGGCCACGGGGCCCCCCACCGCACCCAGGAAGTTTCTCACATTAAAAAGAACAGAGGGGCTGGAGAGATAGTACAGTGGGTAGGGTGTTTGCCTTGCACGCGGCTGACCTGGGTTCGATCCCCAGCATCCCATATGGTCCCCTGAGCACCGCCAGGAGTAATTCCTGAGTGCAGAGCCAGGAGCAACCCCTGTGATTGCCGGGTGTGACCCAAAAAGAAAAAAAAAGAGAGAGAGAGAGAGAACAGAGGCCCAGGAGAAAAGGTCCCGGGCAATGACCCTGTCCACTGGCAGCGGGGGACACATGGGGATGGAGCCTGAATGGGCCGGACTGGGGGCAGATTTCAGAGGTGAGGGGACAGAATTCCCACCAGAAATGACAACTGCGCAGGATCAGAACAAGGAAGGAAATTTCACCAGGAGGAAAACAGAGGTTGAGGTTTTTTTGAGAGAGGAAATGTTGTGGGGGGCCCTGGAGCTGGCTGAGAGGGCATGGGATGGGGTGGGCGCTAAGCCTGCCTCAT
Source organism: Sorex fumeus (assembly GCF_029834395.1). Lineage (NCBI taxonomy): Eukaryota > Metazoa > Chordata > Mammalia > Eulipotyphla > Soricidae > Sorex > Sorex fumeus. The sequence goes on along the minus strand of NW_026606212.1, from coordinate 2,136,715 downwards.
TCTGAAGGGGCTGGAGTGTCCTGCAATGAAGTTCGCATTGAGCCCTAAGGCTGCTGATGTCTGTTCTGGGGAGAAAGTTGCCTGTGAACTGCGGGAGATGCAGGCAAGTCCCCAGGCAGCTGCAATGCAGGACTTGCCAGAGCCTTTGCTCTGTGGCCGTCCACCAGATTGCTCCAAATCATCCAGCTTCCTGGCCTCAATTCCTGGAAACTACTGATTAACAGGGATCAGCCGGCTCTTAAGGCCAAGAGCCAGAGTTGTTTCACTGAGCCAGGAGGTGTAACACGTGCGGTGGGGGTAGGGAGGGGACAGCGCTTTTATGTGCCGAAAGGCGCTTCGGAAAGGGGACGGCGGGAGGGGGACATGGAGCGGTTCCCAAACTGACTCGACCTCAAAGCCACTTTTCCTGCGGAGAAGCTCAAGGGGTGCTCCAGGGAACCCGCTTTGGAGAAGGCTGCCCGGGGAGCAGCTGGGACCCCAGACCTGGGAGACAAGAGGTGCCTGACCTGGATCTTCTTGATCTTCGTTTGCATCGTCTCCATGTTGCTGTTAAGCTCCATGACGTACGTGAACCGAGCAAAATTCATCTCCTCCTTGACCAGAAAGTCGTGGATGAGCCTATTCAGGTTTCCGTCCTCTGCTAACTTCATCAGCCGGAGGTGGGCCACCTCATAGCTCTCAGAACTCTCGAGATTTTTCTGCTTCACACATTTCTTGGCCTTGAGAGCTAGGAAAGGACACGGGCTGCAAGAGCCAGCCTGGGACCAGCCAGGCAGCGCCAGCCCCCTCTACTCCAGTGCCTCAGCCCCTCACTCCTTAGTGACGCCACCTCTGCCTAACTGAGCATTTACTATGTGCCAGACACGAGGCCAAGGCCGGGCTCTGCGGATACAAAACCCTCTGCCCCGTGCAACATAAAAAGAATCCTTAAAAGGAGCAAAGGAAAGAGATTCAGAATAGGGAAACCAAGTGCCCCGTGACAGGGCTGTGGGGACCCACGGGGCTGTGAGAGGGGGGAGGGCTCTGGCGCTGGGACGGCCACTCTGAGGAGGTGATATTTGAGCTGGGGGAAGGTCAAGGCTCAGAGCTCAGTGAATCTCCTTCCGGACTTTTCATCACCTGGCCTTGACACTTGTAAGTTGCTCAGAAAAGCTTGTGAGGTGATGCCTGGCGGGCGTGGCCTGCTGGGTCAGATACAAACATCAGGTGGGTCTGTGGTACATCTGAGCCCAAGAAAGTGCTCAGAGCCACTCCTGAGGAGGAAGTAACCCTGAGAAGGTTCTGGAAGCTTGTGCCGACTACCCCAAATCTCTCTTTGCTGACTGAGCTCTGTGTCCCTTTGCCACACTATGACCGGCTTTGCCGCCACTTCTGAGTCTCTGGAGGTCTCCTGGCCGGGCAACAGACGTTGGGAACCTGGGGACCACAGGCCATGGGAGGAGCCTCCAGAGAGGACATTCCTGGGGACTGGACACGGCAGGTCCAACACGGGATGACCAGGGGGTTGCAGTTCAGACTGAAGCCTGCTCAAACTCTGAAGACAGCTCAGCTGGAGAGAAGCACCACGTCGGTTTTTAGTGGCCCGGCATAGCATTCAGTGTCGTGTGAGCGTGGCCCCGCACGGCCAGGCCCAAGCACCGCCCAGCCACTGCTGACTGCGCCCTCCTCTCCTGGGGCTTGTGGCTTTGGGTCCCGGGTGGCCAGGAGAGAGTCAGGCCGTGTCGGGAGCCAACGCCGGGCTCCTGCTGCAGAATATGTGCTCTCACCCGCAGAACTCTCCCTGGGCCGGTGTTGTGTGAGTGTGTGCATGTGTGTGCTGTGTGAGAGTACGTGTGTGGTGTGGGGGTGTGCATGTGTGAGCATGTGTCTTGTGTGTGGGTGTGCACGTGTGTTCTCTTTGTGCATGTGTGTTGTATGAGTGCGTGTATGTGTGTGTTGTGAGTGAGTGTACGTGTGTTGCGCGTATGTGAGCACGAATGTGTGTTACTGAATATGTGTGTTGTGTATGGGTGTGCATATGTGAGCGTGTGTGTGCATGTGTGGGGTGCGAGGGTATGTATGTGCATGCGTGTATGTGCAAGTGTGTTGCGTGAGTGTTCGTGTGTTGTGTGTGAACATGCATCTGTAAGCATGTGTATGTGTTGTGCCAGTGTGTGTGTGTTGGGTGAGTGTACGTGTGTTATGTGTGGGCATGCATCTGTAAGCATGTATGTGTGTTGTGCGAGAGTGTGTGTATGGGTGTGCAAGTGTGTGCATGTGTGTCCATGTGCGAGCATGTGTGCTTTGCTAACTCTGGCACAGAAGTGTGCATCCCTCAGAGGGAGAACGCGGCAATACACCTTCATTCTTCCTGGCCTCCTCCTGGAACTCCAGGCGGTCATTGAGCTTAATGAGCAGGAAGGTCTTGAGCTTGGCCTCGTGCTGCTGAATCCGCTCCAGCTCACGGATCTCCAGGTTGTGCTGGGTGATGTCCTTCTCCTGGCGCTCCTGCAGGGCGGCCATCCGGGCTCCAGCTTCCAGCCTGGGGAGGGAGTGTTGTGAGGTGGGAGACGCCGCCCGGCCCCGCCCAGAGACCCTTCCTGCCCAGGCCAGGCTCACTGTTCCTTTCACCACCGAGGATTCTGGGAGTGGAGGAAGCATCTCCCTTGCCTAGCTGACAGCAACTATGAGCTCCAGATCACCCCACAAAATTACTTTTCTGTCACCACCATCTCCTCCTCATCCTCATCCTCATTGCCATCACCACCATCCGCACCTCCGTCAGCACTGCCGTCACCATCAGCACCTTCAGCACCACCATCACTATCACCACCATCATCACCATCAGTACCACCAGCACCATCACCACTACCAGCACCATCATCACCACCATCACCATCACCATCAGCACCTCCATCAGCACTGCCGTCACCATCAGCACCACCAGCACCACCGGCACCATTACCATCAGCACCAGCAGCACCAGCACCCTCACTGTGGTCACTCATCGATCGGAACCATTCACGATGTTTTCTGGCCTCCGCTTCTCTCGTGTCTGACCTGACCCTCACCCCACCCAAAGATGCCCTCAACAATGGGGTAGCAATGGGACTGGGGACTCAACCCCAGATCTGACTCCAAGCTCTGTGCTCTTCACGGCTAACTGCCACGTCCCCTGCGAGTTTGAAAGCAGGAGATGACCCAGACCCGGGGGGACCCCGAGACTCGGGCAGCAAGAGGAGAGGGACCCAGTGGCTCACAGCTCAGCCCCACGCGTCTGCCACTATTTGCACACGGCTTCCAGGCAGTGCTCGCACGTGTCTGTCCCTGTGTACAGTGGGGATAAGCAGTACTGTCCGAGTCGCGCTAACACCCAGGGCCCCCTGGCACCAGGCTCACATGCCCTCCCAGCTCAGAGCTAAGCTGTGGTTTTCGGGCTCCCCACGCTGGAGCCCAGGGATGGCTGGGACCCCGAGGAGACTGCACCTCTGCTCGTAGGCCAGTGAGGACTGCTCGATGGCGTTCTTCATGGTTCTCTTCTGCACGACCAGGCGACGGCGGAGCTGCTGGTGCACGTGGTCGTACGCAGCCTTCTGGCTCCGCAGACCCTCGATCTCGCTGCGCAGCTGGGCGTTGGCATGCAGCATCTTGTCGAAGCTGACGGTGACCTGGGGGCGAGCCGTAACTTGGACCGGGCTCGCTTGGGCCCCCACAGCCTTCTGAAGGGACGATCTCTGCCCTGGGCCACCGAACAGGACCCACCTGGAGCCGTGGGTGACGCTCTTGGGCCAAACACCAGCGGCTTGCATGGCCTCTGTCAGCCTCTCCCTGGGTTTCAAACATCCCAACTACTGCCCGTTTCGACCACAGCAGGAGAAGCAGCAAATTGAATGAGAGAAGGCAGATCTCGCCCCGGGCTGCGCGCTGGGTCCCATCAAGCAGGTACTGTGAGCCAAGTCTGTGTTAGGGCCATCTGAGCAGTGGGTACCTCAAAATTCACACTGCCACTTTGGCAGCACAATACCTTGGGCAGGGGACTCTCTTGGGCTTTCTAGAGTGTTCAGGAAACATCCCTGATCTCTGGCCATTGGGCACCCATCATGCGCATACACCCTCCACCCAATGTGGCAACCACAAATGCCCCCTTCCATTGGAAGACAATGTACCTTGGGGACAAAAAAATCATCCTTGACTGAGAACCAGCACTCTCGAACTAGTGCTCTCGGTGAAAGAACCCTTTTTATGGCCACACCTAGAACGGGACTCACTCCTAGCTCTGTGCTCAGGGGCCACTCCTGGCGGTGCTCAGAGGAATCAGATGCAGCACCAGGGATAAAACGGGGGTTGGCTGCATGCAAGGCTAATGCCCGCCCCCTTCACTCTCTGCCGGTCCCAGGCTAAAAACACTTAAGAGGTCTAAAAGTTAGGGAGACTGGATTGAGTACAGGGGTTTCGTTTGGTTAGTCGGGGGCCGCGCCAGCTGTGCTCAGGGCTTACTCCTGACTGTGTTTGGGGATCTCTCCTGGTGTTTCTTAGAAAACCCTACATGGGGGGCTGGAGCGATAGCACAGCGGGTAGGGCGTTTGCCTTGCACGCGGCCGACCCGGATTCGATTCCAGCATCCCATATGGTCCCCTGAACACCGCCAGGAGTAACTCCTGAGTGCAGAGCCAGGAGTAACCCCTGTGCATTGCCGGGTGTGACCCAAAAAGAAAAAAAAACCTACATGGGATCGAACCCTGGCCCCACGTAGGCAAGTGCCCTCCCTGCTGTACTATCTCCAGCCCTGTGACTGGATCCAGCTTTAAAAGACTCTTGGTGGTGACCAGAGCAATAGTCTGGTGGGGAAAGGTGTTTGTCTTGGACACGGCTCACTCGGGTTCAATCCCCAGCATCCCATAGGGTCCCCCGAGTACCGCCAGGAGTAATTCCTGAGTGTAGAGCCAGGAGTAACCCCTGAGCATCTCCGGGTGTGACCCAAAAAGAAAAAGAACTCTTGGAGGCCCAGCATGAGAAAAATAAAAATACTAATAAGAGACAGGGTGGGGGCCGGGGCGATAGCACAGCGGGTAGGGCGTTTGCCTTGCACACGACCGACCTGGGTTCGATCCCCGGCATCCCATATGGTCCCCCAAGCACCGCCAGGAATTATTCCTGCGTGCAGAACCAGGAATAACCCATGAGCAACGCTGGGTGTGACCCAAAAAGCAAATAACTAACTAAATAAATAAGAGACAGGGTGTCCTGAGCGGGGGGAGAAGGCAGCTGGGATAGAGAAGTCAATGACGGTTGGCGGGATCGCTCAGGATGGGAGATGAGCAATGAAAGTAGATAAAGGACCAAACGTGATGGTCTCTCGGTATCTGTATTGCAAACCGTAATGCCCAAAAGTAGAGAGAGAGGATGGGGGGAATTGTCTACCATAGAGGCGGGGGGGAGGGGTGGGATGGGGGGATACTGGGGAGATTGGTGGTGGGGAATGTGCACTGGTGGAGGAGTGTTGGATCATTGTATGACTGAAACTCAAACGTGAAAGCTTTGTAACTGCATATCACAATGATTCAATGAGAGAGAGAGAGAGAGAGAGAGAGAGAGAGAGAGAGAGAGAAGGAGACAGCGGCCACGAGTGCTCAGCGGGTTGCGAGAGGCTTGCACGGCTTCACCTGCAGGCTGGTGGCCAAAGGCGCCTCGCCTCTGGCTACCTCACCGTTGGCCTCTGCTGGTTTCACCCGGACCCAGCCCTGAGCTGTATGGGGGAGGGGCAGCAGGGCGGGCCCAGGGCCAGATCAGCTGAGCGTCTGCGCTACCCCCGCTGGCCCCTAGGAGGAGTGCAGTGATTACTCATGAGCACTTTGGAGCAAGTTTCAGCCTGTAAAGCCCCGTCACCGGGGCATAAAAGCAATAAGACCCCATGAGCAGCTGGAAAGGCTGAGGTGAGAACACATTCTGGGGGACGGGGTCAAGCCTGGACAAGATTCTCTCAGCAGCCAGAAACAGCTCCACCTGGTCAGGGGAGAAGGGAACGGGGGGGGGGGGGAAATTGGGGTGCAAGAAAAAAAAAGCATCGCTGAGGGCAAACAGTCGCTCTTGTTTTCTCCACCTCAGGATTCTCCCACCTCTTGGCCCGAGACGGGTATTCTCAGTCTCTCAGTCTCTCTCTCTCTCTCTCCCTCCCTCTCTCTCCCTCCTCTCTCTCCCTCTTTCCCCCCTCATATTTCCTGACTAAACTTCTCTAAACAAAACTATTTTTTACTTCACTAAAAAGGAAAAAAAATATCCTAAGTTTAAGGGCATATTCTACAAGCAATTGTCCACCAAACAAATCAGGGTGATTTAGGGGCTGGATCGACAGTACAGAGGGGCGGGCACATGCCTGGCACACAACTCACCCGGGATCCATCCCCAACGCCCCATACGGTCCCCTGAGCCCCACCGGGAGTAATCCCCGAGCACAGAGCCAGGAGCAAGCCCTGAGCATCAAAACAAAACAAAATAAAAACCAGGGTGATTTAGATGAGACGGAAACATTCCTAGGGAGAAGCCGGCACTGAGAGCCAGAACCGAGGAAGGGCGAGGACACCAGAGGGCTGTGGCTCTGCCACCAAAACTCACAGGGCACTTTCACACATTCACTCATTCACTCAGTCATTCATGAATTCATTCACTCATTCACACATTCACTCATTCATCCATTTACTCATTAATTCACTCATTCATTCATTCACAATTCATTCACCTATCCACTCATTCATTCACTCATTCATCCATTCACTCACTCATCCATAGATGGTTGCCAAGCACCTCCCCGGCTCCTCCTCACACCCACAGGGCTGCCCCTGTCACTGGGTTGGAGGTCGTGCAGGTGCCAAGTTGCCCGGGGTGAATCTGCAGGGGGCCCTGGAATTCTGCATTAATACCCATCCTAGACACTTGCTACACGGCTGCAGGTCAGTAGACGGACGTGAAGGCTGCTGCCCTCTCTGCCTGCCCCCCTCCCCAGGCTTCCTGGGAGCCAGCAGGAAGGGTCCAACCAGCTGCGGGAACTTGGGGCTGCTGAGCATTTTGTATGCAAGGCAGCAAGAGGGTCCCTCCGCACGGACCCACCCTCCCTCTCTCTGGTCACGTGTGTCGGCACTGCCCACCAGCCTTTCCTCCTCTCTTTACGCCTTGCCAGGAGAGCCGCTTTTCTGCAGTGCAATCCATTGAGTTTAGGTGGGAGGCTGGGACCACCCTCCCGACCTGGGAGACAGGTGTCCCATGGCATACAAGTGACGCAGGGCCATGTACTCTGTCCTCGGGCCTTGGTGGCTAGTTCATAGATGAGGCAGATATAATGGCCCCAACTGGCCCATGGGAACTCTTAGGGAAACGATGCTCCTTTTCTGCTGACAGTTGCTCCTCCTAGGGGACCCACTCTATCCAGGAGAGAGATGGTCAGAGAACTATCCTCAAGACACAATGGGAATGCCTGGATCCATCTATGCCTGAAGTCCCTTTCTTCATGTTTATCAACAATACATTCCTCTCTACCTGGAGGGCTTCCCCCTTCGGCTAATTTCCCCAGTGGCCAATTTAGAGACTCCTGCTAATTATGAAAATGGCAGTGAGGGGCTGGAGCAATAGTACAGCAGGTAAGGCAGTTGCCTTGCATGCGGCCAACCCGGGTTCGATTCCCAGCATCCCATATGGTCCCCTGAGCACCGCCAGGAGTAATTCCTGAGTGCAGAGCCAGGAGGTAACCCCTGTGCATTGCCAGGTATGACCTAAAAAGCAAAAAATTAATAATAATAATAAACTAATGGTGATTGAGATACCTTTCTTTTTATCAAATTATGCATTCTAATATTTCCTAGAGACAACAACAACAAGCCAATGGCGTAGGGCAGAGAGAAGGTGTCATGATCCTTCCTGCAGTAGGATCATATTCCAGTGAGCAGGAGCTTCTGAGTCAGAACACGAGGTGCTGGCACCCTAGGAGTTTGGGGCTGGGGGAGGGTGCAGGAGATCCAGACAGACAACAGCGGACCGACAGGGCCGGTGATGGGGGTGGGTGCTAAATGCTAAATGCCTGGTTTGTAACTGTAAGGGACCCTCTTTTTTTTTATTTTTGGGCCACACTCAGCGATGCTCAGGGGTTACTGATGGTTCTGCACTCAGGAATTACTTCTGGCGGTGCTCAAATTACTCCTGGCGGTGCTCGGAGGACCATATGGGATGCCAGGGATTGAACCCAGATCAATCCTTGCTGTGTGCAAGGCAAATGCCCTCCCTGCTGTGCTAGGGACCCTCTTAACTCCACCGAGAAGAGGGCTGTGCTCTGCTAATGGCCCAGTGAGCACCATTTTCCACTGGAAAAAAAAAAAACAAGGCCGGTAGGAGGGTCTGTAAAACTACAGAGGACATACAAGGTTTGTCTTACATACAAGATTTAAACGGGTCTCCAAAATCTGAATCTGCTTCTGCAGTTTCCGGGGGTCATTGGCCTCCTGCAATTTTGAGGTGATCTTTTTTTGGTTGAAAATTCTTTTTTCCATCTCATCAATCTGAAAGAGAGAGAGAGCCCAGCTGTGTTGACATCTGGAGGGAATAAAGCCCACAGTCCGCCAAGCCAAGCACGCCGGAACAAGCACAGCCTTGGTCTTCCTCTGCCTGTGAACCGAATTTTAATCGCTCTCTCGGATGCTTGTTGAGTTCCTTGTGGCTCAGTCTGGCGTTTGAAGGTACAGATCTGCGAGTGCAAAATTCTCACACCTGTGCATGGAAATTCCACCATACCCCGAAATCGCAGTTCCCCCAGGAGTGGCACTGCCCCCTTTTCCCAAAGCATCTTCTGTAATCTTGGGGGGTCTGGCCTGGACCTTGCAATGAGGGGGGCACTGTGGCATTTAATGGGTGGATCCCCAGAAGCCAAATACGCTCAGCAGAAAGAAGCAGCAGACAGCCAGGACTTGACTCGCCTGTGGCTTTTCCTGCCTGGATGACATGCAGACATAAATTCCACTTTGAAAATTGGCTTTACCCGGCCCCAGACCGGCTGTGGTGTTTTACACAGGCATATATCGCTCTCTGCATTTTGCCCCACTGGACAACCATCCAGGAACATGAGCCCTTTATTCACCCAGAGAAGGTTCTTGGGTTCAGAATTTCCCCCAAGAGCTGGTCACAAAATTAGAAACCACGTCACCAGCTCAACCCGGATTGTGTCCTTGGCCTTGGAGGCCCACGTCCAAGTCAGCCTGCACGAGCAGAAACTGCCTCAATTCTGAGTGTCCATAGCACCGGTCTCGAGTCAGCCCTGGGTGCTGCCAGGTGTGGCCCCAAACCTGGACCAGGCCTGTCTTTCATGAAACTCCTTCCCCAGGGCCATGCTAGCTCTGGCCAGGAGCCTGGCAAACACGGGAGGGCTTGACTTCCCATGGACACGCGTGTCCCTGAGACACTCGATGCGGAGAGCGACGGAAGTGCATCTAAAGGGAAGAGCCGCCATGTGCTGGGGGACCCTGGGCCAACGGGGCGGGGGGGGGGGGCCTGGTGAGGACAAGGAGGAGCCGGGGCAGAGGCTTCCTGCCACAGGAAGGGATGGTGGCACCGCCCAGCCAGTCTCCAGTTCTTCCAGGCCCTCCGGTGGGTGGGGAGCGTTAACTACTCGGGCTGTGCCCCTTTGAGTAGACTGTGGCCAGCCCACGAGCCACCGGCACAAGAGAACCATGTCACTGCCAGGAGGAAACTTCCACTGAGAGCATCAGGCCCGCTGGGTCTCCAGCTGGTACCTGGTGGGTTCAAGGCTGTGTCTGTCACTTCGGCGGTCCCAGCCCAAGCAGCTCGAGCTGATGGCAAATCCATAAGCAGCAGTGTCGCAGAATTGGGACAAAACTTCCCGGTTGAGGCCAGAGCGGGGGCTGTTTGTCACTACAGACTGTGCTCCCCGGTGCTGACGGGACAAAAGGGGGTCGTCCAAAGTGCTGGGGGGGGGGGGTTGAGCCCTCTGTGGAGGACCAGAGCAGGGACCCCCGGAGATCACAGCCAAGGTTAGGGGTGGATTGTCAGAGCTGGCCTGAGGCTCCTGGGTAACCCGCGTCCCCCGCAGGCCTATGGGGGGCCCACCTTCTGGTTCAGCTCCCCTACGAGCGTCTTCATGGAGCTGATGAGGCCCTCATAGTCCTCCTTGGTCTGCAGCAGGAAGCGCAGCTCTCTGTAGTTTTTCTCGTTCTGGTTCAGGTTCCGAGAGGACTTGAGGAGACCCAGAAGCAAGGTCAGTTCGTCCTTCTCCTCCTGCAGGCTCTTGATCTCCTTCCTGTCGGGCAAGGGGGTAGCATTAGCCCAGAGACTCTCCTCCCAGCGGAAGCACCTGACAGGTACCTGCAGGGTTGAGATTCTGGTCCAGTTGATGTGAAGAACCCCAGATGGGGCTAGAGCAATAGTACAGTGGGCAAGCCGTTTGCCTTGCATGTGGCCGACCCAGGTTCGATCCCCGGCATCCCATATGGTCCCCTGAGCACTTCCAGGGGTAATTCCTGAGTGCAGAGCCAGGAGTAACCCCTGAGCATTTCCGGGTGTGACCCCAAAAAGCAAAAAAAAAAGAACCCCAGGTTAGGCTTGTCCACTTCCCCTCCCTCCCCCCACTCCTATCACCATCTCCCAAACCTGGTGAGGACACAGGGGAGCCCCAGGTTCAATCCCTGGCTCTGCATGGCCCCTCGTGTATCGCTGGGTGTGGTCACCCACGCCCAAAAGAACAAAAACAAGAGCATCAGCCTGTCAGAGGGAGGCTTTAGGCAGTCCTGGAGACTGTCCCGTGGACAGAGCAGCGACCCCAAACTGAAGGCGTGTATTCTCCGGGCGGAATAAACAGCTCTGGCGCTTCCTGGAATATTGAGCCCCAGGTGCCCTCCCTGGCACTGTTTGTAGTTTAGATTATTGCGCTGAGTCATCATCTAAAGTGCTTCCCAGAGGGGGCTGTACTGCCTCTAGGGGGCGCTAGGGAGCCCTATCGGGAAGAGGGGGAGGTAGCCTCTGGTAAAATTCGGGGGTGCTCTTTGTTCACTGAAGGTAAATTCCTCTTTCTTTTCTTTCTTTCCTTTTTTGTGGAGCCACAGGGATCACTCCTGGCAGGGGAGACCAATACCGGGAACCGGGGACCAAACCCCAGCCAGGGTGACCCAGGCAAATCCTCCCCGTGCTCCTATGAGCCAGTCCCAAAAAGCTAAACTCCTTGAGGCGGGGCTGAGTAATTTGACTTTTCCCTGAAGGGGGACGTTGGCAGATCAGGTTGAACCTGCGCTGTTCACAGCCCAGGTACAGGTGACAGCTGCTCCCACACAGATGGGCAATGTCTGTTCATCTGTGACACTTTCCTGGGAGACACTTGGGCTTGTTCTAACAAGTCCTCTCCGTTTTCTGAGAGGGCAGCCAGGTGCTGAGAAGGGCGACCTTCCGAGGCCCTGTGAGGTCTGAGTGGGCTGAAGCACAGACCGCCCTAAGTACCCCCTCTCGCCCGTTCTCTCAACAACAGCCACGCGTCATCTAATGGCCAATTTCCATTACAAATGTAGCTGGGGAGCTCCATTTCCCCAGGCTGGAGCCATACCCAGCCGGGAGGGCGTTTGCCTTGTGTATGACTGACTTGGGTCCAATCCCCAGCATCCCACAGGGTCCCACGAGTACTGCCAGGAGTGATTCCTGAGCACCACTGGGTACGCCCCCTTCCAGAGAAAAGAAGTTCCATTCAGTTGGAAGGAATCTAAGAAGACTGTTAAATGCTTTTTCAGCCCTCGGAACCTTCCTATTGGTCAGATGCAGACTTGTCAGTATCAAATCACCCAATTTTAAGTATTCTCAGGCACAAGCCACAAAGTTTCTCGGTGCCCAAGGGCACTCAGAATGTCCCCTGGGGTGTATCCACAAGGCAGTGATGGCCCCTCCCCAGACACTCCCCAGCTGGGGGTGGGGGGTGGGAACGATGGCCCTGTGAGGCCCAGCCACGTGGCTGCCAGCCACTGAACACACCAGGCCCACATGAACCGAGCGCTCTCCTGCTCCTGGGAATTAAACAACACAGTCCATCTGCAGAGCCATAGTCCAGTGGGTCGGGCATTTGTATTGCACGTAGTTGACCCAGGTTCAATCCCCGGCATCTCATAGGGTCCCCTGAGCACTGCCAGGAGTGATGCCTGAGCACAGAGGTAGGAGGACCCCTGAGAATCACCAGGTGTAACCGCAAAACAACAACACATAACAACAAAGGACAGCCTCTCGGTGTGGCCCTTGGTACGTCCAGAGTAGGGGCCGGTCACCTCCCAGGATCGAGTCTCGAGGAGTCCAGAGCCCTTGGCCTCGGGGTGCCCACGGGGTGCGTTCTCAAGCAGCCCTGGGCTCCCAACTGCAGTTTCCTCCAGGCTGTCTCGGGCCCACGGCCCCCCACTCACTGCTGGTTCAGGAGGGTCTTCTCCGAGCGCAGGAGGGTGGACTTGCGGCTCTCTGCCATGTTCTTCAGCTGCTGCTTCATTTTCCGCAGCTCGGCCTCCGCCAGCTGTTCTTTGGCCTTCTCCAGAAGTTTCGGGGATGACTCAAGGTTCTTTCTCCGGTATTTCTTCGACTGGGTGAGACCGGGGTGTACCACGGGTCAGGAGGCAAGACAAGCTCCCATGCTAGCTCAGGGGGGAGGCAGGAAGGCGCTGGGGGCAGAACTGGAGGGAAAGCCCACCCTGGGGTCCTCTCAAGAGCTCCTCCGCCCCAGGGAAAGCACCCCCTGAGTCGCGGGCACCTCACTATAGCATACACAAGAGGGGGCCTGGCTGTGTGACCTTGGGAGGGCCACTGACCCTCTCTGAGCCACCGTCCCTCATCTTGTCAGCATTAGCTGGGCTGGTGGTCGTGGAGAGGACAGACGGGGCCAGCTACCACCTACCGGCATCCTCAGCGCGTCCTGTGTGTCCTCTCAGAAACAGTCCAGACTCTGTGCCTCTCTCTCTGGGAGAGGCGGCCCAGGGCTATCCTTGTGTCTCGGCAGTGCCCTGCGCAGAGAGAGGGCAGAGACGCATGAGCCCACGGCTTCCCGGGACTCAGGGCCCCTGTCCTCCTCCTCCAGCCCCTGGACAGGCGGGGATGCGGCGGACGGCTGCCCGGGAGCGAGGAGAGGTTTGGCTCCTCGGCCCTTTTCCCTCATCCTGCAGTGGAACCCACCTGGCCTCCAACCCCCAGTACTTACGCCCAGGAAGGCAGTCACCCTTTGCTCCCGGGCTCCCGGTGGAGCGTACCACAGCGGGTAGGGCGTTTGCCTTGCATGCAGTTGACCTGGGTTCGATTCCCAGCATCCCATTGGGTCCCCCAGGCACCACCAGGAGTGATTCCTGAGTGCATGAGCCAGGAGTAACCCCTGCGCATCGCTGGGTGTGACCCCCCCCTCCAAAAAAAGGCAGTATTTACCGACCTCCACCTCCCTGCTGGCTGGAGCCAGTGTCTGAGGCATCTTTGAGTGTCAACTTGGGCCACGTTCGGCCCGTCAGGACGCAGATGGAAGAACAACAGTGTCAGCCCCTGACCCTGACAGGGCTGGGAGAGCCACGGCACCCAATACCCACGTTCCTTTGCAGGGAGGGGGCTGGATCCCTAAGGCAGAAACTTCTAGCTTCGGGACTGAATCAGGCACGTGGCCTGGCCCTTGACAAGAGACAGGCCTAGACACAGATGAGACACAAATGGTCTCACAGGCCCAGCGTGGTGAACATGTATGAAGGCTCGGGGGCTCAAGTACCCCCCCCCCCCCGCCCCATCTACCAGTAACACCACCTGCTTTCTGGATGGAAGCCACAAAAATAATGGAAGCCATCTGGGTCATTATTTTTCTTCCCGGGGGCTGACCCTTCTGATCCTGCAATCTCGATGGACCCATCAGAGGTTCACAGTCTGGACAAATCTGTAGAATTCCCTCCCTCCTTCTGCTATCACTTCTGGAGAAGGAGTTTCAAGTAAAAGTGATTTCCACTCTCTCTTCCCCACATGCCGTTTAGGGAAGGTGGAGCCCCAGAGGGCAGGACCACGATGATAAATCTCCCAGATCCCATCTGGAGGAGGCTACCAGTCAACTAGGAACATCATCCTCACTGGATTTTTACAAACTGAGAAATTAATTTGTGTTGTGGCAAGTCAATGAAATGTGGAGTCTGATATGTAATAGCAGCTGGTGTGACTCTGAAAATACGTCTCCCCCTTCTATCTTTCCCAATAGAATTCTGATTCAGTTAGCCTCAGAATTGTGATTGGTTCCCACTAATTATGATCCCTCCTCCCTCCCTTTTTTCAATGAATAGACACAGGATCCAGATCTGGGCAGCTAGACATAAGGAGAAGTCTTCCTATTCATTTGTAATAAAACAAACTTGTCTGTGTTCCCCTTTCACACTAAATATTATCAAGATGTGATGGTTGGTGCTGAGGCAACCATTCTGTGACCATGAGGAGATATAGCGTCAGTAAACTTGGGAGAGGAAAGAGAAAAGATGGGAACATTTTTAGGCCCTAGTTGATGTGGTTTGCTATTGTCTCCTTTGGACCTATCCACCTCTAACATTTTTATTAATACAAACAATGTGTTCACAATTGATTGAAGAATTTTTTTTTCCACACTCAGTTTCCACCTGGTGCTAGGGACTGAATCTGGTGCTCCTGTAGGCAAAACACATCTCCCCAGCCCCATTTAGGGAATTCTTTGCAAGAATTTTGTTCATTTTAGCCTAGAACATTCCTATCTCACATGATTCACTGTCTTGAAAAATGATTCTCCAACTGAGTAACAGGAAAGCGGGCGCTGAGAGTGTCTGCCTCTGTCTATTCCAGCATCGGGTCTAACCAGAATTTTGGTAAATTGAATGTGAAGGGGAATCAGGGGCTGGGAAGATCCAGCAGGCAGGAAGTGGGCTCAAGACCAGGGTTCCACCACCTCCTCCACGTGACAGGGTTCTGCTGGGGCAGAACTTACTTGACAGGCTAGATTCCGCTCCAAACTTCTTTCCTCTCCAGGATTCTGTAGAGCTCTAATTTCACTCTGCCGGGGAGCTCCCCTAGGCTCTGGGATTCTGTCATGCACCTTTAAAACAGCAAAACCTGAGTCTAGCAGCCGTTTGTGGACAGTGTGATTTCTCCCTCCCTGGGTCTCAGTTTCTCCAGCTGTAGAATGGGGGTGTTCCCACACCCCCTCGGCAAAGGTTACTAGATAGAGGGGCTATTTGTGGAGGGCAGGGCCACTCCTGACAATACTTGAGGCACCGGGCACGCAGTGAGCTGGGCCCACAGTTGCTGCAGGTCGAGGACAGAGTCCAACCCTCTAAGTTGCTTCTCCTGCCCCGTTCCACACCGGCTCCCGTAGCATCATAAATCTGGCTTTCCTCCAGCATTTGTCGAATGGGTGCTGATGGATGTAGCTTGTTTGGAAATTTGGATTTTTTTCCTTTCCTTTTTTAGGGGGTGGGGGGTGTTCAGGGAACTCCCGGCAGTGCTCAGGGGTCACTGCTAACAGTACCCAGGCGCGAGGGATTGAACCGGGGTGGGGACGGGGGGTGAGGATCTCGTGCCAGGCAAGCACCTGACCAGCAGCTCTCTGGCTCAGGAACGAAGGTCTCAGCTATTGCTCAACAGTCCTCTGCCTTCATTGGCTGCTGGAGCGCTTTCCCAGCACCAGAGGTCGTGCGTATGTCTCTGTTAACACAACCACACGCCACAGAATTCCCAGGGACACTGGCTCTCTCTGGCCGCCATATGCTGAACACAGCCTTTCCCTGTGGGCCAGGCCCTCTAGAAGTGACCCACTCTTTTCTCCTGGTTGTTACGTCCTCTCCCTGCTCCCTGCCCTTGTCCTGTCCGCTGGCCCTCTGCCATTGAGGGTCTCACACTGGCCCAGAGTGCCTCATTCCACCTTCCTTTCTGCCTAGCACCCGGTGGGACTGTGGGGGTCAGGGCTGGGAGGGAGGGGGTCGCTCTGCCTTGCGGACAGGAGGCCACACATGCACATTCAACCTCCAGCCCCAGTCCATATGCACAGTGGGACCCCAGGAGCTGCTATTTGACCTCCCAATCACCCCCGCCCCCAATGCCAGTGTGTGAACTCCGGGGCACCACAACCAAGTGTGTGCTCAACCCAGCCTGCCAACCCCGGGGTCACTGCTTTGCCACCAAAGAGGTGGACAAATGAGCCCTGATCAGGTGCAAACTCCCCGCGGGAGCACCCCCAGCACCAATCCCCTACTGCTACAAGCCACCCCGACACCCCACACTTCCTGACCTGTCCACAGGCAGCAGGGACCCCAGAAGGCAATTCCGGGAGGAACGGCAAAGCTGCCCATTTGTGGCGGGTACAGCGCCCAGGGCAGCAGGCGGGCAGGGGCTCAGCCTGGCGCTGGCGCTATTCCGCCCGTCCCCCTCCCCCCCCCTCCCCCCCCCCCCAGCCCCCGCCCCAAGGGCCTGGGTGAAGTCACTGTCGGGCTGCAGGAGTCTCTGCTCGCTCGCCCGGGAGCGGAGAAAAGCTCTTGCCAGCGCTGAAGGATTCTAGCAATCCGCAGGAAGCGTCCCTGCGGGGGCGGGGGGCGGGGGGCGGGGGGGCCGGGGGAGGGGGAGGGGGAGGGGGGAGGGGTGGGGTTGAGCAGGGCCCACGTGTACAAGTTTGAACCGATGCTTCCGCCACTGGTCACGCACAGGTGCAGGGACACACGTTTTTAAAAACCGGGGGTGATGATGGGCTGGCGGGGGGGGGGGGGATTGGCAGGACTTCCGGGGTCGTTGAAACTGTTACAGTGAACACAATGTAACAGTTGAATCGATACTTACTAGCCGGGAGCTTCGGGGGCCGGCGCCCGCGGTTCTGCCCTTGGCCAGCAGGGGGAGCTCGGGGGCAGCAGGCGCGCCGCCGGGCGGGGTCACTCACCCGAACCTGGGTCCCTGCAGACCGCAGGGCGAGGGCCGGGTAGCCCAGTGCCTCCAGCCCGCGCCCCGCACGCTTGGAACCGGCGCCTTTGTGACCCGCAGAACCGGGGCGTTCTCCCCTGGAAGGCCTGGGGTGGGGAGGGGGGCCTGGCGCCCTTCTGTGGGGATAGCAGCAGCCAGAGAGAAGGAGGGAGCAGGGGGGTCTCTGCAGCCCTTAACGAACCAGGCAGACCCCAGGGTCCCTTATTTCTTGAGTGAGCTGACCCTCCTGCCTCCTGAGCTGCCCCCAGCCCCCAACCCTTCAGCGCCAGCCCACGCCCTGCTCCCTGCATCTCCAGCCAGTGTTTGGCTGCAGCAACTCGGCTGAGTATGAGCCGAACTCAGGAGCCCGCTTCCCCCTGCTCCCCCGAAGGAGAAAAATTTAAGAGAAAAATTATTTCACCAGCGCCGGAGGGGTTCACCCGTCGCACCTACGCCCACCCTCTGCCACCCCAGAGGGACCCTGGTCTGCGCGGGACTCGCAGTGTCAGCGTTTTCCTGTGTCTCCTGCCAGACCTTTTCTCGTGCAGTTGGAAACACAAACTGACCAGCTTCCTCCAGGGCTTCCTGCCAAAGAACAGCCGCTGTGGCCGCAGGGTTAGGATGAGGGAACTTTTTTTTTGTTAGGGTAATTTTATTTTTATTCTTTGGGGCTTGGGGCCCCACCCTGCATGGGGGTGGCTGATCTTGGAGCTTGGTCAAAAGTGACCCCTGCCCTGTGTGCTGAGCTGAAAGGGACAGGGCACAGCTTCAAGCAAGTCCTCTGGGGTCATTTGGGTTCCAGGTGACGCTCACCTAGGCCTGTGCTTCGTGGGTAAACCGGCACACACCGCCATCAGGAGATCTCCAACTTCTATTCCCTGAGCTGTTGGAGCGAGAGCTATGGGATGTGGAAATCATATTTTTGTACCAGGTCACCCCAGCACCCTGCCTCACGTGTTGCTGGAAGCCTTGAGCGGAAGTTGGTGTTGACAGTTTGTTGGTTCCGGGGTTTGGGCAGCGTGTCAAAAGCAGACGCAGTAACATTTCTGCAGGGAAACATATGAATATTCATGTCCGGTAGAACGAAGAGAGGTTATGAGCAGCCTCACTGCAGGCCACGCTGACGCACATGAAATATTTTGGGACCAGCGTGACCATCCTCACCATACAGAGGAAAAAACCCTGAGGCTTAGAGAAACGGAAACTTTGGTACAAAGTGGCCCAGTCAGGACTTGAACCCAAGCCTGGCTCAAACTCTAGCGTCCCAAGTGAAATCACAGCCCTGAAGCCTGACAGTTCTAGAAGCTACCATTTACCATCTCTGATCAGAGATGGTAAATGGTAGCTTCTAGAACTGGTAACTCTCTGTTCCATACATAGCCAATGACTCACGCATTTCAAGTGTCAACAACTGAAAATGATTAAGTTCAATTAGGTTCAGGACTCGTTAAAAATAGGCTTTCCTCTGAAGAGTTTCCCCTGCTTTCTGGGCTCAGATCTCAGCAGCCCCCATGCAGAGAAGTGCAGGGCTTTTCAAATTAAGAACATGCCAGAACAGATTCTGCTAACGGGATCTTCAGCGCCGTCAGCGGGGCTTGCTCAGGAAGAGATGCCAGCTTGCCAAAGCACGGAGCCAGCAGGGAGAAACGCTGGCAGAAGAGTCAGCTGAATGCGGGAGGAAATGAGCGAGAGAGCTGCAGAGGGGCTGGCGAGAGGCAGCCGGCCACAGACCAGCCAACTGACTGTCCAAATGACTTTGGCTACAAGGTGGAGAAACCCAGTTGAAGTGACACTGTGATGCGGCTGGAGCCGTAGCACAGCGGGTAGGGCGTTTGCCCTGCATGCAGTCAACCTGGGTTCGATCCCCGGCATCCCATATGCTCCCCCGAGCACCGCTAGGAGTAATTCCTGAGTGCAGAGCCAGGAATAACCTCTGTGCATCGCTGGGTGTGACCCCAAAAAGCAAAAATAAAAAGAAATAACACTGTGATCACTTGAATTCTTTCTTGGCCCTGCCTGCAACTCTCTCCCCTCCCTCCTCCCAAGCCAGTTCCAGTTTGTTCAGGTAACCAGTCCTGTTCCATTCCACCCACAGGACCAGGAGAAGCTGCTGTCAATCACGTTTGCTGGGTGGATCACTGTAACTCTCGGGGATGTCATAGACATCCCATCAATCTGGCTGATCATTGGACCAGGTGCCCAAGTTTAAGCCAATCAGTGCAGAGCACTGGAGACTGCTCTAGGGCCAGGCAGGCACTTGGCTGACCGTGGACTGATAAGATCGGGAGGAAGGACTCAGGGTCTGAGGGTGGCGGGAAATGTTTTTTCTAGCTCCATGAATGGAAAAGGAAGTATGTTGTCCCTGATGTTGCTGGCAACCCTCTTGTAACCATGAGGTAAGTCTGAGCTCAAAGCCAACACAGAACTCAACAAAGAAGTGTCTAGAGTGACTCGTAGGACTGTGGGGCTGACACACTGATCATACCATGCCTGAAACCCACCCTGACCCTGCACTTCTTGTTCTAAGAATTAATGTTTCCTTGTTGTTGAAGTTGATCTCGATTGCAGTTCCTGTTACTTCCAAGGTCTGCGATATTCTAGGAATCCTTAGGGTGATGGCATCGAAGTCGGATCAAACCCAGATTTCATACAGCATGGAACGTGCTCTACCATGAGCTACCTCGCAGCCCCAAACTGAACACGGTTCAGCCTGTACAGACGATAGAGTATTTCAGCCGACTGACAGCTGTCAGTAGAAGCTGCTAATCCTCCAGGTAAAGACCAGGCCATCTGACAGGGTTGCTGCCATGATGCTTTTTAAATGAAATAATCATTTTGAGAGGGAACTCTTGCACATAGATAGTTTTGGATGTCCCCACTTTGCTGGTACAGTGCCCCTGGGGGGCTGTGGGTGCCATGCAGTGCCTCTGGGAGGCTGCAGGGGCTGCAGGTACCCCTGGAGGGAAATGGGTGCTATGCAGTGCCCCTGGGGGGCTGAGGGTGCTGGGCGGTGCTCCTGCCAGGCTGGGGGTGTCACGCAGCGCCCGGCTTGAGTCCCGTGGCAAGCGCATGTTGTGTACTGAGCCATGGGCACTGGCCAGCCCACTGGACTTCGAGCCAAAGAGCTTTCCACGGGGGCGGCCCAGGGAAAGACTCGCTTCCATGGCGTGTCTGTTCGCGGACGCTCTGGATCTGTCAGATGGCGTGAGAAAGAGCCTCGTTCTGTGCCTGAGTCCAATGGAACCGTGTGTTCGGGACGCTCCAGTGTGCCTCCACTCTCCGCCATCGCCGGCACCTACATCCTTGCTGCTGGCTTCTGGCGGAGCCCGTGAGAGGGCCAGGGGGTCAGAAGCAGGGGTGAGGAGTGGGAATTTTTAAAATATAAAATAACTCTTGAATATAAAGTAACAAAATAGGAGACTAACATCTAAGAATACTCGAGATAAGTACCAGGAGGTTCACTCCATGGCTTGGAGGCCAGCCACACATACTAGGGGGAAAGGCAGCTCAGATAGAGAAGGGAGCACCAAGTAAAGGGTGTTGGGAGGATCCTCCCAGGATGGGAAAAGCATGCTGAAAGTAGACTATAGACCGAACATGATTGCCACTCAATGCCTCTTTTGCAAACCACAGCACCCAAAAGGAGAGAGAGAACAAAAGGGACTGCCCTGCCACAGGGGCAGAGTGGGATGGGGGGGATGGGGGTGGGAGGGATACTGGGATCATTGGTGGTGGAGAATGGGCACTGGTGGAGGGATGGGTACTCGAGCACCGTATAACTGAAACCCAAGCACAAACACTTGTAAGTCTACAACTGTACCTCATGGTGTTTCACTAATAAAAATTTAAAAAAAAAAATCCCTCTTGGTCCAGCCCCGATTTGCTGGAGCGGGCCCAGTAACGTCTCCATTGGAGACTTTGTTGTTACTGTGTCTGGCATATCGAATACGTCACGGGTAGCTTGCCAGGCTCTGCCATGTGGGCGAGATACTCTCGGTAGCTTGCCGGGCTCTCTGAGAGGGGCGGAGGAATCGAACTCGGGTCGGCCATGTCGGCTGCGTGCAAGGCAGACGCCCTACCGCTGTGCTATCGCTCCAGCCCCCCTCCGCCCCCCGCCCAGCTTCAGCCCTGCCTGTGTAGCCAGGCTCCCACCCAGCTACCCCCACCCCAGCCCCCCTGCACAGCCAGCCCCAGCTGCCCCCCCAACACCCCCAGGTTTGGCAGGCACTGCGTCAAGCTCCCTTCTCTGCTCTCCCTCTCCCAGCCCTGCAGACCCGCCTTCTCTAACTCCCTCCACCCCTCTGAGTTAATTGGCCCAACCCCTGCCCACACCCCACGCCCTTCTAACGTGTAGGGGAGGAGGGGGTGCAGACAGGGGATGGGACACACCCGGCAGTGCTCAGGGCTTAGTCCTGGCTCTGTGCTCAGGGAGCCTCCAGGTGGTGCTGCGGACAGAAGCAGGGTCAGCGACATCCAAGGCCAGTGCGTCCCTCCCAGCCTCGCACTCAGCCCAAGGTCCGCTTTTCTTCTAGGGTCCTGCCCCCAGCCGGCTTAGTGACAAGCGAGTGACCTCCCTGGCCTCGATGCCTCCGAGCCTCTGTCCTCAGGGGGGCTGGGGACAAGCCTGGGACCGAGGCCAGCCTGCCTGTGTGGCCCGGGAGTGGAGCCAGACGGGTCCATCTCGCCAAACGGGGCTGAACCACCACCGCTTCTGGAAAACGCCAGAAAGAGGCCCTGAGCGGCCCATCCCCGCCGCGGCCTCTTGAAGGGGAGCAGGAGCTTCGCCTGACAGGTGCCGTCGTTTGCCCCAGGGGCACCTGTCTCTCCTTCCTTCTCTCCTTCTTCTACCCGGTGACAGGGAGGGAGACAGTGCCGCAGAGGTGACACTGGCTGTTCCAGCCGACGCCCTCACACCTGGCAGCCCTGGGAGCCCAGGGCAGGGCTCTAAGTTAAGAGGAAGCATAGCGCCTTTGGGGGCACAAGGAGGCTCCCCCAGGTCTGCAGGGCAGATGGGGCCCCACCCACCGTGCCACCGCGCCATGGGGCAGGAAAGCCGCGTGGCTGTATCGCATCCACCCACGCACGCCAGGACGAACAGGCAGTTTACAGCCATTACCTCTGGCAGAGCCCCGGGAAACCCCATTGTTCTTAGGGACCCACCAGAGCCCAGAGCGGAGTCAGTCTCTCGGGCACCCTGTGCCAACACGCCGAGCAGGGGTATGGGGCCCCTCGCCTCACAACACCTCCTCCAAGATGCCATCCTCTGGTACTGGATGACCTCCTCTGCAGCCTGTGAAATGGCCTTTCAGTGGCCAAAGGGACTGCAGCCCCCAGCGCCAACAAGAGCTGGAAGCTGCCTGTCTCTGCTGCCTTTCCCAAGGGTAGAGCCAGGAAACACTCTTGCCGGGGCACCCCTACCTGGGCAAATCCACCCCAAAAACCCCCCACATCCCAGTAGCTCCAGGCCACTGACTCCCTGAGCCCAGGTGCCCAGCCCCAGAGACTGACAAATGGGGGCAGAACCTATGCACCCCCGACCCCCTGTGCCCTCCATGCCAACCTGCTTCTCACTCCAACCAGCAAGTTCACTCAGCCTCCAGCCCACGGATGCCTCTTGCTTCCCGCCAGCCCCCACAGGCCTGCCTTCCTCACTCTTAGCCTCTGAGTGGGGTTCCGCCTCCAGCCCCCCACTTCCTGGCAGTCCCGAGTCTCTTTCCCTGTGCCCCGGGCGCATTCAGGGTGTCCTCAGGTTTGAGCTCCCTCACGAGAGGAACGTCAATGCACCTCCCTTTGGTGGTCATGCGCCTCCCAAAGCCAGCCACGGACACTGGCACCACACTCGGAGACCAGTGGTGGTGGTGGTCTAAGCTTGAATGCCACCTCGGCCATGTGTCAGCTGTGTTACTTTGGGCAAGAGACTTCACCTCTCTGAGCCAGTTGGCTCATCCTGGTGGCACGACGTGGACACTGCATTCACACTGGTGTGCCAGGGGGCGCCATTAACACAAGGTACCAAGGGAACTGCCCCTGGCATCCTCAGGGCAAGAAAAGACAAGCCTTTCTCCTTTCTCAGGAGCCCAGGCAGTCAGGGGCTGCAGTGGGTGAGCAATCACCCTCTTTTACAGAAGAGGGAACCGCAGTCCAGAGAGGCTAACTGCAGGTGAGCGCCTGGCTGATGGAATTCGAGCCTGTGTGCCCATCTCTGTTTGGAACAATGCTACATAGCACAGCGCCCCACCCATCCTGCCCTCCGTCAACGTCTCCGGTCTAGGGCGAACGGTCACCCCTCTGCCCGCTCACCCATTCTCTCAGTCCTCGCTGTTCCAGTCAAACTGAAGGTGGTGATCAGAACTGGCCTCAGGGGAGGAGCACATCCGGCGGTGCTCAGGGCTTACTCCTGGCCCTGTGCTCAGGAATCACTCCTAGCAGGCTCGGGGTACCATATGGGTTGCCGGGGATTGAACTCCGGCCAGCCATGTGCAAGGCAAGTGCCTTAGCCGCTGTACTATTCTGGGCCCAAGGTTGGCTCGTAAGGAAGATGCGACCCCGCTCTTGAATTTGTCTCCCTCCCCCAAACTACATGGCCCTGTCCCACCCGCCAGAATCTCTTCATCTGACAAAGATGCTCAAAAACAGGTTGATACATGAACTCAGATTGGAAGAAGCATTGGACAGGGAGGAGGTCGAGTCAGACAGACCCGGGCTCAAATCCTGGCTTGGCCGCTGCATTTAATATTGAGCTTGAGGGGCTGGAGCGATAGCACAGCGGGGAGGGCGTTTGCCTTGCACGCGGCCAACCCAGGTTCGATTTCCAGCATCCCAATATGGTCCCCCGAGGACCTCCAGGAGTAATTCCTGAGTGCATGAGCCAGGAGTAACCCCTGTGCATCACCGGGTGTGACCCAAATATATATATATATATTTATATAATAAATAATAAATAAAGGCCCTCCCGTTGATCATCGATTTGCTCGAGCGGGCCCAGTAACGTCTCCATTGGAGACTTTGTTGTTACTGTGTCTGGCATATCGAATACGTCACGGGGAGCTTGCCAGGCTCTGCCGTGCGGGCGAGATACTCTCGGTAGCTGGCCGGGCTCTCCGAGAGGGGCGGAGGAATCGAACTCGGGTCGGCCATGTTGGCTGCGTGCAAGAAAAAAGATTATTTCTCTCTGATGGAAAAACCCCGGGCAGGTCTGATCACAACGGTTAAGAACATCAGGGGTGGGGCAGGGCCAGAGCCATAGAACAGTGGGTAGGCATTTGCCTTAAGTGTGGTCAAACAGGGTTTGAAACCCAGCACCCCAGATGGTCCCCTGAGCCCTCCCAGGAGTGACTTCTGAGCATCGCCAGGTGTGGCCCCAAAGAGCAAAACAAAATGAAAACCAAAAAAGACTGTGAGAGCGAGTTAGCTGCAACATCTGTCACCATATTGATGATGTTGATCTGGCTGGCCCTCCCCATGTGTCCTTCCCAAACAGGGACTTTGGTCTGTGGACACAAGTATCTGCACTTCCCTGCTGGAACCTCCACAGAGGCTCTGCAGAGTGTTGGGGACCCAAGATCCCACCAGCCGGATGCACGTCCACTCGGGGCCTCCCTTCAGGATCCAACAAGGTGAATTTCTGGGCCAGGCCGCTGATGAGACAAAGGAGCCCAGGCAGTGGGAACCCTGAGGACACAATTAACTTCGGCTCCTACAAAGGATGCTGGGAAATTCTGAGAAGTCATGTTCCTAGCTAAAAATTGGATTTCCTTCCCATTATAGAAGATTTTTTAGGTGTTGGGCTGGGTAAAACTCCAGATCTCAACGCCTTCTTCTGTGACGTGGGGGTGGCAAGATCACGAGAGAATGAAGTGACCAGGTTGGAAGACCCAATTAAATTAATGACCCAGTCGATGGCAGGCCGGCTGGCCCGTCACTGTGAGCCATGGTGATGACAATGAGTAAAACAGCGCGGTGGCAATTAAGTGGGGTGAAAGAGTGTTTTCTGCACTAACTGGGAGCCGGCATAATCAGAGGCCAGCCGACTGGGTTAATGCGGAAACTCCCTGGTAACAGGGCGGCGCTTCGAGAGAGCCTGGCCGAAGT
Source organism: Sorex fumeus (assembly GCF_029834395.1). NCBI lineage: Eukaryota > Metazoa > Chordata > Mammalia > Eulipotyphla > Soricidae > Sorex > Sorex fumeus. The sequence continues at coordinate 2,111,710 of NW_026606212.1, read as the reverse complement.
CAAAGCATCTCTCCTGTCTCCAGGAGCCGAGATAAAGTCCTCAGGAACAATCCGTGCTCCAGGGAGGCCAAAGGTGGCCCTGATATGGACTCACATAATTTCTTCTCCGACCTGTTCTCAGGAGCAGGAGTGAGGTGGGCCCGAGGTGTACAGCAGGGCAGAAGGCAATGAGCGAGCACCGAAGGAGGAGCCCCCAAAAGGACCGTCTGGGCGGGGCTGGGCTCTCCCCCCAACCCCGGAAGTTCAGGACTAGGACAGGGCACGGGGCATTATCCACACAGGGGACAGTTTTTGTTCTTTTCTGATTTCACCTCTGTCTTGAATCCCGGCAGGCTGGTAACTACTCTCAGGAGCTCGCGGGGCCAGTGTGCGGTGTCCTGGGGTTTTCCTGGGGTGACCAGGCGCTCATTCCCCCCACTGGGGGGGGGGTCTGGCCTAAGTGCAGGTGTCCCAAAGCTGCCACCAACTGAAAAGCTTCTCCAGCCTCACTGTCCCGATGAAAATACCGAATGCCCTGAACAGACACCATGACCTCTTAGTAACTGTACTGCAAACCATAATGCGAAAAAGGAAAAGGAGAGAGAGCAAGAAGGAAAGTGCCTCCCATGGACGGAGGCTGGGGTGAGGGTGGGGAGCTGGAGGGTGGTGGTGGGGAAATGGGGGACGTTAGTGGTGGGAAAAGTATGCTGGTGGAGAGATGGGTGCTGGATCATTGATTGACTGAAACCCAATCATGAACAGCTTTGGTCTATCTCACTGGATATCCAATTAAAAAAAAAAACTCTCAAAAAAAGTAATGTGGAGTTCATGCCCAATTCAATCAGCTTAATCAATGGCTGAATAAATGGCAATATTCCTACATTTTAAAAAAATGCAGGAGTCACCCTTGAGCAGTGCTGAGTGTGGCCTCCAAGCCCCAAAAATAAAGTCAAATTTTGCCCCATTGAAAAACAAGGTCCAGGGCCCAGAGATAATACAGCAGGTAGGGCATTTGCCTTGTGTACAGCCGACCTGGGTTCGATCCCTGGCATCCCACGTGATCCCCTAGCAGCGCCAAGAGTGATGCCTAAGCGCAGAGCCAGGAATAACCCCTTGAGCATCGCCAGATGTGACCCAAAAAGTCAAAATAAATGAAAAAGACTTAAAGAAAAAAGGGCCAAAGAGATAATACAGAGGGTAAGGTGCTAGCTTCGCATGTGACTGGCCTGGGTTCAACCCCTGGCACCCCAGAGGGCCCCCTAAGCCTGCCAGGAGTGGTCCATGAATGCAGAACCAGGAGTAAGTCTGGAGCATGACCAAGATAGATAGATGTTTTTACACGGGCTCGGGGTTAACTGTCAGCCTGCGTGTTCCTCTCTGGAGCGCAGAGTCCTGGAACCAGGAATACCCGGTTCAGATCCCTGAGCCAGCAGCAGCCACAAGTCGGGTCTCTGGCCCCCCAAGTGGAGGGCAAGGCCAGCCCGAGCACTGCTCCAGGAGTCTGTGTCCATGTACAAAGGGACAGAGCTGGCGCGCCCACCTGGAGGCATGTCAGGAGCCCCTCCTGGTCAGTGCTGACCATCGGGGTGGGCTCTGTCCCCCACACTGGCTTCTCCGCAACGCTCATCCCGGGCTCCAACCAAACCACACAGCCAGAGCTGAGGCCCAGCCACCTGCTGCAAACGATTCTTGGCAATAAGTACGTGTTAAAGTTTAAGGGCCGGGGACACACCTACCTCAGTCTTAGTGTGCATGTATGTGTGTATGTGTGTGTGTGTGGGGGGGGGCATTTCCAGGGTGTTCACACTTAGCTCTGTGCTCAGGAATAACTGCTGACAGTGCTCAGGAGACCATATGTGGTCAACTCCATGCCCGTCATGTGGTCAACATCACGCCCCTTGGGCCCCACCGGAATCTTTTTATTTTTCTTATTTTTACTTTATTTATTTATTTTTTTACTTCTTGGGTCACACCCGGCGATGCACAGGGGTTATTCCTGGCTCATGCACTCAGGAATTACTCCTGGCAGTGCTCGGGGGACCATATGGGATGCTGGGAATCGAACCCGGGTCGGCTGCGTGCAAGGCAAACGCCCTACCTGCTGTGCTATCACTCCAGCCCCCCACCGGAGTCTTTTTAAAGGTAGATGCGCCCCGATTAACTGGCCCTTCTGCTGGATCACAGTCTCCACTTGGAACCAGCACTACCCTGCTGTGAGCATCTCTGGAAGGTGACTGGGAGCATTTCCTGGTCAGGGGTGGTGGTTGGGGGGTTTGGAGGGGGTCCCACGAGTGGAATTCTGGGAGCACAGTTTTCCTTAACGTGTTTGGCAGATCATTAGTTCCTCTAGAGAACTCCTAATGTACGTTTTTATTTCATTTCTAGTTTCTGTTCCCCACCCCCACCTTTGATCAAGGCTCTGCAAAAACTTTCAGTAAAAGATCAAAGTACAATTAGCAGGCATCAGAAGCACGGCAGGCATACCCCGGCAATCAGGCCCAAGGGGAAGCAGAATGAGTCACACCTTGTTCTCTGGGTACTGTCCCCAGCCCAGGGATCCCCAGGGCGCTGCCAGGCACCTGCGTGTGGACCTTCACTAGCACAGGGCAGGTCCTGCAGGACTTGTGACAGATTGCCTGGCGGGTCTTAATTTCTTTTTACACTCCAGACGTTCATTCAACAAATATTCGTAAGGCCCTGCCAAGCACCAGGCGCTGTTCTCTGTGAACAATCTCCCGCCTGGAGAGTTTATGTTCTGACGGGAGCCAGACTCTCACCCCAGGCCTGGCAGAACCTCGACGGGCAGTAAGTGAGGAAGTCCAGAAAGTTGGTGATGTCAGTTTGACACTGGGGGGGGGAGGGGGGGTCTGGCCTAGTTATAGAGGGCTTCCTGGAGGAAGGAACATTGGATCTGAGATGAAGGAATGGCTGTTCCCTGTGGGAAGGGTACTGCCAGCAAGCTCCCTGGCTAGGTCCACCCTTGGCCAGAGCTGAGGGCAGGAGCGACAGGTTGATGTGGAGATTTTGGTCCTTTTCCCAGCCGGCCAAGTGGGCGACGCGACCACATTTGGAAACATCTTGTTGGCTGCAATGTGCAGGGGGGATTGGGGAGGGGAGCTGTGCCCATGAGAGGCCCTTAGAAGTCACGCCTTGTCGGCGGTAAGCTCTGAGAGCACTTGACCTGCCCGTCCCGGAGATTTCAGAATGTCCTGGAAAGAGGCCTTTGGAGCCTAAAATCCTCCTGCATGGCTCCCCGCCTGCTCCAGTCCCTCTGATGCTCCTTTCTCTGCGCTGCCCGGGCTGGGTGTGGGTTCCTGGAAGCCTGTCTCTGGCCAGAGCCTGCGTGCTCACTGAAGCAGTGTTTGTGTGGTGTGTGTGTGTGTGTGTGTGTGTGTGTGTGTGTGTGTGTGTGTGAGAGAGAGAGAGAGAGAGAGAGAGGGCTGAGGGGGGCTGACCCCAGGGAGCCAGACCCAGCCTGGCCTGCGGGAGATGCTGGCCTTGAGCCAGAGCTCCGGGCTGAGGCCCGAAGATAAGAGGATGTGAAGCTCTCAAGTCAGACTAAGCAGCTGCCTTCTGGAAGCGTCTGGAGCCAGGCTGAGCCAGGAAGGTCTCCGCTGGTAGACGGGGACAAAGAGCCCAGAGGCCTCAGCCGGGAGCAGCTGGGACCCCGGCAGCAGGGAAGGAGGGAAGCCGCGGAGGGGGCTCAGTCCCCCAGCCCCACCCCCCGGGAATTATGGCAGATTATGGAGAGGCTGGTGGTGATGGCAGCAATGATGCAGGAGGTGGTGATGGTGATGACCAGAATGATGGGGAACTGCCAAGACAGCCGAGATGCTGATGACACTGATGGTGATGCTGGCGGTTTCAGCAGATACTAACGAAATGCGCGCGATTTACCACCTGCTGTTCAGAGCGGTTTCCTGCACTTGCTGATTAATCCTTACAACCCTGCAATGCCTCATGGGTGCCGTGATGAGGGGAGGGAAGGGGAACAGGTGTGTTCAGGCCTGCACACTCCCAGCCCCTGGGCCACACTCTGCTCATAGGCAGAGCCGGAACGGCCTCCAGGCCTCGGGATCCATCGTGAGATGACGAAGCCGGGAAGACTGACCAGCGAACACCAGACAGACCCCAACACACTCCAGGACCCCCACGGCGCTGGGCCAGTGGTGGGCTCCATGGCACAGCCCGAAGCCCCCCAGGAGACTCCCTGCCCTCTGCGTGGCTCCTGGTCACGTGCCACACCACAGGCCCCTAAAGTGGCCAATCCTGATTGCCGAGAGGGCCAGAGATGCCCCGTTCACAGGCTCAGTTTTTCCATCTGCAGAATGGAGCTCTCTCACTCGGGGGTGGAAAGGAATGTGGGGAGAGGACTCTGCCCAAGTGCTCTGCGCCCCCACTGAGGACACGGAGTCCCCTTTTCTTTCTACCCATTTTTAGGGGAGTGGTCCATACCCAGGGGCGCTCAGGCTCCTGGCTCTTTCCTGGCAGTGCTCAGAGGACCACAGGGGATGGCCAGAATCGGTTGCGTGCAAGGCAAATGCCCTCCCCACGGCACTGTCGCTCCAGTCCCCCCATTCGTGACCCCTTCCTGCCCTTTCTGCTTCCCACCCCAAACTCTCAGGCTGCTCCACCCACTGACCTTGCCAGAACCTTCCCATCTATCATGAGGATCAAAGTCGGAAAATCATAGGCCCCGGTTAGGAACTCAGGCGATGAAAGCCAGTGCTGGGATACCAACGCCAGGCACTCAGGGCTCAGAAAAGGCCCCAGTGAAACTTTGCAGGGACTCAGCTTGAGCCCCTCCAAGTTGTGTCTGGAGGCCCCCAGAGCAGTCCTGCCCCCAAGAGCCGCTTGCTGCCCGCGCAGTCCTCCTAAGAGCCCAAGGCCGATGGGGTGATAACAATTTAGGATCCCCAGGTGCACGCAAACCAAGCATCATTCTCCAGAATAACTGGTTGCAGAAACTTCAAAAGTCATGCATAACCCCCGCTGTGTTCCCCCCATGACAAAAGCACTGTGTGATCGTGTGATTCTGGATTGTTCTAGGGCCCCATGGAAGACTGGATTGTTCTTTTTTTTTTTTCTTTTATGGGTCACAACCAGCTCTGCACAGGAGTTACTCCTGGTTCATGCACTCAGGAATCTCTCCTGGCGGTGCTCGGGAGACCATACGGGACATATGAGATGCTAGGAATCGAACCTGGGTCTGCTGCGTGCAAAGCAAATGCCCTGCCCACTGTGCTTTTGCTCCAGCCCCTGAGACTGGATTGTTCTAGGGTCCCATGGAAGATTGCTTAGGGCCACATCAGATGCTGCTCGGGACCACCAGGGCAAAGGTGCTGGGAGTGAGGACAGTCTTGAACTGCTGGGGCTAGAATTCTAGGGGCCCAACTCTACCAGTCGGGCTCTCCCAACCCTCTGGTTTATCTATTTTTGGGTTTGAGGTCACACCCAGCAGTGCTCAGGGTTTCCTGCGCTCAGGGCTCACTCCTGGCAGGCTCGGGGGACCATTTGGGGTGCCGGGGATAGAGCCCAGATTGGCTGCATGCCATGTAAGCGCCCTGCCTGCTGAACTATCACTCCAGCCCCTAGATTATTTATTTTTTTAAAGGGAGGGAGGGTTAGGGGAAGTTACTATGTGCTATGGGTTAGATAAGAGAATTCACTCTAGGTCGACTATCTGAATTTGATGATCCCTCTGTAGTTATGTAAGAGAATTTCCTTGTTTTCCTTCTGAGAGGAGAGCGGTAGAGACATCCCCTGTACATCTTCTCAGATGATTCAGAGACAATCTTTTGCACTTTTTTATCCTGAGGGGAAAATGACAAAGCAAATGTCAAAAACAGAAACAGAACAACAACAACAAAAAAAAAAAAACAGGGCAAAATGTCTGCATGAATCCTTTCTGCTACTCTTGCAACCTTTCTGTAAACATGAAATTGTTTTTATTTTTTTTCCTTTTCTTTTTTTGGGGGGATCACACCTGGTGATGCTCAGGGTTTGCTCCTGACTCTGCTCTCAAGAATTATTGCTGGCAGTGCTCAGAAGAACATGTGGGATGCCAGGCATAGAACCAGGGTCAGCTGCGTGCAAGGCTAACACCCTCCCCGCTGTACCATCGCTCTGGCCTCATCTGGAATTGCTTTAAGTCAAAAGTTTGACTGGACTACAACCTCATGGGAAGGGGGGTGTTCCCGGTTCGTGCTTCACGCCCTACCGGGATCACGAGTTGACCCCCACGAGCGGCTCTCCAGCACAGCCATGGCCGTGGCACAAGGACTTAATGCAGAGCCCAGCAGCTTGCTGCATGGACCATGCGTTAATCCATGGTACCAGCCTCCCCGGGAGGGAAGGGGTGTCGCTCCCTTCCGCTTTTTTTCCCCCAGGCAGCAAGATGGCAGCTGCCTTCGAGCTTATAGGAAAGCCATGTATGAGCCAGAGGTGACAGGCAACTACAACCTCATGGGAAGGGAGGCATTCCTGGCCCATCCTTCACGCCCTACCGAGGTCATGAGTTGCCCCACACAAGTGGCTCTCCAGCACGGCCATGGCTCCAGAGCCACAGAAACCAATCTTGTAATTATCTGGCTCTTGGCAGAAATCCCTCCAGACTTAATAAGCAAAATATCAGAAATCCAAAATCGCGATATGATGTCACGATAGTGGCCGTGCGACATCATCTGGTTCTCAAAACCAGCTGTAGAGAACAAATTATTTCACAATGCCTTTTCAGCAGTTCTGATTGTTGGGTGTAAACTCGAAACAATAATGGTGCATCTTTTGTCAAAATAATGAATGTAATCAAAGTAGATAGTTAAGTAGGATTCATCTACCTCACAGGCATTGGGAAGGGTTGGAGGCGGGATATATTGGGGTTCTTGGTGGTGAAAAATAAGTACTGGTGAAGGGAAAGGTGTTTGATCATTGCATGACCAAGATTTAAATCTGAAAGCTTTGTAACTTTTCCCACAGTGATTCAATAAATAAATAAAAATAAATAAATAAAAATAAATACATAGAAATATGAAAAAGAAAGTTTGGCTGGGTCAGGGAGAGAGGGCCAAGGATTATCCCTTAATCCATAAGCAGGACCATATCCCTGCTGTGCATATGGGAGCCAGGGTTCCATCCTTCGAGCGCCTGGAGCACTACTGGGTGTGTTCCAAAAGACAAGACAAGGTCTCAGCTGACTTGTGCCAGGGCTGGATCCCTGAGCCTCTGTGCGAAGCCACCTCACTGAGTTCCATGCCTGGCCCAGGGTGGGCTTGCCTATTCCCTTAATGCACATTCTCAAGACCCTCACCTGGACAGCCCAAGTCATTAGACCGTTGGAATGCGCCCCCACCCCCCGCATTTTCCGCAAATAGGGCCCCTGGGGTTTGGCACACAGGAGCTGATTCACCCCGCTGGGCAGAAAGCGGGGTCCTTCTTTCCCAGAGCAGCAACTCAGCCTGATGTTTCTATGCAGCGTTGTGGCCCCGGGCGGCCAGTGGCCACTAACAAAAGCTTCACGCGGCACCTGAGAGTTTCCTGTGGAGTTTTGCCAGGAGCCAAGCTTACGCCCAGTCTCGAACCCTTATAAAGACGGGATTTAAAACCCAGCTTTCAGTCTTCAGGGAAGGGGCTGGAGAGAGCTGCCGCAAAGGAGGAGGTGAGTGGACACGCTAGAGGCCCCGAGGACCGGTGGCACCCAGCGTGGGTTTCGTCAGGGCCGGCGCTGACTCCGCGAGGCTTGAAGCCTTCTTAGTCATGTCAGGGGCTCATGGAAGCAGCTGCCATTTCTTCACACCTGGGAGGTGCCCACAGGGCAGGCCTGCTGGGTCCTCTAATAGGTCAGGACTCATCGAGGCAGGGCTGGGAAAAATGACCACACCCCAGAGACAATGGGCAATAGGACAGCTCAGGAGGAAACGCTCGGAAACGCTCATGAGCTGAGCTGGAGGCCGATTGCTCTCACCAGAACCCAGGAGAGGACAAATTTGGCTCCTGAGCTGGTTCTCACTGCGCGTGTGTGTGCATGTGAGAGGGAGGGAAGGAGGAAAATCACACTCACACTGATGCACCATGCGCACTCTCACACCCCCACACACACTCACACGTTCACACACTCCTAGACTCAAACACACTCATACACTCACACACCCCACACACTCACACGCACACACACCACACACTTTCACATACACTCAAACACTCTCACACGCACATGCCTCATATTCACACTCTCCTATGCTCACTCTCACACACTCATACACACACACTCTCACATACCCTCAGTCTAACACACATACCATACACAACCACGCATGCCTCACATTCACACCTTCCTACACCCACTCTCTCACATACTCTCTCACATACACTCTCACACATGCTCACACACACACGTGCCTCACAGCCACACAATTCTACACTCACTCTCACACTCACACACACACTTTCACACCTCACATTCACACACATTCTTCTACACTCACTCTCACACATTCATGCACTCAGATACCACACACAGACACGCACACATACACATATGCACACACACACACACACACACACACACACAAACACCCTCTGAAGGACAGGAAGGCTCAGCGCCTCCCAAGCATCCTTGTAGGGTGCCGCGATGCTATCTGCTCAACCCTCCCTCAGCTGCAGGGCGCTGCCCTTGCCCAAGGACACAGCCCCTCCCCAGCCGACCTCATGCCCAGCGACTGGTGGAGGGGAGAGGAAGGACTGGCTGTCTTAGCCCAACTCAGAGCCATTCTGAGGAGCCTGGGAACTCCTGGGAGTTAGTCGTTTCAGTCAGGCTCCTGGCTGAACCTTCACCCTGCTCAGCCTCCTGCTTCCTTTCCTTCCCTGCACCTCAACGACACTCCCTGACGACCTTCCAGCTGCTCCTTCTGCCCAGCGACTGCTGCCTCAGAGACACTGACTTAAACACACATCACTAAAACAAGACTCCTGCAGAGAAGTATTGGTCCTCTAGGGCCGCGTACTGAGTGCCGAAGCCCTACTTTCCAGTGTGGGTCTAAAGTGGCTTCATGACTCACTCAGCCATGGGTTTGAAAGCTCTAACCTGAGCTGCATCCATGAAGCGTGGAGAATGGTCAGTGTCCCCTTGGGGCTGCAGTCAGCTGCCAGTAGAATGCCTGACTGACCGTGGCTTAAGTAGGACACAATTACTTTTTATGGGGCATCTGACTCGTCAGCTGGTGCTCCAGAGGTCATGCATAACTCAATCCCTGCCTTAAAGATCCAGAATCTTTCCCTAACCTTCTGCACCCTCAACAGGGTGGTCAGGTGTCCTCTTTGTCACAAACAGCTGCCACTATTCCAGGTATCACGTCCTCATACAACCTCCCACAGAGGAAGTGGTTATGGCGAGCGTCTCTTAACACATTCCTTCTAATTCAGGAAGAAAAATTCCACCACCTCCCCCATCTATCTCAATGGCCAGATCTGGGTCATTGTAAATGTCTAAAACGATCTTCACCCCCCAAAACATAAGAATAAAGACAAAAGGGTTGGAAAGTTACCATGTAGGTTGGCGTTGGTCCCTGTGAGGTATCCCCATAAGCCCAACTTCTATCTAGGGGCCCTGAGATCTGGGCAGTGCCATGAAGCTGAGGCAGGTTCTCAGCAATCACTGGCATCCCAGGCCCAAGGGAGGCATCACTTTGGGTTTCCTGCATCCTCTCCCTCTGAGCGGAAGGTGATCTCACAGCTTTCCAATCAAATAATAACCCATGCATCATGCATTACCTATTGGAGAGCCAGAACCAGAGAGAAGATCTCATTCCTGGCCCAGATCCTGTGCCACGAACACTCCCCACACAGCAGACAACCTGTGTCTACAGAGGTGCTAGAGAATAAGTGAAAATACACAAAACATACATGTTCAGCCCGGAAGAAAAGGCACTGAGCATCCCAACGGCTGCATCCGGTGACCATGATCATGTGGTCATCTAGTCACATGATCAAGTCCAGACTCCTGGAGAAATAGACTCCACTTTCTTTTTTGCTTTCTTATTTATTTATTTATTTATTTATTGCTTTTATTTATTGCTTTTATTTTTTGCTTTTTGGGTCACACCCAGCGATGCACAGGGGTTACTCCTGGCTTTGCACTCAGGAATTACTCCTGGCGTTGCTCAGAGGACCATTATGAGATGCTGGGAATTGAACCCAGGTTGGCTGTGTGCAAGACAAATGCCCTACCTGCTGTATTATTGCTCCAGCCCCATAGACTCCACTTCCCATAGAAGAAATTCTAAGAGCACGTTATCATGGTCCCGTGTACAATAAGAGCCCGCTGACTTCGTCAACCAGATGGGACTGGGTGGAGGATGAGGCGGGTGATTCGAGTGATGATCTATGTGAATCCCTGCTTGGATCCAGATTTTAACAAATCCACCATTAAAAAAATAATAATAAAAATCACTTTGTGGGCCATTAACAAAAAATTTAGACAGGAGTGAGAGTGTGGACAGATTGGAGCCTGCGAAGATGAATTTGGAGCCACACGACCACTGAGATGACCAGTTGGGTCAGTGTCCTGAGTTCCAGGAGCCCTACGGACCTTTAGAGTATAGACAATATGGGCTGGAGCAGTAGTACAGCGGGTAGGGTGTTTGCCTTGTATGCCGCCGACCCGGGTTCTGTACCCAGCATCCCATATGGTCCCCTGAGCACCGCCAGATGTAATTCCTGAGTGTAGAGCCAGAAGTGACCCCTGAGCATCACTGGGTGTGAACAACAACAACAAAAAAAAACAGTGCAGACAATATGGCACCGTTTCACTGGCAGCTTCCAGCACTCACCAAGTTTCTCTCAGGGCTAATACTGTCGCAGATCGCGGTGGGAAGGCGACTCTGGGAAGGCAGCTCTCGCTGGGCTGGACACGGAACAGGCCTCAGCCCTGACGACCCCCCTCATTCCTTCCATTCACCCTCCATGCCACCCCAATTTGCATCTTCTCTCCTCTCTGTCCCCTCTCCTGGGGGTTCTCTCCCGCCAGGGTCTCGTGCCAGCTCTTCCGTGTTCGAGATCCGATCCGATCTATGAGGCCTTTCCCAGTCTCCAGGCAGAGAGGGGCAAAGGGGAAGCCGGGAATTCAGAGAAAGCTTGTGCAACGTGCTTGGCGATTCTTCTTTCCAACCCTTCACCTCTTCAGCAAAGATGCCAAGCGCACCAAACGCTGAGTCTGACCGATTTCTTATCAAACAGGGTCACACGAGGCTCGATTTCTCTGGCCTGGGCTCAGGGTTAGAAGCAAGACAGAGTTCGAAGCCAGACAGAGCCCAGAGACAGGGCACATGGGGAAGAGGGGGAGAAGGGAGCAGTGAGAGGAAACAAGGACGCGGCAGAAATCATGGGGAGACTTCGGGCTGCCAGACCTGGAATTGGGGTCTGTGCCCGGTTTCTGCAGGTCCCCAGAGGGGCATTGCGACACGAAGCGCTGGCAGGGGGCCTGGCTGGTCCTTCTCCATCCCTCCCTCCTGCCAAGTAACTGGAGCGCACAGTCAGGCAAGCACGCTGCCCTGTCCCGGCGGAGGTGGACGCAGGCGTGTGATCTGGGGCGTTTCGGTCGATGGAATGTGGGCAGAAGTGACTCACTAGTTATGAGCGAGGCACAAGGACATCAGCGCGTGTCCGCTTGCTCCCCTGTGTCTGTTTGCCTTGGACGGCACGTGTCTGAGCAGCTGCTGCTCTGACGAAGGTGAGAGACTTGTCGAAGACGGGTGTGGAGCAGCCCTGAGCTCAGCTGCCGCCAGAACAACCCTGTGGGCCCCAGCCGTGCAACGGGCAAGAAAGCTGGTGTTTGTGTTTTGGGGAGCGGTGGTGCTCAGGGTGACTCCCGGTGGAGCTCAGGGCTTCCGTCCGATTCTGCACTCAGGAATCACTCCCGGCAGGATTTGGGAAACCCAAAGGGGTGCTGGGGATTTAACCCGGGTCATTATGTGCAAGGCAAGCGTCCTACACTCTACTATCCCTCCAGCCCTGTTCTTGTTTTTTAATAGCCGTGTTAGCTTTGTTGAGATAAAATTCATAAAGTTCACTGGTCCTAAGTTGTGTGATTCAGCGTGGGTTTTTTTGTTTCTGTTTTTTTTTGTTTGTTTGCTTGTTTGCTGTTGTTTTTCCGACACACCCGGCTGTACTTTTCTGCTGTCTGATAGGATTTGAGTCCTTCTAACCCTCCAGTTGTCCCTGCACTGAAGCAGCTCACCTCCACGCCCTTCAAATCTCCGAAGCTCTCAGCTAAGATTGCTGTTCATCTCCGAAGCTTTTCTTTGAGGCCTGAATGATGTTCACTGGGCAAGTGGTGCTGTGACAACTTTGATTGCAAGACTCCAAGTGGTCCAACCTATGGTTTTAAAGATTTGGGGGGTCCCACTCACCATTCTCAGGAGCTACTCCCAGCTTCCATCGGGGTTTGGGGGACCAGGTGGTGCTGAGGAATCCCAGACTCTCTCGTGCCAAGCATGTTCCATGGCCCTTTGAGCTAGCTTTCTGGCCCCACAAATTAATGCTACGTGGACATGCGTTGGTGATACTTAGGGCTGATTGAGCATCTTCCCAATGTGGCAACTGGAGTCCCCAGAGTCATCCAGGAGAGACAGCAGGTGAAAGCCAAAATGTTTCTGATGATTCAGGCCAGAATGATAGTATAGCGGGTAGGGCATTTGCAGGCAACCCAGGTTCAATCTCCGGCATCCCATATGGTCCCCCGAGCACTGCCAGGAGTGATTTCTGAGTGCAGAGCCAGGAGTAAGCCTTGAGTATATTGCGGAGTGTGGCCTAGGAGAAAAAAAAAAAAAGATGTCTCTGATGACTTAGCCCTGGAATTTACACACCTTCCTTCCTTCTCTGGTTACACAATCAGTCCTATTCCAGGTGGGAAAGTTTTCCACATAGGAAATGTGGGCTGAGTTCCAAACTAGCCCCCAATATCCCACACCCTGGTATTCAGATCCTGTGGTGTATCCTGAACAAAATGTTCTCAGGCTTCTATAAAAGGCCAGAGAGCTAGTACAGCACGTAGGGCCTTTACCAGCACGAGACTGACCCAGGTTCAGTCCCTGGCATTCTGTTTGGTTCTTTGAGCTCTGCCAGGAGTGATCCCTGAGTGCAGAGCCAGGAGTCTTGAACACTGCCAGATATGGTCCAAGACGAAACAAAACATTTCTGCATTAAAGACTCTCCTCAAACTCTTCCTCAGGTGTCTGCTCCCAGGCCACCCCCCCTCTCTGACCATGTTACTTCTGGGAAGTTCTTTTATGTCTCACTGGGCAACAGAAAAGCCTCCGGAGAGGCCACACTGGGTGCTCTGCACTCAGGAATCACTCCCAGAGGGCTTGCGGGATCATGTGGGGTGTGGCTGTGGGGGTGGGGGTCTGGCTCCCCACCTGGGGAGCTACTCACAGTTTCCTGGCAGCCTTAGAATCAAAGCCCCGAGGGAAAAGCAGCAGCACCCCCACCAAAGACCCTGGCAAGCACCGGAAGGTCTTGACGGAAGTGCTAGGTAAGGAGCAGGTCCAGGTGCTGCATCTTCCGAACAAGGCATTGATGGGGCTGGAGCAATAGCACAGTGGGTAGGGCATTTGCCTTGCACAAGGCCGACCTGGGTTTGATTCCCAGCATCCCATATGGTTCCCTGAGCACCACCAGGAGTGATTCCTGAGTGCAGAGCCAGGAGAAACCCTGGTGCATCGCCGAGTGTGACCCAACAAGCCAAAAAAAAAAAAAAAAGAGAGAGAGAGAGAAAGAGAGAGAGAACAAGGCATTGAAGCGGATGGTCAGATGCCGTGGGCAGCCTTGATAATGGAGCTTCCAGAATGCGCCTGACTCCTGACTCTCTGGTCACTGTTGGAGAAGCCAGCCCATGGGCCTGCATAGCTGGCATGCATTACATCTCCCTCCTGACACTTGGGGGACTGTCTTCACCTCACTACAAGCCTGCAGCTTTAATGACATCCTTCCCACCCTGTCCCCTCCCACCCCCCTGCAGCCAGGACCTGGCATTTGGGACCTCCTTAGGGGGCTCCTCTCAAGTTAGTCAGCTCAGATTTCCAATGAATCTGTGCTCACAGCTCAAGACTCGGGGAGCCCCCAAGCACTGGGCATCAGCGGGTTCAAACTCGGGCTCTACTCTTTATCCTTTCTTTTTTCTTTTTTTTTTTTTTTCTGAAGAGGGTAGGGCATACCAAATGGTACACAGGGTTTACTTCTGGCTCTGCACTCAGGAATCACTCCCAGTGGGCTTGGAGGACCCTATGGGATGCCAGGGATTGAACCCAGGTCGGCTGCGTGCAAGGCAGGCGCCCAACCCACTCTACTGTCTTTTCGGGCCCAGGCTTCATTTTCTTACCTGTCCAGTTTGGTCTGTTCCCATTTGAGCCTCCGTTTCCTCATCCACAAAATGGGACTAGTACCAACACTGAAAGCCTCCTAACAAACCTAGAGGATCTTTATTTAAGGTTCCAAGTTCTAGAACTCCAGGATTCCCCTCACCATGGGTATTCAGGTGAAGGTTTTTTGCAATTGTAGTGGAGCAGATGTTCGGGTTTTGTTTAAGGAACATGGCTGAATTTAAACCAAAAAAAGCACTGATTCTCTCCCTGGTCAGCCCACCTGCTCTGTACTGGTTCTAAACTATCTGTCCCTGGATTGGATAAGCCATTGATACCTGGTTCAAATCTAGGCAACCCATTGGCTAACCAGCAAACAATTAAAATCTCTCTCCACCAGAAGTTCCCACAGTTCTTGGGCTCTTGCATAGCTGCGGTCTTGATCTTTTGTTGGGGGTGCTAACCTAGGTCAAAAAGCTAGCCAACATTTCTGCTTATCAAGTAGATTTCATATATCTTTAGGCTTAACAAAGCAGATATTAGGAAAAAAAGTCAACTGCAAGGAAAAAATTGATTTTATTCATCTTTCATCTTATTGCTACTTAAGAGGAGGTGTAGCCTGTGGATCTCTGCCAAGTTTGCTGTCCTGAGAGCCAGATTGGATGCTTTCTTGTTTCCCATTCCACTTCAAATAGCAGTTACTTTTTTATCACAATGACCTTGGAAGGCTATCGAATGTAGCCTGCCCACAGGGCAGAGTCTGGCAAACTCCCCGTGGCCTACCAAATATGCCAAATACCAGTAACAATGATGGGTCTCATTCTCCTAAAGAGCCGTGAATATAATCTCAGGGCTAGGATGAAGGAGACGTTACTGGGGCCTGCTTGAGGCAATCGACCTTGGAATACCCAGCTTGCCAAGACAAGGCATCTCAGAGAGCAACACCAGTCAGCTAAAGCTGAGTCTACCCTTGCACTTCCCCAGACTAGCAGCCCAGCAGGCCTCCGGGAGGTGCCTCCGCTCCCACCGTTTGCTTTGCAAACATAAAGTAGCTTGTGGCGCTCCTGTGAGTGTGCTGTGGAGTCAGAGATTCCTGAAGCAGCAATTTGAACATCGCTGCCCTAAAGCACAGGCCTGGGAACACAGGCCTCCGCTGGTCAGACAGGGGAGACTGGGTGACTTTGTATCAAAAACAAAGAAATAAATACTTAAGGGGTCGAAGCAATGGGGCATTTGTCTTGCACATGGCCAACTGGGACTCGATTCCTGGTATCCCATAAGGTCTCCTGAGTACTTCTAGGAGTGATTCCTGAGTGCAGAGGCAGGAGTAAGACCTGAGCATCGCCCAGTGTGGTCCTATGGGATAACATTGATTTGTTGTTGATCCTCCCACAGGGAACTTGGGTTTTACTGAGTTGCATCCATCACAGTGCTCCTGAGGCACACCCAATTCCATCCAGCACTCCTAATCCTGTATTGCTTCTCTCTTTCCTTTACGTCCTTTGCATGGTTCAGCAATGGCCTTTTTACATAGACACAGGAAGACAGTTGGTGCTATGCCTTTGTGACATGGGAATGAATTGACTCTAACTAATATTTACTCCGGGGAATCCATCATATTTACCTGACTGAAGCCTCAGTTGCCCTTCCTAACAAAGTTGACCCCCAGAAGGAGGGTCCCGGCAAGGGACTTGGATGGACCCAGGCCAAACCATAAGCTACTCTGTTATTGAAAAGGGACCGGCTAAACGCCATAAGACGTATAATAAATTAACAGCACAGTCATGGAACAAGCTCTGTCATGACCCAAACAAGAAATAGCTGAATCAGGACCCTGCTGGGGTTTGGAAAGACTACCATGGCCCGAGGACTGTAGTCTGGGATATATGGCGAGATGTCTCCAGGAAGAGCCACCCTTTAAACTTAATATATCTCTCACTATATTCATACAAAATGACTAGAAATATTAGTATTTAATATGCTTGTTTAAATGGATTACTAGCTAATAAAAGGAGAAAGCAATACTCTCTTAAAAGAAATCCCACCCTTGCACGGATCTCCTTGAAATCTAGAGTGCTGAACCCCCAGATGAGAATTTTGTCCTTGAGTTAATCTTCTGGAAGTTTCCCTGAAGGAGGGGCTTTACATGTGTTTATTGTTATGATGGGCTAGAGCGAGAGCACAGCGGGTAGGGCGTTGGCCTTGCATGCGGCCAACCCGGGTTCGATTCCTCTGCCCCTCTCAGAGAGCCTGGCAAGCTACCGAAAGTATCCCGCCCGCACGACAAAGCCTGGCAAGCTACCCGTGATGGATTCGATATGCCAAAAACAGCAACAAGTCTCACAATGGAGACATTACTGGTGCCCGCTCGAGCAAATTGATGAACAATGGGAGAACAGTGCTACAGTGCTACAGGGCTATTGTTAAGATAATGTTCGACCATACCCATGTGTACCCCCACCCTTCACAATTTCTATATAACAACTAGTGCTTGAGAGATTGAAATAAACAGTCACTGATTACCAATCAACTTGTGGCCCATTTCTTCACTCGACTGTCACCATCAGCTGGTTAGGGAACCAGTTCCCCACCACCGCCGGCTCCAACACTTGAACTCACATGGTCCCAAACCAAAAATTAATAAATAAGGGGCCAAAGGGATAGTACAGCAGGTTAAGGCACTTGCCTTACATGTGACTGACCTGAATTCGATCCCTGGGACCCCATGCGTCCCCCGCCTCCCACCCCAGCCCGCCAGAAGTGATCCTGGAGTGCAGAGCCAGGAGGAAGCCCTGAACACCACTGGGTGTGGCCCCAAACCAATTAATAATAATAACCATAATGAGAGGGTGGGAGAGACAGTACAGGAGGTGAGGCACTTGCCTTGCATACCAGCCTTGGCATTCAATTCCCCAGCACCGAATCTGGTCCTGGGTCAAGCACAGATCCAGAAATAGCTCCTGAGAATGGCTGGGTGTGATCCCAAAGTAAAACGCCTAAAAAAAAAAAATACAGAGAAAACCTATTGGCAGAAAGAAAAGAACCAAACTATGGACAAGAGGCCCCGGAGGAGAGAGGACAAAGCAGCTCCCAAGCATTGCCCGCGCCGGAGCCCGGCTCAGCTGCCCACGCCTTCCCTCTACATGGGGAGCCTGTTCTGGCGACTGATCCGGCCCAAACTCAGGCTCATCCTGGCTCTCTTGCTCTCTCACGCCACAGGGCCAATCTGAAAACAAATTCTGCATCTCTTGCTTCCAATGTCTGGTGTGAGTCCAGCTGCTCCCTCCGCTCACCGTGCTGTCCAACCAGGCCCAGGCCCTGCTCATCAGGCCTCTGCTCTGAAGCACAGTCAAAGCCGGCTCTGAGCCCTGGGATGTCAACCCAGCACTACCCAAGCCCTCAACATACTGTGAGGCTCCAGGTTACCTGCTTCTGGCCGCCTCACTGCAACTTTCTTTTTCTGGGTTTTTTTTTTTTTGGTTTTCTTTTTTTTTATAAAGTAGTTCACAATATTTGATTACATTTAATATTCAAACACCAATCCCATCACCATTACACCTCCCCACCACCAAATTTGGGATGTTTCCATCCCAAGCCCCAATCCCTGCCCCAAGGCAGAACTGAAATAATATATTTTGTATTGTTTGTTATGAAAATCTGCTGAGAATACCAGAAAAAAGTATCCTTAGAGGAAAGAGCGTGAGGATTGTTGCATTTCACCCAGGGGCCATTAAGCCCTTCTATAAGAGATCACTAACATGTTGTTAAACGTTGAGTCTGGTGTGTTTATATATATATGTATATATGCATATATATGTAAAAAATGTATATTTCCCTCTAAGATTGGTTGCCTCCTACTTTGAACCCTGTCAAATGTTGTGCAGTAATCCTGGAGTATGGGTAGGGTATGTGGTTTGAAGTACTGTGTGGCCACGAATGCGGCTGCATGGTCCAGGAACAGATGCACTTGTGGGTGATGCTCAGCCCAAGCATGTGGAGAGTGGTCATGAGTGTGGCAGCATCTGAGTTGAAGTTTTTGGCTGCTGGGGCTGGGTCCCTTGGGGCGGGGAGGGGTCTCACTCCTTCTGCCTGTGAGTCTCAAACAGAAACTGTTCCCTCCTCCCTGCGCTCCCTGGCCCCTTCCCTTTGGGGGTTCTGGGGTCCCTCAGCTCTAGGATCTAACACTGACTCAAATGAGCTTACGCACAGAGTCACTCTCCTTTCTCTAGCAACAAAATATTTACTGAGCACCTACTATGTGCCAGACACTGAGGTGGGTGCTAAGGGTAAGGCAGCAGCTGCCACGTAACACAGGGTATCTCTGCTCCTTCCCTCTCCTCTGCCCAGGAAGTTTCACTTCGGAGGTGCTTAGAACTGCCAAGAAATCCCAAATGAGATGGCACGGGTAAGTACCAGCCCCGCTCTCTGCAGATCAGTCACATGGCCCAGCCTTTACCCGGCCCAGCCTTTGCCCGGCCCAGCCTTTGCCAGGCCTTGCCCAGCAGATCCAGTTTCCTCTCAGGATTTCGGGTTCAGGAGACCGCTCAGCTCCTTCAGCCCCTGGATGACCAGGGGTCGCTAAGTTAAAGCCCCAGCCCGGCCACGGAGTGAGTTGACTTCTAGCTTCTGTGTGTGGAGATACTGTGTGTGGTTCCCCCTGCCCTTTCCCCAGACCATGCTGATGCAATGCTCCAGGCAGGCTCTGTGTTCTGGTTTAGGAGCAGGAAATATAAGGCAACACCCACCACGGCCAGGACTACCTCATCCTCTGCAGACATCAATAATCGATCACGAAGCTTTTTCTCCCTGAGACGTGACCCAAAACCTCTTGTCACTCAGCACTCTGGGAAACTAATCGTGCTTTTCATGGGACGTGAAAGGGCTCTTCTTCCTATTCTAGCACTTTCTCCATGTCAGTCTGTCTACCATCCCCCACATATGGCTGTATTCAGGGTTTACTCCTGGCTCTGTACTCAGGGATCACTCCTGGCATGGCTCAGGGGTCAGCTGCGTGCAAAGCAAGTGCCTTACCTGTTATACTATTGCTCTGGTTCCTATTTTTTTTTAAAGTATTTAAAAGTAGTATTTCTTCGATAGCCATGTCCACCTGCCGACATACCAAATTCCACAGGATGGATATGTCGTTCCCAATGTTCTTCCTTCCGAAATTTGACGCGCCATTTTGTCAGTAAAGAAACGAACAGCACCCGGCCCAGACAAGGTCAGACCTGAACACCCGAAGAACATGCCGTCAGTACTCATCAATACGCTGGCTCAGCTCTTCACATGCTACCTGTCTGAAGGCAAGGTTCCATCTCAGTGAAAAACCAGCAGGACTGTACTACTGTACAAGAAGGGAGACATCCATGACATTGGCAACTATCGCCCGATCTGTCTATTGTCTGTCATCTACAAGTCGTTCACTTGAGTCATCCTGAATAGGATTGGCAGAACACTAGATGAAGGACAACCATGTGAACAAGCCAGATTCCGAAAAGGATTCAGGACCATCGACCATATCCACACGATAACCAAGCTCATTGAGGTTTCTCGGGAGTTCAAGATGCTGCTCTGTCTAATGTTCATTGATTTAAAGAAGGCCTTTGATTCTGTTGAGATGGAAGCGGTCATTGAAGCCCTAGCCAATCAGGGCATTCAAACTCAATACATCAAGATCCTCCGTGAGCTGTATTACAGATTCACTACCAGGATCTCACCATTCTACAAAGAAGTAATAATTGATGTCAAGAGAGGGATTCGGCAGGGTGATACCACTTCACCAAAACTCTTCAGTGCCACCCTTGAGAACGTCATGTGGCGACTGGAATGGGAAGGAATGGGAGTGAAGATAGATGGTTGGCAACTACAACAACTCCGCTTTGCTGATGACATTGTTTTAATAACACCAAACATTAGCCAAGCGGCACAAATGCTGGCCGACTTTGACCGTGAGTGTGGAAAGGTCAGACTACAGCTGAATCTTACGAAGACAATGTTTATGAGAAACAGCCTCGTTCCTGACGCCCCATTCGCTCTCAACGGAACGACCATCTCCGAATGCAACAGCTATGTGTACCTAGGTCGAGAAGTCAACATGACAAATGACCTGGCACCCAAGCTGCGCAGGAGGAAGAGAGCAGCTTGGAACGCCTTCAAGAGTGTCGAAGAAATAGCTAAGAGGACGAAGAACCTCCGGCTCTGGGCACATCTCTTTGATTCCACTGTTCTTCCTGCATTAACATATGCCTCAGAGATCTGGGCCCTACACAAACAGGATGAGAACGCTATTCGGGTCTCCCAACGAGGAATTGAAAGAGCTATGCTTGGAATATCACATTTCACTCAAATGAGAGAAAGAATCCGGAGTTCCGACCTCCGTCGACGATCAAGAATCAGGGACGCTGTCTCATTTGCCAAGGTGTCGAAAATCAGATGGGCTGGTCACGTAATGAGATTTAGAGACGACTGCTGGACTAGAGCTGTTACCGACTGGATTCCACGTGATGTCAAAAGACCGCATGGCCGCCCACCTACCAGATGGTCAGACTTCTTCATCAAGATCATGAACGATCAGTTTGAGGCTCTTTGTGTTCCTAGAGTGAACAGAAGCCATTGGGCTACACCAGCACGAGACAGGGACAAATGGAGACGTTACTGGCACCCGCTCGAGAAATCGACGATTAATGGGAAGTCAAGTGATCAAGTGATTTTTAAAAACTGTAGCACTGTAGCTCTGTCCTCCCATTTCTCATCAATTTGCTCAAGCAGACACCAGTAACATCTTCATTGTGAGACTTATTGTTACTGCTTTTGGCATATCGAATTCACCACGGGGAGCTTGCCAGGCTCTGCTGTACAAGTGGATACTCTCGGTAGCTTGCCGGGCTCTCTGAGAGGGGCGGAGGAATCGAACCTGAGTTGGTCATGTGCAAGGCCCTACCTGCTGTGCTATTGCTGCAGCCCCGATCTGTCTGCGACATCTGTCACCCCACTGATCTCCAAGGTTGATTCGGCTGATCTGGTTGGCTAGGCGGGTGTCCCCTTCCTCCCTTACCGCTCCATGTGCGTCCCTCCCGAAGCTGCACACTCGGTCGAAGAGGGCGGCCTTCCAGGAATAGAGACGGACCCATCTTCGGGTCTAAGGTATACGAGTACCTGCACTCCCCTGCTAGAACCTCCAAATAAGCTCACAAGGTCCATTTTTAAAAAACAAATAAGAAAATGCCTGCAAATTGCTTCTCTAAGCACCCGGCCCAAGTTCAGTAACATGTGCAATAAATCCTCCACTGATTGTCCCATGTGCAATTTCCATCCGAGACGGAAGTTGCTGCTGCTAGCACGGTCAGGAGGATCTAACGCACTCAGCACTATCTGCCTCGCACCTGCGAGCTACAGAGGGGGTGGGGAGCTCCTTTCGAGTCCACACACTGTCTTGCTCCATGGGGTGGACAGGACCATTTCACTTCCTGTTAATCGAATCCCACGTCAGTTCTTTGCTTCGCTCCTTCCTGGAGTGGCAGCGTACCCTTTCCGGCAGCCTCCACAGGCCAAGCAACGCTCAAGACTCCAGAGGTAAATACTAGAACAACCAAGCCTGCTGGCTCTGGCCCAAGAACCCCGAGCTGCCCATCCAGAAACTTGTCTTCATGGGATTAAAAAATAACCACCTTGGGGTTGGAGCAATAGCACAGCAGGTAGGGCATTTGCCTTGCATGCAGCCGACCCGGGTTCGATTCCCAGCATCCCATATGGTCCCCCTGAGCACCGCCAGGGGTGATTCCTGGGTGCAGAACCAGGAGTAACCCCTGTGCATCACCAGGTGTGACCCAAAAAGAAAAAAAACACCAATGTGGCCTGAGTTATCCTTCAGCATGCTTCAAATACTAACGAGCAGCCGGAGGGATAGTATAGAGGGCAGGGCGCTCGCCTTGCATGCAGCAGACCCGAGTTCGATCCCTGGCAACCCTACAGGGTCCTTCGGATTCTGCCAGGAGTGGTTCCCGAGCACCGCCAGGTGTGGCTCAACAACGAATAATCTGATGCAGATGAATTTTTATGGCACGCACCTTTCCTGTGGATTTGTGTTTCTGTTTTGTTTTCCCTGCTTATGGCTGGGCTGGGGGGGAGACCTTTGCTCACTGCAAGGTGCCTGGGAAAGTTCTGGCAAAGAGGGAAGCATTTTCAGGCCCACTGCTACGGGGCTGGCAGGCCTGCCCCTTCTGGAGTCCAGCCCCTCCTCTTGGTCCACTCACCTGTCAAACGTCACCAGCCCCAGTTCTGCAGAAACCAGAAGTCTTTCTCGGAGGCCGGGAGCAAGGACACGAATGCAAGAAGGGGGGTGGGGGGCGGGTGTGTGTGTGGGGACAAAGGTTCCCAGGACGAGGTGGGAGCGGCCCTGCCCTGCCCGTCCAGCTCAGATTTTTCATACTTGTCTCCTTCCTGCCAGACCTACTTAAGCATCAAGCTTACCTGGGGCTAACTTTGATTCCTTGGTTTGCGGGACATACCCGGGGAGTACAGGAAGGTCCTTGCATGCTGGGATCCAGTCAGAGTTCCAGGCGCTCGCACCAGCCAATTGGCTTATCCTGGCAGCTGGGGCCTCACCAGGTCAGACTGTTTGATGATTCTCAAATATAATTTTCTGGCTCAGCCCAGAGTAACCAGATTAGAACCTTGGAGAAAGGAGGTCACCTCTTTCTTCAAATCCGTGACCATTGGCTGACCCCTGATTCTGTTTCTCTACACGCAGCCCCCCAGTCCTGATCTTTCCACCTTCCTCAAGCAACCACACCTTGCATTTCCTGGGACTTTTTTGAGGACCAAGAAACGGGAAAAAGAAAACAACACCAACACTCTTGGTGATCATGTGGCCCGAGAATGGCCAATCAGAACCTTGCATGCCTCTGGGGGTGGGAATCCCTCAGGTCCAGGACTTTTGTTCCATCTGTTGGGAGAAGGCTGGTTCCCTACCCTGCAGGTCTTGGAGTGAGGCTCTTTCCAGCCCCCCACCCCCCCACATGCCCACCCCCCAGCATCTGGCTGAGTGAGGAACTGGTACAAAGGGAACTGAATGAGTGATAGAGGAAGGACAGGGTTCAGCTGCAGTATCATGTTTGATCTAGACCAAACCACACCTGAGTATGTTACTTATTATGGTGTAGTTAGCATCCACATAAGCAGTTAGCCTCTGTCCTTGAGTCACTTGGAGTTGGAATTTCTGTGTTTTTATGAATGAAAGTCTTAATTTTCTATCCCCTTCTCTCATTATATTTTGTATAACTTTTTATAGTTTTCTCATTTATCTTTATGTCTCCTCCCTAAAACCACCCTTCCCAGTGTTACATTAAGGAAGAAAATGTTATCTATTTTGGTGAAGGTGTGGGTGAATCTATTTTATTTAACGGCATAATCCTAGAGTCCACAACAGTGCTTGGCACATAAATAAATTGTTTGTTTGTTTTTGTTTAACAAAGAAATAGAGTGTTAAGTAGTCCTGAATAAGAGTTATACAAGACGCCCTCTCCTCTCTGGAAAGAAAGATGGCGGCCGCATGGGAGCCTTGTGGACAGCAGATATGAGCCGGGGGTCGGGGGCGACAAAAACCTCATGGGAAGGGGGACGTTCTGGCCCGTCCTTCATGCCTTACCGAGGTCACCAGTTGACCCCCACGAGCGGCTCTCCGGCACGGCCACGACTCCAGAGCACAGAAACCAATCTCTTAATTATCTAACTTTAAGTAGAAATACTTCCAGGGTTAATAAGTAAAATAGCAGAAATCCAAAACCACGCGGCCGCTATTGCCGCCACGCGACAACGTTTAATTCTTGAACCCAGCTGTAGAAAGCAAATCATTTCACAACGTTTTTTCAGCATGTCTGATTTGGGGGGGTGGTAAACTCTAAATAATAATGGTGCATCTTTTATCGAAACAATGAATCTAGTCAAAGTAGATAGAGTGTTAACTAGAACTCATCTGCCTCACAGGAAATTGGGAGGGGTGGGAGGTGGGGTTCTATTGGGGTTCGTGGTAAAAATCAAGTATTGGTAAAGGGAAATGTGTTTGATATTTACATTACTGAGACCTATACCTGAACGCTCTGTTACTTTTCCCACAGTGATTCAATAAATAAATAAATTATAAAATAAAAAAAAGAGTTATACAAGAAAGGACTTTATTTAAACCTTGCCCCCATTTTTCAGGTAAGGAGAGCTGAGGCCGAGAAGTTTAATACGTCCAGAGCAACTAGCCTAACAACGGAATCTTATGCAAAGCCCTCTGTCTCCAAGTCCATCATCTATACATGAGGTTGCACTGACCTTAGTGACCATGACAATTGTCTTTGAGTTATGGCTGCAGCTGGCAAGCTCTCAGCCCTCTTTAGAAATTGCTTTATTTGGGGTCGGAGCAGTAGCACAGTGGGAAGGGCATTTGCTGTGCATGCATCCCATAGGGTCCCTGAGCACTGCCAGGAGTCAGTCCTGAGCGCAGAGCCAGGAGTCACCCCTGAGCATCTCCAGGTATGGGCCTAAAAAAAAAATTGCTTTACTGACTCTAAGTCCTCACTGGCCACGCAGGTTAGTGCCACTGTTGTTCGGATGTGTAGGAATGAAACCGAGGTTGGAGGTCCTACAGGGCTCCAGCCCCCTCCTGCCCCCTCCTGCCCTGTCCTGCAGCGGAGTGGCCAGCGGTGAGACTTTCTGTGAAGCAGGAAGCAGGCCCTCACCGGAAGCCGGGAGCCAGGCTGTAGCAAGCTTGATGAGCCTCTTTCAGCCCCAGAGCTGTCGGATGGGAGGCATGTTTGTTGTTTGCAAGCCTCTCAATCCTTATTACAGCAGCCCAAATGGACAGGGGCACATGCACGACCTAGTCAGAAAGTGCAGCTGGGGGCTGGAGTCGTCAACCCAGAACATGGGTTATTATTTCCATTATTCGGGGGTGTCTGAGCACTGCTCAGGAAGTCCGGGGGGGGAGCCCACCAGTGATTCTCACCTGAGCCACCTGTTCAGCACAGGGGCCCGAGGCTGTGAAACTGCAGGGGCTCTGCAGTGTCAGGGGCCCTCAGGCCACCCCCCCCCCACAGTTCTGGGGTCTCCAGGACTGCACGCGTCAATGTTTGGAGCCTAAAGTCCCTAAGTGCTCTGGCATCTCGAGCCCCATAGTTGTATCATTTTTCACCTGAAAGGAGGAGAGGGGCAGCCTGGAGGGAGAGCACCTGCCTTGCAGGGGTGAGGCTGCGCATCCCATCCCTCCCCCTGTACCACCCCACATGCCCAAGGATCACCCCAGCAGTCTGTGGGTTCAGACTCCCCATCCCTGATGCACCCCATCACCGCAGGAACGACGGGAGGGGAGCTTTAAACTCAAAGTCGCCGTCAGAGATCTTCAAGATGAAAAAGTAAAAATCAATTTGCATTTCGCAGTGCCAGGCCTCACACGTTCCAGGAAAGTGCCCTCCAGGGCTGCCCTCTGACTGACTCTCACGGCTGTGCCCTGGGGGGTGACCGCAGAGGCGCCACTGTGCCCTGGCCACAGCCAAATCAATGGGCTGTTGCATGTACTCGGGCCGTTGCATGTACTGCTCAGCCCTTACCTGCACCAGCTTGCTGGATCCTCTCCCTGACTATTTTTAGCTCTTTTTTGCAACGGTAATATTAATAGCGTCCTGCATTTGCTTATTCAGCAGATTTTGACTGAGCACCCTGTCTGGACCAGGCCCTGGGAATGCAGCTGTAAAAGAAGCCGATAAAACCCTCACCAGCATTCATAGTATGAGACTAGCATCCCAGGTGAGGGCAAACAGAGGCCAGGAGGGTGGTCATTGGTCGGAACTTGCCACAAGTGTGTGTCTGGGGTGAAGGGCATGGGGAAAGGGATATACCTGATAACCTTTCATTATCTGTATTGCAAAGCATACATAAGCCCCAAAAGGGAAAAGAGAGAGAGGGAGAGGGAGAGAGAGAGAAAGAGTGAGAGAGGGGGAGAGAGAGAGAGAAGGAAGACGGGGGGTGGGGGGAAACTGGGGACATTGGTGGTGGGAAACGTACACTGGTGACGGCAGGGGTGTTGGAACATTACATGACTGAAGTCCATTCATGAACATCTTTGCAGATGTGTGTATCCCTGTGATTCAATTCAAAATAATAAACAGAAAAAAATGCATTGTAGCACTGTCCTCCCATTGTTCATCGATTTGCTTGAGTGGGCCCAGTAACGTCTTCATTGTGAGACTTGTTGTCACTGTGTTTGGCATATTAAATACATCATGGGTAGCTTGCCAGGCTTTGCCGTGCGGGCAAGATACTCTTGGTAGCTTGCCGGGCTCTCTGAGAGGGGCGGAGGAATCGAACCCGGCTCGACCAGGCTGGCCAGGCGCTAGGCAAATGCCCTACTGCTGTGCTATGGCTCCAGCCCAGTGGGAAAAAAATAAAATGAAAAATAAATAAATAATATATTTTTTGCTTTTTGGGTCACACCTGGCGATGCACAGGGGTTACTCCTGGCTCTGCACTCAGGAATCGCTCCTGGTGGTGCTCAGGGGACCATATGGGATGCTGGGAATTGAACCGGTGTCGGCCACATGCAAGGTAAATGCCCTATCCGCTGTACTCCAACCCCGAGCTTTTCTTTTTTCACGACATGCCAGGGACCAAACCAGGGCCTCACGCCTGCAAGGCATCTATAGCTGCGCTACTCACGGCTTCCAGGTGCACGATGGTCGGTCCTGCTAGCTGCAGCCTCAGAGCTGTGCCAGAGACGGTCACGAGCCAGCCACGGTCACAAGGCAGCCTCGGCCCCAGCAGCAATCACCTTACTGTCTGATTTTCTGGCCGAGGCTGGCCATGTTCGTCTTTGAGTGGTTTCAGGCCCGGAAGGAGCCCAGAGGCCTGGTTGTGAGCCTCATGGCCCCTGGATTCTGTCCCCAGCCAGGAGAGCCACAGAGAGCAGATCAGCAGGGCCTGTGCTCCTCCTCCTCCTCCAAGCAGTCACCCTGCGTCAGGCTCCGGGATCAGCTGTGGAGCTGTGTCCTCGGACCCCGCTCCCAGCTCCCCGGGCCTTCCCAGGGCAGCTCCCAGGCTGCAATTTGACCCCCATCTAACCAGCGAAGGAAAGATAGTTTAGTTTGCCCTGCAGCAGATCCCAGGAGATGGGGAGGGCTTTTTGGGGATGGGGATCACAGCTTATGGGTTCCTCCTGGCTCTGCACTCAGGGATTACTCCTGGCGGTGCTCGAGGGACCATATGGGATGCTGGGAATGGAACCTAGGTCGGTCATGTGCGAGGCAAATGTCCTACCAGCTGTGCTATAGCTCAACCCCCCTGGGCAGGCTTGGCTCTGGAAGGGGGACATCTGGGCAGAGCTTCTTGGCTGGTGACTGGGCGGAGGCCAGTGTGTGGGCAGGCAGGAGGGCTGGTGGCATGGAGTCCTGGTGTATGTATTGTGCGGCCAGATACACCACCAGGCCCGCAGTGCCAGGGGCCGCTGAGCCGAGCCAGCAGCCTCTTCCTTGATCAATATTGCTCGGAGAAGAGGCAGGGCAGAGCTGAAGCCAAGCAGGGCCCTGGGGACTGTTGGCATCTCTGCCCAGTGACCCACCACCAGCTCCTGCTGACATTCAGCGGTTTTCCAGAATGCTGGCGAGGAAGCAATGGCTTGGGGCTTTGACAGCGGGTGGTGTGGGGGTGGGGTGTCACAACTATATATTTTTAATTTGTCTTCTACGGTTTTCTTTTTTTGTAAAATGAGCTGAGATTTTTTTCTTTTTATTCATTTTTTTTTTTGGTGGGGAGGAGCCACACCTGGCAGTGCTCAGGGCTTCCTCTTGGTTCTGTGCTCAGAGAACATTCCTGGTGGACTTGGAGGTCCCTATGGGGTGCCACAAGCAAGGCCAACATCCTACCCACTGGACTACTGCTTTAGTCTCTCTACATTTATTTTTAATAAATCATAACAGGCATTAAGGTCATAGATAATCCCTTGGGTCAGAAATAGTACAGCAGGTAGGGCGCTTGCCTTACATGCAGCCAACCAGGCTCAATCCCTGCATCCCATAAGGTCCCCCAAGTGCCATCAGGAGTGATCCCCAAGTGCAGAGCCAGGAGTAAGCTCTGAGCACTGCTGGGTGTGGCCAAAAAAACCCCCACCCAAATTAAAATAAAATAATTCCAAACTGGAATCCATCCAAGCGCAGACAGAGAAGAGGATGGACAAATTCTGGCTCCCCAACTATGCTCTGAATTCCAGCACTGCAGTGCCGTAGCACGGTCCTGCTGTTGTTCATCAATTTTCTCGAGCGGGCACCAATAACGTGTCCGTTGTGAGACTTGTTGTCACTGTGTTTTGGCATATTGAATAGGCCGCGGGGAGTTTGCCAGGTTCTGCTGTGCGGGCGGGATAGGATGACAAACGGATGAGGATCTTTGCTGCTGGGTTGGGGCCACACTCAGCTGTTCTTGCGGTTTCACTCCTCACTCCCTCCAGGGCTCAGGACACCAGACGTGGTGCCCGGGATTGAACCCAGGTTGACCAGTTACAAGGCAAGAGCCCCGCCCACTGTACTACCAGCGCTCCACCCCCTCCCCCGGCGAAGTTGATTTTTAAAAGTCACTGTCACTGTCCTCCCGTTGTTCATCAATTTGCTCGAGCGGGCCCAGTAACGTCTCCATTGTGACAATTGTTACTGTGTTTGGCATATCGAATACGTCATGGGTAGCTTGCCAGGCTTTGCCGTGAGGGCGAGATACTCCCGGTAGCTTGTTGGGCTCTCCGAGAGGGGCAGATGTGGGAAGCCAAGAGCCCTCTCATAGACCCTGGCCGTGGTTCCCATGTTAGGGACATTGGTGACAGTCTCCCAGGACTTCCTAACCTCAGCCCTCAGCGGACACCTGATCTATAGCCACATACGTCAGGCTGACAGTTATCTTATCTGGCCTTATCTATAGTGACCTCCAGGATGCATCTACTGCCACAAGACCCTTTGATGTACAAATGTCTACCTTGAATGTTAGGTAAAGCTCTTGTTGCTGACCTTACCATATATGGTTATATTGCTTCTGCTCCTGACTGGGCTGCCCGGACCCTAAATAAACAGCCTGTATCCCTCAATAAAGCCTGTCCCTTTTTCTGTTTCTAAACTGTACTCTGTCTCTTGTGTCTCGTGTTCATTCGGTTGGTCCCTCCTTGCACCATCGGATCAATCCTCGGGCCACCTCCGCAGGTCGGAGAGTTGTTAGTGGGGGGCCCCTCACAGGCAGAGGAATCGAACTCATGTCAGCCATTTTGACTGCTTGCAAGGCAAATGCCCTACCCGCTGTGCTATCGCTCCAGCCCAAGAATTCAAGACTCTCCGAGAGGGGCGGAGGAATCGAACCCAGCTCGTCTGGGCTGGCTGCACGCAAGGCAAATGCCCTACCGCTGTGCTATCGCTCCAGCCCTTTTAAAAGTCATACAAAACATTCTCATATAACCATCATCCAATATAGGCAACAAACCATTCGAAAGAAAATTATATGCTCTGGGACCTGTCCCCAACCACTTTCTTCCCCTTTTCCTTCCAGGCCGGGCATATCTTGTCAACGTGCCTCATGTGTTCATGACCATGTGGAAACGCTTTTCTGTGGACATTTCTTTCCTGAGTGTTTTTATATTTTTGGCAATATTAGGTATACTCCTAAACCCATTTTTTTCCCCAAACTGCTGCTTGCAACTCTTTAAAAAAGTCACGTCGGCATTAAAAAAATAAAGATGAAAATCAATCAATAAATAAAGATGGAGCACCATGAACAGAATGGGATAGGATAGAAAAAAAAAAAGAATACCAGCACATCTACACAATGGAGTACTATGTAGCTGTTAGAAAAGATGAAGTCATGAACTTTACATACAAGTGGTACAATATGGAAAGTATCATGCTAAGCGAAATGAGTCAGAAAGAGAGGGATAGACATAGAAAGATTGCATTCATCTGGGGGATATAAAGTAACAAAGTATGAGATTAATACCCAAGAATAGCTGAGATCAGCACCAGGAGGATTACTCCATAACTTAGAGGCCAGCCGGGTATCCTAGAGGAAAGGGCAGTTCAGATAGAGAAGGGAGCACCAAATAAAGGATGTTTGGAGGATCCTCCCAGGAGGGGAGATGCAGGTTGAAAGTAGACTGGACTGAACATGTTCACCACTCAATGCCTCTTTTGCTGATCACAACACCCAAAAGGAGAGAGAGAACAAAAGGGAATGCCCTGCCACAGTGGCAGGGGGGGATGGGGGGATGGGGGGGAGGGATATTATCCTGGTGGTGGAAAATGGGCACTGGTGGAGGGATGGGTATTTGATCGTGGTATGACCGAGATCCAAGCACAAAAATTTGTAAATCTACAACTGTACCTCATGGTGTTTCACTAAAAAAAAAAAAAAAAAAAAGATCATGAACAATCGGTTTGAGGCTCTTCATGTTCCCGGAGCAAACAGGTGCCATTGGTCTACACTAGCACGCGACAGGGACAAATGGAGACGTTACTGTTGCCCGCTCGAGCAAATCGACTAACGGGAAGTTAGGTGATTAAGCTATTGTAAGCAGTGCTGCAATGCTGAAAGTAGACTATAGACTGAACATGATTGCCACTCAATGTCTCTTTTGCAAACCACAGCACCCAAAAGGAGAGAGAGAACAAAAGGGAATGCCCTGCCACAGAGGCAGGGAGGGATGGGGGTGGGGTGGGGTGGGAGGGATACTGGGATCAGTGGTGGTGGAGAATGGGCACTGGTGGAGGGATGGGTATTTGATCATTGTATAACTGAAACGCAAGCACAAAAATTTGTAAATCTACAACTGTACCTCATGCTGTTTCACCAATAAAATTAAAAAAAAAAAAAAAGAATACCAGCATAGCACATGTAGCGCGGGTAAGCCTGGTGACGCTGATGTATCTATGTGAATTGCTTTGGGTCACTTCAGCTGACCCCGGTTCCCAAATGGTCCATATGGCACCCTATATGGCCCCTGTGCAGAGAGCCAGGAATAGCTATTGAGCACCTCTGGGTGCACCCCCCAAGCCCAAAAGAAATAAACTATCTTTCTCCCATCAGTGCCCTAGAAATAGGAAAACTTTTTTTTTTTTTTTTTTGCTTTTTGAGTTATATCCTGCGGTGCTCAGATGCACTCGATATTATTCCTGGTTATGTTTGGGGAAACCATATGGGATGCCCGGTTCGAACCCGGGTCAGCCGCGTGCGAGGTAAATGCCCTCCCCACTGTACTATCACTCCACCCCGTTCTTTCCTTTGAAACCATTCTGTGCCACATGGGGCCTCTGAGTTCCCTGGGGTTTTGCTCCCAGCCCAGCAGCCAGGCGCTCCCCAGCCGGAGCAGATGCTCTCGCTGACGTTCTGAGACTCCCTTTCCCTCCCTCACCACCTGACAGGCGCTCCCAGCCCAGCCCCCCTGGTTGGAGCTTCACAGAACATTTGATTTCCCGCTTCCCTTTGTTTTTGTTGTTGTTGCTGTGTCGTCCCGGCCTCCCGCGCTCTGGTTTTAGTCATGAACCCTCGTTTCCTCCATTTGCGAGAGGAGAAGAACGTCTTGCCTGATGTGTAACGTGGGAACCGGGCTGGAAGATTCCTACAGGAAGCAAGAGTCGGGGTCAGCACACGTAGAAAATTCTCAACAAATGAGTGGCAAGTTCAGTGATGGGATTGCTGCACGGCTGAGCACTTAGCACAGAGGCTCAGAGAGAGAGGAGAAGGAAAACCCTTTAAAAGTCATTTTGGGGGCTGGAGAGATAGCACAGCATGGAGGGCGTTTGCCTTGCACGCGGCCGACCCGGGTTCGATTCCCAGCATCCCATATGGTCCCCTGAGCACCGCCAGGAGTAACTCCTGAGTGCAGAGCCAGGAGTAACCCCTGTGCATCGCCGGGTGGGACCCAAAAAGCAAAAAAAAAAAAAAAAAGTCATTTTGCCACAGGCCCCAAATCGGGGCTGCATTTCTGCAGACAATTTTCAATGCTTCGGTGGGGAGGGCACGAGGCCAGACATGAGGCTCGGGCTGGCGGTCCCAGTCCCTGTTCTGATCTGGCTCAGGGGACCCCAGAGCCCCGACAGAGAGGCCTGTTCTGACACGAGCCTGGCACTGCCAGACTTGGCTCCGCCCGCCCTGCATCCGTGCTCTGAGGTGGGACAGCTTGCCGCTTCCCCACCACCGCCCTGAGTCATGGCAGGAAGTGAGGGAGCATTTAGCAAGGCGAGATCCAGCCTAATTGCTCTGTTGGGTGAGTCCACACGGAGACATTATTGGGGTCATCTCCAAGAGACCCCCTACCCCGTCATCAACACAGACTCCATGAGGGCGCAGGACAGTTCAAGAGATTTGGGAGGCTCCGGCTCAATACCCCCACCCCCACCCCAGAGAAGCTGCTAGAACATCCCAAAGAATCTGCTCCCTCTGATCATGCGTGAAAGGCCATGGCCACAGACAAAGCGTGCACTGGAGAGCTGCCAGCTCTCCTCCTGCTCCTCCTCCTCCTGCTCTTCCTCCTGCTCCTTCTCCTCCTTCTCCTCCTCCTTTTCTTTCTTCTGAGCCTCCTCCGTGACAGTCCACCAGCGTTACTGCTCCCCCAGGCACCTGGGAGGGTCCATTCTCACAACAGACTTTGTAGAGCCTAGAGCAATAGTATAGTGGGGAGGGTCTTTGCCTTGCACACGGCTGACCAGGGATCCATCCCCAGCATCCCATGTGGTCCTCCAAGCCTTGCTAGGAGTAATCCCTGAGCACAGAGCTTGGAGTAACCCCTGAGCACCACCAAAACCCAAAACAAATGAACCAACCCCCAAACCACCAGTCTTTGAGATAGGTAGAATTGACTCCATTTTCCAGGTGAGAAAACTTGGATTCAGGGGGGATAATATGACATTTTTCATTGGCGCACTTCAGCTGACAGTTTCCTTCCCCGCCTACCAGAAATCCACTTGTCCACAGAGACTGAAAAGATTCCTGGGAAACAAATCAAATTTTATTTAAAGATGTCCTCTGGATACATAATAATGTCATATATTAGTTTATGCTCCAGCATTTCTTTAAGATTTAGGTGTCCTGAAAACTTTAGAATAATGTCATGGTTATAAAAATATAACAAGGGGAAACAGAATGAAAGCTATAAGATAGCTCTGGACTATATTTGCAATTTCTTAAATATAAAATTATTTTTTTAATTATTTCAAAAAACAAATCAGAGGGTTTGGGTGGGAGAGGTTATCCCCCCAAAAAATCAAGAGGCCGGAGGTGTAGCTGAGCACATATGGTTTCAATCTCTGACAACCCCCCCACACACACAAACACACACACACACACACACACACACAATTAGCTCATGCAACTCCTCTGCCTAAAACCTGATAGTAATTTCTCATCATGCCTAGAACAAAATTTGAATGTCTTCTTGTGGTGTATTTAAGATCTTAAGTGATCTGGCCAAGTGATCACTTAAGTAATCTGGTGGGTGCTTCAGCTTCTCCAGATACTTCCCCCCTCACCCTCCATACCAGTCACTTGGCCCATCCCATTCCCCCAGGAAGAGTGCTCCTGCCCCAGGCCCTTTGCACATGAGATCCCTCGTAGGAATGTGCTCTGTGTGGAGATCTTCCTGGACTTTTTCTTTCTCAGCCTTCAGCTTTTCCCTCAAACGTCAATTCCTCAAAATTGCTTTGCTCTGGTCCCATGATCTCTGCTAATTCTATAGAACTCATCCTCTGGGGCTGAAGCAACAGAACAGCAGGAGCACCATGCCTGTGGCAGCCCAACTTTGATCCCCGGCACCCCACATGGTCCCCTGAGTCCCTCCAGGAGTGACCTCTAAGTGCGGAGCCAGGAATAAGCCCTGAGCACCACTGCTAAAAAACTGGGGTGTTTTTTTTTTTTATGTAGGAGTACTGCTATTTATTCAGCCACTGTTTTTTTTCTTTTTTTCTTTTTTTTTTTGCTTTTTGGGTCACACCTGGCGATGCACAGGGGTTACTCCTGGCTCTGTATTCAGGAATTACCCCTGGCGGTGCTCAGGGGACCATATGGGATGCCGGAGATCGAACCCGGATTGGCCGCGTGCAAGGCAAACGCCCTACCCGCTGTGCTATTGCTCCAGCCCCCTATTCTGCCACTGATTAGCTGATTGATTTGAGTATAAACTCCACCTTACTTTTTTTTATAGTTTTATTTATTTATTTTTCTTCTTATATTTATTTATTGAATAAATAAAATATTTATTAAAATATTTATTGGGAAAAGTTACTAAGCTTTCAGGTTTAAGTCTCGGTCATACAATGATCAAACACCTTTCCCTTCACCAGTACTCATTTTTCACAACCAACAAGCCCATATACCCCCCTCCCACCCCTCCCAATGCCTGTGAGGCAGATGATTTCCACTTAACTTTTCTATACATTGATTACATTCATTATTTCGACAAAAGATGCACCATTACTGTTTAGAATTCCGCCCCCCCCCCCCAACAATCAGAATTGCTGAAAAGGCATTGTGAAATACTTTGTTTTCTATAGCTGGTTATGAGAATTATATAATGATTTTGGATTTCTGCAAAGAGCCAGATAATTACGAGATTGGTTTCTGTGAGTCTGGTGTTATGGCCGTGCCGGAGAGCCACTTGTGGGGGGCAACTCGTGACCTCGGTAGGGCATGAAGGACAAGCCGGTACCGTCCCCCTTCCCATGAGACTGCAGTTGCCCCATCACTGCTGGCTCATACCGGGCTTTCCAATAAGCTTTGAGGCTGCGGCCACCTTGTTGGGGGGGTGGGGGAGGGGCGGGGGGAGAGGCGGAAGGGAGCAACACCCTTTCCCTCTTGGGGAGGCCTGGCGCCATAATTTAATGCATGGTCCATTCACTTTTCTGCCGCAAGCTGCCGGGCACTGGATTAAGTCCTTTTGCCTCTGACGCCATGGCCATGCTGGAGAGCCACTTGTGGGGGGCAACTCATGACCTTGGTAGGGCGTGAAGGACGAGCCGGTACCGTCCCCCTTCCCATGAGACTGCAGTTGC
Source organism: Sorex fumeus (assembly GCF_029834395.1). Taxonomy (NCBI): domain Eukaryota; kingdom Metazoa; phylum Chordata; class Mammalia; order Eulipotyphla; family Soricidae; genus Sorex; species Sorex fumeus. The sequence continues at coordinate 2,076,336 of NW_026606212.1, read as the reverse complement.
CCTGTCACCGCTGGCTCATTCCTGGTTTTCCAACAAGCTCTGAGGCGGTGGCCACTTTGTATGCGGTCCAGATGCATTTCTGCCAAAAGCCGCTGGGTTTTGAGATTTGTTTCTGAGTCTCTGGGATCATGGATGTTAATCAGCTTGATAAGGAGCCAGAGAGGCCGTTTGTAGGCGGCAACTCGGGGTCTCGTTGGGATGGGGAGGAAAGGCCGGTTCCACCCCACTCTGGTGAGGCCCTGTGTGTCTCGTCACTGCAGGCCTAAACCTGACTGTCCACTGGCCTCTGGAGGATGGCAGTCACCAGGCCGTCAAGGCACGAAACCTATTCCCACCTGGAGTGGCCCAGCCCCAGTAACCTACTGCAGGAACAGGACGCATTTCTGCAAAAGCCTTTTGGTTCCGAGATTCTTTTCTGAGTCTCTGGGATCATGGCCGTTAAGCAGTTCGATAAGGAACCAGAGAGGCCATGCCTCCACTTATATAACTGAGCTGGAGGTGGTTTGTGGGTATATCTCCCTCATACCTAACTTTTGGCTGTTTACTTTCTTGGTAAACTTTGCCCCAAGTTTTTGGGGTCTGGCCAAAGGTACAGCAACAATTTTGGGGTATCTGGAAGTCTGAAGGCGCCACCAGACTGCTGATGTACTCGCCTCACAGGTACAGATTCTGGGGCACCATACCCACTAAAAAACTTAAAAAAAAAAAAGTTTTTGTGTGTGTTGTCTGTGGCCCCAAAGTTAAATAAATAAAGTGTTCATGTAACTCAAATTCCTCTAAAACCCTCTGTGAGGCCACAAAGCAGATCTGGGGCCACGTTGGCCCCCGATCAGCACCTCAGAGTTAGGTTCTAGAAGGCTGAAGAATTCTTACCATTCCCTCACCCTAACTTAGTGAGCACAAAGATTACCATCAAATGACTCAAAACAAATGCTGTGGATGAGGTTTTCTTGGAAAGTCCTTGCCCTGAGCCACACAGAGCTACCAGTAGCTCACGGCAGAAGAAAACCAGCCATTACTTTGTTCCCAAACTGTTTCCGGGCTTTTCAGCAATTATCCAGGCCACCATCCCTGTGAGTTCTTGCACCCTTCGGGCCCTGCAGTGAGCTACCTCCCTTTGGCTTGTGCCAGCAATACTGGACTCTGGAGGGGAGTTGCCCGGTGCCCGGACAGTCACCCTTTATACACCCGGTCTGGTCTAAAGTCCTCCAGGGGTTGGAGACCAGTACAGTGGGGAGCGTGCTTGTCTTATACATGTCTCACTTGGGTTTGATCCCCAGTACCTTATTTTTTTTGGCTTTTTGGGTCACACCCAGCAATACTCAAGGGTTACTTCCTGGCTCTGTACCCAGGATACTCCTGGTGGTGCTCCAGGGACCATATGGGATGCTGGGAATCAAATTTGGGTTGACCACATACAAGGCAAATGCCCTCCCCTCTGTACTATCACCTCGCCACCCCCCAGCTCTCCCACCACCACCCAGTATCTTCTGTGGTCCCCCAAGCCTTCCAGGGGTCATTCCTGAGTGCAGAGCCAGAAATGAGACCTGTGGGGCTGGAGTGATGGCAAAGCAGGTAGGGCATTTGCCTTGCATGTGGCCGACCCAGGTAGGATTCCCAGCATCCCATATGGTCCCCTGAGCACCTCCAGGAGTAATTCCTGATTGCAGAGCCAGGAGTAACCCCTGAGCATCGCCGGGTGGAACCCAAAAAAGCAAAAAAAACCAGAAATAAGACCTGAGCATCGCTGGGTGTGACCCAAAACCAAAAGAGAGAGAGAGAGAGAGAGAGAAAGAGAGAGAGAGAAAAAAGAAGGAAGGAAGGAAGAGAAAGAAAGGAAGGGAGGAAGGAAGGAAGGAAGGAAGGAAGGAAAGAAGACAATCTTCTCCTGTCCCCAAGACAGTAATAGCCGATCATACACCGCACTGTGTGTGGAACTTTATGGCCTCCTGTTGCGGGTAGAAACCTTTAGGTGGTTTTATTTGTTTCCACACTTGGCAAGTGCCAGGGTTGTGCCAGGTGCCTGCAACATCGGAGGGATTTACTGAAGAGGAACAAGGCCTTTGGCGACTGGCAGTCCTGCATTCCAGCCCTGGCCCTGGAACTTACTCACCGTGTGACCTTCGTCAGACAACCTGTGCTGTGTCTCACTTTCCTCATCTGGGAAATGGGAGTGGCGCGAGGGTACAGAATTTCCAGGGTAGGCAGGGGGAGTCGATGACATCACTCTTGGCACATACTAGGAAAATGAGCGCAGAGTTGCTTTTTGCCCTCTGCTGCTGGTATCAGAGGCTGCGGGTTCTGTTTTCCTTTGTTTATTGTCTGCTGGCTCCCTGGGACGCTCCTCGCCCCTCGGGGGAGAGAGAAGGGCCTTGTCTGTCTTGCTCATCCCCTCTTCCCCACCCAGAACACTCCTGGCACAGAGTCGGCGCTCCATAAATATTTGTCTGATGAATGAATCACTGCCTTTCACATTCCTGCTCTAATTGCCTTTGCCACCATGTGCCCTGCCCGGGAGGTGCCCATGTCTCCGGGAGTCCAGAAGAGCCTCCCTGACCTCATTAGCCAGCTGTTCACAGCAGTGCTGGGCATGGCTGGGACTGTCACCAAATGGGCTCTGTGCCCTGAGCTAAGCGATGCTGCTCGTGTGTCTTCTGGTGGAGCTCAGCAGGGAAAGGCGCTGAGTCTGAAGCCCGCTCCCCGCACCCCTACCCCTGCCCCCGTCCCCCACTCAGGGGCCTGCCAAACTCCAGGAGCCCGAGAGCAGGCGGGTTTCCTAGGATGGATGCCCCAAGGCCCCAATCATGAGCCGGTCTTTGGGCGCCAGGTCATCCTCTCTGGCATCCTGCTGATGCCCAGAGAGAAAACCTTCCAGGGGAAAAGACTTCGCAGACTGTCAAGTGCCTCCGGACCGATCTTAGGTGGAAAGGAATGGAAATGCCCGCAGAGTGCGGGCTGCAGTCTCCAATGCAGTTCCTTCCAGCGGGGCGCGGCAGATGCACACTGAGGGGCCTCCTGGAGAGAGAGCAAGCTGAGCAGCGAGGATGAACGCCCCCAACCCCCGCCGGATGCCCGGGGAATCCCAGCCCGCCCAGCCCGCCTGGCAAACTCCGCTTCCCGCTCGAGTCCACAGCGCGAAACCTGCACATCTGCGGCACACGCTCGTTCCCCCGGTTCTAGCCAGCGCCAGGGCAGTTGTTCCAACCGTTATATAATTCCCCGAGTCCAGGAAAGACGATCAAAAGACAGGGCTGGTGAAATACATGTCGGAGAACGAATTTTTAAAAAATCTCCCGCAAATACAAAAATCTCTCTCTCTCACACAAACTAATGCCCATATTCCCCACCACTCAGAAGCAATAACTGCTCACATTTCGACTCATCTGGAAGAGGGTACGTTTTAATTAGTCACCAAATAGCGCTTTCTCTTCCCAGAGTAAGTAAATTTGAATGCAAAGCTAAGACAACCGACTTATACCTACTTATATCTATTCCCCCCCTCCACCTCCACCCCAGATTCCGTCTTCAGGGGGTAAATTCCAGCGCCCCTGGGTTCCCCGGCTGCGCTTTCGATGCTGCAACATCTGGCCCCAATAAGCAGCATCCGGCAAAGGTTGCATCCTCGGGGCTTAAGAGCTGCACGCCCGCCCCACGCCCCAACTCCGGCGGCGCCGAGCAACTTTACAACTCAAGCTCCCGCCACGGGGGCCTATTTGCGCGACCCGTTTGGCGGAAGGATCCTGAGCGCGGGCGCGAAGCTGCGCAACCGTCTCCTCCCCTGCCGCGCCCCGGCCCCGCCCCGCCCGGGCCCCGGCCCCGCCCCGCCCGGGCCCAGGCCCCGCCCCGCCCGAGCCGGGACCCCGCCCCCCGGGGCCCAGGCCCCGCCCCGCCCCTCCCGAGGCCCGGCCCCGCCCCCCGCGCGCGCCGGCCCCGCCCCCGCCCCGCGCCCTTCTGGCCCGCAAAGAAGTCCCGGCCGGGCCGCTGCACTCCCCGCGCGCATCCGTGCGCCGCCCGAGGCTGGCCGGGCAGTCGGCCGCCATCTTGTTCTTCTCGTGGTTCCAGTGGGGAGAGCAGGAGGAAGCAGGGTGCGGGGCGGCTGGGGGGGTCCCGCCGCGGCTGCTGCCACCGCCGCCACCACCGCCTCAGTGCTCGTGGCGTGGGGGAGGAGGCGTGAGTCCCGGGCGCGAGCCGGCGGCGGCGGCGCCGCTGCGGGAGGGCCGGCGGGGGACGGCGATGGCGGATATCGACAAACTCAACATCGACAGCATCATCCAACGGCTGCTGGAAGGTGAGCGCCGAGGGTCCCCGCGGCCCGGGGGGCCTCGCCTGCCGCCCGAGCAGCGGTTGGGAGCGGGCGGGGGGCGGGGGCGGACCGCGCGCCGGGGAAGCCCCCGCCCGACCCGGGCGCCCCTCTCGGCTGCCCGGGGCCTGGGCGGGCTCCCCGCGCCCTGCTGGACGCGGGTCTGGACTTGCAGCCCGCGGCGGCCCCTTCCCCCCGGCGTCGGGCTGTCGGGGTGAGTTCCTTGTTTATTTTATTTCTTTAAGAAAATCGCAGCCCGCCCCCCGTCCCTTCCCGCGTGCGCACGGTGCCTTGAACGCTCCCACCGACCTTGCGAGGTTTAGGGCCATTGTTTTGTTTTGCTGCTTTTTTTTTTTTTGAATTTTTCTCACCCACCCACCCCTCGTTTTACAGATCAAAGGTGAATGGCACTTGACCAAGGTCGCGCGAGCTCGGAAACGCGCAGGAAGGAGAGGTGGCCCCGTGGTCACGCAAAGGTTAAGCTAGAACTGCAGTTTGGGGGTCGACCACCCCGTGGGGGGGGAGGGGAGACGACGCGGGAGGCGCCGGCACTGGACGCCTCGAGATGGGGTATGGGGGGTGGTTCTAGAGCCTGTGGACAGAGGCGAACTTCCCTGGGAAATCGGGGATCCGGGTCCGCCTCTTGTCCGGGCCACCGCATCGCGGAGAGTCGACTTGGCGCACTCTCTGCGCTCTGCCTTTTCCTCCGCCCTCGGACGTGGTGGGAACTTGCCGCGGGGGGCCCGAGCCCGGGAGGGTTGTGCTGTGTTGGGAATTCTTGTGTTTCTCATAAGCTCGGGGTCACTTCAGCCCTCCCGGGAAGCCTTTGCCGGAGGTCAGCGCACTGCACTGCAACTTGGAGAGCTTAGAGGGACAGTAAGCCCGCTGGCACCTCCGGAGTTGTCCCTCCTCCCCGGGCTGCAGCTTTATCTTAACCTTTGCGCGACCGTGGCACTCCTGTTGGGCGGGAAAGACGGGAAATTGGGGCCAGAGACGCGCTTGGTTAGTGACCTCCTTCAAGGAGCAGGCGAGGTCCAGCCTTCGCCTTGCTTAGCAGACGGTCTGATGGAACTCATGCAACATCTTGGTTTGCAAGAAGCGTTTTGGGGGGGGGGGGGAACTGGGCCACTGTCAGTGTCAGGCTAAGCCATGCTCCGCATAATTTGCCCCACTTGCCTTAGTGAGCTCAGTGTCACCTCTGCCCTGCCCCGGGGAATGCGTCAGCCAGTTTAATACTGATTTGTAAGAGTTCATCTGCAGATAGCGAGTTGTTTAGCCTTTCGGTGTAATATTAAACATGTTTTTTTTCTGGTGTTAAAAAAAACAGTCTCTGGTCTGAAGATAATAAAGGAAGAACATACAGCAAGAAACAGTTTTCCCCCTCCCCCCAACACACACACACAGCTTTATTTGCTGTCCAAAACTTAAAGGGCTGGAGCACTCGCTTTGCATGCAGGAGTCTGATTTTGGTCCCTAGCACTACAAGTTGTGCCCCCCCCCCAAAAAAAAAAGCTAACCAAGAAATACAGCAACGACTTTTTAAATTAATGCAGTAGATCATTTTAATAATTAAAGTGTTTGGGTTTTTGTTTTGGGGACACCCCTGATAGTGCTCAGGGGTTACTTCTGGCTTTCCACGCAGGAATCACTCCTGGTGGGGATCGGGGAGTTATGTGGGATGCTGGGATCGAACCCCCGGTGGCCACATGCAAGGCAAGCACCCTACCCACTGTACTGTTGCTCGGGGCCTGTCACTGATGGAGACAGTCTGTTCAGAGGCGGGGTCCTTGCTGAGCTGTGTGGGAACCTGCTCTGGTAGCGCGCTGCTCTCGAGCCTGCAGTACCTCCTCATTTGCAGTTGCAGGAGGCAGCTGGGTGGCTGTCATGGGGTGGGTGCCAGCCTTAGGTGCTTGGGACTTGGTGGGGAGGTGCAGGTGCTGCCCCTGGCCGGGCGGGTTTCGGAACCCGCTTGCAGTGGAAGCTGATGACTCAGTTCTGCCTTTGAAGCAGCAATCTGGTAATGACTTGGTTCTTCTCTGCAGTAGCATGTGGCAGTGCCAGTTGGTCCACTTGATTCGAGAGTTACTGGTCCTGAAGCGGGGAAGTGAGATTACAGGGACTCGGCTTATTTAATTCGCCATCATGGCCATTAGTATATCTTCAAAGTGGAAATGTGAAGGATAATGTCAGTTACTTTTGTAGGTAAGGAAACTGGAAAGTTGAATTCAGTAGGAGTAAGGTTAGATTCTCTGTGGGGGCGACAATTCTAGAATGAAATTTCTAGACTCAGACCCTGGAGAGAAAGATGGGGGCGGGCTGGGGGAAACCACCTGGTGGAGGAATCAGCCTTGAAACATTTTGTGTTGACACACCTTGTCAGGAACCACTTTGTAACTGTATCCCATGGCTCAATAAATAAATTGAATCCACCCCTGAATCCAAAGCTGCATACTCGGATGCGTTTATGGTTCACCTGGAGCGGAAGTCACTGTGTCTGAGGAGAACAGCTGCAAATGAGGGTCGGGTGTGGCATCTAAATGGTGTCTTGTCAAAATGGGTCGGAAGGTTAAGCATTTTTCAGTAAATTGCCATTGCATTGAAAGCAAAAGTAGTGTCTTTGCAGCTTTATCTTGTCTGCGAGGTAATGTTTGTGGCGTATAGTTTTTGTAGAGAACGCAGTTGTAGGGAGTTTTGTGTCGGAAATGTTCGCCTTTTGTTTTGATTTATTTTCTAAAATCTGTCAAATGTTAGATTATTGATTCTGTCACTGGAATGAATATGATGAGACATATTCGTGCGATTCGCCTACTTGAATGGAATCATCTTAAAACAGCAAAATTTCTGTTAACTTATTTTTTATATTGGTAGTGTTACTCTTGGTTTCTCAAGCTTTAATATAGCTGGGCTGTGTGTGTGTTGCTTTGAACAGCAGAAAGTAGTTCCTTTATCGCTCCGAACTCGTTCCACAGTACTTTCTTCTCTGTGGTCCTCACCTCTGCCTTGTGCCAGACTGGTCGAATCAGGTTCTGGTGAGGGGAAGCTGGCATTGCTAATTACCATCTTTCCAGGGTTTGTTGGTTTGTCTTTTGTGGACCTGCACGGAGTTTTTCCGCCCTGTCCTCTGCCTGTTCTGCGGGACAGTGTTGATAAGAAGGCCAACACACGTTTTCCCCGAATCTGCCTTTCCACCCGAGAGAGGAACGCTTCAGTGCCGAGCGCTTGCGTCAGTTTGTGGTGCCTGAGGACTATTTCTGTGTAATGTCTGGCACCTGGCTTTATGAGGCACGCCATCTGGAGAGTGGCATTCTTATTTGTTTGAATATTTTGGATTTCTTTGGCACTTGTCAAAATAATATGATATCTGTGCTTGGGATTTCAGGTGGTGCCTGGGAAGGTCACAGAGCCCTTGCCATTGAGGCTCCCCCCTAGGGTCTCCTGGGTCGCTGTCAGGGAGGGTTTCCATCTCTAGAGCTATGCTGTGAGCAGTTTTCTTTGCCACTAGCAGTTCCAGTAACAAGTCGGTCTTTAATGGTAACCAGGACACCATGATGAGTGTTCAGGCTACTGGAGGAGCGTGCCCTAGTCTTGGGGTTTCCAGCAGTCTTCACTTCCCTGGTTCGTGGCATTTTTCTGCGCCTTCCACAAGAGTGATGGCTGCCATGCTGGGCCCAGCATCCGACTGAGGGTCGCTGAGCCCGGAGCTTCCCGGCGGGTCTGTCTTTGGATGTTCGAATCAGACTCATGGATAATCTAAACAGGGGACATTTCGTTTTCCTTAGTGCTTCCCGTTTCATTTTCTACCTTGTGTCAGATCTTTTTTAGGGAGCAGTGATGGCCCAGTGGAGCTTGGTAATATGTCCTATAAACAGTCCTCTGGCTGGGACAAGCAGATTCTTGGTCGGGAGGGCGGCACATCCTCCTGGACATCCGAAGCGCCTCTGGGTCTGAGCCGGGAGCCTGGAGCGAGGCCCCGAACTCTCCTCCCAGCCGCAGAGAAGACGGTCCTTGTGTCAGGATTACTAGCACGGCACCCAGCGCTGGCGGGCAAAGGCCCACTCAGGTTTGCATTTGAAACTCTGAGGGCAGGGGTAGGTTTCAGTGCTGTCCTCTGCTGTGCTGATTGTAGAATACTGGCTGAAGAGGCAGTGGGCCACCTCATGCTTTGCATGCAGGAGATCTGGGTTCAGGGGTTTGGTCCCCAAACACCCCCCAAAAAGGGGGGGCAGTATCTATAGTGTTCTTGAATTGCCAAAAACAGCTTTTGAAACTTTAAGTTGCTGTGCAATTTAAGAGGAGGCTAAATTTTCACAGCTGGTAGAGCATGATCTGAAAAAGGAGCCAGGTTCTCAGCAGCGCTGCGCTTGTCCCCTGCCTGAACCCTACACCCCGCATGTGATTGTAAAGCTCAGAAGCTTTGTTGCTTAGCGGACGTATATAGTCTGGTTTGGTCTGCTGAGATGCACGCTTCTGTAGAATGAGCAGGTTAATAGCACATAGTGTGTCTATTGTTGCTACACCTGTGTCTTGGCCTCACACTGATCGTGAGCAGGCACACCTCCGAACAAGACCTCTTTGGCCCTGGTCCTCACAGACAGGTGGACCTGGGCAGCGAGCACAGTGTCCATGAGTGGTGGCCATGTGGGGAGAGCAGGGGGCAGCTGAGACTCGCAGGGGAAACAGTAACTCAGCGGGCTTCTCAAGGAGGAGCAGCTATTGGCCAGTTGGTAAATAAAAGCCAGCCTGAGTTTTTTCCAGAAAGAAAAGTCTGTTAACTCACCATGCTTTACATTCCATTCATGGCCGGGTTTCGTGCATACAGCACACTGACCTGCTCACCCGCCACCGGAGTCCACTTGATTCCTTTTTGTTTGTTTTGCTTTGGGACCGGGGATGCTCAGAAGTGACTCCTGACTCTGTGCTCAGGCATCGGTCCTGGTAGGACTTGTGGAACCAACCATGTACAGGGTCTTGGGTTGTAAGAGAGGCCACATGAAAGGCACTTGCTCCCTGTACTGTCTCTGGCACTGTGGGTTTAATTCTTGGAGCAAAGTATAAGGAGTTTTTTAAAATTCAAGACCATGTTGTCTTGTGAGCTCTCTCCTTTGGATCTAGTGTAATACTCAGGAAAAACTGGATTTGTTCCACATTAGTCTTTAAATTGTTGTCATTGGTTTTGAGTAATCTCTACGCTTTCGGATGACGAAAGTAGAATAAAAAACCAACACAACGATGAACTGTCTAAACGTGGTGATGGGAAGCGATTTGCCTGGTAACCTTGGTCAGATCTGCTGGCCTTTGTGGCAGGCCTTTGACACAGGGTGGTGTTTGTGGGCACTGCCTGCTGCCTGCACCTGGCCAGCGCCCTCTGTCGTGTCTGGGGACCTGGCAGTCCTGCGCGCCGCATAGCACCCAAATGCTGGCCACACCCTAAAGTCCACTGGGACTGGCCTGCTTGTTCCCACACGTGACTCTGGGGAAGGTGGAAACCAAAAGTTTCTTGGAGCCCTTCTGAGTCGAGGGGCGGGGGCTGGCCGGGGTGCTTGCCTTTTCCATGGGGAGTTTCTGGAGTTTCCGCTTTGTGTTGGGAGAGAGATCACTGTGGCTGCCCTCTCAGACTCCTGATGCTGTCACCTGTGACCATTTCGGGTCTTCCTCCAAGGGTCGAAAGTCTTTACCTTCCAGTGGGGGTCTTGGAATGGGGCCGCAAGTCTGTTGTTTAGGCATTTGGGGTTCAGACAGTGAATTAACCTGAGGCTACAGCACAAACTGCCTCCTCGCCCCTCTGCAGCCTCTCTCAGCAGTGCTCTCTTGGCTATATGTGTTTGCTCCTTCCCGTTTGTCATCCTTTCTTGCTTATATTTCTTAATAGCAATACTAATAATCCTGCCCTTCTACACAGTGTTTCATTTTCACGTAAAACATGTCTCTCAAGAATGCAGGGTTTTGGGGGCTGGAGCAATGTCAGTGGGGAGGGCTTTCATCTTGCATGCCGCCAACCTGGGTCTGGTCCCCAGCATCCTATAGGGTCCCCTGAACACTGCTAGGAGTGATTCCTCAGTGCAGAACCAGGAGTGACCCCTGAGCATCACTAGGTGTGACCCAAAAAGCAAAAACACACACCAGGGTTTGGGGCTTTTTGGGACAGTGAGACTTTGCCTGAGGTGATATTTCTTATTTTGCGGTGCCGAATATTGAACCAAGGCTTTCGAATATACACAGCCTCCCCTCCCTTTTCAAAATTAGTAGAAGTATTTTTTTAATCTGACATTGTGTTTCATATGTGGAGCTCGTGATGGTAGTCTCATGCCTCACCTGTCACGGTAGATGTAGTTTACTAAGTGCCCGCCCAGTGGGCCACTCGCTCCGGCAAGACTCCGCCCTCCAGCACTGCAGGGGTGACTCCCCGAAACTGGACCATGGGGTGCAGGGAATTGAACTGGGTCTCCTGCATGCACAGCAGGTGCTCAGCCCAGTAGCTGGCCCAATAATTTCTCAGAAAAAGTCTCAGATTTTTTTCTTGTAATTTTTAGTATCTAAAGTGAAGTAGTTATTATAGAGTAGATTACTGTCAAGTTAAAACTGTTGCTTTTTGTTTGATGGTTTGTTTGGTTTTGCTTTTTTCACAGAGCACCCCTGAGCTGCACCTGGCCCGAGCACTGACCCCCACCCTGGCCTGGGTAGGGGAGTATCTCTGTGAGGGCCCCCCCCCCCCCAAACAAAAGCTAAAGAAAACCCTGGCCCTTGACAAGCTGTTAGGTTTTACAATTTGATACAAAGTATTTTCCAAGATCTCAGATTTTATGATTTGATACAAAGTCTCCAAAACCAAGATTTAGTTAGCAACATTGACTTAATCTGGTGGGTTTGGGAGGTTCCTGACAATTAGTCACCATAGAGGCTTACATTTCTTGATTTAGTCCTGTCCTGTGTCTTGACTTAATTTTTAATTCAGAGAATGCCTACTTTTAGAATTCGTTTTTTATTTGGGGTGGTGGGGGGCATGCCCTGTGATGCTCAAGGGTTACTCCTAGAGGTGCTTGGGGCCCATTTGGCTGTCAGTCTGTTGTAATAAACCCAAACCATTTCCTCATTTCCTTCCGCCTGCCTGTGTGGACCAGAGGTGCCCAGGTGCCCTTGGCTGCTGGGTGGCGGGCTGCGATGAGGGCACTTGGGTGGTGCCCGCCCACTTTGGGCTATGCTTGCTTTCTCGTCTAGGAAACCCTTGGCTTAATTCCTTTCCTCCAGCGCATGCCATCATCCTTGGAATACAGGCCTGCTAATACAGGGGCAGGTAATTTCCAAGGCACCATCTGCAGGAACTGACAATATGTTAATGAGATTTTTTTTTAACCGTGTAATTTGGGGGCTGAAGATAGTACAGCAGGGGGAAAGCTTGCCTTGCAGGTGGCCAGCCTAACCCGGGTTCACTCCCACAGCACCCCAAATGGTCCCTCGAGTCCTTCCAGGCAAGATCTCTGAGCACAGAATCAAGCACAAACCCTGAGCACTGCTGGGTATAGTCCCCAAACCCATTTAAAAAAATGCTTTTCATAGATTAAATCAGGGCTCCTCAAGGAGATGACAGCCGTGCTCCTCTGGAGGATGCTTTTGGCATTTCTCATCTCCCTTCTGAAACAAGGCGTTCTTAGGGGCGTCTCGGTGATGCGGCAGCCTCTGAACTCGGCCTCACAGCTGCAGATCTGCTCCCGAGACTGCGAAAGCCTGCTGGGCCGGGGAGGGCGCGAGTGGGAGGCCTCTCTCCAGACCGACAGCCTCTGGGCTAAGTTACCTGTATAAGTAAATGAGCTGAAATTCTAAGTAGGTGTTAAAACCTTTTTTTTGGGGGGGGGGGTGTCAGGGAGATCACTCAAAGATACGGAGCAAATGCTGCACACGTAGAAGGCCTGGGTTTGCTTCAGCATCCATGGTCCCCTGAGCACTCCACCAGGAGTAAGCCCTGAACACTGTCGGGTGTGGTACCCCTTCTCCCCAAACACCAAATAAAAGCCCTTGTTACGTGTCTTGAAAAATTAAGCCAGATCGAAAACTACTGTCCCCCTCTCATCCCCTGCAACTAGAACCATTTGTTGGATACTTTTTTTGGGGGGGGCGGGGGGGTGTCACACCTGGCGATGCACAGGGGTTACTCCTGGCTCTGCACTCAGGAGTTACTCCTGGCGGTGCTCAGGGGACCATATGGGATGCTGGGAATCGAACTCAGGTCGGCCGCGTGCAAGGCAAACGCCCTACCCAAGGCAAGCACCCTACCCGCTGTGCTATCTCTCCAGCCCCTGTCGGATACTTTTTAATCTTCACCAGAAATCACCTTCTGAGTCATTTGACTAATGGAGTTTTCATCCCTTGCAGTGAGGGGGGCCAAGCCTGGGAAGAATGTCCAGCTTCAGGAGAGTGAAATCAGAGGACTGTGCCTGAAGTCCCGCGAGATCTTCCTCAGCCAGCCCATCCTACTTGAACTTGAAGCACCGCTCAAGATATGTGGTGAGTGGGACCCATTGAGCACACGAGCCAGGCCATTCCCACAGCTCCTTGTGACTTTAGAATAAATACGCCAGTGGACTTGGTTTGTTTAGATAAACTTCAAATGCTCTGAAAAATTACTTTGTGGCGGGGCTAGAGTGATAGCACAGTGGGTAGGGCGTTTGCCTTGCATGCGGCAGATCCGGGTATGATTCCCAGCATCCCATATGGTCCCCTGAGCACTGCCAGGAGTAATTCCTGAGTGCAGAGCCAGAAGTAACCCCTGTGCATTGCCAGGTGTGACCCAAAAATCAGTCAGTTAATAAAATTAATTTGTTACCAAAAATTACTTTGTCACAGGAATACAAACAGGAGAAAGGATGAATGCAACAGTGTGGCGATCTAAGAAAGGGTCCTCTCAGCACGAATCAGGCTTTGCCCCAAAGAGATCTTCTGCCCTTTTATAACTATGCGTGATAGATGCAGAAACCCTGTGTAGTCTCTAAACTTTGAGGGATGCTATTAATGTTCCAGCGTATCTGGCGTTTTCTGGCAGGAGGAAATGAAACGCAGTCTCAGGGCAGGTGTGGGTCAGCCTTTGCTCAGTCAAGGGCGGCTGCTCGGCTGCTCTGCGGCCCTGCGGCCTGAATGGAAATCCCAGATAGTTGGCAAGAAGCCCTTCTTTGGCATTTGAATACTTTCCACAAAATAAATTCTTAATTAGTAAGGTTTTGCGTGAAATTCTGGACATAGACACAGACTTAAATATTTTATTATGCCCAATTAAACCAGACCTGGTGCCCGGCTGGGAACTAGTTGCTGTCAGGCCCTTGTGTTGTACGTTTAAGGGGCATCACCTGAAGCCTCATGTCTGGGCAGAGCTGTGCTGGCGAAGGCGCTAACGGAATCTTTGCTTTCAGGTGATATCCACGGGCAGTACTATGATTTGCTTCGGCTTTTCGAGTATGGTGGTTTTCCTCCAGAGAGCAACTACCTGTTTCTTGGGGACTATGTGGACAGGGGGAAGCAGTCGCTGGAGACTATCTGCCTCTTACTGGCTTACAAAATCAAATATCCCGAGAATTTTTTTCTTCTCAGAGGGAACCATGAATGTGCCAGCATCAATAGGATTTATGGATTTTATGATGAATGTAAGTACTGTTCTGTATCTAGGGGAGAGGGCTTGAAGTTGGGGTGTGGTTTAGAGGTTAGACGCCAGTGTCGAATCTCATATTTTTTATGCCATTGACTTGTTGAGGCTCAGTGTTGGCATCCTTGGTGCCCTGCTTCTGAGCCTGGCCAGAGCGAGCGGTATGATGGGCGCTTGCTCTCAGGCTGGTCACTGAATGTTCGCAGATGCCTGACTTCTTGGTGCAGTTCTGGGTACTGGCGCCATTTAATGGCTTGTTGAGATTCCCTTCTTCAAAACTTCTTTTTAAAGTAGTTCAATGATTTTTGATAAATCTGTAAAACAGCCCAGGCCGGCACTGATCTGCTTTCTATGTATAGATGTTTGTAGACACTTCATGGGAATGGAACCTCGGAATATCTTTTTGTTTAAAATTTGTAGTGCTGGGGCATTTTAACTTTATGTTTTCCTTTTTTGTGGCCCATTTTGAATTGGGTACTTGATAGTGCACTGGATAATTGACAGAAATAAGCCTTACTGCCTTGAAAATATGTTTGGTACAGGTTATTGTGTTTTCAAAACAACTATATAAAGAAAAAGATTTGAATCCTTCTGTCTCCGTTCTTAGTATTTCTACAAGAAAAGGTTCCATCCGAGAAGAGGGTGGTTGTAGTTGGAGACTGGGAGAGCCCGACCAGGCCCCGCCTGGCGTCTCAGGGAGGGTTCTCGGACCCTTTCTAACTAACCCTGTTTAAGTGCGCCCCTAGGAAGGTCACAAGGACAGGCCTCTCTCCTGCTGCTGTCTTGAGCCCCCTCGGAGAAGTGAGGTGGGTGGGGTCATCAGGGAGAGGAATCGGTCTTCTGAACTGTGGCCAGGCCGAGAACCTAGTAAGACAGATGCTGGGCCCAGAAAAGGTTCTTTGGGGGACCAGAGCTAGTGCCGTGGGTGGGGTACTTGCCTTGCATGTGGCCAAGCCGAGTTTGGTCCCGGGCAGTGCAAAGGGTCCCTGAGCACCACCAAGAGGAATTGTTGAAGACCACAGTTGAGTGTTACTTGTTTTCATACTTCGTAGCCATCAAGACACATTTTGCCTCAAGACTCTTGCACTCTGAAGGTTCAGGCTTAGGTAGCTTTTGTTAGTTTGCACACTTCTGTAAAAAGACCAGTGATGATGATGCTGGAATTTTAACTAAAGTTAAATATAAATTAATTTAAACTTTGAGGTTTAGTTTTTAAGATGAAAACTACAGGTCCAGAGTGCTGGCTAGTCTAACGGCCCCGGCATATCGTTTGTTCCCTCACACCCCGCCAGCTGTGGTCCCTGAGCACAGACAGATGTGGCCTGAAAGCCAAAAATAAAATGGAAAATACACTCCCATGAACCATTATTCAGAGCCAGACTTCAGTAGGAAATGGAAACGGATGCAAAGCATTTCTATAAATGAAGTTACCTGGGCCGCAGTGATAGCCCAGCACGGAGCTGACCGGGGTTCAATCCCTGGCATCCCATATGGTCCCCTGAGCATTGCTGGGCGTGACCCAAAAAGTAAAATAAATGAGTGAATAAAGTTGACTGGCCCTGTGGCTGGGGAGAGTCATGGCCTCCGCAGGGCCGCCCCTCTGGTCCCTGAGTGTGGCCCCAAAACCAAAAGAATCAGAAGATCCGGGTCTTGTTTCTTGGGCGATTGGAATTGGCGATGGTGACTGTGCGCTAGTTACCTTCTAGTCCCTGTAGAAAGGACTTCTGTCAAGCTTCTGAACCCTCTAGCAGGGACAGGGAGAGTTCTCAGCTTCCAAGAAACATTAAGCAAGTGGCAGAAGTAAGCTAAGCCGTGAGCTGTTTGTGTAGGACAGACCCCAGTTCTCTGCAGCAGGAAGGGCCAGATGTGTCGGATTCGTGCCCCTGTCCGGCCCCTGTGCTGACTGCCCAGTTAACAGCTCGCTTTGCTGCCGGGGGAGAGGGCAGGAGGCCAGACACCCTGATACGAGGGCCATCCCCGTCCTTTCACAGGTCAATACTGGCAAGTGTGGCATGCAAGGCAAACGCCCTACCCTGCTCTGCTGTGCTAACGCTTCAGCCCCAGCCACTCCGATTCTTACGGAACTGTCACAGGAAAACTACTTTGTGTTCAAAACCCAATTCCCAAGCTTGCCAGTATTGACCTGTGAAAGGACTGAGGGTCCCCCCCCAAGCACCGCCGGGAGTAATTCCTGAGTGCAGAGCCAGGGGTAACCCCTGAGCATTATTATGTGTGACCCAAAAAGCAAAGATAATCGGAATGGGTCAGAGCCATAGTACAGCACATAAGGCTTTGGCCTTACATGCAGCCAACCCGGGTTCGATTCCTGGCATCACAGATGGTCCTCTGAGCCTGGACACAGGCTGACTCAGGAAAACAAGGGAACACTGGGCATTTGTGCATTGTTATCCTGGGGGACCAACAGGGGGCAGTATAGTTCCCTGTGGCTGTTGGCCTCCTGTTTGCATAATTACAGCTGGAGAGTACCTGGGGCCCGGCAGTCATTGAGCCATTGAGCCATTGAGCGTGATGGGTGCTAATCTGAGCCTTCCTCAGAAGGAAGAGGCTACTTACTGCACATGTGTGAGTTGTTCATAATTCCTTTTTTTTTTTATTTTAAGAAAGGAATAACTGGTTGTTTGAAAATGGACAAAACAGTAGATTCCAGAGCTGCTCTGCCAGGCTGTTTCTGTGTAATGGTGTTCCTCAATCTGCCGGGATTCCAGTTTCAGATTTCTGTGGGATTTTTAGGTTTTAAAATTGCTCGTGGAGATTGAAATTGTTGTTTACAGATTGAACTCTGAGTGACGCGAGAAGCGTAGCTCTGCATCCGTCACGAGGGTCTGGACGGTAACCTGAGAGGTTGCCCAGTGGCGAAGCCCCTACCTAGCTGTAGAGGCTCACCCCATGTCGCTGCCCAGGGACCCGGCGCTGCCAACTAGCTCAGCAGCTGGCTCTCAGCCTGGGCCCTGATTTTTGAAAGGAAAGGGTGAAGGGGCCAGCGGAGATGGCCCAGAGGGGTCGTGCACGTGCTCCGTGGCGGGAACCTCAATTTGATCTCCAGCACCACGTGCGGGAGAGGGAGAGGCGAGTTCTCCTGAGATGGAATCTGCAGAACAATTCCTCGGTTTCTATTTTTAAAAATCCACCCTAAAATTTTACAGGCAAAAGAAGATACAACATTAAACTATGGAAAACTTTCACAGATTGCTTTAACTGTTTACCGATAGCCGCCATCGTGGATGAGAAGATATTCTGCTGTCATGGAGGTATGTGGCGCGGGGGACGGCATGGTGTGTGGCCACGGGGCCCCTTCGGCATGGTCGGGATCTTTGGCTCGAAGTCTGGTACAAGCAGTGGGAAATTCTAGATGGTGGATGTGATTGGAAAACAGAAGTGGGGCGGGAGAGAGTTCTGCAGGAAGGCACTTGCTTTGCACACTGCCGGCCTGGGCTACGGCCCCTGAGTGTCAGGTTAAGGCTGCGCACCTCTGAGTGTGCCCGCCACCGAAGAAGTGGGGAAAAGAAAGAAAGTGGAGCCGAGTTTTTCAAATCTGAAATTAAACGACCATGAGATCCAGCATGGTGTGCTTGACCGAAGTCCTGACCCACTGCCTTCCCTCGGGGACTCGGGCTCCGGCAGAGCTGAGCGTGTGGCGTTGGAACGCACACGGTCCCTGTGTCAGCCTGGCTAGTCCCCGTCTTCATGCTGGTCATTCAGAGTGGAAACGACATCAAGTGTCTCTCCTGTTCATTGTCATTAATGGGGACGCACTCTGGGGATGGGGCCGTTCCTGTCTGGAATTTGAATGTGTCGGGCTCAGTGTGTTGATCCAACTATCTCTATCTGCTGTGACTGTCAGGTTTGTACGTGAATACGTTCCAACTGTTTTTCTAGTTGAGGATTTGCTGTTGCACCCGCACGCTGGGGGTCGGACAAGGTGGGAGCTGCACCCTGCAGTGCTGGGGGGACATTAGTGCCAAGGATTAAATCCAAGCTTCCTACGTGCAGAGCTTGTGTTGGGCCTTTTGTGTTGTCTGTGGCCCTGGGGGGTGAGGGGTGGGCCCTACCCGAGGTGCTGGTGCCCGCTGAGCTGGCAGAACCTTGCCGAGTCTTTAGGCCTTGATGTAACCTTTGGCTCTTAGAAACCAAGGAAATTAAGTAACATTTTCTTTTTCAAAATGGATTTTTTTCTGCCCTTCTCCTAGGTTTATCACCAGATCTTCAATCTATGGAGCAGATACGGCGAATTATGCGACCAACTGATGTACCAGATCAAGGTCTTCTTTGTGATCTTTTGTGGTCTGACCCCGATAAAGATGTCTTAGGCTGGGGTGAAAATGACAGAGGAGTGTCCTTCACATTTGGTGCAGAAGTGGTTGCAAAATTTCTCCATAAGCATGATTTGGATCTTATATGTAGAGCCCATCAGGTATTGATTTTGAATTTTACATGTACACTTTAGAGCATGTGTGTGAGCAGATTCTCCTTGTTAGTTTGGTGGGTAGGTATTGCTGGTTCATACAGAATGTCTCTGAGTGACCTCAAGGCTGGCAGGCTCGGTGGGGAGCGGAGGTGTGGTTTACTGGCCTAAAGCGTGCACCTATTTATACTGAAAACATTTTTCTCCAAGGTGGTTGAAGATGGGTATGAATTTTTTGCCAAGAGGCAGTTGGTCACACTGTTTTCCGCACCCAATTATTGTGGAGAGTTTGACAATGCCGGCGCCATGATGAGTGTGGACGAGACGCTAATGTGCTCATTTCAGGTAACAACGCCTTTCCTGTTGCTTCCATATGCTGATTGGATAGTTTTCAGGCTGTTTTTGTTTTCCCTGAGTGTTTGTCCAAGTTAATGAGTAGATCCCTTTTATTTAATTTAAGTAGATCCCTTTTAAAAGAAGACTGTTTGGGGGCTGGAGAGATAGCACAGCAGGTAGGGCATTTGCCTTGCATGCGGCCGACCCAGGTTCGATTCCCAGCATCCCATATCGTCCCCTGAGCACTGCCAGGAGTGATTCCTGAGTGCAGAGCCAGGAGTAACCTCTGTACATCGCCAGGTGTGACCCAAAAAGAAAAGAGGGGGGAAAAAGACAGTTTTGCTGGAAACTCCCTCAGTGTTGAATTTCTGTTTCCTCTTGATTAAAATGGGTAAATACACAGATACCTTCTGTTTTCTTGGCTCCTTTACTACTGATCTGCTTGTGTCTGCAATGCAGAAGCTGTGTGCACTGTGTGATAGCTTCTCTCTCCCTCTGTTTTCCTCCTGTCTGTAAAGCCTTCCTGATACACCGTGACATGTCTGGCCTTCACTGGCTACAATAGCATTATTTTCACATCTGCTCTAATCCTTTCCTCTTGATTTAGGATTAAACTTCCTTGGCTCCAAAGCGGCTCTGCCCTAAATTTAGCCACTAAAGACATGTGGCAACCATGAATAAGAGAATTAAAACTTCTGGAGCCAGAGGAATAGTAAAAAGGGGAGAGTGTTTTCCTTGCCCACCTGGATTTGATCCCCATATGATTCCTGAGCACTGCCAGGAGTAGTTCCTGAGTGCAGAGCCAGGAGTAACCCCTGAGCCTCTCAGGTGTGGCCCAAAATCAAAGAGGGGCGGGACTTCTTTGGAGACTGAAGTAATAGTACAGTGAGTAGCACATTTGCCTTGCATGAGGCCAACCTGGCTTCGGTCCCAAGTATCATGTATGGTCCCCTGAGCCCACCAGGAATGATCCCTTAGAAAAGAGCCAGGAGTAAGTTCCAAGAACCACCTGGTGTGAGCCAAAAACAAAAACTCCTTTTTAAAACACTTGGCCTGGGGCTGTAGTGATAGCACAGCGGGGTAGGGCGTTTGCCTTGCACGCGGCCGACCCGGGTTCGATTTCCAGCATCCCACGTGGTCCCCTGAGCACTGCCAGGAGTAATTCCTGAGTGCAAAGCCAGGAGTAACCCCTGAGCATTGCCGGGTGTGACCCAAGAAGGAAAAAAAAAATAATAAAACATTTGGCCAATTACTGGAGAGAATTTGCTCCCTGAGATTATGAGAGGGTGATTAGGGGCTGTGGGAATTGTGGCTTTAGAGAGCTTCCCACCTCAGGTCGGGGGACAGCAAGAGGGGGTGAAAGGCAAGCCAGCTGTGAGCCCTGCGGGTCCCCCAGACGGCACAGGCTGTGGCCACACCCCTTCTGCCACTAACAGGAGCGTTTCCCCTGCAGTGTTGGAAAGAGTAGCCTAAAGAGGCACTAAGGTGTCACTCAAAATTGTCTGTACAAAGGCAAAGGAGTTTGCTCAAAGTTTGTGCTTGTCCCTGTCCATAGCATTCATTACCCAGATTCTGAGTCTGTTTAGTTCATTTGCTAGAGGGTCTTTCAGAGTTTGGGGCAATTTTTAGATAGAAGCTTTTTTGCACGAAGTATTTGCATGAGATGTAAGGAATCTTAAGGTTTGGGGTTGCGTGCGTTTCCTAAAGTGCATTGCTTTTGCATCTTTGCAGATATTAAAGCCTGCAGAGAAAAAGAAACCGAATGCCACGAGACCTGTAACACCTCCACGGGGTATGATCACAAAGCAGGCCAAGAAATAGATGTCATTTGACACTGCCTAGCGGGGACTTGTAACATAGAGTGTATAACCTTCATTTTCAAAACTGTAATGTGCATTGGTCAGCTTGCTCAATAGTGTGTCTGTGGAGCGCGCCCACCCTTCCATTTTTGTCTTAATGAATCCATTTGCTGGTTGTAACAGCAAATGAAAGACTCTACAATTCCACCAAGTATTTTGTTCTGTTTTTTAATTCTCGATTCCTTTTGCAAACAATTTTAATCATGGTGTTAATGCTGTACATCCCGGACAGTTATCCTTCCCGGGGGGTCGTTGTACAATTGATCTTTTTTTAATTCAGGAAAAAGAAAACAACATAAATAATGTAAGAGCTCATTTTCTTTAGGACATAAACAGAGCCCTAGGGTGCTCGGTATGTACATGTTATTGTCATATAATACATATCTGTTGATACAAGCCACTGTGAACATTTTTTTTAATTTTGTTTCAAAGGGATTGCTTTTTTTTCTCTCATTGTCTTACATGTAAAAACTATAGTTTTTATAGCTGTCAACATTAGGAGTAACTTTTCGACCTTGCCAGCATCACTGGTATGTATATTTAATTAAAGCACACTTCCCCCTACTATATAAAAGACAATTAAAGCCATTATTTTAAATGTTTGTGACTCTTTCCTAAAGCCAAAGTTTCTGTTGGAAAACACTGAAACACCCGAAGTAGAAGGTGACCTGGGTCTGTCCACAGCGGCCTCCTCGGGACTCAAACAGCGATTAGTAACTTAGTGCTAGTTAAGCTATTAATGATCAGACTTAATAACATTTTGTACAATTCCCATATAGTCTATTCACTAAGTAATCTTTTTACAGTTACGTCAGGCCTGAACCCGACCATTCAGAAAGCTTCAAATTATAGAAACAATACTGTTCTATACGAGTGACCGGTTATGCTTTCTAAGGCCACATTCTTTATTCTGCGGTGAAGTTGAGGCTTATAACTCAAAACAAAGGAACTCACTCTCTACCAGTTTATACAGAATTCACAGTATGACTTTTTTTTAAACTAAGACCTGTTAAAAAGAAATCTGTTTCAACAGATGATCGTGTACAATACCATGTGATGGAAATGAATATCAGACTTATTAAATGACGAACTTGGTAAACCCTCTGGTGTCTGTTTATCAGCTCAGTACCCACAGGAGACTGTTGGTGGCTTACTGGATAGATTCTAATGAATAAATTGCTCTGGAAACCACAGTGATGCTGTTTGGATTTGTCTTCCTTCCAGTGTTCTGTTCTCAGGCGAGGATTAGAACACGAGCATTCGGAGTTTTTGTTCTGGCCCGCACCGAGGGCGCTTCTGCAGTGGAGGGATCGGGTCACAGCATGCTCCCTTGTACTCGGAGAGCTCAGACATCATTCAGGTCCAGAATCTTCTCGCTTGGGTTCAGTCAAACTGGATTCACTTCTAGGGTTGCTTTATTATTCTCATTTCACCAGCATTTTCTTGAACATTCTTTTCTTTGATCTCTTCGTCCTTAATCTCGAGCACAGTGTTGTTGTTAATTGGTGACGGGTGTGTCCGGTGTATATTAATCTCTCAAAGCCCATCAGAAGAGGGTGAAGACATTGCTTGTCTTTTGGAAAGCCGTTTCTGCATCAAGATCTGCCCTCCTGGGTGCTGTTGGGCACTGCGCAGGCACGCAGAGCAGTGTGGCTGCATTAACAAGCCCTGGCCGGGGGCCTCAGGCGCAACTCGGACCTCGGCTCTCCAGGAGGAAGGAAGCACATCCCTCGTGGCTTCCTGTCCTACTGCTATGCCAAGCACGGGCATCGTTTCCAGTCTGCCCGCCTTCTCCCAGGACCTCTGGCTACAGGGTGAAAGACGCCAGTTCCTTGTATGAAAGGCAGACTTCCTGCATCTTTGATCTACACATGAACATTAGGAGTGGAGTCACTTCTCAGGGTTCCAAAATTCTGTAGTCAGGGGCTGGAGTGATAGCCAGCAGGGTGGGTCTTTGCCTTTCACGCAGCCGGCCCAGATTCAATGTCCAGCCCCGTATAGTCCCTCGAGCCCACCAGGCGTGATCTGAGCGCAGAGTCAGCAATAAGCCCTGAGCCATGCCAGGTATGGCTCAAAAGGTGCCTTAACACTGACTCGAAGACTCGAGAGAGACAGGTATTGTTGCAGTTGGAGATCTGTGGAGCCAGGGCTCAGACCAAAGCAGGCCCTGAGACATAGGGGCAGTCACCGTCACAACAGTCCCTGGGAGCTCCCTGTCAGGAGCGCAGGGAAGAGGATTCCCAGGGGGCTGCCGCGTGCAAGGAGCAGGTTTATGTTCCCGTTTCCCCTGCCTCTTACTCAGCTCTACACACCAGCTAGCTGCAATCTGCAAGTTGGGCCTTCTCTCCACACACAAACACCTGTCAAGGCCAAACGGACCCCCTGTGCTGGCTGGCCCACCACAGAGGAGAGAAACCGGAGGATTATAAGGATCCAGGCACAGGGAGGGTTTCAAGAGGGTCCTACAGGCCAGGGCAGTGGGAGTCATACAGGGGGCCCCAGTGCAGTCCCTGAGAAACAGGCTGCTGTGGCCCCAAAGCCAACACACAGGGGACTTGCACATAACCATCCTAAGGATAAGCTTTAAGATAGCAAAGATCCCTAAGTTCCTCCAATAGCAGGGAAAGGAACTTAATGTTTCCGTTAGGATCGCTTGATCCAGGCTATGTAAATGTCAAATTGCATTCACTGGATCGTGTGTGTGAAGCGCGACACTCCAGATGTACTCCAGTGCCTTCATCCACAAGACTGAAGGAAAGAAAATCACTGGCGCCCCTGCAATTAGCACGAGTCTCAGGATAACCGGCTGGCCTGGGAAGCCAGCCGAGGGAAGCCTGCTCAGCATAGGCTATTTGAGAACTTGAGGGGTGTGATGTATATAGCCACTGAAACGCCAGAAGTTCTCGGGAAGGTTGTCACGGTCAGTCAATGACTTGATGTATGTTACAGGAGCAAACGAAACACTTTATGAAAACTAGTGTACGGGCTGGAGCAATAGCACAGCGGGTGGGGCGTTTGCCTTGCACGGGCTGGCCCGGGTTCTATTCCCAGCATCCCATATGGTCCCCTGAGCACCGCCAGGGGTAATTCCTGTGCATCGCGGGGTGTGACCCAAAAAGCAAAGAAAAAGAAAACTAGTGTAGGGCTGGAGCAATAGCACAGCGGGTAGGGCGTTTGCCTTGCACGCAGCCAACATGACCGACACAGGTTCAATTCCCAGCACCCCATATGGTCCCCTGAGCACCGCCAGGGGCAATTCCTGAGTGCATGAGCCAGGAGTAACCCCTGAGCATCGCCGGGTGTGACCCAAAAAAGCAAAAAAAAAAAAAAAAAAAAAAAAAGAAAACTAGTGTAGCCTGTAAAGTTGGGAGCTCCCGCATTTTAAAGAGAACTTTAATACTTGATCTAACGAAACTAGCCAGCTTTAAAAGGCATGCAAAGTACTGGGAACGAGGCAGCAATGTTTAAGAACTAGAAGTTCTCAAGCCTTCTTGGGGGCTTGCACAGAGCCTCAGCTGGAGGGATCATAAAATGAAATCACTCTCAGAATTGAGCATTGAACAATCAGTTTCAGGCTCTTCGTGTTCCTAGAACGAACAGACGCCATTGGGCTACACTAGCACGCGACAGGGACAAATGGAGATGTTACTGGCACCCGCCCAAGCAAATCGATGGTTAATGGGAAGTCAAGTGATCAGAATTGAGCAGAACCTAAGCTATGGCTTGGCAGATGCAGTGCTGACTTGTTGATAGGACAGGCAGAAGGGCCCCTTTCCTCCCCTCGGAAGTGACGGCTTAGTTTTATAAAGAGGCAGAAAAGCAGAAGTACAAAGTGATAACAGCGGCCAGAAATGTTGGGGCCCAAGAGGTAAGAGGGGCGTGAAGGTGCCACATATGGCCACCCACGTACTGCCAGGAGTGATCCCTGAGCAGAGCAAGGAACCAGCCCTGAGCACTGTTGGGTGTGGCGGAGGAGCAGATAGATTGGTTCCTGGATATTGTCAAACTTGGGGGAAATTTTTTTGTTGTGTGTCCAAAACCCCAGGCTAGCATACACTCTACTACAGAGCTATGTCCCTGGATTTGGGGGATATGCAGTACCTGTTCGTGTCCCAAAGCAATTTTTTTTGGGGGGGGGGCTCTTTAGATCACACCTGGCAATTCTCAGGGGTTTCTCCTGGCTCTGCACTCAGGAATTAGTTGCTCAGGCTACCCTATGGAATGCCAGGGATCGAACCTGGATTGGCCTCGTGCAAGGCAGACGCCCTCCCTGCTGTACTATCGCTCCAGCCCCAAACCCATTTTTCTGAGATAAGTACATGTGACCAAATACTGGATTTTAATAATCACCCAAGATTCCTACTTAGGAAAAATTCTGAAGAGCCACTTCAAAGCGTGTCTTCCCTTTTCTCTCTAGCTCCCCAGTAGTTCAGGGTCAGATTCTGTGTTGCTGGGCGGACCGGCCCGCATGGCCCACAGTACACAGTCCTGCCCTGAGCTGACCGGCTGGCAAACCCTGGCAGGTGAAGCAGATGGAGAGAGTGAATGGGAAGGGGCTGGACAGACAGCTCATGAGCTGTGGGCTCAAGCTGCCCACCCTCAGCCCAGTGGTGCTTGAGAGGGCGCGAGTCTGCCAGCTAGTTGCCAAAGGGAGTTCTTGGCCCGGAGTCCAACCCAGGTTTGCCACCTGCAAGGCAAGCACCTTCCCCCACTGTCCTGTCGCTGTGGCCCTGTGATGTCTTCTAGCTGATAACCCCCATGTCTGAAGTTGGAGGATCCGTTTCTAGCTTTTGTTCCCACTGGTTGCAGTTCCCCTGTGTCCTGTGCGTATTTGAGCTGGGACCTGCATCTTTTAACTGCAGGCACATCCGCCCTCTGCACCTGCGCTGACGCTGAGCTCCCTCTCAGACCTGAGTTTGCCTCTTGGGATGGGCTGCAGCATCGACAGGAGCGAGCCGTTAAGGTGTGACCCTGGCACCGCGCTGCCTCCCTCTGTGTCCTCCCCAGCACTGCCACCAAGTGGGCAGACCGGCCACAGGCCTGGGAGGGAAACAGGGTGGGCGGGACGTGCAAAATCTTGATGCTGTTCAGGTTGCACACAGGTATGAGACGAGCCTCGAGCCTACAGGTTCCAGTGAATTCTCAGGCTAGAGCCAAGTCAGGCGAGTTGGGGCTTTGTTTTGTTTCAGTTGCTGGATTCCACCTAGCAGGCCTCTTTATCTTCCTATCACAGAGCCCAATGTGTTGGGGTTTAGGGAAATTAGGGCTGGGCCCTGTGAGGTACCTAAGAAGCCCCACAGCACCATCAAGTTTAGCCTCAAAAATGGCAGCTTTGCGGCTGGAGTGATAATCCAGCACGCAGCTGGCCCAGGTTCAATCCCTCCCAGTAGCCCTATATGATGCCCTGAGGCGGCCAGGAATGGTCCCTGAACATGCCAGGCATGGCACAAAACGAAAAATGGTGGCAACTTCATAAAAGACTCCGCTTTGAGTAGGTCAGCTTCATCGCCTTCCCCTGCGCCCTAAGTGTTGCAAAACACGCCAAGTGGAGGGCGGGAGCGATAGCACAGTGGGTAGGGCGTTTGCCTTGCATGAGGCTGACCTGGGTTCAATCCCCAGCATCCCATAGGGTCCTCCGAGCACCGCCAAGAGTAATTCCTGAATGCAGTCCAGAAGTAACACCTGAGCATCACTGGGTGTGACCCCAAAATGAAAAAAAAGGCACCCTAAGGGGAAGATCTCTGGGGTGCAGAGAAGCTTTGAAGACGAAAGTCCTGTGGGTGTTCGCTTGCCCCCCCCCCCCAAGACCCTGGTCCCACTTCTGTGGAGACCCGCCTGCTGGTCCTTTGGTTTCAGTCCCGGCTTTTATTTTTGTTCCTTTGGAGTTTGCTATTTGGGGGTGCCAGAGATAGAACTTGGGGCCTTACTCTAGAAGCATGCACTCTGCCAGAGCTGCGTGCCCAACCCCTGTGGTGTGCTTTAGAGAAAGGTTTTATACTCCAGCATTTCAGTGTAGACTCTTAGCACTTCCCTCCCCCACTTTCTTCTCCCCAAGTCTCTCTGCTTTTTTGTTTGGTTTTGGATTTTGGGCCACGCCCAGACATGTTCAGAGCTTGCTCCTGGCTCTGTACAGAGATCACTCCTGGGGGCTTGGGGGACCACATGGGGTGCTGGAAATCAAACCCAGGTCAGCCACATGCCACACAAGCTCCCAGGCCCTCCCTGAGCATCATTGGATGTGGCCCAAACCAAAACTATATATATATAAGATAAAGGCCCTCCCGTTGTTCATCGATTTGCTCGAGCAGGCCCAGTAACGTCTCCATTGGAGATTTTGTTGTTACTGTGTTTGGCATCTCGAATACATCACGGGGAGCTTGCCAGGCTCTGCCATGTGGGCGAGGTGCTCTCGGTAGCTTGCCGGGCTCTCCGAGAGGGGTGGAGGAATTGAACTCGGGTCGGCCATGTTGGCTGTGTGCAAGGCAAACGCCCTACCGCTGTGCTATCGCTCCAGCGATATCAAAGCTATAAACATATATATATAATTTATATATATAATTTATATATTATAATATATAATTATAAATATATATATAATTTTTAAAAACACATTTAGTTCATGCTAATATCTTTGATCCAATTTAGGATCACAGTTTTTACTTATTTGATTTCCATTTATCCTTGTTGAAAATCTTCCTTCCTGAACAGTCGCATCCTTTTGCCCTGCGCCCTGAGTTCTGAGCAGAGTCCAGAAGTCGGGGGCGAGCATCAGTGAGGGGCCGCTGTGAGTGGCGCTCCACGCTCCTCCGGCCGCGTGGCGGGGAGGGGGGGGGACGCATCTGAACTGCCTTCTGGAACCTCTGATGGGGACCTGGGCCCACTGCAGCCACGTGGAGCCACACGTGCAGGAGGCGCCCCCCGACCCCAGCCAGGTGCCCCTGAGCCAGAAGCCTGGGGTTGAGGGGGCTGGCCCGGGTTTGGCCCCTGGAGCCCTGGCGGGGCGGGGGTCTGCTCACTTCCGCTCCCCAGAACCTGCCTGCTGGCCCTCGCGGCTTCTCCCGGCTGGGCAGGGCCGGAGGGACAGTTTTGGGGTCTCCCGCCCCCCTCCCCATCGGCCTCTCTGCTCCTATAAGCTGGCACCGCTCAGCTGCTGTCACGACCGGGGGTAGGCACAGAGGGGCGCAGGCCGGACCCCCACCACTCCTCCCAATCAGGGACTCCAACCAGGCCGGGTCCACCGTCCCCCTCCTCTGGCCTCTGGGACACCCCCACCCCGGGCGCCCCCCGAGGGGCAGTCTGGGGGCGCTCCAGTGCCAACGGCCGCTGGGCTCTGGGAGAGCCGGCTGGCCCCTCGCTGGCACCCAGAGCCAGCAAACGCAGCGTGGACCCCGAAGGCCTCCCCAGGGGCCCCGCGGTGCCAGCGCCCCCTCCCCGCGGCCGCCTCCGCGCCGCGCACCCTGCACCCCCGTCGGGTCTCCCCTAAGGCCGCCCGGCCGGGCCCGGGGAGGGGCGGGGCGCCCCGCGTCGGCGGAGGGCGGAGGAGGGTGACAAAGGGCCGGACCTCGGCGGGGCGGGGCGGGGCGGGGGCCGTCGGGGGCGCGGCGGAGGCGGGCCGGGAGGGGACAGCGCGGCCGGCCGGGCCTGGGGCGCAGTCGCTGCGGTGGCCGCGGGCGGGCGGGGCGCAGGTAAGTGCGGGGTCCGGGCGGGGTGCATCCCCCTCTCCCGGCGCTCCCGGCCCGGCTGCGGGACCCCCGTGCCGGGCGCGGCGGGCAGCTCGCCCGAGGGGCGGGGGATGACGTGCCCTCGGGGGGCGGGGGCCAGAGGCCAGCGGAGGGGTCGGCGGACCCCGGCCTGGTTGGAAACCCTGAGTGGGGGGAGTGGGTGGGGGTCCGGCCTGCGTCCCTCTGCGCCTGCCCCGTGGCCGTGACAGCAGCTGAGCGGTGCCAGCTTATAGGAGCAGAGGCTGGTTGGCGGGGGTGGGGGCGGGAGACCCCAGAATTGTCCCTCCGGCCCTGCCCACCCGGGAGAAGCAGTGAGGGTCAGCAGGGAGCGGAAGTGAGCAGACCCCCGCCCCACCAGGGCCCCAGGGGCCAAAGGGTCCCGCTGAAGCCCTTGATCCTCACCAGCGGGAGCCTTTCCGCAGCCCCTCCGGGCAGGGCCCTCGTGGGGGTTGGTCCCTGGCTGCCCTGTCCCCTGCCCTCTTAACTCTTGTCCATGAGTGACCATGGCCCACGGCTGCCCCTGGCCTAACTGCTGTTTCCACAACCGGGGCCAGCGGCTGTGGAAGCTTCTTGAGTAAGAATTGGAGGGGGGGGGGGCGGGGGCAGACAGCTTCTCCCCCACCCCCAGGGATTGGCAGGGGCCTGGGTTATGAAAATGTTGGGGCTAACCCTTGCACAACTCCTGCAGGCCCTCGAGCCCCCAGCCCTCCCGCTGGTTTAGCAAGAAGGTGGAAACCCAGCGGGGGTTTTTATTTTTTTTGTCAACCCCCCAACCTCCAACGGCTTTCCCCTCTGCCCTCCAGGGATGCTGTCCCCCACATCTAGGTGGCGGCAAGTTTGAGTCCCTGTGGCCCCTCCTGCCTCCCCCCCCCACCACGATGCTGACCATCCTCCTGTCCTGCTCCCTACCATCCTGTCTCCTTTAGTGGCCCCCCACCCCGAGCTTGGCCTAAGAGGTAGGGTCTCTGGTACCCGCTGCATCCCTGCCTCTGTGCCATGAGCCCTGCTGTGGGGCTGTGCCCTGCACCGTGCCGCCACCCTCCCGGTGCCTGGCCGAGCACTGTGGTTTCCAGCCCTCCGCAGAGGTGATAAGGTAGTGACCCTCTAACCCGGAGAGGCCGCCTGGCCTTGTGCTTTCTTCCTCCTCCACTCGCGGCACAAACATCAGCCTGAGCTTGTTCTCGCCTCTGCTCTTGGATCACCCCGAAACCCACCCTGTGCCTGACACATAGGAAAGGCACAGACCATATGACCAGGTGCAGGCCGGGCATGCGGCCATCACACTTCCATGTTCCCTCCCGTTGCCAAACAGCACCCTCGCTCCATTTCTCCACCACCCTCAGAATCCTCTTTCCACCCTCTGGCCTTCCTTGGCATTCCCCTGATGCTGGTCAGTGGGTACCACCAGCTGTAATGTCCAGGGCGCATGGGTTTGTGTGGCTGGATGGGAATGTCTCCCTGGTGAGGACTGCCCGTTTCCCTGCAGCTGCGCCAGCACTGGGCTTTTTCACTTTCCTTTGTCTTGTTCGGTTTCGTGGCTTCACGTTTTCCTTGTTTAGTGCTGCATGAAGCCGGGGCTTTCCTCGGCATGTGCTGCTTCTGTTTCCTGTCCCGTGCAGGAAGCAAATCACCCGGCACCTCCCTGCTTCCTTCACCTTCACTTGTGGTGTGCAGGGTTACTCACTGGAACCCCAGAGCGGCAGAAATCTGGGGAGGAGCCACATTGACCCCTAGGGGAAGTCTGTGCAGTCTTTGCTCCTTGAAGAGAGAGCTGGTCTCTCCTACAGGTCACATACACACAACCATGGGCTTGGCACAACAAAGGCAACCCGCTGGGCTTAGCAGGGCTGAAGTCCACCCTTGGTCTGGGGCCCCCTGCAAGGTGCTGACTGCTGTCAGGAGCTCCAGGGAGAATCTGCTTCCTCTGGCAGCATCTAGCAGCACCCAGTGCCTTGGCGGGACAGTCCTTACCTGTTTCCCTCTTCTGGGAAGGGCGGGAGGATGGAGAAGATGTTCAAATACATCTTTAGGGTTAAGAATTTTGGGGCTGGATGGGGCTGGAGCGATAGCACAGCGGGTAGGGCGTTTGCCTTGCACGCGGCCGACCCGGGTTCGATTCCCAGCATCCCATATGGTCCCCTGACAACCGCCAGGAGTAATTCCTGAGTGCAGAGCCAGGAGTAACCCCTGTGTTTCACCGGGTGTGACCCAAAAAGAAAAAAAGAAAGAAAGAAAAAGGAATTTTGGGGCTGGAGCGATAGCACAGCGGGTTGGGCATTTGCCTTGCATGTGGCCAACCTGGGTTTGATCCCCAGCATCCCATATGGTCCCCCGAGCATCACCAGGAGTAACCCCTGTGCATCGACGGGTGTGAAAAAAAATTCGTGATATGCGGGGCCGGAGTGACAGCAACATTATCTCCTGGTGCAGCTCTCTCCCTCGACCCCAGTTCGCCTCACCTGTTTGAAAGCTCCGATTCTCCTGCACTTCCCGCCCCATTGGCCCCGCCTGACCCCACCCAGCTCCAGATCCTACATTGAATCCCATCCTCAGGGGAGTCCCTTGACGAGTCCCAGACTTCGAGAACCACAGAGATCAGGGTCGGAGCTGTGTGTGCGTCCTGAGCTGCAGCCATGAGGGGGGAAGGGATGGATGGAGACCACCCCCGGGGCTTCCAGGACACTGGGAAGAGTAGCTGCTTCTGGTCCCTTCCACACACCCCTCCCCAGTGACAAGACAGTGGGGAGGGTGTTTGCCTTGTGCACAGGCGACCCGAGTTTGATCCCCGGCATCCCCTATGGTCCCCCTATTTCCACCAGGATTGATCCCTGAGTGCAGAGTCAGGAGTAAGTCCTGAGCACAGCTGGGTGCGCGCGCGCACACACACACACACACACACACACACACACGCAGCAACAACCCTAAAACAGAACAGAACCCAACAATACCTGCTGCTTCTGGGGAGGGCAGGAGGGCAGGGGAGATATTAAAATACATCTTTGAGGTTAAGATTTTTATGACATGCGTATGTCACCTTCTTTAAAAATTACTTGGGGGGGGCGGAGTGATAGCACAGTGGGTAGGGCGTCTGCCTTGCACGCAGCTGACCTGGGTTCAATCCCCGGCATCCCATATGGTCCCCCAAGCACCGCCAGGAATAATTCCTGAGTGCAGAGCCAGGAATAACCCCTGAGCATCGCTGGGTGTGACCCAAAAAGCAAAAAAAAAATTACTTTGGGGTGATAGCGTGTAGACCTGGCACCACATGGGCCCCCCTGAGCCCCCCCAGGAGTGATCTCTGAGCATGTATAGGTACGTGTGCAGAGAGATGGCACAGAGGGCTGGAGCACGTGCTTTGCAGGTGGGGCTCCAGGTCCTACACCCCCAAACCGCCCACGGGGAGTAGCCACCAAGCACTGCCAGGTGTGGTCCCCGCCCAAAAAAAAGTGCAGTAACTTGTCAGTGTAGCGAAACACACAGAAGAGCGCCCGCAGAGGTAACGGGTCTGTGTACGTATCCTCTCTTTACAGGGCCAGAGACCCAGGACCATGGCCACCTTGGATGTAAAGGTACGTCTGTCCGTTCTGGTGGGCTCGCGACATCAGTGGTGCCCCAGTGCTGAGGAGAGAACGCTGAGAATCCTCCGGGGCTCACCGGGGTGCCGTCGTGATGGCTTCTTCTGGGCTCACCCCTGGCAGGCAGGGCTTGGGGACCACATGGGGTGCTGGGGATCAAACTTGGGTCAGCTGTGTTCAAGGCAAGTGCCCTCCCCACTGTGCTCCAGCCTTTGTCTAGTGCTTTTGCTTTGGTTTTGTCTTTTGGGGCCACTCCTGGCTGTGCTCAGGGCTGACTCCCGGCTCTGAGTTCAGGGATCACTCCTGGTGGGCTCAGGGGACCCTATGGGACGCCGGGGATCCGAGCCAAGTTGCCGTGTGCAAGACGAGCGCTCTCCCAGCTGCGCCCTGTTCTGCAGGGCCGTGTGCAGAGCTGCGGAGGCTCTGGGGAGTGCCGTGAGTGCTCCTGGCTTGGGGAGGGGGCAGCCTCACCTCAGCGGAAGAGGAAGGTCTAGGAGCACGGGCTGCTGCAGGCCCCACATCATCTCGGGGGCTTGTTCGCACAAACCTCAAACTTCCTCCCCGGCCCTGCAGAGGAAAAGCAACTACGGTTGTGCTTATTTAAGGACTTCCCTGATCTTAAAAATAGGGACCCCCAGGGAGGGGAGGGGCCCCGAGGGATTCGCAGGAGCGGCCGCACCCACTCTGACTCTGGGGGTCGTGAGTAGGGCCAGGTGACAGAGCCGGGGAGGATCCTGGAGGGGGCGTGGTCACTCCCTGTCTAAGTGTACAGCAGGGAAGGCCCTAGCCGGGCAGGTGGGCTCTTCTGGTGAGTCCCAGCACCACAGAGTTCCCTGAGCACAGAGCCAGGAGTAGCCCCCGAGCACCTCCAGGATGACCCACCCCTCCCCCCACACACCTCCCCAAAAGAACAACATCATTCTGGTTGCTAGAAAGTCCTGCTTTCTTTTTTTCTTTCTTTCTTTTTTTTTTTTTTTGACTTTATTGGGCCACAGCTGGCGATGCTCAGGGTCACTCCTGGCTCCGCACTCAGGAATTACTCCTGGAGGTGCTCAGGGGACCATATGGGATGCTGGGGATCGAACCTGGGTCAGCCGAGTGCAAGGTAAATGCCTCCCCCCCCCCCACACACACACACACTGGACTATCGCCCTGGTCCCAAAGTCGAGTTTCCCTGCCCTGCTTCTCCTCATGGCCAGCGTGTCCTGGGTAGGAAGGACGCTGGCCAGCTCGGGATGAGATCTTGGTGAGATCTTGCTTCTTCACATTGTCTCTTTGTTTGTAGTGAACATTAACATATTCTCTGCACATGATTATATGATTAAAAACAGCCCCAAACAGGTATGCGTATATTAGGGTAGACCATATGAAGCCAGCCCTGAGAGAGCTCAACAGGCTGAGTGTGGGAAAGGTGGGGCGGGGGTATACCGGGGATGTTGGTGGTGGGGAACGTGCACTGGTGGAGGGATGGGTGTTTGATCACTGTGTGATTGTAACCCAAACATGAAAGCTTGTAACTATCTCACGGTGATTCAATAACATTTTAAAAAATAAAACAAAAAACAGGTTGAGGCTGGAGCAATAGCACAGCAGGTAGGGCGTTTGCCTTGCACACGGTTGACCCGGGTTCGATTCCCAGAATCCTATATGGTCCCCTGAGCACTGCCAGGGGTAATTCCTGAGTTCAGAACCAGGAGTAACCCCTGTGCATCGCCGGGTGTGATCTAAAAAGCAAAAAAAAAAAAACAAAACACCCAGGTTGAGTGTGTGGCCCTCCTTTGATCCCTGGTACCATAGAACCCCCTGAGCACTGCTGAGCATGACTGCTGAGCACTGATCCAGGAGTAAAAACCTCTGAGCACTGTCAGTTCTGGCTCAATAAACCAAAAAAAAAAATAGGTAAACCATATGAAATACCCAGCCAGTTTGACTGAGAAAAAAGTTGCCCAAGGGGCCCCCAGAGTCACCAGTTCAGAGGATGCAGTACCATGACCCCTGCCCCAGCACCCCACCAGCAGTGCTCAGGGGATTCCAGAGCCACATCCAGAAATGATCTGAAGACTGCAGAGTACCAGGGATTGAGCCCAGACTGGGCACAGAGCAGGCATGTGCCCTGAGCCCTGCCCGCTCTGCCTGTCCAATTCCTCTGCTCTGGGACTCCTACGATCCTGGTCCTGGGTCTCCTGCTCTCTCCCTGACTCAAACGTTGATTTTTTTTCTGCGTTTGTTTTGGGACACACTCAGCAGTGCTCAGGGCTTAGTCCTGCTCTGCACTCAGGGACCTCTCCTGGCGGGGTTCAGGGGACCGTATGGGATGACGGGGATCGAATCTGGGTCTGGTGCATGCCAGATAAGCGCCTTCCCACTGCACTCTCTGGCTCCCAGAAGTGGAATTTTTCCCCCCGCTATTTCTCCAGATACTTTTCTGCCCTGGTCTCTCTCCTTCGTCTTGGGACTCCAGGTCACCTGCCTCTACCTTGCGCGCTGTTTCTCCCCCCATCCCCCCAAACACCCTCCTCCAGTCTTCTCTCTATCCCACTAGACAGTTCCTATTGCGTCGTCTACGTTCCCTGATCTCTGGTTGGTTGGTTTTGGGGCTGCACCTGGTGATGCTCCTGACTGTGTGCTCAGGGTTCCGGGAGGTGCTGGGGTCAATCGGGACCTCCCCTGACTTCTCTCCACCCCTTGTCAATGATCCCGCGCTGAGGGGGTTGCCATCCAGTGACGGTTCACTCATCTCCTGGTTGTAATTTTAGTTCTGGAAAGTCCATCTGGGTATTTGTTAGAGCTTCCATTTCCCTGAGGAAATGATCTTTTCCCATATTTCATGGTTTCCTTGAAATTCTCCCTCTCCCCAACGTATCTGTAACAACTATTTTCAAGTCTTTGCTGGCCGAGGTCTATCCATTTGCAATGAATCAGCTACTTTTTCTACTAGTTTGGGGGCCACACTTTTTTTTCTGCTTCTTTGACCAGTCATTTATTATTGTACGATGGACATTATGGATGCTCTGGGCTCCTCCCAGTAATGCCATGTTTGGGAGGGGGTCACCCCTGGGGAACTGGGGGGACAGAGGTCCCAAGATTGAACTAGGGACTCAGAATTGGAAAACTTCAAAATTGCAAATGTGTGTATGTGCGTATGTGTGTGGTTCTTGGGATTGAACCCAGGGCTTCATCCATGCAAGGCAAGTAAGCCACATTCCTGGTAAAGGGGAACCTGGCTGTGGCCGGCTCGGTGAGGTCTGCTTCTGGCCACTCTGGGATGTCTGGTAAGTCGCCTGTGTCCATGGCTGCTCTGCCCCGATTCTGGGCACTCACACTGCTCCCATCCAACCCGACTCTCTCTGGTGGCACTTTTGCTGTTTAAAATTCAGGGCAAGGGGCCGGAGCAATAGTACAGCAGGTAGGGCATTTGCCTTGCATGCTGCCGACCCAGGTTCAGCCCCTGGCATCCCATATGGTCCCCAAGCACCGCCAGGAGTAATTCCTGAGCATAGAGCCAGGAGTAACCCCTGAGCAGTGCTGGGTGTGACCCCCCCAAAAATTCAGGGCAGGCCAGTGTGGGGCGCTTTTTCTCTCTGCACGGCTTCCTTTCTCTGGAGCACTGCGGGTCCTGAGGGGGCGGGGCTCGGCCACCCTCAGCACAATGTCTGTCGCATACCTGTGGGCTGGTGCCCAGCACAGTGGGGCCCCCAGCTCCTTTCCCTCATCCTCTTGACAACTCGTGGGGAGCAAGGGAAGGTCACGCGTGTCCATTTAGAGCTGTCTGCGTGGCAGGGCTCACGGAGGGAGGAGGAGGGCGAGCCACTCGAGCGTGCCCAGAAATTTCATGATTTTGCACGTTTACACTCTGAAACGGTTTCACTCGTCCCAAAAAAAGAACGGGGCTTTTGCATGTATGGAAAATGTTTTGCATGGGCGGCATTCTCTCCACTCATCTCTAGACCTTCCTTCCGCCTCCCCACGTTGCTTCTGTCACTTCAATCCCAGCGGTTTTTGAGCCTCTGTTCAGAGCGACTTTCTGGTGCCCGGTGCCCGGGAGGGAACCGGAAACCGTCTGGCTCCTGTGGCGTTTCAGGACCATGTCCTGGGGGAGGCAGGTGGCCAGCAGAGGACAAGTGGACGCCAGCCAGCCGTGCGTGCCGTGGAGAGACGAGGAAGGGAGGGGGCACAGCATGCCCCTGGGAGGAGGGAGGTTGTCCGGGCAGGGAGAGCTTTGAGCTGAAGCCTGAGCTATGCGACAGTGAGATGGGGGCGTGGGGGTGGACATCGCCGGGAAGAGGGGACTCTGTGCGTGGGCCCAGCTTTATGGGGTTCCAGGGAGGGCTGGGCATGATCTCATTGATGTGCTAGAAAGTTCTTTCTGGTCGCTCTCTGGAGAGAGGGTGGGAGGCCCCAGAGAGCTAGAAATTACCAGCACTGGGCAGGGCAGAGAAGTGGCCATGAGAGAAATGTCTGTCTTGAAACAGTCTCTGAACAGCGCCCACAGTGTCTGGTGAGGTAAACAGGGAGCAGGAGAGAGAATCCAGGGAGTGGAAGGCCAGGCCGCTCCGGGATGGGCCGTCTGTGCTCTGTGCACTTCCCAGATGGCTGTGCAAAGGCTGGTCAGGGCCGCGCCTCGTGTCTGGAGCTCATCAAGGCCACCATCCCGGGACAGCTGTGGCGCTGAGGGACCCCCAGGAATGTAGATGCCGCCTCGGGTCCAAGTTTGGTGTAACCAATACCAAAAATGCGAGGTCTTGGGACAGAGAGAGAGAGAGAGAGAGAGAGAGAGGAGAGAGAGAGAGAGAGAGAGAGAGTGCACACACCGTGAGGGGAGAGCCTGCCTTGCACGCGGTCAGTCTGGATTTGTTTCTGACACCCCAGAGGGTCCCCCAAGCTCTTCCGGGAGTGATCCCTGAGCACTGTCAGGTGTGGCCCAGCAACGAATGTGTGAAGTTTCCTCTGAAGGACTCCAGCAAACAGCGGGGGCTAGAAGCGTCTCCTGAGTCAGGAGAGTGGAACCCCAGGTCGCGGGGAGGGGGTGTTTGGAGAAAGGGCAGTGGGGCGTGGGGACCCTTGAATGGGGCTGCGAGGTGTCGCCAGTGCCCCGGGCTTGTGCATTGAAGAAATACCCGCCATGATGGGGCACCTTTGCAGAGAACACTCTGGAACGGGGCTCTGATTCTAGCAGATGTGGCAAAGCTTCTCTTTGGAGAGTAGGGACTTCATTCAGAGACACACAAACTCCGCGGGGCCAGTTCCTTGGCTGGTGGCACCCATGCCCCTTCCTACACTCTGGGGGGGAGCCCCTGGCCTCACCCCTAATCCAGCACTGGCTGTTGTCGGCCACAAATGAAACATGGCAATGTGAGGAGCCTGTGGTGGTTCACTTGGGATTTTCCTGAGCCCGGGCCTCTGGGCTAGCTCATCTGCTTCCTCTTCCTCGCTGACACCCGTGGTCTGGGGGGGCGTCCTGCCATGAATCTATCCGGGGTGTGTCTGAGGCTTCAGGCTGGGCGGCCCCATCATCCGTGGCAGGAAGGCGGCCCCAGCTCTTAGTGAAACTCGGGGTACTTTTACTTTAGGCTCTGCCCGGCCCAGCTCTTAGCCTGGGAAGGCTCTTCCAGCATGTCGCGCGTCCTATGAGGGTCCTTTATGCCTGGGGACCTTGGGGGCCCTGCAGGACGATCGCGTGGGTCCAGCCACAGACAGGCCTGCCAGGGGTTTCCTGTTGCTTCACAGGCCCGCGTCCCTGGAGTCCAAAAATACAATCACGAGAAACCGCCGTGACCCAGTGCCTGCGCCGCTCCCCGTCGGCGCGGGGGTGGCGGGGTAGGGTGGGGGGTCCCGGCGGGCCGCCCCGCCCAGCGCTGCCTCCCTGTCCCCTACCAGGCAGCCACCCGCAGGGCCAAGGCGGCTGGCAGCACCGAGAGGATGAGCAAGTTCCTGCGGCACTTCACCGTGGCGGGGGACGACTACCACACCTGGAACTTCAACTACAAGAAGTGGGAGAATGAGGAGGAGGAAGACGAGGAGGAGCCCTCGACGGCCACGGCGGAGGAGGGCAGAGGGGCCGCCGCCCCCGCCCAGCCTGGGCCCCGGCCCCCAGCACAGTTCAGAACCTCCCTGAGGAAGCTCTTCAGTTCTCACCGCTTTCAGGTAAGGTGGGCCGAGCCCCCCGGGGCCCGAGGCGTGGGCACCCGTCTCTGCCACCACCCCCTCGCTCATGGCGCCCCGCACCCACCCGTCTGTCCCAGCCAGGTCGCCTGTTGTTGAGGGGAAAAAATGAGTCGTGATGAAAAGTCCCCTAAATATCCAGCACCTGTCGACAGACTGCGCGTCCCCGCCAAGGCTGCCCCCCCATGGTGCTGGCTGAGAGCGGCCAAACCCCCAAGACCGCCCCCAGGTCCCCCAGCAGGTGGGAAATGTGCAGAGCACCTCAACCCAGGAGGCCGAGAGCAGACTGGGGTCCCCGCTAGTTGGGGGAGGGCGGGAGGGCTGGAGGGCAGCTTCTGGATGTTTCCCATCTGCAAGGGGTGAGAAGGTTCTGGAACTTGAGCGTGGCAAGGAGCTTGTGAATGGGCTTCATGCCCTTCATGCCACTGAGCTTCATGCCAGCGTCGAGGTGGGGAATTTTATAAGGCAAATCGGTTCACAGCCCCTCAGCAAATCGTCGAAGCAGGAGCCGGGGCCAGGCAGTGGCCCAGCAGGCCGTGGGGGCCCCTGGCACCCACACGTGGCGCCGGCGCTGGCAGCCTGTGCTGTGGGGTGACAGAGAAAGATTGGCCAGGCTCAGCCGCTGCCCAGTCAGGTGCGGGCACCAGCAGGAACAGAAAACGCCCCGTGTGGAAGGACCTGCAGCCAGGCGAGTCCTTGGCTCCATGACTGGGAAGGACAGAGACGGCTGAGCCAGTGACCCCTCCAAGCTGTACCCCCAGACCCTGGCGCCCAGCAGGCGGCATCGCCTTCTCTGCTACCTCTGTCCTGCCCATGGAGCCACTCCTGGGCACGGTGCGCCTCACCCCCCCTCCTCGGTTTCTCTCCCGCGGGCTGACAGGCCGCCTCCCCCCACCCCCACCCCCTCCGTGCCGCCCCCGTGACAGGAGAGGAAAGTTGCTATTAAGCCATCGGGGCTGAAATCCCAAACCCCCAATTTCAGGCGCAGAAGGAAGCAGCCAGCTGCCGGGTGCCCCGGCCGCCCCCTCAAGGAGGAGCCCTCCCCCGCCCCCCCACCCCCTGCTGGGACCCCCCAGGGAGGCTTCTCTTGGGGAACAAGTCGCTTCTTAGCACCTGCTGTTGTTAGGAGGCAAGGGGGTGGGGTGCGGGGGTTTGGTGGGGATGCCCCGGTCATGGGGGGAGTCGCTGGGGGGGGCGGGGGGAGGGGGCTTCCAGAACGGGCCGACGGATGCTGATTCCGAGAAGCAACTTTCCACGTGGCTCGGAGTTGGCCGACACGGAGGCCCAAGTGGAGGCTTGAGGAGGGGCCGTTGAGCTAACGGGTCTGGGGCACCTCGGGAGTGTTCTGCAAGGGAGAAGGCTCTGGAAGGTTCTGCATGGGCCGACAGGAGGCAGGCCAGGCTGGATGTGGGTGGGAGTGGGGATACTGCCCCCGCAGAGGCAGTGCTGGGGCTTTGCGCGCAGAAGCTTCTGGAATCCCTTTTGGGGCTGTGTCTCCTTCTGCTCCCCCGGACGCGAAGTGGGGGGCCCAGCACCAGGGACTGTCTGGGGTTTGGCGGATCCTGAGGGCCCAGGAACAACTTTCCTCGCCTGCTCGCTGTGGCTGGACACCCACCCCTGGGCGCGGAGGCCCCTTCCCGGCAATGCTGAGCCCAGGAGGACTGGGGGGGTGACTAGGATGGGGTGAGGGACAGGGAGTCTCCTCCCAACCCCGCCAGCTGTTCTGCCCTGGGCATTTCGGCTAACTCGGCTTCCCAAATCCTCAGCATTTTTTTTAGTGTTAATTTTTTACTCTATTGAATTGCCCTGAGATAGAGCATTAAAAAGCTGTTCATGATTGGGTTTCAGTCATAGAATGTTCCAGCAACACCCATCCTTTCACCAGTGTAATTTGCCAACACCAGTGTCGCCAGTTTTCCTCTCCCCCTGCCCCCAACCCTCTCCCCAACACACAACCCAACCTGTCTGTATGGCAGGCACATCTCTCTCTTTCTTTCTTTCTCTCTCTCTCTCTCGGCATTACGGTTTGCAATACAGATGCTGAAAGGTTATCATTATATCCCTTTACCTACTTTCAACACTCAATTCTTGTCCAGAGTGATCATTTCCAACTACTATTTCATACTGGACCCTCCTCTGTCCTATCTACCTTCCACCCCTGACACCCTTGTCCATTTTCCCTGGCCTTGGATATTAGTTTCATACTTTTTTTTTATATCCCATAAATAAATGCAGACATTCTCTGTCTTGTCCCTCCTTCTGACTCATTTCACTCAGCACAACTCCATTTATAGGCAAATTTCATGACCTCATTTTTTCCTAACAGCTGCGTAATATTCCATTGTGTAGATGTACCATAATTTCTTCATCCATTTATCTGTTCTCGGGCACTTAGGTTGTTTCCGGCTTCTGGCTATTGCGAATAGCGTGCAGTGAACATAGAAGTACAGATGGCACTTCTGCTGTGTGGTTTTGGACCCCCAGGGTAACAAATCCTCGGCATGTTGGTCAGAAAAACTGAATAGGGCTGGCAATGTGGATTTAATTGCTGCAATAATTAGTTATAGCTTGAAATTGGCAGGAGGTGGGGGAGGGGGTCCTTCCACATAGGCTGAGGGGTGATCGTGCCAGGCCTCCTGTCTCGGTGCCTGGGACCCAGGTTTGATGCCTGTGAGGGAGTTGGTTGGTTCTGCTGTGAGCTGGCAAGTCCAGGGCCTCAGAGACCTGTTGCAGAACAGGGTTTGCCATTTTGTGACTTTCCTTCGGGTGAGATCTATGTAACTAATCATTTCAAAGTGAGTAGTTCAGTGACATCTAGTGCGTTCACAGGGTGGTCTCGCTATCCCATCACTCCTTAGTTGAGAAAAATTTTCACATCCCATAGGCTGCCCTGGAACCCCGAACCAGTTACGCCTTAGCCTCTGTATCTCAGTGGATTCGCCTGTTCTGCTCATCAGCCAAGTCACAGACCCTCTATCAGCCAAGTCACAGACCCTCTGCTCTGTCGGATTCTTTCCCGGACAGCCGGTCACCAGGGTGCCTCCCCTTCACGGCCCCTTCCCGGCACAGTCCGTTTCTAATACTCCCTGTCTTGGTATTAAGAAGCTCTCAGCTCCCAGGGCCAGAGCGATAGCACAGTGGGTAGTGCTTGCATGCGGCCGACCTGGGTTCAATCCCCAGCATCCCATAGGGTCCCCCAAGCACCGCCAGGAGTAATTCCTGAGTGCAAAGCCAGGAGTAACCCCTGAGCATTGCTGGGAGTGACCCAAAAAGAAAAAAAAAAGAAGCTCTCAGCTCCCTCGGGCTCCTCAGACCAAGGATGAAGGATGAAAGGGGACAGTCACTCGAGGACTGAACCTCTCTCAGGCCCCTGGGTGTGGAGAGATGTGAAACTTCATTCCGAAGCAGCTTACCTCAAGTTTCATAGCAGACCCCCGCATCAGATGCTTTATTAGACCCCCGCATCAGATGCTTTATTTAGTTATCTTTTTGCACCCTACCCCACCCCCCCACACACATTTATTTATTTGAATGCTGGGTTTACAAAATTGTTCATGGTGATTTGTTCCAGGCATTCAATATTCCAACTCCAAACCCACCACCACCGTCACCTTCCCTCCACCACTGTCTCCATTTTCCCAGCCACCCCTCAAGCCTGCCTCCGTAGCAGGCCCACAGTAACTTATTTTATATTGCTTGTTACTAATAAATTGCTAAGAGAATGATCAAAAAATATCTCCTTAAAGAAAACTAGTGAAAATTGTTGTATCTCACCATGGGGACATCAAGTCTTTGTCGGAGGGATTACTAAGATGTTACAAGTTAAGCCTTCTGTGTTAGTTTTTTGGTTAGTGAAACTGGTTGGCTTCTGCGTTACATCCCATCCAATCTGATGTGCCCCGACTGGGATGTCAGTGTCATAGAGTTTGGAGATGTCACATGGCAGTGAATGTAGCTGTTGCACTCCAGGGAAGCCAGAATGTTTAACTGGATGGTTTAACTCCAGCTGGAGTTAAATTTTTGTTTTTTGGGTTACACCCAGCGATACTCCAAAGTTACTCCTGCCTCTGCACTCAGGAATTAGTCCTGGCAGTGCTCAGGTGACCATATGGGATGCCGGAGATTGAAACTAGGTTGGCCACGTGCAAGGCAAACACCCTCTCCAACCCAACTACTGATCCAACCCCCGGAGTAAAATTTTTTGGTTTTTTTCTTTTTTTTGCTTTTTGGGTCACACCTGGTGATGCTCAGGGGTTACTCCTGGTTCATGTACTCAGGAATTACTCACGGCAGTGCTCAAAGGACCATATGGGATG
Source organism: Sorex fumeus (assembly GCF_029834395.1). Lineage (NCBI taxonomy): Eukaryota > Metazoa > Chordata > Mammalia > Eulipotyphla > Soricidae > Sorex > Sorex fumeus. The sequence goes on along the minus strand of NW_026606212.1, from coordinate 2,034,016 downwards.
CTGGGAATCGAACCCGAGTCAGCCGCGTGCAAGGCAAACATCCAACCAGCTGTGCTATCGCTCCAGCACCTGGAGTTAAATTTTTAACTGGGCAGCAGCTTCGGGTGTGGGTGTGACTGTCAGGGCTTCCAGAGGTGCAGGCAGGTGGGTGGAGGTATCCTGTCTCAACCCCGAGAAGGCCTTGAGCTCTCAGTCATAGGAACCCGTGCACCTGAATTTTGGCAGGTTGAGTTCTCTGTAGGCTCAGTCCTGAGGTAATGGAGTCTGGCCAGAGGCATGGCGGCCACTTTGGAGTGTAGGAGCAAGTGACTGCTGGGGCTTTGTTTGGGCAGGCACTGACGTTGAGAGTGCCCTGGAGGTCTCAGCCAGGGACTGGTGTCAAAGAAATTTTTGTGGCTAGTAGATGTCTTCCAAGATTTACTTATGATTCTCCGGAACAAGGCCAGTAGGTGAGCTTCCATGGCAGCTAGTTGGTTGGTGGGAGCTTTGATCGCTGCCACAATCAGCCACAGTTCGGGATGGTCACAAGGCGAAGGAGGCCATACTCGGACTGAGCCGTTTTGTCTCAGCCTGAACTGCTGACACTGGCAGACCACGGCTGATTGATTGCGAGGGTCAGATTCCCCCTCCTGGGAACCTAAGAGACACGGCCTGGAGAAGAAATGATGGTCCAGAGTGGCTGAGGCCAGCGAGGAGACACGCTGTGAACCCCCCCCCCCCCGAATGCCTCAGTGCTGCTGCCTCTCTGGCTGCCAGACCACTGTGCGACCCTCGCTGACCCCAGCCAGGCCCCCACATCTCCCTCCACCCCCGGTTATGGAGCCTGCACGCCCCTCCCCCACCATGGCAATTCCCCTCCCTTGCAGAACCCCAGCCCTCTGCACCCAAAGGGACCGCCCTGCCGCTGGCAAGCTGTTCTGTGCAGGGTGGGCATCTCTGCCGCCCGAGTACCCAAGGCGGCCAGGCTTCGAGTTCCTTTCCCGATGGCACTCTGAGGCTGAGCGTTTCCAGCTCTTCAACTGTGCACTTGCTCTAGGCGTGAGACAGCCCCAGACATAGAAAAGGGGAAACTCTGGGGGAACTTGTTGTTCTTGGTTTTGCCACAAGAGCTGACTGGTTTGGTTTGAGAGTGAGAAGGAGCTGGTCAGCTGAAAGGCCCCTGTGGGGTCAGGCAACCCTGGCACGGGTGGTGGGTGGAGATGACCTGGTGGTCCTCATGCCCCCCCTTGGCCCGCAGGTCATCATCATCTGCCTGGTGGTTCTGGACGCGCTGCTGGTGCTCGCCGAGCTCATCCTGGACCTGAAGATCATCCAGCCCGACAGGAACAACTATGCTGCCAGGGTAAAGTGTCCGCCCTGAGCTGGGGCAGTGGGGGGAGAAGCACGACCTGGCTGGGGGGCTCGCGAGGTACTTCTAGTCCCTGAGCAGAGAAAACGCTTCCGCCCGTGCACGCGGGAAGTCGCCACAGCGGATGCGTCCCTGAGAGCTCATGTCACCCGGCTCTCCTGGCCCAGGTTCTTGGGGATCCCCACCTGCTCCCCATCCACACTGACTGCCCGCGCCAGTCCTGGACACTCTCCCAAGAGTGGCAGGTGCCCCCAAACAGACCTCATGGCCAGCAGCAGCACCGTGGGAAGTTGGGTCTCGAAGCAGCTGCCGCACTGCCTTTGGACAACGGAATTCTCCTTTGATTCTGGGGCTCCCGTTTCAGAGTCCCGCTCCTCCCTGCCGCCCAACTCCGCTCTCCACACGCCCAGGGAAACGCCCTGTTGTACTGGCTCTCGTGCCTTCTCGCTTCTTTTTATGACTTTTTCTATACTTCTCTTGACATCCTTTAACACCTAAATATTTAGCTCTTTTTTTTTCTTTTTGGGTTACACCAAGCAATGGCCAGGGGTTACTCCTGGCTCTGTACTCAGGAATTACTCCTGGTGGTGCTCAGGGGACCATATGGGATGTCGGGGATTGAACCCTGGTAGGCTGGGGACAAGGCAAGCACCCTACCTGCTGTACTACCACTCCATACCAACACCTAAATATTTGTGTCTGGCCATTTCAAAGTCAGACATCAAGGCACTGCGCTCCTAAATACTTCGGTGTGTCTAAGAACCATAATTACCTCTGATGTTCTCATAAAAAAAATCAATATCCCCAGTTAAAGTCAGTAACAGCCTGCTTGTATTCTAATTTCCTCATTTGTCCCAAGAATGTCTTTTTAATTTTATTTATTTATTTAACTTTATTTTGCATTTTGGGTCACACCCAGCGATGCACAGGGGTTACTCCTGGCCATGCTCGGGGGACCATATGGGATGTTGGGAATCGAACCCGGGTCGGGCCGTGTGCAAGGCAAATGCCCTACCCGCTGTGCTATCACTCCGGCCCCCTTAATTTTATTTTTTATTTACTTATTTGGCTTTTTGGGGCCACACCCAGTGGCACTCCTGATTCTTCACTTGGGAATCATTCCCGGCAGTGCTGGGGTATCCTAGGGGATGCCAGGGATTGAACCTGGGTTGGCTGCATACAAAGCAAATGCCCTACCTGCTGTATTTTGCTCTGGTCCCAAGAATGCCTTTTTTAAAAAAGAGGGTGAGACCACACTGTGCTTAGGGGGCCAGGGTCACTCCCAGTTGTGCTTGGGGGCCACCAGCCCATACCGAGTCCAGGCGGGCTGTGCTTGGGACCACACTCAAATGTGTTCCTGGGGGCTGTGCAGAGAGAGGGCCCCCTGCACTCTTTCCCCGCCCCTCAGTGTGTCTGTACATTCTCCCTGCCTGACTGCACCCGTAGGGGTAGGGTGCGCTCGTGCCTTCTCGCCCCACTTCCCCCCAACACCTGGGGGCTGGTGTCCTTTTATTAAGAAAAACCTCCGCGTGGTGAGTGGAGCCCATGCATGTATGTCTTCCTGCCCTGTGGGTTCTTCCGCGCTTCACTGTTCGCACTCACGGTCACGGTGCCCGTACTGACAGCTGAGTCCTGTGTGCAAGTCCCTGGCCAGCTTCCTGCTGCCTCTGGATGTCCCCACTGACTGTCCTTCCCTGTCCCTGCCCAGAAAGGTCCCTTTTGTTAAGATCGCTCTCTGCAAAGCAAGAGGTGGAAACTCGTTCCACTCACTGGTGATGGTTTCTGGCCAGAGCCTGCGGTCAGCTGCTGGGTCAGTCTCCAGTCTTTTGTTCCGCAGCCCCTGGTGGCTGGGACTCTCCTCACGGGCATCTGTGCCTGCCTGAGCTCCAGCTGCGGGATTTGCTCCTCTGGGCAGAACCGCGAGGCCCAGCACCTGGTGAATTTGCTGTCTTAGCCCTGGCCCGCCCCCTCACTCGGCCCAGCTGCCGTGGGGACCAGCCGGGCCTCTCACCGTGACTCCTGTCCCTGCAGGTGTTCCACTACCTGAGCATCGCCATCCTGACCCTTTTCATGATGGAGATTTTCTTCAAAATATTCGTCTTCCGCCTCGAGTTCTTCCACCACAAGTTTGAGATCCTGGACACCATCGTGGTGGTGGTGTCCTTTGTCCTGGACATCGTCCTCGTGTTCTGGGAGCACGAGTTTGAGGCCCTCAGTCTGCTCATCCTGCTGCGGCTGTGGCGGGTGGCACGGATCGTTAATGGTAGGTGCCCTGCGTCCGGGGGTGGCGGGGGGGGCTGTTCCAGGATGGGGCGCCCTCCAGCCGCGCCCCCTCAGGGACCCTCGGGGAGAGGCAGGGCTGCTTGCGCATGCGTATCAGGAGGCCTTGCGCACCTGCATCGTGAAAGGGACCTGGAGGGACTGGAGAAACAGTTCAGCGGGGAGGGCACTGGCCGTGCACACAGCTGACCCGGGTTCAATACCCAGCACCCCATAATCCCCCGAGCACCTCCCAGAGTAATTTCTGAGTAACTCTGAGCATTGCCAGATGTGGCCCCCAAAACAAAAGAAAAACAAAGGGAACTGGAAAGCAGAGACTGATACATGGTCCCCTCCTGGCTTGGTTCCCATGTCTCCCGTTTCTGATTGGGGTTTCCTTAGCATGTGTTCACAAACCCCATCACTCCTCAGGACGGGCCCGTCCCAATGGGGTGCCAGTCAGCTTCTCCGCTCAGAAGCCACGCATGCTGAGGCACGTGCCTTCTGAGGACGTGCCGCTTTCCTGGGATCACCTGTTCACCTGTTGACCGTGAACGGCTGCTTTACCACCCTCCGCGGGAAGTCCTATCCCCAGCACAGCCCCTGCGGGAGCCAGGACAAGCTGGCTTCACGTGGACAGAGGGTCCCTGGTTATTTAAACGTCCCCAGTGCACTGGACCGGTCAGGGTTGCTAGAATGCTGTGAACCTGCTGAGTCAGTCATTTTTGTTGGGGAAGGGGTGCTTCCGGGGGCACCCTTTCTGCCAGGAGTTTCAGTGTGACAGCTTGATGGTGCGGTGTGGTGATGGCCTGATGCTCGGGGCCCATAAAGGCCATCCAGGCAGTACCCAAGGGACCCCAGGCTATACCTGGCAGAGTTCAAGGGGCTGCACGGTGCCGGGACTGAGCTGGGATGGGCCACCTGTGAGGCGGGCTTCAGGCCGCTGTTTGCTCTGTCCCATCAGAAAGCTCAGGGACACACACACACACACACACACACACACACACACACACACACGGCTGCATCCTGCGTACGAGCTCACATATTTTGATTTCTGCATTCATGGCCACATGTTTGTGGTGTGCCAGTCATGCGGCATTGTGATGCCAGGGCTCCCAGTGGCAGTGCCACCGTGCCAGGGCAGTGCTGGGGACCCAGCTCGGGGTCTCGTGTGGCAGGGCAGATGCTTTGCCATCAGGCTGTGCTTGGGCCAGTGTTTCTTGGTCTTACCTTGACCGTGGCGTCCTTCTGACCTTCCTACACCCTCTCCATTTTACCAGCAGCCCCCTAGCCTCTTGTTGTGACCCCTCAATTAACCTTCAGGGAGGCTTCAGTCCCCCTGAGAAATGTGCCTGGGCCTCTTCAGTTTATTTGGGGGGGGTGGCGGCATGCGGGGGGTTGTGCCACACCTGGAGGATTACTCCTGGCAGGCTCTGGGGACCATATGGGGTGCTGGGAATCAAACCCAGGTTGGCTGCTTGCAAGATAAGCACTGTCCTACCCTCATGCTCCAAGGCCACCCCCTTTGGTTTTCTTAGAGAGGTGGAGAAACTGGGAGGCAGAGAGCGAGCACAGGAGTTAGATGTTTGCCTCGCACACAGCCGGCCCATTCCAAGTCTGGCAGCGCATATGGTGCTCTGAGCACTGCCAGGAGTAAGCCCTGAGCACCACTGGGTGTGGCCCCAAAACAAACCAAAAAAGGAGTGTGGTGAGAGGTGTGGGGTTTTTCTGCAGTGCTCCCAGGCTGACCTGGGACCCGCACATTAAGGCCTGTGCAGCACCCTTGGGTGCTATCTGGAGAGACGGTGGGTCTGTTCTTCCTGGCAGACACCCAGGTTCCCGCCCGCTGCCCCCCAGTGTGCGCCCTACCAGTGAGGGGCGTGTCTCCTTGGCGGTGGGCTATGTAATGCTCTGGGGTCTCTCTGGGCCCTCAGGCCCTGTAGCACACTCATTTGGGTCCTGTGGCTCCTAGTAAAGTGCTCATGCTGATTATCTCATTCATCGGACAGGAAAAGGCGCTGTCTGACTGAGATAGATAAACTAGTGATTATAAGTCTCTTTTGAACTCATTACCCCACTGTGAAACTTCCATTTCTTAACCCCCTCCACCAAAACAAAAAACAAAACACAACAGAGGTGTAAGACTTGTCCATTTCCTTTGTCTCAGCGTGGCAGGGCTGGGGAGGCTGGTCGATGGCTGTTACTGTGCCACTGACAAACCTTTTTTTGTTTTGCTTTCTGGGACACACCCGGCGATGCTCAGGGACTCTTCCTGGCTCTGCACTCAGGAATTACTGCTGGCGGTGCTGGGGGACCATATGGGATGCCTGGGATGGAACCTGGGTCAGCCGTGTGCAAGGCCAACGCCCCACCCAGGCGTGTTATGTGTGGGGCGTATTATGTGTGCTATCTCTCTGGCCCCACCACTGTCAAACTTCATGCGACACGGATGGGCTGGGCCGCCCAAAACCACAGCAGCCAGCCACGAAGGCACGCATGCATGTAGATGCCAGGGGCCGCCGCGCTCACGCCTTCTTGGGGAGGGACAGGCAGCTCTGGGCAGCATGAGCATTTGGGGGCCATCCAGTGAGGCCCAGACCCCAGACCTTCGTCTGTCGAGGTCTCCTTTTGGCTTGACACTGTGAGGCTGCAGCTGCGGGGGAAGGAAGGGTCCCAGCCCACTCTGGGCGCCCCGTCGGCCCGTGTGCAAGTGGTACACAGCTGCCAAGCACCGGTGCTGGGAGGAACGAGGGTGGCAGGCAGGGGCTGCGCACATGGCAGGTCAGGGATCTTTTTATTTTTTGGTTTGGGGGCCACACCTGGCAGTGCTCAGGGGTGACTTCTGGCTCTGCACTCTGGAATCTGCTTGGGGGACGGCACAGGATACCGGGTCAGCAGCTTGCCAGACAAGCGCCCTGCCCGCCATCCTGTCTCTCCAGCCCCAAGGACCATCTCGGGGCTCTCCCAGCCTGAGCAGCCAGAGAAGCGTTTGGCTCAGCGCGGCCATGACCTTCCACACCAGATGCCTTGGCGATGGCTCTTCCCTGGGGGGAACATCTGACGGGAAGCCAGGTTCTCTTTCCAGAGCTGAGACCCAGGCCTCTTTTCCAGGGATAATCATCTCCGTTAAGACGCGCTCAGAACGGCAACTGCTCCGGTTAAGGCAGCTGAATGCGCAGCTGGCGGCCAAGATTCAACACCTCGAGTTCAGCTGCACAGAGAAGGTAATCAGAGTCCTGGGGGATGCCCATCGGTCACCAGGCCTGGCGCCCCTGGTCCTTTCAGTCAGAGCCCAGGGGTCACCTCCTTCCCAAGCGTCTCACCAGGCCCCAGGGTACCCCAGGTCTCGCGGCCACGGCTCACAGTTTGGGCCTTCCTCTACTCTTGTACCAACAGGAGCAAGAAATTGAGCGGCTGAACCAGTTGCTGAGACAGCATGGGCTGGTGGGCGACGTGAGCTAGGCACCCGGCCTCCTGGCGTGGCTCCCGCGGGGACAGGCCTCTGGAAGGCCCGAGCTCCTCTCTGGCTGGGAGAGTTCCCCGTCCCGCACCCGAAACCCTGCGTCTCGTTCAACACTTGACTCTTGCTTCAAGCTGAACAAAGCTGGCCGGTGACTTAGCCGCGACTCTGAGCTCGTCCCACCAACTGCTTCTCGAACTTTCAGGTCTTGTCCCTGGAAAGGAGAGAGAAAGGACCACTCCCTTGGCCTCCAGCCCACTGTGGACACCTTGATCCCGCCCCGCTCGCCTCCCCAGGGCCGGGGTTCCCAGCTGGGGCCCCTCCTCTCCCTCTGGCATCCTCCAGCTTCTAGCTGGCTCCACCCAGTTCTGCCCCCTGACAACATTTTTCTCAATTACCGTCCAATTAACATATAAATAAGCCCTCTCCTTCCCAGGGGCCCTCCTACTAGATTCTTCCCAGCTTCAGCTGCTCTGCGGGTCCCTGGCCAGCCTCCCGTGGGAGAGCCAGCTAGCTTCAGCGCCTGGCAGAGACGCGGCAATTAGCCCAGACTCCACTATAATTAACGTGGCATTTGGGGAAAGAGCCCTCAGGAGGTCTCGTGTGCGCACGATTTCCTGCCATAGTTGCTATTTTTATACGCAAGCAAGACCTGAAAAGGAAAGAAAACCTGAACTACAAACAATGACTTTTTTTTTTTTTAAATAACTCACATCAAGGAGGCGATGGATAAACGGGATAAACCCGCAGAGCCTGCACCAGTTCAGGGCTGTTCTCAGCCTTCTCAAAGGCGCCACCTGGTTTCCACTTCGGTGGAGAGTAGCAGAATCAAAGATGCCCCAGACCATAAAAAGTCAAACCCAAAAGAATAAAATTTCCAAAAGGTAAAAAGGAGGGAATGCGTGGCTCGAGGAGGCCGTCTGCTTTGGGGGCAGCCTCTCCGGGGGGCCTTGGGGCCCTTACACCGTTGAGGGGTGGGGGGCTTACGTCAGACAAACGGGAAGAAGAAGTCAAAAGGCAGCTTGGCGTTGATGGTGGGCCGAGCCCGGTAGCCCGCCTCTGCCGGGGCCGACACGTCCACAAAGGTGACCGCCGTGGAAATAAGAATTGTCCTCTCAGCGCCGGGGCTGGTCTGAAAGAAGAAGCCGAGTCAGCAGCCTCGCCTGTCTGTCAGCAGAAACGAGCCACCTTCTCCCAGACAGCCGGTCACCCGCCGACCCAATGGCCATGTGACACTCATTCAGCCACTAACAGGGCTAAGAGATATGATTTTTTTTTTCCAAAAAATACAAGTTTTACTCAGGTGGTTCTAATCAATCAATACATCAATAGCAACCTCACCTCAATTTTCACGTGTGAATTTTAAGATCAAATCCAAGTAAGACGCGTGTGAAAGGAACCACTATCAGTAAAGTTTCTGTTCTCTAGAAGAGGACTGCTATTTCCATTTTAATCTTTATCACAAATAAACCTCACCTATCACACTTGAGTTTCACCTGGACTTATTTTTCCTTTGCTGGGGTTCGGGGCCACACCCACCAGCAGTGCTCGGGGCTTGGGTGGCTCTTGGGAGTAAAGCCAAGGACTGAACTTGGGGCTCCAGGCTTACCTTGAGCGCGGATGAGATCAAGGTCGCAGTCACGTTTACTATCTTGGCCTGCGGGTTCAGTAAGGAGCCGTATTTAGTCCATTTCACTTCCAGAACCAAAGCCACTGGGAGCTGGCAGGAGTCCTGCAAAGCAAAACGCCATTCATCATCTTGAAAGTTACGCAACCTCGAGTCAAATTTTATCGGCACTTCAGAGTTTTAATTACAAAAATGTTTCACATATTACAAAATGTCCTGAACAAGAGAATGAATAGAGGTTGGGGTGAACACAGCTTAGACAGCGAGGATTTTAAAACACCGATTGCTCCAAATACTTGAAGAGTTGTCGAGTCTCCCCAGCCTCCTGTCGAAGGCCCAGCACTACCTGGCTCTTGGGGTCACCCAGTGCCTGGCTGTGGCGCCTTCAGGGCCTTCGCTGCTCTGTCCATCTACATCTACCCCTAGATCCTTTGGCGGGTAACTGGCACTGGGCAAGGAGAAGGGTGAGAGTGGTTGGCACCCACAGAAATTAAACCTGTTCATCTCATTCAAATGTGCTTAGAGAAAAGCCAAGTACTCCCTTTTCAGTGACCTGACAGCTTCGGCTGGCAGTCGAGAGGACACAGGCGTACAGTGGGGCCCTTGGCTTGTCAGCTCCTGTCCGTGGCGCTGAGGGAGTTGTTTGGCCAGCCAGGACAGGGGGCAGGGGGTCCTCCAGCCAAGCTTTCCTCCTGCCTGCATCTCTGCGGGGGCCAGAGGAAACCGCTAAGGCTCTGCCACAGGTAGGAGTATCCCACTCACATTACTCTACTCTTGTGTACGTTTCAGGTTTTGCCCTAACAAGTGTTTTAAAATCCATCTTTTGGAAAAAGGCAAAGCCAGCAGTCTGCTAAATTTGGTGCCGGCCCCAGAGGCCCTGCTGGCTGGGAGCTGTGTGGGTGGAAACTTGCGGCTACTACAGCAGACGGCCCACACTCAGACGCCCTGTGCCGGCGCCTACCTGGGTTTCCCGGAGGGTGGGCACCCACCCCACCCCAGGCCTCTGAGCATCCACACGGCCACCTCTGCTAGCCTCCGGTTCCCCAGGGAGTAATAACCAGGTGTCTTCCCCCATCTCCAGTCCCTCTCGGCTGAGGCGGCAGAGCTGAGCAGCAGGAACTGAGTCACCACGGGGGTCTGCGGGGCTCAGTGGGGAGGGCGGCTGGGCGCTGGGGAGCTAGTGCTCACCCCATTGTCCTGGTGTCTATATGTGGCACGCAGACAATGAGGCCTGAGGAAACGGTGGTGGCAGAGGAGCTGGGGTCACAGGAGATGAGCGCTCGCCTCTGAGGGCTGGCTCACACTCTGCCCCGAAGACAAAAGGCCAAGGTGCGCCTTGGGGCACGTGGCTCAGGGCCGAGCGTCAGCTTCTGCTCCACTGAGAGCAACTTTGGGATGGAGGCGCTGGTGTGAGGGGACAGCCCATGTGGGTGGCAGGAGGCCCCCTCGGGGGACAGCCCGGACGCTCAGCCGCCAGACAGTGCGGGGGGCAGCGTGCCCGCCCCACCACCGGGCACCACGAGGAGCACCTCGCCGGCAGTCCCGGCTCAGCCCTGAGTCCCCCCGTCCATTCACAGGAAATAGTCAAACCCTGAGTCAGGGTCACCTTGGGGAGACCAGTGCTTACCTTCAGGGTGGGCGCCTGAGTGACGACGTGGACGGGCACCCAGTCCAGCACATCCTGGGCTTGCGAGTTTCCGAAAGGAGCCACGTAATCCGGGAAGCTGCGGCCCCACAGCAGGCTCCGGACCTGCCGCGCCGCCAGCTGACAGGTGACCGTGCCGGCCAGCCTGGGTAGAGGACAGGGACCTCAGCCGGAGCCCACCAGCTCTTTGCCTGCCTGCCTTCCTTCCTTCCTTTTTTTTTGGGCCTTTTGGGTCACACCCGACGATGCTCAGGGGTTCCTCCTGGCTCTGCACTCAGCAATTACTCCTGGCGGTACTTGGGGGACCATAGGGGATGCTGGGGATGGAACCCGGGTCGACCGCATGCACGGCAAACACCCTCCCTGCTGTACTATCGCTCCAGCCCCATCCTTCCTTCTTTTCTTTTCTTCCCTTTTTGCTTTTTTTGGGCCACACCCAGTGGTGCTCAGGACTTACTCCTGGCTCTGCACTCACCGATCACTCCTGGCAGGTTCGGGGGCCCATCTGGGGTGCCAGGGATCAAACCCAGGTCAGCAGTGTGCAAGGCAAACGCCCTCCCCGCTGTACTATCTCTCCAGCCCGGTTTTAAACTTTGTTGTTCCCCAAACATACTGACACAGGTCTATCCTGTCCTTGTGCAAACATATTCTTTTGAGGAATTCTTGTCTCACATAAGGGGACAGGGTCACTAATTTATCACAGTGGAAGTTCAATTATTCACAAAAACCCTAAACCACAAAGTAGCATTATATGCCTCTAACTTAGAGATTCGGAGGTAAATTTCCCCATAATCAGCTGTAAGAATTGAAAATTATTGCCTCTTGAGAGGGGAAATGAAGGTAGGAACTGGATCAGTGGATGTTTCCAGTAAGTCCTGCATAGCTACTTGATTTTTCATATTTTGGTACAAGTTCGATAATATAAAGGTTGACTTTTTTTTTTTTTTTTGCTTTTTGGGTCACACCTGGCGATGCACTCAGGAGTTACTCCTGGCAGTGCTCAGGGGACCATATGGGATGCTGGGAGTCGAACCCGGGTTGGCCGCATGCAAGGCAAACGCCCTACCCGCTGTGCTATCTCTCCAGCCCCAAAGGTTGACTTTTTTTTTTTTTTTTTGCGTTTTTGGGTCACACCCGGCGATGCTCAGGGGTTACTCCTGGCTCATGCATCAGGAATTACTCCTGGCGGTGCTCGGGGGACCATATGGGATGCTGGGAATCGAACCCGGGTCGGCCATATTGGCTGGGTGCAAGGCAAACACCCTACCCGCTGTGCTATTGCTCCAGCCCCCCAAAGGTTGACTTTTGAGTTGCGTTCAAGTTTCCTTTCCTGGTTTGTCGTGCTGTGGATGTTAAAATTCAGACACGGTGGCGCTGGAGAGACGTTGCGCAGGCAGGTCAATAGGCAAACAGACCCCTGCCATGTTCAGCCAAGGCGGGTGCCAGCCCCTCACCCCAAAACCCATTCGGAGTGATTCCTGAGCACAGAGCCAGGAGTAAGTTCTGACTAATGCCTGGTGTGACCCAAACACTGAAAAAGAAAAATTGAGACATAAAGGAATGACTTTCAAGGGAGATATTTTTGCAGTGAATCCAAGTGTTATGCAACCTTAAAAACCAAAGTTTTAAGATTTTCACTCTGCAGTATTTGATTCAAATGGTTGTAATACTTTTTCCCTGAATCATTACCAATGGCATAGCAGTGAAAATGAGAGAATCAGGAGCCCAAAAAATCAACATCACAATAAGGTGTGTTACTATTGCTTTTGCTTTACTCTTCCTGTTTTTGCTTGGAGGCCACACCACCACTTAGGGGCTACTCCTCGCTCTGTTGCCACCTGAGGTGCTCCAGGGATCGTGCTCAGCCTGGTGCACTCGTCCTGTGGCCCCAAGGTCCCCCGCCCTTCTCTGCTATGAGGACACGGTTGTTCCTGCTGCTGTGACCGTGAGGAAAGACAGGCCACATGGTGCCTTCCTGCCGATCCAAAGGGTCAGTTCAAAGGGGAAGGGTAGGGACCTTTGTTTTCTGATCTCACAAATGAAACAAATTCTCACAAATGAAACAAATCACTTGCTTACCTTAGTTTACAGCCAGTTTGCATATTGTAGCCAAATAAGACGGGGGTTCGCGTCCCCTCCACTGCTAAGCAGTCTTGCTCAGCCGTGCTACGAAGGACAGTAAGTTGTTCATATCTATTTGTGGTCTGAATGATCCCGGACATGTGAAAAAGTTAAGGAACTTCTGGCGATCATTTTTAGCAAATTATTCATAGCAAGCAATACAAAATAAAACACTTAGGGCCTGGCAGGCTTCGGTGGTTGGAAAAACTCGAAATATTGCTCGTGGAAAGTGTCATGGTGGTGGGATTGGTGTAGGAATACGAAATGCAATAAATTTATTGTGAACAACTTTATAAAAATAAAATTTTTTTAAAAATTAAGAAATAAACAAGTGCCTGGTCCCAAAGCAGCCTGAAGCTCAGAAGACAGACAGTCCAGGGAGACAGAGCTGCGGTGACAGGAGGCACAAGGCCCTTGTCTGGGTCTTTGGGATTCTGCCAGCTGTTTCCCAGGGAAAACACTGCATCATCCTCCTAGGAGAGCTGCATAAGAAACATGCTAGAATACAGCACTCTGAGTTTCAAAAATCACAAAGTTTCTTTTAGGACTCTTTGTTTTAAGCATGCGAGTAAACGTGTCTAGTGCCTCAATGTTTTTTGTCTTGAGATTTTCCTTTTAAAATGCTGACATTTTGGGCCAGAGTGGTAGCACAGCGGGTAGGGCATTTGCCTTGCATGCGGCCGACCCGGGTTCGATCCCCGGCATCCCATATGGTCCCCTGAGCACTACAGGAGTAATTCCTGAGCGCAAAGCCAGGAGTAACCCCTGAGTATTGCTGGGTGTGACCCAAAAAGGAAAAAAATAAAAATAATAAATAAATAAATAAATAAATAGGGCTGGAGTGATAGCACAGCGGGTAGGGCATTTGCCTTGCACATGGCCGACCCGGGTTCGATTCCCACCATCCCATATGGTCCCCTGGGTACTGCCAGGGGTAATTCCTGACTGCATGAGCCAGTAGTAACCCCTGTGTATTGCCGGGTGTGACCCAAAAAGAATAAATAAATAAATAAATAAAATGCTGACATTTCCCCCAAGCTGTGCTGATTCAAGCCAACTGCTGGTCTGGTGGCCCACCCTTGCCCAGCGGGCACCCCCGCCCACTGGAGGGCTCCAGCCCGCTCTGGCCAGGCTGTCCCCCAGCCCGCATAGTCCAGTGCCCTGGGGAGAAGCTCTGGCCAGGCTGGTCCTTCAGCCACAGAGCTCAGGGCCCCACCGCGCATGGCCGGGTACCAACCTGCCCCACAAACCCCAAAGGATACCCCCGCTGCGGCCGAAATCCAGCGACTAGTGGGAGCCCCACCACATAACCTGGGTTGCCGCTGAGAGGAACGGGCTTTGTGGCTTGCTGAAAAACAATGTAGAAAGACCCCAAATCATCCCGTCTCCAGAAGGAAGAGACAGAGAAAATGAAAAGCGCTTCATAATCAAATCTGGGATTGCCAGCCCCTGAAAGCATTTCTCCCCCTACTCAGAACTATAAATAATTCCGCTGCGCGTGGGCGTACATCAGACTGTCAGAGAAAGAGCTCACGAGGACGAGAATATTCCACCCAAAGGAAGGACCCAGCCCCCGTGGCGGCCCGAGGCTGCTGGGCCTTGGTAAGTGAACACGCTTTGAAACTGGAGCTGGTGTTTTCCCGAGAAGCTATGCTACGTTCTTCCCTGGCGGTGACCGAACATACCTGGATAAAGTGAATGTTAAATTTTTGCTGGAGAGGCATCTGGGCGCTGCTCACGGTCCCCAGGAGGAGGGAGAGTGCAGCATTCGTTACCTCTCCCGCGGGGGAATACGTGAGGCTGTATTTCACCTGCGAACAGACGGTGCTTGAGACAACCCTGGTCCCTGGCGTGTCCGGGAGGGGACAGCCCACTGCAGAGGCAAGCCCGCCCCCCTTCCCCCACTTGCTGAAGTGTTTCTGTCCTGCCGAGTCTGATGCGGAAGGTGGAACTTGCCCCCTGGGGATAGAGGGTCACCTGCCTCATCTGCTGGGGCGGCTGGCCTGCGCACAGTGGGACCAGCCTGCGCACAGTCACAGTAGGACCAGCCCATGTCTGCGGAGCTCACTGACTTCCACAAAGCAACAACTAGGTCTGACTGTGCTCAGAAGCTTCTAGATGCGTGAAGAAAAGTCCCACATGGTTATTTTGACCCCACTGGGTGGGTATGGGGGCCGAACAGTGCCACCTCCTCACATGATTATGGTGGTCACAGAGTCACATCTGGCACCTGCGCCCCTGGCTACTTTTCAGACACCAAAGAAGTGTCTAAATGAGGCAAGCAGCACGGACAAGTCCCCAACAGCAGCCCGTGACATGAGCTTAGGCCTCCCGGAGGGTGTTCAGTGGCCCAGTGACTACCATGTGAGCCCGGGTGCCCCAGTGGGCGCCTACCTCAAGAACCACGTTTCTGCAGACTTTCATATGCCCGGCCTCTGTGAGCACCGGCCACAGCACCCGAGGGCCGTCCAGCCGGGACAGTGTCTTGTTGAGAGAACGGAGGATGACGGACCGCATGGACAGAGAGACCTGCTGGCACAGGGCCGGAGCTCCTGATGAGTCGGGGAGGAAGAAGTCCCCCAAAAAAGTCCCCACAGTCCCCTCCCCACACACACATGCACAGGGAAACCCCACACAGCCAAACACCCATCACACAACAGATGGACAGGACAAGGAAAATCCATCCCTTTACTTTACCTTACCCATGATCCCACCGTGTGTGTGTGTGTGTGTGTGTGAGAGAGAGAGAGAGAGAGAGAGAGAGAGAGAGAGAGAGCGAGAGAGAGAACCGTTGGTTCTCTACTGACTTGAATTTTGCCCTCAGCCAAAATGCTGTCCGATGCTCTATGACACACTGTGTAGTATCAAGTGCTGAACTGGGCGATGCTATCTCTACTTCAACATTATCAAGGGCTGTAGCTGTCATTTTACAGACAAGTTTTTGTTTTTTCTTTTTCTTTTTTTGCTTTTTGGGTCACACCCAGCCATGCACATGGGGTAATTCCTGGCTCTAAACTCAGGAATTACCCCAGTGGTGCTTGGGGAACCATATGGGATGCTGGGAATCGAACCTGGGTCGGCCACGTGCAAGGCAAATGCCCTACCCGCTGTGCTATTGCTCCAGTCCCCAGACAAGTTCTTTCATGTCTGCTCAGTGACAAAGACATGAAACTGTCTGTCATCCCTCTTGTGGCCGGAGGAAGGCACTTGCCTTGCACACAGTCAACCCAGGTTTGATCACTGGCACCACATATGGTCCCCCAAGCACCATCAGGAGTGGCCGTGAGCACAGCCGGGCATGCAGCACACCCCCACCCCCCTCCTCCGGCTGAACATGATGTGGCTTGGAAGCAGAGATGGGCAGGGGGGAGTGGGGAGGGCAACCCCATCACGACACCCCCTGCCGGACAGGTCACAGCGGTGGCTTTAAAGCCTTGTATGAGTCCTGTGTGAGAGTCATGAAGATGAGCCGGGTCCCTGTTTGTTCCAGCACAGGGCACCCCCGTGCTGAAGGATGGAGCTGTCCCATGCTGTGTGGGTGAGGCAGGCACAATTTCCACAAGCATGGGGGGGCGGCGGACTATGTGAGCGGCTGGAGCTGAGCTTGCTTGGTAGCTTCCACAGGAACAGTCCAAGAGTGAAACGGCCCTTCTAGCTCCGTGAGTCCCTCCCACACCCACCCAGGAGCCAGGAGCGAAAGAGAGCTCCGCAGTAACACTACCCGCCACGCCGATACTCATGGGTGCTTTCGTGTGAATTCCAGGCTTCAAAGTGGGCTTCACAAAATGATTTCACATTGTATATTCCCGACTCTCTACCAAATCTTCGAAACTGCTCCTCAGAAATCTTTCAGCAAGTCTCTGATACTGGTTGACCTGTTTGTCCTTCAGAGTACAAGCTTTGATGGCCCAGATACTGCAATGAGTCGGAAGCCTCAGTCCCCTATTTCCTGAGCACTGCTGGGAATGCCAAAAGCCCAGAAAGGAAAAAAGAAAACTCAGGGCCAAAGTGCTAGCACAGCGGGGAGGGCCTCAGCCTTGCATGTGGCTGACCAGGGTTCGATCCCCAGCATCTCATAGGGACCCCGAGCACTGCCAGGAGTGACTCCTGAATGCAGAACCAGGAGGAACCCCTGAGCATCACCAGGTGTGACCCCCATCCCCCCCACAAAAAAAGAAAAAAGAAAACTCAGCTTGGCCATTGTCCAGCTGCCACGCCTCAGTCTCCCCAGTCTGCACACGGAAGCAGATGGGTGTCGTCTGGTGTCAGGCTCAGGTACGCTCAGGGCCATGTCAGCCCCACTCAGAGACTTCACTGTCTGATAACAGTGTGCCCATGCCAGGTGCTGTGAGAGGCAGCCCCACCATTCCGTGGGCAGAAGGGGGCTGTGACGGGGAGGGACTGTGAGGCTCGGAGGGCTCATGGTGGGCTCCCTGAAGCAGCCGGACTGCTGGATCCCTGCTCCCCGCAGGCGCAGAAACCAGGCCTGCTCAGTGGCTGGAAGCTTGCCGCAGGGTGTGCGGGGGGCAGAGGGCAGTTAGGATGGAGAAGGGACCAACATGACAATAAGAGTTGGAAATGATCCTTTTGGACAGTAACAGAGTGTTGAAAGTAGGTAAAGGGATACACCTGATAACCTTTCAGTATCTGTATTGCAAACCATAAGGCCCCAAAAGAAAAGGTGGGGGAAGAGAGACAGACAGACAGGCAGAGAGGAGAGACACTGGGCCCACTGGCGGTGAACAATGGACACTGGTAAAGGGATGGGTTGGAACATTGTGTGACTGAAACCCAATCATAAACAATTTTGCAACTGTGTATCACTGTAATTCAATTTAAAAATTAAAAATAATTAAAAAAAAAAGAACTCAGGCCTGGGATTCACAACACTCACTGTCATCCAGAAACACTCACCTTCGCTGTCGAATTCGGAACCTAGACAAAGGAAATCACAGTGAGTGTGGTGAGACAAGGCAGAAGCACCCCAGGCCCCGGGTGTGTCCATCTTTCCCAGGACTTCATAAGGAGAAGACGACAGTAAGCCACAGACTTCCTATGCCGTGGGACTCCGGGGCACGTCATGGCACCACCAGCACCACCAGGCCCTGAGCTTCTCCTGTGCCTGTCCTCAGAGGGGGCGGCACTCTCGCCACCCTCTCGGGACAAGCTGCAGGTGACACTCCTCAGAAGCATACGCAGGCCCAGGGGACGAAGAGGACAGCGAAGGAAAGGGCGGGGTGGGGGAAAGGCCAAGAGAGAAGCACGGGGAGGCGCTAGTCAGCCGGGAGGTGTGTGGCTCTGAGTCACCTCCCCTCCAGGGAACGCGAGTCCCCTGCCACGGGGCTGCTGAGCCCACTCCTGTGTCCAGCCGAGGCACTGTGGCCAGTGGAGCCTCCTCACCTCTGCCTGCCGGGGCTGCCTCCCTCCCCGCTGCCCACTGACTCACCCGATCATTAATCTGGCCCGCTGCCACACCCAGCAGTGCTTGGGGCTTCCTCGGATGTGGCGTCAGGGACGCACATGGCCAGCACCCTCCCCGAATGCCCCATGCCCCAGCGCACCAAACATGGATTTCTCTCTCCTATTCTGGTCTTTTTCACAGAGAGAGATCTCTGGTGCTAATATGATTATTTCTTTCATAGATATTATGATGCTCTTTACAATTTTTATAGTTTTGGATTATTAATTTTTAAATTCAGGATATAGGCATTGGTTACCATAAAAATGAATGAGTTTTTTTAAAAAAAGCAATGAAACAAAATACGAGCTAACTGTACAAGAGAAATAGATGATTATCCCACTGCCCGACACAGGAGAAGATCAGAGGCAGGGCTCAAGGCGCTGTTGGCTACAGGCTAAGGGGCTGGAGTGATAGCACAGCAGGTGAGGTGTTTGCCGTGCACGCAGCCGACCTGGGTTCGATTGCTAGCATCCCATATGGTCCCCCAAGCATCTCCAGGAGTAATTCCTGAGTGCATGAGCCAGGAGTTACCCTTGTGTATTGCTGGGTGTGACCCAAAAAGCAAATAAATAAATAAAATAAAAGGTTGCGAGGAACAGAAAACATCCCTAACGAATCTGTTTCACTTTGAAAGCATCCTTACCTTCAGAATTTTAGGGCTGCTGTAATAGGCCATGCTCAGCACTTCGGCTTCTTCACACTGCTCCAAGCTTATCTTTCTGCTGCACTCAACAGCTTGATTCACCAGAAAAGCTAGAAATCAGAACATTTCCAAGGTGGGGGTGGGGACAATCGAAAAACAAAGACACGTTAGGACTGTCTGGTACTAACAAAATATTCTCACTTAGGCAAAACTGTAAAATATGATATGATAAATATAAAAGTAAAGTAAGTAAAGTAAAGGCCCTCCCGCTGTTCGTCGATTTGCTCGAGCGGGCCCAGTAACGTCTCCATTGGAAACTTTGTTGTTACTGTGTTTGGCATATCGAAAACATACTTAAAATTTTAAATTATTTTTTCAAATAGATAATGTTTGCATGATTCAATACTCTAAAAGCACAAGCCACTGAGAAGTTTCCACCCAATCCTGGTCACCTGTCCTCTGGCAACCAATGGTTTCCTGCCCTGAACATAGTCAGCTTTGAGGTACTTACGTAGTCTCCTGGAAACAAAACAATCGATGCAGATAAAAGCTTATGCATGTTATACATCTGTGTGTGTGTGTGTGTGTGTGTGTGTGTATACCCTTTTAGAAATAAATGCCTGGCATATTCTGCCATGCATTTTCCCACTTAACAATGTATCCTAGAGTTCAGGTGATTTTATAGACTGTGGTGTAATTCATCCACCCCACTGGCAGATACTTCAGTTGCCTCTAACCAAATCTGCTTCATAACAATGCTGCCAAATATTTTGCACGTGGGCCAAAATTTCAATAGGGCAAATCTGAACAGCAGAAGAGCTGGGTCAGTGGGCATATTTCTTTCTACTTCTGACACACTGCTAACTTGTTCCATAAAACCAATAAAAGGGGTGGCCAGCGGGCAGCAAGGAGGTGGAAGGTAAAAAAACAAACCAACAGCTAGTTTCATTAGCAGTGAACTGAGGCTCTCCATCACTATAGCTTGACATTTCTTTGGTTTTGTTGTTTGGTTTTGGGCCACAGCTGGCAGTGCTCAGCAGGCCTTACTCCTGGCTCTGGGCATAGGGATCGTCCCCTTTTCTTATTCTTTGGCTTTCTGGGTCACACCCAGTGATGCTCAGGCTCTGTACTCCTGGCTCTGCACTCAGGGATTACTCCTGGCGGTGCTCAGGGACCATATGGGATACCAGGGATCGAACCCGGGTCAGCTGCATGCAAGGCAAGTGCCTGAGCCACTGTGCTATCGCTCCAGTCCAGCCTCCGATTTCTTAAGCTTTTCCAATCCCATAGTTAGAAACGGTCTCTCAGCTGGCTTAGCATACAGGGGGAGCCAGGTGGTGTGTTTCCAATGGAAGAATGAAGTGTTTGCAGGCAGAAAGGAAGAGACTGCTGCCTTACCCGCAGGGTTGTTATCGGTGCACAGAGCTGACATGAGCGGCGCAGGGAACCTCAGGAATCCATCTGCCGTCTGCACAGGAATGCCATACTGGAAGGGAACAGCAGCAGCATCACGTGGGGCACCGTACCCGACTGCCAGTGCCATGTGGGAATGTGTAGGAGTGTGCCAGTATGTGCCAGTGGGTGTACCAGAGCCAGTGTGTGTGCCCGTGTCTGTGCCAGTGTGTGCCTATGTAAGTGTATGACAGTGTATGAGCCAGTGTGTGTGTGTCTGTCCGTGCCAGTGTGAGTGTGCCAGTGTCTGTGCCCGTGTGTGTGCCAGTATGTATATGTGCCAGTGTGGCCAGTGTGTGCCTACATGTGTGCCAGTGTGTATGCGTGTGCCACTGTGTGCCAATGTTTAAGTGTGCCAGTGTGCCAGTGTGTACCAGTGTGAGTGTGCCAGTATGTGCCAGTGCATGCATGCAAGTGTGCAGCAACCGTGTTCCGATTCTTCATGAGAAAACCCCTCTGGACCTGAGGCAAGGGTCTGCCTCTGCAGACGGGAGCAGGGCGATGCAGGACAAAGGTGACAGCAGGTAGGTATTCTTGCTAGAAGTGAGGGATGAGGGGCTGGAGCAATAGCATAGAGGGTAGGGCATTTGCCTTGCACGCAGCCGACCTGAGTTCAATTCCCAGCATCCCATATGGTCCCCTAACTCCGCCAGGAGTGATTCTTGAGTGCAGAGCCAGGAATAACCCCTGTGCATTGCTGGGTGTGACCCAAAAAGCAAAAAAAAAAAAAAAAAGAATAAAATAAATAAATAAATTCAACCAGCTTTTTAAAAAAAATGGAAAAAAAAAAGAAGTAAGGGATGGAGGTGACAGCATGCAGGCATTCTCACTAGCATGACTATCAAACAACCTGTAACTTATATATCAGACCTTCACACTGGGAATTTCATGAGAATTCCCCAGTATTCAAGATGAAACGTAGTGACTGTGGAGTAAATTTCCCCTTTTTTTTAAAGCACGTTTTATTTAATTACTTGTGCGGAACAGGGGATTGAACCCAGGGTCTTATACATGTGGGGGTCGAGCCGGGATCAACAGCATGCAAGGCAAGAGCCTTCCCTGCTACATTATTTCTCTGGCCTATTTTCTCTTTTTGTTTGGTTTTTGTTTTTGAGTCACACCCAGCAGTGTTTAGGGGTTACTCCTGGATCTGTGCCCAGGAATTATTCCTGACGGTGCTCAGGGGTCCAGATGGAATGCCGGGGATCATTCCGGCCTCCATCATCTGGCTACATTTCTCCAGTGAAAAAGTGGATGCAACTGCCCTAAAGCAAGTCCCCTCCCTCTGACCTGGGCCAGACACGGCTACGGCGCTTCTGCAGGGTGGCTGCACCGGGTTCATACTTTAACCAGCCACCCCACTTCTGAGAACATACCCTAAAGACTTACTCTAAGAGAAATGTGTCTCTCAGATGCCGGGGCTGGGGACTCAGGCCTGCGGGAGCCCCAGGGCCAGGCTCACTGCTAGCACTGAGCGCTGAGCAGCACATCCTCGAGCTCCACATTCAACTGCCAGTCCGGGGGCTTGGGAAGCACCAGGAGGGACCACTTGAGAGCATCCCCTCATGAAAGGATATTCACTGAGGACTGTTTGGGAGAGCAAGACTGGAGGCTAGTGTCTGCCCGGGGGAAAGGCGCGCGATAAACACATTAGACACAGGAGGCGTGGGATCGGCAAACTGTCAACTCCAAGTTACTTTCCTCTATGAACCTGCTTGTCAGCAACACAATGGGGACAGCCGTCTGCCCGCTGTGGGAGGGGATGCCTGGAAAGCTCTTCATGGTGACTGGCACGTGAAAAATGCTCGAGATGGTAATTTTTATGCTGACCCGGTATTTATCATGAATTAAAAAGGAAGTTTACAGACCGGAGCTACAGTACAGCAGGGAAGGTGTTCGCCTTGCATGCAGCAGACCCTGGTTCAATCCCTGGCACCCCATAGGGTTCCCCGAGCAATGCCAGGAGTAATTTCTGAGTGCAGAGTCAGAAGTACCCCTGAGTATCGCCAAGTGTGGTCCCCAAACAAAAAAACAAACAAACAAAAAAGAAAGTTTAGTTCTGGGTTTACCTCATATTTACCAGCCTTTGGAGCATCTGATGTGTTTGTGAAAGAAGTATCTGATTCTGCGTTCAAAGAAAAGCCAGGAGATGTTTTCATCAATTTATCAAAATTACTTTCATCAGGTACTTCTGGATCAACAAAGGATAATGCAGGTTTATCTGTTTTTAGAAAAAATATTTTAAATTAGTATGTTATATATATAATGGTATTTATCATATATATATCATACATATATATATATATATATATATATATAATGGGCTGGAGCGATAGCACAGTGGTAGGGTGTTTGCCTTGCATGCAGCCAACATGGCCGACCCGAGTTCGATTCCTCCACCCCTCTCGGAGAGACCGGCAAGCTACCAAGAGTATCTCACCCGCATGGCAAAGCCTGGCAAGCTCCCTGTGACGTATTCAATATGCCAAACACAGTAACAATTGTCACAATGGTGACGTTACTGGGCCCACTCGAGCAAATAGATGAACAACGGGAGAGCAGTGACTCTTATTATACAACATGGATAATATTTTGTGAGCAGTTTCAATGGTATTTGAGGCTGACGTGGGGAATGGGGGAGAGTCCCTATTTACTTTGGCCCAAATTTCCCGAATTTTATAGAGTTGTCTCTGCCCTTTGCTGCCTGGGGCTCCCCCATGCTTTGGGGCTCTCTGGGGGTCAAACACTTCAGCTGCGGTACTTGCACACTCCTGAGGGCTGTGCTCTGGAGATTGTGAGCTTTGGGGCACCAAGGGTCCCAAACTGCACAGCCGCTGGGACCATACTAGCACCTGCAGGCAGCACCTGAGGTCAATATCACACGCAGCTTCATGTGTGCAAAGCAGGTACTCTTGCCACTGAGCTGTTCCCTCGGGACCTGTGAGTTACACTAACTGAACAGGATTCCTCAGACTTGTCCCATTTCTCTCCTGTGGAAACGGTACAGGTAAAGAGTGCCAGAGGAGCCAAGAACAATCCACCTCTCTCTGCAGCTGACGGGCTGAAGACTGGGCAGTGTCAGTCTCTCAGGGACGTGCTCTCCAGATGGCAGCGGGAGCGAGAGGTCCCGTCTGTCCCCTCATACATCACAGATAACAGGCTGGGAAGGCGGCGGGAGGAGGAGGGGACCAGCTGGCGCGGTCACTGCACTGGAGTTTGACCAACTGCGATGAGGATTACAAGGCAAAGCACATTCCTCTCGATTCTCAGTCAGAGGGGAAAGGCTCCAAATATGGGCTGGGGGATGATGGAGCATGATGGGCTGGAACATAATACTGCAATGCAGGAGCCTGGGTCTGTCGCCCCCACCTGACTCCCCAAGCACTGCCAGGAATAGCCCCTGAGTACCACCTGGTAAAACCCTCCCATCCCCCTTAAAAAGAAAAAAAAACACCCACAGGGAGAAGCGATAGTATAAGAGGTAGAGGGTTTGCTTTGCTAGAAGCCAATCCCTGGGCCAAATGGTTCCCCAACCCTCACCAGGAGTGATCCCTGAGCACAGAGCCAGGACTAAGCCCTGAGTACTGCTGGATGTGGTCCCCAAACAAAACAAAAACAATATAAAGACATTCAACAATAATGACAACATTTGATTACTAAAAGCATAAACAGGACTGGAATGACCCGTGTAAAATAACAAATATTTTAAAAGATAGAAATGTGTCTTTGGCCTTTGGTATTTGAGAATGTTTTATTTTCCTGTACTTTGAAAACAGACAGGTATTCAAGCTGGTTGCCCAGATAAAAATAAAGATCCGGTTTTCATGCAAATATTCTTAGTAAAAATAAAAGCAAAAAAAGGGAAATTGAAACGAAAGTTGGACCTTATTCTTAACCATTTACACCAGAAGGGAAAAATGTTGACAAAAAAAAAAAAAAAAACACATCAGGCTTTTCCACTCCAGAGAAGCTCATGCTCCTCATACATGTATTCCTCTCTACCCTCACGTTTCCTACATAATCTATGTAGATTTCTTTCAGTAAAAACTATCTTGTTTTTGAGGCTGGAGAGAGTACAGCAGGTAGAGTACTGCCTTGCACACTGACCCGGGTTTGACCCCTGGCACCCTACATGGTCCCCAGCGCACCTCAAGGAGCGATCCCAGGATGCAGAGCCAGTACAATCCCTATGTACGTCTGCAAACCACAGACAGCTGTAAAATAGAACATGCTATCTCAGAGACAGGGCAATGCACCCCATCACTTTTATTTTTGTTTTTTGTTGTTTGTTTGTGGGGGGTGACACTTGGTTGTGTGCTTGGGGCTTAATCCTGACTCTGTGCTCAGGGATCATTCCTGACAGTGCTCGGGGATCATCCAAGATGCCAGGATTGAAACCCAGGTCTGACATGTGCAAGGCAAGTGCCCTGCCTGCTGTACTCTCTCACTTTCAGCAATACTCAGGGGTT
This sequence comes from Sorex fumeus, assembly GCF_029834395.1. NCBI lineage: Eukaryota > Metazoa > Chordata > Mammalia > Eulipotyphla > Soricidae > Sorex > Sorex fumeus. The sequence continues at coordinate 2,009,531 of NW_026606212.1, read as the reverse complement.
ACTCCTGGCTCTGCACTCAGGAATCACTCCTAGCGGGGCTCAGGGGACCATATGGGATATTAGGGATCGAACCTGGGTTGGCCTCATGAAAAACATGCTTTTAATCTCACTGAATGGAACATTTATTCAGAAAAGAATTATAAAGACACTTTTTTCAGAGTTTCAGAAAGTACATCACCATCAAATACTTACAATTTGTAATATGAATACAGAATACGGAGGGATTGATCTGATCAACAAGTTTAAAGACTCTTTGGGGTGGGTTCGCTGTAAAATTCAAGGAATAGATGGCTGCTTTTTGACTGCAAAACTGACGATCACCCCTAAAAAATTTAAAACAAAAAAATTTTGAGGCCGATACACACAATTTTAGGATTATTTTATTTTTTTGCTTTTTGGGTGACACCCGGCAATGCACAGGGGTCACTCCTGGCTCTGCACTGAGGTGCTCAGGGACCATATGGGATGCTGGGAATAGTGCTATCACCCCAACCCCTAGGATTATTTTAAAATCACCAATGCTTGTGCCATTGTGCTCAATAACTGCAAGAAGGACATTTATGAGCATGTGGTGTTAGACTGAACCCATTTCTATAGGGCGTTTGCCTTGCATGCGGTCAACCAGGGTTTGATCCCCGGCACCCCATGATTCCCTGAGCACTGCCAGCAGTAATTCCCGAATACAGAGCCAGGAGTAACCCTCTGCATCACCAGGTGTGGCCCAAAAACAAACAAACAAAAAAACCAGGAAAGAATCGAACCCATTTTTATTTAGATTATTCAGGCTTAGAATGTTTGGCATTTGAAAATTTTCCCACTCACAGGGAAAGTAATTGAGACAAGTTTAGAATAACATTTAAGGAATCCTTTTCAAGTAAGAAATATTAATAAGGGTACAAATTTGATATAAATGAATCTTGTAAACCCTGATGGAGTCAATTACATAAATTTTGGTAGAATTTCAGGTAGTTTTATTTTTTTTTCCCTGTAAGTGGGTAAACTTTCAAGTTCCAAACATCTTAGCACTGAATAAACTAAATAAAAATGGGTTGAATTCTTTTTTTTTTTTTTGGGTGGGGGACCCACACCTAATGATGCTCAGGTATTCTTTATGGTATCTTCCAGCAGTGCTGAGGGCTTACTCCAGGAGTGATCCCTGAGCACCGAGCCAGAGCACCACCAGAGTGAGCCCTCAGCACCACTGAGTGTGGCCCAAAAACAAAAATAAAAAACGTTGATGAGGGGCTGGAGCAATAGCACAGTGGGTAGGGTGTTTGCCTTGCACGCAGCCGGCCCGGGTTCGATTCCCAGCATCCCATATGGTCCCCTGAGCACTGCCAGTGGTAATTCCTGACTGCATGAGCGAGGAGTAACCCCTGTGCATCGCTGGGTGTGACCCCCCCAAAAAAAAACAAAAACAAAAACAAAAAAACCCTTGATGAACATACCACAGAATCATATAGAGTGCTTTGTAGGCGATTTAACTCCACGTTACAAATATTACCTCCACAATAAAAGCCATAAAATTAAGCTGTATTTTTCACCCCATGCTTCAAGTAAGACCAATTCCTTCTTCCATCAAAAGACAAAAAAATTGATACCCATATCTGCTGACAAAAGACAAAAAAAATGATACCCATATCTGCTGACAAATCTATGTGAACTGTCCTTCCCTCCCCTCCACTCTTCTCTACCAGCAAGCCAGATGCCAGTAAGGAGCAGAGACTCTCCCCCACTGGCTGGCTTCGGGAGGATGGAAACCAGGTCAGGCTTTTCAGCCCTGAGAGCACTTTCACTTTCTGGCCTTTGGTTTGTTTTTGGTGAAAGCTACACGCGTCATAAGCTTACGTGACAACTGGAACTGAGCAGGCAGAAAAGACACTGAAATCCACAGGGCTGCAGTCAGGATCACAGCAGCAGTTGACGTCACACCGGGCTGGAGACAAGTCACAGACGCACAGAGCAGCAACTGCGGGCACGGGGGGTGGGGTGGGAAGCGGGTGTCACAGGAGGCGGGCGGCTGCTCCCTGCCAGGCCCTGCACAAGCTCAATTTACCCCATCATGCTTCGGAGGACAGTGGGAAGTGGAGACAAGTTCGTTTGCATGTGCCACATCCCAGGCCTTCCCAAGCAGATGCAGATGCTGTAGGACGTGCCAGGAAAGTTCTAGGTTTTACCTCTGAGGAATGATTGGATAAGCCAGGACTCCCAGACACGGGCTTTCAAAATGTTCTAAGAGATGACAATCACTCAGACAAGCTACACTCAGAAACGACATCACCTCTCTGACCCTAAGGCCCACCAGGATAGCAGTGCCAAGTCCTCTGGTGGCGTTAACCCACTGACCTTCCTTGAAGCCTCACCCCGCTGCCAAGGAGCCCGCTGGAAGCCACAGTGGGGCCCTGAGTCCTGGATTCTTAGGAGTTGGTGAAATTCTTTACGTTATTCCCACTGATCCACTGTACAGTTATCGAAGTGGCACTGGAGCAATAGTCCAGCAGGTAGGACACTTGCCTAGCACCTGACTGATTGGGGTTCGATCCCTGGCTTCCTATATGGTCCCCAGAACCCCATCAGGAGTGATTCTTGAGTGCAGAGCTGGAAGTAACCCCTGAGCATCATCAGGCATGCCCCCAAAATAGAAACAAAAAACAAAATAGAACATTCAAAGTCCTAACACCACTGTCTCACCCATCCACATACACACAGAGGAGCAAGTTCTCTCCTTGGCACTTAAATAAAATCTTTTTTCCCCCCCTAAACTCAAAACTTTTTGAGGAAGGGGCTGGAGCGATAGCACAGCAGGTAGGGCGTTTGCCTTGCATGCAGCCAATCCAGGTTTGATTCCCAGCATCCCATAGAGTCCCCCGAGCACCACCAGGAGTAATTCCTGAGTGCAGAGCCAGGAGTAACCTTTGAGCATCGCTGGGTGTGACCCAAAAAGAAAAAAAAAAACATTTTGAGGGAGGCAGAAAGACGGCTGAAAAAGGGCTGGAGTGCACGTTGCATGCGCAAGGCCTGGGTTCAGTTCCCAGTGTCACAAGTTTCCCTCAAACACCACCAGGATTGGCCTCCGACGCTGCGAGTGGTGCCTGAGCACATCTGGGTATGCCAAAATTATTTTTCGATTACAGCTCGCGCTGGTTACAGCTCAAATGATTGCCAAAGGGCAGGAGCTCACTCCTGGCAGATACAGAGCCCCAGGCCTCCAGATACAGTCCTGGTGGGACACAGAAGTATTAGGGAGGCTCCCCAGAAATGACATTTCCTGAACTGACAGCCGCCGGCTATTCTGGCCGTTGCTGGGGGGGCCATAACCTCGGAATCCAGCATGCCAAGGCTGCATTCCAGCTCACTGCCTCTCCCTCCTGCCCCATGCATCCTTTTTTAATAGGCGGAAAGGTCCACACACCTTGTGCGTTTCATTTCCACCACGATCTAGAGCCTCTGAATTACTTTCCTCTTCAGATGCAAGGGGGAGAGGACTGATTCGTTATCAGCTTTAGCACTAACATTTTCCCAGGCGATTGGGAAATTCAGAGATTCGTTCCTCTTAATGCTCTTTTCCCACCTACAGGGCAAGTCGCTCCCTCTCAGCGTTGAGAATTAATACCACCATAGCGATGCCTGCACACGTTCGGTGTGCTAATGCATCCGCAAGCATCACCATCATTATCATCTCCTCGTCCGAACGACACCCCATGGGTGGCACTGGTTTGGTACCCACCGTCCGTGACCGGGGTGGGCCGGGGGCCGGAGGTGGGGTGCCTGGGAGTCGCCGGGGGCCTGGGCGACAACGAGGGACGAACAGTCGTCAGGGCGGCCTCCGTGCTTTCCAGGGCCTCCGTCGGGCCCGGCGGCGTGGCCCCGGCCTGGGCACACACGGAGGCCCAGCAGTCCAGGAACACCAGCAGAAGAGGTGGTACTGCCCGAAGCCCCATGGCCCGGCGGAACCTCGCGCTTCCGGGGATGGAACGCGCGTTGCCCAGCAACCGCGGCGGCGGGGCGCGGGGCATCACGGGAAGCGAGTCCGGAGGCCGCGCGAGACTCGGGGCAGGGCGGGAAAAGGGGCGGGGAGGATGCAAAGCGAGGGGCGGAGACAAGGAGAGGGGCGGAGACCAGGGGCGGGGCGGAGGGGAGGGGCGGGGCGATGGCTAGAAGGCGGGGCAGAGACGAGGGGCGGGGCGAAGGCTAGGAGACGGGGCGGGGATCGTGGGCGGGGCGAAGACTGGGGGCGGGGCGGAGACGAGGGCGTGTGACTCCCACCTGCGGGCTCCGATCGAGTTGAATTAAAGGCGTTTCCAGGACCTAACTCTTGGACTCGATGAGTATTAGACAAAGTTGAGAAATCAATGTTTTTGAGAAATGCCCTGGTTCAGCTGGGCACTAAAGAATCTATTGGTAATTGGGCTTTTTGACGGAGCTCAGAGCACCGTCAGGAAATTCCCACGCACAGAGCAGGAGCAATACTTGAGCTTTGCCAGGTGTGCTCCCCGCCCCCGCAGAAACATAAAATGAACTGGCTTGTTTGTAGCGATATGCAAGCCCGGCGATGTTGACTGTTCTTCTGAACGTAATCTCTCCGCAGTTCAGAAAGAGATTACACAATTCTTAAATAGGTAATGGGATGTGGTCCAGTGATAGAACACTTGCCTTGCACGTACGAAGCCCTGGGTTCGAAAAGGCTTGGAGTAACCCCTGATTATCGCTGGGGGTAGTCCCCAGACCGAACGATAAATTAAAATGTAAAAGAATAAATAAAGTTCCAGTTAAACGTAAGGCTGCTAGTTCCGTCCCCAATGTTGCCACAGGAGGCACTGAGCCAGATTCTGGAGCTCTGCCTCTGTGAGCTGGAAACTGCATTGCAGCCAGGTGTGTGGGAGTGCCACAACGATAGCCAGGGTGTGTGTGTGTGTGTGTGTGTGTGTGTGTGTGTGTGTGTGTGTGTGTGTGTGCCTGTGCATGTGTGAGAGAAAGTGAGAGAGAGAGGGAGAGAGAAAGAGAGAGGGAGAGAGAAAAAAAGAGGGAGAGAGAGAGAGAGAGAGAGAGAGAGAGAGAGAGAGAGAGAGAGAGAGAGACCTCCAAGTCACCCAACAACACTGAAGGAACAAGGACAAAATAAATTCTATTCCAGTAATCACTTCCAGTTAGCATTTCAAATAAAGGTGATCTTTTTCTTTTTTTCCCCCTTTTTTTCTTTTCTTTTTTGGCTTTTTGGGTCACATCTGGCAATGCTCAGGGCTTTCTCCTGGCTCTGCACTGAGGAATCACTCCTGGTGGGGCTCAGGGTGCTGGGGATGGAACCAGGTTGGCTACATGCAAGGCAAGTGCTCTACCTGCTATTCTCTTGCTCCAGTCCCTACCCATGATCTTTTCTGTTTTTTGTTTTGTTTTGTTTTTGTTTTTTGCTTTTTGGGTCACACCCAGCGATGCTCAGGGGTTACTCCTGGCTCTGCACTCAGGAATTACTCCTGGCGGTGCTGGGGGAACCATATAGGATGCTGGGAATCGAACTGGGGTTGGCCACATGCAAGGCAAACGCCCTCCCAGCTGTGCTATCGCTCTGGCCCCCTCGTGATCTTTTCTTAACCTTATCTTTTGTCTGTCTTATGTGATCTCTGACACCCTTCTCACTTCTCACCTCCCATCACCACTGAGAGACAATGCACATGGCACCTTAGCGAGCACCTGCTAGATGATCCCATAGTAATTTTATGACACGTGATAAAATCAGAGTAGGGTTGTGGTGGAACAGGGCTGTAGCAGCTCACAGCTGTTTGCAAACCTCTGGAAGGCAGGAATTTACATTTCACAGATGTTGCCCTTTTCTCGGGCTTCTTCTATCTTCAATCCTGAGGAAACTTTCTTCTCCCTCCCCTGGCCATGGCGGGCTACATCTTTCAGATAGAAGGACATGGGCTGAGAGCTATTTTCTTACTTTGTCCAAAACCACAGCACTTGGGTTGTGCATAAATGTTTGTGATTTAAAATACCCATCTGTTTCTCTAGAATTTTTGGCATTCTCAGTTCCTCATAGTCTGTGCCAAAATTGGGAAGAACCAATACAATTCATCTTCTTGGAATTCTGTCCTTGAAAATTGCGAGTGCGCGGGTTAGAGACTGAAGTTGGCCTGGGACTAAAGTTGGCTTCCGAGGCCATGGGAACTGCTTGGTTTGGGGTTTGATGTGGGTTGGGATGGATGAAGTAGGTGTTAGTGTTGTTATTCGTTTCTTTGTTTGGGGGCTACACCAGTTTATACTGGGGGACATTCCCACCTCCGTGCTCAGGGTTACCCTGCACTGTTCAGGGGACCATGTGGTGGCAAAAATTGGACTTAGGGATCCTTCACGCAAATCATGTACTCCAGCCCATGAGCCCTTTCCCCAGTCACTTCTTCTCCTTCTTCTCCTTCTCCTCTTCCTCCTTTTCCTCTTCCTCTTCCTTCTCCTCCTCTTTCTCTACCTCCTCCTCCTCTTCTCCTTCTCCTCTTTCTCCTCCGTCTTCTCCTACTTCTCCTTCTCCTCCTCCTCCTTCTTCCACTTCTTCTTTTTCGTCTCCTCCTCCTCTTCTTCTTCTTCTTCTTGCCACACCCGGTGGTGCTCAGGCCTTACTCCTGACTCTATGCTCAGGGATTACTGGATGACTGGGATCACACCCGGAGGTGCTCAGGGGACCATATAGGGTGCCGGAAGCCAGCTAGCCACCTGCAAAGCAAACACCCTTCCCACTGTACTATCACTCCAGCCCCTCTCCTTCTCCTCTTTTTTCTTGTCTTCCTTCTCTTTTCTCTCCACCTTCTCTTCCTTTTCCTCTCCTCCTCCTCCTCCTCTTCCTGCTGCGCCTTCTAACTTACTTACAATCAGGTATCTGTATTTTTCCTACAAAATCTTTGGGCATAAACTGAATTTTATTTTTTTTTATTTTATTTATTTATTTATTTGCTTTTTTGGGTCACACCTGGCGATGCACAGGGGTTACTCCTGGCTCTGCACTCAGGAGTTACTCCTCACGGTGCTCGGGGGACCCTATGGGATGCTGGGAATTGAACCCAAGTCAGCTGCGTGCAAGGCAAACGCCCTACCCGCTGTGCTATCGCTCCAGCCCTAAACTGAATTTTAGAGTGCTCAAAGCAGGCTAAGCGAATGAATGGTTTTTCTGGGCTCTGCCGAGCAGCACTGCTCTCCCCTCCTCCACCGCTATTTCTGTCTGTGTTGTAAACACGTTTCCTATGTTCTCAGGAGCTGCAGGTGGTTCCGCTTTGTTCAACCTCTTCCTGGCTGCTTGTGGCTTCTTGAAGCCTAACCTGCTTCTCATGCCCCGTCTCTGGGTCGGACATTCCTGTTACAGCTTGTCGCAAGGCACACATCCCTTCTGTTAATCCACATCTTGGGCAAAGAATGTGAAAACAGGGGCCAACCCAAGGTTAAGTGTGCCTCTAGCCCAGACAGCCTCACCTGTAGCAGCCTGCTGTCATGCCCCAGATGGAGACCCACGATCGGACAAGCAGGGATGCAGTGATGAAGATAAGGGGAAAGTCGCAATGTCTGAGACACACGAGGCTTTTGAGGCTGTGGTTCTGACAAGCCTCGAGATGGACGGACCCCACCCCCAGCAGGGACACCCAGGTCTCTGCTGTCACTGTTCTGGCACTGGGGAAGAGGAGGAGGCGATAAAAGACTGGATTTATCTAGGTTTGTTTGAGCAACGCCTCAAACTAATCCCGCCTTTTTATGGAGACCGTTTATGAATGCCTTCAAAAAAAATACCGAAAGTCTTACAGTGGAGATCTAGTCATATCTATCATTTCACACTGCAGATGACCTTGTCCCCAGGATGCAGGCCCGCCACATCAGAGGATGGCACTTTTGATTTCGATTTCAGACAAAGGTCTCTTTTTCCTACAAGTATGTCCCAAACAATGTGTGGACAAAGTTGCACTAAGAAGGAAAGTATTACGGTCTGCAATACAGGTACTAAGCGGCCATCTTGTTTGGTTCATGGCCTACTTTCAGCACGCATCTCCCATCCCGAGCGAGCCCTCCAAGCATCATTTACTTAGTGGTCCCTTCTCTGTCCCAGCTGTCTTTTTCCCCAGCACATGAGACTGGCTTCCACGCTGTGGAGCAATCCTTCTGGCCTTTGTCTCTACTAATCTTAGGTGTTAGTCTCCTATTATGTTACAGAGGCAAGGAGCAGGGATGGGAGGGATACTGGGAACATTGATGGCGGAGAATGGGCACTGGTGGAGGGGTGGACGGGTTCTAGAACATGGCATGACTGAAACATAATCACAAGAGTTTGTAAGTCTTAAAAAAAAGTAGCACTGTCCTTTTATTGTTCATCGATTTGCTCGAGTGGGCCCAGTAACGTCTCCATTGTGAGACTTGTTTTTACTGTGTTTGGCATATCGAATACGTCATGGGTAGCTTGCCAGGTGAGATACTCTTGGTAGCTTGCCAGGCTCTCCGAGAGGGGCGGAGGAATTGAACCTGGCTCGGCAGGGCCGGCTGAGTGCAAGGAAAACGCCCTACTGCTGTGCTATCACTCCTTAAAAAAAAGTAACTTAAAAAAAATTTAAATAAAGAAGAAAAGTATTTGTCTGCTTATCTGAAGGGCAGATTGAACTAAATAGCCTGTGTTTTCACTTGCATGGCAACTTGAGGAGGCTTATTACTTCCAGGTAAGAAACACAGAGCTAGGGCCAGAGCGATAGTACCGTGGATAGGGAGTTTGTCTTGCATGCGGCCAACCCAAGTTCAATCCCTGGCGTCCCATATGGTCCCCCAAGCACCGCCAGGAGTAATTCCTGAGTGCAGATCCAGGGATAACCCCTGAGCATTGCTGGGTGTGACCCACCAAAAAAAATATATAAATAAACCAGCTAAACTTAAAACTTAAATCAGAGCAGTTCTAGATTTAGGGAACATTCAGAGTCATCTCCCTGGCCCCCAATACAATATCTTATTTGCTTTATTCCCAAACACACTTTCAGTGTGGTTCTCTTGGAATATCATTTCCAACTCTGCCTCGACACATAGGATTTTTTGGGGGGGGGTCACGCCTGGCGATGCACAGGGGTTATTCTTGGCTCCTGCACTCAGCAATCACTCCTAGCAGTGCTCGGGAGACCATATGGGAAGCCAGGAATTGAACCCGGGTTGGCTGCATGCACGGCAAACGCCCTAACTGCTGTGCTATCACTCCAGCCCCCTGGCTTGTTTTTTTTTTTTTTTTAATTTACTACACACCTTTTATTTAAGTCTTAACTTTAGCATGTTGCCACCGCTACTTTCTCTGAATGTTCCCTAAATCTAGAACTGCTCTGATTTAAGTTTTCTAGAGAATAAATATCTGAACTTCCATAGAGAGAGGCCAAGAACCGTAGGAGAGGCTGTGGGGTAACAGTTGCTAGTGTAGATGCTCCATTAAGGCACCTATTCCCCCAGGTAGCTGGGATTGAGAAGGCCTGAATCTTTCTAAGCTCCTGTTAGCTTATGCTCATTGAGTCTCCAGCAAGTGAGAAGTAGCTTCTAGCTGGAAAGTGGTGCTGAGGGGTACCAGGCATAGTGGGAGGTGTTTGGAAAGGCGCGTGATGACCAGATGGAGCCCAGGACCTTGTGCATACCCAGGCCTGTATATCAGCACTCCATCCACTTTCTTTTTCTTTTTTTTTTTTTAATGTAGGAGTATTGCTGACTGTCCGTCAGCAACTACACCACTCCGCTTCGCTGATGACATCATTCTAATACCACCAAACTTTAGCCAAGCGGCACAAATGCTGGCCGACTTCAACCATGAGTGTGAAAAGGTTGGACTACAGCTGAATCTCACGAAGACAATGTGTGTGAGAAACGGTCTCGTTCCTGATGTTCCATTGGCTCTCAACGGAATGAACATCTCCGAATGCAATAGTTATGTGTACCTAGAAGTCAACATGATGAATGACCTGGCACCTGAGTTGCGCAGGAGGAAGAGAGCAGCTTGGAGTGCCTTCAAGAGCGTCGAAGAAATAGCTAAGGGGACCGAGAACTTCCAGCTCCGAGCACATCTCTTCAATTCCACTGTTCTTCCTGCATTAACATATGCCTCAGAGACCTGGGTCTTATGAAAATCGGATGAGAACGCTATTCGGGTCTCCAAAGAGGAATCGAAAGAGCTATGCTTGGAGTATCACGCTTCACTCAAATGAGAGGAAGAATCCAGAGTTCTGACCTCCATCAATGGTCAAGAATTAGGGATGCTGTCTCATTTGCCAAGGTGTCAAAACTCAGATGGGCTGGACATGTAATGCGATTTGGAGATGACTGCTGGACTAGAGCCATTACCGATTGGATTCCACAGGACGTCAAAAGATCGCGTGGCCGCCCACCTACGAGATGGTCAAACTTCTTCATCAAGACCATGAACAATCGGTTTAAGGCTCTTTGTATTCCTGAAGCAAGCAGATGCCATTGGGCTACACTAGCACGTGACAGGGACGAATGGAGACGTTACTGGCGCCAGCTCGAGCAAATCAATGAGTAACGAGTTGTCAAATGATCAAGTGATCAAGGAATATTGCTATTCAGCCACTGATTGGGCATGAACTCCACCTTACTTTTTTTTTCTTTTTTACAAATCTATTTAATCACTGTGAGAGCAGCTTTAAAGCTTTTAGTTTTAAGTCTCAGTCATAAAATGATGAAACACCTCCCATTTTCCACCACCAAAAAACCCCAGTATATCCTCCATCCCACCAACCACTTTCTTTGGGGGAAGTTTGGACCATATTCTGAGGTGCTTAATGGTTCTTTCTTGCTCTGTGCTTTGGGGATCATTCTGGCAGGGCTCTAGAGTGTACACGGTTCTTGGGATGAAACCAGGGTCGGCCAATAAAAGTGCCTTTATCCCTGTACTATCTCTCCAGCCCCATCTCCTGTCTCCTTCCTTTAGGATTTGACAATGCCTATGAACAGCCATGTTATCTCCCATCTATTCTTTTTCTTTCATTTTCATTGTGCTTCAGGAAAGAGCGGAAAGAACTGTCCGGGTTCTTTGGGCCCCGGTTCTGGATGTCTCTTGTAAACATTTTCTTCTGCAGGCACAGAGAAGTAGTATTCTGAAGTCACTGAAAGTCCACATCCTGCATCCGCAGCGTTTAGACTCCAATCCTGAGTACTGCCGCTATGTCACCTTGGGTGGGCTTCCTGTGTCCACATGCTTCGTTCATAAAATGGGGGGAAACAGCTAGAACCTGTGTGTAGGGGTGGCATGACATTGGGCACTTAAAAACCCCAAAGAAAAAAATATGCTATTAAAAAAGGGGTTCAGAGCAGTCCCGGAAGGCACCTGGAGCTCTGACTCTTGCAGTTTCAGCTTTTTCCTGAAGGTGGCGCCCTTTGTTACCAAAACTTTGTTCTTCACAGCAGCCTTGACTTTAAGAGAGGAAAAAAAACCCTCTTTCCTGTACTTGCAAGGTTTTCATAAACTCCACGCTTAGGGGAGAGGATTAGGAGGCAAAGGAGTATTGAGGTAGTCTCCAATGTAGAAAAGGGTGATTGGAAAATTTTAAGAATTTTCAACGAAAAAAATTTTTTTCAGCCAGAGATAAAATATTAAATCACTGTCACTGTCCTCCCGTTGTTCATCGATTTGCTCGAGCGGGCCCAGTAACGTCTCCATTGTGACACTTCTTGTTACTGTGTTTGGCATATTGAATATGTCACAGGTAGCTTGCCAGGCTTTGCCATGCGAGTGAAATACTCTCGGTAGCTTGCTGGACTCTCTGAGAGGGGTGGAGGTACCGAACCTAGGTCAGCTGGGTCAGTCACGTGCAAGGTAAGCGCCCTACCACTGTGCTATTGCTCCAGCCCAAAATATTAAATATTAAAAATTATTAAATATTAAACATTAAAAATATTCCCCGGGGGAACCGGAGCGTTAGCACAGCAGGTAGGGTGTTTGCCTTGCACACGGCTGACCCACGTTCGATTCGCAGCATCCCATATGGTCCCATAGCACTGCCAGGAGTAAGTGCAGAGCCAGGAGTAACCCCTGAACATTACCAGATGTGACCAATCAAAAACAAATTCTCCAATTGAGGCCCAAGTGATAGTACAGAGGATAGGGGGTTTGTCTTTCCCGCAGCAGACTGGGATTCAAAGCCTCAGCACCCCAGGAGTCTGCCAGGAGTGACCACCAGGGTGCAGAGCCAGGAGTAAGCCCTGGGTACCTCTGGGGTGACTCAGGAAAAAAAATTCCCCAAATTTCTAAATTTGCTTATTTGTGTTTTTCAGACCACACCCAGTGGTACTTACACCCGGCCCAGTGCTCAGGAGTCTGACCATGACATGTCTGGCCCGTAACCCAGGCCTCATGCTCGCAAAGCAAATGTGGAGCTTATTGAGCCCTCTCCCCAGATGCTGTTCCCCAAGTTTTAAGCCAAACATCTTCTAAAGAAAAATTAACCAAACTTTGGAAACGGAACCAAGAGAGGGCAGTGCAGTTGCTTAACCAGCGTATGCAGGGCTGGCTTCTCCAGCGAGCTCAATTTTTATGTCAAGATTCAGGTCGCAGTGATTTCAGGTTTTGAGACGATGGGATCTTTGTCAACTTTTCAACTTTGTCCTCATAGTAGACAAACTGTAAACAAATGATGTGACTATGCTCCAATCAAGCGCTATTAGAAATGGGGTCCGGAGAGATAGTACAGCCGGTAAGGCACTTGCCCTGCACACGGCTGACCCGGATTTGATCTCTGGCACTCCCATATGGCCCCTGAGCTCTGCCAGGAGTGATTCCTTAATGCAGAGCTAGAGCCAGGAGTAGTCACTGCATATCACCTGATGCAACTCTAAAACCAGGGGGAGGGGGGGGAAGCTCTACCAGAAATGACCAATGGGTCAGGGGCAAGGGCCATAGAAGTACTTCCGTTTATCCGACTAGGATGCTTTAGCGTTTCAAATTTCTTCTCTTCAGTACAAAAAAAGAAGGCTAGGACCAGAGAGATGGTATAGAGCGTTGGGTGTCTGCCTTGCACAGATGGTCCACCTTGTGGCAGACCCAAGTTCAACCCCCAGACCACATATGAGCTCCTGAGCATTGCTAGGAGAGACCCCTAAGCACAGAGCCAAGAGTAGCACCTGAGTCCTACCAGTTATAACCCAACTCCCACTCCACAGAAGAACCCTGAAGTTTATAGGCCTAACTACGCTATAGAGATGAGCTTGTTTTGAATATGTTTCCTACTTCCTCAAATAGCGACTTCCTCAAAATGCTCTCTGAACCAGCCTGACCAGCTTACAGTTTCCTCTCTAACAAGTTGGAGGATTTTTATATATGGCTATTCTTTTTTTAGCCAGTTTTTAACTTTGAATAAGGTCATTTGCTATCCTTTATTATTCCCTAGAAATCAGCAGTAAAGTCCATGAATAAGAGCCCTGTGCTACTGTGAAGAGCAAAGAAAGGCAAGAAGAACGGTAGCAGGATGGCAAGGCAGCTCAGTGGGAGCATGCGCGTTGCGTGGGGAAGGCCCAGGCTGGACCTGTTACCGCAGGAGGTCCCCCAAGCACCTCCAGGAGTGACTCTGGAGCCCGTCAGGACTAGTCTCTGAGCACTGCAGGATGTGGCCCCCAAACAAAGAAAAAGAGGGGCTGGAGTGATAGCACAGCGGGTAGGGCGTTTGCCTTGCACGCGGCCGACCCGGGTTCGATTCCCAGCATCCCATATGGTCCCCTAAACACCGCCAGGAGTAACTCCTGAGTGCAGAGCCAGGAGTAAGCCCTGTGCATCGCTGGGTGTGATCCAAAAAGAAAAAAAAAAAAGGGAAGTTAGGAACACTATTCCAATTCCGTTTTATAAAACCCAGAGGGGAGGGGGAGAGAGAAAGAGAGAAAGAGAGAGAGAGAGAGAGAGAGAGAGAGAGAGAGAGAGAGAGAGAGAGAGAAGCACCTGCCATAAAACATATAAGCAGGCAGGAGGGAATGGGAGGGCTGGGGGTGATGGGAGGGAACCTGGGGTCATTGGTGCTGAGAAATGTACACTGGTGGAGGGGTGGGTGTTGGAACACCGTATGACTGAAACCTAATCAGGAACAGCTTTGAAAGGGTCTATCTCACAGTGATTCAATAAAAAGGTTAAAAAAATACTCAGAGAAGAGAGAAACCATTTGCCATGGAAACAGTTCTGTGCTTTGGAACAAGGAATAAAAAGAAAAGCCACGTAGCTTCTCTCCAAAACCCCACTTGCCCTTGGGCGGGAGTGAGAGAACAGTCCACAGGCCACTTGCCTTGCATGCAGCTGACCTGGGTTTGATCCCTGGCACTGTAGGTGTGCCCCCACACCCCAAGAAAACCCTCCCCTTGGCTCGAAAAGGTATAGTTCGTTTTGTTTGTTCTTGGGCCACACCTGGCTCTGCTCAAGGATCACTTCTGGCAGGCTTGTGGGACCACGTGGGGTGTTGGGAACTGTGAGTCACATGTAAGGTAAATGCTCTACCCACTGTGCTATCGCTCTGACCCGCATAATTCTTTTCAACGCCCCCCCGCCCTTTCTTTCTCGCTCCCTTCCTCCTTACTCTCCTCCCTCTCTTCCTCCCTACCTTTCTTCCTTCATTCCTTACCTCTCCCTCCCTTCCTTTCTTGATAAGGCATGATTCTTTACATTTCCGGAAATGGACTATGGGAGCAATCATCTCTACCTTACCCAGACTTAACTGATTGCTAGATTTTCCCTTCATTTAGGTCCTGAACACCCAATCAACTTTTTTTCCCTATTCTTCCTAATTTTATTTTATTAATGGGCTGGAACGAGAGCACAGCGGTAGGGCGTTTGCCTTGCCTGCGGCCGGTCCAGCTGAGCCGGGTTCGATTCCTCTCAGAGAGCCCGGCAAGCTCCCGAGAGTATCTCGCCCGCACGGCAAAGCCTGGCAAGCTACCCATGACGTATTCGATATGCCTAACACAGTAACAACAAGTCTCACAATGGAGACATTACTGGGTCCGCTTGAGCAAATCGATGAACGGGAGGACAGTACCACAGTGCTACATTATTAATTAATTAATTTTTTATTGAACCACTGTGAGATAGTTATAAAACTTTTGTGATCAGATTTCAGTCATACAATGTTCCAACACTCAATGTTCTTTGCACACGGCTGACTCGAGTTCAATCCCCAGCATCCCATAGGGTCCCCAAAGCACTGCCAGGGGAAATTCCTGAGTGCAAAGCCAGGAGGAACCCCTGAGCATTGCTGGGTGTTATCCAAAAAAAAAAAAAACTTCTAACACTCATCCTTCCACCAGTGTACATTTCCCACCAGCAATGTCCTGCCACCCTCACCCTCAACCCCAGCCTGCCTCTGTGGCATGCACTCTTCTTCTTCTTCTTCTTCTCTCTCTCTCTCTCTCTCTCTCTTTCTCTCTCTCTCTCTCTCTCTCCTTTTGGGCATCATGGTTTGCAATACAGATACTGAGAGGCCATCATGTTTGGTCCTTTACCCACTTTCAGCATACATCTCCCACCCAGAATGACCCCTTCCAACCATCATTGTCATAATGGTCCCTTCTCTCTCCCTTAAGTCCACTTTTTTTTTTTGCTTTTTGGGTCACACCCGGAGATGCACAGGGGTTACTCCTGGCTCTGCACTCAGAAATTACCCCTGGCGGTACTTAGGGGACCATATGGGATGCTGAGAATCGAACCTGGGTTTGCCACGTGCAAGGCAAACGCCCTCCCCGCTGTGCTATTGCTCCGGTCAGTAAGTCCACTTTTTAAAAATGTTTTTTAGGGGTGCCTCCCAAGCCCAGCTCAGGGGATCTGGATCAAACCGGGGCCATGGGTCATGTTCCCCTGACCTCTATACTGTCTCCCCAGCTGTTAATTCACTTTTGTTGTTGTTGTTATTTCATCTTGGGATCCAACACACCATGAAGTACTCAGAGGCTACTCCTGCTCAGTGCTCGGGATTGCTCCTGGCGGTGCTGGGGATTGAGCCCAGAGCCCCAGCATCGAAGCCTGCACTCAGGCATTTAAGCAATTTCTCCAGTCCTTCGAGTTCACTTTGAATATCTTTTTAGATTTTTGGGGGTGCCTACCAGGCAGTGCTCAGGATTTACTCCTGGCTCTGTGCTCAGAGGTCAGTCCTGGTGGTGCTCAGGGAACCATATATGTCGGGGATCAAACCCAGGTCAGCTAAGGCAAGAGCCTTTTCCCTGTACCATCTCTCTGGACCCTTTTTTCTTTATTAATATGAAGAGAACCTTTTTGTGCTTGGGTATTGAACCTTCTCAACTTTAGGCATACAAATATCTTCTCTCAGGCTAAGACTTATGCTTTTTCTTTTTTTTTCTTTTTGGGTCACACCCACCAATGCTCTGGGGTTACTACTGGCTCTGCACTCAGGAATCACTCCTGGCAGTGCTCACGGGATCATATGGGATGCCAGGGATTGAACCAGGTTGGTTGAGTGCAAGGCAAACACCTTTCCTTGCTGTCCTATTGCTCAGGAAATTCCCCTCCCCCCTTTTTTGTTTTAATAAAAGTGGTTTTATTGGGCTGGAGCGATAGCACAGTGGGTAGGGCATTTGCCTTGCATGCAGCTGAGCTGGGTTCGATTCCCAGCATCCCATATGGTCTCTGAGCACTGCTAGGAGTAATTCCTGAGTGAAGAACCAGGAGTAACCCCTGTGCATCGCTGGGTCTGACCCAAAAAGCGGAAAAAAAAGTGGCTTTATTTAGAAAAGCCAGAGAGAGTGAGTACACATCTGAACTTGTGATGCAGGCAGCAGAGAGAGTGCCTCTGTTTTTTTTTTTTAAATGGTGTCTTATACAGAGTGCTAGCCTTTAAAATTTTTTTTAATTGTATAAAAATATGCATGCCACCATTTTAAATGCTTCCCTTTTTTAATAAGTTGGGAGGAGCAGACCTGGAGGTACTCAGGGGTCACCTCGCAGTGCTGGGGCGGGGTATGGCAGCATGGGGCCCCGTCCTCAGACCCCTGAAGACATCGCTGGCCTTTAAGACACCGCTTTTGGCTGCACAGGTCAGTGGCATTAAATCTGTCCCTGTGGTTGTGCAACCATCCCTCCATCATCTCCAGAACTCTTTTCATCTTGCAAAACTAAAGCTTGGGACACATTAAACAGTAACCCTCGGTTCCTCTGTCCGCCGGCCCTGGCAACCGGCACTCCACGTTCTCTCTGTGAGTCGGAACCCTCTGGCTCTCTCCCAAAGGCAGAATCCGCCTTTCCTTGTTTCGGGGCTGGCGTATCTTCCTTCTGGCTTGTGCCCTCATCGTCCTCCTGGTGGTGACATGTGGGGGGCATCTCCTTCCCTTCTGTGGAGGTGACTGTCATGTACATGTACCTACTTTTCACTGATGGACCCTGGGATCACTGCTCGCCCCCTGTCCCCGGAAGGATGCTGTTCTGCTCTGGGAACAGGGTTGAAGAATATTTCGATACACACACCTAGTTGCTCCTTGATTTCCTGAGCAAACCAGTTTCTCAGAGACAAAGGCATCACTTCATCCAGGGTTGTCTTAGCTTTTCTATTGTCATTTGCTTCCTCTCCCTCAGCCTCAGAGCAGCACCGCGACTGCTGAGTAAGGTCTCAGGTCTCTGTTCTTCCCCCATGTCCTCCTTCTAGGGCTGCAGTCAGAGCAAGGACTCCCCGCTGCAGAGTGGGATGCAGGTTTTGCAAATAACAAATCCCAGCCACGTTGGGATCCCGGTGGTGGCAGGAGGAGCCTTCCCAGGACCTGACAGGCTGGACAGAATCCGGGGAACAGCCCCACCCGGGACCCGCCTCAGAACCAATCAGCCCCTGAAGAACAGATTTGGGGCTGTGTGAACTTAGTGGTATCCGTCTATGCTGCACCAACATGGTGAAAAGGCTCAGACGGGAGCTCTGTCCACTCTGTCTAAAGTTCAGTGGAAAACTTCGCTGAGAAAGGTGAGACAGGAAGCAAAAGTCTCTTAGCCACCGAGCCGAAAGGCTTGGGAACCAAAACCCCGCCCTGGTGAGGGTCAGCCTTCCCCAGACAGTCCAGCGTGCCCCAGGTCCCCTCTGAGGTCAGAGCTGTACTGCGGGGTTAGGTCAAGGCCTGCCCCGACAGGCCTTTGTACTCAGGTCCCTGCCAGTTGAGGTCTTGCTGGAAAACTGTGGCCGTCACAAACTGCACCGGCCAAGAATCCACTGCGCTCACAATTACGTCGAAGCTAAAGCACTGACCGCAGCAGAAACGTGGGCTTCGCCTGCCCCAATCAGCCTCCCAATCGGCCCTCTCCATCCCTGCCTCTTGGGGTTCCGTGAAGAGCAGGTGTGCCCGCTGGGGTGATAGGGAGCCGGGTAATCACACCCTTCCTGGTCTTTCCGAATTCTCAGCCCACCCAGAGGGAGCACGTGAAGGGCGGGCGTCAGCTGCAGGGATAAGGCGGGTGCCAGATTCCCCTCGGGGTGACACACAGGTGAATCACGCGCAGATCTCCAGAGTTTCTCATGCTGGAGGAGGAACCAGGAGACCAAAGGTCAGGCCACAGACAGAAAGAAAAGAGAAAGGGCTTGGGCAACGGCTCCGTGCTTCCCACGGCCTCGGCAGCTTCTGGAAGGTGAAAGGGGGTCACCTCCTGCGGTCTTTCCTCTCCATAGGTGGACAGACCACAAGTGGCCTCTGGCTCGTTCTTTACTTGATTCATTTTAACCATGGTACCTGAGCCATGAAATGTCCTCCTCAGGATTCAGTGTATGGCCGGCTCCCAGCGTTTCCAGCCAAACGGGGGTGTTTGAGTTCCAGGACAGTGATCCCGTGGGGAGGCAGGCCCAGAGGCTTGGTGATGTCACCGCTCTGGACCATCAAGAGCTGGCAATGCTCAGGACTTATCCCTGGCTCACTCCTGGCAGTGTTCTGGAGAATCCTATGCCGTTTTAGGGCTCAAACCAGGCTTACCCCCTGTGCTGTCTTGAGTGCATCTGCTTTTCTGACCACAGCAGAAACGTGCGCTCCGCCTGCCCCCATCAGCCTCCGAGGCTCGGCCCTCTCCATCCCTGCTTCTTGGGGTTCTGTGAAGAACACGTGTGCCCGCTAGGGTGATAGGGAGACAGGTAGTCACGTCATTTCTAGGCTGGTTCTCCCAGTGGGGGAGAAGAAGGCCAGCAGACCAGCGTAGATTTTGTTAGCTTCAAAATCTCGGGAGGAATTTCTCCTTCGGAGGGCTGGAGCAATTGTCTAGGAGATAGAGCACTTGTTTCGCATACAGCTGACCCTGGTTCTAGACCTGCCACCCCTTACGGTCCCCCGAGTAGGCCAGGAGTAATTCCTGAGTGCAGAGCCAGGAGTAAGGCCTGAGTACAGCTGAGTGTGGCCCCAAAACAAAAGCAAAACAAACAAAAAGAAATTTGTCCTTCTCAATACTTCAGGAAAATTCCATAATGGAGCTGAAGGGGCATAAGTTGGGGCAGGCGCCTTCTTGCGGTGCCCAAGAGAACACAGTGCACCGATCTGTCAGGCCTGGGCCGTGTCTACTGCTGGTCCACTTCCACAGAACCTATAGGGTGTGGGATTTTTTTTTTTCTCCACAGAAACCAAATTACGATGATCAGAGAATAGAGAGGAATGAATTCTAGGTAAGAAGAAAAGACCATGATGCTCTCAACAAAGTAATTTAAGTTCCATGAGGAAAAGACTATGGTCCCTCCTTCAAAAGGCCCTTGCAGGCTGCTGGGCCTCAACAATTTCTGTGCGGCCCTCAGAAGAAATTTTTAAAAGCTTTTTAATTTTTTAAATTTTTTTTTCTTTTTGGGTCACACCTGGTGATGTACAGGGGTTACTCCTGGCTCTGCACTCAGGAGTCACTCCTGGCGGTGCTTGGGGGACCATATGGTATGCTGGGAATCGAACCCGGGTCGACTGAGTGCAAGGCAAGCGCCCTACCCGCTGTGCTATCTCTCCAGCCCCTAAAGGCTTTTTTAAAAAGCGTCTTTTCAGGATAAGAACGCTATTCAGGTCTCCCAAAGAGGAATTGAAAGAGCTATGCTTGGAGTATCACGTTTCACTCAAAGGAGAGAAAGAATCCGGAGTTTCGACCTCCATCGACGATCAAGAATCAGGGACGCTGTCTCGTTTGCCAAGGCATCAATAATCAGATGGGCCCTGTGTTTTGCAAGAGAGGCATGAGTGGCAATCATGTTTGGTCTATAGGGGGAATGCCCTGCCACAGAGGCAGGGTGGGATTGGGGGGATGGGGGTGTGAGGGATGCTGGGACCCGTGGTGGTGGAGGATGGGTGCTGGTAGAGGGATGGGTACTTGATCATTGTATAACTGAAACCCAAGCACAAAAATTTGTAAGTCTATAACTGTACCTCAGGGTGTTTCACTAATAAAAAAAAAATTTTTAAAAATAAAATAAAAAAAAGAAAAAAAATCAGATGGGCTGGTCACATAATGAGATTTAGAGACGACTGCTGGACTAGAGCCATTACCGACTGGATTCCACGGGATGTCAAAAGACCGTGTGGCCGCCCACCTACCAGATGGTCAGACTTCTTCATCAAGATCATGAACGATCGGTTTGAGGCTCTTCCTGTTCCTACAACGAACAGATGCCACTGGGCTACACTAGCACGCGACAGGGACAAATGGAGACATTACTGGCGCCCGCTCGAGCAAATCGAAGATTAACGGGAAGTTAAGTGATCAAGTGATCTTTTCAGGTGCTAAGTTTCCTGGGCTTCTAAGCGTTTCTTAGACAACTCTCCAGTTTAGCCTGCACCTCCCACAAACTTCCTGGGGGAACTTCCTGGGGGAGATACCTGCCACCTGCCCCGCCCCCACCCTTGCCACTTCTCATCCGTAGAGTTAGTTGCATGGTCTGTGGACTCTCTGAGAAGAGTTTCATCAGCCACATTCACTTCCTAAGCATTTACTTGGTGCTTGTTAGATGCCACACACTGTTTGGGATTTTCGAGAAAAAGAAGTACATGTAAATAGACCAAGTCCTTTGCTCTGGTGGAACTTAGAAGATTTTTGTCAAGCAGGAAATCTACAAAGAACAAGATGAATCAGCCTTCTGTGCTCTGGGGGAAACCAGAGCTCAGAAGTCTAATTAAAAAATTATTTTAAATAATAAAATATTTTTATTTATTTAATTTATTTGGGCTGAAACGATAGCACAGTAGGTAGGACGTCTGCCTTGCATGTGGCCGACCCGGGTTCGATTCCTCTGTCCCTCTCCGAGAGCCTGGCAAGCTACCGAGAGTATCCCACCTGCAAAGCCTGGCAAGCTCCCCATGACGTATTCGATATGCCAACAACAGTAACAACAAGTCTCACAATGGAGACGTTACTGGTGCCTGCTCGAGCAAATTGATGAACAACGGGAGGACAGAGCGACAGTGCAGTGAATTATTTTATTTTACTTCTTTCATTGAATCACTGTGAGACAGACCTTACAGAGTTGTTCATGGTTGGGTTTCAGCTGCACTGTGTTCCGACACCCATCCCTCCACCAGTGCACATTTCCCAGCACCAGTGTCCCCAGGTTCCCTCCCATCACCCCCCACCCCCCACCCACTGCCTGCCTCTATGGCAGGAGCTTTTCTTCTCTCTTTCTCTCTGTCTCTGGGGCCTGTTTAGATGGTAACTCCGAGCAGACAATGCGGACAGATAATGCTCACCCTATGGTATCTAGCGTTTTCACTCATTATTATTTTTATTATTATAATTAAGTTTATTATTAATTTTATAAGTGCAATCATGTGCGTTATTAGTACTGACACACGAAGAGCATTTGGTGGCCCTTAGGTGTCTCCAGCGTTACGGACCTTCAGGGGAGCTTATAAAGCCCTTGGTGGTTGGTCTTAAACATTTGGGGGCTTGGAGGCCACACCTGGTGGTGCTCAGAGGTCACTCCTGGCAGGGGGACCATGCCGAGCTGGGGCTTGAAGCTGGGTTGGCCTCAGGGGGTGGGAGCTCCCGAACCCCTAGACTGGTTGTTGTGTCACTCTGAAAACTTTCTTAAATTGCCAGAGAGCTCTTTTGTCCTACATGCCCTCTTTTTTTTTTTTTTTTTTTTTTTTTTTTGCTTTTTGGGTCACACCTGGCAATACACAGGGATTCCTCCTGGCTCTGCACTCAGGAATCACTTCTGGGGTGCCCGGGGAGGGGCAGGGGACCATATGGGATGCTGAGAATGGATCTGGGTCGGCTGTGTGCAAGGCAAACACCCTACCTGTTGTGCTATTGCTCCAGCCCCAAAGCCCTCTTTCCAAGCTCAGCAGAAGCTTGTGAGCTCTCTGATTCCAGAACATTTTTCTCACCCCAGGAAGAAATCCTATGAGCTGTCACTGCCTCTGGCCACCGGTGGCCTTTCTGTCTCTGGGTTTGCGCCAACGTGTCCTGTGGAGAACTTGGGCTCTGTGGCGTTCTGGGACTGGCTTCCCTGAGGTTCGGGCCTGTGTAAGCGGGGGCCATTCTTCCTTCTGTTTGCCATTCTAGGTGGGAAAGTGTTTTCCTCGTCCCTTTCTCCTGCCCCCCAGGACCCGGGAAACTCAGGAGCCCTCTCAGGCCCTCCCTCTCCTCAGCCCTCTTACAAATGCCACTTCTCAGGGAAGTACCGTGTGACTTCTCCCCTGCAGTGGGACCCGTCTCTCCTCTCCATGTTCTTCTTTTATTTCAGCTCAGGGAGCTTATCTTACTTAATTTTAGCTACCTTCATGTCCATGACTGCTTTCAAGACAATACCTATTGTTATTATATTTTTTTTCCTTTTTGGGTCACACCCGGAAATGCCCAGGGGTTACTCCTGGCTCTGCACTCAGAAATTACTCCCGGCGGTGTTCAGGGGACCGTATGGGATGTGGGGAATTGAACCCCGGGTCAGCCGCGTGCAAGGCAAATGCCCTATCCGCTGTGCTATTGTTCTAACCCCCTATATATATATATTTTTTTTTGGTTGGGGGAGAGGGCACACCTGGAAATGTTCAGGAATTACTCAGGAATTACCTCACTCAGGAATTACTGCACTTAGGAATTACTCCTGGCAGTGCTCAGGTGACCATAAGGGATGCCGGGGATCGAACCCAGGTCTGCTGTGGGCAAGGCAAGGATCTCACCCGCTGTATCGCTCCAGCTCAATACCTTTATCCTTCTTTTTTTCCCTTTTATCCTGCGCCTGGTGCCTCAGATGAAATGTAACTTATTTGTCTACCTGCCTGGCACTGGCACGCCTCAGTGATTCTCCACTCGTCCCGCTCCCCGCATGGGACATCAGACAATATCTGGGGGCAGTTTTTGGCTGTTCCATACGGTGGATAAGGTGGGCTGCCAGCATCTAGGCGACAGAGGCCTGGGATAGTGTTTGGCTCCCTCGGGCGCAGCAACCCCACGTCTGTGCCCCAATGTCACTGTTGGTTCAAGGTGGGGCATCTTCGCCAGAGAGCAATTAGTGCTCCTTCTAAATAGGTCAGCAATGAGAAATCAGAAGCCATCAGAGTAGCGGCCAAGCAGAAAACCTCACTAGGGAATTCGGGCCTGTTGTGTGTGTGTGTGTGTGTGTGTGTGTGTGTGTGTGTGTGTTTGTGCTGTTTATAGTCAGGGTGACTCTGGTGCAGAGCTTTTTCCTAACACCATCGTGGTGCGCTGGGAGCCCAGATGGTATTTTTACCACTTGTTTGCCTCGCCGAGGACTGACCTCCCGGGCACCCCTGGGGTGCTCAGAATGTGATTTTGTTAGGGACCTAAACTCTAGAGCTTCGGTGTCCAACAAAATGTTGAGAGGGAATTGCAGTCTAAGAGAGAGCAGGGCAAGTTGTGTTTTTCCCAATACCCTCTCCCAGCTTTCCCTAGGATGGGGAACCTTTCCAGAGCTGCCTCCGGGAATAAATGATTCAAGGAAATCTGAGGTCTTGTCTTCTCTCCTTTCTGAAAGAACAGTGCCAGGAGCTTTGAGAAAGGGTTCTGTTCACATCATGCTTCCGTGAGCACCTCGTTATCTGGGAAACTCAAGGTTCCATATCATGTAACTGTGAAAACGGCCCGTCAGAACAGAGGTTATCGACTTGACTCGCATCTTGCTCCATCCTGCTTACCCCACCCAACCGGTTCTTGCGAGCTCTATAGAAATGACAGCCCCCGAAATGGAAGGTGCAAGTACTTTGAAGGAAGTTGCAGAGGCAGAGGGTTGACAGGCTATTTTAAAAAGTGTGTCCTTAGGGGTAGAATTACCTGACAGCTTGCCTGGTAGTGATACGCGCGTGTGTGTTTGAAAGAACAACCTTTAGCACAGTGGCTTAGGTGGAAATGCCAAACAGAAGGTTCCCGAGGCTCCACTCCCTTCTCTGGTCTCTCTCCAATTCTCGAGGCCACGAAAACTAGCAAGGCGTTATCTGGAGTGCTTCTCTTTTATCCAGCAACTTAGCTTTTTGCTTCTTTGTTTCCTTCACATATTTGACAAAATGCCACTCACTTTGAAGAAGTGATTTGCTCAGTCCAATTTTGAGGAAAACCTTTGAGGATATACAGAGCAGCTGGCACCCTGTGAACCGCAGAATGTTTAGTTATGACAGTAATTCGGGTCTTGGAATGATGCACTGAGTGGGATCATTTGGAGAATGAGATGGGCACCCCCAGCGTGGACCAGCCTGCCTGAGAAACAGCAAGAGGATCATGTTCTGGATGAGATCTATTTATGTTTCAGTAATACTAAGAATGATTCCACATGGGATCACTTGCCTCAATCTTTCTGGTTCTCAGTCTTTCATTGCGAATCTCATTTATTAATCAAACATGCCTTCATTCCAACACATTGGATAAACTTGCAGGCTATCGAATGTAGCCTGCCCGCAGGGCAGAGTCTGGCAAACTCCCCGTGGCGTACCCAATATGCCAAATACCAGTAACAATGATGGGTCTCATTCTCCTAAAGAGCCTTGAATATAATCTCAGGGCTAGGATGAAGGAGACGTTACTGGGGCCTGCTCGAGGCAATCGACGAATAACAGGATGATGAAATGAAAATGAAAAATGAATTCCGTTATTTCTTCTTTTAGTCAAACACTTAGGAACTCCCCTATTGTGTGCCAAGCATTGCAAAGGCTTCTAATAATACAATGGCAAATGATCTTTGCCCTTAGGGAGTTTTGGAACCAGTGAAATATTTGTTCTTTCTCTCACTCATTTACTAAAGTATTTTCTGTTTGGGGATTCAACAGGACCCCCAGATACATAAAAAGAGCAAAGAAGAATATCACAACTAATAGCGTCACCGGAGCCCAGATTTCATTGAATGGAAGGTGCATGCAGGAGAGAGAATATATATACCCAGTAGGGAAGGTATGCAACTCCATCTTTATAGACATCCAGCTATACAGACAAATTTATCATCCTGGGGCCAGAGCAATAGTACAGCGGGTAGGGCATTTACATTGCATGCAGCTGACTCGGGTTCGACACCCGGCATCTCATATGGTCCCCCAAGCAGAGCCAGGAGTAACCCCTGAGCATCACCAGGTGTGACCGCCCCCCAAGAAAAGTAAAAAAATCCACCAAATTTATCATCCTGTTTTTGTATTATATTAGAAACTTATCCATTAGATTTACTTATTTTTCAACTTAAATTATTTCAGAAAGGGGTTATTTGTGATAGCCCAAACCTCGGACTGGTCACATGATATCTTTGTCCAGGCAGGACTGAGTGCTTAAAAAAACATGTAGGGGCTAGAGTGATAGTATAGCGAGCAGGGCACGTGCCTTGCACAAAGCCAACTGGGTTTGATCCTGGGCACCACAGAGGGTCCCCGGAGCCTGCCAAGAGTCATCGCTAAGTGAGCACCTCCGGGTGTGGCCCAAGGCGCCTATTTGTAGCTAAAGACTGACCTTTGACCAGAGGAGACTGCAGCTGTGGAGAGAAGGGGCTTCATCTTGGCAACTCTTTGGTATTCCACGATTTCTCTGGTAGTCTAAGAGGTTGGAAGAAGATCAGGCCAAGAGAATGAAAGTTTGGGGTAAAGACATTTGGAGCCTGGATTTTTTTTTTCTTTTTGGATCACACTCAGTGATATACAGGGGCTACTCCTGGCTCATTCACCGAGGAATTACTCCTGGTGGTGCTCTGGGGACCATATGGGATGCTGGGAATCGAACCCGGGTCCGTAGTGTGCAAGGCAAATGCCCTACCCACTGTGCTATTGCTCCAGCCCTGAGCCTGGATTTTTTTTTACTCCCTATTTGGCAGAATCAATCATCTGCAAAGTTTGAAGCAGTGTAAGACAGATCTATAGTGTCCTGCCTATGTCTCTCTTACTAACCTAACTCCGTTTCACAACCTGTCCTACCCCCCCTCCCCGCAAAAAATGATCTATTTCTCCAAATTTATGATTTTTCCGAACAGATTTTTTTTGGTATATAAAGTTGGGAGATGTCAGCTAATTTGTGTACTTCAGTTTCTCAATAAAACTTCTTAAAAGCCCCCAAAGGCCTTTTAAGTAAAGTAAAAAACTTCTTAGTAATATATTTAATGTACGTGAACGTATATCGAATATACATAATATGCTGTTATATGACCCAATCCCCTTCTCTTTCCATTTTTCCTCCAAACGGCTGGTTGTTTTTAAACAATGCCCTTTAAAGAGACAGGGACGAAAGCTCCCCAACCGTTGTCCTGTGATCCTCAGCCGCTTACCCGAGATCCCCCGCCTGGGGAATTATCCCAGGTGCTGGAATGCGCGCGGCCAGAAAAGCGACTCCAGCGGCGGGACTACAATTCCCGGGAGACCGCGCGCCCGGGCCTCCGCGCATGCCCAGTCTCGGGGCGCACCGCGGGGGGCGCGGGGCCCGAGGGGGCGGGGCTTGGTCCGGAGCCGCGCGCGTGGGCGGGCCCGGGGGCGTGGCCAGGGAGGGGGCGGCGCTGCCGGCGCGGCCCGGAACACGCTAGTGGAGCGGAAGATGGCGGCGGCGGCGGCGGCTGCAGCCGGGACCCCGGCCGGGCTCCAGCGGAGGAGCCGCAGGCTCTGACCTCGCTCTGGCTCCGGCGCGCGCGGTGGAGCGTGTGCGAGGCCCCGCGCGTCGGGCAGGGGCGGCGGCGGCCGCTGCGCGCCGCCCTGAGGAGCGCGCCGGTGGCGGCGCGGCTGCGGCTGAGGAGAGAGCCGGCTCCGGGCCTCCGCGTTCTCCGGCCCTGCGCGCCCCCCGGCTGCTCGGGGGCGCGGCGGCGGCGATGTTCTCGGTGCTGTCGTACGGGCGGCTGGTGGCCCGCGCCGTGCTCGGCGGCCTCTCGCAGACCGACCCCCGGGCCGGCGGCGGCGGCGGCGGCGGCGGCGGCGGCGGCGGCGACTACGGGCTGGTAACGGCCGGCTGCGGCTTCGGCAAGGACTTCCGAAAGGGCCTCCTGAAGAAGGGCGCGTGCTACGGGGACGACGCGTGCTTCGTGGCCCGGCACCGCTCGGCCGACGTGCTGGGTGAGTGCCCCCGCCCGGGCCCGCCTCCGGGACTCCCCGGCGCGGGGCTTCCCCGGCTCCGGGCCGGCGCGGGCGCGGGTGCCCGCCAGCAGCCCGTAGTAGCTCGCGCGCGGGCAGCGCTTACTACGTGCCCGGCGCCGCGCCAGGCGCTGCGAGCGGCGTTTTCCGCTCGCCCCCCCCCCCCCCCCCCCCGGGGGGAGTCGAGGAAACTGAGGCGCCGGGCGGCGGAGCCACGTGCTCAAGGTCACCCAGCCCGGGAATGTGACCCGTCGGTGCGCTCCTGGTCCCTCGGCCGTGCCAGCCGCGGGCGACCTGCTCCCCTGCCCTGCTCTGCCCTGCCCCCGCGCCACCTGCGGCCGCCTCCCCTCGCACCCGCGGCCGGGGGAGACGCCGGGGGCGGGGGGTCGCCGAGCGCGCGGGCGCCCCTGAGCCCAGCCGCAGCCCCCCGCAGCCGCGCCGCATCCTTGGGGGCTCGCGGGGCGGGGGGAGGCGCGGAGCGGGGACGGGGAAGGGGCGGAAAACCCTTGCCCGGGGCATCCCCCCAGCCGAGCCCGCCCTCTCGAGGGCTCCCGGGGTGGGCGCCTCTCCTGGACCCCAAACAGACCGCGGGCGAGAAACGAGCGTCGGAGAAAAGCCTCCCCCCACCCCCGCTCCCGCTTTCCCGGGCCACAGGTGCTTCCTGGGCCTGTTCCTAGGCTGCACTTTGCGGGGTGCGGGAAGGGCTGGTCTCGAGCCCGCAGAAACTTGGGCATCGTGGATGACGCGCCGGCAGGAAGTGTGCGTGCAGTGGAGCCCCGCTTTTTGATAAAGCACCTTGCTCCGAAGTGGAAGGACAGGCTGTCATTGAACTCGGGTCCAGGTGTCACGTCGGTTTCACTTCTCAAGTGGATTGAGTGTTTTGGTTGCTTGCAATTTTATGTGCAGAGGCAAAGTTTTGGCATCGGAACAAATAGTCCTGTAATTTCTTTTTATGACGATAATTATTTTTTAATTTGATCTCAGGCTAACTGCCTATTATCTTTGCTTCTGCCGTTCGCAGAGTTTGTGAAGGTGGACCGGCAAAGGTGGTTTTCAGTTTTCAGTTATGAGTTGCTTAGATTAAGAAAGTCGTTTTAGGGGGCTGGAGAGATAGTCGGGCGCTTACCTTGCACGTGGCCACCAGGGTTCCATCCGGGGTACCCCATATGGCCCTTGAGCACTGCCAGGAGTAACTCCTGAGCGGGAAGCACTGCTAGATGTGGCCCCCAAATAAACAACGTCCTTTCAGTGTTTAGGCAACACTGTTGATTCTAATTTTGAGGACTACACATACTTCTTAGGTCCGTTGCAGATTGAAATAATACAAATTTACCTCCAAGTCAACTTGACCCTGACTTGGGATCTTTTGTTAAAGTGGCTGTCCATGGGCTGAATTGCAGTGGGTAGGGCACTTGCCTTGTACAACAACAATGGACCGGGGTTTGATCCTCCATACTGCATCCAGTCCCCTGAATCCCAGAAGGAGTGATAACCACTGAGCACCACTGGTTGTGGCCCCAGGAATCTCACAGTGAAGCAAAACCTAATAAAGGTGACTGTCCTTTCTCATTACATTTAGAAGTGCTTCACTCAATGAGTTTGTCATCTTTGCTCTTTTTTCAAGTTGCTATCAGAGTGCAGTAGAATAGGGGATATTGAGCCACTGAAGAGTTTCTCTTGAGAATTTTTTTTGCAATCTTTTTGTGATCTCTGAGTGTAGAGCCAGGAGTAAGCCCTGAGCCTCGCTGGGTGTGGCACAAAAAAAAAAAAGCAAAAACAAAAAATTGAGATTGAATTGATGATTTTGGAATTAATGTGTCAGAACCCTATATTGAGACTTCATTTGAATTTTTTGAAAGCTGCCTTAACTCAGTGTCATATTTATGAGCAAATGGGAAATTTTGAACAAAACTATTCTGAAAAAAACTATGATCCCCCTGTTAAAAACCCAGCCTGGTTTGATGTTTAGCTTTGTCACTTGCTAACTCTGATCTGTGGTTTTAGGCAAGGTCCTCCTCATTTTTCTCATCTCAAGAATGAAAAGATTGGACTGCCTGAACCTCAAGAATCAAGTGCATTGGGCCAGAGAGATGATAGGGTGGGTAGGGCATTTGCCTTGCTTGCAGCTGACTTTGGTTTGACTCGGCATCTCATATGGTCCCCCAGCACTGGCCAGAGCCAGAAACATCTCTGGGCATGCCCCCCCGCCAAAAAAAGCAAATCAGATCATGTTTTCTTTTTGTTTCAGAAAATGTCCATTGTTTGCACCTCCCAGAGGAGGTATCACATCCAGTCTGTGTAGGCATCGTGAAATTTTTTCTGAAGTAGAAATTTCTTAATTCTTCTTAAGAATCTGGCACTAAACCAGATTCTTAATTTTTCTTGGTTCTGAGAATTTGTAACTGCCATAGGGTTTATTTCCTTCTCAAAATGCATGTAGGGCCTGAACATTGCTAGGTGTCACCCCCCTCCGCTCTCCCAATAAAAACTGCATAGAGACAAAATTTTGTGTAGGTTTTCAGGAAGTCCCTTAAAGCCTACACAAAATTTCACTGATCCCACACAGTCCACCCATGTATCACAAAGATGCAAGGTTAATGCTAGGCCCAACCAGGTGGCTGCTTATGCCGTCTCAGCATAGTCTTTGACCATATGAAAGAGAGGTAGAGGGAGAGAAGAAGAGAGAGAGGGAGAAAGGACAGATTGTCTAGAACTCCTATTTTCAAGGCATATGACTTCTGTCATACTTACAGACCATCCTGTCTGCAGCAGGTCTGATCATCTTTTGCTGTTGGGAAGGTGTTGAGCCTCAGTGAGGCTTGAGTAACTGCCTTCTACCCTGGAAATTGGAGTTGTAGATGGAATTGCATAAAAGGCTGTGTTGAGGGGCCCAAAAATAGCTCAGATCGAAGAGCACATGCCTAGTACCCGGAGGACCCCCAAGCACTTGCTGTATTGCTGGGCTCAAGCACAATTCTTTATGCTCACACTGGGTGTGCCATGCTGAATAATAATAGTGTTATATTAATCCAAGTGCTTTGAACTTTCTAGTTCTTTAGATAATTCATTTTCTTTGGGTTAACTGTTTATTGCCGAGCATCCATTCAACTCACAGTGATCTTCTAGCATTCCTTGACTGTTTGGAATGAAAGCTGTTTATTTTTGTGTAAGAAAGAAAACTGGGCACTAGGGACATAATAGCTAAGCAGATGAATACTTGTTTTGCATGTGTGAGGCCCTAGGTTTGATCCCTGGCACCACCTCCCATCCCCTCCAAAAAAAAGAAGTGAAAACTTTCGTTTTTCTAAGAGTGATTTGTCATATTAGTCATGCAGTGACTAAAAAGTACTTTGTGCTAGACATTGTTTTTGTGGCGTCCCCATTGGATTTCATTTAGGAAAAACTAAATATGGTGGGTGTTAAAAGACCTAGGAACCACTCCTAAGCCCATGAAAATTGGCAAAGGTGCTTTCTCTTTATTAGGTTCAGCTGGAGTAAACCAGTACCAGCATGAGTTGTGTGTGTGCTTTTCATTTTCCTTCTTCCAGGTGGCTAATCTCGAGTTCAAGTTCTCCTGTTACTCTCTATGGCGTGGATGCCCGGGGACGCAGAGCTGAAAGCAGCCTAGTATGTGCGTGACAGGCCTCCCGGAGCCCTAAGCTACTTAACGATAACTCAAAGACTGTTGAGAGTTGTGAGATTTAGAAACCTTGGAGTCAGTTTTTTTTTTTTTTAATTGATGAGAAAATTTACCTGCAAAGTGTCAAATACCTTCCCTGACATCTGTGCTAGGAGTAGTCGAGCTGGAATTCCGTTACACTACTGTTTTAAGTTTTCCCGACAAGATAGGTGAATTCAGAACCGGTCTGTCTTCTGGTACTGTTTGTCCTAATGCTTTTTCCTGCTTAAGGGTGTGTATGAATGTGTGTGTTTTTACAACTTCTTTATTCCCTCTGTGTGACTCATAATTAAAATGTTACAAAAACTCCTCTGCATATTAAGCCACAGAAATAACTTTGAAAAGAAAAATAGTCTTTGCGTTTAAAGCATAGTCTGCCATGTAAATTTTTTAGTTTTACTTTTTTGTTTTGAGCCACCACCCTCTGGTGCTCAGGGGTTACTCCTGGCTCTACACTCAGGCATCACTATGGCAGACTTGAGGGACCATATGGGGTGCTGGAGATCAAACCTGAGTTGGCTGTGTGCAAGACAAGTGCCGTACCCGTTGTATTATCTATCTCTCTAGCCTCTGCCATGTAAATTCACACCTCAGTAGAGAGTTGTAAAGTAAAGTAATTTTTAGAAAAAAAGTTCTTTAAAATAATGCGTCCACACCCAATGGTGCTCAGGCCAAGACTTGGTTCTTGGAGGTCATTAGATGTGTGTGAGGTTGCATCAAGTAGTGCGCTTGGGAGGGAGGCCAGGAAGTCCCAGGATCAAACTCAGGACCTTATATATGATAAGCATATGCTCTACTGCTTGAGCCATATTCCTGACCCAAAACAGTGGGGTGATAAAACTTGAGTTTGATTTAATTTTAAATCTAAAAAAGAGATTCAGCAATTTCACATACTAGTCTTTGCTTCGTGTTTTGATTTTTGCCCACACCTGGTGTTGGTGTTACGGGACACTCCTGGCAGTGCTTGCGGGATCATATGCGGTGCTGCAGATAGAGCGTGCTGGAGTCAGCTGATGCAGGGCAGGCCCTTAGCCCCTGTGTTATCTCTAGCCCCAATTTCGTGTACTACTTTATTGATCCGACTTTGACTGTGGTCAGAATTTTGAATATATTTGTGATGTAATACCGACCTTGTTCCCACTTTTTGGCTATTGTGAATGGTGCTATGACATTCATGTGCAAACTTTCATGTGAACAGATATTTTCTGTTACTTTGGGTTTATATCTGGAAGTAGAGTTTGGGATTATCACTATAATACCAATCTTAAAGTTGTTGTTTTAAGGTATGTGGACTGTAGAAACAGTATCAAGTTTTAAAATTTATTTAGGAAGTATGAAGATTAGGTTAATATTCTTTCCCAGTGCTGGGGATCAAGTCCAGGACCTCACACATGCAAGACATGTACTCGCCACAGAGTCATATCCCAACACTTGTCATGATAATTTTAACTTATTTGATAGAACCTCTGTGTCTGAAAATGAATTTTTTTTTTTTTTTTTTTACCACATGATGGTGTTCAGGGGTTACTTCTGATTCGGGCATGAGTTCAAAGCTTGCTCTTAAGCTCTTTGAACCATCTCTCTGGTCCGAGTGAGTTTTTCTTCCAGCTAAGTAGTCACTTCAGTAGACTGCATATGCTCTAATTTCACTTTTCAAGAAGTGCTCTTTGGGGAACTGGAGTAGTAGTCCAGCAGGCATAGTGCTTACCTTGCATGCTGCCAGCCCAGGTTTGATTCCCAGCACCCCATGTGCTCTCTCGAGCACCACCAGGAGTGATTATTATTATTTTTTTTTGCCTTTTTGGGTCACACCCAGCAATGCTCAGGGGTCACTCCTGGCTCTGCACTTAGGAGTTACTTCTGGCGGTGCTTGGGATCAAACCCGAGTCAGCAGCGTGAAAGGCAAACGCCCTACCCGCTGTGCTATCGCTCCAGCCCCACAGGAGTGAGTCTTGAGTGCAGAGCTAGGAGTAAGTCCTGAACACTGCCAGGTGTGGCCCCCAAACAAAAAAAATACTAAAAACAGGGCCACAGCGATAGTACAGCAGATAGGGCATTTGCCTTGCATGTGGCCGACCCAGGTTCAATTCCTGGCATCCTGTATGGTTCCCCGAGCACCACCAGGAGTAATTCCTGAGTGCAGAGCCAGGAATAACCCCTAGCATCGCTAGGTGTGACCCAAAAAGCAAAACAAACAACCCCCCCCCCAAAAAAAAAACCAAAAACCGAGCAAGTGAAAAATTCACAGATCAAGTGAAAAATTTAGTACATTCAGAAGATTGTGTAGTTACCATCACTAACTAGTTCCAGAGCGTTTTCATGACCTCTAAAGAAAGTCCCTTTGCCATGTAAATTTTCCTCATTAGCTCCTCATTCAACCCCAGCAAAAGAAAGTAGGATTTGTTTCTATTGATTTGTCTATTCTGGACATTTCGTATGAATGGAATTATATTACATGGTCTTTTGTGTCTGAGTTTTAGCATAGTGTTTTTAAAGATTGCATACATTATAGCAAATATAAGTATTCTTTATTTTTTGGGGGTCACAGCCAGTGATGCTCAGGGGTTACTCCTGGCTCTGCACTCAGGAATGACTCCTGGCGGTGCTCAGGGGACCATATGGGATGCCAGGGATAGAACCCAGGTTGGCTGCGTGCAAGGTAAACACCCTCTCCACTGTGCTATCGCTCCGCCCGCGAGTATTCTTTTTGTGACTGAATAATATTCCACTGTATGAATTCACCACATTTTTCTTATTAATTGAGCGTTGAATTGTTCCCACTTCCTGGCTATTGTGAATAGTGCTATGATATTTATGTATAAGCTTTTATGTGAACAGATATTTTCTGTTATCTTGGGTTTATATCTGGAAGTAGAATTTGGGGTTATAGCTCTTAATGGGAAGTATAATTTCCTTCCTCCATCCTTCCTTCCCTCTGTGCTCAGGGTTTACTCCTGATTCTATGTTCAGGGATCACTTCTGGTAGGCTCTGGGGACCATGTGGGATGTTAAGGATCGAACCCTGGTCAGCCACCTACAAGGCAAGCACTCACCTTCTGTACTATCTTGCTGGCCCCGTAATTTTTATGTATTTGATTTTGTTAGCTGATATATTTTTATTCATTTGAAAAAATTTGAGGGGACATGGGGCCATACCCCATGGTGTTGGAGTTGGGGGTCACTCATGGTGATACACAGGAGTCCATCTGTGCTAGAGATTGAATACCCAGGGCTCCCACAAGTGAAAGCATGCACTGCCAGCCTTTCAGGGCCTCTGGGGTGGGGCGCACCATTGAGGCACAGGGGCTGTTTCTGGCTCTGTGCTCAGTAGTGACCAGTGGCCGTGCTCAGGGGAGACCGCTTACGGCACTGGGGACTCAAAACTGGGATCAGCCTCGTGCAAGGCAAGTGCCATACTGTGTCCTGACCCTGTGACCTGCTTCCAGTCCTCTGGGCCATCTCCCTTGTCTGAGACAAAGAATTTTGTTTGGGAGGGTGGCTGTTAGGTCACACCCACTGCTTGCTCAGGGGCTGCTCCTGGTCTGTGCTCAGGAGTGATCTCTAACAGTGCTCAGGGAACCGACCTTACGTGGTGCCAGAGACTCAAACCATTGCCATGTGCAGGGCAAGCACCTTGCTCATAGACTCTTACGCCATAAGGGAATATTTTCCAAATGGAAACAGTCCTACAGGTAAATTCTAGATCTGTCTGATTCAATAGTTTATGTGCTTTCAGGAGGAAACTGGGGGGTGTACAGAAATGTGAGAAATAATACAGAGGGAAAGGCTCTTGCCTGGCCTGTGCTTGACCCAGGTTCCATCTCCAGCATCACATACAGTCTTTTTCCCCTGTGTCCCCCAGCCCTGTTGGGAGTGATTCCTGAGTCAAGAGCTAGGAGTAAGCCCTGAGCGCTGCCAGGTGTGGCCCCCAAACAAGCCCCAAACCAAGAAGCAGGACTAGAAGTCCGAGCAACAGTAGCTTTCAAGGAGCCATGACTTGGCTGCCTGCCTTTCCTGTGCTCTTCTCTCTGTGACACAGGAGATTGCAGGGTGGACGGTTTGAGGAAATTGCTGTTTTTAAATTCCTAGTCCCAGATTTTTTTCCCCTCATCTTGCTATATAGATATTGTAAGAAACTTCTTATAAAGTGCATTTTAAGAGTAATTTCTACAACAGACATTTTTTTGAAGCAAAATTTTATTTAGGAAGTAGGAGAAAGAGAGGAGGAAATCTCATTTAGTAGACGAAAAGAAGTGACATACCTCAGGTTGAGATGCATGTGATTCCAAAGTGGAATCTGCCTCATTCTCAAAAATAATTGGAGGGATTTAGGCCACACCCATTGTTGCCTGGGTTTACCCCTGACTACTTGGGGATAGCTCCTAGGGGTCATAATGCAAGGTAAGCACCTCAGCCCCTGTGCTCTCTCTCCAGCCATTTTCCCCTCAGGTTTTATATTTTCAGGAGCTACTTTTCCTTTTTAAAAGTCTCATTTGCATTCTCCAGCTTAGTTATTCAATTTTTTAAATTTAATTAGAAAACTGTGGCTTACAGTTACAGATGGGGCTGGAGCGATAGCTCAGCGGTAGGGCGTTTGCCTTGCACGCAGCCAACATGGCCGACTCGAGTTCGATTCCTCTGCCCCTCTTGGAGAGCCCGGCAAGCTACCGAGAGTATCTCGCCCGCATGGCAGAGCCTGGCAAGCTACCCGTATTCGATATGCCAAACACAGTAACAAGTCTCTTGATGGAGACGTTACTGGGCCCCCTCGAGCAAATCGATGAACAACGGGAGGACCATGACCCTACAGTTACAGATAGTTGGATTTTAGGCATATAGTATTTCAGTACCAATCCAACCCCTAGCGTCAGTACTCCTATAAGAGTGTTCCCCCCTGCCTTGTTTTTTGGGTTTTGTTGTTTTGTTTTTCTCTTGTTTTTTTTATGTCACTTTCAGTGATGCTCAGGAATCACTCCTGGCAGGGCTTAGGGGACCATATGGAGTGCTGGGGATCAGACTCGGGTCACACACATGCAAGGCAAGTGCCCTAACTGGTATACTCTCTCTCTAGCCCTGAAATTTTCCTGATTTCTATCGTTTCAGTTTTTTAATAGTTTCCTTAAAGGATTTTAAATAGTCATTTTTTAAAATAGAGCAATTGAATATTAAAAGTATAGTCTTTTAAGAAATGTATTATTGGGGCTGGAGTGATAGCACAGTGGGTAGGGTGTTTGCCTTGCACACGGCCGACCTGGGTTTGATTCCCAGCATCCCATAGGGTCCCCTGAGCATTGCCAAGAGTAATTCCTGAGTGCAGAGCCAGGAGTAACCCCTGTGCATTGCTGGGTGTGACCCAAAAAGCAAAAAAAAAGTTATTATTTGTGGTACTGAGAAATCAAATCCTGGGCTTAGAACATGCAAAATACTAAGGTAACTTCCACTAAGCTTACCCAGAATAGAAATGAAAAACAGAAAGGATTTTAAACTGTAGAAGGTAGAATGCCAGCTTTGCTGGTTGAGGTGGGATTTGGGGTTGAGGGGCTGGGGGGCTGGATGGGGCCTGGAGCCTGTTCCCTGAACTTTAGCACTGCTTTATGAAACTGGGCAATACCTAACCTGAATGGTTGCAACAGTATCTAAATGGAGTTTGTACTAGGGTGACTCAAGAGGCACTATACCAGGTCAGAGTATTTGACCTACAACCATTTCTTTGAATAAATGCTTATGTCAAGTTCAAGTTAAATGTCAGATCCATTTTTGACATTTGAACATAGGTTCATAAGGACCTATGTCTTTCAGTCAGCCTTACCTGAGACTTTAGGTTCTGGATTTTCAGGAAAAATTGAACTGGTATTTATTTCTAAGGAAATTTAACTTTCAAATTAGATATTCTAGTCAGCTGAAAAACAGTGTACTTTGTCAGTTTGCTGGTTAAAATTAATGTGTTTGTTTTTGGTCTTATTAAGAAATAGTGATATGGAGGCCAGGGAAATAGTACAAGAAAAGGAGTTTGCCTGACCCAGGGTCAGTGGCACTGACCACACAGCCCCTGAGCATCACTGAGAGTGGTCCTGGAGGACCCTAAGCATTGCTGGGTGTATAGAGGCCCTTTAACCACCAGCCAGGGTGACCTGGGTAATCCCCGCATCTTGGGGCCCCAGCAGCACTGCATTGAACTGCCAACCAACCTGTCACCTATCTCCGGGAGTGGCCCCCAGGCTCTCTGAGCCTGGCATCTCCACCCTGCAAAAAATAGAAGAAATGGTGATTTGTTCAAGATGGAAGTGTGTGCTTTGCATGTCAGAGTACCAGGTTTGATCCCCAGCACAGCATGGTCCCCCAAGCACCGAGCCTGAAATAGCCCGTGAGCACTGCAGGATGTGGCCCAAGAACCAAAAAGAGAGAGAGGGAGAGGGGGAGAGGATCCTATTTTTTTAAGTTTTGGAGCCACTTGTGATGGTGCTCAGGGCTTCCAAATCAGTTATTCAAATCAGCTGAAAAACTATTTGCTTTGTCAGTTCACTGATTAAAATTAATGTGTGATACCAAAGCAATAGTACACTTGCAAGGTAGGGCATTTTTGCCTTATATGCGGCTGACCTGGGTTCGATCCTTGGCTTCCCATAAGGTCCTCAGAGCTTGTTAGAAGTGATCCCTGTGGGACTGGAGCGATAGCACAGTGGGTAGGACGTTTGCCTTGCATGCAGCTGATCCAGGTTTGATTCCCAGCATCCCATGTGGTCCCCTGAGCACCACCAGGGATAATTCCTGAGTGCAGAGCCAGGAGTAGCCCCTGTGTATCTTCAGGTGTGACCCAGAAAGCAAAAAAAAAAGTGATTCCTGAGCGCCAAGCCAGTAATTAGACCTGAGCACTGCTTGGTGTGCCCCCCCACCCCTCAAAAAAAAATTAGTGTTTTTGTCTCATTAAGAAATAGTGATCTGGAAGCCAGGGAAATAGTAAAGACTCTGGGCTCAGAGATAGTTCTGCCTCCGTGCATATGTGATGGCCAGACTGAACCCAGGGTGGCTAGCAAGGCTAGCGCCTTACTAAGCTGTGCAATTGTTTTGGCCACATGATGCTAATTTCTGTCTTTATTGTTGTTTTTGACCACACCTGACTGTACTCAGGGCATATATCTGGATCTGTGCCCAGGGCTCACTACTGGTGGGCCTGGGGAACCACATGGGGTGCCAGGAATGAGCACAGGTCAGCCACATGTAAGGCAAGTACCCTACCCACTGTTTCATCTCTCCATTCCCCCTAATTTTTGTCTTTATATTTGTCTTGTTTGGGAGTGGTCAACTATTTAAAAATTTTGTCAAGACTTTTACAAAGTTTTCTCTCTGAGATGTTTGTTTTTTGTTTGTTTGGGGGCCACAAATACCCTACTGTGCTCAGGGATCACTCCTGATGGGCTGAGGGACCATTTGGGATGCCGGGCGTTGAACCCGGTTGTCTGTGTGCAAGACAAACGCCCTATCTTCTCAGCCCCCTCTCTGAGATTCGAAATATTTTTTTCTGTTAAGCAGTGCACTAAACTGCGTCTACAACCAAAGACTTTTCAAAAGC
The DNA here is from genome assembly GCF_029834395.1 of Sorex fumeus. Classification (NCBI taxonomy): domain Eukaryota; kingdom Metazoa; phylum Chordata; class Mammalia; order Eulipotyphla; family Soricidae; genus Sorex; species Sorex fumeus. Next base: position 1,970,835 of record NW_026606212.1, on the reverse strand, counting down.
TGACCCACTGTTTTTGAAGCTGAGGGCTTTGTGTGGATAATATGTGTTTACTCCTTTTTAAACTCCAGTTGTACTCCAGTTTCGGTCTATCTTATTATCCTTGCTGATTTCTCTTTTGTATTAATTAACTTGCGTGATTTAACCAGATTCTCTTGAGTCAATGGCTTTGGCAGAATTTGAGTTCTACAATGGAAATTTGAAGATGAATCATAGCCATGAATCTCTTGTAAGATAATGTTGTACTTTTATTTGTATTTAATTTGTGATGTTGCTTGTATTGTATTTTTTGATACTTATTATCCTTCTTAAGGTTTTGGGGCTGCTCTTAGGTGCTCAGGAGTTACTTTTGGCTCTGTGCTTAGAGATCATTCCTGGGGGGAGAGAGGATGTAAGGAATCATATGGAGAAATGGGGATTGAACCTGGGTTGCAGTTAGTGTCTTACCAGCTGTACTATCTATCCAGCCTAACCATCATGTAAATTCTTAAAAGTTTTGCTTAGCAAGAAAAAAAAATTACGTATAGCAAAAATAATCAACTTGAATTGACAATTGACATAACTTTTTTGTTTTTTTGCTTTTTGGGTCACACCCAGCCATGCACAGGGTTTACTCCTGGCTCTGCACTCAGGAATTACTCCTGGCTGTGCTCAGGGGACCATATGGGATGCTGGGAATCGAACCTGGGTTGGCTGCGTGCAAGGCAAATGCCCTACCCGCTGAGCTATCACTCCAGCCCCAACAACTTTTTCCATTTAGTTTTACTTTTTTTTCAGAGGTGGCCCAGAGTAATAGTATGTAAAATAGGGTGCTTGCTTTGCATGCAGCTGACCAGGTTTGATCCCTGCTTGGAGTAATTCGCAAGCACAGAACCAGGAATACGCCCTGAGTATCACCAGGTGTGTCTCAAATAAACAAATAAATAGGTGGAAATAGGAGAGATAGCACAGGGATTAAGGTGCTTACCTTGCATGAAGCTGACCCTAGTTGGATCTACCACAAGGGGTTGAGCACTGCTGAGCCCCAAAATACAAAATCACAAAAGACAGATTGTAGAAGAGAAGACTGGAAGATGGTTCAGTGCCTTAAAGGCTTGCCTGGTAAGCTCAGAGTTGTGAGTTCAAATCCCAGTGCTGTCAGTATGTGCTCATGATCCTGCATCTCTGCTCTGGAAAGGATCTGGGAGATGACAGGCAGATATTAGGCAACAACCCTGACAGACATCCTACTGTCTGGGATGCCTGCAAAGGAAAAAGCAAGTAAAATATGAGATCCTAAGTGTTCATAAGTAAGATCTGATGCAGAAGGTGAATGGGAGGGGAGAGAAGTTTTTCTCTAAACAGTGAACATGTTTAGTTTGTTTCCTTCTGTTTTTCCTAAGCTTTTAGTTACTAACACAAAATACCCATTTTACAGTGCTTTATATAGTCCTTTCCGATCTTACTGTTTGTATATTTTACTAATTCTAAATTTTATAACTAAGCTCTCTCCTCTCTCTCTTTTTTTTTTTTTGTTTTGTTTTTGGGTCACCCGGAGATGCTCAGGGGCTACTCCTGGCTCATGCACTCAGGAATTACTCCTGGCAGTGCTCAGGGGACCATATGGGAAGCTGGGAATCGAACCCGGGTCGGCTGCGTGCAAGGCAAACGCCCTACTTGCTGTGCTATTGCTCCAGCCCCCTCTCTTCTCTCTTTTTATCTAATCTGCTTGTTTTCTTTTATAAAATTGACTCACAGTAAGAACAACTTGCACTATAGCCGGGACTTGAACACAAGACTCCTGCTGCTTACTAAGTGATGTGTGTTCCTGTAGCTCATTTAAGGTAGGATCCATAACTCAGCTGTAGTTCGTGTGATTTTTCTCTAGTCTTTTTTTTAAAAATTTTTATAGTTTTATTTATTGAATCACTGTGAGAGCAGTTACAAAGATTTCGGGTCTAAGTCTTGGTCATACAATGAAACACCCATATCTTCAACAGTGCCCATTTTCAAACACCAACAACCCCAGTATACCCCCATCCCACGCCCTCACCCCCACCTGTGGGGCAGATGATTTCCACATTACTCTCTCTCTACTTTGATTACATTCAATATTTTGACACCTGACCCACCATTCTTTTTTTTTTTTTTTTTTTTTTTTCCCCTTTATTTTATTTTATTTTTTTTAAAGTTGTAGATTTACAATTTTTTGTGCTTTGGTTTCAATTATACAATGATCAGATACCCATCCCTCCACCAGTGCCCATTTTCCACCACCAGGGATAATATCCCTCCCACCCCCATCCCCCCATCCCCCCGTCTCTGTGTCAGGGCAATCCCCTGTGTTCTCTCTCTCCTTTTGGGTGTTGTGGTCTGCAAAAGAGGCATTGAGTGGCAAACATGTTCAGTCCATAGTCTACTTTCGACATGCATCTCCCCTCCTGGGAGGATCCTCCAAACATCCTTTATTTGGTGCTCCCTTCTCTATCTGAATAGCCCTTTCCTCTAGGATACCCGGCTGGCCTCTAAAGACCCACCATTCTTATTTGGGATTTTACCCCAGCACTCGGATCTGCCAAAAAGGCAACAGTAGACAGTTTGTCTTCTATTGCTGGTTATGAGTAACATATGATGTCACGTGGCTGCAGTAGTAGCCGTGCGATTTTGAAATTCTGAAATTTTAACAATTAAATCTGGAGGGATTTCTGCCAAAACCTGCTGGGTTCTGAGATTTGTTTCGTGGGTGGTGACTCAGGGTCTCGTTGGGATGGGGAGGAAAGGGCCGGCTTCACCCCCAACCTGTGAGGCCCCGCGTGTCTCGTCACTGCAGGCCCAAACCTGACTGTCCAGTGACTTCTGGAGGATGGCGGTCACCGGGCTGCCAGGGGGAACAGGCCAAGGCACGAAACCTATTCCCACCTGGGGTAGCTCGGCACCGGTAACCTACTGCAGGGACTGGACACATTTCTGCCAAAAGCCACTGGGTTTCGAGCTTTGTTTCTGAGTCTCGGGGATCATGGCTGTTAAGCAGCTTGATCAGGAGTTAGGCTGTTCTTGGGCGGCAGCTCGGGGTCTCTTTGGGACGGGGAGGAAAGGGCCGGTTCCACCCCCGCCCTGTGAGGCTCTGCATGTCTTGTCACTGCAGGCCCAAACCTGACTGTCCAGTAGTCTCTGGGGGATGGTGGCCACCGAGCCGCCAAGGGGGAGCAGGCCAAGGCACAAAACCTATTCCCACCTGGGGTGGCCCGGCGCTGGTAACCTACTGCAGGGACCGGACACATTTTTGCCAAAAGCCACTGGGTTTCGAGATTTGTTTCTGAGTCTCTGGGATCATGGCCGTTAAGCAGTTCACTCAGGGACCAGAGAGGCCATGCCTCTAATTATATAGCTGAACTGGAGGTGGTGTGGGTGTATCTCCCACATACCTAACTTTTGCCTGTTTACTTTCTTGGTCAACTCTGCCCCAACTTTTTGGGGTCTGGCCAAACGCATGGCAGCAATTTGGGGGTACCTGGACGTCTGAAGGCGCCATCAGGCTGCTGATGCACTCGCCTCACAGGTACAGATTGACCTGCTGGTGGCACCATACCCCCATCTCTAGTCTTTTTTAAATTTGTTTTTCTCTCTCTCTTTAATGTAATTACTGTAAATTACAGTTATTCGTGATTGGGTTTCAGGTGTACAGTTCTTTAACATCAGTCCATTCCTCAGTGTCCACTTCCCTCTACCAGTGTCTCCAGTTTCCCTCCCCTGACCCTCAGTCTTCCTTCTCTAGTCTTTGTGTGTATACAGTCATGTGTATACACTATTAAATACAATTCTGTTAATGTGTACTGTGTTCTACAATGTTACTTTAAACAATTATTTGGGGTGGGGGAGGGAGGGTGACTCCTAGTGTTGCTTGGGCCTGATGGTGCTGGTGTGTGTGGAGGACATGCACCGATGGGGCATCAGATATAAGGCCTGCATATGTTTTATCATTTGAGCCACTTTCCTGACCCCTCTATAATGTTTGTTTGGTTTATGCAGTTTATACCTATATAATTTTTTAACCAATTCTCTATTTTTACTAAAGATTGTTATAAGTATACTAGATTGACTATCACTACATCTGAATATTTTCATAGAATAAATTCCTTTAAGAGGAATTCCTGCAAAGACTGAATATTTGCAAGGTTTCTGCTATAAACATTAGCATTTAGAAAGGATGAAAACTTCCTTATTACTCCAGAAAGGTGATACTATGTTATTCTTTTTTAATTGCTATGAAATTACTCTCAAGAAGGTTTTTGTTTAGTTGGGGAGACAGCTGAAGTGGTAGAACATATACTTAGCAAACCACACCACTTGCCCATTGCTGGGTGTGGTCCCTATTTAGATTTCTTGTTTGCTTTTTTAAAAGTTTGTATTTAATTTGAGTCTCTTGGATTTAACAGTTTAGAAATCAGGTTCTTAAACTAAAGCCGTTTTCTTTTTTTTTTTTTTTGCTTTTTGGGTCACACCTGGCGATGCGTAGGGCTTACTCCTGACTCATGCACTCGGGAATTACTCCTGGTGGTGCTCAGGGTATACCATATGGGATGCTGGGAATTGAACCCGGGTCAGCCACGTGCAAGGCAAATGCCCTACCTGCTGTGCTATCACTCCAATCCCTGGAGTTAAATTTTTAACTGGGCAGCAGCTTCGGGTGTGGGTGTGACTGTCAGGGCTTCCAGAGGTACAGGCAGGTGGGTGGAGGTATCCCGTTTCAACCCCGAGAAGGCCTTGAGCTTTCAGGCATAGGAACCCACGCACCTGAATTTTGGCAGGTTGAGTTCTCTGTAGACTCAGTCCTGAGGTAATGGAGTCTGGCCAGAGGCACAGCGGCCACTTCGCTATAGCTCCAGCCCTTAAACCATTATTTTTGAGGTGAATAAATTTATAGCTGGTGAACTTTCGGATTGATTGAATTGTTGGTGTGAATCTTCAAAGACTATAAAATGACTGCAAGAACTTTGCCAGAGTCTACAGAAGTGATTTACTACAAAGAACACTTTCTGCTGAAAGACCCACTACTATTTTGACTGAGGCCAACGCCAACACTTTTTTTTTTAACTGAATTTTTTTCCCCCTTTCACTTATTTATAGGCTATTTTGAGAAGAAAGGGGATTTCTTTCTTTTTGTCCTTCCTTGGCTGTGATCTTTCTGGAAGGCCATCATTCAGCAGCTGTTTTTCTCTTTATCAGAATGAGTCTGTGCTACAGTTTATATGTAAAAGGTTACCTGGGTCTTTTGCGCCACTCCTGTGGTGCCAGGGGTTACTCCTGGCTCTTTTCTCAGGAATCAGTCTTGGCGGTGCTCTGGGCACCATGTATGGGGTGCTGGGAATCGAATCTGAATCGGTCACATGCAAGGCAAGCACCCGAATCACTGTACTGTTTCTCTGGCCCTTCTATGAAAATTTCAAATGGGTAAGTTTGACTTTTGTTAGTAACTTAAAGGAGGAAAACTTTCTAATACTGTAGTCAAGTGATTAAAACTAAATTAAAAGGACATAAGGTGGACTGGAGAGATAGTACAGATAGTACAGAGAGGTAACCTTGCACGATGCCTTCCTGGGTTCGTTCCCTGGAATACCATATGATCTCTGAACACAGAGCCAGGAATAAGCCCTGAGCACAGCCAGGTGTGGTCCCAGCATAAAAATGAAAATGATGCTTATACTCTCTGAATTATTAAAATATCTCTGACAATATACATGTGGAGATAAAATATGGGGAAAGAATTAGGAAGCCTGAAATGTAGCCTTTGCTTCAAAACTACTTCATTTTGTATTAATATTATCTGTGAAGCAGAATATATTTGTGTCTCGGGGTCAGAGCCATAGTGCAGTGGGTAAGGTGCTTGCCTTACATGTGGCCGACCCAGGATCAATCCTGGCATTCCTTTGGTCCCCTGAACACAGCCAGGAGTGATCTCTGAGTGTCGAGCCTGGAGTTAGCCCTAAGCACCGCCAGGTATGGCTCATAAAAAACAAACCAAATAATATAGTTGTACCTAGTAACCTAACTTTATAGTTTCTAGAACTCTCTTCTTCTTGCAGTGACTCAGAATTCCAGAATCTTAGAAAAAGGAACTCAGTGCCAGAGCGACAGTATAGCGAGTGGAGTGTTTGTCTTGCCCACAGCCAACCCAGGTTCCATCCCCATATGGTTTCCTGAGCAACGCCAGGAATAATTCCTGAGTGAGAAATAAGGAGTAATCCCTGAGAATTGCCAAGTGTGGCCCAAATGGACCAAAAAATAAATAAAAAGGAAATTGATTGGATATGTGTTTCTGCACCTTATTTCACAGACAAAGAAACTAAAGTTTATGGGACCAGAAAGATAATACAGTGGGTTGGGTGCTTGTCTTGCACACCACCACCACCACGGGTTCAATTCTCAGCAATTCATATGGTCCCCTGAGTGCCTCCAGGAGTAAAAATTCTTTGTTTTTTTCTTTTTGCGTCACACCCAGCGATGCTCAGGTATTACTCCTGGCTTTTCCTTCAAGAATCGCTCCTGGCAATGCTTGGGGGACCATATGAGATGCCGGGGTTGAACCTGGTCGGCTGTGAGTAAGGCAAACAAACACCCTACCTGCTATGCTGTCGCTTCAGCCCAGGAGTAATAATTCTTTTTTTTTTTTCCTCTTTGGGTCACACCCGGCAATGCACAGGGGTTACTCCTGGCTCTGCACTCAGGAATTACCCCTGGTGGTGCTCAGGGGGCCATATGGGATGCTGGGGATTGAACCCGGGTCAGCCACGTGCAAGGCAAATGTCCTACCCGCTGTGCTATTGTTCCAGCCCCAGGAGTAATAATTCTTGAGTGCAGAGTTAAAAAACATTGCTGGCTATTTTTTTTGGGGGGGTGTGGGGGTTGGTGGTGGGCTTAGGAACTTACAGAAGATATTTTTGTCCCCCTCTTTTTTTTTTTTTTTTAAATACCAGAATTGGACTCCGGGGCTCATACGTACAAGGCAAGAGCTCTACTGCTGAGCTCCATCTTAGTCCCTTTTTTTTTTTCAGAGGGGGTGTCTCCATCCCAGCATTTGCTGCTGGGCAAAGGCATGTGATATTGGGGCTTGAATCCTAGGGCCATATCCCTATCTCTTGGTTTGGCAATTTTTGAAAAGACAGCACCTTTGGGTTGTATGATAATGAGAAGGTATTCAAAATTCTAAGAGGTTAGGTATGGGCACTGAACATATAGTATAGCAGGTAAGGCGCTTGGCTTGCATGCAGCTGACCCAGGTTTGATCCCTGGCATCCTATGTGGTCCCCCAGGTGCCACCATGAGTAATTTCTGAATGCATATCCAGGAGTAACCCCTGAGCATTGCTGGATGTGGCTCTAAAAAGAAAGTGAGTTATCAGAGATGGAGCTCAGTGGTAGAGCACATGATGTGTGAAGTCGGGGTTTGAGCCATACAAAAATTCAGAATAGTGTGTACCATGGAGAGTCTCTATGTCTCCTAGCTGTGAAATTCCTCTTGTAAGAGGCAACTGATGGGGCTGGAGTATGTAGCACAGCATGTAGGGCGTTTGCCTTACACGAGGCCAGCCCAGGTTCGATTCCCAGCATCCCATATGGTCCCCCGAGCATCGCCAGGGGTAATTCCTGAGTGCATGAACCAGGAGTAATTCCTGAGTGCATGACTGGATGTGACACACACACACACAAAGAGGCAACTGATAAATTTTTTTTTATTTTTATTTTTTTGCTTTTTGGGTCACACCTGGGATGCAAAGGGGTTAATCCTGGCTCCGCACTCAGGAATTACTCCTGGTGGTGCTCAGGGGACCATATGGGATGCTGGGAATTGAACCCTGGTCGGCCACGTGCAAGGCAAACGCCCTACCCGCTGTGCTATCATAGCTCTAGCCCTGGCAACTGATATTACCAATTTATTGTATATCCTTCTAGAGAATTCTTTCACAGATGCAAGTAAATGTATGTAGTCTGAAGGTATATGACAGAGAATGTGATGGGAGAACAGTAAAAAAGCTGTCATCTGAGCTGGAAAGAACTTGAACTCAAGGGAAGAGGAGAGTGTTTGGACTTGAGACACAGTGTGTATCTAGTATCAGCCTGACTTCTTGATAGATAAGGAGAGGGAAGGAAGAAAATTGAGGTTTTGGATCTAGAAGACGCCTTAAATATGGAAGATGGACGACTTGGGCTGCTGTTGTCAGTTGAATTATGAAAATGAGAAAGATAGAGTTTAGAAAGGGAAACTTGAAATAGCCTGGTGCAAGAGGAATTTCCAAGGCAGAATCATCTGACTTGTTGAATATTTGTGTCCAGCAAGCTGGCTGGCATTGAGTCTCTTTAGAATCACCTGTGTAGGTTTATTTATTTACTTATTTGTTTTTTTGGACTGGGGTTGTTTTTAGATACTTTGCTAGAAGGTCCATGCCTTTCCTGGGTATACTAGCTCAGGGGTGGGCCTTCTCAGTGTGCAGCAGGGTTAAGAATTGTGCTGGGAACCAGGTCAGCACGCTGAGATGAGAAGATGTTCAGTCTTCTGAAAGAGACTTAGCCCCCAGGGGACTCAGTACAGAGAGGGAAAGAGGAGGTGGGATGGTCATGAGAAAGGGGCTGCTGTTGTTGTAATAATCCAGGGAAATGGTAGACCCACTTATGTGTTGCTGAGTGTTACACAGTTTCCCATTTAAAAGGAGACGTTTCTAAGTTTGGATGAACATTGGTATATAGTAGGCAGAAGGCACTTAGAGATATTTGCTAAATAAGATTACTTCGTTGTCACTTTTGGAAAAGATATTTCTTCAAAGTGCAGTTAAATCTCTTTTGTTTGTGGGCCACACTCAGTGTGCTTAGGGGCTCCTCCTAGCTCTGCGCTCAGGGATCACTCCAGGCGGTGCTTGGGGACCATACGGGGCTGAATGAACCAGCGTCAGCCCCATGCAAGTCAAGCACCCTATCTGCTGTCCTATCACTTGGGCCCCTTCCTTGTGTGTTTTTGGGCGTGAGTATGTTTCTTTGAGCCTGACAATGTTCACTGTTGACTGGAGGGGTGGAGAGACAGGCCAGGTTTCTCTGCTCAGAGCTCCAACTTAACCTTTATGGTACGTTGTGGGAACTGCCTAAAATGCCTTTTTCCACAGTTTCCTTTTCTGCAACTAATGTTTTCATTCTTTAAGACTCCTGTCAGACTACTCTTCTTTATGAATATTTTTCTGTTAACTTTGGTTTGATGTAATCTGATCCTTCTTTGATTTTTATTTGTGTATTATAGCCATAGATCATAAATATCTCAAAACTCCTCTTCCAACTCCATTACACTTACTTTTTAAGTACCCCTGGGTTGGAAATGATTTGTTGATGGAAATCCCTTTAGCTTCCTTTTACCACAGTGTCTTACATATAGACAGTGTTAGGGCGTTTGCCTTGCACGCAGCCAACAAGGCCATTGCGAGTTCGATTCCTCCGCCCCTCTCAGAGAGCCCGGCAAGCTACCGAGAGTATCTCGCTCGCACGGCAGAGCCTGGCAAGCTCCCCGTGACGTATTCGATATGCCAGACACAGTAACAACAAAGTCTCCAATGGAGACGTTACTGGGCCCGCTCGAGCAAATCGATGAACAACGGGAGAGCCTTTACTCTTTACTCTTTACCGTGAGGGGCCGGAGTGATGGTACGGCGGGTAGGGCATTTGCCTTGCACAAAACCAAGCCAGATTTGATCTCTGGCACTCCATGTGGTCCCCAAGCCCGACAGGAATGATTCCTAAGCAGAGCCAGGAGTAAACCCTGAGCACTGCTGGGTTTGGCCCCCACTCTCCCCCTCCCCCATGTAAAATGTTTAGGTATTTTAATTTTGACTATAAATGTGAAATTTATTTCTAAGTGATTTGTAGAGTTTTCGTTAACCTCTCCAGTTAATGGAACATGTGCTCATTACTGAAAAATAAAATAAAACTGGAAAATTGATTATTGTGCTGTTATTAAAAGGTTGTTACTTACTGAACAACCTGTAGCATAAGACTACAATAGCGTTGCTGCTGGAGCCATGGAACAGAGATTTAAGATGCTTGCATTGCTTGGCCGCCCGGTTTGATCCCCTGAATTGCATGTTGTCCCCTGAGCACCTCCTGGGATAAACCTTATTAAACACTGCCAGGTGTCCATTGTGTATATGTATGTATGTATGTATAATCATGCACATAAATTAGGAGACATTCTTTCTCTACCTAGCAAACTTATTAAAGGAATCATTTTCTCAAATAAAAAAAGGGTCTGTGCCAGAGTTACATGTGACTGTTGACTCTCATGGGTAAAGACCAGCTCTTATTTTCATAGAGTGACGAAGAAAGCCCAGTGTTGTAAGCAGTATCTATCTTTGGAGTTACATAAAGGATATATGGCCTGTTATAAAGGTAAAGGTAAAGGCCCTCCCGTTGATCGTCGATTTGCTCGAGCGGGCCCAGTAACGTCTCCATTGGAGACTTTGTGGTTACTGTGTCTGGCATATCGAATACTCTCGGTAGCTTGCCGGGCTCTCCGAGAGGAGCGGAGGAATCGAACTCGGGTCGGCCATATTGGCCGCTTGTAAGGCGAACGCCCTACCCGCTGTGCTATCGCTTTGACCTGTCAAACCAGAATTCTTTAATCTTATGAATGAAATGAAAACTTCTTTCAGTTTAAAGAAGTCTTAAGTAACTACATATTGGAGACTGGAGCTGTAGGGACTGGAGCTGAGAGGGTGTTTGCTTTGCATATGCCCAATTTGGGTTTGAATCCTGACATCCCATATGTGCCCCTCCCCCCCAGTACTGGCAGAAGTAATTTTTGAATGCAGAGCCAGGAGTAACCCATGAGCATTGCCAGATGAGGATCCCTCCTACCCCTCAGATAATAAAGTAGTTACACATTAGATATAGCTGGGCTTTAATTGCTGTTACTTACTTAGGCATTGTGTAACATTCCCTAATACTTAAAAGCCAGCAGAAGCTTTGTTTATTTGTCTGGGGGCAGCAGGCTTCAGGGATTATTCCTGGCTCACTGTTTAGAATTGACCCCTGATGGTGCTCAGGGGCAGTCAGGTCTGGGATCCGACCAGGGTCACCTGCGTGCAATCTGTTGGATATCCTGTACTGTCCCTTTGGCTTCTAATACTTAGAGGCTAGCAGAAGCCATGTAACACAAGGGCCTTCCTCTGCTTCTTGTAACTGTGACAGTATACCCCTTCTTACTCTCCCCCAATCTTGAGGCTCTTGCTTCCTCCTGTCTAGAAGGAATTGGCAACAGCATTTGGCATTTGATAAAGATACTTTAAAGCCCAGGAATGAAGTGCCTTGTCAGTGGGTTCACATTCAACACTGCAATTTGTGTGGCAGAAAGGAAAGTGATTTTTGTTTTGGGGCACAACTGGTGGTGTCCAGGGCTTACTCCTGGCTGTGAGCTCAGGGATCACTCCTGGTGGGCTTGGGGGTCTATGGATGCCAGGGATTGAACCCAGATCAGTGTGCCCTGCCCTCTGTACTGTTGTTCCAGCTTGAAAAGTGTTTAATTTCCAAGTCAGTAAGATAAACAAGATCTCCAAGTCACAGTTGATTCCCAGACACACCAGTTCCACATTGTCTTTGGTATTTAAACAGATGAGCTAAAGTTGGAGAAAGAACATTTTATTTTTTCCATTCTCTTGTTTCTGTTGTGATGACTAGGGGTTGTGCAAAAGCTTGGTTGTGCTGCTTGCACACTCGACCTTAAGGCATGCTGGGTGTTGGACTCATTTAGTTGTGCATACACACATTCTGGCTGTGATTCTGGGGACTGTACCACGCACACACATGCTTGCATAGTTTCACTGTGGTTCTTGCCAAGGCCTGGGCCGCATAGCAGATATGTGGTGCTCACATACACCTGCCTGTGCACCAGGGTGACTCCAGGACTACCTATGCCCAGCACAAGTTGGGCACACCAAGGACCAGTTGAATGAACACTGCATACTGGCAAGGGAAGTGCTTCTTGCCACTCACTGTGTCATCTTCTGGACCCCAGTATTTTCACTTTTAAAAGGTTGACTTTAATTTCTTTGCTTTCATGTTTTCCAATTTTCTCTCACTGACAGTGCTCATGGCTCACTCCAAGATCCTTACTGCACTCTTGTTTGGCCATTTTTTTGTTGTATTTTTAAGACAAAGCAATTGCCCATAATAGTCTAGAAATAACCATCCCTAATTAGTTAATGAACTCTTCTGAATAGTATGTATGAACAGTTTTGTATGTGTGTACATTTTAAATGGATTAATTAATGAATTAAGTTAATGTTTACTAAGCTAGAAAATAGCTATTGTGTTTGAAATTATAAAAGATGAACATTTATTTCTGCTTTGAGTTTTAGCAGAATTAAAATCTTTGAGATTTTATTTTCATACGCCTTGTCAGAGAGTGTATTCTTTTCTCCTTTTCATCCTTTCATCTTCATTGCCTCAGATTATCGAGTTAGCTGTTCTGCTTAGAGATCTTGACGCAGGCTTGGTCTCTGGAGAGTCAAGATGCTGGGTTCATTGTGATTAATGCAGAGTGGTTGCTTTGGGGAAACTTCTTGCAAAGGGAATATATCACTTGTTTGTTAGAGCAGGAAGAATATCATAATCCATCAGTTTCACCTCTAGAGAACTAAAAGGACTGTTAGTCAAAGCAAGTTGTACTTTGCTGAATAATTCAACTTTTAGATGTGGTGTTTTTTGTTATTGTTGTCCTGCTTTTTGTCACCTTTGGGATAATTATTTGCAGATACATTTCACAGTCCTGAATCACAGGGGAGTGTCCTTAAATGCTCAAATAGTTGAGGTTTCAGAAATGTTGATACAGATGCGAGCTATTCCAGTTGATAGAAATTGAGTTTATATCATGATCTTAATTTTCTCTAGGTGCTATGTTGTGATACTTCTAGACAAATAAGATTGGCTTTGAGAACACTATAGTATTTGAAAAGGAGTCATAAGTATCTGAATGGAAATCCACTGTAACACTGCCTAAAAGTTCCTTTTTGCTACAGAAACTGTCAAACCAGATATGCTCTCCCTGAGTTTCTGGGATTTAGGATACTTTTATTATTCAGCTCTTACGATTCAGCCAGATTCTTACTCAGTTTCTCCTCTAGTTTCAGCTCATGGTTCAGTAGCCAGCCTTCCTAGCAGATGAGCTGTTGAGGAGACCACAGAGATACAGGGATTAAGGCACTTGACTGCATGCAGCTAACTCCCACCACTGAATACAAAGCTAGGAGGAACCTCCAAGACTGCCAAGTGTGGCCCCAGCAACCCCCTCCCTCACAAAAAAAAAAATCAATATTTTTTTTTAATGGGAAGTGCATTTATTTCAACAGTAAAACTCATGCCTTATAAGTTATAAGATCTAGCTTTGATTCCTGGAACTGCAAAATAAAATTTCTTATATTTTTTGGTTCAGTATAATAGGGTTTATTTAGAAAAATGGAGGTGGGGGGTCAGTGAGAGAGACACACACATAAAACTAAGAGAAACAAAATATGGGGAGGGGGACTGGAGCAGTAGCACAGTGGGTAGGGTGTTTGCCTTGCACGCAGCTCACCTGAGTTCAATTCCCAGCAGCATCCCATAGGGTCCCCTGAGCCCTGCCAGGGGTAATTCCTGAGTGCAGAGCCAGGAGTAACCCCTGTGCATTGCCAGGTGTGACCCACAAAAGCAGAAAAAAAAAGGAGGGTGTCAGGTGGTGAGTATAATGTAGTATATACAGAATATGATTTATAAGGCTGTATACCTGACATTTACATAATGTTTGTTATAAATCCATGTTATAAAAGATACTCAGACTACTATTATAAAAAGGCCTATCTGGGGAGAAGAAAATAGAACTAAAGGATTTTTTTTGTACTCTTATAGTCTCCTGAGCCTTTTGTTAGCTATTTCAGATATATAACCATTATCTTAATCTAATAAAGGTTTTAATTGGATTTTGGGTCAAAGGAAACACTTAAGCTAGATGTGTGCTGACAGAATGCTACTAATGGAGACATAAGATGATTACAGTGATTTAAAGGAAAGAGCTGCTATTTTCAGTGCAAACTCTTTATCTTTGCACATAAGACCTTTCTAGTTAACAGCTACAGCTCTATCAGCATCACCTCTCATAGCCTCTGAAGAAAAGCATTCTGACAAACTGGATGATTACTTGTTACTTAAAATTAAATTGGTGATCATATCTGTAGCTGTAATTTGATGCTTAGGGTAAAATGAAGGGCCAAAGAGGGTACAGGGCTGCTTGCTTTGTAGCACTTAGTCCCCACTGCCACATACGCTGCCTCCCTCACCCCTCACAGACATTCCCAGGAGTGACCCCCGAGCACCGCCAGATGTAGCTACTCCCCCCCCACGCACCCCTAAATATAGATGCAAGTTACAGATGAGTTAGTCAGGAATTCTGCCCTAAAGATACAGCCACCCCCTCTCCTTGAACTTAATGCTCTGTAGTCCTGAGTATCTCATCCACCCTACTGTGTGAACTGATTACTGATTTTTGTGAATGATCAAATTGCCTTTTCAGCTGCAAAAACTAGCACTATGCACTAGCACTATCCTCCTGTTCATCCATTTGCTTGAGAGGGCCCGGTAATGTCTCCATTGTGAGACTTGCTGTAACTGTGTTTGGCATGTCAAGTATGTTATGGGTAGCTTGCTAGACTTTGCTGTTCAGGTAAGATACTCTCGATAGCTTACCGGGCTCTCCGAGAGGGGCGGAAAAATCGAACTTGGGTTGGCCAGGTTGGCCGCGTGCAAGGCAAACTCCCTACACGTTGTGCTATTGCTCCAGCTGCAAAAACATAGATTTTAAATAGACCATTTCCACTAAAACACCTTGCTAGCACGTGAAACTCAGCCTGCTCAAGGCAGAATTCAATGTCTTCCAATGGGAATCCCACTCCCCTGCCACCTGATGGACCTCTGATCAGAGCCAGCCTTACTCCAAACTGCAGAAACCTGATAGGAAACGGTGGCATTGGGTCCAGGTATCTCTGTATTCATTCATTGTATTCATTTGTTTGTACTGCCATTGATGAAGTCAATTTTCCTCACCTCTGACCTAAAGTCTTTGTAGCTGATACCGGACCTCTAATCTTTTCCTTCTCCCTACTCATCTCTCTGCTCTGGGGATTTTCTTTAAAGATTGATTACATCACTTTGTGTGTTTTGATTTTTGTGTCATCAGGAGTCAACTCCTGCATTGCTCAGGAGGGCCGTGTGGCACTGGGAATCAAATCTGGGCCTCCTGAATGAAGGCTTGCCCTGGTTCATTTAGCTGTCTCTCTGACTCTGGGTTTTTATCAACTATGAGCAGAAACCTTGATACCTTTTGATTGTAGCAGTGTTGTCTGGTCAAACTAGGTGAATTACATACATTATCCTTTTCTTCTCACTGGTGATCTCAGACCTTGGGACAATCAGGATTACCTTGGTGCGCACAGAGCATTATGGATTAAGCTCACAGCCTCATCCTTTCCTGGGCGCTTTCTGTAAGTGACTGAAGCATCTTTGAAACTTTTCTCTCCAGGGATTTCTAATAGCAGAGCTGTCAGGATTGCTTCAGAGCTTGCAGGCAGCTCCAGTGTTAGAGCTCATGACCTTGTACTTGCTGAGCAAGCTTTATAACCAACGGAATCATTTCTTGGGCTATGTAGTTTTCTGTTTTCTACTAGGTCCTGTAAGAGGGTAAATTTAAAACAGGTGTAGTTACTTTCAACTAATACTTATCTAAAATATTTAAACATTCAGTCTACATCTGCAAAATATTCAGACCTTTTTAATAAAACTTTAACTTTTTTTGGGTGGGGGCCACATTG
This sequence comes from Sorex fumeus, assembly GCF_029834395.1. Taxonomy (NCBI): domain Eukaryota; kingdom Metazoa; phylum Chordata; class Mammalia; order Eulipotyphla; family Soricidae; genus Sorex; species Sorex fumeus. Next base: position 1,954,991 of record NW_026606212.1, on the reverse strand, counting down.
ATGGTGATTACAGTGATTTAAAGGAAAGAGCTGCTATTTTCAGTGCAAACTCTTTATCTTTGCACATAAGACCTTTCAGGGTTTGCTCCTGGCTCTGTCCTCAGGGCTATCTCCTGGCAGGGCTTGGTGGACCATCAGGGGTCCCACAGATTGAACCCAGGCCTAGTACTACCTTACCCTGTACTACCTCTCTGGCCCCTGTGGGCTTTTTTTAATATGGAATTTTTTGAATTCATTGTGTACTGTGTGTTTAGCAGCAGTCTCAGTCCAGACTAGCCACATTCCAAACTCAGTAGCCATTGTGGCTTTTGTATTGGATATTGTAAATCTATTGCATAAGATTTGAAATTCTGGGGCCAGAGAGATAGTACAGCAGGTATGGTGGATTGCCTTCTGTGCAGCTGACCCCGGTTTTATCCCCAGCATCCCATGTGGTCCCTTGAGCCTGCTAGGAGTAACCCCTGAGCATCGCAAGGTGTGGATCAAAAACAAAAAACCAAAAATTCCAGTTCTTGGATTGCAGTTTTGGGTCCTCTCACAACTTCTGCACCTTCCCTGCATAGTCAACTTAATCAACTTCTTCCCTTCCATTTGTCTGCCATTCTTTCCCCCTTTCATTACTCTTCCTTGCCTGTGGGGATCTTTCTCCAGGACCGAATAGGACTGTCACTTTCTGAGCAAAGACATGATCCTTCTTGCAGTGCCCATTAAGCATAAACTACTCACGCTTGACTGTCCTGCAGCAGTAATTATGGGAGCCGCTTGTCTAGTTCCTGTGTGCGTAGGAGTCTAGCTGCCCCTGGAACCTGAGCTGCTCAGAGACAGGATGTGTGTCCCTTAGAGCTTTCTTTTCTCTTCTGGGTGGGGGGCACACCTGGCAGTCTTCAGGGGTCCTGGCTCTGCACCCAGGGATCACTCCTGGCACTACTTGGGGAACTGTATGGTATGCCAAGAATCGAACCTGGTCGGCTACATGCAAGGCTAGTGCCCTGTCCGCTGTGCTATCTCTCTGGCCCCACTGTCCCTCTGTTTCAAGCGTTCACTGTGGCCTCCATTTGCTCTCGGGTACAGAATTTTTGTTTGTCGTTTTTGGGATCTGAAGCAGTCTCTCCTTAATAGTTTTCTTGAAATATATTCTGAATAAAATTCCCCTTTATATCTGGATTAATTCCATGGTTTGGAAGGTGTTCTTTCTGTGTGAATGGAAGTATTTGCTTTTGCAAGAGAGCAAGTATTAATTTCTTTCTAATATGAATTGGATTTCAAATGTACATGTGGTCTAGGGTCTTTTGACTTCAACATGGTTCTTACTCCTAATACAACCCTTGTTGTTTATAAGTAAATTATATATTTCCCCTATAATTAAACACTTTACATGCTTCTCGAATCTTTTCCTCTAAAAGAACTTTGACCATTGGAGTTTTGCTTGGGATCTTTTCCCATAGAAGAGCAAACAGGTGCCTGAAAGGTTGAACTCTATTCTGGGAGAAACCTGATTAATGCTGAAGGGGCTGTGTCAGGTCAGCCTCTATAACTTGCTGACAGATGATTTAGCTAGTGCCAGGTTCAACTTCCCAGTGCTATCTCAGATTTTAATGGTTTTCTTGAGGGGCATTTAGAGGTGAAACAAGTTTTTGTTTGAAGTTAAATTGTGAATCTTAGATCAAAACTAGCCTAAGGGGAGCTGAGCAGTAGTGTAGCAGTTAGAACTCTTGCTTTGCGTGCAACAGACCCAGATTTGGTCCCTGACACCCCATCTGGTCCCCTGAACCTAGCAGTGGTGATGTCTGAGCCAGGCGTAAACCCTGAGGATCGCTGGGTCTGGCCCCTCAAAAACAATTCCACCCCCCATAAAACAAAACCTGGCTAAGAAATTCTTCCCTTGAGCATGCAGTGGTTTGGAAAGAATGAATAATCATCAGGTGCAGTTGCAAGAATTTTCATTTCCATTCTGCATTTTAATACATTATGGTACATTTTAACGCATTTTAAATTGTGAAGAAGTCTTTTTTTTTTTTTTTTTGCTTTTTGGGTCACACCTGGCAATGCACAGGGGTTACTCCTGGCTCTGCACTCAGGAGTTACTCCTGGCGGTGCTCAGGGGAACATATGGGATGCTGGGAATCGAACCTGGGTCGGCCGTGTGCAAGGCAAACGCCCTACCCGCTGTGCTATCTCTCCAGCCCCAAGAAGTCTTATTCTTAGTGAACTATCTTAGATTCTCTTTTAAGAACTTCCTAAATCTCCTGTTGAAATAACAAAAAAGTGCTGTTGTTTAGAACCTCCAGATTATGTCTTTCTCTCCCCCATAGTAGAGAGATGAGTTTATTACTTAATTCCTAATTAATTATCCATTCATGGCTAACCTTATTTCATCTATTCTTCTGTCAGGTACCACTTCCTTCTTGTTTTGAAACAAATGGCAGATGCCATATCTAATCAATTAGTTTGGACTTACCTAATGTGAAATTTTGCTTATTGTTGGTCACGAAAGGTGGAGAAGGTTGCTACCCACATAGTGATTAATTTGTCATCCTTCTCATGGTTTTCCCATTTCTGTTTGAGAAGTGCCAGCATCGGAAGAATAGAATATATTTCACCTTTAGTCAGTTTTTCGGGGATGCACAAGCATTCTCCTGGATTCATGGCAAATTCATTGGGGGGGGGGGGGGCAGGAGCATATCTGTAGAGCATGTGCTCCAGGCCTTGGATGTGGCACAGTGGCAAGACACGTACCTACCTGTTAGGCAGGAGACCTGGGCTCAAACCATGGCACCATGAGGGAAAAAGAAAAGATAATTTAAGGCTTTCCAGTACTTTTCTTGCATGTGACTGACCCTGGTTTAGATCCCCTGCACCGCACAGGACCCCGTGAGTGGAGACCAGAAGGAATCTGAATACAGTCAGATGTGGCTGAGGACAGACAGACAGAAGGGCCGTTGAGGTAGCTCAATAGGCTGAGCACACGCTTTGCATGCAGCACTGAGGATTCTGGTGACTTGGAATGTCTCCCTTGCAAGCATGGTCATGAGTTTAAATTCCGGGCTCTGCCACGAGTGCAGTCCTGGCAGCTCTGCTGCCTGTGAGCCCTGGCACTGCTGGCAGTTTCCAGCACCACCACAAGCTGTATGTGCACCACAGCCAGGAAGGACAGCACAAGCTCAAGTGCAAGAACCACGCTAAAGCAGTGCATACCTCTGCGATCACTGTGGCTGAGGGTGCTGATACTGCCACCTGATGTGTGACCTCAGGCATGCTGCAAGATAGAGCACCACAGCCAGATGTGTATGTGACCCAGTCACCCCCACAACAAAGGGGAGGGGGCGTGGCTAGAGAATGAAAATGTGTAGCAGTTTTGAATGTATAAAAGCTATTAACTGAGGCTGGAGATGTGGCTCAAGTGGGTGAGACCCTGGGTTCCATCCCTTGTATCCAAAGGGTCAAAAATGTTATTCAGTGGTAGAGCACAGTTGTGGGTTTCATCCCACCCCCAACCCACAGGCCATAAATGTATGGAAATGATGTTTCCCACTCAGTCTTAAAAAATTTACACAACTCCTAATAATTTTAGACTCAGTATGAAAATAAAATTCAAATATTCTCCAGATGTTAGTAATATATTAAAATATATATGAACATATGGGCTGGAGTGATAGCACAGAGGTAGGGCGTTTGCCTTGCACACAGCCAGCCTGGCCGAGCCGGGTTCAATTCCTCCACTCCTCTCGGAGAGCCCGGCAAGCTACCGAGAGTATCTCGCCCGCACGGCAAAGCCTGGCAGGCTCCCTGTGATGTATTCAATATGTCGAGCACAGTAATGACAAGTCTCAAAATGGAGGCATTACTGGGCCCGCTCGAGCAAATCGATGAACAACGGGAGGACAGTGCATTACAGTGCATTAGCATGTATTTTATATAAAATATATATTTTAATATAATCTATTAAAAAGTCATTTAATGTCTTTCACGGTTACGACACACACACACACATCCCACACATACACACCCACACCCACCACCAGGTATTTAATATTTAATTTTTCACTTTGGGTGGAACTGGAGCAATAGCACAGCGGGTAGGGCTTTTGCCTTGCATGCGGCCTACCCAGGTTCGATTCCTCCGTCCCTCTCAGAGAGCCTGGCAAGCTCCCCGTGGCGTATTCAATATGTCAAAAAAAGTAACAAGTCTCACAATGGAGACATTACTGGTGCCCGCTTGAGCAAATAGATGAACAGTGGGAGAACAATGCTACAGTGCTATTTTGGGTGGGGTGTCTCCCAAGGCCCAGAGGCACTTCCCAGCAGTTCTCTGTCAGCTGGGCTAGTGGGTTGGTGTGAGGGCCTGAAGATGTCCTGTGAGCACCCTGCGTGCCAGGGGTCCCGGACCATGGCAACATTGCTTGGAGACCTCTAGAGTCACACCTGTGGTGCTCTGGGACTGCCAGGTACACTGGGCAGTGCTTAGGGGACTCTGATGCTGGGGATAAAACTGGGGCGACTGCTGGTGACGCATGCGTCTTAACCTTTGTACCGCTTAACCCGGCTATGGTCAAGGATTATGCAGGCTCTCTGCTCAGGAATCACTTCTAGTGATCTTGGCAGGGACCATATGGGGTGCAGAGGATCGAACCCGGGTCAGCTGCATGCAAAGCAAGTGCCCTGCCTACTCTACTACCGCTCTAGCCTCTGCCTTCCCACATTAGTAGTTATTTTTCCCTTATAATAGAGATTAATAACAAAATTCTCTTTTTGTGTGTGTGAAGCAAGTTAGTTTTTTATTGAAACTTATTTAGATTTGAAGGGAAAGAGAGGAAGTATGTGTTCAAGAGATGATATGGGACTCTCCAGAGTGAAGAGGCAGAGATGTAGACAAGCGAGATCAAGGGAGAATACAGGCTTGAAAAGTAAGCCAGTAGCCACGCTATCCTATATGGGACTTGGGAGACAGCTTGATATGCTAAGCATATGCTTTGTGGAAGGCCTGTAACGACCCCTGAGCACACAGCCTGAGTATAGTCCTCAAACAAAAAACAATTAAAATACATACAGAGATCGTAATTCTACTAAATTTGAACTCCCAGTTGGTAGGTAATGCTACCCTGTGTTAGCTAATAGTGACATGGGCAGCAATTTATGAAGGTACAAATTCTAAGTAAAGACTTAGGAGAATTAGTATGTAATACAATTTGTTTGAACACTTTTCATTTTGAATTTGAATTTCAGAGTAAATAGATGTATTGTTAGTAAAATGAACTTTCAGGAGGAGATAGAAGAATCCTGGAGTTGGTAACACTTCCCATTACTGGGGGGTCGGAGCGATGGCACAGCGGGTAGGACGTTTGCCTTGCATGACGTGGACCCGGGTTTGATCCGCAGCATCCCATGTGGTCTCCCAAGCACTGCCAGGACTAATTCCTGAGTGCAGAGCCAGGAGTAACCCCTGAGTATCGCCGGGTGTGATCCAAAAAGGAAAAAAAAAGCCTATTCTTTACATTTTTGTTTGTTTGCTTTTTAGGGGTTGCAGATGGCGTAGGAGGATGGAGAGACTATGGAGTTGATCCATCTCAGTTCTCAGGGACTTTAATGCGGACATGTGAACGGTTAGTCAAAGAAGGACGGTTTGTACCCAGTAATCCCATTGGAATCCTCACTACAAGCTACTGTGAGTTGCTGCAGAATAAAGTACCTTTGCTTGGTAAGTAGATATCCTGTGTATTTTACTTTCTAAAGAAATCTAGGGGGCCAAAGTGATAGTACAGAAGCTAGGGCACTTGCCTTGCACATGGCCAACTCAGGTTTGATCCGTGGCACCTCATATAGTCCTCATAGCTGAGCTAGGAATAAACCCTGAGCACATCCAGGTGTGGTTCCCAAAATGAAAAAAAAAAGAAAAAGAAAAATCGAGGCGATGGGGAGGCAGAGCGATAGTGCAGGGGGTAGGGTGTTGCCTTGTATGTGGCTGACCTGGGTTCAATCCCTGGTGTCTCATATGGTCCCCCAAGCACCATTTGGAATAATTCCTAAGTGCAGAGCCAGAAGTAACTCCTGAGCGTCGCTGGTTATGACCCAAAAAGCCAAAAAGCCAAAAAAAAAAAAAAATTAGATGATTAACAACTAAAGAAAATCACCAGACCAGTCCTTTTTTTTTTTTTTTTCCCTTCTGAGTGTCTTCCTATCAAGCACTTTGGTAGGGATGCTGTGGCGTTTTCAATTACTGCTTGGAATGAATGTAAATAAAGCACTACCACTTTTGGAAACGATTTGGCATTACAGATATATAAAGTTAGGCATGAGTGGGGTGAGAGATAGCACAGAAATTAAGATGCTTACCTTAACACAGCTGGGTCAGCCCCCAGCACCATCAGGAGTGACCTCATAGCACAGAGCCAGAAGCCCTGAGCACTGTTCAGTGTGGCCCAAACCAGAGTTAGACTGAGCATGTAGTGTGCCTCAGCAGCTCCACTAGCAATAGAAAAAGGATAATAACCTCAAAGTTATGAAGAGAAGGAAAATGCATTTTGATTTGGGAGGGAGAGACCAGGAGGCTTGGGCTACACCTGGTGGTACTCTGTGCTTATGGCCCTGGAGATCAGCTGTGGGCAGCCCTGTGCACGGCAAGCGCCTTTATCCCAGACTCTCTCTCTCTTGCCCCCCAAAAATACGTTTGGAAAGGAACGACTTAAAGTTGCGTGTGTGCTCAGGAGTATGCTGCCAAGGGCCAGGAAGGCACTGCAGCGAGTCTGCTTCCATTTATTTCAGATTCAGAAATTAAAAGGAAAAGAATGGAGCCGAAGTAGAATTTTGCCTCGTGCGTGACCAATTTGGGTTTGATTTTCAGCACCCCTTATGGTCCGCAGTGCCACCAGGAGTAATCCCTGTGCTCAAAGCCAGGACTAAGTTCTGAGTCCTGATGCGTATGATTCCCTAAACAAAAACTAGTGTTTCAGATTTTTAATATTTTTTTTTTTTAAGCAGGTAGTTGTGTGATTCAGGATCTCTTCTAGGAGGACAAAGAAGGACGGGATTTGCACCTTAAGAGACAGCTTACTCCCATTGGGAAGTTCTGGTTGCAGATAGGCTTCCCATACTGCCAGCAATCAGCTGATTAGCCCATGAAATAGAAGTACCAATAGTTCCCGATTAATCTTGGCTTCGAAAACCTGAAGATAGCTAATACTTATTTTTGTGGTATGCTAATGAAGCATCATTTGGCCAAAGTTTTCCACATGTTTTTTAAATAGTTTACTGAGAACATACTCAGCAGCTTACCCACTTTTCTAGGCAGGTACTTGGGAAGGGTGTTATGTTTTTGCTAATTATCAGCATCTTTCTGGATTCAAGGTCTTCCTGTTACCGTCTACAGTTAAAATCAGCCTCTCGTCAGTGTTAAGGGAGAACTCACTAGCCACAGGCAGGATTTTGCTTTTAGTTAAGATACTTGGGAAGAGGTTCTTTTCTTGTATCTGCTCTGCGTTGTGTTTAACTAGCTTGATTTCCTTCTAATTGAAGAAAAGTCTTGCCTTTCAGTTTCAGTTTGCACTTTTTCTTAATTCCCTGTTTTGGTTATGCAAGTCTGGAGCTTGCCTGGCACAGTGAAATATAATCCTCGATTATATTATATTTCTAGTACAACTGTCAGTTTACCATAAAACTGGGCAAACCATTCAATTTCTGACCCCCTTAATTTTTTAAGTAGAAAATCATTTTTGTGAAAGGTAATGATGACTTGGGCCTAGGGATATATGATTCAAAGCAGAGATGCACATGCCTGGCATGTCTGAGCTCTGTCGTTCCAGCATCACTTGCTTTCCCCTGGCATCATCACTGTGTGGCTCTCATGATGCCCAAGTACTCACAGTACCCCCTTCACCCTCACCCAAGCACAGGACTGTCAGGCTCGTATCCTGGACTTTCACTTGGTATTTGCTAGGTGTGACCCACTATCCACTAAATCCATGGGTTTTTTGTTGTTGTTGTTTGTTTTTGCTTTTTTGGCTCACACCCGGCGATGCATAGGGGTTACTCCTGGCTCTGCACTCAGAAGTTACTCCTGGCATTGTTCAGGGGACCATATGGAATTGAACCCGGGTCGGCCGCGTGCAAGGCAAACGCCCTACCCTCTATGCTATCTCTCCAGCCCCCATGTTTTGTTTTTTAACAAAATAGAATCCTGGAGCTGAGAGATGTACAGTGGTAAGGCACTGGCCTTGTGTGCAGGGGACCATGGTTCAATCCCCAGCACCACTAGTTCCCCAAGTATTGCTTCTCCAGAACTGCAAGGCCTGAGCAGCACCACAGACTTGGGCCCATAGCATTAAACTGCTGACTGGTTGGCTGAGAACCACTGGGAGCGGCTCCCAATTCCCTTGAGCATTGATCGTAGTCCCCCTCCTTGCGTTCTTCCCAAAACACAGAACAACTTAAAGCTTCATGCAATACTCCGAACCGTGTCGAGAGGAAAGAACATTACAGAGTACTGTCTAATATGCTGTTGAACGCCCTACAGTGCCTACAGACCAGATTCCAGGGCTCGCTCGGCATGTTCCAGGAGCATCCCTGGCTGCCCAGTGCATTTGCTAGACTTGAAATAATGACTTCAAAATACAGCTAAGCTGATTTGCACCGTGAAGTCTTTGCTTTCTTCTTAGCCCTTCTCTTCTTAGTTACTGTCATAGATCTTGGTACTCTTAGTAAGATAAATTAAACATTCGAATTTTTGTGTGTGTTAGGGGAGGTCCATACCCAGTGGTGCTCAGGGGTTTACTCCTGGCTCCACACTCAGAAATCATTCCTGGTGGGCTCAGGGGACCTTATTGGATGCCAGGGATTAAACTTGGGTCAGCTGCATACAAGGCAAGCTCCTTTCCTGCTGTACTACCACTCTGAACCCTAGAAATTTTCGTAATTAAATATATGAACTGTTTTTCTCTTTAAAAAGACACTGAGATAATCCTTGTTAGAATATTTGACACATACACGTCTTTCTCCCCTAATCTAAGCATCTCTAAAATATTTGTAACTAAATTAATATTTTGGCAGATGCTGCCCAACTTTACTGAATCTCAGAATTGTAAATAATAACTTTACAAGATGAGGTAATTTTTTTAAATCCAGGAATTGCTAGAAAACTTTTAAAAATAATTAAAATATAAAGGCCAAAATGATAACACATGCAGCAGTGTTCGGACTTATTCTTGGCTCTGCACTCAGAGATCACTCCTTAGGAGGAAGGCTTGGGCACCGTACGGGGTACTGGAAATTGAGCTTGGGCTGGCCGCACGAGAGGCAGGAACCCTACTCCCTGTACTATCTCTGTGGTCCTTCTGGTTCCTGTTAGGTCTGGATTGGCATCACAAGCCAATTGTTGACATGAATTTCCTCAGAAATCCGTTAGTGAATCTGGATCTTACGAATCCACTGGAGCTGAAGAGTTTCAGGGGTTGATCCTAATATGGATATGTCTGACTCTGTTTACTGCACAAAAGAAGTTCGCAAAATAAAGAGCTTGGTGATAAAAATACTTCCATTTTAGTATGAGGAATTTGTCTTCCTGCCTGCCTGAGTCGGTCAGTTGTTCCAGCACGCAGCATGCAGCACTGTCCTCCACACATATCCCCCAGTCTTCATTGCCTCCTGTTCCTTTCTAACGCAGAAGCTGTCCTCCCTCATTATGCTGTCATGTCTGAGTTGCCCGTGCACATCAGCCATTTGAGGAAATAGAAAAGAAACGTGTCTCCAGCCCAGCCAGTTCTGTAAGGCCAAGCCTGCCTTTGTCAGGGCTGCTTTGCATAGTTAAGCTCTGTCACTCATGGGGACCATTTTGATTTTAACTCAGCAGGTTATTGCTTCAGTGGAAGCAGAATGATAGTCCGGGTTACCAGTGAGTAATAATGAGTCAACAGCCCTTCCTGCAGCAGAATTTTCAAGGCTGAGCTACTTATCCATCATTTTATGCTTTCAGTGAATCCTGTCAGCTTTCAGAAGTTCTTTTGTTTTGATTCTAATACTCATAAACGAGTGGAGTTTTTGCTCAGCTGCATTAGGAAGAACGGTAGTCCTAACTCGAAGCAATGGAGCCAACTATGTAAAGGCACTGCCAGTTAGTACTGCTCTCTTCTCTCTCTCTCTCCCTTCCCATTCTCACCCTTCCCTCTTTCTCCCTCTTCCCTCTTTCTCCCTCTTGCTCCCCCCCACCCCCAGTAAAACCCCATGCCTCATACATGCAAGGCATAAGCTGTACCACTGAGCCACGTGCCTGTCTGAGTACCTGTATTTTTCTTTTAGAAGTAGAGTGTCTGGGTAGTCCCCATGTCATTTGAAGATGAATATGTGGAGTTTCTAAACATTATAAAAAAATGCTTGTATGAGTTTTTAATTATTGTTATACATTTTTGTTATGGAAAAATTAATAACAAAAATGATCTGAATCCCACCAAGAAAACCCAGTATTGCTCAGGGCTTATTTCTGACTTCTGCACTCCGAGAGATCAATCTTGGTGGTGCATAAGGGACCAGATGAGGTGCCAGGGATTGAATCCGGGTTGGGCGTAGAGGGAAGGCACCTTACCTACTATGCTGTCTCCCTGACCCCAGCCCCAAGTTTTTCCTATGTTATATTTGTGCTTAGGGAATACTCCTGGTGTGGTGTGTGGAGGTCACCCCCAGTGGTGCCCAGGGGACCATGTAGTTCGTACTAGGAATCTGATCCAAGCTTCCTGCATGCTAAACAGCCTCTTGAACTGTCTCTCTGGTCTTGCTTTTCATTTTTATTTATTGAGTTTTGGGGTCATACCTGGTTGTGTTGGGGCCACCCTTGGCTTGGTGCATAGGGGACCATGTGTGCTAGGAATCAAACCCAGGGTCTCACACCTGGTGATTGTCATCTCTGACTTTTACCTTTTCTTTGTTCTTTGTTTTGTTTTTGGGTCCCACCTGGTGTTGCTCAAGGCCTACTCCTGACTCTTTACTCAGGGATCACTCCTGGCAGAGTCGGGGGACAATATATGATGCCAGGGATTGAACCCAGGTCAGCTGCATGCATGATGATCACCCTACCTGCTGTTCTGTTGCTCTAGTTCATCTTGTTTTCTTTTTTAAAATTGTTTATTTTTTTTCCTGGGCCATACACAGCGGTGCTCAAAACTTACTCCTAGCTCTGTGGCTAGGGATCACTCCTGGCCGCGCTCTGGGACCAAATGTGGTGGTCGGTATTGAACTTGGGTCCCCCATATTCAGGACAAGCACCTTAACCTCTGTACTATTTCTTTGGCCCTTCATTTTATCTTTCAACTATCATCACGGCAGTTAAGCCTTTACCTACTAAAAACAAGTTTTTGATGGTGCTGGAGATTGCATTTAGGGTCGCAAACACACAAGAAATGCACTGTGCTCCTGAGCAGCTTCGCTTCCATGCCCCTCCCCCCCACCTTTTAGGTTTTGGGCGAGAGCTGTTACAGTGCTCAGAGGCTGCTGTTCTTGGGGCATTACTTAAGGGTTGCTGTAGTTTAAGTAGTCCCTTCATTTTAGATATTTAATGGCATCTGATTATAACTGAAATTAAAGAACCAATTTTTCTTGGGGCCTCCCAAGCCGTACCCAAGAGGGCCTAAGGGGTAGCTCCCAGGGATTCTTGGCTAATTGGGCTGTGTGGTTCATGCAGTGCTGCTCAGAGCCAGGGGCACAGAGGGAACCTGGGCCACACCCAGCAGTGCCAAGGGGGCCGTGTCGCACTGGGATGGAACTCTGGTCCTTGCATGTGCAAGATATGGGCCGGACTCGCCCCCTCACCCCTCTTCAAGTGGGTAGCTAGATCAAAGGACATGTTTATTTTTCAGGGCTATATTGCCCTGTAGAAAGGCCATATGGGGTGCCAGGCTTTGAACCCAGGTCAGCCACATGCCAGGCAAGGACCCTACCTGCTGTATTGTCCAAACCCAGTTGTGTTTTCTCACCTACTTAAAATTGGTGGCCATGTTCCCTGTACTTTCACGATTACAGGGATCATACCTAGTGTGCTGGATGGCTGGGCCCAGTGTGGATTCTGACGGGCGGATATGGTGCCGGGGGTTGAACCCAAGTCCTCGAACATGTAAAAGGCATTTACCATTTGAACCGCCATTCTTGCCAGCACAGTTCATTATCTTCTTTTGACTCTAGCAGTTATCTAGTCATCAGTTATTCTAGTAGACAAATGGTTACTGGTGAAATGATTTTCTATGTGTGCAGATAATTTTACATTAATTTCTTAGTGAGCTGCTTTTCTCTTTGTTTTGCCTTTTTTTCTGTAGGTTTAGGTTCAGATGTCTTGCTTGTAGGCAGTTCTATCAGTCGCACTGTCTGCCTTTCATTTTGGGGAAGTTTGTGCTGGCCGTGCCTGCAGAATTAGGTGGTGGTGTTTTGCTCTATGCCGGAAATGCGGTCTCTACCCCCTCAACACTAGCAGTCTCTAAAGTTAACAGTGATAAGCTAGCTAAGAAAACTGTTTTGTTTCTTTATGAGTCAATCTCTAGTAAAAGTTTTTTATAACCTCAAGAGATAGAAATGTGGTTAAAAATTGTTTTGTGTGCCCCATCTTAAATGTTAGTGATTTGTGTGGAGACGGCTTCCTGCCAATGACCAATGAGAAATAGGAGGGAAATGTAACGTTCTCATTCTGGCATTTTAGGATTATTAGTATCTTAACAATTTGCTTTTCAGCATTTAGCATACATTATGGCATTATTTGTTTTTGTTTGGGGGGGGGTCATCCCTAGGAGTGCTTAGGGCTTACTCCTGGCTTTGTGGTCAGGGATCACTCCTGACAGTGGCACAGGGGCCATGTAGGGTGCCAGGCACTGAACCCAGGTCGGCCACGTACAAGGCAAGCACCCTACCTGTTGCATTGTCCAACCCCAGTTATGGCATTATTAAGATGAAATCGTATTTTTATTAGCCATTTTGTTGTCTTTTCCTCACTGTAAATGGAGGAATTTGTAGATCACAATTAGACACAATGGGTTTCATTTTTTTCCCCCCTCCTACCTTACTGACTCTGGTCAGTTACTGTTGACATTGGTTGGGAATTCATACTTTTCTAATAAAGGTCCTGTTAGGCAAAGGAAGTTCAAATTATGACATCTTGCTATTTGTGGTGATAAAAACGTGTTTGCAGAGGCAGCTTCGAAGAGGAAATCAATGGTGATCATTTCTGTTTCTAGGTAGCAGTACTGCGTGCATTGTGGTGCTGGACAGAACTAGCCACCGCTTGCACACGGCTAACCTGGGGGATTCGGGATTTCTGGTAGTCAGAGGTGGTGAAGTTGTACACCGATCTGATGAGCAGCAGCATTACTTCAACACTCCATTCCAGCTCTCGATTGCGCCACCAGAAGCCGAAGGAGTCGTCTTGAGTGACAGGTAAACTTCTTTTCATAACACGGCTCGCTCCCAGGTTGTCTCTGGTCCCTCTCTGCTACATAAGGTGAGGATAAACCTTTGCCAACTTCACGTGAAAGGAAATCACACTGAGAATGTTCTAGTCGGGAGGACCTTAGCAGTTTGACTTTGAATGGTGTTTTGCTTGAACTTGATATTGCAAATAAAATGCTGATAAACACCCAGTCACTGCACTGTCCTCCGATTGTTCATCTGTTTGCTAGAGCGGGCCCAGTAACATCTCCATTTTGAGACTTGTTACTGTGTTTGACATATTGAATACATCATGGTAGCTTGCCAGGCTTTGCCGTGCTGGTGAGATACTCTTGTTAGCTTGCTGGGCTCTCTGAGCCAGGTGGAGGAATTGAACCCTGCTCGGCTGGGCTGGCTGCGCGCAAGGCAAATGCCCTATCGCTGTGCTATCACTCCAGCCCAGTAATTAGATAAAATTATGAAAGTACTGTTTCAGGCCTATGAGCTATCACTATTTCATACCAAGACCACAAGATAGACCACATAATACATAGAGTTGTATTTGTTCAATCGTGCTGGAAAACTAGTCATTTATGCATACTTTGTCTGTAGGATTTTTGCATACCGATGACAGGGAAGAATGCAAGCAGAAATCTTTATTGATCACAATAACTTTCTGATTTTCAAAAATGCAGTATTGATACATTAATAATAGACTGTCATTTTGGGAGTGATTCCATGACATGCATTCAAACATCACTTAAGTCTGTGTATCAGAGAAATTAGCATGGTCTTAAATATGACCTGTGATGACGATGTTACCTTCTCTCGTTTCATTTCTAAATTGCTAAAATCCCAGACAGTTGGTACTGTCTGAATCAAATTCTATGTTTTATCTTTCAAGGATTAATTCATAACTTTTTTATTTGAAAAAATAGATTATAGGAATAGTGACTGGTTGCTACATGATAGTTCTTAGTAAGCCAGATCTTAAATCTTAAACCAAGATGTAAAATGCTATCACTGCTATCTTTAAAGGTATAATGAGCATATTACATATTTAGGTATTCACTGTTTCCCACCTAAAGTCTGTTGCCAACTCCTAAAAAGATGGAAGCGTTTCTTGTATGTAGTACAATGGATTGCAGTGATTGAAAGATTATTTTACAGTAGGCTGAAATACCTGTTTATGAAATTAGCCAACTGGGCCGGAACCCCAAGGCCTTTGTAATAAGTATCAGGCTCAGCTAGCATGTTTTCATTTCCCTTGATTTGATTTTGTTGACCTGACTCTGAAGTGCTAGCAGGGCCCTGTCGTGTCTCGCATGCCACCTTTAGGACCGTCTGCGGCGAGGTTCTTCCCCTGGAGTGCCGAGACAGCTTGCTAGCATGTGATTCCAGCTCGTGTTTCAGTGCAGTCAAAAGTTTCCAGCAGCACAGTGTGTCCAATCACAATGGGCAGGACTGCAGCTGGCAGAACACCAAGCTCACGGGTGGGAGTGCTGGAGAAGAGGACGAGCTGTCCAATGGCGGCCAGTCTTGGGCGGAATCGCAGAGGACACTCCTGGGGAAAGAAAACCTCAGCAGAAACTGCGCTTCTGTGCCAGACCTGCTCATTAATCTGCGCTTCTCAGATCTGATTGGTTTCCAGAGACGGAGCCGACGTGAAGTGTTGTGTGTTGTTGCTCTTGATTCCACAGGAGAGCGGAGGCTGGTCTTCACCAGTTTCGTACTAGTGTTTTTCTTCCCTCCCTCTGTGCTTTTCACCTCCTCGGTCATTTGTCTTATCTATAAAGAATTTTAACCTGTAGTTTACGGATTTTCCTTTTGTAGCTCTTTGATATTTAAACCCCTCACCTGCGTTTGGAGGGTTTCCTGTCGGGCCTGGTTCCTCTGGTTCTCATTCCTCCGGCCCAGCTCAGTGTATGAATTTTTCCCTGGCTCTTGTTCCTGGGTTACAGGTTAAGGCAGACTATCGGCTGCTGCACTTTGGAGACCTGGAAGCAGGGAAGCTGGCCTTTGAGTGTGGCTGAGACCAACTGCCGAGGGACAAAATCTTTGAATATGTGATCCTTTCTCTTCTCGATGTCTGAGTTTTTTTCCCCTCTCATTCATCAGATCTGTTTTTATCAAGTACTGTTAAAGGAAAGAAACAAAAGCCTCTCCCGTCTGTTCTTCAGAAAGTTTTACACAGATGCCCGCCAAAATCTGCCTCCTGCCTCTGCCCCAGCCACTCCTCTCCTCGGAGGCAGCTGCTGTTACCTTCCTCTTTGAAACCTTCCGATTTGTACTCTGATAGAGAAACATCTGCATCACTGTCTGCACCGGGATTTCTTGTTTTGTTTTTGTTTGGGGGCCACATTTGACTCTGCTAAGGGCTTACTCCTAGCTCTGCGCTGAGAGATCACTCCTGGCGGACTCGAATGACTATCTGGGGTGCCGGGGATTGAACCCAGTGTGCTGCCTATTGACCCTCTATACCTTGCTTTCTTTATTAGCAGTGTATTTCTTTTCCCCACCCATTTGGAGGGTCTTTGTTTCTTCCTATATTGAATCATTCAACAGGTAATTGTTTGGGGGTTTTGGGCAACACCGTGCAGTGCTCAGTGGTACTCCTGACTATATACTCAGAAATTACTCCTGGTAGTACTTGTGGAGGGGACCATATGGGACGCTGGGGATTGAACCTGGGTCAGCTACATGCAAAGCAAACACCCTACCTGCTGTACTATCACTTCAGCCCCTCAACAAATACTTCTTAAAAGACTATTCTGCACACTCATAAATACCTGTGTATTACTAGCACTTTGGAGAACAGAGTCCTTATTCTGCCAGAGTAATAGTGATATTAATGTAGACTTACTAATTACCTAGTAATGACTAAGTGCTCTAGTAATACATGCATTGTAGATAATTCATAGGTATTCTTACATGCTTTGAATGCTGTCCTCTGTGGTACTCAGTTATTCCACTCTGTATAATGCAGTCTCCTGTGAGCCAGATTCAAAACTGCAGGGAAAGTGATGAGTGGAAAATGAAGAGGATGGAATTTGGCTCTACAGAACTAGGAAATAAAGACTCATTTCCAGTAGGATTTTAAGGGCATGTTAGAATCTGACTCAGAAAGAATGCTTCCTCCTTTTAAATCATGTATGACTAATCTTCAAACCCAGTTTTACTTTTTTCTAACTTTAGTTAAGTTTTTGAAATATCTGTGTCAGTTTTCCATGAAATTTATACCTGGTTTTTGTTACTGACTCCATTATTAGAATTGGTGGGGAGGGCGGATTTTGTGTGTGTGTGTGTGTGTGTGTGTGTGTGTGTAGAAAGAAAATTTTATTGAAACTTAGATTAAGTGAGGGGAGAGACAAGGAGAAGTTCATGTTCAAGAGAACACAGGCTTCTCCTGAGTGGAAATCAGCAAGCAGAGAAGCATGGAGACAAGCCAGTGAGGTTCGTGTTGGAGAAAACATGGGCTGGAAGAGTGAGCCAAAATGACTTTGGGTTTTTATTTTTTTCAAGGCTTCATTGAATTACTGCATCGTGTCTGCTGGAACCTGGAATGATTTTTTTTTTTCTTTTTGGGTCACACCCGGCAATGCACAGGGGTTAATCCTGGCTCTGCGCTCAGGAATTACCCCTAGCGGTGCTCAGGGGACCATATGGGATGTTGGGAATCGAACCCGGGTTGGCCGCGTGCAAGGCAAACGCCCAACCCGCTGTGTTATCGCCCCAGCCCCTGGAATGGTATTTTTAAAGGGCTTTTTTTCCTTATTATTAATTGAGAGAAATATCTTTGTGATTGTTGCATTTCAGGCGTGTATGTTCCAACAACAGCCCCTTCCCGAGTGCCCATGACCTTCCACCGGTGTTCCGTTTCCCTTCCACCTGCAGCCTGCCTCTGGGGCAGCACTTTGCCCCTCCCACTTTGTGTTAGTGTCCCGTCCCCTAACGTGCCCCTCTGCTCCTGCCCCAGTGCCAAGCTTCCTGCTGAAGACCAGTTCTCCTGCTCTTTGTTCTGTTGCCATTAAGTATTTGCCATCCCCCCCTCGAGGTTTCTTTATATCCCAGGTATGAGAGATCATTCTCAAGTATGTTGCTCTCCCTCGGGCTGATTTCTCTCAACATGATACTCTCCAGATCCATCCACATTGTAGCAAATCGCGTGACTTGCTCTTTTCTTAAGGCTGAGTAGTATTTGTCTGTGCCATAATTTCTTTATGGGTCATCTGCTTGTGGGCATTTGTGTTGTTTCCATATTTCGGCTATTGTAAATAGTGATGCAGCAAATGGGAATGCGGGTGTCTTGTGCCTTTTCTGATTTGTGCTTTTGGGACCTTGGAGTGTATTCCCAGGAGGGAGATTGCTGGGTCAACTCTTAGTTTTTTTGAGGAATGTCCATATTGCCTTCCCGGAAGGCTGGACCAGTCAGCACTCCCACGGCAATGCGGGCTCCTTTTTCTAACGGGCTTTCTTAACCTTGCCCCTGCTTTGTCCTTGCCACAGCCCGGATGCTGCTGATAGCACATCTTTTGATGTCCAGTTAGGAGACATCATCCTGACGGCAACAGATGGACTCTTTGACAACATGCCTGATTATATGATCCTGCAGGAACTAAAAAAGTTAAAGGTAATTAATTCAAGGGTTGGCCCTTGAAAACAGTGGCCTTCCTTGGGTTTGATTGATTCAGTTGCAATAACTGAGGAACTGAGTTTTATTGATTCAGTTGCAATCTCTCTAATTTTAGAAAGGACAGTTGTTAAATTTAGAAAATAATAGTTTTGATATTTCAAACTATTATAAATAGAAATAGAAATAGCCACAAATAGAGAACTTCGGGTGGGAAAGAGGCTTCTCGCCCTACGTTTAATAAGGAAGTAAAGGAGAAAAAGTGGGTAGAAGTACAGATGAAGAAACTTCCTGTTTATATTTCTCCTTTGTATTTAAATGGTGTTAAGTATTTTTTATGGGGGGATGGGGGTGGGAGGACCACACCTGGTGGTGCTCAGGGCTTACTCCTGGCCTGCATTCAGGGATCATTCCTGGCGGTCCCTAAGGGGTGCCGGGGATTGAACCCAGGTTGACGACATGCAAGGCAAATGCCTTTCCCACTATACTAGCACTCTGGCCCCATAATGGTGTTAAATTTTGATTGTCTTTCCTCCTTTGATCTCGTAATAAGCCCAGCAGGTGGGGAAAGATGGGAGGCTGTCATACTTGAGTTTGCCAAGACTGCAGCCCAGCTCACAGGCAGCTGAGGACCTTGATAGGATCTAAGCTGTCACCAGTAACAAAATGGTCCCTCGAGCCCACCAGGAGTGATCCCTGAGTGCAGAGCCAGGAGTGAGATCTGAGCACTGCTGGGTATGGCCCAAAAGCCAAAACCTTTAGTACTTGCATGCTCCCACCCCCAGCACCACGTGGGCCCCAGAGCACCACGAGGGTATCCTGCGTGGTCCTGGCACATCCTCGGGCCCTGGCAGTGAACTGTGGGCTGGTCAGTCCAGATGCACTAAAAGGGGCCCCTGGTCCGCTTGAGCACCTCTTGAGACACCCTGGCCTGCCAAGTACTTGCATGCGGAAATCATGTGAGGCATTATGAAAAACAATAACTCCTCCATCCTTTCATCTTAGAATTCAAATTATGAGAGTATCCAACAGACAGCAAGAAGCATTGCTGAGCAGGCTCATGAGCTGGCTTATGATCCCAATTATATGTCACCTTTCGCACAGTTTGCATGTGACAACGGACTGAATGTGAGAGGTAAGCTTTCTTCAGGAAGATCATAGGAGCTGCCTGGGAACGTTGCAGAATAGAGTATTCCGGAGTGTGGGTGAGGTAAGCTGCAGGGCCGGGTCAGATCCCAAGGTCGCCTCCTCCGGCTGTAGGCGCCGGTGCGTGTCAGCAGGCCTCCGCAGAGGATGCCCTTCAGCACCAAACTCTGAGGGCTGCGAAGGCAGTCGAAACCTGAAGCCCTTTATGGCCAGCGCTGCGCTGCGTTGGACCGAGCCCAAAGGCCTCCGAGCGCTGCCTGGAAGGGCCGCGCATTCCTAACAGTTTCACATTCTGCCCTTCGCTCTGCTGACATTTTACTTCTCCCTACCTCTGGCTTTTGACTTGTTGACATTATTTGCCTGCCAAAATTTGCCACAGCAGGTTTTGAAGAAACACCGTTAATTGACCTTGCCTGAGGAGTCCTGTCTCCTGAGCCATATGTCGCTTTGGGAATGGGTTGGAGCAGTCCCTTAGAGCTGGGACGTGCTGGTGCTAGTGGGCAGAACTCGCGGACTTGCTCAGGTTCTTGCTGATAGAATATTACGTAAAACATACCTTGGCCTTCCAGGAAATATTAAAATAGAAAAAAGCACATGCCACAGCTGTTTGGCAAATTAGAATACAGGACTACCCCTAGCTTCAGTCTCAGCTATGTTTGTCCAAATTAGGATTATGGGTAAGAGCATGTGACATTCTTGGGAGGCAGAATTTTTCTTAACTAGATTTTGTCTTTACTGTGGTTCCTACAAACTGCAGATGTGGTACGAGTCCTGTCACAGCTCTGGTTACAAAGAAGCAGGGCATATTTTTTTAACAAGATTCATTAAATTACATTAATTTATTGTTTTTTCTTTTTACCAAATAACTGTTTACTAAACACCTACTTCTCTTTATCCTACTTCCCCCCCCCCCCACTAGAATATATTGACAAATCAGATCTGCCTGAATTACAAGCTTTTGTCTCCTAGTGCTTATGTAGTATTATATTTTTGCTTGGCTTTCTTTCAAGACATATGAATATGACTTTATTTTTATTGTAGGTGGAAAGCCAGATGATATCACCGTCCTTCTTTCCATAGTGGCTGAGTATACAGACTGACTTGCCTGGTGTCAGCTCCTGCCTTTCCTTTCATCGTCCCTGACTCCCTCTTGCCGTCTGTGTTGATCCTGCTGGCAGGACCACGTTTCTTTGCCACTGATCTCAATGGCCAGTGATGTAAGCCTTTTGCCCGTCTTTTTGAGACCCTATTGAGATCTCTGTTGAAAACCACTACTGTCGTTCACGAGTTCATATCTGCCAGCAGCATTTGAAGAGAATCCAGATCTTTGAAGATTGGTCTTCATGTCTCGTTGTCCCTGTCCATGGTGGGGTGGAGATTTTGAAAGCCAAAGCTGGATATTTTTAAAAAATTGGTTCAAGTATTGCAGATGAACGTTGATGGTAAAGTGAATTCAAAAATACAATGTATAAAAGGGATCTTAAAAGTCAACACAAATTGTATGTTATGGTACATCTTCTAGAACCATTTTTCATCAAAAGAAATGTTACACATTACTATACAGTCTGTTATGATGATTGGGTGTGGCTTTGTGTTCTTATTATAAACTCCTGTTTTTGAGGAGCTAATAATTCTGCTCTAAAACACTGCTCCGAGTTATGAAATCTTGATCCAGGGGCCTTTTGTTATAAATTGTAAAGAAAAAATTCGGTTTAGCTGTTGGATGCAAATGTTTCATGGTTTTAAAAAGATGCTTAATAATACTAGAATGAAAGTGTTGGCAGTTTACCGATTAGTTCAGTTCAATGCTGGTGGCCTGATCTGCAGGAGGACTGGGGTACCAAACTTTTAAAGTGGAAATAGTACTTGAGAGTACAAAACTCTTCAGAGCCTAGGAATTTAACCTTACGGCTGAATCCCTCCCATCCGTTCGTTGCGGGGAGCTCTAGACCCCGGCCCTGAGGAACTGAGGAGGACAGCTGTAACTTTGCGTTGTGTTGGCTTCTGATGGGCTTGCTACTCCTAGTCTCACCCTCAGACTGTGTTCGAGTAGCCTGGCTCCAGACCCGGGAAGAACACTGGGCAGAGGCAGCAGCACAGGAGCCCACAGGGAAAACTCCTGGCGATGATCTGGCATTTGCATTCGCCCTACACAGAATTTAGGGGGTTTGAATCAAGCTTAATGTTTACAGTTTCCAAATAGCCATCCTGCAGTGTATAGTTTCCTTAGAAAACTCTCCTGCATTCAGTTTTCCCATTATCTGTAAGCCCAACATATTTTTAAGGTTTGTGTACAAGTCAACTGCTGTAAAGATATATATTTTTGGGTCAATTTTTTTCCTTCATTAACTTGGTGGTAGAAAAATATATATACTTAGAAATCCTTAAATTAAAGCCATGTTTTATATAAGTCAGGTAACATTGGTGTATAGATGAGAATGCAATTAAACCTGATGAGAATCTGCTTGAGGAGAAAATAGGAAGTCTGTTTCTCTAAAGGAGATACTACCTGGTTTATTGCATTAATACGTTTATGTTTGAGGTTACCTCAACTTGTTTTAAAGGATTTTGTTTTGTGACTTTGTACTGTATATTTGAGTAACTGTCAAGCTTTTATTTTATTTAAAATTGTTTAACATGTACCATGTACATGTCATTACTATATTTCAATGCATCATGCTTGTAACAGGCATTTCATTTATAATAAGAATGAGTTATTCATTTGTAAGCTGTTCAGTAATTTATCTACTATTCCTAAATTGGCATAATGTTAGATATCTATTTTGAATCACCTTTTAATTACATGTCAGAATGCCTTAACTACCCTAACTTGACAAAACAATTCTTTGGTAGAAATGGGGGTTGGGGGGGGCTTTAAATAATGAGAACCCATCGTGCTGTGATAAAACACGGAAACGTGAGTGGTGAGTGGCGGGTATTTATTTTGCACAACTATTGCAGTCTCTGTGTTTTAAGTACAGAAAGTTGCATCCAGAAGGGGCTTGTCGGAATACATTTATACTTGGCTGACGACTCCAGTTCTCGCGAGGTTTTGATAATTTCTGGTCAGAGGTATTTATATAACCTTATGATCTGGATATATTTTGCATTAATTTTCCAATGCCTACATTTAATCCTAGTAAGAGCTGTACAGGTTCGGTCGCTGGCTTTCTCTGCTCTCATTTAACCAATCAGATACAATCTTTGTAAAGCTAGATTCACATGACCGTGAGTGGTGGTGGTTCATACACTCGCTTAATCGATTTAGCCTTTGGAGAAAAGATTGTGAGACACTGACCGTGTGTCCAGCGGAATTGAAAATAGCGGGACAAGAATTACATTTTACAGTGGGACTGACTTGGGGCCTGGTCTGTAGATTAGTGACACAGTTTGTTTTTCTCTCTGTTCTTTTTACCTTGCCCTTTTTTGTTATGCACTTCATTTAGGGTTGCTGGGAGTCCTCTGGAGTGCTACTTAACAGGCGACTCTCCTTCACTCTCTGCTAAAGGTCTGTTGGACCTGTCCTGGAATGTTCCAGGTCACAAGACCCAAGTTTCTCTGTGTTGTGATTGAGGTATCACTTGGTGGGTCTGATTCTGACCTTGATGTGTGTGTCAGTTATATTGTAAGTGGAACAGTATAAAAGCATACACATCGCCTCATGTAATGGACTTTTATAACAAAAGAGAGAATTTGGATTTCTAATTTACAAATGGCAAATTATCCCTCTCTGGATGCACCAAAGACCAGTAAAGTTTATAGCTTTTCCATCTATATTTATAAAGCAATACTGTATTATAAAAATTAATATTTTTATCACATGCTTGAAATTTTTATTTTGTTCTGTTTTAAAATGTGCACTCTAAACATATCAGAACCTTATTTCTTCCTGTGAATTTAAGCTGCCTGCGCACAAAAAAAAAAATATTTACAGAATGAAAATGGAGTCGAGTCCATAGGGTCTTAAACATGGAAAGACGAAGTGAAGTGGGAGGTAGGGTATTTGAATTACTGTACTGGCCTGACATGGTTGATGGGTACTAAATCTCAAAAAATCCATTCCAGGGATGTGTGTCTGAGGGTTGTGCTGTGTCTGGATTAGAAACTAGATTTCCAGCTTTGCCTGGTGGAAGAGAGCCCTGTTGTGCAGGATAGAACAGGTAGCTGTCAGCACCACCGACCTATCACATCAAGCACCATGACAGGAATTGTGGGAGTTTACTGAGTCAGTTTTGAGTTTTGGAGATTGTAAACAAGATTGGGTAGAACTGTGAGTGTTTGTACTTTTTAAGAAGTTGTGGATCCTTGTCACCTTACACCAGCTCTTACTGGTAGAAGCTACATGCGGCATCCAGTTTTCTTGAAACTCACACTTTTACATTTAACAAATTTTACAATACGAAAAAAATTGCTTGTTAAACTGAAAATACAAAGCAGAAAACATTTTGATTCTATTTATTTTTTTAAAAGTTTAAGTTCTATGCAGAATTGATGAACTCATCAACTAAAGGTCAACAGTGTCCAAGTCAAAATTTTAACTGTTAGCAGGTAGTTTGTGGCAAAGATGGCTAAAAATTATGAAGCAAATTTAAATTTGTGTATACTAATGAGCTGCTTTTTTCTGTTGAGACTATCATTTGTCTTACCCAAGAGGCAATGACCTGAATCGGATGTCTGAATATAACTTATGCAGGAATAGTTCTGTAAATACATTTAAATAAACTGTAAAGATATTTAATAAATATAGTATTTATACTAATCTGTGTGTATACTCCTTAATTTGAATAGTGACTAAATAAAATGGAGGCCCTTGGTAGAGTTTGTTGTTCTGTCAAGCCTCTGAATCCAGTAGGGACTCTGTACTTTGTCTTTTACGAGTTTTATTTGGAGAGGGTGTGGGTGGAAAGTTAGGGGACACACCTGGCGTTGCTTGGAGGCTATTTGGGGCCCTGCTTGGTGGTTGCTTCAGGTAGTGAAAAGGTTTTGCACCTTCTAAACGGTATGGAATGAAGCCCAAAATCCCCTGGTGTTTTTCACATTCAGCACTCTATCCGAATTCTAAAATCCAAATTCTGTGTCATTTCAGTGTGAATGACATACTGATGAGTGATAACCCTGCTTTAAATGCTCTGATGTGTCCCGACCTAAATCCCCACCTCGACCTAAATCCCTGCTGCCTGTTCTGTATGTGAACCGGGAGCGTTGCCCACAGCACACGCTCTGTATAATGTTCACGGTGGACTGATTTGTTAGCAATATGTGAAATTCAGTGTTCTCACCAGTGTAAGCATAAGATAGGTCAGTCTTTAGCCAGTAGTGTAACAGCACTTCTTGAAATTATGTGGGCTTTACCAGTTTCCACAAAAAACTTGGTGAAAGCCCATTTTCATTCACTGCGGAACATTTTGGGATGAGCTTGAATTTTTATTAGGTTATTGTGGGTAGGTATGACTCATTACTGAGCTATAAGAGCCAAATTCATTCTCGGTTTGGCCAGGACTCTTCCAAGTTCTCAAGCTTGTTTATGAATTCCTCACAAAACCTTAAGAACAGTTGCCAGTTAACATTTTCTTACGATTAAAAAGACCTAATAAAATGTTACAGTAGTTCTTCAGGTAATAGCAGTACAAAGTTTTAGGGGAGGTGAGACATATAAGATATTACATAATAATGTTTTAATGCTAGTTTGTTTTTTATGTGTGCAGGTAAGCTAATTCTCCAGTGGCACACCCAGCAGTGCTCAGGGCTTCCTTCTGGCTCTGTGTTCAAGGATCACTCCGGGCAGGCTTGGGGACCATTCGAGGTCTGGGGGTTGAAGATCCCCCTTCACCCATGGAAGGCAAATGCTCTCTCCGCTCTGCTGTTGCTCTGGCCCCAGGACACTTAATTTTTAAAAGACAACACTACATCCACTCCAGACCCAGGTTACCTTGGCGATGGAGATTGCTGTGCCATCTGATGGTACAGAAATAACTTTTGGGCATAGCTTTCATTAAATTCTTACTCACTTGCAAATTTTTTTAAAATTCTGTCTGAAAATCAGGACAATTCAGAGGCTATGCAATAAAAATTTATGACCTATAGGAACTGGAGAGATAGTACATCACCAGCCCTAGTGTGAGCCGCCTTTAAGAACCGCTAGGGATGATCCCTGAACACCACAGGTACTGCCTTGAGAGAAAAAAGAAAAGTTTAGCATATAAAATCACTTCAAATTAAGAGAGATAGCCTTATTCTTATATTTGATCTTTGTAAAAGACTTATTTTTCAAATTTTACAGAAGGCAGTGAAAAAAAGTCATGGTATTACATGACAATCCAGACCTTTTTACTGTGTCTGAAAGCACCAAAATGTTTGTAATCAAATACAAAAGATACCTGACTAACAGCTAAGTCACAAAACATATCGATGCTCTCCAGACTGGCAAAGAAAATGCGTTAAGTTCTAGTGATGGTGTCCATTGGCTTGAAGGAGTCTACTGAATTTTCTCTGTGCACAGGAAATGCTTTTGCCTCCCAAGTAGTCTAATGGGTTTAAAGCAGATTATGTATACTTGACAGGCAGCTACTACTAGGTATGTTTAGATAAAGATGCGAAAACCGTGGTCTGGGGAGATGTGCCCAAAGGCACTTGCACACGTCCTTCACCAGTTTGCATCCCTTGAGCAACTGCCAGGAGTAATTCTGAGTGCAGAGCCAGGAGTAACCCCTGAGCACTGCTGGGTATGATCGCCAAACCAAAAACAAAACAACAACAACAAAAAATGCAGAAGCCTAGGGCTGGAGCGATATGACAGTGGGTAGGGCACTTGCTTTGCATGCAGCAAACCTGGCTTTGATCCCCAGCACCCTCTATGGTCACCTGAGCACAGCCAGATGTCGATTACTTCCCCACAAAAACAATTTGTCTACTCTCCTTGTTACTATCCTTCAAATAGTAAAGGTAAAGGTAAAGGCCCTCCCGTTGATCGTCGATTTGCTCAAGCGGGCCCAGTAACGTCTCCATTGGAGACTTTGTTGTTACTGTGTCTGGCATATCGAATACTCTCGGTAGCTTGCCGGGCTCTCCGAGAGGGGCGGAGGAATCGAACTCGGGTCGGCCATGTTGGCCGCTTGTAAGGCGAACTCCCTACCCGCTGTGCTATCACTCCAGCCCAAAGTAAAGTAAAGGCCCTCCCGTTGATCATCGATTTGCTCGAGCGGGCCCAGTAACGTCTCCATTGGAGACTTTGTTGTTACTGTGTCTGGCATATCAAATACTCTCGGTAGCTTGCCGGGCTCTCCGAGAGGGGCAGAGGAATCAAACTTGGGTCGGCCATGTTGGCCGCTTGTAAGGCAAACGTCCTACCCCTGTGCTATCGCTCCAGCCTTCAAATAGTGAAAGTACCAAAGTACTTTCCTGGCATTTGCATGGTTACAGGCCTCCTCCAGTGTGACTTGGCACTCACCAATTGCTCTAGCTTCACTTTGCCATTGTCCCACCCAACTGGCCATTTTGCGGTTCAAACCATCATACTCTAGGGGACCTGAGAGATAATACTGCAGGTAAGGTGCTTAGAATATATTAATACTCTGACAGTTGAATTTTTTGCATCTCCTTTTTCAAAGTAGTATACATACCATAAAATTTTTAAAATTTTTTTTTGCAGGGGGAGGAGTGGTCTTTTGGGCTCACACCCAGCGATGTTCAGGGGTTATTCCTGGCTCTGCATTCAGGAATTACTCCTGGCAGTACTTGGGGGGATTATATGGGATACTGGGGATTGAACCTGGGTCAGTGCATGCAAGGCAAACACCCTACCCATTGTACTACCGCTCTGGCCCCCCCATAAATATTTGTTTTGGGGCCACACCTGGTGGTGCTCATGCATTACACCTGGCTCTCTGCTCATCAGAATTACTCCAGATGAGCTAGTGGAGACCATGAGTTGCTGGGGCTCAATCCCGGATCTGCTGCGAGGCAAGCGCCCTACACTTTATCTCTCCAGCCTCTCTTAGTAAGTCAAGAGATTTCACTTTAGAATTCTGTAATACTACTACTAGGGATTGGGGGAGGTGGGGGGTGGGAGGGCTGGGTTTGGGATCAAAGGACTGAAGCACAGTATTTGCATGGGGAGGTCTGGATATAAATCCTGGCACCGCATGGTCCCCTGAGCACCACAGGGAACTGTCCCCAAGCACTGAGCCAAGCTGGGAATAGCCCCTGACTGTGCTGGGTGTGGCCCAAAAGTGAACAACAATAACAAAAAGGGCTTGAGCTAGTGGAAATATGTTGCTTGTTTTGGGACAGAATGACTCAGTATTACAAAGTCATTTTTCTCAACAGAAATTTAAGAAAATCCCAATTAAACAAATTGTAAACTAGGGTCACGTTGGGCCTTACACAAGTGAGACCCTAGATTTAGTTACGGGTGTAGCAAAAAGAAAAAGATTTCTAATTAAAACCAAAAATAAAACTTTTTGTCGGGGGTTGTGATCCCTGGGCCTCCCGCATGCAAAGGATGTGCTGCTTTCTGTTCACTGAGCTCTCTGCCAGCCATGCTTTCTGGAGCAAGATGTTTGATTAAAATACAAGTGAAAAGAAAACATTCAGAACGGGGATGGGGAGAGGCAGACAAAATCTGCAAAGGGGTCCTGGAATTCTTACTACCAAACCTTGAATCTGACACAGTGCAAAATATGGTGTTGATACATTTAGAGACAACAGGTGAGCCAAACAGAGGGGGAAAAGTTTAGAAATAGACCCAAATGCATACAGAAACTTGTTTTTGATGTAGGAATATCTCATCACTAGGGCAAAGGTAGACCTCAGAAAAAAATCTGAAATTTGGGTGGTCATTTTGAAAAAGAAAAAGGTATTTCCTCACTTAATCATACACAAAAAACTCCAAATGGTTGAGCCTATAAATTTAAAGCCATAAAATCAGTTTTAAGAAGGAAACAT
Organism: Sorex fumeus; assembly: GCF_029834395.1. Taxonomy (NCBI): domain Eukaryota; kingdom Metazoa; phylum Chordata; class Mammalia; order Eulipotyphla; family Soricidae; genus Sorex; species Sorex fumeus. Next base: position 1,926,886 of record NW_026606212.1, on the reverse strand, counting down.
GGGACACTGGTTCATTCCTCTTCTTCGGCCTCCACGTAGGCAAGGATTTTTAATATATGGAGGGGCTGGGGGTTGGGCCCACACCCAACCAGGGGTCACTCCTGGTGGTGCTCAGGAGACACCAGATGCAGTGCCCAGGACTGAAGTCAGCTGTGTGTGAAACAAGTGCCTTATACGCTGTACTGTTTCGACCAGACAATTCTTTTGTTTTGGGCCCAAACTCAACAGTGCTCAGAAATCACTCGTGGTGGGATTGGAGGATCAGATGGAATGCCAGAGATCGAACCCAGGTTGCCCATGGCAGGGCAATCACCCTACCCACTGTACTATCAGTTTGACCCGATAAGTGAGAATCTATTGAGAATAAGCTCAGGGCCATGAGGAAAAGGTGCACAGGAGAGTGTGCTGATCTTGGCAGACACCCTTCTGTAGTTTGCACTTTCAGTGCAGCTAATGGTTCAGCACTCAAAGAAAACAAGGCTGTCGGGAGATCACAATGGAAAACAAGCCAATAAAGCTTGCAGATGGTTAACATAACTACCGAAATATGAATGAGAGAAGAATAACCTGCCTAATCTAGGGAAACAGCATTTTAAATATTTGTCTTATGGCTAAAGACAAAATGATTCTCGCAAATACCATGCCTATAGTTAGCAGATGTTTTTCCAGCAGTCTGGGTTAAGCAACTCCGAAACAATGTGTTCTAGGATAGAGCAATCAATATTGTAGGTGGAAGAGCCAAATTTGTCCATGTCAGACAGGGAGTTTATAAACATAAACAAGAAATAGGTGGGGGGCCGCCATGGACCCTGTGGTGCTGGGTTGTAATTGGAGGTGTCAGTATGAATTCGTGCACTTTTATAAACAAGATGTAAAATGGACCAGTCTGTGTGTATCTGTCATAATGCAGGTATTTTCTAGCTTTGCTGCTGGGAGTCTTGAAACAATGGAATCCATGTGACAGCGCACACCTAGCCCCGAGAAGTCGGTTCCTCTGTGCCATCTCCAGTGAAAGGAACCAGGGCTCATGGCGCAACTGGCAGATGCCAGAGCTGGAGCGAGAGAAACACAAGTAAACATAGAACACTCTGAATTTTTTCAGATATATTTATTCTTTCAATGTCTAATTCTAACTCATCTCATATTTCCAAACCAATAATAATAGCAATAGCAGAACAAGCTTAAAGCTCCAGAAAGTAAGGAAGAAATTTAAAATGTTGGGGATTTGCCAGAGGCCCCAAACTAAAGAGGGAGGGTCCCAGTGGCCAGATCCCAAGCAATAGGATAGCAAAATCAATGGATTAGGAGTTTCCAGAGTGGGCAATGCTGCCCCCTGGGGGCGCTAGGATGCTGGTGCGGTGGTAGCTGAGAGCAGTGAGGCCACTTCCTACTTGTTCACTGAAAGAAGGTAGACTTCCAGGGGGACACTGAACAACTCTTTTTCTGAAAAAGGAACAGTAGGTCAGATAAGTGTGGGGCTCTCTGGATTACAACCTACAGAACAGAATAGTCAAGAGTGCAGTGTTTCAGGTAACAATAGGAGACAAGGGGAAACATTTCCTCAAATAAGAAGAGCAATTAAGGGTTAGTAATCAAGAATTTCAGGGCCAGAGTGATAGTACAGTGGGTAGGGTGCTTGCCTTGCAATGCCCAGAATCCCATATGGTTCCCTGTGCGAGCCAGGAGTAAGTACTGAACACTGCTGAGTGTGACACCCACCTCCGGGGGGAAAAAATCTAATTTCCTTGAATAAAAATAAAAGAGGGTCAGAGAGGCTGTACAGGTTCTTGCCTTATAAGGCGCTTGCCTTGGATATGGCTGACCCCAGTAGTATCCCCAGAACTGTATGCAATTCCCCGAAAGCCACCAAGAGTGATCCCTGAGCACAGAGCCAGAAATAAGATTGAAATTTTCACTTTATAGGCAAGCTAGTAATTAATAAGCGAAAATTGCCTTAGTGCTGGGCACATAAAAACTATTCAGGGGCTGGAGAGATAGCATAGCGGGTAGGGCGTTTGCCTTGTACACGGCCGACCCAGGTTCGATTCCCAGCATCCCATATGGTCCCCTGAGCACCGCCAGGGGTGATTCCTGAGCGCAGAGCCAGGAGTAACCCCTGTGTATCGCCAGGTGTGATCCAAAAAGCAAAAAAAAAAAACAAAAAAAAAACCTATTCAATAAACAGACATAAAACAACAATAAGTGGAGTATACTAATTGTACTGCCCAAAAGCCTTCAATACAACATGAAATAGCACTGTAGCACTGTCATCCCGTTGTTCGTCGATTTGCTCGAGCGGGTACCAGTAACGTCTCCATTGTGAGACTTGTTACTGTTTTTGGCATATCGAATACTTCATGGGTAGCTTGCCAGGCTCTGCCGTGCGGGCGAGATACTCTCGGTAACTTGCCGGGCTCTCCAAGGGGGCGGAGGAATCGAACCCGGCTCGGTCGGGTTTGCTGCGCTCAAGGCAAATGCCCTACCGCTGTGCTATCGCTCCAGCCCCTATTTCTCCTTTTAAATGTCTGATTCTAACCAAGCAGCTTATGTTTCCACACCAGAAATAACAATAAGAGCAAAACAAACATGAATAAAACATAAACATGTAAAATTGGGACTATTATTATTTCAGATACTTCAGTTTCTAATGCCGTGTTTATTCTTCAATAAATAAGGTTTGACACAACAGCATTCTGTGAAGCTTATCATCCACTTAGTAAAACACTAGCAACAGAATACTGCAACTGGGATTCTACTTCCAAGGAATTTGTAATGCTTCTTGGGGTAAGAGTCACATTTGTACTCCTACAGATAAAGAATTTTCTAGCCCCCCCCAAAAAATTAAGTAAACTTATTTCAGAAGTATTTGACAGTAAATATTCAAAAGTAAATATATACTAAGAAAATATATGTACTCTTAAGAACAAGTGGCCCGCTGTGCAATTTAATTATTTTGATTAGACATGCTGTGAATCAGTCTTTTCTCCCTCTAAGACTGGCTTTACCGCTGCTCTATAAAAAGACCAAAAAGGTTAAATCCCAGGATAACGGTGGTGCTGGTGCAGGCCCAGGGAGGTAATGGGGCACCGGGGGACAGGTGGGGACCGTTGGCTATGCACGGCCTGGCCTGGGCCTTCCCTTTACCTTGCAGGGACTCTGAGGCCCCAGCTCATTCGCGCCTCCCCGTACCTCGCTGCCGTCTTCATCTGCTCGCTCCCTCTCAGGGCTGCCGCCATGTTCCGATGTAGAGAGATTTGTGAGTGTCTCACTAGGATAAAGCCTTTTGCGTGACATTTGTCTTGAGATATTCTCAGGGGCTTTTCCGCTGACATTTTTGCCAGCCTTTGAATTTGAGCATATCAGATCTGACCTGGGATATTAATAGAGATTAAATATCTATGCCTGCTTTTAAATATGTAGACATTTTATTTAACTAAAGAAGCAATGTAGGATGGCAGTGACAAGACTGGCTGAAGAAATGAAATATTAAATTATTGAAATTTAAGATTTCTGAGGCTGGAGGGCTAGTACAGCAAGTAGAGCGTTTGCCTTATATGCAGCTGACTCCAGTTCCATCCTGGCACCACATCTGGTCCTGCCAGAAGTGATCTCTGAGTACAGAGCCACGAGTAAGCCCTATTACCTAAACTATAATTTAAATAAACGACTTATTGTGGCTGGAGCAATTGTACAGTGGGTAAGGTGTTTGCTTTGCACGCACCTGACCCGGGTTCAATCCCTTGCATCCCATATGGTCCCCTAAGCAATGTCAGGAGTAATTCCTGAGTGCAGAGCCAGGAGTAATTCCTGAGCATCGCCAGGTGTGACCCCAAAAGCCAATGAATAAATAGTTAAAAATCCTCTGGACAGGGACCAGAGCAATAATACAGCAGGGAAAGCCCTGGCCTTACACAAGGTCAACCCGCGTTTAATCTCTCGCACAACGTATGTTCTCCTGAGCCCTGCCAGGAGTGATCCCTGAGCACAGAGCCAGGAGTGGTCCCAAAACAAAACAAACCAACCAAAAAAACTGGAGAGATTCAGATGCCATATGAGTTGTGGTATCTTGTGATATGGTGACTGGTCAAATTAGAAAAACAGCAAATGAATTTTATATACCTGAATGAAAGAAATGTATGCAGTCATTAAAAATTAATTTGGACTACTGTGCTGTTTGCTCCGTGGCCCGAGGTATGCTCTGTGTGCAGGAGCCCTGCACTCAACCTTAAGACCGCCTTATGCCGAGCCTCGCTGGGTGGTCCAGACACCCCCCTCAAAAATCACATTCCCAAGTCATAACCAGTGATATGGAATGTGTTCACAATATAATTTTTATAGGGGAAAAACAGGATACGAGGGCCAGAGCGACAGTACAGTGGGCAGGGCGTTTGCCCTGCACGTGGCTGACCCGGTTTTGATCCCCGGCATCCCATATGGTCCCCCGAGCACCGCCAGGAGTAATGCCTGAGTGCAGAGCCAGGAGGAACCCCTGAGCATCACCGGGTGTGACCCAAAAAAGAAAAAAGAAAAAACAAACATCTGAAGGAAAACAAAGTTAGCCAAATAGTAGTACAATCACCATTTTCATTTTCTTCTTTGTACTCTTCTGTTCTTCAGTTGCCCATATAACTCTTACTTTCCTTGTGAAGTACTCCCTTGCTACCAAAGCTATTAAGACCGAAGGGAAAAAAGGACTCAAAAACAAATTCACAAATCCTGGGATGTGGCAGGGCTCAAAATGGTAGAGCACGTGCGTGGCAAGTGTGGGGGCCTAATGTAATGGTCCCTGAGCACCTTTGGGTGAAGCACCGGTGGCCCCTGCAGCGCGAGGCCAGCCACCCTAAAGCAGCAGCTTAATCACAGAAGTGTGAGGCAGCGTGAGGAAGGGTCTCCCAGCTGCAGTACCCATCGCCACCCACACCACAACACAGAGGGTGTCTGCTTCACAAACTGTTGGCCTGGGTTCGATTCCCAGCACCACATCTGGTTCCTGGAACCCCACCATTAGTGATGCCTCCGCACAGAGCCAGGAATAAGCCCGGGCACAGTGGCTGGATCCTAGGAACAAGAGAAATGACGGATATCTCTGTCTGAGAAACAGTTTTCTAGGTAGTGAATACAGACTTTCCTGTGAATCCAACACCGTATAACTCCTAAAAAACAACGACCAACAATGGAAATAAATTAGGTGGAGAGAAGTTGACACTGGTGGTAGCGCTGGTGCTGGGACACAATATTCCTAAAACCCAACTACAAATAACTTTGTAAATCAGGTATCTTAATTAAAAAAAATTAAAATTCTGGATAAAGGAATTATGATTAATAGCAAGGATAAACCACATATTATTGTAAAATTAAACTTTTAGGAGAAACGTCAACATCTAATATAGGAGCAGTGATGTTTCTGTTGCAGTTAATTTGGGGGGAGATGGCATTTGAACCCACATCCTGCAGTGCCAGGATCAAGCTGCATGAAAGGCGAGTACTTTAACCCCTGTACTATCTCTCTGGTCCTAAAGTTAAGCTTCCCTCTAGCTCTTCCCAGTTCAGTCAGAATTTCTGATTTTCTAATTTTTTTTTTTATCAACTGTGTCCTAAGCAAATGGTACTGAAATACCTCAATCCCTCGCATCCTATATGGTCCCCTAAGCAATGTCAGGAGTAATTCCTGAGTGCAGAGCCAGGAGTAACCCCTGAACATTACCCGGTGTGACCCAAAAAGAAAAAAAAAGATTACAGTAGCTCCTTCCCAGCCCATGAAGCGCACTGAAGCGCCATCCTCTTTACCTTCCTGGTTTCTGGGAAAGACACAGTGATTGTGGGGAAGACGCTCGACTCGGCTCATCATCTAACGTGGCCAAAATGAAGTTCGCTTCCAGTAACATGTCATCAACGCTTAAAGCTAGAGGCCTAGAAAATCGGAGGAAACAGGCTACTCATTTTCTAATGGACACTGTGGAAATAAGACTCACTCGGGAGTTAAATACAAAGTCAAAGAGAAGAGAAAGGAAGAATTTCCCATAAGTTAGTAGCCTTGAGAGCTAAGCACCACCCCAAATCACCAGATTCCCGTATTTATCTCAACTCAATCTCCTTTGAAATTTTAGTTCTGCAACATGTTAAATATCAGAGATCCATAGAGACTCATTTAGTCCTTATTATATTTTCTAAGTAACTTATTTATCATAACAGCAAATTTGTAAATTGTCTTCATGCAGTTGAAGAATGTATTTTTCTTAGAAAGGTTACCAATCATAAAACGCCATCTTATGGAATCTTTCAAAATTTGAGTTTGCTAATAAAGTCAGGTACTCCTGATATGTGTTAATTTCAAAGTATTCATGCAGTTTCATTACTAATAGGTAGCAAAAAAAAAATTCCAAAAGACCTACTTCCCAGGAAAATCAAAATGAATGGATATAGGAGCATGTGTAGCTTCTGAAAATGTCAGCATTCCCTGAAAGAAGAAAGAAGTAAAATTCTTGGAATCTTTATTAAAAACAAACAAAAAACTAGATGAACTTCTCATTATGACACTAACTTTTGTTTACCTTCAATTCTTTGAAGCAAAATGTTATTTCAGTGTCAACTCCAACTTGAAAGAAGTCAAACTCCTCAGGGCCAACAGTCATTTCACTGTATATAGAACTATTCAGGTCTATTCCACATTGTAGGAAAATAAAGAATAAAATTAATTCTAGAGGTATTTGTTTCATTTCAATATAAAATTATCACCATTCTGTGGTAGACTAAAAACAGCCCATAGTTTTTGCATCACTCCATCGACAAGTGGGAGCTGCATTTCCTTCCCTTGAACCTGGGCAAACTGACGGTTCTCACGACAGAACGTGGTGAGCTGGCGCTGGTTTCTGGGCCCAGGCTTTATGAGGCTGACATCTACCACTTCCTCTATCCCCGATCAGCTTCCTCTTCCCTGCAACAGGTCCTTGTAGAACATGGCCGCCATGCTAAGTTCACACAGTAGCAAGACCAATTTGATAGGAACGTAGGGACACTGGAAAACAACCCAGCTGGGCTCCCAACATCAGTCCCGCCATGTCAGTGCTCCATCTTGACCATCTTGGAGAGTCCCCAGCCACCATCTAACTGCAACTGCATGAAAGACCAGGCAGAGAGCTTCTGTGCTGAACCCATCAACCTCAGGGGAATGAGAGTGATTGCAAGCCACACTATGTTTGAAGCATTTGAGTGGGGGCGGAGAGAGTACAGAGAGCAGAGCTCTTGCCTTGCAAACAGTCAGCCCAGGCTTGATCCCTGGCACTATGTATGGTTTCCTGAGCCCACCGGGGATAATTTTATTTATTTATTTATTCATTCATTCATTCATTTATTGGTTTTTGGGTCATACCCAGCAATGCTCAGGGTTTACTCTTGGCTCTGCACGTTTCCATGCCTGGCACCATGCGGCTCCTCTGCACTCAGGATTTAGTCTTGGCGGTGGTTGGGGGACGCTATGGGATGCCGGGATTGAACCTGGGTTGGCCGTATGCAAGAAAAATGCTTTACCCACTGTACTATCGTTCCAGCCCCTCCAGGAATAATTTCTGATTCGTGAGTGCAGAGCCAGGAGTAAGACCCAATCACATCCGGGTGTGAGCCCAAACAGAACAAATCAAAAAAGTTTCCTTCCATTATGTACTTTATTGCTATCAACACCAAAAAGAATATTTCAGATCAAAATCTCCAACAACTTGTGCCAAAAGACTCTAGAAACTTTCTTTTGGGGGCATGAAAGGTGATGTCTGGGCCACAGCTGGCTGTGCTCATGGCTTACTTCTTGCTGTGATCAGGGATCACTTCTGGCAGTCTCCAGAGGGACGTACGCAATGCTGGGGATGGAACAGGGGTCAGCTGCTAGCAAAGCAAGTGGCTTACCTCCTATACTATCTCTTTGGTCCTCTTAGAAATTGTCTTGATGGTTTAAACATGATTTCTCCATTTTCTCTAGAATAACAGAATAACTTAGGAAAGCTAACTCAGGAACTATCCGCTGGAACTGGTAAGATAGTACAGCAGGTATTTCATGCATCCATCCTGATTTCGATCCCCAGCACCAGTATCTCTGGAACCCCACCCGTAGTGACCCCTGAGTACAGCCAGGGATGGTCCCTAAAAGTGAAACAAACGGAAGAGAAATCTGGAGAGAGCTGGACGAGCTGGAGAGAGCTGGACAAGCTGAAACGCACGTTTTCATGCCTGACACCATGCGGCTCCACGCATAACAGAATAAAAACGTTACTGTCATATCAATTGGTGGTGTAGCAAAGCAAAAAAAGATCAAAGAAGAAAACGTGGGGCTGGAGCAATAGCACAGTGGGTAGGGCATTTGCCTAGCACGCAGCTGACCTGGGTTCGATTCCCAGCATCCCATATGGTCCCCCGAGCACCGCCAGGGGTAATTCTTGAGTGCAGAGCCAGGAGTAACCCCTAAGCATCGCCCAGTGTAACCCAAAAAGAAAAAAAAAATAACAAAGAAGAAAACGTTAATGATCTTTTTTTTTACATCTACCGTTAAACAAGAATAACTAGTACACTATCAATATTTACTGTACAATTAGTAATCAGGAAGTCAGAACGTCATAGTTCATCAAAGCAACATGGCAGCTCTCATCCTTACCCAATGATTCTTCATTAGAACTCTTAAGGCAAACTTTCAGTGGAGTAACAGCAAGAGTTATTTCCTCTTGATTTGATGTAAAAAGAACAATTGCCTCAGCAAGCACTCTATAAGCACAATGAAAAATATATTTGAAAAACACCAAGAATCACATTAATGGGACTGAGTTGTTTTTTTATTTTTAAATTCATTATTTTATTTTTTTAGTTTTTGGACCACACTCAACAGTGTTCAGGTCTTACTCCTGACTCTGAGCTCAGGAATTACTCCTGGCAGTGCTCAGGGGACCTTATAGGTGCTGAGGATTGAACCAGGATCTGTCACGTGCAAGGCAAGTGCCCTCCCCACTGTAATATTCAATCTGGAAAAAAATAGATTATTTTGTTGGATGTGGAAAAATTTACCCAAAGGATATTCCATGAATGCATATATATATTATATATATATATATATATTTTGCTTTTTGGGTCACACCCGGTGATGCTCAGGGGTTACTCCTGGCTCATGCACTCAGGAATTGCTCCTGGCGGTGCTCGGGGGACCATATGGGATGCTGGGAATTGAACCTGTGTCAGCCATGTTGGCTGCGTGCAAGGCAAACGCCCTACCCGCTGTGCTATCGCTCCAGCCCCGAATGCATATTTTTTGTGTGTACTTTAAAATGGTAACTTCATTTGAAGAGCAAGAAAATAATAAAGTACACTCATAGTCCGTATGTGCAAGATGCAAAATGAACCAAATAGAAGAATCAGATGTTTTTGATTCTATATTTTCATATGCCTGGTAAACTTTTTTTTAAGAAATTGACCCTGGCGGACTGGAGAGATCATACAGGAGGTAAGCTTGCCAGGTAAGCGGCCAGTCCTGATTTGATCGCTGGCACGGCAGGAAAGTGGGCAGAAAGGGGGCGGCAGGGGAAAGTGGGGGAGTGTGCAGAGGTTCGCAAGCTTCAATCCTCTTGTCCTCTGTTATTTGTGCTAGAGGATTATCTAATACTTTCAAGGTTGTCCTTCTCTTGGGGGGGGGGGGCTGGGCGGTGTGGGGTTCTAGCTGGCAGTGCTCAGGACACCAGGCAGTACTGAAATACAAAGCCTGATCACTGGCCTGTGAGCACCTCCCAACCACCCGAGGCTGGTCTGACACTCCAAATGCCCTTCCAGTCGGGGCTCCGTAAAAAACAACTTTAAGGACAAGTCACAGGCGTAAAGTTATTTGTTTCTCATTGCCTTCGTAGCCGAGTGAGCACCCTCTTGTGCCCACTGGTCGTTTGGTGGTCATCTGGTAGCTAGCCATTCAGATCCTGTGCTCAGGTTTTAGTATTTACCATTTTCATTGTGTTCTAAGTTCTCGACTCCTGTTCTGAGGGGTGGAGTATGGACACCTGGAGATGCTCAGATTCAGATTCAGTTCTTGGCGCTCTCTCCACTCAGGAGAAGCCCCTGCTCTCTGCTGAGCACGTGTCTTACCTTAGCTCTCTCCTGGACTTCCTTTATTTCCCAATAAACTTGCTACACTTGAAAAAAAATAGTCGATAATACAGTTTTGTCTTAGTAACACTTGATATAGATGGGGCAGGGAGGGCGTCTGCCTTGCTCGTGGCCAACCTGGGTTCGATCTCCAGCATCCTATATCCTGAGCACTGCAAGGAATGATTTCTGAGTGCAGAGTCATGAGTAACCCCGGGTGCATTGCCAGGTGTGGTCCAAACAAACAAACAAACAACTAAAAACCCCACTTAATGTAGAGAGCCACTAGTGGGCTATTTTAGAATTATTTTTTCTTTTTGGGTCACACTGGGAATTGGACAGGGGTTACTCCTGGCTTGTACACTCAGGAATTACTCCTGGTGGTGCTCGGGGGACCATATGGGATACTGGGAATCGAACCCGAATGGGCCGATTTGCAAGGCAAACCCGCTGTGCTATTGCTCCAGTCCCACTATTTTAGAATTTTCTTGGACACTAAATTATTTCTGTTATTAGGCAGTTATCTACTCTTCCCTCAAAATTTCCTCAGTTTTAGAGCCCTGGGCAGGGAGGGGAGCACAGACTGGGTACATGTCGGCCTGCAGGAACCCTGTTTCTATCCCTGGCACAGCCTGGTCCTTCAGGCACCACCAGGGACAACCTCCGAGCACAGAGCCAGGAGTAGCTTCCAATCCCCCCAGCTGGGCCCCAAAATACTCCTCCCAAGTTAAGCAAATAAAAGCCCCAGGACATTAAGTATTTACTCGGTAGCCACACTATAGTCATAAAAACAAGTGAAGTAATTACCTTGGTTGAAACGTAAGTGTGTTAGAACACAAATTCTTTTCAAAAATAACTTGCAAGGGCTGACTTTCTTGAAAATATACATTATGAGTTCTTTTAATACCTTTAGAAGAATAAAGTAACCTGTTAATTGTTTTATTTTGGGGACTATGCCTGGCAATGCCAGGGGGTATACACTCAGCTTGGTGCTTGGGGGTCACTCCTAGCAGTGCTTGGGGGATCCTGAATTCCCAGGGATCAAACCCAGGCCTTCCACATGCAAAGCATCCATTCAGCCCCTGAGCTATCTCTCCAGTTTTTGTTGATACTTTTAAAGTAACAGACAGATTAAAAAGGGGCTGGAGTAGGTGGGGAGGACATTTGCCTTTCATGTTGCCCAACCTGGGTTCGGTCCCCAGCACCCCACGGTCCTCTGAGCACTCATGGCCAGGAGTGATTCCTGAGTGCAGATCCAGGAGTAACCCCTGAGAATCACCAGGTGTGCACCCCCCAGGAGAGAAATAGAATTGAATTAAAAAGAAGGTCCTTAGGTTATACAGCCACATTTAAAAAGTCCAAGAAGTACTTAAGATCTGGCAAGTGCTTCTAGTGAGCAAGCACCAGTCTTAGTGAAATGTGTTTACTGCCCCCTAGTGGATTACCTGCCACATGCAGTTACTCTCACTGTCCTCCCGTTGTTCATCTATTCACGGGCCCTGTAACGTCTCCATTGTGAGACTTGTTGTTACTGTGTTTGGCATATCGAATACGTCACGGGAGCTTGCCAGGCTTTGCCGTGCGGGTGAGATACTCTCAGTAGCTTACCGGGCTCTCTGAGAGGGGCAGAGGAATTGAACCTGGGTCAGTCGGGTCAGCCACGCAAGGTAAATGCCCTACCGCTGTGCTATTGCTCCAGCCCACCACATGCAGTAAATTTTCAAATTCCTTTTGAAATACAGGTAATGTGTGTGTGTGTGTGTGTGTGTGTGTGTGTGTGTGTGTGTGTGTGTGTAAAATTTATTTGGGAAATAAAGGGAGGGGGCTTGCTCTTCGAGTCCTTGTTCTCCCTTGAACACATATCTTGCTTGTTGTGTCTAAGTGTTTTTGCTTATTTCCATTCTGAAGGAATATCTGTTCTCTCTAAAACATGTACTTCTCGGGGCTGAAGCAATAACACAGTGGGTAGGGCGTTTGCCTTGCACGCAGCCAACCTGGGTTCGATTCCCAGCATCCCATATGGTCCCCTGAGCACTGCCAGGGGTAATTCCTGAGCGCAGAGCCAGAAGTAACCCCTGTGCATTGCTGGGTGTGACTCAAAAAGCAAAAATAAATAAAAATAAATAAATAAAATATGTACTTCTCCTTCCTCTCCCCTCACATGTTACTAAGTAAATTTCAATAAAAACCACATCACTTCACCAATAAATAAATAAATAAATAAAAGAAGAGAAACACAGAGAGGCATGCTCAAAAAAGAAAATGGGTTTCTCCAGAATGGAAAAAGGTGAAAATATAGAGAATTTGGGGGCTAGAGCGGTAGTACAGCAGGGAGGGCATTTGTTTTGCATGTAGCCAAACCGGGTTTAATTCCCTGGCATCCCATATGGTCTCCCAAGTGATCAGGAGTAATTCCTGAGTGCAGAGTCAGGAGTAACCCTGAGCATCTCCGGGTGTGAACCAAAATAGGGAATTTCTTAATTGTGTATAAAATAGTGATTGTCACTCATATAACTGGTTTTCATTGATACATATAGTCCGAACTTTTAGAATTTAGACATAAATACTGGGTCCGTGAGTTATTTTCTCTTAGAGGAGGAAAGAAGTGCATTGCAATCCTTCTATGGCCTTATGCACCAGGAACTGCAGCCAAAGTTGTTATATATGTTACCTTTATGCTCACAATACCCATATAGGTTGGACATCAAATCTCCAAAGAGTTTCTCAGTGTAGCAGAATTTCAAGGCTATGCTGTTTGGGAAAGTAAAGCTAACATCTGAATTCCACTCCACTCCAGTACCTAGATTATAAAACCGAGATGGTCTAAAACTTTTCACAGCCTAAGAGAGTACCCGTGAAAAACAAAAGGGATCATTAGAAACATCTCCCAACTTATGTTTTTTATAGAATAGTAATGTTCATTAATTTGATAAATATTTTCTGGGTACCACTATGTACAAGTCGTTATTAACTGGTATTTGCTGGATAACAAACTGCTCCAGGGGCGGGATGACAGTCCAGTGGGTAACAATCTTGTCCTGCATGTACCTGACCTGGGTTCGATCTTCGCACCCCAAATGGTCCCCTGAACCCCACCAAGAGTCATTCCTGAGCACAGAGCTGGAGTTAGCCCTGAGCACCTGTGTAAACACAAAAGGGCAGCGGTGTTCTATCTCTGCACCGCCCGCATTCAGTAGTCTTGGGTCACTACCCCACCCCGGGGAGGTCAAGGGCGATGGGCAGGTGAAGGAAGGAATGAAGGCCAGCTGGTTGGTCTCAAGTGCCGTTTATTCTGATCTCATCTCCGTCCACTCCTGACTCTCCCTCTGCTTCTTCCCCAGCCATGCTACTTCATTCTTCTTGACTCCCCTTCATTCTCTTTCTGGCTCTGGAACCCCCAGCCTCCTCTTACAGCTTAGTTAAATCCCAAGAAAGAGGGATTGGGGCTTACAAATAGGTGTGGTCACAATCAATAGGGGTAAAATCCTTCCCTTCTAGGACAGATTCTCATTCAGCAGGACGACCCACCCTAGAGCGGAATCCCATGGGTGTGTTTCTCCTCTCTTGTCCAACAAATATATAAGCATTTATAATATTAATCATTTTGTATGGACACAGTAAGAGATATACTAAGCTTATAGAATTGCTCTCCTGGGGCCATCTCTATCTCAGACTATAGTGCTCAGGCCAGATTAGTTTTTTCTATCCCTAGCAAGGTTCTAATCTCGTTGTTACTTCTGGATCATGACAGCATTTGTCCGTGACCATGCTCTCAACTTATAGTTGAGTATTGTGGTGCTTTGGCCTGGCCCATTTCGATGCCAGGTTAGCTCACAGCTTGCCCTGGGTCCATTCAGTCCCTCGTCAGGACCCTGCTTTTGGGGTGCTAGGAACTAAGGGCAACTGAGGCTTAAGTTGAGAAAGCAGATGCCCAGGAGTGAATAATATTCGAAGCCAATTAAACCCCAAGTTACAAAAGCATAATATTAACTGTCTTCCTGTGCCTATACAAAAAGGACATTGCTTTAAAGTAAACTATTCAAAAGACATAAGGAGAGTAGAAAGGCAATATTTTACTCATACATATAAAATAATAGATTCCTGAGGAATCTGATGTTACAAGTTAATAGAGTCTGATTAGGGGAAAAGGGTGATAGACCAGTCGGGCAAGAGAGCATAGAGAGGAATTTACAGATAAACAAAGGAATGGGAGTGACTCGGGAGCACTGTGATGGGTGTAACCCAATAAATCTAACCTCCCTGTGGCAAGGGAGAAAGGACAAACCAATGTTAGGCCTAAAATATTTAGAGCTATATTCCAACAAGCACTACTGGCTGTGACCCCCAAAACAAAACAAAAACCCTCCAAAACTCTATCATTCAAAATAGGGGCCAGAGTGATAGTACAGCAGGTAGGGTGCTTGCCTCGCATGTGGCAGACTCGGGTTTGATCTCCGGAACCAATATGGTTCCCTGAGCCTGTCAGCAGTGATCCCTAAGTGCAGAGTCAGGAGTAGGTCCTGAACATGTCCAGGTGCTTCCCCCCACCCCAGAAAAAAAAAACAGAAAAACAAAAAAAAGAAAAAAACCATTTGTTACTTGTCAATTCAGTTGAGTGGTTCTGTGTTAGGCTAGCTGAGTGTGGGCTAGATCCTGTTGGATGGCCTCCCTTTCACATCTGAGAGCGGAGGGCTCTCGCTCGGTCTCAGACTGAAGGAAGATTCTTTAACCAAGGAAGCTGATGGGCATTCTGAAGGCCTGAACTTGGAATTCCACCATGATCACTTCTAGAGCATTCTACGGCATAAGTCCAAGGTTCAACCAACACTCAGAGTAGGCACATACGATGCATATTTTTGAGGGTTGGAGAGATAGTACAGTGGCGAGGTGCTTGCCTTGCATGAGGCCAACCTGGGTTCAACCCTTGGCACCTCATCTGGTCCCCGTGCCCACCACAAGTGACCCAAGTGCAGAACCAAGAATGAACCCTGAGCACCACTGGTGTGGCCCCAAAGCAAAAACAAACAAATCCATATTTTAAGGGGTGGGGCTTATAAGTGATCTGTGAGCTATATTTGTAACTATATATGTTTGTCACTATATTTTTGTAACTATATAGAGATAATTTTAGGTGCTGGGGACTTGCAAAGAAAAAAATCAGTCAAAAATCCCTTATCTCATAGTGCTTGAGGGCTCTAGCAGGGAAGACATACAATAAGAAAATAGGGGGCCGACCCTTGAGCGCCACCAGCGTGGCTCAAAAAACTTTTTAAAATCAAAACACAGGAGGGGCTGAAGAGATAGCACAGCGGGGTAGGGCATTTGCCTTGCACGCGGCCGACCTGGGTTCGATTTCCAGCATCCCGTATGGTCCCCTGAGTACCGCCAGGAGTAATTCCTGAGTGCAGAGCCAGGAGTAACCCCTGTACATCGCCAGGTGTGACCCAAAAAAACAAAACAAAACAAACAAACAAACAAAAAACACAGAAGGAACTAATACCAACTATTTCACAACGCTGTACAGCAAGAAGATAGTACTTCTCTAGTATTTAAAATTATTCAGCCATAAACCCCCCAGATTCTTTTTATCTTTGGTCCACACCTAGCAGTGCTTAAGGCTTACTCCTGACTCTGTGCTCGGTAATCACTCCTGGTGGTGCTCAGGGGACCATGTGGGTTGCCATGGATCGAACCTGGGTTGGCTGCGTCCAAAGTAAGCGCCCTCTCGGCTGTACTATCTCTCTGGCAAAAGCACACAGATTCTAAGTGACAATGCAGTGAGAAGGCATGGCATATAGTTTGAATAGTATTAACTCGAACAACAAAAATACAGTAATTTGAAGCCAGAGAGATAGTCCAGCAGGAAGTGTTTGCCTTGCACACAGCTAACCCTTGTTTGATCCACAGCACCCCATAAGATCCCCCTAGCCCCACCAGGAGTAATCCCTGAATGCACAGCCAGGAGTAAGCCATGAGCAAAGCAGGGTGTGTCCCAAAAACAAAACAAAAAATACAGTAATTTGGGCAAAGCAGATAGTACAGTGGTTAAAGCACTTATCTTGCATGCATCCCACAGTAGGCAGATCCTGGAATCAGATATGGTCCTGTCCACGCCCCCCTCAGCACTGCCTGTATGATCCAAACCCATCCACCCCACCCCTATAAAAATTTAGTTTTCATTATACTTACCATGTTTGTAGAAGAACTGAACAACCACTTTGCACTTATCAGATCTGGTGAATATCTTACACTTCTCTACATTTCTTTCGCGGGAATTCAGACATTTAAAAATGGGCAGAATTGACTGTAACAAACATAGGACAATACATAGTTAATTTGGTTGTATGTTTTTGGGGGACCTGGGGAGGGTCCACCTGGCTTTGTTCAGGGCTTACTCCTGGCTCTGCACTCAGGGATCACTCTAGGCGGGGTCTGGAGGACCATAAGTGGGGATGAGGGTCACAATGGAGTGGAGCACACGTAAGGCACACTCCTTATATGGCCCCCATTTTTTTCCTTAAAGGAGAGAGTGAATAGTCATAAATGAATAAACTTGTCTTATACACTATTCAACCCAAATAGTAAGCATAAAATGGATGGCACATACAGTATGACAAATATTTATCCAAGAGAAAATCTGCGTCACATATTTACTTTCATTCCCAACTGGCAATTTAGATTCGGTGTTGTGTCATTATCCGTTGTCACAGAGGCTGACCACTGGTAATGCTGAAAAAACACCGGACAGAAGAGGACACAACCATATGCTGACCGGCAAGAATTCACAGATCTTAGAGCAAGCTGAAAAAAAAAAATTAGTTACCTAGGAGAAAATCAATTCCTTTAAATTATTAATTAAACATACTATTAAGTTCAACATAGCAATCAAGTATATTCAAAATGGTAACTATATAATATTAGCATAAAATGATGTATTTATCATTGTACATATAATTATAAAACATATTCTTCATATTTCATAATTTTACATATTTAAGATTATACATATGTAATTTTAATAATTTTTAAACTTAACATTAAGATTTATGTATAATTATATGTGAAATATTAATGCATATAATAAATATATACACAGCATTATGTGTCACTGAATTTACATATGTATATTTATGCATACATACACATATAACTTGACCCCTCTCTCATTTTTTTTTTAATGTAGGAGTATTGCTATTTATTCAGCCACTAGCCTAGCTGACTGAATTGGGCATGAACTCCACTTTACTTTTTTTTTTTCATTTTTTATAATTTTATCTATTGGATCACCCGTGAGAGCAGTTACAAAGCTTTTGGGTATAAGTCTCGGTCATACAATGAAACACCCGTACCTTCACCAGTGCCCATTCTCCACCACCAAAAACCCCAGTATACCGCCATCCCACACCCTCTCCCTACCTGTGGGGCAGATGATTTCCACATTACTCTCTCTCTACTTTGATCACATTCAATATTTTGACACCAGACCCACCATTATTATTTGCGATTTTAATAGCACAGTGGGTAGGGCGTTTCCCTTCCATGCAGCCAACATGGCCAACCGGAATTGGATTCCTTCACCCCTCTCGGAGAGCCCTGCAAGCTACCGAGAGTATCTCGCCCGCATGGCAAAGCCTGGCAAGCTCCCTGTGAAGTATTCGATATGTCAAACACAGTAACAACAAGTCTTACAGTGGAGACGTTACTGGGCCTGCTCGAGCAAATCGATGAATGGGAGGACAGTGCTACATTGCTACCCCAACACTCAGATCTACTGAAAAGGCAACACTAGACAATTTGTTTTCTATTGCTGGTTATGAGTAACATATGGTGTCGTGTGGCTGCAGTAGTGGCCGCACAATTTTGGAATTCTGAAGTTTTAACAGTTAAATTTGGGCCTCTCCCAATTTTTAAGGGTTAAAAATTATTTCAATTAAAAAAACAAATTAGGGGCCAGAGAGACAATCCAGTGGGCATGGCATGTGTCTGACATAGGTTTGATTTCTAGTGCCACATGTGGTCATCCAGCAATGCCAGGCCTGAGTAAGCCCTGAGCACCTAAGGGTATCATCCAAAATAATTCTGAGCACAGAGCTAGGAGTAAGGTCTGAGCATCACAGGGTGTGGCCCAAAATAAAACAAAAAATCCCAAACAGTTCTGTAGGATAACATTGGTATGTCCTTTCTCCTTGCTGCACAGAGCTTAGGTTTATTGGGTTACACCATTCACAGTGCTCCCGAGGCACTCCCATTCCTCTGTGTTTATCTTTAACTTCTCTGTGCTCTCTTCCTCAACTGGTTAATCACCTATTTCCCCTAAGCAGTACTTATGACTTGTAAAGTTAAATTCCCCAGAAATCTCTGGATTTGTGTTTGTAAGTGAAATATTGCTCTTCTCTTTCCCTTATGTCCTTTGCATGGTTTACTTCAGAACAATGTCCTTTCTGTATAGACACAGGAAGACAGTTAATGCTACACTTCTGCAACTTGGGAGTTAATTGACGCCGAATAGTATTTACTCCTGGGCATCTGTTTACCTGACTTAAGCCTCAGTTGCCCTTAGTTCCTAGCACCCCAAAGCAGGGTCCTGATGAAGGGACTGGATGGACCCAGGGCAAGCTGTGAGCTACTCTGGCATCAAAACAGACAAAGTGCCAAAATACTTAACTATAAGAGCATGGATTTGGGCAACTTCTGTCATGATCCAAAGAGAAAGAACTGGACAAGGACCCTGCTTAGGGTTAGGAAGGACTCATCTGGCCTGTGCACTGTAGTCTGGGATCTATAGCGAGATGTCCCCAGGACAGCCACCTTATTATACGTTTAATGTATCTCTTACTGTGCCCATACAAAATGACTAATATTATTAAGAAGTAGAATTAAGATGAATGTTTAAATGGTTGTTGGACTAAGGAAAGGAGAAACACACTCCTAGATGAAATTCTGCCCTTGAGTGACCTCCTAGCAGGGGATCTTTGCCTTAGAAGAGCTTCCTGGGAAGGAAGGGAAGGGTTTTACAATGTTGATCATGCTCTCTGACCTAGAGGTAGTTGCTACTCCCAATGCTTGGAGGTTGGGCAGAGACACTAGCCTGGGGGACAGGAGGAGATGGGAACAGAGGGGCAGTGTGAGACTGGAATGGGGCACTTAGTGAGACTGGAACTGGCGTGTGGGGAGAATTGAATAAACAGTAACTGATCACCACCAGCCTGGCGGCCCTGTTCCCTCCTTCATGCGTCTGTTGGCGGTGGCTGCAGGCCGGGGTGGGGAGGCAGCTCATGGCCACCAAACACACATGGCAGGTGAGAGAGACCATGCCAACGCCACTCATTTATTATGTGAACTTGCACACAGTTTAGGACTGACAGAATACTTCTGCAAGCCATATCTAAGTCTTGATCACCGGTACATAACTTCTGGTTGAAGTTATTTCAGTTTAATGCCCGATATTAAAGCTTACTCTATATTTTCAGATACATGTGCAGAAAAGATAAATGGTAAAACTGATCCTTACAATTTCTAGATATCTTACTTAGCTTCAGTCTGGATGTCAGACATCTCTTTCCTTCACAGAGCTATGAGTTGACTTATTTTTTTTATATATTTTGCTTTTTGGGCCACACCCGGCGATGCTCAGGGGTTCCTCCTGGCTCTGCACTCAGGAATCACTCCTGGTGGTACTCAGGGGGCCATATGGGGTGCTGGGAATTGAACCCGGGTTGGCTGCGTGCAAGGCAAATGCCTTACCCGCTGTGCTATCTCTCCAGCCCTGAGTTGACTTTTTACTTACACCTTTGTCAGATGGATCCAGCCACAGCTCATCACTGACTCGTGACAGGGCCTGGACTGCTCTCCCAAATACTGTGGAGAAATAGAAAAGTGCTCCTTACATACTTATCTCTCAAGCAACAAGAACAAATAAGGACTACTCAGTGTCTACAAGACTCAACAACACCTTACAGGTAATGCTACATTTTTGGGGGCTTATTTTTGTGTCACACCAAGCGATACACAGGGGTTACTCCTGGTTCTTCACTCAGGAGTTACTTCTGGCGGTGCTCAGGGGACCATATGGGATGCTGGGAGTCGAACCCGGGTCAGCCACGTGCAAGGCAAACGCCCTACGTGCTGTGCTATCTCTCTAGCCCCGGTAATGCTACATTAAGAAATACAGAATAATACCCTTGGCAAAAATGCCTGACACACAGTAAGAACTCCATAAACAACCCACTAAGTGTGACATGATAAAATGCACACTTCAGTACCTTTTCATAGAGGCTAGAATGTCATGAAACGCTACGATCTGGCATGACACCATTATTATTCTTATACATTTGAATAAAAATATTGCAAATCGATTTTCTACTTTATGCTTATAGTATAGCAGATGAGGTGAACCATCTTCCATACTACTGGGTTTTTAAATAAATGTATCTCTCCTTTTTTTGCCCCCAAAACTGTGAAAATAAGAGCATGGGGAAGTCGGTCTAAAGGTTTCAACAGGGTTAGGTGAATCGGTCAAAGTGCCGGAGCATATGGTGGCATGCAAAGGGTCCTGGTGAGACCCTAGCACCACAGGGTCTCCCAACTATCTCAGACGTGGCACTTGGCAGGCTGCACAAGCTCTGGGGAGGACAAAAGTCAAACAATAAGGGGGTTGGGGGCTAGAGTGAGAGTACAGCAGGCAGGGTGCTTGTCTTACACTTGTCCCACTCGCCTTCTGTCCCTGGCACCTTAGAGGGTTCCCTGAGCACCACTGCTACGAGTAATCCTTGAGTGCAGAGTCAGGAGTAAGCCCTGAGCACCACTGGTTGTGTCCCAGGAAACAAAAATGGTGGGTGGCTTTATAATTTCACAGGTGGTAATGCTAAGACGAGTCACGAGAAAGAAATTAGAGACACTCAAGATCCATTTCAGATGTTTCAGAGCATGGAAAGTGCTAGATCTTACCACCACACACATTTTGACACCCTGTCAAAGAGCAGCTTGGACTAAGGGAAATTTTCATCTAATCTGGACTACTACTCTTAATGTTCTTGTAAGAATAAATGTAATCGGGCCAGAGAGATAGTCCAGCAGATGGGGCCCTTGCCTTGCAAACCGCTGACCCAGGTTCCCTCACCAGCATTACATATGGTCCCCCAGGCATCACCCTGAGCAACTGCTGGGTGTGTCTCCATCCCTCCCCCCCCCCCCATAAAACCAAAAGAATCAATTTTAAATGTGGCAAATAGGATGCTATGATGTAGGAGAAATGGGTGGCCAAATCAATTCACAGAAAGGGGGAAAAAAATCAATCCAGAAAATCAGATGACTTAAGAATGCCTAAGAGACAGAGCGGGGTGCTAGTACAGCGGCTCAGGCGTTTGTTTGCCTTGCATGTAGCCAACCCGGGTTTGATCGACGGCATCTCATATGGTCCCCCGAGCACTGGCAGAAGCAAATTCCTGAGTGCTGAACCAGTAGTAATCTCTGAGCATAGCTGGGTGTAACCCAAAAAGCCCTCCCCCAGCAAAATGCCAGAGAGGCCCTGGTCACCCCAGCACTGCCAGGACTGACTCCTTAAACACTGTTGGGTGTGGCATTCCCCCCCCCCCCCACACACACACACTCTCCCTCACCCCCGTCAACGTATGCTTAAGAAATTCTTAAGAATACTAAGTGGTGGGGCCGTTTGCCTTACATGCGGCCGACCCGGGTTCGATCCCCGGCATCCCATATGGTCCCCCAAGCAACGCCAGGAGTAGTTCCTGAGTGCAGAGCCAGGAGTGACCCCTGTGCATCGCTGGGTGTGACCCAAAAAGCCAAAAAAAAAAAAAAAGAATACTAAGTGGTGAATTGGGGGAAACAGAAGAGCCTTAAACTGCTCAAGTCAGGATGACCAAGAAAAAAGGAGCACTTGCTCCTTTTGACCACTTCACATTCACCACTTTTCCCAGGAGCTGGCTCAAGTTGATCCTTTTGGTCAAACTCGGAACACCCATGACGTTCTAAATACTACCCAAGGCAATGGGGTACTGCGAAGAACTAGACAAGCTCCTGTCCACATAGTGCTTAGAGTCCACAAGGAAAAGCCAAATGCAACAGTCGTACAGTTGGTATTGAGAACTAAGGTAAACACTGCGTGAGAACTTTCTAGAATTCCAGGAAGCGGCAACTTCCTGGGTCTTAACGCTTCAAAGAAAGTCCTTTGTTCAAAGAACACCAGGGATTCCGTCCAAACACGGGCCTTTCAATGATCGTTTTCCGACTAGGATCTGTCGGAAACGACCGTTTTTTCCCCCTGAGGTTTCCTGTAGTAACCTATTTTAACGGGCCCGCGCAGAATCACAGTTCTAGAGCATTCTATGGCTCTTCGCGCTTCTCCACTTCATCTTCTACAGCGAGTTCTACGGACAGAGGAGCTGTTTTCACTTTAAAGACAGGAAACAGCCCCGGAGTGAAGAGATCCAGTGGCTGATTTGAGAGAAAACGTTTAAAAAAAAAATCCAAAAAACCCAAAACCCAAACACGAGAAGAATGCGGCTGAGTCAGGGTGGGGCACGCCCTGGCTGGCCTGTGGCTCGCGGGCATCGGGCACCTGAGGCCTGGGCTCCATCCCCACCCCCCAAACCAAGCAAGGTGCGATCTGGAAGTCAAGTCAGGTTTCTGGTTCTCTCAGCACGAAAGACGTCCTCGGTCCGAGTGTTCTAGTCTCCCCCGGTCCCCTCCCCGGCGTCCCGTTTGGGAGGCCCCGGTCCCCGTATCTGCCCCGACGGGGCAACTTCATCCGACGGACAGGCAAGGTGAGGAACAGCGGGCACGGATGCCAGCAGAAGCGTTTTCTCCCCTCAGGGAGCCCCGGGTGGCCCTTCCTGCTCTTGCCCGTCCCCACGGCTCTCGCGCTTTCTCAAGGCCCGGGGAGGAGACTCGAAGCCAGGCGCGGCCGGGGGCTCCCACAAGCTCGGCCTTTCCCCTCTGCACACACGCAAGCCAGAGAGGCCGCGGCACCTTTCCCCTGGCCGCCGTTCATCTCGCACTTCAGCATGGCCGCGGGCCCGCGTCGCCGACGCCGGAAGTGCCCCGCGCGCTTCCCAGCGGCGCGATCTCCCCGCGGCCTCCGCCGCGCTGCCCGGCCCGGGCCGGGCCCGGCTTCGCGCGACGGCGGGGAAAGGCCCGTGCGAGCCCCCGTAGGGCGGCCTCGCGCCCAGCTCGCCGCTCATTGGCTGGCGCGGGGGTGGGCGGGGCGGCCGGAGCCTGAGGAAGAGGGCGGCGGTGGTTGTGCTGACCGAGCTCGCGGAGCCCAGTGACAGGATGGTGAGGGCGGCCGCCGCCGCGCGCCCCTCGGCCGGGAGGCTGCCTCGTGGGGAGCCCCGGGAGGAGGGCGAGGGCTGGGGCGGGCCCGGAGGCCCCCGGTGGGCGCGGCCCGGCCCCGCGCCGGGAGCAGGCCCGGTGGGAAGGCGTGGGGTGGGGGTGGGGGGCGGCGGCGGGGAGGCGCCGCCGCCACCTCAGGGTGCGGCCGGCCCCGATCGCGCCGCAGCCCGGGGCCCGGACCCGTCGAGGGCGGCTGCCGCTTCTGTCACGAGACCCGCTCGCCCTCGCCGCGGAGGCCTGGGGGCGCGCGCCTGGCGCTTCCCGAGGGGGGCACGGCCCCCTTCCGCTTCCAGACGCTTCCTCCGCTCGCGGCTGCCCCAGGCGCCGCCCGCCGCTCCCGGGGTCGGCCCCGGGCCCCTGCCTCCCGGGGGCGAGAAGCGGCCGCTGGGCTGGGCGGAGAATCCGCGCCCCGCTCCCTCCCTTCCCGCCGGGCGTCCGCCGCCCCGGGGGCCGGGGGAGAACCACGGGGTCCCCCTCGCCCGGGAGGAGCGAGCCGACGCCTGGGGACGGGGCCGCGCGCCGCAGAGGCCGGGGCGGCGTTTCCTCCCTGGGCCGAAGTGGTCGGGGAAACTCCCGCGCCGGATCCCGGAGCCCCCGGACCCCCCCGGACCCCCCACACCAGACGCCCGGGAGCTGCCCCGCCCTCCACCCCCCACCCGCGCGGACTCTGTTTTCAGAGGGAGCGACTGGGGGGGGGGCTCGGGAGGGAGCGCCGCCGAGCTCGGGGTGGGGGGTGGGGGGTGCACGTTTCAGAGTCCCGGTTTTGCAGCAGATGGGACCCGGGGGAGGTGGCGACCTCACCTCCACGACAGCCCACGCCGCCTCGGTCGTTGATTTGTGGCGGTAAACGCCCTCCGCCGCCCCCCTTTAATTTTTGCTTTTCTGCACAGACTCCCGTGGTGAGTCTAGAGGGATCCCTTTAGGGTGATGAGTTCACAGTCCTTTTGAGAAGAGGAAATGACCCGATCTGATTCCCTGCTCATCCGTCTGAAGTTTGCTGAGCGCTGAACAGATTCTTGCTTGGGACTTGGGCTGGTTCGACTGGAACATCGCCCCCCCCTCCCCACCGCCCCCGTGAAATAGAATGAAGTAGAATTTAGCGATTTGGGGGGCGAAAGAGACTAGAAGCATCTCGTTTGGCTCAAGAGAAATGAGTCTAGGTCACTGGAGTGCCGAGCGCTCGGGACACATTCAGATGTGGAGAAGGTCGGTTTTTAACCGGAGGAATCTGTCTTTAGGATCTGTCGTTGGCGACTTAATAACTCCACCAATGACGACCTGCTGATAGCATAAGTTTTCAGCTGCAGATGTTCCCCAACTTAATGATTTGAAATTTTTTCAGCTATCCAATGGTGAAAAAATGACAGGCGTTCATTAGAAACTAACCTTTGAAGTTTGAATTTTTGTGTTTTCCTAGAGTAGCAACATGCAATGCAATAATTCTCCTTCTCCTGGTGGTGGTGCTGCTGCTTGGGGGCTGCCCCCACTGGTGATCTGGGGTCCCTGTGGTGCTGATCAGGCCTTCCGATTGCCAAGCATGGGCTTCGCTGTTGAGCTCTCTTCTGCCCTAATACTCTGCATGCTTGGAAGCTCTAAGATTATGAAGGTAGAACCCATCACTGTACAAGAGTAGATGACAACATTCTTACGCCTGCATACTGGTGAAAATGGAAATATTTTGTGGACTGTTAAGAGAAAAATATAATTTACCAGTCAGTATAGTACTATGACATGATCCAAGTGTACCATGTGTTAAATGGCAGGAAATTTCTTATTTTGGCTTTTTGGGCCACACCCCTCAATGTGCAGGGGTTACTCTTGGCTCTGTACGCAGGAATTACTCCTGGTGATGCTCAGGGGACCATATGGGATGCTGGGGATCGAACCCGGCTTGGCCGTGTGCAAAGCTAACACCCTGCTCGCTGTACTATCGTTCTGGCCCGATGGCAGGGAAATTTCTGCAGTCTGATGTTGGTCTGTATGAGGACAGTTGAAAACCACTGACTTACCCATGGTTTTTTGCTTTCGTATGTAGTGTTTTTGCATCCCATCATATAGGTGACTATGCAGGTGTAGCATATCACTTTTTACTTAGACAATTTTCAACTTTTAATGGTTAATGAGGAATAACCCCATTATATATCAAGGGAGATCTGTATTGAAATTTTGAAAATTGAAAAATTAAAAGTTAGTACACTTGTGGGGATGGAGAGATACTATAGCCTGTCGGGCACTTCCCTTGCACACAGCTGACCCAGATTTGATCCCCGGCATCCCATACAGACCCTAAGCCTGCCAGGAGTGACCTGCATACTGGTGTGTCCACCCCCCAAAACAAAACAAAAATAATATACTTGAGGATTAATTAGACCTTAAAAATTCAGAAAATGGGTCCAGAGACATACCTCAAAGGGCTAGAGTACATGCTTTGTGTGTGGGAACCCCAGATTGGATCCCAGGCACCAGATGGCTCCCTGAGCACTGAGCTTTAGCTCATGAGCACCACTGGGTGTGGGGGAGCCCCCCCATAAAAAAGATAGAACATTCAGAAGATGGTATTTTTTGTCTAAACTTATCACTGAAGGAATCTTTTAAATTGTGTTACAAAATTCTAAGAATTGGAAACAGGATAGGTAGGTTATTTGCCTTGCATGCAGCTGACCTGGGTTGGATCCCCAGCATCCCATATGATCTCCCAAGCACCACCAGGAGTAACCCCTGAGCATAGCCAAGTGTGATCCGAAAAGAAAAAAAAAAAATTCAAAAAAAAATTGGAAATAAAAGGGATGGTAGTCAACGTGGAGAACAAGATTAGGAAATGCAAATAAAATTGATAAGCTGTGTGCGTGTTTGAATACACATTTTAAAAAACAGCAACTCTTTTATTGTGTGTGTTTTAATGTGCATATGTTTAAAAATATGGCAAATCTTTTATTATTGTTTTGATCCAAGCTGATTTTTAACATTTTCTTTCATAACACTCGGAAATCATTAACAATTGCATATTCATTTGATGTAATTTTTTTTTGTTTGTTTCTTTTTCATTGCTTTCTTTTAACATTGGTCATGTTTCGCCCTTTTTTTTCATTCCCCTGTCTGCAATCAACTTCTTCATCCCACTAAGGCTGGGCACAGAGTAAGTTTCTTCTCTTAGCACCTACTAACAATGGTGGTTGGGTGTCTTCATTACTGGATTTTTCATCCTCTCAAGATTTGTTAAACAGGAAGTACCAAATTCTTACACATTGATTGCATTGATTCTTTAAATGGACTTAACATAAGACTGGTATTTCTAGGATCTGTCTTTGTGTTTAAAGATCACATCTGGGGGCTGGAGCAATAGTACATGCACTTACCTTGCATATGGCTAGCACAGGTTCAATCCCTGGCATTCCATAGTTTCCCCTGAGCACTGCCAGGAGTAATTTTCTGAGTGCAGAGCCAGGAGTAACCCTGGAGTATTGCTGAATGTGGCCCCCCAAATGGAGTTCATTCTGCATGGTTAGATTCCTACCTGCAGCCATCAAAGGATGTAGCCGTGGAGGTCCTAGGCACTGCTGGTGTGGCTCTTGAGGCCCTCAGCATTGCCTGGGTAACTAGATTGGCCCTGGGTATTTCCATTATTTTAGGGCTCTGGCAGACCATAGCTTGGGAGGCGCCCCAAACCCCAAAAAGATCACATCTAACCTAAATAGTCGGAGGATAGGATTTGGGTAACATGAGTTATGACATTTATTTTGTGACTCTATTTTCTTTATCATTCGATTGTGTGTAGTAAACTATATAGTAAGTGAAAGAAAATCACAGTTGGGGCTGGATATAGCAGATAGGGCCTTTGTCTTATACACAGCCAATCTAGGTTTTTGATTCCTGATACCCCAAATGGTCCTCTGAACCCTTCCAGGAATGATCCCTGAGTGCAGAGCTAGAAGTAAGTCCTGAGCACCACAGCGTATGGCCCAAAAAACAAAAAAAAGAAGAAAGAAAGAAATGTTTGTATCATCCAGTTATATCCTTAGACTGTTAATAGTCTTGAGTATGCGTGGGCATAATCCACAATAGATCATAGAATTGAAGTTATAATGATTGTGAAGACTCTTGCTAAAGTTCTTATAAGCTGCCATCTCGCCCCCCCCCCCCCCCCCCCCCCCCCCCCCGGGTTTTGGAACTGCATCTGGCCATGTTTGGGGCTTACTCCTGTGCTGCACTCTTGGTGGTGCCCCAGGAACCAAGATATCTTTTTATGAGATTTAGGTTTGTCTTAATTTTTTTAATACAGAAATCTATTTTTTAACCTTTTTTCAAATATCAGCTTCCCACATTGACTATGTGCTTCAGCTGATATCTGAAAGGATATCCTGTTAAAAACATTGTATTTCTAGGTATACTTTTTAGTTAATTATCAGTGAGGGTGGAAACTTCAAATGAATTTTAGTTTTACAAGATATTTTGCTAAGATTCGGATTGCAATAATGTCATTGAGCAGATACCACCTGCAGTTGTAAAGAACAGACTATAAACTCGGAAAGAAGAAATGTATTTAACAATATCTTTTCAAATTCAGTTTGTAACCTTGTGTTACTTTTACTCATATTCTGATATCAGTGCCTTTCCTTTGCACACTTGATTTAGTTATTTTAATTTTGCTCATTTTGGTTTTTGATTAATTTCAGTTTACAAAGCTATTTCATGCTACTTTAGATATGTAATGTTTTCTTTGATAGTAGTAAGTATTTGTTTTGCCTAATTTGAAAGCAGTTAAAAAGATGTGTACATCTTTATGGAAAATATCCTGTCAAAAGTGCTTATAGTAAACAACTTGAAAAAACTTTCCTTTGGGGCTGGAGAGATAGTACAAGGAGTAAGGTGCTTGCCTTGCATGCAGGTGACCTTAGTTTGCCTCCCAGCACAGATATGATCCCCGTAACACTGCCAGCAGTAATCCCCAAGCACAGAGCCAGGGGGAGTCCTGAGCACACCCAAGTGTGACCCAAAAAGAACTCAGAAAAATAAAACAAGGGGCCAGAGAGAGAGAGCAGAGGGTAGGGTGCTTGCCTTACACACGGCCCCTCAGTTGCAGTCCCCAGGACTGCTTATGGTCTCCTCAAGCCCCTCAAGGAGTGACACCTGAGCACAGAGTCGAAACTAAACTCTGATCACTGCCAGGTGTCATCGCCCGGCCCCCAAAAAAGTCCTTTGAAGGACTGGATAGAATGTATTTGAAACTATATTATAGCCAAATTATCAGATTGACATTCTGGACAATGTTTTGTTAAATAACTGAATTAAATGATATCTATTTAAAAATAAAGGGACCAGAGAGATAGTACAGTGGGTAAAGCCTTGCTTTGCACCCAGCTTTGATTCCTGGTACTGCATATGGCCCGAGCCCTGCCAGGAGTAAGTCCTGAGCACTGCCAAGGGTGGCCCAAAATTAAATAACTATAGGGGGTGGACCAATAGTATAGCATAGCGTGTTTGCCTTGCACAAGGCCGACCCGCGTTCCCCAGCATCCCATGTAGTTCCCTGAGCACCTCCAGGAGCAGTTGCTGAATGCAGAGCCAGGGGTAACCCCTGAGCATTGCTGGGTTCACCTCCTCCCCAAAACAAAAAAATATAATAGAACCTGGAGCGATAGTACAGCAGGTAGAGTGCTTACCTTGCATAAAGTCAACCCCAGTTAATCTGTTTCCCCAAGTCCCACTAGCAGTGATCCCTAAGCATAGAGCCTGGAGTAAACCCTGAGCACTGCTAGATGGAACACCTCCAAGTACAAACAAAATATAAAAGGGCTGGAATGCATGCGTGATCGGCAGAAACCTTGGTGTCTATCCCCAACATTGCATGGTCCCCTAAGGAACTCTGAATGTGGCCAAAAAGAAAAAGGAGTGTTTGTGTTTAATTTTTAATTAAAACTTTATAGCTTTGAGGTTTTTATTCCTATATATTTAAATGCAAGATTTTTTAATCACCTGAAACTATTTTTAAAGACCTCTGATAAATACATTTAACTAATCTTTCTCATTTGTTTTAATACTCTGATGCACATAAAAGATTGTGAAAATGTTATTTTAAGTTTGGAAACTATATATTCACTACATAGTTTAATCTAGGTAATAAAACTAAGAGAGAGAGAGAGAGAGAAAGAGTGAGAGAGAGAGCACGAGAGACCCAAGGAGATGCTCAGTGAGCTAGAGTACATGCTTTACATATGGGCAGACTTGGTTCTATCTTTGGCACTACATGTTACTGGAGCAGTGAGCTGGGAGTAACCCCTGAGGACTGCTAAAAGCTAATATGGGAAGTATGAATCCCAAAGCTTATATATATATATATATATCATATATATTGCATATATATATGAGTTAAGATTCTGTAATGCAGTAAAGATAAACACTTGTCTTATTTGAAACTCTTTAAAACAGTTTCTGTTTTTATACCTCTAATATATAGCCAGTAGTTTTAGCTATAGCTAAAATAACAAAAATTTTGGATCCTGTTTCTCCAAAAACTTGTCTATCTAGTAAACTATGGAATTAATTTTTCTGTTATTATAGGCTGTAGTGGTAGTACAGTGGGCAGGGTGCCCTGTACGTGACTGACGTGGGTTTGATCCCTGGCATTCCATATGGTTCTCTGAGCACTGCCAGGGGTGATTCCTGAGTGCAGAGCCAGGAGTAACCCTTGAGCATCACCAGATGTGAACCCAAAACAAAAACAAACAAAAATTCTATTATTTTCATGTTTAACTACTCTCTTTATTAAGGTTTTTAGAATCAGTGTAAAGTTTTATATAACAAGTACAGGAATATGAATTACCATATTAGTCTTCAAAAATTCCATTTGGTCCAATAGTGTATTTTCATTTTGAAAATATTTAGTTTTATAGTTCTCTAAATGGATCACTTCATAAAGCTTGCTTTTATTCTTGGCAAATAAAATGATTGTGTTATGCATACACATGTTTGTCACCAAAATTATATTTGATGTGCAACAAAGCACATTGCCATACATGTGTTTATTTAAATGGCCATGACAGGAACCATATGTATAACTTCTCTTTGGGGGTCTGGAATGTTTGATAAGTTTGATTTGAAGGGCAGTTATGGGAGGAAAGCTTATAACTTTATGTCTTGTCTCACCTTGGTACTCTGAAGTTGGTGTTGGTATTAGGAGACCTGCACATCCCACACCGGTGCAACAGTTTGCCGGCTAAATTCAAAAAACTGTTGGTCCCAGGAAAAATTCAGCATATTCTCTGCACTGGAAACCTTTGCACCAAAGAGAGTTATGACTACCTCAAGACTCTGGCTGGAGACGTTCATATTGTAAGAGGCGACTTCGATGAGGTGATGTATTTCCTTCTCCCTTTCCAAATTTCCTCCCTATTTTTCTTTCCCTGTTTTAGGAATTGAATCTAGAGTCTCAGGCATACAAAGGGAAGTGCTGTACCACTGAGCTATAACTCTTGCCTTCCTTTAGTCTTTTGTAGTGCCTTTAATCTTTAGACCAGAGTTTCTCAACTCTTATTTTCTCTCTCTCTCTCTCTCTTTCTTTTTCTCTCTCCTCTCTCACCTTTTCCCTACTCCTCTCTCCCTTTCCCTCTCCTATCTCTCTTCCTCTCCCTCTCTCCTCTTCCTTTCCTTCTCCCTCCCTCTCCCTCCCTCTCCCTCCTCCTCTCCTCTCCTCTTCTCTCTCTCTCTCTCTCTCTCTGTCTCTCTCTCTCTCTCTCTGCACCATACCTGGCAGCGCTCAGGCTGTTTACAGCCGTGATCCAGTAGTCCTGTTGTGCTGGGGCTCACTCCGACACTCCTGCATGCTAAGTGTGCTCTCTGGCCTCTGGAGCCATCTCCCCAGCACCCTGTCGGGTGGTGCCAAAGTAGGTTTGGGATCATACCCGGCAGTGCTTAGGGGCTACTCCTGGCTCTGTGTCCAGGAGTTGCTCCCAACAGTGCTTGTGGGACCTTTTTTTTTGATTTTTGATTTTGTGATCATACCTGGCAGTGCTCAAGGTTTGCTCCTGGATCTGCACTCAGGAATTACTCCTGGTGCTTCAGGGACCATGTGGGATGCCGGGGATCAAACCCAGTTTGGCCGGGTGCAAAGCAGGCACCGCTATACTACTGCAGTCCCTTGTGGATGGAAAAGGCCTCCTTTGTGCATAGCATACCCTCAGCCCTATATTTATTTATTTTTACTTGATTTAAGCACCACGGTTTTTACAATGCTGTTCATAATATAGTTGTTGGGGCACCTAGTGTTCCAGCCCAAATCCCTCCACCAGTGTGACCTTCCCTCCACCAACATACCGGTTACCCACCCGCCCTCCAAGCCTGTCCCCTTAAGCACAAAAATAACACTCACTAAAACATAAAATTCTTCTCAATAATAATTCCCTTTGTAGTGGGGGTTGTTGCTGGGAAGGACACAGGCATGCTGGCCCTCTGAGGCTGCGCACATGAGCTACAGTGTCAGCATACTCTCAGCCCTATTTCACTTTTTCATTGGGGCCAGCAATGCTTGCCTGCTAGTCTGCCCAGTGGCTCAGCGTGTAGGCCCATAATTTGGTCCTGCTCAGACCTTGATTTTCCTGCTTCAGTCTCATCAGATCACTTTGCTGCATGCCACCTTCCTTTTTTTTTTTAATTAAAAAATTTTTTTAAAAAAAATTTTTATTAGTGAAACACCATGAGATATAGTTGTAGACTTACAAATTTTTGTGCTTGGGTTTCAGTTATACAGTGATCAAGTAAGTACCCATCCCTCCACCAGTGCCCATTTTCTACCACCACGGGTTCCCAGTATCCCTCCCACCCCCCATCGCACCCATCCCACCCTGCCTCTGTGGCAGGGCATTCCCTTTTGTGCTCTCTCTCCTTTTGGGTGTTGTGGTTTGCAAAAGAGGCGTTGAGTGCATGCCACCTTCCTGATTCTATCCTTCCTCCAGTTTCATCACCAAGTAATTTACACGCGTGAGCCTTTTCAGGGAAGTGAGGTCTCATCACGGTCCTGCTGAAATCCTTCACTTCCTCCCTATCTTAAAGGTTGTATAAAGGGGATTGAGGATTTGAGGAATTTGATAGAACTGTTTTATATCTTGATTGTGGCAGTGTTTACATTGCTCTGTTTGTTAAAATTCCTTGTGCACTAAGAATAATTTTACTGTATATACATAGTAAACTGACTTTAATGTAAAAAAATTCATTGTTGGGATTTCTGAAGCTCCATCTTTGTCCTTAGTTGATGATGATATTTATTTTTTTGCTTTTTTGGGTTACACCCAGCGATGCTCAGAGGTTATTCCTGGCTCTGCACTCAGGAATTCCTCCTGGCAGTGCTTAGGGGATCATATGGATGCTGGGGATTGAACCCAGGTCGGCCGCGTGCAAGGCAAACGCCCTACCCGCTGTGCTATCACTCCAGCCCCTATGATGATATTTTAAACAAATTATATCTAGGTATCCTCCTGTGTAAAATATGAATGAGACGATTTCGAGTGGGGTTTCCTAGGAGATGGTTCAAAAGAACCTTATGGGGTCCAGAGAGAGTGAAACCTACCAGACTTTGCACCTTGACTCAACCAATTCATAGTATATGGCCTGGGGAAGGCTCTTTTAACTTCTCTGCCTGTTTTATTCAAAACTGGGGTTCAGTGGGCTGGAGAGATACTACAGTGGGTGGGTTACTTGTCTTACATGCAGCCAACCTGGGTTCAATCTCTGGCCATCCCATATGGTTACCCGAGCCCAGGAGTGATTCCTTAGCACTGTCATGTGTGATCCAAAACAAAAACAAATAGGGTTCTTAATTCAAACTGCTTCCTGGAATTGTTTGTAAATATTAATTAGATTGGTACTTATAAGGCCCATGAAAAAGTGTTTTTACTAAAAAAGTGTTTACTATCACTTTAATTTAAACCATGTGTAACTATTAATATTTAGGATGTGATTTGTTATTTTTATTTTGTTTTTGGGGTCAGACAGGCCATCCTCAGGGGCTTCTCATTCTGTGCTCATAGATAGCCCACATGGCCCTGAGGATTGAACGAGGCACAACTGCACACAAAACTTTAGCCCAACCCACTGAGCTATCTCTTTGGTCCCCTAAGATATAATTTGAATACATCATTTGTTTTGTTTTGTTTTGTATTTGGGCAACCCTTGTGATGCTTGGGGGTTACTCCTGACTCTACTCAGGAATGACCCTGGTGGTGCTTAGGGACCATATGGGCTGCCAGGGATAGAACCCGGGTCGGCTGTGTTCAAGGCAAATGCCCTGCTATCACTCCGACCCCATTGAATACATCCTTGTTTCAGATTTTATACCTCAGATATTTCATAAATTTGTTGGTTGTGGATGACTGACGTCAAAATGTCAATGGGATGGAATATTTAAGCTGGCTGTTTTTAAAATCTGTATCTCTAAAATACTTTTCTTATGTCTGCTTTTTTAGAATCTGAACTATCCAGAACAGAAAGTTGTGACCGTTGGGCAGTTCAAAATCGGCTTGATCCATGGGCATCAAGTGATTCCATGGGGTGACATGGCCAGCTTAGCACTGCTGCAGAGGCAGTTTGATGTGGACATTCTTATCTCTGGACATACACACAAATTTGAAGCATTTGAGCATGAAAATAAGTTTTACATTAACCCAGGTTCTGCCACTGGAGCATATAATGCCTTGGAAACGTGAGTTGTATGCAGTTTGAGAAATTTTGTATTTTGTAGAGTTAGTAATTGCATATGTGACATTTCATAAGAGAAATTTAGCCATTTAATTATAACCATTTTGGCAGTCATCTTTAATGATTATTTTTAGTATGTAACAACCAGATTTCTTCTTGAATTTAAATTTATAGGGCTGCTGCCTTTTACTTTTGAGCACAAAACACTGACATTATTTATATTTTCTTTCAGAAATATTATTCCTTCATTTGTGTTGATGGATATTCAGGCTTCTACAGTTGTCACTTACGTGTATCAACTAATTGGAGATGATGTGAAAGTAGAACGAATTGAATACAAAAAATCTTAAAGCCAGACCCGTCTTGATGATTTTTGTTGTTTTTTTCTTCATTCTCTTGTTCAAATCAAGTAATTAAACATTTAAGAGTCACAAAATTGTATCACTTTTATAATATTTTGCAGTAAAATATATCATCTTCTGTTAATACAATGCGCTAAGCTTCTTGTAAACTATAAGAATATATTTAGTTTATGTATATGATTTCTATAAAAAATGTCCACCACATAGTAAATGGTCACATGTTAAGAAAAATTTATCTTGTAAATATCTTCAAAGTTGATACTTGGAATTTTATTACAAAAGTAGTGCATGGGGAAAAATATTCTAGACTTTCTTGTATACACATTTTTCTCTTCAGTAATAAAGTTACCTTTCATTTATACTTTCTTGATAAACAGTGTTTTACTTTTTTAGGAATGGTAAAAATGAAAGACCAGATGAAATCAGACACCCATGTAGTTATGCAGATGAAGTGACCTTCAGGGCCCTTCTTTTCTTTATAATATTGAATCATTTTTTTTTTTTTTTTTTTTTTTTTTTGCTTTTTGGGTCACAGCTGGCGATGCACAGGGGTTACTCCTGGCTCTACACTCAGGAGATACTCCTGGTGGTTCTCAGGGGACCATATGGGATGCTGGGAATCGAACCCCGGTCAGCCGCGTGCAAGGCAAACGCCCTACCCGTTGTGCTATCTCTCCAGCTCCTGAATCATTTTATTTTCTAAGCAAGTTACTGACATTAAATCTTGACTGTCCAGATATTTTTTTAAAATTTGACTATTCTTATTTTTCAGATTTGAACAGATATTTTTCTTTTTTGGTTTTGGTTCAACACCAGGTAGTGCTCAGGGCTTATCAGGGGCCCCTTGGAGGGGGGTGGGTTGAGTTTCCCTCTCTGCCCTGAGCAGAGTCCTGGCAGCTGAAGACCTCCGGGACCCAGCCACAGCCATGTTGAGACCACTCTCCACACGCTAGGATAGCCTCACGCATGAAGAAACTGGCAGAGGAACCCAGGTGTGTGGGGCTGAGATCTCCAAGCCTGCTCGGTTTGGGACTGGGCCTCCTGCACCCAGATCCCCCACCTTCCAGTAGCTAGACCGTTAACACCACCAACTGCCGTGTAACCCCATCAACAAGATCCAGAGACTATAAAACCAAGCTCCCAGAAGTGCGACCTCTTACTGTCTAGTTCTCACTCTCAGAGAAGCCAGCAGGCTACTGAGAGTATCCTGCCCGCATATATGCCTGACTGGGAACACCTGTAAAAGTGATTAGAGGCTGCCCCAAAAGCCTCCATCCCTCTTGGAGAGCCCAGCAAGCTACCGAGAGTATCCTGCCTGCATGGCAGAGCCTGACAAGCTACCCGAGGCGTACTCGATATGCCAAAAACAGTAACAATGATTGTCCTCATTCCCTTGACCCTGAAAGAGCCCCAGTATGCCATCGGGCTACACTAGTGCGTGACAGGGATGAAAGTAACAATGGAGACGTTACTGGTGCCTGCTCAAGCAAATTGATGAACAACGGGGTGATAGTGATCCTAGGCTTATCTTGGCTTGGACTGGGTGGGGGTCGGACTGGGTGGGGCTCAGACTGGGTGGGGTACACACCCTATGTGGTGCCCTGTAGCACTGCCCTCCCGTTCATCAATTTGCTTGAGCAGGCACCAGTAATGTCTCCATTGTGAGACTTGTTGCTGTTTTTGGCATATCGAATACCTCGTGGGGAGCTTGGCAGGCTTTGCCAGGCGGGATATTCTCAATAGTTTGCCGGGCTCTCTGAGAAGGGCGGAGGAATCGAACTGGGTGGGCTGCGTGGAAGACAACCGCTCTACCTGCTATGCTATGGCTCCAGCCCTACCCTGCCCTACCCTAACAAAATCTTTTATTACTTATTTTTGTGCCAAATCTGGCGGTGCCCAGGGTTTATTCCTGGCTCTGTGCTCAGGGATCACTCGTGGTGGGGCTCCGAGGACCTTGCCCTACCCACTGTACTGCACTCTGGCCCAGAACAGAATCTTAACACAATTTAGAGGGGAATACTCTAGAAGGAAGATCTAATAACACCAAGTATCTTTGCAACAATCAGAATCCAAATGTGTGTGACAATTTTTTTTTTCATTTTTGGATCACACCCAACAATGCTCAGGGGTTACTCCTTGCTTTGCACTCAGGAATTACCCCTGGCAGTGCTCAGGGGACCATATGGGATGCTGGGAATCGAACCCGGGTCAGCGGCGTGCAAGGCAATCGCCCTACCCGCTGTGCTATTGCTCCAGCTCCCCGATACAACTTTTAAGATCTGGCAAATCAGAAATATTTAAGATAAATTAAATTATTTAAGATAAAATTATTTAAGATCAGAAAATAAATCACCAGGAGCCAGTTCGTGATTACTACAGGATTTTAACCCGAGATTTCAGCGCAACGCCGGAGCCCGGGAGCAGGGAGGACGTCGGGCGCGGGGCGGGGGGTGGGGGGCGGCAGGGGGGCGCGGGTCCGCTCGGGGGCTTCTTTCGGGGGCGGGAAGCAACCGGGCCCGGCTCCACGTCAGTGTTCCGGATCAAATCAAATCTCGGCGCCACCCTATCGCGCCAACAGCACCTCAGCGCCCGGAGCGGACTTAGCGGACACAGTCACCGCGGCGATAACGGATCCCGCCGGCGCCGCAGCGCTGGGTCGCGCCGCAGCTTTCCGGCCCCCACGTCTGCGCACGCGCCGCCTCCTTTCCCGGGCGGCTCCGGGCGCTTTCTCACGCGGGATTTGACCCGCGGGACGCTCCGTAGTCGGGGGCGGGGCCCAAATTCGGGTCAAAGGGCGTGTGGGTGCGGTGAGGCCGTGAGGCGGGCTGGGCGCTGTCGCGGCTGCCTGGGTCGAGTCTCCCGCGAGGCTGGAGGCCGTTAGCCCGGGCTGGGCGGCGGTCAGGCTCTGGTCAGGCGGCCGGGCGGCCAGGCGGGATGCCTCGCTACGCGCAGCTGGTCATGGGCCCCGCCGGCAGCGGGAAGGTGAGGGTTCGGCAGGAGACGGGAGAGTGCAGGTTGCGCTCGTGGTATGGCTGAAACTTAAGCCCGAAGTTTGTAGGTCTGTAGCTGTATCTCGCGGTGATCCCTTAAAAAGTAAAAAATTTACAAAAGCAAATGAAAAATGGGAAAATTGAACAAATTCACAACTTTAAAAATTCAGTTGAAAAGAAGAAAAGAAAATGGGAGTTGCTGGGGGGCCGGGCGGCCGGGAAGAGCAGAGGGTTTTTATTGCGCAATAACTTATTCCCTACCACCCTCATTTTTTAAAATTGTTATTATTATTTTTCTT
Source organism: Sorex fumeus (assembly GCF_029834395.1). NCBI lineage: Eukaryota > Metazoa > Chordata > Mammalia > Eulipotyphla > Soricidae > Sorex > Sorex fumeus. The sequence goes on along the minus strand of NW_026606212.1, from coordinate 1,889,095 downwards.
TTTGGGTCACACCCGGTGATGCCCAGGGGTTCCTCCGGGCTCTGCACTCAGGAATTCCTCCTGGTGGTGCTCAGAGGACCATAGGGGATGCTGGGAATCGAACCGGTCCGGCCACTTGCAAGGCAAACGCCCTGCCCCCTGTCATATCGCTCCAACCCCCCATTTTTTTTTATTTTATAAAGTGTTTTAGAATATTTGATTACATTTAATATTCAGACTCCAATCCCACCACCATTACACCTTCTCACCACCATATTTCGGATAGTTCCATCCCAAACCCAATCCCTGTCCCAAAGCAGAACTGAAATAATCTATTCTGTTGTATTGTGATATGAAAAACCGCCAGGGCGCTGGACCAATAGCACAGTGGGTAGGACATTTGCCTTGCACGTGGTCGACCCGGGTTCGATTCCCAGCATCCCATATGGTCCCCTGAACACCATAAGCCAGCGGTAATTCCTGTGCATCGATAGTTATGACCCAAAAACCAAAAAAAAAAAAAAAATTGCAGAAAATGCTATAATAAAAAGTATCCTTAGAGGAAAGAGTGTGTATTCCACCCAGGGGCCAGCAGGCTTTTGAGATCTATAAGAAATCACTAACATGTTGTAAAAGGTTGAACCTTCTGTGTTTTATATATACATATATATAAATATGTATATATATTTCCCTCTAAGATTGGTTGCCTACTACTTTGAACCCCGTCAGATGTGGTACAGTAATTTTGGAGTATGAGCTCCTGCAATTTTTTGCTTTTGGGGTCACATCCAGTGGTGCTCAGGGCTAACTCCTGGCTCTGTGCTCAGGGATCACTCCTGGCAGGCTTCCAGTATGGTCCGGGGATGAAAGTGAGACAGCCTTGTGCGAGGGGAGTGTCCTGCCCTCTGGACTCTCCGTGTCCCCGCTCCAGGGCCCCTTTATTTCCACAGCCTTTGTTTTTGGGTCATACCTGGCACTGCACAGGGGTTACTCCTGGCTCTGCATTCAGGAATTACTCCTGGAGGTGCTCGGGGGACCATATGGGATGCTGGGAATCGAACCCGGGTCAGCTGAGTGCAAGGCAAATGCCTACCTGCTGTGCTACGCTCCAGAGAATCCAGAAAGGTTGAGCATGCAGGGCCTTGCACACACCGAATCTGCATTCGATCTCCAAACAATGTAGGCCCCTCCAAATACTGCTGGCTGTGGCCCCAAAATCAAGAGCGGGGGAGAAATCTTCCGTTTCAATCATACTTACTGCATCTCATAACAGTGAGGAGACCATCGACCATGGATAAGGACACTGACCAGGAAGTTGCCACTGGCCTGAGGTCAGTGTGCCCAAGGCAGGGCTGGATCTGCACTGCATGCAGTTCCCTGATGCCCAGTCCCGGGGATTAAGGCTTAGTTTGGGCCTCAGTAGACACTGACGAGGGGCTGTGGCGGTTCGTCTGGTGGTGTGGGGTCTGCCTGAAGCTCTGTCCCCTCCTGCCTCCCGGTCCACAGAGCACCTACTGTGCCACCATGGTCCAGCACTGTGAAGCCCTCGGCCGTTCTGTCCAGGTGGTGAACTTAGATCCCGCGGCGGAGCATTTCAACTATGATGTGATGGCTGGTGAGTCCCGGGCGCAGCCTTCCCTCTCCTTGGGGGCCCTGAGGCAGTGAGTGCTGCCCCCTGCTTCTGGGGAGGCACAGAAGCTGAAAACTTCGTTCAGACTGATCCCTGCTTTCATGGTAGACAGCAGAACATCATGTGTTAGCATCCACTTATTGATGTGCTTGTGACAGTTCCCTTTGTTTCCCTTAATAAAAAGTGAGATGTCACAGGCCTCGCTTTAAATTCTTAGGTCAGAGGGGATTGAACTCAAGTTGGCAGCATGCAAGGCAAGCGCCTTAAGTATAGTCTATCTGGCCCTTCTTTTTCCTGATGCTCGGGTGACTCCTGGCTCTGCACTCAGGAATAACTCCTGGTGGTGCTTGGGGAGACCATATGGATGCCGGGGATTGAACCCTGATCGAAAGTGTGCAAGGCGAATGCCCTATCCACTGTACTATCCCTCCCTGCCCTATCCCTTGCTTCACCTCTTTTATTTTATTTTATTTTATTTTGCTTTTTGGGTCACACTCAGCAATGCACAGGGGTTACTCCTGGTTCATGCACTCAGGAATTACTCCTGGATGTGCTCAGGGGACCATATGGGATGCTGGGAATTGAACCCGGGTTGGGCCGCGTGCATGGCAAACGGCCTACCCGCTGTGCTATCGCTCCAGCCTCACTTCACTTGTTTTAGAACAGATGTTTTATATGCACAGTATTGAGAATGCAAAAGGTACATGAGAGTGTGCAGGAAAAAGTCATTCCCAACTCTTGCTTCCTCTGAGGCCGAGAATATTTCCTAAGTCTGTAGTGTTATTCCTTAACATCTTTGCACAGAATTAAGTGTGGAGGCCAGGAAGACAGTAGAGGGGTTAGGAGCAAATAATTGGCACACACAGGATGCTGCTTTAATGCCCAGCACTGCAGGGCCCCCTGAGCACTGTTGTGTACCGTAATCCTGTAGCCCCTAAGGCCCTCCAGGTGATCATCTCATTTTGGGGCGCTGGCCTTTGCACTCTGGCCCCTGGGCCTCCTGAACACTGCCTGGGAGGCCAAAGGGGGAGAAAAATCAGAGGCCAGGTGCTAACTTAGAGGGATGTAGTGCATGTTTCAGGATGCCCCTGACCACCAGCTGTGGTTCCAAAACCGAAGGAAGAAAGAGATCAAAATATGGTACAAGAATTGAAGCTTTTGGTTTAACTGTTGGGGGTCGCTACTGGCTCTGCTCCTGCAGGGCTTACGTGGGGGTGGAATTTGAACTGGGCCTAAATCCTTCTTGTCTCTTTGGCCTTTTATTTTGTATTGGGGCTGCATCTGGTGGTGCTCAGAGTTTGCTGCTGATACTGCTGTCACTCCAGGGTGTGTGCCCTGCCCTTATCATTTATAAGTACAACTACTAGCCTTCTAAGAGTACTGCCCCTTGTGTTTCTGGTTTAAGTCTACCTGGGAGACTGTAATGCATCATTACTTGAGAGTGGGATTCCCTAGATTACTGTAATTTATTTGTTTTATTTTTTTTTCTTTACTTGATGGGTGGGGTGAGGTTAGGGCCACACCCCGCTGAGTTCAGCACTTCTGGCTCTGTGCTCCTGGATCACTCCTGGTGAAGCTGAGGAACTATATGAGGTGCCAAGGATTGAACGTGGGTTGTCCACATGCAAGGCAAGCGCCTTACCCACTGTTCTATTCCTTTTGCCCCTGGTTAGGTACTTTTTTTTTTTCTTTCTAGCCCCTGTTCAGTTTCTGTGGATACTGTCACAGTTGTAATAATTACTAGTGAATGTAAATATTTTGGAATGGGCACTCATTTCCTGTTTATTCTTTGCAGACATCCGCGAACTGATCGAGGTGGATGATGTGATGGAGGACAGTTCCCTGCGCTTCGGTCCCAATGGAGGACTGGTGTTTTGCATGGAGTACTTCGCCAATAATTTTGACTGGCTGGAGAACTGCCTTGGCCATGTCGAGGATGACTACATCCTTTTTGACTGTCCAGGTAGCTCAGTAATTAGATTGTCACCTTCCCTGGGTTGGGCAGTTCTGTCCTTGGTGGGAGAAAGTGAAATTAGCATCTCATTTACTTTTATCCCAGATTCTTGGACAGTGGACTGTCATTCAATGAGGGGCTGTGGAATGTCTGTTTGTTTTCTTCTGTTTGGGGGCCTCATCCAGAGGTGCTAGAGGCTGGGTTTGTTCCTAACTGTTATCAGGAGGTTGCTCCCAGCCCTGCTTAGGGGAGCATAGTGTGCTGGGAACTGAGCTCAGTCTTTCTGTGTGCAGAGCATATGCTCAGCCTGTTGTTTCTTGGGCCCCAGGTCACGCAGCTTTTAAAAGGTTTGTTTTAGAGCTGGAGAGACAGAATGATGGGTAGGATGCTGCGGCTGACACCGGTTCAGTCCCTGGCACCATATATGGTCCTGTGAGTACTACATTTTATGGAGCAAAACCAAGTTTTGTTTTTCTTTATAGAGCCATAGTATGGCAGCTAAAGCCCTTGCCTTACATTCTGCCAGCCCAAGTTTGGATCCCTGGTACCACATACGATCCCCCAAGCACTGCCAGGAGTGATTTTTTAGTACAGAGTCAGGAGCCTCCCCGAATACCAGTGTGTGTGGCCCAAACCTCCTCCCCCCAGAATAACACAATAAAAATTTTTTTAAAAATCATTTTTAATAACTTTAGTATATTTTCTTTGTATGCCTCTTTTACATACATGTGCACCCAGAGTTGCTTAAAAAATTCCGCGGGGGGCCGGGGGAGCTGGTGTGATAATACAATGGGATTGGCGTTTGCCTTGCATGCGGCTGACACGGAACCCCACCATATCATATGGTCCCCCGAGCACTGCCAGGAGCAATTTGTGAGTGCAGAGCCAGGAGTAAACCCTGCGCATCACCAGGTGTGACCCAAAATGAAAAAAAAATATTGGTGGAGCCAGAGAGATACTACAGTGGGTAGGGCACTTGCCTTGCACACAGCTAAGGTGATCCCTGCTACCGTATATGGTTCCTGGAGCCTGCCAAGAGTCATCCCTGAGCACAGAGCCAGGAATAAGCCCTGAGCACTATCAGGTAGTCCCCAAAACAAAAAACAAACAAAAATTGAATATAGTATAGGGCTAGAGAGATAGTGGGCTGGGGACATGCTTTACATGTAGTAGGCTTTGCATGTAGGACTCTGAGTAGCCTCGAGCCCTCCCAGCAGTTTCGGAGAGACCCTCAAGCATCCCCACGTGCGGCTTAAAACAAGCAAAATGGAATATATTACTTGTAGGGATTAACTTGCTTTAAAAAAATTTGGGGGGGACCGCGGGTGCCATATCTGATGAAGCTCAGGGGTTACTCCTAGCCTCGTGCTCAGGAATTACTCCTGGCTGTGCTCAAGGGACCCTATGGGATCGAACCCAGGCTGGTTGTGTGCAAGGCAAGTTCCCACCCTCTATACTATCTCTCAAGCCCCCTAAGACAGTTTATGGGAAAAGTTATTATCCCATAATAGATGGTTGAATGTATTTCATGTTTATAATAAGCTTGTGTTCTTGTAGGTCAGATCGAGTTGTACACACACCTGCCCGTGATGAAACAGCTGGTTCAGCAGCTGGAACAGTGGGAGTTCCGAGTCTGTGGAGTGTTTCTTGTTGATTCTCAATTCATGGTGGAGTCGTTCAAGGTTTGAAACTATACCTGTCCTTGATTTTTCAGTCTCCGGCACAAACAGAGTACAAATACCTTTAGTTATAATCGTTTAATTCTTAACAGTTTATGAACTATACCCAGGAGTTATTTAGAACTTATGTTTGTTAAATTAATATTTCACGAAGATGACTCCAGTGGCAGAGCACAGAGCTGGCATGTTAGAGGCCACGTTTGCCCCTTGTGCACTGTTCAGTGTAGTTCTCGTGGTCCCCAACTCTCAGCTGTCGCCTTCAGGAGTCGTGCCAGGGCGGTGTCAGAAGTAAGTCCCAAGCACCACTGTGTGTGGCTTCATAACTGGAAAAAAAAAAGCTGGAGGCTGAAGAGATAGTACAGTGGGCAGAAATCTTGCCTTGCATGTGACCAGCCTGGGTGTCATCCCTGCCATACTGCCACCGGGCCCCCTGAGCCCCTCCAGGAGTGATCCTTGACCACAAAGCGAGGAGCCCTTCTGGGTATTCCCCAAAACTGAAAGGGAGGGCGTTTGGTTCCGTCTCCAGCACCCATATGGTTCCCAAAGCTGGTCAGGAGTAACTCCTTAGTGCAGAAGCCGAAGTGACCCACTAGTTATATCAGGGGATTGTGTGACCCAGAAACCCAAAAGGAAATACCCATCAGGGGAGGTGGAGAGCATGAGAGAAGATAATGTTGAAGGTCAGAAATAGAACAGGGCTTCCGAAAATTTTAAAAATGGAGCTGGAGTGATAGTACAGTGGGTAGGGCCTTGCATACAGCCAATCCGGGTTTGATTCCTAGCATCGCTGAGCACCACTAAGAGTAATTCCTGACTGAAGAGCCGGAGTAAACCCTGTGCATTGCCAGGTATTACCCGCCCCCCCAAAAAATAGTACAGGGCTTAAGGTGCTCGCCTTGATGTGGCCCACCTGCTTTTAATCCCTGTCACTATATGTTTCCTCAGTGCTGAACTCAACCCCAGCTAACTCCTGAATACTTTAAAATATTGTTGAGTGGAGAAGTGTGGTCACTATAGATCGCATTTCTCCTTCCCATCTCACCTTTAGAATCCTAAGGTCAGCTATTGGCCCAGCAGTCTTCTGTTAGGTCCAGCCTGGCAGTGCTCAGGGCTCACTACTGGCGCTGTGCTGAGGAATCACTTAGGTAGTGCTCTGGGAACCCTGTGGAGTGCTGGGCTAGAACCTGTGCTGACCAGGCGCAAGGCAAGCGCCTTAAAGCCTGGACTCTTGCTCGGGCCCCAATCTTAGCGTTTCTCCTATTTAGGTGGGTTTTGTTCCAGTGGGGATCAGAAACCTTTTATGTGGACTCTGTTGGTGACAACTGATTCATCGTCCCTTTTCTGCTTCCTCTTTCAGTTTATTTCTGGCATCTTGGCAGCCTTGAGTGCTATGGTATCTCTAGAAATCCCGCAAGTTAACATCATGACAAAAATGGACCTGCTGAGTAAAAGAGCTAAAAAGGAAATTGAGAAGTAAGTTCACTATAATGAAGGTCTCATTTGCAGTGCTGAACCTTTTTCGTTTCACTTCGATTGTCAGTCTACAAAATTAGTGTTTGAGATTCTTTCCTTCACCAGTCTCTCATTTTTAAAGGTTTCTAGATCCAGACATGTATTCTTTATTAGATGATTCTACAAGCAACTTCAGAAGCAAAAAATTCAAAAAATTGACTAACGCCATATGTGGGCTGGTAAGACTTTGTATTTTTCTAATTTTTGGTGGGGGGGTGGGTGGGTCATCTATGCTGGGGGTTCTAGGGGCCGCTCTGATTATTGGCCCACCAGGCTAGTAGTGGTCAGTGCAGGGGTCCAGAGGGCCGTATCAGCAGTATTGGTTGCTTCCTGGCTGTACCCAGCAATGCTCAGGATGCCATCTGGTGCCAAGAATCAAGCCCTGTGCTAATCCCTGGGCTGATGAGTTTTGCAAGTGTTTGGGGTTGTTGTGGGAAGTTTTTAAGGTTTGGGAGCCACTCCCGGTGGTGCTCAGGGGCTGAGGCAAGCGCCCACCTCAGTGTACTAGCTCTCCCGTCCCACAGCAGAGAAATTCTGCAATGTCTTTTTTTCCTGGCCACTTGGCACATCAGAATTGCCTGTACCCTTTTGAAATTTTCAGTGGTGGTTGAATGCAGATAAATTACTATAAAAGAAGTCCCAGTCTCTGGTCGGGGCAGGAGCGATAACACAGCAGGTAGGGTGTTTGTGTTGCATGCGTTCGACCCGGGTTTGATTCCTAACATCCCATAGGTCCCCTGAGCACCACCAGAAGTTATTCCTGAGTGCATGAACCAGGAGTAACCGCTGTGCATCACCATGTATAACCCAAAAATTAAAAAAAAGTCTTTAAGCAATGTTGTAATGTTACTAGTGTTCCAATAGGTCAGAGGACATAAAAAATTAATGCTGATTTGCTGTTTTTCTGTCTGCTCCTCCCTGCACAGGCATAGTTGGTTTTAATTAGACTACCAATGTTCACACTCAAGCGTCAGTTGAATGACCTTTCTGAAATCTCTAATTTGTAGATTGATGACTACAGTATGGTCCGATTTTTGCCTTATGATCAGTCAGATGAAGAAAGCATGAACATTGTATTACAGCATATTGATTTTGCCATTCAGTACGGAGAAGACTTGGAATTCAAGGAACCCAAGGTAATTTCTGACGATTTAGATTTGCCAGGGCCCGAGAACGGCGCAGAGGGAAAGACCATTCTCTGCCTCCCCTAGGCTGACGCTGGGTCATTCCCCGTTTCATGTCTGGTCCCCGAGCACAGAGCCTGGATTGCCCTGAACACCTCTGCCCTCCTGTTTGATCTCAGCAGCTCCTTAAGTTAAAGTCTCAGGGGCAGCAAGAACCTGGCCCGTTCTGGCTGATCTCTGTGTGTGGCTCAAGAACTCAAAACCAAAAAAAAAAAATTAATAAATAAAAAGAGTAACCATAACCCTGGTTGTGGATTAGGTGGCTTTTGTGCTCCAGAACCTAATGGTGTTTTGGGCCCCCTGTTCAGGGTGGTGCCCCACCCCCTGTGCTGTCTCGTTCGCCCCAATTTTGTTCATGTATATCTATTAGCACTACTACTGGGTATTATAGAGCATTGCCTGAACAGTAGGTAAATACATACTGGATCTGCGGAGAAATCAACGTATTTTCTATTTTGTGTTTTATTTATATCAGGAACATGAAGATGAATCGTCTTCTATGTTGGATGAATATTTTCAAGAATGCCAGAACAAATGAAGAGTATGTTATGATGCAACTGGATGTGGGGCTGGAGTGATAGCACAGTGGGTAGGGCATTTACCTTGCACGCGGCAGACCTGGGTTCGATTCCCAGCATCCCATATGGTCCACCAAGCACCGCCAGGAGTAATTCCTGAGTGAGGAGCCAGGAGTAACACCTGTGCTCTCCGGGTGTGACCCAAAAACCAAAAAAAGAAAAAAAAATGCAACTGGATGCTTGTGAAGAGTAGCAATCACAATTTATTTAAATGAAAATATAACAGATAAAGTAAAAACAAAGAATAAAAATCATAAAATATACCGAGGCAAGATACTCATTGGTGGGAGGGTCTCCAGACAGAGACACTGATGTGAGACCCTGGGCTTCTTTCAGTTGTAGACATGCTAGGTCCTCTGGGAACTTGTCCAATGTTGCCACAGCGGGTGGCCGTGCAGCTGGTACTCGAGAGATCAGTGTTGGTGCTGACCTTGGACACGGAGCCAAGTATGCTTTCAGAGCAGGAGCTAAAGAATCAATAAGAGAAAAGGTCACCCAGAGGGCTCCTTCCATGGATTCTCCAAAGCTGACCCCAACAGGGAGCCCAGCAGGAAGGGGAGACCATGGGCCCACCTCACGGGGGTTTCCTGTGGAGGCCTCCCCGGAATGGGCTCTCCGGCCTGTGACTCTCCTTTCCCACACCAGCCCCCAGGACACCTCTAGGTGGGCCTTTTCGCATTCCCATTTTTCTTGTGCATATACACACACCCCTTGGTTCTTACCCGTTTTCTTCTGGTGCTCTGTGTCTCGTTCTTTGCCATATGTGTAAGGCCATGGCATTGAAGGCGGTGCCCTTTGGGGAGTTGACACTCCTTGGCCAGTCTCAACTTTCTGCTTAGACGGTATCTTGCTCTGCTTGGTGCTGGCTGATTCCAGACTCTCTTCAGAGGAACTGGACCCAGAGGATATGTAGAAGATCTTCTTTCTCTCCTGTGGGCTGCTCTGCGGAGGGAGCGTCTCTCTCTCCTGTGGGCTGCTCTGTGGAGGGAGAACCACAAAGGCTCAGCTCCAGAAGCGCTGCTTCCCCTCCCTTCTGAGTTCCTCCATGCTGGTGGACCTGCATCTACACAGGCCTCCCATAGGAATGAGATTGAAACAATCAAGTTTAGAAAAGTCTTGGCCAAAGAGCACCTCCTAGTGCCAACTCAGTGAGCAGTGACCTGGCCTTGGGGGCTAGATTTGATGACTCAACTGGTAGGAGCAGGCTGCCCTCAAGATGATCTCACAACACACATACAGACACACGTACATACACAAATGCACATACTCACACACACACACCATCTCCAGTACACACTCAAATTTACTCTCTCCGATAAACACGTTCACACACGGGTGTGCACACTCTTCCACACACACAGCGTCTGCGCCATCACTCTCAGGGAGGTGATGAAGACTGATCACGGTCATCAGTGCTGGGCTGCCCGGGCCAGTTCCTGCTGACCTGAACTAGCGGCTGTCTTCGTGAAGAATTCCGGGGAGTTCTACAGTGAGTCCTCACCCAGTTTCTGAATCTTTTCAGTGTCCTACACTTGGGGGTTTTACAACCACGATTTCTTGGTAAGCAGCAAAACATGTTTGCTGTCTATGCGTTTCCGCAGTGAACCAAGTAATGAGTATGGGGGCAGTTGGGGCGGCTGCAGAATGTCTGGTTGCATCACAAAGAGAGGTCGGTGATGTCATCGAGCCCATCACAGTGAGGACAGGTCAGCTGTGGCCCTGCAGCAGGGCTTGCTCTCTGTGCAGCCCCCTCTGGGCTGCTGCTTCTCTCCCTCTTCCCACAAGTCCTGTCCACGTGGTGAACTCAAGGCCCTCGGGAGAGCAGGGAGCAGCCACTTGAAAGAATGTGCTGGTAAAAAGTTATTTTCCTTTTATTATTTTTTTTAAAGTAGGAGTACTGCTATTTATTCGGCCACTGATTAGGTGATTGAATTGGGCATGAACTCCACCTTACTCTTTTTTTTTTCATTTTTTATAATTTTATTTATTGAATCACCGTGAGAGCAGTTACAAAGCTTTCGGGTCTAAGTCTCAGTCATACAATGAAACACCCGTACCTTTACCAGTGACCATTCTTCACCACTATATCCCCAATATACCCCCATCCCACACCCTCCCTCTACCTGTGGGGCAGATGATTTCCACATTACTCTCTCTCTACTTTGATCACATTCAATATTTTGACACCAGACCCACCATTATTTGAGATTTTACCCCAACACTCAGATCTGCTGAAAAGGCAACAGTAGACAATTTGTGTTCTATTGCTGGTTTTGGATAACATGTTGCATGGCTGCTGTAGTGGCCGCGTGATTTTGAAATTTCCAAAATTTAACACTTAAATTGCGGGATTTCTTCTAAAACCTGCTGGGTTCCGAGATTTGCTCCTGAGTCTCTGGGATCATGGCCGTTAAGCAGCTTGATCAGGAGCCAGAGAGGCCGGTCGTGGTTGATGACTTGGGGTCTCGTTGGGGTGGGGAATACAGGCCAGGCTCCCCCTCCATCTCGCGAGGCACAACAAATTTTTTCACTGTGGGCCCAAGCCTGACTGTTCAGTGGCCTTTGGAGGATGATGGCCACCGAGCCGCCAAGAGGGAGCAGGCGGAATGGGAACACCCTTTCCTCCCTGGGGTGTTCTGGTGACAGTAATGTACTGTGGGGTCCGGCCGCACTTCTGCCAAATGCCACTGGGTATCAAGGTTTGTTGCTGAGTCTCTGGGATCATGGCCGTTAAGCAGCTTGTTTAGGATCCAGAGAGGTTGTTCGTGGGCGATAACTTGGGGTCTCGTTGGGGTGGGGACAACAGGCCCGGCTCTCCCCCCATCACCCAATGCCCTGCATGTCTCGTGACTGGGGGCCCAAACCTGACTGTCCAGTGGCCTCTGAAGCATGGTGGCCACAGGGCCGCCGGGGGGAACAGGCCAAGGCACGAAACCAATTCCCACCTGGATTGGCCCAGCACTGGTAACGTACTGCAGGGACCAGACGCATTTTTTCCAAAAGCCCCTGCGTTTCGAGATTTGTTCCTGAGTCTCTGGGATAATGGCCATTAAGCAGTTCAATCAGGAACCAGAGAGGCCATGCCTCCAATATTATAGCTGAGCTGGAGGTGTTTTGTGGGTGTGTTTTCCACATACCTAACTTTTGGCCATTTACTTTCTTGTTAAACTTTGCCCCAAGTTTTTGGAGTCTGGCCAGAAGCACAGCAGCAATTATTATTATTTTTTTTATTAGTGAGACATCATGCGGTACAGTTGCAGACTTACAAATTTTTGTGCTTGGATTTCAATTTTAAAGTGATCAAATACCCATCTCTCCACCAGTGCCCATTTCCTACCACCACGGATCCCAGTATCCCTCCCACCCCCCATTCCCCTCCTTCCACCTTGCCACTGTAGCAGGGCATCCTCTTTTGTTCTCTCTCTCTTATTCAGTGTTGTGGTTTGCAAAAGAGACATTGGGTGCCAATCATGTTTGGTCTATAGTATACTTACAGCATGTTTCTCCCATCCTGGGAGAATCCTCCCAACACCTTTATTTGGTGTTCCCTTCTCTATCTGAGCTCCCTTTTCCTCTAGCATGTGTGGTGACCTCCAAGCCATGAGTCAGATTCCTGGTACTAATCTCAGCCATTCTTGGGTGTTCGTCTCCTTTTTTTTACTTTATGTTACCCAGATGAATGCAATCTTTCTATGTCTATCCCTTTCTTTCTGAGTTATTTCCCTTAACATGACATTTTCCATGTAGTACCACTTGTATGGAAATTTCATGACCGGTTTTTCTAACAGGTACACAGTACTCCATTCTGTAAATGTGACAGAGTTTCTTTAACCAGTCATCTGTTCTCGGGCACACAGGTTTTTTCCAGATTCTGGCTATTGTAAAGAGTGACACAGCAGCAATTTTGGGGTATCTGGAAGTGTGAAGGCGCCATGAGGCTGCTGATGCACTCGCCTCACAGGTACAGATTGACCTGCTGGCTTCACCATACTCCTGTCCTTTTTTTTTTTAAATGCAGCAAAAAAAGATTATTGTAAGAAATTTGGAGATTGGATGTGAAGGGAGAGAAAGTGAAGAAAATGGGTTCATGAGCAAACATGGGCTTCTCCAAAGTAGAAAAAAAGTTGGAAGAGAAATACTTGTTCTAGGGAGAACATGGGCTTCTCCAGAGTGAAAAAATCTGAAGGCTCGAAAGTGAAAAAATGTGAGTTTGTTTTCATGGAAAAAAAAAATCCCAAGCAATAATGAGTCTGTTATCAGCAGCATGCCTGAATCTGATGTTGAGTTATTTTGGAATTGCTGCTGCTGCTTAAAGCAATCTTTAATAGCATCAGGGCTGCAGACTTAATATAAAGGATGGTGTGTCCTTTGAGTGCAAGATGCCCAGGTCCATTCTTGGCACCACACGTTCTGTACAATCCGTCAGGAGTGACTTCCAAGACCAGAGATGGAAGTCACCTTGTACACCCCAGGTACCACCCTGTGTGATCCCAAATCCCTCCTTTCCCTCAAAGTAAAATAATATGAATAGCACCAAGTACGATTGTGAGAATTGAGGAGGCATAGAACTAGTACTGCATGTTGGGTGCTTGCCTTGCATGCATCCAGCTTGGGTTCCTTCCCCATTACTGCGTGTGGTCCCAGGAGCCCCTGAGGGTGATTGAGAGTGATCTCTGGCACAGCTAGGCACAGCTAGGTGTACTCCTCCCAAAAAAGATTTTGAAGGTGAAATTGCAATGAATGTAAATAATTTTGTATATAAGAAAGTAGCAATGATGGTCACAGCTGTTGTTGGATAATTTTTATTGATTTTGGGGAGCAAAAGTTATTGTAACATACAATTTTTTTTCAAAGGAAAAATACCTGGGAAAATTAAGTAAGATCATTATCTTACCTTTATCTTTTAGTTTTCCTACACTGAATATTATTTGTACAATTAAAAGACTAAAAATCACTTGATCGCTTGATCACTTGATACCCCATTACTCATCGATTTACTCGAACGGGTGCAAGTAACGTTTCCATTCATCCCTGTTGCGTGCTAGCGTAGCCCAACGGCATGTGCTCGTTCTAGGAATATGCAGAGCCTCATACGGATCATTCAGGGTCTTTTTTGTTTGTTTGTTTTATTAGTGAAACAACTTGAGGTACAGTTGTAGACTTACAAGTTATAGTGCTTGGGTTTCAGTTATACAATGATTGAGTACCCATCCCACCACCAGTGCCCATTCTCCACCCCCACCAATCCCAGTATCCCTCCCATAAGAGATCCCCCATCCCACCCTGCCTCTGTGGCAGGGCACTCCCTTTTGTTCTAGCTCTCCTTTTGGGTGCTGTGGTCTGCAGAAGAAACACTGGGTGGCAATCATGTTCGGTCCATAGACTACTTTCAGCAGGCATCTCCTATCCTGGGCAGATCTTCCCAGCACCCTTAATTTGGTGCTCCCTTCTCTATCTGAGTTGCCTTTACCCCTAGAGTGTGCAGCTGGCCTCTCAGCCATGGAGCGAACAACCTAGTATTTATCACAGCTGTTCTTGGGTGTTAGACTCTTATTTTGTTACTTTATGTTACCCAGATGAATGCCGTCTTTCTATGTCTGTCCCTCTCTTTCTGACTCATTTCGCTTAGCCTAATATTTTCCATGTAGTACCACTTGTATGTAAATTTCATGACTTCATTTTTTCTAACTGCTAAATACTACTCCATTGTGTAGATGTACCAAAGTTTTTTTATCTAGTCATCTATTCTCTGGCACTCAGGTTTTTTTCCATATTCTAGCTATTGTAAACAGTGCAGCAATGAAGAAACAAGTGCAGATGTCACTTCAACTATACTTTTTAACCTTTCTGGGATATATTCCCAGGAGTGATATTGATGGGTCAAATGGGAGCTCAATTTCTAATTATTTGAGAGTCGTCCATACTGTTTTCCAAAAGGTTTGAATCAGTTGGCATTCCCACCAGCAGTGAAGAAGGGTCTCTTTCTCACCACATCCACGCCAACACAGGTTGCTTTTGTTCTTTTGAATGTGGGCCAGTCTCTGTGGTGTGAAATGATATCTCATTGTTGTTTTGAACTGCATCTCCCTGATGATTAATGATGTAGAGTATTTTCTCACGTGCCTTTTAGCCATTCAGATTTCTTCTTTGAGAAAGTCTGTGTTCATTTCGTTGCCCCACTTTTTGATGGGGTTGGATGTTTTCTTCTTGTGGAGTTCAACCAGTTCTTTGTATATCCTTGATATCAACCCCTTGTCAGATGTGTATTTGGAGAATATCCTTTTCCACCCTGTAGATTGTCTTTGTATTTTTGTCACTGTTTCTTTTGAGGTGCAGAAGCTTCTTAGTTTAAGATAGTCCCATTTGTCTATCTCTGTTTACACTTGCTTGGCCAGTGGCGTGACATCTTTGAAGATACACTTAGCTTCAATGTCATGGAGGGTTTTGCCAACTTTGTCTTCAATGTACCTTATGGATTCTGGTCTGATGTTGAGGTCTTTAATCCATTTTGATCTTACTTTTGTACGTGGTGTTAGACAGAGATCTAAGCCCAGTTTTTTGCATGTAGTCATCCAGTTTTGCCAGCACCATTTGTTGAAAAGGCTTTCCTTACTCCACTTCGAATTTCTTGCCCCTTTATCAAAGATTAGATGATCATATGTTTGAGGGGAGATGTCAGTATATTCTACCCTGTTCCATAGGTCTCAGCTCTGCCTTTGTTCCTGTACCATGCTGTTTTAATTATTACTGCTTTGTAGTAGAGTTTGAGGTTCGGGAGGTTAATTCCTCCCATTTTCTTTTTCCCAAGAACGGCTTTAGCTATTCGAGGGGGCTTATTGTTCCATATAAATTTCAGGAGTGTTTGCTCCATTTCTTTGAAGAATGTCATGGGTATCCTAATAGGAATCGCATTGAATTTATACAGTGCTTTGGGAAATATTGCCATTTTGACAATATTAATTCTCCCGATCCATGAACAGGGGATATTTTTCCATTCCCTCGCGTCCTCTTTTATTTCATGAAGCAGTGTTTTATAGTTTTCTTTGTACAGGTCCTTTACTTCCTTATTTAAACTGATTGCTAGGTAGTTGATTTTATGCCCTACAATTGTGAATGGGATTGTTTTCTTCATGTCATTTTCTTCTCTCTCACTATTTGCGTATAGGAAAGCCATGGACTTTTGGGTATTGATTTTATAGCCTGCAACTTTACTGTACAAGCCTATCGTTTCTAGGAGTTTCTTGGTAGAGGTTTTAGGGTTCTCTAAGTATAATATCATATCATCTGCGAATAGTGAGAGCTTGATTT
This sequence comes from Sorex fumeus, assembly GCF_029834395.1. Classification (NCBI taxonomy): domain Eukaryota; kingdom Metazoa; phylum Chordata; class Mammalia; order Eulipotyphla; family Soricidae; genus Sorex; species Sorex fumeus. The sequence goes on along the minus strand of NW_026606212.1, from coordinate 1,873,271 downwards.
CTTCCTTTCCTCTTTGGATGCCCTTAATCTCTTTTTCTTGCCTAATCGCTATTGCTAGTATTTCCAGTACTGTGTTGAACAGTAGTGGAGACAGTGGGCATCCTTGTCTTTTCCCTGATCTTAGGGGGAAGGCTCTCAGTTTTTCCCCATTGAGGATGATGCTTGCTGTAGGCTTGTGGTAGATGGCTTTAACTATATTGAGGAAAGTCCCCTCTATCCCCATTTTGGCAAGGGTTTTCGTCATAAAGGGGTGCTGGATCTTGTCAAATGCTTTCTCTGCATCTATCGATATGATCATATGATTTTTATCTTTTCTTTTGTTGATATGATGTATTATGTTTATTGATTTCCGAATGTTAAACCATCCTTGCATCCCCGGGATGAATCCCACTTGGTCATGGTGTATGCTCTTTTTGATGAGTTGTTGAATTCTATTTGCTAGTATTTTGTTCAGAATCTTCGCATCCGTGTTCATCAGGGATATCGGCCTGTAGTTTTCTTTTTTTTGTGGTGTCTTTGTTTCCTTTTGGTATTAGAGAGATATGGGCTTCATAGAAACTGTTTGGGAGAGTTTCTGTTTTTTTCAGTTTCCTGGAAAAGCTTGAGAAGGACTGGCAGTAGGTCCTCTTTAAATGTTTGGAAAAATTCGCTAGTGAATCCATCTGGACTGGGCCTTTGTTTTTGGGAAGACTTTTGATAACAGTTTCAATTTTCTTGATGTTAATAGGTCTATTCAGGTATTCCGTATCTTCTTGACTCAGCTTTGGGAGATTAAAGGAATCCAGGAATTTATCCATTTCTTCTAGATTCTCTTGTTTCGTGGCATACAGACTTTCAAAGTAGTCTCTGATGATCTTTCGAATTTCTTTGGTTTCCGTTGTGATATCCCCACTCTTATTTCTGATTCGGTTTATTGGGGTTCTCTCTCTCTCTGTTTCTTTGTGAGTGTTGCTAGTGGTTTATCTATCTTGTTTATTTTCTCGAAGAACCAGCTCTTTGTTTCATTAATCTTTCTGATTGTTTCTTTTTTTTCCGTGTTGTTGATTTCGGCTCTAATTTTTATGGTCTCTTTCCTTCTGCCCGAATTGGGCTCCTTCTGTTGATCCTTTTCTAAGATCTTGAGCTGTGAAGTCAAGTTGTTTATGTGCATCCTTTCTTTCTTCCTTAGATATGCTTTTAGGGCTATAAATTTTCCCCTTAATACGGCTTTAGCTGCATCCCATAAATTTGTTTCCAGGTACCTTTTGATTACGTCCTTGACTTCCTTCCTGACCCACTCTTTGCTCAGCAGTGAGTTGTTTAGTTTCCAGGTGTTTGATTTGGTTCTCCGTGTCTGTGTGTGATTCACTTCTGTCCTCAGTGCATCGTGGTCTGAAAAGATTGTTGATACTCTTTCTATCTTCCTGATTTTATTGAGGTATTTTTTTTGGACTAGCGCATGGACTATTTTGGAAAATGTTCCGTGCACACTGTAGAAGAGTGTGTATTCTTTCTTTTGGGGGTGTAAAGCCCTGTATAGGTCTATAAGTCCTTTCTCTTCTATTTCTTCATTCAAAGCCAATGTTTGCTTGCTAAGTTTGGTTCTTGTTGATCTATCCAGAGGTGATAAGGCGATGTTGAAGTCTCCAACTATTGTGTTGCTAGCAGTGTCCTCCTTAAAATCTGTTAGCAGTTGTTTTAAGTATCTAGCTGTTCCTTCATTAGGTCCGTATACATTTAAGAGTGTGATTTCTTCCTGTTGTATGTATCCCTTGATGAAGAGGAAATGGCCTTCGCTGTCCCTTCTAATCTTTTTCAGCCTGCAATTAATGTTGTCGGATACTATTATGGCCACTCCAGCTTTTTTTGAGGGAGCTCTTTGCTTTCAGGAGTGTTTTCCATCCTTTAACTTTGAGTCTGTGTTTGCTCTGATTGTTCTGATGAGTTTCTTGTAGACAGCAGGAGGTTGGTTTCAGTTTCTGGATCCATTTTGCCACTCTGTGTCTCTTGATGGGTGCATTTAGACCATTGAAATTAAGGGAGATTATTGTCATGGGGTTTTGTGCCATCTTTCTGTAGGAGTTGGTTGTGTTTATACGTGTTTTCCTTCATATCTTACAGGAGCCCCTTTAGTCCTTCTTTTAGATTTGGTTTTGAGTCTATGAAGTTCCTGAGCTGTTGTTTATCTACAAAGTGGTGTATCATTTCATTGAATTTGAGTGAGAGTTTAGCTGGATAGAGTATTCTTGGTGATGCGTTCATTTCATTGAGTTTTTTCACTCTATCCCACCATTGCCTTTGGGCTTGGAGGGTTCCTCTGATAGGTCTGCTGTGAATCTAAGGGGTGCTCCTTTGTATGTAATTTTCTTCTTTTACCTTGCTGCTTGTAATATTGTGTGTCTGTCTACAGAATCCATTGTTCTGACTATGATATGCCTTGGAGTGTTTTTTTCTGAGGTCTCTTTTAGCTGGTACCCTTCTGGCTCCTTGGATCTGGATGTTTGCATGCCTTAACTCTGGGAACTTTTCAGCAATGATTTCTTTGACTGTTGCTTTTTCATTGGGGTTGTCTCCCTGTCCTCCTGGTACTCCAATGATTCTAATGTTGTTCCTCTTGGCATCGTCCCATATGTCTCTGATTCTCCTTACAGCCATTTTGTGGTCTTTTCCTATTGCTTGTTGTTCCCTATGGGATTTCTGTTGCTCATCTGAAGCTCACTGATCTTCTCTTCACCTGCACTTATCCTATTGCTAAGGGCACTTACTGACTTTTTAATTTCATCTACTGAATCCTTTATTTGTGACACTTCTTTTTGTAGCTTTTTTATTTCTGCTCTCATTTCTTCCTGTATTTTCTCAACTATCTGTTCTCTTGTTTCTTTCATTTCTTCTTTTAGTTTTCTGGATATCTATTCCATTGATTCTTTGAGTAGATCCTTGAACACCCTCTGCATTTCATCCTGGAATTCTTTATCGAAGAGATCATAATTGTGGACAACCTCGGTTGAGGATTTGGGATTCTTTTCTTTGTATTTTCCTTGTAGTGGAGATTGGCTCTGTTTCTTCATGTTGTTTTGGTTACCTAGAGGTAGAACCCTGAAATCGCAGGTACTGTTCTCTCTTATCGTGGAAAGGATTTTGGATAAGTTTGGTCGATGGTAGCCACCCTTCTCCCTTTCCAGAGTCCAACCTTCTTCTCAATCAGGCGTTATTCTTTGTTTTATAACCGACATTGAGTGAAACTTTGGAGGAGTTGCTTTTCAGTATTGAACTTGTACAGCTCATTTCATACAGGTCTTTTGTTTAGAAATGGAATAGGTGAGTGGGATATAGTTGTATTGTTGTAGAGGTGGTCAGAAATTTTTGGTCAATATTAGGCGACAAGGTGTGGGATGAAAGTCCCGAATGCTCGGATTGGGAAATATAACTGCGGCCAGCGTAAGCGGCCGCCTCCCAGGGAGAAGGCCACGCCCACTTCTGGGAGGCCATGCCCCATTTGTAGTGGCCATGCACCCGTCCCATTCCATAGTCACTCCCACCCAGGATCCTGGAATAGAGGAGGGCGATGGACAGTCCCACGGAGCTGTGGCAAGTGTCCCCCCTGGGGAATGTGGGGTTTGGCCGGAAAAGGCGGGGGGCTGGAGGGGAGGAGCGACTCCTGGCTTGGGCTCCCCCTACCCACCTGGAGAGGAGGGGCCGATTAGGTGCTGGACTGTCCCACGGAGCTGTGGCAGGTGTTCCCCGCTGGGGAATGTGAGGTTCGGCGGGAAGAGGCGCGGGGCTCTCATTCAGGGTCTTGACGAAGAAGTCTGACCATCTTGTAGGTGGGCCTCCACGCGATCTTTTGACAGCCCATGGAATCCAGTCAGTAATGGCTCTAGTCCAGCGATCATCTCTAAACCTCTTTACGTGTTCAGCCCATCTGATTTTTGATGCCTTGGCAAATGAGACAGCGTTCCTGATTCTTGAGTGTTGACGGAGATTGGAATTCCGGATTCTATCTCTCATTTGAGTGAAGTGTGATACTCCAAGCTAGCTCTTTTAATTCCTCTTTGAGAGACCCAAATAGCGTTCTCAACCTGTTTTCGTAGGGCCCAGGTCTCTGAGGCATATGTTAATGCAGGAAGAACAGTGGAATCGAAATATGTGCTTGGAGCTGTAGGTTCTTTGTCCTCTTAGTTATTTCTTCAACGCTCTTGAAGGAATTCCAAACCGCTATCTTCCTCCTGCATAACTCTGGTGCCAGGTCATTCATCATGTTGATTTCTTGACCTCAGTATATATAACTGCTGCATTCGGAGATGGTGGTTCCGTTGAGAGGGAATGGAACATCAGGAACAAGACTGTTTCTCATGAACATTGTCTTTGTGAGATTCCCTTGTAATCGGACCTTTCCACACTCACGGTCAAAGTCGGTCAGCATTTGTGCCGCTTGGCTGATGTTTGGTGTTATTAGAATGAGGCCATCAGCAAAGCGGAGGTGATGTAGTTGCCGACCATCTGTCTTCACTCCCATTCCTTCCCATTCCAGTCGTCGCATGGTGTTCTCGAGTGTGCCATTGAAGAGTTTTGGTGAAATGGTATCACCCTGCCGAACCCCTCTCTTGACATGGATGATTACTTCTTTGTAGAATGGTGAGATCCTGGTAGTGAATCCGTAAAAGAGCTCACGGAAGATCCTGATGTATTGAGTTTGTAGACCCTGATTGGCTAGGGCTTCGATGACTGGCTTGATTCTGTCTCAATAGAATCAAAGGCCTTCTTTAAATCGATGAACATTAGACAGAGCAGCTTCTTGAACTTCTGAGAAACCTCAATGAGCTTAATTTTCGTGTGGATATGGTCGATGGTGCTGAATCGTTTTTTGGACCTGGCTTGTTCACATGGTTGTCCTTCATCTAGTGTTCTGCCAATCCTATTCCGGTTGACTGGAGTGAATAGTTTGCAGATGACAGACAATAGGCAGATGGGGTGATGGTTGCCAATGTCGTGGATGTCTCCCTTCTTGTATAGTAGTACGGTCTTGCTGGTTTTCCATTGGGATGGAACCTTGCATTCAGACAGGTAGTGTGTGAAGAGCCAAGACAGTGTATTGATGAGTACTGATGGTAACTTCTTCAGGTGCTCAGGTCTGATCTTGTCTGGGCCAGGTGCTCTTTGTTTCTTTACCGAAGAGATGCCTTGTTGAATTTTGGAAGGGAGAACATTGGGAACGACATATCCATCATGCGGAATTTGGTATATGGGCAAGTAGACGTGGCTATTAAAGAGATCTGAGTAGAAGTCATGAATAATCTCCATTCCCCTTGTGGAAAATGTGATAGATCCATCAGGATGTCGGAGGGCTGTCATCTTGGTCTTGTAGTTGGTGAAGGACAGGCGGGCATTACGAATGCTTTTCCTGGCTTCTGCCGCCTCTACCAGCACCGCTGCTCTCCTGTCTTCTTTTTTTTTTTTTTTTTTTTTTGCTTTTTGGGTCACACCCGGCGATGCTCAGGCGTTACTCCTGGCTTATGCACTCAGGAATTGCTCCTGGCGGTGCTCAGGGGACCATATGGGGTGCTGGGAATTGAACCTGTGTCGGCCATGTTGGCTGCGTGCAAGGCAAATGCCCTACCTGCTGTGCTATCACTCCAGCCCCTGCTCTCCTGTCTTTGAGGTCATCCTTGATCTCTTCTCTGCACTGTTTTGTCAGCTGGGACGTTCGCTTGCAGTTTCCCGAGGCATGTGCCAAGCCACGTTGGCGAATAAGTTCAAGAGTGTTCGAATGAAAGCGGTTTTTTGTGGTTATCTCTCTCTTGGCATTTCTCGCACAATCCTGGAGGTGCTGAATCATTCGATGGTATTCATCATAAATGTTGTCAATGATGACATCTTCCCATCTTGCCGCAACAGAGCCAAAGAGCTCCCAGTTGGTGGTTGTTCTGGGAGTTCTCTTCTTAAACTTTGCATTCTTCTCTCCCCGTTCTGTGAGGTAGAATTTTGCATGAAGGAGACGGTGGTCCGATCCCGTTTGGAATTTTGGGACAACAGCAACATTGGTTAGGCAAAACAGCCAATTGAATATGATGTGGTCTATTTCATTGTGGAACCGTTCACCGGGGGACTCCCATGTCCAACATTTAGATTCAGCCTTTTGGAACTGTGAGTTACCATGGATACTCTTGGTTGACATGATGAACTCAGACAGTCTGTCACCCTGTTCGTTCCATTCTAGGCCATGGGTCCCGAAGTGGAGTTCATCGGCTGATCTTCTTGGTCCTATCTTGGCATTAAAATCTCCGACAATGATCTTGTAGAAGGTGTGGTCTTCTTTATAGAACTTCTCCAGCTCCATGTAGAACTTCTCAATTTCTCCTTCACCATCATTGGATATTGGTGCATACACAACAAAGATAGAAACTTCCGGCAGTGAACCACATCTATTCAAGTGTAATCGTCCGATTCAGGTTTTTAGGCATTGGAATAAATCAATGCTCATGGCTAAGTTCGTCTTGACAAGGATACCGACACCACTGATGCCTCTTTTGTCACATGTTCCAAGGAACAATTCTTCTCCAGTGTCAAAAACGGCGTGATGTGATTGATGCCTTCTCGTTTTGGTCAGACCAATGATGTTGTACTTGATCTTTCACGCTTGTACCATTAGGTCCTCAATGGATATATCAGATGCCGGCATACGTGCATTGAAAGTACAGACAATCATTTTTGTCTTTCTTCGTTTTGGCAGCCTAGTTCTGCCTTGAGATTTTATCAGCCTCTCCTTCCACTTCCTTCTCGACTCTGCCATATTCAGGGTCTGGGGAATGAGATCCATTTTTTTTTACTGGATTTGGCATATCGAATATACCACAGATAGCTTGCCAGGCTCTGCCGTGTGGGTGGGATATTTAAGGTAGCCTGAAAAAATAAATAAACATAAATAAAAAGTCCTGGGAGCTTGGTGTGATCTCTGTATCCTGGCCATTATTGGGGTTACACGGCAGTTGGTGAGTGTAACTATCTAGCTACTGGAAGGTCCAGTCCCAAACCATGCAGGCTTGGAGATCTCAGCCCCGGGTCTTGCACACCTGGGTTCCTCTGTCAGTTCCTTTATGCGTGAGGCTCATCCAAGCGTGTGGAGAGTGGTCTCAGCATGACTTTGTCCTGGTGCCGGAGGTCTTCAGCTGTCGGCCCTGGTGAGGACAGTCAGGCACGGGGTAGGAGACTCTGCCTTGTTCTCTCCCGGGAGCTTGATGTGATCAGTGATTCATTAAAAAGTAAAAAATTTGCGGCTGGAGCGATAGCACAGCGGGTCGGGTGTTTTCCTTGCACGCGGACAACCCGGGTTCGCTACCCGGCATCCCATATGGTCCCCCAAGCACCACCAGGAGTAATTCCTGAGTGCAGAGCTAGGAGTGATCCCTGAGCATTGCTGGGTGTGACCCAAAAAGAAAAAAAATAGTAAAAAATTAAAAAAAACAAAAATGGAAAAATTAAAAAAATTTAAAAATTTAAAAATGAAATTAAATTTGAGAAAAGAAAAGAAAATGGGAGTTGGTGGGGGGCCGGGTGGCTGGGGCTCTGGGGGAAGAGCAGAGAGTGTTTATTGCGCAATAACTTATTCCACCCTCATTTTTTAGTATTTTTTTTGGGGGGTCACAACCGGTGATGCCCAGGGTTTCCTCCTGACTCTGCACTCAGGAATTACTGCTGGTGGTGCTCAGAGGACCATAGGGGATGCTGGGAATCGAACCCGGCCGGCCACTTGTAAGGCAATCGCCCTGCCCGCTGTCATATCGCTCCAACCTCCAATTTTTTTATTTTATAAAATGTTTTACAATATTTGATTACATTCAATATTCAGACTCCAATCACACCACCATTACACCTTCTTACCACCATATTTTGGATAGTTCCATCCTGAACCCCAATCCCTTTCCCCAAACAGAACTGAAACAATCTATTCTCTTGTATTGTTTGATATGAAAAACTGCCAGGGCGCTGGAGTGATAGCACAGTCGGTAGGACTTTTGCTTTGCACGCAGTGAACCTGGGTTCAATTCCCAGCATCCCATATGGTCCCCTGAGCACCATTAGCCAGGGATAATTCCTGAGTGCAGAGCCAGGAGTAATTCCTGTGCATCAACAGGTATGACCCAAAGAACAAAACAAAACAAAAAAAAATCGCTAAAAATGCTATAAAAAAAGTATCCTTAGAGGAAAGAGTGTGTATTCCACCCAGGGACCATTAAGCCCTTCTATAAGAGATCACTAACATCTTGTAAAAGGTTGAGCCTTGTGTGTTTTATATATATATATATATATATATATATATATATATATCTGTAAAAAATACATATTTCACTCTCAGATTGGTTGCCTGCTACTTTGAACCATGTCAGATGTGGTAAAGTAATTTTCGAGTATGAGCTTCTGCATTTTTTTGCTTTTGGGGTCACATCCGCTGGTGCTCAGGGCCGACTCCTGGCTCTGTGCTCAGGGATCACTCCTGGCAGGCTTCCAGGATAGTCCGGGGATTGAAAGTGAGGCAGCCTTGTGTGAGGGGAGTGTCCTGCGCTGTGGACTCTCCGTGTCCCGCTCAAGGGCCCCTTTAGTTCCACAGCCTTTGTTTTGGGGTCATACCTCGCACTGCACAGGGGTTACTCCTGGCTCTGCATTCAGGAATTACTCCTGGCGGTTCTCAGGGGACCATATGGGATGCTGGGAATCGAACCCGGGTCAGCTGAGTGCAAGGCAAACACCCTACCCGCTGTGCTACGCTCCAGACCCTATTCTTATTTGCAAAGGGAAATAGAATCCAGAAAGGTTGAGCATGCAGGGCCTTGCACACACACAATCTGGGTTCGATCTCCAAACGATGTAGGCCCCTCTGAATACCGCTGGCTGTGGACCCAAAATCAAGGGCAGGGGAGAATTCTTCCCTTTCACTCATACTTACCACACCTGATAGTAGTGAGGAGACCATCTGCCAGGGATTATTAGGACACTGGCCAGGATGAAGCCGCTGGCCCGAGATTGGTGCGGCCAACGTAGGATTGGATCTGCACTGCATGCAGTTTCCTGACACCCAGCACGAGGTTGGGTCTTACCCCTGGTTTCTGTTTTGGGGGGGATTAAGGCTTAGTTGGGCCTCAGCAGACACTGTCCAGGGGCTGCGGGGGTTCGTCTGGTGGTGTGGGGTCTTCCTGAAGCTCTGTCCCCTCCTGCCTCCTGGTCCACAGAGCACCTACTGTGCCACCGTGGTCCAGCACTGTGAAGCCCTCGGCCGTTCTGTGCAGGTGGTGAACTTAGATCCCGCGGCGGAGCATTTCAACTATGATGTGATGGCTGGTGAGTCCCGGGCGCAGCCTTCCCTCTCCTTGGGGGCCCTGAGGCAGTGAGTGCTGCCCCCTGCTTCTGGGGAGGCACAGAAGCTGAAAACTTCGTTCAGACTGATCCCTGCTTTCATGGTAGACAGCAGAAGGTAGAACATCATGTGTTAGCATCCACTTATTGATGTGCTTGTGACAGTTCCCTTTGTTTCCCTTAATAAAAAGTGAGATGTCACAGGCCTCACTTTGAATTCTTAGGTCAGAGGGGATTGAACTCAGGTTGGCTGCATGCAAGGCAAGCGCCTTAAGTCTATCTAGCCCTTGTTTTTCCTGATGCTCGGGGTGATTCCTGGCTCTGCACACAGGAATAACTCCTGGTGGTGCTTTGGGAGACCATATGGATGCCGGGGATTGAACCCTGATCTACAATGTGCACGGCGAACGCCCTATCCACTGTACTATCCCTCCTTGCCCTGTCCCTTGCTTCACCTCTTTTATTTTATTTTGCTTTTTGGGTCACACTCAGCAATGCACAGGGGTTACTCCTGGTTCATGCACTCAGGAACTACTCCTGGCTGTGCTCAGGGGACCATATGGGATGCTGGGAATTGAACCCGGGTTGGGCCGCGTGCAAGGCAAACGCCCTACCCGCTGTGCTATCGCTCCAGCCCCACTTCACTTGTTTTAGAACAGATGTTTTATATGCACAGTATTGAGAATGCAAAAGGTACCTGAGAGTGTGCAGGAAAAGGTCACTCCCAACTCTTGCTTCCTCTGAGTCTTAGAATATTACCTAATGCTGTAGTGTTATTCCTTAACATCTTGGCACAGAATTAAGTATGGAGGCCAGGAAGACAGTAGAGGGGTTCGGAGCAAATAATTGGCACACACAGGATGTTGTTTTAATGCCCAGCACTGCAGGGCTCCCTGAGCACTGTTGGGTACTGTAGTCCGTAGCCCCTAAGCCCTCCAGGTGATCATCTCATTTTGGGGCGCTGCCATTTGCTCTCTGGCCCCTGGGCCTCCTGAACACTGCCTGGGAGGCCAAAGGGGGAGAAAAAAATCAGAGTCCAAGGTGCTAACTTAGAGGGATGTAGAGCAAGTTTCGGGATCCCCCTGACCACCAGCTGTGGTTCCAAAACCAAAGGAAGAAAGAGATTAAAATACAGTACAAGAATTGAAGCATTTGGTTTAACTGTTGGGGGTCCCTACTGGCTCTGCTCCTGCGGGGCTTACGTGGGGGTGGAATTTGAACTGGGCCTAAATCCTTCTTGTCTCTTTGGCCTTTTGTTTTGTTTTGGGGCCATATCTGGTGCTGCTCAGGGTTTGCTGCTGATACTGCCGTCACTCCAGGGTGTCCTGTACTATCTGTCCAGCCATGCCCCTTTCTTTTATAAGTACAACTACTAGCCTTCTAAGAGTACTGCCCCTTGTGTTTCTGGTTTAAGTCTACCTGGGAGACTGTAATGCATCATTACTTGAGAGTGGGATTCCCTTGACTACTGTTATTTATTTGTTTTATTTTTTTTCTTTTCTTGAGGGGTAGGGTGGGGTTTGGGCCACACCCAGCTGTGTTCTGCACTTCTGGCTCTATGCTCAGGGATCACTCCTGGTCAAGCTGAGGAACTATATCAGGTGCCAAGGATTGAGCGTGGGTTGTCCACATGCAAGGCAAGCGCCTTACCCACTGTTCTATTCCTCTGGCCCCTGTTTAGGGTCTTTTGTTTTTTCTTTCTAACCCCTGTTCAGTTTCTCTGGATACTGTCACAGTAGTAATTACTAATGAATGTAAATATTTTGGAATGGGCACTCATTTCCTGTATATTCTTTGCAGACATCTGGGAACTGATCGAGGTGGAGGATGTGATGGAGGATGGTTCCCTGCGCTTCGGTCCCAATGGAGGACTCGTGTTTTACATGGAGTAATTTGCCAATAACTTTGACTGGCTGGAGAACTGCCTTGGCCATGTCGAGGATGACTACATCCTTTTTGACTGTCCAGGTAGCTCATGAATTAGATTGTCATCGTCCCTGGGTTGTGCAATTCTGTCCTTGGTGGGAGAAAGTGAAATTAGCATCTCATTTACTTTTATCCCATATTCTTGGACGGTGAACTGTCATCCAATGAGGGGCTGTGGAACGTCTGTTTGTTTTCTTCTGTTTGGGGGCCACATCCAGAGGTGCTAGAGGCTGGGTTTGTTCCTAACTGTTATCAGGAGGTTGCTCACAGCCCTGCTTAGGGGAGCATAGTGTGCTGGGAACTGAGCTCAGTCTTTCTGTGTGCAGAGCATATGCTCAGCCTGTTGTTTCCTGGGCCCCAGGTAACACAGCTTTTATTTTATTTTATTTTATTTTTGCTTTACGGGTCACACCTGGTGATGCTCAGGAATTAATCCTGGCTTTGCACTCAGGAATCACTCCTGGCAGTGCTCAGGGGACTATGTGGGATACTGGGAATCGAACCCGGGTCGGCTGCGTGCAAGGCAGATGCCCTACCTGCTGTGCTATCACTCCAGCTTCGGTCATGCAGCATTTGAAAGGTTTGCTTTAGAGCTAGAAAGACAGAAGGATGGGTAGGATGCTGTGGCAGACACAGGTTCAGTCCCTGGTACCATATATGGTTCCATGATTACTAGTGGATATGGGCCAAAACCTAGATTTTTTTTTTAGGGCCATAGTACAGCAGCTAAAGCCCTTACCTTACTTTTTGCCAGCCCAAGTTTGGATCCCTGGTATACCATATTGGATTCCCCAAGCACTGCCAGGAATGATCTTTTAGTACAGAGTCAGGAATCCTCCCAGAATACTAGTGGGTGTGGCCCAAAGTTCCTCCCCTCAAATTAAGAGAATAAAAATTTGTTTTAAAATCTGTCATTGTCGGGGCTGGAGCGATGCGATAGCACAGCGGGTGGGGCGTTTGCCTTGCACGTGCCCGACCCAGGTTCGAATCCCATTATCCCATATGGTCCCCTGAGCACCGCCAGGAGTGGTTCCTGAGTCCAGAGCCTGGAGTAAACCCTGAGCATCTCCGGGTGTGACCCAAAAAGCAAAAAATAATAATAATAATAATAATAATAATAGTAAATAAATAAATAAATGAAATCCCTGTGACTGTCCTCCCGTTGTACATTGATTTGCTTGAGCAGGCCCAGTAACTTCTCCATCGTGAGACTTGTTGTTACTGTGTTTGTCATATCGAATACGTCGCAGGTAGCTTGACAGGCTTTGCCATGTGGTCAAGATCTTCTCGGTAGCTTGCCGGGCTCTCCGACAGGGGCAGAGGAGTTGAACCCGGTTTGCCCGGACTGGCTGCGTGAATGGCAAATGCCCTACTGCTGTGCTATCACTCCAGCCCGTTTTAAAATCATTTTTAATAATTTTAGTGCAACCAGCCAACATGGCCGACTGGAGTTTGATTTCTCCACCCCTCTTGGAGAGCCCGGCAGGCTACCGAAGAGTATCTCGCCTGCAGAGCAGAGCCTGGCAAGCTCCCTTTGACATATTCAATATGCCAAATACAGTAACAATTGTCACAATGGAGATGTTACTGGGCCTGCTTGAGCAAATCGATGAACAGGAGGACAGTGATGATGATGATGACAGTATATTTTCTTTGTATGCCTCTTTTACATACATGTGCACCCAGAGTTGCTTAAAAAATTCCGCGGGGGGCCAGGGGAGCTGGTGTGATAATACAATGGGATTGGCGTTTGCCTTGCATGCGGCTGACACGGAACCCCACCATATCATATGGTCCCCCGAGCACTGCCAGGAGCAATTTGTGAGTGCAGAGCCAGGAGTAAACCCTGCGCATCACCAGGTGTGACCCAAAATGGAAAAAAAATATTGGTGGAGCCAGAGAGATACTACAGTGTGTAGGGCACTTGCCTTGCACACAGCTAAGGTGATCCCTGTTACCGTATATGGTTCCTGGAGCCTGCCAAGAGTCATCCCTGAGCACAGAATCAGGAATAAGCCCTGAGCACTATCACGTTGTCCCCCAAACAAAAAACAAACCAAAATTGAATATAGTTTAGGGCTAGAGATATAGTGGGCTGGGGACATGCTTTACATGTAGTGGGCCTTGCATGTAGTAGGCTTTGCATGTAGGACTCTGAGTAGCCTCGAGCCCTCCCAGAAGTTTCAGAGAGACCCTCAAGCATCCCCACGTGCGGCTTAAAACAAGCAAAATTGAATATATTAGTTGTAGGGACTGACTTCCTTTAAAAAACTTTGGGGGGACCGCGGGTGCCGTATCTGATGATGCTCAGGAATTACTCCTGGCTGTGCTCAAGGAACCTTATGGGGTCGAACCCAGGTTGGCTGTGTGCAAGACAAATTCCCACCCTCTATACTATCTCTCAAGCCTCCTAAGACAGTTTCCGGGAAAAGTTTTTATCCCATCATTGATGGTTGAATGTATTTCATGTTTATAATAAGTTTGTGTTCTTGTAGGTCAGATTGAGTTGTACACACACCTGCCCGTGATGAAACAGCTGGTTCAGCAGCTGGAACGGTGGGAGTTCCGAGTCTGTGGAGTGTTTCTTGTTGATTCTCAATTCATGGTGGAGTCCTTCAAGGTTTGAAACTATACCTGTCCTTGATTTTTCAGTCTCTGGCACAAGCAGAGTACAAATACCTTTAGTCATAATCGTTTAATTGTTACCAGTTCATGAACTATACCCAGGAGTGACTTAGAACTTATTTTTGTTAAATTAATATGCCACGAAGATGGCTCCAGTGGCAGAGCACAGAGCTGGCATGTTTGAGGCCCTGAGTTTGCCCCTTGTGCAGTTCTAGTGGTCCCCAACTCTCAGCTGTCGCCTTCAGGAGTTGTCCCAGGCACCACTGTGTGTGGCTACAAAACCAAAAAAAAAAAAAAATTCCCGGAGGCTGGAGAGATAGTACAGTGGGTGGAGCTCTTCCCTTGCATGTGACCAGCCTGGGTGTCATCCCTGCATATTGCCACCGGCCCCCCGAGACCCTCCAGGAGTGATACTTGACAACAAAGCGAGGAGTACTACTGGGTATTCCCCAAAACTCAAAGGGAGGGCGTTTGGTTCTGTCTCCAGCACCCCATATGGTTCCCCAAGCTGCTCAGGAGTAACTCCTGAGTGCAGAGCCCGAAGTGACCCCTTAGTTATATCAGGGGATTGGGTGACCCAGAAACCCAAAAGGAAACACCCATCAGGGGAGGTGGACAGGGGAACATGAGAGAAGATAACGTTAAAGGGTCAGAAATAGTATAGGGCTTCCCAAAAATAAATAAATAAATAAATTTTAAAAATGGGGGCTAGAGTGATAATACAGCCGGTAGGGCCTTGCATCCAGTCAATCCGGGTTCGATTCCTAGCATCCCTGAGCACCACTAGGAGTACTTTCTGAGTGCAAAGCTGGGAGTAACCCCTGTGCATTGCCAGTTATTACCCCCCCGCCCCAAAATAGTACAGGGCTTAAGGTGCTCGCCTTGGTGTGGCCCACCTACTTTTAATCCCTGTCACTACATGTTTCCTCAGTGCTGAACTCAACGCCACCTACCTCCTGAACACTTTAAAATATTGTTGAGTGGAGAAGTGTGGTCACTGTAGATCACGTTTCTCCTTCCCATCTCAACTTTAGAATCCTAAGGTCAGCTATTGGCCCAGCAGTCTTCTGTTCGGCCATGCCTGGCAGTGCTCAGGGCTCACTACTGGCGCTGTGCTGAGGAATCACTTAGGTAGTGCTCTGGGAACCCTGTGGAGTGCTGGGCTAGAACCTGGGCTGACCAGGCGCAAGGCAAGCGCCTTAAAGCCTGGACTCTTGCTCGGGCCCCAATCTTAGCGTTTCTCCTATTTAGGTGGGTTTTGTCCAGTGGGGATCAGAAACCTTTTGTTTGGACACTGTTGGTGACAACTGATTCATCGTCCCTTTTCTGCTTCCTCTTTCAGTTTATTTCTGGCATCTTGGCAGCCTTGAGTGCTATGGTATCTCTAGAAATCCCGCAAGTTAACATCATGACAAAAATGGACCTGCTGAGTAAAAGAGCTAAAAAGGAAATTGAAAAGCAAGTTCACTATAATTAACGTCACATTTGCAGTGCTGAACCTTTTTTGTTTCACTTCGATTGTCAGTCTACAAATTTAGTGTTTAGGATTCTTTCATTCACCAGTCTCTCATGTTTAAAGGTTTCTAGATCCAGACATGTATTCTTTATTAGATGATTCTACAAGTAACTTCAGAAGCAATAAATTCAAAAAATTGACTAACGCCATATGTGGGCTGGTAAGATTTTGTATTTTTCTAAATTTTGGTGGTGGGGATGGTGGGCCTCCTGTACAGGGGGGCCTAGGGCCCACTCTGATTATTGGCCCACCAGGCTAGTAGTGGTCAGTGCTAGGGCCCAGAGGGCCGTACCAGCAGTATTGGTTGCTTCCTGGCTATACACAGCAATGCTCAGGATGTCATCTGGCGCCAAGAATCAAGCCCTGTGCTAATCCCTGGGCTGATGAGTTTTGCAAGTGTTTGGGGTTGTTGTGGGTTGTTTTTAAGGTATGAGGGCCACACCTGGTGGCGCTCAGGGGCTGTTTCTCCCCTGTGCCTGGTGGACCATATGTGGTGCTGGTTGTTGAAACTGTGTTTGGGGTGCAGGCCAGTTGTAACCGCTGTCGTAGCTCTTCATCACCTCCCCCCACACCTCCCTGGACCCATATTTTTCTTAATGGTCTTGTCACATGCTTACACACCTCCAAGCAGTGGCCACCATATGGACGGCACAGACAGGCGCATTTCTTTTTATAGGGGAGCAGCATGTTGGGAGCAGTGGGCTGTCTGCTTCGAAGTTAGTATAGAAGTAGGGAGAGAGCTCAGTGGGCAGCACCACAGGCTTTGCACACAAGGGGCCCAGGGTTAATCTCTGGCACCATATGGTCGCCACCAGCGTTGTCTGGATGTGGCCTCCCCTCACCTCTGAAAAAAGTTGTCATTGGTTGTAGCAGAGAGGGCAGGAGGTCACACTGAGCAGTGGTCAGAGTTTATTCTTGGCTCTGCCTCCAGAAATCATTCCTAGTGGGCTCAGGGAGCATACGGGATGCGGGGGATCGAACCCGGGTGCATCCTTTGCCTATGTGCAAGGCAAGCGGCCAACTCAGTGTACGAGCTCTCCCGTCCCACAGCAGAGAAATTCTGCAATGTCTTTTTTTCCTGGCCACTTGGCACATGAGAATTGCCTGTACCCTTTTGAAATTTTCAGTGGTTGTTGAATGCAGATAAATTACTTTAAAAGAATTCTCAATTTCTGGTTGGGTCTGGAGCGATAGCACAGCAGGTAGGACGTATACGTGGCATGCGTCCGACCCGGGTTTGATTCCTACCATCCATGGGTCCCCTGAGCATCACCAGGAGTTATTCCTGAGTACATGAACCAGGAGTAACCCCTGTGCATCACCAGGTGTAAAGTAAAGTAAAGTAAAGTAAAGTAAAGTAAAGTAAATTAAAGTAAAGGCCCTCCCGTTGATCTTCAATTTGCTCGAGCGGGCCCAGTAACGTCTCCATTGGAGACTTTGTTGTTACTGTGTCTGGCATATCGAATACGTCACGGGGAGCTTGCCAGGCTCTGCCGTGCGGGCGAGATACTCTCGGTAGCTTGCCGGGCTCTCCAAGAGGGGCGGAGGAATCGAACTCAGGTCGGCCATGTTGGCTGCGTGCAAGGCAAACGCCCTACCGCTGTGCTATCGCTCCAAAAAGTCTTTAGTTAAGTAATGTTGTAATGTTACTAGTGTTCCAATAGGTAAGAGGTCATAAAAAAATTAATGCTGATTTTCTATTGTTCTGTCTGCTCCTCCCTGCACAGGCATAGATGGTATTAATAAGACTACCAATGTTCACACTCAAGCATCAGTTGAATGACCTTTCTGAAATCTCTAATTTGTACAATGATGATTACAGCATGGTCCGACTTTTGCCTTACGATCAGTCCGAAGAAGAAAGCATGAACATTGTATTACAGCATATTGATTTTGCCATTCAGTACGGAGAATACTTGGAATTCAAGGAACCCAAGGTAATTTCTGATGATTTAGATTTGCCAGGGCCAGAGACCGGCGCAGAGGGAAAGACCATTCTCTGCCTCCTCAAGGCTGATGCTGGGTCAGTTCCCCGTTTCATGTCTGGTCCCTGAGCACAGAGCCAGGATTGCCCTGAACACCTCTGCCCTCCTGTTTGATCTAAGCAGCTCCTTAAGTTAAAGTCTTGGGGGCAGCAAGAACCTGGCCCGTTCTGGCTGATCTCTGGGTGTGGCTCAAGAACTCAAAACCAAAACCAGAAAAAAAAGAGTAACCAAAATATAAATAAATAAACATAAATAAAAAGTCCTGGGAGCTTGGTGTGATAATCTATGTATCCTGGCAGTTGTTCAGGTTACAGGGTAGTTGGTGGGTGTAACTGTCTAGCTACTGGAAGGTCCAGTTCCAAACCGTGTAGGCTTGGAGATCTCAGCCCCGGGTCCCCCACACCTGGGTTCCTCTGCCAGTTCCTTTATGCGTGAAGCCCATCGAAGCGTGTGGAGACTGGTCTCAGCATGACTTTGGCCTTACGCCAGACGTCTTCTGCTGTTGGCCCTGGTGAGGACAGTCAGGCACGAGGTAGGAGTCTCCGCCTTGTTCTCTCCCGGGAGCTTGGTGTGATAATCAAGTGATTATCAGTGATTCATTAAAAAGTAAAAAATTTAAAGAAACAAATTAAAAATGGAAAAATTCAAAAACTTAAAAATTTTAAAAATAAAATTAAATTTAAGAAAAGAAAATGGGATTTGGTGGGGAGCTGTGCGGCTGGGTTTCTGGAGGAAGAGCAGAGACTGTTAATTGTGCAATAACTTATTCCCTACCACCCTCATTTTTAAAAACTATTGGGTAGGGCATTCGCCTTACAAGCGGCCAACATGGCCGACCCGAGTTCCATTCCTCCGCCCCTCTCGGAAAGCCTGGCAAGCTACCGAGAGTATTCGATATGCCAGACACAGTAACAACAAAGTCTCCAATGGAGACGTTACTGGGCCCGCTCGAGCAAATCGACGATCAACGGGAGGGCCTTTACCTTTTACCTTTTATTATTATTATTATTTTTTTTTCCTTTTGGGCCACACCCGGTGATGTGCAGGGGTTCCTCCTGGCTCTGCACTCATAAATTCCTCCTGGTGGTGCTCAGAGGACCATAGGGGATGCTGGGAATCAAACCTCGCCGGCCACTTGCAAGGTAAATGCCCTGCCTACTGTCATATCGCTCCAACTCCCCAATTTTTTTATTTTATAAAGTGTTTTACAATATTTGATTATATTCAATATTCAGACTCCAATCCCACCACCATTACACCTTCTCACCACCATATTTCAGGTAGCTCTATCCCGAACCCCAATCCCTGTCCCAAAGCAGAACTGAAATAATCTATTCTCTTATATTGTTTGCTATGAAAAACTGCCAGGGCGCTGGAGTGATAGCACAGTGGGTGGGACGTTTGCCTTGCATGCGGTGAAACTGGGTTCGATTCCAAGCATCCCGTATGGTCCCCTGAGCACCATTAGCCAGGGATAATTCCTGAGTGCAGAGCCAGGAGAAATTCCTGTGCATAGACAGGTATGACCCCTCCGAAAAATATCGCTGAAAATCCTATAAAAAAAGTATCCTTAGAGGAAGGAGTGTGTATTCTACCCAGGGGCCGTTAGGCCCTTCTGTAAGAGATCACTAACATGTTGTAAAAGGTTGAGCCTTGTGTGTTTATATATATATAGCACAGCGGTAGGGCGTTTGCCTTGCACACAGCCAACATGGCCAACCTGATTTCGATTCCTCCACCCCTCTCAGAGAGCCCGGCAAGCTACCGAGAGTATCTCGCCCGCACTGCAGAGCCTGGCAAGCTACCCATGACGTATTTGATATGCCAAACAAAGTAACAACAAAGTCTACAATGGAGACGTTACTGGACCCGCTCGAACAAATTGAAGAACAATGGGAGGACAGTGATACAGTGAACCAAAACCCTGGTTGGAGATTACGTGGCTTTTGTGCTCCAGAACCTGATGGTGCTTTGGGCCCCCGGTTCAGAAAAGGCAAGTGCCCCACCCCCTGTGCTGTCTCGTTCGCCCCAATTTTGTTAGTGAATATGTTAGCACTACTACTGGGTATTATAGAGCATTGCCTGAACAGTAGGTCAATACATACTGGGTCTGCGGAGAAATCAATGAATTTTCTAATTTGTGTTTTATGAAGATGAGTTGTCTTCTATGTTGGATGAATATTTTCAAGAATGCCAGAACAAATGAAGTGTATGTTATGATGCAACTGGATGCGGGGCTGGAGTGATAGCACAGTAGGTAGGGCATTTCCCTTGCACGCGACAGACCTGGTTTCGAATCCCAACATCCCATATGGGCCACCAAGCGCCGCCAGTAGTAATTCCTGAGTGAAGAGCCAGGAGTAACACCTGTGCTCTCCGGGTGTGACCCAAAAACCGAAAAAAAAAAAAAGGCAAATGGATGCTTGTGAAGAGTAGCAATCACAATTTATTTAAATGAAAATATAAAAGATAATGTAAAAACAAAGAATAAAAATCATAAAATATACAGAGGCAAGATACTCATTGGTGGGAGGTTCTCCAGACAGTGACACTGATGTGAGACCCTGGGCTTCTTTCAGTTGTAAACATGCTAAGTCCTCTGGGAACTTGTCCAATATTGCCACAGCGGGTGGCTGTGCAGCTGGTACTCGAGAGATCAGTGTTGGCGCTGTCCTTGGACACGGAGCCAAGTATGCTTTCAGAGCAGGAGCTAAAGAATCAATAAGAGAAAAGGTCACCCAGAGGGCTCCTTCCATGGATTCTCCAAAGCTGACCCCAACAGGGAGCCCAGCAGGAAGGGGAGACCATGGGCCCACCTCACGGGGGTTTCCTGTGGAGGCCTCCCCGGAATGGGCTCTCCGGCCTGTGACTCTCCTTTCCCACACCAGCCCCCAGGACACCTCTAGGTGGGCCTTTTCGCATTCCCCTTTTACTTGTGCATATACACACACCCCTTGGTTCTTACCCGTTTTCTTCTGGTGCTCTGAGTCTCGTTCTCTGCCATATGTGTAAGGCCAGGGCACTGAAGGCGGTGCCCTTTGGGGAGTTGAAAATCCTTGGCCAATCTCAACTTTCTGCTTAGATGGTGTCTGGCTCTGCTTGGTGCTGGCTGATTCCAGACTTTCTGCAGAGGAACTGGACCCAGAGGATATGTAGAAGATCTTCTTTCTCTCCTGTGGGCTGCTCTGCGGAGGGAGAACCACAAAGGCTCAGCTCCAGAAGCCCTGCTTCCCCCTCCCTTCTGAGTTCCTCCCTGCTGGTGGACCTGCATCTCCAAAGGCCTCCCATAGGAATGAGATTGAAACAATCAAGTTTAGAAAAGTCTTGGCCCAAGAGCACCTCCTAGTGCCAACTCAGTGAGCAGTGACCTGGCCTTGGGGGCTAGATTTGATGACTCACCTGCTAGGAGCAGGCTGCCCTCAAGATGATCTCACAACACACACACAGACACACGTACATACACAAATACTCATACTCACACACACACACCATCTCCAGTACACACTCAAATTTACTCTCTCCGATAAACACGTTCACACACGGGTGTGCACACTCTTCCACACACACAGCTTCTGCGCCATCACACTCAGGGAGGTGATGAAGACTGATCACGGTCATCAGTGCTGGGCTGCCCGGGCCAGTTCCTGCTGACCTGAACTAGCGGCTGTCTTCGAGAAGAATTCCGGGGAGTTCTCCAGTGAGTCCTCACCCAGTTTCTGAATCTTTTCAGTGTCCTACAGTTGGGGGTTTTACAACCACGATTTCTTGGTAAACAGCAAAACATGTTTGCTCTCTGTGCGTTTCCGCAGTGAACCAAGTAATGAGTATGGGGGCAGTTGGGGAGGCTGCAGAATGTCTGGTTGCATCACAAAGAGAGGTCGGTGATGTCATCGGGCACATCACAGGGAGGACAGGTCAGCTGTGGCCCTGCAGCAGGGCTTGCTCTCTGTGCAGCCCCTCTGGGCTGCTGCTGCTCTCCTTCTTCCCACAAGTCCTGTCCACGTGGTGAACTCAAGGCCCTGGGAGAGCAGGGAGCAGCCACTTGAAAGAATGTGCTGCTAAAATGTCATTTTCCTTTTTTTTTTTTAATGTAGGTGTACTGCTATATATTCGGCCACTGATTAGCTGATTGAATTGGGCATGAACTCCTCCTTACACTCTTTTTTTCATTTTTTATCATTGTCTTTATTGAATCGCTCCAACCTCCCAATTTTTTTATTTTATAAAGTGTTTTACAATATTTGATTACATTCAATATTCAGACTCCAATTCCACCACCATTACACCTTCTCAGCACCACATTTCGGGTAGTTCTATCCCGAACCCCAATCCCTGTCCCAAAGCAGAACTGAAATAATCTATTCTCTTGTATTGTTTGATATGATAAACTGCCAGGGCACTGGAGTGATAGCACAGTGGGTAGGATGTTTGCCTTGCACGCGGCGAAACTGGGTTCGATTCCCAGCATCCCATATGGTCCCCTGAGCACTATTAGCCAGGGATAATTCCTGAGTGCAGAGCCAGGAGAAATTCCTGTGCATCGACAGGTATGACCCAAAAACAAACAAACAAAAATCGCTAAAAATGCTATAAAAAAAAGTATCCTTAGAGGAAGGAGTGTGTATTCTACCCAGGGGCCGTTAAGCCCTTCTATAAGAGATTACTAACATGTTGTAAAAGGTTGAGCCTTGTGTGTTTATATATATATATGTGTGTGTGTATATATGTATCTATAAAATATATATATGTATTTCCCTCTCGGAGAGCCCGGCAAGCTACCGAGAGTATTCGATATGCCAGACACAGTAACAACAAAGTCTCCAATGGAGACGTTACTGGGCCCGCTCGAGCAAATCGACGATCAACGGGAGGGCCTTTACCTTTTATTTCCCTCTAAGATTGGTTGCCTGCTACTTTGAACCATGTCAGATGTGGTACAGTTGTTTTTGAGTATGAGCTCCCGCATTTTTTTGCTTTTGGGGTCACATCTGGTTGTGCTCAGGGCTGACTCCTGGGTCTGTGCTCAGGGATCACTCCTGGCAGGCTTCCAGGATGGTCCGGGGAATGAAAGCGAGACAGCCTTGTGCGAGGGGAGTGTCCTGCCCTCTGGACTCTCCGTGTCCCCGCTCCAGGGCCCCTTTAGTTCCACAGCCTTTGTTTTTGGGTCATACCTGGCACTGCACAGGGGTTTCTCCTGGCTCTGCACTCATGAATTACTCCTGGCGGTGCTCAGGGGACCATACGGGATGCTGGGAATCGAACCCGGGTCAGCTGAGCGCTACCCACTGTGCTATGCTCCAGACCCTATTCTCATTTTTAAAGGGAAATAGAATCCAGAAAGGTTGAGCATGCAGGGCCTTGCACACACCCAATCTGGGTTCAATCTCCAAACCATGTAAGCCCCTCTGAATACCGCTGGCTGTGGCCCCAAAATCAAGGGCGGGGGACAATTCTTACCTTTCAATCATACTTACCCCACCTGATAGCAGTGCGGAGACCATCGGCCAGGGATAAGGACACTGACTGGAAAGATGCCGCTGGCCCGAGGTCAGTGTGGCCACAGTAGGGCTGAATCTGCACTGCATGCAGTTCCCTGATGCCCAGCCCCGGGTTGTGTCTTTTCCCTGGTTTCAGTCTGTTTCTTGGGGGATTATGGCTTAGTTTGGACCTTAGCAAACACTGAGCTGGGGCTGTGGGGGTTCGTCTGGTGGTGTTGGGTCTGTCTGAAGCTCTGACCCCTCCTGCCTCCCGGTCCACAGAGCACCTACTGTGCCACCATGGTCCAGCACTGTGAAGCCCTCGGCCGTTCTGTCCAGGTGGTGAACTTAGAACCTGCGGCAGAGCATTTCAACTATGATGTGATGGCTGGTGAGTTCAGGGCGCAGCCTTCCCTCTCCTTGGGGGCCCTGAGGCAGTGATGCCCCCTGCTTCTGGGGAGGCACAGAAGCTGAAAACTTCCTTCAGTCTGATCCCTGCTTTCATGGTAGACAGCAGAACATCATGTGTTAGCATCCACTTATTGATGTGCTTGTGACAGTTCCCTTTGTTTCTCTTAATAAAAAGTGAGATGGCACGAGTCTTGCTTTAAATTCTTACTCAGAGGGGATTGAACTCAAGCTGGAAGCATGCAAGGCAAGCGCCTTAAGTCTACTCTATCTGGCCCTTCCTTTTCCTGATGCTCGGGTGACTCCTGGCTCTGCACTCAGGAATAACTCCTGGTGGTGCTTGGGGAGACCATATGCATGCCGGGGATTGAACCCTGATCGACAGTGTGCAAGGCGAACACCCTATCCACTGTACTATCCCTCCTTGCCCTGTCCCTTGCTTCACCTCTTTTATTTTATTTTATTTTATTTTGCTTTTTGGGTCACACTCAGCAATGCACAGGGGTTACTCCTGGTTCATGCACTCAGGAATTACTCCTGGCTGTGCTCAGGGGACCATATGGGATGCTGGGAATTGAACCTGGGTTGGGCCGCGTGTAAGGCAGACGCCCTACCCGCTGTGCTATCGCTCCAGCCCCACTTCACTTGTTTTAGAACAGATATTTTATATGCACAGTATTGAGAATGCAAAAGGTACATGAGAGTGTGCAGAAAAGGGTCAGTCCAACCTCTTGCTTCCTCTGAGTCTTAGAATATTACCTAATGCTGTAGTGTTATTCCTTAACATCTTTGCACAGAATTAAGTGTGGAGGCCAGGAAGACAGTAGAGGGGTTCGGAGCAAATAATTGGCACATACACGGTGCTGTTTTAATGCCCAGCACTGCAGGGCCCCCTGAGCACTGTTGTGTACTGTAGTCCTGTAGCCCCTAAGCCCCTCCAGGTGATCATCTCACTTTTGGGCGCTGGTGTTTGCTTTCTGGCCCCTGGGCCTCCTGAACTCTGCCTGGGAGGCCAAAGGGGAGAAAAAAAAATCAGAGGCCAAGGTGCTAACTTAGAGGGATGTAGAGCAAGTTTCGGGATGCCCCTGACCACCAGCTGTGGTTGCAAAACCAAAGGAAGAAAGAGGTCAAAATACAGTACAAGAATTGAAGCATTTGGTTTAACTGTTGGGGGTCGCTACTGGCTCTGCTCCTGCAGGGCTTACGTGGGGGAGGAATTTGAACTGGGCCTAAATCCTTCTTGTCTCTTTGGCCTTTTGTTTTGTATTGGGGCCGCATCTGGTGGTGCTCAGGGTTTGCTGCTGATACTGCTGTCACTCCAGGGTGTGTGCCCTGCCCTTATCATTTATAAGTACAACTACTAGCCTTCTAAGAGTACTGCCCCTTGTGTTTCTGGTTTAAGTCTACCTGGGAGACTGTAATGCATCATTAGTTGAGAGTGGGATTCCCTTGACAACTGTTATTTATTTAGTTTTTTTTTTCTTTTCTTGAGGGTTGGGGTGGGGTTTGGGCCACACCCAGCTGTGTTCTGCACTTCTGGCTCTGTGCTTAGGGATCACTCCTGGTCAAGCTGAGGTAGTATATAAGGTGCCATGGATTGAACCTGGGTTGTCCACAGGCAAGACAAGCGCCATACCCACTGTTCTATTCCTCAGGCCCCTGTTTGTTGTCTTTTTCTTTTTGCCAAGAGTCATCCCTGAGCACAGAATCAGGAATAAGCCCTGAGCACTATCAGGTAGTCCCCCAAACAAAAAACAAACTAAAATTGAATATAGTATAGGGCTAGAGAGATAGTGGGCTGGGGACATGCTTTACATGTAATGGGCCTTGCATGTAGGACTCTGAGTAGCCTCGAGCCCTCCCAGCAGTTTCGGAGAGACCCTCAAGCATCCCCACCTGCGGCTTAAAACAAGCAAAATGGAATATATTACTTGTAGGGATTGACTTCCTTTAAAAAAATTCGGGGGGGGGACGGCGGGTGCCATATCTGATGATGCTCAGGGGTTACTCCTAGCTCCTGTGCTCAGGAATTACTCCTGGCTGTGCTCAAGGGACCCTATGGGATCGATCCCAGGCTGACTGTGTGCAAGGCAAGTTGCCACCCTCTATACTATCTCTCAAGCCCCCTAAAACAGTTTCCGGGAAAAGTTTTTGTCCCATCATTGATGGTTAAATGTATTTTATGTTTATAATAAGCTTGTGTTCTTGTAGGTCAGATCGAGTTGTACACACACCTGCCCGTGATGAAACAGCTGGTTCAGCAGCTGGAACAGTGGGTGTTCCGAGTCTGTGGAGTGTTTCTTGTTGATTCTCAATTCATGGTGGAGTCGTTCAAGGTTTGAAACTATACCTGTCCTTGATTTTTCAGTCTCTGGCACAAGCAGAGTACAAATACCTTTAGTCATAATTGTTTAATTGTTAACAGTTCCTGAACTATACCCACGAGTGACTTGAAACTTATGTTTGTTAAATTAATATGCCAGACGAGACGAGATCGGGCGCGTACAGGGTGGTATGGCCATAGGCTGGAGCGATATCACAGCGGTAGGGCATTTGCCTTGCGCACAGCCAGCCTGCCCGAGCCAGGTTCGATTCCTCCGCCCCTCTTGGAGAGCCTGGCAAGCTACGGAGAGTATTCAATATGCCAAGCACAGTAACAAGAAGTCTCACAATGGAGACGTTACTGGGCTCGCTCGAGCAAATCAATGAACAACGGGAAGACAAAAGAAAAAACAAAAGAATATAAATTAATATGCCAAGAAGATGGCTCCAGTGGCAGAGCACAGAGCTGGTGTGTTTTGAGGCCCTGAGTTTGCCCCTTGCGCACTGTTCAGTGTAGTTCTAGTGGTCCCCAGCTATCAGCTGTCGCCTTCAGGAGTTTCCTACGGCAGTGTCAGAAGTAAGTCCCCAGCACCACTGTGTGTGTCTCAAAAACCAAAAAAAAAAAAAAAAAAAGCTGGATGCTAGAGAGATAGTACAGTGGGTAGAGCTCTTGCCTTGCATGTGTCCCACCTGGGTGTCATCCCTGCCATACTGCCACCGGGCCCCCGAGCCCCTCCAGGAGTGATCCTTGACCACAAAGCTTGGAGTACTACTGGGTATTCCCCAAAACTGAAAGGGAGGCCGTTTGGTTCCGTCTCCAGCACCTGTATGGTTCCCCAAGTCACTCAGGAGTAACTCCTGAGTGCAGAGCCAGAAGTGACCCCTTAGTTATATCAGGGGATTGTGTGACCCAGAAACCAAAAAGAAAACACTCACCAGGGGAGGTGGAGAGTGAGCATGAGAGAAGATAACGTTAAAGGGTCAGAAATAGTACAGCGCTTCCCAAAAATAAATAAATAAGTAAATTTTAAAAATGGGGGCTGGAAGCACTCTTTACAATAGCCAGAAACTGGAAGAAACCTGAATGCCCAAGAACAGATGACTGGTTAAAGAAACTTTGGTACATCTACACAATGGAGTACTATGTAGCTGTTAGAAAAGATGAAGTCATGAAATTTACATACAAGTGGTACAACATGGAAAGTATCATGCTAAGCGAAATGAATCAGAAAGAGAGGGATAGACATAGAAAGATTGCATTCATCTGGGGGATATAAAGTAACAAAGTATGAGATTAATACCCAAGAATAGCTGAGATCAGCACCAGGAGGATTACTCCATAACTTAGAGGCCAGCCGGGTATCCTAGAGGAAAGGGCAGTTCAGTTAGAGAAGGGAGCACCAAATAAAGGGTGTTTGGAGGATCCTCCCAGGAGGGGAGATGCATGTCGAAAGTGGACTATGGACTGAACATGTTTGCCACTCAATGCCTCTTTTGCAGACCACAACACCCAAAAGGAGAGAGAGAACACAGGGGATTGCCCTGCCACAGAGGCGGGGGGGGATGGGGGGGATGGGGGTGGGAGGGATATTATCCATGGTGGTGGAAAATGGGCACTGGTGGAGGGATGGGTATCTGATCATTGTATAATCGAAACCCAAGCACAAAAAATTGTAAATCTACAACTTAAAAAAAAATAAAATAAAATAAAGGGAAAAAAAATGGGGGCTGGAGTGATAGTACAGCGGGTAGGGCCTTGCACACAGCCAATCCAGGTACGATTCCTAGCATGCCTCAGCACCACTAGGAGTAATTCCTGAATGCAGAGCCAGGAGTAACCCCTGTGCATTGCCAGGTATTACCACTCTCCCCCCCCCCAAAAAAAAGTAAAGGGCTTAAGGTGCTCGCCTTGATGTGGCCCACCTGCTTTTAATCCCTGTCACTACATGTTTCCTCAGTGCTGAACTCAACCCCAGCTACCTCCTGAACACTTTAAAATATTGTTGAGTGGAGAAGTGTGGTCACTGTAGATCGCGTTTCTCCTTCCCATCTCACCTTTAGAATCCTAAGGTCAGCTATTGGCCCAGCAGTCTTCTGTTAGGCCCAGCCTGGCAGTGCTCAGGGCTCACTACTGGCGCTGTGCCGAGGAATCACTTAGGTAGTGCTCTGGGAACCCTGTGGAGTGCTGGGCTAGAATCTGGGCTGACCAGGCGCAAGGCAAGAGCCTTAAAGCCTGGACTCTTGCTTCGGCTCCAGTCTTAGCTTTTCTCCTATTTAGGTGGGTTTTGTTCCAGTGGGGATCAGAAACCTTTTATGTGGAGACTGTTGGTGACAACTGATTCATCGTCCCTTCCCTGCTTCCTCTTTCAGCTTATTTCTGGCATCTTGGCAGCCTTGAGTGCTATGGTATCTCTAGAAATCCCGCAAGTTAACATCATGACAAAAATGGATCTGCTGAGTAAAAGAGCTGAAAAGGAAATTGAGAAGTAAGTTCACTATAATTAAGGTCTCCTTTGCAGTGCTGAACCTTTTTCATTTCACTTCGATTGTCAGTCTACAAATTTAGTGTTTAGGATTCTTTGATTCACCAGTTTCTCATGTTTAAAGGTTTCTACATCCAGGCATGTATTCTTTATTAGATGATTCTACAAGGAACTTCAGAAGCAAAAAATTCAAAAAATTGACTAACGCCATATGTGGGCTGGTAAGATTTTGTATTTTTCTAATTTTTGGTGGTGGGGGTCGTGTGCCTCCTGTGCTGGGGGTCCTAGGGACCGCTCTGATTATAGGCCCACCAGGCTAGTAGTGGTCAGTGCTAGGGCCCAGAGGGCCGTACCAGCAGTATTGGTTGCTTCCTGGCTATACCCAGCAATGCTCAGGATGCCATGTAGTGCCAAGAATCAAGCGCTGTGCTAATCCCTGGTCTGATGAGTTTTGCAAGTGTTTGGGGTTGTTGTGGGATGTTTTTAAGGTTTGAGGGCCACACCCGGTGGTGCTCAGGGGCTATTTCTCCCTTGTGCCTGGTGGACCATATGTGGTGCTGGGTGTTCAAACTGAGGTGTGTGGGGTGCAGGCCAGTTGTAACCCCTGTCGTAGCTCTTCATCACCTCCCCCCGCACCTCCCTAGACCCATATTTTTCTTCATGGTCTTGTCACATGCTTATACACCCCCAGGCAGTGGCCACCATATGGACGGCACAGACCAGCGCATTTCTTTTTATACGGGAGCAGCATGTTGGGAGCGGTGGGCTGTCTGCTTCGAAGTTAGTATAGAAGTAGGGAGAGAGCTCAGTGGGCAGCACCACAGGCTTTGCACACAAGGGGCCGAGGGTTCATCTCTGGCACCATATGGTCTCCACCAGCGTCGTCTGGATGTGGCCTCCCCTCACCTCTGAAAAATGTTGTCATTGGTTGTAGCAGAGAGGGCAGGAGGCCACACTGAGCAGTGGTCAGAGATTATTCTTGGCTCTGCCTCCAGAAATCATTCCTGGTGGGCTCCGGGAGCATACGGGATGCGGGGGAGATCGAACCCGGGTGCATCCCTTGCCTACGTGCAAGGCAAGTGCCCAACTCAGTGTACTAGGTCTCCCATCCCACAGCAGAGAAATTCTGCAATGTCTTTTTTTCCTGGCCACTTGGCACATCAGAATTGCCTGTACCCTTTTGAAATTTTCAGTGGTGCCTGAATGCAGATAAATTACTTTAAAATAAGTCTCAGTTTCTGGTCGGGGCAGGAGCTATAGCACAGCAGGTAGGGTGTTTGCGTTGCATGGTTCCGAGCCGGGTTTGATTCTGAGCATCCCATAAGTCCCCTGAGCACCATCAGGAGTTATTCCTGAGTACATGAACCAGGAGTAAACCCTGTGCATCACCAGGTATAACCCCAAAATAAAAAAAAATAAGTCTTTAGTTAAGTAATGTTGTAGTGTTACTAGTCTTCCAATAGGTCAGAGGTCATAAAAAAATTAATGCTGATTTGCTGTTGTTCTGTCTGCTCCTCCCTGCACAGGCATAGATGGTATTAATTAGACTACCAATGTTCACGCTCAAGTGTCAGTTGAATGACCTTTCTGAAATCTCTAATTTGTACAATGATGACTACAGCATGGTCCGATTTTTGCCTTACGATCCGTCAGAGAAGAAAGCATGAACATTGTATTACAGCATATTGATTTTGCCATTCAGTACGGAGAAGACTTGGAATTCAAAGAACCCAAGGTAATTTCTGACGATTTAGATTTGCTGAGGGCTGGAGCGATAGCACAGCGGGTAGGGCGTTCGCCTTACAAGCGGCCAACATAGCTGACCAGAGTTCGATTCCTCCGCCCCTCTCGGAGAGCCCAGCAAGCTACCGAGAGTATTGGATATGCCAGACACAGTAACAACAAAGTCTCCAATGGAGACGTTACTGGGCCCGCTCGAGCAAATCGACCATCAACAGGAGGGCCTTTACCTTTTACCTTTTAGATTTGCCAGGGCCAAGAACGGCGCAGAGGGAAAGACCATTCTCTGCCTCCCCTGGTCTGACGCTGGGTCAGTTCCCCATTTCATGTCTGGTCCCTGAGCACAGAGCCAGGATTGCCCTGAACACCTCTGCCCTCCTGTTTGATCTAAGCAGCTCCTTAAGTTAAAGTCTCGGGGGCAGCAAGAACCTGGCCCGTTCTGGCTGATCTCTGGGTGTGGCTCAAGAACTGAAAACCAAAAAAAACAAAGAGTAACCAAAACCCTGGTTGCGCATTTGCTGGCTTTTATGCTCCAGAACCTGATGGTGCTTTGTGCCCCCTGTTCAGGGTGGTGCCCCACCCCCTGTGCTGTCTCCTTCGCCCCAATTTTGTTCATGAATATCTATCAGCACTACCTCTGGGTATTATAGAGCATTGCCTGAACAGTAGGTAAATACACACTGGGTCTGCGGAGAAATCAATGTATTTTCTATTTTGTGTTTCATTTATATCAGGAACATGAAGAAGAATCGTCTTCTATGTTAGATGAATATTTTCAAGAATGCCAGAACAAATGAAGAGTATGTTACGATGCAACTGGATGCGGGGCTGGAGGGATAGCATAGTAGGTAGGGCGTTTCCCTTGCACGCGACAGACCTGGGTTCGATTACCAACATCCCATATGGTCCACCAAGCGTCGCCAGGAGTAATTCCTGAGTAAAGAGGCAGGAGTAACACCTGTGCTCTCTGGGTGTGACCCAAAAACCAAAAAAAGAAAAAGAAAAAAAAATGCAACTGGATGCTTGTGAAGAGTAGCAATCACAATTTATTTAAATGAAAATATAACAGATAAAGTAAAAACAAAGAATAAAAATCATAAAATATACCAAGGCAAGATACTCATTGGTGGGAGGGTCTCCAGAGAGAGACACTGATGTGAGACCCTGGGCTTCTTCCAGTTGTAACCATGCTAGGTCCTCTGGGAACTGGTCCAATGTTGCCACAGCAGGTGGCCGTGCAGCTGGTACTGGAGAGATCATTGACGGCGCTGTCCTTCGACACGGAGCCAAGTATGCTTTCAGAGCTGGAGCTAAAGAATCAATAAGAGAAAAGGTCACCCAGAGGGCTCCTTCCATGGATTCTCCAAAGGTGACCCCAACAGGGAGCCCAGCAGGAAGGGGAGACCATGGGCCCACCTCACGGGGGTTTCCTGTGGAGGCCTCCCCAGAATGGGCTCTCCGGCCTGTGACTCTCCTTTCCCACACCAGCGCCCAGGACACCTCTAGGTTGGCCTTTTCCCATTCCCATTTTTCTTGTGCATATACACACACCCCTTGGTTCTTACCCGTTTTCTTCTGGTGCTCTGTGTCTCGTTCTTTGCCATATGTGTAAGGCCATGGCATTGAAGGCGGTGCCCTTTGGGGAGTTGACACTCCTTGGCCAGTCTCAACTTTCTGCTTAGACGGTATCTTGCTCTGCTTGGTGCTGGCTGATTCCAGACTCTCTTCAGAGGAACTGGACCCAGAGGATATGTAGAAGATCTTCTTTCTCTCCTGTGGGCTGCTCTGCGGAGGGAGCGTCTCTCTCTCCTGTGGGCTGCTCTGCGGAGGGAGAACCACAAAGGCTCAGCTCCAGAAGCGCTGCTTCCCCCTCATACCCCCCTTCTGAGTTCCTCCCTGCTGTTTGACCTGCATCTACACAGGCCTCCCATAGGAATGAGATTGAAACAATCAAGTTTAGAAAAGTCTTGGCCCAAGAGCACCTCCTAGTGCCAACTCAGTGAGCAGTGACCTGGCCTTGGGGGCTAGATTTGATGACTCACCTGGTAGGAGAGGCTGCCCTCAAGATGATCTCACAACACACACACAGACACACGTACATACACAAATACACATACTCACACACACACACCATCTCCAGTACACACTCAAATTTACTCTCTCCGATAAACACGTTCACACACGGGTGTGCACACTCTTCCACATACACAGCTTCTGCGCCATCACACTCAGGGAGGTGATGAAGACTGATCACGGTCATCAGTGCTGGGCTGCCCGGGCCAGTTCCTGCTGACCTGAACTAGCGGCTGTCTTCGTGAAGAATTCCGGGGAGTTCTCCAGTGAGTCCTCACCCAGTTTCTGAATCTTTTCAGTGTCCTACACTTGGGGGTTTTACAACCACGATTTCTTGGTAAGCAGCAAAACATGTTTGCTGTCTATGCGTTTCCGCAGTGAACCAAGTAATGAGTATGGGGGCAGTTGGGGAGGCTGCAGAATGTCTGGTTGCATCACAAAGAGAGTTCGGTGATGTCATCGAGCGCATCACAGCGAGGACAGGTCAGCTGTGGCCCTGCAGCAGGGCTTGCTCTCTGTGAGGCCCCCTCTGGGCTGCTGCTGCTCTCCCTGTTCCCACAAGTTCTGTTCATGTGGTGAACTCAAGGCCCTGGGGAGAGCAGGGAGCAGCCACTTGAAAGAATGTGCTGCTAAAATGTTATTTTCCTTTTTTTTTTAAAATGTGAGTGGACTGCTATTTTTTCGGCCACTGATTAGCTGATTGAATTGGGCATGAACTCCTCCTTACACTCTTTTTTTCATTTTTTATCATTGTCTTTATTGAATCACCGTGAGAGCAGTTACAAAGTTTCGGTTCTAAGTCGGGTCTAAGTCTCAGTCATGCAATGAAACACCGGTACCTTCACTAGTGCCCATTCTCCACTACCAAAATCCCCAATATACCCCATTCCCACACCCTCCCTATACCTGTGGGGCAGATGATTTGCACATTACTCTTTCTCTCTACTTTGATCACATTACTCTCTCTCTCTACTTTGATCACTTTGACCCAGCAATACCACTCCTGGGAATATATCCCAGAGAGGCAAAAATGTATAGTCGAAGTGACATCTGCACTTGTTTGTTCATTGCAGCACTCTTTACCATAGCCAGAAACTGGAAGAAACCTGAATGCCCAAGAACAGATGACTGGTTAAAGAAACTTTGGTACATCTACACAATGGAGTACTATGTAGCTCTTAGAAAAGATGAAGTCATGAACTTTACATACAAGTGGTACAATATGGAAAGTATCATGCTAAGCGAAATGAGTCAGAAAGAGAGGGATAGACATAGAAAGATTGCATTCATCTGGGGGATATAAAGTAACAAAGTATGAGATTAATACCCAAGAATAGCTGAGATCAGCACCAGGAGGATAGAGGCCAGCCAGGTATTCTAGAGGAAAGGGCAGTTCTGATAGAGAAGGGAGCACCAAATAAAGGGTGTTTGGAGGATCCTCCCAGGAGGGGAGATGCATGTCGAAAGTAGACTATGGACTGAACATGTTTGCCACTCAATGCCTCTTTTGCAGACCACAACACCCAAAAGGAGAGAGAGAGAACACAGGGGGTTGCCCTGCCACAGAGGCGGGGGGGATGGGGGCATGGGGGTGGGGGGGTTATTATCCATGGTGGTGGAAAATGGGCACTGGTGAAGGGATGGGTATCTGATCATTGTTTAATCGAAACCCAAGCACAAAAAATTGTAAATCTACAACTGTACCTCATGGTGTTTCACTAATAAAAAAAAAAGATAGTAAAAATTTAAAAAAAAATTTTAAATGGAAAATTTAAAAAGAAAATGGAAAGAAAGAAAAAAATGGCCCTCCCGTTGTTCGTCGATTTGCTCGAGTGGGCCCAGTAACGTCTCCATTGGAGACTTTGTTGTTACTGTGTTTGGCATATCGAATACTCTTGGTAGCTTGCCGGGCTCTCCGAGAGGGGCGGAGGAATCGAACTCGGGTTGGCCATGCTGGCCGCTTGTAAGGCGAACGCCCTACCCCTGTGCTATCGCTCCAGCCCTTGACAATGAAATGGAAAAATTAAAAAAATTAAAAATTTAAAAAATGAAATTAAATTTAAGAAAAAAAAAGAAAATGGTAGTTGGTGGGGGCCGGGCGGCCGAGGCTCTGGGGAAGAGCGGAGAGTGTTTATTGCGCAATAACTTATTCGTTACCACCCTCATTTTTAAAAATTATTATTATTATTATTATTTTTGATTTTGGGTAACACCAGGTGATGCCCAGGGGTTCCTTTCTAGCCACATCCACGCCAACACAGGTTGCTTTTGTTCTTTTGAATGTGGGCCAATTTCTGTGGTGTGACATGATATCTCATTGCTGTTTTGATCTGCATTTCCCTGATGATTAATGACGTAGAGCAATTTCTCATGTGCCTTTTAGCCATTTGGATTTCTTGTGCGAGGGGAGTGTCCTGCCCTCTGGACTCTCTGTGTCCCCGCTCCAGGGCCCCTTTAGTTCCACAGCCTTTGTTTTTGGGTCATACCTGGCACTGCACAGGGGTTTCTCCTGACTCTGCGCTCAGGAATTACTCCTGGCGGTGCTCAGGGGACCATATGGGATGCTGGGAATCGAACCCGGGTCAGCTGAGTGCTACCTTCTGTGCTATGCTCCAGACCCTATTCTCATTTTTAAAGGGAAATAGAGTCCTATAAGGTTGAGCATGCAGGGCCTTGCACACACCCAATCTGGGTTCAAACTACAAACGATGTAGGCACCTCTGAATACAGCTGGCTGTGGCCCAAAATCAAGGGCGGGGGAGAATTCTTCCCTTTCAATCATACTTACCCCACCTGATAGCAGTGAGTAGACCATGTGCCAGGGATAAGGACACTGGCTGGAAAGATGCCGCTGGCCTGAGTTCAGTGTGGCCACAGTAGGGCTGAATCTGCACTGCATGCAGTTCCCTGATGCCCAGCCCCGGGGATTAAGGCTTAGTTTGGGCCTCAGCAGACACTGACCAGGGGCTGTGGGGGTTCGTCTGGTGGTGTTGGGTCTGCCTGAAATTCTGTCCCCTCCTGCCTCCCGGTCCACAGAGCACCTACTGTGCCACCATGGTCCAGCACTGTGAAGCCCTCGGCCGTTCTGTCCAGGTGGTGAACTTAGATCCCGCGGCAGAGCATTTCAACTATGATGTGATGGCTGGTGAGTCCCGGGCGCAGCCTTCCCTCTCCTTGGGGGCCCTGAGGCTGTGAGTGCTGCCCCTGCTTCTGGGGAGGCACAGAAGCTGAAAACTTCGTTCAGTCTGATCCCTGCTTTCATGGTAGACAGCAGAACATCATGTGTTAGCATCCACTTATTGATGTGCTTGTGACAGTTCCCTTTGTTTCTCTTAATAAAAAGGGAGATGTCATGAGTCTCGCTTTAAATTCTTAGGTCAGAGGGGATTGAACTCAAGTTGGCAGCATGCAAGGCAAGCGCCTTTAGTCTATCTAGCCCTTGTTTTTCCTGATGCTCGGGTGAGTCCTGGCTCTGCACTCAGGAATAACTCCTGGTGGTGCTTGGGGAGACCATATGCATGCCAGGGATTGAACCCTGATCGACAGTGTGCAAGGTGAATCCCCTATCCACTGTACTATCCCTCCTTGCCCTGTCCCTTGCTTCACCTCTTTTATTTTATTTTGCTTTTTGGGTCACACTCAGCAATGCACAGGGGTTACTCCTGGTTCATGCACTCAGGAAGTACTCCTGGCTGTGCTCAGTGGACCAAATGGGATGCTGGGAATTGAACCCGGGTTGGGCCGCGTGCAAGGCAAACGCCCTACCCGCAGTGCTATCGCTCCAGCCCCACTTCACTTGTTTTAGAACAGATGTTTTATATGCACAGTATTCAGAATGCAAAAGGTACATGAGAGTGTGCAGGAAAAAGTCATTCCCAACTCTTGCTTCCTCTGAGGCTGAGAATATTACCTAATGCTGTAGTGTTATTCCTTAACATCTTTGCACAAAATTAAGTGTGGAGGCCAGGAAGACAGTAGAGGGGTTCGGAGCAAATAATTGGCACACACAGGATGCTGTTTTAATGCCCGGCACTGCAGGGCCCCCTGAGCACTGTTGGGTATAGTTCTCTAGCCCCTAACCCCCTTCCAGGTGATCATCTCATTTTGGGGCACTGGCAATTGGTCTCTGGCCCCTGGGCCTCTGAACACTGCCTGGGAGGCCAAAGGGGGAGAAATAAATCAGAGGCCAAGGTGCTAACTTAGAGGGATGTAGTGCATGTTTCGGGATGCCCCTGACCACCAGCTGTGGTTCCAAAACCAAAGGAAGAAAGAGGTCAAAATACAGTACAAGAATTGAAGCATTTGGTTTAACTGTTGGGGGTCGCTACTGGCTCTGCTCCTGCAGGGCTTACGTGGGGGTGGAATTTGAACTGGGCCTAAATCCTTCTTGTCTCTTTGGCCTTTTGTTTTGTTTTGGGGCCATATCTGGTGGTGCTCAGGGTTTGCTGCTGATACTGCCGTCACTCCAGGGTGTCCTGTACTATCTCTCCAGCCATGCCCCTTTCTTTTATAAGTTAAACTACTAACCTTCTAAGAGTACTGCCCCTTGTGATTCTGGTTTAAGTCTACCTGGGAGACTGTAATGCATCATGACTTGAGAGTGGGATTCCCTTGACTACTGCAATTTATTTGTTTTATTTGTTTTCTTTTCTTAATGGGTGGGGTGGGGTTTGGGCCACACCCAGCTGTGTTCAGCACGTCTGGCTCTGTGCTCCAGGATCACTCCTGGTGAAGCTGAGGAACTATATGAGGTGCCAAGGATTGAACGTGGGTTGTCCACATGCAAGGCAAGCGCCTTACCCACTGTTCTATTCCTCAGGCCCCTGTTTAGGGTCTTTTGTTTTTGTTTTTTGTTTTTTCTTTCTAGCCCCTGTTCAGTTTCTGTGGATACTGTCACAGTTGTAATTACTAATGAATGTAAATATTTTGGAATGGGCACTCATTTCCTGTATATTCTTTGCAGACATCCGGGAACTGATCGAGGTGGATGATGTGATGGAGGACGGTTCCCTGCGCTTCGGTCCCAATGGAGGACTGGTGTTTTGCATGGAGTACTTCGCCAGTAACTTTGAGTGGCTGGAGAACTGCCTTGGCCATGTCGAGGATGACTGCATCCTTTTTGACTGTCCAGGTAGCTCAGTAATTAGATTGTCATCTTCCCTGGGTTGTGCAGTTCTGTCCTTGGTGGGAGAAAGTGAAATTAGCATCTCATTTACTTTTACCCCAGATTCTTGGACAGTGGACTGTCATCCCATGAGGGGCTGTGGAATGTCTGTTTGTTTTCATCTGTTTGGGGGCCACATCCAGAGGTGCTAGAGGCTGGGACTCTTCCTAACTGTTATCAGGAGGTAGCTCCCAGCCCTGCTTGGGGTACCAAAGCATACTGGGAACTGAACCCAGGCTTTCTGCATGCAGAGCATATGCTCAGTCTATTGTTTCTTGGGTACCAGGTCATGCAGCATTTTTTTTTTTTTTTGCTTTGCAGGTCACACCTGGTGATACTCAGGAATTACTCCTGACTTTGCACTCAGGAATCACTCCTGGCAGTGCTCAGGGGAGCATATGGGATGCTGGGAATCGAACCCGGGTCGGCCGTGTGCAACGCAAACGCCCTACCTGCTGTGCTATCACTCCAACTTCGGTTATGCAGCTCTTGAAAGGTTTGCTTTAGAGCTAGAGAGACAGAAGGATGGGTAGGATGCTGCGGCAGACACAGGTTCAGTCCTTGGCACCATATATGGGTCAATGAATACTAGTAGGTATGGGCCAAAACCAAGATTTTTTGTTTGTTTGTTTTTTAGGGCCATAGTACAGCAGCTAAAGCCCTTGCCTTACTTTCTGCCAGCCCAAGTTTGGATCCCTGGTACCAGATAGGATCCCCCAAGCACTGCCAGGAGTTATTTTTAATACAGAGTCAGGAATCCTCCCAGAATCCCAGTGGGTTTGGCCCAAAGTTCCTCCCCTCAAACTAAGAGAATAAAAATTTGTTTTAAAATCTGTCATTGTCGGGGCTGGATCACTGCGATAGCACAGCGGGTGGGGCGTTTGCCTTGCATGTGCCCGACCCAGGTTCGAATCCCAGCATCCCATATGGTCCCCTGAGCACTGCCAGGAGTGGTTCCTGAGTGCAGAGCCAGGAATAAACCCTGAGCATCTCTGGGTGTGACCCAAAATGCAAAAATAGTAAATAAATAAATAAGTAAATGAAATCCCTGTGACTGTCCTCTAGTTGTTCATTGATTTGCTTGAGCAGGCCCAGTAACTTCCCATTGTGAGACTTGTTGTTACTGTGTTCGTCATATCGAATACATCACAGGTAGCTTAACAGTCTTTGCCATGTGGGCAATATACTCTCGGTAGCTTGCTGGGCTATCCGAGAGGGGCAGAGGAGTTGAACCTGTTTTGCTGGGCCGGCTGTGAGCATGGCAAATGCCCTACCGCTGTGCTATCACTGCAGCCCGTTTTAAAATCATTTTTAATAATTTTTGTGCAACCAGCCAACATGGCCGACTGGAGTTTGATTCCTCCACCCCTCTTGGAGAGCCCAGCAGACTACCGAAGAGTATCTCGCCTGCACAGCAGAGCCTGGCAAGCTCCTCGTGACATATTCCATATGCCAAATACAGTATCAATTGTCACAATGGAGATGTTACTGGGCCTGCTCGAGCAAATCAATGAACAACAGCAGAACAGTGATGATGATGATGACAGTATATTTTCTTTGTATGCCCCTTTTACGTACATGTGCACCCAGAGTTGCTTAAAAAATTCCGGGGGGTGCCAGGGGAGCAGGTGTGATAGAACAATGGGTCGGGCGTTTGCCTTGCATGCGGCTGACCTGGAACCCATGCATCCCATATGGTCCCCCCAGCACTGCCAGGATTAATTCGTGAGTGCAGAGCCAGGAGTAACCCCTGCGCATCACCAGGTGTGACCCAAAATGAAAAAAAAATATTGGGGGAGCCAGAGAGATACTACAGTGGGTAGGGCACTTGCCTTGCACACAGCTAAGGTGATCCCTGCTACCCTATATGGTTCCTGGAGCCTGCCACGAGTCATCCCTGAGCACAGAATCAGGAATAAGCCCTGAGCACTATCAGGTAGTTCCTCCCCCCCCCCCCAAAAAAAAAAACAAAACAAAAATTGAATATAGTATAGGGCTAGAGAGATAGTGGGCTGGGGACATGCTTTACATGTAGTGGGCCTTGCATGTAGTAGGCCTTGTATGTAGGACTCTGAGTAGCTTCGAGCCCTCCCAGCAGTTTCGGGGAGACCCTCAAGCATCCCCACGTGCGGCTTAAAACAAGCAAAATTGAATATATTACTTGTAGGGATTGACTTCCTTTAAAAAAGTTTTGGGGGGACCATGAGTGCCGTGTATGATGATACTCAGGGGTTACTCCTAGCTCCTGTGCTCAGGAATTACTCCTGGCTGTGTTCAAGGGACCCTATGGGATCGAACCCGGGTTGGCTGTGTGCAAGGCAAGTTCCCACCCTCTATACTATCTCTCAAGCCCCCTAAAACAGTTTCCGGGAAAAGTTTTTATCCCATAATTGAGGGTTGAATGTATTTCATGCTCATAATAAGCTTGTGTTCTTGGCGGTCAGATCGAGTTGTACACAAACCTGCCCATGATGAAACAGCTGGTTCAGCAGCTGGAACAGTGGGAGTTCGAGCCTGTGGATTATTTCTTGTTGATTCTCAATTCATGGTGGAGTCGTTCAAGGTTTGAAACTATACCTGTCCTTGATTTTCAGTCTCCGGCACAAGCAGAGTGCAAATACCTTTAGTCATAATAGTTTAATTGTTAACAGTTCATGAACTATACCCAGGAGTGACTTAGAACTTATGTTTGTTAAATTAATATGCCAAGAAGATGGCTCCAGTGGCAGAGCACAGAGCTGGCATATTCGAGGCCCTGAGTTTGCCCCTTGTGCAGTTCTAGTGGTACCCAACTCTCAGCTGTCGCCTTCAGGAGTTGTCCTAGGGCAGTGTCAGAAGTAAGTCCCAAGCACCACTGTGTGTGGCTCCAAAACGAGAAAAATAAAAAGCTGGATGCCTGAGAGCTAGTACAGTGGGTAGAGCTCTTGCCTTGCATGTGGCCAGCCTGGGTGTCATTCCTGCCATACTGCCACTGGGCCCCCATAGCCGCTCCAGGAGTGATCCTTGACCACAAAGCTCGGAGTACTACTGGGTATTCCCCAAAACTGAAAGGGAGGGCGTTTGGTTCTGTCTCCAGCACCCATATGGTTCCCAAAGCTAGTCAGGAGTAACTCTTTAGTGCAGAAGCCGAAGTGACCCCTTAGTAATATCAGGGGATTGTGTGACCCAGAAACGCAAAAGGAAATACCCATCAGGGGAGGTGGAGGGGGAGCATGAGAGAAGATAACGTTAAAGGGTCAGAAATAGTACAGGGCTTCCCAAAAATAAATAAATAAGTAAATTTTAAAAATGGGGGCTGGAGTGATAATACAGCGGGTAGGGCCTTGCACACAGCCAATCCGGGTTCGTTTCCTAGCATCACCTAAGCACCACCAGGAGTAATTCCTGAGTGCAGAGCCAGGAGTAACCCCTGTGCATTGCCAGGTATTACCACCCTTCCCTTCTCAAAAAAAATAGTAAAGGGCTTAAGGAGCTCGCCTTGATGTGGCCCACCTGCTTTTAATCCCTGTCACTACATGTTTCCTCAGTGCTGAACTCAACCCCAGCTACCTCCTGAACACTTTAAAATATTGTTGAGTGGAGAAGTGTGGTCACTCTAGATTGCATTTCTTCTTCCCATCTCACCTTTAGAATCCTAAGGTCAGCTATTGGCCCAGCAGTCTTCTGTTAGGCCCAGCCTGGCAGTGCTCAGGGCTCACTACTGGCGCTGTGCTGAGGAATCACTTAGGTAGTGCTCTGGGAACCCTGTGGAGTGCTGGGCTAGAACCTGGGCTGACCAGGCGCAAGGCAAGCGCCTTAAAGCCTGGACTCTTGCTCGGGCCCCAATCTTAGCGTTTCTCCTATTTATGTGGGTTTTGTTCCAGTGGGGATCAGAAACCTTTTATGTGGACACTGTTGGTGACAACTGATTCATCGTCCCTTTTCTGCGTCCTCTTTCAGTTTATTTCTGGCATCTTGGCAGCCTTGAGTGCTATGGTATCTCTAGAAATCCCGCAAGTTAACATCATGACAAAAATGGACCTGTTGAGTAAAAGAGCTAAAAAGGAAATTGAGAAGTAAATTCACTATAATTAAGGTCTCATTGGCAGTGCTGAACCTTTTTCGTTTCACTTCGATTGTCAGTCTACAAATTTAGTGTTTAGGATTCTTTCATTCACCAGTCTCTCATGTTTAAAGGTTTCTAGATCCAGACATGTATTCTTTATTAGATGATTCTACAAGTAACTTCAGAAGCAAAAAATTCAAAAAATTGACTAACGCCATATGTGGGCTGGTAAGACTTTGTATTTTTCTAAATTTTGGTGGTGGGGATGGTGGGCCTCCTGTACTGGGGGGCCTAGGGCCCACTCTGATTATTGGCCCACCAGGCTAGTAGTGGTCATTGCTAGGGCCCAGAGGGCCGTACCAGCAGTTTTGGTTCCTTCCTGGCTGTACCCAGCAATGCTTAGGATGCCATCTGGTGCCAAGAATCAAGCGCTGTGCTAATCCCTGGGCTGATGAGTTTTGCAAGTGTTTGGGGTGTTTGTGGGTTGTTTTTAAAGTTTGGGGGCCACACCCGGTGGTGCTCAGGGGCTGTTTCTCCCCTGTGCCTGGTGGACCATATGTGGTGCTGGGTGTTCAAACTGAGGTGTGCGGGGTGTAGGCCATTTGTAACCCCTGTCGTAGCTATTCATCCCCTCCCGCGAACCCCCCTAGACCCATATTTTTCTTAATCTTCTTATCACATGCTTACACACCCCAGGCACTGGCCACCATATGGACGGCACAGACCAGCACATGTCTTTTTTTTTTCTTTTTTTATGTTTTTTTTCCTCTTTATTTTATTTTATTTTTTTTTACAGTTGTAGATTTACAATTTTTTGTGCTTTGGTTTCAATTATACAATGATCAGATACCCATCCCTCCACCAGTGCCCATTTTCCACCCCCATGGATAATATCCCCCCACCCCCATCCCCCATCCCCTCGCCTCTGTGGCAGGGCAATCCCCTGCCACACATGTCTTTTTAGGGGAGCAGCATGTTGGGAGC
The DNA here is from genome assembly GCF_029834395.1 of Sorex fumeus. Taxonomy (NCBI): domain Eukaryota; kingdom Metazoa; phylum Chordata; class Mammalia; order Eulipotyphla; family Soricidae; genus Sorex; species Sorex fumeus. The sequence continues at coordinate 1,831,196 of NW_026606212.1, read as the reverse complement.
GGTCGGCTGTCTGCTTCGAAGTTAGTATAGAAGTAGGGAGAGAGCTCAGTGGGCAGCACCACAGACTTTGCACACAAGGGGCCCAGGGTTATCTCTGGCACCATATGGTCGCCACCAGCGTTGTCTGGATGTGGCCTCCCCTCACCTCTGAAAAAAGTTGTCATTGGTTGTAGCAGAGAGGGCAGGAGGCCACACTGAGCAGTGGTCAGAGTTTATTCTTGGCTGTGCCTCCAGAAATCATTCCTGGTGGGCTCCGGGAGCATACGGGATGCGGGGGATCGAACCCGGGTGCATCCCCTGCCTACTTGCAAGGCAAGCGCCCACCTCGGTGTACTAGCTCTATCGTCCCACAGCAGAGAAATTCTGCAATGTCTTTTTTTCCTGGCCACTTGGCACATCAGAATTGCCTGTACCCTTTTGAAATATTCAGTGGTGGTTGAATGCAGATAAATTACTTTAAAAGAAGTCTCAGTTTCTGGTCGGGGCAGGAGAGATAGCACAGCAGGTAGGGCATTTGCGTTGCATGGGTCCGAGCCGGGTTTGATTCCTAGCATCCCATAAGTCCCCTGAGAACCACCAGGAGTTATTCCTGAGTACATGAACCAGGAGTAACCCCTGTGCATCACCAGGTATAACCCAAAAATAAAAAAAAAAGTCTTTAGTTAAGTAATGTTGTAATGTTACTAGTGTTCCAATAGGTCAGAGGTCATAAAAAAATTAATGCTGATTTGCTGTTGTTCTGTCTGCTCCTCCCTGCACAGGCATAGATGGTATTAATTAGACTACCAATGTTCACACTCAAGCGTCAGTTGAATGACCTTTCTGAAATCTCTAATTTGTAGATTGATGACTACAGCATGGTCCGATTTTTGCTTTACGATCACTCAGATGAAGAAAGCATGAACATTGTATTACAGCACATTGATTTTGCCATTCAGTACGGAGAAGACTTGGAAATCAAAGAACCCAAGGTAATTTCTGACGATTTAGATCTGCCGAGGGCTGGAGCGATAGCACAGCGGGTAGGGCGTTCGCCTTACAAGCGGCCAACATGGCCAACCAGAGTTCGATTCCTCCGCCCCTCTCGGAGAGCCCGGCAAGCTACCGAGAGTATTCGATATGCCAGACACAGTAACAACAAAATCTCCGATGGAGACGTTACTGGGCCCGCTCGAGCAAATCGACGATCAACGGGAGGGCCTTTACCTTTTACCTTTTAGATTTGCCAGGGCCAGAGAATGGCGCAGAGGGAAAGACCATTCTCTGCCTCCCCTGGGCTGACGCTGGGTCAGTTCCCCATTTCATGTCTGGTCCCTGAGCACAGAGCCAGGATTGCCCTGAACACCTCTGCCCTCCTGTTTGATCTCAGCAGCTCCTTAAGTTAAAGTCTCAGGGGCAGCAAGAACCTGGCCCGTTCTGGCTGATCTCTGGTGTGGCTCAATAACTGAAAACCAAAAAAAACAAAGAGTAACCAAAACCCTGGTTGCGCATTTGCTGCCCTTTATGCTCCAGTACCTGATGGTGCTTTGTGCCCCGTGTTCAGGGTGGTGCCCCACCCCCTGTGCTGTCTCGTTCGCCCCAATTTTGTTCATGAATATCTATCAGCACTACCTCTGGGTATTATAGAGCATTGCCTGAATATTAGGTAAATACATACTGGGTCTGCAGAGAAATCAATGTATTTTCTATTTTGTGTTTCATTTATATCAGGAACATGAAGAAGAATCATCTTCTATGTTAGATGAATCTTTTCAAGAATGCCAGAACAAATGAGAAGTTTGTTACGATGCAACTGGATGCGGGGCTGGAGTGATAGCACAGTAGGTAGGGTGTTTGCCTTGCACGCAGCAGACCTGGGTTCGATTACCAACATCCCATATGGTCCACCAAGCGCCGCCAGGAGTAATTCCTGAGTGAAGAGGCAGGAGTAACACCTATGCTCTCTGGGTGTGACCCAAAAACCAAAAAAAGAAAAAGAAAAAAAATGCAACTGGATGCATGTGAAGAGTAGCAATCACAATTTATTTAAATGAAAATATAACAGATAAAGTAAAAACAAAGAATAAAAATCATAAAATATACCGAGGCAAGATAGTCATTGGTGGGAGGGTCTCCAGACAGAGACACTGATGTGAGACCCTGGGCTTCTTCCAGTTGTAACCATGCTAGGTCCTCTGGGAACTGGTCCAATGTTGCCACAGCGGGTGGCCGTGCAGCTGGTACTGGAGAGATCATTGACGGCGCTGTCCTTCGACACGGAGCCAAGTATGCTTTCAGAGCTGGAGCTAAAGAATCAATAAGAGAAAAGGTCACCCAGAGGGCTCCTTCCATGGATTCTCCAAAGGTGACCCCAACAGGGAGCCCAGCAGGAAGGGGAGACCATGGGCCCACCTCACGGGGATTTCCTGTGGAGGCCTCCCCGGAATGGGCTCTATGGCCTGTGACTCTCCTTTCCCACACCAGCGCCCAGGACACCTCTAGGTGGGCCTTTTCCCATTCCCCCTTTACTTGTGCATATACACACACCCCTTGGTTCTTACCCGTTTTCTTCTGGTGCTCTGAGTCTCGTTCTCTGCCATATGTGTAAGGCCAAGGCACTGAACGCGGTGCTCTTTGGGGAGTTGACAATCCTTGGCCAATGTCAACTTTCTGCTTAGATGGTGTCTGGCTCTGCTTGGTGCTGGCTGATTCCAGACTTTCTTCAGAGGAACTGGACCCAGAGGATATGTAGAAGATCTTCTTTCTCTCCTGTGGGCTGCTCTGCTGTGGGAGCGTCTCTCTCTCCTGTGGGCTGCTCTGTGGAGGGAGAACCACAAAGGCTCAGCTCCAGAAGCGCTGCTTCCCCCTCCCTTCTGAGTTCCTCCCTGCTGGTGGACCTGCATCTACACAGGCCTCCCATAGGAATGAGACTGAAACAATCAATGTTAGAAAAGTCTTGGCCCAAGAGCACCTCCTCGTGCCAACTCAGTGAGCAGTGACCTGGCCTTGGGGGCTAGATTTGATGACTCACCTGCTAGGAGCAGGCTGCCCTCAAGATGATCTCACAACACACATACAGACACACGTATATACACAAATGCACATACTCACACACACACAGCATCTCCAGTACACACTCAAATTTACTCTCTCCGATAAACACTTTCACTCCCGGGTGTGCACACTCTTCCACATACACAGCTTCTGCGCCATCACACTCAGGGAGGTGATGAAGACTGATCACGGGCATCAGTGCTGGGGTGCCCGGGCCAGTTCCTGCTGACCTGAACTAGCGGCTGTCCTCGTGAAGAATTCCGGGGAGTTCTCCAGTGAGTCCTCACCCAGTTTCTGAATCTTTTCAGTGTCCTACACTTGGGGGTTTTACAACCACGATTTCTTGGTAAACAGCAAAACATGTTTGCTGTCTATGCGTTTCCGCAGTGAACCAAGTAATGAGTATGGGACAGTTGGGGAGGCTGCAGAATGTCTGGTTGCATCACAAAGAGAGGTCGGTGATGTCACCGAGCGCATCACAGCGAGGACAGGTCAGCTGTGGCCCTGCAGCAGGGCTTGCTCTCTGTGCAGCCCCTCTGGGCTGCTGCTGCTCTCCCTCTTCCCACAAGTCCTGTCCACCTGGTGAACTCAAGGTCCTGGGGAGAGCAGGGAGCAGCCACTTGAAAGAATGTGCTGCTAAAAAGTTATTTTCCTTTTTTTTTTTAAATGTGAGTGGACTGCTATTTATTCGGCCACTGATTAGCGGATTGAATTGTGCATGAACTCACCTTACTCTCTTTTTTTCTCTTTTTATCATTGTCTTTATTGAATCACCGTGAGAGCAGTTACAAAGCTTTCGGGTCTAAGTCTCAGTCATGCAATGAAACACCGGTACCTTCACTAGTGCCCATTCTCCACTACCAAAATCTCCAATATACCCCATTCCCACACCCTCCCCATACCTGTGGGGCAGATGATTTCCACATTACTCTCTCTCTACTTGGATCCCATTCAATAGTTCGAAACCAGACCCACCTTTATCATTTGAGATTTTACACCAACACTCAGATTTGCTGAAAAGGCAACAGTAGACAATTTGTGTTCTATTGCTGGTTATGGATAACATATGATGTCTCGTGGCTGCAGTAGGGCCATTTAATTTTGAAATTCTGAAATTTTAACAAAAATCTAGAGGGATTTCTACCAAAAGCCACTGGGTTTCGAGATTTGCTCCTGAGTCTCTGGGATCATGGCCAGTAAGCTGCTTGATCAGGAGTCAAAGAGGCCATTTGTGGGCAGCGACTCAGGGTCTTGTTTGGACAGGGAGGAAAAGGGCGGCTCCACCACCATCCTGTGAGACCCCGTGCTTCTCATCACTGCGAGCCCAAACCTGCCTGTCCAGTGGTCTCTGAAGCATGGCGGCCACAGGGCCGCCGGGGGGAACAGACCAAGGCACGAAAACTATCTCACCTGGATTGGCCCAGCACTGGTAACCTACTGCAGGGACCAGACGCATTTCTGCCAAAAGCCCCTGGGTTTCAAGATTTGTTTCTGAGTCTCCGGGATCATGGCCATTAAGCAGTTCAATCAGGAACCAGAGAGGCATGTCTCCAATTATATAGCTGAGCTGCAGGTGTTTTGTTCGTGTGTTTCCCACATACCTAACTTTTGGCCGTTTACTTTCTTGGGAAACTTTGCCCCAAGTTTTTGGGGTCTGGCCAAAGGCACGGAAGCAATTTTTTTTATTAGTGAGATATAAGGTACAGTTGCAGACTTACAAATTTTTGTGCTTGGGTTTCAATTATACAGTGATCAAATACCCATCTCTCCACCAGTGCCCATTTCCCACCACCACGGATCTCAGGATCCCTCCCACCCCCCACTCCGCCCATCCCACCCTGCCACCGTAGCAGGGCATTCCCTTTTGTTCTCTCTCTCCTTTCGGGTGTTGTGGTTTGCAAAAGAGGCATTGAGTGGCAATCATGTTTGGTCTATAGTCTACTTTCAGCATGCTTCTCCTATCTTGGGAGGATCTTCCCAACACCTTTATTTGGTGTTCCCTTCTCTATCTGAGCTCCCTTTTCCCCTAGCCTGTGTGGTTGGCCTCCAAGCCATGGAGTAAAATTCCTGGTACTCATCTCGGCCATTCTTGTGTGTTAGTCTCCTATTTTGTTACTTTATGTTCCCCAGATGAATGCAATTTTTCTATGTCTATCCCTTTCTTTCTGAGTCATTTCGCTTAACATGATACTTTCCATGTCTTACCACTTGTATGGAAATTTCATGACTTCGTCTTTTCTAACAGCTACATAGTACTCCATTGTGTAAATGTACCAAATTTTCTTTAACCAGTCATCTGTTCTTGGGCACTCAGGTTTTTTCTAGATTCTGGCTATTGTAAAGAGTGACACAGCAGCAATTTTTGGGTATCTGGAAGTGTGAAGGCGCCATCAGGCTGCTGATGCATTCTCCTCATAGGTACAGATTGACCTGCTGGGGGCACCATACCCCTGTCCTTTTTTTTTTAAACTGCAGCAAAAATACATTATTGTAAGAAATTTGGAGATTGGATGTGAAGGGAGAGAAAGTGAAGAATATGGGCTCATGAACAAACATGGGCTTCTCCAAAGTAGAAAAAAAGTGGGAAGAGAAATACTTGTTCAAGGGAGAACATGCGCTTCTCCAGAGTGAAAAAATCTGAAAGCTCCGGAGTGAAATAATCTGAAATTTTGTTTTCATGGAAAAAAAAATACCAAGCATTAACGAGTCTGGTATCCACAGCATGCCTGAATCTGATGTTGAGTTATTTTGGAATTGCTGCTGCTTAAAGCAATCTTTTAATAGCATCAGGGCTGCAGACTTAATATAAAGGATGGTGTGTCCTTTGAGTGCAAGATGCCCAGGTCCATTCCTGGCACCATACTTTCTGTCCATACCGACAGAGGTGCAGAAATGGAAGTCACCTTGTACACCCCAGGGACCACCCTGTGTGATCCCAAATCCCTCCTTTCCCTCAAAGTAAAATAATATGACTAGCACCAAGTACGATTGTGAGTATTGAGGAGGCATAGAACTAGTACTGCAGGTTGGGTGCTTGCCTTGCATGCATCCAGCTTGGGTTCCTTCCCCATTACTGCGTGTGGTCCCAGGAGCCCCTGAGGGTGATCGAGAGTGATCTCTGGCTAAGCTCTAAGCACAGCTAGGTGGACTCCTCATCCCAAAAAAAGATTTTGAAGGTGAAATTGCAAAGAATGTAAATAATTTTGTATATAACAAAGTAGCACTGATGGTCACAGCTGCTCTTGGATAATTTTTATTGATTTTGGGAGCAAAACGTATTGTAACATACAATTATTTTCCCAAAGGATTAATACCTGGGAAAATTAAGTAAGATCATTATCTTACCTTTATCTTTTAGTTTTCGTACACTGAAAATTATTTGTACAATTAAAAGACTAAAAGTCACTTGATCACTTGATACCCTGGTACTCATCGATTTACTCGAGCGGGTGCTAGTAACGTCTCCATTCATCCCTGTTGCGTGCTAGCGTAGCCCAATGGCATCTGCTCCTTCTAGGAATATGCAGAGCCTCAAACCGATCATTCAGGGTCTTTTCTGTTTTTCTGTTTTATTAATGAAGCACCATGAGGTACGGTTGTAGACTTACAAGTTTTTGTGCTTAGGTTTCAGTTATCCAATGATTGAGTACCCATCCCACCCAGTGCCCATTCTCCACCCCCACCAATCCCAGTACCCCTCCCACCCCCCATCGCCCATCCCACACTGCCTCTGTGGCAGGACACTCCCTTTTGTTCTAACTCTCCTTTTAGGTGCTGTGGTCTGCAGAAGAGACACTGGGTGGCAATCATGTTCGGTCCATAGACTACTTTCAGCAGGCATCTCCCATCCTGGGCAGATCTTCCCAGCACCCTTTATTTGGTGCTCCCTTCTCTATCTGAGTTGCCTTTTCCCCTAGAGTGTGCAGCTGGTCTCTGAGCCATGGAGAGAACAACATGGTGTCTATCACAGCTGTTCTTGGGTGTTAGTCTCTTATTTTGTTACTTTATGTTACCCAGATGAATGCAATCTTTCTATGTCTGTCCCTCTCTTTCTGACTCATTTCGCTTAGCATAATATTTTCCATGTAGTACCACTTGTATGTCAATTTCATCACTTCATTTTTTCTAACTGCTACATAGTAGTCCATTGTGTAGATGTACCAAAGTTTCTTTAACCAGTCATCTGTTCTCAGTCACTCAGGTTTTTTCCATATTCTAGCTATTGTAAATAGTGCTGCAATGAACAAACAAGTGTAGATGTCACTTTGACTATACTTTTTAGCCTCTGCGGGGTATATTCCCAGGAGTGGTATTGTTGGGTCAAATGGGAGCTCAATTTCTAATTTTTTGAGAGTCGTCCATACTGTTTTCCAAAAGGGGTGAACCAGTTGGCATTCCCACCAGCAGTGAAGGAGGGTCCCTTTCTCGCCACATCCACGCCAATACATGTTGCTTTTGTTCTTTTGAATGTGGGCCAGTCTCTGTGGTGTGAAATGATACCTCATTGTTGTTTTGGTCTGCATCTCCCTGATGATTAATGATGTAGAGCATTTTCTCATGTGCCTTTTAGCCATTCGGATTTCTTCTTTGAGAAAGTCTCTGTTCATTTCGTTGGCCCACTTTTTGATGGGGTTGGATGTTTTCTTCTTGTGGAGTTCAACCAGTGTTGGAGTACACAGAGCTTAGGTTTATCAGATTGTACCCATTACAGTGCTCCCGAGTCACTCCCATTACTTTGTCAGTCTGTAACCACTTCTATGCTCTCTTCCCCAACCAATTTTTAAGGTCTCATCCTTCTTAGACACTGAAGCTGTACTGTAAGTTAATATTGCCTTTCTCCTCTCCTTGTCTTTTGAGCAGTTTACTTTAATGCAATGTCCTTTTGTATAGATACAGGAAGACAATTAATTAATATGCTCTGTAACTTAGGAATTGATTGGCTTTGAATGTTATTCACTCCTGGGCATCTGCCTTCTCAACTTGAGCCTCAGTTGCCCTCACTTCCTGGCGCCCCAAGGGCAGGGTCCCGACGTGGGACTGGATGGAACCAGGGCAAGCCGGTAAGTTATGTGCTACCCTGGCATCGCGATGGGCCAGGCCAAGGTGCCACGATTCTTAACTATAAGTTAAGAGTTTGATCATAGGCAAATGCTGTCATGATCCAAAAGTAACGACAAGACTAGGGCCTTGCTGCTAGGAATAGGAAAGATATCTGGCCTGAGCACTGCAGTCTGAGATCGAGATGGCCCTAGGAGAGCAATTCTATAAGCTCAAAGTATTTCTTACTGTGTCCATACGAAATGATTAATATTATGTATGCTTATATGTTGGTTGGACAAGGAGAGGAGAAACACGTCCTAGAAGCAGTTTCCTGTGTGTCCTGACTAGCTTGGATGAGACTGCTTTTTGGGAGATGTAGATTCCAAGCTCTAGCAGACTGGTCTTTGTTGTGCTAATCTAAATACTTGTAGCTTGTGAAAAGGTGAGGCCAGGATTACTGGCCTGGGGATGTAAGGAAACAATGTATTGTTTGCTGCCTCAATGTTCTTTCTGTAACTCCTTTTGATGACTTCATTATATTGCACCCTTTAGAGGTACTATGATCTATATAAGGGAGATTTCAGGGCTCTCTGGGGGGACAGGTGCATCAGAGAATCTGGGAAGATGGGGCTGAGGACAGAAGCGGAGAGAACAAAGGTGCGCACGTGCTCGAGGATTCCTGAGGCCTCCATGACATACATCTCTTCCATGTAATAAACGGCTGCTAAGACCAACCAGCCTGGTCCCCGTTTCCTTCCTTCGCCTGACCATCGCCATCGACCTCCCTGGAGTGGGGAAACAGCCTGACCGCCGGCCTTTTTATTTTTTGTGTGTTTACACAAACCAGTTCTTTGTATATCCTTGATATCAACCCCTTGTCGGATGTGTATTTGGAGAACATCCTTTCCCATTCTGTAGATTATCTTTGTATTTTGGTCACTGTTTCTTTTGAGGTGCAGAAGCTTCTTAGTTTAAGATAGTCCCATTTGTTTATCTGTTTTCACTTGCGTGGCCAGTGGCGTGGCATCTTTGAAGATACCATTAGCTTCAATGTCATGGAGGGTTTTGCCAACTTTGTCTTCAGTGTACCTTATGGATTCCAGTCTGATATTGAGGACTTTAATCCATGTTGATCTTACTTTTGCACATGGTGTTACGCAGAGATCTAAGCCCGTTTTTTTTAAAATTTTAAATTTTTATTTTATTTTTTTAGTGAAACACCATGAGGTACAGTTATAGACATATAAATTTTTGTGCTTGGGTTTCAGTTATACAATGATCAAGTACCCATCCCTCCACCAGTGCCCATCCTCCACCACTATGCTTCCCAGCATCCCTCCAACCCCCCATCCCCCCTGTCCCACCCTGCCTCTGTGGCAGGGCATTTCCCCTTGTTCTCTCTCTCTTCTTTTGGGTACTGTGTTTTGCAAGAGAGGCATTGAGTGGCAATCATGTTTGGTCTATAGACTACTTTTAGCATGCTTCTCCCACCCTGGGAGGGTCCTCACAACACCCTTTATTTGGTGCTCTCTTCTCTATCTGAGCTTCCTTTTCACCTAGTCGGTCAGCATTTGTACCGCTTGGCTGATGTTTGGTGTTATTAGAACGAGGTCATCAGCAAAGTGGAGGTGGTGTATTTGCCGACCATCTATCTTCACTCCCATTCCTTCCCATTCCAGTCATCGCATGATGATCTCGAGGGTGGCAGTGAAGAGTTTTGGTGAAATGGTATCACCCTGCCGAACCCCTCTATTGACATGGATGATTACTTCTTTGTAGAATGGTGAGATCCTAGTAGTAAATCCATAATAGAGCTCATGGAGGATCCTGATGTATTGAGTTTGTACGCTCTGATTGCCTAGGGCTTCAATGACCCCTTCCGTCTCAACAGAATCAAAGGCCTTCTTTAAATCAATGCACATTAGAGAGAGCGGCATCTTGAACTCCTGAGAAACCTCAATGAGCTTAGTTTCATTTCATTTTTCATTTCATCATCCTGTTAATCGTCGATTGCCTCGAGCAGGCCCCAGTAACGTCTCTTTCATCCTAGCCCTGAGATTATATTCAGGGCTCTTTAGGAGAATGAGACCCATCATTGTTACTGGTATTTGGCATATTTGGTAGGCCACGGGGAGTTTGCCAGACTCTGCCCTGTGGGCAGGCTACATTCGACAGCCTGCAAGTTTGTCCAAAGTAGGAATGAGATAATAAGAGGTCGCGCGGCCGCGAATGCGGCCACGTGGTTCCGGGATCTGTATTTTATAGTCTCTGAGTCTTGGCCGCTGATGGGATTACACGGCGCCAGGGGGCCAGGTGGTGGGTGTGACCCCCGCCTACTGGAATTTGGAGGATCTGGGTGGAAGATGCTCGACTCCAATTCGAGTAGGCTTGGAGGTCTCGGCCCCGGAACCCGCGTGGCTTTGTCCCTCTGCCAGTACCTTCAGGTGTGCGGAGAGTGGTCTCAGCATGGTGGTGGCTGGTCCTGGAGGTCTCCGGCTGCCGTAGCCCTGGCCGGGGCGGGGAGGAAAGCTCAACCCGCTCCCCTCCAAGGGACTCCGGGAAGGAACACCGAGGCGCGGGGGCAGAGACTGCACTGCTCTCGTCCGGGATCTGGATTTTATAGTCTCTGAGTCTTGGCCGCTGATGGGATTACACGGCGCCAGGGGGCCAGGTGGTGGGTGTGACCCCCGCCTACTGGAATTTGGAGGATCTGGGTGGAAGATGCTCGACTCCAATTCGAGTAGGCTTGGAGGTCTCGGCCCCGGAACCCGCGTGGCTTTGTCCCTCTGCCAGTACCTTCAGGTGTGCGGAGAGTGGTCTCAGCATGGTGGTGGCTGGTCCTGGAGGTCTCCGGCTGCCGTAGCTCTGGCCGGGGCGGGGAGGAAAGCTCAACCCGCTCCCCTCCAAGGGACTCCGGGAAGGAACACCGAGGCGCGGGGGCAGAGACTGCACTGCTCTCGTCCGGGATCTGGATTTTATAGTCTCTGAGTCTTGGCCGCTGATGGGATTACACGGCGCCAGGGGGCCAGGTGGTGGGTGTGACCCCCGCCTACTGGAATTTGGAGGATCTGGGTGGAAGATGCTCGACTCCAATTCGAGTAGGCTTGGAGGTCTCGGCCCCGGAACCCGCGTGGCTTTGTCCCTCTGCCAGTACCTTCAGGTGTGCGGAGAGTGGTCTCAGCATGGTGGTGGCTGGTCCTGGAGGTCTCCGGCTGCCGTAGCCCTGGCCGGGGCGGGGAGGAAAGCTCAACCCGCTCCCCTCCAAGGGACTCCGGGAAGGAACACCGAGGCGCGGGGGCAGAGACTGCACTGCTCTCGTCCGGGATCTGGATTTTATAGTCTCTGAGTCTTGGCCGCTGATGGGATTACACGGCGCCGAGCTTAGTTATCATTTGGATATGGTCAATGGTGCTGAACCCTTTTTGGAACACGGCTTGTTCACATGGTTGTCCTTCATCTAGAGTTCTGCCAATCCTATTTTGGATAACTCATGTGAACAGTTTGTAGATGACAGACAATAGACAGGTGTGGTGATGGTTGCCAATGTCGTGGATGTCTCCCTTCTCGTATAGTAGTACAGTCTTGCTGGTTTTCCATTGGGATGGAGCGTTGCATTCAGATAGGTAGTGTGTGAAGAGCTGAGCCAGTGTATTGATGAATACTGATGCAGATGCTCAGGTCTGACCTTGTCTGGGTCAGGTGCTCTTTGTTTCTTTACCGAAGTGATGGCGTGTTGAATATCGGAAGGGAGAATATTGGGAACGAGATATCTATCGTGTGGAATTTGGGATGTGGGCAAGTGGACGTGGCTATTAAAGACATCTGATTCGAAGTCATGAATAATCTTTTCCATTGCCTTTGTGGAAGATGTGATAGATCCATCATGATGTCGGAGGGCAGTCATCTTGGTCTTGTAGTTGGTGAAAGACAGGCGGGCATTACAAATGCTTTTCCCGGCTTCTGCCGCATCTACCAGCACCGCTGCTCTCTTTGAGGTCTTTGAGGTCATCCTTGATCGCTTCTCTGCACTGTTTTGCCAGGTTGGACGTTCGCTTTTGGTTGCCCGAGGCATGTGCCAAGGCACGTTGGCGAATAAGTTCAAGAGTGTTCGAAGAATGGCGTTTTTTTTTTTTTTTGATTATCTCTCTCTTGACATTCCTCGCACAATCATGGAAGTGCTGAATCATTGGATCGTATTCCTCATCAATGGTGTCAATGATGGCATCTTCCCATGTTGCCACAACAGAGCCAGTGAGCTCCCATTTGGTGGTTGTTCTGGGAGTTCTCTTCTTAAACTTTGCATTCTTTTCTCCCCGTTCTGTAAGGTAGAATTTTACACGAAGGAGACGGTGGTCCGATCCCATTTGGAATTTTGCGACAACAGCAACATCAGTTAGGCAAAAACGAAGATTGAATATGATGTGGTCAGTTTTGCTGTGGAACCGTCCACCAGGAGACTCCCATGTCCAACATTTAGATTCAGTCTTTTGAAACTGTAAGTTACCATGGATGGTCTTGGTTGACATGATGAACTCAGACAGTCTGTCACCCTGTTCATTCCATTCTAGCCCATGAGTCCCGAAGTGGAGTTCATCGGCTGATCTTGGTCCTATCTTGGAATTAAAATCACCGACAGTGATCTTGTAGAAGGTGTGTGTCTCCATGCAGGCTTGGAGATCTCAGCCCCGGGTCCCACACACCTGAATTGCTCTGCCCGTTCCTTTATGTGTGAGGCTCATCCAAGCGTGTGGAGAGTGGTCTCAGCATGACTTTGGCCTGGTGCCGGAGGTCTTCTGCTGTCGACCCTGGTGAGGACAGTCAGGCACGGGGTAGGAGACTCTGCCTTGTTCTCTCCCAGGAGCTTGGTGTGATAATCAAGTGATTATCAGTGATTCATTAAAAAGTAAAAAAATTTAAAAAACATATTAAAAAAGGAAGAATTAAAAAAATTAAAACTGAAATTAAATTTAAGAAAAGAAAAGAAAATGGGAGTTGGTGGGGAGAAGGGGGGGCCGGGGCTCTGGGGGAAGAGCAGAGAGTGTTTAGTGCGCAATAACTTATTCCCTACCACCCTCATTTTTAAAAATTATTATTATTATTATTATTGCTTTTTGGGTCACACCCGGTGATGCCCAGGGGTTCCTCCTGGCTCTACACTCAGGAATTACTCCTGGTGGTGCTCAGAGGAACATAGGGGATGCTGGGAATCGAACCTGGCCGGCCAATTTCAAGGTAAACACCCTGCCTGCTGTCATATCGCTCCAACCCCCCAATTTTTTTTTATTTTATAAAGTGGGACTAGAAACTGGTTCAGCTGAGTGCAAGGCAAACGCCCTACCCACGTTGCTATGTTCCAGACCCTATTCTCATTTGCAAAAAGAAATAGAATCCAGAAAGGTTGAGGATGCAGGGCCTTGCACACACCAAATCTGGGTTCTATCTCCAAACGATGTAGACCCTCTAAACACCGCTGGCTGTGGCCCCCAAATCAAGGGCGGGGGAGAAATCTTCCCTTTCAGTCATACTTAGCACACCTGATAGCAGTGAGGAGACCAGCTGCCGGGGATAAGGACACTAGCCGGGAAGAGGCCACTGGCCCGAGGTCAGTGTGGCCACAGTAGGGCTGAATCTGCACTGCATGCAGTTCCCTGATGCCCATCCCGAGGTTGGGTCTTTCCCCTGGTTTCAGTCCATTTCTTGGGGGATTAAGGCTTAGTTTGGGCCTCAGCAGACACTGACCAGGGGCTGTGGGGGTTCGTCTGGTGGTGTGGGTTCTGCCAGAAGCTCTGTCCCCTCCTGCCTCCCAGTCCACAGAGCACCTACTGTGCCACCATGGTCCAGCACTGTGAAGCCCTCGGCCGTTCTGTCCAGGTGGTGAACTTAGATCCCGCGGAGGAGCATTTCAACTATGATGTGATGGCTGGTGAGTCCCGGGCGCAGCCTTCCCTCTCCTTGGGGGCCCTGAGGCAGTGAGTGCTGCCCCCTGGTCTGGGGAGGCACAGAAGCTGAAAACTTCGTTCAGTCTGATCCCTGCTTTCATGGCAGAAGATAGAACATCATGTGTTAGCATCCACTTATTGATGTGCTTGTGACAGTTCCCTTTGTTTCCCTTAATAAAAAGTGAGATGTCACAGGCCTCACTTTGAATTCTTAGGTCAGATGGGATTGAACTCAGGTTGGCTGCATGCAAGCAAGGCAAGCGCCTTAAGTCTGTCTGGCCCTTGTTTTTCCTGATGCTCGGGTGAGTTCTGGCTCTGCACTCAGGAATAATTCCTGGTGGTGCTTGGGAAGACCATATGGATGCTGGGGATTGAACCCTGATCGACAGTGTGCAAGGTGAACGCCCCATCCACTGTACTATCCCTCCTTGTCCTGTCCCTTGCTTCACCTCTTTTATTTTATTTTATTTTATTTTATTTTGCTTTTTGGGTCACACTCAGCAATGCACAGGGGTTACTCCTGGTCCATGCACTCAGGAACTACTCCTGGCTGTGCTCAGGGAACCATATGGGTTGCTGGGAATTGAACCCGGGATGGGCCGCGTGCAAGGCAAACGCCCTACCCGCTGTGCTATCGCTCCAGCCCCACTTAACTTGTTTTAGAACAAATGTTTTTATATGCACAGTATTGAGAATGCAAAAGGTACATGAGAGTGTGCAGGAAAAAGTCATTCCCAACTCTTGCTTCCTCTGAGACTGAGAATATTTCCTAAGTCTGTAGTGTTATTCCTTAACATCTTTGCACAAAATTAAGTGTGGAGGCCAGAAGACAGTAGAGGGGTTAGGAGCAAATAATTGGCACACACAGGATGCTGTTTTAATGCCCAGCACTGCAGGGCCCCCTGAGCACTGTTGGGTACTGTAGTACTGTAGCCCCTAAGCCCCTCCAGGTGATCATCTCATTTTTGGGTGCTGGTGTTTGCTTTCTGGCCCCTGGGCCTCATGAACACTGCCTGGGAGGCCAAAGGGGGAGAAAAAAAATCAGAGGCCAAGGTGCTAACTTAGAGGGATGTAGAGCAAGTTTCGGGATGCCCCTGACCACCAGCTGTGGTTGCAAAACCAAAGGAAGAAAGAGATCAAAATACAGTACAAGAATTGAAGCATTTGGTTTAACTGTTGGGGGTCGCTACTGGCTCTGCTCCTGCAGGGCTTACGTGGGGGTGGAATTTGAACTGGGCCTAAATCCTTCTTGTCTCTTTGGCCTTTTGTTTTGTATTGGGGCCGTATCTGGTGGTGCTCAGGGTTTGCTGCTGATACTGCTGTCACTCCAGGGTGTGTGCCCTGCCCTTATCATTTATAAGTACAACTACTAGCCTTCTAAGAGTACTGCCCCTTGTGTTTCTGGTTTAAGTCTACCTGGGAGACTGTAATGCATCATTACTTGAGAGTGGGATTCCCTTGACTCCTGTAATTTATTTGTTTTATTTGTTTTCTTTTCTTAATGGGTGGGGTGGGGTTTGGGCCACACCCAGCTGTGTTCAGCACATCTGGCTCTGTGCTCCAGGATCACTCCTGGTGAAGCTGAGGAACTATATGAGGTGCCAAGGATTGAACGTGGGTTGTCTGCATGCAAGGCAAGCGCCTTACCAACTGTTCTATTCCTCAGGCCCCTGTTTAGGGTCTTTTGTTTTTGTTTTTTGGTTTTTCTTTCTAGCCCCTGTTCAGTTTCTGTGGATACTGTCACAGTTTTAATTACTAATGAATGTAAATACTTTGGAATTGGCACTCATTTCCTGTTTATTCTTTGCAGACATCCGGGAACTGATCGAGGTGGATGATGCGATGGAGGACGGCTCCCTGTGCTTCGGTCCCAATGGAGGACGGGTGTTTTGCAGGGAGTATTTTGCCAATAACTTTGAGTGGCTGCAAAACTGCCTTGGCCATGTCGAGGATGACTACATCCTTTTTGACTGTCCAGGTAGCTCAGTAATTAGATTGTCATCTTCCCTGTGTTGTGCAGTTCTGTCCTTGGTGGGAGAAAGTGAAATTAGCATCTCATTTACTTTTACCCCAGATTCTTGGACAGTGGACTGTTATCCCATGAGGGGCTGTGGAACGTCTGTTTGTTTTCTTCTGTTTGGGGGCCACATCAAGAGGTGCTAGAGGCTGGGACTCTTCCTAACTGTTATCAGGAGGTAGCTCCCAGCCCTGCTGGGGGAACAAAGCATGTTGGGAACTGAGCCCAGGCTTTCTGCATGCAGAGCATATGCTCAGTCTGTGGTTTCTTGGGTACCAGGTCATGCAGCTTTTTTTTTTTTTTTTTTGCTTTACGGGTCACACCTGGTGATACTCAGGAATTATTCCTGACTTTGCACTCAGGAATCACTCCTGGCAGTGCTCAGGGGACCATATGGGATGCTGGGTATTGAACCCAGGTCAGCCGTGTGCAACGCAAACGCCCTACCTGCTGTGCTATCACTCCAGCTTCGGTCATGCAGCTCTTGAAAGGTTTGCTTTAGAGCTAGAGAGACAGAAGGATGGGTAGGATGCTGCGGTAGACACAGGTTCAGACACAGGTTCAGTCCCTGGTACCATATATGGGTCAATGAATACTAGTGGATATGGGCCAAAACCAAGATTTGTTTTTGATTGTTTTTTAGGGCCATAGTACAGCAGCTAAAGCCCTTGCCTTACTTTCTGCCAGCCCAAGTTTGGATCCCTGGTACCACATAGGATCCCCCAAGCACTGCCAGGAGTTATTTTTAGTACAGAGTCAGGAATCCTCCCAGAATACCAGTGGGTGTGGCCCAAAGTTCCTCCCCTCACACTAAGAGAATAAAAATTTGTTTTAAAATCTGTCATTGTCGACGCTGGATCGATGCGATAGCACAGCGGGTGGGGCATTTGCCTTGCACGTGCCCGACCGAGGTTCGAATCCCAGCATCCCATATGGTCCCCTGAGCACCGCCAGGAGTGGTTCCTGAGTGCAGAGCCAGGAGTAACCCCTGAGCATCTCGGGGTGTGATCCAAAAAGCAAAAATAATAATAATAAATATATAAATAAATAAATGAAATCCCTGTGACTGTCCTGTAGTTGTTCATTGATTTGCTTGAGCAGGACCAGTAACTTCTCCATCCTGAGACTTGTTACTGTGTTTTTCATATCGAATACATCGTAGGTAGCTTGACAGGCTTTGCCATGTGGGCAATATACTCTTGGTAGCTTGCAGGGCTCTCCGAGAGGGGCAGAGGAGTTGAACCCGGTTTGGCTGGGCCGGCTGCAAGCATGGCAAATGCCCTACCGCTGTGCTGTCACTGCAGCCTGTTTTAGAATTATTTTTAATAATTTTAGTGCAACCAGCCAACATGGCCGACTGGAGTTTGATTCCTCCGCGCCTCCTGGAGAGCCCCGGCACGCTACCGAAGAGTATCTCGCCTGCAGAGCAGAGCCTGGCAAGCTCCCCGTGACATTTTCAATATGCCAAATACAGTAACAATTGTCACAATGGAGATGTTACTGGGCCTGATCGAGCAAATCGATGAACAGGAGGACAGTGATGATGATGATGACTGTATATTTTCTTTGTTTGCCCCCTTTACATACATGTACACCCAGAGTTGCTTGAAAATTTCTTGGGGGGGCCAGGGGAGCGGGTGTGATAGAACAATGGGTTGGGCGTTTGCCTTGCATGCGGCTGACCCGGAACCCCAGCATCCCATATGGTCCCCCAAGCACTGTCAGGAGCAATTCCTGAGTGCAGAGCCAGGAGTAAGCCCTGCGCATCACCAGGTGTGACCCAAAATGAAAAATAAAATTATTCGGGGAGCCAGAGAGATACTACAGTGGGTACGGCACTTGCCTTGAACACAGCTAATGTGATCCCTGCTACCCTATATGGTTCCTGGAGCCTGCCAAGAGTCATTGCTGAGCACAGAATCAGGAATAAGCCCTGAGCACTATCAGGTAGTCCCCCCACCCCGAAAAAAAAAAAACAAAAACAAAAACAAAAATTGAATATAGTATAGGGGCTAGAGATATAGTGTGCTGGGGACATGCTTTACATGTAGTGGGCCTTGCATGTAGTAGGCTTTGCATGTAGGACTCTGAGTAGCCTCGAGCCCTCCCAGCAGTTTCGGGGAGACACTCAAGCATCCCCACGTGCGGCTTAAAACAAGCAAAATGGAATATATTACTTGTAGGGATTGATTTCCTTTAAAAACATTTTGGGGGGACCATGGGTGCCGTATCTGATGATGCTCAGGGGTTGCTCCTAGCTCCTGTGCTCAGGAATTACTCCTGGCTGTGCTCAAGGGACCCTATGGGATCGAACCCAGCTTGGCTGTGTGCAAGGCAAGTTCCCACCCTCTATACTATCTCTCAAGCCCCCTAAAACAGTTTCCGGGAAAAGTTTTTATCCCATAATTGAGAGTTGAATGTATTTCATGCTTATAATAAGCTTGTGTTCTTGTCGGTCAGATCGAGTTGTACACAAACCTGCCCGTGATGAAACAGCAGGTTCAGCAGCTGGAACAGTGGGAGTTCCGAGTCTGTGGAGTGTTTCTTGTTGATTCTCAATTCATGGTGGAGTCATTCAAGGTTTGAAACTATACCTGTCCTTGATTTTCAGTCTCTGGCACAAGCAGAGTACAAATACCTTTAGTCATAATCATATAATTGTTACCAGTTCATGAACTATACCCAGGAGTGACTTAGAACTTATTTTTGTTAAATTAATATGCCAAGAAGATGGCTCCAGTGGCAGAGCACAGAGCTGGCATGTTCAAGGCCCTGAGTTTGCCCCTTGTGCAGTTCTAGTGGTCCCCAACTCTCAGCTGTCGCCTTCAGGAGTTGTCCTAGGGCAGTGTCAGAAGTAAGTCCCAAGCACCACTGTGTGTGGCTACAAAACAAACACACAAAAAACATAGCCAGAGGCTGGAGAGATAGTACAGTGGGTGGAGCTCTTCCCTTGCATGTGGCCAGCCTGGGTGTCATTCCTGCCATGCTGCCACCGGGCCCCCCGAGCCCCTCCAGGAGTGATACTTGACCACAAAGCTCGGAGTCCTACTGGGTATTCCCCAAAACTGAAAGGGAGGACGTTTGGTTCTGTCTCCAGAACCTGTATGGGTCCCCAAGCCACTCAGGAGTAACTCCTGAGTGCAGAGCCAGAAGTGACCCCTTAGTTATATCAGGGGATTGTGTGACCCAGAAACCCAAATGGAAACACCCATCAGGGGAGGTGGAGAGGGAGCATGAGAGAAGATAACGTTACAGGGTCAGAAATAGTACAGGGCTTCCCAAATATAAATAAATAAATAAGTAAATTTTTAAAATGAGGGCTGGAGTGATAGTACAGCAGGTAGGGCCTTGCACACAGCCAATCCGGGTTTGATGCCTAGCATGCCTCCGCACCACTAGGAATAATTCCGGACTGCAGAGCCGGAGTAAACCCTGTGCATTGCCAGGTATTACCCACCCCCGCAAAAAATAGTACAGGGCTTAAGGTGCTCTCCTTGATGTGGCCCACCTGCTTTTAATCCCTGTCACTACATGTTTACTCAGTGCTGAACTCAACCCCAGCTACTTCCTGAACACTTTAAAATATTGTTGAGTGGAGAAGTGTGGTCACTACACCTCGAGTTTCTCTTTCCCATCTCACCTTTAGAATCCTAAGGTCAGCTATTGGCCCAGCAGTCTTCTGTTAGGCCCAGCCTGGCAGTGCTAAAGGCTCACTACTGGTGCTGTGCTGAGGAATCACTTAGGTAGTGCTCTGGGAACCCTGTGGAGTGCTGGGCTAGAACCTGGGCTGACCAGGCGCAAGGAAAGCGCCTTAAAGCCTGGACTCTTGCTCGGGCCCCAATCTTAGCGTTTCTCGTATTTAGGTGGGTTTTGTTCCAGTGGGGATCAGAAACCTTTTATGTGGAGACTGTTGGTGACAACTGATTCATCGTCCCTTTCCTGCTTCCTCTTTCAGCTTATTTCTGGCATCTTGGCAGCCTTGAGTGCTATGGTATCTCTAGAAATCCCGCAAGTTAACATCATGACAAAAATGGACCTGCTGAGTAAAAGAGCTAAAAAGGAAATTGAGAAGTAAGTTCACTATAATTAAGGTCTCATTTGCAGTGCTGAACCTTTTTCGTTTCACTTCGATTGTCAGTCTACAAAGTTAGTGTTTCGGATTCTTTGCTTCACCAGTCTATCATTTTTGAAGCTTTCCAGATCCAGACATGTATTCTTTATTAGATGATTCTATAAGCAACTTCAGAAGCAAAAAATTCAAAAAATTGACTAAGGCCATATGTGGGCTGGTAAGACTTTGTATTTTTCTAATTTTTGCTGGTTGGGGGGTGGGCCTCCTGTGCTGGGGGGCCAAGGGGCCACTCTGATTATTGGCCCACCAGGCTAGTAGTGGTCAGTGCTGGGGCCCTGAGGGCCATATCAGCACTATTGGTTGCTTCCTGGCTGTACCCAACAATGCTCAGGATGCCATCTGGTGCCAAGAATGAAGCCCTGTGCTAATCCCTGGTCTGATGAGTTTTGCAAGTGTTTGGGGTTGTTGTGGGTTGTTTTTAAGGTTTGAGGGCCACACCCGGTGGTGCTCAGGGGCTATTTCTCCCTTGTGCCTGGTGGACCATATGTGGTGCTGGGTGTTCAAACTGAGGTGTGTGGGGTGCAGGCCAGTTGTAACCCCTGTCGTAGCTCTTCATCACCTCCCCCCGCACCTCCCTAGACCCATATTTTTCTTAATGGTCTTGTCACATGCTTACACACCCCCAGGCAGTGGCCACCATATGGACGGCACAGACAGGCGCATTTCTTTTTATAAGGGAGCAGCATGTTGGGAGCAGTGGGCTGTCTGCTTCGAAGTTAGTATAGAAGTAGGGAGAGAGCTCAGTGGGCAGCACCACTGGCTTCGCAAACAAGGGGCCCAGGGTTAATCTCTGGGACCATATGGTCGCCACCAGTGTTGTCTGGATGTGGCCTCCCCTCACCTCTGAAAAAAGTTGTCATTGGTTGTAGCAGAGAGGGCAGGAGGTCACACTGAGCAGTGGTCAGAGATTATTCTTGGCTCTGACTCCAGAAATCATTCCTGTTGGGCTCCGGGAGCATATAGGATGCGGGGGATCGAACCCGGGTGCATCCCTTGCCTATGTGCAAGGCAAGCGCCCAACTCAGTGTACGAGCTCTCCCGTCCCACAGCAGAGAAATTCTGTAATGTCTTTTTTTCCTGGCCACTTGGCACATGAGAATTGCCTGTACCCTTTTGAAATTTTCAGGGGTTGTTGAATGCAGATAATTACTTTAAAAGAATTCTCAGTTTCTGGTCGGGGCTGGAGCGATAGCACAGCAGGTAGGGCGTATGCGTTGCATGCGACCGACCCGGGTTTGATTCCTAGCATCCATAGGTCCCCTGAGCACCACCAGGAGTTATTCCTGAGTATATGAACCAGGAGTAACCCCTGTGCATCACCAGGTGTAAAGTAAAGTAAAGTAAAGTAAAGTAAAGTAAAGTAAAGGCCCTCCCGCTGATCTTCGATTTGCTCGAGCGGGCCCAGTAATGTCTCCACTGCAGACTTTGTTGTTACTGTGTTTGGCATATCGAATACATCACGGGGAGCTTGCCAGGCTCTGCCGTGAGGGCTAGATACTCTCGGTAGCTTGCCGGGCTCTCCGAGAGGGGTGGAGGAATCGAACTCAGGTCGGCCATGTTGGCTGCATGCAAGGCAAACGCCCTACCGCTGTGCTATCACTCCAAAAAGTCTTTAGTTAAGTAATGTTGTAATGTTACTAGTGTTCCAATAGGTAATCACTTAATCACTTAATCATTTAATCCCCGTTATTCATTGATTTATTTGAGCGGGTGCCAGTAACGTCTCCATTCATCCCGGTTGCGTGCTAGCGTAGCCCAATGGTATCTGTTCATTCTAGGAACATGCAGAGCCTCAAAACGATCATTTAGGGTCTTGAAGAAGAAGTCTGACCATCTTATAGGTGGGTGTCCACGTGATCTTTTGATGTCCCGTGGAATCCAATCAGTAATGGCTCTAGTCCAGCGGTTGTCTGTAAACCTCATTACGTGTCCAGCCCATCTGATTTTTGATGTCTTGGCAAATGAGACAGCGTCCCTGATTCTTGAGCGTTGACGAAGATCAGAACTCCGGATTCTATCTCTCATTTGAGTGAATCGTGATATTCCAAGCATAGTTCTTTCGATTCCTCTTTGAGAGATCCGAATAGCGTTCTCATCCTGTTTTCGTAGGGTCCAGGTCTCTGAGGCATATGTTAATGCAGGAAGAATAGTGGAATCAAAGAGATGTGCTCGTAGCTGGAGGTTCTTTGTCCTTTTAGTTATTTCTTCAATGCTCTTGAAGGCATTCCAAGCCGCTCTCTTCCTCCTGCGCAACTCAGGTGCCAGGTCATTCATCATGTTGATTTCTTGACCTAGGTATACATAACTGTTGCATTCGGAGATGGTGGTTCCGTTGAGAGCGAATGGAGCGTCAGGAACGAGGCTGTTTCTCATAAACATTGTCTTCGTAAGATTCAGCTGTAGTCCTACCTTTCCACACTCACGGTCAAAGTCGTTCAGCATTTGTGCCGCTTGGCTGATGTTTGGTGTTATTAGAACGATGTCATCAGCAAAGCGGAGGTGGTGTAGTTGCTGACCATCTATCTTCACTCCCATGTTTTCCCATTCCAGTCGTCGCATGATGTTATCGAGGGTGGCACTGAAGAGTTTTGGTGAAATGGTATCACCCTGCCGAACCCCTCTCTTGATATGGATGATTACTTCTTTGTAGAATGGTGAGATCTTGGTAGTGAATCCACAATAGAGCTCACGAAGGATCCTGATGTATTGAGTTTGTACGCCCTGATTGACTAGGGCTTCCATGACCGCTTCCGTCTCAACAGAATCAAAGGCCTTCTTTAAATCAATGAACGTTAGACAGAGCGGCATCTTGAACTCCCGAGATACCTCAATGACCTTGGTTATTGTGTGGATATGGTCGATGGTACTGAATCCTCTTCGGAATCCAGCTTGTTCACATGGTTGTCCTTCATCTAGTGTTCTGCTAATCCTATTCAGGATGACTCGAGTGAATAGTTTGTAGATGACAGACAATAGGCAGATTGGGCGATAGTTGCCAATGTCGTGGATGTCTCCTTACTTGTATAGTAGTACAGTCCTGCTGGTTTTCCATTGGGATGGAACCTTGCATTCAGACAGGTAGCGTGTGAAGAGTCGAGCCAATGTATTGATGAGTACTGGTGGTAAGTTCTTCAGGTGTTCAGGTCTGATCTTGTCTGGGCCAGGTGCTCTTTGTTTCTTTACCAACGAGATGGCATGTTGGATTTCGGAAGGGAGAACATTGGGAACGACATATCCATCATGTGGTATGTGGTATGTGGGCAAGTGGATGTGGCTATTAAAGAGATCTGAGTAGAAGTCATGAATAATCTTACCCATTGCCCTTCTGGAAGATGTGATAGATCCATCATGATGTCAGAGTGTACTAGGTAAGAGGTCATAAAAAAATTAATGCTGATTTGCTATTGTTCTGTCTGCTCCTCCCTGCACAGGCATAGATGGTATTAATTAGACTACCAATGTTCACACTCAAGCATCAGTTGAATGACCTTTCTGAAATCTCTAATTTGTACATTGATGACTACAGCATGGTCCGATTTTTGCCTTACGATCACTCAGATGAAGAAAGCATGAACATTGTATTACAGCATATTGATTTTGCCATTCAGTACAGAGAAGACTTGGAATTCAAAGAACCCAAGGTAATTTCTGACGATTTAGATTTGCCAGGGCCAGAGAACGGTACAGAGGGAAAGACCATTCTCTGCCTCCCCTAGGCTGATACTGGGTCAGTTCCCTGTTTCATGTCTGGTCACTGAGCACAGAGCCAGGATTGCCCTGAATACCTCTGCCCTCCTGTTTGATCTAAGCAGCTCCTTAAGTTAAAGTCTTGGGGGCAGCAAGAACCTGGCCCATTCTGGCTGATCTCTGGGTGTGGCTCAAGAACTCAAAACCAAAACCAGAAAAAAAAAGACTAACCAAAATATAAATAAATAAATATAAATAAAAAGTCCTGGGAGCTTGGTGTGATAATCTATGTATCCTGGCAGTTGTTCAGGTTACACAGCAGTTGGTGGGTGTAACTGTCTAGCTACTGGAAGGTCCATTCCCAAACTGTGTAGGCTTGGAGATCTCAGCCCCGGGTCCCCCACACCTGGGTTGCTCTGCCAGTTCCTTTATGCGTGAAGCCCATCCAAGCGTCTGGAGAGTGGTCTCAGCATGACTTTGGCCTTGTGCCGGACGTCTTCTGCTGTTGGCCCTGGTGAGGACAGTCAGGCATGGGGTAGGAGTCTCCGCCTTGTTCTCTCCCGGGAGCTTGGTGTGATTATCAAGTGATTATCAGTGATTCATTAAAAAGTAAAAAATTTAAGGAAACAAACTAAAAATGGAAAAATTCAAAAAATTAAAAATTTTAAAAATAAAATTAAATTTAAGAAAAGAAAATGGGATTTGGTGGGGAGCCGGGCGGCTGGGGCTCTGGAGGAAGAGCAGAGACTGTTTATTGTGCAATAACTTATTCCCTACCACCCTCATTTTTTAAAACTATTATTATTATTATTTTTCCTTTTGGGTCACACCCGGTGATGCCCATGGTTTCCTCCTGGCTCTGCACTCAGGAATTCCTCCTGGTGGTGCTCAGAGGACCATAGGGGATGCTGGGAATCAAACCTCGCGGGCCACTTGCAAGGTAAATGCCCTGCCTACTGTCATATCGCTCCAACTCCCCAAATTTTTTATTTTATAAAGTGTTTTACAATATTTGATTATATTCAATATTCAGACTCCAATCCCACCACCATTACACCTTCTCACCACAATATTTCGGATAGCTCTATCCCGAATCCCAATCCCTGTCCCAAAGCAGAACTGAAATAATCTATTCTCTTGTATTGTTTGATATGAAAAACTGCCAGAGCGCTGGAGTAATAGCACAGTGGGTAGGACTTTTGCCTTGCATGCAGCGAAACTGGGTTCGATTCCAAGCATCCCATATGGTCCCCTGAGCACCATTAGCCAGGAATAATTCCTGAGTGCAGAGCCAGGAGAAATTCCTCTGCATAGACAAGTATGACACCCCCGAAAAATATCGCTGAAAATCTTATTAAAAAAGTATCCTTAGAGGAAGGAGTGTGTATTCTACCCAGGGGCCGTTAAGCCCTTCTATAAGAGATCACTAACATGTTGTAAAAGGTTGAGCCTTGTGTGTTTATATATATATATATATATATATATATATATATATATATATATATATGTAGCACAGCGGTAGGGCGTTTGCCTTGCACACAGCCAACATGGCCATCCCGAGTTGGATTCCTCCACCCCTCTCAGAGAGCCCGGCAAGCTACCGAGAGTATCTCGCCCGCATGGCAGAGCCTGGCAAGCTACCCATGATGTATTTGATATGCCAAACACAGTAACAACAAAGTCTGCAATGGAGACGTTACTGGACCCACTCGAGCAAATCGATGAACAACGGGAGGACAGTGATACAGTGAATCAAAACCCTGGTTGCAGATTACGTGGCTTTTGTGCTCCAGAACCTGATAGTGCTTTGGGCCCCCGGTTCAGAAAAGGCAAGTGCCCCACCCCCTGTGCTGTCTCATTCGCCCCAATTTTGTTAATGATTATCTATTAGCACTACTACTGGGTATTATAGAGCATTGCCTGAACAGTAGGTAAATACATACTGGGTCTGCGGAGAAATCAACGTATTTTATATTTTGTGTTTTATTTATATCAGGAACATGAAGATGAGTTGTCTTCTATGTTGGATGAATATTTTCAAGAATGCCAGAACAAATGAAGAGTATGTTACGATGCAACTGGATGCGGGGCTGGAGTGATACCACTGTATGTAGGGCGTTTCCCTTGCACGCGACAGACCTGGGTTCGAATCCCAACATGCCATATGGGCCACCAAGCGCCGCCAGGAGTAATTCTTGAGTGAAGAGGCAGGAGTAACACCTGTGCTCTCTGGGTGTGACCCAAAAACCGAAAAAAAAAAAAAAAGGCAAATGGATGCTTGTGAAGAGTAGCAATCACAATTTATTTAAATGAAAATATAACAGATAAAGTAAAAACAAAGAATAAAAATCATAAAATATACCGAGGCAAGATACTCATTGGGGGGAGGGTCTCCAGACAGAGACACTGATGTGAGACCCTGGGCTTCTTCCAGTTGTAACCATGCTAGGTCCTCTGGGAACTTGTCCAATGTTCCCACAGCGGGTGGCCGTGCAGCTGGTACTGGAGAGATCAGTGACGGCACTGTCCTTCGACATGGAGCCAAGTATGCTTTCAGAGCTGGAGCTAAAGAATCAATAAGAGAAAAGGTCACCCAGATGGCTCCTTCCATGGATTCTCCAAAGCTGACCCCAACAGGGAGCCCAGCAGGAAGGGGAGACCATGGGCCCACCTCACGGGGGTTTCCTGTGGAGGCCTCCCCAGAATGGGCTCTCCGGCCTGTGACTCTCCTTTCCCACACCAGCCCCCAGGACACCTCTAGGTGGGCCTTTTCCCATTCCCCCTTTACTTGTGCATATACACACACCCCTTGGTTCTTACCCGTTTTCTTCTGGTGCTCTGAGTCTCGTTCTCTGCCATATGTGTGAGGCCATGGCATTGAAGGCGGTGCCCTTTGGGGTGTTGACAATTCTAGGCCAAGCTCAACTTTCTGCTTTGATGGTGTCTGGTTCTGTTTGGTGCTGGCTGATTCCAGAATTTCTTCAGAGGAACTGGACCCAGAGGATATGTAGAAGATCTTCTTTCTCTCCTGTGGGCTGCTCTGCGGAGGGAGCGTCTCTCTCTCCTGTGGGCTGCTCTGTGGAGTGAGAACCACAAAGGCTCAGCTCCAGAAGGGCTGCTTCCCCCTCCCTTCTGAGTTCCTCTCTGCTGGTGGACCTGCATCTACACAGGCCTCCCAAAGGAATGAGACTGAAACAATCACTTAATCACTTAATCACTTAACTTCCCGTTAGTCTTCGATTTGCTCGAGCGGGCGCCAGTAACGTCTCCATTTGTCCCTGTCGCGTGCTAGTGTAGCCCAATGGCATCTGTTCTCTCCGGGAACATGAAGGGCCTCAAACCGATCGTTCATGATCTTGACGAAGAAGTCTGACCATCTGGTAGGTGGGCGGCCACGCGGTCTTTTGACATCCCGTGGAATCCAATCAGTAACAGCTCTAGTCCAACGGTCGTCTTTAAATCTCATTACGTGACCAGCCCATCTGATTTTCGACACCTTGGCAAATGAGACAGCGTCCCTGATCCTTGATCGTCGACGGATGTCAGAACTCCGTATTCGTTCTCTCATTTGAGTGAAACGTGATATTCCAAGCATAGCTCTTTCTATTCTTCTTTGGGAGACCTGAATAGTGTTCTCATCTTGTTTGCGTAGGGCCCAGGTCTCTGAGGCATATGTTAATGCAGGAAGAACAGTGGAATCAAAGAGATGTGCCCAGAGCTGGAGGTTCTTCGTCCTCTTAGCTATTTCTTCGACGTTCTTGAAGGCGTTCCAAGCCGCTCTCTTCCTCCTGCGCAGCTCGGGTGCCAGGTCATTTGTCATGTTGACCTCTCGACCTAGGTAGACATAGCTGTTGCATTCGGAGATGGTCGTTCCATTGAGAGCGAATGGGGCGTCAGGAACAAGGCTGTTTCTCATAAACATTGTCTTCGTAAGATTCAGCTGTAGTCCTACCTTTCCACACTCACGGTCAAAGTCGGCCAGCATTTGTGCCGCTTGGCTGATGTTTGGTGTTATTAAAACAATGTCATCAGCAAAGCGGAGGTGGTGTAGCTGCCGACCATCTATCTTCACTCCCATTCCTTCCCATTCCAGTCGTCGCATGATGTTCTCGAGGGTGGCACTGAAGAGTTTCGGTGAAATGGTATCACCCTGCCGCACCCCTCTCTTGACATCAACGATCACTTCTTTGTAGAATGGTGAGATCCTGGTAGTGAATCCGCAATACAGCTCACGGAGGATCCTGATGTATTGGGCTTGAATGCCCTGATTGGCTAGGGCTTCAATGACCGCTTCCGTCTCAACAGAATCAAAGGCCTTCTTTAAATCAATGAACGTTAAGCAGAGCGGCATCTTGAACTCCCGAGAAACCTCAATAAGCTTGGTTATCGTGTGGATATGGTCGATGGTGCTGAATCCTTTGCGGAACCCTGCTTGCTCGCATGGTTGTCCTTCATCTAATGTTCTGCCAATCCTATTCAGGATGACTCGAGTGAACAACTTGTAGATGACAGACAATAGGCAGATCGGGCGATAGTTGCCAATGTCATGGATGTCTCCCTTCTTGAACAGTAGTACGGTCCTGCTGATTTTCCATTGGGACGGAACCTTGCATTCAGACAGGTAGCGAGTGAAGAGCCGAGCCAGTGTATTGATGAGTACTGACGGCAGGTTCTTCAGGTGTTCAGGCCGGGTGCTGTTTGTTTCTTTACCAACGAAATGGCGTGTCGGATTTCGGAGGGGAGAACGTTGGGAACAACATACCCATCCTGTGGAATTTGGTATGTTGGCAAGTGGACATGGCTATCGAAGAGATTTGAGTAGAAGTCATGGATAATCTTCTCCATTGCCGTTCTGGAAGATGTGATGGATCCATCAGGACGTCGGAGGGCAGTCATCTTGCTCTTATAGTTGGCGAAGGACAGGCGGGCCTTACGAATACTTTTCCCGGCTTCTGCCGCATCTACCAGTACTTCTGCTCTTCTCTCTTTGAGGTCTTCCTTGATCGCATCTCTGCACTGCTTTGCAAGCTCGGACGTTAGCTTGCGGTTGCCTGAGGCATGCGCCAAACCACGCTGGCGAATTAGCTCAAGAGTTTTCGAAGATAGGCGACTTTTTGTGGCTATCTCTCTCTTGGCGTTCCTCGCACATTCATGGAGGTGCTGAACCAGTCGATCGTATTCCTCGTCAATGTTGTCAACAATGGCATCTTCCCATGTTGCCGAAATAGTACCAAAGAGTTCCCAGTTGGTGGTCATTCTGGGAGTTCTCTTTTTGAACTTTGCAGCCCTTTCTCCCCGCTCTGTGAAGTAGAATTTTGCACGAAGGAGACAGTTGTCCGATCCCGTTCGAAATTTTGGGACAACAGCGACATCAGGGAAACATTCAAGTTTAGAAAAGTCTTGGCCCAAGAGCACCTCCTAGTGCCAGCTCAGTGAGCAGTGACCAGGCCTTGGGGGCTAGGTTTGATGACTCACCTGCTAGGAGCAGGCTGTCCTCAAGATGATCTCACAACACACACACAGACACACGTACATACACAAATACACATACTCTCACACACACACACAATCTCCAGTCCACACTCAAATTTACTCTCTTCGATAAACACGTTCAAACACGGGTGTGCACACTCTTCCACACACACAGCTTCTGCGCCATCACACTCAGGGAGTGATGAAGACTGATCACGGTCATCAGTGCTGGGCTGCCCGGGCCAGTTCCTGCTGACCTGACCTAGCGGCTGTCTTCGTGAAGAATTCCGAGGAGTTCTCCAATGAGTCCTCACCCAGCTTCTGAATCTTTTCTGTGTCCTACACTTGGGGGTTTTACAACCACGATTTCTTGGTAAGCAGCAAAACATGTTGGCTGTCTATGCGTTTCCGCAGTGAACCAAGAAATGAGTATGGGGCAGTTGGGGAGGCTGCAGAATGTCTGGTTGCATCACAAAGATAGGTCGGTGATGTCACCGAACGCGTCACAGGGAGGACAGGTCAGCTGTGGCCCTCCTGCAGGGCTTGCTCTCTGTGCAGCCCCCTCTGGCTTCTAGTGCTCTCCCTGTTCCCAGAAGTTCTGTTCATGTGGTGAACTCAAGGCCCTGGGGAGAGCAGGGAGCAGCCACTTGAATGAATGTGCTGCTAAAAACTTATTTTCCTTTTTTTTTTTAATTAGGAGTACTGCTATTTATTCAGCCACTGATTAGCTGATTTAATTGGGAATGAACTCCACCTTACTATTTTTTTCATTTTTTATCATTTTCTTTATTGAATCACCATGAGAGCAGTTGCAAAGCTTTCGGGTCTAAGTCTCAGTCATACAATGAAACACCCGTACCTTCACCAGTGCTCATTCTCCACTACCAAAATTCCCAATGTACCGCCATCCCACACCCTCCCCCTACCTGTGGGGCAGATGATTTCCACATTACTCTCTCTCTACTTTGATCACATTCAATAGTTCGACACCAGACCCACCATTATTATTTGAGATTTTACCCCAACACTCAGATTTGCTGAAAAGGCAACCGTAGACAATTTGTGTTCTATTGCTGGTTATGGATAACATATGATGTTGCGCGGCTGCAGTAGGGCCATGTGATTTTGAAATCCTGAAATTTTAACACTAATGTGGATGGATTTCTGCCAAAGGCCACTGGGTTTCGAGATTTGCTCCTGAGTCTCTGGAAGCATGGCCATTGAGCAGCTTGATTAGGAGCCAGAGAGGCCGTTCATGGGCGATTACTTGGGGTCTTGTTGGGGTGGAGAGGACAGGACTGGCTCTCCCCCCATCCCGCGAGGCCCAACAAATTTTGTCACTTGGGCCCAAGCCTGACTGTCCAGTGGCCTCTGGAGGATGACGGCTTCCGAGCCGCCAAGAGGGAGCTGGCGGAGTGACAACACCCTTTCTTCCCTGGGGTGGCCTGGCCACAGTAAGGTACTGTGGGGTCCGGACGCACTTCTGCCAATTGCCACTGGGTTTCGAGGTTTCTTTCTGAGTCTCTGGGATCATGGTCATTAAGCAGCTTTATCAGGAGCCAGAGAGGCCGTTCGTTGGCGATGACTTGGGGTCTCGATGGGGTGGGGTGGACAGGCCCGGCCTCCACCCCCATCCCGCAAGGCCCTGCGTGTCTCATCACTGGGGGCCCAAACCTGACTGTCCAGTGACCTCTGAAGAATGGCGGCTACTGGGCCGCCGGGGGAACAGGCCAAGGCACGAAACCTATTCCCACCTGGATTGGCCCAGCATTGGTAACCTACTGCAGGGACCAGACGTATTTCTGCAAAAAGCCCCTGGGTTTCGAGATTTGTTTCTGAGTCTCTGGGATCATGGCCATGAAACAGTTCAATCAGGAACCAGAGAGGCCATGCCTCCAATTATATAGCTGAACTGGAGGTGTTCTGTGGGTGTGTTTCCCACATATCTAACTTTTGGCCGTTTACTTTCTTGGTAAACTTTGCCCCAAGTTTTTGGGGTCTGGCCAAATGCACAGCAGCAATTTTTTTTTATTAGTGAGGTACAGTTGCAGACTTACAAATTTTTGTGCTTGGGTTTCAATTATACAATGATCAAATACCCATCTCTCCACCAGTGCCCATTTCCTACCACCACGCATCCCAGTATCCCTCCCACCCCCCACTCCTCCTATCTCATCCTGCCACCGTAGCAGGGCATTCCCTTTTGTTCTCTCTCTCTTATTGGGTGTTGTGGTTTGCAAAACACCAATGGGTGACAATAGTGTTTGTTCCATAGTCTACTTTCAGCATGCTTCTCCCATCCTGGGAGGATCCTCCCAACACCTTTATTTGGTGTTCCCTTCTCTATCTGAGCTCCCTTTTCCCCTAGCCTGTGTGCTTGGCCTCATAGAGTAAAGCCATGGAGTAAAATTAAAATGAAAGCAATCTTTTAATAGCATCAGGGCTGCAGACGTAATATAAAGGATGGTGTGTCCTTTGAGTGCAAGATGCCCAGGTCCATTCCCGGCACCATACGTTCTGTACCATCCGTCAGGAGTGACTTCCAAGACCAGAGATGGAAGTCACCTTGTACACCCCAGGTACCACCCTGTGTGATCCCAAATCCCTCCTTTCCCTCAAAGTAAAAGAAATGAATAGCACCAAATACGATTGTGAGAATTGGGGAGGCATAGAACTAGTACTGCAGGTTGGGTGCTTGCCTTGCATGCATCCAGCTTGGGTTCCTTCCCCATTACTGCGTTTGGTCCCAGGAGCCCCAGAGGGTGATCGAGAGTGATCTCTGGCTAAGCTCTAGGCACAACTAGGTGTACTCCTCCTCCCAAAAAAGATTTTGAAGTTGAAATTGCAATGAATGTAAATAATTTTGTATATAACAAACTAGCACTGATGGTCACAGCTGCTATTGGATAATTTTTATTGATTTTGGGGAGCAAAACATAACATACAATTTTTTTCCAAAGGAAGAATACCTGGGAAAATTAAGTAAGATCATTGTCTTACCTTTATCTTTTAGTTTTCCTACACTGAATATTATTTGTACAATTAAAAGACTAAAAGTCACTTGATCGCTTGATCACTTGATACCCCGTTACTCATCGATTTACTCGAGTGGTGCCAGTAACGTCTTCATTCATCCCTGTTGCGTGCTAGCGTAGCCCAGTGGCATCTGCTCCTTCTAGGAATATGCAGAGCCTTAAACCGATCATTCAGGGTCTTTTCTCTTTGTCTCTTTTATTAGTGTAACACCATGAGGTACAGTTGTAGACTTACAAGTTGTTGTGCTTGGGTTTCAGTTATCCAATGATTGAGTACCCATCCCACCATCAGTGCCCATTCTCCACCCCCACCAATCCCGGTATCCCTACCACCCCCATCGCCCATCCCACCCTGCCTCTGTGGCAGGGCAATCCCTTTTGTTCTAGCTCTCCTTTTGGGTGCTGTGGTCTGCAGAAGAGACACTGGGTGGCAATCATGTTCGGTCCATAGACTACTTTCAGCAGGCATCTCCCATCCTTGGCAGATCTTCCCAGCACCCTTTATTTGGTGCTCCCTTCTCTATCTGAGTTGCCTTTTCCCCTAGAGTGTGCAGCTGGCCGCTCAGCCATGGAGAGAACAACCTGGTATCTATCACAGCTATTCTGGGTGTTAGTCTCTTATTTTGTTACTTTATGTTACCCAGATGAATGCAATCTTTCTATGTCTGTCCCTCTCTTTCTGACTCATTTCGCTTAGCATAATATTTTCCATGTAGTACCACTTGTATGTCAATTTCATGACTTCATTTTTCTAACTGTTACATAGTACTCCATTGTGTGGATGTACCAAAGTTTCTTTAACCAGTCATCTGTTCTCAGTCACTCAGGTTTTTTCCATATTCTAGCTATTGTAAATAGTGCTGCAATGAACAAACAAGTGTAGATGTCACTTTGACTATACTTTTTAGCCTCTCTGGGGTATATTCCCAGGAGTGGTATTGTTGGGTCAAATGGGAGCTCAATTTCTAATTTTTTGAGAGTCGTCCATACTGTTTTCCAAAAGGGGTGAACCAGTTGGCATTCCCACCAGCAGTGAAGGAGGGTCCCTTTCTCGCCACATCCACGCCAACACACGTTGCTTTTGTTCTTTTGAATGTGGGCCAGTCTCTGTGGTGTGAAATGATACCTCATTGTTGTTTTGGTCTGCATCTCCCTGATGATTGATGATGTAGAGCATTTTCTCATGTGCCTTTTAGCCATTCGGATTTCTTCTTTGAGAAAGTCTCTGTTCACTTCGTTGCCCCACTTTTTGATGGGGCTGGATGTTTTCTTCTTGTGGAGTTCAACCAGTGTTGGAGTACACGAAGCTTAGGTTTATCAGATTGTACCCATTACAGTGCTCCCGAGTCACTCCCATTACTTTGTCAGTCTGTAACCACTTCTATGCTCTCTTCCCCAACCAATTTTTAAGGTCTCATCCTTCTTAGACACTGAAGCTGTACTGTAAGTTAATATCGCCTTTCTCCTCTCCTTGTCTTTTGAGCAGTTTACTTTAATGCAATGTCCTTTTGTATAGATACAGAAAGACAATTAATTAATATGCTCCGTAATTTAGGAATTGATTGGCTTTGAATGTTATTCACTCCTGGGCATCTGCCTTCTCAACTTGAGCCTCAGTTGCCCTCACTTCCTGGCGCCCCAAGGGCAGGGTCCTGACGTGGGACTGGATGGAACCAGGGCAAGCTGGTAAGTTATGTGCTACCCTGGCATTGCGATGGGCCAGGCCAAGGTGCCACGATTCTTAACTATAAGTTAAGAGTTTGATCATAGGCAAATGCTGTCATGATCCAAAAGTAACGACAAGACTAGGGCCCTGCTGCTAGGAATAGGAAAGATATCTGGCCTGAGCACTGCAGTCTGAGATCGAGATGGCCCTAGGAGAGCAATTCTATAAGCTCAAAGTATTTCTTACTGTGTCCATACGAAATGATTAATATTATGTATGCTTATATGTTGGTTGGACAAGGAGAGGAGAAACACGTCCTAGAAGCAGTTTCCTGTGTGTCCTGACTAGCTTGGATGAGACTGCTTTTTTGGAGATGTAGATTCCAAGCTCTAGCAGACTGGTCTTTGTTGTGCTAATCTAAATACTTGTAGCTTGTGAAAAGGTGAGGCCAGGATTACTGGCCTGGGGATGTAAGGAAACAATGTATGGTTTGCTGCCTCAATTTTCTTTCTGTAACTCCTTTTGATGACTTCATTATATTGCCCCCTTTAGAGGTACTATGATCTATATAAGGAAGATTTCAGGGCTCTCTGGGGGGACACGTGCATCAGAGAATCTGGGAAGATGGGGCTGAGGACAGAAGCGGAGAGAACAAAGGTGTGCACGTGCTTGAGGATTCCTGAGGCCTCCATGACATACATCTCTTCCATGTAATAAACGGCTGCTAAGACCAACCAGCCTGGTCCCCGTTTCCTTCCTTCGCCTGACCATCGCCATCGACCTTCCTGGAGTGGGGAAACAGCCTGACCGCCGGCCTTTTTATTTTTTGTGTGTTTACACAAACCAGTTCTTTGTATATCCTTGATATCAACCCCTTGTCGGATGTGTATTTGGAGAACATCCTTTCCCATTCTGTAGATTATCTTTGTATTTTGGTCACTGTTTCTTTTGAGGTGCAGAAGCTTCTTAGTTTAAGATAGTCCCATTTGTTTATCTGTTTTCACTTGCTTGGCCAGTGGCGTGGCATCTTTGAAGATACCATTAGCTTCAATGTCATGGAGGGTTTTGCCAACTTTGTCTTCAGTGTACCTTATGGATTCCAGTCTGATATTGAGGACTTTAATCCATGTTGATCTTACTTTTGCACATGGTGTTACGCAGAGATCTAAGCCCGTTTTTTTTTAAATTTTTAATTTTTATTTTATTTTTTTTGTGAAACACCATGAGGTACAGTTATAGACATATAAATTTTTGTGCTTGGGTTTCAGTTATACAATGATCAAGTACCCATCCCTCCCCTAGTGCCCATCCTCCTCCACCACCGGTCCCAGCATACCTCTCACCCCCCATCCCCCCTGTCCCACCCTGCCTCTGTGGCAGGGCATTCCCCCTTGTTCTCTCTCTCTTCTTTTGGGTACTGTGTTTTGCAAGAGAGGCATTGAGTGGCAATCATGTTTGGTCTATAGACTACTTTTAGCATGCTTCTCCCACCCTGGGAGGGTCCTCACAACACCCTTTATTTGGTGCTCTCTTCTCTATCTGAGCTTCCTTTTCACCTAGTCGGTCAGCATTTGTACCGCTTGGCTGATGTTTGGTGTTATTAGAACGAGGTCATCAGCAAAGTGGAGGTGGTGTATTTGCCGACCATCTGTCTTCACTCCCATTCCTTCCCATTCCAGTCATCGCATGATGATCTCGAGGGTGGCAGTGAAGAGTTTTGGTGAAATGGTATCACCCTGCCGAACCCCTCTATTGACATGGATGATTACTTCTTTGTAGAATGGTGAGATCCTAGTAGTAAATCCATAATAGAGCTCATGGAGGATCCTGATGTATTGAGTTTGTACGCTCTGATTGGCTAGGGCTTCAATGACCCCTTCCGTCTCAACAGAATCAAAGGCCTTCTTTAAATCAATGCACATTAGAGAGAGCGGCATCTTGAACTCCTGAGAAACCTCAATGAGCTTAGTTATCATTTGGATATGGTCAATGGTGCTGAACCCTTTTTGGAACACGGCTTGTTCACATGGTTGTCCTTCATCTAGCGTTCTGCCAATCCTATTTTGGATGACTCATGTGAACAGTTTGTAGATGACAGACAACAGACAGGTGTGGTGATGGTTGCCAATGTCGTGGATGTCTCCCTTCTTGTATAGTAGTACAGTCTTGCTGGTTTTCCATTGGGATGGAGCCTTGCATTCAGATAGGTAGTGTGTGAAGAGCCGAGCCAGTGTATTGATGAATACTGATGCAGATGCTCAGGTCTGACCTTGTCTGGGTCAGGTGCTCTTTGTTTCTTTACCAAAGTGATGGTGTGTTGAATATCGGAACGGAGAACATTGGGAACGAGATATCTATCGTGTGGAATTTGGGATGTGGGCAAGTGGGCGTGGCTATTAAAGACATCTGAGTCGAAGTCATGAATAATCTTTTCCATTGCCCTTGTGGAAGATGTGATAGATCCATCATGATGTCGGAGGGCAGTCATCTTGGTCTTGTAGTTGGTGAAAGACAGGCGGGCATTATAAATGCTGTTCCCGGCTTCTGCCGCATCTACCAGCACCGCTGCTCTCTTTGAGGTCTTTGAGGTCATCCTTGATCGCTTCTCTACACTGTTTTGCCAGGTCGGACGTTCTTTTTTGGTTGCCCGAGGCATGTGCCAAGGCACGTTGGCGAATAAGTTCAAGAGTGTTCGAAGAATGGCGTTCTTTTTTTTATTATCTCTCTCTTGACATTCCTCGCACAATCATAGAGATGCTGAATCATTGGATCGTATTCCTCATCAATGGTGTCAATGATGGCATCTTCCCATGTTGCCACAACAGAGCCAATGAGCTCCCATTTGGTGGTTGTTCTGGGAGTTCTCTTCTTAAACTTTGCATTCTTTTCTCCCCGTTCTGTGAGGTAGAATTTTACACGAAGGAGACGGTGGTCCGATCCCATTTGGAATTTTGCGACAACAGCACATCGGTTAGGCAAAACTGAAGATTGAATATGATGTGGTCAATTTTGCTGTGGAACCGTCCACCAGGAGACTCCCATGTCCAACATTTAGATTCAGCCTTTTGAAACTGTAAGTTACCATGGATGGTCTTGGTTGACGTGATGAACTCAGACAGTCTGTCACCCTGTTCATTCCATTCTAGGCCATGAGTCCCGAAGTGGAGTTCGTCGGCTGATCTTCTTGGTCCTATCTTGGCATTAAAATCACCGACAGTGATCTTGTAGAAGGTGTGTGTCTCCATGCAGGCTTGGAGATCTCAGCCCCGGGTCCCACACACCTGAATTGCTCTGCCCGTTCCTTTATGTGTGAGGCTCATCCAAGCGTGTGGAGAGTGGTCTCAGCATGACTTTGGCCTGGTGCCGGAGCTCTTCTGCTGTTGGCCCTGGTGAGGACAGTCAGGCAAGGGGTAGGAGACTCTGCCTTGTTCTCTCCCGGGAGCTTGGTGTGATAATCAAGTGATTATCAGTGATTCATTAAAAAGTAAAAAAATTTAAAAAACATATTAAAAAAGGAAAAATTTAAAACATTAAAACTGAAATTAAATTTAAGAAAAGAAAAGAAAATGGGAGTTGGTGGGGGGACGGGGGGCCGGGGCTCTGGGGGAAGAGCAGAGAGTGTTTAGTGCGCAATAACTTATTCCCTACCACCCTCATTTTTAAAAATTATTATTATTATTATTATTATTGCTTTTTGGGTCACACCCAGTGATGTGACTCCTGGTGGGGCTCAGAGGAACACAGGGGATCCTGGGAATCGAACCTGGCTGGCCAATTTCAAGGTAAACGCCCTGCCCGCTGTCTTATCGCTCCAACCCCCAATTTTTTTTTATTTGATAAAGTGGGAATCGAAACTGGGTCAGCTGAGTGCAAGGCAAACGCCCTACCCACGGTGTTATGTTCCAGACCCTATTCTCATTTTTAAAGGGAAATAGAATCCAGAAAGGTTGAGCATGCAGGGCCTTGCACACACCCAATCTGGGTTCGATCTCCAAACGATGTAGGCCCCTCTGAATACCGCTGGCTGTGGCCCCCAAATCAAGGGCGGGGGAGAAATCTTCCCTTTCAGTCATACTTAGCACACCTGATAGCAGTGAGGAGAACCAGCTGCCGGGGATAAGGACACTGGCCAGGAAGAGGCCGCTGGCCCAAGGTCAGTGTGGCCACAGTAGGGCTGAATCTGCACTGCATGCAGTTCCCTGAGGCCCAGCCCGAGGTTGGGTCTTTCCCCTGGTTTCAGTCCATTTCTTGGGGGACTAAGGCTTAGTTTGGGCCTCAGCAGACACTGACCAGGGGCTGTGGGGGTTCGTCTGGTGGTGTTGGGTCTGCCTGAAGCTCTGTCCCCTCCTGTCTCCCGGTCCACAGAGCACCTACTGTGCCACCATGGTCCAGCCCTGTGAAGCCCTCGGCCGTTCTGTCCAGGTGGTGAACTTAGATCTCGCAGCAGAGCATTTCAACTAAAATGTGATGGCTGGTGAGTCCCGGGAGCAGCCTTCCCTCTCCTTGGGGGCCCTGAGGCAGTGAGTGCTGCCCACTGCTTCTGGGGAGGCACAGAAGCTGAAAACTTTGTTCAGACTGATCCCCGCTTTCAGGGTAGACAGCAGAAGATAGAACATCATGTGTTAGCATCCACTTATTGATGTGCTTGTGACAGTTCCCTTTGTTTCTCTTAATAAAAAGTGAGATGTCACAGGCCTCAATTTGAATTCTTAGGTCAGAGGGGATTGAACTCAAGTTGGCTGCATGCAAGCAAGGCAAGCACCTTAACTCTATCTGGCCCTTGTTTTTCTTGATGCTCAGGAGTGAGTCCTGGCTCTGCACTCAGGAATAACCTTTGGTGGCGCTTGGGGAGACCATATGCATGCCGGGGATTGAACCCTCATCGACAGTGTGCAAGGCGAACGCTCTATCCACTGTACTATCCCTCCTTGCCCTGTCCCTTGCTTCACCTCTTTTATTTTATTTTATTTTATTTTGCTTTTTGGGTCACACTCAGCAATGCACAGGGGTTACTCCTGGTTCATGCACTGAGGAATTACTCCTGGCTGTGCTCAGGGAACCATATGGGATGCTGGGAATTGAACCCGGGTTGGGCCGCGTGCAAGGCAAACACCCTACCCGCTGTGCTATCGCTCCAGCCCCACTTCACTTGTTTTAGAACAGATATTTTATATGCACAGTATTCAGAATGCAAAAGGTACATGAGAGTGTGCAGGAAAAAGTCATTCCCAACTCTTGCTTCCTCTGAGTCTGAGAATATTTCCTAAGTCTGTAGTGTTATTCCTTAACATCTTGGCACAAAATTAAGTGTGGAGGCCAGGAAGATAGTAGAGGGTTTAAAGGTAAAGGTAAAAGGTAAAGGTAAAGGCCCTCCCGTTGATCGTCGATTTGCTCGAGCGGGCCCAGTAACGTCTCCATTGGAGACTTTGTTGTTACTGTGTCTGGCATATCGAATACTCTCGGTAGCTTGCCGGGCTCTCCGAGAGGGGCGGAGGAATCGAACTCGGGTCGGCCATGTTGGCTGCGTGCAAGCAAACGCCTTACCCGTAGAGGGTTTAGGAGCAAATAATTGGCACACACAGGATGCTGTTTTAATGCCCAGCACTGCAGGGCCCCCTGAGCACTGTTGGGTACCGAAGTCCTGTAGCCCCTAAGACCCTCCAGGTGATCATCTCATTTTTGGGCGCTGGCGTTTGGTCTCTGGCCCCTGGGCCTCCTGAACTCTGCCTGGGAGGCCAAAGGGGGAGAAAAAAAAATCAGAGGCCAAGGAGCTAACTTAGAGGGATGTAGAGCAAGTTTCGGGATGCCCCTGACCACCAGCTGTGGTTGCAAAACCAAAGGAAGAAAGAGGTCAAAATACAGAACAAGAATTGAAGCATTTGGTTTAACTGTTGGGGGTCGCTACTGGCTCTGCTCCTGCAGGGCTTACGTGGGGGTGGAATTTGAACTGGGCCTAAATCCTTCTTGTCTCTTTGGCCTTTTGTTTTGTTTTGGGGCCGCATCTGGTGGTGCTCAGAGTTTGCTGCTGATACTGCTGTCACTCCAGGGTGTGTGCCCTGCCCTTATCATTTATAAGTACAACTACTAGCCTTCTAAGAGTACTGTCCCTTGTGTTTCTGGTTTAAGTCTACCTGGGAGACTGTAATGCATCATTACTTGAGAGTGGGATTCCCTTGACTACTATTATTTATTTAGTTGTTGTTTTTTTTTTCTTTTCTTGATGGGTGGGGTGGGGTTTGGGCCACACCCAGCTGTGTTCTGCACTTCTGGCTCTCTGCTCCGGGATCACTCCTGGTGAAGCTGAGGAACTATATGAGGTGCCAAGGATTGAACGTGGGTTGTCCACATGCAAGGCAAGCGCCTTACCCACTGTTCTATTCCTCTGGCCCCTGTTTAGGTCTTTTGTTTTTTCTTTCTAACCCCTGTTCAGTTTCTCTGGATACTGTCACAGTAGTAATTACTAATGAATGTAAATATTTTGGAATGGGCACTCATTTCCTGTTTATTCTTTGCAGACATCCGGGAACTGATCGAGGTGGATGATGTGATGGAGGACGGCTCCCTGCGCTTCGGTCCCAATGGAGGACTGGTGTTTTGCATGGAGTGCTTTGCCAATAACTTTGAGTGGCTGGAGAACTGCCTTGGCCATGTCGAGGATGACTACATCCTTTTTGACTGTCCAGGTAGCTCAGTAATTAGATTGTCACCTTCCCTGTGTTGTCCAGTTCTGTCCTTGGTGGGAGAAAGTGAAATTAGCATCTCATTTACTTTTACCCCAGATTCTTGGACAGTGAACTGTCATCCCATGAGGGGCTGTGGAACATCTGTTTGTTTTCTTCTGTTTGGGGGCCACATCCAGAGGTGCTAGAGGCTGGGGCTCTTCCTAACTGTTATCAGGAGGTAGCTCCCAGCCCTTCTGGGGGACCAAAGCATGCTGGGAACTGAACTCAGGCTTTCTGCATGCAGAACATATGCTCAGTCTGTTGTTTCTTGGGTACCAGGTCATGCAGCTTTTTTTTTTTTTTTTTGCTTTACGGGTCACACCTGGTGATACTCAGGAATTACTCCTGACTTTGCACTCAGGAATCACTCCTGGCAGTGCTCAGGGGACCATATGGGATGCTGGGAATCGAACCCGGGTCGGCCGTGTGCAACGCAAACGCCCTACCTGCTGTGCTATCACTCCAGCTTCGGTTATGCAGCTCTTGAAAGGTTTGCTTTAGAGCCAGAGAGACAGAAGGATGGGTAGGATGCTGCGGCAGACACAGGTTCAGTCCTTGGCACCATATATGGGTCAATGAATACTAGTAGGTATTGGCCAAAACCAAGATTTTTTGTTTGTTTGTTTTTTAGGGCCATAGTACAGCAGCTAAAGCCCTTGCCTTACTTTCTGCCAGCCCAAGTTTGGATCCCTGGTACCAGATAGGATCCCCCAAGCACTGCCAGGAGTTATTTTTAGTACAGAGTCAGGAATCCTCCCAGAATCCCAGTGGGTTTGGTCCAAAGTTCCTCCCCTCAAAGTAAGAGAATAAAAATTTGTTTTAAAATCTGTCATTGTTGGGGCTGGATCATTGCGATAGCACAGCGGGTGGGGCGTTTGCCTTGCACGTGCCCAACCCAGGTTCGAATCCCAGCATCCCATATGGTCCCCTGAGCACCACCAGGAGTGGTTCCTGAGTGCAGAGCCAGGAATAAACCCTGAGCATCTCTGGGTGTGACCCAAAATGCAAAAATAATAAATAAATAAATAAATAAATAAATGAAATCCCTGTGACTGTCCTCTAGTTGTTCATTGATTTGCTTGAGCAGGCCCAGTAACTTCTCCATCCTGAGACTTGTTACTGTGTTTTTCATATTGAATACGTCGCAGGTAGCTTGACAGGCTTTGCCATGTGGGCAATATACTCTCGGTAGCTTGCTGGGCTATCCGAGAGGGGCAGAGGAGTTGAACCCGGTTTGCTGGGCCGGCTGTGAGCATGGCAAATGCCCTTACCGCTGTGCTATCACTGCAGCCCTTTTTAAAATCATTTTTAATAATTTTCGTGCAACCAGCCAACATGGCCGACTGGAGTTTGATTCCTCCACCCCTCTTGGAGAGCCCGGCAGGCTACCGAAGAGTATCTCACCTGCACAGCAGAGCCTGGCAAGCTCCCTTTGACATATTCAATATGTCAAATACAGTAACAATTGTTACAATGGAGATTTTAATGGGCCTGCTCGAGCAAATCGATGAACAACAGGAGAACAGTGATGATGATGACAGTATATTTTCTTTGTATGCCCCTTTTACGTACATGTGCACCCAGAGTTGCTAAAAAATTTGGGGGGGGGCAGGGGAGCAGGTGTGATAGAACAATGGGTTGGGCGTTTGCCTTGCATGCGGCTGACCAGGAACCCCAGCATCCCATATGGTCCCCCGAGCACTGCCAGGAGTAATTCCTGAGTGCAGTGCCAGGAGTAACCCCTGCGCATCACCAGGTGTGACCCAAAATGAAAAAAAAAAATATTGGGGGAGCCAGAGAGATACTACAGTGGGTAGGGCACTTGCCTTGAACACAGCTAAGGTGATCCCTGCTACCCTATATGGTTACTGGAGTCTGTCAACAGTCATCCCTGAGCACAGAATCAGGAATAAGCCCTGAGCACTATCAGGTTGTCCCCCCCCCAAAAAAAAAACAAAATTGAATATAGTATAGGACCTAGAGATATAGTGTGCTGGGGACATGCTTTACATGTAGTGGGCCTTGCATGTAGTAGGTTTTGCATGTAGTAGGCCTTGCATGTAGGACTCTGAGTAGCTTCGAGACCTCCCAGCAGTTTCGGAGAGACCCTCAAGCATCCCCACGTGTGGCTTAAAACAAGCAAAATTGAATATATTACTTGTAGGGATTGACTTCCTTTAAAAAAGTTTTGGGGGGACCATGGGTGCCGTACCTGATGATACTCAGGGGTTACTCCTAGGTCCTGTGCTCAGGAATTACTCCTGGCTGTGCTCAAGGGACCCTATGGGATTGAACCCAGGTTGGCTGTGTGCAAGGCAAGTTCCCACCTTCTATACTATCTCTCAAGCCCCCAAAGACAGTTTATGGGGAAAGTTTTTTCCCATAATTGAGGGTTGAATGTATTTTATGTTTATAATAAGCTTGTGTTCTTGTCGGTCAGATCGAGTTGTACACAAACCTGCCCGTGATGAAACAGCTGGTTCAGCAGCTGGAACAGTGGGAGTTCCGAGTCTGTGGAGTGTTTCTTGTTGATTCTCAATTCATGGTGGAGTCGTTCAAGGTTTGAAACTATACCTGTCCTTGATTTTTCAGTCTCCGGCACAAGCAGAGTACAAATACCTTTAGTCATAATAGTTTAATTGTTAACAGTTCCTGAACTATACCCAGGAGTGACTTTAAACTTATGTTTGTTAAATTAATATACCAGACAAGATGAGATCGGGCACGTTCAGGGTGGTATGGCCATAGGCTGGAGCGACAGCACAGCGGTAGGGCATTTCCCTTGTGCACATCCAGCCTGCCCGAGCCAGGTTCCATTCCTCCGCCCCTCCAGCGGAAATTAACTAACGCCATATGTGGGCTGGTAAGACTTTGTATTTTTACAATTTTTGGTGGTTGGGGGTGCGGGCCTCCTGTGCTGGGGGGCCTAGGGGGCACTCTGATTATTGGCCCACCAGGCTAGTAGTGGTCAGTGCTAGGGCCCAGAGGGCCGTACCAGCAGTATTGGTTCCTTCCTGGCTGTACCCAGCAATGCTTAGGATGCCATCTGGTGCCAAGAATCAAGCGCTGTGCTAATCCCTGGGCTGATGAGTTTTGCAAGTGTTTGGGGTTGTTGTGGGTTGTTTTTAAGGTTTGGGGGCCACACCCGTTGGTGCTCAGGGGCTGTTTCTCCCTTGTGCCTGGTGGACCATATGTGGTGCTGGGTGTTCAAACTGAGGTGTGCGGGGTGTAGGCCATTTGTAACCCCTGTCGTAGCTCTTCATCCCCTCCCGCGAACCCCCCTAGACCCATATTTTTCTTAATTGTATTGTCACATGCTTACACACCCCCAGGCAGTGGCCACCATATGGACGGCACAGACCAGTACATATCTTTTTAGGGGAGCAGCATGTTGAGAGCAGTGGGCTGTCTGCTTCGAAGTTAGTATAGACGTACGGAGAGAGCTCAGTGGGCAGCACCACAGACTTTGCACACAAGGGGCCCAGGGTTCATCTCTGGCACCATATGGTCGCCACCAACGTTGTCTGGATGTGGCCTCCCCTCACCTCTGAAAAAAGTTGTCATTGGTTGTAGCAGAGAGGGCAGGAGGCCACACTGAGCAGTGGTCAGAGTTTATTCTTGGCTGTGCCTCCAGAAATCATTCCTGGTGGGCTCAGGGAGCATACGGGATGTGGGGGATCGAACCTGGGTGCATCCCTTGCCTACGTGTAAGGCAAGCGCCCACTTCGGTGTACTAGCTCTTTCGTTCCACAGCAGAGAAATTCTGCAATGTCTTTTTTTCCTGGCCACTTGGCACATCAGAATTGCGTGTACCCTTTTGAAATTTTCAGTGGTGCTTGAATGCAGATAAATTACTTTAAAAGAAGTCTCAGTTTCTGGTCGGGCAGGAGTGATAGCACAGCAGGTAGGGCGTTTGCGTTGCATGGGTCCGAGCCGGGTTTGATTCCTAGCATCCCATAAGTCCCCTGAGAACCACCAGGAGTTATTCCTGAGTACATGAACCAGGAGTAACCCCTGTGCATCACCAGTTATAACCCAAAAATTAAAAAAAAAGTCTTTTGTTAAGTAATGTTGTAATGTTACTAGTGTTCCAATAGGTCAGAGGTCATAAAAAAATTAATGCTGATTTGCTGTTGTTCTGTCTGCTCCTCCCTGTACAGGCATAGATGGTATTTTTAATTAGACTACCAATGTTCACACTCAAGCGTCAGTTGAATGACCTTTCTGAAATC
Organism: Sorex fumeus; assembly: GCF_029834395.1. NCBI lineage: Eukaryota > Metazoa > Chordata > Mammalia > Eulipotyphla > Soricidae > Sorex > Sorex fumeus. The sequence goes on along the minus strand of NW_026606212.1, from coordinate 1,786,221 downwards.
TCTAATTTGTAGATTGATGACTACAGCATGGTCCAATTTTTGCCTTAGGATCAGTCAGATGAAGAAAGCATGAACATTGTATTACAGCATATTGATTTTGCCATTCAGTACGGAGAAGACTTGGAATTCAAAGAACCCAAGGTAATTTCTGACGATTTAGATTTGCCGAGGGCTGGAGCGATAGCACAGCGGGTAGGGCGTTCGCCTTACACGCGGCCAACATGGCCGACCAGAGTTCCATTTCTCCGCCCATCCAGGAGAGCCCGGCAAGCAACCGAGAGTATTCGATATGCCAGACACAGTAACAACAACGTCTCCAATGGAGACGTTACTGGGCCCGCTCGAGCAAATCGACGATCAACGGGAGGGCCTTTACCTTTTACCTTTTAGATTTGCCAGGGCCAGAGAACGGCGCAGAGGGAAAGACCATTCTCTGCCTCCCCTGGGCTGATGCTGGGTCAGTTCCCCATTTCATGTCTGGTCCCTGAGCACAGAGCCAGGATTGCCCTGAACACCTCTGCCCTCCTGTTTGATTTAAGCAGCTCCTTAAGTTAAAGTCTCGTGGGCAGCAAGAACCTGGCCCGTTCTGGCTGATCTCTGGGTGTGGCTCAAGAACTCAAAACCAAAAAAAACAAAGAGTAACCAAAACCCTGGTTGCGCATTTGCTGCCTTTTATGCTCCAGAACCTGATGGTGCTTTGTGCCCCCTGTTCAGGGTGGTGCCCCACCCCCTGTGTTGTCTCGTTTGCCCCAATTTTGTTCATGAATATCTATTAGCACTACTACTGAGGATTATAGAGCATTGCCTGAACAGTAGGTAAATACACACTGGGTCTGCAGAGAAATCAATGTATTTTCTATTTTGTGTTTTATTTATATCAGGAACATGAAGATGAATCGTCTTCTATGTTAGATGAATATTTTCAAGAATGCCAGAACAAATGAGAAGTTTGTTACAATGCAACTGGATGCGGGGCTGGAGTGATAGCACAGTAGGTAGGGTGTTTGCCTTGCACGCAGCAGACCTGGGTTCGATTCCCAACATCCCATATGGTCCACCAAGCGCCGCCAGGAGCAATTCCTGAGTGAAGAGGCAGGAGTAACACCTGTGCTCTCCGGGTGTGACCCCAAAACCAAAAAAAGAAAAAGAAAAAAATGCAACTGGATGCTTGTGAAGAGTAGCAATCACAATTTATTTAAATGAAAATATAACAGAGAAAGTAAAAAACAAAGAATAAAAATCATAAAATATACCGAGGCAAGATACTCATTGGTGGGAGGGTCTCCAGAGAGAGACACTGATGTGAGACCCTGGGCTTCTTCCAGTTGTAACCATGCTAGGTCCTCTGGGAACTGGTCCAATGTTGCCACAGCGGGTGGCCGTGCAGCTGGTACTGGAGAGATCATTGACGGCGCTGTCCTTCGACACGGAGCCAAGTATGCTTTCAGAGCTGGAGCTAAAGAATCAATAAGAGAAAAGGTCACCCAGATGGCTCCTTCCATGGATTCTCCAAAGGTGACCCCAACAGGGAGCCCAGCAGGAAGCGGAGACCATGGGCCCACCTCACGGGGATTTCCTGTGGAGGCCTCCCCGCAATGGGCTCTCCGGCCTGTGACTCTCCTTTCCCACACTAGCCCCCAGGACACCTCTAGGTGGGCCTTTTCCCATTCCCCATTTACTTGTGCATATACACACACCCCTTGGTTCTTACCCGTTTTCTTCTGGTGCTCTGAGTCTCGTTCTCTGCCATATGTGTAAGGCCAAGGCACTGAACGCGGTGCTCTTTGGGGAGTTGACAATCCTTGGCCAATCTCAACTTTCTGCTTAGATGGTGTCTGGCTGTGCTTGGTGCTGGCTGATTCCAGACTTTCTTCAGAGGAACTGGACCCAGAGGATATGTAGAAGATCTTCTTTCTCTCCTGTGGGCTGCTCTGCGGAGGGAGCGTCTCTCTCTCCTGTGGGCTGCTCTGCTGAGGGAGAACCACAAAGGCTCAGCTCCAGAAGCGCTGCTTCCCCCCCATCCCCCCCTTCTGAGTTCCTCCCTGCTGTTTGACCTGCATCTACACAGGCCTCCCATAGGAATGAGATTGAAACAATCAAGTTTAGAAAAGTCTTGGCCCAAGAGCACCTCCTAGTGCCAACTCAGTGAGCAGTGACCTGGCTTTGGGGGCTAGATTTGATGACTCACCTGGTAGGAGAGGCTGCCCTCAAGATGATCTCACAACACACACACAGACACACGTACATACACAAATACACATACTCACACACACACACCATCTCCAGTACACACTCAAATTTACTCTCTCCGATAAACACGTTCACACACGGGTGTGCACACTCTTCCACATACACAGCTTCTGCGCCATCACACTCAGGGAGGTGATGAAGACTGATCACGGTCAGCAGTGCTTGGGGTGCCCGGGCTAGTTCCTGCTGACCTGAACTAGCGGCTGTCTTCGTGAAGAATTCCGGGGAGTTCTCCAGTGAGTCCTCACCCAGTTTCTGAATCTTTTCAGTGTCCTACACTTGGGGGTTTTACAACCACGATTTCTTGGTAAGCAGCAAAACATGTTTGCTGTCTATGTGTTTCCGCAGTGAACCAAGTAATGAGTATGGGGCAGTTGGGGCGGCTGCAGAATGTCTGGTTGCATCACAAAGAGAGGTCGGTGATGTCATCGGGCGCATCACAGCGAGGACAGGTCAGCTGTGGCCCTGCAGCAGGGCTTGCTCTCTGTGCAGCCCCCTCTGGGCTGCTGCTGCTCTCCCTGTTCCCACAAGTCCTGTCCATGTGGTGAACTCAAGGCCCTGGGGAGAGCAGGGAGCAGCCACTTGAAAGAATGTGCTGCTAAAATGTTATTTTCCTTTTTTTAAAAAACGTGAGTGGACTGCTATTTATTCGGCCACTGATTAGCTGATTGAATTGGGCATGAACTCCTCCTTACACTTTTTTTTTCATTTTTTTGTCATTGTCTTTATTGAATCACCGTGAGAGCAGTTACAAAGCTTTCGGGTCTAAGTCTCAGTCATGCAATGAAACACCGGTACCTTCACTAGTGCCCACTCTCCACTACCAAAATCCCCAATATACCCCATTCCCACACCCTCCCTATACCTGTGGGGCAGATGATTTACACATTACTCTCTCTCTACTTTGATCACATTACTCTCTCTCTCTACTTTGATCACTTTGACCCAGCAATACCACTCCTGGGAATATATCCCAGAGAGGCAAAAATGTACAGTCGAAGTGACATCTGCACTTGTTTGTTCATTGCAGCACTCTTTACAATAGCCAGAAACTGGAAGAAACCTGAATGCCCAAGAACAGATGACTGGTTAAAGAAACTTTGGTACATCTACACAATGGAGTACTATGTAGCTGTTAGAAAAGATGAAGTCATGAAATTTACATACAAGTGGTACAATATGGAAAGTATCATGCTAAGCGAAATGAGTCAGAAAGAGAGGGATAGACATAGAAAGATTGCATTTATCTGGGGGATATAAAGTAACAAAATATGAGATTAATACCCAAGAATAGCTGAGATCAGCACCAGGAGGATAGAGGCCAGCCAGGTATTCTAGAGGAAAGGGCAGTTCAGATAGAGAAGGGAGCACCAAATAAAGGGTGTTTGGAGGATCCTCCCAGGAGGGGAGATGCATGTCGAAAGTAGACTATGGACTGAACATGTTTGCCACTCAATGCCTCTTTTGCAGACCACAACAGCCAAAAGGAGAGAGAGAACACAGGGGATTGCCCTGCCACAGAGGCGGGGGGGATGGGGGCATGAGGGTGGGGGGGTTATTATCCATGGTGGTGGAAAATGGGCACTGGTGAAGGGATGGGTATCTGATCATTGTATAATCGAAACCCAAGCACAAAAAATTGTAAATCTACAACTGTACCTCATGGTGTTTCACTAATAAAAAAAAAAGATAGTAAAAAATTAAAAAAAAATTTAAATGGAAAAATTAAAAAAATTAAATATTTTAAAAATGAAATTAAATTTAAGAAAAAAATAAGAAAATGGGAGTTTGTGGGGGCTGGGCGGCCAGGGCTCTGGGGGAAGAGCAGAGAGTGTTTATTGCGAAATAACTTATTTGTTACCACCCTCATTTGTTAAAATTATTATTAGTATTATTATTATTTCTTTTTGCTTTTTGGGTCACACCCAGTGATGCCTAGGGGTTCCTCCTGGCTCTGCACTCAGGAATTACTACTGGTGGTGTTTAGAGGACCAATGGGGATGCTGTGAATCGAACCTTGCCGGCCACTTGCAAGGCAAATGCCCTGCCAGCTGTCATATCGCTCTAACCCCCAAATTTTTTTATTTTATAAAGTGTTTTACAATATTTGATTACATTCAATATTCAGACTCCAATCACACCACCAGTACACCTTCTCATCACCATATTTTGGATAGTTCCATCCCGAACCTTAATCCCTGTCCCAAAGCAGAACTCAAAGAATCTATTCTCTTGTATTGCTTGATATGAAAAACTGCCAGGGCGCTGAAGTGATAGCACAGTGGGTAGGACGTTTGCCTTGCACGCGGTGAAACTGGGTTCGATTCCAAGCATCCTATATGGTCCCCTGAGCACCATTAGCCAGGGATAATTCCTGAGTGCAGAGCCAGGGGAAATTCCTGTGCATCGGCAGGTGTTACCCAAAAACAAACAACAACAACAAAAAATCTCTGAAAATCCTATAAAAAAAGTATCCTTAGAGGAAAGAGTGTGTGTTCTACCCAGGGGCCATTGAGCCCTTCTATAAGTGATCCCTAACATGTTGTAAAAGGTTGAACCTTGTGTATATATAAATATACATATATGTATATATATATACATATATAAAGTATATATGTGTGTGTATGTAAAAATATATATATATATTTCCCTCTAAGATTGGTTGCCTGCTACTTTGAATCCTGTCAAATGGGGTACAGTATTTTTGGAGTATGAGCTCCCGCATTTTTTTGCTTTTGGGATCACATCCAGTGGTGCTCAGGGCTGACTCCTGGCTCTGTGCTCAGGGATTACTCCTGGCAGGCTTCCAGGATGGTCCAGGGATTGAAAGAGAGACAGCCTTGTGCGAGGGGAGTGTCCTGCTCTCTGGACTCTCCGTGTCCCCACACCAGGGCCCCTTTAGTTCCACAGCCTTTGTTTTTGGATCATACCTGGCACTACACAGGGGATACTCCTGGCTTTGCACTAAGGAATCACTCCTGGCGGTGCTTGGGGACCATATGGGATGCTTGGAATCGAACCCGGGTCAGCTGAGTGCAAGGCAAACTCCCTGGCCGCTGTGCTACGCTCCAGACCCTATTCTCATTTGCAAAGAGAAATTGAATCCAGAAAGGTTGAGCATGCAGGGCCTTGCACACACCCAATCTGGCTTTGATCTCCAAACGATGTAGACCCCTCTAAATACCGCTGGCTGTGGCCCCAAAATCAAGGGCGGGGGAGAAATCTTCCCTTTCAGTCATACTTAGCACACCTGATAGCAGTGAGGAGACCATCTCCCAGGGATAAGGACACTGGCCGGGAAGAGGCCGCTGGCCCGAGGTCAGTGTGGACAAGGTAGGGCTGGATCTGCACTGCATGGTGTTCTGCCCAGTCCCGGGGATTAAGGCTTAGTTTGGGCCTCAGCAGACACTGACCAGGGGCTGTGGGGGTTTGTCTGGTGGTGTTGGGTCTGCCTGAAGCTCTGTCCCCTCCTGCCTCCCGGTCCACAGAGCACCTACTGTGCCACCATGGTCCAGCTCTGTGAAGCCCTCGGCCGTTCTGTCCAGGTGGTGAACTTAGACCCCGCGGCAGAGCATTTCAACTATGATGTGATGGCTGGTGAGTCCAGGGCGCAGCCTTCCCTCTCCTTGGGGACCCTAAGGGAGTGAGTGCTGCCCCCTGCTTCTGGGGAGGCACAGAAGCTGAAAACTTCGTTCAGACTGATCCCTTGACTACTGCAATTTATTTGTTTTATTTTTTTTCTTTTATTGATGGGTGGGGTGGGGTTTGGGCCACACTCAGCTATGTTCAGTACTTCTGGACCTGTGCTCAGGAATCACTCCTGGTCAGGCTGAGCAACTATTTAAGGTGCCAAGGATTGAACCTGGGTTGTCCACAGGCAAGACAAGGGCAGTACCCGCTGTTCTATTCCTCAGGCCCCTGTTTGGTGTCTTTTTGTTTTTGTTTCTTGTTTTTTCTTTCTAGCCCCTGTTCAGTTTTTTTGGATACTGTCACAGTTGTAATAATTACTAGTGAATATAAATATTTTGGAATGGGCACTTATTTCCTGTTTATTCTTTGCAGACATCCGGGAACTGATCGATGTGGATGATGTGATGGAGAAAGGCTCCCTGTGCTTCGGTCCCAATGGAGGACTGGTGTTTTGCATGGAGTATTTTGCCAATAACTTTGAGTGGCTGGAGAACTGCCTTGGCCATGTCGAGGATGAGTGCATCCTTTTTGACTGTCCAGGTAGCTCAGTAATTAGATTGTCACCTTCCCTGGGTTGTGCAGTTCTGTCCTTGGTGGGATAAAGTGAAATTAGCATCTCATTTACTTTTATACCAGATTCTTGGACAGTGGACTGTCATACCATGAGGGGCCGTGGAGCATCTGTTCGTTTTCTTCTCTTTGGGGGCCACATCCAGACGTGTTCGGGGCTGAGGCTGTTCCTAACTCCATTATCAGGAGGTTGCTCCCAGCCCTGCTTGGGGGACCAAAGCATGCTGGGAACTGAGCCCAGGCTTTCTGCATGCAGAGCATATGCTCAGCCTGTTGTTTCTTGGGCGCCAGGTCATGCAGCTTTATTATTATTATTATTATTATTATTATTGTTATTTTGATTTACGGGTCTCACCTGACGATGCTCGGGAGTTACTCCTTGCTTTGCACTCAGGAATCACTCCTGGCAGTGCTCAGGGGACCATATGGGATGCTGGGAATCGAACCCGGGTCGGCTGCGTGTAAGGCAGAGGCCCTACCTGCTGTGCTATCACTTCAGCTCTGGTCATGCAGCTCTTGAAAGGTTTGCTTTAGAGCTAGAGAAACAGAAGGATGGGTAGGATGCTGCGGCAGACACAGGTTCAGTCCTTGGCACCATATATGGTTCCATGAGTACTAGTGGGTATGGGCCAAAACCAAGGTTTTTTTTTTTTTTTTTTTTTTAGGGCCATAGTACAGCAGCTAAAGCCCTTGCCTTACTTTTTGCTATTCCAGGTTTGGATCCCTGGTACCATATAGGATCCCCCAAGCACTGCCAGGAGTTGTCTTTTAGTACAGACTCAGGAATCCTCCCAGAATACCAGTGGGTGTGGCCCAAACCTCCGCCCCTCAAAATAAGAGAATAAAAATTTGTTTTAAAATCTGTCATTGTCGGGGCTCGAGCGATGTGATAGCACAACGGGTAGGGCATTTGCCTTGCATGCGGCCAACCCAATTCAAATCCCAGCATCGCTTATGGTCCCCTGAGCACCGCTAGGAGTGGTTCCTGAGTGCAGAGCCAGGAGTAACCCCTGAGCATCTCTGGGTATGACCCAAAAAGCAAAGTTTACGGTAACAAAGTAATAATAATAATAAATAAATAAATAAATTATATCCCTGTGACTGTCCTCCCGTTGTTCATTGATTTGCTTGAGCAGGGCAGTAACTTCTCCATCCTGAGACTTGTTACTGTGTTTTTCATATCGAATATGTCGCAGGTAGCTTGACATGATTTGCCATGTGTGTAAGGTACTCTTGGTAGCTTTTGTGCTCTCCAAGAGGGGCAGAGGAGTTGAACCCGGTTTGGCCGGGTTGACTGCGTGCATGGCAAATGCCCTACATCTGTGCTATCACTCCAGCCCGTTTTAAAATCATTTTTAATAATTTTAGTGCAACCGGCCAACATGGCCGACTCGAGTTCAATTCTTGCGCCCCTCTTGGAGAGCCCGGCAGGCTACCGAAGAGTATCTCGCCTGCACAGCAGAGCCTGGCAAGCTCCTCGTGACATATTCAATATGCCAAATACAGTAACAATTGTCACAATGGAGATGTTACTGGGCCTGCTCGAGCAAATCGATGAACAACAGGAGGACGTGATGATGATGATGACAGTATATTTTCTTTGTATGCCCCTTTTACGTACATGTGCACCCAGAGTTGCTTAAAAAATTCCTGGGTGGGCCAGGGGAGCTGGTGTGATAGTACAATGGGTTGGGCATGTTTGCCTTGCATTGACCGTGCTGACCCGGAACCCCAGCACCCATATGGTCCCCCGAGCATTGCCAGGAGTAATTCGTGAGTGCAGAGCCAGGGGTAACCCCTGCGCATCACCAGGTGTGACCCCAAATGAAAAAGAAAATATTGGAGTAGCCAGAGAGATACGACTATGGGTAGGGCACTTGCCTTGCACACGACTAAGGTGATCCCTGTTACCCTATATGGTTCCTGGAGCCTGCCAAGAGTCATCCCTGAGCACAGAATCAGGAATAAGCCCTGAGCACTATCAGGTAGTCCCCCAAACAAAAAACAAACTAAAATTGAATATAGTATAGGGCTAGAGAGATAGTGGGCTGGGGACATGCTTTACATGTACTGGGCCTTGCATGTAGGACTCTGAGTAGCCTCGAGCCCTCCCAGCAGTTTCGGAGAGACCCTCAAGCATCCCCACCTGCGGCTTAAAACAAGCAAAATTGGATATATTACTTGTAGGGATTGACTTCCTTTAAAAAAATTTGGGGGGGGGGGGACCGCGGGTGCCGTATCTAATGATGCTCAGGGGTTACTCCTAGCTCCTGTGCTCAGGAATTATTCCTGGCTGTGCTCAAGTGACCCTATGGGATCGAACCCAGGTTGGCTGTGTGCAAGGCAAGTTCCCACCCTCTATGCTATATCTCAAGCCCCCTAAAAGAGTTTCTGGGAAAAGTTTTTATCCCATAATAGATGGTTGAATGTATTTCATGCTTATAATAGGCTTGTGTTCTTGTAGGTCAGATTGAGTTGCACACACACCTGCCCGTGATGAAACAGCTGGTTCAGCAGCTGGAACAGTGGGAGTTCCGAGTCTGTGGAGTGTTTCTTGTTGATTCTCAATTCATGGTGGAGTCCTTCAAGGTTTGAAACTATACCTGTCCTTGATTTTTCAGTCTCCGGCACAAGCAGAGTACAAATACCTTTAGTCATAATAGTTTAATTGTTAACAGTTCCTGAACTATACCCAGGAGTGACTTTAAACTTATGTTTGTTAAATTAATATGCCAGACAAGATGAGATCGGGCACGTTCAGGGTGGTATGGCCATAGGCTGGAGCGATAGCACAGTGGCAGGGCACTTGCCTTGCGCACAGCCAGCCTGCCCGAGCCAGGTTCCATTCCTCCGCCCCTCTTGGAGAGTCTGGCAAGCTACGGAGAGTATTCAATATGCCAAACACAGTAACAAGAAGTCTCACAATGGAGACGTTACTGGGCCCGCTCGAGCAAATCGATGAATAACGGGAGCACAAAAGAAAAAACAAAAGAAAATAAATTAATATGCCAAGAAGATGGCTCCAGTGGCAGAGCACAGAGCTGGTGTGTTTCGAGGCCCTGAATTTGCCCCTTGCGCACTGTTCAGGGTAGTTCTAGTGGTCCCCAACTATCAGCTGTCACCTTCATTTGTTGTCCTAGGGCAGTGTCAGAAGTAAGTCACAAGCACCACTGTGTGTGGATCCAAAACTACAAAAAAAAAAAAAAAAGCTGGATGCTAGAGAGATAGTACGGTGGGTAGAGCTCTTGCCTTGCATGTGGCCAGCCTGGGTGTCATTCCTGCCATACTGCCACCGGGCCCCCGAGCCCCTCCAGGAGTGATCCTTGACCACAAACGGAGGAGCCCTTCTGGGTATTCCCCAAAACTGAAAGGGAGGCCGTTCGGTTCCATCTCCAGCACCCATATGGTTCCCAAAGCTGGTCAGGAGTAACTCCTTAGTGCAGAAGCCGAAGTGACCCATTCGTTATATCAGGGGATTGTGTGACCCAGAAACCCAAAAGGAAACACCCATCAGGTGAGGTGGAGAGGGAGCATGAGAGAAGATAACGTTAAAGGGTCAGAAATAGTATAGGGCTTCCCAAAAATAAATAAATAATTAAATTTTAAAAATGGGGGCTGGAGTGATAATACAGCCAGTAGGGCCTTGCATCCAGCCAATCCGGGTTCGTTTCCTAGCATCACCTAAGCACCACCAGGAGTAATTCCTGAGTGCAGAGCCAGGAGTAACCCCTGTGCATTGCCAGGTATTACCACCCTTCCCTTCTCAAAAAAAATAGTAAAGGGCTTAAGGAGCTCGCCTTGATATGGCCCACCTGCTTTTAATCTCTGTCACTACATGTTTCCTCAGTACTGAACTCAACCCCAGCTACCTCCTGAACACTTTAAAATATTGTTGAGTGGACAAGTGTGGTCACTACAGCTCGAGTTTCTCCTTCCCATCTCACCTTTAGAATCCTAAGGTCAGCTATTGGCCCAGCAGTCTTCTGTTAGGCCCAGCCTGGCAGTGCTCAGGGCTCACTACTGGCGCTGGGCTGAGGAATCACTTAGGTAGTGCTCTGGGAACCCTGTGGAGTGCTGGGCTAGAACCTGGGCTGACCAGGCGTAAGGCAAGCGCCTTAAAGCCTGGACTCTTGCTCGGGCCCCAATCTTGGCGTTTCTCCTATTTACATGGGTTTTGTTCCAGTGGGGATCAGAAACCTTTTGTTTGGACACTGTTGGTGACAACTGATTCATCGTCCCTTTTCTGCATCCTCTTTCAGTTTATTTCTGGCATCTTGGCGGCCTTGAATGCTATGGTATCTCTGGAAATCCCGCAAGTTAACATCATGACAAAAATGGACCAGCTGAGTAAAAGAGCTAAAAAGGAAATGGAGAAGTAAGTTCACAATAATTAATGTCAAATTTGCAGTGCTGAAACTTTTTTGTTTCACTTTGATTGTCAGTCTACAAATTTAGTGTTTAGGATTCTTTCATTCACCAGTCTCTCATGTTTAAAGGTTTCTAGATCCAGACATGTATTCTTTATTAGATCATTCTACAAGTAACTTCAGAAGCAAAATATTCAATAAATTGACTAACGCCATATGTGGGCTGGTAAGACTTTGTATTTTTACAATTTTTGGTGGTTGGGGGTGCGGGCCTCCTGTGCTGGGGGGCCTAGGGGCCGCCCTGATTATTGGCCCACCAGGCTAGTAGTGGTCATTGCTAGGGCCCAGAGGGCCGTACCAGCAGTTTTGGTTGCTTCCTGGCTGTACCCAGCAATGCTCAGGATGCCATCTGGTGCCAAGAATCAAGCCCTGTGCTAATCCATGGGCTGATGAGTTTTGCAAGTGTTTGGGGTTGTTGTGGGTTGTTTTTAAGGTATGAGGGCCACACCTGGTGGTGCTCAGGGGCTGTTTCTCCCCTGTGCCTGGTGGACCATATGTGGTGCTGGGTTTTCAAACTGAGGTGTGCGGGGTGCAGGCCAGTTGTAACCCCTGTCGTAGCTCTTCATCACCTCCCCCCGCACCTCCCTAGACCCATATTTTTCTTAATGGTCTTGTCACATGATTACACACCCCCAGGCAGTGGCCAACATATGGACGGCACAGACAGGCGCATTTATTTTTATAGGGGAGCAGCATGTTGGGAGCAGTGTGCTGTCTGCTTCGAAGTTAGTATAGAAGTAGGGAGAGAGCTCAGTGAGCAGCACCACAGGCTTTGCACACAAGGGGCTGAGGGTTCATCTCTGGCACCATATGGTCGCCACCAGCGTTGTCTGGATGTGGCCTCCCCTCACCTCTGAAAAACGTTGTCATTGGTTGTAGCAGAGAGGGCAGGAGGCCACACTGAGCATTGGTCAGAGATTAATCTTGGCTCTGCCTCCAAAAATCATTCCTGGTGGGCTCCGGGAGCATACGGGATGCGGGGGATCGAACCCGGGTGCATCCCTTGCCTACGTGCAAGGCAAGTGCCCAACTCAGTGTACTAGGTCTCCCATCCCACAGCAGAGAAATTCTGCAATGTCTTTTTTTCCTGGCCACTTGGCACATCAGAATTGCCTGTACCCTTTTGAAATTTTCAGTGGTGGTTGAATGCAGATAAATTACTTTAAAAGAAGTCTCAGTTTCTGGTCGGGGCAGGAGCTATAGCACAGCAGGTAGGGTGTTTGCGTTGCATGGGTCCGAGCCGGGTTTGATTCCTAGCATCCCATAAGTCCCCTGAGAACCACCAGGAGTTATTCCTGAGTACATGAACCAGGAGTAACCCCTGTGCATCACCAGGTATAACCCAAAAATGAAAAAAATAAGTCTTTAGTTAAGGAATGTTGTAATGTTACTAGTGTTCCAGTAGGTCAGAGGTCATAAAAAAATTAATGCTGATTTGCTGTTGTTCTGTCTGCTCCTCCCTGCACAGGCATAGATGGAATTAATTAGACTACCAATGTTCACACTCAAGCGTCAGTTGAATGACCTTTCGGAAATCTCTAATTTGTACAATGATGACTACAGCATGGTCCGACTTTTGCCTTACGATCAGTCAGAGAAGAAAGCAGGAACATTGTATTACAGCATACTGATTTTGCCATTCAGTACGGAGAAGACTTGGAATTCAAAGAACCCATGGTAATTTCTGACGATTTAGATTTACCGAGGGCTGGAGCGATAGCACAGCGGATAGGGCGTTCGCCTTACACGCGGCCAACATGGCCGACCCGAGTTCGATTCCTCCGCCCCTCTCGGAGAGCCCGGCAAGCTACCGAGAGTATTCGATATGCCAGACACAGTAACAACAAAGTCTCCAATGGAGACGTTACTGGGCCCGCTCGAGCAAATCGACGATCAAGGGGAGGGCCTTTACCTTTTACCTTTTAGATCTGCCAGGGCCAGAGAACGGCGCAGAGGGAAAGACCATTCTCTGCCTCCCCTGGGCTGTCGCTGGGTCAGTTCCCCATTTCATGTCTGGTCCCTGAGCACAGAGCCAGGATTGCCCTGAACACCTCTGCCCTCCTGTTTGATCTAAGCAGCTCCTTGAGTTAAAGTCTCAGGGGCAGCAAGAACCTGGCCCGTTCTGGCTGATCTCTGGGTGTGGCTCAAGAACTGAAAACCAAAAAAAACAAAGAGTAACCAAAACCCTGGTTGCGCATTTGCTGGCTTTTATGCTCCAGAACCTGATGGTGCTTTGTGCCCCCTGTTCAGGGTGGTGCCCCACCCCCTGCGCTGTCTCGTTCGCCCCAATTTTGTTCATGAATATCTATCAGCACTACCTCTGGGTATTATAGAGCATTGCCTGAACAGTAGGTCAATACATACTGGGTCTGCGGAGAAATCAATGTATTTTCTATTCTCTGTTTTATTTATATCAGGAACATGAAGAAGAATCATCTTCTATGTTAGATGAATATTTTCAAGAATGCTAGAACAAATGAGAAGTTTGTTACGATGCAACTGGATGCGGGGCTGGAGTGATAGCACAGTAGGTAGGGTGTTTGCCTTGCACGCAGCAGACCTGGGTTCGATTCCCAACATCCCATATGGTCCACCAAGCGCCGCCAGGAGTAATTCCTGAGTGAAGAGGCAGGAGTAACACCTGTGCTCTCTGGGTGTGACCCAAAAACAAAAAAAAGAAAAATAAAAAAAATGCAACTGGATGCTTGTGAAGAGTAGCAATCACAATTTATTTAAATGAAAATATAACAGATAAAGTAAAAACAAAGAGTAAAAATCATAAAATATACCGAGGCAAGATACTCATCCGTGCCAACACAGGTTGCTTTTGTTCTTTTGAATGTGGGCCAATCTCTGTGGTGTGACATGATATCTCATTGTTGTTTTGATCTGCATCTTCCTGATGATCAATGATGTAGAGCATTTTCTCATGTGCCTTTTAGCCATTCGGATTTCTTCTTTGAGAAAGTCTCTGTTCATTTCGTTGCCCCACTTTTTGAAGGGGCTGGATGATTTCTTCTTGTGGAGTTCAACCAGTTCTTTGTATATCCTTGATATCAACCCCTTGTCGGATGTGTATTTGGAGAACATCCTTTCCCATTCTGTAGATTGTCTTTGTATTTGGTCACTGTTTCTTTTGAGGAACTGAAGCTTCTTAATTTAAAATAGTTCCATTTGTCTCTCTCTGTTTTCACTTGCTTGGCCAGTGGCGTGACTTCTTTGAAGATACCATTAGCTTCAATGTCACGGAGGATTTTGCCAACTTTGTCTTCAATGTACCTTATGGATTCCGGTCTGATGCTGAGGTCTCTAATCCATTTTGATCTTCCTTTTGTACATGATGTTAGGCTAAGATCTAAGCCCAGTTTGTTGCATGTAGTCATACAGTTTGGCAGCATCATTCGTTGAAAAGGCTTTCCTTACTCTACTTCGAATTTCTTGCCCCTTTAGCAAAGATTAGATGATCATATGTTTGAGGGGAGATGTCAGTATATTCAACCCTGTTCCATAGGTCTGCAGCTCTGCCTTTGTTCCAGTACCATGCTGTTTTAATTATTACTGCTTTGTATTAGAGTTTGAGGTTCGGGAGGTTTATTCCTCCCATTTTCTTTTTCCCAAGAACTCCTTTAGCTATTCGAGAAGTCTTAATTGTTCCATATAAATTTCAGGAGTGTTTGCTCCATTTCTTTGAAGAATGCCATGCGTATCGTGTATAAACTCACGCAAAGGGGGCACGGCACACAGCAGTGGTGGCTCTATCTCTCCCGCCGCCCGCGTTCAGAAGTCTCACCCTTCTTCCCCCACCCCGGGAAGGTCGATGGCGATGGTCAGGCAAAGGAAGGAATGAGGCCAGTGTGGTTAGTCTTAGTCACAGTTTATTCCAACCCTCTCTCCATCTACACCAGTCTCTCTTATCTGCCTCTGCTCCCCCTTCTTCCTCTCCCATGCTACTTCATTCTCCTTCTCCATCCCCCTTCATCCTCCTTCTCTGGAGTCTGATCCCTCTTTCTCTTCCTTCTGATCCCCTTCTCCTTCCTTCTGACCTCTGCTTCTTCCTCTGAACCCTTCTGACCCCCCCACCCCCCCACTCCTGCAGTCTAGTTAAATCCCAAAGCATGAAGGGTTGGGGTAACAATTACAAATAGGTGCAGTCACAACCAATAGGGATAGAAATCTTAGCCTCAGGGAAAGCCACTCCTAGCACAGATCCTTTCTCAGCAGGACGACCCGCCCTAGGGCGGGATCCCAAGGGTGTGTCTCTCCTCTCCTTGTCCGACAAGCATATAAGAATATATAATATAAATCATTTTGTATGGATACAGTAAGAAATATCTTAAACTTATAGAATTGCTCTCCGAGCGCCATCTCAATCTCAGACTACTGTGCTCAGGCCAGATAGTCTTTCCCACACCAGCAGGATCCTAGTCTCGTCGTTACCATTGGATCATGACAGCATTTGTCTATGATCAAACTCTTAACTTATAGTTAAGAATCGTGGCACCTTGGCCTGGCCCATTTCGATGCCAGGGTTGCTCACTGCTTGCCCTGGGTCCATTCAGTCCCTCGTCGGGATCCTGCTTTTGCGGTGTTAGAAACTAAGGGCAACTGAGGCTTAAGTCGAGAAAGCAGATGCCTGGGAGTGACTAATATTCAAAGCCAATCAAATCCTAAGTTACAAAGCATAATGTAATAGTCTTCCTGTATCTATACAAAAAGGGCATTGCTTTAAAGTAAACTGTTCATAAGGCATTAGGAGAGGAGAAAGGCAATATTTCACTCATACATATAAAATCATAGATTTCTGGGAAACTGATCTTATAGATTAATAGAGTCTGATTAAGGGGAAAGCTCTCATTTTTAAAGGTCTCTCATTTTTAAAGGTTTCTAGATCCAGACGTGTATTCTTCATTAGATGATTCTACAAGTAACTTACGAGGCCAAAAATTCAAAAAATTGACTAACGCCATATGTGGGCTGGTAAGACTTTGTATTTTTCTAATTTTTGGTGGGGGGGTGGGCCACCTGTGCTGGGGGGCCTAGGGGCCACTCTGATTATTGGCCCACCAGACTAGTAGTGGTCAGTGCTAGGGCCCAGAGGGCCGTACCAGCAGTATTGGTTGCTTCCTGGCTATACCCAGCAATGCTCAGGATTCCATATGGTGCCAAGAATCAAGCCCTGTGCTAATCCCTGGGCTGATGAGTATTGCAAGTGTTTGGGGTTGTTGTGGGAAGTTTTTAAGGTTTGGGAGCCACACCCGGTGGTGCTCAGGGGCTGAGGCAAGCGCCCAACTCAGTGTACTATCTCTTCCGTCCCAAAGCAGAGAAATTCTGCAATGTCATTTTTTCTTGGCCACTTGGCACATCAGAATTGCTTGTACCCTTTTGAAATTTTCAGTGATGGTTGAATGCAGATAAATTACTATAAAAGAAGTCTCAGTCTCTGGTCAGGGTGGAGCGTTTGCGTTGCATGCGTCCGACCCGGGTTTGATTCCTAGCATTCCATAGGTCCCCTGAGCACCAACAGGAGTTATTCCTGAGTGCATGAACCAGAAGTAACCGCTGTGCATCGCCGGGTATGACCCCACAAAAAAAATTTTAGTTAAGTAATATTGTAATGTTACTAGTGTTACAATAGGTCAGAGGTCATAAAAAAATTAATGCTGATTTGCTGTTGTTCTATCTGCTCCTCCCTGCACAGGCATAGATGGTTTTAATTAGACTACCAATGCTCACACTCAACCGTCAGTTGCATGACCTTTCTGAAATCTCTAATTTGTAGATTGATGACTACAGCATGGTCCGATTTTTGCCTTAAGATCAGTTAGAGAAGAAAGCAGGAACATTGTATTACAGCATATTGATTTTGCCATTCAGTACGGAGAAGACTTGGAATTCAAAGAACCCAAGGTAATTTCTGACGATTTAGATTTGCCGAGGGCTGGAGCGATAGCACAGCGGGTAGGGCGTTTGCCTTACAAGCGGCCAACATGGCCGACCCGAGTTCGATTCCTCCGCCCCTCTCGGAGAGCCCGGCAAGCTACCGAGAGTATTCGATATGCCAGACACAGTAACAACAAAGTCTCCAATGGAGACGTTACTGGGCCCGCTCGAGCAAATCGACGATCAACGGGAGGGCCTTTACCTTTTACCGTTTAGATTTGCCAGGGCCAGAAACGGTGCAGAGGGAAAGACCATTCTCTGCCTCCCCTAGGCTGACGCTGGGTCAGTTCCCCGTTTCATGTCTGGTCCCCGAGCACAGAGCCAGGATTGCCCTGAACACCTCTGCCCTCCTTCTTGGTCTAAGCAGCTCCTTAAGTTAAAGTCTCGGGGGCAGCAAGAACCTGGCCCGTTCTGGCTGATCTCTGGGTGTGGCTCAAGAACTCAAAGCCAAAAAAAAAAAAAACCCAGAAAAACAAAGAGTAACCAAAACCCTGGTTGTGGATTAGGTGGCTTTTGTGCTCCAGAACCTGATGGTGATTTGGGCCCCCTGTTCAGGGTAGTGCCCCACCCCTTGTGCTGTCTCCTTCGCCCCAATTTGGTTAATGAATATCTATTACCACTACCACTGGGTATTATAGAGCATTGCCTGAACAGTAGGTCAATACATACTGGGTCTGCGAAGAAATCAATGTATTTTCTATTTTGTGTTTTATTTATATCAGGAACATGAAGATGAATCGTCTTCTATGTTGGATGAATATTTTCAAGAATGCCAGAACAAATGAAGAGTATGTTACGATGCAACTGGATGCGGGGCTGGAGTGATAGCACAGTGGGTAGGGCACTTACCTTGCACGTGGCAGACCTGGGTTCAATTCCCAACATCCCATATGGGCCACCAAGCGCCACCAGGAGTAATTCCTGAGTGAAGAGGCAGGAGTATCACCTGTGCTCCCCGTTTGTGACCCAAAAACTGGAAAAAAAAAGGCAAATGGATGCTTGTGAAGAGTAGCAATCACAATTTATTTAAATGAAAATAGAAGAGATAAAGTAAAAACAAAGAATAAAAATTATAAAATATAATGAAGCAAGATACTCATTGGTGGGAGGGTATCCAGACAGAAACACTGATGTGAGACCCTGGGCTTCTTCCAGTTGTAGACATGCTAGGTCCTCTGGGAACTGGTCCAATATTGCCACAGCGGATGGCCTTGCAGCTGGTAATCGAGAGATCAGTGACGGCGCTGTCCGTCGACACGGAGCCAAGTATGCTTTCAGAGCAGGAGCTAAAGAATCAATAAGAGAAAAGGTCACCCAGATGGCTCCTTCCATGGATTCTCCAAAGCTGACCCCAACAGGGAGCCCAGCAGGAAGGGGAGACCATGGGCCCACCTCATGGGAGTTTCCTGTGGAGTCCTCCCCGGAATGGGCTCTCTGGCCTGTGACCAGCCCCCAGGACACCTCTAGGTTGGCCTTTTCCCATTCCCCTTTTACTTGTGCATATACACACACCCCTTGGTTCTTACCCGTTTTCTTCTGGTGCTCTGAGTCTCGTTCTCTGCCATATGTGTCAGGCCATGGCACTGAAGGCGGTGCCCTTTGGGGAGTTGAAAATCCTTGGCCAATCTCAACTTTCTGCTTAGATGGTGTCTGGCTGTGCTTGGTGTTGGCTGATTCCAGACTTTCTTCAGAGGAACTGGACCCAGAGGATATGTAGAAGATCTTCTTTCTCTCCTGTGGGCTGCTCTGCGGAGGGAGCGTCTCTCTCTCCTGTGGGCTGCTCTGCTGAGGGAGCGTCTCTCTCTCCTGTGGGCTGCTCTGCTGAGGGAGAACCACAAAGGCTCAGCTCCAGAAGCCCTGCTTCCCCCTCCCTTCTGAGTTCCTCCCTGCTGGTGGACCTGCATCTACACAGGCCTCCCATAGGAATGAGATTGAAACAATCAAGTTTAGAAAAGTCTTGGCCCAAGAGCACCTCCTAGTGCCAACTCAGTGAGCAGTGACCTGGCCTTGGGGGCTAGATTTGATGACTCACCTGGTAGGAGAGGCTGCCCTCAAGATGATCTCACAACACACACGCAGACACACGTACATACACAAATACACATACTCTCACACACACACCATCTCTAGTACACACTCAAATTTACGCCCTCCGATAAACACGTTCACACCAGGGTGTGCACACTCTTCCACACACACATAACTTCTGCGCCATCACACTCAGGTAGTGATGGAGACTGATCACGGGCATCAGTGCTGGGGCTGCCCGGGCCAGTTCCTGCTGACCTGAACTAGCGGCTGTCTTCGTGAAGAATTCCGGGGAGTTCTCCAGTGAGTCCTCACCCAGTTTCTGAATCTTTTCAGTGTCCTACACTTGGGGGTTTTACAACCACGATTTCTTGGTAAACAGCAAAACATGTTTGCTGTCTGTGCGTTTCCGCAGTGAACCAAGTAATGAGTATGGGGGCGGGTGGGGAGGCTGCAGAATGTCTGGTTGCATCACAAAGAGAGGTCGGTGATGTCATCGAGCGCATCACAGCGAGGACAGGTCAGCTGTGGCCCTGCAGCAGGGCTTGCTCTCTGTGCAGCCCTTCTGGGCTGCTGCTGCTCTCCCTGTTCCCACAAGTTCTGTTCATGTGGTGAACTCAAGGCCCTGGGGAGAGCAGGGAGCAGCCACTTGAAAGAATGTGCTGCTAAAATGTTATTTTCCTTTTTTTTTTAAAATGTGAGTGGACTGCTATTTATTCGGCCACTGATTAGCTGATTGAATTGGGCATGAACTCCTCCTTACACTCTTTTTTTCATTTTTTATCATTGTCTTTATTGAATCACCGTGAGAGCAGTTACAAAGTTTTGGTTCTATGTCGGGTCTAAGTCTCAGTCATGCAATGAAACACCGGTACCTTCACTAGTGCCCATTGTCCACTACCAAAATCCCCAATATACCCCCATCCCACACCCTCCCTATACCTGTGGGGCAGATGATTTACACATTACTCTTTCTCTCTACTTTGATCACATTACTCTCTCTCTCTACTTTGATCACTTTGACCCAGCAATACCACTCCTGGGAATATATCCCAGAGAGGCAAAAATGTATAGTCGAAGTGACATCCGCACTTGTTTGTTCATTGCAGCACTCTTTACAATAGCCAGAAACTGGAAGAAACCTGAATGCCCAAGAACAGATGACTGGTTAAAGAAACTTTGGTACATCTACACAATGGAGTACTATGTAGCTGTTAGAAAAGATGAAGTCATGAAATTTACAAACAAGTGGTACAATATGGAAAGTGTCATGCTAAGCGAAATGAGTCAGAAAGGAAGGGATAGACATAGAAAGATTGCATTCATCTGGGGGATATAAAGTAACAAAATATGAGATTAATACCCAAGAATAGCTGAGATCAGCACCAGGAGCATAGAGGCCAGCCAGGTATTCTAGAGGAAACGGCAGTTCAGATAGAGAAGGGAGCACCAAATAAAGGGTGTTTGGAGGATCCTCCCAGGAGGGGAGATGCATGTCGAAAGTAGACTATGGACTGAACATGTTTGCCGCTCAATGCCTCTTTTGCAGACCACAACACCCAAAAGGAGAGAGAGAACACAGGGGATTGCCCTGCCACAGAGGCGGGGGGGATGGGGGCATGGGGGTGGGGGGGTTATTATCCATGGTGGTGGAAAATGGGCACTGGTGAAGGGATGGGTATCTGATCATTGTATAATCGAAACCCAAGCACAAAAAATTGTAAATCTACAACTGTACCTCATGGTGTTTCACTAATAAAAAAAAAAGATAGTAAAAAATTAAAAAAAAATTTAAATGGAAAAATTAAAGAAATTATATATTTTAAAAATGAAATTAAATTTAAGAAAAGAAAGGAAAATGGGAGTTTGTGGGGGCTGGGCGGCCAGGGCTCTGGGGGAAGAGCAGAGAGTGTTTATTGCGCAATAACTTATTCGTTACCACCCTCATTTTTTAAAATTGTTATTAGTATTATTATTATTTCTTTTTGCTTTTTGGGTCACACCCGGTGATGCCCAGGGGTTCCTCCTGGCTCTGCACTCAGGAATTACTCCTGGTGGTGTTTAAAGGACCATTGGGGATGCTGTGAATCGAACCTTGCCGGCCACTTGCAAGGCAAATGCCCTGCCAGCTGTCATATCGCTCTAACCCCCAAATTTTTTTATTTTATAAAGTTTTTTACAATATTTGATTACATTCAATATTCAGACTCCAATCCCACCACCAGTACACCTTCTCACCACCATATTTTGGATAGTTCCATCCCGAACCTTAATCCCTGTCCCAAAGCAGAACTCAAAGAATCTATTCTCTTGTATTGTTTGATATGAAAAACTGCCAGGGCGCTGGAGTGATAGCACAGTGGGTAGGACGTTTGCCTTGCACGCGGCGAAACTGGGTTCGATTCCAAGCATCCTATATGGTCCCCTGAGCACCATTAGCCAGGGATAATTCCTGAGTGCAGAGCCAGGGGAAATTCCTGTGCATCGGCAGGTGTTACCCAAAAACAAACAACAACAAAAAAAAACTCTGAAAATCCTATAAAAAAAGTATCCTTAGAGGAAAGAGTGTGTATTCTACCCAGGGGCCATTGAGCCCTTCTATAAGTGATCACTAACATGTTGTAAAAGGTTGACCCTTGTGTATATATATATATACATATATATATATATATATATATATATATATGGGGCTGGAGCGATAGCACAGCGGGTAGGGCGTTCGCCTTACAAGCGGCCAACATGGTCGACCCGAGTTCGATTCCGCAGCCCCTCTCGGAGTGCCCGGCAAGCTACCGAGAGTATTCGATATGCCAGACACAGTAACAACAAAGTCTCCAATGGAGACGTTACTGGGCCTGCTCGAGCAAATCGACGATCAACGGGAGGGCCTTTTCTTTCTTTCTTTCTATACATATATAAAGTATATATGTGTGTGTATGTAAAAAATATATATATATTTCCCTCTAAGATTGGTTGCCTGCTACTTTGAATCCTGTCAAACCGGGTACAGTATTTTTGGAGTATGAGCTCCCGAATTTTTTTGCTTTTGGGATCACATCCAGTGGTGCTCAGGGCTGACTCCTGGCTCTGTGCTCAGGGATCACTCCTGGCAGGCTTCCAGGATGGTCCAGGGATTGAAAGAGAGACAGCCTTGTGCGAGGGGAGTGTCCTGCTCTCTGGACTCTCCGTGTCCCCACACCAGGGTCCCTTTAGTTCCACAGCCTTTGTTTTTGGATCATACCTGGCACTACACAGGGGATACTCCTGGCTTTGCACTAAGGAATCACTCCTGGCGGTGCTTGGGGACCATATGGGATGCTGGGGATGCTGGGAATCGAACCCGGGTCAGCTGAGTGCAAGGCAAACTCCCTGGCCGCTGTGCTTCGCTCCAGACCCTATTCTCATTTGCAAAGAGAAATTGAATCCAGAAAGGTTGAGCATGCAGGGCCTTGCACACACCCAATCTGGCTTTGATCTCCAAACGATGTAGACCCCTCTAAATACCGCTGGCTGTGTCCCCAAAATCAAGGGCGGGGGAGAAATCTTCCCTTTCAGTCATACTTAGCGCACCTGATAGCAGTGAGGAGACCATCTCCCAGGGATAAGGACACTGGCCGGGAAGAGGCCGCTGGCCCGAGGTCAGTGTGGCCAAGGTAGGGCTGGATCTGCACTGCATGGTGTTCCCTGATGCCCAGTCCCGGGGATTAAGGCTTAGTTTGGGCCTCAGCAGACACTGACCAGGGGCTGTGGGGGTTTGTCTGGTGGTGTTGGGTCTGCCTGAAGCTCTGTCCCCTCCTGCCTCCCGGTCCACAGAGCACCTACTGTGCCACCATGGTCCAGCTCTGTGAAGCCCTCGGCCGTTCTGTCCAGGTGGTGAACTTAGACCCCGCGGCGGAGCATTTCAACTATGATGTGATGGCTGGTGAGTCCAGGGCGCAGCCTTCCCTCTCCTTGGGGACCCTGAGGGAGTGAGTGCTGCCCCCTGCTTCTGGGGAGGCACAGAAGCTGAAAACTTCGTTCAGACTGATCCCTTGACTACTGCAATTTATTTGTTTTATTTTTTTTTTCTTTTATTGATGGGTGGGGTGGGGTTTGGGCCACACTCACCTATGTTCAGTACTTCTGGACCTGTGCTCAGGAATCACTCCTGGTCAGGCTGAGCAACTATTTAAGGTGCCATGGATTGAACCTGGGTTGTCCACAGGCAAGACAAGGGCAGTACCCGCGGTTCTATTCCTCAGGCCCCTGTTTGGTGTCTTTTTGTTTTTGTTTCTTGTTTTTTCTTTCTAGCCCCTGTTCAATTTTTTTGGATACAGTCACAGTTGTAATAATTACTAGTGAATGTAAATATTTTGGAATGGGCACTTATTTCCTGTTTATTCTATGCAGACATCCGGGAACTGATCAATGTGGATGATGTGATGGAGGAAGGCTCCCTGCGCTTCGGTCCCAATGGAGGACTGGTTTTTTGCATGGAGAACTTTGCCAATAACTTTGAGTGGCTGGAGAACTGCCTTGGCCATGTCGAGGATGACTACATCCTTTTTGACTGTCCAGGTAGCTCAGTAATTAGATTGTCACCTTCCCTGGGTTGTGCAGTTCTGTCCTTGGTGGGAGAAAGTGAAATTAGCATCTCATTTACTTTTATCCCAGATTCTTGGACAGTGGACAGTCATCCCATGAGGGACTGTGGAATGTCTTTTTGTTTTCTTCTGTTTGGGGGCCACATCTAGAGGTGCTGGGGGCTGGAGCTGTTCCTAACTCCATTATCAGGAGGTTGCTCCCAGTCCTGCTTGGGGGACCAAAGCATGCTGGGAACTGAGCCAGGCTTTCTGTATGCAGAGCATATGCTCAGCCTGTTGTTTCTTGGGCCCCAGGTCATGCAGCTTTATTATTATTATTATTATTATTATTATTATTATTATTTTGCTTTACGGGTCTCACCTGGCGATGCTCAGGAGTTACTCCTGGCTTTGCACTCAGGAATCACTCCTGGCAGTGCTCAGGGGACCATATGGGATGCTCAGAATCGAACCCCGGTCGGCTGCGTGCAAGGCAGATGCCCTACCTGCTGTGCTATCACTGCAGCTCTTGAAAGGTTTGCTTTAGAGCTAGAGAGACAGAAGGATGGGTAGGATGCTGCGGCAGACACAGGTTCAGTCCTTGGCACCATATATGGTTCCATGAGTACTAGTGGGTATGGGCCAAAACCAAGGTGTTTTTTTTTTTTTTTTTTTTTTTTTTTTTTTTTTTTTTTAGGACCATAGTACAGCAGCTAAAGCCCTTGCCTTACTTTCTGCCACCCCAAGTTTGGATCCCTGGTACCACATAGGATCCCCCAAGCACTGCCAGGAGTTATTCTTAGTACAGAGTCAGGAATCCTCCCAGAATACCAGTGGGTGTGGCCCAAACCTCCTCCCCTCAAAATAAGAGAATAAAAATTTGTTTTAAAATCTGTCATTGTCGGGGCTGGAGCGATGCGATAGCACAGCGGGTGGGGCGTTTGCCTTGCACGTGCCCGACCCAGGTTCGAATCCTGGCGTCGAATATTGTCCCCTGAGCACCGCCAGGAGTGGTTCCTGAGTGCAGATGCAGGAGTAACCCCTGAGCATCTCCGGGTGTGACCCAACAAGCAAAATAATAATAATAATAATAATAATAGTAAATAAATAAATAAATGAAATCCCTGTGGCTGTCCTCCCGCTGTTCATTGATTTGCTTGTGCAGGCCCAGTAACTTCTCCATCGTGAGACTTGTTGTTACTGTGTTTGTCATATCGAATACGTCACAGGTAGCTTGACAGGCTTTGCCATGTGGTCAAGATCTTCTCGGTAGCTTGCCGGGCTCTCCGAGAGGGGCAGAGGAGTTGAACCCGGTTTGGCCGGGCCGGCTGCGTGCATGGAAAATGCACTACCGCTGAGCTATCACTCCAGCGCGTTTTAAACTCATTTTTAATAATTGTAGTGCAACCAGCCAACATGGCCGACTCGGGTTCGATTCCTCTGCCCCTCCTAGAGAGCCCAGCAAGCTACCGAAGAGGATCACCTGCACAACAGAGCCTGGCAAGCTCCTCGTGACATATTCGATATGCCAAATACAGGACCAATTGTCACAATGGAGATGTTACTGGGCCTGCTCGAACAAATCGATGAACAGGAGAACAGTGATGATGATGATGACAGTATATTTTCTTTGTATGCCCCTTTTACATACCTGTGCACCCAGAGTTGCTTAAAAAATTCTTGGGGGGGCCAGGGGAGCGGGTGTGATAGAACAATGGGTTGGGCGTTTGCCTTGCATGCGGCTGATCCCGAACCCCTGCATCCCGTATGGTCCCCCGAGCACTGCCTGGAGTAATTCCTGAATTCAGTGCCAGAAGTAACCCCTGCGCATCGCCAGGTGTGACCCAAAATGAAAAAAAAATTATTGGGGGAGCAAGAGAGATACTACAGAGGGTAGGGCACTTGCCTTGAACACAGCTAAGGTGATCCCTGCTACCCTATATGGTTACTGGGGCCTGTCAACAGTCATCCCTGAGCACAGAATCAGGAATAAGCCCTGAGCACTATCAGGTTGTCCCCCCCCCAAAAAAAAACAAAAATTGAATATAGTGTAGGGCCTAGAGATATAGTGTGCTGGGGACATACTTTACATGTAGTGGGCCTTGCATGTAGTAGGCTTTGCATGTAGGACTCTGAGTAGCTTCGAGCCCTCCCAGAAGTTTCAGAGAGACCCTCAAGCATCCCCACGTGCGGCTTAAAACAAGAAAAATTGGATATATTACTTGTAGGGATTGACTTCCTTTTAAAAAATGGGCGGGGGGGACCTCGGGTGCCATATCTGATGATGCCCAGGGGTTACTCCTAGCTCCTGTGCTCAGGAATTACTCCTGGCTATGCTCAAGGGACCCTATGGGATCGAACCCAGGTTGGCTGTGTGCAAGGCAAGTTCCCACCCTCTATGCGATCTCTCAAGCCCCCTAAAACAGTTTCTAGGAAAAGTTTTTTTTCCCCATAATTGAGGGTTGAATGTATCTCATGTTTATAATAAGCTTGTGTTCTTGTAGGTCAGATTGAGTTGCACATACACCTGCCCGTGATGAAACAGCTGGTTCAGCAGCTGGAACAGTGGGTGTTCCGAGTCTGTGGAGTGTTTCTCCTTGATTCTCAATTCATGGCGGAGTCGTTCAAGGTTTTTTAACTATACCTGTCCTTGATTTTTCAGTCTCCGGCACAAGCAGAGTACAAAAACCTTTAGTCATAATCGTTTAATTGTTACCAGTCCATGAACTATACCCAGGAGTGACTTAGAACTTATTGTTGTTAAATTAATATGCCAAGAAGATGGCTCCAGTGGCAGAGCACAGAGCTGGTGTGTTTCGAGGCCCTGAGTTTGCCCCCTGTGCACTGCTCAGTGTAGTTCTAGTGGTCCCCAACTCTCAGCAGTCACCTTCAGGAGTTGTCCTAGGGCAGTGTCAGAAGTAAGTCCCAAGCACCACTGTGTGTGGCTCCAAAACGAGAAAAATAAAAAGCTGGATGCCTGAGAGATAGTACAGTGGGTAGAGCTCTTGCCTTGCATGTGGCCCGCCTGGGTGTCATTCCTGCCGTACTGTCACTGGGCCCCCATAGCCGCTCCAGGAGTGATCCTTGACCACAAAGCTCGGAGTACTACTGGGTATTCCCCAAAACTGAAAGGGAGGGCGTTTGGTTCCATCTCCAGCACCCATATGGTTCCCAAAGCTGGTCAGGAGTAACTCCTTAGTGCAGAAGCCGAAGTGACCTCTTAGTAATATCAGGGGATTGTGTGACCCAGAAACGCAAAAGGAAATACCCATCAGGGGAGGTGGAGGGGGAGCATGAGAGAAGATAACGTTAAAGGGTCAGAAATAGTACAGGGCTTCCCAAAAATAAATAAATAACTACATTTTAAAAATGGGGGCTGGAGAGATAGTACAGCGGGTAGGGCCTTGCACACAGCCAATCTAGGTACGATTCCTAGCATGCCTCAGCACCACTAGGAGTAATTCCTGAATGCAGAGCCAGGAGTAACCCCTGTGCATTGCCAGGTATTACCACTCTCCCCCCCCCAAAAAAATAGTAAAGGGCTTAAGGTGCTCGCCTTGGTGTGGCCCACCTGCTTTTAATCCCTGTCACTACATGTTTCCTCAGTGCTGAACTCAACCCCAGCTGCCTCCTGAACACTTTAAAATATTGTTGAGTGGAGAAGTGTGGTCACTGTAGATCGCGTTTCTCCTTCCCACCTCACCTTTAGAATCCTAAGGTCAGCTATTGGCCCAGCAGTCTTCTGTTAGGTCCAGCCTGGCAGTGCTCAGGGCTCACTACTGGCGCTGTGCTGAGGAATCACTTAGGCAGTGCTCTGGGAACCCTGTGGAGTGCTGGGCTAGAACCTGGGCTGAACAGGCGCAAGGCAAGCGCCTTAAAGCCTAGACTCTTGCTTGGGCCCCAATCTTAGCGTTTCTCCGATTTAGTTGGGTTTTGTTCCAGTGGGGATCAGAAACCTTTTGTTTGGACACTGTTGGTGACAACTGATTCATTGTCCCTTTCCTGCTTCCTCTTTCAGTTTGTTTCTGGCATCTTGGCAGCCTTGAATGCTATGGTATCTCTAGAAATCCCGCAAGTTAACATCATGACAAAAATGGACCTGCTGAGTAAAAGAGCTAAAAAGGAAATTGAGAAGTAAGTTCACTATAATTAAGGTCTCATTTGCAGTGCTGAACCTTTTTCGTTTCACTGCGATTGTCAGTCTACAAATAAAGTGTTTAGGATTCTTTCATTCACCAGTCTCTCATTTTTAAAGGTTTCTAGATCCAGACATGTATTCTTTATTAGATGATTCTACAAGCAACTTCAGAAGCAAAAAATTCAATAAATTGACTAACGCCATATGTGGGCTGGTAAGACTTTGTATTTTTACAATTTTTGGTGGTGGGGGTCGTTTGCCTCCTGTGCTGGGGGGCCTAGGGACCGCTCTGATTATTGGCCAACCAGACTAGTAGTGGTCAGCGCTGGGGCCCAGAGGGCCGTACCAGTAGTACTGGATGCTTCCTGGCTCTACGCAGCAATGCTCAGGATGCCATCTGGTGCCAAGAATCAAGCCCTGTGCTAATCCCTGGGCTGATGAGTTTTGCAAGTGTTTGGGGTTGTTGTGGGTTGTTTTTAAGGTTTGAGGGCCACACCCGGTGGTGCTCAGGGGCTGTTTCTCCCCTGTGCCTGGTGGACCATATGTGGTGCTGGGTGTTTAAACTGAGGTGTGTGGGGTGCAGGCCAGTTGTAACTCCTGTCGTAGCTCTTCATCACCTCCCCCCACAACCCCCTAGACCCATATTTTTCTTAATGGTCTTGTCACATGCTTCCACACCCCCTGGCAGTGACCACCATGTGGACGGCACAGACCAGCACATTTCTTTCTAGGGAAGCAGCATGTTGGGAGCAGTGGGCTGTCTGCTTCGAAGTTAGTATAGAAGTAGGGAGAGAGCTCAGTGGGCAGCACCACAGGCTTTGCACACAAGGGGCCCAGGGTTCATCTCTGGCACCATATGGTCGGCACCAGCGTTGTCTGGATGTGGCCTCCCCTCACCTCTGAAAAAAGTTGTCATTTGTTCTAGCAGAGAGGGCAGGAGGCCACACTGAGCAGTGGTCAGAGTTTATTCTTGGCTCTGCCTCCCTAAATCATTCCTGGTGGGCTCCGGGAGCATATGGGATGCAGGGGATCGAACCCGGGTGTATCCCTTGCCTACGTGCAAGGCAAGCGCCCACCTCAGTGTACTAGCTCTCCCGTCCCACAGCAGAGAAATTCTGCAATGTCTTTTTTCCCTGGCCACTTGGCACATCAGAATTGCCTGTACCCTTCTAAAATTTTCAGTGGTGGTTGAATGCAGATAAATTACTATAAAAGAAGTCTCAGTCTCTGGTTGGGTCTGGAGCGATAGCACAGCAGGTAGGGCGTTTGCGTTGCATGGGTCCGAGCCGGGTTTGATTCCTAGCATCCCATAGGTCCCCTGAGCACCAACAGGAGTTATTCCTGAGTGGATGAACCAGGAGTAACCCTCGTGCATCACCGAGAATGACCCAAAAATTTTAAAAAAGTCTTTATTTAAGTAATATTGTAAAGTTACTAGTGTTCCAATAGGTCAGAGGTCATAAAAAAATTAATGCTGATTTGCTGTTGTTCTGTCTGCTCCTCAATGCACAGGCATAGATGGTATTAACTAGACTACCAATGTTCACACTCAAGCGTCAGTTGAATGACCTTTCTGAAATCTCTAATTTGTAGATTGATGACTCCAGTATGGTCCGATTTTTGCCTTACGATCACTCAGATGAAGAAAGCATGAACATTGTATTACAGCATATTGATTTTGCCATTAAGTACGGAGAAGACTTGGAATTCAAAGAACCCAAGGTAATTTCTGACGATTTAGATTGGCCAGGGCCAGAGACCGGCGCAGAGGGAAAGACCATTCTCTGCCTCCCCTAGGCTGACGCTGGGTCAGTTCCCTGTTTCATGTCTGGTCCCTGAGCACAGAGCCAGGATTGCCCTGAACACCTCTGCCCTCCTGTTTGATCTAAGCAGCTCCTTAAGTTAAGGTCTTGGGTACAGCAAGAGCCTGGCCCCTTCTGGCTGATCTCTGGGTGTGGCTCAAGAACTCAAAACCAAAACAAAAAAAGAGTAACCAAAATATAAATAAATAAACATAAATAAACAGGTCCTGGGAGCTTGGTGTGATAATCTCTGTATCCTGGCAGTTGTTGGGGTTACACGGCAGTTGGTGGGTGTAACTGTCTAGCTACTGGAAGGTCCAGTCCCAAACCTTGTAGGCTTGGAGATCTCAGCCCCGGGTGCCCCACACCTGGGTTACTCTGCCAGTTCCTTTATGCGTGAAGCTCATTCATGCGTGTGGAGAGTGGTCTCAGCATGACTTTGGCCTGGTGCCGGAGGTCTTCTGCTGTTGGTCCTGGTGAGGACAGTCATGCACGGGGTAGGAGTCTCTGCCTTGTTCTCTCCCGGGAGCTTGGTGTGATAATCAAGTGATAATCAAGTGATTATCGGTGATTCATTAAAAAGTAAAAAATTTTTAAAAAAAAGTAAAAATGGAAAAATTTAAAAATGTGATTTTTAATTAAAAATTAAAATTTAATTAAAAATTAAAATTAAATTTTAATTTGATTTTAAATTTAATTTATTAAATTCATTAAAAAGTGAAATATTTTAAAAAACAAAGTAAAAATGGAAAAATTAAAAAATGTAATTTTAATTAAAAATTAAATTTAATTAAAAATTAAAAAATGTAAAATTATTAAAAATTTTAAAAAATCAAATGTAGCATGAAGTGTTTGGCATCAATAACATCCCAAATGTGAAGGTTTCTAGTCTATAGCACGTATGATTGTCTGTGTATCTGAAAACTTGAGTGCTTTAATGATTGATGATTATAATTGAATATATATGTATATAATTTGGAAAAATTTTCCACACAAATGGCTTGCATAGATGAGAAAGCTGTGATATGATTGTGAAAATAATCTATAGGTGTAAAAGGTGATGACAGTATGAAATGCCACGTTAGTCTAATTACCATGCTGTACAATAGTTATTAGCACCTAATTAAATGCACATTAGAACAACTCATTTCACATCAAGATGGTAATGTCTTATGATTATAAAAATATATACGGCAATAAAGCATCTACATTTCTAAAAATAAGATTAAAAATTTTAAAACTGAAATTAAATTTAAGAAAAGAAAAGAAAATGGGAGTTGATGGGGAGCCGGGCGGTGGCGCTCTGGGGGACGAGCAGAGAGTGTTTATTTCGCAATAACTTATTCCCTACCACCCTCATTTTTTAAAATTATTATTATTATTATTATTATTATTATTTGCTATTGGGTCACACCCGGTGATGCACAGGGTTTCTTCCTGACTCTGCATTCAGGAATTCCTCCTGGTGGTGCTCAGTGGACTATAGGGGATGCTGAGAATCAAACCTCGCCAGACACTTGCAAGGTAAACGTCCCGCCTACTGTCATATCGCTCCAACTCCCCAATTTTTTTATTTTATAAAGTGTTTTACAATAGTTGATTACATTCAATACTCAGACTCCAATCCCACCACCATTACACCTTCTCACCACCATATTTCGGGTAGTTCTATCCCGAGCCCCAATCCCTGTCCCAAAACAGAACTGAAATAATCTATTTTCTTGTATTGTTTGATATGAAAAACTGCCAGGGCGCTGGAGTGATAGCACAGTGGGTGGGACGTTTGCCTTGCAAGCGGTGAAACTGGGTTCGATTCCAAGCATCCCATATGGTCCCCTGAGCACCATTAGCCAGGGATAATTCCTGAGTGCAGAGCGAGGAGAAATTCCTGTGCATCGACAGGTATGACCCCCCCACCCCAAAATATCGCTGAAAATCCTATAAAAAAGTATCCTTAGAGGAAAGTGTGTGTATTCTACCCAGGGGCCATTAAGCCCTTCTGTAAGAGATCACTAACATGTTGTAAAAGGTTGAGCCTTGTGTGTTTATATATATATAGCACAGCGGTAGGGCGTTTGCCTTGCACACAGCCAACGTGGCCAACCCGAGTTCGATTCCTCCACCCCCTCAGAGAGCCCGGCAAGCTACTGAGAGTATCTCGCCCGCATGGCAGCGCCTGGCAAGCTACCCATGATGTATTTGATATGCCAAACACAGTAACAACAAAGTCTGCAATGGAGACGTTACTGGACCCGCTCGAGCAAATTGAAGAACAATGGGAGGACAGTGATACAGTGAACCAAAACCCTGGTTGCAGATTACGTGGCTTTCGTGCTCCAGAACCTGATGGTGCTTTGGGCCCCCGGTTCAGGAAAGGTAAGTGCCCCACCCCCTGTGCTGTCTCGTTCGCCCCAATTTTGTTAGTGAATATCTATTAGCACTACTACTGGGTATTATAGAGCATTGCCTGAACAGTAGGTCAATACATACTGGGTCTGCGGAGAAATCAATGAATTTTCTAATTTGTGTTTTATGAAGATGAGTTGTCTTCTATGTTGGATGAATATTTTCAAGAATGCCAGAACAAATGAAGTGTATGTTATGATGCAACTGGATGCGGGGCTGGAGTGATAGCACAGTAGGTAGGGCATTTCCCTTGCACGCGGCAGACCTGGTTTCGAATCCCAACATCCCATATGGGCCACCAAGCGCCGCCAGGAGTAATTCCTGAGTGAAGAGGCAGGAGTAACACCTGTGCTCTCCGGGTGTGACCCAAAAACCGAAAAAAAAAAAAAGGCAAATGGATGCTTGTGAAGAGTAGCAATCACAATTTATTTAAATGAAAATATAAAAGATAAAGTAAAAACAAAGAATAAAAATAATAAAATATACAGAGGCAAGATACTCATTGGTGGGAGGTTCTCCAGACAGAGACACTGATGTGAGACCCTGGGCTTCTTTCAGTTGTAAACATGCTAGGTCCTCTGGGAACTTGTCCAATATTGCCACAGCGGGTGGCTGTGCAGCTGGTACTCGAGAGATCAGTGTTGGCGCTGTCCTTGGACACGGAGCCAAGTATGCTTTCAGAGCTGGAGCTAAAGAATCAATAAGAGAAAAGGTCACCCAGAGGGCTCCTTCCATGGATTCTCCAAAGCTGACCCCAACAGGGAGCCCAGCAGGAAGGGGAGACCATGGGCCCACCTCACGGGGGTTTCCTCTGGAGGCCTCCCCGGAATGGGCTCTCCGACCTGTGACTCTCCTTTCCCACACCAGCCCCCAGGACACCTCTAGGTGGGCCTTTTCCCATTCCCCTTTTTCTTGTGCATATACACACACCCCTTGGTTCTTACCCGTTTTCTTCTGGTGCTCTGAGTCTCGTTCTCTGCCATATGTGTGAGGCCATGGCATTGAAGGCGGTGCCCTTTGGGGAGTTGACACTCCTTGGCCAATCTCAAATTTCTGCTTAGATGGTGTCTGGCTGTGCTTGGGTCTGGCTGATTCCAGACTTTCTTCAGAGGAACTGGACCCAGAGGATATGTAGAAGATCTTCTTTCTCTCCTGTGGGCTGCTCTGCGGAGGGAGCATCTCTCTCTCCTGTGCGCTGCTCTGCGGAGGGAGAACCACAAAGGCTCAGATCCAGAAGCGCTGCTGCCCCCTCCCTTCTGAGTTCCTCCCTGCTGGTGGACCTGCATCTACACAGGCCTCCCATAGGAATGAGATTGAAACAATCAAGGTTAGAAAAGTCTTGGCCAAAGAGCACCTCCTCGTGCCAACTCAGTGAGCAGTGACCTGGCCTTGGGGGCTAGATTTGATGACTCACCTGCTAGGAGCAGGCTGCCCTCAAGATGATCTCACAACACACACACAGACACACGTACATACACAAATACACATACCCACACACAGACCATCTCCAGTACACACTCAAATTTACTCTCTCCAATAAACACGTTCACACACGGGTGTGCACACTCTTCCACACACGCAGCTTCTGCGCCATCACACTCAGGGAGTGATGAAGACTGATCACGGTCATCAGTGCTGGGGCTGCCCGGGCCAGTTCCTGCTGACCTGAACTAGCGGCTGTCTTCGAGAAGAATTCAGGGGAGTTCTCCAATGGGTCCTCACCCAGTTTCTGAATCTTTTCAGTGTCCTACACTTGGGGGTTTTACAACCACGATTTCTTGGTAAGCAGCAAAACATGTTTGCTGTCTGTGCGTTTCCGCAGTGAACCAAGTAATGAGTATGGGGGCAGTTGGGGAGGCTGCAGAATGTCTGGTTGCATCACAAAGA
This sequence comes from Sorex fumeus, assembly GCF_029834395.1. NCBI lineage: Eukaryota > Metazoa > Chordata > Mammalia > Eulipotyphla > Soricidae > Sorex > Sorex fumeus. The sequence continues at coordinate 1,752,521 of NW_026606212.1, read as the reverse complement.
GAGGTCGGTGATGTCACCGAGCGCATCACAGCGAGGACAGGTCAGCTGTGGCCCTGCAGCAGGGCTTGCTCTCTGTGCAGCCCCTCTGGGCTGCTGCTTCTCTCCCTCTTCCCACAAGTCCTGTCCATGTGGTGAACTCAAGGCCCTGGGGAGAGCAGGGAGCAGATACTTGAAAGAATGTGCTGCTAAAAAGTTATTTTCCTTTTTCTTCAAATGTAGGTGTACTGCTATTTATTCGGCCACTGATTAGCTGATTGAATTGGGCATGAACTCCACCTTACTCTCTTTTTTTCATTTTTTATCATTGTCTTTATTGAATCGCTCCAACCTCCCAATTTTTTTATTTTATAAAGTGTTTTACAATATTTGATTACATTCAATATTCAGACTCCAATTCCACCACCATTACACCTTCTCAGCACCACATTTCGGGTAGTTCTATCCCGAACCCCAATCCCTGTCCCAAAGCAGAACTGAAATAATCTATTCTCTTGTATTGTTTGATATGATAAACTGCCAGGGCACTGGAGTGATAGCACAGTGGGTAGGATGTTTGCCTTGCACGCGGCGAAACTGGGTTCGATTCCCAGCATCCCATATGGTCCATTGAGCACTATTAGCCAGGGACAATTCCTGAGTGCAGAGCCAGGAGAAATTCCTGTGCATCGACAGGTATGACCCAAAAAAAAACAAACAAAAATCGCTAAAAATGCTATAAAAAAAAGTATCCTTAGAGGAAAGAGTGTGTATTCTACCCAGGGGCCGTTAAGCCCTTCTGTAAGAGATTACTAACATGTTGTAAAAGGTTGAGCCTTGTGTGTTTATATATATATGTGTGTGTGTGTATATATGTATCTATAAAATATATATATGTATTTCCCTCTAAGATTGGTTGCCTGCTACTTTGAACCATGTCAGATGTGGTACAGTTGTTTTTGAGTATGAGCTCCCGCATTTTTTTGCTTTTGGGGTCACATCTGGTTGTGCTCAGGGCTGACTCCTGGGTCTGTGCTCAGGGATCACTCCTGGCAGGCTTCCAGGATGGTCCGGGGAATGAAAGCGAGACAGCCTTGTGCGAGGGGAGTGTCCTGCCCTCTGGACTCTCCGTGTCCCCGCTCCAGGGCCCCTTTAGTTCCACAGCCTTTGTTTTTGGGTCATACCTGGCACTGCACAGGGGTTTCTCCTGGCTCTGCACTCATGAATTACTCCTGGCGGTGCTCAGGGGACCATACGGGATGCTGGGAATCGAACCCGGGTCGGCTGAGCGCTACCCACTGTGCTATGCTCCAGACCCTATTCTCATTTTTAAAGGGAAATAGAACCCAGAAAGGTTGAGCATGCAGGGCCTTGCACACACCCAATCTGGGTTCAATCTCCAAACCATGTAAGCCCCTCTGAATACCGCTGGCTGTGGCCCCAAAATCAAGGGCGGGGGACAATTCTTACCTTTCAATCATACTTACCCCACCTGATAGCAGTGCGGAGACCATCGGCCAGGGATAAGGACACTGACTGGAAAGATGCCGCTGGCCCGAGGTCAGTGTGGCCACAGTAGGGCTGAATCTGCACTCCATGCAGTTCCCTGATGCCCAGCCCCGGGTTGGGTCTTTTCCCTGGTTTCAGTCTGTTTCTTGGGGGATTATGGCTTAGTTTGGACCTTAGCAAACACTGAGCTGGGGCTGTGGGGGTTCGTCTGGTGGTGTTGGGTCTGTCTGAAGCTCTGACCCCTCCTGCCTCCCGGTCCACAGAGCACCTACTGTGCCACCATGGTCCAGCACTGTGAAGCCATCGGCCGTTCTGTCCAGGTAGTGAACTTAGAACCTGCGGCAGAGCATTTCAACTATGATGTGATGACTGGTGAGTTCAGGGCGCAGCCTTCCCTCTCCTTGGGGGCCCTGAGGCAGTGATGCCCCCTGCTTCTGGGGAGGCACAGAAGCTGAAAACCTCCTTCAGTCTGATCCCTGCTTTCATGGTAGACAGCAGAACATCATGTGTTAGCATCCACTTATTGATGTGCTTGTGACAGTTCCCTTTGTTTCTCTTAATAAAAAGTGAGATGGCACGAGTCTTGCTTTAAATTCTTACTCAGAGGGGATTGAACTCAAGCTGGAAGCATGCAACGCAAGCACCTTAAGTCTACTCTATCTGGCCCTTCCTTTTCCTGATGCTCGGGTGACTCCTGGCTCTGCACTCAGGAATAACTCCTGGTGGTGCTTGGGGAGACCATATGCATGCCGGGGATTGAACCCTGATCGACAGTGTGCAAGGCGAACACCCTATCCACTGTACTATCCCTCCTTGCCCTGTCCCTTGCTTCACCTCTTTTATTTTATTTTGCTTTTTGGGTCACACTCAGCAATGCACAGGGGTTACTCCTGGTTCATGTACTCAGGAATTACTCCTGGCTGTGCTCAGGGGACCATATGGGATGCTGGGAATTGAACCTGGGTTGGGCCCCGTGTAAGGCAGACGCCCTACCCGCTGTGCTATCGCTCCAGCCCCACTTCACTTGTTTTAGAACAGATATTTTATATGCACAGTATTGAGAATGCAAAAGGTACATGAGAGTGTGCAGAAAAGGGTCAGTCCAACCTCTTGCTTCCTCTGAGTCTTAGAATATTACCTAATGCTGTAGTGTTATTCCTTAACATCTTTGCACAGAATTAAGTGTGGAGGCCAGGAAGACAGTAGAGGGGTTCGGAGCAAATAATTGGCACATACACGGTGCTGTTTTAATGCCCAGCACTGCAGGGCCCCCTGAGCACTGTTGGGTACTGTAGTCCTGTAGCCCCTAAGCCCCTCCAGGTGATCATCTCACTTTTGGGCGCTGGTGTTTGCTTTCTGGCCCCTGGGCCTCCTGAACTCTGCCTGGGAGGTCAAGGGGAAGAAAAAAATTCAGAGGCCAAGGTGCTAACTTAGAGGGATGTAGAGCAAGTTTCGGGATGCCCCTGACCACCAGCTGTGGTTGCAAAACCAAAGGAAGAAAGAGATCAAAATACAGTACAAGAATTGAAGCATTTGGTTTAACTGTTGGGGGTCGCTACTGGCTCTGCTCCTGCAGGGCATACGTGGGGGTGGAATTTGAACTGGGCCTAAATCCTTCTTGTCTCTTTGGCCTTTTGTTTTGTATTGGGGCCGCATCTGGTGGTGCTCAGGGTTTGCTGCTGATACTGCTGTCACTCCAGGGTGTGTGCCCTGCCCTTATCATTTATAAGTACAACTACTAGCCTTCTAAGAGTACTGCCCCTTGTGTTTCTGGTTTAAGTCTACCTGGGAGACTGTAATGCATCATTACTTGAGAGTGGGATTCCCTTGACAACTGTTATTTATTTAGTTTTTTTTTTCTTTTCTTGAGGGTTGGGGTGGGGTTTGGGCCACACCCAGCTGTGTTCTGCACTTCTGGCTCTGTGCTCAGGGATCACTCCTGGTCAAGCTGAGGTAGTATATAAGGTGCCAGGGATTGAACCTGGGTTGTCCACAGGCAAGACAAGGGCAGTACCCGCTGTTCTATTCCTCAGGCCCCTGTTTGTTGTCTTTTTCTTTTTGTTTTTTTTTTTCTTTCTAGCCCCTGTTCAGTTTTTGTGGATACTGTCACAGTTGTAATATTTACTAGTGAATGTAAATATGTTGGAATGGGCACTCATTTACTGTTTATTCTTTGCAGACATCTGGGAACTGATCGAGGTGGATGATGTGCTGGAGGATGGCTCCCTGCGCTTCGGTCCCAATGGAGGACTGGTGTTTTGCATGGAGTATTTTGCCAATAACTTTGAGTGGCTGGAGAACTGCCTTGGCCCTGTCGAGGATGACTACATCCTTTTTGACTGTCCAGGTAGCTCAGTAATTAGATTGTCATCTTCCCTGAGTTGTGCAGTTCTGTCCTTGGTGGGAGAAAGTGAAATTAGCATCTCATTTACTTTTACCCCAGATTCTTAGACAGTGGACTGTCATCCCATGAGGGTCTGTGGAACGTCTGTTTGTTTTCTTCTGTCTGGGGGCCACATCCACAGGTGCTAGGGGCTGGGGCTGTTCCGAACTCCATTATCAGGAGGTTGCTCCCAGCCTTGCATGGGGACCAAAGCATGCTGGGAACTGAGCCCAGGCTTTCTGCATGCAGAGCATATGCTTAGCCTGTTGTTTCTTGGGCCCCAGGTCATGCAGCTTTTTTTTTTTTTTTTTGCTCTACAGGTCACACCTGGTGATGCTCAGGAATCACTCCTGGCAGTGCTCAGGGGACCATATGTGATGCTGGGAATCGAACCCGAGTTGGCCGTGTGTAAGGCAAACGCCCTACCTGCTGTGCTATCACTCCTGCTTCGGTCATGCAGCTCTTGAAAGGTTTGCTTTAGAGCTAGAGAGACAGAAGGATGGGTAGGATGCTGTGGCCGACACAGGTTCAGTCCCTGGCACCATATATGGTTCCATGAATACTAGTGGGTATGGGCCAAAACCAAGGGTTTTTTTGTTTGTTTGTTTGTTGTTTAGGGCCATAGTAAGTAGCTAAAGCCCTTGCCTTACATTCTGCCAGCCCAAGTTTGGATCCCTGGTACCACATAGGATTCCCCAAGCACTGTCAGGAGTGACCCTTTAGTACAGAGTCAGGAATCCTCCCCGAATATCAGTGGGTGTGGCCCAAACTTCCTCCCCTCAAAATAAGAGAATAAAAATTTTTTTTAAAATCTGTCATTGTCGGGGCTCGAGCGATGTGATAGCACACGGGTAGGGCATTTGCCTTGCATGCGGCCAACCCAATTCAAATCCCAGCATCGCTTATGGTCCCCTGAGCACCGCTAGGAGTGGTTCCTGAGTGCAGAGCCAGGAGTAACCCCTGAGCATCTCTGGGTATGACCCAAAAAGCAAAGTTTACGGTAACAAAGTAATAATAATAAATAAATAAATAAATAAATTATATCCCTGTGACTGTCCTCCCGTTGTTCATTGATTTGCTTGAGCAGGGCAGTAACTTCTCCATCCTGAGACTTGTTACTGTGTTTTTCATATCGAATATGTCGCAGGTAGCTTGACATGATTTGCCATGTGTGCAAGGTACTCTTGGTAGCTTGCTGTGCTCTCCAAGAGGGGCAGAGGAGTTGAACCCGGTTTGGCCGGACTGGCTGCACGCATGGCAAATGCCCTACAGCTGTGCTATCACTCCAGCCCGTTTTAAAATCATTTTTAATAATTTTAGTGCAACCGGCCAACATGGCCGACTCGAGTTCAATTCTTCCGCCCCTCTTGGAGAGCCCGGCAGGCTACTGAAGAGTATCTCGCCTGCACAGCAGAGCCTTGCAAGCTCCTCGTGACATATTCAATATGCCAAATACAGTAACAATTGTCACAATGGAGATGTTACTGGGCCTGCTCGAGCAAATCGATGAACAACAGGAGGACGGTGATGATGATGATGACAGTATATGTTCTTTGTATGCCCCTTTTACGTACATGTGCACCCAGAGTTGCTTAAAAAATTCCTGGGTGGGCCAGGGGAGCTGGTGTGATAGTACAATGGGTTGGGCATGTTTGCCTTGCATGTGGCTGACCCGGAACCCCAGCACCCACATGGTCCCCCGAGCATTGCCAGGAGTAATTCGTGAGTGCAGAGCCAGGGGTAACCCCTGCGCATCACCAGGTGTGACCCCAAATGAAAAAGAAAATATTGGAGTAGCCAGAGAGATACGACTATGGGTAGGGCACTTGCCTTGCACACGACTAAGGTGATCCCTGTTACCCTATATGGTTCCTGGAGCCTGCCAAGAGTCATCCCTGAGCACAGAATCAGGAATAAGCCCTGAGCACTATCAGGTAGTCCCCCAAACAAAAAACAAACTAAAATTGAATATAGTATAGGGCTAGAGAGATAGTGGGCTGGGGACATGCTTTACATGTAATGGGCCTTGCATGTAGGACTCTGAGTAGCCTCGAGCCCTCCCAGCAGTTTCGGAGAGACCCTCAAGCATCCCCACCTGCGGCTTAAAACAAGCAAAATTGGATATATTACTTGTAGGGATTGACTTCCTTTAAAAAAATTCGGGGGGGACCGCGGGTGCCGTATCTGATGATGCTCAGGGGTTACTCCTAGCTCCTGTGCTCAGGAATTACTCCTGGCTGTGCTCAAGGGACCCTATGGGATCGAACGCAGGTTGGCTGTGTGCAAGGCAAGTTCCCACCCTCTATACTATCTCTCAAGCCCCCGAAGACAGTTTATGGGGAAAGTTTTTATGCCATCATTGAGGGTTGAATGTATTTTATGTTTATAATAAGCTTGTGTTCTTGTCGGTCAGATTGAGTTGTACACACACCTGCCCGTGATGAAACAGCTGGTTCAGCAGCTGGAACAGTGGGAGTTCCGAGTCTGTGGAGAGTTTCTTGTTGATTCTCAATTCATGGTGGAGTCGTTCAAGGTTTGAAACTATACCTGTCCTTGATTTTTCAGTCTCCGGCACAAACTGAGTACAAATACCTTTAGTCATAATTGTTTAATTGTTAACAGTTCCTGAACTATACCCAGGAGTGACTTGAAAATTATGTTTGTTAAATTAATATGCCAGACGAGACGAGATCGGGCGCGTACAGGGTGGTATGGCCATAGGCTGGAGCGATATCACAGCGGTAGGGCATTTGCCTTGTGCAGAGCCAGCCTGCCTGAGCCAGGTTCGATTCCTCCGCCCCTCTTGGAGAGCCTGGCAAGCTACGGAGAGTATTCAATATGCCAAACACAGTAACAAGAAGTCTCACAATGGAGACGTTACTGGGCCCGCTCCAGAAAATCAATGAACAACGGGAGCACAAAAGAAAAAACAAAAGAAAATAAATTAATATGCCAAGAAGATGGCTCCAGTGGCAGAGCACACAGCTGGTGTGTTTCGAGGCCCTGAGTTTGCCCCTTGCGCACTGTTCAGTGTAGTTCTAGTGGTCCCCAGCTATCAGCTGTCGCCTTCAGGAGTTGTCCTAGGGCAGTGTCAGAAGTAAGTCCCAAGCACCACTGTGTGTGGCTCCAAAACTAGAAAAAAAAGCTAGAGGCTGGAGAGATAGTACAGTGGGTAGAGCTCTTGCCTTGCATGTGGCCAGCCTGGGTGTCATTCCTGCCATACTGCCACCGGGCCCCCTTAGCCGCTCCAGGAGTGATCCTTGACCGCAAAGCTAGGAGCACTTCTGGGTACTCCCCAAAACTGAAAGGGAGGGCGTTTGGTTCCGTCTCCAGTGCCCATATGGTTCCCCAAGCCACTAAGGAGTAACTCCTGAGTGCAGAGCCAGAAGTGACCCCTTAGTAATATGAGGGGATTGTGTGACCCAGAAACCAAAAAGAAAACACCCACCAGGGGAGGTGGAGAGGGAGCATGAGAGAAGATAACGTTAAAGGGTCAGAAATAGTACAGGGCTTCCCAAAAATAAATAAATAACTACATTTTAAAAATGGGGGCTGTAGAGATAGTACAGCAGGTAGGGCCTTGCACACAGCCAATCTAGGCACGATTCCTAGCATGCCTCAGCACCACTAGGAGTAATTCCTGAATGCAGAGCCAGGAGTAACCCCTGTGCATTGCCAGGTATTACCACTCTCCCCCCCCAAAAAAAATAGTAAAGGGCTTAAGGTGCTCGCCTTGGTGTGGCCCACTTGCTTTTAATCCCTGTCACTACATGTTTCCTCAGTGCTGAACTCAACCCCACTGCCTCCTGAACACTTTAAAATATTGTTGAGTGGAGAAGTGTGGTCACTGTAGATCGCGTTTCTCCTTCCCACCTCACCTTTAGAATCCTAAGGTCAGCTATTGGCCCAGCAGTCTTCTGTTAGGCCCAGCCTGGCAGTGCTCAGGGCTCACTACTGGCGCTGTGCTGAGGAATCACTTAGGTAGTGCTCTGGGAACCCTGTGGAGTGCTGGGCTAGAACCTGGGCTGACCAGGCGCAAGGCAAGCGCCTTAAAGCCTAGACTCTTGCTTGGGCCCCAATCTTAGCGTTTCTCCGATTTAGGTGGGTTTTGTTCCAGTGGGGATCAGAAACCTTTTATGTGGACACTGTTGGTGACAACTGATTCATCGTCCCTTTCCTGCTTCCTCTTTCAGTTTGTTTCTGGCATCTTGGCAGCCTTGAGTGCTATGGTATCTCTAGAAATCCCGCAAGTTAACATCATGACAAAAATGGACCTGCTGAGTAAAAGAGCTAAAAAGGAAGTTGAGAAGTAAGTTCACTATAATTAAGGTCTCATTTGCAGTGCAGAACCTTTTTCGTTTCACTTCGATTGTCAGTCTACAAATAAAGTGTTTAGGATTCTTTCATTCACCAGTCTCTCATGTTTAAAGGTTTCTAGATCCAGACATGTATTCTTTATTAGATGATTCTACAAGCAACTTCAGAAGCAAAAAATTTTAAAAATTGACTAACGCCATATGTGGGCTGGTAAGACTTTGTATTTTTACAATTTTTGGTGGTGGGGGTCGTTTGCCTCCTGTGCTGGGGGGCCTAGGGATCGCTCTGATTATTGGCCAACCAGACTAGTAGTGGTCAGTGCTGGGGCCCAGAGGGCCGTACCAGTAGTACTGGATGCTTCCTGGCTCTACGCAGAAATGCTCAGGATGCCACCTGGTGCCAAGAATCAAGCCCTGTGCTAATCCCTGGGCTGATGAGTTTTGCAAGTGTTTGGGGTTGTTGTGGGTTGTTTTTAAGGTTTGAGGGCCACACCCGGTGGTGCTCAGGGGCTGTTTCTCCCCTGTGCCTGGTGGACCATATGTGGTGCTGGGTGTTCAAACTGAGGTGTGTGGGGTGCAGGCCAGTTGTAACCCCTGTTGTAGCTCTTCATCACCTCCCCCCGCACCTCCCTAGACCCATATTTTTCTTAATGGTCTTGTCACATGCTTCCACACCCCCTGGCAGTGACCACCATGTGGACGGCACAGACCAGCACATTTCTTTTTAGGGAAGCAGCATGTTGTAAGCGGTGGGCTGTCTGCTTCGAAGTTAGTATAGAAGTAGGGAGAGAGCTCAGTGGGCAGCACCACAGGCTTTGCACACAAGGGGCCCAGGGTTCATCTCTGGCACCATATGGTCGGCACCAGCGTTGTCTGGATGTGGCCTCCCCTCACCTCTGAAAAAAGTTGTCATTTGTTCTAGCAGAGAGGGCAGGAGGCCACACTGAGCAGTGGTCAGAGTTTATTCTTGGCTCTGCCTCCCTAAATCATTCCTGGTGGGCTCCGGGAGCATATGGGATGCAGGGGATCGAACCCGGGTGTATCCCTTGCCTACGTGCAAGGCAAGCGCCCACCTCAGTGTACTAGCTCTCCCGTCCCACAGCAGAGAAATTCTGCAATGTCTTTTTTCCCTGGCCACTTGGCACATCAGAATTGCCTGTACCCTTCTAAAATTTTCAGTGGTGGTTGAATGCAGATAAATTACTATAAAAGAAGTCTCAGTCTCTGGTTGGGTCTGGAGCGATAGCACAGCAGGTAGGGCATTTGCGTTGCATGGATCCGAGCCGGGTTTGATTCCTAGCATCCCATAGGTCCCCTGAGCACCAACAGGAGTTATTCCTGAGTGGATGAACCAGGAGTAACCCTCGTGCATCACCGAGAATGACCCAAAAATTTTAAAAAAGTCTTTATTTAAGTAATATTGTAAAGTTACTAGTGTTCCAATAGGTCAGAGGTCATAAAAAAATTAATGCTGATTTGCTGTTGTTCTGTCTGCTCCTCAATGCACAGGCATAGATGGTATTAACTAGACTACCAATGTTCACACTCAAGCGTCAGTTGAATGACCTTTCTGAAATCTCTAATTTGTAGATTGATGACTCCAGTATGGTCCGATTTTTGCCTTACGATCACTCAGATGAAGAAAGCATGAACATTGTATTACAGCATATTGATTTTGCCATTAAGTACGGAGAAGACTTGGAATTCAAAGAACCCAAGGTAATTTCTGACGATTTAGATTGGCCAGGGCCAGAGACCGGCGCAGAGGGAAAGACCATTCTCTGACTCCCCTAGGCTGACGCTGGGTCAGTTCCCTGTTTCATGTCTGGTCCCTGAGCACAGAGCCAGGATTGCCCTGAACACCTCTGCCCTCCTGTTTGATCTAAGCAGCTCCTTAAGTTAAGGTCTTGGTTACAGCAAGAGCCTGGTCCCTTCTGGCTGATCTCTGGGTGTGGCTCAAGAACTCAAAACCAAAACAAAAAAAGAGTAACCAAAATATAAATAAATAAACATAAATAAACAGGTCCTGGGAGCTTGGTGTGATAATCTCTGTATCCTGGCAGTTGTTGGGGTTACATGGCAGTTGGTGGGTGTAACTGTCTAGCTACTGGAAGGTCCAGTCCCAAACCGTGTAGGCTTGGAGATCTCAGCCCTGGGTGCCCCACACCTGGGTTACTCTGCCAGTTCCTTTATGCGTGAAGCTCATTCATGCGTGTGGAGAGTGGTCTCAGCATGACTTTGGCCTGGTGCCGGAGGTCTTCTGCTGTTGGTCCTGGTGAGGACAGTCATGCATGGGGTAGGAGTCTCTGCCTTGTTCTCTCCCGGGAGCTTGGTGTGATAATCAAGTGATAATCAAGTGATTATCGGTGATTCATTAAAAAGTAAAAAATTTTTTAAAAAAAGTAAAAATGGAAAAATTTAAAAATGTGATTTTTAATTAAAAATTAAAATTTAATTAAAAATTAAAATTAAATTTTAATTTGATTTTAAATTGAATTTATTAAATTCATTAAAAAGTGAAATATTTTTAAAAACAAAGTAAAAATGGAAAAATTAAAAAATGTAATTTTAATTAAAAATTAAAAAATGTAAAATTATTAAAAATTTTAAAAAATCAAATGTAGCATGAAGTGTTTGGCATCAATAACATTCCAAATGTGAAGGTTTCTAGTCTATAGCAAGTATGATTGTCTGTGTATCTGAAAACTTGAGTGCTTTAATGATTGATGATTATAATTGAATATATATGTATATAATTTGGAAAAATTTTCCACACAAATGGCTTGCATAGATGAGAAAGCTGTGATATGATTGTGAAAATAATCTATATGTGTAAAAGGTGATGACAGTATGAAATGCCACGTTAGTCTAATTACCATGCTGTACAATAGTTATTAGCACCTAATTAAATGCACATTAGAACAACTCATTTCACATCAAGATGGTAATGTCTTATGATTATAAAAATATATATGGCAATAAAGCATCTACATTTCTAAAAAAAAGATTAAAAATTTTAAAACTGAAATTAAATTTAAGAAAAGAAAAGAAAATGGGAGTTGATGGGGAGCCGGGCGGTGGCGCTCTGGGGGACGAGCAGAGAGTGTTTATTCCGCAATAACTTATTCCCTACCACCCTCATTTTTTAAAATTATTATTATTATTATTATTATTTGCTATTGGGTCACACCCGGTGATGCACAGGGTTTCCTCCTGACTCTGCATTCAGGAATTCCTCCTGGTGGTGCTCAGTGGACTATAGGGGATGCTGAGAATCAAACCTCGCCGGACACTTGCAAGGTAAACGTCCCGCCTACTGTCATATCGCTCCAACTCCCCAATTTTTTTATTTTATAAAGTGTTTTACAATAGTTGATTACATTCAATACTCAGACTCCAATCCCACCACCATTACACCTTCTCACCACCATATTTCGGGTAGTTCTATCCCGAGCCCCAATCCCTGTCCCAAAGCAGAACTGAAATAATCTATTTTCTTGTATTGTTTGATATGAAAAACTGCCAGGGCGCTGGAGTGATAGCACAGTGGGTGGGACGTTTGCCTTGCAAGCGGTGAAACTGGGTTCGATTCCAAGCATCCCATATGGTCCCCTGAGCACCATTAGCCAGGGATAATTCCTGAGTGCAGAGCGAGGAGAAATTCCTGTGCATCGACAGGTATGACCCCCCCACCCCAAAATATCGCTGAAAATCCTATAAAAAAGTATCCTTAGAGGAAAGAGTGTGTATTCTACCCAGGGGCCATTAAGCCCTTCTGTAAGAGATCACTAACATGTTGTAAAAGGTTGAGCCTTGTGTGTTTATATATATATAGCACAGTGGTAAGGCGTTTGCCTTGCACACAGCCAACATGGCCAACCCGAGTTCGATTCCTCCACCCCTCTCAGAGAGCCCGGCAAGCTACCGAGGGTGTCTCGCCCGCACTGCAGAGCCTGGCAAGCTACCCATGACGTATTTGATGTGCCAAACACATTAACAACAAAGTCTGCAGTGGAGACGTTACTGGACCCGCTCGAGCAAATCGATGAACAACGGGAGGACAGTGATACAGTGAATCAAAACCCTGGTTGCAGATTACGTGGCTTTCGTGCTCCAGAACCTGATGGTGCTTTGGGCCCCTGGTTCAGAAAAGGCAAGTGTCCCACCCCCTGTGCTGTCTCGTTCGCCCCAATTTTGTTCATGAATATCTATTAGCAGTACTACTGAGGATTATAGAGCATTGCCTGAACAGTAGGTAAATACATACGGGGTCTGCGGAGAAATCAATGTATTTTCTAATTTGTGTTTTATTTATATCAGGAACATGAAGATGAGTTGTCTTCTATGTTGGATGAATATTTTCAAGAATGCGAGAACAAATGAAGAGTATGTTACGATGCAACTGGATGCGGGGCTGGAGTGATAGCACAGTAGGTAGGGCGTTTCCCTTGCACGCGACACACCTGGGTTCGAATCCCAACATCCCATATGGGCCACCAAGCGCCGCCAGGAGTAATTCCAGAGTGAAGAGGCAGGAGTAACACTTGTGCTCTCCGGGTGTGACCCAAAAACCGAAAAAAAAAAAAAATAGGCAACTGGATGCTTGTGAAGAGTAGCAATCACAATTTATTTAAATGAAAATATAACAGATAAAGTAAAAACAAAGAATAAAAATCATAAAATATACCGAGGCAAGATACTCATTGGTGGGAGGGTCTCCAGACAGAGACACTGATGTGAGACCCTGGGCTTCTTCCAGTTGTAACCATGCTAGGTCCTCTGGGAACTTGTCCAATGTTGCCACAGCGGGTGGCCGTGCAGCTGGTACTCGAGAGATCAATGATGGCGCTGTCCTTGGACACGGAGCCAAGTATGCTTTCAGAGCTGGAGCTAAAGAATCAATAAGAGAAAAGGTCACCCAGATGTCTCCTTCCATGGATTCTCCAAAGCTGACCCCAACAGGGAGCCCAGCAGGAATGGGAGACCATGGGCCCACCTCACGGGGGTTTCCTGTGGAGGCCTCCCCAGAATGGGCTTTCCGGCCTGTGACTCTCCTTTCTCACACCAGCCCCCAGGACACCTCTAGGTGGGCCTTTTCCCATTCCCCTTTTACTTGTGCATATACACACACCCCTTGGTTCTTACCCGTTTTCTTCTGGTGCTCTGAGTCTCGTTCTCTGCCATATGTGTAAGGCCAAGGCACTGAACGCGGTGCTCTTTGGGGAGTTGACACTCCTTGGCCAATCTCAACTTTCTGCTTAGATGGTGTCTGGCTCTACTTGGTGCTGGCTGATTCCAGACTTTCTTCAGAGGAACTGGACCCAGAGGATATGTAGAAGATCTTCTTTCTCTCCTGTGGGCTGCTCTGCGGAGGGAGCGTCTCTCTCTCCTGTGGGCTGCTCTGCGGAGGGAGAACCACAAAGGCTCAGCTCCAGAAGCGCTGCTTCCCCCCCATCCCCCCCTTCTGAGTTCCTCCCTGCTGGTGGACCTGCATCTACACAGGCCTCCCATAGGAATGAGATTGAAACAATCAAGTTTAGAAAAGTCTTGGCCCAAGAGCACCTCCTAGTGCCAACTCAGTGAGCAGTGACCTGGCCTTGGGGGCTAGATTTGATGACTCACCTGCTAGGAGCAGGCTGCCCTCAAGATGATCTCACAACACACACACAGACACACGTACATACACAAAGACACATACCCACACACACACCCACCATCTCCAGTACACACTCAAATTTACTCCCTCCGATAAATACTTTCACACACAGGTGTACACACGCTTCCACACACACAGATTCTGCGCCATCACACTCAGGGAGGTGATAAAGACTGATCACGGGCATCAGTGCTGGGCTGCCCGGGCCAGTTCCTGCTGACCTGAACTAGCGGCTGTCTTCGTGAAGAATTCCAGGGAGTTCTCCAGTGAGTCCTCACCCAGTTTCTGAATCTTTTCAGTGTCCTACACTTGGGGGTTTTACAACCACGATTTCTTGGTAAACAGGAAAACATGTTTGGGGTCTGTGCGTTTCCGCAGTGAACCAAGTAATGAGTATGGGGGCAGTTGGGGAGGCTGCAGAATGATGGTTGCATCACAAAGAGAGGTCAGTGATGTCATCGAGCGCATCACAGCGAGGACAGGTCAGCTGTGGCCCTGCAGCAGGGCTTGCTCTCTGTGCAGCCCCCTCTGGACTGCTGCTGCTCTCCCTCTTCCCACAAGTCCTGTCCATGTGGTGAACTCAAGGCCCTGGGGAGAGCAGGGACCAGCCACTTGAAAGAATGTGCTGCTAAAATGTTATTTTCCTTTTTTCTTAAATGTAGGTGTAGTGCTATTTATTCGGCCACTGATTAGCTGATTGAATTGGGCATGAACTCCACCTTACTCTCTTTTTTTTTCATTTTTTATCACTGTCTTTATTGAATCACCGTGAGAGCAGTTACAAAGCTTTCGGGTCTAAGTCTCAGTCATGCAATGAAACACCCGTACCTTCACTAGTGCCCATTCTCCACTACCAAAATCTCCAATATACCCCATTCCCACACCCTCCCTATACCTGTGGGGCAGATGATTTACACATTACTCTCTCTCTACTTTGATCACATTACTCTCTCTACTTTGATCACTTTGACCCAGCAATACCACTCCTGGGAATATATCCCAGAGAGGCAAAAATATATAGTCGAAGTGACATCCGCACTTGTTTGTTCATTGCAGCACTCTTTACAATAGCCAGAAACTGGAAGAAACCTGAATGCCCAAGAACAGATGACTGGTTAAAGAAACTTTGGTACATCTACACAATGGAGTACTATGTAGCTGTTAGAAAAGATGAAGTCATGAACTTTACATACAAGTGGTACAATATGGAAAGTATCATGCTAAGCGAAATGAGTCAGAAAGAGAGGGATAGACATAGAAAGATTGCATTCATCTGGGGGATATAAAGTAACAAATTATGAAATTAATACCCAAGAATAGCTGAGATCAGCACCAGGAGGATAGAGGCCAGCCGGGTATTTTAGAGGAAAGGGCAGTTCAGATAGAGAAGGGAGCACCAAATAAAGTGTGTTTGGAGGATCCTCCCAGGAGGGGAGATGCATGTCGAAAGTAGACTATGGACTGAACATGTTTGCCACTCAATGCCTCTTTTGCAGACCACAACACCCAAAAGGAGAGAGAGAACACGGGATTGCCCTGCCACAGAGGCAGTGGGGGGATTGGGGGATGAGGGTGGGGGGTATATTATCCATGGTGGTGGAAAATGGGCTCTGGTGGAGGGATGGGTATCTGATCATTGTGTAATCGAAACCCAAGCACAAAAAATTGTAAATCTACAACTGTACCTCATGGTGTTTCACTAATAAAAAAAAAGTAAAAAATTAAAAAAAAAATTTTAAATGGAAAATTTAAAAAGAAAATGGAAAGAAAGAAAAAAATGGCCCTCCCGTTGATCGTCGATTTGCTCGAGCGGGCCCAGTAACGTCTGCATTGGAGACTTTGTTGTTACTGTGTTTGGCATATCGAATACTCTTGGTAGCTTGCCGGGCTCTCCGAGAGGGGCGGAGGAATCGAACTCGGGTTGGCCATGCTGGCCGCTTGTAAGGCGAACGCCCTACCCCTGTGCTATCGCTCCAGCCCTTGACAATGAAATGGAAAAATTAAAAAAATTAAAAATTTAAAAAATGAAATTAAATTTAAGAAAAAAAAAGAAAATGGTAGTTGGTGGGGGCCGGGCGGCCGGGGCTCTGGGGAAGAGCGGAGAGTGTTTATTGCGCAATAACTTATTCGTTACCACCCTCATTTTTAAAAATTATTATTATTATTATTATTTTTGATTTTTGGGTAACACCAGGTGATGCCCAGGGGTTCCTTTCTAGCCACATCCACGCCAACACAGGTTGCTTTTGTTCTTTTGAATGTGGGCCAATCTCTGTGGTATGACATGATATCTCATTGCTGTTTTGATCTGCATTTCCCTGATGATTAATGATGTAGAGCATTTTCTCATGTGCCTTTTAGCCATTTGGATTTCTTGTGCGAGGGGAGTGTCCTGCCCTCTGGACTCTCTGTGTCCCCGCTCCAGGGCCCCTTTAGTTCCACAGCCTTTGTTTTTGGGTCATACCTGGCACTGCACAGGGGTTTCTCCTGACTCTGCGCTCAGGAATTACTCCTGG
The DNA here is from genome assembly GCF_029834395.1 of Sorex fumeus. NCBI lineage: Eukaryota > Metazoa > Chordata > Mammalia > Eulipotyphla > Soricidae > Sorex > Sorex fumeus. Next base: position 1,736,165 of record NW_026606212.1, on the reverse strand, counting down.
CGGTGCTCAGGGGACCATATGGGATGCTGGGAATCAAACCCGGGTCAGCTGAGTGCTACCTTCTGTGCTATGCTCCAGACCCTATTCTCATTTTTAAAGGGAAATAGAATCCTGTAAGGTTGAGCATGCAGGGCCTTGCACACACCCAATCTGGGTTCAATCTACAAACGATGTAGGCACCTCTGAATACCGCTGGCTGTGGCCCCAAAATCAAGGGCGGGGGAGAATTCTTCCCTTTCAATCATACTTACCCCACCTGATAGCAGTGAGTAGACCATGTGCCAGGGATAAGGACACTGGCTGGAAAGATGCCGCTGGCCCGAGTTCAGTGTGGCCATAGTAGGGCTGAATCTGCACTGCATGCAGTTCCCTGATGCCCAGCCCCGGGGATTAAGGCTTAGTTTGGGCCTCAGCAGACACTGACCAGGGGCTGTGGGGGTTCGTCTGGTGGTGTGGGGTCTGCCTGAAGCTCTTTCCCCTCCTGCCTCCCGGTCCACAGAGCACCTACTCTGCCATCATGGTTCAGCACTGTGAAGCCCTCGGCCATTCTGTCCAGGTGGTGAACTTAGATCCCGCGGCAGAGCATTTCAACTATGATGTGATGGCTGGTGAGTTCAGGGCGCAGCCTTCCCTCTCCTTGGGGGCCCTGAGGCAGTGAGTGCTGCCCCTGCTTCTGGGGAGGCACAGAAGCTGAAAACTTCGTTCAGTCTGATCCCTGCTTTCATGGTAGACAGCAGAACATCATGTGTTAGCATCCACTTATTGATGTGCTTGTGACAGTTCCCTTTGTTTCTCTTAATAAAAAGGGAGATGTCATGAGTCTCGCTTTAAATTCTTAGGTCAGAGGGGATTGAACTCAAGTTGGCAGCATGCAAGGCAAGCGCCTTTAGTCTATCTAGCCCTTGTTTTTCCTGATGCTCGGGTGAGTCCTGGCTCTGCACTCAGGAATAACTCCTGGTGGTGCTTGGGGAGACCATATGCGTGCCGGGGATTGAACCCTGATCGACAGTGTGCAAGGCGAACACCCTATCCACTGTACTATCCCTCCTTGCCCTGTCCCTTGCTTCACCTCTTTTATTTTATTTTGCTTTTTGGGTCACACTCAGCAATGCACAGGGGTTACTCCTGGATCATGCACTCAGGAAGTACTCCTGGCTGTGCTCAGTGGACCAAATGGGATGCTGGGAATTGAACCCGGGTTGGGCCGCGTGCAAGGCAAACGCCCTACCCGCAGTGCTATCGCTCCAGCCCCACTTCACTTGTTTTAGAACAGATGTTTTTATATGCACAGTATTCAGAATGCAAAAGGTACATGAGAGTGTGCAGGAAAAAGTCATTCCCAACTCTTGCTTCCTCTGAGGCCGAGAATATTACCTAATGCTGTAGTGTTATTCCTTAGCATCTTTGCACAAAATTAAGTGTGGAGGCCAGGAAGACAGTAGAGGGGTTAGGAGCAAATAATTGGCACACACAGGATGCTGTTTTAATGCCCAGCACTGCAGGGCCCCCTGAGCACTGTTGGGTACAGTTCTCTAGCCCCTAACCCCCTTCCAGGTGATCATCTCATTTTGGGGCACTGGCATTTGGTCTCTGGCCCCTGGGCCTCTGAACACTGCCTGGGAGGCCAAAGAGGGAGAAAAAAATCAGAGGCCAAGGTGCTAACTTAGAGGGATGTAGAGCAAGTTTCGGGATGCCCCTGACCACCAGCTGTGGTTGCAAAACCAAAGGAAGAAAGAGGTCAAAATACAGTACAAGAATTGAAGCATTTGGTTTAACTGTTGGGGGTCGCTACTGGCTCTGCTCCTGCAGGGCATACGTGGGGGTGGAATTTGAACTGGGCCTAAATCCTTCTTGTCTCTTTGGCCTTTTGTTTTGTTTTGGGGCCGCATCTGGTGGTGCTCAGGGTTTGCTGCTGATACTGCTGTCACTCCAGGGTGTCCTGTACTATCTGTCCAGCCATGCCCCTTTCTTTTATAAGTACAACTACTAGCCTTCTAAGAGTACTGCCCCTTGTGATTCTGGTTTAAGTCTACCTGGGAGACTGTAATGCATCATTACTTGAGAGTGGGATTCCCTTGACTACTGTAATTTATTTGTTTTTTTTTTTTTTATATTTATTAATTTTATTTTATTTTATTTTATTATTTTTTTTAAATTTTATTTTTTTTTATTTATTTATTGAATCACTGTGGGAAAGGTTACAAAGCTTTCAGGTTTATGTCTCAGTCATGCAAATATCAAACACATTTCCCTTTACCAATACTTATTTTTTCCCATGAAGAACCCCAATAAAACCCCACCCCCCACCCCTCCCCGTCCCTGTGAGGCAGATGAATTCTAGTTAATACTCTATCCGCTTTGATTAGATTGTTTCAATAAAAGATTCACCACTATTATTTAGAGTTTACCCCCCCCCCCCAAATCAGACATGCTGAAAAAGCATTGTGAAGTGATTTGCTTTCTACAGCTGGGTTCAAGAATTAAATGTTGGTTTTGGATTTCTGCTATTTTACCTATTGACCCTGGAAGTATTTCTACTGAAAGTCAGATAGTTAAGAAATTGGTTTCTGTGTTCTGGAGTCGTGGCCGTGCTGGAGAGCCGCTCGTGGGGGGCAACTGGTGGCCTCGGTAGGGCGTGAAGGGCGGAGCGAAACGCCCCCCTTCCCATGAGGTTTTAGTCGCCCCCACTCCCCCGGCTCATACCTGCTGTCCACAAGGCTCCCATGTGGCCGCCATCTTTCTTTCCAGAGAGGAGAGGGCGAATGGGGCAACACCCTTTCCCCTCCGGCAGACTTGATGGCCTGGATCAATGCATAGTCCGTTCACTTTTCTGCTCCAAGCTGCTGGGTTCTGCATTAAGTCCTTGTGCTTCTGGGGCCGTGGCCGTGCTGGAGAGCCGCTCGTGGGGGGCAACTGGTGACCTCGGTAGGGCGTGAAGGACGGACCGGAACGCCCCCCTTCCCATGAGGTTTTAGTCGCCCCCACTCCCCCGGCTCATACCTGCTGTCCACAAGGCTCCCATGTGGCCGCCATCTTTCTTTCCAGAGGGAGGAGGGCGGAAGGGAGCAACACCCTTTCCCCTCTGGGCAGAAATGATGGCCTGGATTAACGCATAGTCCTTTCACTTTTCTGCTCCAAGCTGCTGGGTTCTGCATTAAGCCCTTGTGCTTCTGGGGCCGTGGCCGTGCTGGAGAGCCGCTCGTGGGGGGCAACTGGTGACCTCGGTAGGGCGTGAAGGACGGACCGCAACGCCCCCCTTCCCATGAGGTTTTAGTCGCCCCCACACTCCCGGCTCATACCTGCTGTCCACAAGGCTCCCATGTGGCCGCCATCTTTCTTTCCAGAGAGGAGAGGGCGAATGGGGCAACACCCTTTCCCCTCCGGCAGACTTGATGGCCTGGGTCAACGCATAGTCCGTTCACTTTTCTGCTCCAAGCTGCTGGGTTCTGCATTAAGTCCTTGTGCTTCTGGGGCCGTGGCCGTGCTGGAGAGCCGCTCGCGGGGGGCAACTGGTGACCTCGGTAGGGCGTGAAGGACGGACCGGAACGCCCCCCTTCCCATGAGGTTTTAGTCGCCCCCACACCCCCGGCTCATACCTGCTGTCCACAAGGCTCCCATGTGGCCGCCATCTTTCTTTCCAGAGGGAGGAGGGCGGAAGGGAGCAACACCCTTTCCCCTCTGGGCAGAAATGATGGCCTGGATTAACGCATAGTCCTTTCACTTTTCTGCTCCAAGCTGCTGGGTTCTGCATTAAGCCCTTGTGCTTCTGGGGCTGTGGCCGTGCTGGAGAGCCGCTCGTGGGGGGCAACCGGTGACCTCGGTAGGGCGTGAAGGACGGACCGGAACGCCCCCCTTCCCATGAGGTTTTAGTCGCCCCCACACCCCCGGCTCATACCTGCTGTACGCAAGGCTCCCATGCGGCCGCCATCCTTCTATCCAGAGAAGAGAGGGCGAATGGGGCAACACCCTTTCCCCTCCGGCAGACTTGATGGCCTGGATTAACACATAGTCCTTTCACTTTTCTGCTCTAAGCTGCTGGGTTCTGCATTAAGTCCTTGTGTTTCTGGGGCTGTGGCCGTGCTCCAAACTTAACTCTGACTTTCAGGGAGGAAGATTGGGTGGTTTACTTCTCATTGATCACTTTGCATATAGAGAGATGTCGCGCGGCCGCTTATGCGGCCGCGCGGTTTTGAGAAAAAGTCCTCGTTCCCGCATACTCGAGCTGTGTTTGTAGAGGCTTCTGGTCACCGGGGTTCCATCTGGGGGAGGCTGGATGCGGCACCTACTCCATCTGGAACTTGCGGGTGAACTCGGCTCTTTTTGGAACCTGTTTTTTCTTTTTTTTTTTCCTCCGGGATCCCGCACCCTCCATGTGTTCTTTCTCTTATGCTTAAGGCTTCAAAGATGGCGCTGGGGGGCGGGCTGTGGGCGTGACTTCCGGAATCAGAGGTTACCTGGGAGGTGTAGTCCGGCAGATTTGAGAAAAAGTCCTCGTTCCCACATACTCGAGCTGTGTTTGTAGAGGCTTCTGGTCACCGGGGTTCCATCTGGGGGAGGCGGGATGCGGCACCTACTCCATCTGGTACTTGCGGGTGAACTCGGCTCTTTTTGGAACCTGTTTTTTCTTTTTTTTTTTCCTCCGGGATCCCGCACCCTCCATGTGTTCTTTCTCTTATGCTTAAGGCTTCAAAGATGGCGCTGGGGGGCGGGCTGTGGGCGTGACTTCCGGAATCAGAGGTTACCTGGGAGGTGTAGTCCGGCAGATTTGAGAAAAAGTCCTCGTTCCCGCATACTCGAGCTGTGTTTGTAGAGGCTTCTGGTCACCGGGGTTCCATCTGGGGGAGGCGGGATGCGGCACCTACTCCATCTGGAACTTGCGGGTGAACTCGGCTCTTTTTGGAACCTGTTTTTTCTTTTTTTTTTTTCCTCCGGGATCCCGCACCCTCCATGTGTTCTTTCTCTTATGCTTAAGGCTTCAAAGATGGCGCCAATTTATTTGTTTTATTTGTTTTCTTTTCTTAATGGGTGGGGTGGGGTTTTGGGCCACACCCAGCTGTGTTCAGCACTTCTGGCTCTGTGCTCCAGGATCACTCCTGGTGAAGCTGAGGAACTATATGAGGTGCCAAGGATTGAACGTGGGTTGTCCACATGCAAGGCAAGCGCCTTACCCACTGTTCTATTCCTCAGGCCCCTGTTTAGGGTCTTTTGTTTTTGTTTTTTGTTTTTTCTTTCTAGCCCCTGTTCAGTTTCTGTGGATACTGTCACAGATGTAATTACTAATGAATGTAAATATTTTGGAATGGGCGCTCATTTCTTGTTTATTCTTTGCAGACATCCGGGAACTGATCGAGGTGGATGATGTGATTGAGGACGGCTCCCTGTGCTTCGGTCCCAATGGAGGCCTGGTGTTTTGCATGGAGTATTTTGACAATAATTTTGACTGGCTGGAGAACTGCCTTGGCCCTGTCGAGGATGACTACATCCTTTTTGACTGTCCAGGTAGCTCAGTAATTAGATTGTCATCTTCCCTGTGTTGTGCAGTTCTGTCCTTGGTGGGAGAAAGTGAAATTAGCATCTCATTTACTTTTACCCCAGATTCTTGGACAGTGGACTGTCATCCCATGAGGGGCTGTGGAATGTCTGTTTGTTTTCTTCTGTTTGGGGGCCACATCCAGAGGTGCTAGAGGCTGGGACTCTTCCTAACTGTTATCAGGAGGTAGCTCCCAGCCCTGCTTGGGGGACCAAAGCATGCTGGGAACTGAGCCCAGGCTTTCTGCATGCAGAGCATATGCTCAGTCTATTGTTTCTTGGGTACCAGGTCATGCAGCATTTTTTTTTTTTTGCTTTACAGGTCACACCTGGTGATACTCAGGAATTACTCCTGACTTTGCACTCAGGAATCACTCCTGGCAGTGCTCAGGGGAGCATAAGGGATGCTGGGAATCGAACCCGGGTCGGCCGTGTGGAACGCAAATGCCCTACCTGCTGTGCTATCACTCCAGCTTCGGTTATGCAGCTCTTGAAAGGTTTGCTTTAGAGCTAGAGAGACAGAAGGATGGGTAGGATGCTGCGGCAGACACAGGTTCAGTCCTTGGCACCATATATGGTTCAATGAATACTAGTAGGTATGGGCCAAAACCAAGATTTTTTGTTTGTTTGTGTTTTAGGGCCATAGTACAGCAGCTAAAGCCCTTGCCTTACTTTCTGCCAGCCCAAGTTTGGATCCCTGGTACCACATAGGATCCCCCAAGCACTGCCAGGAGTTATTTTTAGTATAGAGTCACGAATCCTCCCAGAATACCAGTGGGTTTGGCCCAAAGTTCCTCCCCTCACACTAAGAGAATAAAAATTTGTTTTAAAATCTGTCATTGTCGGGGCTGAATCACTGCGATAGCACAGCAGGTGGGGCGTTTGCCTTGCACGTGCCCGACCCAGGTTCGAATCCCAGCTTCCCATATGGTCCCCTGAGCACCGCCAGGAGTGGTTCCTGAGTGCAGAGCCAGGAATAAACCCTGAGCATCTCTGGGTGTGACCCAAAATGCAAAAATAGTTAATAAATAAATAAGTAAATGAAATCCCTGTGACTGTCCTCTAGTTGTTCATTGATTTGCTTGAGCAGGCCCAGTAACTTCCCCATTGTGAGACTTGTTGTTACTGTGTTCGTCATATCGAATACGTCACAGGTAGCTTAACAGTCTTTGCCATGTGGGCAATATACTCTCGGTAGCTTGCTGGGCTATCCGAGAGGGGCAGAGGAGTTGAACCTGTTTTGCTGGGCCGGCTGTGAGCATGGCAAATGCCCTACCGCTGTGCTATCACTGCAGCCCGTTTTAAAATCATTTTTAATAATTTTCGTGCAACCAGCCAACATGGCCGACTGGAGTTTGATTCCTCCACCCCTCTTGGAGAGCCCGGCAGGCTACCGAAGAGTATCTCGCCTGCACAGCAGAGCCTGGCAAGCTCCTCGTGACATATTCCATATGCCAAATACAGTATCAATTGTCACAATGGAGATGTTACTGGGCCTGCTCGAGCAAATCGATGAACAACAGGAGAACAGTGATGATGATGATGACAGTATATTTTCTTTGTATGCCCCTTTTACGTACATGTGCACCCAGAGTTGCTTAAAAAATTCCAGGGGGTGCCAGGGGAGCAGGTGTGATAGAACAATGGGTTTGGCGTTTGCCTTGCATGCGGCTGACCTGGAACCCATGCATCCCATATGGTCCCCCCAGCACTGCCAGGATTAATTCGTGAGTGCAGAGCCAGGAGTAACCCCTGCACATCACCAGGTGTGACCCAAAATGAAAAAAAAATATTGGGGGAGCCAGAGAGATACTACAGTGGGTAGGGCACTTGCCTTGCACACAGCTAAGGTGATCCCTGCTACCCTATATGGTTCCTGGAGCCTGCCACGAGTCATCCCTGAGCACAGAATCAGGAATAAGCCCTGAGCACTATCAGGTAGTTCCTCCCCCCCCCAAAAAAAAAAAAAACAAAATTGAATATAGTATAGGGCCTAGAGATATAGTGTGCTGGGGACATGCTTTACATGTAGTGGGCCTTGCATGTAGTAGGCTTTGCATGTAGGACTCTGAGTAGCTTCGAGCCCTCCCAGAAGTTTCAGAGAGACCCTCAAGCATCCCCACGTGTGGCTTAAAACAAGCAAAATTGAATATATTACTTGTAGGGATTGACTTCCTTTAAAAAAGTTTTGGGGGGACCATGAGTGCCGTATCTGATGATACTCAGGGGTTACTCCTAGCTCCTGTGCTCAGGAATTACTCCTGGCTGTGCTCAAGGGACCCTATGGGATCGAACCCAGGTTGGCTGTGTGCAAGGCAAGTTGCCACCCTCTATACTATCTCTCAAGCCCCCAAAGACAGTTTCTGGGAAAAGTTTTTATCCCATAATTGAGTGTTGAATGTATTTCATGCTCATAATAAGCTTGTGTTCTTGGCGGTCAGATCGAGTTTTACACACACCTGCCCGTGATGAAACAGCTGGTTCAGCAGCTGGAACAGTGGGAGTTCCGAGTCTGTGGAGTGTTTCTTGTTGATTCTCAATTCATGGTGGAGTCGTTCAAGGTTTGAAACTATACCTGTCCTTGATTTTTCAGTCTCCGGCACAAACAGAGTACAAATACCTTTAGTCATAATCATATAATTCTTAACAGTTCATGAACTATACCCAGGAATGACTTAGAACTTATGTTTGTTAAATTAATATGCCAAGAAGATGGCTCCAGTGGCAGAGCACAGAGCTGGTATATTCGAGGCCCTGAGTTTGCCCCTTGTGCAGTTCTAGTGGTCCCCAACTCTCAGCTGTCGCCTTCAGGAGTTGTCCTAGGGCAGTGTCAGAAGTAAGTCCCAAGCACCACAGTAAGTCCCAAGAGGCTCCAAAACTAGAAAAAAAAAGCTGGATGCTAGAGAGATAGTACAGTGGGTAGAGCTCTTGCCTTGCATGTGGCCCGCCTGGGTGTCATTCCTGCCGTACTGCCACCGGGCCCCCTGAGCCGCTCCAGGAGTGATCCTTGACCACAAAGCTCGGAGTACTACTGGGTATTCCCCAAACCTGAAAGGGAGGGCGTTTGGTTCCGTCTCCAGCACCCATATGGTTCCCAAAGCTGGTCAGTAGTAACTCTTTAGTTCAGAAGCCGAAGTGACCCCTTCGTTATATCAGGGGATTGTGTGACCCAGAAACCCAAAAGGAAATACCCATCAGGTGAGGTGGAGAGGGAGCATGAGAGAAGATAACGTTAAAGGGTCAGAAAGAGTATAGGGCTTCCCAAAAATAAATAAATAAGTAAATTTTAAATATGGGGGCTGGAGTGATAATACAGCGGGTAGGGCCTTGCACACAGCCAATCCGGGTTCAATTCCTAGCATCACCTAAGCACCACCAGGAGTAATTACTGAGTGCAGAGCCAGGAGTAACCCCTGTGCATTGCCAGGTATTACCACCCTCTGCCCCCCCCAAAAAAATAGTACAGGGTTTAAGGAGCTCGCCTTGATGTGGCCCACCTGCTTTTAATCTCTGTCACTACATGTTTCCTCAGTGCTGAACTCAACCCCAGCTACCTCCTGAACACTTTAAAATATTGTTGAGTGGAGAAGTGTGGTCACTACAGCTCGAGTTTCTCCTTCCCATCTCACCTTTAGAATCCTAAGGTCAGCTATTGGCCCAGCAGTCTTCTGTTAGGTCCAGCCTGGCAGTGCTCAGGGCTCACTACTGGCGCTGTGCTGAGGAATCACTTAGGTAGTGCTCTGGGAACCCTGTGGAGTGCTGGGCTAGAACCTGGGCTGACCAGGAGCAAGGCAAGCGCCTTAAAGCCTGGACTCTTGCTCGGGCCCCAATCTTAGCGTTTCTCCGATTTACGTGGGTTTTGTTCCAGTGGGGATCAGAAACCTTTTGTTTGGACACTGTTGGTGACAACTGATTCATCGTCCCTTTTCTGCGTCCTCTTTCAGTTTATTTCTGGCATCTTGGCAGCCTTGAGTGCTATGGTATCTCTAGAAATCCCGCAAGTTAACATCATGACAAAAATGGACCTGCTGCGTAAAAGAGCTAAAAAGGAAATTGAGAAGTAAGTTCACTATAATTAAGGTCTCATTTGCAGTGCTGAACCTTTTTCGTTTCACTTCGATTGTCAGTCTGCAAATTCAGTGTTTCGGATTCTTTCCTTCACCAGTCTCTCATGTTTAAAGGTTTCTAGATCCAGACATGTATTCTTTATGAGATGATTCTACAAGTAAATTCAGAAGCAAAAGATTCAATAAATTGACTAACGCCATATGTGGGCTGGTAAGTCTTTGTATTTTTACAATTTTTGGTGGTTGGGGGTGCGGGCCTCCTGTGCTGGGGGGCCTAGGGCCCGCCCTGATTATTGGCCCACCAGGCTAGTAGTGGTCATTGCTAGGGCCCAGAGGGCCGTACCAGCAGTTTTGGTTGCTTCCTGGCTGTACCCAGCAATGCTTAGGATGCCATCTGGTGCCAAGAATCAAGCGCTGTGCTAATCCCTGGGCTGATGAGTTTTGCAAGTGTTTGGGGTGTTTGTGGGTTGTTTTTAAAGTTTGGGGGCCACACCCTTTGGTGCTCAGGGGCTGTTTCTCCCCCGTGCCTAGTGGACCATATGTGGTGCTGGGTGTTCAAACTGAGGTGTGTGGGATGCAGGCCAGTTGTAACCCCTGTCGTAGCTCTTCATCCCCTCCCGCAAACCCCCCTAGACCCATATTTTTCTTAATCGTCTTATCACATGCTTTCACACCCCCAGGCACTGGCCATCATATGGACGGCACAGACCAGCACATGTCTTTTTTTTTTCTTTTTTTATGTTTTTTTTTCCCCTTTATTTTATTTTATTTTTTTTTACAGTTGTAGATTTACAATTTTTTGTGCTTTGGTTTCAATTATACAATGATCAGATACCCATCCCTCCACCAGTGCCCATGTTCCACCACCATGGATAATATCCCCCCATCCCCATCCCCCCATCCCCCCCGCCTCTGTGGCAGGGCAATCCCCTGCCACACATGTCTTTTTAGGGGAGCAGCATGTTGGGAGCGGTGGGCTGTCTGCTTCGAAGTTAGTATAGAAGTAGGGAGAGAGCTCAGTGGGCAGCCCCACAGGCTTTGCACACAAGGGGCTCAGGGTTATCTCTGGCACCATATGGTCGCCACCAGCGTTGTCTGGATGTGGCCTCCCCTCAGCTCTGAAAAAAGTTGTCATTGGTTGTAGCAGAGAGGGCAGGAGGCCACATTGAGCAGTGGTCAGAGTTTATTCTTGGCTGTGCCTCCAGAAATCATTCCTGGTTGGCTCAGGGAGCATACGGGATGCGGGGGATCGAACCCGGGTGCATCCCTTGCCTATGTGCAAGACAAGCGCCACCTCGGTGTACTAGCTCTCTCGTCCCACAGCAGAGAAATTCTGCAATGTCTTTTTTTCCTGGCCACTTGGCACATCAGAATTGCCTGTACACTTTTGAAATTTTCAGTGGTGGTTGAATGCAGATAAATTACTTTAAAAGAAGTCTCAGTTTCTGGTCGGGGCAGGAGCGATAGCACAGCAGGTAGGGCGTTTGCGTTGCATGGGTCCGAGCCGGGTTTGATTCCTAGCATCCCATAAGTCCCCTGAGAACCACCAGGAGTTATTCCTGAGTACATGAACCAGGAGTAACCCCTGTGCATCACCAGGTATAACCCAAAAATAAAAAAAAAAGTCTTTAGTTAAGTAATGTTGTAGTGTTACTAGTGTTCCAAAAGGTCAGAGGTCATAAAAAATTAATGCTGATTTGCTGTTGTTCTGTCTGCTCCTCCCTGCACAGGCATAGATGGTATTAATTAAACTACCAATGTTCACACTCAAGCATCCGTTGAATGACCTTTCTGAAATCTTTAATTTGTAGATTGATGACTACAGCATGGTCCGATTTTTGCCTTACGATCAGTCAGATGAAGAAAGCAGGAACATTGTATTACAGCATATTGATTTTGCCATTCAGTACGGAGAAGACTTGGAATTCAAAGAACCCAAGGTAATTTCTGACGATTTAGATTTGCCGAGGGCTGGAGCGATAGCACAGTGGGTAGGGCGTTCGCCTTACAAGCGGCCAACATGGCCGACCCGAGTTCGATTCCTCCGCCCCTCTCGGAGAGCCCGGCAAGCTACCGAGAGTATTGGATATACCAGACACAGTAACAGCAAAGTCTCCAATGGAGACGTTACTGGGCCCGCTCGAGGAAATCGACGATCAACGGGAGGGCCTTTACCATTTACCTTTTAGATTTGCCAGGGCCCGAGAACAGCGCATAGACAAAGACCATTCTCTGCCTCCCCTGGGCTGACGTTGGGTCAGTTCCCCGTTTCATGTCTGGTCCCTGAGCACAGAGCCAGGATTGCCCTGAACACGCTGCCCTCCTGTTTGATCTCAGCAGCTCCTTAAGTTAAAGTCTCAGGGGCAGCAAGAACCTGGCCCGTTCTGGCTGATCTCTGGGTGTGGCTCAAGAACTCAAAACCAAAAAAAACAAAGAGTAACCAAAACCCTGGTTGCGCATTTGCTCGCTTTTATGCTCCAGTACCTGATGGTGCTTTGTGCCCCCTGTTCAGGGTGGTGCCCCACCCCCTGTGCTGTCTCGTTTGCCCCAATTTTGTTCATGAATATCTATCAGCACTACCTCTGGGTATTATAGAGCATTGCCTGAACAGTAGGTATATATATACTGGGTCTGCAGAGAAATCAATGTATTTTCTATTTTGTGTTTTATTTATATCAGGAACATGAAGAAGAATCATCTTCTATGTTAGATGAATCTTTTCAAGAATGCCAGAACAAATGAGAAGTTTGTTACGATGCAACTGGATGCGGGGCTGGAGGGATAGCACAGTAGGTAGGGTGTTTGCCTTGCACGCAGCAGACCTGGGTTCGATTACCAACATCCCATATGGTCCACCAAGCGCGGCCAGGAGTAATTCCTGAGTAAAGAGGCAGGAGTAACACCTGTGCTCTCTGGGTGTGACCCAAAAACCAAAAAAAGAAAAAGAAAAAAAATGCAACTGGATGCTTGTGAAGAGTAGCAATCACAATTTATTTAAATGAAAATATAACAGATAAAGTAAAAACAAAGAATAAAAATCATAAAATATACCGAGGCAAGATACTCATTGGTGGGAGGGTCTCCAGAGAGAGACACTGATGTGAGACCCTGGGCTTCTTCCAGTTGTAACCATGCTAGGTCCTCTGGGAACTGGTTCAATGTTGCCACAGCGGGTGGCCGTGCAGCTGGTACTGGAGAGATCATTGACGGCGCTGTCCTTCGACACGGAGCCAAGTATGCTTTCAGAGCTGGAGCTAAAGAATCAATAAGAGAAAAGGTCACCCAGAGGGCTCCTTCCATGGATTCTCCAAAGGTGACCCCAACAGGGAGCCCAGCAGGAAGGGGAGACCATGGGCCCACCTCACGGGGATTTCCTGTGGAGGCCTCCCCAGAATGGGCTCTCCGGCCTGTGATTCCCCTTTCCCACACCAGCGCCCAGGACACCTCTAGGTAGGCCTTTTCGCATTCCCCATATACTGGTGCATATACACACACCCCTTGGTTCTTACCCGTTTTCTTCTGGTGCTCTGAGTCTCGTTCTCTGCCATATGTGTAAGGCCAAGGCACTGAACGCGGTGCTCTTTGGGGAGTTGACAATCCTTGGCCAGTCTCAACTTTCTGCTTAGATGGTGTCTGGCTGTGCTTGGTGCTGGCTGATTCCAGACTTTCTTCAGAGGAACTGGACCCAGAGGATATGTAGAAGATCTTCTTTCTCTCCTGTGGGCTGCTCTGCGGAGGGAGCGTCTCTCTCTCCTGTGCGCTGCTCTGCGGAGGGAGAACCACAAAGGCTCAGCTCCAGAAGCGCTGCTTCCCCCTCCCTTCTGAGTTCCTCCCTGCTGGTGGACCTTCATCTACACAGGCCTCCCATAGGAATGGGATTGAAACAATAAAGTTTAGAAAAGTCTTGGCCAAAGAGCACCTCCTCGTGCCAACTCAGTGAGCAGTGACCTGGCCTTGGGGGCTAGATTTGATGACTAACCTGGTAGGAGAGGCTGCCCTCAAGATGATCTCACAACACACACACAGACACACGTACATACACAAATACACATACTCACACACACACACCATCTCCAGTACACACTCAAATTTACTCTCTCCGATAAACACGTACACACCCGGGTGTGCACACTCTTCCACATACACAGCTTCTGCGCCATCACACTCAGGGAGGTGATAAAGACTGATCACGGTCATCAGTGCTGGGCTGCCCGGGCCAGTTCCTGCTGACCTGAACTAGCGGCTGTCTTCGTGAAGAATTCCGGGGAGTTCTCCAGTGAGTCCTCACCCAGTTTCTGAATCTTTTCAGTGTCCTACACTTGGGGGTTTTACAACCACGATTTCTTGGTAAACAGCAAAACATGTTTGCTCTCTGTGCGTTTCCGCAGTGAACCAAGTAATGAGTATGGGGCAGTTGGGGAGGCTGCAGAATGTCTGGTTGCATCACAAAGAGAGGTCGGTGATGTCACCGAGCGCATCACAGCGAGGACAGGTCAGCTGTGGCCCTGCAGCAGGGCTTGCTCTCTGTGCAGCCCCTCTGGGCTGCTGCTGCTCTCCCTGTTCCCACAAGTCCTGTCCATGTGGTGAACTCAAGGCCCTGGGGAGAGCAGGGAGCAGCCACTTGAAAGAATGTGCTGCTAAAATGTTATTTTCCTTTTTTTTAAAAAATGTGAGTGGACTGCTATTTATTCGGCCACTGATTAGCTGATTGAATTGGGCATGAACTCCTCCTTACACTCTTTTTTTCATTTTTTATCATTGTCTTTATTGAATCACCGTGAGAGCAGTTACAAAGTTTAGGTTCTATGTCGGGTCTAAGTCTCAGTCATGCAATGAAACACCGGTACCTTCACTAGTGCCCACTCTCCACTACCAAAATCCCCAATATACCCCCATCCCACACCCTCCCTATACCTATGGGGCAGATGATTTACACATTACTCTTTCTCTCTACTTTGATCACATTACTCTCTCTCTCTACTTTGATCACTTTGACCCAGCAATACCACTCCTGGGAATATATCCCAGAGAGGCAAAAATGTATAGTCGAAGTGACATCCGCACTTGTTTGTTCATTGCAGCACTCTTTACAATAGCCAGAAACTGGAAGAAACCTGAATGCCCAAGAACAGATGACTGGTTAAAGAAACTTTGGTACATCTACACAATGGAGTACTATGTAGCTGTTAGGAAAGATGAAGTCATGAACTTTACATACAAGTGGTACAATATGGAAAGTATCATGCTAAGCGAAATGAGTCAGAAAGAGAGGGATAGACATAGAAAGATTGCATTCATCTGGGGGATATAAAGTAACAAAATATGAGATTAGTACCCAAGAATAGCTGAGATCAGCACCAGGAGGATAGAGGCCAGCCAGGTATTCTAGAGGAAAGGGCAGTTCAGATAGAGAAGGGAGCACCAAATAAAGGGTGTTTGGAGGATCCTCCCAGGAGGGGAGATGCATGTCAAAAGTAGACTATGGACTGAACATGTTTGCCACTCAATGCCTCTTTTGCAGACCACAACAGCCAAAAGGAGAGAGAGAACACAGGGGATTGCCCTGCCACAGAGGCGGGGGGGATGGGGGCATGGGGGTGGGGGGGTTATTATCCATTGTGGTGGAAAATGGGCACTGGTGAAGGGATGGGTATCTGATCATTGTATAATTGAAACCCAAGCACAAAAAATTGTAAATCTACAACTGTACCTCATGGTGTTTCACTAATAAAAAAAAAAGATAGTAAAAAATTAAAAAAAAATTTAAATGGAAAAATTAAAAAAATTAAATATTTTAAAAATGAAATTAAATTTAAGAAAAAAAAGAAAATGGGAGTTTGTGGGGGCTGGGCGGCCAGGGCTCTGGGGGAAGAGCAGAGAGTGTTTATTGCGAAATAACTTATTCGTTACCACCCTCATTTTTTAAAATTATTATTAGTATTATTATTATTTCTTTTTGCTTTTTGGGTCACACCCGGTGATGCCCAGGGGTTCCTCCTGGCTCTGCACTCAGGAATTACTCCTGGTGGTGTTCAGAGGACCATTGGGGATGCTGTGAATCGAACCTTGCCGGCCACTTGCAAGGCAAATGCCCTGCCAGCTGTCATATCGCTCTAACCCCCAAATTTTTTTATTTTATAAAGTGTTTTACAATATTTGATTACATTCAATATTCAGACTCCAATCCCACCACCATTACACCTTCTCGCCACCATATTTCGCATAGTTCCATCCCAAACCCCAATCCCTGTCCCAAAGCAGAACTCAAAGAATCTATTCTCTTGTATTGCTTGATATGAAAAACTGCCAGGGCGCTGAAGTGATAGCACAGTGGGTAGGACGTTTGCCTTGCACGTGGTGAAACTGGGTTCGATTCCCAGCATCCTATATGGTCCCCTGAGCACCATTAGCCAGGGATAATTCCTGAGTGCAGAGCCAGGGGAAATTCCTGTGCATCGGCAGGTGTTACGCAAAAACAAACAACAACAAAAAAAAATCTCTGAAAATCCTATAAAAAAAGTATCCTTAGAGGAAAGAGTGTGTATTCTACCCAGGGGCCATTGAGCCCTTCAATAAGGATCAATAACATGTTGTAAAAGGTTGAACCTTGTGTGTGTGTATATATATATATATATATATATATGTATATATATACATATATAAAGTATATATGTGTGTGTATGTAAAAAATATATATATATTTCCCTCTAAGATTGGTTGCCTGCTACTTTGAATCCTGTCAAACGGGGTACAGTATTTTTGGAGTATGAGCTCCCGCATTTTTTTGCTTTTGGGATCACATCCAGTGGTGCTCAGGGCTGACTCCTGGCTCTGTGCTCAGGGATCACTCCTGGCAGGCTTCCAGGATGATCCAGGAATTGAAAGAGAGACAGCCTTGTGCGAGGGGAGTGTCCTGCTCTCTGGACTCTCCGTGTCCCCACACCAGGGTCCCTTTAGTTCCACAGCCTTTGTTTTTGGATCATACCTGGCACTACACAGGGGATACTCCTGGCTTTGCACTAAGGAATCACTCCTGGCGGTGCTTGGGGACCATATGGGATGCTGGGGATGCTGGGAATCGAACCAGGGTCAGCTGAGTGCAAGGCAAACTCCCTGCCCGCTGTGCTACGCTCCAGACCCTATTCTCATTTGCAAAGAGAAATTGAATCCAGAAAGGTTGAGCATGCAGGGCCTTGCACACACCCAATCTGGCTTTGATCTCCAAACGATGTAGACCCCTCTAAATACCGCTGGCTGTGGCCCCAAAATCAAGGGCGGGGGAGAAATCTTCCCTTTCAGTCATACTTAGCGCACCTGATAGCAGTGAGGAGACCATCTCCCAGGGATAAGGACACTGGCCGGGAAGAGGCCGCCGGCCCGAGGTCAGTGTGGCCAAGGTAGGGCTGGATCTGCACTGCATGGTGTTCCCTGATGCCCAGTCCCGGGGATTAAGGCTTAGTTTGGGCCTCAGCAGACACTGACCAGGGGCTGTGGGGGTTTGTCTGGTGGTGTTGGGTCTGCCTGAAGCTCTGTCCCCTCCTGCCTCCCGGTCCACAGAGCACCTACTGTGCCACCATGGTCCAGCTCTGTGAAGCCCTCGGCCGTTCTGTCCAGGTGGTGAACTTAGACCCCGCGGCGGAGCATTTCAACTATGATGTGATGGCTGGTGAGTCCAGGGCGCAGCCTTCCCTCTCCTTGGGGACCCTGAGGGAGTGAGTGCTGCCCCCTGCTTCTGGGGAGGCACAGAAGCTGAAAACTTCGTTCAGACTGATCCCTTGACTACTGCAATTTATTTGTTTTATTTTTTTTCTTTTATTGATGGGTGGGGTGGGGTTTGGGCCACACTCAGCTATGTTCAGTACTTCTGGACCTGTGCTCAGGAATCACTCCTGGTCAGGCTGAGCAACTATTTAAGGTGCCAAGGATTGAACCTGGGTTGTCCACAGGCAAGACAAGGGCAGTACCCGCTGTTCTATTCCTCAGGCCCCTGTTTGGTGTCTTTTTGTTTTTGTTTCTTGTTTTTTCTTTCTAGCCCCTGTTCAATTTTTTCGGATACAGTCACAGTTGTAATAATTACTAGTGAATGTAAATATTTTGGAATGGGCACTTATTTCCTGTTTATTCTATGCAGACATCCGGGAACTGATCAATGTGGATGATGTGATGGAGGAAGGCTCCCTGCGCTTCGGTCCCAATGGAGGACTGGTTTTTTGCATGGAGAACTTTGCCAATAACTTTGAGTGGCTGGAGAACTGCCTTGGCCATGTCGAGGATGACTACATCCTTTTTGACTGTCCAGGTAGCTCAGTAATTAGATTGTCACCTTCCCTGGGTTGTGCAGTTCTGTCCTTGGTGGGAGAAAGTGAAATTAGCATCTCATTTACTTTTATCCCAGATTCTTGGACAGTGGACAGTCATCCCATGAGGGACTGTGGAATGTCTTTTTGTTTTCTTCTGTTTGGGGGCCACATCTAGAGGTGCTGGGGGCTGGAGCTGTTCCTAACTCCATTATCAGGAGGTTGCTCCCAGTCCTGCTTGGGGGACCAAAGCATGCTGGGAACTGAGCCAGGCTTTCTGTATGCAGAGCATATGCTCAGCCTGTTGTTTCTTGGGCCCCAGGTCATGCAGCTTTATTATTATTATTATTATTATTATTAACATTAATATTATTATTTTGTTTTACGGGTCTCACCTGGCGATGCTCAGGAGTTACTCCTGGCTTTGCACTCAGGAATCACTCCTGGAAGTGCTCAGGGGACCATATGGGATGCTCAGAATCGAACCCGGGTCGGCTGCGTGCAAGGCAGATGCCCTACCTGCTGTGCTATCACTGCAGCTCTTGAAAGGTTTGCTTTAGAGCTAGAGAGACTGAAGGATGCGTAGGATGCTGCGGCAGACACAGGTTCAGTCCTTGGCACCATATATGGTTCCATGAGTACTAGTGGGTGTGGGCCAAAACCAAGGTTTTTTTTTTTTTTTTTTTTTTTTTTTTTTTTTTAGGACCATAGTACAGCAGCTAAAGCCCTTGCTTTGCTTTCTGCCAGCCCAAGTTTGGATCCCTGGTACCACATAGGATCCCCCAAGCACTGCCAGGAGTTATTTTTAGTACAGAGTCAGGAATCCTCCCAGAATACCAGTGGGTGTGGCCCAAACCTCCGCCCCTCAAAATAAGAGAATAAAAAATTGTTTTAAAATCTGTCATTGTCGGGGCTGGAGCTATGCGATAGCACAGCGGGTAGGACGTTTGCCTTGCACATGGCCGAGCCAGGTTCAAATCCCAGCATCGAATATTGTCCCCTGAGCACCGCCAGCAGTGGTTCCTGAGTGCAGATGCAGGAGTAACCCCTGAGCATCTCCGGGTGTGACCCAAAAAGCAAAATAATAATAATAATAATAATAATAGTAAATAAATAAATAAATGAAATCCCTGTGGCTGTCCTCCCGCTGTTCATTGATTTGCTTGAGCAGGCCCAGTAACTTCTCCATCGTGAGACTTGTTGTTACTGTCTTTGTCATATCGAATACGTCACAGGTAGCTTGACAGGCTTTGCCATGTGGTCAAGATCTTCTCGGTAGCTTGCCGGGCTCTCCGAGAGGGGCAGAGGAGTTGAACCCTGTTTGGCCGGGACTGCTGCGTGCATGGAAAATGCCCTACCACTGAGCTATCACTCCAGCCCGTTTTAAACTCATTTTTAATAATTGTAGTGCAACCAGCCAACATGGCCGACTCGGGTTCGATTCCTCTGCCCCTCCTAGAGAGCCCGGCAAGCTACCGAAGAGTATCACCTGCACAACAGAGCCTGGCAAGCTCCTCGTGACATATTCGATATGCCAAATACAGGAACAATTGTCACAATGGAGATGTTACTGGGCCTGCTCGAACAAATCGATGAGGCCCAGTGATGATGATGATGACAGTATATTTTCTTTGTATGCCCCTTTTATACATGTGCACCCAGAGTTGCTTAAAAAATTCCGTGGGGTGCAAGGTTAGCTGGTGTGATAGTACAATGGGTTTGGCGTTTGCCTTGCATGCAGCTGACCCGGAACCCCAGCATCCCATATGGTCCCCTGAGCACTGCCAGGAGTAATTCCTGAATTCAGTGCCAGAAGTAACCCCTGCGCATCGCCAGGTGTGACCCAAAATGAAAAACAAAATATTGGGGGACCCAGAGAGATACTACAGTAGGTAGGGCACTTGCCTTGAACACAGCTAAGGTGATCCCTGCTACCCTATATGGTTACTGGAGTCTGTCAACAGTCATCCCTGAGCACAGAATCAGGAATAAGCCCTGAGCACTATCAGGTTGTCCCCCACCCAAAAAAAAAACACAAAAATTGATTATAGTATAGGGCCTAGAGATATAGTGTGCTGGGGACATACTTTACATGTAGTGGGTCTTGCATGTAGTAGGCCTTGCATGTAGGACTCTGAGTAGCTTCGAGCCCTCCCAGAAGTTTCAGAGAGACCCTCAAGCATCCCCACGTGCGGCTTAAAACAAGCAAAATTGGATATATTACTTGTAGGGATTGACTTCCTTTAAAAAAATTTTGGGGGGGGGGCCGCGGGTGCCATATCTGATGATGCTCAGGGTTACTCCTAGCTCCTGTGCTCAGGAATTACTCCTGGCTATGCTCAAGGGACCCTATGGGATCGAACCCAGGTTGGCTGTGTGCAAGGCAAGTTCCCACCCTCTATACTATCTCTCAAGCCCCCAAAGACAGTTTCTGGGAAAAGTTTTTATCCCATAATTGAGGGTTGAATTTATTTCATGCTCATAATAAGCTTGTGTTCTTGGCGGTCAGATCGAGTTGTACACAAACCTGCACGTGATGAAACAGCTGGTTCAGCAGCTGGAACAGTGGGAGTTCCGAGTCTGTGGAGTGTTTCTTGTTGATTCTCAATTCATGGTGGAGTCGTTCAAGGTTTGAAACTATACCTGTCCTTGATTTTTAGTCTCCGGCACAAGCAGTGTACAAATACCTTTAGTCATAATCGTTTAATTGTTAACAGTTCATGAACTATACCCAGGAGTGACTTGAAACTTATGTTTGTTAAATTAATATGCTAAGAAGATGGCAGAGCACAGAGCCTGCATGTTTGAGGGCCTGAGTTTGCCCCTTGTTCACTGTTCAGTGTAGTTCCAGTGGTCCCAACTCTCAGCTGTCACCTTCAGGAGTCGTCCCAGGGCGGTGTCAGAAGTAAGTCCCAAGCACCACAGTAAGTCCCAAGAGGCTCCAAAACTAGAAAAAAAAAAGCTGGATGCTAGAGAGATAGTACAGTGGGTAGAGCTCTTGCCTTGCATGTGGCCAGTCTGGGTGTCATTCCTGCCATACTGCCACCGGGCCCCCGAGCCCCTCCAGGAGTGATCCTTGACCACAAAGCTCAGAGTACTACTGGGTATTCCCCAAAACTGAAAGGGAGGCCGTTTGGTTCTGTCTCCAGCACTCCAGGTGGTTCCCCAAGCTGCTGAGGAGTAATTCCTGAGTACAGAAGCAGAAGTGACCCCTTAGTAATATCAGGGGATTGTGTGACCCAGAAACCCAAAAGGAAACACCCATCAGGAGAGGTGGAGAGCGAGCATGAGAGAAGATAACGTTAAAGGGTCAGAAATAGTAAAGCGCTTCCCAAAAATAAATAAATAAGTAAATTTTAAAAAATGGGGGCTGGAGTGATAATATAGCCGGTAGAGCCTTGCATCCAGCCAATCCGGGTTCGATTCCTAGCATCCCTGAGCACCACTAGGAGTAATTTCTGAGTGCAAAGCTGGGAGTAACCCCTGTGCATTGCCAGTAATTACCCCCCCCCAAAAAAATAGTACAGGGCTTAAGGAGCTCGCCGTGATGTGGCCCCCCTGCTTTTAATCCCTGTCACTACATGTTTCCTCAGTGCTGAACTCAACCCCAGCTACCTCCTGAACACTTTAAAATATTGTTGAGTGGACAAGTGTGGTCACTACAGCTCGAGTTTCTCCTTCCCATCTCACCTTTAGAATCCTAAGGTCAACTTTTGGCCCAGCAGTCTTCTGTTCGGCCATGCCTGGCAGTGCTCAGGGCTCACTACTGGCGCTGGGCTGAGGAATCACTTAGGTAGTGCTCTGGGAACCCTGTGGAGTGCTGGGCTAGAACCTGGGCTGACCAGGCGCAAGGCAAGCGCCTTAAAGCCTGGACTCTTGCTCGGGCCCCAATCTTAGCGTTTGTCGTATTTAGGTGGGTTTTGTTCCAGTGGGGATCAGAAACCTTTTATGTGGACACTGTTGGTGACACTAATTCATTGTCCCTTTTCTGCTTCCCCTTTCAGCTTATTTCTGGCATCTTGGCAGCCTTGAGTGCTATGGTATCTCTAGAAATCCCGCAAGTTAACATCATGACCAAAATGGACCTGCTGAGTAAAAGAGCTGAAAAGGAAATTGAGAAGTAAGTTCACTATAATTAAGGTCTCCTTTGCAGTGCTGAACCTTTTTCGTTTCACTTCGATTGTCAGTCTACAAATTTAGTGTTTAGGATTCTTTCATTCACCAGTCTCTCATGTTTAAAGGTTTCTAGCTCCAGACATGTATTCGTTATTAGATGATTCTACAAGTAACTTCAGAAGCAAAAGATTCAATAAATTGACTAACGCCATATGTGGGCTGGTAAGACTTTGTATTTTTGTAATTTTTGGTGGTTGGGGGTTTGGGCCTCCTGTGCTGTGGGGCCTAGGGGCCACTCTGATTATTGGACCACCAGGCTAGTAGTGGTCAGTGCTGGGGCCCAGAGGGCCGTACCAGCAGTATTGGTTGCTTCCTGGCTATACACAGCAATGCTCAGGATGCCATCTGGCGCCAAGAATCAAGCCCTGTGCTAATCCCTGGGCTGATGAGTTTTGCAAGTGTTTGCGGTTATTGTGGGATGTTTTTAAGGTTTGGGGGCCACACCCGGTGGTGCTCAGTGGCTATTTCTCCCCTGTGCCTGGTGGACCATATGTGGTGCTGGGTGTTCAAACTGAGGTGTGCGGGGTGCAGGCCAGATGTAACCCCTGTCGTAGCTCTTCATCACCTCCCCCCGCACCTCCCTAGACCCATATTTTTTTTCATGGTCTTGTCACATGCTTACACACCCCCAGGCAGTGGCCACCATATGGACGGCACAGACCAGCGCATTTCTTTTTATACGGGAGCAGCATGTTGGGAGCGGTGGGCTGTCTGCTTCGAAGTTAGTATAGAAGTAGGGAGAGAGCTCAGTGAGCAGCACTACAGGCTTTGCAAACAAGGGGCCCAGGGTTCATCTCTGGCACCATATGGTCGCCACCAACGTCGTCTGGATGTGGCCTTCCCTCACCTCTGAAAAAAGTTGTCATTGGTTGTAGCAGAGAGGGCAGGAGGCCACACTGAGCAGTGGTCAGAGTTTTTTCTTGGCTCTGCCTCCAGAAATCATTCCTGGTGGGCTCACGGAGCATATGGGATGTGGGGGGGATCGAACCCGGGAGCATCCCTTGCCTACTTGCAAGGCAAGCGCCCACCTCAGTGTACTAGCTCTCCCGTCCCACAGCAGAGAAATTCTGCAATGTCTTTTTTTCCTGGCCACTTGGCACATCAGAATTGCCTGTACCCTTTTGAAATTCTCAGTGGTGGTTGAATGCAGATAAATTACAATAAAAGTAGTCCCAGTCTCTGTTTGGGGCTGGAGCGATAGCACTGCAGGTAGGGCGCTTGCCTTGCACGTGTCTGAACTGGATTTGATTCCTAGCATCCCATAGGTCCCCTGAGCACCACCAGGAGTTATTCCTGAGTGCATGAACCAGGAGTAACCCCTGTGCATCGCCGGCTGATACCCCCCCCCAAAAAAAAGTTTTTAGTTAAGTAATGTTGTAATGTTACTAGTGTTCCAATAGGTCAGAGGTCATAAAAAAATTAATGCTGATTTGCTATTGTTCTTTCTGCTCGTTCCTGCATAGGCATAGGTGTTTTTTTTTACATGAAAAGTTCATTAACTTTTTATTTTTTTTTAATTTTTTTTCTTTTTTTTATTAGTGAAAAACCATGAGGTACAGTTATAGGCTTACAAATTTTGTGCTTGGGTTTCAGTTATACAATGATCAAGTGCCCATCCCTCCACCAGTGCCCGTCATCCATCCCCACTGGTCCCAGCATCCCCCCATGCAACCCTCATCCCCCCCTCCCCCCCCGTCCCATCCTGCCTCTGTGGCAGGGTATTCCCCCTTGTTCTCTGTCTCTTCTTTTGGGTACTGTGTTTTGCAAGAGAGGCTTTGAGTGGCAATCATGTTTGGTCTATCGACTACTTTTAGCATGCTTCTCCCACCCTAGGAGGGCCCTCACAACACCCTTCATTTGGTGCTCTCTTCTCTATCTGAGCTTCCTTTTCACCTAGAGCCTGTGGCTGGCCTTCCATTCATGGAGCAAAATTCCTGGTACTAATCTCAGCCATTCCTGGGTGTTAATCTCCCTTTTTGTTGCTTTATGTTCCCCAGATGAATGCAATCTTTCTGTGTCTATCCCGCTCTTTCTGACTCATTTCGCTTAACATGATACTTTCCATGTAGTACCACTTGTATGTAAATTTCATAACTTCTTCTTTTCTAACAGCTACATAGTACTCCATTGTGTAAATGTACCAAAGTTTCTTTAACCAGTCATCTGTTCTTGGGCACTCAGGTTTTTTCCAGATTCTGGCTATTGTAAAGAGTGCTGCAATGAACAAACAATTGCAGATGTCACTTCGACTATACCTTTTTGCCTCTCTGGGATGTATTCCCAGGAGTGCTATAGCTGGGTCAAATGGCAGATCAAATTCTAATTTTTTGAGAGTCGTCCATACTGTTTTCCAAAATGATTGGACCAGCCGGCATTCCCACCAGCAGTGAAGGAGGGTCCCTTTCTCGCCACATCCGCGCCAGCACCGGTTGCTTTTGTTCTTGTGGATGTGGGCCAGTCTCTGTGGTGTGAAATGATATCTCATTGTGGTTTTGATCTGCATCTCTCTGATGATTAGTGATGTAGAGCATTTTCTCATGTGCCTTTTTGCCATTCGAATTTCTTCTTTGCGAAAGTTTCTGTTCATTTCCTCACCCCATTTTTTGATGGGGTTGGGTGATTTCTTCTTGTGGAGTTTAACCAGTACCTTGTATATCCTTGATATCAACCCCTTGTCGGATGTGTACTTGGTGAATATCCTTTCCCATTCTGTAGGCTGTCTTTGTATTTTGGTCAATGTTTCTTTTGAGGTGCAGAAGCTTCTCAGTTTAAGATAGTCCCATTTGTCTATCTCTGTTTTCACTTGCTCAGCCAGTGGCATGACATCTTTGAAGATACCATTATCTTCAATATCATGGAGAGTTTTACCGACTTTGTCTTCAATAAACATTATGGATTCTGGTCTGATGTTGAGGTCATAAATCCATTTTGATCTTACTTTTGTGCATGGTGTTAGGCACAGATCTGAGCCCACTTTTTTGCATGTAGCCGTCCAATTTTGCCAGCACAGTTTATTGAAGAGGCTTTCCCTGCTCCATTTCACTTTTCTTGCCCCCTTATCAAAAATTAGATGATTATATGTTTGGGAGGAAATGTCAGTATATTCAACTCTGTTCCATTGGTCTGCAGCTCTGCTTTTGTTCCAGTACCATGCTGTTTTAATTATTACTGCCTTGTGGTAGAGTTTGAAGTTAGGGAGGTTGATTCCTCCCATTTTCTTTTTCCCAAGAATTGCTTTAGCTATTCGTAGGGGCTTATTGTTCCATATAAATTTCAGGAGTGTTTGCTCCATTTCTTTGAAGAATGTCATGGGTATCCTTATAGGGACTGCATTGAATTTGTACAGTGCTTTGGGAAGTATTGCCATTTTGATGATGTTGATTCTCCCCATCCATGAACAGGGGATATTTTTCCATTTCCTCGTGTCCTCTTTTATTTCCTGAAGTAGCGTTTTGTAGTTTTCTTTGTACAGGTCCTTTACTTCCTTAGTTAAGCTGATTCCTAGATACTTGATTTTCTGGGGCACAATTGTGAATGGGATTGTTTTCTTGATGTCACTTGCTTCTCTTTCACTATTTGCGTATAGGAATGCCATGGATTTTTGGGTATTGATTTTATAGCCTGCCACTTTACTATACAAGCCTATTGTTTCTAGGAGTTTCTTGGTAGAGGTTTTAGGGTTCTCTAAGTATAGTATCATGTCATCTGCGAATAGTGGTACCAAAAAAGATTTTGAAGGTGAAATTGCAATGAATGTAAATAATTTTGTATATAACAAAGTAGCGATGATGGTCACAGCTGCTCTTGGATAATTTTTATTGATTTTGGGGAGCAAAAGGTATTGTAACATACAATTTTTTTCAAAGGAAAAATACATGTGAAAATTAAGTAAGATCATTATCTTACCTTCATCTTTTAGTTTTCGTACACTGAAAATTATTTGTACGATTAAAAGACTAAAAGTCACTTGATCACTTGATACCCCGGTACTCATCCATTTACTTGAGCGGGTGTCAGTAGCGTTTCTATTCATCCCTGTTGCGTGCTAGCGTAGCCCAATGGCATCTGCTCGTTCTAGGAATATGCAGAGACTCAAACCAATCATTCAGGGTGTTGACGAAGAAATCTGACCATCTTGTAGGTGGACGTCCACCTGGCGTTTTGACGTCCCGTGGAATCCAGTCAGTAATGGCTCTAGTCCAGCGGTCATCTCTAAATCTCATTAAGTGTCCACCCATCTGATTTTTGATGCCTTGGCAAATGAGATAGCGTCCCTAATTCTTTAGCGTTGATGGAGATTGGAACTCCGGATTCTATCTCTCATTTGAGTGAAGTGTGATACTCCAAGCATAGCTCTTTCGATTCCTCTTTGAGATACCCGAATAGCGTTTTCATCCTGTTTTCGAAGGGCCCAGGTCTCTGAGGCATATATTATTGTAGGAGCAAAAGTGGAATCAAAGAGATGTGCTCAGAGCTGAAGGTTCTTTGTCCTCTTAGTTATTTCTTCAATTCTCTTGAAGGCATTCCAAGCCACTCTCTTCCTCCTGCATAACTCAGGTGCCAGGTCATTCATCTTGTTGATTTCTCGACCTCGGTATATATAACTGTTGCATTCGGAGATGGTGGTTTTGTTGAGAGTGAATGGATGATCAGGAACAAGACTGTTTCTCACGAACATTGTCTTTGTGAGATTCTGTTGTAATCCGACCTTTCCACACTCACGGTCCAAGTCGGTCAGCATTTGTGCCACTTGGCTGATGTTTGGTGTTATTAGAATGAGGTTATCAGCAAAGCGGAGGTGGTGTAGTTGCCAACCATCTATCTTCACACCCATTCCTTCCCATTCCAGTTGTCGTATGATGTTCTCGAGGGTGGTACTGAAGAGTTTTGGTGAAATGGTATCACCCTGCTGAACCCCTCTCTTGACATGGATGATTACTTCTTTGTAGAATGGAGAGATCCTGGTAGTGAATCCATAATAGAGCTCATGGAGGATTATGATGTATTGAATTTCTATGCCCTGATTGACTAGGGCTTCAATGACTGCTTCCTTCTCAACAGAATCAAAAGCCTACTTTAAATCAATGAACGCCAGACAGAGCGGCACGTTGAACTCCTGAGAAACCTCAAGGAGCTTAGTTATCGTGTGGATATAGTCAATGCTGCTGAATCCTTTTTGGGACCCGGCTTGTTCACATAGTTGTCCTTCATCTAGTGTTCTGCCAATCCTATTCTGGATGACTTGAGTGAACAGTTTGTAGATGACAGACAATAGGCAGATTGGGCGATAGTTGCCAATGTTGTGGATGTCTCCCTTCTTTCATAGTAGTACGGTCTTTCTGGTTTTCCATTGGGATGGAACCTTGCATTCAGACAGGTAATATGTGAAGAGCTGAGCCAGTGTATTGATGAGTACTGACGGCAGGTTCTTCAGGTGCTCAGGTCTGATCTTGTCTGGGCGAGGTGCTCTTTGTTTCTTTACCGAAGAGATGGCATGTTGAATTTCGGAAGGGAGAACATTGGAAACGACATATCCATCATGCAGAATTTGGTATGTGGGCAAGTGGATGTGGCTATTAAAGAGGTCTGAGTAGAGGTCATGAATAATCTCCATTGCCCTTGTGGAAGATGTGATAGATCCATCAGGATGTCGGAGGGCAGTCATCTTGGTCTTGTAGTTGGTGAAGGACAGCGGGCATTACAAATGCTTTTCCTGGCTTCTGCCACATCTACCAGCACTGCTGCTCTCCTGTCTTTGAGGTCATCCTTGATCTCTTCTCTGCACTGTTTTGACAGCTCAGACATTTGCTTGCCATTGCCTGAGGCATGTGCCAAGCCACGTTGGCGAATAAGTTCAAGAGTGTTCGAATGAAGGCGGTTTTTTGTGGTTATCTCTCTCTTGGCATTCCTCGCACAATCCTGGAGGTGCTGAATCATTTGATCGTATTCCTCATCATTGTTGTCAATGATGGCATCTTCCCATGTTGCCACAACAGAGCCAAAGAGCTCCCAGTTGGTGGTCGTTCTGGGAGTTCTCTTCTTAAACTTTGCATTCTTTTCTCCCTGTTCTGTGAGGTAGAATTTTGCACGAGGGAGATGGTGGTCCGATCCCATTTGGAATTTTGCGACAACAGCAACATCGGTTAGGCAAAATCGTCCATTGAATATGATGTGGTCAATTTTGCTGTGGAACCGTCCACCAGGAGACTCCCATGTCCAACGTTTAGATTCAGCCTTTTGGAATTGTCAGTTACCATGGATGGTCTTGGTTGACATGATGAACTCAGACAGTCTGTCACCCTGTTCATTCCATTCTAGGCCATGGGTCCCAAAGTGGAGTTCATCGGCTGATCTTCTTGGTTCTATCTTGGCACTAAAATCACCAACAATGATCTTGTAGAAGGCGTGGTCTTCTTTATAGAACTTCTCCAGCTGCATGTAGAACTTCTCCATTTCTCCTTCACCATAACAGGATGTTGGTACATACACAACAAAGATAGAAACTGCTGGCAGTGATCCACGTCTATTCAAGTGTAATCATGCAATTCGGGTTGTTAGGCATTGGAATGAATCAATGCTCATGGCCAAGTTCGCCTTGACAAGGATACCGACACCACTGATGCCTCTTTTGTCACATGTTCCAAGGAACAGTTCTTCTCCAGTGTCAAAAACGGCATGGTGTGATTGATGCCTTCTATTTTTGGTCAGACCAATGATGTTCTACTTGATCTTTCACGCTTGTACCATCAGGTCCTCGATGGATATATCCGATGCCGGCATACGTGCATTGAAATTACAGACAATCATTTTTGTCTTTCTTCGTTTTGGCAGCCTAGTTCTGCCTTGAGATTTTGTCAGCCTCTCCTTCCACATCCTTCTCGACTCTTCCATATTTAGGGTAAGGGGAATGAGATCCATTTTTTTTTTTACTGGATTTGGCATATCGAATATACCACGGATAGTTTGTCAGGCTCTGCCATGTGGGTGGGATATTTAAGGTAGTCTGAAAAAATAAATAAACATAAATATAAGGTCGCCTGGCCGCAAATGCAAATGTGGCCCCACGCTCCTGGGAGCTTGGAGTGGTAATCACTGGATCCTGGCAGTTGTTGGGGTTACACGGCAGTTGATGGGTGTAACTTTCTAGCTACTGGAAGGTCCAGTCCCAAACCGTGCAGGCTTGGAGATCTCAGCCCCGCGTCCTGCACACCTGAGTTCCTCTGCCAGTTCCTTTATGCATATTCCTAGAATGAGCAGATGCCATTGGGCTACGCTAGCATGCAACAGGGCTGAATGGAAACGTTACTGACACCCACTCCAGTAATGGATGAGTAACGGGGTAGCAAGTGATGAAGTGATCAAGTGACTTTTAGTGTTTTAATTGTAGAAATAATTTTCAGTGTAGGAAAACTAAAAGATAAAGGTAAGATAATGATCTTACTTAATTTTCCCAGATATTTTTCCTTTAAAAAAATGAATGTTACAATACCTTTTGCTCCCCGAAATCAATAAAAATTATCCAATAGCAGCTGTGACCATCATTGCTACTTTCTTACATACAAATTTATTTAAATTCATTGCAATTTCACCTTCAAAATGCGTGAGGCTCATCCAAGCGTGTGGAGAGTGGTCTCAGCATGACTTTGGCCTGGTGCCTGAGGTCTTCAGCTGCTGGGCCCTGGTGTGGACAGTCAAGCACGGGGTAGGAGAATCTGCCTTGTTCTCTCCCGGGAGCTTGGTGAGATATTCAGGTGAGTATCGGTGATTCATTAAAAAGTAGAAAATTTAAGAAAAGAAATTTAAAATGGAAAAATTTAAAAAATAAATTTAAAAAATGAAATTAAATTTAAGAAAAGAAAAGAAAATGGGAGTAGGTGGGGGGCTGGGTGGCCAGGGCTATGGGGGAAGACGGAGAGTGTTTATTGTGCAATAACTTATTCCATCCTCATTTTTAAAAATTATTATTAGTATTTTTTTTTTTGCTTTTTGGGTCACAACCGGTGATGCCCAGGGGTTCCTCTGGGCTATGCACTCAGGAATTTCTCCTGGTGGTGCTCAGAGGACCATAGGGATGCTAGGAATCGAACTTGGCCGGCCACTTGCAAGGTAAACGCCCTGCCCGCTATCATATCGCTCCAACCCTTCAATTTTTTTTATCTTATTAAGTGTTTTACAATATTTGATTACATTCAATATTCAGACTCCAATCCCACCACCATTACACCTTCTCACCACCATATTTCGCATAGTTCCATCCCAAACCCCAATCCCTGTCCCAAAGCAGAACTCAAATAATCTATTCTGTTGCATTATTTGATATGAAAAACTGCCAGGGCGCTGGAGCAATAGCACAGTGGGTAGCACGTTTGCCTGGCACACGGCAAACGTGGGTTCGATTCCCAACATCCCATATGGTCCCCCGAGCACCATTAGCCAGGGGTAATTCCTGAGTGCAGAGCCAGGAGTAATTCCTGTGCATGAACATGTATGACCCAAAAGCCAAAAAAAAAAAATAATAATCGCTAAAAATGCTATAAAAAAAGTATCCTTAGAGGAAAGAGTATGTATTCCACCCAGGGACCATTAAGCCCTTCTATAAGAGATCACTAACATCTTGTAAAAGGTTGAGCCTTGTGTGTTTTATATATATATATCTGTAAAAATATATATATATTTCCCTCTAAGATTGGTTGCCTGCTACTATGAACTCTGTCATATGTGGTACAGCAATTTTGGAGTATGAGCTCCTGCATTTTTTGCTTTTGGGGTCACATCCAGTGGTGCTCAGGGCTGACTCCTGGCTCTGTGCTCAGGGATCACCCCTGGCAGGCTTCCAGGATGGTCCAGGGATTGAAAGTGAGGCAGCCTTGTATGAGGGGAGTGTCCTGCGCTCTGGACTCTCCGTGTCCCCGCTCCAGGGCCCCTTTAGTTCCACAGCCTTTGTTTTGGGATCATACCTGGCACTGCACAGGGGTTACTCCTGGCTCTGCACTCAGGAATTACTCCTGGCGGTGCTCGGGGGACCATATGGAATGCTGGGAATCGAACCCGGGTCAGCTGAGTGCAAGGCAAACACCCTACCCGCTGTGCTACGCTCCAGACCCTATTCTCATTGGCAAAGTTCATTGGCTGAACTTCTTTGTCCTATATTTATTTGTTTTATTTTTTTTCTTTTCTTTATGGGTGGGGTCGGGTTTGGGCCACTCCCAGCTGTGTTCAGCCCGTCTGGCTCTGTGCTCCAGGATCACTCCTGGTGAAGCTGAGGAACTATATGAGGTGCCAAGGATTGAACGTGGGTTGTCCACATGCAAGGCAAGCGCCTTACCCACTGTTCTATTCCTCTGGCCCCTGTTTGGTGTCTTTTTGATTTTGTTTTTTGTTTTTTCTTTCTAGCCCCTGTTCAGTTTCTGTGGATACTGTCACAGTTGTAATTACTAAAGAATGTAAATATTTTGGAATGGGCACTCATTTCCTGTATATTCTTTGCAGACATCCGGGAACTGATCGAGGTGGATGATGTGATGGAGGATGGTTCCCTGCGCTTCGGTCCCAATGGAGGACTGGTGTTTTGCATGGAGTACTTCGCCAGTAACTTTGAGTGGCTGGAGAACTGCCTTGGCCATGTCGAGGATGACTGCATCCTTTTTGACTGTCCAGGTAGCTCAGTAATTAGATTGTCACCTTCCCTGGGTTGTGCAGGTCTGTCCTTGGTGGGAGAAAGTGAAATTAGCATCTCATTTACTTTTACCCCAGATTCTTGGACAGTGGACAGTCATCCCATGAGGGACTGTGGAATGTCTGTTTTCTTCTGCTTGTGGGCCACATGCAGAGGTGCTAGAGGCTGGGGCTCTTCCTAACTGTTATCAGGGGGTTGCTCCCAGCCCTGCTTGGGGAACCAAAGCATGCTGGGAACTGAGCCCAGGCTTTCTGCATGCAGAGCATATGCTCAGTCTCTTGTTTCTTGGGTCCCAGGTCATGCAGCTTTTTTTTTGTTTGTTTTACGGGTCACACCTGGTGATTCTCAGGAATTACTCCTGGCTTTGCACTCAGGAATCACTCCTGGCAGTGCTCAGGGGACCATATGGGATGCTGGGAATCGAACTCAGGTCGGCTGTGTGCAAGGCAAACGCCCTACCTGCTGTGCTATCACTCCAGCTTCGGTCATGCAGCTCTTGAAAGGTTTGCTTTAGAGCTAGAGAGACAGAAGGATGGGTAGGATGCTGCGGTAGACACAGGTTCAGTCCTTGGCACCATATATGGTTCACTGAATACTAGTGGGTATGGGCCAAAAACAAGATTTTTTTGTTTGTTTTTTAGGGCCATAGTACACCAGCTAAAGCCCTTGCCTTACTTTCTGCCAGCCCAAGTTTGGATCCCTGGTTCCAGATAGGATCCCCCAAGCACTGCCAGGATTTATTTTTAGTACAGAGTCAGGAATCCTCCCAGAATACCAGTGGGTGTGACCCAAACTTCCTCCCCTCACACTAAGAGAATAAAAATTTGTTTTAAAATCTGTCATTGTCAGGGCTGGATCAATGTGATAGCACAGCAGGTTGGGCGTTTGCCTTGCACATACCCGACCCAGGTTCGAATCCCAGCATCCCATGTGGTCCCCTGAGCACCGCTAGGAGTGGTTCCTGAGTGCAGAGCCAGGAGTAACCCCTGAGCATCTCTGGGTGTGACCCAAAATGCAAATAATAATAATAATAATAATAATAATAATAAATTAATAAATGAAATCTCTGTGACTGTTCTCCCGTTGTTCATTGATTTGCTTGAGCAGGCCCAGTAACTTTTCCATCGTGAGACTTGTTGATACAGTGTTTGTCATATCAAATATGTCACAGGTAGCTTGACAGGCTTTGCCATGTGGGCAATATACTCTCGGTAGCTTGCTGTGCTATCCGAGAGGGGCAGAGGAGTTGAACCCGGTTTGGCTGTGCCAGCTGCGAGCATGGCAAATGCCCTACCGCTGTGCTGTCACTGCAGCCTGTTTTAGAATTACTTTTAATAATTTTAGTGCAACCAGCAAACATGGCCGACTGGAGATTGATTCCTTTGCCCCTCTTGGAGAGCCCGGCAGGCTACCGAAGAGTATCTCGCCTGCAGAGCAGAGCCTGGCAAGCTCCCTGTGACATTTTCAATATGCCAAATACAGTAACAATTGTCACAATGGAGATGTTACTGGGCCTGCTCGAGCAAATCGATGAACAGGAGGACAGTGATAATGATGATGACTGTATATTTTCTTTGTATGCCCCCTTTACATACATGTACACCCAGAGTTGCTTAAAAATTTCTTGGGGGGGCCAGGGGAGCGGGTGTGATAGAACAATGGGTTGGGCGTTTGCCTTACATTCAGCTGACCCGGAACCCCAGCATATCATATGGTCCCCCGAGCACTGTCAGTAGTAATTTCTGAGTGCAGAGGCAGGAGTAACCCCTGCGCATCACCAGGTGTGACCCAAAATGAAAAAAAAATATTGGGGGAGCCAGAGAGATACTACAGTGGGTAGGGCATTTGCCTTGAACACAGCTAAGGTGATCACTGCTACCCTATATGGTTCCTGGAGCCTTCCAAGAGTCATCCCTGAGCACAGAATCAGGAATAAGCCCTGAGCACTATCACGTTGTCCCCCAAACAAAAAACAAACAAAAATTGAATATAGTGTAGGGGCTAGAGATATAGTGGGCTGGGGACATGCTTTACATGTAGTGGGCCTTGCATGTAGTAGGCTTTGCATGTAGGACTCTGAGTAGCTTCGAGCCCTCCCAGCAGTTTCGGGGAGACTCTCAAGCATCCCCACGTGCGGCTTAAAACAAGCAAAATTGAATATATTACTTCTGGGGATTGACTTCCTTTAAAAAATTTGGGGGGCACCGCGGGTGCCGTATCTGATGAAGCTCAGGGGTTACTCCTAGCTCCTGTGCTCAGGAAGTACTCCTGGCTGTGCTCAAGGGACCCTATGGGATCGAACCCAGGTTGGCTGTGTGCAAGGCAAGTTCCCACCCTCTATGCGATCTCTCAAGCCCCCTAAAACAGTTTCTGGGAAAAGTTTTTATCCCATAATTGAGGGTTGAATATATTTCATGCTTATAATAAGCTTGTGTTCTTGTAGGTCAGATTGAGTTGCACACACACCTGCCCGTGATGAAACAGCTGGTTCAGCAGCTGGAACAGTGGGAGTTCGAGCCTGTGGATTATTTCTTGTTGATTCTCAATTCATGGTGGAGTCGTTCAAGGTTTGAAACTATACCTGTCCTTGATTTTCAGTCTCCGGCACAAGCAGAGTACAAATACTTTTAGTCATAATCGTTTAATTGTTACCAGTTCATGAACTAAACCCGGAGTGACTTAGAACTTATTGTTGTTAAATTAATATGCCAAGAAGATGGCTCCAGTGGCAGAGCACAGAGCTGGCATGTTTGAGGCCCTGAGTTTGCCCCTTGTGCAGTTCTAGTGGTCCCCAACTCTCAGCTGTCGCCTTCAGGAGTTGTCCTAGGGCAGTGTCAGAAGTAAGTCCCAAGCACCACTGTGTGTGGCTCCAAAACTAGGGAAAAAAAGAAAGCTGGAGGCTGGAGAGTTAGTACAGTGGGTAGAGCTCTTGCCTTGCATGTGGCCCGCCTGGGTGTCATTCCTGCCGTACTGTCACTGGGCCCCCTTAGCCGCTCCAGGAGTGATCCTTGACCACAAAGCTCAGAGTACTACTGGGTATGCCCCAAAACTGAAAGGGAGGGCGTTTGGTTCCGTCTCCAGCACCCATATGGTTCCCAAAGCTGGTCAGGAGTAACTCCTTAGTGCAGAAGCCGAAGTGACCCACTAGTTATATCAGGGGATTTTGTGACCCAGAAACCCAAAAGGAAATACCCATCAGGGGAGGTGGAGGGGGAGCATGAGAGAAGATAATGTTAAAGGGTCAGAAATAGTACAGCGCTTCCCAAAAATGAATAAATAAGTAAATTTTAAGAATGGGGGCTGGAGTGATAGTACAGCGGGTAGGGCCTTGCACACAGCCAATCCGGGTTCGATTCCTAGCATCCCTGAGCACCACTAGGAGTAATTCCTGAGTACAGAGCCAGGAGTAACCCCTGTGCATTGCTAGGTATTACCACCCTCCCCCCCACAAAAAAAATAGTAAAGGGCTTAAGGAGCTCGCCTTGATGTGGCCCACATGCTTTTAATCCCTGTCACTACATGTTTCCTCAGTGCTGAACGCAACGCCACCTACCTCCTGAACACTCTAAAATATTGTTGAGTGGAGAAGTGTGGTCACTGTAGATCGCGTTTCTCCTTCCCACCTCACCTTTAGAATCCTAAGGTCAGCTATTGGCCCAGGAGTCTACTGTTAGGCCCAGCCTGGCAGTGCTCAGGTCTCACTACTGGCGCTGTGCTGAGGAATCACTTAGGTAGTGCTCTGGGAACCCTGTGGAGTGCTGGGCTAGAACCTGGGCTGACCAGGCGCAAGGCAAGCGCCTTAAAGCCTAGACTCTTGCTTGGGCCCCAATCTTAGCGTTTCTCCGATTTAGGTGGGTTTTGTTCCAGTGGGGATCAGAAACCTTTTATGTGGACACTGTTGGGGACAACTGATTCATCGTCCCTTTCCTGCTTCCTCTTTCAGCTTATTTCTGGCATCTTGGCAGCCTTGAGTGCTATGGTATCTCTAGAAATCCCGCAAGTTAACATCATGACAAAAATGGACCTGCTGAGTAAAAGAGCTAAAAAGGAAATTGAGAAGTAAGTTCACTATAATTAAGGTCTCCTTTGCAGTGCTGAACCTTTTTCGTTTCACTTCGATTGTCAGTCTACAAATTTAGTGTTTCGAATTCTTTGCTTCTCCAGTCTATTATTTTTGAAGGTTTCTCGATCCAGGCATGTATCCTTTATTAGATGATTCTACAAGCAACTTCAGAAGCAAAAAATTCAAAAAATTGACTAATGCCATATGTGGGCTGGTAAGACTTCGTATTTTTCTAATTTTTGGTGGTTGGGGGGTGGGCCTCCTGTGCTGGGGGGCCAAGGGGCCACTCTGATTATTGGCCAACCGGGCTAGTAGTGGTCAGTGCTGGGGCCCAGAGGGCCATACCAGCAGTATTGGTTGCTTCCTGGCTGTACCCAACAATGCTCAGGATGCCATCTGGTGCCAAGAATGAAGCCCTGTGCTAATCCCTGGTCTGATGAGTTTTGCAAGTGTTTGGGGTTGTTGTGGGTTGTTTTTAAGGTTTGAGGGCCACACCCGGTGGTGCTCAGGGGCTGTTTCTCCCCTGTGCCTGGTGGACCATATGTGGTGCTGGGTGTTCAAACTGAGGTGTGTGGGTTGGGCCAGTTGTAACCCCTGTCGTAGCTCTTCATCACCTCCCCCCACAACCCCTAGACCCATATTTTTCTTAA
Source organism: Sorex fumeus (assembly GCF_029834395.1). Taxonomy (NCBI): domain Eukaryota; kingdom Metazoa; phylum Chordata; class Mammalia; order Eulipotyphla; family Soricidae; genus Sorex; species Sorex fumeus. Next base: position 1,699,707 of record NW_026606212.1, on the reverse strand, counting down.
TGGTCTTGTCACATGCTTACACACCCCCAGGCAGTGGCCACCTTATGGACGGCACAGACAGGCGCATTTCTTTTTATAGGGGAGCAGCATGTTGGGAGCAGTGGGCTGTCTGCTTCGAAGTTAGTATAGAAGTAGGGAGATAGCTCAGTGGGCAGCACCACTGGCTTTGCACACAAGGGGCCGAGGGTTAATCTCTGGCACCATATGGTCGCCACCAGCGTTGTCTGGATGTGGCCTCCCCTCACCTCTGAAAAAAGTTGTCATTGGTTGTAGCAGAGAGGGCAGGAGGTCACACTGAGCAGTGGTCAGAGTTTATTCTTGGCTCTGCCTCCAGAAATCATTCCTGGTGGGCTCAGGGAGCATACGGGATGCGGGGGATCGAACCCGGGTGCATCCTTTGCCTATGTGCAAGGCAAGCGCCCACCTCAGTGTACGAGCTCTCCCGTCCCACAGCAGAGAAATTCTGCAATGTCTTTTTTTCCTGGCCACTTGGCACATGAGAATTGCCTGTACCCTTTTGAAATTTTCAGTGGTTGTTGAATGCAGATAAATTACTTTAAAAGAATTCTCAATTTCTGGTTGGGTCTGGAGCGATAGCACAGCAGGTAGGACGTATGCGTGCATGCGTCCGACCCGGGTTTGATTCCTACCATCCATAGGTCCCCTGAGCATCACCAGGAGTTATTCCTGAGTACAGGAACCAGGAGTAACCCCTGTGCATCACCAGGTGTAAAGTAAAGTAAAGTAAAGTAAATTAAAGTAAAGGCCCTCCCGTTGATCTTCAATTTGCTCGAGCGGGCCCAGTAACGTCTCCATAGGAGACTTTGTTGTTACTGTGTCTGGCATATCGAATACGTCACGGGGAGCTTGCCAGGCTCTGCCGTGCGGGCGAGATACTCTCGGTAGCTTGCCGGGCTCTCCAAGAGAGGCGGAGGAATCGAACTCTGGTCGGCCATGTTGGCTGCGTGCAAGGCAAACGCCCTACCGCTGTGCTATCGCTCCAAAAAGTCTTTAGTTAAGTAATGTTGTAATGTTACTAGTGTTCCAATAGGTTAGTGGTCATAAAAAAATTAATGCTGATTTGCTATTGTTCTGTCTGCTCCTCCCTGCACAGGCATAGATGGTATTAATTAGACTACCAATGTTCACACTCAAGCATCAGTTGAATGACCTTTCTGAAATCTCTAATTTGTACAATGATTACTAGAGCATGGTCCGACTTTTGCCTTACGATCAGTCCGAAGAAGAAAGCATGAACATTGTATTACAGCATATTGATTTTACCATTCAGTACGGAGAAGACGTGGAATTCAAGGAACCCAAGGTAATTTCTGATGATTTAGATTTGCCAGGGCCAGAGACCGGCGCAGAGGGAAAGACCATTCTCTGCCTCCCCTCGGCTGACGCTGGGTCAGTTCCCCATTTCATGTCTGGTCCCTGAGCACAGAGCCAGGATTGCCCTGAACACCTCTGCCCTCCTGTTTGATCTAAGCAGCTCCTTAAGTTAAAGTCTTGGGGGCAGCAAGAACCTGGCCCGTTCTGGCTGATCTCTGGGTGTGGCTCAAGAACTCAAAACCAAAACCAGAAAAAAATGAGTAACCAAAATATAAATAAATAAACATAAATAAAAAGTCCTGGGAGCTTGGTGTGATAATCTATGTATCCTGGCAGTTGTTCAGGTTACACAGCAGTTGGTGGGTGTAACTGTCTAGCTACTGGAAGGTCCAGTTCCAAACCGTGTAGGCTTGGAGATCTCAGCCCCGGGTACCCCACACCTGGGTTCCTCTGCCAGTTCCTTTATGCGTGAAGCCCATCGAAGCGTGTGGAGACTGGTCTCAGCATGACTTTGGCCTTACGCCAGACGTCTTCTGCTGTTGGCCCTGGTGAGGACAGTCAGGCACGAGGTAGGAGTCTCCGCCTTGTTCTCTCCCGGGAGCTTGGTGTGATAATCAAGTGATTATCAGTGATTCATTAAAAAGTAAAAAATTTAAAGAAACAAATTAAAAATGGAAAAATTCCAAAACTTAAAAATTTTAAAAATAAAATTAAATTTAAGAAAAGAAAATGGGATTTGGTGGGGAGCCGTGCGGCTGGGTTTCTGGAGGAAGAGCAGAGACTGTTAATTGTGCAATAACTTATTCCCTACCACCCTCATTTTTAAAAACTATTATTATTATTATTATTATTTTTCCTTTTGGGCCACACCCGGTGATGTGCAGGGGTTCCTCCTGGCTCTGCACTCATGAATTCCTCCTGGTGGTGCTCAGAGGACCATAGGGGATGCTGGGAATCAAACCTCGCCGGCCACTTGCAAGGTAAATGCCCTGCCTACTGTCATATCGCTCCAACTCCCCAATTTTTTTATTTTATAAAGTGTTTTACAATATTTGATTATATTCAATATTCAGACTCCAATCCCACCACCATTACACCTTCTCACCACCATATTTCGGGTAGCTCTATCCCGAACCCCAATCCCTGTCCCAAAGCAGAACTGAAATAATCTATTCTCTTGTATTGTTTGATATGGAAAACTGCCAGGGCGCTGGAGTGATAGCACAGTGGGTGGGACGTTTGCCTTGCATGCGGTGAAACTGGGTTCGATTCCAAGCATCCCATATGGTCCCCTGAGCACCATTAGCCAGGGATAATTCCTGAGTGCAGAGCCAGGAGAAATTCCTGTGTATAGACAGGTATGACCCCTCCGAAAAATATCGCTGAAAATCCTATAAAAAAAGTATCCTTAGAGGAAGGAGTGTGTATTCTACCCAGGGGCCGTTAAGTCCTTCTATAAGAGATCACTAACATGTTGTAAAAGGTTGAGCCTTGTGTGTTGATATATATATAGCACAGCGGTAGGGCGTTTGCCTTGCACACAGCCAACATGGCCAACCCGAGTTCGATTCCTCCACCCCTCTCAGAGAGCCCGGCAAGCTACCGAGAGTATTTCGCCCGCACTGCAGAGCCTGGCAAGTTACCCATGACGTATTTGATATGCCAAACAAAGTAACAACAAAGTCTACAATGGAGACGTTACTGGACCCGCTCGAGCAAATTGAAGAACAATGGGAGGACAGTGATACAGTGAACCAAAACCCTGGTTGGAGATTACGTGGCTTTTGTGCTCCAGAACCTGATGGTGCTTTGGGCCCCCGGTTCAGGAAAGGTAAGTGCCCCACCCCCTGTGCTGTCTCGTTCGCCCCAATTTTGTTAGTGAATATCTATTAGCACTACTACTGGGTATTATAGAGCATTGCCTGAACAGTAGGTCAATACATACTGGGTCTGCGGAGAAATCAATGAATTTTCTAATTTGTGTTTTATGAAGATGAGTTGTCTTCTATGTTGGATGAATATTTTCAAGAATGCCAGAACAAATGAAGAGTATGTTATGATGCAACTGGATGCGGGGCTGGAGTGATAGCACAGTAGGTAGGGCATTTCCCTTGCACGCGACAGACCTGGTTTCGAATCCCAACATCCCATATGGGCCACCAAGCGCCGCCAGGAGTAATTCCTGAGTGAAGAGCCAGGAGTAACACCTGTGCTCTCCGGGTGTGACCCAAAAACCGAAAAAAGAAAAAGAAAAAAATGCAACTGGATGCTTGTGAAGAGTAGCAATCACAATTTATTTAAATGAAAATATAACAGAGAAAGTAAAAACAAAGAATACAAATCATAAAATATACCGAGGCAAGATACTCATTGGTGGGAGGGTCTCCAGAGAGAGACACTGATGTGAGACCCTGGGCTTCTTCCAGTTGTAACCATGCTAGGTCTTCTGGGAACTGGTCCAATGTTGCCACAGCGGGTGGCCGTGCAGCTGGTACTGGAGAGATCAGAGACGGCGCTGTCCGTCGACACGGAGCCAAGTATGCTTTCACAGCAGGAGCTAAGGAATCAATAAGAGATAAGGTCACCCAGATGGCTCCTTCCATGGATTCTCCAAAGCTGACCCCAACAGGGAGCCCAGCAGGAAAGGGAGACCATGGGCCCACCTCACGGGGGTTTCCTGTGGAGGCCTCCCCAGAATGGGCTCTCCGGCCTGTGACTCTCCTTTCCCACACCAGCGCCCAGGACACCTCTAGGTGGGCCTTTTCGCATTCCCCATTTACTTGTGCATATATACACACCCCTTGGTTCTTACCCGTTTTCTTCTGGTGCTCTGAGTCTCGTTCTCTGCCATATGTGTAAGGCCAAGGCACTGAACGCGGTGCTCTTTGGGGAGTTGACAATCCTTGGCCAATCTCAACTTTCTGCTTAGATGGTGTCTGGCTCTGCTTGTTGCTGGCTGATTCCAGACTTTCTTCAGAGGAACTGGACCCAGAGGATATGTAGAAGATCTTCTTTCTCTCCTGTGGGCTGCTCTGCGGAGGGAGCGTCTCTCTCTCCTGTGGGCTGCTCTGCGGAGGGAGAACCACAAAGGCTCAGCTCCAGAAGCGCTGCTGCCCCCTCCCTTCTGAGTTCCTCCCTGCTGGTGGACCTGCATCTACACAGGCCTCCCATAGGAATGGGATTGAAACAATCAAGTTTAGAAAAGTCTTGGCCCAAGAGCACCTCCTAGTGCCAACTCAGTGAGCAGTGACCTGGCCTTGGGGGCTAGATTTGATGACTAACCTGGTAGGAGAGGCTGCCCTCAAGATGATCTCACAACACACACACAGACACACGTACATACACAAATACACATACACACACGATCTCCAGTACACACTCAAATTTACCCTCTCCGATACACGTTCACACACGGGTGTGCACACTCTTCCACACACAGCTTCTGCGCCATCACTCTCAGGGAGGTGATGAAGACTGATCACGGTCAGCAGTGCTCGGGGTGCCCGGGCCAGTTCCTGCTGACCTGAACTAGCGGCTGTCCTCGTGAAGAAATCCGGGGAGTTCTCCAATGAGTCCTCACCCAGTTTCTGATTCTTTTCAGTGTCCTACACTTGGGGGTTTTACAACCACGATTTCTTGGTAAGCAGCAAAACATGTTTGCTGTCTATGCGTTTCCGCAGTGAACCAAGTAATGAGTATGGGGGCAGTTGGGGAGGCTGCAGAATGTCTGATTGCATCACAAAGAGAGGTCGGTGATGTCATCGAGTGCATCACAGCGAGGACAGGTCAGCTGTGGTCCTGCAGCAGGGCTTGCTCTGTGTGCAGCCCCCTCTGGGCTGCTGCTGCTCTCCCTCTTCCCACAAGTCCTGTCCATGTGGTGAACTCAAGACCCTGGGGAGAGCAGGGAGAAGCCACTTGAAAGAATGTGCTGCTAAAATGTTATTTTCCTTTTTTTTTAAATGTAGGTGTACTGCTATTTATTCGGCCACTGATTAGGTGATTGAATTGGGCATGAACTCCACCTTACTCTCTTTTTTTTCATTTTTTATCATTGTCTTTATTGAATCACCATGAGAGCAGTTACAAAGCTTTCGGGTCTAAGTCTCAGTCATGCAATGAAACACCCGTACCTTCACTAGTGCCCACTCTCCACTACCAAAATCCCCAATATACCCCATTCCCACACCCTCCCTATACCTGTGGGGCAGATGATTTACACATTACTCTCTCTCTACTTTGATCACATTACTCTCTCTCTCTACTTTGATCACTTTGACCCAGCAATACCACTCCTGGGAATATATCCCAGAGAGGCAAAAATGTATAGTCGAAGTGACATCCGCACTTGTTTGTTCATTGCAGCACTCTTTACAATAGCCAGAAACTGGAAGAAAGCTGAATGCCCAAGAACAGATGACTGGTTAAAGAAACTTTGGTACATCTACACAATGGAGTACTATGTAGCTCTTAGAAAAGATGAAATCATGAAATTTACATACAAGTGGTACAATATGGAAAGTATCATGCTAAGCGAAATGAGTCAGAAAGAGAGGGATAGACATAGAAAGATTGCATTCATCTGGGGGATATAAAGTAACAAAGTATGAGATTAATACCCAAGAATAGCTGAGATCAGCACCAGGAGGATTACTCCTTAACTTAGAGGCCAGCCGGGTATTCTAGAGGAAAGGGCAGTTCAGATAGAGAAGGCAGCACCAAATAAAGGGTGTTTGGAGGATCCTCCCAGGAGGGGAGATGCATGTCGAAAGTAGACTATGGACTGAACATGTTTGCCACTCAATGCCTCTTTTGCAGACCACAACACCCAAAAGGAGTGAGAGAACACAGGGGATTGCCCTGCCACAGAGACAGGGGGGGATGGGGGGATGGGGGTGGGGGGGATATTATCCATGGTGGTGGAAAATGGGCACTGGTGGAGGGATGGGTATCTGATCATTGTATAATCGAAACCCAAGCACAAAAAATTGTAAATCTGCAACTGTATCTCATGGTGTTTCACTAATAAAAAAAAAAGTAAGTAAAAAATTAAAAAAAAATTTAAATGGAAAAATTTAAAAAATTAAATATTTTAAAAATGAAATTAAATTTAAGAAAAAAAAAGAAAATGGGAGTTGGTGGGGGCTGGGCAGCCAGGGCTCTGGGGGAAGAGGAGAGAGGGTTTATGGCGCAATAACTTATTCGTTAACACCCTCATTTTTTAAAATTATTATTAGTATTATTATTATTTCTTTTTGCTTTTTGGGTCACACCCGGTGATGCCCAGGGGTTCCTCCTGGCTCAGCACTCAGGAATTACTCCTGGTGGTGTTCAGAGGACCATTGGGGATGCTGTAAATCGAACCTTGCCGGCCACTTGCAAGGCAAATGCCCTGCCCACTGTCATATCGCTCCAACCCCCCAATTTTTTAATTTTATAAAGTTTTTTACAATATTTGATTACATTCAATACTCAGACTCCAATCCCACCACCATTACACCTTCTCACCACCATATTTCGGATAGTTCCATCCCGAACCTTAAACCCTGTCCCAAAGCAGAACTCAAAGAATCTATTCTCTTGTATTGCTTGATATGAAAAACTGCCAGGGCGCTGGAGTGATAGCACAGTGGGTAGGACGTTTGCCTTGCACGCGGCGAAACTGGGTTCGATTCCAAGCATCCCATATGGTCCCCTGAGCACCATTAGCCAGGGATAATTCCTAAGTGCAGAGCCAGGGGAAATTCCTGTGCATCGGCAGGTGTTACCCGAAAACAAACAAACAAAAAAAATCTCTGAAAATCCTATAAAAAAAGTATCCTTAGAGGAAAGAGTGTGTATTCTACCCAGGGGCCATTTAGCCCTTCTCTAAGAGATCACTAACATGTTGTAAAAGGTTGAAACTTGTGTTTATATATATACATATATAAAGTATATATATATGTGTGTGTGTGTATATATAAATATATATATTTCCCTCTAAGATTGGTTGCCTGCTACTTTGAATCCTGTCAAACGGGGTACAGTACTTTTGGAGTATGAGCTCCCGCATTATTTTGCTTTTGGGATCACATCCAGTGGTGCTCAGGGCTGACTCCTGGCTCTGTGCTCAGGGATCACTCCTGGCAGGCTTCCAGGATGGTCCAGGGATTGAAAGAGAGACAGCCTTGTGCGAGGGGAGTGTCCTGCTCTCTGGACTCTCCGTGTCCCCACACCAGGGCCCCTTTAGTTCCACAGCCTTTGTTTTTGGATCATACCTGGCACTACACAGGGGATACTCCTGGCTTTGCACTAAGGAATCACTCCTGGCGGTGCTTGGGGACCATATAGGATGCTGGGGATGCTGGGAATCGAACCCGGGTCAGCTGAGTGCAAGGCAAACTCCCTGGCCGCTGTGCTACGCTCCAGACCCTATTCTCATTTGCAAAGAGAAATTGAATCCAGAAAGGTTGAGCATGCAGGGCCTTGCACACACCCAATCTGGCTTTGATCTCCAAACGATGTAGACCTCTCTAAATACCGCTGGCTGTGTCCCCAAAATCAAGGGCGGGGGAGAAATCTTCCCTTTCAGTCATACTTAGCGCACCTGATAGCGCGAGGAGACCATCTCCCAGGGATAAGGACACTGGCCGGGAAGAGGCCACTGGCCCGAGGTCAGTGTGGCCAAGGTAGGGCTGGATCTGCACTGCATGGTGTTCCCTGATGCCCAGTCCCGGGGATTAAGGCTTAGTTTGGGCCTCAGCAGACACTGACCAGGGGCTGTGGGGGTTCTTCTGGTGGTGTTGGGTCTGCCTGAAGCTCTGTCCCCTCCTGCCTCCCGGTCCACAGAGCACCTACTGTGCCACCATGGTCCAGCTCTGTGAAGCCCTCGGCCGTTCTGTCCAGGTGGTGAACTTAGACCCCGCGGCAGAGCATTTCAACTATGATGTGATGGCTGGTGAGTCCAGGGCGCAGCCTTCCCTCTCCTTGGGGGCCCTGAGGCAGTGAGTGCTGCCCCCTGCTTCTGGGGAGGCACAGAAGCTGAAAACTTCGTTCAGACTGATCCCTTGACTACTGCAATTTATTTGTTTTATTTTTTTTCTTTTATTGATGGGTGGGGTGGGTTTGGGCCACACTCAGCTATGTTCAGTACTTCTGGACCTGTGCTCAGGAATCACTCCTGGTCAGGCTGAGGAACTATATAAGGTGCCAAGGATTGAACCTGGGTTGTCCACAGGCAAGACAAGGGCAGTACCCGCTGTTCTATTCCTCAGGCCCCTGTTTGGTGTCTTTTTGTTTTTGTTTCTTGTTTTTTCTTTCTAGCCCCTGTTCAATTTTTTTGGATACAGTCTCAGTTGTAATAATTACTAGTGAATGTAAATATTTTGGAATGGGCACTTATTTCCTGTTTATTCTATGCAGACATCCGGGAACTGATCGATGTGGATGATGTGATGGAGGGAGGCTCCCTGCGCTTCGGTCCCAATGGAGGACTGGTTTTTTGCATGGAGAACTTTGCCAATAACTTTGAGTGGCTGGAGAACTGCCTTGGCCATGTCGAGGATGACTACATCCTTTTTGACTCTCCAGGTAGCTCAGTAATTAGATTGTCACCTTCCCTGGGTTGTGCAGTTCTGTCCTTGGTGGGAGAAAGTGAAATTAGCATCTCATTTACTTTTATCCCAGATTCTTGGACAGTGGACTGTCATACCATGAGGGGCTGTGGAATGTCTTTTTGTTTTCTTCTGTTTGGGGGCCACATCTAGAGGTGCTGGGGGCTGAGGCTGTTCCTAACTCCATTATCAGGAGGTTGCTCCCAGCCCTGCTTGAGGGACCAAAGCATGCTGGGAACTGAGCCCAGGCTTTCTGCATGCAGAGCATATGCTCAGCCTGTTGTTTCTTGGGCGCCAGGTCATGCAGCTTTATTATTATTATTATTATTATTGTTATTTTGATTTATGGGTCTCACCTGACGATGCTTGGGAGTTACTCCTTGCTTTGCACTAAGGAGTCACTCCTGGTAGTGCTCAGGGGACCATATGGGATGCTGGGAATCGAACCCGGGTCGGCTGCATGCAAGGCAGATGCCCTACCTGCTGTGCTATCACTTCAGCTCTGGTCATGCAGCTCTTGAAAGGTTTGCTTTAGAGCTAGAGAGACAGAAGGATGGGTAGGATGCTGCGGCAGACAGAGGTTCAGTCCTTGGCACCATATATGGTTCCATGAGTACTAGTGGGTATGGGCCAAAACCAAGGTTTTTTTTTTTTTTTTAGGGCCATAGTACAGCAGCTAAAGCCCTTGGCTTACTTTTTGCTATTCCAGGTTTGGATCCCTGGTACCATATTGGATTCCCCAAGCACTGCCAGGAATTGTCTTTTAGTACAGAGTCAAGATTCCTCCCCGAATACCAGTGGGTGTGGCCCAAACCTCCTCCCCTCAAAATAAGAGAATAAAAATTTGTTTTAAAATCTGTCATTGTCGGGGCTGGAGTGATGCAATAGAACAGCGGGGTAGGACGTTTGCCTTGCACGTGCCCGACCCACGTTCGAATCCCGGCATCGCATATTGTCCCCTGAGCATCGCCAGGAGTGGTTCCTGAGTGCAGATGCAGGAGTAACACCTGAGCATCTCCGGGTGTGACCCAAAAAGCAAAAAAAAAAAAAAAAAATAATAATAATAATAGTAAATAAATAAATAAATGAAATCCCTGTGGCTGTCCTCCCGCTGTTCATTGATTTGCATGAGCAGGCCCAGTAACTTCTCCATCGTGAGACTTGTTGTTACTGTGTTTGTCATATCGAATACGTCACAGGTAGCTTGACAGGCTTTGCCATGTGGTCAAGATCTTCTCGGTAGCTTGCCGGGCTCTCCGAGAGGGGCAGAGGAGTTGAACCCGGTTTGGCCGGGCCGGCTGCGTGCATGGAAAATGCCCTACCGCTGAGCTATCACTCCAGCCCGTTTTAAACTCATTTTTAATCATTGTAGTGCAACCAGCCACCATGGCCGACTCGGGTTCGATTCCTCTGCCCCTCCTAGAGAGCCCAGCAAGCTACCGAAGAGAATCACCTGCACAACAGAGCCTGGCAAGCTCCTCGTGACATATTCGATATGCCAAATACAGGAACAATTGTCACAATGGAGATGTTACTGGGCCTGCTCGAACAAATCGATGAACAGGAGAACAGTGATGATGATGATGACAGTATATTTTCTTTGTATGCCCCTTTTATACATGTGCACCCAGAGTTGCTTAAAAAATTGCGTGGGGGGCAAGGGGAGCTGGTGTGATAGTACAATGGGTTTGGCGTTTGCCTTGCATGCAGCTGACCCGGAACCCCAGCATCCCATATGGTCCCCCGAGCACTGCCAGGAGTAATTCCTGAATTCAGTGCCAGAAGTAACCCCTGCGCATCGCCAGGTGTGACCCAAAATGAAAAAAAAATATTGGGGGACCCAGAGACATACTACAGTGGGTAGGGCACTTGCCTAGAACACAGCTAAGGTGATCCCTGCTACCCTATATGGTTACTGGAGTCTGTCAACAGTCATCCCTGAGCACAGAATCAGGAATAAGCCCTGAGCACAATCAGGTTGTCCCCCCCCCCCCAAAAAAAAACAAAATTGAATATAGTATAGGGCCTAGAGATATAGTGTGCTGGGGACATACTTTACATGTAGTGGGCCTTGCATGTAGTAGGCTTTGCATGTAGGACTCTGAGTAGCTTCGAGCCCTCCCAGAAGTTTCAGAGAGACCCTCAAGCATCCCCACGTGCGGCTTAAAACAAGAAAAATTGGATATATTACTTGTAGGGATTGACTTCCTTTAAAAAATATTGGGGGGGGACCGCGGGTGCCGTATCTGATGATGCTCAGGGGTTACTCCTAGCTCCTGTGCTCAGGAATTACTCCTGGCTATGCTCAAGGGACCCTATGGGATCGAACCCAGGTTGGCTGTGTGCAAGGCAAGTTCCCACCCTCTATGCGATCTCTCAAGCCCCCTAAAACAGTTTCTAGGAAAAGTTTTTTTTCCCCATAATTGAGGGTTGAATGTATCTCATGTTTATAATAAGCTTGTGTTCTTGTAGGTCAGATTGAGTTGCACACACACCTGCCCGTGATGAAACAGCTGGTTCAGCAGCTGGAACTGTGGGTGTTCCGAGTCTGTGGAGTGTTTCTTGTTGATTCTCAATTCATGGCGGAGTCGTTCAAGGTTTTTTAACTATACCTGTCCTTGATTTTTCAGTCTCCGGCACAAGCAGAGTACAAAAACCTTTAGTAATAATCGTTTAATTGTTACCAGTTCCTGAACAATACCCAGGAGTGACTTAGAACTCATTTTTTGTTAAATTAATATGCCAAGAAGATGGCTCCAGTGGCAGAGCACAGAGCTGGCATGTTCGAGGCCCTGAGTTTGCCCCTTGTGCAGTTCTAGTGGTCCCCAACTCTCAGCTGTCGCCTTCAGGAGTCGTCCCAGGGCGGTGTCAGAAGTAAGTCCCAAGCACCACTGTGTGTGGCTCCAAAACTAGGGAAAAAAAGAAAGCTGGAGGCTGGAGAGATAGTACAGTGGGTAGAGCTCTTGCCTTGCATGTGGCCAGCCTGGGTGTCATCCCTGCCGTACTGCCACCGGGCCCCCTTAGCCGCTCCAGGAGTGATCCTTGATCACAAAGCTCAGAGTACTACTGGGTATTCCCCAAAACTGAAAGGGAGGGCGTTTGGTTCCGTCTCCAGCACCCATATGGTTCCCAAAGCTGCTCAGGAGTAATTCCTGAGTACAGAAGCAGAAGTGACCCACTAGTTATATCAGGGGATTGTGTGACCCAGAAACCCAAAAGGAAACGCCCATCAGGGGTGGTGGAGAGGGAGCATGAGAGAAGATAACGTTAAAGGGTCAGAAATAGTACAGCGCTTCCCAAAAATAAATAAAAAAGTAAATTTTAAAAATGGGGGCTGGAGTGATAGTACAGCGGGTAGGGCCTTGCACACAGCCAATCCGGGTTCGATTCCTAGCATCCCTGAGCACCACTAGGAGTAATTCCTGAGTGCAGAGCCAGGAGTAACCCCTGTGCATTGCCAGGTATTACCACCCCCCCCCCAAAAAAAAAATAGTAAAGGGCTTAAGGTGCTCTCCTTGATGTGGCCCACCTGCTTTTAATCCCTGTCACTACATGTTTCCTCAGTGCTGAACTCAACCCCAGCTACCTCCTGAACACTCTAAAATATTGTTGAGTGGAGAAGTATGGTCACTGTAGATCGCGGTTCTCCTTCCCATCTCACCTTTAGAATCCTAAGGTCAGCTATTGGCCCAGCAGTCTTCTGTTCGGCCATGCCTGGCAGTGCTCAGGGCTCACTACTGGAGCTGGGCTGAGGAATAACTTAGGTAGTGCTCTGGGAACCCTGTGGAGCGTTGGGCTAGAACCTGGGCTGACCAGGCGCAAGGCAAGCGCCTTAAAGCCTGGACTCTTGCTCGGGCCCCAATCTTAGCGTTTCTCCTATTTAGGTGGGTTTTGTTCCAGTGGGGATCAGAAACCTTTTATGTGGACACTGTTGGTGACAACTGATTCATCGTCCCTTTCCTGCTTCCTCTTTCAGTTTGTTTCTGGCATCTTGGCAGCCTTGAGTGCTATGGTATCTCTAGAAATCCCGCAAGTTAACATCATGATGAAAATGGACCTGCTGAGTAAAAGAGCTAAAAAGGAAATTGAGAAGTAAGTTCACTATAATTAAGGTCTCCTTTGCAGTGCTGAACCTTTTTCATTTCACTTCGATTGTCAGTCTACAAAGTTAGTGTTTAGGATTCTTTCATTCACCAATCTCTCATGTTTAAAGGTTTCTAGATCCAGACATGTATTCCTTATTAGATGATTCTACAAGTAACTTCAGAAGCAAAAAATTTAAAAAATTGACTAACGCCATATGTGGGCTGGTAAGACTTTGTATTTTTCTAATTTTTGGTGGTGGGGGTCGTGTGCCTCCTGTGCTGGGGGGCCTAGGGACCGCTCTGATTATTGGCCAATCGGGCTAGTAGTGGTCAGTGCTACGGCCCACAGGGCCATACCAGTAGTATTGGTTGCTTCCTGGCTGTACCCAGCAATGCTCAGGATGCCATATGGATCCAAGAATCAAGCCCTGTGCTAATCCCTTGGCTGATGAATTTTTCAAGTGTTTGGGGTTGTTGTGGGTTGTTTTTAAGGCTGTTTCTCCCCTGTGCCTGGTGGACCATATGTGGTGCTGGGTGTTCAAACTGAGGTGTTTGGGGTGCAGGCCAGTTGTAACCCCTGTCGTAGCTCTTCATCACCTCCCCCCGCACCTCCCTAGACCCATATTTTTCTTAATGGTCTCGTCACATGCTTACACACCCCCAGGCAGTGGCCACCATGTGGACAGCACAGACCAGTGCATTTCTTTTTATAGGGAAGCAGCATGTTGGTAGAGGTGGGCTGTCTGCTTCGAAGTTAGTATAGAAGTAGGGAGAGAGCTCAGTGGGCAGCACCACTGGCTTTGCAAACAAGGGGCCCAAGGTTCATCTCCGGCACCATATGGTCGCCACCAACGTCATCTGGATGTGGCCTTCCCTCACCTCTGAAAAAAGTTGTCATTGGTTGTAGCAGAGAGGGCAGGAGGTCACACTGAGCAGTGGTCAGAGTTTATTCTTGGCTCTGCCTCCAGAAATCATTCCTGGTGGGCTCCGGTAGCATACGGGATGCGGGGGATCGAACCCGGGTGCATCCCTTGCCTACGTACAAGGCAAGCGCCCACCTCAGTGTACTAGCTCTTCCGTCCCACAGCAGACAAATTCTGCAATGTCTTTTTTTCCTGGCCACTTGGCACATCAGAATTGCCTGTACCCTTCTAAAATTTTCAGTGGTGGTTGAATGCAGATAAATTACTATAAAAGAAGTCTCAGTCTCTGGTTGGGTCTGGAGCGATAGCACAGCAGGTAGGGCGTTTGCGTTGCATGGGTCCGACCCGGGTTTGATTCCTAGCATCCCATAGGTCCCATGAGCACCACCAGGAGTTATTCCTGAGTGAATGAACCAGGAGTAACCCTCGTGCATCCCCGAGAATGACCCAAAATTTAAAAAAAAGTCTTTATTTAAGTAATATTGTAAGGTTACTAGTGTTTCAATAGGTCAGAGGTCATAAAAAAATTAATGCTGATTTGCTGTTGCTCTGTCTGCTCCTCCGTGCATGGGCATAGATGGTATTAATTAGACTACTGTAAAAAACTATGCACGCAGAAGGTTGTGTGTTCGCGGGCTCTCTGGACGGCTCTATCTCACCGCCCGCGTTCGGTGCCCTAGAGCCGCTGTGTGTGGCCTGCATCGGGACGGCTGTTGGCCAAGTGCAGATGAAGGAAGAGACCAGGGCCAGGCCGGTTGATCTTACTGGCAGTTTATCCTACATCTCCCCCTTTTTCTTTTTACAAAAACACAAAATTTGAAATAGGAAAAATTGCTAGCTATTTTTGTGTGGACACAGTAAGAGATAACATTGAGACTTGTAGGGCAGCTCTCCTGGGAACATCTTGCCACAGACTCAGACTACAGTGCTCAGGCCAGATTAATCATTCCTAGCCCTAGCAGGGTCCAAATCTAGTTATTACTTTCTGGATCATGACAGCATTTGTCCATGACCAAGCTCTTAACTTATAGTTAAGCATTGTGGCACTTTGGCCAGGCCCATCTCGATGCCAGGGTAGCACATAGCTTACAGTTTGCCCTGGGTCCATCCAGTCCCTCGTCGGGACCCTGCCTTTAGGGGTGCTAGGAAGTGAGGGCAACTGAGGCTTAAGTTGAGAAAGCAGATGCCCAGGAATGAAATATCAGAGAGTCACATTACAAAAGCACGTCTTCTTGTGTCCATACAAAAAGAACACTGCTCTGAATAAACTATGTAAAGGACTTAGGGAGAAGAGAAAAACAATAATTTACAAGTCAACAGAACACAAAGAAAGTTACAAATAAACACAGAGAATTGGGAGCACTGTGATGGGAGCAACCCAATAAACCTAAACTACCTGAGTTTGCAGGAAGATTCCCCCCCTTTTTTTTTTACAAAAAACACAAAATTTAAAACAGAGAAACAATTCCAAATACAAGACAGTCTCATTAGTTGTACCAAGATTTCAGTCCAATCCTGGACCTAGAGCAGTGCTTCTAGTAAAGTGTTCAATTGTCCTGCACTGTCCAGGGGTGATTAGAATCACCAATGATGAGAGTCATTTAGTCCCATTCTGAAGAAACAAAGTGTCTGGATCAAAACTGAAGAGTTGTTCCTGTAACAGCATCAGGAGTGGTTGCAGCAATGATTCCCAGGGGAGCAGCTATTAGGGGTCCGATAAATTTCAGGAAGCACTGGATCAGCCGGGGAGCACTGAAACAGGAGCATCACAACTTCTGACAGGAGTACTTCAGTAGGGAAATGCAGCCATTATCCGGCCAGGTTCCTCGACAATCATAGATGTGCAACCTAGTTTATGCTTGAGAAAACACTTTTTTAAAGTTATCAGATACCTTGACCATCGGGGTTTGGTCTCTGTGCCTGTGAGTAGAGAGAAAGACAAAGGGAAGCTCCAATACAAATGGATATCCTAGAGAGAAATGAAAAGGTGTTCCTGTTAAAAGTCATTCCTTTCTCCTTCAGGAATCTGTGAATTCCAAGAAAGGGGTAAAAGTAAAGTTTTGTTAATTCAAAATGTGGAGGCTTGGCGTTGTCCAATCCGCAACCTGTAAAAGAGAGGTATAAGGAATGCCTTAATGTGAACTCATGATGTGTTAAAGGAGCTAGAGGCCTTGCTGGATGCAGGTTCCTCTTCTTTCCTTTGTGACTTCCAGCTGAAATCAGTTTGGAGATGGTTTGGGGCTGGAATTTGAAGGGTTGTGAGTCTCTGCCAGTCGGAGATCCAACTCAGGCGGATGAATTCAACTTCTGATGAGACGTAATGGGATCCAAAGTTTCTCAGTGGGGTTATCATCTGTTGAAACAAAAGCATAGCCTTTTCCTCGAATGAGGAGTTTCCCTGCTACATTCAGTTGAGAAAATACCTCCTTTTTCGTTTTTTATTAAGCATGCCATATGTCCACTGAATATGGAGAGGTGGTGTGCTTAAAGCCGCAGCATTCTCTTAAAAGTCAAACTGCTTTTCCCCAAAAGTAGCGCCTACAGTGCCTTGTGGGTTTAGTCCCTTTACACCAGAATTTGATTTGTAGTAACATTGGGTAGGGGTTATAGTAACCGTATCAGGGCAGGAAATATCCAAGGCTGTGCTTCCTGCCGTTATTGGCTGCAGGGAGTATACTGATTGGAGCTCTGAAACTCCACACTGGGGAGAGGGGCTGCAGCTGGGAACATCCCCTGATATTGCGGGACCTGGGGCTGGTGCCCTTGCAGGTTTCCCGAATTGGGGTCAACAGCTGCATCAAAATTGAAGCGACAGTCTCTGGCCCAATGATTTCCTCTCTTACACCTGGGACAGGGCCCGGGAGGTGCAAGTCTGGCTCTGCAGTCTCTGGCCTAGTAGTTTCCCTTCTCATACCTGGGAAAGGGCCCAGGAGGTGCTCTCACAATAGTATGTTTGGGAGGTGCCCTGCAGTCCTTACGAAAGTGGCCTGGTTTTCCACAATTAAAACATCTTTTCTGAGCTTGCCTCTGTACAGTACAGGCCTCAAAAGCTTTCATCTGCACCTTATATTTAACAGAACCAACATTTCCACATGCTTTCAAATACCCCATTATATCTTCCTTCTCTTTGATAGGGCTCAGAATGGCCTGGCAATCCTCATTAGCATTTTCAAAGGCCAATTGTTTAGTCAACAGCTCCTGAGCTTCCTTACACTTAACCTGCATTTCAATAGCTTCCATCAACCTCCCTATGAAATCTGCATAGGGTTCTGAGGCCCTCTGGACAATCTTAGTAAAACTTCCCTTAAATTCTGCATCTGCATCAATCTTCTCCCATGCATGCAGGGCTATGTCACAGATATGAGCAAAAACAGCACGAGGCAAGGTGACTTGCCTTTTTGGGTCGTGCCATTTCCCTTCACCTATTAACATCTCATAAGTCAGCTTAATATCTGAAAATTTCCGTCCAGCCTGGCCTAGGCTCTGAAGCTTTGCCTTGGCCTCATCACTGAACCACATCCTCCACTGTAGGTACTGAGAAGGGTTTAAGCACGTTTTAGCAACCATGCGAAAATCTTGAGGTACCCAGTAAGCCTTTTTACTCCAGTCTGTAAGATACTCCCTACAGTACGGAGATGTAGGCCCGTATGAGGCACAGGCCTTTTTGAAACGACCGAGAGAATCCATTCTTAACCTGCGATAAGATGGAAGCTGCTTCTTCTCAGCCTGTACTGGGCGATTGGGATCATGTCCCGAGCGGTCTGGAGGCCGCTTTGCTGAGTTACTCTCGGACTCATAATCCAAGTAAGTGCTAGCAGACTCATAATCCATATCACTTTCATCTGATGCATTGGAAGTGAAGCTATATTCATCAGCCTGAGAAATATTTTCACTATGAAAACCCTTTGGAGACTTAGGTAGGGGAGGAGCTGAGGCCGTATTATTGCTAATAGTCTCCTCCTCCTCAACTGTGCTTTTCCAAAACAGGAGAATAGAATCAACAATCTCCCAGGTATTCCAGAATTCTAGGGGAATCTTAGTCCCTTCCTTAGATGCCTTATAGACATTTTTCTTAACTTTTTCCCAAATCTTGGTTTCTAGAGTCCCTTCATCTGGGAACCATGGGTTAACTTCATAAACTACCTTAAAGCAGGACCGGAGCTGGTCTCTGGAACTGTAGAATTCTGGGTTCCCTATCTTGCGGGAGAGACGCTGAATCAAATCCATAAATGTCTTGGCCTGTTCAGTCTGGCTCGAGACACTACGAAAGATCTTGGGAAGGCCCAGAATCTGTCCCATCTTAGTGGGGGATTGCTGTTAGGATTCTAACTCCCAGCAAACTAAAAATCCTATTCTCCCATTCACTTTCTACAGTGGGGGCGCACCGAACGCAATTCTTACCTTTAGTTGGTAGCTCGAGCCCACCCAGGGACGCCAGCTGTAAAAAACTATGCACGCAGAAGATTGTGTGTTCGCGGGCTCTCTGGACTGCTCTATCTCACCACCCGCGTTCGGTGCCCTAGAGCCACTGTGTGTGGCCTGCATCGGGACGGCTGTTGGCCAAGTGCAGATGAAGGAAGAGACCAGGGCTAGGCCGGTTGATCTTAGTGGCAGTTTATTACAAGGAAGTTTATCCCATAGAAGAACTTATGTTGTGGAGGGCCTAGGTTCTCTCAAGCACACGTTCCCCTTGCTAGTCTCTCGGTAGTCCATCTTTCAGCCCTGCTCTCTCCTTCTCCAGCTCCCTTCTAGTCTGGGCTGACACTCCACCCAGTCAGGTAGCCAAATCAACATAAGAAAGCCCTTCCAGACTGCTCAAGGGCAAGATACCTCTTAAGGTGTTTTTCTCTTTTCCTCAGTCCAATAGACTATCAACTATTTCTGAGGTTATGCAGGAAGGACAGAAGAGTGTTATCCTACAGACTACCAATGTTCACACTCAAGCGTCAGTTGAATGACCTTTCTGAAATCTCTAATTTGTAGATTGATGACTGCAGCATGGTCCGATTTTTGCCTTACGATCAGTCAGAGAAGAAAGCAGGAACATTGTATTACAGCATATTGATTTTGCCATTCAGTACGGAGAAGACTTGGAATTCAAAGAACCCAAGGTAGTTTCTGACGATTTAGATTTGCCAGGGCCAGAGAACAACGCAGAGACAAAGACCATTCTCTGCCTCCCAAGGCTGACGCTGGGTCAGTTCCCCGTTTCATGTCTGGTCCCTGAGCACAGAGCCAGGATTGCCCTGAACACCTCTGCCCTCCTGTTTGATCTAAGCAGCTCCTTAAGTTAAAGTCTTGGGGGCAGCAAGAACCTGGCCTGTTCTGGCTGATCTCTGGGTGTGGCTCAAGAACTCAAAACCAAAACAAAAAAAGAGTAACCAAAATATAAATAAATAAACATAAATAAACAGTCCTGGGAGCTTGGTGTGATAATCTATGTATCCTGGCAGTTGTTCAGGTTACACGGCTCTTGGTGGGTGTAACTGTCTAGCTACTGGAAGGTCCAGTCCCAAACCGTGTAGGCTTGGAAATCTCAGCCCCGGGTCCCCCACACCTGGGTTGCTCTGCCAGTTCCTTTATGCGTGAAGCCCTTCCAAGTGTGTGGAGAGTGGTCTCAGCATGACTTTGGCCTTGTGCCAGACGTCTTCTGCTTTTGGCCCTGGTGAGGACAGTCATGCACTGGGTAGGAGTCTCTGCCTTGTTCTCTCCCGGGAGCTTCGTGTGATAATCAAGTGATAATCAAGTGATTATCAGTGATTCCTTAAAATGTAAAAAATTTTTAAAAAAAAGTAAAAATGGAAAAATTTAAAAATGTAATTTTTAATTAAAAATTAAAATTTAATTAAAAATTAAAATTAAATTTTAATTTAATTTTAAATTTAATTTATTAAATTCATTAAAAAGTGAAATATTTTAAAAAACAAAGTAAAAATGGAAAAAATAAAAAATTAATTTTAATTAAAAATTAAATTTAATTAAAAATTTAAAAATTAAAAAATGTAAAAAATATTAAAAAATTTTAAAAATCAAATGTAGCATGAAGTGTTTGGCATCAATAACATCCCAAATGTGAAAGTTTCTAGTCTATAGCAAGTATGATTGTCTGTGTATTTGAAAACTTGAGTGCTTTAATGATTGATGATTATAATTGAATATATATGTATATAATTTTGTAAAAATTTTCCACACAAATTGCATGCATAGATGAGAAATCTGTGATACGATTGTGAAAATAATCTATATGTGTAAAAGGTGATGACAGTATGAAATGCCACTTTAGTTTAATTATCATGCTGTATAATAGTTATTAGCACCTAATTAAATGCACATTAGAACAACTCATTTCACATCAAGATGGTAATGTCTTATGATTATAAAAATATATATGGCAATAAAGCATCTACATTTCTAAAAAAAAGATTAAAAATTTTAAAAATGAAATTAAATTTAAGAAAAGAAAAGAAAATGGAAGTTGTTGGGGAGCCGGGCGGTGGGGCTCTGGGGGACAAGCAGAGAGTGTTTATTCCGCAATAACTTATTCCCTACCACCGTCATTTTAAAAAATTATTATTATTATTATTATTTTTGCTATTGGATCACACCCGGTGATGCACAGGGTTTCCTCCTATCTCTGCATTCAGGAATTCCTCCTGGTGGTGCTCAGAGGACCATAGGGGATGCTGGGAATCAAACCTCGCGGGCCACTTGCAAGGTAAACGCCCTGCCCGCTGTCATATTGCTCCAGCTCCCCAATTTTTTTTATTTTATAAAGTGTTTTACAATATTTGATTACATTCAATATTCAGACTCCAATCCCACCACCATTACACCTTCTCACCACCATATTTCGCATAGTTCCATCCCAAACCCCAATCCCTGTCCCAAAGCAGAACTCAAATAATCTATTTTCTTGTATTGTTTGATATGAAAAACTGTCAGGGCGCTGGAGTGATAGCACAGTGGGTGGGACGTTTGCCTTGCACGCGGCGAAACTGGGTTCGATTCCCAGCATCCCATATGGTCCCCTGAGCACCATTAGCCAGGGATAATTCCTGAGTGCAGAGCCAGGAGAAATTCCTGTGCATCGACAGGTATGACCCCCCCCCAAAAAAATCGCTGAAAATCCTATAAAAAAAAGTATCCTTAGAGGAAGGAGTGTGTATTCTACCCAGGGGCCGTTAAGCCCTTCTGTAAGAGATCACTAACATGTTGTAAAAGGTTGAGCCTTGTGTGTTTATATATATAGCACAGCGGTAGGGCGTTTGCCTTGCACACAGCCAACATGGCCGACCCGAGTTCGATTCCTCCACCCCTCTCGGAGAGCCCGGCAAGCTACCGAGAGTATCTCGCCCGCACGGCAGAGCCTGGCAAGCTACCCATGACGTATTTGATGTGCCAAACACAGTAACAAAACAAAGTCTGCAGTGGAGACATTACTGGACCCGCTCGAGCAAATCGATGAACAACAAGAGGACAGTGATACAGTGAATCAAAACCCTGGCTTTTGTGCTCCAGAACCTGATGGTGCTTTGGGCCCCCGGTTCAGAAAAGTCAAGTGCCCCACCCCCTGTGCTGTCTCGTTCGCCCCAATTTTGTTCAAGAATATCTATTAGCACTACTACTGGGTATTATAGAGCATAGCCTGAACAGTAGGAAAATACATACTGGGTCTGCGGAGAAATCAATGTATTTTCTATTTTGTGTTTTATTTATATCAGGCTTAGAGATCTCAGTCCCGGGTCCCACACACCTGGGTTCCTCTGCCAGTTCGGTTATGTCTGAGGCTTATCCAAGTGTGTGGAGAGTGGCTCCAGTAAGGCCTTGGTTGGGGCCTGGAAGTCTTCAGCTGTTGGGCCCTGGCGAGGATAGTCAGACACAGGGTAGGAGACTCTGCCTTGTGCTCTCCCGGGAGCTTGTTGTGATAATCTTTGGATCCTGGCCTTTGTTGGGGTTACACGGCAGTTGGAGGGTGTAACTGTTTAGCTACTGACAGGTCCAGTCCCAAACCGTGCAGGCTTAGGTTTGAGGCTCTACATGTTCCTAAAACGAACAGATACCATTGGGCTACGCTAGCACGCAACCGGGATGAATGGAGACGTTACTGGCACCCGCTCGAATAAATCGATGAATAACGGGGATTAAGTGATTAAGTGATTTATATCAGGAACATGAAGATGAGTTGTCTTCTATTTTGGATGAATATTTTCAAGAATGCCAGAACAAATGAAGAGTATGTTACGATGCAACTGGATGCGGGGCTGGAGTGATAGCACAGTAGGTAGGGCATTTGCTTTGCACGCGACAGACCTGGGTTCAATTCCCAACATCCCATATGGTCCACCAAGCACCGCCAGGAGTAATTCCTGAGCGAAGAGCCAGGAGTAACACCTGTGCTCTCCGGGTGTGACGCAAAAACCAAAAAAAGAAAAAGAAAAAAAAATGAACTGAATGCTTGTGAAGAGTAGCAATCACAATTGCTACTATGTTACTATGCTAAAATGTTATTTTCCTTTTTTTTAAATATAGGTGTACTGCTGTTTATTCGGTATCTTCCCCAGTGACCATTCTCCACCACCATATACCCAATATACTCCCATCCCACACCCTCCCCTTACTGGTGGGGCAGATGATTTCCACATTACTCTCTCTTTACTTTGATCACATTCAATAGTTCGACACCAGACCCACCTTTATTATTTGAGATTTTACCCCAACACTCAGATTTTCTGAAAAGGCAACAGTAGACAATTTGTGATCTATTGCTGGTTATGGATAACATATGATGTTGCGCGGCTGCAGTAGGGCCATGTGATTTTGAAATTCTGAAATTTTAACACAGATCTGGAGGGATTTCTGCCAAAAGCCACTGGGTTTCGAGATTTGCTCCTGAATCTCTGGGATCATGGCCAGTAAGCAGCTTGATCAGGACCCAAAGAGGCCATTTGTGGGCAGCGACTCAGGGTCTTGTTTGGACAGGGAGGAAAAGGGCGGCTCCACCACCATCCTGTGAGACCCCGTGTGGCCGCTGGGGCGAACAGGCCAAGGCACGAAACCTTTTCCCACCTGGATTGGCCCCGCACTCGTAACCTACCGCATGGACCAGACACATTTCTGCCAAAAGCCCCTGGGTTTCAAGATTTGTTTCTGAGTCTCTGGGATCATGGCCATTAAGCAGTTCAATCAGGAACCAGAGAGGCATGTCTCCAACTATATAGCTGACCTGCAGGTGTTTTGTTCGTGTGTTTCCCACATACCTAACTTTTGGCCGTTTACTTTCTTGGGAAACTTTGCCCCAAGTTTTTGGGGTCTGGCCAAAGGCACGGAAGCAATTTTTTTTATTAGTGAGATATGAGGTACAGTTGCAGACTTACAAATTTTTGTGCTTGGGTTTCAATTATACAGTGATCAAATACCCATCTCTCCACCAGTGCCCATTTCCCACCACCACGGATCCCAGGATCCCTCCCACCCCCCACTCCCTCCATCTTACCCTGCCACTGTAGCAGGGCATTCCCTTTTGTTCTCTCTCTCTTATTGGGTGTTGTGGTTTGTAAAACACCAATGGGTGACAATAATGTTTGTTCTATAGTCTACTTTCAGCATGCTTCTCCCATCTTGGGAGGATCCTCCCAACACCTTTATTTGGTGTTCCCTTCTCTATCTGAGCTCCCTTTTCCCCTAGCCTGTGTGCTTGGCCTCCAAGCAATGGAGTAAAATTAAAATTAAAGCAATCTTTTAATAGCATCTGGGCTGCAGACTTAATATAAAGGATGGTGTGTCCTTTGAGTGCAAGATGCCCAGGTCCATTCCTGGCACCATTTGTTCTGTACCATCCGTCAGGAGTGACTTTTAAGACCAGAGATGGAAGTCACCTTGTACACCCCAGGTAACACCCTGTGTGATCCCAAATCCCTCCTTTCCCTCAAAGTAAGGTAAAGGTAAAGGTAAAGGCCCTCCCGTTGATCGTCGATTTGCTCGAGCGGGCCCAGTAACATCTCCATTGGAGACTTTGTTGTTACTGTGTCTGGCATATCGAATACTCTCAGTAGCTTGCCAGGCTCTCCGAGAGGGGCGGAGGAATCGAACTCGGGTCGGCCGCGTGTAAGGCGAACGCCCTACCCACTGTGCTATATGAATAGCACCAAGTACGATTGTGAGAATTGAGGAGGCATAGAACTAGTACTGCAGGTTGGGTGCTTGCCTTGCATGCATCCAGCTTGGGTTCCTTCCCCATTACTGCGTGTGGTCCCAGGAGCCCCTGAGGGTGATCGAGAGTGATCTCTGGCTAAGCTCTAGGCACAGCTAGGTGTACTCCTCCTCCCAAAAAAGATTTTGAAGGTGAAATTGCAATGAATGTAAATAATTTTGTATATAACAAAGTAGCACTGATGGTCACAGGTGCTGTTGGATAATTTTTATTGATTTTGGGGAGCAAAACGTATTGTAACATACAATTTTTTTTCCAAAGGATTAATACCTGTGAAAATTAAGTAAGATCATTATCTTACCTTTATCTTTTAGTTTTCCTACACTGAAAATTATTTGTACAATTAAAATACTAAAATTCACTTGATCGCTTGATCACTTGATACCCCGTTACTCATCGATTTACTCGAGTGGTGCCAGTAACATCTCCATTCATCCCTGTTGCGTGCTAGCATAGCCCAGTGGCATCTGCTCGTTCTAGGAATATGCAGAGCCTCAAACCGATCATTCAGGGTCTTCTTTGTTTGTTTTATTAGTGAAACACCATGAGGTACAGTTGTAGACTTACAAGTTGTTGTGCTTGGGTTTCAGTTATCCAATGATTGAGTACCCATCCCACCAGCAGTGCCCATTCTCCACCCCCACCCATCGCAGTATCCCTCCCATCCACCCCCATCGCCCATCCCACCCTACCTCTGTGGCAGGGCACTCCCTTTTGTTCTCTCTCTCCTTTTGGGTGCTGTGGTTTGCAGAAGAGGCACTGGGTGGCAATCATGTTCAGTCTATAGTCAACCTTCATCATGCATCTCCCCTTCTGGTCGGATCTTCCCAGCACCCTTTATTTGGTGCTCCCTTCTCAATCTGAACTGCCTTTAGCCCTAGAGTGTGTGGCTGGCCTCGAAGCCATGGAGTGAACCTCCTGGTATTTATCACAGCTGTTCTTGGGTGTTAGTCTCTTATTTTGTTACTTTATGTTACCCAGATGAATGCAATCTTTCCATGTCTGTCCCTCTCTTTCTGACTCATTTCGCTTAGCATAAAATTTTCCATGTAGTACCACTTGTATGTCAATTTCATGACTTCATTTTTCTAACTGCTACATAGTACTCCATTGTGTGGATGTACCAAAGTTTCTTTAACCAGTCATCTGTTCTCGGGCACTCAGGTTTTTTTTCCATATTCTAGCTATTGTAAATAGTTGCAATGAACAAACAAGTGTAGATGTCACTTCGACTATACTTTTTAGCCTCTGCGGGGTATATTCCCAGGAGTGGTATTGTTGGGTCAAATGGGAGCTCAATTTCTAATTTTTTGAGAGTCGTCCATAGTGTTTCCCAAAAGGGTTGAACCAGTTGGCATTCCCACCAGCAGTGAAGGAGGGTCCCTTACTCGCCACATCCGCGCCAACACAAGTTGCTTTTGTTCTTTTGAATGTGGGTCAGTCTCTGTGGTGTGAAATGATATCTCATTGTTGTTTTGGTCTGCATCTCCCTGATGATTAAGGATGTGGAGTATTTTCTCATGTGCCTTTTAGCCATTCGGATTTCTTCTTTGAGAAAGTCTCTGTTCATTTCGTTGCCCCACTTTTTCACTGGGTTGGATGTTTTCTTCTTGTGGAGTTCAACCAGTTCTTTGTATATCCTTGATATCAACCCCTTGTCAGATGTGTATTTGGAGACTATCCTTTCCCATTCTGTAGATTGTCTTTGTATTTGGTCACTGTTTCTTTTGTGGTGCAGAAGCTTCTTAGTTTAAGATAGTCCCATTTGTCTATCTCTGTTTTCACTTGATTGGCCAGTGGCGTGACATCTTTGAAGATACCATTAGCTTCAGTGTCATGGAGGGTTTTGCCAACTTTGTCTTCAGTGTACCTTATGGATTCCAGTCTGATGTTGAGGACTTTAATCCATTTTGATCTTACTTTTGTACATGGTGTTAGGCAGAGATCTAAAGGTAAAGGTAAAGGCCCTCCCGTTGATCATCGATTTGCTCGAGTGGGCCCAGTAACGTCTCCATTGGAGACTTTGTTATTACTGTGTTTGGCATATCGAATACGTCACCGGGAGCTTGCCAGGCTCTGCCGTGCGGGCGAGATACTCTCGGTAGCTTGCCAAGCCTCTCCGAGAGGGGCGGAGGAATCGAACTCGGGTCGGCCATGTTGGCTGCGTGCAAGGCAAACGCCCTACCGCTGAGCTGTCACTTCAGCCTGGGAAACGTCACCCGGCCCGGACATGAACAGGATTGACAGATTGATAGCTCTTTCTCGATTCTGTGGGTGGTGGTTCATGGCCGTTCTTAGTTGGCGGAGCCATTTGTCTGGTTAATTCCGATAACGAACGAGCCCTGTATTTTTTTTAAATTTTAAATTTTTATTAGTGAAACACCTTGAGGTACAGTTATAGATATATAAATTTTTGTGCTTGGGTTTCAGTTATACAATGATCAAGTACCCATCCCTCCACCAGTGCCCATCCTCCACCACCACGCGTCCCAGGATCCCTCCCACCCCCCAACCCCCTGTCCACCCTGCCTCTGTGGCAGGGCATTCCCCCTTGTTCTCTCTCTTTTCTTTTGGGTACTGTGTTTTGCAAGAGAAGCATTGAGTGACAATCATGTTTGGTCTATAGACTACTGTGGCCCTGCAGCAGGGCTTGCTCTCTGCACAGCCCCCTCTGGGCTGCTGCCGCTCTTCCTCTTCCCACAAGTTCTGTTCATGTGGTGAACTCAAGGCCCTGGGGAGAGCAGGGAGCAGCCACTTGAAAAAATGTGCTGCTAAAAAGTTATTTTCTTTTTTTTTTTATGTAGGTGTACTGCTATTTATTCGGCCATTGATTATGTGATTGAATTAGGCATGAACTCCACCTTAATATTTTTTTTCATTTTTTATAATTTTATTTATTGAATCACCGTGAGAGCAGTTACAAAACTTTCAGGTCTAAGTCTCGATCATATAATGAAACACCCGTACCTTCGCCAGTGCCCATTCTCCACCACCATAATCCCAGTACACCCCCATCACACACCCTCCCCCTACCTGTGGGGCAGATGATTTCCACATTACTCTCTCTCTACTTTGATCACATTCAATATTTCGACACCAGACCCACCATTATTACTTGAGATTTTACCCCAACACTCAGATCTGCTGAAAAGGCAACAGTAGACAATTTGTGTTCTATTGCTGGTTAGGGATAACATATGATGTTGCGTGGCTGCAGTAGGGCCATGTGATTTTGAAATTCTGAAATTTTAACACTTAAATCTGCAGGGATTTCTGCCAAAAGCCACTGGGTTTCGAGATTTGCTCCTGAGTGTTTCGTATCATGGCCATTGAGCAGCTTGATCAGGAGCCAGAGAGGCCTTTCATGGGCGATGACTTCGGGTCTCGTTGGGGTGGGGAAGACAGGCCCGGCTCTACCCCCATCCTGTGAGGTCCTACCGTTTCGTCACTGTGGGCCCAGACCTGGAGCCCCTGAGAGTGATCGAGAGTGATCTCTAGCCAAGCTCTAGGCACATCTAGGTGTACTCCTCCTCCCAATAAAGATTTTGAAGTTGAAATTGCAATGAATATAAATAATTTTGTATATAACAAAGTAGCAATGATGGTCACAGCCCCTATTGGATTATTTTTATTGATTTTGGGGAGCAAAACGTATTGTAACATACAATTTTTTTCAACGGAAAAATACCTGTGAAAATTAAGTAAGATTATTATCTTACCTTTATCTTTTAGTTTTCCTACACTGAAAATTATTTGTACAATTAAAAGACTAAAAGTCCCTTGATCACTTGATACCCCGGTACTCATCCATTTACTTGAGCGGGTGTCAGTAGCGTTTCCATTCATCCCTGTTGCGTGCTAGCATAGCCCAATGGCATCTGCTCGTTCTAGGAATATGCAGAGACTCAAACCGATCATTCAGGGTCTTGACGAAGAAATCTGACCATCTTGTAGGTGGACGTCCACCCGGCGTTTTGACGTCCCGTGTAATCTAGTCAGTAATGGCTCTAGTCCAGTGGTCATCTCTAAATCTCATTAAGTGTCCAGCCCATCTGATTTTTGATGGCTTGGCAAATGAGATAGCGTCCTTTATTCTTTAGCGTTGACGGAGATCGGAACTCCGGATTCTATCTCTCATTTGAGTGAAGCATGATACTCCAAGCATAGCTCTTTCTATTCCTCTTTGAGATACCCGAATAGCGTTTTCATCCTGTTTTCGTAGGGCCCAGGTCTCTGAGGCATATATTATTGCAGGAGGAACAGTGGAATCAAAGAGATGTGCTCAGAGCTGAAGGTTCTTTGTCCTCTTAGTTATTTCTTCAATTCTCTTGAAGGCATTCCAAGCCACTCTCTTCCTCCTGCATAACTCAGATGCTAGGTCATTCATCTTGTTGATTTCTCGTCCTCGGTATATATAACTATTGCATTCGGAGATAGTGGTTTTGTTGAGAGTGAATGGGTCATCAGGAACAAGACTGTTTCTCATGAACATTGTCTTTGTGAGATTCTGTTGTAATCCGACCTTTCCACACTCATGGTCAAAGTCGGTCAGCATTTGTGCCACTTGGCTGATGTTTGGTGTTATTAGAATGAGGTCATCAGCAAAGCGGAGGTGGTGTAGTTGCTGACCATCTATCTTCACTCCCATTCCTTCCCATTCCAGTCATCGCATGATATTCTCGAGGGTGGCACTGAAGCGTTTTGGTGAAAAGGTATCACCCTGCCGAACCCCTCTCTTGACATGGATGATTACTTCTTTGTAGAATGGTGAGATCCTGGTAGTGAATCCATAATAGAGCTCACGGAGCATCCTGATGTATTGAGTTTGTACGCCCTGATTGGCTAGGTCTTCAATGACTGCTTCCTTCTCAACGGAATCAAAAGCCTACTTTAAATCAATGAACGTCAGACAGAGCGGCACCTTGAACTCCTGAGAAACCTCAAGGAGCTTAGTTATCGTATAGATATGGTCGATGCTGCTGAATCCTTTTTGGAACCTTGCTTGTTCACATAGTTGTCCTTCATCTAGTGTTTTGCCAATCCTATTCTGGATGACTTGAGTGAACAGTTTGTAGATGACAGACATTAGGCAGATTGGGCGATAGTTGCCAATGTTGTGGATGTCTCCCTTCTTGCATAGTAGTACGGTCTTGC
Source organism: Sorex fumeus (assembly GCF_029834395.1). Taxonomy (NCBI): domain Eukaryota; kingdom Metazoa; phylum Chordata; class Mammalia; order Eulipotyphla; family Soricidae; genus Sorex; species Sorex fumeus. The sequence continues at coordinate 1,670,411 of NW_026606212.1, read as the reverse complement.
TGGTTTTCCATTGGGATGGAAACTTGCATTCAGACAGGTAGCGTGTGAAGAGCCGAGCCAGTGTACTGATGAGTACTGACGGTAAGTTCTTCAGGTGCTCAGGTCTGATCTTGTCTGGGCGAGGTGCTCTTTGTTTCTTTACCGAAGAGATGGCATGATGTATTTCGGAAGGGAGAACATTGGGATTGACATATCCATCATGCGGAATTTGGTATGTGGGCAAGTGGATGTGGCTATTAAAGAGGTCTGAGTAGAAGTCATGAATAATCTCCATTGCCCTTGTGGAAGATGTGATAGATTTGTCAGGATGTCGGAGGGCAGTCATCTTGGTCTTGTAGTTGGTGAAGGACAGTGGGCATTACAAATGCTTTTCCCAGCTTCTGCCACATCTACCAGCACTGCTGCTATACTGTCTTTGAGGTCATCCTTGATCTCTTCTCTGCACTGTTTTGCCAGCTCAGACATTTGCTTGCAGTTGCCTGAGGCATGTGCCAAGCCACGTTGGCGAATAAGTTCAAGAGTGTTCGAATGAAGGCGGTTTTTTGTGGTTATCTCTCTCTTGGCATTCCTCGCACAATTCTGGAGCTGCTGAATCATTTGATCGTATTCCTCATCATTGTTGTTAATGATGGCATCTTCCCATGTTGCCACAACAGAGCCAAAGAGCTCCCAGTTGGTGGTCGTTCTGGGAGTTCTCTTCTTAAACTTTGCATTCTTTTCTCCCTGTTCTGTGAGGTAGAATTTTTCATGAGGGAGACGGTGGTCTGATCCCGTTTGGAATTTTGTGACAAGAGCAACATCGGTTAGGCAAAACCGTCGATTGAATATGATGTGGTCAGTTTTGCTGTGGAACCCTCCACCAGGAGACTCCCATGTCCAACGTTTAGATTCAGCCTTTTGGAATTGTGAGTCACCATGGATGGTCTTGGTTGACATGATGAACTCAGACAGTCTGTCACCCTGTTCATTTCATTCTAGGCCATGGGTCCCGAAGTAGAGTTCATCGGCTGATTTTCTTGGTCCTGTCTTGGCACTAAAATCACCAGCAATGATCTTGTAGAAAGTGTGGTCTTCTTTATAGAACTTTTCCAGCTCCTTGTAGAACTTCTCCATTTCTCCTTCACCATAATTGGATGTTGGTACATACACAACAAAGATAGAAACTGCTGGCAGTGAGCCACATCTATTCAAGTGTAATCATGCAATTCGGGTTGTTAGGCATTGGAATGAATCAATGCTCATGGCCAAGTTTGTTTTGATAAGGATACCAACACCACTGATGCCTCTTTTGTCACATGTTCCAAGGAACAGTTCTTCTCCAGTGTCAAAAACGGCGTGGTGTGATTGATGCCTTCTCGTTTCGGTCAGACCAATGATGTTGTACTTGATCTTTCACGCTTGTAACATCAGGTGCTCGATGGATATATCAGATGCCGGCATACGTGCATTGAAATTACAGACAATAATTTTTGTCTTTCTTCGTTTTGGCAGCCTAGTTCTGCCTTGAGATTTTATCAGCCTCTCCTTCCTCATCCTTCTCGACTCTTCCATATTCAGGGTCATGGGAATGAGATCCATTTTTTTTTTTTTGCTGGATTTGGCATATCGAATATACCACGGATAGTTTGTCAGGTTCTGCCGTGTGGGTGGGATATTTAAGGTAGCCTGAAAAACTAAATAAACATAAATAAAAGGTCGCATGGCCGCAAATGCAAAGGCGGCCGCACTCTCCCGGGAACTAGGAGTGATAATCTCTGTATCCTGGCAGTTGTTGGGGTTACACGGCAGTTGGTGGGTGTAACAGTCTAGCGACTGGAAGGTCCAGTCCCAAACCGTGCAGGCTTGGAGATCTCAGCCCCTCTCCCGCACACCTGAGTTCCTCTGCCAGTTCCTTTATGCATATTCCTAGAATGAGCAGATGCCATTGGGCTATGCTAGCACGCAACAGGGCTGAATGGAAACGTTACTGATACCCACTCGAGTAATGGATGAGTAACGGGGTATCAAGTGATCAAGTGATCAAGTGACTTTTAGTGTTTTAATTGTACAAATAATTTTCAGTGTAGGAAAACTAAAAGATAAACGTAACATAATGATCTTACTTAATTTTCCCAGATATTTTTCCTTTGAAAAATAATGTATGTTACAATACGTTTTGCTCCCCAAAATCAATAAAAATAATCCAATAGGGGCTGTGACCATCACTGCTACTTTCTTACATACAAATTTATTTAAATTCATTGCAATTTCACCTTCAAAATGCGTGAGGCTCATCCAAGCATGTGGAGAGTGGTCTCAGCATGACTTTGGCCTGGTGCCTGAGGTCTTCAGCTGCCGGGCCCTGGTGAGGACAGTCAAGCACGGGGTAGGAGAATCTGCCTTGTTCTCTTCCGGGAGCTTGGTGAGATATTCAGGTGAGTATCGGTGATTCATTAAAAAGTAAAAAATTTAAGAAAACAAATTTAAAATGGAAAAATTTAAAAAATATATTTAAAAAATGAAATTAAATTTAAGAAAAGAAAATGGGAGTAGGTGAGGGGCCGGGCGGCCAGGGCTATGGGAGAAGAGCAGAGAGTGTTTATTGCGCAATAACTTATTCCACCCTCATTTTAAAAAATTATTATTATTATTATTATTATTTTTTGCTTTTTAGGTCACAACCGGTGATGCCCAGGGGTTCCTCCTGGCTCTGCACTCAGGAATTCCTCCTGGTGGTGCTCAGAGGACCATAGGGGATGCTGGGAATCAAACCTCGCCGGCCACTTGCAAGGTAAACGCCCTGCCCGCTGTCATATCGCTCCAACCCCCCAATTTTTTAATTTTATAAAGTGTTTTACAATATTTGATTACATTCAATATTCGGACTCCAATCCCACCACCATTACACCTTCTCACCACCACATTTCGGATAGTTCCATCCCGAACCCCAATCCCTGTCCCAAAGCAGAAGTCAAATAATCTATTCTGTTGTATTGTTTGATATGAAAAACCGCCAGGGCAGTGGACCAATAGCACAGTGGGTAGGACGTTTGCCTGGCACGCGGCGAACCTGGGTTCGATACCCAGCATCCCATATGGTCCCCTGAGCACCATTAGCCAGGAGTAATTCCTGAGTGCAGAGCCAGGAGTAATTCCTGTGCATCAACATGTATGACCCAAAAACTAAAACTAATAATAATAATAATAATAATAGCTAAAAATGCTATAAAAATGTATCCTTAGAGGAAAGAGTGTGTATTCCACCCAGGGGCCATTAAGCCCATCTATACGAGATCACTAACATCTTGTAAAGTGTTGAGCCTTGTGCGTTTTATATATATATGTAAAAAATATATATATATTTCCCTCTAGATTGGTTGCCTGCTACTATGAACTCTGTCAGATGTGGTACAGTAATTGTGGAGTATCAGCTCCTGCATTTTTTTGCTTTTGGGGGTCACATCCGGTGGTGCTCAGGGCTGAGTCCTGCCTCTGTGCTCAGGGATCACTCCTGGCAGGCTTCCAGGATGGTCGGGGATTGAAAGTGAGGCAGCCTTGTATGAGGGGAGTGTCCTGCACTCTGGACTCTCCGTGTCCCGCTCAAGGGCCCCTTTAGTTCCACAGCCTTTGTTTTATGGGTCATACCTGGCACTGCACAGGGATTACTCCTGGCTCTGCAATCAGGAATAATTCCTGGTGGTGCTTGGGGAGACCATATGGATGCCGGGGATTGAACCCTGATTGAAAGTGTGCAAGGCGAACGCCCTATCCACTGTAGTATCCCTCCCTGCCCTGTCCCTTGCTTCACCTCTTTTATTTTATTTTATTTTATTTTGCATTTTGGGTCACACTCAGCAATGCACAAGGGTTACTCCTGGTTCATGCACTCAGGAACTACTCCTGGCTGTGCTCAGGGGACCATATGGGTTGCTGGGAATTGAACCCGGGTTGGGCCGCATGCAAGGCAAACGCCCTACCCGCTGTGCTATTGCTCCAGCCCCACTTCACTTGTTTTAGAACAGATGTTTTATATGCACAGTATTGAGAATGCAAAAGGTACATGAGAGTGTGCAGAAAAGGGTCAGTCCCAACTCTTGCTTCCTCTAAGTCTTAGAATATTACCTAATGCTGTAGTGTTATTCCTTAACATCTTTGCACAGAATTAAGTGTGGAGGCCAGGAAGACAGTAGAGGGGTTCGGAGCAAATAATTGGCACATACAGGGTGCTGTTTTAATGCCCAGCACTGCAGGGCCCCCTGAGCACTGTTGGGTACCGTAGTCCTGTAGCCCCTAAGCCCTCCAGGTGATCATCTCATTTTGGGGCGCTGCCGTTTGCTCTCTGGCCCCTGGGCCTCCTGAACACTGCCTGGGAGGCCAAAGGGGGAGAAAAAAAAATCAGAGGCCAGGTGCTAACTTAGAGGGATGTAGAGCAAGTTTCGGGATGCCCCTGACCACCAGCTGTGGTTGCAAAACCAAAGGAAGAAAGAGATCAAAATACAGTACAAGAATTGAAGCATTTGGTTTAAATGTTGGGGGTCACTACTGGCTCTGCTCCTGCAGGGCTTACGTGGGGGTGGAATTTGAACTGGGCCTAAATCCTTCTTGTCTCTTTGTCCTTTTGTTTTGTTTTGGGGCCGCATCTGGTGGTGCTCAGGGTTTGCTGCTGATACTACTGTCACTCCAGGGTGTCCTGTACTATCTGTCCAGCCATGCCCCTTTCTTTTATAAGTACAACTACTAGCCTTCTAAGAGTACTGCCCCTTGTGTTTCTGGTTTAAGTCTACCTGGGAGACTGTAATGCATCATTACTTGAGAGTGGGATTCCCTTGACTACTGTAATTTATTTAGTTGGTTTTTTTTTTCTTTCCTTGATGGGTGGGGTGGGGTTTGGGCCACACCCAGCTGTGTTCAGCACTTCTGGCTCTCTGCTCAGGGATCACTCCTGGTGAAGCTGAGGAACTATATGAGGTGCCAAGGATTGAACGTGGGTTGTCCACATGCAAGGCAAGCGCCTTACCCACTGTTCTATTCCTCAGGCCCCTGTTTGGTGTCTTTTTGTTTTTGTTTTTTGTTTTTTCTTTCTAGCCCCTGTTCAGTTTCTGTGGATACTGTCACAGTTGTAATTACTAAAGAATGTAAATATTTTGGAATGGGCACTCATTTCCTGTTTATTCTTTGCAGACATCTGGGAACTGATCGAGGTGGAGGATGTGCTGGAGGACGGCTCCCTGCGCTTCGGTCCCAATGGAGGACTGGTGTTTTGCATGGAGTACTTTGCCAAGAACTTTGAGTGGCTGGAGAACTGCCTTGGCCATGTCGAGGATGACTGCATCCTTTTTGACTGTCCAGGTAGCTCAGTAATTAGATTGTCATCTTCCCTGGGTTGTGCAGTTCTGTCCTTGGTGGGAGAAAGTGAAATTAGCATCTCATTTACTTTTACCCCAGATTCTTGGACAGTGGACAGTCATCCTATGAGGGGCTGTGGAATGTCTGTTTTCTTCTGTTTGGGGGCCACATCCAGAGGTGCTAGAGGCTGGGGCTCTTCCTATCTGTTATCAGGAGGTTGCTCCCAGCCCTGCTTGGGGGACCAAAGCATGCTGGGAACTGAGCCCAGGCTTTCTGCATGCAGAGCATATGCTCAGTCTGTTGTTGCTTGGGCCCCAAGTCATGCAGCATTTTTTTTTTTTTTGCTTTACGGGTCACACCTGGTGATGCTCAGGAATTACTCCTGGCTTTGCACTCAGGAATCACTCCTGGCAGTGCTCAGGGGACCATATGGGATGCTGGGAATCGAACTCAGGTCGGCTGTGTGCAAGGCAAACACCCTACCTGCTGTGCTATCACTCCAGCTTCGGTCATGCAGCTCTTGAAAGGTTTGCTTTAGAGCTAGAGAGACAGAAGGATGGGTAGGATGCTGTGGCAGACACAGATTCAGTCCTTGGCACCATATATGGGTCAATGAATACTAGTAGGTATGGGCCAAAACCAAGATTTTTTGTTTGTTTGTTTTTTAGGGCCATAGTACAGCAGCTAAAGCCCTTGCCTTACTTTCTGCCAGCCCAAATTTGGATCCCTGGTACCACATAGGATCCCCCAAGCACTGCCAGGAGTTATTTTTAGTACAGATTCAGGAATCCTCCCAGAATACTAGTGGGTTTGCCCCAAAGTTCCTCCCCTCACACTAAGAGAATAAAAATTTGTTTTAAAATCTGTCATTGTTGGGGCTGGATCATTGCGATAGCACAGTGGGTAGGGCGTTTGCCTTGGATGGGCCCGACCCAGGTTCGAATCCCAGCATCCCATATGGTCCCCTGAGCACCGCCAGGAGTGGTTCCTGAGTGCAGAGCCAGGAGTAAACCCTGAGCATCTCTGGGTATGACCCAAAAAGCAAAAATAATAATAATAATAAATAAATAAATAAATAAATGAAATCCCTGTGACTGTCCTCTAGTTGTTCATTGATTTGCTTGAGCAGGCCCAGTAACTTATCCATTGTGAGACTTGTTGTTACTGTGTTCATCATATCGAATACGTCACAGGTAGCTTGACAGGCTTTGCCATGTGGGCAATATACTCTCGGTAGGTTGCCGGGCTTTCCTAGAGGGACAGAGGAGTTGAACGCGGTTTGGCTGGGCCGGCTGCGAGCATGGCAAATGCCCTACCGCTGTGCTGTCACTGCAGCCCGTTTTAAAATCATTTTTAATAATTTTAGTGCAACCAGCCAACATGGCCGACTGGAGTTTGATTCCTCCACCCCTCTTGGAGAGCCCGGCAGGCTACCGAAGAGTATCTCGCCTGCACAGCAGAGCCTGGCAAGCTCCCCGTGACATATTCCATATGCCAAATACAGTAACAATTGTCACAATGGAGATGTTACTGGGCCTGCTGGAGCAAATCGATGAACAACAGGAGGACGGTGATGATGATGATGACAGTATATTTTCTTTGAATGCCCCTTTTACGTACATGTGTACCCAGAGTTGCTAAAAAGATTTTGGGGGGGGCCCAGGGGAGCAGGTGTGATAGAACAATGGGTTGGGCGTTTGCCTTGCATGTGGCTGACCTGGAACCCATGCATCCCATATGGTCCCCCGAGCATTGCCAGGAGTAATTCGTGAGTGCAGATTCAGGAGTAACCCCTGCACATCACCAGGTGTGACCCAAAATGAAAAAATGAAAAAAAAATATTGGGGGAGCCAGAGAGATACTATAGTGGGTAGGGCACTTGCCTTGCACACAGCTAAGGTGATCCCTGTTACCATATATGGTTCCTGGAGCCTGCCAAGAGTCATCCCTGAGCACAGAATCAGGAATAAGCCCTGAGCACTATAACGTAGTTCCTTCCCCCCCCAAAAAAAAAAACAAAAATTGAATATAGTATAGGGGCTAGAGATATAGTGGGCTGGGGACATGCTTTACATGTAGTGGGCCTTGCATGTAGTAGGCTTTGCATGTAGGACTCTGAGTAGCTTCGAGCCCTCCCAGAAGTTTCAGAGAGACCCTCAAGCATCCCCACGTGCGGCTTAAAACAAGCAAAATTGGATATATTACTTGTAGGGATTGACTTCCTTTAAAAAGAATTGGGGGGGGGGACCGCAGGTGCCATATCTGATGATGCTCAGGGGTTACTCCTAGCTCCTGTGCTCAGGAATTACTCCTGGCTGTGCTCAAGGGACCCTATGGGATCGAACCCAGGTTGGCTGTGTGCAAGGCAAGTTCCCACCCTCAATACTATCTCTCAAGCCCCCTAAAACAGTTTCCGGGAAAAGTTTTTATCCCATAATTGAGGGTTGAATGTATTTCATGCTAATAATAAGCTTGTGTTCTTGGCAGTCAGATCGAGTTGCACACACACCTGCCCGTGATGAAACAGCTGGTTCAGCAGCTGGAACAGTGGGAGTTCCGAGTCTGTGGAGTGTTTCCTGTTGATTCTCAATTCATGGTGGAGTCGTTCAAGGTTTGAAACTATACCTGTCCTTGATTTTTCAGTCTCCGGCACAAGCAGAGTACAAATACCTTTAGTCATAATCATTTAATTATTACCAGTTTATGAACTATACCCAGGAGTGACTTAGAACTTATTTTTGTTAAATTAATATTCTAAGAAGATGACTCCAGTGGCAGAGCACAGAGCTTGCATGTTCGAGGCCACGTTTGCCCCTTGTGCACAGTTCAGTGTAGTTCTAGTGGTCCCCAACTCTCAGCTGTCGCCTTCAGGAGTCGTCCCAGGGCGGTGTCAGAAGTAAGTCCCAAGCACCACTGTGTGTGGCTCCAAAACTAGGGAAAAAAAGAAAGCTGGAGGCTGGAGAGTTAGTACAGTGGGTAGAGCTCTTGCCTTGCATGTGACCAGCCTGGGTGTCATCCCTGCCGTACTGCCACCGGGCCCCCTTAGCCGCTCCAGGAGTGATCCTTGATCACAAAGCTCAGAGTACTACTGGGTATTCCCCAAAACTGAAAGGGAGGCCGTTTGGTTCCGTCTCCAGCACCCATATGGTTCCCAAAGCTGGTCAGGAGTAACTCCTGAGTGCAGAAGCCGAAGTGACCCACTAGTTATATCAGGGGATTGTGTGACCCAGAAACCCAAAAGGAAATACCCATCAGGGGAGGTGGAGGGGGAGCATGAGAGAAGATAATGTTAAAGGGTCAGAAATAGTACAGGGCTTCCCAAAAATAAATAAATAAATAAATTTTAAAAATGGGGGCTGGAGTGATAATACAGCCGGTAGGGCCTTGCACACAGCCAATCCGGGTTTGATGCCTAGTATGCCTCAGCACCACTAGGAGTAATTCCTTACTGCAGAGCCAGGAGCAACCCCTGTGTATTGCCAGGTATTACCACCCTTCCCTTCCCCCCCAAAAAATAGTAAAGGGCTTAAGGTACTCGCCTTGATGTGGCCCACCTGCTTTTAATCCCTGTCACTACATGTTTCCTCAGTACTGAACTCAACCCCACCTACCTCCTGAATACTTTAAAATATCGTTGAATGGAGAAGTGTGGTCACTATAGATCGCATTTCTCCTTCCCATCTCACCTTTAAAATCCTAAGGTCAACTATTGGCCCAGCAGTCTTCTGTTTGGCCATGCCTGGCAGTGCTCAGGGCTCACTAATGGCGCTGGGCTGAGGAATCACTTAGGTAGTGCTCTGGGAACCCTATGGAGTGCTGGGCTAGAACCTGGACTGACCAGGAGCAAGGCAAGTGCCTTAAAGCCTAGACTATTGCTTGGGCTCCAATCTTAGCGTTTCTCCTATTTAGGTGGGTTTTGTTCCAGTGGGGATCAGAAACCTTTTACGTGGACACTGTTGGTGACAACTGATTCATTGTCCCTTTTCTGCGTCTTCTTTCAGTTTGTTTCTGGCATCTTGGCAGCCTTGAATGCTATGGTATCTCTAGAAATCCCGCAAGTTAATATCATGACAAAAATGGACCTGCTGCGTAAAAGAGCTAAAAAGGAAATTGAGAAGTAAGTTCACAATAATTAATGTCACATTTGCAGTGCTGAAACTTTTTTGTTTCACTTTGATTGTCAGTCTACAAATTTAGTGTTTAGGATTCTTTCATTCACCAGTCACTCATGTTTAAAGGTTTCTAGATCCAGGCATGTATTCTTTATTAGATGATTCTACAAGTAACTTCAGAAGCAAAAAATTCAATAAATTGACTAACGCCATATGTGGGCTGGTAAGACTTTGTATTTTTACAATTTTTGGTGGTTGGGGGTGCGGGCCTCCTGTGCTGGGGGGCCTAGGGGGCACTCTGATTATTGGCCCACCAGGCTAGTAGTGGTCAGTGCTGGGGCCCAGAGGGCCGTACCAGCAGTATTGGTTGCTTCCTGGCTGTACCCAGCAATGTTCAGGATGCCATCTGCTGGCAAGAATCAAGCCCTGTGCTAATCCCCGGGCTGATGAGTTTTGCAAGTGTTTGGGGTTGTTGTGGGTTGTTTTTAAGGTTTGAGGGCCACACCTGGTGGTGCTCAGGGGCTGTTTCTCCCCTGTGCCTGGTGGACCATATGTGGTGCTGGGTGTTCAAACTGAGGTGTGTGGGGTGCAGGCCAGTTGTAACCCCTGTCGTAGCTCTTCATCACCTCCCCCCGCACCTCCCTAGACCCATATTTTTCTTAATGGTCTTGTCACATGCTTACACACCGCCCGGCAGTGGTCACCATATGGACGGCAGAGACCAGCGCATTTATTTTTTAGGGGAGCAGCATGTTGGGAGCGGTCGGCTGTCTGCTTCGAAGTTAGTATAGAAGTAGGGAGAGAGCTCAGTGGGCAGCACCACTGGCTTTGCAAACAAGGGGCCCAGGGTTAATCTCTGGCACCATATGGTCGCCACCAGCGTTGTCTGGATGTGGCCTCCCCTCACCTCTGAAAAAAGTTGTCATTGGTTGTAGCAGAGAGGGCAGGAGGTCACACTGAGCAGTGGTCAGAGTTTATTCTTGGCTCTGCCTCCAGAAATCATTCCTGGTGGGCTCCGGGAGCATACGGGATGCGGGGGATCGAACCCGGGTGCATCCCTTGCCTATGTGCAAGGCAAGTGCCCAACTCAGTGTACGAGCTCTCCCGTCCCACAGCAGAGAAATTCTGCAATGTCTTTTTTTCCTGGCCACTTGGCACATGAGAATTGCCTGTACCCTTTTGAAATTTTCAGTGGTTGTTGAATGCAGATAAATTACAATAAAAGAAGTCCCAGTCTCGGGTCGGGGCAGGAGCGATAGCATAGCAGGTAGGGCGTATGCGTTGCATGCGTCCGACCCGGGTTTGATTCCTAGCATCCATAGGTCCCCTAAGCACCACCAGGAGTTATTCCTGAGTATATGAACCAGGAGTAACCCCTGTGCATCACCAGGTGTAAAGTAAAGTAAAGTAAAGTAAAGGCCCTCTCGTTGATCTTCGATTTGCTCGAGCGGGCCCAGTAACGTCTCCATTGGAGACTTTGTTGTTACTGTGTCTGGCATATGGAATACGTCACCGGGAGCTTGCCAGGCTCTGCCGTGCGGGCGAGATCCTCTCGGTAGCTTGCCGGGCTCTCCGAGAGGGGTGGAGGAATCGATCTCGGGTCGGCCATGTTGGCTGTATGCAAGGCAAACGCCCTACCGCTGTGCTATCGCTCCAAAAAGTCTTTAGTTAAGTAATGTTGTAATGTTACTAGTGTTCCAATAGGTAAGATGTCATAAAAAATTAATGCTGATTTGCTGTTGTTCTGTCTGCTCCTCCCTGCAGAGGCATAGATGGTATTAATAAGACTACCAATGTTCACACTCAAGCGTCCGTTGAATGACCTTTCTGAAATCTCTGATTTGTACATTGATGACTACAGCAGGGTCCGACTTTTGCCTTACGATCCGTCAGAAGAAGAAAGCATGAACATTGTATTACAGCATATTGATTTTGCCATTTAGTACGAGAAGATTTGGAATTCAAAGAACCCAAGGTAATTTCTGACGATTTAGATTTGCCAGGGCCAGAGAACGGCGCAGAGGGAAAGACCATTCTCTGCCTCCCCTAGGGTGACGCTGGGTCAGTTCCCCGTTTCATGTCTGGTCCCTGAGCACAGAGCCAGGATTGCCCTGAAAACCTCTGCCCTCCTGTTTGATCTAAGCAGCTCCTTAAGTTAAAGTCTTGGGGGCAGCAAGAACCTGGCCCGTTCTGGCTGATATCTGGGTGTGGCTCAGGAACTCAAAACCAAAACCAGGAAATAAAGAGTAACCAAAATATAAATAAATAAACCTAAATAAAAAGTACTGGGAGCTTGTTGTGATAATCTATGTATCCTGGCAGTTGTTCAGGTTACACGGCAGTTGGTGGGTGTAACTGTCTAGGTACTGGAAGGTCCATTCCCAAACTGTGTAGGCTTGGAGATCTCAGCCCCGGGTCCCCCACACCTGGGTTGCTCTGCCAGTTCCTTTATGCGTGAAGCCCATCCAAGCGTGTGGAGAGTGGTCTCAGCATGACTTTGGCCTTGTGCCGGACGTCTTCTGCTGTTGGCCCTGGTGAGGACAGTCAGGCACGGGGTAGGAGTCTCCGCGTTGTTCTCTCCCGGTTAAAAATGGGAAAATTCAAAAACTTAAAAATTTTAAAAATAAAATTAAATTTAAGAAAAGAAAATGGGATTTGGTGGGGAGCCGTGCGGCTGGGGCTCTGGAGGAAGAGCAGAGACTGTTTATTGTGCAATAACTTATTCCCTACCACCCTCATTTTTTAAAACTATTATTATTATTATTATTATTTTGCCTTTGGGTCACACCCGGTGATGCCCATGGTTTCCTCCTGGCTCTGCACTCAGGAATTCCTCCTGGTGGTGCTCAGAGGACCATTGGGGATGCTGGGAATCAAACCTCAGGGGCCACTTGCAAGGTAAATGCCCTGCCTACTGTCATATTGCTCCAACTCCCCCAATTTTTTATTTTATAAAGTGTTTTACAATAGTTGATTACATTCAATACTCAGACTCCAATCCCAACACCATTACACCTTCTCACCACCATATTTCGGGTAGCTCTATCCCGAACCCCAATCCCGTCCCAAAGCAGAACTGAAATAATCTATTCTCTTGTATTGTTTGATATGAAAAACTGCCAGGGCGCTGGAGTGATAGCACAGTGGGTGGGACGTTTGCCTTGCATGCGGCCAAACTGGGTTCGATTTCAAGCAACCCATATGGTCCCCTGAGCACCATTAGCCAGGGATATTTCCTGAGTGCAGAGCCAGGAGAAATTCCTGTGCATCGACAGGTATGGCCCCCCGAAAAATATCGCTGAAAATCCTATAAAAAAAGTATCCTTAGAGGAAGGAGTGTGTATTCTACCCAGGGGCCGTTAAGCCCTTCGGTAAGAGATCACTAACATGTTGTAAAAGGTTGAGCCTTGTGTGTTTATATATATATAGCACAGTGGTAGGGCATTTGCCTTGCACACAGCCAACATGGCCAACCCGAGTTCGATTCCTCCACCCCTCTCAGAGAGCCCGGCAAGCTACCGACAGTATCTCGCACGCATGGCAGAGCCTGGCAAGATACCCATGATGTATTTGATATCCCAAACACAGTAACAACAAAGTCTGCAATGGAGACGTTACTGGACCCGCTCGAGCAAATTGAAGAACAATGGGAGGACAGTGATACAGTGAACCAAATCCCTGGTTGCAGATTTCGTGGCTTTTGTGCTCCAGAACCTGATGGTGCTTTGGGCCCCCGGTTCAGAAAAGGCAAGTGCCCCACCCCTGTGCTGTCTCGTTCGCGCCAATTTTGTTAGTGAATATCTATTACCACTACTACTGGGTATTATAGAGCATTGCCTGAACAGTAGGTCAATACATACTGGGTCTGCGGAGAAATCAACGTATTTTCTATTTTGTGTTTTATTTCTATCAGGAACATGAAGATGAGTTGTCTTCTATGTTGGATGAATATTTTCAAGAATGCCAGAACAAATGAAGAGTGTGTTACGAAGCAACTGGATGCGGAGCTGGAGTGATAGCACAGTAGGTAGGGCATTTCCCTTGCACGCGACAGAGCTGGGTTCGAATCCCAACATCCCATATGGTCCACCAAGCGCCGCCAGGAGTAATTCCTGAGTGAAGAGCCAGGAGTAACACCTGTGCTCTCCAGGTGTGACTCAAAAACCGAAAAAAAAAAATGCAACTGGATGCTTGTGAAGAGTAGCAATCACAATTTATTTAAATGAAAATATAACAGATAAAGTAAAAACAAAGAATAAATATCATAAAATATACCGAGGCAAGATACTCATTGGTGGGAGGGTATCCAGAGAGAGACACTGATGTGAGACCCTGGGCTTCTTTCAGTTGTAAACATGCTAGGTCCTCTGGGAACTTGTCCAATGTTGCCACAGAGGGTGGCCGTGCAGCTGGTACTCGAGAAATCAGTGACGGCGCTGTCCTTCGACACGGAGCCAAGTATACTTTCAGAGCAGGAGCTAAAGAATCAATAAGAGAAAAGGTCACCCAGATGGCTTCTTCCATGGATTCTCCAAAGCTGACCCCAACAGGGAGCCCAGCAGGAAGGGGAGACCATGGGCCCACCTCACGGGGGTTTCCTGTGGAGGCCTCCCCAGAATGGGCTCTCTGGCCTGTGACTCTCCTTTCCCACACCAGCGCCCAGGACACCTCTAGGTGGGCCTTTTCCCATTCCCCCTTTACTTGTGCATATACACACACCCCTTGGTTCTTACCCGTTTTCTTCTGGTGCTCTGAGTCTCGTTCTCTGCCATATGTGTAAGGCCAAGGCACTGAACGCGGTGCTCTTTGGGGAGTTGACACTCCTTGGCCAATCTCAACTTTCTGCTTAGATGGTGTCTGGCTCTGCTTGGTGCTGGCTGATTCCAGACTTTCTTCAGAGGAACTGGACCCAGAGGATATGTAGAAGATCTTCTTTCTCTCCCGTGGGCTGCTCTGCGGAGGGAGCGTCTCTCTCTCCTGTGGGCTGCTCTGCTGAGGGACAACCACAAAGGCTCAGCTCCAGAAGCACTGCTTCCCCCCCCCCCCCACCCCCCCTTCTGAGTTCCTCCCTGCTGGTGGACCTGCATCTACACAGGCCTCCCATAGGAATGAGACTGAAACAATCAAGTTTAGAAAAGTCTTGGCCCAAGAGCACCTCCTCCTGCCAACTCAGTGAGCAGTGACCTGGCCGTGGGGGCTAGATTTGATGACTCACCTGCTAGGAGCAGGCTGCCCTCAAGATGATCTCACAACACACACACAGACACATGTACATACACAAATACACATACTCTCACACACACACCATCTCTAGTACACACTCAAATTTACTCCCTCCGATAAACACGTTCACACACGGGTGTGCACACTCTTCCACACACATACAGCTTCTGCGCCATCACACTCAGGGAGTGATGAAGACTGATCACGGGCATCAGTACTGGGGCTGCCAGGGCCAGTTCCTGCTGACCTGAACTAGCGGCTGTCTTCGTGAAGCATTCCGGGGAATTCTCCAGTGAGTCCTCACCCAGTTTCTGAATCTTTTCAGTGTCCTACACTTGGGGCTTTTACAACCACGATTTCTTGGTAAACAGCAAAACATGTTTGCTGTCTGTGCGTTTCCGCAGTGAAGCAAGTAATGAGTATGGGAGCAGTTGGGGAGGCTGCAGAATGTCTGGTTGCATCACAAAGAGAGGGTAGTGATGTCATCGAGCGCATCACAGCGAGGACAGGTCAGCTGTGGCCCTGCAGCAGGGCTTGCTCTCTGCGCAGCCCCCTCTGGGCTGCTGCTGCTCTCCCTCTTCCCACAAGTCCTGTCCATGTGGTGAACTCAAGGCCCTGAGGCGAGCAGGGAGCAGCCACTTGAAGAATGTGCTGCTAAAAAATGATTTTCCTTTTTTTAAAAAAATATAGGTGTACTGCTATATATTGGGCCACTGATTAGCTGATTGAATTGGGTATGAACTCCACCTTACTCTCTTTTTTTCAATTTTTATCATTGTCTTCATTGAATCACCGTAAGAGCAGTTTCAAAGCTTTCCGGTCTAAGTCTCAGTCAAGCAATGAAACACCCGTACCTTCACTAGTGCCCACTCTCCACTACCAAATTCCCCAATATACCCCCATCACACACCCTCTCCCTACCAGTGGGGCAGATGATTTCCACATTACTCTCTCTCTACTTTGATCACATTCAATATTTCGACACCAGACCCACCATTATTATTTGAGATTTTACACCAACACTCAGATCTGCTGAAAAGGCAACAGTAGACAATTTGTGATCTATTGCTTGTTATGGATAATATATGATGTTGCGCGGCTGCAGTAGGGCCATGTGATTTTGAAATCCTGAAATTTTAACACAAATCTGGAGGGATTTCTGCCAAAGGCCACTGGGTTTCGAGATTGGCACCTGAGTCTCTGGGATCATGGCCAGTAAGCAGCTTGATCAGGAGCCAAAGAGGCCATTTGTAGGCAGCGACTCAGGGTCTTGTTGGGATAGGCAGGAAAAGGGTGGCTCCACCACCATCCTGTGAGACCCCGCGCGTCTCGTCACTGCGAGCCCAGACCTGACTGTCCAGTGGCCTCTGAAGCATGGCGGCCACAGGGCCGCTGGGGGAAACAGGCCAAGGCACGAAATCTATTCCCACCTGGATTGGCCCAGCACTGGTAACCTACTGCAGGGACCAGACGCATTTCTGGCAAAAGCCCCTGGTTTCAAGATTTGTTTCTGAGTCTCTGGGATCATGGCCATTAAGCAGTTCAATCAGGAACCAGAGAGGCCATGCCTCCAATTATATAGCTGAACTGGAGGTGTTCTGTGGGTGTGTTTCCCACATATCTAACTTTTGGCCGTGTACTTTCTTGGTAAACTTTGCCCAAGTCTTTGGAGTCTGGCCAAACGCACAGCAGGAATTTTTTTATTAGTGAGGTACAGTTGCAGACTTACAAATTTTTGTGCTTGGGTTTCAATTATACAGTGATCAAATACCCATCTCTCCACCAGTGCCCATTTCCCACCACCACGGATCCCAGGATCCCTCCCACCCCCCATTCCCCTCATCCCACCCTGCCATTGTAGCAGGACATTCCCTTTTGTTCTCTCTCTCTTATTGGGTGTTGCGGTTTGCAAAAGAGGCAATGGGTGACAGTCATGTTTGTTCTATAGTCTACTTTCAGCATGCTTCTCCCATCTTGGGAGGATCCTCCCAACACCTTTATTTGGTGTTCCCTTCTCTATCTGAGCTCCCTTTTCCCCTAGCCTGTGTGGCTGGCCTCCAAGCCATGGAATAAAATTCCTGGTACTCATCTCGGCCATTCTTGGATGTTAGTCTCCTATTTTATTACTTTATGTTCCCCAGATGAATGCAATCTTTCTATGTCTATCCCGTTCTTTCTGAGTCATTTCGCTTAACATGATACTTTCCATGTCTTACCACTTGTATGGAAATTTCGTGTCTTCGTCTTTTCTAACAGCTACATAGTACTCCATTGTGTAAATGTGCCAAAGTTTCTTTAACCAGTCATCTGTTCTCGGGAACTCAGGTTTTTTCTAGATTCTGGCTATTGTAAAGAGTGTCACAGCAGCAATTTTGGGGTATCTGGAAGTGTGAAGGCGCCATCAGGCTGCCGATGCACTCGCCTCATAGGTACAGATTGACCTGCTGGGGGCACCATATCCCTGTCCTTTTTTTTTTAAAGTGCAGCAAAAATAGATTATTGTAAGAAATTTGGACATTGGATGTGAAGGGAGAGAAAGTGAAGAATATGGGTTCATCAGCAAACATAGGCTTCTCCAAAGTAGAAAAAAAGTTGGAAGAGAAATACTTGTTCAAGGGAGAACATGGGCTTATCCAGAGTGAAAAAATCTGAAAGCGCCAGAGTGAAAAAATCTGAAAGCTTGTTTTCATGGAAAAAAAAAATCCGAAGCCATCCCAAGGAATAAAGAGTCTGTTATCAACAGCATGCCTGAATCTGATGTTGACTTATTTTGGAATTGCTGCTGCTTGAAGTAATCTTTTAATAGCATCAGGGCTGCAGACTTAATATAAAGGCAGGTGTGTCCTTTGAGTGCACGATGCCCAGGTCCATTCCTGGCACCACACGTTCTGTACCATCCGTCAGGAGTGACTTCCAAGACCAGAGATGAAAATCACCTTGAACACCCCAGGTACCACCCTGTGTGATCCCAAATCCCTCCTTTCCCTCAAAGTAAAAGAAATGAATAGCACCAAGTACGATTGTGAGAATTGAGGAGGCATAGAACTAGTACTGCAGATTGGGTGCTTGCCTTGCAAGCATCCATCTTGTGTTCCTACCCGATTACTGCATGTGGTCCCAGGAGCCCCTGAGGGTGATCGAGAGTGATCTCTGGCTAAGCTCTAGGCACAGCTAGGTGTACTCCTCCTCCCAAAAAAGATTTTGAAGGTGAAATTGTAAAGAATGTAAATAATTTTGTATGTAACAAACTAGCACTGATGGTCACAGGTGCTCTTGGATAATTTTTATTGATTTTGGGGAGCAAAACGTAACATACAATTTTTTTCCAAAGGAAGAATACCTGTGAAAATTAAGAAAGATCATTATCTTACCTTTATCTTTTAGTTTCCCTACACTGAATATTATTTGTACAATTAAAAGACTAAAAGTCACTTGATCGCTTGATACCCAGTTACTCATCGATTTACTCGAGCGGGTGCCAGTAACGTCTCCATTCATCTCTGTTGCGTGCTAGCGTAGCCCAGTGGCATCTGCTCCTTCTAGGAATATGCAGAGCCTCAAACCGATCATCCAGGGTCTTCTTTGTTTGTTTGTTTGAATATAGTATAGGGCTAGATAGATAGTGGGCTGGGGACATGTTTTACATGTAGTAGGCCTTGCATGTAGGACTCTGAGTAGCCTCGAGCCCTCCCAGCAGTTTCGGAGAGACCCTCAAGCATCCCCACGTGCGGCTTAAAACAAGCAAAATTGGATATATTACTTGTAGGGATTGACTTCCTTTAAAAAATTTGGGGGGCACCGCGGGTGCCGTATCTGATGATGCTCAGGGGTTACTCCTAGCTCCTGTGCTCAGGAATTACTCCTGGCTGTGCTCAAGGGACCCTATGGGATAGAACGCAGGTTGGCTGTGTGCAAGGCAAGTTCCCACCCTCTATACTATCTCTCAAGCCCCCTAAGACAGTTTATGGGGAAAGTTTTTATGCCATCATTGATGGTTGAATGTATTTCATGTTTATAATAAGCTTGTTTTCTTGTAGGTCAGATTGAGTTGTACACACACCTGCACTATACCTAGCATGCCTCAGCACCACTAGGAGTAATTCCTGAGTGCAGAGCCAGGAGTAACCCCAGTGCATTGCCAGGTATTACCACCCTCCGCCCCCCCAAAAAAAATAGTACAGGGTTTAAGGAGCTCGCCTTGATGTGGCCCACCTGCTTTTAATCTTTGTCACTACATGTTTCCTCAGTACTGAACTCAACCCCAGCTACCTCCTGAACACTTTAAAATATTGTTGAATGGAGAAGTGTGGTCACTATAGATCGCATTTCTCCTTCCCATCTCACCTTTAGAATCCTAAGGTCAGCTATTGGCCCAGCAGTCTTCTGTTAGGCCATGCCTGGCAGTCCTCAGGGCTCACTACTGGTGCTGTGCCGAGGAATCACTTAGGTAGTGCTCTGGGAACCCTGTGGAGTGCCGGGCTAGAACCTGGGCTGACCAGGCGCAAGGCAAGCGCCTTAAAGCCTGGACTCTTGCTCGGGCCCCAATCTTAGCGTTTCTCCAGTTTAGGTAGGTTTTGTTCCAGTGGGGATCAGAAACCTTTTATGTGGAGACTGTTGGTGACAACTAATTCATTGTCCCTTTCCTGCTTCCTCTTTCAGCATCCCATAGGTCCTCTGAGGACCACCAGGAGTTATTCCTGAGTGGATGAACCAGGAGTAACCCTCGTGCATCACTGGGAATGACCCAAAAATTTTTAAAAAAAGTCTTTATTTAAGTAATATTGTAAAGTTACTAGTGTTCCAATAGGTCAGAGATCATAAAAAAATTAATGCTGATTTGCTGTTTTTCTGTCTGCTCCTCCCTGCACAGGCATATAAGGTTTTAATTAGACTACCAATGTTCACACTCAAGCGTCAGTTGAATGACCTTTCTGAAATCTCTAATTTGTAGATTGATGACTACAGCATGGTCCGACGTTTGCCTTACGATCTGTCAGATGAAGAAAGCATGAACATTGTATTACAGCACATTGATTTTGCCATTCAGTATGGAGAAGACCTGGAATTCAAAGAACCCAAGGTAATTTGTGACAATTTAGATTTGCCAGGGCCAGAGAACGGCGCAGAGGGAAAGACCATTCTCTGCCTCCCCTAGGCTGACCCTGGGTCAGTTCCCCATTTCATGTCTGGTCCCTGAGCAGAGCCAGGATTGCCCTGAAAACCTCTGCCCTTCTGTTTGATCTAAGCAGCTCCTTAAGTTAAAGTCTTGGGTGCAGCAAGAACCTGGCACTTTCTGGCTGATCTCTGGGTCTGGCTCAAGAACTCAAAATCAAAACAAAAAAAGAATAACCAAAACATACATAAATAAAAAGTCCTGGGAGCTTGGTGTGATAATCTCTGTATCCTGGCAGTTGTTGGGGTTACACGGCAGTTGGTGGGTGTAACTGTCTAGCTACTGGAAGGTCGAGTCTCAAACCGTGTAGGCTTGGAGATCTCAGCCCCGGGTGCCCCACACCTGGGTTCCTCTGCCAGTTCCTTTATGCGTGAAGCTCATTCAAGCGTGTGGAGAGTGGTCTCAGCATGACTTTGGCCTGGTGCCGGAGGTCTTCTGCTATTGGCCCTGGTGAGGAGAGTCATGCACGGGGTAGGAGTCTCTGCCTTATTCTCTCCCGGGAGCTTGGTGTGATAATCAAGTGATAATCAAGTGATTATCAGTGATTCCTTAAAAAGTAAAATATTTAAAAAAACAAAGAAAAAATGGAAAAATTTAAAAATGTAATTTTTAATTAAAAATTAAAATTTAAAATTTAATTTAATTTTAAATCTAATTTATTAAATTTATTAAAAAGTAAAAAATTTTAAAAAACAAAGTAAAAATGGAAAAATCTAAAAATGTAATTTTTAATTAAAAATTAAAACTTAATTAAAAATTAAAATTAAATTTTAATTTAATTTTAAATCTAATTTATTAAATTCATTAAAAAGTAAAAAAATTTAAAAAACAAAGTAAAAATGGAAAAATTAAAAATGTAATTTTAATTAAAAATTAAAATTTAATTAAAAATTAAAAAATGTAAAAAAATTAAAAAATTTAAAAAATCCAATGTAGCATGAAGTGTTTGGCATCAATAACATTCCAAATATGAAGGTTTCTAGTCTATAGCAAGCATGATTGTCTGTGTATCTGAAAACTTGAGTGCTTTAATGATTGACGATTATAATTGAATATATATGTATCTAATTTTGTAAAAATTTTCCACACAAATGGCTTGCATAGATGAGAAAGCTGTGATACGATTGTGAAAATAATCTATATGTGTAAAAGGTGATGACAGTATGAAATGCTACTTTAGTCTAATTATCATGCTGTACAATAGTTATTAGCACCTAATTAAATGCACATTAGACCAACTCATTTCACATCAAGATGGTAATGTCTTATGATTATAAAAATATATATGGCAATAAAGCATCTACATTTCTAGAAAAAATAAAAATTTTAAAAAAGAAATTAAATTTAAGAATAGAAAAGAAAATGCAAGTTGGTGGGGGGCCGGGCAGCGGGACTCTGGGGGACGAGCAGAGAGTGTTTATTCCGCAATAAGTTATTCCCTACCACCCTCATTTTTTAAAATTATTATTATTATTATTTGCTATTGGGTTACACCCGGTGATGTGCAGGGTTTCCTCCTGGCTCTGCATTCAGGAATTCCTCCTGGTGGTGCTCAGAGGACCATAGGGGATGCTGGGAATCAAGGTAAATGCCCTGCCTACTGTCATATCGCTCCAACTCCGCAATTTTTTTATTTTATAAAGTGTTTTACAATAGTTGATTACATTCAATACTCAGACTCCAATCCCACCACCATTACACCTTCTCACCACCATATTTTGGGTAGCTCTATCCCGAACCCCAATCCCTGTCCCAAAGCAGAACTGAAATAATCTATTCTCTTGTATTGTTTGATATGAAAAACTGCCAGGGCGCTGGAGTGATAGCACAGTGGGTAGGACGTTTGCCTTGCACGCGGCGAAACTGGGTTCGATTCCAAGCATCCCATATGGTCCCCTGAGCACCATTAGCCAGGGATAATTCCTGAGTGCAGAGCCAGGAGAAATTCCTGTGCATCGACAGGTATGACCCCCCCCAAAAGAAATCGCTGAAAATCCTATAAAAAAAGTATCCTTAGAGGAAGGAGTGTGTATTCTACCCAGGGGCCGTTAGGCCCTTCTGTAAGAGATCACTAACATGTTGTAAAAGGTTGAGCCTTGTGTGTTTATATATATATATATATAGCACAGCGGTAGGGCGTTTGCCTTGCACACAGCCAACATGGCCGTCCCGAGTTCGATTCCTCTACCCCTCTCAGAGAGCCCGGCAAGCTACCGAGAGTATCTCGCCCGCACTGCAGAGCCTGGCAAGCTACCCATGACATATTTGTTATGCCAAACACAGTAACAACAAAGTCTGCAATGGAGACGTTACTGGACCCGCTCGAGCAAATTGAAGAACAATGGGAGGACAGTGATACAGTGAACCAAAACCCTGGTTGCAGACTACGTGGCTTTTGTGCTCCAGAACCTGATGGTGCTTTGGGCCCCCGGTTCAGAAAAGGCAAGTGCCCCACCCCCTGTGCTGTCTCGTTTGCACCAATTTTGTTCATGAATATCTATTAGCACTACTACTGGGTATTATAGAGCATTGCCTGAACAGTAGGTCAATACATATTGGGTCTGCGGAGAAATCAATGTATTTTCTAATTTGTCTTTTATTTATATCAGGAACATGAAGATGAGTTGTCTTCTATGTTGGATGAATATTTTCAAGAATGCCAGAACAAATGAAGACTGTGTTACAATGCAACTGGATGCGGGGCTGGAGTGATAGCACAGTAGGTAGGGCATTTGCCTTGCACGCGACAGACCTGGGTTCGATTCCCAACATCCCATATGGTCCACCAAGCACCGCCAGGAGTAATTCCTGAGTGAAGTGCCAGGAGTAACACCTGTGCTCTCTGGGTGTGACCCAAAAACAAAAAAAATGCAACTGGATGCTTGTAAAGAGTAGCAATCACAATTTATTTAAATGAAAATATAACAGAAAAAGTAAAAACAAAGAATACAAATCATAAAATATACCAAGGCAAGATACTCATTGGTGGGAGGGTCTCCAGACAGAGACACTGATGTGAGACCCTGGGCTTCTTCCAGTTGTAGACATGCTAGGTCCTCTGGGAACTTGTCCAATGTTGCCACAGCGGGTGGCCGTGCAGCTGGTGCTCGAGAGATCAGTGACGGCGCTGTCCTTTGACACGGAGCCAAGTATGCTTTCAGAGCTGGAGCTAAAGAATCAGTAAGAGAAAAGGTCACCCAGATGGCTCCTTCCATGGATTCTCCAAAGCTGACCCCAACAGGGAGCCCAGCAGGAAGGGGAGACCATGGGCCCACCTCACGGGGGTTTCCTGTGGAGGCCTCCCCAGAATGGGCTCTCCGGCCTGTGACTCTCCTTTCCCACACCAGCGCCCAGGACACCTCTAGGTGGGCCTTTTCCCATTCCCCCTTTACTTGTGCATATACACACACCCCTTGGTTCTTACCCGTTTTCTTCTGGTGCTCTGAGTCTCGTTCCCTGCCATATGTGTAAGGCCAAGGCACTGAACGCGGTGCTCTTTGGGGAGTTGACAATCCTTGGCCAATCTCAACTTTCTGCTTAGATGGTGTCTGGCTCTGCTTGGTGCTGGCTGATTCCAGACTTTCTTCAGAGGAACTGGACCCAGAGGATATGTAGAAGATCTTCTCTCTCTCCAGTGGGCTGCTCTTTGGAGGGAGAACCACAAAGGCTCAGCTCCAGAAGCGCTGCTTCCCCCTCCCTTCTGAGTTCCTCCCTGCTGGTGGACCTGCATCTACACAGACCTCCCATAGGAATGAGATTGAAACAATCAAGTTTAGAAAAGTCTTGGCCAAAGAGCACCTCCTAGTGCCAACTCAGTGAGCAGTGACCAGGCCTTGGGGGGCTAGGTTTGATGACTCACCTGCTAGGAGCAGGCTGCCCTCAAGATGTTCTCACAACACACACAGACACACGTACATACACAAATACACATACTCACACACACACACCATCTCCAGTACACACGCAAATTTACTCCCTCCGATAAACACGTTCACACCCGGGTGTGCACACTCTTCCACACTCAGAGCTTCTGCGCCATCACACTCAGGGAGGAGATGAAGACTGATCACGGTCATCAGTGCTGGGGCTGCCCGGGCCAGTTCCTGCTGACCTGAACTAGCGGCTGTCTTCGTGAAGAATTCCGGGGAGTTCTCCAATGAGTCCTCACCCAGTTTCTGAATCTTTTCAGTGTCCTACACTTGGGGGTTTTACAACCACGATTTCTTGGTAAATAGCAAAACATGTTTGCTGTCTGTGCGTTTCCGCAGTGAACCAAGTAATGAGTATGGGGGCAGTTGGGGAGGCTGCAGAATGTCTGGTTGCATCACAAAGAGAGGTCGGTGATGTCATCGGGCACATCACAGGGAGGCAGGTCAACTCTGGCCCTGGCAGCAGGGCTTGCTCTCTGTGCAGCCCCCTCTGGACTGCTGCTGTTCTCCCTGTCCCAGAAGTTCTATTCATGTGGTGAACTCAAGGCCCTGGGGAGAGCAGGGAGCAGCCACTTGAAAGAATGTGCTGCTAAAAAGTTATTTTCCTTTTTTTTTTTATGTAGGTGTACTGCTATTTATTCGGCCACTGATTAGGTGATTTAATTGGGCATGAACTCCACCTTACTATTTTTTTTTCATTTTTTATAAGTTTATTTATTGAATCACCGTGAGAGCAGTTACAAAGCTTTTGGGTCTAAGTCTCAGTCATACAATGAAACACCCGTACCTTCACCAGTGCCCATTCTCCACTACCGAAATCTCCAATGTACCGCCATCCCACACCCTCCCTCTACCTGTGGGGCAGATGATTTCCACATTACTCTCTCTCTACTTTGATCACATTCAATAGTTCGACACCAGACCCACCATTATTATTTGAGATTTTACCCCAACACTCAGATTTGCTGAAAAGGCAACAGTAGACAATTTGTGATCTATTGCTGGTTATGGATAACATATGATGTCGCGTGGCTGCAGTAGGGCCATGTGGTTTTGAAATCCTGAAATTTTAACACTAATCTGGATGGATTTCTCCCAAAGGCCACTGGGTTTCGAGATTTGCTCCTGAGTGTCTGGGATCATGGCCATTGAGCAGCTTGATTAGGAGCCAGAGAGGGCGTTCATGAGCGATTACTTGGGGTCTTGTTGGGGTGGAGAGGACAGGACCGGCTCTCCCCCTATCCCGCGAGGCCAAACAAATTTTATCACTGTGGGCCCAAGCCTGACTGTCCAGTGGCCTCTGGAGGATGATGGCTTCCGAGCCGCCAAGAGGGAGCTGGCGGAGTGACAACACCCTTTCTTCCCTGGGGAGGCCCGCCCACAGTAAGGGACTGTGGGGTCCGGACGTACTTCTGCCAATTGCCACTGGGTTTCGAGGTTTGTTTCTGAGTCTCCGGGATCATGGCCATTAAGCAGCTTTATCAGGAGACCGAGAGGCCATTCGTTGGCGATGACTTGGGGTCTCGATGGGGTGGGGTGGACAGGCCCGGCCTCCACCCCCATCCCGCAAGGCCCTGCATGTCTCATCACTTGGGGTCCAAACCTGACTGTCCAGTGGCCTCTGAAGGATGGCGGCCACTGCGCCGCCGAGGGGAACAGGCCAAGGCACGAAACCTATTCCCACCTGGATTGTCCCAGCATTGGTAACCTACTGCAGGGACCAGACGCATTTCTGCCAAAAGCCCCTGGGTTTCGAGATTTGTTTCTGAGTTTCTGGGATCATGGCCATGAAACAGTTCAATCAGGAACCAGAGAGGCCATGCCTCCAATTATATAGCTGAACTGGAGGTGTTCTGTGGGTGTGTTTCCCACATATCTAACTTTTGGCCATGTACTTTCTTGGTAAACTTTGCCCAAGTCTTTGGAGTCTGGCCAAACGCACAGCAGGAATTTTTTTATTAGTGAGGTACAGTTGCAGACTTACAAATTTTTGTGCTTGGGTTTCAATTATACAGTGATCAAATACCCATCTCTCCACCAGTGCCCATTTCCCACCACCACGGATCCCAGGATCCCTCCCACCCCCCATTCCCCTCATCCCACCCTGCCATTGTAGCAGGACATTCCCTTTTGTTCTCTCTCTCTTATTGGGTGTTGCGGTTTGCAAAAGAGGCAATGGGTGACAGTCATGTTTGGTCTATAGTCTACTTTCAGCATGCTTCTCCCATCCTGGGAGGAATCTCCCAACACCTTTATTTGGTGTTCCCTTCTCTAACTGATCTCCCTTTTCCACTAGCATGTGTGGTTTGCCTCCAAGGCATGGAGGAAAATTCATGGTACTCATCTCGGCCATTCTTGGGTGTTAGTCTCCTATTTTATTACTTTATGTTCCCCAGATGAATGCATTCTTTCTATGTCTATTCCTTTCTTTCTGAGACATTTTTCTTAACATGATATTTTCCATGTAGTACCACTTGTATGGACATTTCATGACTTCGTCTTTTCTAACAGCTACACAGTACTCCATTGTGTAAATGTGCCAAAGTTTCTTTGACCAGTCATCTGTTCTCGGGCACTCAGGTTTTTTTTCAGATTCTGGCTATTGTAAAGTGTGACACAGCAGCAATTTTGGGGTATGTGGATGTCTGAAGGCGCCATCATGCTGCTGATGCACTCGCCTCACAGGTACAGATTGACCTGCTGGCGGCACCATTCCCCTATCCTTTTTTTTTTTTAAGTGCAGCAAAAATAGATTATTGTAAGAAATTTGGAAATTGGATGTGAAGGGAGAGAAAGTGAAGAATATGGGTTCATGAGCAAACTTGGGCTTCTCCAAAGTAGAAAAAAAGTGGGAAGAGAAATACTTGTTCAAGGGAGAACATGGACTTCTCCAGAGTCAAAAAATCTGAAAGCTCCAGAGTGAAAAAATCTGAAAGTTTGTTTTCATGGAAAAAAAAATCCCAAGCAATAATGAGTCTGTTATCAGCAGCATGCCTGAATCTGATGTTTAGTTATTTTGGAATTGCTGTGCTTAAAGCAATCTTTAATAGCATCAGGGCTGCAGACTTAATATAAAGGATGGTGTGTCCTTTGAAAGCAAGATGCCCAGGTCCATTCCTGGCATCATACGTTCTGTACCATCCATCAGGAGTGACTTCCAAGACCAGAAATGGAAGTCACCTTGTACACCCCAGGTAACACCCTGTGTGATTCCAAAGCCCTCCTTTCCCTCAAAGTAAAATAATATGAATGGTACCAAGTACGATTGTGAGAATTGAGGAGGCATAGAACTAGTACTGCAGGTTGGGTGCTTGCCTTGCATGCATCCAGCTTGGTTTCCTTCCCCATTCGTGTGGTCCCAGGAGCCCTAGAGGGTGATCGAGAGTGATCTCTGGCTAAGCTCTAGGCACAGCTAGGTGTACTCCTCCTCCCAAAAAAGATTTTGAAGGTGAAATTGCAATGAATGTAAATAATTTTGTATATAACAAAGTAGCACTGATGATCACAGGTGCTGTTGGATCATTTTTATTGATTTTCGGGAGCAAAATGTATTGTAACATACATTTTTTTCCAAAGGAAATATACCTGTGAAAATTAAGAAAGATCATTATCTTACCTTTATCTTTTAGTTTTCCTACACTGAATATTATTTGTACAATTAAAAGACTAAAAGTCACTTGATCGCTTGATCACTTGATACCCCGTTACTCATCGATTTACTTGAGCGGTGCCAGTAACATCTCCATTCATCCCTGTTGTGTTCTAGCGTAGCCCAGTGGCATCTGCTCCTTCTAGGAATATGCAGATCCTCAAACCGATCATTCAGGGTCTTTTCTGTTTGTCTGTTTTATTAGTGAAGCACCATGAGGTACGGTTGTAGACTTACAACTTTTTTTGTGCTTAGGTTTCAGTTATCCAATGATCGAGTACCCATCTCACCACCAGTGCCCATTCTCCACCCCCACCAATCCCAGTATCCCTCCCATCCGAGATCCCCCATCCCACCTGCCTCTGTGGCAGGGTACTCCGTTTTGTTCTATCTCTCCTTTTGGTTGCTGTGGTCTGCAGAAGAGATACTGCGTGGCAATCATGTTCAGTCCATAGACTACTTTCAGCAGGCATCTCCCATCCTGGGCAGATCTTCCCAGCACCCTTTATTTGGTGCTCCCTTTTCTATCTGAGTTGCCTTTACCCCTAGAGTGTGCGGCTGGCCTCTCAGCCATGGAGAGAACAACCTGGTACCTATCACAGCTGTTCTTGGGTGTTAGTCTCTTATTTTGTTACTTTATGTTACCCAGATGAATGCAATCTTTCTATGTCTGTCCCTCTCTTTCTGACTCATTTCGCTTAGCATGATATTTTCCATGTAATACCACTTGTATGGCAATTTCATGACTTCATTTTTTCTAACTGCTACATAGTAGTCCATTGTGTAGATGTACCAAAGTTTCTTTAACCAGTCATCTGTTCTCGGGCACTCAGGTTTTTTTCATATTCTAGCTATTGTAAACAGTGCTGCAATGAATAAACAAGTGCAGATGTCACTTCGACTATACTTTTTAGCCTCCCCGGGGTATATTCCCTGGAGTGGTATTGATGGGTCAAATGGGAGCTCAATTTCTAATTTTTTGAGAATCTCCCATACTGTTTTCCAAAAGGGTTGAACCAGTTGGCATTCCCACCAGCAGTGAAGGAGGGTCCCTTTCACGCCACATCCGTGCCAACACAGGTTGCTTTTGTTCTTTTGAATGTGGGCCAATCTCTGTGGTTTGACATGATATCTCATTGTTGTTTTGGTCTGCATCTCCCTGATGATTAATGATGTAGAGCATTTTCTCATGTGCCTTTTAGCCATTCGGATTTCTTCTTTGAGAAAGTCTCTGTTCATTTTGTTGCCCCACTTTTTGATGGGGCTGGATGTTTTCTTCTTGTGGAGTTCAACCAGTTCTTTGTATATCCTTGATATCAACCCCTTGTCGGATGTGTACTTGGAGAACATCCTTTCCCATTCTGTAGATTGTCTTTGTATTTTGGTCACTATTTCTTTTGCGGTACTGAAGCTTCTTAATTTAAAATAGTTCCATTTGTCTCTCTCTGTTTTCACTTGCTTGGCCAGTGGCGTGACATCTTTGAAGATACCATTAGCTTCAATGTCATGGAGTATTTTGCCAACTTTGTCTTCAATGTATCTTATGGATTCCGGTCTGATGTTGAGGTCTTTAATCCATTTTGATCTTCCTTTTGTACATGATGTTAGGCTAAGATCTAAGCCCAGTTTGTTGCATGTAGTCATACGGTTTGGCAGCACCATTCGTTGAAAAGGCTTTCCTTACTCCACTTCGAATTTCTTGCCCCTTTATCAAAGATTAGATGATCATATGTTTGAGGGGAAATGTCAGTATATTCAACCCTGTTCCATAGGTCTGCAGCTCTGCCTTTGTTCCAGTACCATGCTGTTTTAATTATTACTGCTTTGTAGTAGAGTTTGAGGTTCGGGAGGTTTATTCCTCCCATTTTCTTTTTCCCAAGAACTCCTTTAGCTATTCGAGAAGTCTTAATTGTTCCATATAAATTTCAGGAGTGTTTGCTCCATTTCTTTGAAGAATGCCATGCGTATCGTGTGTAAACTCACGCAAAGGGGGCACGACACACAGCAGCGGTGGCTCTATCTCTCCCGCCGCCCGCGTTCAGAAGTCTCACCCTTCTTCCCCCACCCAGGGAAGGTCGATGACGATGGTCAGGCAAAGGAAGGAATGAGGCCAGTGTGGTTGGTCTTAGTCACAGTTTATTCCAACCCTCTCTCCATCTACACCAGTCTCTCTTATCTGCCTCTGCTCCCCCTTCTTCCTCTCCCATGCTACTTCATTCTCCTCCATCCCCCTTCATTCTCCTTCTCTGGATTCTGATCCCTCTTTCTCTTCCTTCTGATCCCCTTCTCCTTCCTTCTGACCTCTGCTTCTTCCTCTGAACCCTTCTGACCCCCCCACCCCCACTCCTGCAGTCTAGTTAAATTCCAAAGCATGAAGGGTTGGGGTAACAATTACAAATATGTGCAGTCACAACCAATAGGGATAGAAATCTTAGCCTCAGGGAAAGCCACTCCTAGGACAGATCCTTTCTCTGCAGGACGACCCACCCGAGGGCGGGATCCCAAGGGTGTGTCTCTCCTCTCCTTGTCTGACGAGCATATAAGAATATATAATATATGTCATTTTGTATGGATACAGTAAGAAATATCTTAAACTTATAGAATTGCTCTCCGAGGGCCATCTCGATCTCAGACTACAGTGCTCAGGCCAGATAGTCTTTCCCACCCCAGCAGGATCCTAGTCTCGTCGTTATCTTTGGATCATGGCAGCATTTGTCTATGATCAAACTCTTAACTTATAGTTAAGAATCGTGGCACCTTGACCTGGCCCATTTCGATGCCAGGGTTGCTCACTGCTTGCCCTGGGTCCATTCTGTCCCTCGTCGGGATCCTGCTTTTGCGGTGTTAGAAACTAAGGGCAACTGAGGCTTAAGTCGAGAAAGCAGATGCCTGGGAGTGACTAATATTCAAAGCCAATCAAATCCTAGGTTACAAACCATAATGTAATGGTCTTCCTGTATCTATACAAAAAGGGCATTGCTTTAAAGTAAACTGTTCATAAGGCATAAGGAGAGGAGAAAGGCAATATTTCACTCATACATATAAAATCATAGATTTCTGGGAAACTGATCTTACAGATTAACAGAGTCTGATTAAGGGGAAAGCTCTCATTTTTAAAGGTCTCTCATTTTTAAAGGTTTCTAGATCCAGACTTGTATTCTTTATTAGATGATTCTACAAGTAACTTCAGAGGCCAAAAATTAAAAAAATTGACTAACGCCATATGTGGGCTGGTAAGACTGTATTTTTCTAATTTTTGGTGGGGTGTGGGCCACCTGTGCTGGGGGGCCTAGGGGCCACTCTGATTATTGGCCCACCAGAATAGTAGTGGTCAGTGCTAGGGCCCAGAGGGCCGTACCAGCAGTATTGGTTGCTTCCTGGCTATGCCCAGCAATGCTCAGGATTCCATATGGTGCCAAGAATCAAGCCCTGTGCTAATCCCTGGGCTGATGAGTATTGCAAGTGTTTGGGGTTGTAGTGGTAAGTTTTTAAGGTTTGGGAGCCACACCTGGTGGTGCTCAGGGGCTGAGGCAAGCGCCCAACTCAGTGTACTATCTCTTCCGTCCCAAAGCAGAGAAATTCTGCAATGTCTTTTTTTCTTGGCCACTTGGCACATCAGAATTGGCTGTACCCTTTTGAAATTTTCAGTGGTGGTTGAATGCAGATAAATTACTATAAAAGAAGTCTCAGTCTCTGGTCAGGGTGGAGCGTTTGCGTTGCATGCGTCCGACCTGGGTTTGATTCCTAGCAATCCATAGGTCCCCTGAGCACCAACAGGAGTTATTCCTGAGTGCATGAACCAGAAGTAACCGCTGTGCATCGCCTGGTATTACCCCCCCAAAAAAATTTTTAGTTAAGTAATATTGTAATGTTACTAGTGTTCCAATAGGTCAGAGTTCATAAAAAAATTAATGCTGATTTGCTGTTGTTCTATCTGCTCCTCCCTGCACAGGCATAGATGGTTTTAATTAGACTACCAATGTTCACACTCAAGCATCAGTTGAATGACCTTTCTGAAATCTCTAATTTGTAGATTGATGACTACAGCATGGTCCGATTTTTGCCTTATGATCAGTCAGATGAAGAAAGCATGAACATTGTATTACAGCATATTGATTTTGCCATTCAGTACGGAGAAGACTTGGAATTCAAAGAACCCAAGGTAATTTCTGACGATTTAGATGTGCCAGGGCCAGAGAATGCGGCAGAGGCAAAGACCATTCTCTGCCTCCCCTAGGCTGACGCTGGGTCATTCCCCGTTTCATGTCTGATCCCCGAGCACAGAGCCTGGATTTGCCCTGAACACCTCTGCCCTCCTGTTTGATCTAAGCAGCTCCTTAAGTTAAAGTCTCGGGGGCAGCAAGAACCTGGTCCTTTCTGGCTGATCTCTGGATATGGCTGACGAACTCAAAGCCAAAAAAAAAAAAAATCCCCAAAAAACAAAGAGTAACCAAAACCCTGGTTGTGGATTAGGTGGCTTTTGTACTCCAGAACCTGATGGTGCTTTGGGCCCCCGGTTCAGGGTGGAGCCCCACCCCCTGTGCTGTCTCCTTCGCCCCAATTTGGTTAATGAATATCTATTACCACTACCACTGGGTATTATAGAGCATTGTCTGAACAGTAGGTATATACATACTGGGTTTGCGGAGAAATCAATGTATTTTCTATTTTGTGTTTTATTTATATCAGGAACATGAAGATGAAGAAGAATGCCAGAACAAATGAAGAGTATGTTACGATGCAACTGGATGCGGGACTGGAATGATAGCACAGTGGGTAGGGCACTTACCTTGCACGCAACAGACCTGGGTTCGATTCCCAACATCCCATATGATCCACCAAGCGCCGCCAGGAGTAATTCCTGAGTGAAGAGCCAGGAGTAACACCTGTGCTCTCCGGGTGTGACCCAAAAACAAAAAAAAGAAAAAGAAAAAAAGAGGCAACTGGATGCTTGTGAAGAGTAGCAATCACAATTTATTTAAATGAAAATATAAGAGATAAAGTAAAAACAAAGAATAAAAATTATAAAATATAATGAGGCAAGATACTCATTGGTGGGAGGGTATCCAGACAGAGACACTGATTTGAGACCCTGGACTTCTTTCAGTTGTAAACATGCTAGGTCCTCTGGGAACTGGTCCAATGTTGCCACAGCGGGTGGCCATGCAGCTGGTACTCGAGAGATCATTGACAGCTCTGTCATTCGACACGGAGCCAAGTATGCTTTCAGAGCAGGAGCTAAAGAATCAATAAGAGAAAAGGTCACCCAGAGGGCTCCTTCCATGGATTCTCCAAAGCTGACCCCAACAGGGAGCCCAGCAGGAACGGGAGACCATGGGCCCACCTCACAGGGGTTTCCTGTGGAGGCCTCCCCGGAATGGGCTCTCCGGCGGGTGATTCTCCTTTCCCACACCAGCCCCCAGGACACCTCTAGGTGGGCCTTTTCCCATTCCTCTTTTTCTTGTGCATATACACACACCCCTTGGATCTTACCCGTTTTCTTCTGGTGCTCTGAGTCTCGTTCCCTGCCATATGTGTCAGGCCATAGCCAAGAAGGCGGTGCCCTTTGGGGAGTTGACAATCCTTGGCCAATCTCAACTTTCTGCTTAGATGGTGTCTGGCTCTGCTTGGTGCTGGCTGATTCCAGACTTTCTTCAGAGGAACTGGACCCAGAGGATATGTAGAAGATCTTCTTTCTCTCCTGTGGGCTGCTCTGCTCTGGGAGCGTCTCTCTCTCCTGTGGGCTGCTCTGCTGAGGGAGAACCACAAAGGCTCAGATCCAGAAGCGCTGCTTTCCCCTCCCTTCTGAGTGCCTCCCTGCTGGTGGACCTGCATCTACACAGGCTTCCCATAGGAAGGAGATTGAAACAATCAAGTTTAGAAAAGTCTTGGCCCAAGAGCAAATGCCAACTCAGTGAGCAGTGACCTGGCCTTGGGGGCTAGATTTGATGACTCACCTGCTAGGAGCAGGCTGCTCTCAAGATGATCTCACAATTCACACGCACACACATACAGACACACGTACATACACAAATACACATACTCACACACACACACACACACCATCTCTAGTACACACTCAAATTTACTCCCTCCGATAAACACGTTCACACCCGGGTGTGCACACTCTTCCACACACACAGCTTCTGCGCCATCACACTCAGGGAGTGATGAAGACTGATCACGGGCATCAGTGCTGGGGCTGCCCGGGCCAGTTCCTGCTGACCTGAACTAGCGGCTGTCTTCGTGAAGCATTCCGGGGAGTTCTCCAATGAGTTCTCACCCAGTTTCTGAATCTTTTCAGTGTCCTACACTTGGGGGTTTTACAACCACGATTTCTTGGTAAACAGCAAAACATGTTTGCTGTCTATGCGTTTCCGCAGTGAACCAAGTAATGAGTATGGGGGCAGTTGGGGAGGCTGCAGAATGTCTGGTTGCATCACAAAGAGAGGTCGGTGATGTCATCGAGCGCATCACAGCGAGGACAGGTCAGCGGTGGCCCTGGCAGCAGGGCTTGCTCTCTGTGCAGCCCCTCTGGGCTGCTGCTGCTCTCCCTGTTCCCAGAAGTTCTATTCATGTGGTGAACTCAAGGCCCTGGGGAGAGCAGGGAGCAGCCACTTGAAAGAATGTGCTGGTAAAAATTTATTTTCCTTTTTTTTGTTTTAATGTAGGAGTACTGCTATTTATTCAGCCACTGATTAGCTGATTGAATTGGGCATGAACGCCACCTTACTCTCTTTTTTTCATTTTTTATCATTGTCTTTATTGAATCACCGTGAGAGCAGTTACAAAGCTTTTGGGTCTAAGTCTCAGTCATACAATGAAACACCTTCACCAGTGCCCATTCTCCACCACCATATCCCCAATATACCCCCATCCCACACCCTCCCTCTACCTGTGGGGCAGATGATTTCCACATTACTCTCTCTCTACTTTGATCACATTCAATATTTCGACACCAGACCCACCATTATTATTTGAGATTTTACCCCAACACTCAGATCTGCTGAAAAGGCAACAGTAGACAATTTGTGTTCTATTGCTGGTTTTGGATAACATATGTTGCATGGCTGCTGTAGTGGTCGCGTGATTTTGAAATTTCCAAAATTTAGCTCTTAAATCAGGGGATTTCTTCTAAAACCTGCTGGGTTCCGAGATTTGCTCCAGAGACTCTGGGATCATGGCCGATAAGCAGCTTGATCAGGAGCCAGAGAGGCCGGTCGTGGTTGATGACCTGGGGTCTCGTTGGGGTGGGGAGGACAGGCCAGGCTCCCCCTCCATCTCGCGAGGCACAACAAATTTCGTGACTGTGGGCCCAAGCCTGACTGTCCAGTGGCCTTTGGAGGATGATGGCCACCGAGCCGCCAAGAGGGAGCAGGCGGAATGGGAACACCCTTTCCTCCCTGGGGTATTCTGGTGACAGTAATGTACTGTGGGGTCCGGCTGCACTTCTGCCAAATGCCACTGGGTATCAAGGTTTGTTGCTGAGTCTCTGGGATCATGGCCATTAAGCAGCTTGTTTAGGATCCAGAGAGGCTGTTCGTGGGCGATAACTTGGGGTCTCGTTGGGGTGGGGACGACAGGCCCGGCTCTCCCCCCATCACCCAATGCCCTGCGTGTCTCATGACTGGGGGCCCCAACCTGACTGTCCAGTGGCCTCTGAAGCATGGCAGCCACAGGGCCGCTGGGGGGAACAGGCCAAAGCACGAAACCTATTCCCACCTGGATTGGCCCAGCACTGGTAACCTACTGCACGGACCAGACGCATTTTTTCCAAAAGCCCCTGCCTTTCGAGATTTGTTCCTGAGTCTCTGAGATAATGGCCATTAAGCAGTTCAATCAGGAACCAGAGAGGCCATGCCTCCAATATTATAGCTAAGCCGGAGGTGTTTTGTGGGTGTGTTTTCCACATACCTAACTTTTGGCCATTTACTTTCTTGTTAAACTTTGCCCCAAGTTTTTGAAGTCTGGCCAAAGGCACAGCAGCAATTTTTTTTTATTAGTGAGACATCATGAGGTACAGTTGCAGACTTACAAATTTTTGTGCTTGGGTTTCAATTATAAAGTGATCAAATACCCATCTCTCCACCAGTGCCCATTTCCTACCACCATGGATCCCAGTATCCCTCCCACCCCCCATTCCCCTCCTCCCACCCTGCCACTGTAGCAGGGCATTCTCTTTTGTTCTCTCTCTCTTATTCAGTGTTGTGGTTTGCAAAAGAGACATTGGGTGCCAATCATGTTTGGTCTATAGTATATTTACAGCATGCTTCTCCCATCCTGGGAGGATCCTCCCAACACCGTTTTTTGGTGTTCCCTTCTCTATCTGAGCTCCCTTTTCCTCTAGCATGTGTGGTTGGCCTCCAAGCCATGAGTCCGATTCCTGGTACTAATCTCAGCCACTCTTGGGTGTTAGTCTCCTTTTTTTTTTACTTTATGTTCCACAGATGAATGCAATCTTTCTATGTCTACCCCTTTCTTTCTGAGTTATTTCCCTTTATATGATACTTTCCATGTCTTACCCCTTGTATGGAAATTTCATGACCGTTTTTTCTAACAGCTACACAGTACTCCATTGTGTAAATGTGCCAAAGTTTCTTTAACCAGTCATCTGTTCTCAGGCACTCAGGTTTTTTCCAGATTCTGGCTATTGTAAAGAGTGACACAGCAGCAATTTTGGGGTATCTGGAAGTGTGAAGGCGCCATGAGGCTGCTGATGCACTCGCCTCACAGGTACAGATTGACCTGCTGGCTTCACCATACTCCTGTCCTTTTTTTTTTTTAATGCAGCAAAAAAAGATTATGGTAAGAAATTTGGAGATTGGATGTGAAGGGAGAGAAAGTGAAGAATATGGGCTCATGAGCAAACATGGGCTTCTCCAAAGTAGAAAAAAAGTGGGAAGAGAAATACTTGTTCAAGGGAGAACATGGGCTTCTCCAGAGTGAAAAAATCTGAAAGTGCCAGACTGAAAAAAACTGAAAGCTCAAAAGTGAAAAAATGTGAGTTTTTTTTTATGGGAAAAAAAAATCCAAGCAATAATGAGTCTGTTATCAACAGCATGCCTGAATCTGATGTTGAGTTATTTTGGAATTGCTGCTGCTTAAACCAATCTTTAATAGCATCAGGGCTGCAGACTTAATATAAAGGATGGTGTCTCCTTTGAGTGCAAGATGCCCAGGTCCATTCCCGGCACCATACGTTCTGTACCATCCGTCAGGAGTGACTTCCAAGACCAGAGATGGAAGTCACCTTGTACACCCCAGGTACCACCCTGTGTGATCCCAAATCCCTCCTTTCCCTCAAAGCAAAAGAAATGAATAGCACCAAGTACGATTGTGAGAATTGAGGAGGCATAGAACTAGTACTGCAGGTTGGGTGCTTGCCTTGCATGCATCCAGCTTGGGTTCCTTCCCCATTACTGCGTGTGGTCCCAGGAGCCCCTGAGGGTGATCGAGAGTGATCTCTGGCTAAGTTCTAGGCACAGCTAGGTGTACTCCTCCCAAAAAAGAGTTTGAAGGTGAAATTGCAATGAATGTAAATAATTTTGTATATAAGAAAGTAGCAATGATGGTCACAGCGGTTATTGGATAATTTTTATTGATTTTGGTGAGCAAAAGTTATTGTAACATACAATTTTTTTTCAAAGGAAAAATACCTGGGAAAATTAAGTAAGATCATTATCTTACCTTTATCTTTTAGTTTTCATACACTGAAAATTATTTGTACAATTAAAAGACTAAAAATCACTTGATCGCTCGATCACTTGATACCCCGTTACTCATCGATTTACTCGAACGGGTGCAAGTAACGTTTCCATTCATCCCTGTTGTGTGCTAGCGTAGCCTAATGGCACGTGCTCGTTCTCTCGTTCTAGGAATATGCAGAGCCTCATACGGATCATTCAGGGTGTTTTCTGTTTGTCTGTTTTATTAGTGAAACACCATGAGTTACAGTTGTAGACTTACAAGTTGTTGTGGTTGGGCTTCAGTTATACAATTATTGAGTACCCATCCCACCACCAGTGCCCATTCTCCACCCCCACCAATCCCAGTATCCCTCCCATCCGCCATCCCCCATCCCACCCTGCCTCTGTGACAGGGCACTCCCTTTTGTTCTAGCTCTCCTTTTGTGTGCTGTGTCTTCAGAAGAGACATTGGTTGGCAGTCATGTTCGGTCCATAGACTACTTTCAGCAGGCATCTCCTATCCTGGGCAGATCTTCCCAGCATCCTTAATTTGGTGCTCCCTTCTCTATCTGAGTTGCCTTTACCCCTAGAGTGTGCAGCTGGCCTCTCAGCCATGGAGAGAACAACCTGGTATCTATCACAGCTGTTCTTGGGTGTTAATCTCTTATTTTGTTACTTTATGTTACCCAGATGAATGCAGTCTTTCTATGTATGTCCCTCTCTTTCTGACTCATTTCGCTTAGCCTAATATTTTCCATGTAGTACCACTTGTATGTAAATTTCATGACTTCATTTTTTCTAACTGCTAAGTACTACTCCATTGTGTAGATGTACCAAAGTTTCTTTATCTAGTCATCTATTCTCTGGCACTCAGGTTTTTTCCATATTCTAGCTATTGTAAACAGTGCTGCAATGAAGAAACAAGTGCAGATGTCACTTCAACTATACTTTTGAACCTTTCTGGGATATATTCCCAGGAGTGGTATTGATGGGTCAAATGGGAGCTCAATTTCTAATTTTTTGAGAGTCATCCATACTGTTTTCCAAAAGGGCTGAACCAGTTGGCATTCCCACCATCAGTGAAGGAGGGTCCCTTTCTCGCCACATCCACACCAACACAGGTTGCTTTTGTTCTTTTGAATGTGGGCCAGTCTCTGTGGTGTGAAATGATATCTCATTGTTGTTTTGAACTGCATCTCCCTGATGATTAATGATGTAGAGTATTTTCTCATGTGCCTTTTAGCCATTCGGATTTCTTCTTTGAGAAAGTCTGTGTTCATTTCGTTGCCCCACTTTTTGATGGGGTTGGATGTTTTCTTCTTGTGGAGTTCAACCAGATCTTTGTATATCCTTGATATCAACCCCTTGTCGGATGTGTATCTGGAGAACATCCTTTTCCACTCTGTAGATTGTCTTTGTATTTTGGTCACTGTTTCTTTTGTGGTGCAGAAGGTTCTTAGTTTAAGATAGTCCCATTTGTCTATCTCTGTTTTCACTTGATTGGCCAGTGGCGTGACATCTTTGAAAATACCATTAGCTTCAATGTCATGGAGGGTTTTGCCAACTTTGTCTTCAATGTACCTTATGGATTCCGGTCTGATGTTGAGGTCTTTAATCCATTTTGATCTTACTTTTGTACATGGTGTTAGACAGAGATCTAAGCCCAGTTTTTTTGCATGTAGTCATCCAGTTTTGCCAGCACCATTTGTTGAAAAGGCTTTCCTTACTCCACTTCGAATTTCTTGCCCCTTTATCAAAGAATAGATGATCATATGTTTGAGGGGAGATGTCAGTATATTCAACCCTGTTCCATAGGTCTCAGCTCTGCCTTTGTTCCTGTACCATGCTGTTTTAATTATTACTGCTTTGTAGTACAGTTTGAGGTTCGGGAGGTTAATTCCTCCCATTTTCTTTTCCCCAAGAACTGCTTTAGCTATTCGAGGGGGCTTATTGTTCCATATAAATTTCAGGAGTGTTTGCTCCATTTCTTTGAAGAATGTCATGGGTATCCTAATAGGAATCGCATTGAATTTGTACAGTGCTTTGGGAAGTATTGCCATTTTGACAATATTAATTCTCCCGATGCATGAACAGGGGATATTTTTCCATTTCCTCGCGTCCTCTTTTATTTCATGAAGCAGTGTTTTATAGTTTTCTTTGTACAGGTCCTTTACTTCCTTAGTTAAACTGATTGCTAGGTAGTTGATTTTATGGCCTACAATTGTGAATGGGATTGTTTTCTTCATGTCATTTTCTTCTCTCTCACTATTTGCGCATAGGAAAGCCATGGACTTTTGGTATTGATTTTATAGCCTGCAACTTTACTGTACAAGTCTATCGTTTCTAGGAGTTTCTTGGTAGAGGTTTTAGGGTTCTCTAAGTATAGTATCATATCATCTGCGAATAGTGAGAGCTTGATTTCTTCCTTTCCTCTTTGGATGCCCTTAATCTCTTTTTCTTGCCTAATCGCTATTGCTAGTATTTCCAGTACTGTGTTGAACAGTAGTGGAGACAGTGGGCATCCTTGTCTCGTCCCTGATATTAGGGGGAAGGCTCTCAGTTTTTCCCCATTGAGGATGATGCTTGCTGTAGGCTTGTGGTAGATGGCTTTAACTATATTGAGGAAAGTCCCCTCTATCCCCATTTTGGCGAGGGTTTTCATCATAAAGGGGTGCTGGATCTTGTCAAATTCTTTCTCTGCATCTATCGATATGATCATATGATTTTTATCTTTTCTTTTGTTGATATGATGTATTATGTTGATTGATTTCTGAATGTTAAACCATCCTTGCATCCCTGGGATGAATCCCACTTGGTCATGGTGTATGCTCTTTTTGATGAGTTGTTGAATTCTATTTGCTAGTATTTTGTTCAGAATCTTCGCATCCGTGTTCATCAGAGATATCGGCCTGTAGTTTTCTTTTTCTTGTGTTTTCTTTGTTTCCTTTTGGTATTAGTGAGATATGGGCTTCATAGAACTGTTTGGGAGAGTTTCTGTTTTTTTCAGTTTCCTGGAAAAGCTTGAGAAGGACTGGTTGTAGGTCCTCTTTAAATGTTTGGAAAAATTCGCTAGTGAATCCATCTGGACCTGGGCCTTTGTTTTTGGGAAGACTTTTGATAACAGTTTCAATTTTCTTGATGTTAATAGGTCTATTCAGGTATTCCATATCTTCTTGACTCAGCTTTGGGAGATTATAGGAATCCAGGAATTTATCCATTTCTTCTAGATTCTCTTGTTTCGTGGCATACAGACTTTCAAAGTTGTCTCTGATGATCTTTCGAATTTCTTTGGTTTCCGTTGTGATATCCCCATTCTTATTTCTGATTCGGTTTATTGGGGTTCTCTCTCTCTCTGTTTCTTTGTGAGTGTTGCTAGTGGTTTATCTATCTTGTTTATTTTCTCGAAGAACCAGCTCTTTGTTTCATTGATCTTTCTGATTGTTTCTTTTGTTTCCGTGTCATTGATTTCGGCTCTGAGTTTTATGGTCTCTTTCCTTCTGCCCGAATTGGGCTCCTTCTGTTGATCCTTTTCTAAGATCTTGAGCTGTGAAGTCAAGTTGTTTATGTGCATCCTTTCTTTCTTCCTTAGATATGCTTTTAGGGCTATAAATTTTCCCCTTAATACGGCTTTAGCTGCATCCCATAAATTTGTTTCCAGGTACCTTTTGATTACGTCCTTGACTTCCTTCCTGACCCACTCTTTGCTCAGCAGTGATTTGTTTAGTTTCCAGGTGTTTGATTTGGTTCTCCGTGTCTGTTTGTGATTCACTTCTATCCTCAGTGCATCATGGTCTGAAAAGATTGTTGATACTCTTTCTATCTTCCTGATTTTATTGAGGTATTTTTTTTTGGACTAGCTCATGGACTATTTTGGAAAATGTTCCGTGCACACTGTAGAAGAATGTGTATTCTTTCTTTTGGGGGTGTAAAGCCCTGTATAGGTCTATAAGTCCTTTCTCTTCTATTTCTTCATTCAAAGCCAATGTTTGCTTGCTAAGTTTGGTTCTTGTTGATCTATCCAGAGGTGATAAGGCGATGTTGAAGTCTCCAACTATTGTGTTGCTAGCAGTGTCCTCCTTAAAATCTGTTAGCAGTTGTTTTAAGTATCTAGCTGTTCCTTCATTAGGTCCGTATACATTTAAGAGTGTGATTTCTTCCTGTTGTATGTATCCCTTGATGAAGAGGAAATGGCCTTCGCTGTCCCTTCTAATCTTTTTCAGCCTGCAATTAATGTTGTCGGATACTATTATGGCCACTCCAGCTTTTTTTGAGGGAGCTCTTTGCTTTCAGGAGTGTTTTCCATCCTTTAACTTTGAGTCTGTGTTTGCTCTGATTGTTCTGATGAGTTTCTTGTAGACAGCAGGAGGTTGGTTTCAGTTTCTGGATCCATTTTGCCACTCTGTGTCTCTTGATGGGTGCATTTAGACCATTGAAATTAAGGGAGATTATTGTCATGGGGTTTTGTGCCATCTTTCTGTAGGAGTTGGTTGTGTTTATACGTGTTTTCCTTCATATCTTACAGGAGCCCCTTTAGTCCTTCTTTTAGATTTGGTTTTGAGTCTATGAAGTTCCTGAGCTGTTGTTTATCTACAAAGTGGTGTATCATTTCATTGAATTTGAGTGAGAGTTTAGCTGGATAGAGTATTCTTGGTGATGCGTTCATTTCATTGAGTTTTTTCACTCTATCCCACCATTGCCTTCGGGCTTGGAGGGTTCCTCTGATAGGTCTGCTGTGAATCTAAGGGGTGCTCCTTTGTATGTAATTTCCTTCTTTTACCTTTCTGCTTGTAATATTGTGTCTCTGTCTACAGAATCCATTGTTCTGACTATGATATGCCTTGGAGTGTTTTTTTCTGAGGTCTCTTTTAGCTGGTACCCTTCTGGCTCCTTGGATCTGGATGTTTGCATGCCTTAACTCTGGGAACTTTTCAGCAATGATTTCTTTGACTGTTGCTTTTTCATTGGGGTTGTCTCCCTGTCCTCCTGGTACTCCAATGATTCTAATGTTGTTCCTCTTGGCATCGTCCCATATGTCTCTGATTCTCCTTACAGCCATTTTGTGGTCTTTTCCTATTGCTTGTTGTTCCCTATGGGATTTCTGTTGCTCATCTGAAGCTCACTGATCTTCTCTTCACCTGCACTTATCCTATTGCTAAGGGCACTTACTGACTTTTTAATTTCATCTACTGAATCCTTTATTTGTGACACTTCTTTTTGTAGCTTTTTTATTTCTGCTCTCATTTCTTCCTGTATTTTCTCAACTATCTGTTCTCTTGTTTCTTTCATTTCTTCTTTTAGTTTTCTGGATATCTATTCCATTGATTCTTTGAGTAGATCCTTGAACACCCTCTGCATTTCATCCTGGAATTCTTTATCGAAGAGATCATAATTGTGGACAACCTCGGTTGAGGATTTGGGATTCTTTTCTTTGTATTTTCCTTGTAGTGGAGATTGGCTCTGTTTCTTCATGTTGTTTTGGTTACCTAGAGGTAGAACCCTGAAATCGCAGGTACTGTTCTCTCTTATCGTGGAAAGTATTTTGGATAAGTTTGGTCGATGGTAGCCACCCTTCTCCCTTTCCAGAGTCCAACCTTCTTCTCAATCAGGCGTTATTCTTTGTTTTATAACCGACATTGAGTGAAACTTTGGAGGAGTTGCTTTTCAGTATTGAACTTGTACAGCTCATTTCATACAGGTCTTTTGTTTAGAAATGGAATAGGTGAGTGGGATATAGTTGTATTGTTGTAGAGGTGGTCAGAAATTTTTGGTCA
Organism: Sorex fumeus; assembly: GCF_029834395.1. Lineage (NCBI taxonomy): Eukaryota > Metazoa > Chordata > Mammalia > Eulipotyphla > Soricidae > Sorex > Sorex fumeus. The sequence goes on along the minus strand of NW_026606212.1, from coordinate 1,627,543 downwards.
ATATTAGGCGACAAGGTGTGGGATGAAAGTCCCGAATGCTCGGATTGGGAAATATAACTGCGGCCAGCGTAAGCGGCCGCCTCCCAGGGAGAAGGCCACGCCCACTTCTGGGAGGCCATGCCCCATTTGTAGTGGCCATGCACCCGTCCCATTCCATGGTCACTCCCACCCAGGATCCTGGAATAGAGGAGGGCGATGGACAGTCCCACGGAGCTGTGGCAAGTGTCCCCCCTGGGGAATGTGGGGTTTGGCGGGAAAAGGCGGGGGGCTGGAGGGGAGGAGCGACTCCTGGCTTGGGCTCCCCCTACCCACCTGGAGAGGAGGGGCCGATTAGGTGCTGGACTGTCCCACGGAGCTGTGGTAGGTGTTCCCCGCTGGGGAATGTGAGGTTCGGCGGGAAGAGGCGCGGGGCTCTCATTCAGGGTCTTGACGAAGAAGTCTGACCATCTTGTAGGTGGGCCTCCACGCGATCTTTTGACATCCCATGGAATCTAGTCAGTAATGGCTCTAGTCCAGCGATCATCTCTAAACCTCTTTACGTGTCCAGCCCATCTGATTTTTGATGCCTTGGCAAATGAGACAGCGTTCCTGATTCTTGAGTGTTGACGGAGATTGGAATTCCGGATTCTATCTCTCATTTGAGTGAAGTGTGATACTCCAAGCTAACTCTTTTAATTCCTCTTTGAGAGACCCAAATAGCGTTCTCAACCTGTTTTCGTAGGGCCCAGGTCTCTGAGGCATATGTTAATGCAGGAAGAACAGTGGAATCGAAATATGTGCTTGGAGCTGTAGGTTCTTTGTCCTCTTAGTTATTTCTTCAACGCTCTTGAAGGAATTCCAAACCGCTATCTTCCTCCTGCATAACTCTGGTGCCAGGTCATTCATCATGTTGATTTCTTGACCTCAGTATATATAACTGCTGCATTCGGAGATGGTGGTTCCGTTGAGAGGGAATGGAACATCAGGAACAAGACTGTTTCTCATGAACATTGTCTTTGTGAGATTCCCTTGTAATCGGACCTTTCCACACTCACGGTCAAAGTCGGTCAGCATTTGTGTCGCTTGGCTGATGTTTGGTGTTATTAGAATGAGGCCATCAGCAAAGCGGAGGTGATGTAGTTGCCGACCATCTGTCTTCACTCCCATTCCTTCCCATTCCAGTCGTCGCATGGTGTTCTCGAGTGTGCCATTGAAGAGTTTTGGTGAAATGGTATCACCCTGCCGAACCCCTCTCTTGACATGGATGATTACTTCTTTGTAGAATGGTGAGATCCTGGTAGTGAATCCGTAAAAGAGCTCACGGAAGATCCTGATGTATTGAGTTTGTAGACCCTGATTGGCTAGGGCTTCGATGACTGGCTTGATTCTGTCTCAACAGAATCAAAGGCCTTCTTTAAATCGATGAACATTAGACAGAGCAGCTTCTTGAACTTCTGAGAAACCTCAATGAGCTTAATTTTCGTGTGGATATGGTCGATGGTGCTGAATCGTTTTTTGGACCTGGCTTGTTCACATGGTTGTCCTTCATCTAGTGTTCTGCCAATCCTATTCCGGTTGACTGGAGTGAATAGTTTGCAGATGACAGACAATAGGCAGATGGGGTGATGGTTGCCAATGTCGTGGATGTCTCCCTTCTTGTATAGTAGTACGGTCTTGCTGGTTTTCCATTGGGATGGAACCTTGCATTCAGACAGGTAGTGTGTGAAGAGCCAAGACAGTGTATTGATGAGTACTGATGGTAAGTTCTTCAGGTGCTCAGGTCTGATCTTGTCTGGGCCAGGTGCTCTTTGTTTCTTTACCGAAGAGATGCCTTGTTGAATTTTGGAAGGGAGAACATTGGGAACGACATATCCATCCTGCGGAATTTGGTATATGGGCAAGTAGACGTGGCTATTAAAGAGATCTGAGTAGAAGTCATGAATAATCTCCATTCCCCTTGTGGAAAATGTGATAGATCCATCAGGATGTCGGAGGGCTGTCATCTTGGTCTTGTAGTTGGTGAAGGACAGGCGGGCATTACGAATGCTTTTCCTGGCTTCTGCTGCCTCTACCAGCACCGCTGCTCTCCTGTCTTTTTTTTTTTTTTTGCTTTTTGGGTCACACCCGGCGATGCTCAGGCGTTATTCCTGGCTTATGCACTCAGGAATTGCTCCTGGCGGTGCTCAGGGGACCATATGGGGTGCTGGGAATTGAACCTGTGTCGGCCATGTTGGCTGCGTGCAAGGCAAATGCCCTACCTGCTGTGCTATCACTCCAGCCCCTGCTCTCCTGTCTTTGAGGTCATCCTTGATCTCTTCTCTGCACTGTTTTGTCAGCTGGGACGTTCGCTTGCAGTTTCCCGAGGCATGTGCCAAGCCACGTTGGCGAATAAGTTCAGGAGTGTTAGAATGAAAGCGGTTTTTTGTGGTTATCTCTCTCTTGGCATTTCTCGCACAATCCTGGAGGTGCTGAATCATTCGATGGTATTCATCATAAATGTTGTCAATGATGACATCTTCCCATCTTGCCGCAACAGAGCCAAAGAGCTCCCAGTTGGTGGTTGTTCTGGGAGTTCTCTTCTTAAACTTTGCATTCTTCTCTCCCCGTTCTGTGAGGTAGAATTTTGCATGAAGGAGACGGTGGTCCGATCCCGTTTGGAATTTTGGGACAACAGCAACATTGGTTAGGCAAAACAGCCAATTGAATATGATGTGGTCTATTTCATTGTGGAACCGTTCACCGGGGGACTCCCATGTCCAACATTTAGATTCAGCCTTTTGGAACTGTGAGTTACCATGGATACTCTTGGTTGACATGATGAACTCAGACAGTCTGTCACCCTGTTCGTTCCATTCTAGGCCATGGGTCCCGAAGTGGAGTTCATCGGCTGATCTTCTTGGTCCTATCTTGGCATTAAAATCTCCGACAATGATCTTGTAGAAGGTGTGGTCTTCTTTATAGAACTTCTCCAGCTCCATGTAGAACTTCTCAATTTCTCCTTCACCATCATTGGATATTGGTGCATACACAACAAAGATAGAAACTTCCGGCAGTGAACCACGTCTATTCAAGTGTAATCGTCCGATTCAGGTTTTTAGGCATTGGCATAAATCAATGCTCATGGCTAAGTTCGTCTTGACAAGGATACCGACACCACTGATGCCTCTTTTGTCACATGTTCCAAGGAACAATTCTTCTCCAGTGTCAAAAACGGCGTGATGTGATTGAGGCCTTCTCGTTTTGGTCAGACCAATGATGTTGTACTTGATCTTTCACGCTTGTTCCATTAGGTCCTCAATGGATATATCAGATGCCGGCATACGTGCATTGAAAGTACAGACAATCATTTTTGTCTTTCTTCGTTTTGGCAGCCTAGTTCTGCCTTGAGATTTTATCAGCCTCTCCTTCCACTTCCTTCTCGACTCTGCCATATTCAGGGTCTGGGGAATGAGATCCATTTTTTTTTACTGGATTTGGCATATCGAATATACCACAGATAGCTTGCCAGGCTCTGCCATGTGGGTGGGATATTTAAGGTAGCCTGAAAAAATAAATAAACATAAATAAAAAGTCCTGGGAGCTTGGTGTGATAATCTCTGTATCCTGGCTATTGTTGGGTTACACGGCAGTTGGTGGGTGTAACTATCTAGCTACTGGAAGGTCCAGTCCCAAACCATGCAGGCTTGGAGATCTCAGCCCCGGGTCTCGCACACCTGGGTTCCTCTGTCAGTTCCTTTATGCGTGAGGCTCATCCAAGCGTGTGGAGAGTGGTCTCAGCATGACTTTGTCCTGGTGCCGGAGGTCTTCAGCTGTCGGCCCTGGTGAGGACAGTCAGGCACGGGGTAGGAGACTCTGCCTTGTTCTCTCCCGGGAGCTTGATGTGATCAGTGATTCATTAAAAAGTAAAAAATTTGCGGCTGGAGCGATAGCACAGCGGGTCGGGTGTTTTCCTTGCACGCGGACAACCCGGGTTCGCTACCCGGCATCCCATATGGTCCCCCAAGCACCACCAGGAGTAATTCCTGAGTGCAGAGCTAGGAGTGATCCCTGAGCATTGCTGGGTGTGACCCAAAAAGAAAAAAAAATAGTAAAAAATTAAAAAAAACAAAAATGGAAAAATTAAAAAAATTAAAAAATTTAAAAATGAAATTAAATTTGAGAAAAGAAAAGAAAATGGGAGTTGGTGGGGGGCCGGGTGGCTGGGGCTCTGGGGGAAGAGCAGAGAGTGTTTATTGCGCAATAATTTATTCCACCCTCATTTTTTAGTATTTTTTTTGGGGGGTCACAACCGGTGATGCCCAGGGTTTCCTCCTGACTCTGCACTCAGGAATTACTGCTGGTGGTGCTCAGAGGACTATAGTGGATGCTGGGAATCGAACCCGGCCAGCCACTTGTAAGGCAATTGCCCTGCCCGCTGTCATATCGCTCCAACCTCCAATTTTTTTATTTTATAAAATGTTTTACAATATTTGATTACATTCAATATTCAGACTCCAATCACACCACCATTACACCTTCTTACCACCATATTTTGGATAGTTCCATCCTGAACCCCAATCCCTTTCCCCAAACAGAACTGAAACAATCTATTCTCTTGTATTGTTTGATATGAAAAACTGCCAGGGCGCTGGAGTGATAGCACAGTCGGTAGGACTTTTGCTTTGCATGCAGTGAACCTGGGTTCAATTCCCAGCATCCCATATGGTCCCCTGAGCACCATTAGCCAGGGATAATTCCTGAGTGCAGAGCCAGGAGTAATTCCTGTGCATCAACAGGTATGACCCAAAGAACAAAACAAAACAAAAAAAATCGCTAAAAATGCTATAAAAAAAGTATCCTTAGAGGAAAGAGTGTGTATTCCACCCAGGGACCATTAAGCCCTTCTATAAGAGATCACTAACATCTTGTAAAAGGTTGAGCCTTGTGTGTTTTATATATATATATATATCTGTAAAAAATACATATTTCACTCTCAGATTGGTTGCCTGCTACTTTGAACCATGTCAGATGTGGTAAAGTAATTTTCGAGTATGAGCTTCTGCATTTTTTTGCTTTTGGGGTCACATCCGCTGGTGCTCAGGGCCGACTCCTGGCTCTGTGCTCAGGGATCACTCCTGGCAGGCTTCCAGGATAGTCCGGGGATTGAAAGTGAGGCAGCCTTGTGTGAGGGGAGTGTCCTGCGCTGTGGACTCTCCGTGTCCCGCTCAAGGGCCCCTTTAGTTCCACAGCCTTTGTTTTGGGGTCATACCTCGCACTGCACAGGGGTTACTCCTGGCTCTGCATTCAGGAATTACTCCTGGCGGTTCTCAGGGGACCATATGGGATGCTGGGAATCGAACCCGGGTCAGCTGAGTGCAAGGCAAACGCCCTACCCGCTGTGCTACGCTCCAGACCCTATTCTTATTTGCAAAGGGAAATAGAATCCAGAAAGGTTGAGCATGCAGGGCCTTGCACACACACAATCTGGGTTCGATCTCCAAACGATGTAGGCCCCTCTGAATACCGCTGGCTGTGGACCCAAAATCAAGGGCAGGGGAGAATTCTTCCCTTTCACTCATACTTACCACACCTGATAGTAGTGAGGAGACCATCTGCCAGGGATTAGGACACTGGCCAGGATGAAGCCGCTGGCCCGAGATTGGTGCGGCCAACGTAGGATTGGATCTGCACTGCATGCAGTTTCCTGACACCCAGCACGAGGTTGGGTCTTACCCCTGGTTTCTGTTTTGGGGGGGATTAAGGCTTAGTTGGGCCTCAGCAGACACTGTCCAGGGGCTGCGGGGGTTCGTCTGGTGGTGTGGGGTCTTCCTGAAGCTCTGTCCCCTCCTGCCTCCCGGTCCACAGAGCACCTACTGTGCCACCGTGGTCCAGCACTGTGAAGCCCTCGGCCGTTCTGTCCAGGTGGTGAACTTAGATCCCGCGGCGGAGCATTTCAACTATGATGTGATGGCTGGTGAGTCCCGGGCGCAGCCTTCCCTCTCCTTGGGGGCCCTGAGGCAGTGAGTGCTGCCCCCTGCTTCTGGGGAGGCACAGAAGCTGAAAACTTCGTTCAGACTGATCCCTGCTTTCATGGTAGACAGCAGAAGGTAGAACATCATGTGTTAGCATCCACTTATTGATGTGCTTGTGACAGTTCCTTTTGTTTCCCTTAATAAAAAGTGAGATGTCACAGGCCTCACTTTGAATTCTTAGGTCAGAGGGGATTGAACTCAGGTTGGCTGCATGCAAGGCAAGCGCCTTAAGTCTATCTAGCCCTTGTTTTTCCTGATGCTCGGGGTGATTCCTGGCTCTGCACACAGGAATAACTCCTGGTGGTGCTTTGGGAGACCATATGGATGCCGGGGATTGAACCCTGATCTACAATGTGCACGGCGAACGCCCTATCCACTGTACTATCCCTCCTTGCCCTGTCCCTTGCTTCACCTCTTTTATTTTATTTTGCTTTTTGGGTCACACTCAGCAATGCACAGGGGTTACTCCTGGTTCATGCACTCAGGAACTACTCCTGGCTGTGCTCAGGGGACCATATGGGATGCTGGGAATTGAACCCGGGTTGGGCCGCGTGCAAGGCAAACGCCCTACCCGCTGTGCTATCGCTCCAGCCCCACTTCACTTGTTTTAGAACAGATGTTTTATATGCACAGTATTGAGAATGCAAAAGGTACCTGAGAGTGTGCAGGAAAAGGTCACTCCCAACTCTTGCTTCCTCTGAGTCTTAGACTATTACCTAATGCTGTAGTGTTATTCCTTAACATCTTGGCACAGAATTAAGTGTGGAGGCCAGGAAGATAGTAGAGGGAGTAGGAGCAAATAATTGGCACACACAGGATGCTGTTCTAATGCCCAGCACCGCAGGGCTCCCTGAGCACTGTTGGGTACTGTAGTCCGTAGCCCCTAAGCCCTCCAGGTGATCATCTCATTTTGGGGCGCTGCCATTTGCTCTCTGGCCCCTGGGCCTCCTGAACTCTGCCTGGGAGGCCAAAGGGGGAGAAAAAAAAATCAGAGGCCAAGGAGCTAACTTAGAGGGATGTAGAGCAAGTTTCTGGATGCCCCTGACCACCAGCTGTGGTTCCAAAACCAAAGGAAGAAAGAGGTCAAAATACAGTACAAGAATTGAAGCATTTGGTTTAACTGTTGGGGGTCGCTACTGGCTCTGCTCCTGCAGGGCTTACTTGGGGGTGGAATTTGAACTGGGCCTAAATCCTTCTTGTCTCTTTGTCCTTTTGTTTTGTTTTGGGGCCGCATCTGGTGCTGCTCAGGGTTTGCTGCTGATACTGCTGTCACTCCAGGGTGTCCTGTACTATCTCTCCAGCCATGCCCCCCCCTTTTTTTTTTTATAAGTACAACTACTAACCTTCTAAGAGTACTGCCCCTTGTGATTCTGGTTTAAGTCTACCTGGGAGACTGTAATGCATCATTACTTGAGAGTGGGATTCCCTTGACTACTGTTATTTATTTGTTTTATTTTTTTTCTTTTCTTGATGGGTGGGGTCGGGTTTGGGCCACACCCTGCTGTGTTCTGCACTTCTGACTCTGTGCTCAGGGATCACTCCTGGTCAAGCTGAGGAACTATGTAAGGTGCCAAGGATTGAGCGTGGGTTGTCCACATGCAAGGCAAGCACCTTACCCACTGTTCTATTCCTCAGGCCCCTGTTTAGGGTCTTTTGTTTTTTCTTTCTAACCCCTGTTCAGTTTCTCTGGATACTGTCACAGTAGTAATTACTAATGAATGTAAATATTTTGGAATGGGCACTCATTTCCTGTTTATTCTTTGCAGACATCTGGGAACTGATTGAGGTGGAGGATGTGATGGAGGATGGCTTCCTGCGCTTCGGTCCCAATGGAGGACTGTTGTTTTGCATGAAGTACTTCGCCAATAATTTTGACTGGCTGGAGAACTGCCTTGGCCATGTCGAGGATGACTACATCCTTTTTGACTGTCCAGGTAGCTCAGTAATTAGACTGTCACCTTCCCTGGGTTGTGCAGTTCTGTCCTTGGTGGGAGAAAGTGAAATTAGCATCTCATTTACTTTTATCCCAGATTCTTGGACGGTGAACTGTCATCCAATGAGGGGCTGTGGAACGTCTGTTTGTTTTCTTCTGTTTGGGGGCCACATCCAGAGGTGCTAGAGGCTGGGTTTGTTCCTAACTGTTATCAGGAGGTTGCTCCCAGCCCTGCTTAGGGGAGCATAGTGTGCTGGGAACTGAGCTCAGTCTTTCTGTGTTCAGAGCATATGCTCAGCCTATTGTTTCTTGGGCCCCAGGTAACACAGCTTTTTTTTTTTTTTTTTTTTTTTTTTGCTTTACGGGTCACACCTGGTGATGCTCAGGAATTACTCCTGGCTTTGCACTCAGGAATCACTCCTGGCAGTGCTCAGGGGACTATGTGGGATACTGGGAATCGAACCCGGGTCGGCTGTGTGCAAGGCATATGCCCTACCTGCTGTGCTATCACTCCAGCTTCGGTCATGCAGCATTTGAAAGGTTTGCTTTAGAGCTAGAAAGACAGAAGGATGGGTAGGATGCTGTGGCAGACACAGGTTCAGTCCCTGGTACCATATATGGTTCCATGATTACTAGTGGATATGGGCCAAAACCTAGATTTTTTTTTTTAGGGCCATAGTACAGCAGCTAAAGCCCTTACCTTACTTTTTGCCAGCCCAACTTTGGATCCCTGGTATACCATATTGGATTCCCCAAGCACTGCCAGGAATGATCTTTTAGTACAGAGTCAGGAATCCTCCCAGAATACCAGTGGGTGTGGCCCAAAGTTCCTCCCCTCAAACTAAGAGAATAAAAATTTGTTTTAAAATCTGTCATTGTCGGGGCTGGAGCGATGCGATAGCACAGCGGGTGGGCGTTTGCCTTGCACGTGCCCGACCCAGGTTCGAATCCCATTATCCCATATGGTCCCCTGAGCACCGCCAGGAGTGGTTCCTGAGTCCAGAGCCTGGAGTAAACCCTGAGCATCTCCGGGTGTGACCCAAAAAGCAAAATAATAATAATAATAATAATAATAATAATAATAAATAAATAAATAAATGAAATCCCTGTGGCTGTCCTCCCGCTGTTCATTGATTTGCTTGAGCAGGCCCAGTAACTTCTCCATCGTGAGACTTGTTGTTACTGTGTTCATCATATCGAATACGTCACAGGTATCTTGACAGGCTTTGCCAAGTGGGCAATATACTCTTGGTAGCTTGCTGTGCTCTCCGAGAGGGGCAGTGGAGTTGAACCCGGTTTGGCCGGACTGGCTGTGCGCATGGCAAATGCCCTACCGCTGTGCTATCACTCCAGCCCGTTTAAAAATCATTTTTAATAATTGTAGTGCAACTAGCCAACATGGCCGACTCGGGTTCGATTCCTCTGCCCCTCGTAGAGAGCCCGCCAAGCTACCGAAGAGTATCACCTGCACAACAGAGCCTGGCAAGCTCCTCGTGACATATTTGATATGCCAAATACAGTAATAATTGTCACAATGGAGATGTTACTGGGCCTGCTCGAACAAATCGATGAACAGGAGAACAGTGATGATGATGATGACAGTATATTTTCTTTGTATGCTCATTTTACATACTTGTGCAACCAGAGTTGCTTAAAAATTTCCTGGGGTGGCCAGGGGAGCGCGTGTGATAGTACAATGGGTTGGGCGTTTGCCTTGCATGCAGCTGACCAGGAACCCCAGCATCCCATATGGTCCCCCGAGCACTGCCAGGAGTAATTCCTGAGTGCAGTGCCAGGAGTAACCCCTGCGAATCACCAGTTGTAACCCAAAATGAAAAAAAAATTATTGGGGGAGCCAGAGAGATACTACAGTGGGTAGGGCACTTGCCTTGAACACAGCTAAGGTGATCCCTGCTACCCTATATGGTTCCTGGGGCCTGTCAACAGTCATCCCTGAGCACAGAATCAGGAATAAGCCCTGAGCACTATCAGGTTGTCCCCCCCCAAAAAAAAAACAAAATTGAATATAGTGTAGGGGCTAGAGATATAGTGTGCTGGGGACATACTTTACATGTAGTGGGCCTTGCATGGAGTAGGCTTTGCATGTAGGACTCTGAGTAGCTTCGAGCCCTCCCAGAAGTTTCAGAGAGACCCTCAAGCATCCCCACGTGTGGCTTAAAACAAGCAAAATTGAATATATTAGTTGTAGGGAATGACTTCCTTTAAAAAAATTTGGGGGGACCGCGGGTGCCGTATCTGATGATGCTCAGGGGTTACTCCTAGCTCCTGTGCTCAGGAATTACTCCTGGCTGTGCTCAAGGGACCCTATGGGATCGAACGCAGGTTGGCTGTGTGCAAGGCAAGTTCCCACCCTCTATACTATCTCTCAAGCCCCCTAAGACAGTTTATGGGGAAAGTTTTTATCCCATCATTGATGGTTGAATGTATTTCATGTTTATAATAAGCATGTGTTCTTGTAGGTCAGATTGAGTTGCACACACACCTGCCCGTGATGAAACAGCTGGTTCAGCAGCTGGAACAGTGGGAGTTCCGAGTCTGTGGAGTGTTTCTTGTTGATTCTCAATTCATGGTGGAGTCGTTCAAGGTTTGAAACTATACCTGTCCTTGATTTTCAGTCTCCGGCACAAGCAGTGTACAAATACCTTTAGTCATAATCGTTTAATTGTTAACAGTTCCTGAACTATACCCAGGAGTGACTTGAAACTTATGTTTGTTAAATTAATATGCCACACGAGACGAGATCGGGCGCGTACAGGGTGGTATGGCCATAGGCTGGAGCGATATCACAGCGGTAGGGCATTTGCCTTGTGCACATCCAGCCTGCCCGAGCCAGGTTCCATTCCTCCGCCCCTCTTGGAGAGTCTGGCAAGCTACGGAGAGTATTCAATATGCCAAACACAGTAACAAGAAGTCTCACAATGGAGACGTTACTGGGCCCGCTCGAGCAAATCGATGAACAACGGGAGCACAAAAGAAAAAACAAAAGAAAATAAATTAATATGCCAAGAAGATGGCTCCAGTGGCAGAGCACAGAGCTGCTGTGTCTTGAGGCCCTGAGTTTGCCCCTTGCGCACTGTTCAGTGTAGTTCTAGTGGTCCACAAGTATCAGCTGTCACCTTCAGGAGTTGTCCTAGGGCAGTGTCAGAAGTAAGTCCCAAGCTCCACTGTGTGTGGTTCCAAAACTAGGGAAAAAAAGAAAGCTGGAGGCTGGAGAGATAGTACAGTGGGTAGAGCTCTTGCCTTGCATGTGGCCAGCCTGGGTGTCATCCCTGCCATACTGCCACTGGGCCCCCTGAGCCGCTCCAGGAGTGATCCTTGACCGCAAAGCTCAGAGCTATTCTGGGTACTGCCCAAAACTGAAAGGGAGGGCGTTTGGTTCCGTCTCCAGCGCCCATATGGTTCCCCAAGCCACTCAGGAGTAACTCCTGAGTGCAGAGCCAGAAGTGACCCCTTAGTAATATGAGGGGATTGTGTGACCCAGAAACCAAAAAGAAAACACCCACCAGGGGAGGTGGAGAGCGAGCGTGAGAGAAGATAACGTTAAAGGGTCAGAACTAGTACAGCGCTGCCCAAAAATAAATAAATAAGTAAAGTTTAAAAATGGGGGCTGGAGTGATAGTACAGCAGGTAGGACCTTGCACACAGCCAATCCGGGTTCGATGCCTAGCATGCCTCAGCACCACTAGGAGTAATTCCTGAGTGCAGAGCCAGGAGTAACCCCTGTGCATTGCCAGGTATTACCACCCTCCCCACCCCCCCAAAAAATAGTAAAGGGCTTAAGGAGCTCGCCTTGATGTGGCCCACCTGCTTTTAATCTCTGTCACTACATGTTTCCTGAGTACTGAACTCAACACCAGCTACCTCCTGAACACTTTAAAATATTGTTGAGTGGAGAAGTGTGGTCACTACAGCTCGAGTTTCTCCTTCCCATCTCACCTTTAGAATCCTAAAGTCAGCTATTGGCCCAGCAGTCTTCTGTTCGGCCATGCCTGGCAGTGCTCAGGGCTCACTACTGGCCCTGTGCCAAGGAATCACTTAGGTAGTGCTCTGGGAACCCTGTGGAGTGCCGGGCTAGAACCTGGGCTGACCAGGCGCAAGGCAAGTGCCTTAAAGCCTAGACTCTTGCTTGGGCTCCAATCTTAGCGTTTCTCCGATTTACGTGGGTTTTGTTCCAGTGGGGATCAGAAACCTTTTATGTGGACACTGTTGGTGACACTAATTCATTGTCCCTTTTCTGCTTCCTCTTTCAGCTTATTTCTGGCATCTTGGCAGCCTTGAGTGCTATGGTATCTCTAGAAATCCCGCAAGTTAACATCATGACCAAAATGGACCTGCTGAGTAAAAGAGCTAAAAAGGAAATTGAGAAGTAAATTCACTATAATTAAGGTCTCATTGGCAGTGCTGAACCTTTTTTGTTTCACTTCGATTGTCAGTCTACAAATTTAGTGTTTAGGATTCTTTCATTCACCAGTTTCTCATGTTTAAAGGTTTCTAGATCCAGGCATGTATTCTTTATTAGATGATTCTACAAGGAACTTCAGAAGCAAAAAATTCAAAAAATTGACTAATGCCATATTTGGGCTAGTAAGATTTTGTATTTTTCTAATTTTTGGTGGTGGGGGTCGTGTGCCTCCTGTGCTGGGGGTCCTAGGGACCGCTCTGATTATAGGCCAACCGGGCTAGTAGTGGTCAGTGCTAGGGCCCAGAGGGCCGTACCAGCAGTATTGGTTCCTTCCTGGCTGTACCCAGCAATGCTTAGGATGCCATCTGGTGCCAAGAATCAAGCGCTGTGCTAATCCCTGGGCTGATGAGTTTTGCAAGTGTTTGGGGTTGTTGTGGGTTGTTTTTAAAGTTTGGGGGCCACACCCGGTGGTGCTCAGGGGCTGTTTCTCCCCTGTGCCTGGTGGACCATATGTGGTGCTGGGTGTACAAACTGAGGTGTGCGGGGTGCAGGCCAGTTGTAACCCCTCTCGTAGCTCTTCATCACCTCCCCCCGCACCTCCCTCGACCCATATTTTTCTTCATGGTCTTGTCACATGCTTACACACCCCCAGGCAGTGGCCACCATATGGACGGCACAGACAGGCGCATTTCTTTTTAGGGGAGTAGCATGTTGGGAGCGGTGGGCTGTCTGCTTCGAAGTTAGTATAGAAGTAGGGAGAGAGCTCAGTGGGCAGCACCACTGGCTTTGCACACAAGGGGCCGAGGGTTAATCTCTGGCACCATATGGTCGCCACCAGCGTTTTCTGGATGTGGCCTCCCCTCACCTCTGAAAAAAGTTGTCATTGGTTGTAGCAGAGAGGGCAGGAGGCCACGCTGAGCCGTGGTCAGAGCTTATTCTTGGCTCTGCCTCCAGAAATCATTCCTGGTGGGCTCAGGGAGCATACGGGATGCGGGGGATCGAACCCGGGTGTATCCCTTGCCTACTTGCAAGGCAAGCGCCCACCTCAGTGTACTAGCTCTCCCGTTCCACAGCAGAGAAATTCTGCAATGTCTTTTTTCCCTGGCCACTTGGCACATCAGAATTGCCTGTACCCTTCTAAAATTTTCAGTGGTGGTTGAATGCAGATAAATTACTACAAAAGAAGTCTCAGTCTCTGGTTGGGTCTGGAGCGATAGCACAGCAGGTAGGGCGTTTGCGTTGCATGGGTCTGACCCGGGTTTGATTCCTAGCATCCCATAGGTCCCCTGAGCACCACCAGGAGTTATTCCTGAGTGGATGAACCAGGAGTAATCCTCTTGTTTCACCGAGAATGACCCAAAAATTTTTAAAAAAGTCTTTCTTTAAGTAATATTGTAAAGTTACTAGTGTTCCAATAGGTCAGAGGTCATAAAAAAATTAATGCTGATTTGCTATTGTTCTGTCTGCTCCTCCCTGCACAGGCATAGATGGTATTAATTAGACGACCAATGTTCACCCTCAAGCGTCAGTTGAATGACCTTTCTGAAATTTCTAATTTGTAGATTGATGACTACAGCATGGTCCAATTTTTGCCTTACTATCAGTCAGATGAAGAAAGCATGAACATTGTATTACAGCATATTGATTTTGCCATTCAGTATGGAGAAGACTTGGAATTCAAGGAACCCAAGGTAATTTCTGAGGATTTAGATTTGCCAGGGCCAGAGAAGGATGCAGAGCGAAAGACCATTCTCTGCCTCCCCTAGGCTGACGCTGGGTCAGTTCCCCGTTTCATGTCTGGTCCCCGAGCACAGATCCAGCCCTGAAAACCTCTGCCCTCCTGTTTGATCTAAGCAGCTCCTTAAGTTAAAGTCTTGGGGGCAGCAAGAACCTGGCCCGTTCTGGCTGATCTCTGGGTGTGGCTCAAGAACTCAAAACCAAAACAAAAAACGAGTAACCAAAATATAAATAAATAAACATAAATAAACAGTCCTGGGAGCTTGGTGTGATAATCTCTGTATCCTGGCAGTTGTTGGGGTTACACGGCAGTTGGTGGGTGTAACTGTCTAGCTACTGGAAGGTCCAGTCCCAAACCGTGCAGGCTTGGAAATCTCAGCCCCGGGTGCCCCACACCTGGGTTCCTCTGCCAGTTCCTTTATGCGTGAAGCCCATCCAAGCGTGTGGAGAGTGGTCTCAGCATGACTTTGGCCTGGTGCCGGAGGTCTTCTGCTGTTGGCCCTGGTGAGGACAGTCATGCACGGGGTAGGAGTCTCTGCCTTGTTCTCTCCCGGGAGCTTGGTGTGATAATCAAGTGATTATCAGTGATTCATTAAAAAGTAAAAAATTGAAAAAAACAAAGTAAAAATGGAAAAATTAAAAAATGTAATTTTAATTAAAAATTAAAATTTAATTAAAAATTTAAAAATTAAAAAATGTAAAAAAATTTAAAAATTTTTTTTTCCCCTTTATTGTATTTTATTTTTTTTAAAGTTGTAGATTTACAATTTTTTGTGCTTTGGTTTCAATTATACAATGATCAGATACCCATCCCTCCACCAGTGCCCATTTTCCACCACCATGGATAATATCCCTCCCACCCCCATCCCCCCATCCCCCCTGTCTCTGTGGCAGGGCAATCCCCTGTGTTCTCTCTCTCCTTTTGGGTGTTGTGGTCTGCAAAAGAGGCATTGAGTGGCAAACATGTTCAGTCCATAGTCTACTTTCGACATGCATCTCCCCTCCTGGGAGGATCCTCCAAACATCCTTTATTTGGTGCTCCCTTCTCTATCTGAACTGCCCTTTCCTCTAGGATACCCGGCTGGCCTCTAAGTTATGGAGTAATCCTCCTGGTGCTGATCTCAGCTATTCTTGGGTATTAATCTCATACTTTGTTACTTTATATCCCCCAGATGAATGCAATCTTTCTATGTCTATCCCTCTCTTTCTGACTCATTTCGCTTAGCATGATACTTTCCATATTGTACCACTTGTATGTAAATTTCATGACTTCATCTTTTCTAAGAGCTACATAGTACTCCATTGTGTAGATGTACCAAAGTTTCTTTAACCAGTCATCTGTTCTTGGGCACTCAGGTTTCTTCCAGTTTCTGGCTATTGTAAAGAGTGCTGCAATGAACAAACAAGTGCAGATGTCACTTCGACTATACATTTTTGCCTCTCTGGGATATATTCCCAGGAGTGGTATTGCTGGGTCAAATGGGAGCTCAATTTCTAATTTTTTGAGAATCGTCCATACTGTTTTCCAGAAGGGCTGAACCAGTGGACATTCCCACCAACAGTGAAGGAGTGTCCCTTTCTCGCCACATCCACGCCAGCATCGGTTGCTTTTGTTCTTTTGAATGTGGGCTAGTCTCTGAGGTGTGAGATGGTATCTCATTGTGGTTTTGATCTGCATCTCCCTGATGATTAATGATGTAGAGCATTTTCTCATGTGCTTTTTTGCCATTCGGATTTCTTCTTTGAGAAAGTTTCTGTTCATTTCATTGCCCCATTTTTGGATGGGGTTGGATGTTTTCTTCTTGTGGAGTTTAACCAGTATTTTGTATATCCTGGATATCAACCCCTTGTCAGATGTGTATTCGGTGAATATCCTTTCCCATTCTGTAGACTGTCTTTGTATTTTGGTCACTGTTTCTTTGGAGATGCAGAAGCTTCTTAGTTTAAGATAGTCCCATTTATCTATCTCTGTTTTCACTTGCTCGGCCAGTGGCGTGGCATCTTTGAAGATACCATTAGCTTCAATGTCATGGAGGGTTTTGCCAACTTTATCTTCAATGTACCTTATGGTTTCTGGTCTGATGTTGAGGTCTTTAATCCATTTTGATCTTACTTTTGTACATGGTGTTAGGCAGAGTTCTGAGCCTATTTTTTTGCATGTAGCCGTCCAGTAATGCCAACACAATTTATTAAAGAGGCTTTCCTTACTCCACTTCACATTACTTGCACCTTTATCAAAGATTAGATGAGCACATGATTGAGGAGAGATGTCACTGTATTCAACCCTGTTCCATTGGTCTGCAGTTCTGCCTTTGTTCCAGTACCATGCTGTTTTAATTAAAAATCAAATGTAGCATGAAGTGTTTGGCATCAATAACATCCCAAATGTGAAGTTTTCTAGTCTATAGAAAGTATGATTGTCTGTGTATCTGAAAACTTGAGTGCTTTAATGATTGATGATTATAATTGAATATATATGTATATAATTTTGTAAAAATTTTCCACACAAATAGCATGCATAGATGAGAAAGCTGTGATACGATTGTGAAAATAATCTATATGTGTAAAAGGTGATGACAGTATGAAATGCCACGTTAGTCTAATTATCATGCTGTACAATAGTTATTAGCACCTAATTAAATGCACATTAGATCAACTCATTTCACATCAAGATGGTAATGTCTTATGATTATAAAAATATATACGGCAATAAAGCATCTACATTTCTAAAAAATGAAAAGGTAAATTAAAAATTTTAAAAATGAAATTAAATTTAAGAAAAGAAAAGAAAATGGGAGTTGGTGGGGAGCCGGGCGGTGGGGCTCTGGGGGACAAGCAGAGAGTGTTTATTCCGCAATAACTTATTCCCTACTACCCTCGTTTTTTAAAATTATTATTATTATCATTATTATTATTATTATTTTTGCTATTGGGTCACACCCGGTGATGCTCAGGGTTTCGTCCTGGCTCTGCATTCAGGAATTCCTCCTGGTGGTGCTCAGAGGACCATAGGGGATGCTGGGAATCAAACCTCGCCGGCACTTGCAAGGCAAACGGCCCTGCCAGCTGTCATATCTTTCCAACCCCCCAATTTTTTTATTTTATAAAGTGTTTTACAATAGTTGATTACATTCAATATTCAGACTCCAATCCCACCACCATTACACCTTCTCACCACCATATTTCGCATAGTTCCATCCCGAACCCCAATCCCTGTCCAAAAGCAGAACTGAAATAATCTATTCTCTTGTATTGTTTGATATGAAAAACTGCCAGGGCGCTGGAGTGATAGCACAGTGGGTGGGACGTTTGCCTTGCATGCGGTGAAACTGGGTTCGATTCCAAGCATCCCATATGGTCCCCTGAGCACCATTAGCCAGGGATAATTCCTGAGTGCAGAGCCAGGAGAAATTCCTGTGCATAGACAGGTATGACCCCTCCGAAAAATATCGCTGAAAATCCTATAAAAAAAGTATCCTTAGAGGAAGGAGTGTGTATTCTACCCAGGGGCCGTTAAGCCCTTCTATAAGAGATCACTAACATGTTGTAAAAGGTTGAGCCTTGTGTGTTTATATATATATATATAGCACAGCGGTAGGGCGTTTGCCTTGCACACAGCCAACATGGCCAACCTGATTTCGATTCCTCCACCCCTCTCAGAGAGCCCGGCAAGCTACCAAGAGTATCTCGCCCGCATGGCAGAGCCTGGCAAGCTACCCGTGATGTATTTGATATGCCAAACACAGTAACAACAAAGTCTACAATGGAGACGTTACTGGACCCACACGAGCAAATTGAAGAACAATGGGAGGACAGTGATACAGTGAACCAAAACCCTGGTTGGAGATTACGTGGCTTTTGTGCTCCAGAACCTGATGGTGCTTTGGGCCCCCGGTTCAGGAAAGGTAAGTGCCCCACCCCCTGTGCTGTCTCGTTCGCCCCAATTTTGTTAGTGAATATCTATGAGCACTACTACTGGGTATTATAGAGCATTGCCTGAACAGTAGGTCAATACATACTGGGTCTGCGGAGAAATCAATGAATTTTCTAATTTGTGTTTTATGAAGATGAGTTGTCTTCTATGTTGGATGAATATTTTCAAGAATGCCAGAACAAATGAAGAGTATGTTACGATGCAACGGAATGCGGGGCTGGAGTGATAGCACAGTAGGTAGGGCATTTCCCTTGCACGCGACAGACCTGGGTTCGAATCCCAACATCCCATATGGGCCACCAAGCACCGCCAGGAGTAATTCCTGAGTGAAGAGCCAGGAGTAACACCTGTGCTCTCCGGGTGTGGCCCAAAAACCGAAAAAAAAAAAAAAGGCAAATGGATGCTTGTGAAGAGTAGCAATCACAATTTATTTAAATGAAAATATAAAAGATAAAGTAAAAACAAAGAATAAAAATCATAAAATATACAGAGGCAAGATACTCATTGGTGGGAGGGTATCCAGAGAGAGACACTGATGTGAGACCCTGGGCTTCTTTCAGTTGTAAACATGCTAGGTCCTCTGGGAACTTGTCCAATATTGCCACAGCGGGTGGCTGTGCAGCTGGTACTCGAGAGATCAGTGTTGGCGCTGTCCTTGGACACGGAGCCAAGTATGTTTTCAGAGCTGGAGCTAAAGAATCAATAAGAGAAAAGGTCACCCAGAGGGCTCCTTCCATGGATTCTCCAAAGCTGACCCCAACAGGGAGCCCAGCAGGAACGGGAGACCATGGGCCCACCTCACGGGGGTTTCCTGTGGAGGCCTCCCCGGAATGGGCTCTCCGGCCTGTGACTCTCCTTTCCCACACCAGCCCCCAGGACACCTCTAGGTGGGCCTTTTCCCATTCCCCTTTTTCTTGTGCATATACACACACCCCTTGGTTCTTACCCGTTTTCTTCTGGTGCTCTGAGTCTCGTTCTCTGCCATATGTGTGAGGCCATGGCATTGAAGGTGGTGCCCTTTGGGGAGTTGACACTCCTTGGCCAATCTCAAATTTCTGCTTAGATGGTGTCTGGCTGTGCTTGGGTCTGGCTGATTCCAGACTTTCTTCAGAGGAACTGGACCCAGAGGATATGTAGAAGATCTTCTTTCTCTCCTGTGGGCTGCTCTTTGGAGGGAGCGTCTCCCACTCCTGTGGGCTGCTCTGCGGAGGGAGAACCACAAAGGCTCAGCTCCAGAAGTGCTGCTTCCCCCTCCCTTCTGAGTTCCTCCCTGCTGGTGGACCTGCATCTACACAGACCTCCCATAGGAATGAGATTGAAATAATCAAGGTTAGAAAAGTCTTGGCCAAAGAGCACCTCCTCGTGCCAACTCAGTGAGCAGTGACCTGGCCTTGGGGGCTAGATTTGATGACTCACCTGCTAGGAGCAGGCTGCCCTCAAGATGATCTCACAACACACACAGAGACACACGTACATACACAAATACACATACTCACACACAGACTATCTCCAGTACACACTCAAATTTACTCTCTCCAATAAACACGTTTACACACGGGTGTGCACACTCTTCCACACACGCAGCTTCTGCGCCATCACACTCAGGGAGGTGATGAAGACTGATCACGGTCATCAGTGCTGGGCTGCCCGGGCCAGTTCCTGCTGACCTGAACTAGCGGCTGTCTTCGAGAAGAATTCCGGGGAGTTCTCCAATGGGTCCTCACCCAGTTTCTGAATCTTTTCAGTGTCCTACACTTGGGGGTTTTACAACCACGATTTCTTGGTAAACAGCAAAACATGTTTGCTGTCTATGCATTTCCGCAGTGAACCAAGTAATGAGTATGGGGGCAGTTGGGGAGGCTGCAGAATGTCTGGTTGCATCACAAAGAGAGGTCGGTGATGTCATCGAGCGCATCACAGCGAGGACAGGTCAGCTGTGGCCCTGCAGCAGGGCTTGCTGTCTGTGCATCCCCCTCCGGGCTGCTGCTGCTCTCCCTGTTCCCACAAGTTCTGTTCATGTGGTGAACTCAAGGCCCTGGGGAGAGCAGGGAGCAGATACTTGAAAGAATGTGCTGCTAAAAAGTTATTTTCCTTTTTCTTAAAATGTAGGTGTACTGCTATTTATTCGGCCACTGATTAGCTGATTGAATTGGGCATGAACTCCACCTTACTCTCTTTTTTTCATTTTTTATCATTGTCTTTATTGAATCGCTCCAACCTCCCAATTTTTTTATTTTATAAAGTGTTTTACAATATTTGATTACATTCAATATTCAGACTCCAATTCCACCACCATTACACCTTCTCAGCACCACATTTCGGGTAGTTCTATCCCGAACCCCAATCCCTGTCCCAAAGCAGAACTGAAATAATCTATTCTCTTGTATTGTTTGATATGATAAACGGCCAGGGCACTGGAGTGATAGCACAGTGGGTAGGATGTTTGCCTTGCACGCGGCGAAACTGGGTTCAATTCCCAGCATCCCATATGGTCCCCTGAGCACTATTAGCCAGGTATAATTTCTGAGTGCAGAGCCAGGAGAAATTCCTGTGCATCGACAGGTATGACCCAAAAACAAACAAACAAAAATCTCTGAAAATCCTATAAAAAAAGTATCCTTAGAGGAAAGAGTGTGTATTCTACCCAGGGGCCTTTAAGCCCTTCTATAAGAGATTACTAACATGTTGTAAAAGGTTGAGCCTTGTGTGTTTATATATATGTGTGTGTGTGTATATATGTATCTGTAAAATATATATATGTATTTCCCTCTAAGATTGGTTGCCTGTTACTTTGAACCCTGTCAGATGTGGTACAGTTGTTTTTGAGTATGAGCTCCCGCATTTTTTTGCTTTTGGGGTCACATCTGGTTGTGCTCGGGGCTGACTCCTATGTCTGTGCTCAGGGATCACTCCTGGCAGGCTTGCAGGATGGTCCGGGGAATGAAAGCGAGACAGCCTTGTGCGAGGGGAATGTCCTGCCCTCTGGACTCTCCATGTCCCCACACCCGGGCCCCTTTATTTCCACAGCCTTTGTTTTTGGGTCATACCTGGCACTGCACAGGGGTTTCTCCTGGCTCTGCGCTCAGGAATTACTCCTGGCGGTGCTCAGGGGACCATACGGGATGCTGGCAATCGAACCCGGGTCAGCTGAGCGCTACCCACTGTGCTATGCTCCAGACCCTATTCTCATTTTTAAAGGGAAATAGAATCCAGAAAGGTTGAGCATGCAGGGCCTTGCACACACCCAATCTGGGTTCAATCTCCAAACCATGTAAGCCCCTCTGAATACCGCTGGCTGTGGCTCCAAAATCAAGGGCGGGGGACAATTCTTACCTTTCAATCATACTTACCCCACCTGATAGCAGTGCGGAGACCATCGGCCAGGGATAAGGACACTGACTGGAAAGATGCCGCTGGCCCGAGGTCAGTGTGGCCACAGTAGGGCTGAATCTGCACTGCATGCAGTTCCCTGATGCCCAGCCCCGGGTTGGGTCTTTTCCCTGGTTTCAGTCTGTTTCTTGGGGGATTATGGCTTAGTTTGGACCTTAGCAAACACTGAGCTGGGGCTGTAGGGGTTCGTCTGGTGGTGTTGGGTCTGTCTGAAGCTCTGACCCCTCCTGCCTCCCGGTCCACAGAGCACCTACTGTGCCACCATGGTCCAGCACTGTGAAGCCCTCGGCCGTTCTGTCCAGGTGGTGAACTTAGAACCTGCGGCAGAGCATTTCAACTATGATGTGATGACTGGTGAGTTCAGGGCGCAGCCTTCCCTCTCCTTGGGGGCCCTGAGGCAGTGATGCCCCCTGCTTCTGGGGAGGCACAGAAGCTGAAAACTTCCTTCAGTCTGATCCCTGCTTTCATGGTAGACAGCAGAACATCATGTGTTAGCATCCACTTATTGATGTGCTTGTGACAGTTCCCTTTGTTTCTCTTAATAAAAAGTGAGATGGCACGAGTCTTGCTTTAAATTCTTACTCAGAGGGGATTGAACTCAAGCTGGAAGCATGCAACGCAAGCACCTTAAGTCTACTCTATCTGGCCCTTCCTTTTCCTGATGCTCGGGTGACTCCTGGCTCTGCACTCAGGAATAACTCCTGGTGGTGCTTGGGGAGACCATATGCATGCCGGGGATTGAACCCTGATCGACAGTGTGCAAGGCGAACACCCTATCCACTGTACTATCCCTCCTTGCCCTGTGCCTTGCTTCACCTCTTTTATTTTATTTTGCTTTTTGGGTCACACTCAGCAATGCACAGGGGTTACTCCTGGTTCATGTACTCAGGAATTACCTCTGGCTGTGCTCAGGGGACCATATGGGATGCTGGGAATTGAACCCGGGTTGGGCCGCGTGCAAGGCAAACGGCCTACCCGCTGTGCTATCGCTCCAGCCCCACTTCACTTGTTTTAGAACAGATATTTTATATGCACAGTATTGAGAATGCAAAAGGTACATGAGAGTGTGCAGAAAAGGGTCAGTCCAACCTCTTGCTTCCTCTGAGTCTTAGAATATTACCTAATGCTGTAGTGTTATTCCTTAACATCTTTGCACAGAATTAAGTGTGGAGGCCAGGAAGACAGTAGAGGGGTTCGGAGCAAATAATTGGCACATACACGGTGCTGTTTTAATGCCCAGCACTGCAGGGCCCCCTGAGCACTGTTGGGTACCGTAGTCCTGTAGCCCCTAAGCCCTCCAGGTGATCATCTCATTTTTGGTCGCTGGTGTTTGCTTTCTGGCCCCTGGGCCTCCTGAACACTGCCTGGGAGGCCAAAGGGGGAGAAAAAAATCAGAGGCCAAGATGCTAACTTAGAGGGATGTAGTGCATGTTTCAGGATGCCCCTGACCACCAGCTGTGGTTCCAAAACCAAAGGAAGAAAGAGGTCAAAATACAGTACAAGAATTGAAGCATTTGGTTTAACTGTTGGGGGTCGCTACTGGCTCTGCTCCTGCAGGGCTTACGTGGGGGTGGAATTTGAACTGGGCCTAAATCCTTCTTATCTCTTTGGCCCTTTGTTTTGTATTGGGGCCGTATCTGATGGTGCTCAGGGTTTGCTGCTGATACTGCTGTCACTCCAGGGTGTCCTGTACTATCTCTCCAGCCATGCCCCCTTTTTTTTTTTATGAGTTCAACTACTAGCCTTCTAAGAGTACTGCCCCTTGCGTTTCTGGTTTAAGTCTACCTGGGAGACTGTAATGCATCATTACTTGAGAGTGGGATTCCCTTGACTACTGTAATTTATTTGTTTTATTTGTTTTCTTTTCTTAATGGGTGGGGTGGGGTTTGGGGCCACACCCAGCTGTGTTCAGCACTTCTGGCTCTGTGCTCCAGGATCACTCCTGGTGAAGCTGAGGAACTATATGAGGTGCCAAGGATTGAACGTGGGTTGTCCACATGCAAGGCAAGCGCCTTACCCACTGTTCTATTCCTCAGGCCCCTGTTTAGGGTCTTTTGTTTTTGTTTTTTGTTTTTTCTTTCTAGCCCCTGTTCAGTTTCTGTGGATACTGTCACAGATGTAATTACTAATGAATGTAAATATTTTGGAATGGGCGCTCATTTTTTGTTTATTCTTTGCAGACATCCGGGAACTGATCGAGGTGGATGATGTGATGGAGGACGGCTCCCTGCGCTTCGGTCCCAATGGAGGCCTGGTGTTTTGCATGGAGTATTTTGACAATAATTTTGACTGGCTGGAGAACTGCCTTGGCCCTGTCGAGGATGACTACATCCTTTTTGACTGTCCAGGTAGCTCAGTAATTAGATTGTCATCTTCCCTGTGTTGTGCAGTTCTGTCCTTGGTGGGAGAAAGTGAAATTAGCATCTCATTTACTTTTACCCCAGATTCTTGGACAGTGGACTGTCATCCCATGAGGGGCTGTGGAATGTCTGTTTGTTTTCTTCTGTTTGGGGGCCACATCCAGAGGTGCTAGAGCCTGGGACTCTTCCTAACTGTTATCAGGAGGTAGCTCCCAGCCCTGCTTGGTGTACCAAAGCATGCTGGGAACTGAGCCCAGGCTTTCTGCATGCAGAGCATATGCTCAGTCTATTGTTTCTTGGGTACCAGGTCATGCAGCATTTTTTTTTTTTTTTGCTTTACAGGTCACACCTGGTGATACTCAGGAATTACTCCTGACTTCGCACTCAGGAATCACTCCTGGCAATGCTCAGGGGAGCATATGGGATGCTGGGAATCGAACCGGGTCGGCCGTGTGCAAGGCAAACACCCTACCTGCTGTGCTATCACTCCAGCTTCGGTTATGCAGCTCTTGAAAGGTTTGCTTTAGAGCTAGAGAGACAGAAGGATGGGTAAGATGCTGCGGCAGACACAGGTTCAGTCCTTGGCACCAATTTGGGGTCAATGAATACTAGTAGGTATGGGCCAAAACCAAGATTTTTTGTTTGTTTGTGTTTTAGGGCCATAGTACAGCAGCTAAAGCCCTTACCTTACTTTCTGCCAGCCCAAGTTTGGATCCTTGGTACCAGATAGGGTCCCCCAAGCACTGCCAGGAGTTATTTTTAGTATAGAGTCACGAATCCTCCCAGAATACCAGTGGGTTTGGCCCAAAGTTCCTCCCCTCACACTAAGAGAATAAAAATTTGTTTTAAAATCTGTCATTGTCGGGGCTGGATCACTGCGATAGCACAGCGGGTGGGGCGTTTGCCTTGCACGTGCCCGACCCAGGTTCGAATCCCAGCATCCCACATGGTCCCCTGAGCACCGCCAGGAGTGGTTCCTGAGTGCAGAGCCAGGAATAAACCCTGAGCATCTGTGGGTGTGACCCAAAATGCAAAAATAGTAAATAAATAAATAAGTAAATGAAATCCCTGTGACTGTCCTCTAGTTGTTCATTGATTTGCTTGAGCAGGCCCAGTAACTTCCCCATTGTGAGACTTGTTGTTACTGTGTTCGTCATATCGAATACGTCACAGGTAGCTTAACAGTCTTTGCCATGTGGGCAATATACTCTCGGTAGCTTGCTGGGCTATCCGAGAGGGGCAGAGGAGTTGAACCTGTTTTGCTGGGCCGGCTGTGAGCATGGCAAATGCCCTACCGCTGTGCTATCACTGCAGCCCGTTTTAAAATCATTTTTAATAATTTTCGTGCAACCAGCCAACATGGCCGACTGGAGTTTGATTTCTCCACCCCTCTTGGAGAGCCCGGCAGGCTACCGAAGAGTATCTCGCCTGCACAGCAGAGCCTGGCAAGCTCCTCGTGACATATTCCATATGCCAAATACAGTATCAATTGTCACAATGGAGATGTTACTGGGCCTGCTCGAGCAAATCGATGAACAACAGGAGAACAGTAATGATAATGATGACAGTATATTTTCTTTGTATGCCCCTTTTACGTACATGTGCACCCAGAGTTGCTTAAAAAAATTCCGGGGGGTGCCAGGGGAGCAGGTGTGATAGAACAATGGGTCGGGCGTTTGCCTTGCATGTGGCTGACCCGGAACCCCAGCATATCATATGGTCCCCCGAGCACTGTCAGTAGTAATTTCTGAGTGCAGAGGCAGGAGTAACGCCTGCGCATCACCAGGTGTGACCCAAAATGAAAAAAAAATATTGGGGGAGCCAGAGAGATACTACAGTGGGTAGGGCACTTGGCTTGCACACAGCTAAGGTGATCCCTGCTACCCTATATGGTTCCTGGAGCCTGCCAAGAGTCATCCCTGAGCACAGAATCAGGAATAAGCCCTGAGCACAATCAAGTTGTCCCCCCCCCAAAAAAAACAAACTAAAATTGAATATAGTTTAGGGGCTAGAGATATAGTGGGCTGGGGACATGCTTTACATGTAGTGGGCCTTGCATGTAGTAGGCTTTGCATGTAGGACTCTGAGTAGCTTTGAGCCCTCCCAGCAGTTTCGGAGAGACCCTCAAGCATCCCCAAGTCTGGCTTAAAACAAGCAAAATTGAATATATTACTTGTAGGGATTGACTTCCTTTAAAAATTTTGGGGGGCACCGCGGGTGCCGTATCTGATGAAGCTCAGGGGTTACTCCTAGCTCCTGTGCTCAGGAATTACTCCTGGCTGTGCTCAAGGGACCCTATGGGATCGAACCCAGGCTGGCTGTGTGCAAGGCAAGTTCCCACCCTCTATACTATCTCTCAAGCCCTCTAAAACAGTTTCCGGGAAAAGTTTTTATCCCATAATTGAGGGTTGAATGTATTTCATGCTTATAATAAGCTTGTGTTCTTGTAGGTCAGATTGAGTTGTACACACACCTGCCCGTGATGAAACAGCTGGTTCAGCAGCTGGAACAGTGGGAGTTCCGAGTCTGTGGAGTGTTTCTTGTTGATTCTCAATTCATGGTGGAGTCCTTCAAGGTTTGAAACTATACCTGTCATTGATTTTTCAGTCTCCGGCACAAGCAGAGTACAAATACCTTTAGTCATAATAGTTTAATTGTTAACAGTTCCTGAACTATACCCAGGAGTGACTTTAAACTTATGTTTGTTAAATTAATATGCCAGACAAGATGAGATCGGGCACGTTCAGGGTGGTATGGCCATAGGCTGGAGCGATAGCACAGCGGCAGGGCATTTGCCTTGCGCACAGCCAGCCTGCCCGAGCCAGGTTCCATTCCTCCGCCCCTCTTGGAGAGTCTGGCAAGCTACAGAGAGTATTCAATATGCCAAACACAGTAACAAGAAGTCTCACAATGGAGACGTTACTGGGCCCGCTCGAGCAAATCGATGAACAACGGGAGCACAAAAGAAAAAACAAAAGAAAATAAATTAATATGCCAAGAAGATGGTTCCAGTGGCAGAGCACAGAGCTGGTGTGTTTCGAGGCCCTGAGTTTGCCCCTTGCGCACTGTTCAGGGTAGTTCTAGTGGTCCCCAACTATCAGCTGTCATCTTCATTTGTTGTCCTAGGGCAGTGTCAGAAGTAAGTCACAAGCACCACTGTGTGTGGATCCAAAACTACAAAAAAAAAAAAAAGCTGGATGCCTGAGAGATAGTACGGTGGGTAGAGCTCTTGCCTTGCATGTGGCCAGCCTGGGTGTCATTCCTGCCGTACTGCCACCGGGCCCCCTTAGCCGCTCCAGGAGTGATCCTTGACCACAAAGCTCAGAGTACTACTGGGTATTCCCCAAAACTGAAAGGGAGGGTGTTTGGTTCCGTCTCCAGCACCCATATGGTTCCCAAAGCTGGTCAGGAGTAACTCCTTAGTGCAGAAGCCGAAGTGACCCCTTCGTTATATCAGGGGATTGTGTGACCCAGAAACCCAAAAGGAAATACCCATCAGGTGAGGTGGAGAGGGAGCATGAGAGAAGATAACGTTAAAGGGTCAGAAATAGTATAGGGCTTCCCAAAAATAAATAAATAAGTAAATTTTAAAAATGGGGGCTGGAGTGATAATACAGCCGGTAGGGCCTTGCACACAGCCAATCCGGGTTCGTTTCCTAGCATCACCTAAGCACCACCAGGAGTAATTCCTGAGTGCAGAGCCAGGAGTAACCCCTGTGCATTGCCAGGTATTACCACCCTTCCCTTCTCAAAAAAAAATAGTACAGGGCTTAAGGAGCTCGCCGTGATGTGGCCCACCTGCTTTTAATCCCTGTCACTACATGTTTCCTCAGTGCTGAACTCAACCCCAGCTACCTCCTGAACACTTTAAAATATTGTTGAGTGGAGAAGTGTGGTCACTACAGCTCGAGTTTCTCCTTCCCATCTCACCTTTAGAATCCTAAGGTCAGCTATTGGCCCAGCAGTCTTCTGTTCGGCCATGCCTGGCAGTGCTCAGGGCTCACTACTGGCGCTGTGCTGAGGAATCACTTAGGTAGTGCTCTGGGAACCCTGTGGAGTGCCGGGCTAGAACCTGGGCTGACCAGGCGCAAGGCAAGCGCCTTAAAGCCTGGACTCTTGCTCGGGCCCCAATCTTAGCGTTTCTCCTATTTAGGTGGGTTTTGTCCAGTGGGGATCAGAAACCTTTTATGTGGACACTGTTGGTGACAACTGATTCATCGTCCCTTTCCTGCTTCCTCTTTCAGTTTGTTTCTGGCATCTTGGCAGCCTTGAGTGCTATGGTATCTCTAGAAATCCCGCAAGTTAACATCATGACAAAAATGGACCTGCTGAGTAAAAGAGCTAAAAAGGAAATGGAGAAGTAAGTTCACAATAATTAATGTCACATTTGCAGTGCTGAAACATTTTTGTTTCACTTTGATTGTCAGTCTACAAATTTAGTGTTTAGGATTCTTTCACTCACCAGTCTCTCATGTTTAAAGGTTTCTAGATCCAGACATGTATTCTTTATTAGATCATTCTACAAGTAACTTCAGAAGCAAAAAATTCAATAAATTGACTAACGCCATATGTGGGCTGGTAAGACTTTGTATTTTTACAATTTTTGGTGGTTGGGGGTGCGGGCCTCCTGTGCTGGGGGGCCTAGGGGCCGCCCTGATTATTGGCCCACCAGGCTAGTAGTGGTCATTGCTAGGGCCCAGAGGGCCGTACCAGCAGTTTTGGTTGCTTCCTGGCTGTACCCAGCAATGCTCAGGATGCCATATGGAGCCAAGAATCAAGCCCTGTGCTAATCCTGGGCTGATGAGTTTTGCAAGTGTTTGGGGTTGTTGTGGGTTGTTTTTAAGGTTTGAGGGCCACACCCGGTGGTGCTCAGGGGCTGTTTCTCCCCCGTGCCTGGTGGACCATATGTGGTGCTGGGTGTTCAAACTGAGGTGTGCGGGGTGCAGGCCAGTTGTAACCCCTGTCGTAGCTCTTCATCACCTCCCCCCGCACCTCCCTAGACCCATATTTTTCTTAATGGTCTTGTCACATGATTACACACCCCCAGGCAGTGGCCAACATATGGACGGCACAGACAGGCGCATTTCTTTTTATAGGGGAGCAGCATGTTGGGAGCAGTGTGCTGTCTGCTTCGAAGTTAGTATAGAAGTAGGGAGAGAGCTCAGTGAGCAGCACCACAGGCTTTGCACACAAGGGGCAGAGGGTTCATCTCTGGCACCATATGGTCGCCACCAGCGTTGTCTGGATGTGGCCTCCCCTCACCTCTGAAAAACGTTGTCATTGGTTGTAGCAGAGAGGGCAGGAGGCCACACTGAGCATTGGTCAGAGATTATTCTTGGCTCTGCCTCCAGAAATCATTCCTGGTGGGCTCCGGGAGCATACGGGATGCGGGGGATCGAACCCGGGTGCATCCCTTGCCTACGTGCAAGGCAAGTGCCCAACTCAGTGTACTAGGTCTCCCATCCCACAGCAGAGAAATTCTGCAATGTCTTTTTTTCCTGGCCACTTGGCACATCAGAATTGCCTGTACCCTTTTGAAATTTTCAGTGGTGCTTGAATGCGGATAAATTACTTTAAAAGAAGTCTCAGTTTCTGGTCGGGGCAGGAGCTATAGCACAGCAGGTAGGGTGTTTGCGTTGCATGGGTCCGAGCCGGGTTTGATTCCTAGCATCCCATAAGTCCCCTGAGAACCACCAGGAGTTATTCCTGAGTACATGAACCAGGAGTAACCCCTGTGCATCACCAGGTATAACCCAAAAATGAAAAAAATAAGTCTTTAGTTAAGGAATGTTGTAATGTTACTAGTGTTCCAGTAGGTCAGAGGTCATAAAAAAATTAATGCTGATTTGCTGTTGTTCTGTCTGCTCCTCCCTGCACAGGCATAGATGGAATTAATTAGACTACCAATGTTCACACTCAAGCGTCAGTTGAATAACCTTTCGGAAATCTCTAATTTGTACAATGATGACTACAGCATGGTCCGACTTTTGCCTTACGATCACTCAGATGAAGAAAGCATGAACATTGTATTACAGCATATTGATTTTGCCATTCAGTACGGAGAAGACTTGGAATTCAAAGAACCCATGGTAATTTCTGACGATTTAGATTTGCCGAGGGCTGGAACGATAGCACAGCGGATAGGGCGTTCGCCTTACACGCGGCCAACATGGCCGACCCGAGTTCGATTCCTCCGCCCCTCTCGGAGAGCCCGGCAAGCTACCGAGAGTATTCGATATGCCAGACACAGTAACAACAAAGTCTCCAATGGAGACGTTACTGGGCCCGCTCGAGAAAATCGACGATCAAGGGGAGGGCCTTTACCTTTTACCTTTTAGATCTGCCAGGGCCAGAGAACGGCGCAGAGGGAAAGACCATTCTCTGCCTCCCCTGGGCTGTCGCTGGGTCAGTTCCCCATTTCATGTCTGGTCCCTGAGCACAGAGCCAGGATTGCCCTGAACACCTCTGCCCTCCTGTTTGATCTAAGCAGCTCCTTGAGTTAAAGTCTCAGGGGCAGCAAGAACCTGGCCCGTTCTGGCTGATCTCTGGGTGTGGCTCAAGAACTGAAAACCAAAAAAAACAAAGAGTAACCAAAACCCTGGTTGCGCATTTGCTGCCCTTTATGCTCCAGTACCTGATGGTGCTTTGTGCCCCCTGTTCAGGGTGGTGCCCCACCCCCTGCGCTGTCTCGTTCGCCCCAATTTTGTTCATGAATATCTATCAGCACTACCTCTGGGTATTATAGAGCATTGCCTGAACAGTAGGTCAATACATACTGGGTCTGCCGAGAAATCAATGTATTTTCTCTTCTCTGTTTTATTTATATCAGGAACATGAAGAAGAATCATCTTCTATGTTAGATGAATATTTTCAAGAATGCTAGAACAAATGAGAAGTTTGTTACGATGCAACTGGATGCGGGGCTGGAGTGATAGCACAGTAGGTAGGGTGTTTGCCTTGCACGCAGCAGACCTGGGTTCGATTCCCAACATCCCATATGGTCCACCAAGCGCCGCCAGGAGTAATTCCTGAGTGAAGAGGCAGGAGTAACACCTGTGCTCTCCGGGTGTGACCCAAAAACAAAAAAAAGAAAAATAAAAAAAATGCAACTGGATGCTTGTGAAGAGTAGCAATCACAATTTATTTAAATGAAAATATAACAGATAAAGTAAAAACAAAGAGTAAAAATCATAAAATATACCGAGGCAAGATACTCATCCGTGCCAACACAGGTTGCTTTTGTTCTTTTGAATGTGGGCCAATCTCTGTGGTGTGACATGATATCTCATTGTTGTTTTGATCTGCATCTTCCTGATGATCAATGATGTAGAGCATTTTCTCATGTGCCTTTTAGCCATTCGGATTTCTTCTTTGAGAAAGTCTCTGTTCATTTCGTTGCCCCACTTTTTGATGGGGCTGGATGATTTCTTCTTGTGGAGTTCAACCAGTTCTTTGTATATCCTTGATATCAACCCCTTGTCGGATGTGTATTTGGAGAACATCCTTTCCCATTCTGTAGATTGTCTTTGTATTTGGTCACTGTTTCTTTTGAGGAACTGAAGCTTCTTAATTTAAAATAGTTCCATTTGTCTCTCTCTGTTTTCACTTGCTTGGCCAGTGGCGTGACTTCTTTGAAGATACCATTAGCTTCAATGTCACGGAGGATTTTGCCAACTTTGTCTTCAATGTACCTTATGGATTCCGGTCTGATGTTGAGGTCTCTAATCCATTTTGATCTTCCTTTTGTACATGATGTTAGGCTAAGATCTAAGCCCAGTTTGTTGCATGTAGTCATACAGTTTGGCAGCATCATTCGTTGAAAAGGCTATCCTTACTCCACTTCGAATTTCTTGCCCCTTTAGCAAAGATTAGATGATCATATGTTTGAGGGGAGATGTCAGTATATTCAACCCTGTTCCATAGGTCTGCAGCTCTGCCTTTGTTCCAGTACCATGCTGTTTTAATTATTACTGCTTTGTATTAGAGTTTGAGGTTCGGGAGGTTTATTCCTCCCATTTTATTTTTCCCAAGAACTCCTTTAGCTATTCGAGAAGTCTTAATTGTTCCATATAAATTTCAGGAGTGTTTGCTCCATTTCTTTGAAGAATGCCATGCGTATCGTGTATAAACTCACGCAAAGGGGGCACGGCACACAGCAGTGGTGGCTCTATCTCTCCCGCCGCCCGCGTTCAGAAGTCTCACCCTTCTTCCCCCACCCCGGGAAGGTCGATGACGATGGTCAGGCAAAGGAAGGAATGAGGCCAGTGTGGTTAGTCTTAGTCACAGTTTATTCCAACCCTCTCTCCATCTACACCAGTCTCTCTTATCTGCCTCTGCTCCCCCTTCTTCCTCTCCCATGCTACTTCATTCTCCTTCTCCATCCCCCTTCATCCTCCTTCTCTGGAGTCTGATCCCTCTTTCTCTTCCTTCTGATCCCCTTCTCCTTCCTTCTGACCTCTGCTTCTTCCTCTGAACCCTTCTGACCCCCCCACCCCCCCACTCCTGCAGTCTAGTTAAATCCCAAAGCATGAAGGGTTGGGGTAACAATTACAAATAGGTGCAGTCACAACCAATAGGGATAGAAATCTTAGCCTCAGGGAAAGCCACTCCTAGCACAGATCCTTTCTCAGCAGGACGACCCGCCCTAGGGCGGGATCCCAAGGGTGTGTCTCTCCTCTCCTTGTCCGACAAGCATATAAGAATATATAATATAAATCATTTTGTATGGATACAGTAAGAAATATCTTAAATTTATAGAATTGCTCTCCGAGCGCCATCTCAATCTCAGACTACTGTGCTCAGGCCAGATAGTCTTTCCCACACCAGCAGGATCCTATTCTCGTCGTTACCATTGGATCATGACAGCATTTGTCTATGATCAAACTCTTAACTTATAGTTAAGAATCGTGGCACCTTGGCCTGGCCCATTTCGATGCCAGGGTTGCTCACTGCTTGCCCTGGGTCCATTCAGTCCCTCGTCGGGATCCTGCTTTTGCGGTGTTAGAAACTAAGGGCAACTGAGGCTTAAGTCGAGAAAGCAGATGCCTGGGAGTGACTAATATTCAAAGCCAATCAAATCCTAAGTTACAAAGCATAATGTAATAGTCTTCCTGTATCTATACAAAAAGGGCATTGCTTTAAAGTAAACTGTTCATAAGGCATTAGGAGAGGAGAAAGGCAATATTTCACTCATACATATAAAATCATAGATTTCTGGGAAACTGATCTTATAGATTAATAGAGTCTGATTAAGGGGAAAGCTCTCATTTTTAAAGGTCTCTCATTTTTAAAGGTTTCTAGATCCAGACTTGTATTCTTCATTAGATGATTCTACAAGTAACTTCAGAGGCCAAAAATTCAAAAAATTGACTAACGCCATATGTGGGCTGGTAAGACTTTGTATTTTTCTAATTTTTGGTGGGGGGGTGGGCCACCTGTGCTGGGGGGCCTAGGGGCCACTCTGATTATTGGCCCACCAGACTAGTAGTGGTCAGTGCTAGGGCCCAGAGGGCCGTACCAGCAGTATTGGTTGCTTCCTGGCTATACCCAGCAATGCTCAGGATTCCATATGGTGCCAAGAATCAAGCCCTGTGCTAATCCCTGGGCTGATGAGTATTGCAAGTGTTTGGGGTTGTTGTGGGAAGTTTTTAAGGTTTGGGAGCCACACCCGGTGGTGCTCAGGGGCTGAGGCAAGCGCCCAACTCAGTGTACTATCTCTTCCGTCCCAAAGCAGAGAAATTCTGCAATGTCATTTTTTCTTGGCCACTTGGCACATCAGAATTGCTTGTACCCTTTTGAAATTTTCAGTGATGGTTGAATGCAGATGAATTACTATAAAAGAAGTCTCAGTCTCTGGTCAGGGTGGAGCGTTTGCGTTGCATGCGTCCGACCCGGGTTTGATTCCTAGCATTCCATAGGTCCCCTGAGCACCAACAGGAGTTATTCCTGAGTGCATGAACCAGAAGTAACCGCTGTGCATCGCCGGGTATGACCCCACAAAAAAAATTTTAGTTAAGTAATATTGTAATGTTACTAGTGTTACAATAGGTCAGAGGTCATAAAAAAATTAATGCTGATTTGCTGTTGTTCTATCTGCTCCTCCCTGCACAGGCATAGATGGTTTTAACTAGACTACCAATGTTCACACTCAAGCATCAGTTGAATGACCTTTCTGAAATCTCTAATTTGTAGATTGATGACTACAGCATGGTCCGATTTTTGCCTTCCGATCAGTCAGAAGAAGAAAGCATGAACATTGTATTGCAGCATATTGATTTTGCCATTCAGTACGGAGAAGACTTGGAATTCAAAGAACCCAAGGTAATTTCTGACGATTTAGATTTGCCGAGGGCTGGAGCGATAGCACAGCGGGTAGGGCGTTCGCCTTACAAGCGGCCAACATGGCCGACCCGAGTTCGATTCCTCCGCCCCTCTCGGAGAGCCCGGCAAGCTACCGAGAGTATTCGATATGCCAGACACAGTAACAACAAAGTCTCCAATGGAGACGTTACTGGGCCCGCTCGAGCAAATCGACGATCAACGGGAGGGCCTTTACCTTTTACCGTTTAGATTTGCCAGGGCCAGAAACGGTGCAGAGGGAAAGACCATTCTCTGCCTCCCCTAGGCTGACGCTGGGTCAGTTCCCCGTTTCATGTCTGGTCCCCGAGCACAGAGCCAGGATTGCCCTGAACACCTCTGCCCTCCTTCTTGGTCTAAGCAGCTCCTTAAGTTAAAGTCTCGGGGGCAGCAAGAACCTGGCCCGTTCTGGCTGATCTCTGGGTGTGGCTCAAGAACTCAAAGCCAAAAAAAAAAAAAAAAACCCAGAAAAACAAAGAGTAACCAAAACCCTGGTTGTGGATTAGGTGGCTTTTGTGCTCCAGAACCTGATGGTGATTTGGGCCCCCTGTTCAGGGTGGTGCCCCACCCCTTGTGCTGTCTCCTTCGCCCCAATTTGGTTAATGAATATCTATTACCACTACCACTGGGTATTATAGAGCATTGCCTGAACAGTAGGTCAATACATACTGGGTCTGCGGAGAAATCAATGTATTTTCTATTTTGTGTTTTATTTATATCGGGAACATGAAGATGAATCGTCTTCTATGTTGGATGAATATTTTCAAGAATGCCAGAACAAATGAAGAGTATGTTACGATGCAACTGGATGCGGGGCTGGAGTGATAGCACAGTGGGTAGGGCACTTACCTTGCACGCGGCAGACCTGGGTTCAATTCCCAACATCCCATATGGGCCACCAAGCGCCACCAGGAGTAATTCCTGAGTGAAGAGGCAGGAGTATCACCTGTGCTCCCCGTTTGTGACCCAAAAACTGGAAAAAAAAAGGCAAATGGATGCTTGTGAAGAGTAGCAATCACAATTTATTTAAATGAAAATAGAAGAGATAAAGTAAAAACAAAGAATAAAAATTATAAAATATAATGAAGCAAGATACTCATTGGTGGGAGGGTATCCAGACAGAAACACTGATGTGAGACCCTGGCCTTCTTCCAGTTGTAGACATGCTAGGTCCTCTGGGAACTGGTCCAATGTTGCCACAGCGGATGGCCTTGCAGCTGGTAATCGAGAGATCAGTGACGGCGCTGTCCGTCGACACGGAGCCAAGTATGCTTTCAGAGCAGGAGCTAAAGAATCAATAAGAGAAAAGGTCACCCAGATGGCTCCTTCCATGGATTCTCCAAAGCTGACCCCAACAGGGAGCCCAGCAGGAAGGGGAGACCATGGGCCCACCTCATGGGAGTTTCCTGTGGAGTCCTCCCCGGAATGGGCTCTCTGGCCTGTGACCAGCCCCCAGGACACCTCTAGGTTGGCCTTTTCCCATTCCCCTTTTACTTGTGCATATACACACACCCCTTGGTTCTTACCCGTTATCTTCTGGTGCTCTGAGTCTCGTTCTCTGCCATATGTGTCAGGCCATGGCACTGAAGGCGGTGCCCTTTGGGGATTTGAAAATCCTTGGCCAATTTCAACTTTCTGCTTAGATGGTGTCTGGCTCTGCTTGGTGCTGGCTGATTCCAGACTTTCTTCAGAGGAACTGGACCCAGAGGATATGTAGAAGATCTTCTTTCTCTCCTGTGGGCTGCTCTGCGGAGGGAGCGTCTCTCTCTCCTGTGGGCTGCTCTGCGGAGGGAGCGTCTCTCTCTCCTGTGGGCTGCTCTGCTGAGGGAGAACCACAAAGGCTCATCTCCAGAAGCCCTGCTTCCCCCTCCCTTCTGAGTTCCTCCCTGCTGGTGGACCTGCATCTACACAAGCCTCCCATAGGAATGAGATTGAAACAATCAAGTTTAGAAAAGTCTTGGCCCAAGAGCACCTCCTAGTGCCAACTCAGTGAGCAGTGACCTGGCCTTGGGGGCTAGATTTGATGACTCACCTGGTAGGAGAGGCTGCCCTCAAGATGATCTCACAACACACACACAGACACACGTACATACACAAATACACATACTCTCACACACACACCATCTCTAGTACACACTCAAATTTACGCCCTCCGATAAACACGTTCACACCAGGGTGTGCACACTCTTCCACACACACAACTTCTGTGCCATCACACTCAGGTAGTGATGGAGACTGATCACGGGCATCAGTGCTGGGCTGTCCGGGCCAGTTCCTGCTGACCTGAACTAGCGGCTGTCTTCGTGAAGAATTCCGGGGAGTTCTCCAATGAGTCCTAACCCAGTTTCTGAATCTTTTCAGTGTCCTACACTTGGGGGTTTTACAACCACGATTTCTTGGTAAACAGCAAAACATGTTTGCTGTCTATGTGTTTCCGCAGTGAACCAAGTAATGAGTATGGGGGCGGGTGGGGAGGCTGCAGAATGTCTGGTTGCATCACAAAGAGAGGTCGGTGATATCATCGAGCGCATCACAGCGAGGACAGGTCAGCTGTGGCCCTGCAGCAGGGCTTGCTCTCTGCGCAGCCCCCCTCTGGGCTTCTGCTGCTCTCCCTCTTCCCACAAGTCCTGTCCAGGTGGTGAACTCAAGGCCCTGGGGAGACAGGGAGTAGCCACTTGAAAGAATGTGCTGCTAAAAAGTTATTTTCCTTTTTTTTTAAATGTGAGTGTACTGCTATTTATTCGGCCACTGATTAGCTGATTGAATTGGGCATGAACTCCACCTTACTCTCTTTTTTTCAATGTTTATCATTGTCTTTATTGAATCACCGTGAGAGCAGTTACAAAGCTTTCGGGTCTAAGTCTCAGTCATGCAATGAAACACCCGTGTCTTCACTAGTGCCCACTCTCCACTACCAAAATCTCCAATATACCCCATTCCCACACCCTCCCTATACCTGTGGGGCAGATGATTTACACATTACTCTCTCTCTCTACTTTGATCACATTACTCTCTCTCTACTTTGATCACTTTGACCCAGCAATACCACTCCTGGGAATATATCTCAGAGAGGCAAAAATGTGTAGTCGAAGTGACATCTGCACTTGTTTCTTCATTGCAGCACTCTTTACAATAGCCAGAAATTCCAAAACCTGAATGCCCAAGAACAGATGACTGGTTAAAGAAACTTTGGTACATCTACACAATGGAGTACTATGTAGCTCTTAGAAAAGATGAAGTCATGAAATTTACATACAAGTGGTACAATATGGAAAGTATCATGCTAAGCGAAATGAGTTAGAAAGAGAGGGATAGACATAGAAAGATTGCATTCATCTGGGGGATATAAAGTAACAAAATATGAGATTAATACCCAAGAATAGCTGAGATCAGCACCAGGAGGATTACTCCATAACTTAGAGGCCAGCCGGGTATTCTAGAGGAAAGGGCAGTTCAGATAGAGAAGGCAGCACCAAATAAAGGGTGTTTGGAGGATCCTCCCAGGAGGGGAGATGCATGTCGAAAGTAGACTATGGACTGAACATGTTTGCCACTCAATGCCTCTTTTGCAGACCACAACACCCAAAAGGAGAGAGAGAACACAGGGGATTGCCCTGCCACAGAGGCAGGGGGGGATGGGGGGATGGGGGTGGGGGGGATATTATCCATGGTGGTGGAAAATGGGCACTGGTGGAGGGATGGGTATCTGATCATTGTATAATCGAAACCCAAGCACAAAAAATTGTAAATCTACAACTGTACCTCATGGTGTTTCACTAATAAAAAAAAAAGAAAGTAAAAAATTTAAAAAAAATTTTAAATGGAAAAATTAAAAAAATTAAATTTTTTAAAAATGAAATTAAATTTAAGAAAAAAAAAGAAAATGGGAGTTGGTGGGGGCTGGGCGGCCAGGGCTCTGGGGGAAGAGCAGAGAGTGTTTATTGAACAATACCTTATTCGTTACCACCCTCATTTTTTAAAATTATTAGTATTATTATTATTATTTCTTTTTGCTTTTGGCGTCACACCCGGTGATGCCCAGGGGTTCCTCCTGGCTCTGCACTCAGGAATTACTCCTGGAGGTGTTTAGAGGACCATTGGGGATGCTGTGAATCGAACCTTGCCGGCCACTT
Source organism: Sorex fumeus (assembly GCF_029834395.1). Taxonomy (NCBI): domain Eukaryota; kingdom Metazoa; phylum Chordata; class Mammalia; order Eulipotyphla; family Soricidae; genus Sorex; species Sorex fumeus. The sequence continues at coordinate 1,589,287 of NW_026606212.1, read as the reverse complement.
GCAAGGCAAATGCCCTGCCAGCTGTCATATCGCTCCAACCCCCAAATTTTTTTATTTTATAAAGTTTTTTACAATATTTGATTACATTCAATATTCAGACTCCAATCCCACCACCATTACACCTTCTCACCACCATATTTTGGATAGTTCCATCCCGAACCTTAATCCCTGTCCCAAAGCAGAACTCAAAGAATCTATTCCCTTGTATTGTTTGATATGAAAAACTGCCAGGGCGCTGAAGTGATAGCACAGTGGGTAGGACGTTTGCCTTGCATGCGGCGAAACTGGGTTCGATTCCAAGCATCCTATATGGTCCCCTGAGCACCATTAGCCAGGGATAATTCCTGAGTGCAGAGCCAGGGGAAATTCCTGTGCATCAACAGGTGTTACCCGAAAACAAACAAACAAACAAAAAATCTCTGAAAATCCTATAAAAAAAGTATCCTTAGAGGAAAGAGTGTGTATTCTACCGAGGGGCCATTGAGCCCTTCTATAAGTGATCACTAACATGTTGTAAAAGGTTGAACCTTGTGTGTTTATATATATATATATATATATATATATACATTATATATATATATATACACATATATAAAGTATATATGTGTGTGTGTATGTAAGTAAAGTAAAGTAAAGTAAAGGCCCTCCCGTTGATCGTCGATTTGCTCGAGCGGGCCCAGTAACGTCTCCATTGGAGACTTTATTGTTACTGTGTCTGGCATATCGAATACTCTCGGTAGCTAGCCGGGCTCTCCGAGAGGGGCGGAGGAATCGAACTCGGGTCGGCCATGTTGGCCGCTTCTAAGGCGAACGCCCTACCCGCTGTGCTATCGCTCCAGCGGTAGTGTGTAAAATATATATATATTTCCCTCTAAGATTGGTTGCCTGCTACTTTGAATCCTGTCAAACGGGGTACTGTACTTTTGGAGTATGAGCTCCCGCATTATTTTGCTTTTGGGATCACATCCAGTGGTGCTCAGGGCTGACTCCTGGCTCTGTGCTCAGGGATCACTCCTGGCAGGCTTCCAGGATGGTCCAGGGATTGAAAGAGAGACAGCCTTGTGCGAGGGGAGTGTCCTGCTCTCTGGACTCTCCGTGTCCCCACACCAGGGCCCCTTTAGTTCCACAGCCTTTGTTTTTGGATCATACCTGGCACTACCCAGGGGATACTTCTGGCTTTGCACTAAGGAATCACTCCTGGCGGTGCTTGGGGACCATATGGCATGCTGGGGATGCTGGGAATCGAACCCGGGTCAGCTGAGTGCAAGGCAAACTCCCTGGCCGCTGTGCTACGCTCCAGACCCTATTCTCATTTGCAAAGAGAAATTGAATCCAGAAGGGTTGAGCATGCAGGGCCTTGCACACACCCAATCTGGCTTTGATCTCCAAACGATGTAGACCTCTCTAAATACCGCTGGCTGTGGCCCCAAAATCAAGGGCGGGGGAGAAATCTTCCCTTTCAGTCATACTTAGCGCACCTGATAGCGGTGAGGAGACCATCTCCCAGGGATAAGCACACTGGCTGGGACGAGGCCGCTGTACAGAGGTCAGTGTGGCCAAGGTAGGGCTGGATCTGCACTGCATGGTGTTCCCTGATGCCCAGTCCCGGGGATTAAGGCTTAGTTTGGGCCTCAGCAGACACTGACCAAGGGCTGTGGGGGTTCGTCTGGTGGTGTGGGGTCTGCCTGAAGCTCTGTCCCCTCCTGCCTCCCGGTCCACAGAGCACCTACTGTGCCAACATGGTCCAGCTCTGTGAAGCCCTCGGCCGTTCTGTCCAGGTGGTGAACTTAGATCCCGCGGCGGAGCATTTCAACTATGATGTGATGGCTGGTGAGTCCCGGGCGCAGCCTTCCCTCTCCTTGGGGGCCCTGAGGGAGTGAGTGCTGCCCCCTGCTTCTGGGGAGGCACAGAAGCTGAAAACTTCGTTCAGACTGATCCCTTGACTACTGTAATTTATTTGTTTTATTTTTTTTTTCTTTTATTGATGGGTGGGGTGGGGTTTGGGCCACACTCAGCTATGTTCAGTACTTCTGGACCTGTGCTCAGGAATCACTCCTGGTCAGGCTGAGCAACTATTTAAGGTGCCAAGGATTGAACCTGTGTTGTCCACAGGCAAGACAAGGGCAGTACCCGCTGTTCTATTCCTCAGGCCCCTGTTTGGTGTCTTTTTGTTTTTGTTTCTTGTTTTTTCTTTCTAGCCCCTGTTCAATTTTTTTGGATACTGTCACAGTTGTAATAATTACTAGTGAATGTAAATATTTTGGAATGGGCACTTATTTCCTGTTTATTCTATGCAGACATCCGGGAACTGATCAATGTGGATGATGTGATGGAGGAAGGCTCCCTGCGCTTCGGTCCCAATGGAGGACTGGTTTTTTGCATGGAGAACTTTGCCAATAACTTTGAGTGGCTGGAGAACTGCCTTGGCCATGTCGAGGATGACTACATCCTTTTTGACTCTCCAGGTAGCTCAGTAATTAGACTGTCACCTTCCCTGGGTTGTGCAGTTATGTCCTTGGTGGGAGAAAGTGAAATTAGCATCTCATTTACTTTTACCCCAGATTATTGGACAGTGAACAGTCATCCCATGAGGGACTTGGAATGTCTTTTTGTTTTCTTCTGTTTGGGGGCCACATCTAGAGGTGCTGGGGGCTGGAGCTGTTCCTAACTCCATTATCAGGAGGTTGCTCCCAGTCCTGCTTGGGGGACCAAAGCATGCTGGGAACTGAGCCAGGCTTTCTGCATGCAGAGCATATGCTCAGCCTGTTGTTTCTTGGGCGCCAGGTCATGCAGCTTTATTATTATTATTATTATTATCATTATTATTATTATTTTGCTTTACGGGTCTCACCTGGCGATGCTCAGGAGTTACTCCTGGCTTTGCACTCAGGAATCACTCCTGGAAGTGCTCAGGGGACCATATGGGATGCTCAGAATCGAACCCGGGTCGGCTGCGTGCAAGGCAGATGCCCTACCTGCTGTGCTATCACTGCAGCTCTGGTCATGCAGCTCTTGAAAGGTTTGCTTTAGAGCTAGAGAGACAGAAGGATGGGTAGGATGCTGCGGCAGACACAGGTTCAGTCCTTGGCACAATATATGGTTCCATGAGTACTAGTGGGTATGGGCCAAAACCAAGGTTTTTTTTTTTTGGTTTTTTTTTTTTTTAGGACCATAGTACAGCAGTTAAAGCCCTTGCCTTACTTTATGCCACCCAAGTTTGGATCCCAGGTACCACATAGGATCCCCCAAGCACTGCCAGGAGTTATTTTTAGTACAGAGTCAGGAATCCTCCCAGAATACCAGTGGGTGTGGCCCAAACCTCTGCCCCTCAAAATAAGAGAATAAAAAATTGTTTTAAAATCTGTCATTGTCGGGGCTGGAGCGATGCGATAGCACAGCGGGTGGGGCGTTTGCCTTGCACGTGCCCGACCCAGGTTCGAATCCTGGCATTGAATATTTTCCCCTGAGCACCGCCAGGAGTGGTTCCTGAGTGCAGATGCAGGAGTAACCCCTGAGCATCTCCGGGTGTGACCCAACAAGCAAAAAAAAAAAAATAAATAAAAATAATAATAATAATAATAATATTAAATAAATAAATAAATGAAATCCCTGTGGCTGTCCTCCCGCTGTTCATTGATTTGCTTGAGCAGGCCCAGTAACTTCTCCATCGTGAGACTTGTTGTTACTGTGTTTGTCATATCGAATACGTCACAGGTAGCTTGACAGGCTTTGCCATGTGGTCAAGATCTTCTCGGTAGCTTGCCGGGCTCTCCGAGAGGGGCAGAGGAGTTGAACCCGGTTTGGCGGGCCGGCTGCGTGCATGGAAAATGCCCTACCACTGAGCTATCACTCCAGCCCGTTTTAAACTCATTTTTAATAATTTTCGTGCAACCAGCCAACATGGCCGACTCGGGTTCGATTCCTCTGCCCCTCCTAGAGAGCCCGGCAAGCTACCGAAGAGTATCACCTGCACAACAGAGCCTGGCAAGCTCCTCGTGACATATTCGATATGCCAAATACAGGAACAATTGTCACAATGGGGATGTTACTGGGCCTGCTCGAACAAATCGATGAACAGGAGAACAGTGATGATGATGATGACAGTATATTTTCTTTGTATGCCCCTTTTATACATGTGCACCCAGAGTTGCTTAAAAAATTCCGTGGGGGGCAAGGGGAGCTGGTGTGATAGTACAATGGGTTTGGCGTTTGCCTTGCATGCGGCTGATCCCGAACCCCTGCATCCCGTATGGTCCCCCGAGCACTGCCAGGAGTAATTCCTGAATTCAGTGCCAGAAGTAACCCCTGCACATCGCCAGGTGTGACCCAAAATGAAAAAAAAATTATTGGGGGACCCAGAGAGATACTACAGTGGGTAGGGCACTTGCCTTGAACACAGCTAAGGTGATCCCTGCTACCCTATATGGTTACTGGGGCCTGTCAACAGTCATCCCTGAGCACAGAATCAGGAATAAGCCCTGAGCACTATCAGGTTGTCCTCCCCCCACCCCCCCCAAAAAAAACCAAAAATTGAATATACTATAGGGCCTAGAGATATAGTGTGCTGGGGACATGCTTTACATGTAGCAGGCCTTGCATGTAGTAGGCTTTGCATGTAGGACTCTGAGTAGCTTCGAGTCCTCCCAGAAGTTTCAGAGAGACCCTCAAGCATCCCCACGTGCGGCTTAAAATAAGCAAAATTGGATATATTACTTGTAGGGATTGACTTCCTTTTAAAAAAATTGGGGGGGGGGACCGCGGGTGCCGTATCTGATGATGCTCAGGGGTTACTCCTAGCTCCTGTGCTCAGGAATTACTCCTGGCTATGCTCAAGGGACCCTATGGGATCGAACCCAGGTTGGATGTGTGCAAGGCAAGTTCCCACCCTCTATGCGATCTCTCAAGCCCCCTAAAACAGTTTCTAGGAAAAGTTTTTTTTCCCCATAATTGAGGGTTAAATGTATCTCATGTTTATAATAAGCTTGTGTTCTTGTAGGTCAGATTGAGTTGCACACACACCTGCCCGTGATGAAACAGCTGGTTCAGCAGCTGGAACAGTGGGTGTTCCGAGTCTGTGGAGTGTTTCTTGTTGATTCTCAATTCATGGTGGAATCGTTCAAGGTTTGAAACTATACCTGTCCTTGATTTTTCAGTCTCCGGCACAAACAGAGTACAAATTCCTTTAGTCATAGTCATATAATTCTTAACAGTTCATGAACTATACCCAGGAGTGACTTAGAACTTATGTTTGTTAAATTAATATGCTAAGAAGATGGCTCCAGTGGCAGAGCACAGAGCTGGCATGTTAGAGGCCACATTTGCCCCTTGTGCACTGTTCAGTGTAGTTCTAGTGGTCCCCAACTCTCAGCTGTCGCCTTCAGGAGTCGTCCTAGGGCGGTGTCAGAAGTCAGTCCCAAGCACCACTGTGTGTGGCTCCAAAACTAGAAAAAAAACGCTGGAGGCTGGAGAGATAGTACAGTGGGCAGAGCTCTTGCCTTGCATGTGGCCCGCCTGGGTGTCATTCCTGTCGTACTGCCACCGGGCCCCCTTAGCCGCTCCAGGAGTGATCCTTGACCACAAAGCTCAGAGTACTACTGGGTACTCCCCAAAACTGAAAGGGAGGGCGTTTGGTTCCGTCTCCAGCACCCATATGGTTCCCAAAGCTGGTCAGGAGTAACTCCTTAGTGCAGAAGCCGAAGTGACCCACTAGTTATATCAGGGGATTTTGTGACCCAGAAACCCAAAAGGAAACACCCATCAGGGGAGGTGGAGGGGGAGCATGAGAGAAGATAATGTTAAACGGTCAGAAATAATACAGTGCTTCCCAAAAATAAATAAATAAGTAAATTTTAAAAATGGGGGCTGGAGTGATAGTACAGCGGGTAGGGCCTTGCACACAGCCAATCCGGGTTCGATTCCTAGCATCCCTGAGCACCACTAGGAGTAATTCCTGAGTGCAGAGCCAGGAGTAACCCCTGTGCATTGCCAGGTATTACCACCCTTCCCTTCTCAAAAAAAATAGTACAGGGCTTAAGGAGCTCGCCGTGATGTGGCCCACCTGCTTTTAATCCCTGTCACTACATGTTTCCTCAGTGCTGAACTGAACCCCACCTACCTCATGAACACTTTAAAATATTGTTGAGTGGAGAAGTGTGGTCACTACAGCTCGAGTTTCTCCTTCCCATCTCACCTTTAGAATCCTAAGGTCAGCTATTGGCCCAGCAGTCTTCTGTTCGGCCATGCCTGGCAGTGCTCAGGGCTCACTACTGGCGCTGTGCTGAGGAATCACTTAGGTAGTGCTCTGGGAACCCTGTGGAGTGCCGGGCTAGAACCTGGGCTGACCAGGCGCAAGGCAAGTGCCTTAAAGCCTAGACTCTTGCTTGGGCTGCAATCTTGGCGTTTCTCCTATTTACGTGGGTTTTGTTCCAGTGGGGATCAGAAACCTTTTATGTGGACACTGTTGGTGACAACTGATTCATCGTCCCTTTTCTGCGTCCTCTTTCAGTTTATTTCTGGCATCTTGGCAGCCTTGAGTGCTATGGTATCTCTAGAAATCCCGCAAGTTAACATCATGACAAAAATGGACCTGCTGAGTAAAAGAGCTAAAAAGGAAATTGAGAAGTAAGTTCACAATAATTAATGTCACATTTGCAGTGCTGAAACATTTTTGTTTCACTTCGATTGTCAGTCTACAAATTTAGTGTTTCGGATTCTTTCATTCACGAGTCTCTCATGTTTAAAGGTTTCTAGATCCAGACATGTATTCTTTATTAGATGATTCTACAAGGAACTTCAGAAGCAAAAGATTCAATAAATTGACTAACGCCATATGTGGGCTGGTAAGACTTTGTATTTTTACAATTTTTGGTGGTTGGGGGTGCGGGCCTCCTGTGCTGGTGGGCCAAGGGGTCACTCTGATTATTGGCCCACCAGGCTAGTAGTGGTCAGTGCTGGGGCCCTGAGGGCCGTATCAGCACTATTGGTTGCTTCCTGGCTGTACCCAGCAATGCTCAGGATGCCATATGGAGCCAAGAATCAAACCCTGTGCTAATCCCTGGGCTGATGAGTTTCGCAAGTGTTTGGGGTTGTTGTGGGTTGTTTTTAAGGTTTGGGGGCCACACCCGGTGGTGCTCAGGGGCTGTTTCTCCCCTGTGCCTGGTGGACCATATGTGGTGCTGGGTGTTCAAACTGAGGTGTGCGGGGTGTAGGCCATTTGTAACCCCTGTCGTAGCTCTTCATCACCTCCTTCCGCATCTCCCTAGACGCATATTTTTCTTAATGATCTTGTCACATGCTTACACACCCCCAGGCAGTGGCCTCCATATGGACGGCACACACCAGCACATTTCTTTTTAGGGGAGCAGCATGTTGGGAGCGGTCGGCTGTCTGCTTCGAAGTTAGTATAGAAGTAGGGAGAGAGCTCAGTGGGCAGCACCACTGGCTTTGCACACAAGGGGCCGAGGGTTCATCTCTGGCACCATATGGTCGCCACCAGCGTTGTCTGGATGTGGCCTCCCCTCACCTCTGAAAAAAGTTGTCATTGGTTGTAGCAGAGAGGGCAGGAGGCCACACTGAGCAGTGGTCAGAGCTTATTCTTGGCTCTGCCTCCAGAAATCATTCCTGGTGGTCTCAGGGAGCATACGGGATGCGGGGGATCGAACCCGGGTGCATCCTTTGCCTATGTGCAAGGCAAGCGCCCAACTCAGTGTACGAGCTCTCCCGTCCCACAGCAGAGAAATTCTGCAATGTCTTTTTTTCCTGGCCACTTGGCACATCAGAATTTCCTGTACCCTTTTGAAATTTTCAGTGGTTGTTGAATGCAGATAAATTACTTTAAAAGAATTCTCTGTTTCTGGTCGGGGCTGGCACAGCAGGTAGGGCGTATGCGTTGTACGCGTCTGACCCGGGTTTGATTTCTAGCATCCATAGGTCCCCTGAGTACCACCAGGAGTTATTCCTGAGTATATGAACCAGGAGTAAACCCTGTGTATCACCAGGTGTAAAGGAAAGGGAAGGGAAGGGAAGGGAAGGGAGGGGAGGGGAGGGGAGGGGAGGGGTGGGGAAGGGAAGGGAAGGGAAGGGAAGGGAAGGGAAGGGAAGGGAAGGGAAGGGAAGGGAAGGCCCTCCCGGCGCGGGCCAGTAACGTCTCCATTGGAGACTTTGTTGTTACTGTGTTTGGCATATCGAATACGTCACCAGGAGCATGCCAGGCTCTGCCGGGAGGGCGAGATACTCTCGGTAGCTTGCCGGGCTCTCCGAGAGGGGCGGAGGAATCGAACTCAGGTCGGCCATGTTGGCTGCATGCAAGGCAAATGCCCTACCGCTGTGCTATCACTCCAAAAATTCTTTAGTTAAGTAATGTTGTAATGTTACTAGTGTTCCAATAGGTAAGAGGTCAAAAAAATTAATGCTGATATGCTATTGTTCTGTCTGCTCCTCCCTACACAGGCATAGATGGTATTAATAAGACTACCAATGTTCACACTCAAGCATCAGTTGAATGACCTTTCTGAAATCTCTAATTTGTACATTGATGACTACAGCATGGTCCGACTTTTGCCTTACGATCAGTTAGATGAAGAAAGCAGGAACATTGTATTACAGCATATTGACTTTGCCATTCAGTACGGAGAAGACTTGGAATTCAAAGAACTCAAGGTAATTTCTGACGATTTAGATTTGCCAGGGCCAGAGAACGGCGCAGAGGGAAAGACCATTCTCTGCCTCCCCTAGGCTGACGCTGGGTCAGTTCCCTGTTTCATGTCTGGTCCCTGAGCACAGAGCTAGGATTGCCCTGAACACCTCTGCCCTCCTGTTTGATCTAAGCAGCTCCTTAAGTTAAAGTCTCAGGGGCAGCAAGAACCTGGCCCGTTCTGGCTGATCTCTGGGTGTGGCTCAGGAACTCAAAACCAAAACCAGAAAAAAAAGAGTAACCAAAATATAAATAAATAAACATAAATAAAAAGTCCTGGGAGCTTGGTGTGATAATCTATGTATCCTGGCAGTTGTTCAGGTTACACGGTAGTTGGTGGGTGTAACTGTCTAGCTACTGGAAGGTCCATTCCCAAACTGTGTAGGCTTGGAGATCTCAGCCCCGGGTCCCCCACACCTGGGTTCCTCTGCCAGTTCCTTTATGCGTGAAGCCCATCCAAGCGTGTGGAGAGTGGTCTCAGCATGACTTTGGCCTTGTGCCGGACGTCTTCTGCTGTTGGCCCTGGTGAGGACAGTCAGGCACGGGGTAGGAGTCTCCGCGTTGTTCTCTCCCGGGAGCTTGGTGTGATAATCAAGTGATTATCGGTAATTCATTAAAAAGTAAAAAATTTAAAGAAACAAATTAAAAATGGGAAAATTCAAAAACTTAAAAATTTTAAAAATAAAATTAAATTTAAGAAAAAAAATGGGATTTGGTGGGGAGCCGTGCGGCTGGGGCTCTGGAGGAAGAGCAGAGACTGTTTATTGTGCAATAACTTATTCCCTACCACCCTCATTTTTTAAAACTATTATTATTATTACTGTCGATTTGCTGGAGCGGGCCCAGTAACGTCTCCATTGGAGACTTTGTTGTCACTGTGTCTGGCATATCAAATACTCTCGGTAGCTTGCCGGGCTCTCCGAGAGGGGCGGAGGAATCGAACTCGGGTCGGTTATTATTATTATTATTTTGCCTTTGGGTCACACCCGGTGATGCCCATGGTTTCCTCCTGGCTCTGCACTCAGGAATTCCTCCTAGTGGTGCTCAGAGGACCATAGGGGATGCTGGGAATCAAACCTCGGGGGCCACTTGCAAGGTAAATGCCCTGCCTACTGTCATATCGCTCCAACTCCCCCAATTTTTTATTTTATAAAGTGTTTTACAATAGTTGATTACATTCAATACTCAGACTCCAATCCCAACACCATTACACCTTCTCACCACCATATTTCGGGTAGCTCTATCCCGAACCCCAATCCCGTCCCAAAGCAAAACTGAAATAATCTATTTTCTTGTATTGTTTGATATGAAAAACTGCCAGGGCGCTGGAGTGATAGCACAGTGGGTGGGAAGTTTGCCTTGCATGCGGCGAAACTCGGTTCGATTTCAAGCATCCCATATGGTCCCCTGAGCACCATTAGCCAGGGATATTTCCTGAGTGCAGAGCCAGGAGAAATTCCTGTGCATCGACAGGTATGGCCCCCCGAAAAATATCGCTGAAAATCCTATAAAAAAAGTATCCTTAGAGGAAAGAGTGTGTATTCTACCCAGGGGCCGTTAAGCCCTTCGGTAAGAGATCACTAACATGTTGTAAAAGGTTGAGCCTTGTGTGTTTATATATATATAGCACAGCGGTAGGGCGTTTGCCTTGCACACAGCCAACATGGCCAACCCGAGTTCGATTCCTCCACCCCTCTCAGAGAGCCCGGCAAGCTACCGAGAGTATCTCGCACGCATGGCAGAGCCTGGCAAGCTACCCATGATGTATTTGATATGCCAAACACAGTAACAACAAAGTCTGCAATGGAGACGTTACTGGACCCGCTCGAGCAAATTGAAGAACAATGGGAGGACAGTGATACAGTGAACCAAAACCCTGGTTGCAGATTTCGTGGCTTTTGTGCTCCAGAACCTGATGGTGCTTTGGGCCCCCGGTTCAGAAAAGGCAAGTGCCCCACCCCCTGTGCTGTCTCGTTCGCCCTAGTTTTGTTAGTGAATATCTATTACCACTACTACTGGGTATTATAGAGCATTGCCTGAACAGTAGGTCAATACATACTGGGTCTGCGGAGAAATCAACGTATTTTCTATTTTGTGTTTTATTTCTATCAGGAACATGAAGAGGAGTTGTCTTCTATGTTGGATGAATATTTTCAAGAATGCCAGAACAAATGAAGAGTATGTTACGATGCAACTGGATGCGGAGCTGGAGTGATAGCACAGTAGGTAGGGCATTTCCCTTGCACGCGACAGAGCTGGGTTCGAATCCCAACATCCCATATGGGCCAGCAAGCACCGCCAGGAGTAATTCCTGAGTGAAGAGCCAGGAGTAACACCTGTGCTCTCCGGGTGTGACCCAAAAACCGAAAAAAAAAATGCAACTGGATGCTTGTGAAGAGTAGCAATCACAATTTATTTAAATGAAAATATAACAGATAAAGTAAAAACAAAGAATAAATATCAGAAAATATACCGAGGCAAGATACTCATTGGTGGGAGGGTATCCGGAGAGAGACACTGATGTGAGACCCTGGGCTTCTTTCAGTTGTAAACATGCTAGGTCCTCTGGGAACTTGTCCAATGTTGCCACAGAGGGTGGCCGTGCAGCTGGTACTAGAGAGATCATTGACGGTGCTGTCCTTCGACACGGAGCCAAGTATGCTTTCAGAGCAAGAGCTAAAGAATCAATAAGAGAAAAGGTCACCCAGATGGCTCCTTCCATGGATTCTCCAAAGCTGACCCCAACAGGGAGCCCAGCAGGAAGGGGAGACCATGGGCCCACCTCACGGGGGTTTCCTGTGGAGGCCTCCCCGGAATGGGCTCTCTGGCCTGTGACTCTCCTTTCCCACACCAGCGCCCAGGACACCTCTAGGTGGGCCTTTTCGCATTCCCATTTTTCTTGTGCATATACACACACCCCTTGGTTCTTACCCGTTTTCTTCTGGTGCTCTGTGTCTCGTTCTCTGCCATATGTGTAAGGCCATGGCATTGAAGGCGGTGCCCTTTGGGGAGTTGACACTCCTTGGCCAATCTCAACTTTCTGCTTAGATGGTGTCTGGCTCTGCTTGTTGCTGGCTGATTCCAGACTTTCTTCAGAGGAACTGGACCCAGAGGATATGTAGAAGATCTTCTTTCTCTCCTGTGGGCTGCTCTGCGGAGGGAGCGTCTCTCTCTCCTGTGGGCTGCTCTGCTGTGGGAGCGTCTCTCTCTCCTGTGGGCTGCTCTGCGGAGGGAGAACCACAAAGGCTCAGCTCCAGAAGCGCTGCTTCCCCCTCCCTTCTGAGTTCCTCCCTGCTGGTGGACCTGCATCTACACAGACCTCCCATAGGAATGAGACTGAAACAATCAAGTTTATAAAAGTCTTGGCGAAAGAGCACCTCCTAGTGCCAACTCAGTGAGCAGTGACCAGGCGTTGGGGGCTAGATTTGATGACTCACCTGGTAGGAGAGGCTGCCCTCAAGATGATCTCACAACACACACACAGACACATGTACATACACAAATACACATACTCACACACACACACCATCTCCAGTACACACTCAAATTTACTCTCTCCGATAAACACGTTCACACCTGGGTGTGCACACTCTTCCACACACACAGCTTCTGCGCCATCACACTCAGGGAGTGATGAAGACTGATCTCGGGCATCAGTGCTGGGCTGCCCGGGCCAGTTCCTGCTGACCTGAACTAGCGGCTGTCTTCGTGAAGAATTCCGGGGGGTTCTCCAGTTAGTCCTCACCCAGTTTCTGAATCTTTTCAGTGTCCTACACTTGAGGGTTTTACAACCACGATTTCTTGGTAAGCAGCAAAACATGTTTGCTGTCTATGCGTTTCCGCAGTGAACCAAGTAATGAGTATGGGGGCAGTTGGGGAGGCTGCAGAATGTCTGGTTGCATCACAAAGAGAGGTCGGTGATGTCATCGAGCGCATCACAGCGAGGACAGGTCAGCTGTGGCCCTGCAGCAGGGCTTGCGCTCTGCGCAGCCCCCTCTGGGCTGCTGCTGCTCTCCCTCTTCCCACAAGTCCTGTCCATGTGGTGAACTCAAGGCCCTGGGGAGAGCAGGGAGCAGCCACTTGAAGAATGTGCTGCTAAAAAATGATTTTCCTTTTTTAAAAAAAATAGGTGTACTGCTATATATTGGGCCACTGATTAGCTGATTGAATTGGGTATGAACTCCACCTTACTCTCTTTTTCATTTTTTATCATTGTCTTTATTGAATCACCGTGAGAGCAGTTACAAAGCTTTCCGGTCTATGTCTCAGTCAAGCAATGAAACACACATACCTTCACTAGTGCCCATTCTCCACTACCAAATTCCCCAATATACCCCCATCACACACCCTCTCCCTACCAGTGGGGCAGATGATTTCCACATTACTCTCTCTCTACTTTGATCACATTCAATATTTCGACACCAGACCCACCATTATTATTTGAGATTTTACCCCAATACTCAGATTTGCTGAAAAGGCAACAGTAGACAATTTGTGATCTATTGCTGGTTATGGATAACATGATGTCGCGCGGCTGCAGTAGGGCCATGTGATTTCGAAATCCTGAAATTTTAACACAAATCTGGAGGGATTTCTGCCAAAGGCCACTGGGTTTTGAGATTGGCACCTGAGTCTCTGGGATCATGGCCAGTAAGCAGCTTGATCAGGAGCCAAAGAGGCCATTTGTGGGCAGCGACTCAGGGTCTTGTTGGGACAGGGAGGAAAAGGGCGGCTCCACCACCATCCTGTGAGACCCCGCGCGTCTCGTCACTGCGAGCCCAGACCTGACTGTCCAGTGGCCTCTGAAGCGTGGCGGCCACAGGGCCGCTGGGGGAAACAGGCCAAGGCACGAAATCTATTCCCACCTGGATTGGCCCAGCACTGGTAACCTACTGCAGGGACCAGACGCATTTCTGGCAAAAGCCCCTGGGTTTCAAGATTTGTTTCTGAGTCTCTGGGATCATGGCCATTAAGCAGTTCAATCAGGATCCAGAGAGGCCAGGCCTCCAATTATATAGCTGAGCCGGAGTTGTTCTGTCGGTGTGTTTCCCACATATCTAACTTTTGGCCGTTTACTTTCTTGGTAAACTTTACCCCAAGTTTTTGGGGTCTGGCCAAATGCACAGCAGCAATTTTTTTTTATTAGTGAGGTACAGTTGCAGACTTACAAATTTTTGAGCTTGGGTTTCGATTATACAGTGATGAAATACCCATCTCTCCACCAGTGCACATTTCCCACCACCACGGATCTCAGGATCCCTCCCACCCCGCACACCCCCCATCCCACCCTGCCACCATAGCAGGACATTCCCTTTTGTTCTCTCTCTTATTCGGTGTTGTGGTTTGTAAAACAGGCAATGGGTGACAATAATGTTTGTTCTATAGTCTACTTTCAGCATGCTTCTCCCATCTTGGGAGGATCCTCCCAACACCTTTATTTGGTGTTCCCTTCTCTATCTGAGCTCCCTTTTCCCCTAGCCTGTGTGGCTGGCCTCCAAGCCATGGAATAAAATTCCTGGTACTCATCTCGGCCATTCTTGGGTGTTAGTCTCCTATTTTGTTACTTTATGTTCCCCAGATGAATGCAATCTTTCTATGTCTATCCCGTTCTTTCTGAGTCATTTCGCTTAACATGATACTTTCCATGTCTTACCACTTGTATGGAAATTTCGTGACTTCGTCTTCTCTAACAGCTACATAGTACTCCATTGTGTAAATGTGCCAAAGTTTCTTTAACCAGTCATCTGTTCTTGAGCACTCAGGTTTTTTCTAGATTCTGGCTATTGTAAAGAGTTTCACAACAGCAATTTTGGGGTATCTGGAAGTGTGAAGGCGCCATCAGGCTGCCGATGCACTTGCCTCATAGGTACAGATTGACCTGCTGGGGGCACCATACCCTGTCCTTTTTTTTTTAAACTGCAGCAAAAATACATTATTGTAAGAAATTTGGAGATTGGATGTGAAGGGAGAGAAAGTGAAGAATGTGGGTTCATGAGCAAACATGGGCTTCTCCATAGTAGAAAAAAAGTTGGAAGAGAAATACTTGTTCAAGGGAGACCATGGGCTTATCCAGAGTGAAAAAATCTGAAAGCTTGTTTTCATGGAAAAAAAAAAATCCGAAGCCATCCCAAGGAATAAAGAGTCTGTTATCAGCAGCATGCCTGAATCTGATGTTGAGTTATTTTGGAATTGCTGCTGCTTAAAGCAATCTTTAATAGCATCAGGGCTGCAGACTTAATATAAAGGATGGTGTGTCCTTTGAGTGCAAGATGCCCAGGTCCATTCCTGGCACCATACGTTCTCTACCATCCGTCAGGAGTGACTTCCAAGACCAGAGATGGAAGTCACCTTGAACACCCCAGGTACCACCCTGTGTGATCCCAAATCCCTCCTTTCCCTCAACGTAAAATAATATGAATAGCACCAAGTACGATTGTGAGAATTGAGGAGGCATAGAACTAGTACTGCAGGTTGGGTGCTTGCCTTGCATGCATCCAGCTTGGGTTCCTTCCCCATTACTGCGTGTGGTCCCAGGAGCCCCTGAGGGTGATCAAGAGTGATGTCTGGCTAAGCTCTAGGCACAGCTAGGTGTACTCCTCCTCCCAAAAAAGATTTTGAAGGTGAAATTGCAATGAATGTAAATAATTTTGTATATAACACAGTAGCAATGATGGTCACAGGTGCTATTGGATAATTTTTATTGATTTTGGGGATCAAAACGTATTGTAAGATACAATTTTTTTCCAAAGGAATAAGACCTGGGAAAATTAAGTAAGATCATTATCTTACCTTTATCTTTTAGTTTTCCTACACTGAATATCATTTGTACAATTAAAAGACTAAAAGTCACTTGATCGCTTGATCACTTGATACCCCATTACTCATCGATTTACTGGAGTGGTGCCAGTAACGTCTCCATTCATCCCTGTTGCGTGCTAGCGTAGCCCAGTGGCATCTGCTCCTTCTAGGAATATGCAGAGCCTCAAACCGATCATTCAGGGTCTTTTCTCTTTGTCTCTTTTATTAGTGTAACACCATGAGGTACAGTTGTAGACTTACAAGTTGTTGTG
Organism: Sorex fumeus; assembly: GCF_029834395.1. Taxonomy (NCBI): domain Eukaryota; kingdom Metazoa; phylum Chordata; class Mammalia; order Eulipotyphla; family Soricidae; genus Sorex; species Sorex fumeus. The sequence goes on along the minus strand of NW_026606212.1, from coordinate 1,573,525 downwards.
CTTGGGTTTCAGTTATCCAATGATTGAGTACCCATCCCACCACCAGTGCCCATTCTCCACCCCCACCAATCCCAGTATCCCTCCCATCCGAGATCCCCCATCCCACCCTGCCTCTGTGGCAGGGCACTCCATTTTGTTCTAGCTCTCCTTTTGGGTGCTGTGGTCTGCAGAAGAAACACTGGGTGGCAATCATGTTCGGTCCATAGACTACTTTCAGCAGGCATCTCCCATCCTGGGCAGATCTTCCCAGCACCCTTTATATGGTGCTCCCTTCTCTAAGTTGCCTTTACCCCTAGAGTGTGCAGCTGGCGGCTCAGCCATGGAGAGAACAACCTCGTATCTACCACAGCTGTTCGTGTGTGTTAGTCTCTTATTTTGTTACTTTATGTTACCCAGATTAATGCAATCTTTCTATGTCTGTCCCTCTCTTTCTGACTCATTTCGCTTAGCATAATATTTTTCATGTAGTACCACTTGTATGTCAATTTCATGACTTCATTTTTTCGAACTGCTACATAGTAGTCCATTGTGTAGATGTACCAAAGTTTCTTTAACCAGTCATCTGTTCTCGGTCACTCAGGTTTTTTCCATATTCTAGCTATTGTAAATAGTGCTGCAATGAACAAACAAGTGCAGATGTCACTTCAACTATACATTTTAGCCTCTCCAGGGTATATTCCCAGGAGTGGTATTGATGGGTTAAATGGGAGCTCAATTTCTAATTTTTTGAGAGTCGTCCATACTGTTTTCCAAAAGGGGTGAACCAGTTGGCATTCCCACCAGCAGTGAAGGAGGGTCCCTTTCTCACCACATCCACGCCAATAAATGTTGCTTTTGTTCTTTTGAATGTGGGCCAGTCTCTGTGGTGTGAAATGATACCTCATTGTTATTTTGGTCTGCATCTCCCTGATGATTAATGATGTAGAGCATTTTCTCATGTGCCTTTAAGCCATTCGGATTTCTTCTTTGAGAAAGTCTCTGTTCATTTCGTTGCCCCACTTTTTGATGGGGTTGGATGTTTTCTTCTTGTGGAGTTCAACCAGTGTTGGAGTACACAGAGCTTAGGTTTATCAGATTGTACCCATTACAGTGCTCCCGAGTCACTCCCAGTACTTAGTCTGTAACCACTTCTATGCTCTCTTCCCCAACCAATTTGTAAGGTCTCATCCTTCTTAGACACTGAAGCTGTACTGTAAGTTAATATCGCCTTTCTCCTCTCCTTGTCTTTTGAGCAGTTTACTTTAATGCAATGTCCTTTTGTATAGATACAGAAAGACAATTAATTAATATGCTCCGTAATTTAGGAATTGATTGGCTTTGAATGTTATTCACTCCTGGGCATCTGCCTTCTCAACTTGAGCCTCAGTTGCCCTCACTTCCTGGCGCCCCAAGGGCAGGGTCCTGACGTGGGACTGGATGGAACCAGGGCAAGCCGGTAAGTTATGTGCTACCCTGGCATTGCGATGGGCCAGGCCAAGGTGCCACGATTCTTAACTATAAGTTAAGAGTTTGATCATAGGCAAATGCTGTCATGATCCAAAAGTAACGACAAGACTAGGGCCCTGCTGCTAGGAATAGGAAAGATATCTGGCCTGAGCACTGCATTCTGAGATCGAGATGGCCCTAGGAGAGCAATTCTATAAGATCAAAGTATTTCTTACTGTGTCCATACGAAATGATTAATATTATGTATGCTTATATGTTGGTTGGACAAGGAGAGGAGAAACACGTCCTAGAAGCAGTTTCCTGTGTGTCCTGACTAGCTTGGATGAGACTGCTTTTTGGGAGATGTAGATTCCAAGCTCTAGCAGACTGGTCTTTGTTGTGCTAATCTAAGTGCTTGTAGCTTGTGAAAAGGTGAGGCCAGGATTACTGGCCTGCGGATGTAAGGAAACATTGTACGTTTGCCGCCTCAATGTTCTTTCTGTAACTCCTTTTGATGACATCATTATATTGCGCCCTTTAGAGGTACTATGATCTATATAAGGGAGATTTCAGGGCTCTCTGGGGGGACAAGTGCATCAGAGAATCTGGGAAGATGGGGCTGAGGACAGAAGCGGAGAGAATAAAGGTGCGCACGTGCTTGAGGATTCCTGAGGCCTCCATGACATACATCTCTTCCATGTAATAAACGGCTGCTAAGACCAACCAGCCTGGTCCCCGTTTCCTTCCTTCGCCTGACCATCGCCATCGACCTCCCTGGAGTGGGGAAACGGCCTGATCGCCGGCCTTTTTATTTTTGTGTGTTTACACAAACCAGTTCTTTGTATATCCTTGATATCAACCCCTTGTCGGATGTGTATTTGGAGAACATCCTTTCCCATTCTGTAGATTATCTTTGTATTTTGGTCACTGTTTCTTTTGAGGTGCAGAAGCTTCTTAGTTTAAGATAGTCCCATTTGTTTATCTGTTTTCACTTGCTTGGCCAGTGGCGTGGCATCTTTGAAGATACCATTAGCTTCAATGTCATGGAGGGTTTTGCCAACTTTGTCTTCAGTGTACCTTATGGATTCCAGTCTGATATTGAGGACTTTAATCCATGTTGATCTTACTTTTGCACATGGTGTTATGCAGAGATCTAAGCCCTTTTTTTTTTAAATTTTTAATTTTTATTTTATTTTTTTAGTGAAACACCATGAGGTACAGTTATAGACATATAAATTTTTGTGCTTGGGTTTCAGTTATACAATGATCAAGTACCCATCCCTCCACTAGTGCCCATCCTCCTCCACCACCGGTCCCAGCATACCTCTCACCCCCCATCCCCCCTGTCCCACCCTGCCTCTGTGGCAGGGCATTCCCCCTTGTTCTCTCTCTCTTCTTTTGGGTACTGTGTTTTGCAAGAGAGGCATTGAGTGGCAATCATGTTTGGTCTATAGACTACTTTTAGCATGCTTCTCCCACCCTGGGAGGGTCCTCACAACACCCTTTATTTGGTGCTCTCTTCTCTATCTGAGCTTCCTTTTCACCTAGTTGGTCAGCATTTGTACCGCTTGGCTGATGTTTGGTGTTATTAGAACGAGGTCATCAGCAAAGTGGAGGTAGTGTATTTGCCGACCATCTGTCTTCACTCCCATTCCTTCCCATTCCAGTCATTGCATGATGATCTCGAGGGTGGCAGTGAAGAGTTTTGGTGAAATGGTATCACCCTGCCGAACCCCTCTATTGACATGGATGATTACTTCTTTGTAGAATGGTGAGATCCTAGTAGTAAATCCATAATAGAGCTCATGGAGGATCCTGATGTATTGAGTTTGTACGCTCTGATTGGCTAGGGCTTCAATGACCCCTTCCGTCTCAACAGAATCAAAGGCCTTCTTTAAATCAATGCACATTAGAGAGAGCGGCATCTTGAACTCCTGAGAAACCTCAATGAGCTTAGTTATCATTTGGATATGGTCAATGGTGCTGAACCCTTTTTGGAACACGGCTTGTTCACATGGTTGTCCTTCATCTAGCGTTCTGCCAATCCTATTTTGGATAACTCATGTGAACAGTTTGTAGATGACAGACAATAGACAGGTGTGGTGATGGTTGCCAATGTCGTGGATGTCTCCCTTCTTGTATAGTAGTACAGTCTTGCTGGTTTTCCATTGGGATGGAGCGTTGCATTCAGATAGGTAGTGTGTGAAGAGCTGAGCCAGTGTATTGATGAATACTGATGCAGATGCTCAGGTCTGACCTTGTCTGGGTCAGGTGCTCTTTGTTTCTTTACCAAAGTGATGGTGTGTTGAATATCGGAACGGAGAACATTGGGAACGAGATATCTATCGTGTGGAATTTGGGATGTGGGCAAGTGGGCGTGGCTATTAAAGACATCTGATTCGAAGTCATGAATAATCTTTTCCATTGCCCTTGTGGAAGATGTGATAGATCCATCATGATGTCGGAGGGCAGTCATTGGTCTTGTAGTTGGTGAAAGACAGGCGGGCATTACAAATGCTGTTCCCGGCTTCTGCCGCATCTACCAGCACCGCTGCTCTCTTTGAGGTCTTTGAGGTCATCCTTGATCTCTACACTGTTTTGCCAGGTCGGACGTTCTCTTTTGGTTGCCCGAGGCATGTGCCAAGGCACGTTGGCGAATAAGTTCAAGAGTGTTCGAAGAATAGCGTTTTTTTTTATTATCTCTCTCTTGACATTCCTCGCACAATCATAGAGATGCTGAATCATTGGATCGTATTCCTCATCAATGGTGTCAATGATGGCATCTTCCCATGTTGCCACAACAGAGCCAATGAGCTCCCATTTGGTGGTTGTTCTGGGAGTTCTCTTCTTAAACTTTGCATTCTTTTATCCCCGTTCTGTGAGGTAGAATTTTACACAAAGGAGACGGTGGTCCGATCCCATTTGGAATTTTGCGACAACAGCAACATCGGTTAGGCAAAACTGAAGATTGAATATGATGTGGTCAATTTTGCTGTGGAACCGTCCACCAGGAGACTCCCATGTCCAACATTTAGATTCAGCCTTTTGAAACTGTAAGTTACCATGGATGGTCTTGGTTGACATGATGAACTCAGACAGTCTGTCACCCTGTTCATTCCATTCTAGGCCATGAGTCCCGAAGTGGAGTTCGTCGGCTGATCTTCTTGGTCCTATCTTGGCATTAAAATCACCGACAGTGATCTTGTAGAAGGTGTGTGTCTCCATGCAGGCTTGGAGATCTCAGCCCCGGGTCCCACACACCTGAATTGCTCTGCCCGTTCCTTTATGTGTGAGGCTCATCCAAGCGTGTGGAGAGTGGTCTCAGCATGACTTTGGCCTGGTGCCGGAGGTCTTCTGCTGTTGGCCCTGGTGAGGACAGTCAGGCAAGGGGTAGGAGACTCTGCCTTGTTCTCTCCCGTGAGCTTGGTGTGATAATCAAGTGATTATCAGTGATTCATTAAAAAGTAAAAAAATTTAAAAAACATATTAAAAAAGGAAAAATTTAAAAAATTAAAACTGAAATTAAATTTAAGAAAAGAAAAGAAAATGGGAGTTGGTGGGGACGGGGGGCCGGGGCTCTGGGGGAAGAGCAGAGAGTGTTTAGTGCGGAATATCTTATTCCCTACCACCCTCATTTTTAAAAATTATTATTATTATTATTATTATTATTGCTTTTTGGGTCACACCCAGTGATGTGACTCCTGGTGGGGCTCAGAGGAACATAGGGGATCCTGGGAATCGAACCTGGCTGGCCAATTTCAAGGTAAACGCCCTGCCCGCTGTCTTATCGCTCCAACCCCCAATTTTTTTTTATTTGATAAAGTGGGAATCGAAACTGGGTCAGCTGAGTGCAAGGCAAACGCCCTACCCACGGTGTTATGTTCCAGACCCTATTCTCATTTTTAAAGGGAAATAGAATCCAGAAAGGTTGAGCATGCAGGGCCTTGCACACACCCAATCTGGGTTCGATCTCCAAACGATGTAGGCCCCTCTGAATACCGCTGGCTGTGGCCCCCAAATCAAGGGCGGGGGAGAAATCTTCCCTTTCAGTCATACTTAGCGCACCTGATAGCAGTGAGGAGAACCAGCTGCCGGGGATAAGGACACTGGCCAGGAAGAGGCCGCTGGCCCGAGGTCAGTGTCGCCACAGTAGGGCTGAATCTGCACTGCATGCAGTTCCCTGAGGCCCAGCCCGAGGTTGGGTCTTTCCCCTGGTTTCAGTCCATTTCTTGGGGAATTAAGGCTTAGTTTGGGCCTCAGCAGACACTGACCAGGGGCTGTGGGGGTTCGTCTGGTGGTGTTGGGTCTGCCTGAAGCTCTGTCCCCTCCTGTCTCCCGGTCCACAGAGCACCTACTGTGCCACCATGGTCCAGCCCTGTGAAGCCCTCGGCCGTTCTGTCCAGGTGGTGAACTTAGATCTCGCAGCAGAGCATTTCAACTAAAATGTGATGGCTGGTGAGTCCCGGGCGCAGCCTTCCCTCTCCTTGGGGGCCCTGAGGCAGTGAGTGCTGCCCACTGCTTCTGGGGAGGCACAGAAGCTGAAAACTTTGTTCAGACTGATCCCTGCTTTCATGGTAGACAGCAGAAGATAGAACATCATGTGTTAGCATCCACTTATTGATGTGCTTGTGACAGTTCCCTTTGTTTCCCTTAATAAAAAGTGAGATGTCACAGGCCTCACTTTGAATTCATAGGTCAGAGGGGATTGAACTCAAGTTGGCTGCATGCAAGCAAGGCAAGCACCTTAACTCTATCTGGCCCTTGTTTTTCTTGATGCTCAGGAGTGAGTCCTGGCTCTGCACTCAGGAATAACCTTTGGTGGCGCTTGGGGAGGCCATATGCATGCCGGGGATTGAACCCTCATCGACAGTGTGCAAGGCGAACGCTCTATCCACTGTACTATCCCTCCTTGCCCTGTCCCTTGCTTCACCTCTTTTATTTTATTTTATTTTATTTTGCTTTTTGGGTCACACTCAGCAATGCACAGGGGTTACTCCTGGTTCATGCACTCAGGAATTACTCCTGGCTGTGCTCAGGGAACCATATGGGATGCTGGGAATTGAACCCGGGTTGGGCCACGTGCAAGGCAAACGCCCTACCCGCTGTGCTATCGTTCCAGCCCCACTTCACTTGTTTTAGAACAGATGTTTTATATGCACAGTATTCAGAATGCAAAAGGTACATGAGAGTGTGCAGGAAAAAGTCATTCCCAACTCTTGCTTCCTCTGAGACTGAGAATATTTCCTAAGTCTGTAGTGTTATTCCTTAACATCTTTGCACAAAATTAAGTGTGGAGGCCAGGAAGATAGTAGAGGGTTTAAAGGTAAAGGTAAAAGGTAAAGGTAAAGGCCCTCCCGTTGATCGTCGATTTGCTCGAGCGGGCCCAATAACGTCTCCATTGGAGACTTTGTTGTTACTGTGTCTGGCATATCGAATACTCTCGGTAGCTTGCCGGGCTCTCCGAGAGGGTCGGAGGAATCGAACTCGGGTCGGCCATGTTGGCTGCGTGCAAGCAAATGCCTTACCCGTAGAGGGTTTAGGAGCAAATAATCGGCACACACAGGATGCTGTTTTAATGCCCAGCACTGCAGGGCCCCCTGAGCACTGTTGGGTACCGTAGTCCTGTAGCCCCTAAGCCCCTCCAGGTGATCATCTCACTTTTGGGTGCTGGTGTTTGCTTTCTGGCCCCTGGGCCTCCTGAACTCTGCGTGGGAGGCCAAAGGGGGAGAAAAAAAAATCAGAGGCCAGGTGCTAACTTAGAGGGATGTAGTGCATGTTTCGGGATGCCCCTGACCACCAGCTGTGGTTGCAAAACCAAAGGAAGAAAGAGGTCAAAATACAGTACAAGAATTGAAGCATTTGGTTTAACTATTGGGAGTCGCTACTGGCTCTGCTACTGCAGGGCTTACGTGGGGGTGGAATGTGAACTGGGCCTAAATCCTTCTTGTCTCTTTGGCCTTTTGTTTTGTTTTGGGGCTGCATCTGGTGGTGCTCAGAGTTTGCTTCTGATACTGCTGTCACTCCAGGGTGTGTGCCCTGCCCTTATCATTTATAAGTACAACAACTAGCCTTCTAAGAGTACTGTCTCTTGTGTTTCTGGTTTAAGTCTACCTGGGAGACTGTAATGCATCATTACTTGAGAGTGGGATTCCCTTGACTACTATTATTTATTTAGTTTTTTTTTTCTTATCTTGAGGGGTGGGGTGGGGTTTGGCCATACCCAGCTGTGTTCAGCACTTCTGGCTCTGTGCTCAGGGATCACTCCTGGTCAAGCTGAGGAAGTATATAAGGTGCCAGGGATTGAACCTGGGTTGTCCACAGGCAAGACAAGAGCCATACCCGCTGTTCTATTCCTCAGGCCCCTTTTTGGTGTCTTTTTGTTTTTGTTTTTTGTTTTTTCTTTCTAGCCCCTGTTCAGTTTTGTAGATACTGTCACAGTTATAATATTTACTAGTGAATGTAAATATTTTGGTATGGGCACTCATTTCCTGTTTATTCTTTGCAGACGTCTGGGAACTGATCGAGGTGGATGATGTGCTGGAGGAAGGCTCCCTGCGCTTTGGTCCCAATGGAAGACTGGTATTTTGCATGGAGTACTTCGCCAATAATTTTGACTGGCTGGAGAACTGCCTTGGCGATGTCGAGGATGACTACATCCTTTTTGACTGTCCAGGTAGCTCAGTAATTAGATTGTCATCTTCCCTGAGTTGTGCAGTTCTGTCCTTGGTGGGAGAAAGTGAAATTAGCATCTCATTTACTTTTACCCCAGATTCTTAGACAGTGGACTGTCATCCCATGAGGGGCTGTCGAACGTCTGTTTGTTTTCTTCCGTCTGGGGGCCACATCCACAGGTGCTAGGGGCTGGGGCTGTTCCGAACTCCATTATCAGGAGGTTGCTCCCAGCCCTGCATGGGGCCCAAAGCATGCTGGGAACTGAGCCCAGGCTTTCTCATGCAGAGCAAATGCTCAGCCTGTTGTTTCTTGGGCCCCAGGTCATGCAACTTTTTTTTTTTTTTGCTTTACGGGTCACACCTGGTGATGCTCAGGCATTACTCCTGGCTTTGCACTCAGGAATCACTCCTGGCAGTGCTCAGGGGACTATGTGGGATACTGGGAATCGAACCCGGGTCGGCTGTGTGCAAGGCATATGCCCTACCTGCTGTGCTATCACTCCAGCTTCGGTCATGCAGCTTTTGTAAGGTTTGCTTTAGAGCTAGAAAGACAGAAGGATGGGTAGGATGCTGTGGCAGACACAGGTTCAGTCCCTGGTACCATATATGGTTCCATGAATACTAGTGGATATCGGCCAAAACCAAGGGGTTTTTTTTGTTTGTTCGTTTTTTAGGGCCATAGTACAGCAGCTAAAGCCCTTGCCTTACTTTTTGCCAGCCCAAGTTTGGATCCCTGGTACCATATAGGATCCCCCAAGCACTGCCAGGAGTTGTCTTTTAGTACAGAGTCAGGAATCCACCCAGAATACCAGTGGGTGTGGCCCAAACCTCCGCCCCTCAAAATAAGAGAATAAAAATTTGTTTTAAAATCTGTCATTGTCGGGGCTGGAGCGATGTGATAGCACAGCGGGTGGGGCGTTTGCCTTGCACGTGCCCGACCCAGGTTCGAATCCCAGCATCTCATATGGTCCCCTGAGCACCGCCAGGAGTGGTTACTGAGTGCAGAGCTAGGAGTAACCCCTGAGCATCTCGGGGTGTGACCCAAAAAGCAAAATAATAATAATAATAATAATAATAAATAAATGAAATCCCTGTGACTGTCCTCCCGCTGTTCATTGATTTGCTTGAGCAGGCCCAGTAACTTCTCCATCGTGAGACTTGTTGTTACTGTGTTTGTCATATCGAATACGTCACAGGTAGCTTGACAGGCTTTGCCATGTGGGCAATTTACTCTCGGTAGCTTGCCGTGCTCTCCGAGAGGGGCAGAGGAGTTGAACCCGGTTTGCCCGGACTGGCTGCGTGAATGGCAAATGCCCTACTGCTCTGCTATCACTCCAGCCCGTTTTAAAATCATTTTAAATAATTTTAGTGCAACCAGCCAACATGGCCGACTGGAGTTTGATTCCTCCACCCCTCTTGGAGAGCCCGGCAGGCTACCGAAGAGTATCTCGCCTGCAGAGCAGAGCCTGGCAAGCTCCCTTTGACATATTCAATATGCCAAATACAGTAACAATTGTCACAATGGAAATGTTACTGGGCCTGCTCAAGCAAATCGATGAACAGGAGGACAGTGATGATGATGATGACAGTATATTTTCTTTGTATGCCTCCTTTACATACATGTGCACCCAGAGTTGCTTAAAAAATTCCGCGGGGGGCCAGGGTAGCTGGTGTGATAATACAATGGGATTGGCGTTTGCCTTGCATGCGGCTGACACGGAACCCCACCATATCATATGGTCCCCCGAGCACTGCCAGGAGCAATTTGTGAGTGCACAGCCAGGAGTAAACCCTGCGCATCACCAGGTGTGACCCAAAATTAAAAAAAGATATTGGTGGAGCCAGAGAGATACTACAGTGGGTAGGGCACTTGCCTTGCACACAGCTAAGGTGATCCCTGTTACCGTATATGGTTCCTGGAGCCTGCCAAGAGTCATCCCTGAGCACAGAATCAGGAATAAGCCCTGAGCACTATCACGTTGTCCCCCAAACAAAAAACAAACAAAAATTGAATATAGTTTAGGGGCTAGAGATATAGTGGGCTGGGGACATGCTTTACATGTAGTGGGCCTTGCATGTAGTAGGCTTTGCATGTAGGACTCTGAGTAGCCTCGAGCCCTCCCAGAAGTTTCAGAGAGACCCTCAAGCATCCCCACGTGCGGCTTAAAACAAGCAAAATTGAATATATTAGTTGTAGGGACTGACTTCCTTTAAAAAATTTGGGGGGACCGCGGGTGCCGTATCTGATGATGCTCAGGAATTACTCCTGGCTGTGCTCAAGGAACCTTATGGGGTCGAACCCAGGTTGGCTGTGTGCAAGACAAGTTCCCACCCTCTATACTATCTCTCAAGCCTCCTAAGACAGTTTCCGGGAAAAGTTTTTATCCCATCATTGATGGTTGAATGTATTTCATGTTTATAATAAGTTTGTGTTCTTGTAGGTCAGATTGAGTTGTACACACACCTGCCCGTGATGAAACAGCTGGTTCAGCAGCTGGAACAGTGGGTGTTCCGTGTCTGTGGAGTGTTTCTTATTGATTCTCAATTCATGGTGGAGTCGTTCAAGGTTTGAAACTATACCTGTCCTTAATTTTTCAGTCTCTGGCACAAGCAGAGTACAAATACCTTTAGTCATAATCGTTTAATTGTTACCAGTTCATGAACTATACCCAGGAGTGACTTAGAACTTATTTTTGTTAAATTAATATGCCACGAAGATGGCTCCAGTGGCAGAGCACAGAGCTGGCATGTTTGAGGCCCTGAGTTTGCCCCTTGTGCAGTTCTAGTGGTCCCCAACTCTCAGCTGTCGCCTTCAGGAGTAGTCCCAGGGCAGTGTCAGAAGTAAGTCCCAAGCACCACTGTGTGTGGCTACAAAACCAAAAAAAAAAAAATTCCCGGAGGCTGGAGAGATAGTACAGTGGGTGGAGCTCTTCCCTTGCATGTGACCAGCCTGGGTGTCATCCCTGCATATTGCCACCGGCCCCCCGAGACCCTCCAGGAGTGATACTTGACAACAAAGCGAGGAGTACTACTGGGTATTCCCCAAAACTCAAAGGGAGGGCGTTTGGTTCTGTCTCCAGCACCCCATATGGTTCCCCAAGCTGCTCAGGAGTAACTCCTGAGTGCAGTGCCCGAAGTGACCCCTTAGTTATATCAGGGGATTGGGTGACCCAGAAACCCAAAAGGAAACACCCATCAGGGGAGGTGGACAGGGGAACATGAGAGAAGATAACGTTAAAGGGTCAGAAATAGTATAGGACTTCCCAAAAATAAATAAATAAATAAATAAATTTTAAAAATGGGGGCTACAGTGATAATACAGCTGGTAGGGCCTTGCATCCAGTCAATCCGGGTTTGATTCCTAGCATCCCTGAGCACCACTAGGAGTACTTTCTGAGTGCAAAGCTGGGAGTAACCCCTGTTCATTGCCAGTTATTACCCCCCCGCCCCAAAATAGTACAGGGCTTAAGGTGCTCGCTTGGTGTGGCCCACCTGCTTTTAATCCCTGTCACTACATGTTTCCTCAGTGCTGAACTCAAACCCAGCTACCTCCTGAACACTTTAAAATATTGTTGAGTGGAGAAGTGTGGTCACTACACCTCGAGTTTCTCCTTCCCATCTCACCTTTAGAATCCTAAGGTCAGCTATTGGCCCAGCAGTCTTCTGTTCGGCCATGCCTGGCAGTGCTCAGGGCTCACTACTGGCGCTGTGCCGAGGAATCACTTAGGTAGTGCTCTGGGAACCCTGTGGAGCATTGGGCTAGAACCTGGGCTGACCAGGCACAAGGCAAGCGCCTTAAAGCCTGGACTCTTGCTCGGGCCCCAATCTTAGCGTTTCTCCTATTTAGGTGGGTTTTGTCCAGTGGGGATCAGAAACCTTTTATGTGGACACTGTTGGTGACAACTGATTCATCGTCCCTTTTCTGCTTCCTCTTTCAGCTTTTTTCTGGCATCTTGGCAGCCTTGAGTGCTATGGTATCTCTAGAAATCCCGCAAGTTAACATCATGACAAAAATGGACCTGCTGAGTAAAAGAGCTAAAAAGGAAATTGAGAAGTAAATTCACTATAATTAAGGTCTCATTTGCTGTGCTGAACCTTTTTCGTTTCACTTCGATTGTCAGTCTACAAATTTAGTGTTTAGGATTCTTTCGTTCACCAGTCTCTCATGTTTAAAGGTTTCTAGATCCAGACATGTATTCTTTATTAGATGATTCTACAAGTAACTTCAGAAGCAAAAAATTCAAAAAATTGACTAACGCCATATGTGGGCTGGTAAGATTTTGTATTTTTCTAAATTTTGATGGTGGGGATGGTGGGCCTCCTGTACTGGGGGGCCTAGGGCCCACTCTGATTATTGGCCCACCAGGCTAGTAGTGGTCAGTGCTAGGGCCCAGAGGGCCGTACCAGCAGTATTGGTTGCTTCCTGGCTATACACAGCAATGCTCAGGATGTCATCTGGCGCCAAGGATCAAGCCCTGTGCTAATCCCTGGGCTGATGAGTTTTGCAAGTGTTTGGGGTTGTTGTGGGTTGTTTTTAAGGTTTGAGGGCCACACCCGGTGGTGCTCAGGGGCTGTTTCTCCCCTGTGCCTGGTGGACCATATGTGGTGCTGGTTGTTCAAACTGAGGTGTTTGGGGTGCAGGCCAGTTGTAACCGCTGTCGTAGCTCTTCCTCACCTCCCCCCGCACCTCCCTGGACCCATTTTTTCTTAATGGTCTTGTCACATGCTTACACACCTCCAAGCAGTGGCCACCATATGGACCGCAGAGACCAGCACATTTCTTTTTATACGGGAGCAGCATGTTGGGAGTGTTGGGCTGTCTGCTTCGAAGTTGGTATAGAAGTAGGGAGAGAGCTCAGTGGGCAGCACCACAAGCTTTGCACACAAGGGGCCCAGGGTTCATCTCCGGCACCATATTGTCGCCACCAGCGGTGTCTGGATGTTGCCTCCCCTCACCTCTGAAAAAAGTTGTCATTGGTTGTAGCAGAGAGGGCAGGAGGCCACACTGAGCAGTGGTCAGAGTTTATTCTTGGCTCTGCCTCCAGAAATCATTCCTGGTGTGCTCGGGGAGCATACGGGATGCGGGGGATCGAACCCGGGTGCATCCCTTGCCTACGTGCAAGGCAAGTGCCCAACTCAGTGTACTAGGTCTCCCGTCCCACAGCAGAGAAATTCTGCAATGTCTTTTTTTCCTGGCCACTTGGCACATCAGAATTGCCTGTACCCTTTTGAAATTTTCAGTGGTGCTTGAATGCAGATAAATTACTTTTAAAGAAGTCTCAGTTTCTGGTCGGGGCAGGAGCGATAGCACAGCAGGTAGGGCGTTTGCGTTGCATGGGTCCGAGCCGGGTTTGATTCCTAGCATCCCATAAGTCCCCTGAGAACCACCAGGAGTTATTCCTGAGTACATGAACCAGGAGTAAACCCTGTATATCACCAGGTATAACCCCAAAATAAAAAAAATAAGTCTTTAGTTAAGTAATGTTGTAATGTTACTAGTCTTCTAATAGGTCAGAGGTCATAAAAAAATTAATGCTGATTTGCTGTTGTTCTGTCTGCTCCTCCCTGCACAGGCATAGATGGTATTAATTAGACTACCAATGTTCACACTCAAGTGTCAGTTGAATGACCTTTCTGAAATCTCTAATTTGTACAATGATGACTACAGCATGGTCCGATTTTTGCCTTACGATCCGTCAGAGAAGAAAGCATGAACATTGTATTACAGCATATTGATTTTGCCATTCAGTACGGAGAAGACTTGGAATTCAAAGAACCCAAGGTAATTTCTGACGATTTAGATTTGCCGAGGGCTGGAGCGATAGCACAGCGGGTAGGGCGTTCGCCTTACAAGCGGCCAACATGGCCGACCCGAGTTCGATTCCTCCGCCCCTCTCGGAGAGCCCGGCAAGCTACCGAGAGTATTCGAATTGCCAGACACAGTAACAACAAAATCTCCGATGGAGACGTTACTGGGCCCGCTCGAGAAAATCGACGATCAACGGGAGGGCCTTTACCTTTTACCTTTTAGATTTGCCAGGGCCCGAGAACGGCGCAGAGGGAAAGACCATTCTCTGCCTCCCCTGGGCTGACGCTGGGTCAGTTCCCCGTTTCATGTCTGGTCCCTGAGCACAGAGCCAGGATTGCCCTGAACACCTCTGCCCTCCTGTTTGATCTAAGCAGCTCCTTGAGTTAAAGTCTCAGGGGCAGCAAGAACCTGGCCCGTTCTGGCTGATCTCTGGGTGTGGCTCAAGAACTCAAAACATAAAAAAAAAAATTAATAAATAAAAAGAGTAACCAAAACCCTGGTTGCGCATTTGCTGGCTTTTATGCTCCAGTACCTGATGATGCTTTGTGCCCCCTGTTCAGGGTGGTGCCCCACCCCCTGTGCTGTCTCGTTCGCCCCAATTTTGTTCATGTATATCTATTAGCACTACTACTGGGTATTATAGAGCATTGCCTGAACAGTAGGTAAATACATACTGGGTCTGCAGAGAAATCAGTGTATTTTCTGTTTTGTGTTTTATTTATATCAGGAACATGAAGATGAATCGTCTTCTATGTTGGATGAATATTTTCAAGAATGCCAGAACAAATGAAGAGTATGTTATGATGCAACTGGATGTGGGGATGGAGTGATAGCACAGTGGGTAGGGCATTTACCTTGCACGCGGCAGACCTGGGTTCGATTCCCAGCATCCCATATGGTCCACCAAGCACCGCTAGGAGTAATTCCTGAGTGAAGTGCCAGGAGTAACACCTGTGCCCTCCGGGTGTGACCCAAAAACCAAAAAAAAAAAAAAAAAGGCAAATGGATGCTTGTGAAGAGTAGCAATCACAATTTATTTAAATGAAAATATAACAGATAAAGTAAAAACAAAGAATAAAAATCATAAAATATACCGAGGCAAGATACTCATTGGTGGGAGGGTCTCCAGAGAGAGACACTGATGTGAGACCCTGGGCTTCTTCCAGTTGTAACCATGCTAGGTCCTCTGGGAACTGGTCCAATGTTGCCACAGCGGGTGGCTGTGCAGCTGGTACTGGAGAGATCATTGACGGCGATGTCCTTCGACACGGAGCCAAGTATGCTTTCAGAGCTGGAGCTAAAGAATCAATAAGAGAAAAGGTCACCCGAATGGCTCCTTCCATGGATTCTCCAAAGGTGACCCCAACAGGGAGCCCAGCAGGAAGGGGAGACCATGGGCCCACCTCACGGGGATTTCCTGTGGAAGCCTCCCCAGAATAGGCTCTCCAGCCTGTGACTCTCCTTTCCCACACCAGCGCCCAGGACACCTCTAGGTGGGCCTTTTCGCATTCCCCATTTACTTGTACATATACACACACCCCTTGGTTCTTACCCGTTTTCTTCTGGTGCTCTGAGTCTCTTTCTCTGCCATATGTGTAAGGCCAAGGCACTGAACGCGGTGCTCTTTGGGGAGTTGACAATCCTTGGCCAATCTCAACTTTCTGCTTAGATGGTGTCTGGCTCTGCTTGGTGCTGGCTGATTCCAGACTTTCTTCAGAGGAACTGGACCCAGAGGATATGTAGAAGATCTTCTTTCTCTCCTGTGGGCTGCTCTGCTGAGGGAGCGTCTCTCTCTCCTGTGGGCTGCTCTGCGGAGGGAGAACCACAAAGGCTCAGCTCCAGAAGCACTGCTTCCCCCCCCACCCCCCCTTCTGAGTTCCTCCCTGCTGGTGGACCTGCATCTACACAGGCCTCCCATAGGAATGAGATTGAAACAATCAAGTTTAGAAAAGTCTTGGCCAAAGAGCACCTCCTAGTGCCAACTCAGTGAGCAGTGACCAGGCTTTGGGGGCTAGATTTGATGACTCACCTGGTAGGAGAGGCTGCCCTCAAGATGATCTCACAACACACACACAGACACACGTACATACACAAATACACATACTCACACACACACCATCTCCAGTACACAGTCAAATTTACTCCCTCCGATAAACACGTTCACACACGGGTGTGCACACTCTTCCACACACACACAGCTTCTGCGCCATCACACTCAGGGAGGTGATGAAGACTGATCACGGTCATCAGTGCTGGGCTGCCCGGGCCAGTTCCTGCTGACCTGAACTAGCGGCTGTCTTCGTGAAGAATTCCGGGGAGTTCTCCAGTGAGTCCT
Source organism: Sorex fumeus (assembly GCF_029834395.1). Lineage (NCBI taxonomy): Eukaryota > Metazoa > Chordata > Mammalia > Eulipotyphla > Soricidae > Sorex > Sorex fumeus. The sequence continues at coordinate 1,557,285 of NW_026606212.1, read as the reverse complement.
CACCCAGTTTCTGAATCTTTTCAGTGTCCTACACTTGGGGGTTTTACAACCACGATTTCTTGGTAAACAGCAAAACATGTTTGCTGTCTATGCGTTTCCGCAGTGAACCAAGTAATGAGTATGGGGGCAGTTGGGGAGGCTGCAGAATGTCTGGTTGCATCACAAAGAGAGGTCGGTGATGTCATCGAGCGCATCACAGCGAGGACAGGTCAGCTGTGGCCCTGCAGCAGGGCTTGCTCTCTGTGCAGCCCCTCTGGGCTGCTGCTGCTCTCCCTCTTCCCCAAGTCCTGTCCACGTGGTGAACTCAAGGCCCTGGGGAGAGCAGGGAGCAGCCACTTGAAAGAATGTGCTGCTAAAATGTTATTTTCCTTTTTTTTTTAAAATGTGAGTGGACTGCTATTTATTCGGCCACTGATTAACTGATTGAATTGGGCATGAACTCCTCCTTACACTCTTTTTTTCATTTTTTATCATTGTCTTTATTGAATCACCGTGAGAGCAGTTACAAAGTTTCGGTTCTATGTCGGGTCTAAGTCTCAGTCATGCAATGAAACTCCGGTACCTTCACTAGTGCCCATTCTTCACTACCAAAATCCCCAATATACCCCCATCCCACACCCTCCCCCTACCTGTGGGGCAGATGATTTACACATTACTCTCTCTCTACTTTGATCACATTACTCTCTCTCTCTACTTTGATCACTTTGACCCAGCAATACCACTCCTGGGAATATATTCCAGAGAGGCAAAAATGTATAGTCGAAGTGACATCTGCACTTGTTTCTTCATTGCAGCACTCTTTACAATAGCCAGAAACTGGAAGAAACCTGAATGCCCAAGAACAGATGACTGGTTAAAGAAACTTTGGTACATCTACGCAATGGAGTACTATGTAGCTGTTAGAAAAGATGAAGTCATGAAATTTACATACAAGTGGTACAATATGGAAAGTGTCATGGTAAGCGAAATGAGTCAGAAAGGAAGGGATAGACATAGAAAGATTGCATTCATCTGGGGGATATAAAGTAACAAAATATGAGATTAATACCCAAGAATAGCTGAGATCAGCACCAGGAGCATAGAGGCCAGCCAGGTATTCTAGAGGAAACGGCAGTTCAGATAGAGAAGGGAGCACCAAATAAAGGGTGTTTGGAGGATCCTCCCAGGAGGGGAGATGCATGTCGAAAGTAGACTATGGACTGAACATGTTTGCCACTCAATGCCTCTTTTGCAGACCACAACACCCAAAAGGAGAGAGAGAACACGGGATTGCCCTGCCACAGAGGCGGGGGGGATGGGGGCATGGGGGTGGGGGGGTTATTATCCATGGTGGTGGAAAATGGGCACTGGTGAAGGGATGGGTATCTGATCATTGTATAATCGAAACCCAAGCACAAAAAATTGTAAATCTACAACTGTACCTCATGGTGTTTCACTAATAAAAAAAAAGATAGTAAAAAATTAAAAAAAAATTTAAATGGAAAAATTTAAAAAATTATATATTTTAAAAATGAAATTAAATTTAAGAAAAAAAAGGAAAATGGGAATTTGTGGGTGCTGGGCGGCCAGGGCTCTGGGGGAAGAGCAGAGAGTGTTTATTGTGCAATAACTTATTCGTTACCACCCTCATTTTTTAAAATTATTATTAGTATTATTATTATTTCTTTTTGCTTTTTGGGTCACACCCGGTGATGCCCAGGGGTTCCTCCTGGCTCTGCACTCAGGAATTACTCCTGGTGGTGTTTAGAGGACCATTGGGGTTGCTGTGAATCGAACCTTGCCGGCCACTTGCAAGGCAAATGCCCTGCCAGCTGTCATATCGCTCTAACCCCCAAATTTTTTTATTTTATAAAGTTTTTTACAATATTTGATTACATTCAATATTCAGACTCCAATCCCACCACCAGTACACCTTCTCACCACCATATTTCGGATAGTTCCATCCCGAACCTTAATCCCTGTCCCAAAGCAGAACTCAAAGAATCTATTCTCTTGTATTGCTTGATATGAAAAACTGCCAGGGCGCTGAAGTGATAGCACAGTGGGTAGGACGTTTGCCTTGCACGCGGCGAAACTGGGTTCGATTCCAAGCATCCTATATGGTCCCCTGAGCACCATTAGCCAGGGATAATTCCTGAGTGCAGAGCCAGGGGAAATTCCTGTGCATCGGCAGGTGTTACCCAAAAACAAACAACAACAAAAAAAAATCTCTGAAAATCCTATAAAAAAAGTATCCTTAGAGGAAAGAGTGTGTATTCTACTCAGGGGCCATTGAGCCCTTCTATAAGTGATCACTAACATGTTGTAAAAGGTTGAACCTTGTGTATATATATATATACATATATATATATATGGGGCTGGAGCGATAGCACAGCGGGTAGGGCGTTCGCCTTACAAGCGGCCAACATGGTCGACCCGAGTTCGATTCCTCAGCCCCTCTCGGAGAGCCCGGCAAGCTACCGAGAGTATTCGATATGCCAGACACAGTAACAACAAAGTCTCCAATGGAGACGTTACTGGGCCTGCTCGAGCAAATCGACGATCAACGGGAGGGCCTTTTCTTTCTTTCTTTCTTTCTATACATATATAAAGTATATATGTGTGTGTATGTAAAAAATATATATATATTTCCCTCTAAGATTGGTTGCCTGCTACTTTGAATCCTGTCAAACGGGGTACAGTATTTTTGGAGTATGAGCTCCCGCATTTTTTTGCTTTTGGGATCACATCCAGTGGTGCTCAGGGCTGACTCCTGGCTCTGTGCTCAGGGATCACTCCTGGCAGGCTTCCAGGATGGTCCAGGGATTGAAAGAGAGACAGCCTTGTGCGAGGGGAGTGTCCTGCTCTCTGGAATCTCCATGTCCCCACACCAGGGCCCCTTTAGTTCCACAGCCTTTGTTTTTGGATCATACCTGGCACTACACAGGGGATACTCCTGGCTTTGCACTAAGGAATCACTCCTGGCAGTGCTTGGGGACCATATGGGATGCTGGGGATGCTGGGAATCGAACCCGGGTCAGCTGAGTGCAAGGCAAACTCCCTGGCCGCTGTGCTACGCTCCAGACCCTATTTTCATTTGCAAAGAGAAATTGAATCCAGAAAGGTTGAGCATGCAGGGCCTTGCACACACCCAATCTGGCTTTGATCTCCAAATGATGTAGACCCCTCTAAATACCGCTGGCTGTGTCCCCAAAATCAAGGGCGGGGGAGAAATCTTCCCTTTCAGTCATACTTAGCGCACCTGATCGCAGTGAGGAGACCATCTCCCAGGGATAAGGACACTGGCCGGGAAGAGGCCGCTGGCCCGAGGTCAGTGTGGCCAAGGTAGGGCTGGATCTGCACTGCATGGTGTTCTGCCCAGTCCCGGGGATTAAGGCTTAGTTTGGGCCTCAGCAGACACTGACCAGGGGCTGTGGGGGCTTGTCTGGTGGTGTTGGGTCTGCCTGAAGCTCTGTCCCCTCCTGCCTCCCGGTCCACAGAGCACCTACTGTGCTACCATGGTCCAGCTCTGTGAAGCCCTCGGCCGTTCTGTCCAGGTGGTGAACTTAGACCCCGCGGCGGAGCATTTCAACTATGATGTGATGGCTGGTGAGTCCCGGGCGCAGCCTTCCCTCTCCTTGGGGGCCCTGAGGGAGTGAGTGCTGCCCCCTGCTTCTGGGGAGGCACAGAAGCTGAAAACTTCGTTCAGACTGATCCCTTGACTACTGCAATTTATTTGTTTTATTTTTTTTTCTTTTATTGATGGGTGGGGTGGGGTTTGGGCCACAGTCACCTATGTTCAGTACTTCTGGACCTGTGCTCAGGAATCACTCCTGGTCAGGCTGAGCAAGTATTTAAGGTGCCAAGGATTGAACCTGGGTTGTCCACAGACAAGACAAGGGCAGTACCCGCTGTTCTATTCCTCAGGCCCCTGTTTGGTGTCTTTTTGTTTTTGTTTCTTGTTTTTTCTTTCTAGCCCCTGTTCAATTTTTTTGGATACAGTCACAGTTGTAATAATTACTAGTGAATGTAAATATTTTGGAATGGGCACTTATTTCCTGTTTATTCTATGCAGACATCCGGGAACTGATCAATGTGGATGATGTGATGGAGGAAGGCTCCCTGCGCTTCGGTCCCAATGGAGGACTGGTTTTTTGCATGGAGAACTTTGCCAATAACTTTGAGTGTCTGGAGAACTGCCTTGGCCATGTCGAGGATGACTACATCCTTTTTGACTCTCCAGGTAGCTCAGTAATTAGATTGTCACCTTCCCTGGGTTGTGCAGTTCTGTCCTTGGTGGGAGAAAGTGAAATTAGCATCTCATTTACTTTTATCCCAGATTCTTGGACAGTGGACAGTCATCCCATGAGGGACTGTGGAATGTCTTTTTGTTTTCTTCTGTTTGGGGGCCACATCTAGAGGTGCTGTGGGCTGGAGCTGTTCCTAACTCCATTATCAGGAGGTTGCTCCCAGTCCTGCTTGGGGGACCAAAGCATGCTGGGAACTGAGCCAGGCTTTCTGTATGCAGAGCATATGCTCAGCCTGTTGTTTCTTGGGCCCCAGGTCATGCAGCTTTATTATTATTATTATTATTATCATTGTTATTATTATTTTGCTTTACGGGTCTCACCTGGCGATGCTCAGGAGTTACTCCTGGCTTTGCACTCAGGAATCACTCCTGGAAGTGCTCAGGGGACCATATGGGATGCTCAGAATCGAACCCGGGTCGGCTGCGTGCAAGGAAGATGCCCTACCTGCTGTGCTATCACTGCAGCTCTTGAAAGGTTTGCTTTAGAGCTAGAGAGACTGAAGGATGGGTAGGATGCTGCGGCAGACACAGGTTCAGTCCTTGGCACCATATATGGTTCCATGAGTACTAGTGGGTATGGGCCAAAACCAAGGTTTTTTTTGGTTTTTTTTTTTTTTTTTAGGACCATAGTACAGCAGCTAAAGCCCTTGCCTTACTTTATGCCAGCCCAAGTTTGGATCCCAGGTACCACATAGGATTCCCCAAGCACTGCCAGGAGTTATTCTTAGTACAGAGTCAGGAATCCTCCCAGAATACCAGTGGGTGTGGCCCAAACCTCCGCCCCTCAAAATAAGAGAATAAAAAATTGTTTTAAAATCTGTCATTGTCGGGGCTGGAGCGATGCGATAGCACAGCGGGTGGGGCGTTTGTCTTGCACGTGCCCGACCCAGGTTCGAATCCTGGCATCAAATATTGTCCCCTGAGCACCGCCAGGAGTGGTTCCTGAGTGCAGATGCAGGAGTAACCCCTGAGCATCTCCGGGTGTGACCCAACAAGCAAAATAATAATAATAATAATAAATAAATGAAATCCCTGTGGCTGTCCTCCCGCTGTTCATTGATTTGCATGAGCAGGCCCAGTAACTTCTCCATCGTGAGACTTGTTGTTACTGTGTTTGTCATATCAAATACGTCACAGGTAGCTTGACAGGCTTTGCCATGTGGTCAAGATCTTCTCGGTAGCTTGCCGGGCTCTCCAAGAGGGGCAGAGGAGTTGAACCCGGTTTGGCCGGGCCGGCTGCGTGCATCGAAAATGCCCTACCACTGAGCTATCACTCCAGCCCGTTTTAAACTCATTTTTAATAATTGTAGTGCAACCAGCCAACATGGCCGACTCGGGTTTGATTCCTCTGCCCCTCCTAGAGAGCCCGGCAAGCTACCGAAGAGTATCACCTGCACAACAGAGCCTGGCAAGCTCCTCGTGACATATTCGATATGCCAAATACAGGAACAATTGTCACAATGGAGAAGTTACTGGGCCTGCTCGAACAAATCGATGAACAGGAGGACAGTGATGATGATGATGACAGTATATTTTCTTTGTATGCCCCTTTTACATACCTGTGCACCCAGAGTTGTTTAAAAAATTGTTGGGGGGGCCAGGGGAGCGGGTGTAATAGAACAATGGGTTCGGCGTTTGCCTTGCATGCAGCTGATCCCGAACCCCTGCATCCCGTATGGTCCCCCGAGCACTGCCAGGAGTAATTCCTGAATTCAGTGCCAGAAGTAACCCCTGCACATCGCCAGGTGTGACCCAAAATGAAAAAAAAAATTATTGGGGGAGCAAGAGAGATACTACAGAGGGTAGGGCACTTGCCTTGAACACAGCTAAGGTGATCCCTGCTACCCTAGATGGTTACTGGGGCCTGTCAACAGTCATCCCTGAGCACAGAATCAGGAATAAGCCCTGAGCACAATCAGGTTGCCCCCCCCCCCAAAAAAAAAAACAAAAATTGAATATAGTTTAGGGGCTAGAGAGATAGTGGGCTGGGGACATGCTTTACATGTAGTGGGCCTTGCATGTAGTAGGCTTTGCATGTAGGACTCTGAGTAGCTTCGAGCCCTCCCAGAAGTTTCAGAGAGACCCTCAAGCATCCCCACGTGCGGCTTAAAACAAGAAAAATTGGATATATTACTTGTAGGGATTGACTTCCTTTTAAAAAATGGGGGGGAGGGACCTCGGGTGCCATATCTGATGATGCCCAGGGGTTACTCCTAGCTCCTGTGCTCAGGAATTACTCCTGGCTATGCTCAAGGGACCCTATGGGATCGAACCCAGGTTGGATGTGTGCAAGGCAAGTTCCCACCCTCTATGCGATCTCTCAAGCCCCCTAAAACAGTTTCTAGGAAAAGTTTTTTTTCCCCATAGTTGAGGGTTGAATGTATCTCATGTTTATAATAAGCTCTGTTCTTGTAGGTCAGATTGAGTTGCACACACACCTGCCCGTGATGAAACAGCTGGTTCAGCAGCTGGAACAGTGGGTGTTCCGAGTCTGTGGAGTGTTTCTCCTTGATTCTCAATTCACGGCGGAGTCGTTCAAGGTTTTTTAACTATACCTGTCCTTGATTTTTCAGTCTCCGGCACAAGCAGAGTACAAAAACCTTTAGTCATAATCGTTTAATTGTTACCAGTCCATGAACTATACCCAGGAGTGACTTAGAACTTATTGTTGTTAAATTAATATGCCAAGAAGATGGCTCCAGTGGCAGAGCACAGAGCTGGTGTGTTTCGAGGCCCTGAGTTTGCCCCTTGCGCACTGTTCAGTGTAGTTCTAGTGGTCCCCAACTATCAGCTGTCGCCTTCAGGAGTTGTCCTAGGGCAGTGTCAGAAGTAAGTCACAAGCACCACTGTGTGTGGCTCCAAAACTAGAAAAATAAAAAGCTGGATGCCTGAGAGATAGTACAGTGTGTAGAGCTCTTGCCTTGCATGTGTCCCACCTGGGTGTCATTCCTGCCATACTGCCACCGGCCCCCCGAGACCCTCCAGGAGTGATCCTTGACCACAAAGCTCAGAGTACTACTGGGAATTCCCCAAAACTGAAAGGGAGGGCGTTTGGTTCCGTCTCCAGCACCCATATGGTTCCCAAAGCTGGTCAGGAGTAACTCCTTAGTGCAGAAGCCGAAGTGACCCACTAGTTATATCAGGGGATTTTGTGACCCAGAAACGCAAAAGGAAATACCCATCAGGTGAGGTGGAGAGGGAGCATGAGAGAAGATAACGTTAAAGGGTCAGAACTAGTACAGCGCTTCCCAAAAATAAATAAATAAGTAAATTTTAAAAATGGGGGCTGGAGTGATAGTACAGCGGGTAGGGCCTTGCACACAGCCAATCCGGGTTCGATTCCTAGCATCCCTGAGCAGCACTAGGAGTAATTCCTGAGTGCAGAGCCAGGAGTAACCCCTGTGCATTGCTAGGTATTACCACCCCCCCCCCCAAAAAAATAGTAAAGGGCTTAAGGAGCTCGCCTTGATGTGGCCCACATGCTTTTAATCCCTGTCACTACATGTTTCCTCAGTGCTGAACTCAACGCCACCTACCTCCTGAACACTCTAAAATATTGTTGAGTGGAGAAGTGTGGTCACTGTAGATCGCGTTTCTCCTTCCCACCTCACCTTTAGAATCCTAAGGTCAGCTATTGGCCCAGCAGTCTTCTGTTAGGCCCAGCCTGGCAGTGCTCAGGTCTCACTACTGGCGCTGTGCTGAGGAATCACTTAGGTAGTGCTCTGGGAACCCTGTGGAGTGCTGGGCTAGAACCTGGGTTGACCAGGCGCAAGGCAAGCGCCTTAAAGCCTAGACTCTTGCTTGGGCCCCAATCTTAGCGTTTCTCCGATTTAGGTGGGTTTTGTTCCAGTGGGGATCAGAAACCTTTTATGTGGACACTGTTGGTGACAACTGATTCATTGTCCCTTTTCTGTGTCCTCTTTCAGTTTATTTCTGGCATCTTGGCAGCCTTGAATGCTATGGTATCTCTAGAAATCCCGCAAGTTAACATCATGACAAAAATGGACCTGCTGAGTAAAAGAGCTAAAAAGGAAATTTAGAAGTAAGTTCACTATAATTAACGTCACATTTGCAGTGCTGAACCTTTTTCGTTTCACTTCGATTGTCAGTCTACAAATTTAGTGTTTCGAATTCTTTGATTCACCAGTCTATCATTTTTGAAGGTTTCTCGATCCAGGCATGTATTCTTTATTAGATGATTCTACAAGCAATAGCACAGCGGGTAGGGCGTTCGCCTTACAGCAGCCAACATGGCCGACCCGAGTTCGATTCCTCGCCCCTCTCGGAGAGCCCGGCAAGCTACCGAGAGTATTCGATATGCCAGACACAGTAACAACAAAGTCTCCAATGGAGACGTTACTGGGCCCGCTCGAGCAAAAACCTACAAGCAACTTCAAAAGCAAAAAATTCAAAAAATTGACTAATGCCATATGTGGGCTGGTAAGACTTCGTATTTTTACAATTTTTGGTGGTTGGGGGGTGGGCCTCCTGTGCTGGGGGGCCAAGGGGCCACTCTGATTATTGGCCAACCGGGCTAGTAGTGGTTAGTGCTGGGGCCCAGAGGGCCATACCAGCAGTATTGGTTGCTTCCTGGCTGTACCCAACAATGCTCAGGATGCCATCTGGTGCCAAGAATGAAGCCCTGTGCTAATCCCTGGGCTGATGAGTTTTGCAAGTGTTTGGGGTTGTTGTGGGTTGTTTTTAAGGTTTGAGGGCCACACCCGGTGGTGCTCAAGGGCTGTTTCTCCCCTGTGCCTGGTGGACCATATGTGGTGTTGGGTGTTCAAACTGAGGTGTGTGGGGTGGGCCAGTTGTAACCCCTGTCGTAGCTCTTCATCACCTCCCCCCACAACCCCCTAGACCCATATTTTTCTTAATGGTCTTGTCACATGCTTACACACCCCCAGGCAGTGGCCACCTTATGGACGGCACAGACAGGCGCATTTCTTTTTATAGGGGAGCAGCATGTTGGGAGCAGTGGGCTGTCTGCTTCGAAGTTAGTATAGAAGTAGGGAGATAGCTCAGTGGGCAGCACCACTGGCTTTGCACACAAGGGGCCGAGGGTTAATCTCTGGCACCATATGGTCGCCACCAGCGTTGTCTGGATGTGGCCTCCCCTCACCTCTGAAAAAAGTTGTCATTGGTTGTAGCAGAGAGGGCAGGAGGCCACAAAGAGCAGTGGTCAGAGTTTATTCTTGGCTCTGCCTCCAGAAATCATTCCTGGTGGGCTCAGGGAGCATACGGGATGCGGGGGATCGAACCCGGGTGCATCCTTTGCCTATGTGCAAGGCAAGCGCCCACCTCAGTGTACGAGCTCTCCCGTCCCACAGCAGAGAAATTCTGCAATGTCTTTTTTTCCTGGCCACTTGGCACATGAAAATTGCCTGTACCCTTTTGAAATTTTCAGTGGTTGTTGAATGCAGATAAATTACTTTAAAAGAATTCTCAGTTTCTGGTCGGGGCTGGAGCGATAGCACAGCAGGTAGGACGTATGCGTGCATGCGTCCGACCCGGGTTTGATTCCTACCATCCATAGGTCCCCTGAGCATCACCAGGAGTTATTCCTGAGTACATGAACCAGGAGTAACCCCTGTGCATCACCAGGTGTAAAGTAAAGTAAAGTAAAGTAAAGTAAAGTAAAGTAAAGGCCCTCCCGTTGATCTTCAATTTGCTCGAGCGGGCCCAGTAACGTCTCCATTGGAGACTTTGTTGTTACTGTGTCTGGCATATCGAATACGTCACGGGGAGCTTGCCAGGCTCTGCCGTGCGGGCGAGATACTCTCGGTAGCTTGCCGGGCTCTCCAAGAGGGGCGGAGGAATCGAACTCAGGTCGGCCATGTTGGCTGCGTGCAAGGCAAACGCCCTACCGCTGTGCTATCGCTCCAAAAAGTCTTTAGTTAAGTAATGTTGTAATGTTACTAGTGTTCCAATAGGTTAGAGGTCATAAAAAAATTAATGCTGATTTGCTATTGTTCTGTCTGCTCCTCCCTGCACAGGCATAGATGGTTTTAATTAGACTACCAATGCTCACACTCAAGCGTCAGTTGCATGACCTTTCTGAAATCTCTAATTTGTACATTGATGACTACAGCATGGTCCGACTTTTGCCTTACGATCAGTCCGAAGAAGAAAGCATGAACATTGTATTACAGCATATTGATTTTACCATTCAGTACGGAGAAGACTTGGAATTCAAGGAACCCAAGGTAATTTCTGATGATTTAGATTTGCCAGGGCCAGAGACCGGCGCAGAGGGAAAGACCATTCTCTGCCTCCCCTAGGCTGACGCTGGGTCAGTTCCCCGTTTCATGTCTGGTCCCTGAGCACAGAGCCAGGATTGCCCTGAACACCTCTGCCCTCCTGTTTGATCTAAGCAGCTCCTTAAGTTAAAGTCTTGGGGGCAGCAAGAACCTGGCCCGTTCTGGCTGATCTCTGGGTGTGGCTCAAGAACTCAAAACCAAAACCAGAAAAAAAAGAGTAACCAAAATATAAATAAATAAACATAAATAAAAAGTCCTGGGAGCTTGGTGTGATAATCTATGTATCCTGGCAGTTGTTCAGGTTACACAGCAGTTGGTGGGTGTAACTGTCTAGCTACTGGAAGGTCCAGTTCCAAACCGTGTAGGCTTGGAGATCTCAGCCCCGGGTCCCCCACACCTGGGTTCCTCTGCCAGTTCCTTCATGCGTGAAGCCCATCGAAGCGTGTGGAGACTGGTCTCAGCATGACTTTGGCCTTACGCCAGACGTCTTCTGCTGTTGGCCCTGGTGAGGACAGTCAGGCACGAGGTAGGAGTCTCCGCCTTGTTCTCTCCCGGGAGCTTGGTGTGATAATCACGTGATTATCAGTGATTCATTAAAAAGTAAAAAATTTAAAGAAACAAATTAAAAATGGAAAAATTCAAAAACTTAAAAATTTTAAAAATAAAATTAAATTTAAGAAAAGAAAATGGGATTTGGTGGGGAGCCGTGCGGCTGGGTTTCTGGAGGAAGAGCAGTGACTGTTAATTGTGCAATAACTTATTCCCTACCACCCTCATTTTTAAAAACTATTATTATTATTATTTTTTTTTCCTTTTGGGCCACACCCGGTGATGTGCAGGGGTTCCTCCTGGCTCTGCACTCATGAATTCCTCCTGGTGGTGCTCAGAGGACCATAGGGGATGCTGGGAATCAAACCTCGCCGGCCACTTGCAAGGTAAATGCCCTGCCTACTGTCATATCGCTCCAACTCCCCAATTTTTTTATTTTATAAAGTGTTTTACAATATTTGATTATATTCAAGATTCAGACTCCAATCCCACCACCATTACACCTTCTCACCACCATATTTCGGGTAGCTCTATCCCGAACCCCAATCCCTGTCCCAAAGCAGAACTGAAATAATCTATTCTCTTGTATTGTTTGATATGAAAAACTGCCAGGGCGCTGGAGTGATAGCACAGTGGGTGGGACGTTTGCCTTGCATGCGGTGAAACTGGGTTCGATTCCAAGCATCCCATATGGTCCCCTGAGCACCATTAGCCAGGGATAATTCATGAGTGCAGAGCCAGGAGAAATTCCTGTGCATAGACAGGTATGATCCCTCCGAAAAATATCGCTGAAAATCCTATAAAAAAAGTATCCTTAGAGGAAGGAGTGTGTATTCTACCCAGGGGCCGTTAAGTCCTTCTATAAGAGATCACTAACATGTTGTTAAAGGTTGAGCCTTGTGTGTTTATATATATATAGCACAGCGGTAGGGCGTTTGCCTTGCACACAGCCAACATGGCCAACCTGATTTCGATTCCTCCACCCCTCTCAGAGAGCCCGGCAAGCTACCGAGAGTATCTCGCCCGCATGGCAGAGCCTGGCAAGCTACCCATGATGTATTTGATATGCCAAACAAAGTAACAACAAAGTCTACAATGGAGACGTTACTGGACCCGCTCGAGCAAATTGAAGAACAATAGGAGGACAGTGATACAGTGAACCAAAACCCTGGTTGCAGATTACGTGGCTTTTGTGCTCCAGAACCTGATGGTGCTTTGGGCCCCAGGTTCAGAAAAGGCAAGTGCCCCACCCCCTGTGCTGTCTCGTTCGCCCCAATTTTGTTAGTGAATATCTATTAGCACTACTACTGGGTATTATAGAGCATTGCCTGAACAGTAGGTCAATACATACTGGGTCTGCGGAGAAATCAATGAATTTTCTAATTTGTGTTTTATGAAGATGAGTTGTCTTCTATGTTGGATGAATATTTTCAAGAATGCCAGAACAAATGAAGTGTATGTTATGATGCAACTGGATGCGGGGCTGGAGTGATAGCACAGTAGGTAGGGCATTTCCCTTGCACGCGACAGACCTGGTTTCGAATCCCAACATCCCATATGGGCCACCAAGCGCCGCCAGGAGTAATTCCTGAGTGAAGAGCCAGGAGTAACACCTGTGCTCTCCGGGTGTGACCCAAAAACCGAAAAAAAAAAAAAAAGGCAAATGGATGCTTGTGAAGAGTAGCAATCACAATTTATTTAAATGAAAATATAAAAGATAATGTAAAAACAAAGAATAAAAATCATAAAATATACAGAGGCAAGATACTCATTGGTGGGAGGTTCTCCAGACAGAGACACTGATGTGAGACCCTGGGCTTCTTTCAGTTGTAAACATGCTAAGTCCTCTGGGAACTTGTCCAATATTGCCACAGCGGGTGGCTGTGCAGCTGGTACTCGAGAGATCAGTGTTGGCGCTGTCCTTGGACACGGAGCCAAGTATGCTTTCAGAGCAGGAGCTAAAGAATCAATAAGAGAAAAGGTCACCCAGAGGGCTCCTTCCATGGATTCTCCAAAGGTGACCCCAACAGGGAGCCCAGCAGGAACGGGAGACCATGGGCCCACCTCACGGGGGTTTCCTCTGGAGGCCTCCCCGGAATGGGCTCTCCGGCCTGTGACTCTCCTTTCCCACACCAGCCCCCAGGACACCTCTAGGTGGGCCTTTTCCCATTCCCCTTTTTCTTGTGCATATACACACACCCCTTGGTTCTTACCCGTTTTCTTCTGGTGCTCTGAGTCTCGTTCTCTGCCATATGTGTGAGGCCATGGCATTGAAGTTGGTGCCCTTTGGGGAGTTGACACTCCTTGGCCAATCTCAAATTTCTGCTTAGATGGTGTCTGGCTGTGCTTGGGTCTGGCTGATTCCAGACTTTCTTCAGAGGAACTGGACCCAGAGGATATGTAGAAGATCTTCTTTCTCTCCTGTGGGCTGCTCTGCTGTGGGAGCGTCTCTCTCTCCTGTGGGCTGCTCTGCTGAGGGAGAACCACAAAGGCTCAGCTCCAGAAGCGCTGCTTCCCCCTCCCTTCTGAGTTCCTCCCTGCTGGTGGACCTGCATCTACACAGGCCTCCCATAGGAATGAGACTGAAACAATCAAGTTTAGAAAAGTCTTGGCCCAAGAGCACCTCCTAGTGCCAACTCAGTGAGCAGTGACCTGGCCTTGGGGGCTAGATTTGATGACTCACCTGCTAGGAGCAGGCTGCCCTCAAGATGATCTCACAACACACACACAGACACACGTACATACACAAATACACATACCCACACACACACCCACCATCTCCAGTACACACTCAAATTTACTCTCTCCGATAAACACGTTCACACACGGGTGTGCACAGTCTTCCACATACACAGCTTCTGCGCCATCACACTCAGGGAGGTGATGAAGACTGATCACGGTCATCAGTGCTGGGCTGCCCGGGCCAGTTCCTGCTGACCTGAACTAGCGGCTGTCTTCGAGAAGAATTCCGGGGAGTTCTCCAATGGGTCCTCACCCAGTTTCTGAATCTTTTCAGTGTCCTACACTTGGGGGTTTTACAACCACGATTTCTTGGTAAACAGCAAAACATGTTTGCTGTCTATGCGTTTCCGCAGTGAACCAAGTAATGAGTATGGGGGCAGTTGGGGAGGCTGCAGAATGTCTGGTTGCATCACAAAGAGAGGTCGGTGATGTCATCGAGCGCATCACAGCGAGGACAGGTCAGCTGTGGCCCTGCAGCAGGGCTTGCTCTCTGTGCAGCCCCTCTGGGCTGCTGCTGCTCTCCCTCTTCCCACAAGTCCTGTCCATGTGGTGAACTCAAGGCCCTGGGGAGAGCAGGGAGCAGATACTTGAAAGAATGTGCTGCTAAAAAGTTATTTTCCTTTTTCTTAAAATGTAGGTGTACTGCTATTTATTCGGCCACTGATTAGCTGATTGAATTGGGCATGAACTCCACCTTACTCTCTTTTTTTCATTTTTTATCATTGTCTTTATTGAATCGCTCCAACCTCCCAATTTTTTTATTTTATAAAGTGTTTTACAATATTTGATTACATTCAATATTCAGACTCCAATCCCACCACCATTACACCTTCTCACCACCATATTTCGGATAGTTCCATCCCGAACCTTAATCCCTGTCCCAAAGCAGAACTCAAAGAATCTATTCTCTTGTATTGCTTGATATGAAAAACTGCCAGGGTACTGGAGTGATAGCACAGTGGGTGGGACGTTTGCCTTGCACGCGGCGAAACTGGGTTCGATTCCCAGCATCCCATATGGTCCCCTGAGCACTATTAGCCAGGTATAATTTCTGAGTGCAGAGCCAGGAGAAATTCCTGTGCATCGACAGGTATGACCCAAAAACAAACAAACAAAAATCGCTAAAAATGCTATAAAAAAAAGTATCCTTAGAGGAAAGAGTGTGTTTTCTACCCAGGGGCCGTTAAGCCCTTCTATAAGAGATTACTAACATGTTGTAAAAGGTTGAGCCTTGTGTGTTTATATATATATATATGTGTGTGTGTGTATATATGTATCTGGGCTGGAGCGATAGCACAGCGGGTAGGGCGTTCGCCTTACAAGCGGCCAACATGGCCGACCCGAGTTCGATTCCTCCGCCCCTCTCGGAGAGCCCGGCAAGCTACCGAGAGTATTCGATATGCCAGACACAGTAACAACAAAGTCTCCAATGGAGACGTTACTGGGCCCGCTCGAGCAAATCGACGATCAACGGGAGGGCCTTTACCTATATATGTATCTATAAAATATATATATGTATTTCCCTCTAAGATTGGTTGCCTGCTACTTTGAACCCTGTCAGATGTGGTACAGTTGTTTTTGAGTATGAGCTCCCGCATTTTTTTGCTTTTGGGGTCACATCTGGTTGTGCTCAGGGCTGACTCCTGGGTCTGTGCTCAGGGATCACTCCTGGCAGGCTTCCAGGATGGTCCGGGGAATGAAAGCGAGACAGCCTTGTGCGAGGGGAGTGTCCTGCCCTCTGGACTCTCCGTGTCCCCGCTCCAGGGCCCCTTTAGTTCCACAGCCTTTGTTTTTGGGTCATACCTGGCACTGCACAGGGGTTATTCCTGGCTCTGCACTCATGAATTACTCCTGGCAGTGCTCAGGGGACCATACGGGATGCTGGGAATCGAACCCGGGTCAGCTGAGCGCTACCCACTGTGCTATGCTCCAGACCCTATTCTCATTTTTAAAGGGAAATAGAATCCAGAAAGGTTGAGCATGCAGGGCCTTGCACACACCCAATCTGGGTTCAATCTCCAAACCATGTAAGCCCCTCTGAATACCGCTGGCTGTGGCCCCAAAATCAAGGGCGGGGGACGATTCTTACCTTTCAATCATACTTACCCCACCTGATAGCAGTGCGGAGATCATCGGCCAGGGATAAGGACACTGACTGGAAAGATGCCGCTGGCCCGAGGTCAGTGTGGCCACAGTAGGGCTGAATCTGCACTGCATGCAGTTCCCTGATGCCCAGCCCCGGGTTGGGTCTTTTCCCTGGTTTCAGTCTGTTTCTTGGGGGATTATGGCTTAGTTTGGACCTTAGCAAACACTGAGCTGGGGCTGTGGGGGTTCGTCTGGTGGTGTTGGGTCTGTCTGAAGCTCTGACCCCTCCTGCCTCCCGGTCCACAGAGCACCTACTGTGCCACCATGGTCCAGCACTGTGAAGCCCTCGGCCGTTCTGTCCAGGTGGTGAACTTAGAACCTGCGGCAGAGCATTTCAACTATGATGTGATGACTGGTGAGTTCAGGGCGCAGCCTTCCCTCTCCTTGGGGGCCCTGAGGCAGTGCTGCCCCCTGCTTCTGGGGAGGCACAGAAGCTGAAAACTTCCTTCAGTCTGATCCCTGCTTTCATGGTAGACAGCAGAACATCATGTGTTAGCATCCACTTATTGATGTGCTTGTGACAGTTCCCTTTGTTTCTCTTAATAAAAAGTGAGATGGCACGAGTCTTGCTTTAAATTCTTACTCAGAGGGGATTGAACTCAAGCTGGAAGCATGCAACGCAAGCACCTTAAGTCTACTCTATCTGGCCCTTCCTTTTCCTGATGCTCGGGTGACTCCTGGCTCTGCACTCAGGAATAACTCCTGGTGGTGCTTGGGGAGACCATATGCATGCCGGGGATTGAACCCTGATCGACAGTGTGCAAGGCGAACACCCTATCCACTGTACTATCCCTCCTTGCCCTGTCCCTTGCTTCACCTCTTTTATTTTATTTTGCTTTTTGGGTCACACTCAGCAATGCACAGGGGTTACTCCTGGTTCATGTACTCAGGAATTACTCCTGGCTGTGCTCAGGGGACCATATGGGATGCTGGGAATTGAACCTGGGTTGGGCCGCATGTAAGGCAGACGCCCTACCCGCTGTGCTATCGCTCCAGCCCCACTTCACTTGTTTTAGAACAGATATTTTATATGCACAGTATTGAGAATGCAAAAGGTACATGAGAGTGTGCAGAAAAGGGTCAGTCCAACCTCTTGCTTCCTCTGAGTCTTAGAATATTACCTAATGCTGTAGTGTTATTCCTTAACATCTTTGCACAGAATTAAGTGTGGAGGCCAGGAAGACAGTAGAGGGGTTCGGAGCAAATAATTGGCACATACACGGTGCTGTTTTAATGCCCAGCACTGCAGGGCCCCCTGAGCACTGTTGGGTACTGTAGTCCTGTAGCCCCTAAGCCCCTCCAGGTGATCATCTCACTTTTGGGCGCTGGTGTTTGCTTTCTGGCCCCTGGGCCTCCTGAACTCTGCCTGGGAGGCCAAAGGGGAGAAAAAAAATCAGAGGCCAAGGTGCTAACTTAGAGGGATGTAGAGCAAGTTTCGGGATGCCCCTGACCACCAGCTGTGGTTGCAAAACCAAAGGAAGAAAGAGGTCAAAATACAGTACAAGAATTGAAGCATTTGGTTTAACTGTTGGGGGTCGCTACTGGCTCTGCTCCTGCAGGGCTTACGTGGGGGTGGAATTTGAACTGGGCCTAAATCCTTCTTGTCTCTTTGGCCTTTTCTTTTGTTTTGGGGCCGCATCTGGTGGTGCTCAGGGTTTGCTGCTGATACTGCTGTCACTCCAGGGTGTGTGCCCTGCCCTTATCATTTATAAGTACAACTACTAGCCTTCTAAGAGTACTGCCCCTTGTGTTTCTGGTTTAAGTCTACCTGGGAGACTGTAATGCATCATTACTTGAGAGTGGGATTCCCTTGACAACTGTTATTTATTTAGTTTTTTTTTTCTTTTCTTGAGGGTTGGGGTGGGGTTTGGGCCACACCCAGCTGTGTTCTGCACTTCTGGCTCTGTGCTCAGGGATCACTCCTGGTCAAGCTGAGGAAGTATATAAGGTGCCAGGGATTGAACCTGGGTTGTCCACAGACAAGACAAACGCCATACCCACTGTTCTATTCCTCAGGCCCCTGTTTGTTGTCTTTTTCTTTTTTTTTTTTTCTTTCTAGCCCCTGTTCAGTTTTTGTGGATACTGTCACAGTTGTAATATTTACTAGTGAATGTAAATATTTTGGAATGGGCACTCATTTTCTGTTTATTCTTTGCAGACATCTGGGAACTGATCGAGGTGGATGATGTGCTGGAGGATGGCTCCCTGCGCTTCGGTCCCAATGGAGGACTGGTGTTTTGCATGGAGTATTTTGCCAATAACTTTGAGTGGCTGGAGAACTGCCTTGGCCATGTCGAGGATGACTACATCCTTTTTGACTGTCCAGGTAGCTCAGTAATTAGATTGTCATCTTCCCTGAGTTGTGCAGTTCTGTCCTTGGTGGGAGAAAGTGAAATTAGCATCTCATTTACTTTTACCCCAGATTCTTAGACAGTGGACTGTCATCCCATGAGGGTCTGTGGAACGTCTGTTTGTTTTCTTCTGTCTGGGGGCCACATCCACAGGTGCTAGGGGCTGGGGCTGTTCCGAACTCCATTATCAGGAGGTTGCTCCCAGCCTTGCATGGGGACCAAAGCATGCTGGGAACTGAGCCCAGGCTTTCTGCATGCAGAGCATATGCTCAGCCTGTTGTTTCTTGGGCCCCAGGTCATGCAGCTTTTTTTTTTTTTTTTTTTTTTGCTCTACAGGTCACACCTGGTGATGCTCAGGAATCACTCCTGGCAGTGCTCAGGGGACCATATGTGATGCTGGGAATCGAACCCGGGTCGGCCGTGTGTAAGGCAAACGCCCTACCTGCTGTGCTATCACTCCTGCTTCGGTCATGCAGCTCTTGAAAGGTTTGCTTTAGAGCTAGAGAGACAGAAGGATGGGTAGGATGCTGTGGCCGACACAGGTTCAGTCCCTGGCACCATATATGGTTCCATGAGTACTAGTGGGTATGGGCCAAAAACAAGGGTTTTTTTGTTTGTTTGTTTGTTGTTTAGGGCCATAGTAAGCAGCTAAAGCCCTTGCCTTACATTCTGCCAGCCCAAGTTTGCATCCCTGGTACCACATAGGATTCCCCAAGCACTGTCAGGAGTGACCCTTTAGTACAGAGTCAGGAATCCTCCCCGAATATCAGTGGGTGTGGCCCAAACTTCCTCCCCTCAAAATAAGAGAATAAAAATTTGTTTTAAAATCTGTCATTGTCGGGCTCGAGCGATGTGATAGCACAACGGGTAGGGCATTTGCCTTGCATGCGGCCAACCCAATTCAAATCCCAGCATCGATTATGGTCCCCTGAGCACCGCTAGGAGTGGTTCCTGAGTGCAGAGCCAGGAGTAACCCCTGAGCATCTCTGGGTATGACCCAAAAAGCAAAGTTTACGGTAACAAAGTAATAATAATAAATAAATAAATAAATAAATAAATTATATCCCTGTGACTGTCCTCCCGTTGTTCATTGATTTGCTTGAGCAGGGCAGTAACTTCTCCATCCTGAGACTTGTTACTGTGTTTTTCATATCAAATATGTCGCAGGTAGCTTGACATGATTTGCCATGTGTGCAAGGTACTCTTGATAGCTTGCTGTGCTCTCCAAGAGGGGCAGAGGAGTTGAACCCGGTTTGGCCGGGTTGACTGCGTGCATGGCAAATGCCCTACAGCTGTGCTATCACTCCAGCCCGTTTTAAAATCATTTTTAATAATTTTAGTGCAACCGGCCAACATGGCCGACTCGAGTTCAATTCTTCCGCCCCTCTTGGAGAGCCCGGCAGGCTACTGAAGAGTATCTCGCCTGCACAGCAGAGCCTGGCAAGCTCCTCGTGACATATTCAATATGCTAAATACAGTAACAATTGTCACAATGGAGATGTTACTGGGCCTGCTCGAGCAAATCGATGAACAACAGGAGGACGGTGATGATGATGATGACAGTATATTTTCTTTGTATGCCCCTTTTACGTACATGTGCACCCAGAGTTGCTTAAAAAAATCCTGGGTGGGCCAGGGGAGCTGGTGTGATAGTACAATGGGTTGGGCATGTTTGCCTTGCATGTGGCTGACCCGGAACCCCAGCACCCATATGGTCCCCCGAGCATTGCCAGGAGTAATTCGTGAGTGCAGAGCCAGGAGTAACACCTGCGCATCACCAGGTGTGACCCCAAATGAAAAAGAAAATATTGGAGTAGCCAGAGAGATACGACTATGGGTAGGGCACTTGCCTTGCACACGACTAAGGTGATCCCTGTTACCCTATATGGTTCCTGGAGCCTGCCAAGAGTCATCCCTGAGCACAGAATCAGGAATAAGCCCTGAGCACTATCAGGTAGTCCCCCAAACAAAAAACAAACTAAAATTGAATATAGTATAGGGCTAGAGAGATAGTGGGCTGGGGACATGCTTTACATGTAATGGGCCTTGCATGTAGGACTCTGAGTAGCCTCGAGTCCTCCCAGCAGTTTCGGAGAGACCCTCAAGCATCCTCACCTGCGGCTTAAAACAAGCAAAATTGAATATATTACTTGTAGGGATTGACTTCCTTTAAAAAAATTCGGGGGGGACCGCGGGTGCCGTATCTGATGATACTCAGGGGTTACTCCTAGCTCCTGTGCTCAGGAATTACTCCTGGCTGTGCTCAAGGGACCCTATGGGATCGAACCCAGGTTGGCTGTGTGCAAGGCAAGTTCCCACCCTCTATACTATCTCTCAAGCCCCCTAAGACAGTTTATGGGGGAAGTTTTTATCCCATCATTGATGGTTGAATGTATTTCATGTTTATAATAAGCTTGTGTTCTTGTAGGTCAGATCGAGTTGTACACACACCTGCCCGTGATGAAACAGCTGGTTCAGCAGCTGGAACAGTGGGAGTTCCGAGCCTGTGGAGTGTTTCTTGTTGATTCTCAATTCATGGTGGAGTCGTTCAAGGTTTGAAACTATACCTGTCCTTGATTTTTCAGTCTCCGGCACAAACTGAGTACAAATACCTTTAGTCATAATTGTTTAATTGTTAACAGTTCCTGAACTATACCCAGGAGTGACTTGAAAATTATGTTTGTTAAATTAATATGCCAGACGAGATGAGATTGGGCGCGTACAGGGTGGTATGGCCATAGGCTGGAGCGATAGCACAGCGGTAGGACATTTGCCTTGTGCAGAGCCAGCCTGCCTGAGCCAGGTTCGATTCCTCCGCCCCTCTTGGAGAGCCTGGCAAGCTACGGAGAGTATTCAATATGCCAAGCACAGTAACAAGAGGTCTCACAATGGAGACGTTACTGGGCTCGCTCGAGCAAATCAATGAACAACGGAACGACAAAAGAAAAAACAAAAGAAAATAAATTAATATGCCAAGAAGATGGCTCCAGTGGCAGAGCACAGAGCTGGTGTGTTTCGAGGCCCTGAGTTTGCCCCTTGCGCACTGTTCAGTGTAGTTCTAGTGGTCCCCAGCTATCAGCTGTCGCCTTCAGGAGTTTCCTACGGCAGTGTCAGAAGTAAGTCCCAAGCACCACTGTGTGTGGCTCCAAAACTAGAAAAAGAAAAGCTGGATGCTAGAGAGATAGTACAGTGGGTAGAGCTCTTGCCTTGCATGTGGCCCGCCTGGGTGTCATTCCTGCCGTACTGCCACCGGGCCCCCTTAGCCGCTCCAGGAGTGATACTTGATCACAAAGCTAGGAGCACTTCTGGGTACTCCCCAAAACTGAAAGGGAGGGCGTTTGGTTCCGTCTCCAGTGCCCATATGGTTCCCCAAGCCACTAAGGAGTAACTCCTGAGTGCAGAGTCAGAAGTGACCCCTTAGTAATATGAGGGGATTGTGTGACCCAGAAACCAAAAAGAAAACACCCGCCAGAGGAGGTGGAGAGCGAGCATGAGAGAAGATAACGTTAAAGGGTCAGAAATAGTACAGGGCTTCCCAAAAATAAATAAATAACTACATTTTAAAAATGGGGGCTGGAGAGATAGTACAGCAGGTAGGGCCTTGCACACAGCCAATCTAGGTACGATTCCTAGCATGCCTCAGCACCACTAGGAGTAATTCCTGAATGCAGAGCCAGGAGTAACCCCTGTGCATTGCCAGGTATTACCACTCTCCTCCCCCCCAAAAAATAGTAAAGGGCTTAAGGTGCTCGCCTTGGTGTGGCCCACCTGCTTTTAATCCCTGTCACTACATGTTTCCTCAGTGCTGAACTCAACCCCAGCTGCCTCCTGAACACTTTAAAATATTGTTGAGTGGAGAAGTGTGGTCACTGTAGATCGCGTTTCTCCTTCCCACCTCACCTTTAGAATCCTAAGGTCAGCTATTGGCCCAGCAGTCTTCTGTTAGGCCCAGCCTGGCAGTGCTCAGGGCTCACTACTGGCGCTGTGCTGAGGAATCACTTAGGTAGTGCTCTGGAAACCCTGTGGAGTGCTGGGCTAGAACCTGGGCTGACCAGGCGCAAGGCAAGCACCTTAAAGCCTGGACTCTTGCTCGGGCCCCAATCTTAGCGTTTCTCCGATTTAGGTGGGTTTTGTTACAGTGGGGATCAGAAACCTTTTGTTTGGACACTGTTGGTGACAACTGATTCATCGTCCCTTTTCTGCTTCCTCTTTCAGTTTATTTCTGGCATCTTGGCAGCCTTGAGTGCTATGGTATCTCTAGAAATCCCGCAAGTTAACATCATGACAAAAATGGACCTGCTGAGTAAAAGAGCTAAAAAGGAAATTGAGAAGTAAATTCACTATAATTAAGGTGTCATTGGCAGTGCTGAACCTTTTTCGTTTCACTTCGATTGTCAGTCTACAAATTTAGTGTTTAGGATTCTTTCATTCACCAGTCTCTCATGTTTAAAGGTTTCTAGATCCAGACATGTATTCTTTATTAGATGATTCTACAAGTAACTTCAGAAGCAAAAAATTCAAAAAATTGACTAACGCCATATGTGGGCTGGTAAGACTTTGTATTTTTCTAAATTTTGGTGGTGGGGATGGTGGGCCTCCTGTACTGGGGGGCCTAGGGCCCACTCTGATTATTGGCCCACCAGGCTAGTAGTGGTCATTGCTAGGGCCCAGAGGGCTGTACCAGCAGTTTTGGTTCCTTCCTGGCTGTACCCAGCAATGCTTAGGATGCCATCTGGTGCCAAGAATCAAGCGCTGTGCTAATCCCTGGGCTGATGAGTTTTGCAAGTGTTTGGGGTGTTTGTGGGTTGTTTTTAAAGTTTGGGGGCCACACCCGGTGGTGCTCAGGGGCTGTTTCTCCCCTGTGCCTGGTGGACCATATGTGGTGCTGGGTGTTCAAACTGAGGTGTGCGGGGTGTAGGCCATTTGTAACCCCTGTCGTAGCTCTTCATCCCCTCCCGCAAACCCCCCTAGACCCATATTTTTCTTAATCTTCTTATCACGTGCTTACACACCCCAGGCACTGGCCACCATATGGACGGCACAGACCAGCACATGTCTTTTTTTTTCTTTTTTTATGTTTTTTTTTCCCTTTATTTTATTTTATTTTTTTTTACAGTTGTAGATTTACAATTTTTTGTGCTTTGGTTTCAATTATACAATGATCAGATACCCATCCCTCCACCAGTGCCCATTTTCCACCCCCATGGATAATTTCCCCCCACCCCCATCCCCCATCCCCCCCGCCTCTGTGGCAGGGCAATCCCCTGCCACACATGTCTTTTTAGGGGAGCAGCATGTTGGGAGCGGTCGGCTGTCTGCTTCGAAGTTAGTATAGAAGTAGGGAGAGAGCTCAGTGGGCAGCACCACAGACTTTGCACACAAGGGGCCCAGGGTTATCTCTGGCACCATATGGTCGCCACCAGCGTTGTCTGGATGTGGCCTCCCCTCACCTCTGAAAAAAGTTGTCATTGGTTGTAGCAGAGAGGGCAGGAGGCCACACTGAGCAGTGGTCAGAGTTTATTCTTGGCTGTGCCTCCAGAAATCATTCCTGGTGGGCTCAGGGAGCATACGGGATGCGGGGGATCGAACCCGGGTGCATCCCCTGCCTACGTGCAAGGCAAGCGCCCACCTCGGTGTACTAGCTCTCTCGTCCCACAGCAGAGAAATTCTGCAATGTCTTTTTTTCCTGGCCACTTGGCACATCAGAATTGCCTGTACCCTTTTGAAATTTTCAGTGGTGGTTGAACGCAGATAAATTACTTTAAAAGAAGTCTCAGTTTCTGGTCGGGGCAGGAGAGATAGCACAGCAGGTAGGGCGTTTTCGTTGCATGGGTCCGAGCCGGGTTTGATTCCTAGCATCCCATAAGTCCCCTGAGAACCACCAGGAGTTATTCCTGAGTACATGAACCAGGAGTAACCCCTGTGCATCACCAGGTATAACCCAAAAAAAAAAAAAAAGTCTTTAGTTAAGTAATGTTGTAATGTTACTAGTGTTCCAGTAGGTCAGAGGTCATAAAAAAATTAATGCTGATTTGCTGTTGTTCTGTCTGCTCCTCCCTGCACAGGCATAGATGGTATTAATTAGACTACCAATGTTCACACTCAAGCGTCAGTTGAATGACCTTTCTGAAATCTCTAATTTGTAGATTGATGACTACAGCATGGTCCGATTTTTGCCTTACGATCACTCAGATGAAGAAAGCATGAACATTGTATTACAGCATATTGATTTTGCCATTCAGTACGGAGAAGACTTGGAATTCAAAGAACCCAAGGTAATTTCTGACGATTTAGATCTGCCGAGGGCTGGAGCGATAGCACAGCGGGTAGGGCGTTCGCCTTACAAGCGGCCAACATGGCCGACCCGAGTTCGATTCCTCCGCCCCTCTCGGAGAGCCCGGCAAGCTACCGAGAGTATTGGATATGCCAGACACAGTAACAACAAAGTCTCCAATGGAGACGTTACTGGGCCCGCTCGAGCAAATCGACGATCAACGGGAGGGCCTTTACCTTTACCTTTACCTTTTAATAATTGTAGTGCAACCAGCCAACATGGCCGACTCGGGTTCGATTCCTCTGCCCCTCCTAGAGAGCCCAGCAAGCTACCGAAGAGTATCACCTGCACAACAGAGCCTGGCAAGCTCCTCGTGACATATTCGATATGCCTAATACAGTAACAATTGTCACAGTGGAGATGTTACTGGGCCTGCTGGAACAAATCGATGAACAACAGGAGGACGGTGATGATGATGATGACAGTATATTTTCTTTGTATGCCCCTTTTATACATGTGCACCCAGAGTTGCTTAAAAAATTCCGTGGGGGGCAAGGGGAGCTGGTGTGATAGTACAATGGGTTTGGCGTTTGCCTTGCATGCAGCTGACCCGGAACCCCAGCATCCCATATGGTCCCACAAGCACTGCCTGGAGTAATTGCTGGATTCAGTGCCAGAAGTAACCCCTGTGCATCGCCAGGTGTGACCCAAAATGAAAAAAAAATACTGGGGGACCCAGAGAGATACTATAGTGGGTAGGGCACTTGCCTTGAACACAGCTAAGGTGATCCCTGCTACCCTATATGGTTACTGGAGTCTGTCAACAGTCATCCCTGAGCACAGAATCAGGAATAAGCCCTGAGCACTATCAGGTTGTCCCCTCCCCCCAAAAAAAACCCCCAAAATTGAATATAGTATAGGGCCTAGAGATATAGTGTGCTGGGGACATACTTTACATGTAGTGGGCCTTGCATGTAGTAGGCCTTGCATGTAGGACTCTGAGTAGCTTCGAGCCCTCCCAGAAGTTTCAGAGAGACCCTCAAGCATCCCCACGTGCGGCTTAAAACAAGCAAAATTGGATATATTACTTGTAGGGATTGACTTCCTTTAAAAAGAATTGGGGGGGGGGGACCGCAGGTGCCATATCTGATGATGCTCAGGGGTTACTCCTAGCTCCTGTGCTCAGGAATTACTCCTGGCTATGCTCAAGGGACCCTATGGGATCGAACCCAGGTTGGCTGTGTGCAAGGCAAGTTCCCACCCTCTATACTATCTCTCAAGCCCCCAAAGACAGTTTCTGGGAAAAGTTTTTTCCCATAATTGAGGGTTGAATGTATTTTATGTTTATAATAAGCTTGTGTTCTTGTCGGTCAGATCGAGTTGTACACAAACCTGCCCGTGATGAAACAGCTGGTTCAGCAGCTGGAACAGTGGGAGTTCCGAGTCTGTGGAGTGTTTCTTGTTGATTCTCAATTCATGGTGGAGTCGTTCAAGGTTTGAAACTATACCTGTCCTTGATTTTCAGTCTCCGGCACAAGCAGTGTACAAATACCTTTAGTCATAATCGTTTAATTGTTAACAGTTCATGAACTATACCCAGGAGTGACTTGAAACTTATGTTTGTTAAATTAATATGCTAAGAAGATGGCTCCAGTGGCAGAGCACAGAGCCTGCATGTTTGAGGCCCTGAGTTTGCCCCTTGTTCACTGTTCAGTGTAGTTCCAGTGGTCCCCAACTCTCAGCTGTTACCTTCAGGAGTCGTCCCAGGGCGGTGTCAGAAGTAAGTCCCAAGCACCACAGTAAGTCCCAAGAGGCTCCAAAACTAGAAAAAAAAAAGCTGGATGCTAGAGAGATAGTACAGTGGGTAGAGCTCTTGCCTTGCATGTGGCCAGCCTGGGTATCATTCCTGCCATACTGCCACTGGGCCCCCGAGCCCCTCCAGGAGTGATCCTTGACCACAAAGCTCAGAGTACTACTGGGTATTCCCCAAAACTGAAAGGGAGGCCGTTTGGTTCTGTCTCCAGCACTCCAGGTGGTTCCCCAAGCTGCTCAGGAGTAATTCCTGAGTACAGAAGCAGAAGTGACCCCTTAGTAATATCAGGGGATTGTGTGACCCAGAAACCCAAAAGGAAACACCCATCAGGAGAGGTGGAGAGCGAGCATGAGAGAAGATAACGTTAAAGGGTCAGAAATAGTAAAGCGCTTCCCAAAAATAAATAAATAAGTAAATTTTAAAAAATGGGGGCTGGAGTGATAGTACAGCGGGTAGGGCCTTGCATACAGCCAATCCAGGTTCGATTCCTAGCATCCCTGAGCACCACTAGGAGTAATTTCTGAGTGCAAAGCTGGGAGTAAACCCTGTGCATTGCCAGTAATTACCCCCCCCCAAAAAATAGTACAGAGTTTAAGGAGCTCGCAGTGATGTGGCCCCCCTGCTTTTAATCCCTGTCACTACATGTTTCCTCAGTGCTGAACTCAACCCCAGCTACCTCCTGAACACTTTAAAATATTGTTGAGTGGAGAAGTGTGGTCACTACACCTCGAGTTTCTCCTTCCCATCTCACCTTTAGAATCCTAAGGTCAGCTATTGGCCCAGCAGTCTTCTGTTCGGCCATGCCTGGCAGTGCTCAGGGCTCACTACTGGCGCTGTACTGAGGAATCACTTAGGTAGTGCTCTGGGAACCCTGTGGAGTGCTGGGCTAGAACCTGGGCTGACCAGGCGCAAGGCAAGTGCCTTAAAGCCTAGACTCTTGCTTGGGCTCCAATCTTGGCGTTTCTCCTATTTACGTGGGTTTTGTTCCAGTGGGGATCAGAAACCTTTTATGTGGACACTGTTGGTGACAACTGATTCATCGTCCCTTTTCTGCGTCCTCTTTCAGTTTATTTCTGGCATCTTGGCAGCCTTGAATGCTAGGGTATCTCTAGAAATCCCGCAAGTTAACATCATGACAAAAATGGACCTGCTGAGTAAAAGAGCTACAAAGGAAATTGAGAAGTAAGTTCACAATAATTAATGTCACATTTGCAGTGCTGAAACTTTTTTGTTTCACTTCGATTGTCAGTCTACAAATTTAGTGTTTAGGATTCTTTCATTCACCAGTCTCTCATGTTTAAAGGTTTCTAGATCCAGACATTTATTCTTTATCAGATGATTCTACAAGTAAATTCAGAAGCAAAAGATTCAATAAATTGACTAACGCCATATGTGGGCTGGTAAGACTTTGTATTTTTACAATTTTTGGTGGTTGGGGGTGCGGGCCTCCTGTGCTGGGGGGCCTAGGGGCCACTCTGATTATTGGCCCACCAGGCTAGTAGTGGTCAGTGCTAGGGCCCAGAGGGCCGTACCAGCAGTATTGGTTGCTTGCTGGATGTACCCAGCAATGCTCAGGATGCCATATAGATCTAAGAATCAAGCCCTGTGCTAATCCCTGGGCTGATGAGTTTCGCAAGTGTTTGGGGTTATTGTGGGATGTTTTTAAGGTTTGGGGGCCACACCCGGTGGTGCTCAGGGGCTGTTTCTCCCCTGTGCCTGGTGGACCATATGTGGTGCTGGGTGTTCAAACTGAGGTGTGTGGGGTGCAGGCCAGTTGTAACCCCTGTCGAAGCTCTTCATCACCTCCCCCCGCACCTCCCTAGACGCATATTTTTCTTAATGATCTTGTCACATGCTTACACACCCCCAGGCAGTGGGCACCATATGGATGGCACACACCAGCACATTTCTTTTTAGGGGAGCAGCATGTTGGGAGCGGTGGGCTGTCTGCTTCGAAGTTAGTATAGACGTACGGAGAGAGCTCAGTGGGCAGCACCACAGGCTTTGCAAACAAGGGACCCAGGGTTCATCTCCGGCACCATATGGTCGCCACCAGCGTTTTCTGGATGTGGCCTCCCCTCAGCTCTGAAAAAAGTTGTCATTGGTTGTAGCAGAGAGGGCAGGAGGCCACACTGAGCAGTGGTCAGAGCTTATTCTTGGCTGTGCCTCCAGAAATCATTCCTGGTGGGCTCAGGGAGCATACGGGATGTGGGGGATCGAACCCGGGTGCATCCCTTGCCTACGTGCAAGGCAAGCGCCCACCTCGGTGTACTAGCTCTCTCGTTCCACAGCAGAGAAATTCTGCAATGTCTTTTTTTTCTGGCCACTTGGCACATCAGAATTGCCTGTACACTTTTGAAATTTTCAGTGGTGCTTGAATGCAGATAAATTACTTTAAAAGAAGTCTCAGTTTCTGGTCGGGGCAGGAGCGATAGCACAGCAGGTAGGGCGTTTGCGTTGCATGGGTCCGAGCCGGGATAGATTCCTAGCATCCCATAAGTCCCCTGAGAACCACCAGGAGTTATTCCTGAGTACATGAACCAGGAGTAACCCCTGTGCATCACCAGGTATAACCCAAAAATTAAAAAAAAGTCTTTAGTTAAGTAATGTTGTAGTGTTACTAGTGTTCCAAAAGGTCAGAGGTCATAAAAAATTAATGCTGATTTGCTGTTGTTCTGTCTGCTCCTCAATGCACAGGCATAGATGGTATTAATTAGACTACCAATGTTCACAATCAAGCGTCAGTTGAATGACCTTTCTGTAATCTCTAATTTGTAGATTGATGACTACAGCATGGTCCGATTTTTGCCCTCCGATCAGTCAGATGAAGAATGCATGAACATTGTATTACAGCATATTGATTTTGCCGTTCAGTATGGAGAAGACTTGGAATTCAAAGAACCCAAGGTAATTTCTGACGATTTAGATTTGCCAGGGCCAAAGAATGGCGCAGAGGGAAAGACCATTCTCTGCCTCCCCTAGGCTGACGCTGGGTCAGTTCCCCATTTCATGTCTGGTCCCTGAGCACAGAGCCAGGATTGCCCTGAACACCTCTGCCCTCCTGTTTGATCTCAGCAGCTCCTTAAGTTAAAGTTTTGGGGGCAGCAAGAACCTGGCCCGTTCTGGCTGATCTCTGGGTGTGCCTCAAGAACTCAAAACCAAAAAAAAAAAAGAGTAACCAAAACCCTGGTTGCGCATTTGCTGGCTTTTATGCTCCAGTACCTGATGGTGCTTTGTGCCCCCTGTTCAGGGTGGTGCCCCACCCCCTGTGCTGTCTCGTTTGCCCCAATTTTGTTCATGAATATCTATCAGCACTACCTCTGGGTATTATAGAGCATTGCCTGAACAGTAGGTAAATACACACTGGGTCTGCAGAGAAATCAATGTATTTTCTATTTTGTGTTTTATTTATATCAGGAACATTTCATTTTCATTTCATCATCCTGTTAATCGTCGATTGCCTCAAGCAGGCCCCAGTAACGTCTCTTTCATCCTAGCCCTGAGATTATATTCACGGCTCTTTAGGAGAATGAGACCCATCATTGTTACTGGTATTTGGCATATTTGGTAGGCCATGGGGAGTTTGCCAGACTCTACCCTGTGGGCAGGCTACATTCGATAGCCTGCAAGTTTGTCCAAAGTAGGAATGAGATAATAAGATGTGTGCGGAGAGTGGTCTCAGCATGGTGGTGGCTGGTCCTGGAGGTCTTCGGCTGCCGTAGCCCTGGTGTAATCCCATCAGCGGCCAAGACTCAGAGACTATAAAATCCAGATCCCGGCCGAGAACAGTGCAGTCTCTGCCCCCGCGCCTGGGTGTTCCTTCCCGGAGTCCCTTGGAGGGGAGCGGGTTGAGCTTTCCTCCCCGCCCCGGCCAGGGCTACGGCAGCCGGAGACCTCCAGGACCAGCCACCACCATGCTGAGACCACTCTCCGCACACATGAAGGTACTGGCAGAGGGACAAAGCCACGCGGGTTCCGGGGCCGAGACCTCCAAGCCTACTCGATTTGGAGTCGAGCATCTTCCACCCAGATCCTCCAAATTCCAGTAGGCGGGGGTCACACCCACCACCTGGCCCCCTGGCGCCGTGTAATCCCATCAGTGGCCAAGACTCAGAGACTATATCAGGAACATGAAGATGAATCGTCTTCTATGTTAGATGAATATTTTCAAGAAATTTTGTATTTTATTTATATCAGGAACATGAAGATGAATCGTCTTCTATGTTAGATGAATATTTTCAAGAATGCCAGAACAAATGAGAAGTTTGTTACGATGCAACTGGATGCGGGGCTGGAGGGATAGCACAGTAGGTAGGGCGTTTTCCTTGCACGCAGCAGACCTGGGTTCGATTACCAACATCCCATATGATCCACCAAGCACCGTCAGGAGTAATTCCTGAGTGAAGAGCCAGGAGTAAGACCTGTGCTCTCCGGGTGTGACCCAAAAACCAAAAAAAGAAAAAGAAAAAAAATGCAACTGGATGCTTGTGAAGAGTAGCAATCACAATTTATTTAAATGAAAATATAACAGAGAAAGTAAAAACAAAGAATACAAATCATAAAATATACCGAGGCAAGATACTCATTGGTGGGAGGGTCTCCAGAGAGAGACACTGATGTGAGACCCTGGGCTTCTTCCAGTTGTAACCATGCTAGGTCTTCTGGAAACTTGTCCAATATTGCCAAAGCGGGTGGCCGTGCAGCTGGTACTGGAGAGATCAGTGACGGCGCTGTCCGTCGACACGGAGCCAAGTATGCTTTCAGAGCAGGAGCTAAAGAATCAATAAGAGAAAAGGTCACCCAGAGGGCTCCTTCCATGGATTCTCCAAAGGTGACCCCAACAGGGAGCCCAGCAGGAAGGGGAGACCATGGGCCCACCTCACGGGGATTTCCTGTGGAGGCCTCCCCGGAATGGGCTCTCCGGCCTGTGACTCTCCTTTCCCACACCAGCCCCCAGGACACCTCTAGATGGGCCTTTTCCCATTCCCCTTTTACTTGAGCATATACACACACCCCTTGGTTCTTACCCGTTTTCTTATGGTGTTCTGAGTCTCGTTCTCTGCCATATGTGTGAGGCCATGGCATTGAAGGTGGTGCCCTTTGGGGAGTTGACAATCCTTGGCCAATCTCAACTTTCTGCTTAGATGGTGTCTGGCTCTGCTTGGTGCTGGCTGATTCCAGACTTTCTTCAGAGGAACTGGACCCAGAGGATATGTAGAAGATCTTCTTTCTCTCCCGTGGGCTGTTCTGCGGAGGGAGCGTCTCTCTCTCCTGTGGGCTGCTCTGCGGAGGGAGAACCACAAAGGCTCAGCTCCAGAAGCGCTGCTTCCCCCTCCCTTCTGAGTTCCTCCCTGCTGGTGGACCTGCATCTACACAGGCCTCCCATAGGAATGAGATTGAAACAATCAAGTTTAGAAAAGTCTTGGCCCAAGAGCACCTCCTAGTGCCAACTCAGTGAGCAGTGACCTGGCCTTGGGGGCTAGATTTGATGACTCACCTGGTAGGAGAGGCTGCCCTCAAGATGATCTCACAACACACACACAGACACACGTACATACACAAATACACATACTCACACACACACACCATCTCCAGTACACACTCAAATTTACTCTCTCCGATAAACACGTTCACACACGGGTGTGCACACTCTTCCACATACACAGCTTCTGCGCCATCACACTCAGGGAGGTGATGAAGACTGATCACGGTCATCAGTGCTGGGCTGCCCGGGCCAGTTCCTGCTGACCTGAACTAGCGGCTGTCTTCGTGAAGAATTCCGGGGAGTTCTCCAGTGAGTCCTCACCCAGTTTCTGAATCTTTTCAGTGTCCTACACTTGGGGGTTTTACAACCACGATTTCTTGGTAAACAGCAAAACATGTTTGCTGTCTATGCGTTTCCGCAGTGAACCAAGTAATGAGTTTGGGGGCAGTTGGGGAGGCTGCAGAATGTCTGGTTGCATCACAAAGAGAGGTCGGTGATGTCATCGAGCGCATCACAGCAAGGACAGGTCAGCTGTGGCCCTGCAGCAGGGCTTGCTCTCTGTGCAGCCCCTCTGGGCTGCTGCTGCTCTCCCTATTCCCACAAGTTCTGTTCATGTGGTGAACTCAAGGCCCTGGGGAGAGCAGGGAGCAGCCACTTGAAAGAATGTGCTGGTAAAATGTTATTTTCCTTTTTTTTTTTTAAATGTGAGTGGACTGCTATTTATTCGGCCACTGATTAGCTGATTGAATTGGGCATGAACTCCTCCTTACACTCTTTTTTTCATTTTTTATCATTGTCTTTATTGAATCACCGTGAGAGCAGTTACAAAGTTTCGGTTCTAAGTCGGGTCTAAGTCTCAGTCATGCAATGAAACACCCGTACCTTCACTAGTGCCCATTCTCCACTTCCAAAATCCCCAATATACCCCCATCCCACACCCTCCCTATACCTGTGGGGCAGATGATTTACACATTACTCTTTCTCTCTACTTTGATCACGTTACTCTCTCTCTCTACTTTGATCACTTTGACCCAGCAATACCACTCCTGGGAATATATCCCAGAGAGGCAAAAATGTATAGTCGAAGTGACAACCGCACTTGTTTGTTCATTGCAGCCCTCTTTACAATAGCCAGAAACTGGAAGAAACCTGAATGCCCAAGAACAGATGACTGGTTAAAGAAACTTTGGTACATCTACACAATGGAGTACTATGTAGCTGTTAGAAAAGATGAAGTCATGAAATTTACATACAAGTGGTACAATATGGAAAGTATCATGCTAAGCGAAATGAGTTAGAAAGAGAGGGATAGACATAGAAAGATTGCATTCATCTGGGGGATATAAAGTAACAAAATATGAGATTAATACCCAAGAATAGCTGAGATCAGCACCAGGAGGATAGAGGCCAGCCAGGTATTCTAGAGGAAAGGGCAGTTCAGATAGAGAAGGGAGCACCAAATAAAGGGTGTTTGGAGGATCCTCCCAGGAGGGGAGATGCATGTCGAAAGTAGACTATGGACTGAACATGTTTGCCACTCAATGCCTCTTTTGCAGACCACAACACCCAAAAGGAGAGAGAGAACACAGGGGATTGCCCTGCCACAGAGGCGGGGGGGATGGGGGCATGGTGGTGGGGGGGTTATTATCCATGGTGGTGGAAAATGGGCACTGGTGAAGGGATGGGTATCTGATCATTGTATAATCGAAACCCAAGCACAAAAAATTGTAAATCTACAACTGTACCTCATGGTGTTTCACTAATTAAAAAAAAAGATAGTAAAAAATTAAAAAAAAATTTTAAATGGAAAAATTTAAAAAATTAAATATTTTAAAAATGAAATTAAATTTAAGAAAAAAAAAGAAAATGGTAGTTGGTGGGGGCTGGGCGGCCAGGGCTCTGGGGGAAGAGCAGAGAGTGTTTATTGCGAAATAACTTATTCGTTATCACCCTCATTTTTTAAAATTATTATTAGTATTATTATTATTTCTTTTTGCTTTTTGGGTCACACCCGGTGATGCCCAGAGGTTCCTCCTGGCTCTGCACTCAGGAATTACTCCTGGAGGTGTTTAGAGGACCATTGGGGACGCTGTGAATCGAACCTTGCCGGCCACTTGCAAGGCAAATGCCCTGCCAGCTGTCATATCGCTCTAACCCCCAAATTTTTTTATTTTATAAAGTGTTTTACAATATTTGATTACATTCAATATTCAGACTCCAATCCCACCACCAGTACACCTTCTCACCACCATATTTTGGATAGTTCCATCCCGAACCTTAATCCCTGTCCCAAAGCAGAACTCAAAGAATCTGTTCTCTTGTATTGTTTGATATGAAAAACTGCCAGGGCGCTGAAGTGATAGCACAGTGGGTAGGACGTTTGCCTTGCACGCGGCGAAACTGGGTTCGATTCCAAGCATCCTATATGGTCCCCTGAGCACCATTAGCCAGGGATAATTCCTGAGTGCAGAGCCAGGGGAAATTCCTGTGCATCTGCAGGTGTTACCCAAAAACAAACAACAACAACAAAAAATCTCTGAAAATCCTATAAAAAAAGTATCCTTAGAGGAAAGAGTGTGTATTCTACCCAAGGGCCATTGAGCCCTTCTATAAGTGATCACTAACATGTTGTAAAAGGTTGAACCTTGTATATATATATATATATATATATATATATATATGTGTATATATGTAAAAAATATATATATATTTCCCTCTAAGATTGGTTGCCTGCTACTTTGAATCCTGTCAAACGGGGTACAGTATTTTTGGAGTATGAGCTCCCGCATTTTTTTGCTTTTGGGATCACATCCAGTGGTGCTCAGGGCTGACTCCTGGCTCTGTGCTCAGGGATCACTCCTGGCAGGCTTCCAGGATGGTCCAGGGATTGAAAGAGAGACAGTCTTGTGCGAGGGGAGTGTCCTGCTCTCTGGACTCTCCGTGTCCCCACACCAGGGTCCCTTTAGTTCCACAGCCTTTGTTTTTGGATCATACCTGGCACTACACAGGGGATACTCCTGGCTTTGCACTAAGGAATCACTCCTGGCGGTGCTTGGGGACCATATGGGATGCTGGGGATGCTGGGAATCGAACCCGGGTCAGCTGAGTGCAAGGCAAACTCCCTGGCCGCTGTGCTACGCTCCAGACCCTATTCTCATTTGCAAAGAGAAATTGAATCCAGAAAGGTTGAGCATGCAGGGCCTTGCACACACCCAATCTGGCTTTGATCTCCAAACGATGTAGACCCCTCTAAATACCGCTGGCTGTGTCCCCAAAATCAAGGGCGGGGGAGAAATCTTCCCTTTCAGTCATACTTAGCGCACCTGATAGCAGTGAGGAGACCATCTCCCAGGGATAAGGACACTGGCCGGGAAGAGGCCGCTGGCCCGAGGTCAGTGTGGCCAAGGTAGGGCTGGATCTGCACTGCATGGTGTTCTGCCCAGTCCCGGGGATTAAGGCTTAGTTTGGGCCTCAGCAGACACTGACCAGGGGCTGTGGGGGTTTGTCTGGTGGTGTTGGGTCTGCCTGAAGCTCTGTCCCCTCCTGCCTCCCGGTCCACAGAGCACCTACTGTGCCACCATGGTCCAGCTCTGTGAAGCCCTCGGCCAGTTCTGTCCAGGTGGTGAACTTAGACCCCGCGGCGGAGCATTTCAACTATGATGTGATGGCTGGTGAGTCCAGGGCGCAGCCTTCTCTCTCCTTGGGGACCTTGAGGCAGTGAGTGCTGCCCCCTGCTTCTGCGGAGGCACAGAAGCTGAAAACTTCGTTCAGACTGATCCCTTGACTACTGCAATTTATTTCTTTTATTTTTTTTCTTTTATTGATGGGTGGGGTGGGGTTTGGGCCACACTCAGCTATGTTCAGTACTTCTGGACCTGTGCTCAGGAATCACTCCTGGTCAGGCTGAGCAACTATTTAAGGTGCCAAGTATTGAACCTGGGTTGTCCACAGGCAAGACAAGCGCAGTACCCGCTGTTCTATTCCTCAGGCCCCTGTTTGGTGTCTTTTTGTTTTTGTTTCTTGTTTTTTCTTTCTAGCCCCTGTTCAATTTTTTTGGATACAGTCACAGTTGTAATAATTACTAGTGAATGTAAATATTTTGGAATGGGCACTTATTTCCTGTTTATTCTTTGCAGACATCCGGGAACTGATCAATGTGGATGATGTGATGGAGGAAGGCTCCCTGCGCTTCGGTCCCAATGGAGGACTGGTTTTTTGCATGGAGAACTTTGCCAATAACTTTGAGTGGCTGGAGAACTGCCTTGGCCATGTCGAGGATGACTACATCCTTTTTGACTCTCCAGGTAGCTCAGTAATTAGATTGTCACCTTCCCTGGGTTGTGCAGTTCTGTCCTTGGTGGGAGAAAGTGAAATTAGCATCTCATTTACTTTTATCCCAGATTCTTGGACAGTGGACAGTCATCCCATGAGGGACTGTGGAATGTCCTTTTGTTTTCTTCTGTTTGGGGGCCACATCTAGAGGTGCTGGGGGCTGGAGCTGTTCCTAACTCCATTATCAGGAGGTTGCTCCCAGTCCTGCTTGGGGGACCAAAGCATGCTGGGAACTGAGCCCAGGCTTTCTGCATGCAGAGCATATGCTCAGCCTGTTGTTTCTTGGGCGCCAGGTCATGCAGCTTTATTATTATCATTATTATTATTATTGTTATTTTGATTTACGGGTCTCACCTGACGATGCTTGGGAGTTACTCCTTGCTTTGCACTCAGGAGTAACTCCTGGCAGTGCTCAGGGGACCATATGGGATGCTGGGAATCGAACCCGGGTCGGCTGCGTGCAAGGCAGATGCCCTACCTGCTGTGCGATCACTTCAGCTCTGGTCATGCAGCTCTTGAAAGGTTTGCTTTGGAGCTAGAGAGACAGAAGGATGGGTAGGATGCTGCGGCAGACACAGGTTCAGTCCTTGGCACCATATATGGTTCCATGAGTACTAGTGGGTATGGGCCAAAACCAAGGTTTTTTTTTTTTTTTAGGGCCATAGTACAGCAGCTAAAGCCCTTGCCTTACTTTTTGCTATTCCAGGTTTGGATCCCTGGTACCTTATTGGATTCCCCAAGCACTGCCAGGAGTTGTCTTTTAGTACAGAGTCAAGATTCCTCCCCGAATACCAGTGGGTGTGGCCCAAACCTCCGCCCCTCAAAATAAGAGAATAAAAATTTGTTTTAAAATCTGTCATTGTCGGGGCTGGAGTGATGTGATAGCACAGCGGGTGGGGCGTTTGCCTTGCACGTGCCCGACCCAGGTTCGAATCCCGGCATCGCATATTGTCCCCTGAGCACCGCCAGGAGTGGTTCCTGAGTGCAGATGCAGGAGTAACACCTGAGCATCTCCGGGTGTGACCCAACAAGCAAAATAATAATAATAATAATAATAATAAATAAATAAATAAATGAAATCCCTGTGGCTGTCCTCCCGCTGTTCATTGATTTGCTTGAGCAGGCCCAGTAACTTCTCCATCGTGAGACTTGTTGTTACTGTGTTTGTCATATCGAATACGTCACAGGTAGCTTGACAGGCTTTGCCATGTGGGCAAGATCTTCTCGGTAGCTTGTCGGGCTCTCCGAGAGGGGCAGAGGAGTTGAACCCGGTTTGGCGGGCCGGCTGCGTGCATGGAAAATGCCCTACCGCTGAGCTATCACTCCAGCCCGTTTTAAAATCATTGTTAATAATTGTAGTGCAACCAGCCAACATGGCCGACTCGGGTTCGATTCCTCTGCCCCTCCTAGAGAGCCCGGCAAGCTACCGAAGAGTATCACCTGCACAACAGAGCCTGGAAGCTCCTCGTGACATATTCGATATGCCAAATACAGGAACAATTGTCACAATGGAGATGTTACTGGGCCTGCTCGAACAAATCGATGAACAGGAGAACAGTGATGGTGATGATGACAGTATATTTTCTTTGTATGCCCCTTTTATACATGTGCACCCAGAGTTGCTTAAAAAATTGCGTGGGGGGCAAGGGGAGCTGGTGTGATAGTACAATGGGTTTGGCGTTTGCCTTGCATGCGGCTGATCCCGAACTCCTGCATCCCGTATGGTTCCCCGAGCACTGCCAGGAGTAATTCCTGAATTCAGTGCCAGAAGTAACCCCTGCACATCGCCAGGTGTGACCCAAAATGAAAAAAAAATTATTGGGGGAGCAAGAGAGATACTACAGAGGGTAGGGCACTTGCCTTGAACACAGCTAAGGTGATCCCTGCTACCCTAGATGGTTACTGGGGCCTGTCAACAGTCATCCCTGAGCACAGAATCAGGAATAAGCCCTGAGCACTATCAGGTTGTCCCCACCCCAAAAAAAACCAAAAATTGAATATAGTATAGGGCTAGAGAGATAGTGGGCTGGGGACATGCTTTACATGTAGTGGGCCTTGCATGTAGTAGGCTTTGCATGTAGGACTCTGAGTAGCTTCGAGCCCTCCCAGAAGTTTCAGAGAGACCCTCAAGCATCCCCACGTGCGGCTTAAAACAAGCAAAATTGGATATATTACTTGTAGGGATTGACTTCCTTTAAAAAAAATTGGGGGGGGGGGACCGCGGGTGCCATATCTGATGATGCTCAGGGGTTACTCCTAGCTCCTGTGCTCAGGAATTACTCCTGGCTATGCTCAAGGGACCCTATGGGATCGAACCCAGGTTGGCTGTGTGCAAGGCAAGTTCCCACCCTCTATGCGATCTCTCAAGCCCCCTAAAACAGTTTCTAGGAAAAGTTTTTTTTCCCCATAATTGAGGGTTGAATGTATCTCATGTTTATAATAAGCTTGTGTTCTTGTAGGTCAGATTGAGTTGCACACACACCTGCCCGTGATGAAACAGCTGGTTCAGCAGCTGGAACAGTGGGTGTTCCGAGTCTGTGGAGTGTTTCTCCTTGATTCTCAATTCATGGCGGAGTCGTTCAAGGTTTTTTAACTATACCTGTCCTTGATTTTTCAGTCTCCGGCACAAGCAGAGTACAAAAACCTTTAGTCATAATCGTTTAATTGTTACCAGTCCATGAACTATACCCATGAGTGACTTAGAACTTATTGTTGTTAAATTAATATGCCAAGAAGATGGCTCCAGTGGCAGAGCACAGAGCTGGTGTGTTTCGAGGCCCTGAGTTTGCCCCCTGTGCACTGTTCAGTGTAGTTCTAGTGGTCCCCAACTCTCAGCAGTCACCTTCAGGAGTTGTCCTAGGGCAGTGTCAGAAGTAAATCCCAAGCACCACTGTGTGTGGCTCCAAAACGAGAAAAATAAAAAGCTGGATGCCTGAGAGATAGTACAGTGGGTAGAGCTCTTGCCTTGCATGTGGCCAACCTGGGTGTCATTCCTGCCATACTGCCACCGGGCCCCCTTAGCCGCTCCAGGAGTGATCCTTGACCACAAAGCTCAGAGTACTACTGGGAATTCCCCAAAACTGAAAGGGAGGGCGTTTGGTTCCGTCTCGAGCACCCATATGGTTCCAAAAGCTGGTCAGGAGTAACTCCTTAGTGCAGAAGCGGAAGTGACCCAATAGTTATATCAGGGGATTTTGTGACCCAGAAACCCAAAAGGAAATACCCATCAGGGGAGGTGGAGGGGGAGCATGAGAGAAGATAATGTTAAAGGGTCAGAAATAGTACAGCGCTTCCCAAAAATAAATAAATAAGTAAATTTTTAAAATGGGGGCTGGAGTGATAGTACAGCGGGTAGGGCCTTGCACACAGCCAATCCGGGTTCGATTCCTAGCATCCCTGAGCACCACTAGGAGTAATTCATGAGTGCAGAGCCAGGAGTAACCCCTGTGCATTGCCAGGTATTACCACCCTCCCCCCCCCCAAAAAAAATAGTAAAGGGCTTAAGGAGCTCGCCTTGATGTGGCCCACATGCTTTTAATCCCTGTCACTACATGTTTCCTCAGTGCTGAACTCAACGCCACCTACCTCCTGAACACTCTAAAATATTGTTGAGTGGAGAAGTGTGGTCACTGTAGATCGCGTTTTTCCTTCCCACCTCACCTTTAGAATCCTAAGGTCAGCTATTGGCCCAGCAGTCTTCTGTTAGGCCCAGCCTGGCAGTGCTCAGGGCTCACTACTGGCGCTGTGCTGAGGAATCACTTTGGTAGTGCTCTGGGAACCCTGTGGAGTGCTGGGCTAGAACCTGGGCTGACCAGGAGCAAGGCAAGCGCCTTAAAGCCTGGACTCTTGCTCGGGCCCCAACCTTAGCGTTTCTCCGATTTAGGTGGGTTTTGTTCCAGTGGGGATCAGAAACCTTTTATGTGGACACCGTTGGGGACAACCGATTCATCGTCCCTTTCCTGCTTCCTCTTTCAGCTTATTTCTGGCATCTTGGCAGCCTTGAGTGCTATGGTATCTCTAGAAATCCCGCAAGTTAACATCATGACAAAAATGGACCTGCTGAGTAAAAGAGCTAAAAAGGAAATTGAGAAGTAAGTTCACTATAATTAACGTCACATTTGCAGTGCTGAACCTTTTTCGTTTCACTTCGATTGTCAGTCTACAAATTTAGTGTTTCGAATTCTTTGCTTCACCAGTCTATCATTTTTGAAGGTTTCTCGATCCAGGCATGTATTCTTTATTAGATGATTCTACAAGCAACTTCAGAAGCAAAAAATTCAAAAAATTGACTAATGCCATATGTGGGCTGGTAAGACTTTGTATTTTTCTAATTTTTGGTGGTTGGGGGTGGGCCTCCTCTGCTGGGGGGCCTAGGGGACACTCTGATTATTGGCCCACCAGGCTAGTAGTGGTCAGTGCTGGGGCCCTGAGGGCCGTATCAGCACTATTGTTTGCTTCCTGGCTGTACCCAACAATGCTCAGGATGCCATCTGGTGCCAAGAATGAAGTCCTGTGCTAATCCCTGGGCTGATGAGTTTTGCAAGTGTTTGGGGTTGTTGTGGGTTGTTTTTAAGGTTTGAGGGCCACACCTGGTGGTGCTCAGGGGCTGTTTCTCCCCTGTGCCTGGTGGACCATATGTGGTGCTGGGTGTTCAAACTGAGGTGTGTGGGGTGCAGGCCAGTTGTAACCCCTGTCGTAGCTCTTCATCACCTCCCCCCGCACCTCCCTAGACCCATATTTTTCTTAATGGTCTTGTCACATGCTTACACACCCCCAGGCAGTGGCTACCATATGGACGGCACAGACAGACGCATTTCTTTTTATAGGGGAGCAGCATGTTGGGAGCAGTGGGCTGTCTGCTTCGAAGTTAGTATAGAAGTAGGGAGAGAGCTCAGTGGGCAGCACCACTGGCTTTGCAAACAAGGGGCCCAGGGTTAATCTCTGGCACCATATGGTCGCCACCAGCGTTGTCTGGATGTGGCCTCCCCTCACCTCTGAAAAAAATTGTCATTGGTTGTAGCAGAGAGGGCAGGAGGCCACACTGAGCAGTGGTCAGAGTTTATTCTTGGCTGTGCCTCCAGAAATCATTCCTGGTGGGCTCAGGGAGCATATGGGATGCGGGGGATCGAACCCGGGTACATCCTTTGCCTATGTGCAAGGCAAGCGCCCACCTCAGTGTACGAGCTCTCCCGTCCCACAGCAGAGAAATTCTGCAATGTCTTTTTTTCCTGGCCACTTGGCACATGAGAATTGCCTGTACCCTTTTGAAATTTTCAGTGGTTGTTGAATGCAGATAAATTACTTTAAAAGAATTCTCAGTTTCTGGTCGGGGCTGGAGCGATAGCACAGCAGGTAGGACGTATGCGTGCATGCGTCCGACCCGGGTTTGATTCCTACCATCCATAGGTCCCTTGAGCATCACCAGGAGTTATTCCTGACTACATGAACCAGGAGTAACCCCTGTGAATCACCAGGTGTAAAGTAAAGTAAAGTAAAGTAAAGTAAAGTAATGTAAATTAAAGTAAAGGCCCTCCCGTTGATCTTCAATTTGCTCGAGCGGGCCCAGTAACGTCTCCATTGGAGACTTTGTTGTTACTGTGTCTGGCATATCGAATACGTCACGGGGAGCTTGCCAGGCTCTGCCGTGCGGGCGAGATACTCTCGGTAGCTTGCCGGGCTCTCCAAGAGGGGCGGAGGAATCGAACTCAGGTCGGCCATGTTGGCTGCGTGCAAGGCAAACGCCCTACCGCTGTGCTATCGCTCCAAAAAGTCTTTAGTTAAGTAATGTTGTAATGTTACTAGTGTTCCAATAGGTTAGTGGTCATAAAAAAATTAATGCTGATTTGCTATTGTTCTGTCTGCTCCTCCCTGCACAGGCATAGATGGTATTAATTAGACTACCAATGTTCACACTCAAGCATCAGTTGAATGACCTTTCTGAAATCTCTAATTTGTACAATGATGATTACAGCATGGTCCGACTTTTGCCTTACGATCAGTCCGAAGAAGAAAGCATGAACATTGTATTACAGCATATTGATTTTACCATTCAGTACGGAGAAGACTTGGAATTCAAGGAACCCAAGGTAATTTCTGATGATTTAGATTTGCCAGGGCCAGAGACCGGCGCAGAGGGAAAGACCATTCTCTGCCTCCTCAAGGCTGATGCTGGGTCAGTTCCCCGTTTCTGTCTGGTCCCTGAGCAGAGAGCCAGGATTGCCCTGAACACCTCTGCCCTCCTGTTTGATCTAAGCAGCTCCTTAAGTT
Organism: Sorex fumeus; assembly: GCF_029834395.1. Taxonomy (NCBI): domain Eukaryota; kingdom Metazoa; phylum Chordata; class Mammalia; order Eulipotyphla; family Soricidae; genus Sorex; species Sorex fumeus. The sequence continues at coordinate 1,514,779 of NW_026606212.1, read as the reverse complement.
AAAATCTTGGGGGCAGCAAGAACCTGGCCCGTTCTGGCTGATCTCTGGGTGTGGCTCAAGAACTCAAAACCAAAACCAGAAAAAAAAGAGTAACCAAAATATAAATAAATAAACATAAATAAAAAGTCCTGGGAGCTTGGTGTGATAATCTATGTATCCTGGCAGTTGTTCAGGTTACACAGCAGTTGGTGGGTGTAACTGTCTAGCTACTGGAAGGTCCAGTTCCAAACCGTGTAGGCTTGGAGATCTCAGCCCCGGGTCCCCCACACCTGGGTTCCTCTGCCAGTTCCTTTATGCGTGAAGCCCATCCAAGCGTGTGGAGACTGGTCTCAGCATGACTTTGGCCTTACGCCAGACGTCTTCTGCTGTTGGCCCTGGTGAGGACAGTCAGGCATGGGGTAGGATTCTCCGCGTTGTTCTCTCCCGGGAGCTTGGTGTGATAATCAAGTGATTATCAGTGATTCATTAAAAAGTAAAAAATTTAAAGAAACAAATTAAAAATGGAAAAATTCAAAAACTTAAAAATTTTAAAAATAAAATTAAATTTAAGAAAAGAAAATGGGATTTGGTGGGGAGCCGTGCGGCTGGGTTTCTGGAGGAAGAGCAGAGACTGTTAATTGTGCAATAACTTATTCCCTACCACCCTCATTTTTAAAAACTATTATTATTATTATTATTATTTTTTTTTCCTTTTGGGCGACACCCGGTGATGTGCAGGGGTTCCTCCTGGCTCTGCACTCATGAATTCCTCCTGGTGGTGCTCAGAGGACCATAGGGGATGCTGGGAATCAAACCTCGCCGGCCACTTGCAAGGTAAATGCCCTGCCTACTGTCATATCGCTCCAACTCCCCAATTTTTTTATTTTATAAAGTGTTTTACAATATTTGATTATATTCAATATTCAGACTCCAATCCCACCACCATTACACCTTCTCACCACCATATTTCGGGTAGCTCTATCCCGAACCCCAATCCCTGTCCCAAAGCAGAACTGAAATAATTTATTTTCTTGTATTGTTTGATTGTTTGATATGAAAAACTGCCAGGGCGCTGGAGTGATAGCACAGTGGGTGGGACGTTTGCCTTGCATGCGGTGAAACTGGGTTCGATTCCAAGCATCCCATATGGTCCCCTGAGCACCATTAGCCAGGGATAATTCCTGAGTGCAGAGCCAGGAGAAATTCCTGTGCATAGACACGTATGACCCCTCCGAAAAATATCGCTGAAAATCCTATAAAAAAAAGTATCCTTAGAGGAAGGAGTGTGTATTCTACCCAGGGGCCGTTAAGTCCTTCTATAAGAGATCACTAACATGTTGTAAAAGGTTGAGCCTTGTGTGTTTATATATATATATATATAGCACAGCGGTAGGGCGTTTGCCTTGCACACAGCCAACATGGCCAACCTGATTTCGATTCCTCCACCCCTCTCAGAGAGCCCGGCAAGCTACCGAGAGTATGTCGCCCGCACTGCAGAGCCTGGCAAGTTACCCATGATGTATTTGATATGCCAAACAAAGTAACAACAAAGTCTATAATGGAGACGTTACTGGACCCGCTCGAGCAAATTGAAGAACAATGGGAGGACAGTGATACAGTGAACCAAAACCCTGGTTGGAGATTACGTGGCTTTTGTGCTCCAGAACCTGATGGTGCTTTGGGCCCCCGGTTCAGGAAAGGTAAGTGCCCCACCCCCTGTGCTGTCTCGTTCGCCCCAATTTTGTTAGTGAATATCTATTACCACTACCACTGGGTATTATAGAGCATTGCCTGAACAGTAGGTCAATACATACTGGGTCTGCGGAGAAATCAATGAATTTTCTAATTTGTGTTTTATGAAGATGAGTTGTCTTCTATGTTGGATGAATATTTTCAAGAATGCCAGAACAAATGAAGTGTATGTTATGATGCAACTGGATGCGGGGCTGGAGTGATAGCACAGTAGGTAGGGCATTTCCCTTGCACGCGACAGACCTGGTTTCGAATCCCAACATCCCATATGGGCCACCAAGCGCCGCCAGGAGTAATTCCTGAGTGAAGAGCCAGGAGTAACACCTGTGCTCTCCGGGTGTGACCCAAAAACCGAAAAAAAAAAAAAAAGGCAAATGGATGCTTGTGAAGAGTAGCAATCACAATTTATTTAAATGAAAATATAAAAGATAAAGTAAAAACAAAGAATAAAAATCATAAAATATACAGAGGCAAGATACTCATTGGTGGGAGGTTCTCCAGACAGAGACCCTGATGTGAGACCCTGGGCTTCTTTCAGTTGTAAACATGCTAGGTCCTCTGGGAACTTGTCCAATATTGCCACAGCGGGAGGCTGTGCAGCTGGTACTCGAGAGATCAGTGTTGGCGCTGTCCTTGGACACGGAGCCAAGTATGCTTTCAGAGCTGGAGCTAAAGAATCAATAAGAGAAAAGGTCACCCAGAGGGCTCCTTCCATGGATTCTCCAAAACTGACCCCAACAGGGAGCCCAGCAGGAACGGGAGACCATGGGCCCACCTCACGGGGGTTTCCTCTGGAGGCCTCCCCGGAATGGGCTCTCCGGCCTGTGACTCTCCTTTCCCACACCAGCCCCCAGGACACCTCTAGGTGGGCCTTTTCGCATTCCCCTTTTACTTGTGCATATACACACACCCCTTGTTTCTTACCTGTTTTCTTCTGGTGCTCTGAGTCTCGTTCTCTGCCATATGTGTGAGGCCATGGCATTGAAGGTGGTGCCCTTTGGGGAGTTGACACTCCTTGGCCAATCTCAACTTTCTGCTTAGACCGTGTCTGGCTGTGCTTGGTGCTGGCTGATTCCAGACTTTCTTCAGAGGAACTGGACCCAGAGGATATGTAGAAGATCTTCTTTCTCTCCTGTGGGCTGCTCTGCGGAGGGAGCGTCTCTCTCTCCTGTGGGCTGTTCTGCGGAGGGAGCGTCTCTCTCTCCTGTGGGCTGCTCTGCGGAGGGAGAACCACAAAGGCTCAGCTCCAGAAGTGCTGCTTCCCCCTCCCTTCTGAGTTCCTCCCTGCTGGTGGACCTGCATCTACACAGACCTCCCATAGGAATGAGATTGAAACAATCAAGGTTAGAAAAGTCTTGGCCCAAGAGCACCTCCTAGTGCCAACTCAGTGAGCAGTGACCTGGCCTTGGGGGCTAGATTTGATGACTCACCTGGTAGGAGAGGCTGCCCTCAAGATGATCTCACAACACACACACAGACACACGTACATACACAAATACACATACTCACACACAGACCATCTCCAGTACACACTCAAATTTACTCTCTCCAATAAACACGTTCACACACGGGTGTGCACACTCTTCCACACACGCAGCTTCTGCGCCATCACACTCAGGGAGGTGATGAAGACTGATCACGGGCATCAGTGCTGGGCTGCCCGGGCCAGTTCCTGCTGACCTGAACTAGCGGCTGTCTTCGAGAAGAATTCCGGGGAGTTCTCCAATGGGTCCTCACCCAGTTTCTGAATCTTTTCAGTGTCCTACACTTGGGGGTTTTACAACCACGATTTCTTGGTAAACAGCAAAACATGTTTGCTGTCTATGCGTTTCCGCAGTGAACCAAGTAATGAGTATGGGGGCAGTTGGGGAGGCTGCAGAATGTCTGGGTGCATCACAAAGAGAGGTCGGTGATGTCACCGAGCGCATCACAGCGAGGACAGGTCAGCTGTGGCCCTGCAGCAGGGCTTGCTCTCTGTGCAGCCCCCTCTGGAATGCTGCTTCTCTCCCTCTTCCCACAAGTCCTGTCCATGTGGTGAACCGAAGGCCCTGGGGAGAGCAGGGAGCAGATACTTGAAAGAATGTGCTGCTAAAAAGTTATTTTCCTTTTTCTAAAAATGTAGGTGTACTGCTATTTATTCGGCCAGTGATTAGCTGATTGAATTGGGCATGAACTCCACCTTACTCTCTTTTTTTCATTTTTTATCATTGTCTTTATTGAATCGCTCCAACCTCCCAATTTTTTTATTTTATAAAGTGTTTTACAATATTTGATTACATTCAATATTCAGACTCCAATTCCACCACCATTACACCTTCTCAGCACCACATTTCGGGTAGTTCTATCCCGAACCCCAATCCCTGTCCCAAAGCAGAACTGAAATAATCTATTCTCTTGTATTGTTTGATATGATAAACTGCCAGGGCACTGGAGTGATAGCACAGTGGGTAGGATGTTTGCCTTGTACGCGGCGAAACTGGGTTCGATTCCCAGCATCCCATATGGTCCCCTGAGCACTATTAGCCAGGTATAATTTCTGAGTGCAGAGCCAGGAGAAATTCCTGTGCATCGACAGGTATGACCCAAAAACAAACAAACAAAAATCGCTAAAAATGCTATTAAAAAAGTATCCTTAGAGGAAAGAGTGTGTATTCTACCCAGGGGCTGTTAAGCCCTTCTATAAGAGATTACTAACATGTTGTAAAATGTTGAGCCTTGTGTGTTTATATATATATATATATGTGTGTGTGTGTATATATGTATCTATAAAATATTTATATGTATTTCCCTCTAAGATTGGTTGCCTGCTACTTTGAACCATGTCAGATGTGGTACAGTTGTTTTTGAGTATGAGCTCCCGCATTTTTTTGCTTTTGGGGTCACATCTGGTTGTGCTCAGGGCTGACTCCGGGGTCTGTGCTCAGGGATCACTCCTGGCAGGCTTCCAGGATGGTCCGGGGAATGAAAGCGAGACAGCCTTGTGCGAGGGGAGTGTCCTGCCCTCTGGACTCTCCGTGTCCCCGCTCCAGGGCCCCTTTAGTTCCACAGCCTTTGTTTTTGGGTCATACCTGGCACTGCACAGGGGTTTCTCCTGGCTCTGTACTCATGAATTACGCCTGGCGGTGCTCAGGGGACCATACGGGATGCTCGGAATCGAACCCGGGTCAGCTGAGCGCTAGCCACTGTGCTATGCTCCAGACCCTATTCTCATTTTTAAAGGGAAATAGAATCCAGAAAGGTTGAGCATGCAGGGCCTTGCACACACCCAATCTGGGTTCAATCTCCAAACGATGTAGGCCCCTCTGAATACCGCTGGCTGTGGCCCCAAAATCAAGGGCGGGGGACAATTCTTACCTTTCAATCATACTTACCCCACCTGATAGCAGTGCGGAGACCATCGGCCAGGGAGAAGGACACTGACTGGAAAGATGCCGCTGGCCCGAGGTCAGTGTGGCCACAGTAGGGCTGAATCTGCACTGCATGCAGTTCCCTGATGCCCAGCCCCGGGTTGGGTCTTTTCCCTGGTTTCAGTCTGTTTCTTGGGGGATTATGGCTTAGTTTGGACCTTAGCAAACACTGAGCTGGGGCTGTGGGGGTTCGTCTGGTGGTGTTGGGTCTGTCTGAAGCTCTGACCCCTCCTGCCTCCCGGTCCACAGAGCACCTACTGTGCCACCATGGTCCAGCTCTGTGAAGCCCTCGGCCGTTCTGTCCAGGTGGTGAACTTAGAACCTGCGGCAGAGCATTTCAACTATGATGTGATGACTGGTGAGTTCAGGGCGCAGCCTTCCCTCTCCTTGGGGGCCCTGAGGCAGTGATGCCCCCTGCTGCTTGGGAGGCACAGAAGCTGAAAACTTCCTTCAGTCTGATCCCTGCTTTCATGGTAGACAGCAGAACATCATGTGTTAGCATCCACTTATTGATGTGCTTGTGACAGTTCCCTTTGTTTCTCTTAATAAAAAGTGAGATGGCACGAGTCTTTCTTTAAATTCTTACTCAGAGGGGATTGAACTCAAGCTGGAAGCATGCAACGCAAGCACCTTAAGTCTACTCTATCTGGCCCTTCCTTTTCCTGATGCTCGGGTGACTCCTGGCTCTGCACTCAGGAATAACTCCTGGTGGTGCTTGGGGAGACCATATGCATGCCGGGGATTGAACCCTGATCGACAGTGTGCAAGGCGAACACCCTATCCACTGTACTATCCCTCCTTGCCCTGTCCCTTGCTTCACCTCTTTTATTTTATTTTGCTTTTTGGGTCACACTCAGCAATGCACAGGGGTAACTCCTGGTTCATGTACTCAGGAGTTACTCCTGGCTGTGCTCAGGGGACCATATGGGATGCTGGGAATTGAACCTGGGTTGGGCCGCGTGTAAGGCAGACGCCCTACCCGCTGTGCTATCACTCCAGCCCCACTTCACTTGTTTTAGAACAGATATTTTAAATGCACAGTATTGAGAATGCAAAAGGTACATGAGAGTGTGCAGAAAAGGGTCAGTCCAACCTCTTGCTTCCTCTGAGTCTTAGAATATTACCTAATGCTGTAGTGTTATTCCTTAACATCTTTGCACAGAATTAAGTGTGGAGGCCAGGAAGACAGTAGAGGGGTTCGGAGCAAATAATTGGCACATACACGGTGCTGTTTTAATGCCCAGCACTGCAGGGCCCCCTGAGCACTGTTGGGTACTGTAGTCCTGTAGCCCCTAAGCCCCTCCAGGTGATCATCTCACTTTTGGGCGCTGGTGTTTGCTTTCTGGCCCCTGGGCCTCCTGAACTCTGCCTGGGAGGCCAAAGGGGAGAAAAAAAATCAGAGGCCAAGGTGCTAACTTAGAGGGATGTAGAGCAAGTTTCGGGATGCCCCTGACCACCAGCTGTGGTTGCAAAACCAAAGGAAGAAAGAGATCAAAATACAGTACAAGAATTGAAGCATTTGGTTTAACTGTTGGGGGTCGCTACTGGCTCTGCTCCTGCAGGGCATACGTGGGGGTGGAATTTGAACTGGGCCTAAATCCTTCTTGTCTCTTTGGCCTTTTGTTTTGTTTTGGGGTCACATCTGGTGGTGCTCAGGGTTTGCTGCTGATACTGCTGTCACTCCAGGGTGTGTGCCCTGCCCTTATCATTTATAAGTACAACTACTAGCCTTCTAAGAGTACTGCCCCTTGTGTTTCTGGTTTAAGTCTACCTGGGAGACTGTAATGCATCATTACTTGAGAGTGGGATTCCCTTGACAACTGTTATTTATTTAGTTTTTTTTTTCTTTTCTTGAGGGTTGGGGTGGGGTTTGGGCCACACCCAGCTGTGTTCTGCACTTCTGGCTCTGTGCTCAGGGATCACTCCTGGTCAAACTGAGGTAGTATATAAGTGCCAGGGATTGAACCTGGGTTGTCCACAGACAAGATAAGCGCCATACCCACTGTTCTATTCCTCAGGCCCCTGTTTGTTGTCTTTTTCTTTTTGTTTTTTTTTTTTCTTTCTAGCCCCTGTTCAGTTTTTGTGGATACTGTCACAGTTGTAATATTTACTAGTGAATGTAAATATTTTGGAATGGGCACTCATTTTCTGTTTATTCTTTGCAGACATCTGGGAACTGATCGAGGTGGATGATGTGCTGGAGGATGGCTCCCTGCGCTTCGGTCCCAATGGAGGACTGGTGTTTTGCATGGAGTATTTTGCCAATAACTTTGAGTGGCTGGAGAACTGCCTTGGCCATGTCGAGGATGACTACATCCTTTTTGACTCTCCAGGTAGCTCAGTAATTAGATTGTCATCTTCCCTGAGTTGTGCAGTTCTGTCCTTGGTGGGAGAAAGTGAAATTAGCATCTCATTTACTTTTACCCCAGATTCTTAGACAGTGGACTGTCATCCCATGAGGGTCTGTGGAACGTCTGTTTGTTTTCTTCTGTCTGGGGGCCACATCCACAGGTGCTAGGGGCTGGGGCTGTTCCGAACTCCATTATCAGGAGGTTGCTCCCAGCCTTGCATGGGGACCAAAGCATGCTGGGAACTGAGCCCAGGCTTTCTGCATGCAGAGCATATGCTCAGCCTGTTGTTTCTTGGGCCCCAGGTCATGCAGCTTTTTTTTTTTTTTTTTGCTCTACAGGTCACACCTGGTGATGCTCAGGAATCACTCCTGGCAGTGCTCAGGGGACCATATGTGATGCTGGGAATCGAACCCGAGTTGGCCGTGTGTAAGGCAAACGCCCTACCTGCTGTGCTATCACTCCTGCTTCGGTCATGCAGCTCTTGAAAGGTTTGCTTTAGAGCTAGAGAGACAGAAGGATGGGTAGGATGCTGTGGCCGACACAGGTTCAGTCCCTGGCACCATATATGGTTCCATGAATACTAGTGGGTATGGGCCAAAACCAAGGGTTTTTTTGTTTGTTTCTTTGTTGTTTAGGGCCATAGTAAGCAGCTAAAGCCCTTGCCTTACATTCTGCCAGCCCAAGTTTGGATCCCTGGTACCACATAGGATTCCCCAAGCACTGTCAGGAGTGACCCTTTAGTACAGAGTCAGGAATCCTCCCCGAATATCAGTGGGTGTGGCCCAAACTTCCTCCCCTCAAAATAAGAGAATAAAAATTTGTTTTAAAATCTGTCATTGTCGGGCTCGAGCGATGTGATAGCACAACGGGTAGGGCATTTGCCTTGCATGCGGCCAACCCAATTCAAATCCCAGCATCGCTTATGGTCCCCTGAGCACCGCTAGGAGTGGTTCCTGAGTGCAGAGCCAGGAGTAACCCCTGAGCATCTCTGGGTATGACCCAAAAAGCAAAGTTTACGGTAACAAAGTAATAATAATAAATAAATAAATAAATAAATTATATCCCTGTGACTGTCCTCCCGTTGTTCATTGATTTGCTTGAGCAGGGCAGTAACTTCTCCATCCTGAGACTTGTTACTGTGTTTTTCATATCGAATATGTCGCAGGTAGCTTGACATGATTTGCCATGTGTGCAAGGTACTCTTGGTAGCTTGCTGTGCTCTCCAAGAGGGGCAGAGGAGTTGAACCCGGTTTGGCCGGGTTGACTGTGTGCATGGCAAATGCCCTACAGCTGTGCTATCACTCCAGCCCGTTTTAAAATCATTTTTAATAATTTTAGTGCAACCGGCCAACATGGCCGACTCGAGTTCAATTCTTGCGCCCCTCTTGGAGAGCCCGGCAGGCTACTGAAGAGTATCTCACCTGCACAGCAGAGCCTGGCAAGCTCCTCGTGACATATTCAATATGCCAAATACAGTAACAATTGTCACAATGGAGATGTTACTGGGCCTGCTCGAGCAAATCCATGAACAACAGGAGGACGGTGATGATGATGATGACAGTATATTTTCTTTGTATGCCCCTTTTGCATACATGTGCACGCAGAGTTGCTTAAAAAATTCCTGGGTGGGCCAGGGGAGCTGGTGTGATAGTACAATGGGTTGGGCACGTTTGCCTTGCATGTGGCTGACCCGGAACCCCAGCACCCATATGGTCCCCCGAGCATTGCCAGGAGTAATTCGTGAGTGCAGAGCCAGGGGTAACCCCTGCGCATCACCAGGTGTGACCCCAAATGAAAAAGAAAATATTGGGGGAGTCAGAGAGATACGACTATGGGTAGGACACTTGCCTTGCACACGACTAAGGTGATCCCTGCTACCCTATATGGTTCCTGGAGCCTTCCAAGAGTCATCCCTGAGCACAGAATCAGGAATAAGCCCTGAGCACTATCAGGTATTCCCCCAAACAAAAAACAAACTAAAATTGAATATAGTATAGGGCTAGAGAGATAGTGGGCTGGGGACATGCTTTACATGTAATGGGCCTTGCATGTAGGACTCTGAGTAGCCTCGAGCCCTCCCAGCAGTTTCAGAGAGACCCTCAAGCATCCCCACCTGCGGCTTAAAACAAGCAAAATTGAATATATTACTTGTAGGGATTGACTTCCTTTAAAAAAATTCGGGGGGGACCGCGGGTGCCGTATCTGATGATGCTCAGGGGTTACTCCTAGCTCCTGTGCTCAGGAATTACTCCTGGCTGTGCTCAAGGGACCCTATGGGATCGAACGCAGGTTGGCTGTGTGCAAGGCAAGTTCCCACCATCTATACTATCTCTCAAGCCCCCTAAGACAGTTTATGGAGAAAGTTTTTGTCCCATCATTGATGGTTAAATGTATTTTATGTTTATAATAAGCTTGTGTTCTTGGCGGTCAGATCCAGTTGTACACACACCTGCCCGTGATGAAACAGCTGGTTCAGCAGCTGGAACAGTGGGAGTTCCGAGTCTGTGGAGTGTTTCTTGTTGATTCTCAATTCATGGTGGAGTCGTTCAAGGTTTGAAACTATACCTGTCCTTGATTTTTCAGTCTCCGGCACAAACTGAGTAAAAATACCTTTAGTCATAGTTGTTTAATTGTTAACAGTTCCTGAACTATACCCAGGAGTGACTTGAAAATTATGTTTGTTAAATTAATATGCCAGATGAGACGAGATCGGGCGCGTACAGGGTGGTATGGCCATAGGCTGGAGCGATAGCACAGCGGTAGGACATTTGCCTTGCACACAGCCAGCCTGCCCGAGCCAGGTTCGATTCCTCCGCCCCTCTTGGAGAGACTGGCAAGCTACAGAGAGTATTCAATATGCCAAACACAGTAACAAGAAGTCTCACAATGGAGACGTTACTGGGCCCGCTCGAGCAAATCGATGACGAACGGGAGCACAAAAGAAAAAACAAAAGAAAATAAATTAATATGCCAAGAAGATGGCTCCAGTGGCAGAGCACAGAGCTGGTGTGTTTCGAGGCCCTGAGTTTGCCCCTTGCGCACTGTTCAGTGTAGTTCTAGTGGTCCACAAGTATCAGCTGTCACCTTCAGGAGTTGTCCTAGGGCAGTGTCAGAAGTAAGTCCCAAGCACCACTGTGTGTGGATCCAAAACTAGAAAAAAAAAAAAGCTGGATGCTAGAGAGATAGTACAGTGGGTAGAGCTCTTGCCTTGCATGTGGCCAGCCTGGGTGTCATTCCTGCCTTACTGCCACTGGGCCCCCGAGCCCCTCCAGGAGTGATCCTTGACCGCAAAGCTAGGAGCACTTCTGGGTACTCCCCAAACATGAAAGGGAGGGCGTTTGGTTCCGTCTCCAGCACCCATATGGTTCCCAAAGCTGGTCAGGAGTAACTCCTTAGTGCAGAAGCCGAAGTGACCCCTTCGTTATATCAGGGGATTGTGTGACCCAGAAACCCAAAAGGAAACGCCCATCAGGGGAGGTGGAGAGGGAGCATGAGAGAAGATAACGTTATAGGGTCAGAAATAGTAAAGCGCTTCCCAAAAATAAATAAATAAATAAATTTTAAAAATGGGGGCTGGAGTGATAATACAGCCGGTAGGGCCTTGCACACAGCCAATCCGGGTTCGATTCCTAGCATCCCTGAGCACCACTAGGAGTACTTTCTGAGTGCAGAGCCAGGAGTAACCCCTGTGCATTGCCAGGTATTACCACCCTTCCCTTCTTAAAAAAAAATAGTAAAGGGCTTAAGGTGCTCTCCTTGATGTGGCCCACCTGCTTTTAATCCCTGTCACTACATGTTTCCTCAGTACTGAACTCAACCCCAGCTACCTCCTGAACACTTTAAAATATTGTTGAATGGAGAAGTGTGGTCACTGTAGATCGCATTTCTCCTTCCCATCTCGCCTTTAAAATCCTAAGGTCAGCTATTGGCCCAGCAGTCTTCTGTTCGGCCATGCCTGGCAGTGCTCAGGGCTCACTACTGGCGCTGGGCTGAGGAATCACTTAGGAAGTGCTCTGGGAACCCTGTGGAGTGCTGGGCTAGAACCTGGGCTGACCAGGCGCAAGGCAAGTGCCTTAAAGCCTGGACTCTTGCTCGGGCCCCAATCTTAGCGTTTCTCCTATTTACGTGGGTTTTGTTCCAGTGGGGATCAGAAACCTTTTATGTGGGCACTGTTGGTGACAACTGATTCATTGTCCCTTTTCTGCGTCCTCTTTCAGTTTATTTCTGGCATCTTGGCAGCCTTGAGTGCTATGGTATCTCTAGAAATCCCGCAAGTTAACATCATGACAAAAACGGACCTGCTGAGTAAAAGAGCTAAAAAGGAAATTGAGAAGTAAGTTCACTATAATGAAGGTCTCATTTGCTGTGCTGAACCTTTTTCGTTTCACTTTGATTGTCAGTCTACAAATTTAGTGTTTAGGATTCTTTCATTCACCAGTCTCTCATGTTTAAAGGTTACTAGATCCAGACATGTATTCTTTATTAGATGATTCTACAAGTAACTTCAGAAGCAAAAAATTCAATAAATTAACTAACGCCATATGTGGGCTGGTAAGACTTTGTATTTTTACAATTTTTGGTGGTTGGGGGTGCGGGCCTCCTGTGCTGGGGGGCCTAGGGGGCACTCTGATTATTGGCCCACCAGGCTAGTAGTGGTCAGTGCTAGGGCCCAGAGGGCCGTACCAGTAGTACTGGATGCTTCCTGGCTCTACGCAGCAATGCTCAGGATGCCATCTGGTGCCAAGAATCAAGCGCTGTGCTAATCCCTGGGCTGATGAGTTTTGCAAGTGTTTGGGGTTGTTGTGGGTTGTTTTTAAGGTTTGGGGGCCACACCCGTTGGTGCTCAGGGGCTGTTTCTCCCCTGTGCCTGGTGGACCATATGTGGTGCTGGGTGTTCAAACTGAGGTGTGTGGGGTGCAGGCCAGTTGTAACCCCTGTCGTAGCTCTTCATCCCCTCCCGCGAACCCCCCTAGATCCATATTTTTCTTAATGGTCTTGTCACATGCTTACACACCCCCAGGCAGTGGCCACCATATGGACGGTACAGACCAGCACATTTCTTTTTAGGGGAGCAGCATGTTGGGATTGGTGGGCTGTCTGCTTCGAAGTTAGTATAGAAGTAGGGAGAGAGCTCAGTGGGCAGCACCACAGACTTTGCACACAAGGGGCCGAGGGTTAATCTCTGGCACCATATGGTCGCCACCAGCGTTGTCTGGATGTGGCCTCCCCTCACCTCTGAAAAAAGTTGTCATTGGCTGTAGCAGAGAGGGCAGGAGGCCACACTGAGCAGTGGTCAGAGTTTATTCTTGGCTGTGCCTCCAGAAATCATTCCTGGTGGGCTCGGGGAGCATACGGGATGCGGGGGATCGAACCCGGGTGCATCCCTTGCCTACGTGCAAGGCAAGCGCTCACCTCGGTGTACTAGCTCTCTCGTCCCACAGCAGAGAAATTCTGCAATGTCTTTTTTTCCTGGCCACTTGGCACATGAGAATTGCCTGTACCCTTTTGAAATTTTCAGTGGTGCTTGAATGCAGATAAATTACTTTTAAAGAAGTCTCAGTTTCTGGTCGGGGCAGGAGCGATAGCACAGCAGGTAGGGCGTTTGCGTTGCATGGGTCCGAGCCGGGTTTGATTCCTAGCATCCCATAAGTCCCCTGAGAACCACCAGGAGTTATTCCTGAGTACATGAACCAGGAGTAACCCCTGTGCATCACCAGTTATAACCCAAAAATAAAAAAAAAAAGTCTTTAGTTAAGTAATGTTGTAATGTTACTAGTGTTCCAATAAGTCAGAGGTCATAAAAAAATTAATGCTGATTTGCTGTTGTTCTATCTGCTCCTCCCTGCACAGGCATAGATGGTATTAATTAGACTACCAATGTTCACACTCAAGCGTCAGTTGAATGACCTTTCTGAAATCTCTAATTTGTAGATTGATGACTACAGCATGGTCCGATTTTTGCCTTACGATCAGTCAGAGAAGAAAGCAGGAACATTGTATTACAGCATATTGATTTTGCCATTCAGTACGGAGAAGACTTGGAATTCAAAGAACCCAAGGTAATTTCTGACGATTTAGATTTGCCGAGGGCTGGAGCGATAGCACAGCGGGTAGGGCGTCTGCCTTGCACGCAGCCAACATGGCCGACCCGAGTTCAATTCCTCCGCCCCTCTCGGAGAGCCCGGCAAGCTACCGAGAGTATTCGATATGCCAGACACAGTAACAACAAAGTCTCCAATGGAGACGTTACTGGGCCCGCTCGAGCAAATCGACGATCAACGGGAGGGCCTTTACCTTTTACCTTTTAGATTTGCCAGGACCAGAGAACGGCGCAGAAGGAAAGACCATTCTCTGCCTCCCCTGGGCTGACGCTGGATCAGTTCCCCGTTTCATGTCTGGTCCCTGAGCACAGAGCCAGGATTGCCCTGAACACCTCTGCCCTCCTGTTTGATCTAAGCAGCTCCTTAAGTTAAAGTATCAGAGGCAGCAAGAACCTGGCCCGTTCTGGCTGATCTCTGGGTGTGGCTCAAGAACTCAAAACCAAAAAGAACAAAGAGTAACCAAAACCCTGGTTGCGCATTTGCTGGCTTTTATGCTCCAGAACCTGATGGTGCTTTGTGCCCCCTGTTCAGGGTGGTGCCCCACCCCCTGTGCTGTCTCGTTCGCCCCAATTTTGTTCATGAATATCTATCAGCACTACCTCTGGGTATTATAGAGCATTGTCTGAACAGTAGGTATATACATACTGGGTCTGCGGAGAAATCAATGTATTTTCTATTTTGTGTTTTATTTATATCAGGAACATGAAGAAGAATCGTCTTCTATGTTGGATGAATACTTTTAAGAATGCCAAAACAAATGAAGAGTTTGTTACGATGCAACTGGATGCGGGGCTGGAGTGATAGCACAGTAGGTAGGGTGTTTGCCTTGCACGCAGCAGACCTGGGTTCGATTCCCAACATCCCATATGTTCCACCAAGCGCCGCCAGGAGTAATTCCTGAGTGACGAGCCAGGAGTAACAGCTGTGCTCTCCGGGTGTGACCCAAAAACAAAAAAAGGAAATAGAAAAAAAAATGCAACTGGATGCTTGTGAAGAGTAGCAATCACAATTTATTTAAAAGAAAATATAACAGATAAAGTAAAAACAAAGAATAAATATCATAAAATATACCGAGGCAAGATACTCATTGGTGGGAGGGTATCCAGACAGAGACACTGATGTGAGACCCTGGGCTTCTTTCAGTTGTAAACAAGCTAGGTCCTCTGGGAACTTGTCCAATGTTGCCACAGAGGGTGGCCGTGCAGCTGGTACTCGAGAGATCAGTGACGGCGTTGTCCTTCGACATGGAGCCAAGTATGCTTTCAGAGCAGGAGCTAAAGAATCAATAAGAGAAAAGGTCACCCAGATGGCTCCTTCCATGGATTTTCCAAAGCTGACCCCAATAGGGAGCCAACAGGAAGGGGAGACCATGGGCCCACCTCACGGGGGTTTCCTGTGGAGGCCTCCCCAGAATGGGCTCTCTGGCCTGTGACTCTCCTTTCCCACACCAGCCCCCAGGACACCTCTAGGTGGGCCTTTTCCCATTCCCCTTTTAGTTGTGCATATACACACACCCCTTGTTTCTTACCTGTTTTCTTCTGGTGCTCTGAGTCTCGTTCTCTGCCATATGTGTCAGGCCATGGCATTGAAGGCGGTGCCCTTTGGGGAGTTGACAATCCTTGGCCAATCTCAACTTTCTGCTTAGATGGTGGCTGGCTGTGCTTGGTGCTGGCTGATTCCAGACTTTCTTCAGAGGAACTGGACCCAGAGGATATGTAGAAGATCTTCTTTCTCTCCTGTGGGCTGCTCTGCGGAGGGAGCGTCTCTCTCTCCTGTGGGCTGCTCTGCTGAGGGAGAACCACAAAGGCTCAGCTCCAGAAGTGCTGCTTCCCCCTCCCTTCTGAGTTCCTCCCTGCTGGTGGACCTGCATCTACACAGGCCTCCCATAGGAATGAGATTGAAACAACGAAGGTTAGAAAAGTCTTGGCCCAAGAGCACCTCCTAGTGCCAACTCAGTGAGCAGTGACCTGGCCTTGGGGGCTAGATTTGATGACTCACCTGCTAGGAGCAGGCTGCCCTCAAGATGATCTCACAACACACACACAGACACACGTACATACACAAATACACATACTCACACACACACACCATCTCCAGTACACACTCAAATTTACTCTCTCCGATAAACACGTTCACACACGGGTGTGCACACTCTTCCACACACAGAGCGTCTGCGCCAACACTCTCAGGGAGGTGATGAAGACTGATCACGGGCATCAGTGCTGGGCTGCCCGGGCCAGTTCCTGCTGACCTGAACTAGCGGCTGTCTTCGTGAAGAATTCCGGGGAGTTCTCCAGTGAGTCCTCACCCAGTTTCTGAATCTTTTCAGTGTCCTACACTTGGGGGTTTTACAACCACGATTTCTTGGTAAACAGCAAAACATGTTTGCTGTCTGTGCGTTTCCGCAGTGAACCAAGTAATGAGTATGGGGGCAGTTGGGGAGGCTGCAGAATGTCTGGTTGCATCACAAAGAGAGGTCGGTGATGTCATCGAGCGCATCACAGCGAGGACGGGTCAGCTGTGGCCCTGCAGCAGGGCTTGCTCTCTGTGCAGCCCCTCTGGGCTGCTGCTGCTCTCCCTCTTCCCACAAGTCCTGTCCATGTGGTGAACTCAAGGCCCTGGGGAGAGCAGGGAGCAGCCACTTGAAAGAATGTGCTGCTAAAATGTTATTTTCCTTTTTTTTTAAAAACGTGAGTGGACTGCTATTTATTCGGCCACTAATTAGCTGATTGAATTGGGCATGAACGCCACCTTACTCTCTTTTTTTCATTTTTTATCATTGTCTTTATTGAATCACCGTGAGAGCAGTTACAAAGTTTCGGTTCTAAGTCTCAGTCATGCAATGAAACACCGGTACCTTCACTAGTGCCCATTCTCCACTACCAAAATCCCCAATATACCCCCATCCCACACCCTCCCTCTACCTGTGGGGCGGATGATTTCCACATTACTCTCTCTCTACTTGGATCCCATTCAATAGTTTGACACCAGACCCACCTTTATTATTTGAGATTTTACCCCAACACTCAGATTTGCTGAAAAGGCAACTGTAGACAATTTGTGTTCTGTTGCTGGTTATGGATAACCTGATGTCTCGTGGCTGCAGTAGGGCCATTTAATTTTGAAATTCTGAAATTTTAACAAAAATCTAGAGGGATTTCTGCCAAAAGCCACTGGGTTTCGAGATTTGCTCCTGAGTCTCTGGGATCATGGCCAGTAAGCTGCTTGATCAGGAGCCAAAGAGGCCATTTTTGGGCAGCGACTCATGGTCTTGTTTGGACAGGGAGGAAAAGGGCGGCTCCACCACCATCCTGTGAGACCCCGCGCGTCTCGTCACTGCGAGCCCAAACCTGACTGTCCACTGTTCTCTGAAGCATGGCGGCCACAGGGCCGCCGGGGGGAACAGACCAAGGCACGAAAACTATCCCACCTGGATTGGCCCAGCACTGGTAACCTACTGCATGGACCAGATGCATTTCTGCCAAAAGCCCCGGGGTTTCAAGATTTGTTTCTGAGTCTCTGGGATCATGGCCATTAAGCAGTTCAATCAGGAACCAGAGAGGCCATGCCTCCAATTTTATAGCTGAGCTGCAGGTGTTTTGTTCGTGTGTTTCCCATATACCTAACTTTTGGCCGTTTACTTTCTTGGGAAACTTTGCCCCAAGTTTTTGGGGTCTGGCCAAAGGCACGGAAGCAATTTTTTTTATTAGTGAGATATGAGGTACAGTTGCAGACTTACAAATTTTTATGCTTGGGTTTCAATTATACAGTGATCAAATACCCATCTCTCCACCATTCCCCATTTTCCACCACCACGGAACCTAGGATCCCTCCCACCCCCCACTCCCCCCATCCCACCCTGCCACTGTAACAGGGCATTCCCTTTTGTTCTCTCTCTCTCTTATTGGGTGTTGTGGTTTGTAAAACAGGCAATGGGTGACAATAGTGTTTGTTCTATAGTCTACTTTCAGCATGCTTCTCCCATCCTGGGAGGATCCTCCCAACTCCTTTGTTTGGTGTTCCCTTCTCTATCTGAGCTCCCTTTTCCCCTAGCCTGTGTGGTTGGCCTCCAAGACATGGAGTAAAATCCCTGGTACTCATCTCGGCCATTCTTGTGTGTTAGTCTCCTATTTTGTTACTTTATGTTCCCCAGATGAATGCAATTTTTCTATGTCTATCCCTTTCTTTCTGAGTCATTTCGCTTAACATGATACTTTCCATGTCTTACCACTTGTATGAAAATTTCGTGACTTCGTCTTTTCTAACAGCTACATAGTACTCCACTGTGTAAATGTGCCAAATTTTCTTTAACCAGTCATCTGTTCTCGGGCACTCAGGTTTTTTCTAGATTCTGGCTATTGTAACGAGTGACACAGCAGCAATTTTTGGGTATCTGGAAGTGTGAAGGCGCCATCAGGCTGCCGATGCACTCGCCTCATAGGTACAGATTGACCTGCTGGGGGCACCATAACCCTATCCTTTTTTTTTTAAAGTGCAGCAAAAATAGATTATTGTAAGAAATTTGGAGATTGGATGTGAAGGGAGAGAAAGTGAAGAATATGGGTTCATGAGCAAACATGGGCTTCTCCAAAGTAGAAAAAAAGTGGGAAGAGATATACTTATTCAAGGGAGAACATGGGCTTCTCCAGAGTGAAAAAATCTGAAAGCGCCAAACTGAAAAAATCTGAAAGTTTGTTTTCATGGAAAAAAAAATCCCAAGCAATAATGAGTCTGTTATCCACAGCATGCCTGAATCTGATGTTGAGTTATTTTGGAATTGCTGCTGCTTAAATCAATCTTTTAATAGCATCAGGGCTACAGACAATATAAAGGATGGTGTGTCCTTTGAATGCAAGATGCCCAGGTCCATTCCTGGCATCATCCGTCTGTACCATCCGTTAGGAGTGACTTCCAAGACCGGAGGTGGAACTCACCTTGTACACCCCAGGTACCACCCTGTGTGATCCCAAATCCCTCCTTTCCCTCAAAGTAAAATAATATGAATAGCGCCAAATACGATTGTGAGAATTGAGGAGGCATAGAACTAGTACTGCAGGTTGGGTGCTTGCCTTGCATGCATCCAGCTTGGGTTCCTTCCCCATTACTGCGTGTAGTCCCAGGAGCCCCTGAGGGTGATCGAGAGTGATCTCTGGCTAAGCTCTAGGCACAGCTAGGTGTATTCCTCCTCCCAAAAAAGATTTTGAAGGTGAAATTGCAATGAATGTAAATAATTTTGTATATAACAAAGTAGCAATGATGGTCACAGCTGCTATTAGATAATGTTTATTGATTTTGGGGAGCAAAACGTAACATACAATTTTTTTCCAAAGGAAGAATACCTGGGAAAATTAAGTAAAATCATTATCTTACCTTTATCTTATAGTTTTCCTACACTGAATATTATTTGTACAATTAAAAGACTAAAAGTCACTTGATCGCTTGATCAATTGATACCCCGTTACTCATCGATATACTTGAACGGTGCCAGTAACGTCTCCATTCATCCCTGTTGCTTGCTAGCGTAGCCCAACGGCATGTGCTCGTTCTAGGAATATGCAGAGCCTCAAACCGATCATTCAGGGTCTTCTTTGTTTGTTTGTTTTATTAGTGAAACACCATGAGGTACAGTTGTAGACTTTCAAGTTGTTGTGCTTGGGTTTCAGTTATACAATGATTGAGTACCCATCCCACCACCAGTGCCCATTCTCCACTCCCACCAATCCCAGTATTCCTCCCATTCGAGATCCCCCATCCCACCCTGCCTCTGTGGCAGGGCACTCCGTTTTGTTCTAGCTCTCCTTTTGGGTGCTTTGGTCTGCAGAAGAGACACTGGGTGGCAATGATGTTCGGTCCATAGACTACTTTCAGCAGGCATCTCCCATCCTGGGCAGATCTTCCCAGCACCCTTTATTTGGTGCTCCCTTCTCTATCTGAGTTACCTTTACCCCTAGAGTGTGCAGCTGGCCTCTCAGCCATGGAGAGAACAACCTGGTACCTATCACAGATGTTCTTGGGTGTTAGTCTCTGATTTTGTTACTTTATGTTACCCAGATGAATGCAATCTTTCTATGTCTGTCCCTCTCTTTCTGACTCATTTCGCCTAGCGTGATATTTTCCATGTAGTACCACTTGTATGTCAATTTCATGACTTCATTTTTCTAACTGCTACATAGTACTCCATTGTGTGGATGTACCAAAGTTTCTTTAACCAGTCATCTGTTCTCGGGCACTCAGGTTTTTTCCATATTCTAGCTATTGTAAACAGTGCTGCAATGAACAAACAAGTGTAGATGTCACTTCTACTATACTTTTTAGCCTCTGCGGGGTATATTCCCAGGAGTGGTATTGTTGGGTCAAATGGGAGCTCAATTTCTAATTCTTTGAAAGTCGTCCATACTGTTTCCCAAAAGGGTTGAACCAGTTGGCATTCCCACCAGCAGTGAAGGAGGGTGCCTTTCTCGCCACATCCGCGCCAACACAGGTTGCTTTTGTTCTTTTGAATGTGGGCCAATCTCTGTGGTGTGACATGATATCTCATTGCTGTTTTGATCTGCATTTCCCTGATGATTAATGATGAAGAGCATTTTCTCATGCGCCTTTTAGCCATTTGGATTTCTTGTGCGAGGGGAGTGTCCTGCCCTCTGGACTCTCCGTGTCCCCGCTCCAGGGCCCCTTTAGTTCCACAGCCTTTGTTTTTGGGTCATACCTGGCACTGCACAGGGGTTTCTCCTGACTCTGCGCTCAGGAATTACTCCTGGCGGTGCTCAGGGGACCATATGGGATGCTGGGAATCGAACCCGGGTCAGCTGAGTGCTACCCTCTGTGCTATGCTCCAGACCCTATTCTCATTTTTAAAGGGAAATAGAATCCTGAAAGGTTGAGCATGCAGGGCCTTGCACACACCCAATCTGGGTTCAATCTACAAACGATGTAGGCCCCTCTGAATACCGCTGGCTGTCGCCCCCAAATCAAGGGCGGGGGACAATTCTTCCCTTTCAATCATACTTACCCCACCTGATAGCAGTGAGTAGACCATGTGCCAGGGATAAGGACACTGGCTGGAAAGATGCCGCTGGCCCGAGTTCAGTGTGGCCACAGTAGGGCTGAATCTGCACTGCATGCAGTTCCCTGATGCCCAGCCCCGGGTTGGGTCTTTTCCCTGGTTTCAGTCTGTTTCTTGGGGGATTAAGGCTTAGTTTGGACTTTAGCAGACACTGACCAGGGGCTGTGGGGGTTCGTCTGGAGGTGTGGGTTCTGCTTGAAGCTCTGTCCCCTCCTGCCTCCCGGTCCACAGAGCACCTACTGTGCCACCATGGTCCAGCACTGTGAAGCCCTCGGCCGTTCTGTCCAGGTGGTGAACTTAGATCCCGCGGCAGAGCATTTCAACTATGATGCGATGGCTGGTGAGTTCAGGGCACAGCCTTCCCTCTCCTTGGGGGCCCTGAGGCAGTGAGTGCTGCCCCCTGCTTCTGGGGAGACACAGAAGCTTAAAACTTCGTTCAGTCTGATCCCTGCTTTCATGGTAGACAGCAGAACATCATGTGTTAGCATCCACTTATTGATGTGCTTGTGACAGTTCCCTTTGTTTCCCTTAATAAAAAGTGAGATGTCACAGGCCTCGCTTTAAATTCTTAGGTCAGAGGGGTTTGAACTCAAGTTGGCAGTATGCAAGGCAAGCGCCTTAAGTATACTCTATCTGGCCCTTCTTTTTCCTGATGCTCGGGTGACTCCTGGCTCTGCACTCAGGAATAACTCCTGGTGGTGCTTGGGGAGACCATATGCATGCCGGGGATTAAACCCTGATCGACAGTGTGCAAGGTGAATCCCCTATCCACTGTACTATCCCTCCTTGCCCTGTCCCTTGCTTCACCTCTTTTATTTTATTTTGCTTTTTGGGTCACACTCAGCAATGCACAGGGGTTACTCCTGGTTCATGCACTCAGGAAGTACTCCTGGCTGTGCTCAGTGGACCAAATGGGATGCTGGGAATTGAACACGGGTTGGGCCGCGTGCAAGGCAAACGCCCTACCCGCAGTGCTATCGCTCCAGCCCCACTTCACTTGTTTTAGAACAGATGTTTTATATGCACAGTATTCAGAATGCAAAAGGTACATGAGAGTGTGCAGGAAAAAGTCATTTCCAACTCTTGCTTCCTCTGAGGCCGAGAATATTACCTAATGCTGTAGTGTTATTCCTTAACATCTTTGCACAAAATTAAGTGTGGAGGCCAGGAAGACAGTAGAGGGGTTAGGAGCAAATAATTGGCACACACAGGATGCTGTTTTAATGCCCAGCACTGCAGGGCCCCCTGAGCACTGTTGGGTACCGTAGTCCTGTAGCCCCTAAGCCCCTCCAGGTGATTATCTCATTTTTGGGTGCTGGTGTTTGCTTTCTGGCCCGTGGGCCTCATGAATACTGCCTGGGAGGCCAAAGGGGGAGAAAAAAAATCAGAGGCCAAGGTGCTAACTTAGAGGGATGTAGAGCAAGTTTCGGGATGCCCCTGACCACCAGCTGTGGTTGCAAAACCAAAGGAAGAAAGAGATCAAAATACAGTACAAGAATTGAAGCATTTGGTTTAACTGTTGGGGGTCGCTACTGGCTCTGTTCCTGCAGGGCTTACTTGGGGGTGGAATTTGAACTGGGCCTAAATCCTTCTTGTCTCTTTGGCCTTTTGTTTTGTTTTGGGGCCGCATCTGGTGGTGCTCAGAGTTTGCTTCTGATACTGCTGTCACTCAAGGGTGTGTGCCCTGCCCTTATCATTTATAAGTACAACAACTAGCCTTCTAAGAGTACTGCCCCTTGTGTTTCTGGTTTAAGTCTACCTGGGAGACTGTAATGCATCGTTACTTGAGAGTGGGATTCCCTGGACTACTGTTATTTATTTAGTTGGTTTTTTTTCTTTTCCTGATGGGTGGGGTGGGGTTTGGGCCACACCCAGCTGTGTTCTGCACTTCTGGCTCTCTGCTCCGGGATCACTCCTGGTGAAGCTGAGGAACTATATGAGGTACCAAGGATTGAACGTGGGTTGTCCACATGCAAGGCAAGCGCCTTACCCACCGTTCTATTCCTCTGGCCCCTGTTTGGTGTCTTTTTGTTTTTGTTTTTTGTATTTCTTTCTAGCCCCTGTTCAGTTTCTGTGGATACTGTCAGAGTTGTAATTACTAAAGAATGTAAATATTTTGGAATGGGCACTCATTTCCTGTATATTCTTTGCAGACATCCGGGAACTGATCGAGGTGGATGATGTGCTGGAGGACGGCTCCCTGCGCTTCGGTCCCAATGGAGGACTGGTGTTTTGCATGGAGAACTTTGCCAATAACTTTGAGTGGCTGGAGAACTGCCTTGGCCATGTCGAGGATGACTGCATCCTTTTTGACTGTCCAGGTAGCTCAGTAATTAGATTGTCATCTTCCCTGTGTTGTGCAGTTCTGTCGTTGGTGGGAGAAAGTGAAATTAGCATCTCATTTACTTTTACCCCAGATTCTTGGACAGTGGACTGTCATCCCATGAGGGGCTGTGGAATGTCTGTTTGTTTTCTTCTGTTTGGGGGCCACATCCAGAGGTGGTAGAGGCTGGGACTCTTCCTAACTGTTATCAGGAGGTAGCTCCCAGCCCTGCTTGGGGGACCAAAGCATACTGGGAACTGAACCCAGGCTTTCTGCATGCAGAGTATATGCTCAGCCTGTTGTTTCTTGGGTACCAGGTCATGCAGCATTTTTTTTTTTTTGCTTTACAGGTCACACCTGGTGATACTCAGGAATTACTCCTGACTTTGCACTCAGGAATCACTCCTGGCAGTGCTCAGGGGAGCATATGGGATGCTGGGAATCGAACCCGGGTCGGCCGTGTGCAACTCAAACGCCCTACCTGCTGTGCTATCACTCCAACTTCGGTTATGCAGCTCTTGAAAGGTTTGCTTTAGAGCTAGAGAGACAGAAGGATGGGTAGGATGCTGCGGTAGACACAGGTTCAGTCCTTGGCACCATATATGGTTCAATGAATACTAGTAGGTATGGGCCAAAACCAAGATTTTTTGTTTGTTTGTTTTTTAGGGCCATAGCACAGCAGCTAAAGCCCTTGCCTTACTTTCTGCCAGCCCATGTTTGGATCCCTGGTACCAGATAGGATCCCCCAAGCACTGCCAGGAGTTATTTTTAGTACAGAGTCAGGAATCCTCCCAGAGTACCAGTGGGTGTGGCCCAAAGTTCCTCCCCTCAAACTAAGAGAATAAAAATTTGTTTTAAAATCTGTCATTGTCGGGGCTGGAGCGATGCGATAGCACAGCGGGTGGGGCGTTTGCCTTGCACGTGCCCGACCCAGGTTCGAATCCCAGCATCCCATATGGTCCCCTGAGCACCGCCAGGAGTGGTTCCTGAGTGCAGAGCCAGGAGTAAACCCTGAGCATCTCTGGGTGTGACCCAAAAAGCAAAAATAATAAATAAATAAATAAATAAATAAATGAAATCCCTGTGACTGTTCTCTAGTTGTTCATTGATTTGCTTGAGCAGGCCCAGTAACTTCCCCATTGTGAGACTTGTTGTTACTGTGTTCGTCATATCGAATACGTCACAGGTAGCTTAACAGTCTTTGCCATGTGGGCAATATACTCGCGGTAGCTTGCCGGGCTTTCCGAGAGGGGCAGAGGAGTTGAACCCGGTTTGCCCGGACTGGCTGCGTGAATGGCAAATGCCCTACCGCTGTGCTGTCACTGCAGCCCGTTTTAAAATCATTTTTAATAATTTTAGTGCAACCAGCCAACATGGCCGACTGGAGTTTGATTCCTCCACCCCTCTTGGAGAGCCCGGCAGGCTACCGAAGAGTATCTCGCCTGCAGAGCAGAGCCTGGCAAGCTCCCTTTGACATATTCAATATGCCAAATACAGTAACAATTGTCACAATGGAGATGTTACTGGGCCTGCTCGAGCAAATCGATGAACAGGAGGACAGTGATGATGATGATGACAATATATTTTCTTTGTATGCCTCTTTTACATACATGTGCACCCAGAGTTGCTTAAAAAATTCTGCGGGGGGCCAGGGGAGCTGGTGTGATAGTACAATGGGATTGGCGTTTGCCTTGCATGCGGCTGACACGGAACCCCACCATATCATATGGTCCCCCGAGCACTGCCAGGAGCAATTTGTGAGTGCAGAGCCAGGAGTAAACCCTGCGCATCACCAGGTGTGACCCAAAATGAAAAAAAAATATTGGTGGAGCCAGAGAGATACTACAGTGGGTAGGGCACTTGCCTTGCACACAGCTAAGGTGATCCCTGTTACTGTATATGGTTCCTGGAGCCTGCCAAGAGTCATCCCTGAGCACAGAATCAGGAATAAGCCCTGAGCACTATCACGTTGTCCCCCAAACAAAAAACAAACAAAAATTGAATATAGTGTAGGGGCTAGAGATATAGTGGGCTGGGGACATGCTTTACATGTAGTGGGCCTTGCATGTAGTAGGCTTTGCATGTAGGACTCTGAGTAGCCTCGAGCCCTCCCAGAAGTTTCAGAGAGACCCTCAAGCATCCCCACGTGCGGCTTAAAACAAGCAAAATTGAATATATTAGTTGTAGGGACTGACTTCCTTTAAAAAAAAGTTTGGGGGGCACCGCGGGTGCCGTATCTGATGAAGCTCAGGGGTTACCCCTAGCTCCTGTGCTCAGGAATTACTCCTGGCTGTGCTCAAGGGACCCTATGGGATCGAACCCAGGTTGTCTGTGTGCAAGGCAAGTTCCCACCCTCTATACTATCTCTCAAGCCCTCTAAAACAGTTTCCGGGAAAAGTTTTTATCCCATAATTGAGGGTTGAATGTATTTCATGCTTATAATAGGCTTGTGTTCTTGTAGGTCAGATTGAGTTGCACACACACCTGCCCGTGATGAAACAGCTGGATCAGCAGCTGGAACAGTGGGAGTTCCGAGTCTGTGGAGTGTTTCCTGTTGATTCTCAATTCATGGTGGAGTCGTTCAAGGTTTGAAACTATACCTGTCCTTGATTTTTCAGTCTCCGGCACAAACAGAGTACAAATTCCTTTAGTCATAGTCATATAATTCTTAACAGTTCATGAACTATACCCAGGAGTGACTTAGAACTTATGTTTGTTAAATTAATATGCTAAGAAGATGGCTCCAGTGGCAGAGCACAGAGCCTGCATGTTAGAGGCCACATTTGCCCCTTGTGCACTGTTCAGTGTAGTTCTAGTGGTCCCCAACTCTCAGCTGTCGCCTTCAGGAGTCGTCCTAGGGCGGTGTCAGAAGTCAGTCCCAAGCACCACTGTGTGTGGCTCCAAAACTAGAAAAAAAACGCTGGAGGCTGGAGAGATAGTACAGTGGGTAGAGCTCTTGCCTTGCATGTGGCCAGCCTGGGTGTCATCCCTGCCATACTGCCACCGGGCCCCCGAGGCCCTCCAGGAGTGATCCTTGACCACAAAGCTCGGAGTACTACTGGGTATTCCCCAAAACTGAAAGGGAGGGCGTTTGGTTCTGTCTCCAGCACCCGTATGGTTCCCAAAGCTGGTCAGGAGTAACTCCTTAGTGCAGAAGCCGAAGTGACCCCTTAGTTATATCAGGGGATTGTGTGACCCAGAAATCCAAAAGGAAATACCCATCAGGGGAGGTGGTGGGGGAGCATGAGAGAAGATAACGCTAAAGGGTCAGAAATAGTACAGGGCTTCCCAAAAATAAATAAATAAATAAATTTTAAAAATGGGGGCTGGAGTGATAATACAGCCGGTAGGGCCTTGCACACAGCCAATCCGGGTTTGATTCCTAGCATCCCTGAGCACCACTAGGAGTAATTCCTGACTGCAGAGCTGGAGTAACCCCTGTGCATTGCCAGGTATTGCCACCCTCCCCCCCCCAAAAAAAATAGTACAGGGCTTAAGGAGCTCGCCTTGATGTGGCCCACCTGCTTTTAATCCCTGTCACTACATGTTTCCTCAGTGCTGAACTCAACGCCACCTACCTCCTAAACACTATAAAATATTGTTGAGTGGAGAAGTGTGGTCACTGTAGATCGCGTTTCTCCTTCCCACCTCACCTTTAGAATCCTAAGGTCAGCTATTGGCCCAGCAGTCTTCTGTTAGGCCATGCCTGGCAGTGCTCAGGGCTCAGTACTAGCGCTGTGCTGAGGAATCACTTAGGTAGTGCTCTGGGAACCCTGTGGAGTGCTGGGCTAGAACCTGGGCTGACCAGGCACAAGGCAAGCGCCTTAAAGCCTGGACTCTTGCTTGGGCCCCAATCTTAGCGTTTCTCCCATTTAGGTGGGTTTTGTTCCAGTGGGGATCAGAAACCTTTTATGTGGACACTGTTGGTGACAACTGATTCATCGTCCCTTTCCTGCTTCCTCTTTCATTTTGTTTCTGGCATCTTGGCAGCCTTGAGCGCTATGGTATCTCTAGAAGTCCCGCAAGTTAACATCATGACAAAAATGGACCTGCTGAGTAAAAGAGCTAAAGAGTAAAAGGACACCTCTAGGTGGACATTTTCCCATTCCCCTTTTAGTTGTGCATATACACACACCCCTTGGTTCTTACCCATTTTCTTCTGCTGCTCTGAGTCTCGTTCTCTGCCATATGTGTGAGGCCATGGCATTGAAGGCGGTGCCCTTTGGGGAGTTGACACTCCTTGGCCAATCTCAACTTTCTGCTTAGATGGGGTCCGGCTCTGCTTGGTGCTGAATGATTCCAGACTTTCTTCAGAGAAACTGGTCCCAGAAGATATGTAGAAGATCTTCTTTCTCTCCTCTGGGCTACTCTGCTGAGGGAGCGTCTCTCTCTCCTGTGGGCTGCTCTGCGGAGGGAGAACCACAAAGGCTCAGCTCCAGAAGTGCCGCTTCCCCCTCCCTTCTGAGTTCCTCCCTGCTGGTGGACCTGCATCTACACAGGCCTCCCATAGGAATGAGATTGAAACAATCAAGTTTAGAAAAGTCTTGGCCCAAGAGCACCTCCTAGTGCCAACTCAGTGAGCAGTGACCAGGCCTTGGGTGCTAGATTTGATGACTCACCTGCTAGCAGCATGCTGCCCTCAAGATGATCTCACAACACACACAGAGACACACCTACATACACAAATACACATACACAAATACACATACTCACACACACACACACACACCATCTCCAGTACACACTCAAATTTACTCTCTCCGATAAACACGTTCACACACGGGTGTGCACACTCTTCCACACACGCAGCTTCTGCGCCATCACACTCAGGGAGGTGATGAAGACTGATCACGGTCATCAGTGCTGGGCTGCCCGGGCCAGTTCCTGCTGACCTGAACTAGCGGCTGTCTTCGAGAAGAATTCCGGGGAGTTCTCCAATGGGTCCTCACCCAGTTTCTGAATCTTTTCAGTGTCCTACACTTGGGGGTTTTACAACCACGATTTCTTGGTAAACAGCAAAACATGTTTGCTGTCTATGCGTTTCCACAGTGAACCAAGTAATGAGTATGGGGGCGGGTGGAGAGGCTGCCAGAATGTCTGGTTGCATCACAAAGGGAGGTCGGTCATGTCATCGAGCGCGTCACAGCGAGGACAGGTCAGCTGTGGCCCTGCAGCAGGGCTTGCTCTCTGTGCAGCCCCTCTGGGCTGCTGCTGCTCTCCCTCTTCCCACAAGTCCTGTCCAGGTGGTGAACTCAAGGCCCTGGGGAGACAGGGAGTAGCCACTTGAAGGAATGTGCTGCTAAGAAGTTATTTTCCTTTTTTGTTTTTAAATGTAGGTGTACTGCTATTTATTCACCCACTACTTAGCTGATTGAATTGGGCACGAACTCCACCTTACTTTTTTTTATTCATTTGTATAATTTCATTTATTGAATCACCGTGAGAGCAGTTACAAAGCTTTTGGGTCTAAGTCTCAGTCATACAATGAAACACCCGTACCTTCACCAGTGCCTAATCTCCACCACAATAACCCCAGTATACCCCCATCCAACACCATCCCCCTACCGGTGGGGCAGATGATTTCCACATTACTCTCTCTCTACTTCAATCACATTCAATATTTCGACATCAGACCCACCATTATTATTTGAGATTTTACCCCAACACTCAGATCTTCTGAAAAGGCAACAGTAGACAATTTGTGTTCTATTGCTGGTTATGGATAAAATGATGTCGCACGGCTGCAGTACGGCCATTTGATTTTGGAATTCTGAAATTTTAACACTTAAATCTGGAGGGATTTCTGTCAAAAGGCACTGGGTTTCGAGATTTGCTCCTGAGTCTCTGGGATCTTGGCCATTGAACAGCTTGATCAGGAGCCAGAGAGGCCATTCTTGGGCGATAACTTGGGATCTCGTTGGGGAAGGGAGGACAGGCTCAGCTGCCCCTCAATCCCACAAGGCTTAACAAATTTCTTCACTGCAGGCCCAAGCCTGACTGTCCAGTGGCCTCTGGATGATGACGGCCACCAAGCCGCCAAGAGGGAGCAGGTGGAGTGACAACACCCTTTCCTCCCAGGGGTGGCCTGGCGACACTAATGTACTGTGGGGTCCGGATGCACTTCTGCCAAAAGCCACTGGGTATCAAGGTTTGTTTCTGAGTCTCTGGGATCATGGCCATTAAACAGCTTGATTAGTATCCAGAGAGGCTGTTCGTGGGCAATGGCTTAGGGTCTCGTTGGGGTGGGGAGGACAGGCCCAGCTCTCCCCCCATCCCGCAAGGCCCTGCGTATCTCGTCACTGGGGGCCCAAACCTGACTGTCCAGTGGCCTCTAAAGCATGGCAGACACAGGGCCGCCAGGGGGAACAGGCCAAGGCACAAAACCTATTCCCACCTGGATTGGCCCAGCACTGATAACCTACTGCAGGGACCAGATGAACTTTTACAAAAAGCCCCTGCGTTTCGAGATTTGTTTCTGAGTCTCTGGGATCATGGTCATTAAGTAGTTCAATCAAGAACCAGAGAGGCCATGCCTCCAACTATATAGCTGAGCCGGAGGTGTTTTGTGGGTGTGTTTTCCACATACCTAACTTTTGGCCCTTTACTTTCTTGGTAAACTTTGCCCCAAGTATTTGGGGTCTGGATAGAGGCACAGCAGCAATTTTTTTTATTAGTGAGACATCATGAGGTACAGTTGCAGACTTACAAATTTTTGTGCTCGGGTTTCAATTATACAGTGATCAAATACCCATCTCTCCACCAGTGCCCATTTCCTACCACCACGCATCCCAGTATCCCTCCCACCCCCCACTCCCCCCATCCTACCCTGCCACTGTAGCAGGGCATTCTCTTTTGTTCTCTCTCTCTTATTGGATGTTCTGGTTTGCAAAAGAGGCTTTGGGTGACAATCATGTTTGGTCTATAGTCTACTTTCAGCATGCTTCTCCCATCCTGGGAGGATCCTCCCAACACCTTTATTTGGTGTTCCCTTCTCTATCTGAGCTCCCTTTTCCCCTAGCCTGTGTGGTTGGCCTCCAAGCCATGGAGAAAAATTCCTGGTACTAATCTCGGCCATTCTTGGGTGTTAATCTCCTATTTTATTACTTTGTGTTACCCAGAAGAATGCAATCTTTCTATGTCTATCCCTTTCTTTCTGAGTTATTTCCCTTAACATGATATTTTCCATGTTGTACCACTTGTATGGAAATTTCATGACTTCATCTTTTCTAACAGCTATATAGTACTCCATTGTGTTAATGTGCCAAAATTTCTTTAACCAGTCATCTGTTCTCGGGCACTCGAGTTTTTTCCAGATTCTGGCTATTGTAAAGAGTGACACAGCAGCAATTTTGGTATATCTGGAATTCTGAAGGCGCCATCAGGCTGCTGATGCACTCACCTCAGAGGTACAGACTCACCTGTTGGCAGCACCATATTCCTGTCCTTTTTTTTAATGCAGTAAAAATAGATTATTGTAAGAAATTTGGAGATTGGATGTGAAGGGAGAGAAAGTGAAGAATATGGTTTCATGAGCAAACATGGGCTTCTCCAAAGTAGAAAAAAAGTTGGAAGAGAAATACTTGTTCAAGGGAGAACATGGGCTTCTCCAGAGTCAAAAAATCTGAAAGTGCCAGACTGAAAAAAACTGAAAGTTTGTTTTCATGGAAAAAAAAAATCCCAAGCAATAATGAGTCTGTTATCAGCAGCATGCCTGAATCTGATGTTCAGTTATTTTGGAATTGCTGCTGCTTAAAGCAATCTTTTAATAGCATCAGTGCTGCAGACTTAATATAAAGGATGGTGTGTCCTTTGAGTGCAAGATGCCCAGGTCCATTCCTGGCACCATACGTTCTGTACCATCCGTCAGGAGTGACTTCCACGACCAGAGATGGAAGTCAGCTTGTACACCCCGGGTACCACCTGTGTGATCCCAAATCCCTCCTTTCCCTCAAAGTAAAATAATATGAATGGCACCAAGTACGATTGTGAGAATTGAGGAGGCATAGAACTAGTACTGCATGTTGGGTGCTTGCCTTGCATGCATCCAGCTTGGGTTCCTTCCCCATTACTGCGTGTGGTCCCAGGAGCCCCTGAGGGTGATCGAGAGTGATCTCTGGCTAAGCTCTAGGCACAGCTAGGTGTACTCCTCCTCCCAAAAAATTTTGAAGGTGAAATTGCAATGAATGTAAATAACTTTGTATATAACAAAGTAGCACTGATGGTCACAGCTGCTATTGGATAATTTTTATTGATTTTGGGGAGCAAAACGTAACATACAATTTTTTTCCAAAGGAAGAATACCTGGGAAAATTAAGTAAGATCATTATCTTACCTTTATCTTTTAGTTTTCCTACACTGAATATTATTTGTACAATTAAAAGAATAAAAGTTACTTGATCGCTTGATCACTTGATACCCAGTTACTCATCGATTTACTCGAGCGGGTGCTAGTAACGTCTCCATTCATCCCTGTTGCGTGCTAGCGTAGCCCAATGGCATGTGCTCGTTCTAGGAATATGCAGAGCCTCAAACCGATCATTCAGGGTCTTTTCTGTTTGTCTGTTTTATTAGTGAAGCACAAACAGGGCTGGAGCGATAGCACAGCAGGTAGGGCGTCTGCCTTGCACGCGGCCAACATGGCCGACCCAAGTTCGATTCCTCCGCCCCTCTCGGAGAGCCTGGCAAGCTACTGAGAGTATTCGATATGCCAGACACAGTAACAACAAAGTGTCCAATGGAGACGTTACTGGGCCCGCTCGAGCAAATCGACGATCAACGGGAGGGCCTTTACCTTTGTTAGTGAAGCACCATGAGGTGCAGTTGTAGACTTACAAGGTTTTGTGCTTAGGTTTCAGTTATCCAATGATTGAGTACCCATCCCACCAACAGTGCCCATTCTCCACCCCCACCAATCCCAGTATCCCTCCCATCCGCCATCCCCCATCCCACCCTGCCTCTGTGGCAGGGCACTCCCTTTTGTTCTAGCTCTCCTTTTGGGTGCTGTGGTCTGCAGAAGAGACACTGGGTGGCAATCATGTTCGGTCCATAGACTACTTTCAGCAGGCATCTCCCATCCTGGGCAGATATTCCCAGCACCCTTTATTTGGTGCTCCCTTCTCTATCTGAGTTGCCTTTACCCCTAGAGTGTGCAGCTCCCCTCTCAGCCATGGAGAGAACAACCTGGTATCTATCACAGCTGTTCTTGGGTGTTAGTCTCTAATTTTGTTACTTTATGTTACCCAGATGAATGCAATCTTTCTATGTCTGTCCCTCTCTTTCTGACTCATTTCGCTTAGCATGATATTTTCCATGTAGTACCACTTGTATGTCAATTTCATGACTTCATTTTTTCTAACGGCTACATAGTAGTCCATTGTATAGATGTACCAAAGTTTCTTTAACCAGTCATCTGTTCTCGGGCACTCAGGTTTTTTTCATATTCTAGCTATTGTAAACAGTGCTGCAATGAATAAACAAGTGCAGATGTCACTTTGACTATACTTTTTAGCCTCTGCGGGGTATATTCCCAGGAGTGGTATTGTTGGGTCAAATGGGAGCTCAGTTTCTAATTTTTTGAGAGTCGTCCATACTGTTTCCCAAAAGGGTTGAACCAGTTGGCATTCCCACCAGCAGTGAAGGAGGGTCCCTTTCTCGCCACATCCGCGCCAACACAGGTTGCTTTTGTTCTTTTGAATGTGGGCCAATCTCTGTGGTGTGACATGATATCTCGTTGCTGTTTTGATCTGCATCTCCCTGATGATTAATTATGTAGAGCATTTTCTCATGTGCCTTTTAGCCATTTGGATTTCTTGTGCGAGGGGAGTGTCCTGCCCTCTGGACTCTCCGTGTCCCCGCTCCAGGTTCCCTTTAGTTCCACATCCTTTGTTTTTGGGTCATACCTGGCACTGCACAGGGGTTTCTCCTGGCTCTGCGCTCAGGAATTACTCCTGGCGGTGCTCAGGGGACCATATGGGATGCTGGGAATTGAACCCGGGTCAGCTGAGTGCTACCCGCTGTGCTATGCTCCAGACCCTATCTCATTTTTAAAGGGAAATAGAATCCTGAAAGGTTGAACTTGCAGGGCCTTGCACACACCCAATCTGGGTTCAATCTCCAAACGATGTAGGCCCCTCTGAATACCGCTGGCTGTGGCCCCAAAATCAAGGGTGGGGGACAATTCTTCCCTTTCAATCATACTTACCCCACCTGATAGCGGTGAGTAGACCATCTGCCAGGGATAAGGACACTGGCTGGAAAGATGCCGCTGGCCCGAGTTCAGTGTGGCCACAGTAGGGCTGAATCTGCACTGCATGCAGTTCCCTGATGCCCAGCCCCGGGTTGGGTCTTTTCCCTGGTTTCAGTCTGTTTCTTGGGGGATTAAGGCTTAGTTTGGACCTTAGCAGACACTGACCAGGGGCTGTGGGGGTTTGTCTGGTGGTGTGGGGTCTGCCTGAAGCTCTGTCCCCTCTTGCCTCCTGGTCCACAGAGCACCTACTGTGCCACCATGTCCAGCACTGTGAAGCCCTCGGCCGTTCTGTCCAGGTGGTGAACTTAGATCCCGCGGCAGAGCATTTCAACTATGATGTGATGGCTGGTGAGTTCAGGGCGCAGCCTTCCCTCTCCTTGGGGGCCCTGAGGCAGTGAGTGCTGCCCCCTGCTTCTGGGGAGGCACAGAAGCTGAAAACTTCCTTCTCTCTGATCCCTGCTTTCATGGTAGACAGCAGAACATCATGTGTTATCATCCACTTATTGATGTGCTTGTGACAGTTCCCTTTGTTTCTCTTAATAAAAAGTGAGATGGCACGAGTCTTGCTTTAAATTCTTACTCAGAGGGGATTGAACTCAAGTTGGCAGCATGCAAGGCAAGCGCCTTAATTCTACTCTATCTGGCCCTTCTTTTTCCTGATGCTCGGGTGACTCCTGGCTCTGCACTCAGGAATAACTCCTGGTGGTGCTTGGGGAGACCATATGCAAGCCGGGGATTGAACCCTGATCGACAGTGTGCAAGGCGAATGCCCTATCCACTGTAATATCCTCCTTGCCCTGTCCCTTGCTTCACCTCTTTTATTTTATTTTGCTTTTTGGGTCACACTCAGCAATGCACAGGGTTTACTCCTGGTTCATGCACTCAGGAATTACTCCTGGCTGTGCTCAGTGGACCAAATGGGATGCTGGGAATTGAACCCGGGTTGGGCAGCGTGCAAGGCAGACGCCCTACCTGCTGTGCTATCGCTCCAGCCCCACTTCACTTGTTTTGGAACAGATATTTTATATGCACAGTATTCAGAATGCAAAAGGTACATGAGAGTGTGCAGGAAAAAGTCATTCCCAACTCTTGCTTCCTCTGAGGCTGAGAATATTGCCTAAGTCTGTAGTGTTATTCCTTAACATCTTGGCACAAAATTAAGTGTGGAGGCCAGGAAGACAGTAGAGGGGTTCGGAGCAAATAATTGGCACACACAGGATGCTGTTTTAATGCCCAGCACTGCAGGGCCCCCTGAGCACTGTTGGGTATAGTTCTCTAGCCCCTAACCCCCTCCAGGTGATCATCTCATTTTGGGGCACTGGCATTTGGTCTCTGGCCCCTGGGCCTCTGAACACTGCCTGGGAGGCCAAAGGGGGAGAAAAAAAATCAGAGTCCAAGGTGCTAACTTAGAGGGATGTAGTGCATGTTTCGGGATGCCCCTGACCACCAGCTGTGGTTCCAAAACCAAAGGAAGAAAGAGGTCAAAATACAGTACAAGAATTGAAGCATTTGGTTTAACTGTTGGGGGTCGCTACTGGCTCTGCTCCTGCAGGGCTTACGTGGGGGTGGAATTTGAACTGGGCCTAAATCCTTCTTGTCTCTTTGGCCTTTTGTTTTGGGGCCATATCTGGTGGTGCTCAGAGTTTGCTTCTGATACTTCTGTCACTCCACGGTGTGTGCCCTGCCCTTATCATTTATAAGTACAACTACTAGCCTTCTAAGAATACTGCCCTTGTGTTTTTGGTTTAAGTCTAACTGGGAGACTGTAATGCATCATTACTTGAGAGTGGGATTCCCTTGACTACTGTTATTTATTTGTTTTTTTTTTCTTTTCTTGAGGGGTGGGGTGGGGTTTGGCCACACCCAGCTGTGTTCAGCACTTCTGGCTCTGTGCTCAGGGATCACTCCTGGTCAAGCTGAGGAAGTATATAAGGTGCCAAGGATTGAACGTGGGTTGTCCACAGGCAAGACAAGAGCCATACCCGCTGTTCTATTCCTCAGGCCCCTGTTTGGTGTCTTTTTGTTTTTGTTTTTCGTTTTTTCTTTCTAGCCCCTGTTCAGTTTTTTTTCATTTTTTATAATTTTATTTATTGAATCACCGTGAGAGCAGTTACAAAGCTTTTGGGTCTAAGTCTCAGTCATACAATGAAACACCCGTAACCTTCACCAGTGCCCATTCTCCACCACCAAAAATCCCAGTATACCCCCATCCCACACCCTCACCCTGCCTGTGGGGCAGATGATCTCCACATTACTCTCTCTCAACTTTGATCACATTCACTCTTTCGACACCAGACCCACCATTATTTGAGATTTTACCCCAACACTCAGATCTGCTGAAAAGGCAACAATAGACAATTTGTGTTCTATTGCTGGTTATGAATAACATATGATGTCGTGTGGCTGCAGTAGGGCCATATGGTTTTGAAATTCTGAAATTTTAACACTTAAATCTGGTGGGATTTCTGACAAAAGCCACTGGGTTTAGAGATTTGCTCCTGAGTCTCTGGGATCATGGCCGTTGAGCAGCTTGATGAGGAGCCAAAGAGACCGTTCGTGGGCGATGACTTGGGGTCTCGTTAGGGTGGGGAGGACAGGCCCGGCTCCACCTCCCCCTCCCCCCATCCCGTGAGACCCAACAAGTTTCGTCACTGTGGGCCCAAGCCTGACTGTCCAATGGCCTCTGGAGGATGACAGCCACCAACTCGCCAAGAGGGAGCAGGCAGAGGGACAGCACCCATTCCCCACTGGGGTGGCCCGGTGACAGTAACCTACTGCGGGGTCCGGACACATTTCTGACAAAATCCACTGGGTTTAGAGATTTGTTTCTGAGTCTCTGGGATCAAGGCCATTGAGCAGCTTGATGAGGAGCCAGAGAGGCCGTTTGTGGGCGATGACCTGGGGTCTCGTTGGGGTGGGGAGGACAAGCCCAGCTCCACCCTCATCCCGTGAGGCCCTGTGTGTCTCGTCACTGGGGGCCCAAATATGACTATTCAATGGCCTCAGAAGTATGGTGGCCACTGGGCCGCCAGGGGGAACAGGCCAAGGCACGAAACCTATTCCCACCTGGGTTGGCCCAGCACCGGTAGCCTACTGCAGAGACCAGACGCATTTCTACCTAAAGCCACTGGGTTCTGAGATTCGTTTCTGAGTCTCTGGGATCATGTCCATTAAGCAGTTCAATCAGGAACCAAAGAGGCTTTGCCTCCAATTATATAGCTGAGCCGGAGGTGGTTTGTGGACGTGTTTCCGACATACCTAACTTTTGGCCGTTTACTTTCTTGGTAAACTTTGCCCCAAGTTTTTGGGGTCTGGCCAAAGGCACAGCAGCAATTTTGGGGTATCTGGAAGTCTGAAGGAGCCATGAGGCTGCTGATGCACTCGCCTCACAGGTACAGATTAACCTGCTGGCGGCACCATACCCCCTCCCTGTTCAGTTTTTGTGGATACCGTCACAGTTGTAATATTTACTAGTTATTGTAAATATTTTGGAATGGGCACTCAATTTCTGTTTATTCTTTGCAGACATCTGGGAACTGATCGAGGTGGATGATGTGCTGGAGGACGGCTCCCTGCGCTTCAGTCCCAATGGAGGACTGGTGTTTTGCATGGAGTACTTCGCCAATAATTTTTACTGGCTGGAGAACTGCCTTGGCGATGTCGAGGATGACTAAATCCTTTTTGACTGTCCAGGTAGCTCAGTAATTAGATTCTCATCTTCCCTGGGTTGTGCAGTTCTGTCCTTGGTGGGAGAAAGTGAAATTAGCATCTCATCTACTTTTACCCCAGATTCTTAGACAGTAGACTGTCATCCCATGAGAGTCTGTGGAACGTCTGTTTGTTTTCTTCTGTTTGGGGGCCACATCCAGAGGTGCTAGGGGCTGGGACTCTTCGAACTCCATTATCAGGACCAGCCCTGCATGGGGACCAAAGCATGCTGGTAACTGAGCCCAGGCTTTCTGCATGCAGAGCATATGCTCAGTCTGTTGTTTCTTGGGTACCAGGTCATGCAGCATTTTTTTTTTTTTTTTGCTTTACGGGTCACACCTGTTGATGCTCAGCAATTACTTATGGTTTTGCACTCAGGAATCACTCCTGGCAGTGCTCAGGGGACCATATGGGATGCTGGGAATCGAACCCGGGTCGGCCGTGTGCAACGCAAACGCCCTACCTGCTGTGCTATCACTCCAGCTTCGGTTATGCAGCTCTTGAAAGGTTTGCTTTAGAGGTAGAGAGACAGAAGGATGGGTAGGATGCTGTGGCCGACACAGGTTCAGTCCCTGGCACCATATATGGATCCATGAATACTAGTGGATATGGGCCAAAACCAAGGGGTTTTTTTGTTTGTTTGTTTGTTTTTTAGGGCCATAGTAAGCAGCTAAAGCCCTTGCCTTACTTTTTGCCAGCCCAAGGTTGGATCCCTGGTACCATATTGGATTCCCCAAGCACTGCCAGGAGTGATCTTTTAGTACAGAGTCAGGAATCCTCCCAGAATACCAGTGGGTGTGGCCCAAAGTTCCTCTCCTCAAACTAAGAGAATAAAAATTTGTTTTAAAATCTGTCATTGTCGGGGCTGGAGCGATGCGATAGCACAGCGGGTGGGGCGTTTGCCTTGCACGTGCCCGACGCAGGTTCGAATCCCAGCATCCCATATGGTCCCCTGAGCACCGCCAGGAGTGATTCCTGAGTGCAGATGCAGGAGTAAGCCCTGAGCATCTCCGGGTGTGACCCAACAAGCAAAAAATAATAATAATAATAAATAAATAAATAAATGAAATCCCTGTGACTGTTCTCCCGTTGTTCATTGATTTGCTTGAGCAGGCCCAGTAACTTCTCCATCGTGAGACTTGTTGTTACTGTGTTTGTCATATCGAATACGTCACAGGTAGCTTGACAGGCTTTCCCATGTGGGCAATATACTCTCGGTAGCTTGCCGTTCTCTCTGAGAGGGGCAGAGGAGTTGAACCTGGTTTGGCCGGACTGCTGTGCGCATGGCAAATGCCCTACCGCTGTGCTATCACTCCAGCCCGTTTTAAAATCATTTTTAATAATTTTATTGCTACCAGCCAACATGGCCGACTCGAGTTTGATTCCTCCGCCCCTCTTCGAGAGCCCGGCAAGCTACCAAAGAATATCACCGGCACAGCAGAGCCTGGCAAGCTCCTTGTGACATATTCGATATGCCAAATACAGTAACAATCGTCACAATGGAGATGTTACTGGGCCTGCTCGAGCAAATCGATGAACAACAGGAGGACGGTGATGATGATGATGACAGCATATTTTCTTTGTATGCCCCTTTTACATACATGTGCACCCAGAGTTGCTTAAAAAATTCCTGGGTGGGCCAGGGGAGCTGGTGTGATGATACAATGGGTTGGCCCTTTGCCTTGCATGCGGCTGACCCGGAACCCCAGCATATCATATGGTCCCCCGAGCACTGCCAGGAGCAATTTGTGAGTGCAGAGCCAGGAGTAACCCCTGCGCAACACCAGGTGTGACCCAAAATGAGAAAAAAATATTGGGGGAGCCAGAGAGATACTACAGTAGGTAGGGCACTTGCCTTGCACACAGCTAAGGTGATCCCTGCTACCCTAGATGGTTCCTGGAGCCTGCCAAGA
The DNA here is from genome assembly GCF_029834395.1 of Sorex fumeus. Classification (NCBI taxonomy): domain Eukaryota; kingdom Metazoa; phylum Chordata; class Mammalia; order Eulipotyphla; family Soricidae; genus Sorex; species Sorex fumeus. The sequence goes on along the minus strand of NW_026606212.1, from coordinate 1,475,936 downwards.
ATCATCCCTGAGCACAGAATCAGGAATAAGCCCTGAGCACTATCAGGTAGTTCCCCCCCCCCCAAAAAAAAACCAAAACAAAAATTTAATATAGTATAGGGCTAGAGATATAGTGGGCTGGGGACATGCTTTACATGTAATGGGCCTTGCATGTAGGACTCTGAGTAGCCTCGAGTCCTCCCAGCAGTTTCGGAGAGACCCTCAAGCATCCTCACGTGCGGCTTAAAACAAGCAAAATTGAATATATTACTTGTAGGGATTGACATCCTTTAAAAAATTTTGGGGGGCACCGCGGGTGCCGTATCTGATGATGCTCAGGGGTTACTCCTAGCTCCTGTGCTCAGGAATTACTCCTGGCTGTGCTCAAGGGACCCTATGGGATCGAACCCAGGCTGGCTGTGTACAAGGCAAGTTCCCACCCTCTATACTATCTCTCAAGCCCCCTAAGACAGTTTATGGGGGAAGTTTTTATCCCATCATTGATGGTTGAATGTATTTCATGTTTATAATAAGCTTCTGTTCTTGTAGGTCAGATTGAGTTGCACACACACCTGCCCGTGATGAAACAGCTGGTTCAGCAGCTGGAACGGTGGGAGTTCTGAGTCTGTGGAGTGTTTCTTGTTGATTCTCAATTCATGGTGTAGTCGTTCAAGGTTTGAAACTATACCTGTCCTTGATTTTTCAGTCTCTGGCACATACAGAGTACAAATACCTTTAGTTATAATCATTTAATTCTTAACAGTTCATGAACAATACCCAGGAGTTACTTAGAACTTATGTTTGTTAAATTCATAAGCCACGTAGATGGCTCCAGTGGCAGAGCACAGAGCTGGCATGTTTGAGGCCCTGAATTTGCCCCTTGTGCACTGTTCAGTGTAGTTCTAGTGGTCCCCAACTATCAGCTGTCACCTTCAGGAGTCGTGCCAGGGCGTTGTCAGAAGTTAGTCCCAAGCACCACTGTGTGTGGCTCCAAAACCAAAAAAAAAAAAAATAGCCGGAGGCTGGAAAGATAGTACAGTGTGTGGAGCTCTTCCCTTGCATGTGACCAGCCTGGGTGTCATCCCTGCCATACTGCCACCGGGCCCCCGAGAACCTCCAGGAGTGATACTTGACCACAAAGCTCGGAGTACTACTGGGTATTCCCCAAAACTGAAGGAGGGCGTTTGGTTCCGTCTCCAGCACCTGTATGGTTCCCCAAGTCACTCAGAAGTAACTCCTGAGTGCAGAGCCAGAAGTGACCCTTAGTTATATCAGGGGATTGTGTGACCCAGAAATCCAAAAGGAAACACCCATCAGGGGAGGTGGAGAGGGAGCATGAGAGAAGATAACGTTAAAGGGTCAGAAATAGTACAGGGCTTCCCAAAAATAAATAAATAAATAAATTTTAAAAATGGGGGCTGGAGTGATAGTACAGCGGGGAGGGCCTTGCACACAGCCAATCCGGGTTCGATTCCTAGCATGCCTCAGCACCACTAGGAGTAATTCCTGAGTGCAGAGCCAGGAGTAACCCCTGTGCATTGCCAGGTATTACCACCCTCCCGCCCCCCAAAAAAATAGAACAGGGCTTAAGGTGCCCTCCTTGAAGTGGCCCACCTGCTTTTAATCCCTGTCACTACATGTTTCCTCAGTGCTGAACTCAACCCCAGCTACCTCCTGAACACTTTAAAATATTGTTGAGTGGAGAAGTGTGGTCACTGTAGATCACGTTTCTCCTTCCCATCTCACCTTTAGAATCCTAAGGTCAGCTATTGGCCCAGCAGTCTTCTGTTAGGCCATGCCTGGCAGTGCTCAGGGCTCAGTACTGGCACTGTGCCGAGGAATCACTTAGGTAGTGCTCTGGGAACCCTGTGGAGTGTTGGGCTAGAACCTGGGCTGACCAGGCGTAAGGCAAGTGCCTTAAAGCCTGGACTCTTGCTCGGGCCCCAATCTTATCGTTTCTCCTATTTAGGTGGGTTTTGTTCCAGTGGGGATCAGAAACCTTTTATGTGGAGACTGTTGGTGACAACTGATTCATCGTCCCTTTCCTGCTTCCTCTTTCAGCTTATTTCTGGCATCTTGGCAGCCTTGAGTGCTATGGTATCTCTAGAAATCCCGCAAGTTAACATCATGACCAAAATGGACCTGCTGAGTAAAAGAGCTAAAAAGGAAATTGAGAAGTAAGTTCACTATAATTAAGGTCTCATTTGCAGTGCTGAACCTTTTTCGTTTCATTTCGATTGTCAGTCTGCAAATTCAGTGTTTCGGATTCTTTCCTTCACCAGTCTCTCATTTTTAAAGGTTTCTAGATCCAGGCATGTATTCTTTATTAGATGATTCTTCAAGCAACTTCGGAAGCAAAAAATTCAAAAAATTGACTAACGCCATATGTGGGATGGTAAGACTTTGTATTTTTCTAAATTTTGGTGGTGGGGGTCGTGGGCCTCATGTGCTGGGGGACCTAGGGGCCACTCTGATTATTGGCCCACCAGGCTAGTAGTGGTCAGTGCTGGGGCCCAGACAGCCGTACCAGCAGTATTGGTTGCTTCCTGGCTGTACCCGGCAATGCTCAGGATGCCATATGGAGCCAAGAATGAAGCCCTGTGCTAATCCCTGGGCTGATGAGTTTTGCAAGTGTTTGGGGTTGTTGTGGGTTGTTTTTAAGGTTTGGGGGCCACACCCATTGGTGCTCAGGGGCTGTTTCTCCCCTGTGCCTGGTGGACCATATGTGGTGCTGGGTGTTCAAACTGAGGTGTGCGGGGTGCAGGCCAGTTGTAACCCCTGTCGTAGCTCTTCATCACCTCCCCCAGCACCTCCCTAGACCCATATTTTTCTTAATGGTCTTGTCACATGCTTACACACCCCCAGGCAGTGGCCACCATATGGACGGCACAGACCAGCACATTTCTTTTTAGGGGAGCAGCATGTTGGGAGCGGTCGGCTGTCTGCTTCGAAGTTAGTATAGGAGTAGGGAGAGAGCTCAGTGGGCAGCACCACAGGGATTGCACACACGGGCCCTGGGGGTCATCTCTGGCACCATATGGTCGCCACCAGCATTGTCTGGATGTGGCCTCCCCTCACCTCTGAAAAAAGTTGTCATTGGTTGTAGCAGAGAGGGCAGGAGGCCACACTGAGCAGTGGTCAGAGTTTATTCTTGGCTCTGCCTCCAGAAATCATTCCTGGTGGGCTCAGGGAGCATACGGGATGCGGGGGATCGAACCTGGGTGCATCCCTTGCTTACGTGCAAGGCAAGCGCCCACCTCAGTGTACTAGCTCTTCCATCCCACAGCAGAGAAATTCTGCAATGTCTTTTATTCCTGGCCACTTGGCACATCAGAATTGCCTGTACCCTTTTGAAATTTTTAGTGGTTGTTGAATGCAGATAAATTACTATAAAAGAAGTCTCAGTCTCTGGTCATGGGCAGGAGCGATAGCACAGCAGGTAGGGCGTTTGCCTTGCATGTGTCTGACCTGCGTTTGATTCCTAGCATCCCATAGGTGCCCTGAGCACCACCAGGAGTTATTCCTGAGTGCATGAACCACGAGTAACCCCTGTGCATCACCAGGTATAACCCAAAAGTAAAAAAAAAATTCTTTAGTTAAGTAATTTTGTAGTGTTACTAGTGTTCCGATAGGTCAGAGGTCATTAAAAAATTAATGCTGATTTGCTGTTGATCTATCTGCTCCTCCCTGCACAGGCATAGATGGTATTAATTAGACTACCAATGTTCAAACTCAAACGTCAGTTGAATGACCTTTCTGAAATCTCTAATTTGTAGATTGATGACTACAGCATGGTCCGATTTTTGCCTTACGATCAGTCAGAGAAGAAAGCATGAACATTGTATTACAGCATATTGATTTTGCCATTCAGTACGGAGAAGACTTGGAATTCAAAGAACCCAAGGTAATTTCTGACGATTTAGATTTGCCAGGGCCAGAGAACGGCACAGAGGCAATGACCATTCTCTGCCTCCCCTAGGCTGACGCTGGGTCAGTTCCCCGTTTCGTGTCTGGTCCCTGAGCACAGAGCCAGGATTGCCCTGAACACCTCTGCCCTCCTGTTTGGTCTACGCAGCTCCTTAATTTAAAGTCTTGGGGGCAGCAAGAACCTGGCCCGTTCTGGCTGATCTCTGGATGTGGCTGAAGAACTCAAAACCAAAATAAATAAATAAATAAATAAATAAAAAGAGTAACCAAAACCCTGGTTGCGGATTTGGTGGCTTTTGTGCTCCAGAACCTAATGGTGCTTTGAGCGCCCGATTCAGGAAAGGAAAGTGACCCACCCCCTGTGCTGTCTCGTTCGTCCCAATTTTGTTAATGAATATCTATCAGCACTACCTCTGGGTATTATAGAGAATTGCCTGAACAGTAGGTAAATATATACTGGGTCTGCAGAGAAATCAATGTATTTTCTATTTTGTGTTTTATTTATATTAGGAACATGAAGATGAGTTGTCTTCTATGTTGGATGAATATTTTCAAGAATGCCAGAACAAATGAAGAGTATGTTACGATGCAACTGGATGCGGGGCTGGAGTGATACCACAGTAGGTAGGGCATTTCCCTTGCACGCGACACACCTGGGTTCGAATCCCAACATCCCATATGGGCCACCAAGCGCCGCCAGGAGTAATTCCTGAGTGAAAAGCCAGGAGTAACACCTGTGCTCTCCGGGTGTGACCCAAAAACCGAAAAAAAAAAAAAAAGACAAATGGATGCTTGTGAAGAGTTGCAATCACAATTTATTTAAATGAAAATATAACAGATAAAGTAAAAACAAAGAATAAATATTATAAAATATACCGAGGCAAGATACTCATTGGTGGGAGGGTATCCAGACAGAGACACTGATGTGAGACCCTGGGCTTCTTTCAGTTGTAAACATGCTAGGTCCTCTGGGAACTTGTCCAATGTTGCCACAGCGGGTGGCCGTGCAGCTGGTACTCGAGAGATCAGTGTTGGCGCTGTCCTTGGACACGGAGCCAAGTATGGTTTCAGAGCAGGAGCTAAAGAATCAATAAGAGAGAAGGTCACCCAGAGGGCTCTTTCCATGGATTCCCCAAAGCTGACCCCAACAGGGAGCCCACAGGAATGGGAGACCATGGGCCCACCTCACGGGGGTTTCCTGTGGAGGCCTCCCCAGAATGGGCTCTCCGGCCTGTGACTCTCCTTTCCCACACCAGCCCCCAGGACACCTCTAGGTGGGCCTTTTCGCATTCCCCTTTTACTTGTGCATATACACACACCCCTTGGTTCTTACCCGTTTTCTTCTGGTGCTCTGAGTCTCGTTCTCTGCCATATGTGTCAGGCCATGGCATTGAAGGCGGTGCCCTTTGGGGAGTTGACAATCCTTGGCCAATCTCAACTTTCTGCTTAGATGGTGTCTGGCTCTGCTTGGTGCTGGCTGATTCCAGACTTTCTTCAGAGGAACTGGACCCAGAGGATATGTAGAAGATCTTCTTTCTCTCCTCTGGGCTTCTCTGCTGAGGGAGGGTTGGTCTCTCCTGTGGGCTTCTCTGCTGAAGGAGCATCTCTGTCTGCTGTGGGCTGCTCTGCTGAGGGAGAACCACAAAGGCTCAGCTCCAGAAGCGCTGCTTCCCCCTCCCTTCTGAGTTCCTCCCTGCTGGTGGACCTGCATCTACACAGACCTCCCATAGGAATGAGATTGAAACAATCAAGTTTAGAAAATTCTTGGCCAAAGAGCACCTCCTCGTGCCAACTCAGTGAGCAGTGACCTGGCCTTGGGGGTAGATTTGATGACTCACCTGCTAGGAGCAGGCTGCCCTCAAGATGATCTCACAACACACACACAGACACACCTACATACACAAATACACATACTCACTCACACACACACACACCATCTCCAGTACACACTCAAATTTACTCTCTCCGATAAACACGTTCACACCCGGGTGTGCACACTCTTCCACACACACAGCTTCTGCGCCATCACACTCAGGGAGTGATGAAGACTGATCACGGGCATCAGTGCTGGGGCTGCCCGGGTCAGTTCCTGCTGACCTGAACTAGCGGCTGTCTTTGTGAAGAATTCCGGGGAGTTCTCCAATGAGTCCTCACCAAGTTTCTGAATCTTTTCAGTGTCCTACACTTGGGGGTTTTACAACCACGATTTCTTGGTAAACAGCAAAACATGTTTGCTGTCTATGCGTTTCCGCAGTGATCCAATTAATGAGTATGGGGGCGGGTGGGGAGGCTGCAGAATGTCTGGTTGCATCACAAAGAGAGGACAGTGATATCATCGAGCGCTTCACAGGGAGGACAGGTCAGCTGTGTCCCTGCAGCAGGGCTTGCTCTCTGTGCAACCCCCTCTGGCTGCTACTGCTCTCTCTGTTCCCAGAAGTTCTGTTCATGTGGTGAACTCAAGGCCCTGGGGAGAGCAGGGAGCAGTCACTTGAATGAATGGGCTGCTAAAAAGTTATTTTCCTTTTTTTAATTAGTAGTATTGCTATTTATTCAGCCACTGATTAGCTGATTTAATTGGGAATGAACTCCACCTTACTATTTTTTTTTCATTTTTTATCATTTTCTTTATTGAATCACCATGAGAGCAGTTGCAAAGCTTTTGGGTCTAAGTCTCAGTCATACAATGAAATACCCGTACCTTCACCAGTGCCCATTCTCCACTACCGAAATCCCCAATATACCCCCATCCCACGCCCTCCCCCTACCTGTGGGGCAGATGATTTCAACATTACTCTCTCTCTACTTTGATCACATTCAATAGTTCGACACCAGACCCATTATTATTTGAGATTTTTCCCCAACACTCAGATTTGCTGAAAATGCAACCGTAGACAATTTGTGTTCTATTGCTGGTTATGGATAACATATGATGTTGCGCGGCTGCAGTAGGGCCATGTGATTTTGAAATCCTGAAATTTTAACACTAATCTGGATGGATTTCTCCCAAAGGCCACTGGGTTTCGAGATTTGCTCCTGAGTCTCTGGAAGCATGGCCATTGAGCAGCTTGATTAGGAGCCAGAGAGGCCGTTCATGGGCGATTACTTGGGGTCTTGTTGGGGTGGAGAGGACAGGACTGGCTCTCCCCCCATCCCGCGAGGCCCAACAAATTTTGTCACTGTGGGCCCAAGCCAGACTGTCCAGTGGCCTCTGGAGGATGACGGCTTCCAAGCCGCCAAGAGGGAGCTGGCGGAGTGACAACACCCTTTCTTCCCTGGGGTGGCCTGGCCACAGTAAGGTACTGTGGGGTCCGGACGCACTTCTGCCAATTGCCACTGGGTTTCGAGGTTTGTTTCTGAGTCTCCGGGATCATGGTCATTAAGCAGCTTTATCAGGAGCCAGAGAAGCCGTTCGTTGGCGATGACTTGGGGTCTCGATGGGGTGGGGTGGACAGGCCCGGCCTCCACCCCCATCCCGCAAGGCCCTGCGTGTCTCATCACTGGGGGCCCAAACCTGACTGTCCAGTGACCTCTGAAGAATGGCGGCTACTGGGCCGCCGGGGGAACAGGCCAAGGCACGAAACCTATTCCCACCTGGATTGGCCCAGCATTGGTAACCTACTGCAGGGACCAGACATATTTCTGCCAAAAGCCCCTGGGTTTCGAGATTTGTTTCTGAGTCTCTGGGATCATGGCCATGAATCAGTTCAATCAGGAACCAGAGAGGCCATGCCTCCAATTATATAGCTGAACTGGAGGTGTTCTGTGGGTGTGTTTCCCACATATCTAACTTTTGGCCGTTTACTTTCTTGGTAAACTTTGCCCCAAGTTTTTGGGGTCTGGCCAAATGCACAGCAACTATTTTTTTTTATTAGTGAGGTATACAGTTGCAGACTTACAAATTTTTGTGCTTGGGTTTCAATTATACAATGATCAAATACCCATCTCTCCACCAGTGCCCATTTCTTACCACCATGCATCCCAGTATCCCTCCCACCCCCCACTCCTCCTATCTCACCCTGCCACCGTAGCAGGGCATTCCCTTTTCTTCTCTCTCTCTTATTGGTTGTTGTGGTTTGTAAAACACCAATGGGTGACAATAATGTTTGTTCCATAGTCTACTTTCAGCATGCTTCTCCCATCTTGGGAGGATCCTCCCAGCAGCTTTATTTGGTGTTCCCTTCTCTATCTGAGCTCCCTTTTCCCCTAGCCTGTGTGCTTGGCCTCATGGAGTAAAGCCATGGAGTAAAATTAAAATTAAAGCAATCTTTTAATAGCATCAGGGCTGCAGACTTAATATAAAGGATGGTGTGTCCTTTGAGTGCAAGATGCCCAGGTCCATTCCCGGCACCATACGTTCTGTACCATCCGTCAGGAGTGACTTCCAAGACCAGAGATGGAAGTCACCTTGTACACCCCGGGTACCACCTGTGTGATCCCAAATCCCTCCTTTTCCTCAAAGTAAAATAATATGACTAGCACCAAGTACGATTGTGAGAATTGAGGAGGCATAGAACTAGTACTGCAGGTTGGGTGCTTGCCTTGCATGCATCCAGCTTGGGTTCCTTCCCCATTACTGCGTGTGGTCCCAGGAGCCCCTGAGGGTGATCGAGAGTGATCTCTGGCTAAGCTCTAGGCACAGCTAGGTGTACTCCTCCTCCCAAAAAAGATTTTGAAAGTGAAATTGCAATGAATGTAAATAATTTTGTATATAACAAAGTAGCAATGATGGTCACAGCTGCTCTTGGATAATTTTTATTTATTTTGGGAGCAAAACGTATTGTAACATACAATTTTTTTTCCAAAGGATTAATACCTGGGAAAATTAAGTAAGATCATAATCTTACCTTTATTTTTTAGTTTTCGTACACTGAAAATTATTTGTACAATTACAATACTAAAAGTCACTTGATCGCTTGATCACTTGATACCCCGTTACTCATCGATTTACTCGAGCGGTGCCAGTAACGTCTCCATTCATCCCTGTTGCGTGCTAGCATAGCCCCGTGGCATCTGCTCGTTCTAGGAATATGCAGAGCCTCAAACCGATCATTCAGGGTCTTCTTTGTTTGTTTGTTTTATTAGTGAAACACCATGAGGTACAGTTGTAGACTTACAAGTTGTTGTGCTTGGGTTTCAGTTATCCAATGATTGAGTACCCATCCCACCAGCAGTGCCCATTCTCCACCCCCAACAATCCCAGTATCCCTCCCATCCACCCCCATCGCCCATCCCACCCTACCTCTGTGGCAGGGCACTCCCTTTTGTTCTCTGTCTCCTTTTGGGTGCTGTGGTTTGCAGAAGAGGCACTGGGTGGCAATCATGTTCAGTCTATAGTCAACCTTCATCATGCATCTCCCCTTCTGGTCGGATCTTCCCAGCACCCTTTATTTGGTGCTCCCTTCTCAATCTGAACTGCCTTTAGCCCTAGAGTGTGTGGCTGGCCTCGAAGCCATGGAGTGAACCTCCTGGTATTTATCACAGCTGTTCTTGGGTGTTAGTCTCTTATTTTGTTACTTTATGTTACCCAGATGAATGCAATCTTTCTATGTCTGTCCCTCTCTTTCTGACTCATTTCGCTTAGCATGATATTTTCCATGTAGTACCACTTGTATGTCAATTTCATGACTTCATTTTTCTAACTGCTACATAGTACTCCATTGTGTGGATGTACCAAAGTTTCTTTAACCAGTCATCTGTTCTCGGGCACTCAGGTTTTTTTTCCATATTCTAGCTATTGTAAATAGTGCTGTAATGAACAAACAAGTGTAGATGTCACTTCGACTATACTTTTTAGCCTCTGCGGGGTATATTCCCAGGAGTGGTATTGTTGGGTCAAATGGGAGCTCAATTTCTAATTTTTTGAGAGTCGTCCATAGTGTTTCCCAAAAGGGTTGAACCAGTTGGCATTCCCACCAGCAGTGAAGGAGGGTCCCTTCCTCGCCACATCCGCGCCAACACAAGTTGCTTTTGTTCTTTTGAATGTGGGTCAGTCTCTGTGGTGTGAAATGATATCTCATTGTTGTTTTGGTCTGCATCTCCCTGATGATTAATGATGTGGAGTATTTTCTCATGTGCCTTTTAGCCATTCGGATTTCTTCTTTGAGAAAGTCTCTGTTCATTCGTTGCCCCACTTTTTCACTGGGTTGGATGTTTTCTTCTTGTGGAGTTCAACCAGTTCTTTGTATATCCTTGATATCAACCCCTTGTCAGATGTGTATTTGGAGACTATCCTTTCCCATTCTGTAGATTGTCTTTGTATTTGGTCACTGTTTCTTTTGTGGTGCAGAAGCTTCTTAGTTTAAGATAGTCCCATTTGTCTATCTCTGTTTTCACTTGCTTGGCCAGTGGCGTGACATCTTTGAAGATACCATTAGCTTCAGTGTCATGGAGGGTTTTGCCAACTTTGTCTTCAGTGTACCTTATGGATTCCAGTCTGATGTTGAGGACTTTAATCCATTTTGATCTTACTTTTGTACTTGGTATTAGGCAGAGATCTAAAGGTAAAGGTAAAGGCCCTCCCGTTGATCATCGATTTGCTCGAGCAGGCCCAGTAACGTCTCCATTGGAGACTTTGTTATTACTGTGTTTGGCATATCGAATACGTCACGGTGAGCTTGCCAGGCTCTGCCGTGCGGGCGAGATACTCTCGGTAGCTTGCCAAGCCTCTCCGAGAGGGGCGGAGGAATCGAACTCGGGTCGGCCATGTTGGCTGCGTGCAAGGCAAACGCCCTACCGCTGAGCTGTCACTTCAGCCTGGGAAACGTCACCCGGCCCGGACATGAACAGGATTGACAGATTGATAGCTCTTTCTCGATTCTGTGGGTGGTGGTTCATGGCCGTTCTTAGTGGCGGAGCCATTTGTCTGGTTAACTCCGATAACGAACGAGCCCGGTATTTTTTTTAAATTTTAAATTTTTATTAGTGAAACACCTTGAGGTACAGTTATAGATATATAAATTTTTGTGCTTGGGTTTCAGTTATACAATGATCAAGTACCCATCCCTCCACCAGTGCCCATCCTCCACCACCACGCGTCCCAGGATCCCTCCCACCCCCAAACCCCCTGTCCACCCTGCCTCTGTGGCAGGGCATTCCCCCTTGTTCTCTCTCTTTTCTTTTGGGTACTGTGTTTTGCAAGAGAAGCATTGAGTGACAATCATGTTTGGTCTATAGACTACTGTGGCCCTGCAGCAGGGCTTGCTCTCTGCACAGCCCCCTCTGGGCTGCTGCCGCTCTTCCTCTTCCCACAAGTTCTGTTCATGTGGTGAACTCAAGGCCCTGGGGAGAGCAGGGAGCAGCCACTTGAAAAAATGTGCTGCTAAAAAGTTATTTTCCTTTTTTTTTTTATGTAGGTGTACTGCTATTTATTCGGCCATTGATTATCTGATTGAATTAGGCATGAACTCCACCTTTATATTTTTTTTTATTTTTTATAATTTTATTTATTGAATCACCGTGAGAGCAGTTACAAAACTTTCAGGTCTAAGTCTCGATCATATAATGAAACACCCGTACCTTCGCCAGTGCCCATTCTCCACCACCATAATCCCAGTACACCCCCATCACACACCCTCCCCCTACCTGTGGGGCAGATGATTTCCACATTACTCTCTCTCTACTTTGATCACATTCAATATTTCGACACCAGACCCACCATTATTACTTGAGATTTTACCCCAACACTCAGATCTGCTGAAAAGGCAACAGTAGACAATTTGTGTTCTATTGCTGGTTAGGGATAACATATGATGTTGCGTGGCTGCAGTAGGGCCATGTGATTTTGAAATTCTGAAATTTTAACACTTAAATCTGCAGGGATTTCGACCAAAAGCCACTGGGTTTCGAGATTTGTTCCTGAGTGTTTCGTATCATGGCCATTGAGCAGCTTGATCAGGAGCCAGAGAGGCCTTTCATGGGCGATGACTTCGGGTCTCGTTGGGGTGGGGAAGACAGGCCCGGCTCTACCCCCATCCTGTGAGGTCCTACCGTTTTGTCACTGTGGGCCCAGACCTGGAGCCCCTGAGAGTGATCGAGAGTGATCTCTAGCCAAGCTCTAGGCACATCTAGGTGTACTCCTCCTCCCAATAAAGATTTTGAAGTTGAAATTGCAATGAATATAAATAATTTTGTATATAACAAAGTAGCAATGATGGTCACAGCCCCTATTGGATTATTTTTATTGATTTTGGGGAGCAAAACATATTGTAACATACAATTTTTTTCAACGGAAAAATACCTGTGAAAATTAAGTAAGATTATTATCTTACCTTTATCTTTTAGTTTTCCTACACTGAAAATTATTTGTACAATTAAAAGACTAAAAGTCCCTTGATCACTTGATACCCCGGTACTCATCCATTTACTTGAGTGGGTGTCAGTAGCGTTTCCATTCATCCCTGTTGCGTGCTAGCATAGCCCAATGGCATCTGCTCGTTCTAGGAATATGCAGAGACTCAAACCGATCATTCAGGGTCTTGACGAAGAAATCTGACCATCTTGTAGGTGGACGTCCACCCGGCGTTTTGACGTCCCGTGTAATCTAGTCAGTAATGGCTCTAGTCCAGCGGTCATCTCTAAATCTCATTAAGTGTCCAGCCCATCTGATTTTTGATGGCTTGGCAAATGAGATAGCGTCCTTTATTCTTTAGTGTTGACGGAGATCGGAACTCCGGATTCTATCTCTCATTTGAGTGAAGCGTGATACTCCAAGCATAGCTCTTTCTATTCCTCTTTGAGATACCCGAATAGCGTTTTCATCCTGTTTTCGTAGGGCCCAGGTCTCTGAGGCATATATTATTGCAGGAGGAACAGTGGAATCAAAGAGATGTGCTCAGAGCTGAAGGTTCTTTGTCCTCTTAGTTATTTCTTCAATTCTCTTGAAGGCATTCCAAGCCACTCTCTTCCTCCTGCATAACTCAGGTGCCAGGTCATTCATCTTGTTGATTTCTCGACCTCGGTATATATAACTGTTGCATTCGGAGATGGTGGTTTTGTTGAGAGTGAATGGATGATCAGTAACAAGACTGTTTCTCACGAACATTGTCTTTGTGAGATTCTGTTGCAATCCAACCTTTCCACACTCACGGTCGAAGTCGGTCAGCATTTGTGCCACTTGGCTTATGTTTGGTGTTATTAGAATGAGGTTATCAGCAAAGCGGAGGTGGTGTAGTTGCCAACCATCTATCTTCACTCCCATTCCTTCCCATTCCAGTTGTCGCATGATGTTCTCGAGGGTGGTACTGAAGAGTTTTGGTGAAATGGTATCACCCTGCCGAACCCCTCTCTTGACATGGATGATTACTTCTTTGTAGAATGGAGAGATCCTGGTAGTGAATCCATAATAGAGCTCATGGAGGATCATGATGTATTGAATTTCTATGCCCTGATTGACTAGGGCTTCAATGACTGCTTCCTTCTCAACAGAATCAAAAGCCTACTTTAAATCAATGAACGCCAGACAGAGCGGCACGTTGAACTCCTGAGAAACCTCAAGGAGCTTAGTTATCGTGTGGATATGGTCAATGCTGCTGAATCCTTTTTGGGACCCGGCTTGTTCACATAGTTGTCCTTCATCTAGTGTTCTGCCAATCCTATTCTGGATGACTTGAGTGAACAGTTTGTAGATGACAGACATTAGGCAGATTGGGCGATAGTTGCCAATGTTGTGGATGTCTCCCTTCTTTCATAGTAGTACGGTCTTGCTGGTTTTCCATTGGGATGGAACCTTGCATTCAGACAGGTAATATGTGAAGAGCTGAGCCAGTGTATTGATGAGTACTGACGGCAGGTTCTTCAGGTGCTCAGGTCTGATCTTGTCTGGGCGAGGTGCTCTTTGTTTCTTTACCGAAGAGATGGCATGTTGAAATTCGGAAGGGAGAACATTGGGAACGACATATCCATCATGCAGAATTTGGTATGTGGGCAAGTGGATGTGGCTATTAAAGAGGTCTGAGTAGAAGTCATGAATAATCTGCATTGCCCTTGTGGAAGATGTGATAGATCCATCAGGATGTCGGAGGGCAGTCATCTTGGTCTTGTAGTTGGTGAAGGACAGCGGGCACTACAAATGCTTTTCCTGGCTTCTGCCACATCTACCAGCACTGCTGTTCTCCTGTCTTTGAGGTCATCCTTGATCTCTTCTCTGCACTGTTTTGCCAGCTCAGACATTTGCTTGCCGTTGCCTGAGGCATGTGCCAAGCCACGTTGGCGAATAAGTTCAAGAGTGTTCAAATCAAGGTGGTTTTTTGTGGTTATCTCTCTCTTGGCATTCCTCGCACAATCCTGGAGGTGCTGAATCATTTGATCGTATTCCTCATCATTGTTGTCAATGATGGCATCTTCCCATGTTGCCACAACAGAGCCAAAGAGCTCCCAGTTGGTGGTCGTTCTGGGAGTTCTCTTCTTAAACTTTGCATTCTTTTCTCCCTGTTCTGTGAGGTAGAATTTTGCACGAGGGAGATGGTGGTCCGATCCCATTTGGAATTTTGCGACAACAGCAACATCGGTTAGGCAAAATCGTCCATTGAATATGATGTGGTCAATTTTGCTGTGGAACCGTCCACCAGGAGACTCCCATGTCCAACGTTTAGATTCAGCCTTTTGGAATTGTGAGTTACCATGGATGGTCTTGGTTGACATGATGAACTCAGACAGTCTGTCACCCTGTTCATTCCATTCTAGGCCATGGGTCCCAAAGTGGAGTTCATCGGCTGATCTTCTTGGTTCTATCTTGGCACTAAAATCACCAACAATGATCTTGTAGAAGGTGTGGTCTTCTTAATAGAACTTCTCCAGCTGCATGTAGAACTTCTCCATTTCTCCTTCACCATAACAGGATGTTGGTACATACACAACAAAGATAGAAACTGCTGGCAGTGATCCACGTCTATTCAAGTGTAATCATGCAATTCGGGTTGTTAGGCATTGGAATGAATCTATGCTCATGGCCAAGTTCGCCTTGACAAGGATACCGACACCACTGATGCCTCTTTTGTCACATGTTCCAAGGAACAGTTCTTCTCCAGTGTCAAAAATGGCATGGTGTGATTGATGCCTTCTCTTTTCGGTCAGACCAATGATGTTCTACTTGATCTTTCACGCTTGTACCATCAGGTCCTCGATGGATATATCCGATGCCGGCATACGTGCATTGAAATTACAGACAATCATTTTTGTCTTTCTTCGTTTTGGCAGCCTAGTTCTGCCTTGAGATTTTGTCAGCCTCTCCTTCCACATCCTTCTCGACTCTTCCATATTCAGGGTCAGGGGAATGAGATCCATTTTTTTTTTCTTACTGGATTTGGCATATCGAATATACCACGGATAGTTTGTCAGGCTCTGCCATGTGGGTGGGATATTTAAGGTAGTCTGAAAAAATAAATAAACATAAATATAAGGTCGCCTGGCCGCAAATGCAAATGTGGCCCCACGCTCCTGGGAGCTTGGAGTGATAATCACTGGATCCTGGCAGTTGTTGGGGTTACACGGCAGTTGATGGGTGTAACTTTCTAGCTACTGGAAGGTCCAGTCCCAAACCGTGCAGGCTTGGAGATCTCAGCCCCGCGTCCTGCACCCCTGAGTTCCTCTGCCAGTTCCTTTATGCATATTCCTAGAATGAGCAGATGCCATTGGGCTACGCTAGCATGCAACAGGGCTGAATGGAAACGTTACTGACACCCACTCCAGTAATGGATGAGTAACGGGGTATCAAGTGATAAAGTGATCAAGTGACTTTTAGTGTTTTAATTGTAGAAATAATTTTCAGTGTAGGAAAACTAAAAGATAAAGGTAAGATAATGATCTTACTTAATTTTCCCAGATATTTTTCCTTTGAAAAAAATGAATGTTACAATACCTTTTGCTCCCCGAAATCAATAAAAATTATCCAATAGCAGCTGTGACCATCATTGCTACTTTCTTACATACAAATTTATTTAAATTCATTGCAATTTCACCTTCAAAATGCGTGAGGCTCATCCAAGCGTGTGGAGAGTGGTCTCAGCATGACTTTGGCCTGGTGCCTGAGGTCTTCAGCTGCTGGGCCCTGGTGTGGACAGTCAAGCACGGGGTAGGAGAATCTGCCTTGTTCTCTCCCGGGAGCTTGGTGAAACATTCAGGTGAGTATCGGTGATTCATTAAAAAGTAAAAAATTTAAGAAAACAAATTTAAAATGGAAAAATTTAAAAAATAAATTTAAAAAATGAAATTAAATTTAAGAAAAGAAAAGAAAATGGGAGTAGGTGGGGGGCTGGGCGGCCAGGGCTATGGGGGAAGAGCGGAGAGTGTTTATTGTGCAATAACTTATTCCATCCTCATTTTTAAAAATTATTATTAGTATTTTTTTCTTTTGCTTTTTGGGTCACAACCGGTGATGCCCAGGGGTTCCTCTGGGCTCTGCACTCAGGAATTTCTCCTGGTGGTGCTCAGAGGACCATAGGGATGCTAGGAATCGAACTTGGCCGGCCACTTGCAAGGTAAACTCCCTGCCCGCTGTCATATCGCTCCAACCCTTCAATTTTTTTATTTTATTAAGTGTTTTACAATATTTGATTACATTCAATATTCAGACTCCAATCCCATCACCATTACACCTTCTCACCACCATATTTCGCATAGTTCCATCCCAAACCCCAATCCCTGTCCCAAAGCAGAACTCAAATAATCTATTCTGTTGCATTATTTGATATGAAAAACTGCCAGGGCGCTGGAGCAATAGCACAGTGGGTAGCACGTTTGCCTGGCACATGGTGAAAGTGGGTTCGATTCCCAGCATCCCATATGGTCCCCTGAGCACCATTAGCCAGGGGTAATTCCTGAGTGCAGAGCCAGGAGTAATTCCTGTGCATGAACATGTATGACCCAAAAGCCAAAAAAAAAAAAAATAATCGCTAAAAATGCTATAAAAAAAGTATCCTTAGAGGAAAGAGTGTGTATTCCACCCAGGGGCCATTAAGCCCATTTATATGAGATCACTAACATCTTGTAAAAGGTTGAGCCTTGTGTGTTTTATATATATATATATATATCTGTAAAAAATATATATATATTTCCCTCTAAGATTGGTTGCCTGCTACTATGAACTCTGTCATATGTGGTACAGCAATTTTGGAGTATGAGCTCCTGCATTTTTTGCTTTTGGGGTCACATCCGGTGGTGCTCAGGGCTGACTCCTGGCTCTGTGCTCAGGGATCACCCCTGGCAGGCTTCCAGGATGGTCCAGGGATTGAAAGTGAGGCAGCCTTGTATGAGGGGAGTGTCCTGCGCTCTGGACTCTCCGTGTCCCCGCTCCAGGGCCCCTTTAGTTCCACAGCCTTTGTTTTGGGGTCATACCTGGCACTGCACAGGGGTTACTCCTGGCTCTGCACTCAGGAATTACTCCTGGCGGTGCTCGGGGGACCATATGGAATGCTGGGAATCGAACCCGGGTCAGCTGAGTGCAAGGCAAACACCCTACCCGCTGTGCTACGCTCCAGACCCTATTCTCATTGGCAAAGTTCATTGGCTGAACTTCTTTGTCCTATATTTATTTGTTTTATTTTTTTTCTTTTCTTTATGGGTGGGGTCGGGTTTGGGCCACTCCCAGCTGTGTTCAGCCCGTCTGGCTCTGTGCTCCAGGATCACTCCTGGTGAAGCTGAGGAACTATATGAGGTGCCAAGGATTGAACGTGGGTTGTCCACATGCAAGGCAAGCGCCTTACCCACTGTTCTATTCCTCTGGCCCCTGTTTGGTGTCTTTTTGTTTTTGTTTTTTGTTTTTTCTTTGTAGCCCCTGTTCAGTTTCTGTGGATACTGTCACAGTTGTAATTACTAAAGAATGTAAATATTTTGGAATGGGCACTCATTTCCTGTATATTCTTTGCAGACATCCGGGAACTGATCGAGGTGGATGATGTGATGGAGGACGGTTCCCTGCGCTTCGGTCCCAATGGAGGACTGGTGTTTTGCATGGAGTACTTCGCCAGTAACTTTGAGTGGCTGGAGAACTGCCTTGGCCATGTCGAGGATGACTGCATCCTTTTTGACTGTCCAGGTAGCTCAGTAATTAGATTGTCATCTTCCCTGGGTTGTGCAGTTCTGTCCTTGGTGGGAGAAAGTGAAATTAGCATCTCATTTACTTTTACCCCAGATTCTTGGACAGTGGACAGTCATCCCATGAGGGGCTGTGGAATGTCTGTTTTCTTCTGTTTGGGGGCCACATGCAGAGGTGCTAGAGGCTGGGGCTCTTCCTAACTGTTATCAGGGGGTTGCTCCCAGCCCTGCTTGGGGAACCAAAGCATGCTGGGAACTGAGCCCAGGCTTTCTGCATGCAGAGCATATGCTCAGTCTCTTGTTTCTTGGGTCCCAGGTCATGCAGCTTTTTTTTGTTTGTTTGTTTTACAGGTCACACCTGGTGATGCTCAGGAATTACTCCTGGCTTTGCACTCAGGAATCACTCCTGGCAGTGCTCAGGGGACCATATGTGATGCTGGGAATCGAACTCAGGTCGGCTGCGTGCAAGGCGAAGGCCCTACCTGCTGTGCTATCACTTCAGCTTCGGTCATGCAGCTCTTGAAAGGTTTGCTTTAGAGCTAGAGAGACAGAAGGATGGGTAGGATGCTGCGGCAGACACAGGTTCAGTCCTTGGCACCATATATGGTTCCATGAGTACTAGTGGGTATGGGCCAAAGCCAAGGTATTTTTTTTTTAGGGCCATAGTATAGCAGCTAAAGCCCTTGCCTTGCTTTCTGCCAGCCCAAGTTTGGATCCCTGGTACCAGATAGGATGCCCCAAGCACTGCCAGGAGTTATTTTTAGTACAGAGTCAGGAATCCTCCCAGAATACCAGTGGGTGTGACCCAAACTTCCTCCCCTCACACTAAGAGAATAAAAATTTGTTTTAAAATCTGTCATTGTCGGGGCTGGATCAATGTGATAGCACAGCAGGTTGGGCGTTTGCCTTGCACATACCCGACCCAGGTTCGAATCCCAGCATCCCATATGGTCCTCTGAGCACCGCTAGGAGTGGTTCCTGAGTGCAGAGCCAGGAGTAACCCCTGAGCCTCTCTGGGTGTGACCCAAAATGCAAATAATTATAATAATAATAATAAATTAATAAATGAAATCTCTGTGACTGTTCTCCCGTTGTTCATTGATTTGCTTGAGCAGGCCCAGTAACTTTTCCATCGTGAGACTTGTTGTTACTGTGTTTGTCATATCGAATATGTCACAGGTAGCTTGACAGGCTTTGCCATGTGGTCAATATACTCTCGGTAGCTTGCTGTGCTATCCGAGAGGGGCAGAGGAGTTGAACCCGGTTTGGCTGTGCCGGCTGCCAGCATGGCAAATACCCTAGCACTGTGCTATTACTGCAGCCCGTTTTAAAATCATTTTTAATAATTTTCGTGCAACCGGCCAACATGGCCGACTGGAGTTTGATTCCTTTGCCCCTCTTGGAGAGCCCGGCAGGCTACCGAAGAGTATCTCGCCTGCAGAGCAGAGCCTGGCAAGCTCCCCGTGACATTTTCAATATGCCAAATACAGTAACAGTTGCACAATGGAGATGTTACTGGGCCTGCTCGAGCAAATCGATGAACAGGAGGACAGTGATGATGATGATGACTGTATATTTTCTTTGTATGCCCCCTTTACATACATGTACACCCAGAGTTGCTTAAAAATTTCTTGGGGGGGTCAGAGGAGCGGGTGTGATAGAACAATGGGTTGGGCGTTTGCCTTACATTCGGCTGACCCGGAACCCCAGCATATCATATGGTCCCCCGAGCACTGTCAGTAGTAATTTCTGAGTGCAGAGCCAGAAGTAACCCCTGCACATCGCCAGGTATGACCCAAAATGAAAAAAAAAATATTGGGGGAGCCAGAGATACTACAGTGTGTAGGGCACTTGACTTGCACACTGCTAAGGTGATCCCTGATATCCTATATGGTTCCTGGAGCCTTCCAAGAGTCATCCCTGAGCACAGAATCAGGAATTAGCCCTGAGCACTATCAGGTAGTCCACAAAAAAAAAAAACAAAGAAAAATTGAATATAGTATAGGGCTAGAGAGATAGTGGGCTGGGGACATGCTTTACATGTAGTGGGCCTTGCATGTAGTAGGCCTTGCATGTAGGACTCTGAGTAGCTTCGAGCCCTCCCAGCAGTTTCGGGGAGACTCTCAAGCATCCCCACGTGCGGCTTAAAACAAGCAAAATTGAATATATTACTTCTGGGGATTGACTTCCTTTAAAAAATTTGGGGGGCACCGCGGGTGCCGTATCTGATGAAGCTCAGGGGTTACTCCTAGCTCCTGTGCTCAGGAATTACTCCTGGCTGTGCTCAAGGGACCCTATGGGATCGAACCCAGGTTGGCTGTGTGCAAGGCAATTTCCCACCCTCTATACTATCTCTCAAGCCCCCTAAGACAGTTTCCGGGAAAAGTTTTTATCCCATAATTGAGGGTTGAATGTATTTCATGCTTATAATAAGCTTGTGTTCTTGTAGGTCAGATCAAGTTGTACACACACCTGCCCGTGATGAAACAGCTGGTTCAGCAGCTGGAACAGTGGGAGTTCCGAGTCTGTGGAGTGTTTCTTGTTGATTCTCAATTCATGGTGGAGTCTTTCAAGGTTTGAAACTATACCTGTCCTTGATTTTCAGTCTCCGGCACAAGCAGAGTACAAATACCTTTAGTCATAATCGTTTAATTGTTAACAGTTCATGAACTATACCCCGGAGTGACATAGAACTTATTTTTGTTAAATTAATATGCCAAGAAGATGGCTCCAGTGGCAGAGCACAGAGCTGGCATGTTCGAGGCCCTGAGTTTGCCCCTTGTGCAGTTCTAGTGGTCCCCAACTCTCAGCTGTCGCCTTCAGGAGTCGTCCTAGGGTGGTGTCAGAAGTAAGTCCCAAGCACCACTGTGTGTGGCTCCAAAACTAGAAAAAAAAAGCTGGATGCCTGAGAGATAGTACAGTGGGTAGAGCTCTTGCCTTGCATGTGGCCCGCCTGGGTGTCATTCCTGCCATGCTGCCACCGGGCCCCCCGAGCCCCTCCAGGAGTGATCCTGGACCACAAAGCTCAGAGTACTACTAGGTATTCCCCAAACCTGAAAGGGAGGGCGTTTGGTTCCGTCTCCAGCACCCATATGGTTCCCAAAGCTGCTGAGGAGTAATTCCAGGGTGCAGAAGCAGAAGTGACCCTTTAGTTATATCAGGGGATTGTGTGACCCAGAAACCCAAAAGGAAACACCCATCAGGGGAGGTGGAGGGGGAGCATGAGAGAAGATAACGTTAGAGGGTCAGAAATAGTACAGGGCTTCTCAAAAATAAATAAATAAATAAATAAATAAGTAAGTAAATTTTAAAAATGGGGGCAGGAGTGATAGTACAGCGGGTAGGGCCTTGCACACAGCCAATCCGGGTTCGATGCCTAGCATCCCTGAGCACCACTAGGAGTAATTCCTGAGTGCAGAGCCAGGAGTAACCCCTGTGCATTGCCAGGTATTACCACCCTTCCCTTCCCCCCCAAAAATAGTAAAGGGCTTAAGGAGCTCGCCTTGATATGGCCCACCTGCTTTTAATCTCTGTCACTACATGTTTCCTCAGTACTGAACTCAACCCCAGCTACCTCCTGAACACTTTAAAATATTGTTGAGTGGAGAAGTGTGGTCACTGTAGATCGCATTTCTCCTTCCCATCTCACCTTTAGAATCCTAAGGTCAGCTATTGGCCCAGCAGTCTTCTGTTAGGCCCAGCCTGCCAGTGCTCAGGGCTCACTACTGGCGCTGTGCTGAGGAATCACTTAGGTAGTGCTCTGGGAACCCTGTGGAGTGCTGGGCTAGAACCTGGGCTGTCCAGGTGCAAGGCAAGCGCCTTAAAGCCTGGACTCTTGCTCGGGCCCCAATCTTAGCGTTTCTCGTATTTACGTGAGTTTTGTTCCAGTGGGGATCAGAAACCTTTTATGTGGACACTGTTGGTGACAACTGATTCATCGTCCCTTTCCTGCTTCCTCTTTCAGCTTATTTCTGGCATCTTGACAGCCTTGAGTGCTATGGTATCTCTAGAAATCCCCCAAGTTAACATTTTTTTCATTTCATTTCATCATCCTGTTATTCGTCGATTGCCTCGAGCAGGCCCCAGTAAGGTCTCTTTCATCCTAGCCCTGAGATTTTATTCAAGGCTCTTTAGGAGAATGAGACCCATCATTGTTACTGGTATTTTGCATATTTGGTATGCCACGGGGAGTTTGCCAGACTCTGCCTTGTGGGCAGGCTACATTTTACATACCTGTGCACCCAGAGTTGCTTAAAAAATTCTTGGGGGGGCCAGGGGAGCGGGTGTGATAGAACAATGGTTTGGGCGTTTGCCTTGCATGCGGCTGATCCCGAACGCCTGCATCCCGTATGGTCCCCCGAGCACTGCCAGGAGTAATTCCTGAATTCAGTGCCAGAAGTAACCCCTGCACATCGCCAGGTGTGACCCAAAATGAAAAAAAAATTATTGGGGGACCCAGAGAGATACTACAGAGGGTAGGGCACTTGCCTTGAACACAGCTAAGGTGATCCCTGCTACCCTATATGGTTACTGGGGCCTGTCAACAGTCATCCCTGAGCACAGAATCAGGAATAAGCCCTGAGCACTATCAGGTTGTCCCCCCCCAAAAAAAAAAACCAAAATTGAATATAGTTTAGGGCCTAGAGATATAGTGTGCTGGGGACATACTTTACATGTAGTGGGCCTTGCATGTAGTAGGCTTTGCATGTAGGACTCTGAGTAGCTTCGAGCCCTCCCAGAAGTTTCAGAGAGACCCTCAAGCATCCCCACGTGCGGCTTAAAACAAGCAAAATTGGATATATTACTTGTAGGGATTGACTTCCTTTAAAAAGAATTGGGGGGGGGACCGCAGGTGCCATATCTGATGATGCCCAGGGGTTACTCCTAGCTCCTGTGCTCAGGAATTACTCCTGGCTATGCTCAAGGGACCCTATGGGATCGAACCCAGGTTGGATGTGTGCAAGGCAAGTTCCCACCATCTATGCGATCTCTCAAGCCCCCTAAAACAGTTTCTAGGAAAAGTTTATTTTCCCCATAATTGAGGGTTGAATGTATCTCATGTTTATAATAAGCTTGTGTTCTTGTAGGTCAGATTGAGTTGCACACACACCTGCCCGTGATGAAACAGCTGGTTCAGCAGCTGGAACAGTGGGTGTTCCGAGTCTGTGGAGTGATTCTTCTTGATTCTCAAATCATGGCGGAGTCGTTCAAGGTTTTTTAACTATACCTGTCCTTGATTTTTCAGTCTCCGGCACAAGCAGAGTACAAAAACCTTTAGTCATAATCGTTTAATTGTTACCAGTTCCTGAACTATACCCAGGAGTGACTTAGAACTTATTTTTGTTAAATTAATATGCCAAGAAGATGGCTCCAGTGGCAGAGCACAGAGCTGGCATGTTCGAGGCCCTGAGTTTGCCCCTTGTGCAGTTCTAGTGGTCCCCAACTCTCAGCTGTCGCCTTCAGGAGTTGTCCTAGGGCAGTGTCAGAAGTAAGTCCCAAGCACCACTGTGTGTGGCTCCAAAACTAGGGAAAAAAAGAAAGCTGGAGGCTGGAGAGATAGAACAGTGGGTAGAGCTCTTGCCTTGCATGTGGCCCGCCTGGGTGTCATTCCTGCCGTACTGCCACCGGGCCCCCTTAGCCGCTCCAGGAGTGATACTTGACCACAAAGCTCAGAGTACTACTGGGTATTCCCCAAAACTGAAAGGGAGGGCGTTTAGTTCCGTCTCCAGCACCCATATGGTTCCCAAAGCTGGTCAGGAGTAATTCCTGAGTACAGAAGCAGAAGTGACCCCTTAGTAATATCAGGGGATTGTGTGACCCAGAAACCCAAAAGGAAACACCCATCAGGGGAGGTGGAGGGGGAGCATGAGAGAAGATAATGTTAAAGGGTCAGAAATAGTACAGCGCTTCCCAAAAATAAATAAATAAGTAAATTTTAAAAATGGGGGCTGGAGTGATAGTTCAGCGCGTAGGGCCTTGCACACAGCCAATCCGGGTTCGATTCCTAGCATCCCTGAGCACCACTAGGAGTAATTCATGAGTGCAGAGCCAGGAGTAACCCCTGTGCATTGCCAGGTATTACCACGCTCCCCCCCCAAAAAAAAATAGTAAAGGGCTTAAGGTGCTCGCCTTGGTGTGGCCCACCTGCTTTTAATCCCTGTCACTACATGTTTCCTCAGTGCTGAACTCAACGCCACCTACCTCCTGAACACTCTAAAATATTGTTGAGTGAAGAAGTGTGGTCACTGTAGATCACGTTTCTCCTTCCCACCTCACCTTTAGAATCCTAAGGTCAGCTATTGGCCCAGCAGTCTTCTGTTGGGCCATTTCTGGCAGTCCTCAGGGCTCACTACTGGCGCTTTGCTGAGGAATCACTTAGGTAGTGCTCTGGGAACCCTGTGGAGTGCTGGGCTAGAACCTGGGCTGACCAGGCGCAAGGCAAGCGCCTTAAAGCCTGGACTCTTGCTCGGGCCCCAATCTTAGCGTTTCTCCTATTTAGGTGGGTTTTGTCCAGTGGGGATCAGAAACCTTTTATGTGGACACTGTTGGTGACAACTGATTCATCGTCCCTTTTCTGCGTCCTCTTTCAGTTTATTTCTGGCATCTTGGCAGCCTTGAATGCTATGGTATCTCTAGAAATCCCGCAAGTTAACATCATGACAAAAATGGACCTGCTGAGTAAAAGAGCTAAAAAGGAAATTGAGAAGTAAGTTCACTATAATTAACGTCACATTTGCAGTGCTGAACCTTTTTCGTTTCACTTCGATTGTCAGTCTACAAATTTAGTGTTTCGAATTCTTTGCTTCACCAGACTATCATTTTTGAAGGTTTCTAGATCCAGGCATGTATTCTTTATTAGATGATTCTACAAGCAACTTCAGAAGCAAAAAATTCAAAAAATTGACTAATGCCATATGTGGGCTGGTAAGACTTTGTATTTTTCTAATTTTTGGTGGTTGGGGGGTGGGCCTCCTATGCTGTGGGGCCAAGGGGCCACTCTGATTATTGGCCCACCAGGCTAGTAGTGGTCAGTGCTGGGGCCCTGAGGGCCGTATCAGCACTATTGTTTGCTTCCTGGCTGTACCCAACAATGCTCAGGATGCCATCTGGTGCCAAGAATGAAGCCCTGTGCTAATCCCTGGGCTGATGAGTTTTGCAAGTGTTTGGGGTTGTTGTGGGTTGTTTTTAAGGTTTGAGGGCCACACCCGGTGGTGCTCAGGGGCTGTTTCTCCCCTGTGCCTGGTGGACCATATGTGGTGCTGGGTGTTCAAACTGAGGTGTGTGGGGTGCAGGCCAGTTGTAACCCCTGTCGTAGCTCTTCATCACCTCCCCCCGCACGTCCCTAGACACATATTTTTCTTAATGGTCTTGTCACATGATTACACACCCCCAGGCAGTGGCCACCATATGGACGGCACAGACAGGCGCATTTCTTTTTATAGGGGAGCAGCATGTTGGGAGCAGTGGGCTGTCTGCTTCGAAGTTAGTATAGAAGTAGGGAGAGAGCTCAGTGGGCAGCACCACTGGCTTTGCACACAAGGGGCCGAGGGTTAATCTCTGGCACCATATGGTCGCCACCAGCGTTGTCTGGATGTGGCCTCCCCTCACCTCTGAAAAAAGTTGTCATTGGTTGTAGCAGAGAGGGCAGGAGGTCACACTGAGCAGTGGTCAGAGTTTATTCTTGGCTCTGCGTCCAGAAATCATTCCTGGTGGGCTCAGGGAGCATACGGGATGCGGGGGATCGAACCCGGGTGCATCCCTTGCCTATGTGCATGGCAAGTGCCCAACTCAGTGTACGAGCTCTCCCGTCCCACAGCAGAGAAATTCTGCAATGTCTTTTTTTCCTGGCCACGTGGCACATGAGAATTGCCTGTACCCTTTTGAAATTTTCAGTGGTTGTTGAATGCAGATAAATTACTTTAAAAGAATTCTCAATTTCTGGTTGGGTCTGGAGCGATAGCACAGCAGGTAGGACGTATGCGTGGCATGCGTCCGACCCAGGTTTGATTCCTAGCATCCATAGGTCCCCTGAGCATCACCAGGAGTTATTCCTGAGTATATGAACCAGGAGTAACCCCTGTGCATCACCAGGTGTAAAGTAAAGTAAAGTAAAGTAAAGTAAAGTAAAGTAAAGTAAAGTAAAGGCCCTCCTGTTGATCTTCAATTTGCTCGAGCGGGCCCAGTAACGTCTCCATTGGAGACTTTGTTGTTACTGTGTCTGGCATATCGAATACGTCACGGGGAGCTTGCCAGGCTCTGCCGTGCGGGCGAGATACTCTCGGTAGCTGGCCGGGCTCTCCGAGAGGGGCGAGGAATCGAACTCGGGTCGGCCATGTTGGCCGCGTGCAAGGCAAACGCCCTACCGCTGTGCTATCGCTCCAAAAAGTCTTTAGTTAAGTAATGTTGTAATGTTACTAGTGTTCCAATAGGTAAGAGGTCATAAAAAAATTAATGCTGATTTGCTACTGTTCTGTCTGCTCCTCCCTGCACAGGCATAGATGGTTTTAATTAGACTACCAATGCTCACACTCAAGCGTCAGTTGCATGACCTTTCTGAAATCTCTAATTTGTAGATTGATGACTACAGCATGGTCCGATTTTTGCCTTCCGATCAATCAGAAGAAGAAAGCATGAACATTGTATTACAGCATATTGATTTTGCCATTCAGTACGGAGAAGACTTGGAATTCAAGGAAACCAAGTTAATTTCTGATGATTTAGATTTGCCAGGGCCAGAGAACGGCGCAGAGGGAAAGACCATTCTCTGCCTCCCCTAGGCTGACGCTGGGTCAGTTCCCCGTTTCATGTCTGGTCCCTGAGCACAGAGCCAGGATTGCCCTGAAAACCTCTGCCCTCCTGTTTGGTCTAAGCAGCTCCTTAAGTTAAGGTCTTGGGTACAGCAAGAGCCTGGCCCCTTCTGGCTGATCTCTGGGTGTGGCTCAAGAACTCAAAACCAAAACCAGAAAAAAAAAGAGTAACCAAAATATAAATAAATAAACATAAATAAAAAGTCCTGGGAGCTTGGTGTGATAATCTATGTATCCTGGCAGTTGTTCAGGTTACACGGCAGTTGGTGGGTATAACTGTCTAGCTACTGGAAGGTCCATTCCCAAACTGTGTAGGCTTGGAGATCTCAGCCCCGGGTCCCCCACACCTGGGTTCCTCTGCCAGTTCCTTTATGCGTGAAGCCCTTCCAAGCGTGTAGAGAGTGGTCTCAGCATGACTTTGGCCTTGTGCCGGACGTCTTCTGCTGTTGGCCCTGGTGAGGACAGTCAGGCATGGGGTAGGAGTCTCCGCCTTGTTCTCTCCCGGGAGCTTGGTGTGATAATCAAGTGATTATCAGTGATTCATTAAAAAGTAAAAAATTTAAAGAAACAAATTAAAAATGGAAAAATTCAAAAACTTAAAAATTTTAAAAATAAAATTAAATTTAAGAAAAGAAAATGGGATTTGGTGGGGAGCCGGGCGGCTGGGGCTCTGGAGGAGGAGCAGAGACTGTTTATTGTGCAATAACTTATTCCCTACCACCCTCATTTTTAAAAACTATTATTATTATTATTATTTTGCCTTTTGGGTCACACCCGGTGATGCCCAGGGTTTCCTCCTGGCTCTGCACTCAGGAATTCCTCCTGGTGGTGCTCAGAGGACCATAGGGGATGCTGGGAATCAAACCTCGCCGGCCACTTGCAAGGTAAATGCCCTGCCTACTGTCATATCGCTCCAACTCCCCAATTTTTTTATTTTATGAAGTGTTTTACAATATTTGATTATATTCAATATTCAGACTCCAATCCCACCACCATTACACCTTCTCACCACCATATTTCGGGTAGCTCTATCCCGAACCCCAATCCCTGTCCCAAAGCATAACTGAAATAATTTATTTTCTTGTATTGTTTGATATGAAAAACTGCCAGGGCGCTGGAGTGATAGCACAGTGGGTGGGATGTTTGCCTTGCATGCGGTGAAACTGGGTTCGATTCCAAGCATCCCATATGGTCCCCTGAGCACCATTAGCCAGGGATAATTCCTGAGTGCAGAGCCAGGAGAAATTCCTGTGCATCGACAGGTATGACCCCCCCCAAAATAAATCGCTGAAAATCCTATAAAAAAAAGTATCCTTAGAGGAAGGAGTGTGTATTCTACCCAGGGGCTGTTAAGCCCTTCTATAAGAGATCACTAACATGTTGTAAAAGGTTGAGCCTTGTGTGTTTATATATATATAGCACAGCGGTAGGGCGTTTGCCTTGCACACAGCCAACGTGGCCAACCCGAGTTCGATTCCTCCACCCCTCTCAGAGAGCCCGGCAAGCTACCGAGAGTATCTCGCCCGCACGGCAGAGCCTGGCAAGCTACCCATGATGTATTTGATATGCCAAACACAGTAACAACAAAGTCTGCAATGGAGACGTTACTGGACCCGCTCGAGCAAATTGAAGAACAATGGGAGGACAGTGATACAGTGAACCAAAACCCTGGTTGCAGATTACGTGGCTTTTGTGCTCCAGAACCTGATGGTGCTTTAGGCCCCCGGTTCAGAAAAGGCAAGTGCCCCACCCCCTGTGCTGTCTCGTTCGCCCCAATTTTGTTAGTGAATATCTATTATCACTACTCCTGGGTATTATAGAGCATTACCTGAACAGTAGGTCAAAACATACTGGGTCTGCGGAGAAATCAACATATTTTCTAGTTTGTGTTTTATTTATATCAGGAACATGAAGATGAGTTATCTTCTACGTTGGATGAATATTTTCAAGAATGCCAGAACAAATGAAGAGTATGTTACGATGCAACTGGATGCGGGGCTGGAGTGATAGCACAGTAGGTAGGGCATTTCCCTTGCACGCGACAGACCTGGTTTCGAATCCCAACATCCCATATGGGCCACCAAGCGCCGCCAGGAGTAATTCCTGAGTGAAGAGCCAGGAGTAACACCTGTGCTCTGTGGGTGTGACCCAAAAACCGAAAAAAAAAAAAGGCAAATGGATGCTTGTGAAGAGTAGCAATCACAATTTATTTAAATGAAAATATAACAGATAAAGTAAAAACAAAGAATAAATATCATAAAATATACCGAGGCAAGATACTCATTGGTGGGAGGGTATCCAGACAGAGACACTGATGTGAGACCCTGGGCTTCTTTCAGTTGTAGACATGCTAGGTCCTCTGGGAACTTGTCCAATGTTGCCACAGAGGGTGGCCGTGCAGCTGGTACTCGAGAGATCAGTGTTGGCGCTGACCTTGGACACGGAGCCAAGTATGCTTTCAGAGCTGGAGCTAAAGAATCAATAAGAGAAAAGGTCACCCAGAGGGCTCCTTCCATGGATTCTCCAAAGCTGACCCCAACAGGGAGCCCAGCAGGAAGGGGAGACCATGGGCCCACCTCACGGGGGTTTCCTGTGGAGGGCTCCCCGGAATGGGCTCTCTGGCCTGTGACTCTACTTTCCCACACCAGCGCCCAGGACACCTCTAGGTGGGCCTTTTCCCATTCCCCTTTTATTTGTGCATATACACACACCCCTTGGTTCTTACCCGTTTTCTCCTGGTGCTCTGAGTCTCGTTCTCTGCCATATGTGTAAGGCCATGGCATTGAAGGCGGTGCCCTTTGGGGAGTTGACACTCCTTGGCCAATCTCAAATTTCTGCTTAGATGGTGTCTGGCTGTGCTTGGGTCTGGCTGATTCCAGACTTTCTTCAGAGGAACTGGACCCAGAGGATATGTAGAAGATCTTCTTTCTCTCCTGTGGGCTGCTCTGCGGAGGGAGCGTCTCTCTCTCCTGTGGGCTGCTCTGCGGAGGGAGAACCACAAAGGCTCAGCTCCAGAAGCGCTGCTTCCCCCTCCCTTCTGAGTTCCTCCCTGCTGGTGGACCTGCATCTACACAGGCCTCCCATAGGAATGAGATTGAAACAATCAAGTTTAGAAAAGTCTTGGCCAAAGAGCACCTCCTAGTGCCAACTCAGTGAGCAGTGACCTGGCCTTGGGGGCTAGATTTGATGACTCACCTCCTAGGAGCAGGCTGCCCTCAAGATGATCTCACAACACACATACAGACACACGTATATACACAAATGCACATACTCACACACACACAGCATCTCCAGTACACACTCAAATTTACTCTCTCCGATAAACACGTTCACACCCGGGTGTGCACACTCTTCCACATACACAGCTTCTGCGCCATCACTCTCAGGGAGTGATGAAGACTGATCACGGGCATCAGTGCTGGGGTTCCCCGGGCCAGTTCCAGCTGACCTGAACTAGCGGCTGTCTTCGTGAAGAATTCCGGGGAGTTCTCCAGTGAGTCCTCACCCAGTTTCTGAATCTTTTCAGTGTCCTACACTTGGGGGTTTTACAACCACGGTTTCTTGGTAAACAGCAAAACATGTTTGCTGTCTGTGCGTTTCCGCAGTGAACCAAGTAATGAGTATGGGGGCAGTTGGGGAGGCTGCAGAATGTCTGGTTGCATCACAAAGAGAGGTCGGTGATGTCATCGAGCGCATCACAGCGAGGACAGGTCAGCTGTGGCCCTGCAGCAGGGCTTGCTCTCTGTGCAGCCCCTCTGGGCTGCTGCTTCTCTCCCTCTTCCCACAAGTCCTGTCCACGTGGTGAACTCAAGGCCCTGGGGAGAGCAGGGAGCAGCCACTTGAAAGAATGTGCTGCTAAAAAGTGATTTTCCTTTTTTTAAAAAAATATAGGTGTACTGCTATATATTCAGCCACTGATTAGGTGATTGAATTGGGCATGAACTCCACCTTACTCTCTTTTTCATTTTTTATCATTGTTTTTATTGAATCACTGTGACAGCAGTTACAAAGCTTTCGGGTCTAAGTCTCAGTCATGCAATGAAACACCCGTACCTTCACTAGTGCCCATTCTCCACTACCAAAATCCCCAATATACCCCATTCCCACACCCTCCCTATACCTGTGGGGCAGATGATTTACACATTACTCTTTCTCTCTACTTTGATCACATTACTCTCTCTCTCTACTTTGATCACTTTGACCCAGCAATACCACTCCTGGGAATATATCCCAGAGAGGCAAAAATGTATAGTCGAAGTGACAACCGCACTTGTTTGTTCATTGCAGCACTCTTTACAATAGCCAGAAACTGGAAGAAACCTGAATGCCCAGGAACAGATGACTGGTTAAAGAAACTTTGGTACATCTACACAATGGAGTACTATGTAGCTCTTAGAAAAGATGAAGTCATGAAATTTACATACAAGTGGTACAATATGGAAAGTATCATGCTAAGCGAAATGAGTTAGAAAGAGAGGGATAGACATAGAAAGATTGCATTCATCTGGGGGATATAAAGTAACAAAATATGAGATTAATACCCAAGAATAGCTGAGATCAGCACCAGGAGGATTACTCCATAACTTAGAGGCCAGCCGGTTATTCTAGAGAAAGGGCAGTTCAGATAGAGAAGGCAGCACCAAATAAAGGGTGTTTGAAGGATCCTCCCAGGAGGGGAGATGCATGTCGAAAGTAGACTATGGACTGAACATGTTTGCCACTCAATGCCTCTTTTGCAGACCACAACACCAAAAGGAGAGAGAGAACACAGGGGATTGCCCTGCCACAGAGGCAGGGGGAGATGGGGGGATGGGGGTGGGAGGGATATTATCCATGGTGGTGGAAAATGGGCACTGGTGGAGGGATGGGTATCTGATCATTGTATAATCGAAACCCAAGCACGAAAAATTGTAAATCTGCAACTGTACCTCATGGTGTTTCACTAATAAAAAAAAAAGAAAGTAAAAAATTTAAAAAAAATTTTAAATGTAAAAATTAAAAAAATTAAATATTTTAAAAATGAAATTAAATTTAAGAAAAAAAAAAGAAAATGGTAGTTGGTGGGGGCTGGGCGGCCAGGGCTCTGGGGGAAGAGCAGAGAGTGTTTATTGCGCAATTACTTATTCGTTACCACCCTCATTTTTTAAAATTATTATTAGTATTATTATTATTTCTTTTTGCTTTTTGGGTCACACCCGGTGATGCCCAGGGGTTCCTCTTGGCTCTGCACTCAGGAATTACTCCTGGAGGTGTTTAGAGTACCATTGGGGATGCTGTAAATCGAACCTTGCCTGCCACTTGCAAGGCAAATGCCCTGCCAGCTGTCATATCGCTCCAACCCCCAAATTTTTTTATTTTATAAAGTTTTTTACAATATTTGATTACATTCAATATTCAGACTCCAATCCCACCACCATTACACCTTCTCACCACCATATTTCGGATAGTTCCATCCCGAACCTTAATCCCTGTCCCAAAGCAGAACTCAAAGAATCTATTCTCTTGTATTGCTTGATATGAAAAACTGCCAGGGCGCTGGAGTGATAGCACAGTGGGTAGGATGTTTGCCTTGCACGTGGCGAAACTGGGTTCGATTCCAAGCATCCTATATGGTCCCCTGAGCACCATTAAAAGGTAAAGGTAAAGGCCCTCCCGTTGATCGTCGATTTGCTCGAGCGGGCCCAGTAACGTCTCCATTGGAGACTTTGTTGTTACTGTGTCTGGCATATCGAATACTCTCGGTAGCTTGCCGGGCTCTCCGAGAGGGGCGGAGGAATCGAACTCGGGTTGGCCATGTTGGCCGCTTGTAAGGCGAACGCCCTACCCGCTGCCGAAAAACAAACAAACAAACAAACAATCTCTGAAAATCCTATAAAAAAAGTATCCTTAGAATCCTTAGAGGAAAGAGTGTGTATTCTACCCAGGGGCCATTGAGCCCTTCTATAAGTGATCACTAACATGTTGTAAAAGGTTGAACATTGTGTATATATATATATATATATATATATATATATATATATATATGTCAGTGTGTGTGTGTGTATATATATGTAAAAAATATATATATTTCCCTCTAATATTGGTTGCCTGCTACTTTGAATCCTGTCAAACGGGGTACAGTATTTTTGGAGTATGAGCTCCCGCATTATTTTGCTTTTGGGATCACATCCAGTGGTGTTCAGGGCTGACTCCTGGCTCTGTGCTCAGGGATCACTCCTGGCAGGCTTCCAGGATGGTCCAGGGATTGAAAGAGAGACAGCCTTGTGCAAGGGGAGTGTCCTGCTCTCTGGACTCTCCGTGTCCCCACACCAGGGCCCCTTTAGTACCACAGCCTTTGTTTTTGGATCATACCTGGCACTACACAGGGGATACTCCTGGCTTTGCACTAAGGAATCACTCCTGGCGGGGCCTGGGGACCATATGGGATGCTGGGGATGCTGGGAAACGAACCCGGGTCAGCTGAGTGCAAGGCAAACTCCCTGGCCGCTGTGCTACGCTCCAGACCCTATTCTCATTTGCAAAGAGAAATTGAATCCAGAAAGGTTGAGCATGCAGGGCCTTGCACACACCCAATCTGGCTTTGATCTCCAAACGATGTAGACCCCTCTTAATACCGCTGGCTGTGGCCCCAAAATCAAGGGCGGGGGAGAAATCTTCCCTTTCAGTCATACTTAGCGCACCTGATAGCAGTGAGGAGACCATCTCCCAGGGATAAGGACACTGGCTGGGAAGAGGCCGCCTGCCCGAGGTCAGTGTGGCCAAGGTAGGGCTGGATCTGCACTGCATGGTGTTCCCTGATGCCCAGTCCCGGGGATTAAGGCTTAGTTTGGGCCTCAGCAGACACTGACCAGGGGCTGTGGGGGTTCTTCTGGTGGTGTTGGGTCTGCCTGAAGCTCTGTCCCCTCCTGCCTCCCGGTCCACAGAGCACCTACTGTGCCACCATGGTCCAGCCCTGTGAAGCCCTCGGCCGTTCTGTCCAGGTGGTGAACTTAGATCCCGCGGCAGAGCATTTCAACTATGATGTGATGGCTGGTGAGTCCAGGACTCAGCCTTCCCTCTCCTTGGGGGCCCTGAGGCAGTGAGTGCTGCCCCCTGCTTTTGGGGAGGCACAGAAGCTGAAAACTTTGTTCAGACTGATCCCTGCTTTCATGGTAGACAGCAGAAGGTAGAACATCAAGTGTTAGCATCCACTTATTGATGTGCTTGTGACAGTTCCCTTTGTTTCCCTTAATAAAAAGTGAGATGTCACAGGCCTCACTTTGAATTCATAGGTCAGAGGGGATTGAACTCAAGTGGCTGCATGCAAGGCAAGCGCCATAAGTCTATCTGGCCCTTGTTTTTCCTGATGCTCGGGTGAGTCCTGGCTCTGCACTCAGGAATAATTCCTGGTGGTGCTTGGGGAGACCATATGGATGCCGGGGATTGAACCCTGATCGAAAGTGTGCAAGGCGAACGCCCTATCCACTGTACTATCCCTCCCTGCCCTGTCCCTTGCTTCACCTCTTTTATTTTATTTTATTTTGCTTTTTGGGTCACACTCAGCAATGCACAGGGGTTACTCCTGGTTCATGCACTCAGGAACTATTCCTGGCTGTGCTCAGGGGACCATACGGGATGCTGGGAATTGAACCCGGGTTGGGCCGCGTGCAAGGCAAACGCCCTACCCGCTGTGCTATTGCTCCAGCCCCACTTCAGTTGTTTTAGAACAGATGTTTTATATGCACAGTATTGAGAATGCAAAAGGTACATGAGAGTGTGCAGGAAAAAGTCATTCCCAACTCTTGCTTCCTGTGAGGCCGAGGATATTTCCTCAGTCTGTAGTGTTATTCCTTAACATCTTTGCACAAAATTAAGTGTGGAGGCCAGGAATATAGTAGAGGGGTTCGGAGAAAATAATTGGCACACACAAGATGCTGTTTTAATGCCCAGCACTGCAGGGCCCCCTGAGCATTGTTGGGTACTGTAGTCCTGTAGCCCCTAAGCTCTTCCAGGTGATCATCTCATTTTTGGGCGCTGGTGTTTGCTTTCTGGCCCCTGGGCCTCCTGAACTCTGCCTGGGAGGCCAAAGGGGGAGAAAAAAAATCAGAGGCCAGGTGCTAACTTAGAGGGATGTAGTGCATGTTTCGGGATGCCCCTGACCACCAGCTGTGGTTCCAAAACCAAAGGAAGAAAGAGGTCAAAATACAGTACAAGAATTGAAGCATTTGGTTCAACTGTTGGGGTCGCTACTGGCTCTGCTCCTGCAGGGCTTACTTGGGGGTGAAATTTGAACTGGGCCTAAATCCTTCTTGTCTCTTTGGCCTTTTGTTTTGTTTTGGGGTCACATCTGGTGGTGCTCAGGGTTTGCTGCTGATACTGCTGTCAATCCAGGGTGTGTGCTCTGCCCTTATCATTTATAAGTACGACTACTAGCCTTCTAAGAGTACTGCCCCTTGTGTTTCTGGTTTAAGTCTACCTGGGAGACTGTAATGCATCATTACTTGAGAGTGGGATTCCCTTGACTACTGTAATTTATTTAGTTGGTTTTTTTTCTTTTCTTGATGGGTGGGGTGGGGTTTGGGCCACACCCAGCTGTGTTCTGCACTTCTGGCTCTCTGCTCCGGGATCACTCCTGGTGAAGCTGAGGAACTATATGAGGTGCCAAGGATTGAACGTGGGTTGTCCCCATGCAAGGCAAGCGCCTTACCCACTGTTCTATTCCTCTGGCCCCTGTTTGGTGTCTTTTTGTTTTTGTTTTTTTGTATTTCTTTCTAGCCCCTGTTCAGTTTCTGTGGATACTGTCACAGTTGTAATTACTAATTCATGTAAATATTTTGGAATGCGCACTCATTTCTTGTTTATTCTTTGGAGACATCTGGGAACTGATCGAGGTGGATGATGTGCTGAAGGATGGCTCCCTGCGCTTCGGTCCCAATGGAGGACTGTTGTTTTGCATGGAGTACTTTGCCAATAACTTTGAGTGGCTGGAGAACTGCCTTGGCCATATCGAGGATGACTACATCGTTTTTGACTGTCCAGGTAGCTCAGTAATTAGATTGTCATCTTCCCTGGGTTGTGCAGTTCTGTCGTTGGTGGAAGAAAGTGAAATTAGCATCTCATTTACTTTTACCCCAGATTCTTGGACAGTGGACTGTCATCCCATGAGGGGCTGTGGAATGTCTGTTTTCTTCTGTTTGGGGGCCACATCCAGAGGTGCTAGAGGCTGGGGCTCTTCCTAACTGTTATCAGGGGGTTGCTCCCAGCCCTGCTTGGGGAACCAAAGCATGCTGGGAACTGAGCCCAGGCTTTCTGCATGCAGAGCATATGCTCAGTCTGTTGTTTCTTGGGTACCAGGTCATGCAGCTTTTTTTTTTTTTTTTTGCTTTACGGGTCACACCTGGTGATGCTCAGGAATTACTCCTGGATTTGGACTCAGGAATCATTCATGGCAGTGCTCAGGGGACCATATGGGATGCTGGGAATCGAACCTGGGTCAGCCGTGTGCAAGGTAAACGCCCTACCTGCTTTACTCTCACTCCAGCTTCGGTTATGGAGCTCTTGAAAGGTTTGCTTTAGAGCTAGAGAGACAGAAGGATGGGTAGGATGCTGCGGTAGACACAGGTTCAGTCCTTGGCACCATATATGGGTCAATGAATACTAGTAGGTATGGGCCAAAACCAAGATTTTTTGTTTGTTTGTTTTTTAGGGCCATAGTACAGCAGCTAAAGCCCTTGCCTTACTTTCTGCCAGCCCATGTTTGGATCCCTGGTACCAGATAGGATCCCCCAAGCACTGCCAGGAGTTATTTTTAGTACAGAGTCAGGAATCCTCCCAGAGTACCAGTGGGTGTGGCCCAAAGTTCCTCCCCTCAAACTAAGAGAATAAAAATTTGTTTTAAAATCTGTCATTGTCGGGGCTGGATCGATGCAATAGCACAGCGGATGGGGCGTTTGCCTTGCACGTGCCCGACCCAGGTTCGAATCCCAGCATCCCACATGGTCCCCTGAGCACCGCCAGGAGTGGTTCCTGAGTGCAGAGCCAGGAGTAAACCCTGAACATCTCTGGGTGTGACCCAAAAAGCAAAAATAATAATAAATAAATAAATAAATAAATAAATGAAATCCCTGGGACTGTTCTCTAGTTGTTCCTTGATTTGCTTGAGCAGGCCCAGTAACTTCTCCATCGTGAGACTTGTTGTTACTGTGTTCGTCATATCGAATACGTCACAGGTAGCTTAACAGTCTTTGCCATGTGGGCAATATACTCGCGGTAGCTTGCCGGGCTTTCCGAGAGGGGCAGAGGAGTTGAACCCGGTTTGGCTGGGCCGGCTGCGAGCATGGCAAATGCCCTACCGCTGTGCTGTCACTGCAGCCCGTTTTAAAATCATTTTTAATAATTTTAGTGCAACCAGCCAACATGGCCGACTGGAGTTTGATTCCTCCACCCCTCTTGGAGAGCCCGGCAGGCTACCGAAGAGTATCTCGCCTGCACAGCAGAGCCTGGCAAGCTCCCCGTGACATATTCAATATGCCAAATACAGTAACAATTGTCACAATGGAGATGTTACTGGGCCTGCTCGAGCAAATCGATGAAGATCAGGAGGACAGTGATGATGATGATGACAGTATATTTTCTTCGTATGCCCCTTTTACGTACATGTGCACCCAGAGTTGCTTAAAAAATTCCGGGAGGGGGGGGCAGGGAGCAGGTGTGATAGAACAATGGGTTGGGCATTTGCCTTGCATGCGGCTGACCTGGAACCCATGCATCCCATATGGTCCCCCAAGCACTGCCAGGAGTAATTCGTGAGTGCAGAGCCAGGAGTAAACCCTGCGCATCACCAGGTGTGACCCAAAATGAAAAAAAAATATTGGGGGACCCAGAGAGATACTACAGTGGGTAGGGCACTTGCCTTGCACACAGCTAAGGTGATCCCTGTTACCCTATATGGTTCCTGGAGCCTGCCACGATTCATCCCTGAGCACAGAATCAAGAATAAGCCCTGAGCACTATAACGTAGTTCCTCCCCCCCCAAAAAAAAACAAAAATTGAATATAGTTTAGGGGCTAGAGATATAGTGGGCTGGGGACATGCTTCACATGTAATGGGCCTTGCATGTAGTAGGCCTTGCATGTAGGACTCTGAGTAGCTTCGAGCCCTCCCAGAAGTTTCAGAGAGACCCTCAAGCATCCCCACGTGTGGCTTAAAACAAGCAAAATTGAATATATTACTTCTGGGGATTGACTTCCTTTAAAAAAAATTTGGGGGGCACCGCGGGTGCCGTATCTGATGAAGCTCAGGGGTTACCCCTAGCTCCTGTGCTCAGGAATTACTCCTGGTTGTGCTCAAGGGACCCTATGGGATCGAACCCAGGTTGGCTGTGTGCAAGGCAAGTTCCCACCCTCTATACTATCTCTCAAGCCCTCTAAAACAGTTTCCGGGAAAAGTTTTTATCCCATAATTGAGGGTTGAATGTATTTCATGCTCATAATAAGCTTGTGTTCTTGGCGGTCAGATCGAGTTGTACACAAACCTGCCCGTGATGAAACAGCTGGTTCAGCAGCTGGAACAGTGGGAGTTCCGAGTCTGTGGAGTGTTTCTCATTGATTCTCAATTCATGGTGGAGTCGTTCAAGGTTTGAAACTATACCTGTCCTTGATTTTTCAGTCTCTGGCACAAACAGCGTACAAATACCTTTAGTCATAGTCATATAATTCTTAACAGTTCATGAACTATACCCACGAGTGACTTAGAACTTATGTTTGTTAAATTAATATGCTAAGAAGATGGCTCAAGTGGCAGAGCACAGAGCTGGCATGTTAGAGGCCACGTTTCCCCCTTGTGCACTGTTCAGTGTAGTTCTAGTGGTCCCAAACTCTCAGCTGTCGCCTTCAGGAGTCGTCCCAGGGCGGTATCAGAAGTAAGTCCCAAGCACCACTGTGTGTGGCTCCAGACTAGAAAAAAAAAGCTGGATGCTAGAGAGATAGTACAGTGGGTAGAGCTCTTGCCTTGCATGTGGCCAGCCTGGGTGTCATTCCTGCCATGCTGCCACCGGGCCCCCGAGCCCCTCCAGGAGTGATCCTTGACCACAAAGCTCGGAGTACTACTGGGTATTCCCCAAAACTGAAAGGGAGGGCGTTTGCTTCCGTCTCCAGCACCTGTATGGTTCCCAAAGCTGGTCAGGAGTAATTCCTGAGTGCAGAGCCAGAAGTGACCCCTTAGTTATATCAGGGGATTGTGTGACCCAGAAACCCAAAAGGAAACACCCATCAGGGGAGGTGGAGAGGGAGCATGAGAGAAGATAACGTTAAAGGTCAGAAATAGAACAGGGCTTCCCAAAAATAAATAAATAAATAAGTAAATTTTAAAAATGGGGGCTCGAGTGATAGTACAGCAGGTAGGGCCTTGCAACAGCCAATCCGGGTTCGATTCCTAGCATCCCTGAGCACCACTAGGAGTAATTCCTGAGTGCAGAGCCAGGAGTAACCCCTGTGCATTGCCAGGTATTACCACCCTTCCCTTCTCAAAAAAAATAGTAAAGGGCTTAAGGAGCTCGCCTTGATGTGGCCCACCTGCTTTTAATCTCTGTCACTACATGTTTCCTCAGTACTGAACTCAACCCCACCTACCTCCTGAACACTTTAAAATATTGTTGAGTGGAGAAGTGTGGTCACTACAGCTCGAGTTTCTCCTTCCCATCTCACCTTTAGAATCCTAAGGTCAACTATTGGCCCAGCAGTCTTCTGTTCGGCCATGCCTGGCAGTGCTCAGGGCTCACTACTGGCGCTGGGCTGAGGAATCACTTAGGTAGTGCTCTGGGAACCCTGTGGAGCGCTGGGCTAGAACCTGGGCCGACCAGGCGCAAGGCTAGTGCCTTAAAGCCTGGACTCTTGCTTGGGCTCCAATCTTAGCGTTTCTCCTATTTAGGTGGGTTTTGTTCCAGTGGGGATCAGAAACCTTTTATGTGGACACTGTTGGTGACAACTGATTCATTGTCCCTTTCCTCCTTCCTCTTTCAGCTTATTTCTGGCATCTTGACAGCCTTGAGTGCTATGGTATCTCTAGAAATCCCCCAAGTTAACATTTTTTTTCATTTCATTTCATCATCCTGTTATTAGTCGATTGCCTCGAGCAGGCCCCAGTAAGGTCTCTTTCATCCTAGCCCTGAGATTGTATTCACGGCTCTTTAGGAGAATGAGACCCATCATTGTTACTGGTATTTTGCATATTTGGTATGCCTCTGGGAGTTTGCCAGACTCTGCCCTGTGGGCAGGCTACATTCAATAGCCTGCAAGTTTGTCCAAAGTAGGAAAGAGACAATAAGATGTCATAAAAAAAAGTTCTGATAAGATGTTAACATCATGACAAAAATGGACCTGCTGAGTAAAAGAGCTAAAAAGGAAATTGAGAAGTAAGTTCACTATAATTAAGGTCTCATTTGCAGTGCTGAACCTTTTTCGTTTCACTTTGATTGTCAGTCTACAAATTTAGTGTTTAGGATTCTTTCATTCACCAGTCTCTCATGTTTAAAGGTTTCTAGATCCAGACAGGTCGCCACCAACGTCGTCTGGATGTGGCCTTCCCTCACCTCTGAAAAAGGTTGTCATTGGTTGTAGCAGAGAGAGCAGGAGGCCACACTGAGCAGTGGTCAGAGTTTATTCTTGGCTCTGCCTCCAGAAGTCATTCCTGGTGGGCTCAGTGAGCATACAGGATGCGGGGGATCAAACCCGGGTGCATCCCTTGCCTACTTGCAAGGCAAGCGCCCACCTCAGTGTACTAGCTCTTCCGTCCCACAGCAGAGAAATTCTGCAATGTCTTTTTTTCCTGGCCACTTGGCACATCAGAATTGCCTGTACCCTTTTGAAATTTTCAGTGGTTGTTGAATGAAGATCAATTACGATAAAAGAAGTCCCAGTCTCTGGTTGGGGCAGGAGCGATAGCACAGCAGGTAGGGCATTTGCCTTGCACGTGTCTGACCTGGGTTTGATTCCTAGCATCCCATAGGTCCCCTGAGCACCACCAGGAATTATTCCTGAGTGCATGAACCAGGAATAACCCCTGTGCATCACCAGGTAAAAAAGGTAAAGGTAAAGGCCCCCCCGTTGATCGTCGATTTGCTCGAGCGGGCCCAGTAAGGTCTCCATTGGAGACTTTGTTGTTACTGTGTCTGGCATATCGAATACTCTTGGTAGCTTGCCGGGCTCTGGTCCCTGAGCACAGAGTCAGGATTGCTCTGCCCTCCTGTTTGATCTAAGCAGCTCCTTAAGTTAAAGTCTTGGGGGCAGCAGGAACCTGGCCCGTTCTGGCTGATCTCTGGGTGTGGCTCAAGAACTCAAAACCAAAAAAAAAAAAAGTGTAACCAAAACATAAATAAATAAATATAAATAAAAAGTCCTGGGAGCTTGGTGTGATAATCTCTGTATCCTGGCAGTTGTTCAGGTTACACAGCAGTTGGTGGGTATAACTGTCTGGCTACTGGAAGGTCCAGTCCCAAACCGTGTAGGCTTGGAAATCTCAGCCCTGGGTTCCCCACACCTGGGTTGCTCTGCCAGTTCATTTATGCGTGTAGCTCATCCAAGCGTGTGGAGAGTGGTCTCAGCATGACTTTGGCCTGGTGCTGGAGGTCTTCTGCTGTTGGCCATGGTGAGGACAGTCAGGCATGGGGTAGGAGTCTCCACCTTGTTCTCTCCAGGAGCTTGGTGTGATAATCGAGTGATTATCAGTGATTCATTAAAAAGTAAAAAATTTAAAAAAACAAATTAAAATGGAAAAATTAAAAAATTTAAAAATTTTAAAAGTGAAATTTAAGAAAAGAAAAGAAAATGGAAGTTGTTGGGGAGCCGGGCAGGCGGGGCTCTGGGTGAAGAGCAGAGAGTGTTTATTGCGCAATAACTTATTCCCTAGCACCCTCATTTTTTAAAATTATTATTAGAATTTTTTTTTTTTTTGCTTTTTGGGTCACACCCGTTGATACTCAGTGTTTCCTCCTGGCTCTGCACTCAGGAATTACTCCTGGTGGTGCTCAGTGGACCATACGGGATGCTGGGAATCAAACCTCGCGGACCACTTGCAAGGCAAATGCCATGCCCGCTGTCATATCGCTCCAACACCCCAATTTTTTAATTTTATAAAGTTTTTTACAATATTTGATTGCATTCAATATTCAGACTCCAATCCCACCACCATTACACCTTCTAAGCACCACATTTCTGGTAGTTCTATCCCGAACCGCAATCCCTGTCCCAAAGCAGAACTGAAATAATCTATTCTCTTGTACTGTTTGATATGAAAAACTGCCAGGGCGCTGGAGTGATAGCAGAGTGGATAGGACGTTTGCCTTGCACGCGGCGAAACTGTGTTCGATTCCAAGCATCCCATATAGTCCCCTGAGCACCATTAGCCAGGGATAATTCCTGAGTGCAGAGCCAGGAGAAATTCCTGTGCATCGACAGGTATGATCCCCCCAAAAAAAATCTCTGAAAATCCTATAAAAAAGTATCCTTAGAGGAAGGAGTGTGTATTCTACCCAGGGGCCGTTAAGCCCTTCGGTTAGAGATCACTAACATGTTGTAAAAGGTTGAGCCTTGTGTGTTTATATATATATAGCACAGCTGTAGGGCGTTTGCCTTGCACACAGCCAACATGGCCGACCCGAGTTCGATTCCTCCACCCCTCTCAGAGAGCCCGGCAAGCTACCGAGAGTAACTCGCCCGCATGGCAGAGCCTGGCAAGCTCCCCGTGACGTACTCGATATGCCAAACACGGTAACAACAAAGTCTGCAGTGGAGACGTTACTGGACCCGCTCGAGCAAATCGATGAACAATGGGAGGACAGTGATACAGTGAATCAAAACCCTGGTTGGAGATTACGTGGCTTTTGTGCTCCAGAACCTGATGGTGCTTTGGGCCCCCGGTTCAGAAAAGGCAAGTGCCCCAACCTAGTGCTGTCTTGTTCGCCCCAATTGTGTTAATGAATATCTATTAGCACTACTACTGGGTATTATAGAGGATTGCCTGAACAGTAGGTCAATACATACTGGGTCTGCGGAGAAATCAACGTATTTTCTAATTTGTGTTTTATTTATATCAGGAACATGAAGATGAGTTGTCTTCTATGTTGGATGAATATTTTCAAGAATGCCAGAACAAATGAAGAGTATGTTACGATGCAACTGGATGCGGGGCAGGAGTGATAGCACAGTAGGTAGGGCATTTCCCTTGCACGCGACAGACCTGGTTTCGAATCCCAACATCCCATATGGGCCACCAAGCGCCGCCAGGAGTATTCCTGAGTGAAGAGCCAGGAGTAACACCTGTGCTCTCTGGGTGTGACCCAAAAACCAAAAAAAGAAAAAGAAAAAGAAATGCAACTGGATGCTTGTGAAGAGTAGCAATCACAATTTATTTAAATGAAAATATAATAGATAAAGTAAAAACAAAGAATAAAAATCATAAAATATACCGAGGCAAGATACTCATTGGTGGGAGGGTCTCCAGACAGAGACACTGATGTGAGACCCTGGGCTTCTTCCAGTTGTAGACATGCTAGGTCCTCTGGGAACTTGTCCAATGTTGCCACAGCGGGTGGCCGTGCAGCTGGTGCTCGAGAGATCAGTGACGGCGCTGTCCGTCGACACGGAGCCAAGTATGCTTTCAGAGCTGGAGCTAAAGAATCAATAAGAGAAAAGGTCACCCAGAGGACTCTTTCCATGGATTCCCCAAAGCTGACCCCAACAGGGAGCCCAGCAGGAAGGGGAGACCATGGGCCCACCTCACGGGGGTTTCCTGTGGAGGCCTCCCCAGAATGGGCTCTCCGGCCTGTGACTCTCCTTTCCCACACCAGCGCCCAGGACACCTCTAGGTGGGCCTTTTCCCATTCCCCCTTTACTTGTGCATATACACACACCCCTTGGTTCTTACCCGTTTTCTTCCGGTGCTCTGAGTCTCGTTCTCTGCCATATGTGTAAGGCCATGGCACTGAACGCGGTGCTCTTTGGGGAGTTGACAATCCTTGGCCAATCTCAACTTTC
This sequence comes from Sorex fumeus, assembly GCF_029834395.1. Taxonomy (NCBI): domain Eukaryota; kingdom Metazoa; phylum Chordata; class Mammalia; order Eulipotyphla; family Soricidae; genus Sorex; species Sorex fumeus. The sequence goes on along the minus strand of NW_026606212.1, from coordinate 1,432,186 downwards.
TGCTTAGATGGTGTCTGGCTCTGCTTGGTGCTGGCTGATTCCAGACTTTCTTCAGAGGAACTGGACCCAGAGGATATGTAGAAGATCTTCTTTCTCTCCTGTGGGCTGCTCTGCGGAGGGAACGTCTCTCTCTCCTGTGGGCTGCTCTGCGGAGGGAGCGTCTCTCTCTCCTGTGGGCTGCTCTGCTGAGGGAGAACCACAAAGGCTCAGCTCCAGAAGCGCTGCTGCCCCCTCCCTTCTGAGTTCCTCCCTGCTGGTGGACCTGCATCTACACAGGCCTCCCATAGGAATGAGATTGAAACAATCAAGTTTAGAAAAGTCTTGGCCAAAGAGCACCTCCTAGTGCCAACTCAGTGAGCAGTGACCTGGCCTTGGGGGCTAGATTTGATGACTCACCTGGTAGGAGAGGCTGCCCTCAAGATGTTCGCACAACACACACAGACACACGTACATACACAAATACACATACTCACACACACACACCATCTCCAGTACACACTCAAATTTACTCCCTCCGATAAACACGTTCACACCCGGGTGTGCACACTCTTCAACACACGCAGCTTCTGCGCCATCACACTCAGGGAGGAGATGAAGACTGATCACGGTCATCAGTGCTGGGGCTGCCAGGGCCAGTTCCTGCTGACCTGAACTAGCGGCTGTCTTCGTGAAGAATTCCGGGGAGTTCTCCAATGAGTCCTCACCCAGTTTCTGAATCTTTTCAGTGTCCTACACTTGGGGGTTTTACAACCACGATTTCTTGGTAAACAGCAAAACATGTTTGCTGTCTGTGCGTTTCCGCAGTGAACCAAGTAATGAGTATGGGGGCAGTTGGGGAGGCTGCAGAATGTCTGGTTGCATCACAAAGAGAGGTCGGTGATGTCATCGGGCACATCACAGGGAGGCAGGTCAACTGTGGCCCTGGCAGCAGGGCTTGCTCTCTGTGCAGCCCCCTCTGGACTGCTGCTGTTCTCCCTGTCCCAGAAGTTCTATTCATGTGGTGAACTCAAGGCCCTGGGGTGAGCAGGGAGCAGCCACTTGAAAGAATGTGCTGCTAAAAAGTTATTTTCCTTTTTTTTTTTTATGTAGGTGTACTGCTATTTATTCGGCCACTGATTAGGTGATTTAATTGGGCATGAACTCCACCTTACTATTTTTTTTCATTTTTTATAAGTTTATTTATTGAATCACCGTGAGAGCAGTTACAAAGCTTTTGGGTCTAAGTCTCAGTCATACAATGAAACACCCGTACCTTCACCAGTGCCCATTCTCCACTACCGAAATCTCCAATGTACCGCCATCCCACACCCTCCCTCTACCTGTGGGGCAGATGATTTCCACATTACTCTCTCTCTACTTTGATCACATTCAATAGTTCGACACCAGACCCACCATTATTATTTGAGATTTTACCCGAACACTCAGATTTGCTGAAAAGGCAACAGTAGACAATTTGTGATCTATTGCTGGTTATGGATAACATATGATGTTGCGCGGCTGCAGTAGGGCCATGTGATTTTGAAATCCTGAAATTTTAACACTAATCTGGATGGATTTCTCCCAAAGGCCACTGGGTTTCGAGATTTGCTCCTGAGTGTCTGGGATCATGGCCATAGAGCAGCTTGATTAGGAGCCAGAGAGGGCGTTCATGAGCGATTACTTGGGGTCTTGTTGGGGTGGAGAGGACAGGACCGGCTCTCCCCCCATCCCGCGAGGCCAAACAAATTTTATCACTGTGGGCCCAAGCCTGACTGTCCAGTGGCCTCTGGAGGATGATGGCTTCCGAGCCGCCAAGAGGGAGCTGGCGGAGTGACAACACCCTTTCTTCCCTGGGGAGGCCCGGCCACAGTAAGGGACTGTGGGGTCCGGACGTACTTCTGCCAATTCCCACTGGGTTTCGAGGTTTGTTTCTGAGTCTCCGGGATCATGGCCATTAAGCAGCTTTATCAGGAGCCAGAGAGGCCATTCGTTGGCGATGACTTGGGGTCTCGATGGGGTGGGGTGGACAGGCCCGGCCTCCACCCCCATCCCGCAAGGCCCTGCATGTCTCGTCACTTGGGGTCGAAACCTGACTGTCCAGTGGCCTCTGAAGGATGGCGGCCACTGCGCCGCCGAGGGGAACAGGCCAAGGCACGAAACCTATTCCCACCTGGATTGGCCCAGCATTGGTAACCTACTGCAGGGACCAGACGCATTTCTGCCAAAAGCCCCTGGGTTTCGAGATTTGTTTCTGAGTTTCTGGGATCATGGCCATGAAACAGTTCAATCAGGAACCAGAGAGGCCATGCCTCCAATTATATAGCTGAACTGGAGGTGTTCTGTGGGTGTGTTTCCCACATATCTAACTTTTGGCCGTGTACTTTCTTGGTAAACTTTGCCCAAGTCTTTGGAGTCTGGCCAAACGCACAGCAGGAATTTTTTTATTAGTGAGGTACAGTTGCAGACTTACAAATTTTTGTGCTTGGGTTTCAATTATACAGTGATCAAATACCCATCTCTCCACCAGTGCCCATTTCCCACCACCACGGATCCCAGGATCCCTCCCACCCCCCATTCCCCTCATCCCACCCTGCCATTGTAGCAGGACATTCCCTTTTGTTCTCTCTCTCTTATTGGGTGTTGCGGTTTGCAAAAGAGGCAATGGGTGACAGTCATGTTTGGTCTATAGTCTACTTTCAGCATGCTTCTCCCATCCTGGGAGGAATCTCCCAACACCTGTATTTGGTGTTCCCTTCTCTATCTGATCTCCCTTTTCCACTAGCATGTGTGGTTTGCCTCCAAGGCATGGAGGAAAATTCATGGTACTCATCTCGGCCATTCTTGGGTGTTAGTCTCCTATTTTATTACTTTATGTTCCCCAGATGAATGCATTCTTTCTATGTCTATTCCTTTCTTTCTGAGACATTTTTCTTAACATGATATTTTCCATGTAGTACCACTTGTATGGACATTTCATGACTTCGTCTTTTCTAACAGCTACACAGTACTCCATTGTGTAAATGTGCCAAAGTTTCTTTGACCAGTCATCTGTTCTCGGGCACTCAGGTTTTTTTCAGATTCTGGCTATTGTAAAGTGTGACACAGCAGCAATTTTGGGGTATGTGGATGTCTGAAGGCGCCATCATGCTGCTGATGCACTCGCCTCACAGGTACAGATTGACCTGCTGGCGGCACCGTTCCCCTATCCTTTTTTTTTTTAAGTGCAGAAAAAATAGATTATTGTAAGAAATTTGGAAATTGGATGTGAAGGGAGAGAAAGTGAAGAATATGGGTTCATGAGCAAACTTGGGCTTCTCCAAAGTAGAAAAAAAGTGGGAAGAGAAATACTTGTTCAAGGGAGAACATGGGCTTATCCAGAGTCAAAAAATCTGAAAGCTCCAGAGTGAAAAAATCTGAAAGTTTGTTTTCATGGAAAAAAAATCCCAAGCAATAATGAGTCTGTTATCAGCAGCATGCCTGAATCTGATGTTTAGTTATTTTGGAATTGCTGTGCTTAAAGCAATCTTTAATAGCATCAGGGCTGCAGACTCAATATAAAGGATGGTGTGTCCTTTGAATGCAAGATGCCCAGGTCCATTCCTGGCATCATACGTTCTGTACCATCCATCAGGAGTGACTTCCAAGACCAGAAATGGAAGTCACCTTGTACACCCCAGGTAACACCCTGTGTGATTCCAAAGCCCTCCTTTCCCTCAAAGTAAAATAATATGAATGGCACCAAGTACGATTGTGAGAATTGAGGAGGCATAGAACTAGTACTGCAGGTTGGGTGCTTGCCTTGCATGCATCCAGCTTGGTTTCCTTCCCCATTCGTGTGGTCCCAGGAGCCCTAGAGGGTGATCGAGAGTGATCTCTGGCTAAGCTCTAGGCACAGCTAGGTGTACTCCTCCTCCCAAAAAAGATTTTGAAGGTGAAATTGCAATGAATGTAAATAATTTTGTATATAACAAAGTAGCACTGATGATCACAGGTGCTGTTGGATCATTTTTATTGATTTTGGGGAGCAAAATGTATTGTAACATACATTTTTTTCCAAAGGAAATATACCTGTGAAAATTAAGAAAGATCATTATCTTACCTTTATCTTTTAGTTTTCCTACACTGAATATTATTTGTACAATTAAAAGACAAAAAGTCACTTGATCGCTTGATCACTTGATACCCGGTTACTCATCGATTTACTTGAGCGGTGCCAGTAACATCTCCATTCATCCCTGTTGTGTTCTAGCGTAGCCCAGTGGCATCTGCTCCTTCTAGGAATATGCAGAGCCTCAAACCGATCATTCAGGGTCTTTTCTGTTTGATTGTTTTATTAGTGAAGCACCATGAGGTACGGTTGTAGACTTACAACTTTTTTTGTGCTTAGGTTTCAGTTATCCAATGATCGAGTACCCATCCCACCACCAGTGCCCATTCTCCACCCCCACCAATCCCAGTATCCCTCCCATCCGAGATCCCCCATCCCACCTGCCTCTGTGGCAGGGTACTCCGTTTTGTTCTATCTCTCCTTTTGGTTGCTGTGGTCTGCAGAAGAGACACTGGGTGGCAATCATGTTCAGTCCATAGACTACTTTCAGCAGGCATCTCCCATCCTGGGCAGATCTTCCCAGCACCCTTTATTTGGTGCTCCCTTCTCTATCTGAGTTGCCTTTACCCCTAGAGTGTGCGGCTGGCCTCTCAGCCATGGAGAGAACAACCTGGTATCTATCACAGCTGTTCTTGGGTGTTAGTCTCTTATTTTGTTACTTTATGTTACCCAGATGAATGCAATCTTTCTATGTCTGTCCCTCTCTTTCTGACTCATTTCGCTTAGCATGATATTTTCCATGTAATACCACTTGTATGGCAATTTCATGACTTCATTTTTTCTAACTGCTACATAGTAGTCCATTGTGTAGATGTACCAAAGTTTCTTTAACCAGTCATCTGTTCTCGGGCACTCAGGTTTTTTTCATATTCTAGCTATTGTAAACAGTGCTGCAATGAATAAACAAGTGCAGATGTCACTTCGACTATACTTTTTAGCCTCCCCGGGGTATATTCCCTGGAGTGGTATTGATGGGTCAAATGGGAGCTCAATTTCTAATTTTTTGAGAGTCTCCCATACTGTTTTCCAAAAGGGTTGAACCAGTTGGCATTCCCACCAGCAGTGAAGGAGGGTCCCTTTCACGCCACATCCGTGCCAACACAGGTTGCTTTTGTTCTTTTGAATGTGGGCCAATCTCTGTGGTTTGACATGATATCTCATTGTTGTTTTGGTCTGCATCTCCCTGATGATTAATGATGTAGAGTATTTTCTCATGTGCCTTTTAGCCATTCGGATTTCTTCTTTGAGAAAGTCTCTGTTCATTTTGTTGCCCCACTTTTTGATGGGGCTGGATGTTTTCTTCTTGTGGAGTTCAACCAGTTCTTTGTATATCCTTGATATCAACCCCTTGTCGGATGTGTACTTGGAGAACATCCTTTCCCATTCTGTAGATTGTCTTTGTATTTTGGTCACTGTTTCTTTTGAGGTACTGAAGCTTCTTAATTTAAAATAGTTCCATTTGTCTCTCTCTGTTTTCACTTGCTTGGCCAGTGGCGTGACATCTTTGAAGATACCATTAGCTTCAATGTCATGGAGTATTTTGCCAACTTTGTCTTCAATGTATCTTATGGATTCCAGTCTGATGTTGAGGTCTTTAATCCATTTTGATCTTCCTTTTGTACATGATGTTAGGCTAAGATCTAAGCCCAGTTTGTTGCATGTAGTCATACGGTTTGGCAGCACCATTCGTTGAAAAGGCTTTCCTTACTCCACTTCGAATTTCTTACCCCTTTATCAAAGATTAGATGATCATATGTTTGAGGGGAAATGTCAGTATATTCAACCCTGTTCCATAGGTCTGCAGCTCTGCCTTTGTTCCAGTACCATGCTGTTTTAATTATTACTGCTTTGTATTAGAGTTTGAGGTTCGGGAGGTTTATTCCTCCCATTTTCTTTTTCCCAAGAACTCCTTTAGCTATTCGAGAAGTCTTAATTGTTCCATATAAATTTCAGGAGTGTTTGCTCCATTTCTTTGAAGAATGCCATGCGTATCGTGTGTAAACTCACGCAAAGGGGGCACGGCACACAGCAGCGGTGGCTCTATCTCTCCCGCCGCCCGCGTTCAGAAGTCTCACCCTTCTTCCCCCACCCAGGGAAGGTCGATGACGATGGTCAGGCAAAGGAAGGAATGAGGCCAGTGTGGTTGGTCTTAGTCACAGTTTATTCCAACCCTCTCTCCATCTACACCAGTCTCTCTTATCTGCCTCTGCTCCCCCTTCTTCCGCTCCCATGCTACTTCATTCTCCTTCTCCATCCCCCTTCATTCTCCTTCTCTGGATTCTGATCCCTCTTTCTCTTCCTTCTGATCCCCTTCTCCTTCCTTCTGACCTCTGCTTCTTCCTCTGAACCCTTCTGACCCCCCCCCCACTCCTGCAGTCTAGTTAAATCCCAAAGCATGAAGGGTTGGGGTAACAATTACAAATATGTGCAGTCACAACCAATAGGGATAGAAATCTTAGCCTCAGGGAAAGCCACTCCTATGACAGATCCTTTCTCTGCAGGACGACCCACCCGAGGGCGGGATCCCAAGGGTGTGTCTCTCCTCTCCTTGTCTGACGAGCATATAAGAATATATAATATATGTCATTTTGTATGGATACAGTAAGAAATATCTTAAACTTATAGAATTGCTCCCCGAGGGCCATCTCGATCTCAGACTACAGTGCTCAGGCCAGATAGTCTTTCCCACCCCAGCAGGATCCTAGTCTCGTCGTTACCTTTGGATCATGGCAGCATTTGTCTATGATCAAACTCTTAACTTATAGTTAAGAATCGTGGCACCTTGACCTGGCCCATTTCGATGCCAGGGTTGCTCACTGCTTGCCCTGGGTCCATTCTGTCCCTCGTCGGGATCCTGCTTTTGCGGTGTTAGAAACTAAGGGCAACTGAGGCTTAAGTCGAGAAAGCAGATGCCTGGGAGTGACTAATATTCAAAGCCAATCAAATCCTAGGTTACAAACCATAATGTAATGGTCTTCCTGTATCTATACAAAAAGGGCATTGCTTTAAAGTAAACTGTTCATAAGGCATAAGGAGAGGAGAAAGGCATTATTTCACTCATACATATAAAATCATAGATTTCTGGGAAACTGATCTTACAGATTAACAGAGTCTGATTAAGGGGAAAGCTCTCATTTTTAAAGGTCTCTCATTTTTAAAGGTTTCTAGATCCAGACTTGTATTCTTTATTAGATGATTCTACAAGTAACTTCAGAGGCCAAAAATTAAAAAAATTGACTAACGCCATATGTGGGCTGGTAAGACTGTATTTTTCTAATTTTTGGTGGGGTGTGGGCCACCTGTGCTGGGGGGCCTAGGGGCCACTCTGATTATTGGCCCACCAGAATAGTAGTGGTCAGTGCTAGGGCCCAGAGGGCCGTACCAGCAGTATTGGTTGCTTCCTGGCTATGCCCAGCAATGCTCAGGATTCCATATGGTGCCAAGAATCAAGCCCTGTGCTAATCCCTGGGCTGATGAGTATTGCAAGTGTTTGGGGTTGTAGTGGTAAGTTTTTAAGGTTTGGGAGCCACACCTGGTGGTGCTCAGGAGCTGAGGCAAGCGCCCACCTCAGTGTACTAGCTCTCCCGTCCCAAAGCAGAGAAATTCTGCAATGTCTTTTTTTCTTGGCCACTTGGCACATCAGAATTGCCTGTACCCTTTTGAAATTTTCAGTGGTGGTTGAATGCAGATAAATTACTATAAAAGAAGTCTCAGTCTCTGGTCAGGGTGGAGCGTTTGCGTTGCATGCATCCGACCTGGGTTTGATTCCTAGCAATCCATAGGTCCCCTGAGCACCAACAGGAGTTATTCCTGAGTGCATGAACCAGAAGTAACCGCTGTGCATCGCCGGGTATGACCCCCCAAAAAAATTTTTAGTTAAGTAATATTGTAATGTTACTAGTGTTCCAATAGGTCAGAGTTCATAAAAAAATTAATGCTGATTTGCTGTTGTTCTATCTATTCCTCCCTGCACAGGCATAGATGGTTTTAATTAGACTACCAATGTTCACACTCAAGCATCAGTTGAATGACCTTTCTGATATCTCTAATTTGTAGATTGATGACTACAGCATGGTCCGATTTTTGCCTTACGATCAGTCAGATGAAGAAAGCAGGAACATTGTATTACAGCATATTGATTTTGCCATTCAGTACGGAGAAGACTTGGAATTCAAAGAACCCAAGGTAATTTCTGACGATTTAGATGTGCCAGGGCCAGAGAATGCGGCAGAGGCAAAGATCATTCTCTGCCTCCCCTGGGCTGACGCTGGGTCATTCCCCGTTTCATGTCTGGTCCCCGAGCACAGAGCCTGGATTTGCCCTGAACACCTCTGCCCTCCTGTTTGATCTAAGCAGCTCCTTAAGTTAAAGTCTCGGGGGCAGCAAGAACCTGGTCCTTTCTGGCTGATCTCTGGATATGGCTGACGAACTCAAAGCCAAAAAAAAAAAAAAACAACCCCAAAAAAACAAAGAGTAACCAAAACCCTGGTTGTGGATTAGCTGGCTTTTGTGCTCCAGAACCTGATGGTGCTTTGGGCCCCCGGTTCAGGGTGGAGCCCCACCCCCTGTGCTGTCTCCTTCGCCCCAATTTGGTTAATGAATATCTATTACCACTACCACTGGGTATTATAGAGCATTGTCTGAACAGTAGGTATATACATACTGGGTTTGCGGAGAAATCAATGTATTTTCTATTTTGTGTTTTATTTATATCAGGAACATGAAGATGAAGAAGAATGCCAGAACAAATGAAGAGTATGTTACGATGCAACTGGATGCGGGACTGGAGTGATAGCACAGTGGGTAGGGCACTTACCTTGCACGCAACAGACCTGGGTTCGATTCCCAACATCCCATATGATCCACCAAGCGCCGCCAGGAGTAATTCCTGAGTGAAGAGCCAGGAGTAACACCTGTGCTCTCCGGGTGTGACCCAAAAACAAAAAAAAGAAAAAGAAAAAAAGAGGCAACTGGATGCTTGTGAAGAGTAGCAATCACAATTTATTTAAATGAAAATATAAGAGATAAAGTAAAAACAAAGAATAAAAATTATAAAATATAATGAGGCAAGATACTCATTGGTGGGAGGGTATCCAGACAGAGACAATGATTTGAGACCCTGGACTTCTTTCAGTTGTAAACATGCTAGGTCCTCTGGGAACTGGTCCAATGTTGCCACAGCGGGTGGCCATGCAGCTGGTACTCGAGAGATCATTGACAGCTCTGTCATTCGACACGTAGCCAAGTATGCTTTCAGAGCAGGAGCTAAAGAATCAATAAGAGAAAAGGTCACCCAGAGGGCTCCTTCCATGGATTCTCCAAAGCTGACCCCAACAGGGAGCCCAGCAGGAAGGGGAGACCATGGGCCCACCTCACAGGGGTTTCCTGTGGAGGTCTCCCCGGAATGGGCTCTCCGGCGGGTGATTCTCCTTTCCCACACCAGCCCCCAGGACACCTCTAGGTGGGCCTTTTCCCATTCCTCTTTTTCTTGTGCATATACACACACCCCTTGGATCTTACCCGTTTTCTTCTGGTGCTCTGAGTCTCGTTCCCTGCCATATGTGTCAGGCCATAGCCAAGAAGGCGGTGCCCTTTGGGGAGTTGACAATCCTTGGCCAAACTCAACTTTCTGCTTAGATGGTGTCTGGCTCTGCTTGTTGCTGGCTGATTCCAGACTTTCTTCAGAGGAACTGGACCCAGAGGATATGTAGAAGATCTTCTTTCTCTCCTGTGGGCTGCTCTGCTGAGGGAGCGTCTCTCTCTCCTGTGGGCTGCTCTGCTGAGGGAGAACCACAAAGGCTCAGATCCAGAAGCGCTGCTTTCCCCTCCCTTCTGAGTGCCTCCCTGCTGGTGGACCTGCATCTACACAGGCTTCCCATAGGAAGGAGATTGAAACAATCAAGTTTAGAAAAGTCTTGGCCCAAGAGCAAGTGCCAACTCAGTGAGCAGTGACCTGGCCTTGGGGGCTAGATTTGATGACTCACCTGCTAGGAGCAGGCTGCTCTCAAGATGATCTCACAATTCACACGCACACACATACAGACACACGTACATACACAAATACACATACTCACACACACACACACCATCTCTAGTACACACTCAAATTTACTCCCTCCGATAAACACGTTCACACCCGGGTGTGCACACTCTTCCACACACACAGCTTCTGCGCCATCACACTCAGGGAGTGATGAAGACTGATCACGGGCATCAGTGCTGGGGCTGCCAGGGCCAGTTCCTGCTGACCTGTACTAGCGGCTGTCTTCGTGAAGCATTCCGGGGAGTTCTCCAATGAGTTCTCACCCAGTTTCTGAATCTTTTCAGTGTCCTACACTTGGGGGTTTTACAACCACGATTTCTTGGTAAACAGCAAAACATGTTTGCTGTCTATGCGTTTCCTCAGTGAACCAAGTAATGAGTATGGGGGCAGTTGGGGAGGCTGCAGAATGTCTGGTTGCATCACAAAGAGAGGTCGGTGATGTCATCGAGCGCATCACAGCGCGGACAGGTCAGCGGTGGCCCTGGCAGCAGGGCTTGCTCTCTGTGCAGCCCCTCTGGGCTGCTGCTGCTCTCCCTGTTCCCAGAAGTTCTATTCATGTGGTGAACTCAAGGCCCTGGGGAGAGCAGGGAGCAGCCACTTGAAAGAATGTGCTGCTAAAAAGTTATTTTCCTTTTTTTTGTTTTAAAGTAGGAGTACTGCTATTTATTCGGCCACTGATTAGCTGATTGAATTGGGCATGAACGCCACCTTACTCTCTTTTTTCATTTTTTATCATTGTCTTTATTGAATCACCGTGAGAGCAGTTACAAAGCTTTCGGGTCTAAGTCTCAGTCATACAATGAAACACCTTCACCAGTGCCCATTCTCCACCACCATATCCCCAATATACCCCCATCCCACACCCTCCCTCTACCTGTGGGGCAGATGATTTCCACATTACTCTCTCTCTACTTTGATCACATTCAATATTTCGACACCAGACCCACCATTATTATTTGAGATTTTACCCCAACACTCAGATCTGCTGAAAAGGCAACAGTAGACAATTTGTGTTCTATTGCTGGTTTTGGATAACATATGTTGCATGGCTGCTGTAGTGGTCGCGTGATTTTGAAATTTCCAAAATTTAGCTCTTAAATCAGGGGATTTCTTCTAAAACCTGCTGGGTTCCGAGATTTGCTCCAGAGACTCTGGGATCATGGCCGATAAGCAGCTTGATCAGGAGCCAGAGAGGCCGGTCGTGGTTGATGACCTGGGGTCTCGTTGGGGTGGGGAGGACAGGCCAGGCTCCCCCTCCATCTCGCGAGGCACAACAAATTTCGTCACTGTGGGCCCAAGCCTGACTGTCCAGTGGCCTTTGGAGGATGATGGCCACCGAGCCGCCAAGAGGGAGCAGGCGGAATGGGAACACCCTTTCCTCCCTGGGGTGTTCTGGTGACAGTAATGTACTGTGGGGTCCGGCCGCACTTCTGCCAAATGCCACTGGGTATCAAGGTTTGTTGCTGAGTCTCTGGGATCATGGCCATTAAGCAGCTTGCTTAGGATCCAGAGAGGCTGTTCGTGGGCGATAACTTGGGGTCTCGTTGGGGTGGGGATGACAGGCCCGGCTCTCCCCCCATCACCCAATGCCCTGCGTGTCTCGTGACTGGGGGCCCCAACCTGACTGTCCAGTGGCCTCTGAAGCATGGCAGCCACAGGGCCGCTGGGGGGAACAGGCCAAAGCTCGAAACCTATTCCCACCTGGATTGGCCCAGCACTGGTAACCTACTGCACGGACCAGACGCATTTTTTCCAAAAGCCCCTGCGTTTCGAGATTTGTTCCTGAGTCTCTGAGATAATGGCCATTAAGCAGTTCAATCAGGAACCAGAGAGGCCATGCCTCCAATATTATAGCTGAGCTGGAGGTGTTTTGTGGGTGTGTTTTCCACATACCTAACTTTTGGCCATTTACTTTCTTGTTAAACTTTGCCCCAAGTTTTTGAAGTCTGGCCAAAGGCACAGCAGCAATTTTTTTTTATTAGTGAGACATCATGAGGTACAGTTGCAGACTTACAAATTTTTGTGCTTGGGTTTCAATTATAAAGTGATCAAATACCCATCTCTCCACCAGTGCCCATTTCCTACCACCACGGATCCCAGTATCCCTCCCACCCCCCATTCCCCTCCTCCCACCCTGCCACTGTAGCAGGGCATTCTCTTTTGTTCTCTCTCTCTTATTCAGTGCTGTGGTTTGCAAAAGAGACATTGGGTGCCAATCATGTTTGGTCTATAGTATATTTACAGCATGCTTCTCCCATCCTGGGAGGATCCTCCCAACACCGTTATTTGGTGTTCCCTTCTCTATCTGAGCTCCCTTTTCCTCTAGCATGTGTGGTTGGCCTCCAAGCCATGAGTCCGATTCCTGGTACTAATCTCAGCCACTCTTGGGTGTTAGTCTCCTTTTTTTTTACTTTATGTTCCACAGATGAATGCAATCTTTCTATGTCTATCCCTTTCTTTCTGAGTTATTTCCCTGTATATGATACTTTCCATGTCTTACCCCTTGTATGGAAATTTCATGACCGTTTTTTCTAACAGCTACACAGTACTCCATTGTGTAAATGTGCCAAAGTTTCTTTAACCAGTCATCTGTTCTCAGGCACTCAGGTTTTTTCCAGATTCTGGCTATTGTAAAGAGTGACACAGCAGCAATTTTGGGGTATCTGGAACTCTGAAGGCGCCATGAGGCTGCTGATGCACTCGCCTCACAGGTACAGATTGACCTGCTGGCTTCACCATACTCCTGTCCTTTTTTTTTTTAAATGCAGCAAAAAAAGATTATTGTAAGAAATTTGGAGATTGGATGTGAAGGGAGAGAAAGTGAAGAATATGGGCTCATGAGCAAACATGGGCTTCTCCAAAGTAGAAAAAAAGTGGGAAGAGAAATACTTGTTCAAGGGAGAACATGGGCTTCTCCAGAGTGAAAAAATCTGAAAGTGCCAGACTGAAAAAAACTGAAAGCTCAAAAGTGAAAAAATGTGAGTTTTTTTTATGGGAAAAAAAAATCCAAGCAATAATGAGTCTGTTATCAGCAGCATGCCTGAATCTGATGTTGAGTTATTTTGGAATTGCTGCTGCTTAAACCAATCTTTAATAGCATCAGGGCTGCAGACTTAATATAAAGGATGGTGTGTCCTTTGAGTGCAAGATGCCCAGGTCCATTCCTGGCATCATACGTTCTGTACCATCCGTCAGGAGTAACTTCAAAGACCAGAGATGGAAGTCACCTTGTACACCCCAGGTACCACCCTGTGTGATCCCAAATCCCTCCTTTCCCTCAACGTAAAATAATATGAATAGCACCAAGTACGATTGTGAGAATTGAGGAGGCATAGAACTAGTACTGCAGGTTGGGTGCTTGCCTTGCATGCATACAGCGTGGGTTCCCTACCCATTACTGCGTGTGGTCCCAGGAGCCCCTGAGGGTGATCGAGAGTGATCTCTGGCTAAGTTCTAGGCACAGCTAGGTGTACTCCTCCCAAAAAATAGTTTGAAGGTGAAATTGCAATGAATGTAAATAATTTTGTATATAAGAAAGTAGCAATGATGGTCACAGCGGTTATTGGATAATTTTTATTGATTTTGGTGAGCAAAAGTTATTGTAACATACAATTTTTTTTCAAAGGAAAAATACCTGGGAAAATTAAGTAAGATCATTATCTTACCTTTATCTTTTAGTTTTCATACACTGAAAATTATTTGTACAATTAAAAGACTAAAAATCACTTGATCGCTCGATCACTTGATACCCCGTTACTCATCGATTTACTCGAACGGGTGCAAGTAACGTTTCCATTCATCCCTGTTGTGTGCTAGCGTAGCCTAATGGCACGTGCTCGTTCTCTCGTTCTAGGAATATGCAGAGCCTCATACGGATCATTCAGGGTCTTTTCTGTTTTTCTGTTTTATTAGTGAAACACCATGAGTTACAGTTGTAGACTTACAAGTTGTTGTGGTTGGGTTTCAGTTATACAACTATTGAGTACCCATCCCACCACCAGTGCCCATTCTCCACCCCCACCAATCCCAGTATCCCTCCCATCCGCCATCCCCCATCCCACCCTGCCTCTGTGACAGGGCACTCCCTTTTGTTCTAGCTCTCCTTTTGTGTGCTGTGTCTTCAGAAGAGACATTGGTTGGCAGTCATGTTCGGTCCATAGACTACTTTCAGCAGGCATCTCCTATCCTGGGCAGATCTTCCCAGCATCCTTAATTTGGTGCTCCCTTCTCTATCTGAGTTGCCTTTACCCCTAGAGTGTGCAGCTGGCCTCTCAGCCATGGAGAGAACAACCTGGTATCTATCACAGCTGTTCTTGGGTGTTAATCTCTTATTTTGTTATTTTATGTTACCCAGATGAATGCAGTCTTTCTATGTATGTCCCTCTCTTTCTGACTCATTTCGCTTAGCCTAATATTTTCCATGTAGTACCACTTGTATGTAAATTTCATGACTTCATTTTTTCTAACTGCTAAGTACTACTCCATTGTGTAGATGTACCAAAGTTTCTTTATCTAGTCATCTATTCTCTGGCACTCAGGTTTTTTCCATATTCTAGCTATTGTAAACAGTGCTGCAATGAAGAAACAAGTGCAGATGTCACTTCAACTATACTTTTGAACCTTTCTGGGATATATTCCCAGGAGTGGTATTGATGGGTCAAATGGGAGCTCAATTTCTAATTTTTTAAGAGTCATCCATACTGTTTTCCAAAAGGGCTGAACCAGTTGGCATTCCCACCATCAGTGAAGGAGGGTCCCTTTCTCGCCACATCCACACCAACACAGGTTGCTTTTGTTCTTTTGAATGTGGGCCAGTCTCTGTGGTGTGAAATGATATCTCATTGTTGTTTTGAAATGCATCTCCCTGATGATTAATGATGTAGAGTATTTTCTCATGTGCCTTTTAGCCATTCGGATTTCTTCTTTGAGAAAGTCTGTGTTCATTTCGTTGCCCCACTTTTTGATGGGGTTGGATGTTTTCTTCTTGTGGAGTTCAACCAGATCTTTGTATATCCTTGATATCAACCCCTTGTCGGATGTGTATCTGGAGAACATCCTTTTCCACTCTGTAGATTGTCTTTGTATTTTGGTCACTGTTTCTTTTGTGGTGCAGAAGGTTCTTAGTTTAAGATAGTCCCATTTGTCTATCTCTGTTTTCACTTGATTGGCCAGTGGCGTGACATCTTTGAAAATACCATTAGCTTCAATGTCATGGAGGGTTTTGCCAACTTTGTCTTCAATGTACCTTATGGATTCCGGTCTGATGTTGAGGTCTTTAATCCATTTTGATCTTACTTTTGTACATGGTGTTAGACAGAGATCTAAGCCCAGTTTTTTTGCATGTAGTCATCCAGTTTTGCCAGCACCATTTGTTGAAAAGGCTTTCCTTACTCCACTTGGAATTTCTTGCCCCTTTATCAAAGAATAGATGATCATATGTTTGAGGGGAGATGTCAGTATATTCAACCCTGTTCCATAGGTCTCAGCTCTGCCTTTGTTCCTGTACCATGCTGTTTTAATTATTACTGCTTTGTAGTACAGTTTGAGGTTCGGGAGGTTAATTCCTCCCATTTTCTTTTCCCCAAGAACTGCTTTAGCTATTCGAGGGGGCTTATTGTTCCATATAAATTTCAGGAGTGTTTGCTCCATTTCTTTGAAGAATGTCATGGGTATCCTAATAGGAATCGCATTGAATTTGTACAGTGCTTTGGGAAGTATTGCCATTTTGACAATATTAATTCTCCCGATGCATGAACAGGGGATATTTTTCCATTTCCTCGCGTCCTCTTTTATTTCATGAAGCAGTGTTTTACAGTTTTCTTTGTACAGGTCCTTTACTTCCTTAGTTAAACTGATTGCTAGGTAGTTGATTTTATGGCCTACAATTGTGAATGGGATTGTTTTCTTCATGTCATTTTCTTCTCTCTTACTATTTGCGCATAGGAAAGCCATGGACTTTTGGTATTGATTTTATAGCCTGCAACTTTACTGTACAAGTCTATCGTTTCTAGGAGTTTCTTGGTAGAGGTTTTAGGGTTCTCTAAGTATAGTATCATATCATCTGCGAATAGTGAGAGCTTGATTTCTTCCTTTCCTCTTTGGATGCCCTTAATCTCTTTTTCTTGCCTAATCGCTATTGCTAGTATTTCCAGTACTGTGTTGAACAGCAGTGGAGACAGTGGGCATCCTTGTCTCGTCCCTGATATTAGGGGGAAGGCTCTCAGTTTTTCCCCATTGAGGATGATGCTTGCTGTAGGCTTGTGGTAGATGGCTTTAACTATATTGAGGAAAGTCCCCTCTATCCCCATTTTGGCGAGGGTTTTCATCATAAAGGGGTGCTGGATCTTGTCAAATTCTTTCTCTGCATCTATCGATATGATCATATGATTTTTATCTTTTCTTTTGTTGATATGATGTATTATGTTGATTGATTTCCGAATGTTAAACCATCCTTGCATCCCCGGGATGAATCCCACTTGGTCATGGTGTATGCTCTTTTTGATGAGTTGTTGAATTCTATTTGCTAGTATTTTGTTCAGAATCTTCGCATCCGTGTTCATCAGGGATATCGGCCTGTAGTTTTCTTTTTCTTGTGTTTTCTTTGTTTCCTTTTGGTATTAGAGAGATATGGGCTTCATAGAACTGTTTGGGAGAGTTTCTGTTTTTTTCAGTTTCCTGGAAAAGCTTGAGAAGGACTGGCAGTAGGTCCTCTTTAAATGTTTGGAAAAATTCGCTAGTGAATCCATCTGGACCTGGGCCTTTGTTTTTGGGAAGACTTTTGATAACAGTTTCAATTTTCTTGATGTTAATAGGTCTATTCAGGTATTCCATATCTTCTTGACTCAGCTTTGGGAGATTATAGGAATCCAGGAATTTATCCATTTCTTCTAGATTCTCTTGTTTCGTGGCATACAGACTTTCAAAGTTGTCTCTGATGATCTTTCGAATTTCTTTGGTTTCCGTTGTGATATCCCCATTCTTATTTCTGATTCGGTTTATTGGGGTTCTCTCTCTCTCTGTTTCTTTGTGAGTGTTGCTAGTGGTTTATCTATCTTGTTTATTTTCTCGAAGAACCAGCTCTTTGTTTCATTGATCTTTCTGATTGTTTCTTTTGTTTCCGTGTCATTGATTTCGGCTCTGAGTTTTATGGTCTCTTTCCTTCTGCCCTAATTGGGCTCCTTCTGTTGATCCTTTTCTAAGATCTTGAGCTGTGAAGTCAAGTTGTTTATGTGCATCCTTTCTTTCTTCCTTAGATATGCTTTTAGGGCTATAAATTTTCCCCTTAATACGGCTTTAGCTGCATCCCATAAATTTGTTTCCAGGTACCTTTTGATTACGTCCTTGACTTCCTTCCTGACCCACTCTTTGCTCAGCAGTGATTTGTTTAGTTTCCAGGTGTTTGATTTGGTTCTCCGTGTCTGTGTGTGATTCACTTCTATCCTCAGTGCATCATGGTCTGAAAAGATTGTTCATACTCTTTCTATCTTCCTGATTTTATTGAGGTATTTTTTTTTGGACTAGCTCATGGACTATTTTGGAAAATGTTCCGTGCACACTGTAGAAGAATGTGTATTCTTTCTTTTGGGGGTGTAAAGCCCTGTATAGGTCTATAAGTCCTTTCTCTTCTATTTCTTCATTCAAAGCCAATGTTTGCTTGCTAAGTTTGGTTCTTGTTGATCTATCCAGAGGTGATAAGGCGATGTTGAAGTCTCCAACTATTGTGTTGCTAGCAGTGTCCTCCTTAAAATCTGTTAGCAGTTGTTTTAAGTATCTAGCTGTTCCTTCATTAGGTCCGTATACATTTAAGAGTGTGATTTCTTCCTGTTGTATGTATCCCTTGATGAAGAGGAAATGGCCTTCGCTGTCCCTTCTAATCTTTTTCAGCCTGCAATTAATGTTGTCGGATACTATTATGGCCACTCCAGCTTTTCTTGAGGGAGCTCTTTGCTTTCAGGAGTGTTTTCCATCCTTTAACTTTGAGTCTGTGTTTGCTCTGATTGTTCTGATGAGTTTCTTGTAGACAGCAGGAGGTTGGTTTCAGTTTCTGGATCCATTTTGCCACTCTGTGTCTCTTGATGGGTGCATTTAGACCATTGAAATTAAGGGAGATTATTGTCATGGGGTTTTGTGCCATCTTTCTGTAGGAGTTGGTTGTGTTTATACGTGTTTTCCTTCATATCTTACAGGAGCCCCTTTAGTCCTTCTTTTAGATTTGGTTTTGAGTCTATGAAGTTCCTGAGCTGTTGTTTATCTACAAAGTGGTGTATCATTTCATTGAATTTGAGTGAGAGTTTAGCTGGATAGAGTATTCTTGGTGATGCGTTCATTTCATTGAGTTTTTTCACTCTATCCCACCATTGCCTTCGGGCTTGGAGGGTTCCTCTGATAGGTCTGCTGTGAATCTAAGGGGTGCTCCTTTGTATGTAATTTCCTTCTTTTACCTTGCTGCTTGTAATATTGTGTGTCTGTCTACAGAATCCATTGTTCTGACTATGATATGCCTTGGAGTGTTTTTTTCTGGGGTCTCTTTTAGCTGGTACCCTTCTGGCTCCTTGGATCTGGATGTTTGCATGCCTTAACTCTGGGAACTTTTCAGCAATGATTTCTTTGACTGTTGCTTTTTCATTGGGGTTGTCTCCCTGTCCTCCTGGTACTCCAATGATTCTAATGTTGTTCCTCTTGGCATCGTCCCATATGTCTCTGATTCTCCTTACAGCCATTTTGTGGTCTTTTCCTATTGCTTGTTGTTCCCTATGGGATTTCTGTTGCTCATCTGAAGCTCACTGATCTTCTCTTCACCTGCACTTATCCTATTGCTAAGGGCACTTACTGACTTTTTAATTTCATCTACTGAATCCTTTATTTGTGACACTTCTTTTTGTAGCTTTTTTATTTCTGCTCTCATTTCTTCCTGTATTTTCTCAACTATCTGTTCTCTTGTTTCTTTCATTTCTTCTTTTAGTTTTCTGGATATCTATTCCATTGATTCTTTGAGTAGATCCTTGAACACCCTCTGCATTTCATCCTGGAATTCTTTATCGAAGAGATCATAATTGTGGACAACCTCGTTGAGGATTTGGGATTCTTTTCTTTGTATTTTCCTTGTAGTGGAGATTGGCTCTGTTTCTTCATGTTGTTTTGGTTACCTAGAGGTAGAACCCTGAAATCGCAGGTACTGTTCTCTCTTATCGTGGAAAGGATTTTGGATAAGTTTGGTCGATGGTAGCCACCCTTCTCCCTTTCCAGAGTCCAACCTTCTTCTCAATCAGGCGTTATTCTTTGTTTTATAACCGACATTGAGTGAAACTTTGGAGGAGTTGCTTTTCAGTATTGAACTTGTACAGCTCATTTCATACAGGTCTTTTGTTTAGAAATGGAATAGGTGAGTGGGATATAGTTGTATTGTTGTAGAGGTGGCCAGAAATTTTTGGTCAATATTAGGCGACAAGGTGTGGGATGAAAGTCCCGAATGCTCGGATTGGGAAATATAACTGCGGCCAGCGTAAGCGGCCGCCTCCCAGGGAGAAGGCCACGCCCACTTCTGGGAGGCCATGCCCCATTTGTAATGGCCATGCACCCGTCCCATTCCATGGTCACTCCCACCCAGGATCCTGGAATAGAGGAGGGCGATGGACAGTCCCACGGAGCTGTGGCAAGTGTCCCCCCTGGGGAATGTGGGGTTTGGCGGGAAAAGGTGGGGGGCTGGAGGGGAGGAGCGACTCCTGGCTTGGGCTCCCCCTACCCACCTGGAGAGGAGGGGCCGATTAGGTGCTGGACTGTCCCACGGAGCTGTGGCAGGTGTTCCCCGCTGGGGAATGTGAGGTTCGGCGGGAAGAGGCGCGGGGCTCTCATTCAGGGTCTTGACGAAGAAGTCTGACCATCTTGTAGGTGGGCCTCCACGCGATCTTTTGACATCCCATGGAATCTAGTCAGTAATGGCTCTAGTCCAGCGATCATCTCTAAACCTCTTTACGTGTCCAGCCCATCTGATTTTTGATGCCTTGGCAAATGAGACAGCGTTCCTGATTCTTGAGTGTTGACGGAGATTGGAATTCCGGATTCTATCTCTCATTTGAGTGAAGTGTGATACTCCAAGCTAGCTCTTTTAATTCCTCTTTGAGAGACCCAAATAGCGTTCTCAACCTGTTTTCGTAGGGCCCAGGTCTCTGAGGCATATGTTAATGCAGGAAGAACAGTGGAATCGAAATATGTGCTTGGAGCTGTAGGTTCTTTGTCCTCTTAGTTATTTCTTCAACGCTCTTGAAGGAATTCCAAACCGCTATCTTCCTCCTGCATAACTCTGGTGCCAGGTCATTCATCATGTTGATTTCTTGACCTCAGTATATATAACTGCTGCATTCGGAGATGGTGGTTCCGTTGAGAGGGAATGGAACATCAGGAACAAGACTGTTTCTCATGAACATTGTCTTTGTGAGATTCCCTTGTAATCGGACCTTTCCACACTCACGGTCAAAGTCGGTCAGCATTTGTGCCGCTTGGCTGATGTTTGGTGTTATTAGAATGAGGCCATCAGCAAAGCGGAGGTGATGTAGTTGCCGACCATCTGTCTTCACTCCCATTCCTTCCCATTCCAGTCGTCGCATGGTGTTCTCGAGTGTGCCATTGAAGAGTTTTGGTGAAATGGTATCACCCTGCCGAACCCCTCTCTTGACATGGATGATTACTTCTTTGTAGAATGGTGAGATCCTGGTAGTGAATCCGTAAAAGAGCTCACGGAAGATCCTGATGTATTGAGTTTGTAGACCCTGATTGGCTAGGGCTTCGATGACTGGCTTGATTCTGTCTCAACAGAATCAAAGGCCTTCTTTAAATCGATGAACATTAGACAGAGCAGCTTCTTGAACTTCTGAGAAACCTCAATGAGCTTAATTTTCGTGTGGATATGGTCGATGGTGCTGAATCGTTTTTTGGACCTGGCTTGTTCACATGGTTGTCCTTCATCTAGTGTTCTGCCAATCCTATTCCGGTTGACTGGAGTGAATAGTTTGCAGATGACAGACAATAGGCAGATGGGGTGATGGTTGCCAATGTCCTGGATGTCTCCCTTCTTGTATAGTAGTACGGTCTTGCTGGTTTTCCATTGGGATGGAACCTTGCATTCAGACAGGTAGTGTGTGAAGAGCCAAGACAGTGTATTGATGAGTACTGATGGTAACTTCTTCAGGTGCTCAGGTCTGATCTTGTCTGGGCCAGGTGCTCTTTGTTTCTTTACCGAAGAAATGCCTTGTTGAATTTTGGAAGGGAGAACATTGGGAACGACATATCCATCCTGCGGAATTTGGTATATGGGCAAGTAGACGTGGCTATTAAAGAGATCTGAGTAGAAGTCATGAATAATCTCCATTCCCCTTGTGGAAAATGTGATAGATCCATCAGGATGTCGGAGGGCTGTCATCTTGGTCTTGTAGTTGGTGAAGGACAGGCGGGCATTACGAATGCTTTTCCTGGCTTCTGCTGCCTCTACCAGCACCGCTGCTCTCCTGTCTTTTTTTTTTTTTTTTGCTTTTTGGGTCACACCCGGCGATGCTCAGGCGTTATTCCTGGCTTATGCACTCAGGAATTGCTCCTGGCGGTGCTCAGGGGACCATATGGGGTGCTGGGAATTGAACCTGTGTCGGCCATGTTGGCTGCGTGCAAGGCAAATGCCCTACCTGCTGTGCTATCACTCCAGCCCCTGCTCTCCTGTCTTTGAGGTCATCCTTGATCTCTTCTCTGCACTGTTTTGTCAGCTGGGACGTTCGCTTGCAGTTTCCCGAGGCATGTGCCAAGCCACGTTGGCGAATAAGTTCAGGAGTGTTAGAATGAAAGCGGTTTTTTGTGGTTATCTCTCTCTTGGCATTTCTCGCACAATCCTGGAGGTGCTGAATCATTCGATGGTATTCATCATAAATGTTGTCAATGATGACATCTTCCCATCTTGCCGCAACAGAGCCAAAGAGCTCCCAGTTGGTGGTTGTTCTGGGAGTTCTCTTCTTAAACTTTGCATTCTTCTCTCCCCGTTCTGTGAGGTAGAATTTTGCATGAAGGAGACGGTGGTCCGATCCCGTTTGGAATTTTGGGACAACAGCAACATTGGTTAGGCAAAACAGCCAATTGAATATGATGTGGTCTATTTCATTGTGGAACCGTTCACCGGGGGACTCCCATGTCCAACATTTAGATTCAGCCTTTTGGAACTGTGAGTTACCATGGATACTCTTGGTTGACATGATGAACTCAGACAGTCTGTCACCCTGTTCCTTCCATTCTAGGCCATGGGTCCCAAAGTGGAGTTCATCGGCTGATCTTCTTGGTCCTATCTTGGCATTAAAATCTCCGACAATGATCATGTAGAAGGTGTGGTCTTCTTTATAGAACTTCTCCAGCTCCATGTAGAACTTCTCAATTTCTCCTTCACCATCATTGGATATTGGTGCATACACAACAAAGATAGAAACTTCCGGCAGTGAACCACGTCTATTCAAGTGTAATCGTCCGATTCAGGTTTTTAGGCATTGGAATAAATCAATGCTCATGGCTAAGTTCGTCTTGACAAGGATACCGACACCACTGATGCCTCTTTTGTCACATGTTCCAAGGAACAATTCTTCTCCAGTGTCAAAAACGGCGTGATGTGATTGAGGCCTTCTCGTTTTGGTCAGACCAATGATGTTGTACTTGATCTTTCACGCTTGTACCATTAGGTCCTCAATGGATATATCAGATGCCGGCATACGTGCATTGAAAGTACAGACAACCATTTTTGTCTTTCTTCGTTTTGGCAGCCTAGTTCTGCCTTGAGATTTTATCAGCCTCTCCTTCCACTTCCTTCTTGACTCTGCCATATTCAGGGTCTGGGGAATGAGATCCATTTTTTTTTTACTGGATTTGGCATATCGAATATACCACAGATAGCTTGCCAGGCTCTGCCGTGTGGGTGGGATATTTAAGGTAGCCTGAAAAAATAAATAAACATAAATAAAAAGTCCTGGGAGCTTGGTGTGATCTCTGTATCCTGGCCATTGTTGGGGTTACACGGCAGTTGGTGAGTGTAACTATCTAGCTACTGGAAGGTCCAGTCCCAAACCATGCAGGCTTGGAGATCTCAGCCCCGGGTCTTGCACACCTGGGTTCCTCTGTCAGTTCCTTTATGCGTGAGGCTCATCCAAGCGTGTGGAGAGTGGTCTCAGCATGACTTTGTCCTGGTGCCGGAGGTCTTCAGCTGTCGCCCCTGGTGAGGACAGTCAGGCACGGGGTAGGAGACTCTGCCTTGTTCTCTCCCGGGAGCTTGATGTGATCAGTGATTCATTAAAAAGTAAAAAATTTGCGGCTGGAGCGATAGCACAGCGGGTCGGGTGTTTTCCTTGCACGCGGACAACCCGGGTTCGCTACCCGGCATCCCATATGGTCCCCCAAGCACCACCAGGAGTAATTCCTGAGTGCAGAGCTAGGAGTGATCCCTGAGCATTGCTGGGTGTGACCCAAAAAGAAAAAAAAATAGTAAAAAATTAAAAAAAACAAAAATGGAAAAATTAAAAAAATTAAAAAATTTAAAAATGAAATTAAATTTGAGAAAAGAAAAGAAAATGGGAGTTGGTGGGGGGCCGGGTGGCTGGGGCTCTGGGGGAAGAGCAGAGAGTGTTTATTGCGCAATAATTTATTCCACCCTCATTTTTTAGTATTTTTTTTGGGGGGTCACAACCGGTGATGCCCAGGGTTTCCTCCTGACTCTGCACTCAGGAATTACTGCTGGTGGTGCTCAGCGGACCATAGGGGATGCTGGGAATCGAACCCGGCCGGCCACTTGTAAGGCAATCGCCCTGCCCGCTGTCATATCGCTCCAACCTCCAATTTTTTTATTTTATAAAATGTTTTACAATATTTGATTACATTCAATATTCAGACTCCAATCACACCACCATTACACCTTCTTACCACCATATTTTGGATAGTTCCATCCTGAACCCCAATCCCTTTCCCCAAACAGAACTGAAACAATCTATTCTCTTGTATTGTTTGATATGAAAAACTGCCAGGGCGCTGGAGTGATAGCACAGTCGGTAGGACTTTTGCTTTGCACGCAGTGAACCTGGGTTCAATTCCCAGCATCCCATATGGTCCCCTGAGCACCATTAGCCAGGGATAATTCCTGAGTGCAGAGCCAGGAGTAATTCCTGTGCATCAACAGGTATGACCCAAAGAACAAAACAAAACAAAACAAAATCGCTAAAAATGCTATAAAAAAAGTATCCTTAGAGGAAAGAGTGTGTATTCCACCCAGGGACCATTAAGCCCTTCTATAAGAGATCACTAACATCTTGTAAAAGGTTGAGCCTTGTGTGTTTTATATATATATATATATATATATATATATCTGTAAAAAATACATATTTCACTCTCAGATTGGTTGCCTGCTACTTTGAACCATGTCAGATGTGGTAAAGTAATTTTCGAGTATGAGCTTCTGCATTTTTTTGCTTTTGGGGTCACATCCGCTGGTGCTCAGGGCCGACTCCTGGCTCTGTGCTCAGGGATCACTCCTGGCAGGCTTCCAGGATAGTCCGGGGATTGAAAGTGAGGCAGCCTTGTGTGAGGGGAGTGTCCTGCGCTGTGGACTCTCCGTGTCCCGCTCAAGGGCCCCTTTAGTTCCACAGCCTTTGTTTTGGGGTCATACCTCGCACTGCACAGGGGTTACTCCTGGCTCTGCATTCAGGAATTACTCCTGGCGGTTCTCAGGGGACCATATGGGATGCTGGGAATCGAACCCGGGTCAGCTGAGTGCAAGGCAAACGCCCTACCCGCTGTGCTACGCTCCAGACCCTATTCTTATTTGCAAAGGGAAATAGAATCCAGAAAGGTTGAGCATGCAGGGCCTTGCACACACACAATCTGGGTTCGATCTCCAAACGATGTAGGCCCCTCTGAATACCGCTGGCTGTGGACCCAAAATCAAGGGCAGGGGAGAATTCTTCCCTTTCACTCATACTTACCACACCTGATAGTAGTGAGGAGACCATCTGCCAGGGATTAGGACACTGGCCAGGATGAAGCCGCTGGCCCGAGATTGGTGCGGCCAACGTAGGATTGGATCTGCACTGCATGCAGTTTCCTGACACCCAGCACGAGGTTGGGTCTTACCCCTGGTTTCTGTTTTGGGGGGGATTAAGGCTTAGTTGGGCCTCAGCAGACACTGTCCAGGGGCTGCGGGGGTTCGTCTGTTGGTGTGGGGTCTTCCTGAAGCTCTGTCCCCTCCTGCCTCCCGGTCCACAGAGCACCTACTGTGCCACCGTGGTCCAGCACTGTGAAGCCCTCGGCCGTTCTGTCCAGGTGGTGAACTTAGATCCCGCGGCGGAGCATTTCAACTATGATGTGATGGCTGGTGAGTCCCGGGCACAGCCTTCCCTCTCCTTGGGGGCCCTGAGGCAGTGAGTGCTGCCCCCTGCTTCTGGGGAGGCACAGAAGCTGAAAACTTCGTTCAGACTGATCCCTGCTTTCATGGTAGACAGCAGAAGGTAGAACATCATGTGTTAGCATCCACTTATTGATGTGCTTGTGACAGTTCCCTTTGTTTCCCTTAATAAAAAATGAGATGTCACAGGCCTCACTTTGAATTCTTAGGTCAGAGGGGATTGAACTCAGGTTGGCTGCATGCAAGGCAAGCGCCTTAAGTCTATCTAGCCCTTGTTTTTCCTGATGCTCGGGGTGATTCCTGGCTCTGCACACAGGAATAACTCCTGGTGGTGCTTTGGGAGACCATATGGATGCCGGGGATTGAACCCTGATCTACAATGTGCACGGCAAACGCCCTATCCACTGTACTATCCCTCCTTGCCCTGTCCCTTGCTTCACCTCTTTTATTTTATTTTGCTTTTTGGGTCACACTCAGCAATGCACAGGGGTTACTCCTGGTTCATGCACTCAGGAACTACTCCTGGCTGTGCTCAGGGGACCATATGGGATGCTGGGAATTGAACCCGGGTTGGGCCGCGTGCAAGGCAAACGCCCTACCCGCTGTGCTATCGCTCCAGCCCCACTTCACTTGTTTTAGAACAGATGTTTTATATGCACAGTATTGAGAATGCAAAAGGTACCTGAGAGTGTGCAGGAAAAGGTCACTCCCAACTCTTGCTTCCTCTGAGTCTTAGAATATTACCTAATGCTGTAACATCTTGGCACAGAATTAAGTGTGGAGGCCAGGAAGATAGTAGAGGGAGTAGGAGCAAATAATTGGCACACACAGGATGCTGTTTTAATGCCCAGCACTGCAGGGCTCCCTGAGCACTGTTGGGTACTGTAGTCCGTAGCCCCTAAGCCCTCCAGGTGATCATCTCATTTTGGGGCGCTGCCATTTGCTCTCTGGCCCCTGGGCCTCCTGAACACTGCCTGGGAGGCCAAAGGGGGAGAAAAAAATCAGAGGCCAAGGTGCTAACTTAGAGGGATGTAGAGCAAGTTTCGGGATCCCCCTGACCACCAGTTGTGGTTCCAAAACCAAAGGAAGAAAGAGATCAAAACACAGTACAAGAATTGAAGCATTTGGTTTAACTGTTGGGGGTAGCTACTGGCTCTGTTCCTGCAGGGCTTACTTGGGGGTGGAATTTGAACTGGGCCTAAATCCTTCTTGTCTCTTTGGCCTTTTGTTTTGTATTGGGGCCATATCTGGTGGTGCTCAGGGTTTGCTGCTGATACTGCTGTCACTCCAGGGTGTGTGCCCTGCCCTTATCATTTATAAGTACAACTACTAGCCTTCTAAGAGTACTGCCCCTTGTGATTCTGGTTTAAGTCTACCTGGGAGACTGTAATGCATCATGACTTGAGAGTGGGATTCCCTTGACTACTGTTATTTATTTGTTTTATTTTTTTTCTTTTCTTGAGGGGTAGGGTGGGGTTTGGGCCACACCCAGCTGTGTTCTGCACTTCTGGCTCTATGCTCAGGGATCACTCCTGGTCAAGCTGAGGAACTATATCAGGTGCCAAGGATTGAGCGTGGGTTGTCCACATGCAAGGCAAGCGCCTTACCCACTGTTCTATTCCTCTGGCCCCTGTTTAGCGTCTTTTGTTTTTTCTTTCTAACCCCTGTTCAGTTTCTCTGGATACTGTCACAGTAGTAATTACGAATGTATGTAAATATTTTGGAATGGGCACTCATTTCCTGTATATTCTTTGCAGACATCTGGGAACTGATCGAGGTGGAGGATGTGATGGAGGATGGTTCCCTGGGCTACGGTCCCAATGGAGGACTCGTGTTTTACATGGAGTAATTAGCCAATAACTTTGACTGGCTGGAGAACTGCCTTGGCCATGTCGAGGATGACTACATCCTTTTTGACTGTCCAGGTAGCTCATGAATTAGATTGTCATCGTCCCTGGGTTGTGCAATTCTGTCCTTGGTGGGAGAAAGTGAAATTAGCATCTCATTTACTTTTATCCCAGATTCTTGGACGGTGAACTGTCATCCAATGAGGGGCTGTGGAACGTCTGTTTGTTTTCTTCTGTTTGGGGGCCACATCCAGAGGTGCTAGAGGCTGGGTTTGTTCCTAACTGTTATCAGGAGGTTGCTCTCAGCCCTGCTTAGGGGAGCATAGTGTGCTGGGAACTGAGCTCAGTCTTTCTGTGTGCAGAGCATATGCTCAGCCTGTTGTTTCCTGGGCCCCAGGTAACACAGCTTTTATTTTATTTTATTTTATTTTTGCTTTACGGGTCACACCTGGTGATGCTCAGGTATTACTCCTGGCTTTGCACTCAGGAATCACTCCTGGCAGTGCTCAGGGGACTATGTGGGATACTGGGAATCGAACCCGGGTAGGCTGTGTGCAAGGCATATGCCCTACCTGCTGTGCTATCACTCCAGCTTCGGTCATGCAGCATTTGAAAGGTTTGCTTTAGAGCTAGAAAGACAGAAGGATGGGTAGGATGCTGTGGCAGACACAGGTTCAGTCCCTGGTACCATATATGGTTCCATGATTACTAGTGGATATGGGCCAAAACCTAGATTTTTTTTTTTTAGGGCCATAGTACAGCAGCTAAAGCCCTTACCTTACTTTTTGCCAGCCCAAGTTTGGATCCCTGGTATACCATATTGGATTCCCCAAGCACTGCCAGGAATGATCTTTTAGTACAGAGTCAGGAATCCTCCCAGAATACCAGTGGGTGTGGCCCAAACCTCCGCCCCTCAAAATAAGAGAACAAAAATTTGTTTTAAAATCTGTCATTGTCGGGGCTGGAGCGATGCGATAGCACAGCGGGTGGGGCGTTTGCCTTGCACGTGCCCGACCCAGGTTCGAATCCCATTATCCCATATGGTCCCCTGAGCACCGCCAGGAGTGGTTCCTGAGTCCAGAGCCTGGAGTAAACCCTGAGCATCTCCGGGTGTAACCCAAAAAGCAAAAAATAATAACAATAATAATAATAGTAAATAAATAAATAAATGAAATCCCTGTGGCTGTCCTCCCGCTGTTCATTGATTTGCTTGAGCAGGCCCAGTAACTTCTCCATCGTGAGACTTGTTGTTACTGTGTTTGTCATATCGAATACGTCACAGGTAGCTTGACAGGCTTTGCCATGTGGTCAAGATCTTCTCGGTAGCTTGCCGGGCTCTCTGAGAGGGGCAGAGGAGTTGAACCCGGTTTGGCCGGGCCGGCTGCGTGCATGGAAAATGCCCTACCGCTGAGCTATCACTCCAGCCCGTTTTAAACTCATTTTTAATAATTGTAGTGCAACCAGCCAACATGGCCGACTCGGGTTCGATTCCTCTGCCCCTCCTAGAGAGCCCGGCAAGCTACCGAAGAGTATCACCTGCACAACAGAGCCTGGCAAGCTCCTCGTGACATATTAGATATGCCAAATACAGGAACAATTGTCACAATGGAGATGTTACTGGGCCTGCTCGAGCAAATCGATGAACAGGAGAACAGTGATGATGATGATGACAGTATATTTTCTTTGTATGCCCCTTTTACATACCTGTGCACCCAGAGTTGCTTAAAAAATTCTTGGGGGGGCCAGGGGAGCGGGTGTGATAGAACAATGGGTTGGGCGTTTGCCTTGCATGCGGCTGATCCCGAACCCCTGCATCCCGTATGGTCCCCCGAGCACTGCCAGGAGTAATTCCTGAATTCAGTGCCAGAAGTAACCCCTGCACATCGCCAGGTGTGACCCAAAATGAAAAAAAAATTATTGGGGGAGCAAGAGAGATACTACAGAGGGTAGGGCACTTGCCTTGAACACAGCTAAGGTGATCCCTGCTACCCTATATGGTTACTGGGGCCTGTCAACAGTCATCCCTGAGCACAGAATCAGGAATAAGCCCTGAGCACTATCAGGTTGTCCCCCCCCCAAAAAAAAAACAAAAATTGAATATAGTGTAGGGCCTAGAGATATAGTGTGCTGGGGACATACTTTACATGTAGTGGGCCTTGCATGTAGTAGGCTTTGCATGTAGGACTCTGAGTAGCTTCGAGCCCTCCCAGAAGTTTCAGAGAGACCCTCAAGCATCCTCACGTGCGGCTTAAAACAAGAAAAATTGGATATATTACTTGTAGGGATTGACTTCCTTTTAAAAAATGGGGGGGGGGGAACCTCGGGTGCCATATCTGATGATGCCCAGGGGTTACTCCTAGCTCCTGTGTTCAGGAATTACTCCTGGCTATGCTCAAGGGACCCTATGGGATCGAACCCAGGTTGGATGTGTGCAAGGCAAGTTCCCACCCTCTATGCGATCTCTCAAGCCCCCTAAAACAGTTTCTAGGAAAAGTTTTTTTTCCCCATAATTGAGGGTTGAATGTATCTCATGTTTATAATAAGCTTGTGTTCTTGTAGGTCAGATTGAGTTGCACACACACCTGCCCGTGATGAAACAGCTGGTTCAGCAGCTGGAACAGTGGGTGTTCCGAGTCTGTGGAGTGTTTCTCCTTGATTCTCAATTCACGGCGGAGTCGTTCAAGGTTTTTTAACTATACCTGTCCTTGATTTTTCAGTCTCCGGCACAAGCAGAGTACAAAAACCTTTAGTCATAATCGTTTAATTGTTACCAGTCCATGAACTATACCCAGGAGTGACTTAGAACTTATTGTTGTTAAATTAATATGCCAAGAAGATGGCTCCAGTGGCAGAGCACAGAGCTGGCATGTTCGAGGCCCTGAGTTTGCCCCTTGTGCAGTTCTAGTGGTCCCCAACTCTCAGCTGTCGCCTTCAGGAGTTGTCCTAGGGCAGTGTCAGAAGTAAGTCCCAAGCATCACTGTGTGTGGCTCCAAAACTAGAAAAATAAAAAGCTGGATGCCTGAGAGCTAGTACAGTGGGTAGAGCTCTTGCCTTGCATGTGGCCAACCTGGGTGTCATCCCTGCCATACGGCCACTGGGCCCCCATAGCCGCTCCAGGAGTGATCCTTGACCACAAAGCTCGGAGTACTACTGGGTATTCCCCAAAACTGAAAGGGAGGGCGTTTGGTTCCGTCTCCAGCACCCATATGGTTCCCAAAGCTGGTCAGGAGTAACTCCTTAGTGCAGAAGCCGAAGTGACCCCTTCGTTATATCAGGGGATTGTGTGACCCAGAAACGCAAAAGGAAATACCCATCAGGTGAGGTGGAGAGGGAGCATGAGAGAAGATAACGTTAAAGGGTCAGAAATAGTATAGGGCTTCCCAAAAATAAATAAATAAGTAAATTTTAAAAATGGGGGCTGGAGTGATAATACAGCGGGTAGGGCCTTGCACACAGCCAATCCGGGTTCGTTTCCTAGCATCACCTAAGCACCACCAGGAGTAATTCCTGAGTGCAGAGCCAGGAGTAACCCCTGTGCATTGCCAGGTATTACCACCCTTCCCTTCTCAAAAAAAATAGTAAAGGGCTTAAGGAGCTCGCCTTGATGTGGCCCACCTGCTTTTAATCTCTGTCACTACATGTTTCCTCAGTGCTGAACTCAACCCCACCTACCTCATGAACACTTTAAAATATTGTTGAGTGGAGAAGTGTGGTCACTGTAGCTCGCGTTTCTCCTTCCCATCTCACCTTTAGAATCCTAAGGTCAGCTATTGGACCAGCAGTCTTCTGTTCGGCCATGCCTGGCAGTGCTCAGGGCTCACTACTGGCGCTGTGCCGAGGAATCACTTAGGTAGTGCTCTGGAAACCCTATGGAGTGCTGGGTTAGAACCTGGGCTGACCAGGCGCAAGGCAAGTGCCTTAAAGCCTGGACTCTTGCTCGGGCCCCAATCTTAGCGTTTCTCCTATTTAGGTGGGTTTTGTTCCAGTGGGGATCAGAAACCTTTTGTTTGGACACTGTTGGTGACAACTGATTCATCGTCCCTTTTCTGCGTCCTCTTTCAGTTTATTTCTGGCATCTTGGCAGCCTTGAGTGCTATGGTATCTCTAGAAATCCCGCAAGTTAACATCATGACAAAAATGGACCTGCTGCGTAAAAGAGCTAAAAAGGAAATTGAGAAGTAAGTTCACAATAATTAATGTCACATTTGCAGTGCTGAACCTTTTTCGTTTCACTTCGATTGTCAGTCTACAAATTTAGTGTTTCGAATTCTTTGATTCACCAGTCTATCATTTTTGAAGGTTTCTAGATCCAGGCATGTATTCTTTATTAGATCATTCTACAAGTAACTTCAGAAGCAAAAAATTCAATAAATTGACTAATGCCTTATGTGGGCTGGTAAGACTTTGTATTTTTACAATTTTTGGTGGTTGGGGGTGCGGGCCTCCTGTGCTGGGGGGCCTAGGGGCCGCCCTGATTATTGGCCCACCAGGCTAGTAGTGGTCATTGCTAGGGCCCAGAGGGCCGTACCAGCAGTTTTGGTTCCTTCCTGGCTGTACCCAGCAATGCTTAGGATGCCACCTGGTGCCAAGAATCAAGCGCTGTGCTAATCCCTGGGCTGATGAGTTTTGCAAGTGTTTGGGGTGTTTGTGGGTTGTTTTTAAAGTTTGGGGGCCACACCCGGTGGTGCTCAGGGGCTGTTTCTCCCCTGTGCCTGGTGGACCATATGTGGTGCTGGGTGTTCAAACTGAGGTGTGCGGGGTGTAGGCCATTTGTAACCCCTGTCGTAGCTCTTCATCCCCTCCTGCGAGCCCCCCTAAACCCATATTTTTCTTAATCGTCTTATCACATGCTTACACACCCCAGGCACTGGCCACCATATGGACGGCACAAACCAGCACATGTCTTTTTTTTTTTCTTTTTTTATGTTTTTTTTTCCCCTTTATTTTATTTTATTTTTTTTTACAGTTGTAGATTTACAATTTTTTGTGCTTTGGTTTCAATTATACAATGATCAGATACCCATCCCTCCACCAGTGCCCATTTTCCACCACCATGTATAATATCCGCCCACTCCCATAGCCCCATCCCCCCCGCCTCTGTGGCAGGACAATCCCCTGCCACACATGTCTTTTTAGGGGAGCAGCATGTTGGGAGCGGTGGGCTGTCTGCTTTGAAGTTAGTATAGAAGTACGGAGAGAGCTCAGTGGGCAGCACAACAGGCTTTGCACACAAGGGGCCCAGGGTTCATCTCCGGCACCATATGGTCGGCACCAGCGTTGTCTGGATGTGGCCTCCCCTCACCTCTGAAAAAAGTTGTCATTGGTTGTAGCAGAGAGGGCAGGAGGCCACACTGAGCAGTGGTCAGAGTTTATTCTTGTCTGTGCCTCCAGAAATCATTCCTGAAGGGCTCAGGGAGCATACGGGATGCGGGGGATCGAACCCGGGTGCATCCCTTGCCTACGTGCAAGGCAAGCGCCCACCTCGGTGTACTAGCTCTCTCGTCCCACAGCAGAGAAATTCTGCAATGTCTTTTTTTCCTGGCCACTTGGCACATGAGAATTGCCTGTACCCTTTTGAAATTTTCAGTGGTGGTTGAATGCAGATAAATTACTTTAAAAGAAGTCTCAGTTTCTGGTCGGGGCAGGAGAGATAGCACAGCAGGTAGGGCGTTTTCGTTGCATGGGTCCGAGCCGGGTTTGATTCCTAGCATCCCATAAGTCCCCTGAGAACCACCAGGAGTTATTCCTGAGTACATGAACCAGGAGTAACCCCTGTGCATCACCAGGTATAACCCAAAAATAAAAAAAAAAGTCTTTAGTTAAGTAATGTTGTAATGTTACTAGTGTTCCAATAGTTCAGAGGTCATAAAAAAATTAATGCTGATTTGCTGTTGTTCTGTCTGCTCCTCCCTGCACAGGCATAGATGGTATTAATTAGACTACCAATGTTTACACTCAAGCGTCAGTTGAATGACCTTTCTGAAATCTCTAATTTGTAGATTGATGACTACAGCATGGTCCGATTTTTGCCTTATGATCACTCAGATGAAGAAAGCATGAACATTGTATTACAGCATATTGATTTTGCCATTCAGTACGGAGAAGACTTGGAATTCAAAGAACCCAAGGTAATTTCTGACGATTTAGATCTGCCTAGGGCTGGAGCGATAGCACAGCAGATAGGGCTATCGCCTTACAAGCGGCCAACATGGCCGACCCGAGTTCGATTCCTCCGCCCCTCTCGGAGAGCCAGGCAAGCTACCGAGAGTACTCGATATGCCAGACACAGTAACAACAAAAGTCTCCAATGGAGATGTTACTGGGCCCGCTCGAGCAAATCGACGATCAACGGGAGGGCCTTTACCTTTTACCTTTTAGATTTGCCAGGGCCCGAGAATGGCGCAGAGGGAAAGACCATTCTCTGCCTCCCCTGGGCTGACGCTGGGTCACTTCCCCATTTCATGTCTGGTCCCTGAGCACAGAGCCAGGATTGCCCTGAACACCTCTGCCCTCCTGTTTGATCTCAGCACCTCCTTGAGTTAAAGTCTCAGGGGCAGCAAGAACCTGGCCCGTTCTGGCTGATCTCTGGGTGTGGCTCAAGAACTGAAAACCAAAAAAAAACAAAGAGTAACCAAAACCCTGGTTGCGCATTTGCTGCCTTTTATGCTCCAGAACCTGATGGTGCTTTGTGCCCCCTGTTCAGGGTGGTGCCCCACCCCCTGTGCTGTCTCGTTCGCCCCAATTTTGTTCATGAATATCTATCAGCACTACCTCTGGGTATTATAGAGCATTGCCTGATCAGTAGGTAAATACATACTGGGTCTGCGGAGAAATCAATGTATTTTCTATTTTGTGTTTTATTTATATCAGGAACATGAAGAAGAATCGTCTTCTATGTTAGATGAATATTTTCAAGAATGCCAGAACAAATGAGAAGTTTGTTACGATGCAACTGGATGCGGGGCGGGAGTGATAGCACAGTAGGTAGGGTGTTTGCCTTGCACGCAGCAGACCTGGGTTCGAATCCCAACATCCCATATGGTCCACCAAGCGCCGCCAGGAGTAATTCCTGAGTGAAGAGGCAGGAGTAACACCTGTGCTCTCTGGGTGTGACCCAAAAACCAAAAAAAGAAAAAGAAAAAAAAATGCAACTGGATGCTTGTGAAGAGTAGCAATCACAATTTATTTAAATGAAAATATAACAGATAAAGTAAAAACAAAGAATAAAAATCATAAAATATACCGAGGCAAGATACTCATTGGTGGGAGGGTCTCCAGACAGAGACACTGATGTGAGACCCTGGGCTTCTTCCAGTTGTAACCATGCTAGGTCCTCTGGGAACTGGTCCAATGTTGCCACAGTGGGTGGCCGTGCAGCTGGTACTCGAGAGATCATTGACGGCGCTGTCCTTGGACACGGAGCCAAGTATGCTTTCAGAGCTGGAGCTAAAGAATCAATAAGAGAAAAGGTCACCCAGAGGGCTCCTTCCATGGATTCTCCAAAGCTGACCCCAACAGGGAGCCCAGCAGGAAGGGGAGACCATGGGCCCACCTCACGGGGGTTTCCTGTGGAGGCCTCCCCGGAATGGGCTCTCCGGCCTGTGACTCTCCTTTCCCACACCAGCGCCCAGGACACCTCTAGGTGGGCCTTTTCGCATTCCCCATTTACTTGTGCATATACACACACCCCTTGGTTCTTACCCGTTTTCTTCTGGTGCTCTGAGTCTCGTTCTCTGCCATATGTGTAAGGCCAAGGCACTGAACGCGGTGCTCTTTGGGGAGTTGACAATCCTTGGCCAATCTCAACTTTCTGCTTAGATGGTGTCTGGCTCTGCTTGTTGCTGGCTGATTCCAGACTTTCTTCAGAGGAACTGGACCCAGAGGATATGTAGAAGATCTTCTTTCTCTCCCGTGGGCTGCTCTGCGGAGGGAGCGTCTCTCTCTCCTGTGGGCTGCTCTGCGGAGGGAGCGTCTCTCTCTCCTGTGGGCTGCTCTGCGGAGGGAGAACCACAAAGGCTCAGCTCCAGAAGTGCTGCTTCCCCCTCCCTTCTGAGTTCCTCCCTGCTGGTGGACCTGCATCTACACAGGCCTCCCATAGGAATGACACTGAAACAATCAAGTTTAGAAAAGTCTTGGCCCAAGAGCACCTCCTAGTGCCAACTCAGTGAGCAGTGACCTGGCCTTGGGGGCTAGATTTGATGACTCACCTGGTAGGAGAGGCTGCCCTCAAGATGATCTCACAACACACACACAGACACACGTACATACACAAATACACATACTCACACACACACACCATCTCCAGAACACACTCAAATTTACTCTCTCCGATAAACACGTTCACACCCGGGTGTGCACACTCTTCCACATACACAGCGTCTGCGCCATCACACTCAGGGAGGTGATGGATACTGATCACGGGTATCAGTGCTGGGGTTCCCCGGGCCAGTTCCAGCTGACCTGAACTAGCGGCTGTCTTCGTGAAGAATTCCGGGGAGTTCTCCAGTGAGTCCTCACCCAGTTTCTGAATCTTTTCAGTGTCCTACACTTGGGGGTTTTACAACCACGATTTCTTGGTAAGCAGCAAAACATGTTTGGGGTCTGTGCGTTTCCGCAGTGAACCAAGTAATGAGTATGGGGCAGTTGGGGAGGCTGCAGAATGTCTGGTTGCATCACAAAGAGAGGTCGGTGATGTCATCGAGCGCATCACAGCGAGGACAGGTCAGCTGTGGCCCTGCAGCAGGGCTTGCTCTCTGTGCAGCCCCCTCTGGGCTGCTCCTGCTCTCCCTCTTCCCACAAGTCCTGTCCACGTGGTGAACTCAAGGCCCTGGGGAGAGCAGGGAGCAGCCACTTGAAAGAATGTGCTGCTAAAATGTTATTTTCCTTTTTTTTTAAATGTAGGTGTACTGCTATTTATTCGGCCACTGATTAGGTGATTGAATTGGGCATGAACTCCACCTTACTCTCTTTTTTTCATTTTTTATCATTGTCTTTATTGAATCACCGTGAGAGCAGTTACAAAGTTTCGGTTCTAAGTCGGGTCTAAGTCTCAGTCATGCGATGAAACACCGGTACCTTCACTAGTGCCCATTCTCCACTACCAAAATCCCCAATATACCCCCATCCCACACCCTCCCTATACCTGTGAGGCAGATGATTTCCACATTACTCTCTCTCTACTTGGATCCCATTCAATAGTTCGACACCAGACCCACCTTTATTATTTGAGATTTTACACCAACACTCAGATTTGCTGAAAAGGCAACAGTAGACAATTTGTGATCTATTGCTGGTTATGGATAACATATGATGTCGCGCGGCTGCAGTAGGGCCATGTGATTTTGAAATCCTGAAATTTTAACACAAATCTGGAGGGATTTCTGTCAAAAGCCATTAGGTTTTGAGATTTGCTCCTGAGTCTCTGGGATCATGGCCAGTAAGCAGCTTGATCAGGAGCCAAAGAGGCCATTTGTGGGCAGCGACTCAGGGTCTTTTTGGGATAGGGAGGAAAAGGGTGGCTCCACCACCATCCTGTGAGACCCCGCGCGTCTCGTCACTGCGAGCCCAAACCTGACTGTGCAGTGACCTCTGAAGCATGGCGGCCATAGGGCCGCCGGGGGGGAACAGGCCAAGGCACGAAACCTATTCCCACCTGGATTGACCCAGCACTGGAAACCTACTGCAGGGACCAGACGCATTTCTGCCAAAAGCCCCTGGGTTTCAAGATTTGTTTCTGAGTCTCCGGGATCATGGCCATTAAGCAGTTCAATCAGGAACCAGAGAGGCCATGCCTCCAATTATATAGCTGAGCTGCAGGTGTTTTGTCCGTGTGTTTCCCACATACCAAACTTTTGGCCATTTACTTTCTTGGTAAACTTTGCCCCAAGTTTTTGGGGTCTGGCCAAAGGCATGGCTGCAATTTTTTTTTATTAGTGAGACATCATGAGGTACAGTTGCAGACTTACAAATTTTTGTGCTTGGGTTTCAATTATACAGTGATCAAATACCCATCTCTCCACCAGTGCCCATTTCCCACCACCACGGAATCTAGGATCCCTCCCACCCCCCACTCCCCCAATCCCACCCTGCTACTGTAATAGGGCATTCCCTTTTGTTCTCTCTCTCTTATTGGGTGTTGTGGTTTGTAAAACAGGCAATGGGTGACAATAATGTTTGTTCTATAGTCTACTTTCAGCATGCTTCTCCCATCTTGGCAGGATCCTCCCAACACCCTGTATTTGGTGCTCCCTTCCCTATCTGAGCTCCCTTTTCCCCTAGCCTGTGTGGTTGGCCTCCAAGCCATGGAGTAAAATTAAAATGAAAGCTATCTTTTAATAGCATCAGGGCTGCAGACTTAATATAAAGGATGGTGTGTCCTTTGAGTGCAAGATGCCCAAGTCCATTCCCGGCACCATACGTTCTGTACCATCCGTCAGGAGTGACTTCCCAGACCAGAGATGGAAGTCACCTTGTACACCCCGGGTACCACCTGTGTGATCTCAAATCCCTCCTTTCCCTCAACGTAAAATAATATGAATAGCACCAAGTACGATTGTGAGAATTGAGGAGGCATAGAACTAGTACTGCAGGTTGGGTGCTTGCCTTGCATGCATCCAGCTTGGGTTCCTTCCCCATTACTGCGTTTGGTCCCAGGAGCCCCTGAGGGTGATCGAGAGTGATCTCTGGCCAAGCTCTAGGCACAGCTAGGTGTACTCCTCCTCCCAAAAAAGATTTTGAAGGTGAAATTGCAATGAATGTAAATAATTTTGTATATAACAAAGTAGCAATGATGGTCACAGCTGCTCTTGGATAATTTTTATTGATTTTGGGAGCAAACGTATTATAACATACAATTTTTTTTCCAAAGGATTAATACCTGGGAAAATTAAGTAAGATCATTATCTTACCTTTATCTTTTAGTTTTCGTACACTGAAAATTATTTGTACAATTAAAATACTAAAAGTCACTTGATCGCTTGATCACTTGATACCCCGTTACTCATCGATTTACTCGAGTGGTGCCAGTAACGTCTCCATTCATCCCTGCTGCGTGCTAGCGTAGCCCAGTGGCATCTGCTCGTTCTAGGAATATGCAGAGCCTCAAACCGATCATTCAGGGTCTTCTTTGTTTGTTTGTTTTATTAGTGAAACACCATGAGGTACAGTTGTATACTTACAAGTTGTTGTGCTTGGGTTTCAGTTATCCAATGATTGAGTACCCATCCCAACAGCAGTGCCCATTCTCCACCCCCACCAATCCCAGTATCCCTCCAACCCACCCCTATCGCCCATCCCACCCTACCTCTGTGGCAGGGCACTCCCTTTTGTTCTCTCTCTCCTTTTGGGTGCTGTGATTTGCAGAAGAGGCACTGGGTGGCAATCATGTTCAGTCTATAGTCAACCTTCAGCATGCATCTCCCCTTTTGGTCGGATCTTCCCAGCACCCTTTATTTGGTGCTCCCTTCTCAATCTGAACTGCCTTTAGCCCTAGAGTGTGTGGCTGGCCTCGAAGCCATGGAGTGACCCTCCTGGTATTTATCACAGCTGTTCTTGTGTGTTAGTCTCTTATTTTGTTACTTTATGTTACCCAGATGAATGCAATCTTTCCATGTCTGTCCCTCTCTTTCTGACTCATTTAGCTTAGCAAAATATTTTCCATGTAGTACCACTTGTATGTCAATTTCATGACTTCATTTTTCTAACTGCTACATAGTACTCCATTGTGTGGATGGACCAAAGTTTCTTTAACCAGTCATCTGTTCTCGGGCACTCAGGTTTTTTCCATATTCTAGCTATTGTAAATAGTGCTGCAATGAACAAACAAGTGTAGATGTCACTTCGACTATACTTTTTAGCCTCTGCGGGGTATAT
The DNA here is from genome assembly GCF_029834395.1 of Sorex fumeus. Lineage (NCBI taxonomy): Eukaryota > Metazoa > Chordata > Mammalia > Eulipotyphla > Soricidae > Sorex > Sorex fumeus. The sequence continues at coordinate 1,392,929 of NW_026606212.1, read as the reverse complement.
TCCCAGGAGTGGTATTGTTGGGTCAAATGGGAGCTCAATTTCTAATTTTTTGAGAGTCATCCATACTGTTTCCCAAAAGGGTTGAACCAGTTGGCATTCCCACCAGCAGTGAAGGAGGGTCCCTTCCTCGCCACATCCGCGCCAACACAAGTTGCTTTTGTTCTTTTGAATGTGGGTCAGTCTCTGTGGTGTGAAATGATATCTCATTGTTGTTTTGGTCTGCATCTCCGTGATGATTAATGATGTGGAGTATTTTCTCATGTGCCTTTTAGCCATTCGGATTTCTTCTTTGAGAAAGTCTCTGTTCATTTCGTTGCCCCACTTTTTCACTGGGTTGGATGTTTTCTTCTTGTGGAGTTCAACCAGTTCTTTGTATATCCTTGATGTCAACCCCTTGTCAGATGTGTATTTGGAGACTATCCTTTTCCATTATGTAGATTGTGTTTGTATTTTGGTCACTGTTTCTTTTGTGGTGCAGAAGCTTCTTAGTTTAAGATAGCCCCATTTGTCTATCTCTGTTTTCACTTGCTTGGCCAGTGGCGTGACATCTTTGAAGATACCATTAGCTTCAATATCATGGAGAGTTTTACCGACTTTGTCTTCAATAAACATTATGGATTCTGGTCTGATGTTGAGGTCATAAATCCATTTTGATCTTACTTTTGTGCATGGTGTTAGGCAGAGATCTAAAGGTAAAGGTAAAGGCCCTCCCGTTGATCATCGATTTGCTCTAGCGGGCCCAGTAACGTCTCCATTGGAGACTTTGTTGTTACTGTGTTTGGCATATCGAATACGTCACGGGGAGCTTGCCAGGCTCTGCCGTGCGGGGGAGATACTCTCGGTAGCTTGCCAAGCCTCTCCGAGAATGGCGGAGGAATAAAACTCAGGTCGGCCATGTTGGCTGCGTGCAAGGTAAACGCCCTACCGCTGAGCTGTCACTCCAGCCTGGGAAAGGTCACCCGGGCCGGACATGGACAGAATTGACAGATTGATAGCTCTTTCTCGATTCTGTGGGTGGTGGTTCATGGCCGTTCGTAGTTGGCAGAGCAATTTGTCTGGTTAATTCCGATAACGAATGAGTCCGGTATTTTTTTAAATTTTAAATTTTTATTAGTGAAACACCATGAGGTACAGTTATAGACATATAAATTTTTGTGCTTGGGTTTCAGTTATACAATGATCAAGTACCCATCCCTCCACCAGTGCCCATCCTCCACCACCACGCGTCCCAGGATCCCTCCCACCCCCCAACCCCCTGTCCCACCCTGCCTCTGTGGCAGGGCATTCCCCCTTGTTCTCTCTCTTTTCTTTTGGGTACTGTGTTTTGCAAGAGTGGCATTGAGTGGCAATCATGTTTGGTCTATAGACTACTGTGGCCCTGCAGCAGGGCTTGCTCTCGGTGCAGCCCCCTCTGGGCTGCTGCTGCTCTCCCTCTTCCCACAGGTCCTGTTCATGTGGTGAACTCAAGGCCCTGGGGAGAGCAGGGAGCAGCCACTTGAAAGAATGTGCTGCAAAAATGTTATTTTCCTTTTTTTTTTATTAATGTAGAAGTACTGCTATTTATTCAGCCACTGGTTAGCTGATTGAATTGTGCATGAACTTCACCTTACTTTTTTAAATTCATTTTTATCATTTTCTTTATTGAATCTCCGTGAGAGCAGTTATAAAGCTTTCGGGTCTAAGTCTCAGTCATACAATGAAACACCCGTACCTTCACCAGTGCCCATTCTCCACCACCATAACCCCAGTACACCCCCATCACACACCCTCCCCTTACCGGTGGGGCAGATGATTTCCACATTTCTCTCTCTCTACTTTGATCACATTCAATATTTCCTCACCAGACCCACCATTATTATTTGAGATTTTACCCCAACACTCAGATCTGCTAAAAAGGCAACAGTAGATAATTTGTGTTCTATTGCTGGTTAGGGATAACATATGATGTTGCGTGGCTGCAGAAGGGCCATGTGATTTTGAAATTCTGAAATTTTATCACTTAAATCTGCAGGGATTTCTGCCAAAAGCCACTGGGTTTCGAGATTTGCTCCTGAGTGTTTCGTATCATGGCCATTGAGCAGCTTGATCAGGAGCCAGAGAGGCCTTTCATGGGCGATGACTTCGGGTCTCGTTGGGGTGGGGAAGACAGGCCCGGCTCTACCCCCATCCTGTGAGGTCCTACCGTTTCGTCACTGTGGGCCCAGACCTGGAGCCCCTGAGAGTGATCGAGAGTGATCTCTGGCCAAGCTCTAGGCACAGCTAGGTGTACTCCTCCTCCCAAAAAAGATTTTGAAGGTGAAATTGCAATGAATGTAAATAATTTTGTATATAACAAAGTAGCAATGATGGTCACAGCCCCTATTGGAATATTTTTATTGATTTTGGGGAGCAAAACGTATTGTAACATACAATTTTTTTCAAAGGAAAAATACCTGTGAAAATTAAGTAAGATTATTATCTTACCTTTATCTTTTAGTTTTCCTACACTGAAAATTATTTGTACAATTAAAAGACTAAAAGTCACTTGATCACTTGATACCCCGGTACTCATCCATTTACTTGAGCGGGTGTCAGTAGCGTTTCCATTCATCCCTGTTGCGTGCTAGCGTAGCCCAATGGCATCTGCTCGTTCTAGGAATATGCAGAGCCTCAAACCAATCATTCAGGTTCTTGACGAAGAAATCTGACCATCTTGTAGGTGGGCGTCCACCCGGCGTTTTGACGTCCCGTGGAATCCAGTCAGTAATGGCTCTAGTCCAGCGGTCATCTCTAAATCTCATTAAGTGTCCAGCCCATCTGATTTTTGATGGCTTGGCAAATGAGATAGCGTCCTTTATTCTTTAGTGTTGACGGAGATCAGAACTCCGGATTCTATCTCTCATTTGAGTGAAGCGTGATACTCCAAGCATAGCTCTTTCGATTCCTCTTTGAGATACCCGAATAGCGTTTTCATCCTGTTTTCGTAGGGCCCAGGTCTCTGAGGCATATATTATTGCAGGAGGAACAGTGGAATCAAAGAGATGTGCTCAGAGCTGAAGGTTCTTTGTCCTCTTAGTTATTTCTTCAATTCTCTTGAAGGCATTCCAAGCCACTCTCTTCCTCCTGCATAACTCAGATGCTAGGTCATTCATCTTGTTGATTTCTCATCCTTGGTATATATAACTATTGCATTCGGAGATGGTGGTTTTGTTGAGAGTGAATGGGTCATCAGGAACAAGACTGTTTCTCATGAACATTGTCTTTGTGAGATTCTGTTGTAATCCGACCTTTCCACACTCACGGTCGAAGTCGGTCAGCATTTGTGCCACTTGGCTGATGTTTGGTGTTATTAGAACGAGGTCATCAGCAAAGCGGAGGTGGTGTAGTTGCCGACCATCTATCTTCACTCCCATTCCTTCCCATTCCAGTCATCGCATGATATTCTCGAGGGTGGCACTGAAGAGTTTTGGTGAAATGGCATCACCCTGCCGAACCCCTCTCTTGACATGGATGATTACTTCTTTGTAGAATGGTGAGATCCTGGTAGTGAATCCATAATAGAGCTCACGGAGCATCCTGATGTATTGAGTTTGTACGCCCTGATTGGCTAGGGCTTCAATGACTGCTTCCTTCTCAACAGAATCAAAAGCCTACTTTAAATCAATGAACGTCAGACAGAGCGGCACCTTGAACTCCTGAGAAACCTCAAGGAGCTTAGTTATCGTGTGGATATGGTCGATGCTGCTGAATCCTTTTTGGAACCTTGCTTGTTCACATAGTTGTCCTTCATCTAGTGTTTTTCCAATCCTATTCTGGATGACTTGAGTGAACAGTTTGTAGATGACAGACATTAGGCAGATTGGGCGATAGTTGCCAATGTTGTGGATGTCTCCCTTCTTGCATAGTAGTACGGTCTTGCTGGTTTTCCAGTGGGATGGAAACTTGCATTCAGACAGGTAGCGTGTGAAGAGCCGAGCCAGTGTATTGATGAGTACTGACGGTAAGTTCTTCAGGTGCTCAGGTCTGATCTTGTCTGGTCGAGGTGCTCTTTGTTTCTTTACCGAAGAGATGGCATGTTGAATTTCGGAAGGGAGAACATTGGGAATGACATATCAATCATGCGGAATTTGGTATGTGGGCAAGTGGATGTGGCTATTAAAGAGGTCTGAGTAGAAGTCATGAATAATCTCCATTGCCCTTGTGGAAGATATGATAGATCCATCAGGATGTCAGAGGGCAGTCATCTTGGTCTTGTAGTTGGTGAAGGACAGCGGGCATTACAAATGCTTTCCTGGCTTCTGCCACATCTACCAGCACTGCTGCTCTACTGTCTTTGAGGTCATCCTTGATCTCTTCTCTGCACTGTTTTGCCAGCTCAGACATTTGCTTGCAGTTGCCTGAGGCATGTGCCAAGCCACGTTGGCGAATAAGTTCAAGAGTGTTCGAATGAAGGCGGTTTTTTGTGGTTATCTCTCTCTTGGCATTCCTCGCACAACTCTGGAGCTGCTGAATCATTTGATCGTATTCCTCATCATTGTTGTCAATGATGGCATCTTCCCATGTTGCCACAACAGAGCCAAAGAGCTCCCAGTTGGTGGTCGTTCTGGGAGTTCTCTTCTTAAACTTTGCATTCTTTTCTCCCTGTTCTGTGAGGTAGAATTTTTCATGAGGGAGACGGTGGTCCGATCCCGTTTGGAATTTTGCGACAAAAGCAACATCGGTTAGGCAAAACCGTCGATTGAATATGATGTGGTCAATTTTGCTGTGGAACCCTCCACCAGGAGACTCCCATGTCCAACGTTTAGATTCAGCCTTTTGGAATTGTGAGTCACCATGGATGGTCTTGGTTGACATGATGAACTCAGACAGTCTGTCACCCTGTTCATTTCATTCTAGGCCATGGGTCCCGAAATAGAGTTCATCGGCTGATTTTCTTGGTCCTGTCTTGGCACTAAAATCACCAACAATGATCTTGTAGAAGGTGTGGTCTTCTTTATAGCACTTCTCCAGCTCCTTGTAGAACTTCTCCATTTCTCCTTCACCATAATTGGATGTTGGTACATACACAACAAATAGAAACTGCTGGCAGTGAGCCACATCTATTCAAGTGTAATCATGCAATTCGGGTTGTTAGGCATTGGAATGAATCAATGCTCATGGCCAAGTTTGTCTTGACAAGGATACCAACACCACTGATGCCTCTTTTGTCACATGTTCCAAGGAACAGTTCTTCTCCAGTGTCAAAAATGGCATGGTGTGATTTATGCCTTCTCTTTTTGGTCAGACCAATGATGTTCTACTTGATCTTTCACGCTTGTACCATCAGGTCCTCGATGGATATATCCGATGCCGGCATACGTGCATTGAAATTACAGACAATCATTTTTGTCTTTCTTCATTTTGGCAGCCTAGTTCTGCCTTGAGATTTTGTCAGCCTCTCCTTCCACATCCTTCTCGACTCTTCCATATTCAGGGTAAGGGGAATGAGATCCATTTTTTTTTTTTTACTGGATTTGGCATATCGAATATACCACGGATAGTTTGTCAGGCTCTGCCGTGTGGGTGGGATATTTAAGGTAGCCTGAAAAACTAAATAAACATAAATAAAAGGTTGCATGGCCGCAAATGCAAAGGCGGCCGCACTCTCCCGGGAGCTAGGAGTGATAATCTCTGGAACCTGGCAGTTGTTGGGGTTACAAGGCAGTTGGTGGGTGTAACAGTCTAGCGACTGGAAGGTCCAATCCCAAACCGTGCAGGCTTGGAGATCTCAGCCCCTCTCCCGCACACCTGAGTTCCTCTGCCAGTTCCTTTATGCATATTCCTAGAATGAGCAGATGCCATTGGGCTATGCTAGCACGCAACAGGGCTGAATGGAAACGTTACTGATACCCACTCGAGTAATGGATGAGTAACGGGGTATCAAGTGATCAAGTGATCAAGTGACTTTTAGTGTTTTTATTGTAGAAATAATTTTCAGTGTAGGAAAACTAAAAGATAAACGTAACATAATGATCTTACTTAATTTTCCCAGATATTTTTCCTTTGAAAAATAATGTATGTTACAATACCTTTTGCTCCCCAAAATCAATAAAAATTATCCAATAGCAGCTGTAACCATCACTGCTACTTTCTTACATACAAATTTATTTAAATTCATTGCAATTTCACCTTCAAAATGCGTGAGGCTCATCCAAGCGTGTGGAGAGTGGTCTCAGCATGACTTTGGCCTGGTGCCTGAGGTCTTCAGCTGCCGGGCCCTGGTGAGGACAGTCAAGCACGGGGTAGGAGAATCTGCCTTGTTCTCTCCCGGGAGCTTGGTGAGATATTCAGGTGAGTATCGGTGATTCATTAAAAAGTAAAAAATTTAAGAAAACAAATTTAAAATGGAAAAATTTAAAAAATAAATTTAAAAAATGAAATTAAATTTAAGAAAAGAAAAGAAAATGGGAGTAGGTGGGGGGCCGGGCGGCCCGGGCTATGGGGGAAGAGCAGAGAGTGTTTATTGCGCAATAACTTATTCCACCCTCATTTTAAAAAATTATTATTATTATTATTATTATTATTATTATTTTGCTTTTTAGGTCACAACCGGTGATGCCCAGGGTTTCCTCCTGCCTCTACACTCAGGAATTCCTCCTGGTGGTGCTCAGAGGACCATAGGTGATGCTGGGAATCAAACCTCGCTGGCCACTTGCAAGGTAAACTCCCTGCCCGCTGTCATATCGCTCCAACCCCCCAATTTTTTAATTTTATAAAGTGTTTTACAATATTTGATTACATTCAATATTCGGACTCCAATCCCACCACCATTACACCTTCTTACCACCACATTTCGGATAGTTCCATCTCGAACCCCAATCCCTGTCCCAAAGCAGAACTCAAATAATCTATTCTGTTGTATTGTTTGATATGAAAAACCGCCAGGGCACTGGACCAGTGCACAGGGCACAGTGGGTAGGACGTTTGCCTGGCACGCGGCGAACCTGGGTTCAATACCCAGCATTCCATATGGTCCCCTGAGCATCATTAGCCAGGGGTAATTCCTGAGTGCAGAGCCAGGAGTAATTCCTGTGCATCAACATGTATGACCCAAAAACTAAAACTAATAATAATAATAATAATAATAATCGCTAAAAATGCTATAAAAAGTATCCTTAGAGGAAAGAGTGTGTATTCCACCCAGGGGCCATTAAGCCCATCTATAAGAGATCACTAACATCTTGTAAAATGTTGAGCCTTGTGCGTTTTATATACATATATATACATATATATATATTTCCCTCTAGATTGGTTGCCTGCTACTATGAACTCTGTCAGATGTGGTACAGTAATTGTGGAGTATCAGCGCCTGCATTTTTTTGCTTTTGGGGTCACATCCAGTGGTGCTCAGGGCTGAGTCCTGCCTCTGTGCTCAGGGATCACTCCTGGCAGGCTTCCAGGATGGTCGGGGATTGAAAGTGAGGCAGCCTTGTATGAGGGGAGTGTCCTGCACTCTGGACTCTCCGTGTCCCGCTCAAGGGCCCCTTTAGTTCCACAGCCTTTGTTTTGGGGTCATACCTGGCACTGCACAGGGGTTACTCCTGGCTCTGCACTCAGGAATAATTCCTGGTGGTGCTTGGGGAGACCATATGGATGCCGGGGATTGAACCCTGATCGAAAGTGTGCAAGGCGAATGCCCAATCCACTGTACTATCCCTCCCTTCCCTGTCCCTTGCTTCACCTCTTTTATTTTATTTTATTTTATTTTGCATTTTGGGTCACACTCAGCAATGCACAAGGGTTACTCCTGGTTCATGCACTCAGGAACTACTCCTGGCTGTGCTCAGGGGACCATATGGGTTGCTGGGAATTTAACCCGGGTTGGGCCACGTGCAAGGCAAACGCCCTACCCGCAGTGCTAACGCTCCAGCCCCACTTCACTTGTTTTAGAACAGATGTTTTATATGCACAGTATTCAGAATGCAAAAGGTACATGAGAGTGTGCAGGAAAAATCATTCCCAACTCTTGCTTCCTCTGAGTCTTAGAATATTACCTAATGCTGTAGTGTTATTCCTTAACATCTTTGCACAGAATTAAGTGTGGAGGCCAGGAAGACAGTAGAGGGGTTCGGAGCAAATAATTGGCACACACAGGAGGCTGTTTTAATGCCCAGCACTGCAGGGCCCCCTGAGCACTGTTGGGTACTGTAGTCCTGTAGCCCCTAAGCCCCTCCAGGTGATCATCTCACTTTTGGGTGCTGGTGTTTGCTTTCTGGCCCCTGGGCCTCCTGAACTCTGCCTGGGAGGCCAAAGGGGGAGAAAAAAATCAGAGGCCAAGATGCTAACTTAGAGGGATGTAGTGCATGTTTCGGGATGCCCCTGACCACCAGCTGTGGTTGCAAAACCGAAGGAAGAAAGAGGTCAAAATACAGTGCAAGAATTGAAGCATTGGTTTAACTGTTGGGGGTCGCTACTGGCTCTGCTCCTGCAGGGCATACGTGGGGGTGGAATTTGAACTGGGCCTAAATCCTTCTTGTCTCTGTGGCCTTTTATTTTGTATTGGGGCCGTATCTGGTGGTGCTCAGGGTTTGCTGCTGATACTGCTGTCACTCCAGGGTGTGTGCCCTGCCCTTATCATTTATAAGTACAACTACTAGCCTTCTAAGAGTACTGCCCCTTGTGTTTCTGGTTTAAGTCTACCTGGGAGACTGTAATGCATCATTACTTGAGAGTGGGATTCCCTTGACTACTGTAATTTATTTAGTTGGTTTTTTGTTCTTTTCTTGATGGGTGGGGTGGGGTTTGGGCCACACCCAGCTGTGTTCTGCACTTTTGGCTCTCTGCTCCGGGATCACTCCTGGTCAAGCTGAGGAACTATATGAGGTACCAAGGATTGAACGTGGGTTGTCCACATGGAAGGCAAGCGCCTTACCCACTGTTCTATTCCTCTGGCCCCTGTTTGGTGTCTTTTTGTTTTTGTTTTTTGTATTTCTTTCTAGCCCCTGTTCAGTTTCTGTGGATACTGTCACAGTTGTAATTACTAATTAAGGTAAATATTTTGGAATGGGCACTCATTTCTTGTTTATTCTTTGCAGACATCTGGGAACTGATCGAGGTGGATGATGTGCTGGAGGACGACTCCCTGCGCTTCGGTCCCAATGGAGGACAGGTGTTTTGCATGGAGTGCTTTGCCAAGAACTTTGAGTGGCTGGAGAAATGCCTTGGCCATGTCGAGGATGACTACATCCTTTTTGACTGTCCAGGTAGCTCAGTAATTAGATTGTCATCTTCCCTGGGTTGTGCAGTTCTGTCCTTGGTGGGAGAAAGTGAAATTAGCATCTCATTTACTTTTACCCCAGATTCTTGGACAGTGGACAGTCATCCTATGAGGGGCTGTGGAATGTCTGTTTTCTTCTGTTTGGGGGCCACATCCAGAGGTGCTAGAGGCTGGGGCTCTTCCTAACTGTTATCAGGAGGTTGCTCCCAGCCCTGCTTGGGGGACCAATGCATGCTGGGAACTGAGCCCAGGCTTTCTGAATGCAGAGCATATGCTCAGTCTGTTGTTTCTTGGGTACCAGGTCATGCAGCTTTTTTTTTTTTTTTTTGCTTTACTAATCACACCTGGTGATGCTCAGGAATTACTCCTGGATTTGCACTCAGGAATCACTCCTGGCAGTGCTCAGAGGAGCATATGGGATGCTGGGAATCGAACCCGGGTCGGCCGTGTGCAACGCAAACGCCCTACCTGCTGTGCTATCACTCCAGCTTCGGTTATGCAGCTCTTGAAAGGTTTGCTTTAGAGCTAGAGAGACAGAAGGATGGGTAGGATGCTGCGGCAGACACAGGTTCAGTCCTTGGCACCATATATGGTTCAATGAATACTAGTAGGTATGGGCCAAAACCAAGATTTTTTGTTTGTTTGTTTTTTAGGGCCATAGTACAGCAGCTAAAGCCCTTGCCTTACTTTCTGCCAGCCCAAGTTTGGATCCCTGGTAGCAGATAGGATCCCCAAGCACTGCCAGGAGTTAATTTTAGTACAGAGTCAGGAATCCTCCCAGAGTACCAGTGGTTGTGGCCCAAAGTTCCTCCCCTCACACTAAGAGAATAAAAATTTGTTTTAAAATCTGTCATTGTCGGGGCTGGATCATTGCGATAGCACAGTGGGTGGGGCGTTTGCCTTGCACGTGCCCGACCCAGGTTCGAATCCCAGCATCCCATATGGTCCCCTGAGCACCGCCAGGAGTGGTTCCTGAGTGCAGAGACAGGAGTAAACCCTGAGCATCTCTGGGTGTGACCCAAAAAGCAAAAATAATAATAATAAATAAATAAATAAATGAAATCCCTGTGACTGTCCTCTAGTTGTTCATTGATTTGCTTGAGCAGGCCCAGTAACTTCTCCATCGTGAGACTTGTTGTTACTGTGTTCGTCATATCGAATACGTCACAGGTACCTTAACAGTCTTTGCCATGTTGGCAATATACTCGCGGTAGCTTGCCGGGCTTTCCTAGAGGGGCAGAGGAGTTGAACCCGGTTTGGCTGGGCCGGCTGCGAGCATGGCAAATGCCCTACCGCTGTGCTGTCACTGCAGCCCATTTTAAAATCATTTTTAATAATTTTAGTGCAACCAGCCAACATGGAAGACTGGAGTTTGATTCCTCCACCCCTCTTGGAGAGCCCGGCAGGCTACCAAAGAGTATCTCGCCTGCACAGCAGAGCCTGGCAAGCTCCCCGTGACATATTCCATATGCCAAATACAGTAACAATTGTCACAATGGAGATGTTACTGGGCCTGCTGGAGCAAATCGATGAACAACAGGAGGACGGTGATGATGCTGATGACTGTATATTTTCTTTGTATGCCCTCTTTACATACATGTACACCCAGAGTTGCTTAAAAAATTTTTTGGGGGGCAGGGAGCGGGTGTGATAGAACAATGGGTTGGGCGTTTGCCTTGCATGTGGCTGACCTGGAACCCATGCATCCCATATGGTCCCCCGAGCACTGCCAGGAGTAATTCGTGAGTGCAGATCCAGGAGTAACCCCTGCGCATCACCAGGTGTGACCCAAAATGAAAAAAAAATATTGGGGGACCCAGAGAGATACTACAGTGGGGAGGGCACTTGCCTTGCACACAGCTAAGGTGATCCCTGTTACCCTATATGGTTCCTGGAGCCTGCCACGAGTCATCCCTGAGCACAGAATCAGGAATAAGCCCTGAGCACTATCAGGTAGTTCCTCCCCCCCCCCAAAAAAAAACAAAAATTGAATATAGTATAGGGGCTAGAGATATAGTGGGCTGGGGACATGCTTTACATGTAATGGGCCTTGCATGTAGGACTCTGAGTAGCCTCGAGCCCTCCCAGCAGTTTCGGAGAGACCCTCAAGCATCCCCAAGTCTGGCTTAAAACAAGCAAAATTGAATATATTACTTGTAGGGATTGACTTCCTTTAAAAAATTTGGGGGGCACCGCAGGTGCCGTATCTGATGAAGCTCAGGGGTTACTCCTAGCTCCTGTGCTCAGGAATTACTCCTGGCTGTGCTCAAGGGACCCTATGGGATCGAACCCAGGTTGGCTGTGTGCAAGGCAAGTTCCCACCCTCTATACTATCTCTCAAGCCCTCTAAAACAGTTTCCGGGAAAAGTTTTTATCCCATAATTGAGGGTTGAATGTATTTCATGCTCATAATAAGCTTGTGTTCTTGGCGGTCAGATCGAGTTGTACACAAACCTGCCCGTGATGAAACAGCTGGTTCAGCAGCTGGAACAGTGGGAGTTCCGAGTCTGTGGAGTGTTTCTCATTGATTCTCAATTCATGGTGGAGTCGTTCAAGGTTTGAAACTATACCTGTCCTTGATTTTTCAGTCTCCGGCACAAACAGAGTACAAATACCTTTAGTCATAGTCATATAATTCTTAACAGTTCATGAACTATACCCAGGAGTGACTTAGAACTTATGTTTGTTAAATTAATATGCTAAGAAGATGGATCCAGTGGCAGAGCACAGAGCTGGCATGTTAGAGGCCATGTTTGACCCTTGTGCACTGTTCAGTGTAGTTCTAGTGGTCCCCAACTCTCAGCTGTCGCCTTCAGGAGTCGTCCCAGGGCGGTATCAGAAGTAAGTCCCAAGCACCACTGTGTGTGGCTCCAGACTAGAAAAAAAAATGCTGGATGCTAGAGAGCTAGTACAGTGGGTAGAGCTCTTGCCTTGCATGTGGCCAGTCTGGGTGTCATTCCTGCCGTACTGCCACTGGGCCCCCTTAGCCGCTCCAGGAGTGATCCTTGACCACAAAGCTCAGAGTACTACTAGGTATTCCCCAAAACTGAAAGGGAGGGCGTTTGGTTCCGTCTCCAGCACCCATATGGTTCCCAAAGCTGGTCAGGAATAACTCCTTAGTGCAGAAGCCGAAGTGACCCACTAGTTATATCAGGGGATTGTGTGACCCAGAAACCCAAAAGGAAATACCCATCAGGTGAGGTGGAGAGGGAGCATGAGAGAAGATAACGTTAAAGGGTCAGAAATAGTACAGGGCTTCCCAAAAATAAATAAATAAGTAAATTTAAAAAATGGGAGCTGGAGTGATAATACAGCTGGTAGGGCCTTGCACACAGCCAATCTGGGTTCGATTCCTAGCATGCCTCAGCACCAGTAGGAGTAATTCCTGACTGCAGAGCCAGGAGTAACCCCTCTGCATTGCCAGGTATTACCACCCTTCCCTTCCCAAAAAAAAAAATAGTAAAGGGCTTATGGAGTTCGCCTTGATGTGGCCCACCTGCTTTTAATCCCTGTCACTACATGTTTCCTCAGTACTGAACTCAACCCCACCTACCTCCTGAACACTTTAAAATATTGTTGAATGGAGAAGTGTGGTCACTATAGATCGCATTTCTCCTTCCCATGTCACCTTTAAAATCCTAAGGTCTACTATTGGCTCAGCAGTCTTCTGTTAGGCCCAGCCTGGCAGTGCTCAGGGCTGACTACTGGCGCTGGGCTGAGGAATCACTTAGGTAGTGCTCTGGGAACCCTGTGGAGTGCTGGGCTAGAACCTGGGCTGACCAGGCGCAAGGCAAGTGCCTTAAAGCCTGGACTCTTGCTTGGGCTCCAATCTTAGCGTTTCTCGTATTTCGGTGGGTTTTGTTCCAGTGGGGATCAGAAACCTTTTATGTGGACACTGTTGGTGACAACCGATTCATCGTCCCTTTCCTCCTTCCTCTTTCAGCTTATTTCTGGCATCTTGGCAGCCTGAGTGCTATGGTATCTCTAGAAATCCCGCAAGTTAACATCATGTCAAAAATGGACCTGCTGAGTAAAAGAGCTAAAAAGGAAATTGAGAAGTAAGTTCACAATAATTAATGTCACATTTGCAGTGCTGAAACTCTTTTGTTTCAATTCGATTGTCAGTCTACAAATTTAGTGTTTAGGATTCTTTCATTCACCAGTCTCAAAAGTTTAAAGGTTTCTAGATCGAGACATGTATTCTTTATTAGATGATTCTACAAGTAACGTCAGAAGCAAAAAATTCAATAAATTGACTAACGCCATATGTGGGCTGGTAAGATTTTGTATTTTTACAATTTTTGGTGGTTGGGGGTGCGGGCCTCCTGTGCTGGGGGGCCTGGGGGTCTTTCTGATTATTGGCCCACCAGGCTAGTAGTGGTCAGTGCTAGGGCCCAGAGGGCCGAACCAGCAGTATTGGTTGCTTCCTGGCTGTACCCAGCAATGCTCAGGATGCCATCTGGAGCCAAGAATCAAGCCCTGTGCTAATCCCTGGGCTGATGAGTTTTGTAAGTGTTTGGGGTTGTTGTGGGTTGTTTTTAAAGTTTTGGGGCCACACCCGGTTGTGCTCAGGGGCTGTTTCTCCCCTGTGCCTGGTGGACCATATGTGGTGCTGGGTGTTCAAACTGAGGTGTGTGGGGTGCAGGACAATTGTAAGCCCTGTCTTAGCTCTTCCTCACCTCCCGCGAACCCCCCTAGACCCATATTCTTCTTAATCGTCTTGTCACATGCTTACACACCCCCAGGCAGTGGCCACCATATGGACGGCACAGACCAGCGCATTTCTCTTTAGGGGAGCAGCATGTTGGGAGCGGTGGGCTGTCTGCTTCGAAGTTAGTATAGAAGTAGGGAGAGAGCTCAGTGGGCAGCACCACAGACTTTGCACACAAGGGGCCGAGGGTTAATCTCTGGCACCATATGGTCGCCACCAGCGTTGTCTGGATGCGGCCTCCCCTCACCTCTGAAAAATGTTGTCATTGGTTGTAGCAGAGAGGGCAGGAGGCCACACTGAGCAGTGGTCAGAGTTTATTCTTGGCTGTGCCTCCAGATATCATTCCTGGTGGGCTCAGGGAGCATACGGGATGCGGGGGATCGAACCCGGGAGCATCCCTTGCCTACGTGCAAGGCAAGCGCCCACCTTGGTGTACTAGCTCTCTTGTCCCACAGCAGAGAAATTCTGCAATGTCTTTTTTTCCTGGCCACTTGGCACATCAGAATTGCCTGTACCCTTTTGAAATTTTCAGTGGTTGTTGAATGCAGATAAATTACTTTAAAAGAATTCTCAGTTTCTGGTCGGGGCTGGCACAGCAGGTAGAGTGTATGCGTTGCATGCATCCGACCCGGGTTTGATTCCTAGCATCCATAGGTCCCCTGAGCACCACCAGGAGTTATTCCTGAGTACATGAACCAGGAGTAACCCCTGTGCATTACCAGGTATAACCCAAAAATTAAAAAAAAAGTCTTTAGTTAAGTAATGTTGTAATGTTACTAGTGTTCCAATAGGTCAGAGGTCATAAAAAAATTAATGCTGATTTGCTGTTGTTCTGTCTGCTCCTCCCTGCACAGGCATAGATGGTTTTAATTAGACTACCAATGTTCACACTCAAGCGTCAGTTGAATGACCTTTCTGAAATCTCTAATTTGTAGATTGATGACTACAGCATGGTCCGATTTTTGCCTTACGATCAGTCAGAGAAGAAAGCGGGAACATTGTATTACAGCATATTGATTTTGACATTCAGTACGGAGAAGACTTGGAATTCAAGGAACCCAAGGTAATTTCTGACGATTTAGATTTGCCGAGGGCTGGAGCGATAGCACAGCGGGTAGGGCGTTCGCCTTACAAGCGGCCAACATGGCCGACCCGAGTTCGATTCCTCCGCCCATCTCGGAGAGCCCGGCAAGCTACCGAGAGTATTCGATATGCCAGACACAGTAACAACAAAGTCTCCAATGGAGACGTTACTGGGCCCGCTCGAGCAAATCGACAATCAACGGGAGGGCCTTTACCTTTTACCTTTTAGATTTGCCAGAGCCAGAGAACGGCGCAGAGGGAAAGACCATTCTCTGCCTCCCCTAGGCTGACGCTGGGTCAGTTCCCCATTTCATGTCTGGTCCCCGAGCACAGAGCCAGGATTGCCCTGAACACCTCTGCCCTCCTGTTTGATCTAAGCAGCTCCTTAAGTTAAAGTCTCGGGGGCAGCAAGAACCTGGCCCGTTCTGGCTGATCTCTGGGTGTGGCTCAGGAACTGAAAACCAAAAAAAACAAAGAGTAACCAAAACCCTGGTTGCGCATTTGCTGCCTTTTATGCTCCAGAACCTGATGGTGCTTTGTGCCCCCTGTTCAGGGTGGTGCCCCACCCCCTGTGCTGTCTCGTTCGCCCCAATTTTGTTCATGAATATCTATCAGCACTACCTCTGGGTATTATAGAGCATTGCCTGAACAGTAGGTATATACACACTGGGTCTGCGGAGAAATCAATGTATTTTCTATTTTGTGTTTCATTTATATCAGGAACATGAAGAAGAATCGTCTTCTATGTTAGATGAATATTTTCAAGAATGCCAGAACAAATGAAGAGTATGTTACGATGCAACTGGATGCGGGGCTGGAGGGATAGCATAGTAGGTAGGGCGTTTCCCTTGCACGCGACAGACCTGGGTTCGATTACCAACATCCCATATGGTCCACCAAGCGTCGCCAGGAGTAATTCCTGAGTAAAGAGGCAGGAGTAACACCTGTGCTCTCTGGGTGTGACCCAAAAACCAAAAAAAGAAAAAGAAAAAAAAATGCAACTGGATGCTTGTGAAGAGTAGCAATCACAATTTATTTAAATGAAAATATAACAGATAAAGTAAAAACAAAGAATAAAAATCATAAAATATACCGAGGCAAGATACTCATTGGTGGGAGGGTCTCCAGAGAGAGACACTGATGTGAGACCCTGGGCTTCTTCCAGTTGTAACCATGCTAGGTCCTCTGGGAACTGGTCCAATGTTGCCACAGCAGGTGGCCGTGCAGCTGGTACTGGAGAGATCATTGACGGCGCTGTCCTTCGACACGGAGCCAAGTATGCTTTCAGAGCTGGAGCTAAAGAATCAATAAGAGAAAAGGTCACCCAGAGGGCTCCTTCCATGGATTCTCCAAAGCTGACCCCAACAGGGAGCCCAGCAGGAAGGGGAGACCATGGACCCACCTCACGGTGATTTCCTGTGGAGGCCTCCCCAGAATAGGCTCTCCGGCCTGTGACTCTCCTTTCCCACACCAGCGCCCAGGACACCTCTAGGTGGGCCTTTTCCCTTTCCCCTTTTACTTGTGCATATACACACACCCCTTGGTTCTTACCCGTTTTCTTCTGGTGCTCTGAGTCTCGTTCTCTGCCATATGTGTAAGGCCAAGGCACTGAACGCGGTGCTCTTTGGGGAGTTGACAATCCTTGGCCAATCTCAACTTTCTGCTTAGATGGTGTCTGGCTCTGCTTGGTGCTGGCTGATTCCAGACTTTCTTCAGAGGAACTGGACCCAGAGGATATGTAGAAGATCTTCTTTCTCTCCTGTGGGCTGCTCTGCGGAGGGAGCGTCTCTCTCTCCTGTGGGCTGCTCTGCGGAGGGAGAACCACAAAGGCTCAGCTCCAGAAGCGCTGCTTCCCCCTCCCTTCTGAGTTCCTCCCTGCTGGTGGACCTGCATCTACACAGGCCTCCCATAGGAATGGGATTGAAACAATCAAGTTTAGAAAAGTCTTGGCCCAAGAGCACCTCCTAGTGCCAACTCAGTGAGCAGTGACCTGGCCTTGGGGGCTAGATTTGATGACTCACCTGGTAGGAGAGGCTGCCCTCAAGATGATCTCACAACACACACACAGACACACGTACATACACAAATACACATACTCACACACACACACCATCTCCAGTACACACTCAAATTTACTCTCTCCGATAAACACGTTCACACCCGGGTGTGCACACTCTTCCACATACACAGCGTCTGCGCCATCACACTCAGGGAGGTGATGAAGACTGATCACGGGCATCAGTGCTGGGCTGCCCGGGC
The DNA here is from genome assembly GCF_029834395.1 of Sorex fumeus. NCBI lineage: Eukaryota > Metazoa > Chordata > Mammalia > Eulipotyphla > Soricidae > Sorex > Sorex fumeus. The sequence continues at coordinate 1,375,641 of NW_026606212.1, read as the reverse complement.
CAGTTCCTGCTGACCTGAACTAGCGGCTGCCTTCGTGAAGAATTCCGGGGAGTTCTCCAATGGGTCCTCACCCAGTTTCTGAATATTTTCAGTGTCCTACACTTGGGGGTTTTACAACCACGATTTCTTGGTAAACAGCAAAACATGTTTGCTGTCTATGCGTTTCCGCAGTGAACCAAGTAATGAGTATGGGGGCAGTTGGGGAGGCTGCAGAATGTCTGGTTGCATCACAAAGAGAGGTCGGTGATGTCACCGAGCGCATCACAGCAAGGACAGGTCAGCTGTGGCCCTGCAGCAGGGCTTGCTCTCTGTGCAGCCCCCTCTGGGCTGCTGCTGCTCTCCCTGTTCCCACAAGTTCTGTTCATGTGGTGAACTCAAGACCCTGGGGACAGCAGGGAGCAGCCACTTGAAAGAATGTGCTGCTAAAATGTTATTTTCCTTTTTTCTTAAATGTAGGTGTAGTGCTATTTATTCGGCCACTGATTAGGTGATTGAATTGGGCATGAATTCCACCTTACTCTCTTTTTTTCTCTTTTTATCATTGTCTTTATTGAATCACCGTGAGAGCAGTTACAAAGCTTTCGGGTCTAAGTCTCAGTCATGCAATGAAACACCCGTACCTTCACTAGTGCCCACTCTCCACTACCAAAATCCCCAATATACCCCCATCCCATACCCTCCCTATACCTGTGGGGCAGATGATTTACACATTACTCTTTCTCTCTACTTTGATCACATTACTCTCTCTCTCTACTTTGATCACTTTGACCCAGCAATACCACTCCTGGGAATATATCCCAGAGAGGCAAAAATGTATAGTCGAAGTGACATCTGCACTTGTTTGTTCATTGCAGCACTCTTTACAATAGCCAGAAACTGGAAGAAACCTGAATGCCCAAGAACAGATGACTGGTTAAAGAAACTTTGGTACATCTACACAATGGAGTACTATGTAGCTCTTAGAAAAGATGAAGTCATGAAATTTACATACAAGTGGTACAATATGGAAAGTATCATGCTAAGCGAAATGAGTCAGAAAGAGAGGGATAGACATAGAAAGATTGCATTCATCTGGGGGATATAAAGTAACAAAGTATGAGATTAATACCCAAGAATAGCTGAGATCAGCACCAGGAGGATAGAGGCCAGCCGGGTATTCTAGAGGAAAGGGCAGTTCAGATAGAGAAGGGAGCACCAAATAAAGGGTGTTTGGAGGATCCTCCCAGGAGGGGAGATGCATGTCGAAAGTAGACTATGGACTGAACATGTTTGCCACTCAATGCCTCTTTTGCAGACCACAACACCCAAAAGGAGAGAGAGAACACAGGGGATTGCCCTGCCAGAGAGGTGGGGGGGATGGGGGCATGGGGGTGGGGGGGTTATTATCCATGGTGGTGGAAAATGGGCACTGGTGAAGGGATGGGTATCTGATCATTGTATAATCGAAACCCAAGCACAAAAAATTGTAAATCTACAACTGTACCTCATGGTGTTTCACTAATAAAAAAAAAGATAGTAAAAAATTAAAAAAAATTTTAAATGGAAAAATTAAAAAAATTAAATATTTTAAAAATGAAATTAAATTTAAGAAAAAAAAGAAAATGGGAGTTTGTGGGGGCTGGGCGGCCAGGGCTCTGGGGGAAGAGCAGAGAGTGTTTATTGCGAAATAACTTATTCGTTACCACCCTCATATTTTAAAATTATAATTAGTATTATTATTATTTCCTTTTGCTTTTTGGGTCACACCCGGTGATGCCCAGGGGTTCCTCCTGGCTCTGCACTCAGGAATTACTCCTGGTGGTGTTCAGAGGACCATTGGGGATGCTGTGAATCGAACCTTGCCGGCCACTTGCAAGGCAAATGCCCTGCCAGCTGTCATATCGCTCCAACCCCCAAATTTTTTTATTTTATAAAGTTTTTTACAATATTTGATTACATTCAATATTCAGACTCCAATCCCACCACCATTACACCTTCTCACCACCATATTTCGCATAGTTCCATCCCAAACCCCAATCCCTGTCCCAAAGCAGAACTCAAAGAATCTATTCTCTTGTATTGCTTGATATGAAAAACTGCCAGGGCGCTGAAGTGATAGCACAGTGGGTAGGACGTTTGCCTTGCACGCGGCGAAACTGGGTTCGATTCCAAGCATCCTATATGGTCCCCTGAGCACCATTAGCCAGGGATAATTCCTGAGTGCAGAGCCAGGGGAAATTCCTGTGCATCGGCAGGTGTTACCCAAAAACAAACAACAACAAAAAAAAATCTCTGAAAATCCTATAAAAAAAAGTATCCTTAGAGGAAAGAGTGTGTATTCTACCCAGGGGCCATTGAGCCCTTCAATAAGGATCACTAACATGTTGTAAAAGGTTGAACCTTGTGTGTATATATATATATATATATATATATATATATATATACATATATAAAGTATATATGTGTGTGTATGTAAAAAATATATATATATATTTCCCTCTAAGATTGGTTGCCTGCTACTTTGAATCCTGTCAAACGGGGTACAGTATTTTTGGAGTATGAGCTCCCGCATATTTTTGCTTTTGGGATCACATCCAGTGGTGCTCAGGGCTGACTCCTGGCTCTGTGCTCAGGGATCACTCCTGGCAGGCTTCCAGGATGGTCCAGGGATTGAAAGAGAGACAGCCTTGTGCGAGGGGAGTGTCCTGCTCTCTGGACTCTCCGTGTCCCCACACCAGGGCCCCTTTAGTTCCACAGCCTTTGTTTTTGGATCATACCTGGCACTACCCAGGGGATACTCCTGGCTTTGCACTAAGGAATCACTCCTGGCGGTGCTTGGGGACCATATGGGATGCTGGGGATGCTGGGAATCGAACCCGGGTCAGCTGAGTGCAAGGCAAACTCCCTGGCCGCTGTGCTACGCTCCAGACCCTATTCTCATTTGCAAAGAGAAATTGAATCCAGAAAGGTTGAGCATGCAGGGCCTTGCACACACCCAATCTGGCTTTGATCTCCAAACGATGTAGACCTCTCTAAATACCGCTGGCTGTGGCCCCAAAATCAAGGGCGGGGGAGAAATCTTCCCTTTCAGTCATACTTAGCGCACCTGATAGCAGTGAGGAGACCATCTCCCAGGGATAAGGACACTGGCCGGGAAGAGGCCGCTGGCCCGAGGTCAGTGTGGCCAAGGTAGGGCTGGATCTGCACTGCATGGTGTTCTGCCCAGTCCCGGGGATTAAGGCTTAGTTTGGGCCTCAGCAGACACTGACAAGGGGCTGTGGGGGTTCGTCTGGTGGTGTGGGGTCTGCCTGAAGCTCTGTCCCCTCCTGCCTCCCGGTCCACAGAGCACCTACTGTGCCACCATGGTCCAGCTCTGTGAAGCCCTCGGCCGTTCTGTCCAGGTGGTGAACTTAGACCCCGCGGCAGAGCATTTCAACTATGATGTGATGGCTGGTGAGTCCCGGGCGCAGCCTTCCCTCTCCTTGGGGGCCCTGAGGCAGTGAGTGCTGCCCCCTGCTTCTGGGGAGGCACAGAAGCTGAAAACTTCGTTCAGACTGATCCCTTGACTACTGTAATTTATTTGTTTTATTTTTTTTTTCTTTTATTGATGGGTGGGGTGGGGTTTGGGCCACACTCAGCTATGTTCAGTACTTCTGGACCTGTGCTCAGGAATCACTCCTGGTCAGGCTGAGCAACTATTTAAGGTGCCAAGGATTGAACCTGGGTTGTCCACAGGCAAGACAAGGGCAGTACCCGCTGTTCTATTCCTCAGGCCCCTGTTTGGTGTCTTTTTGTTTTTGTTTCTTGTTTTTTCTTTCTAGCCCCTGTTCGATTTTTTTGGATACAGTCACAGTTGTAATAATTACTAGTGAATGTAAATATTTTGGAATGGGCACTTATTTCCTGTTTATTCTATGCAGACATCCGGGAACTGATCAATGTGGATGATGTGATGGAGGAAGGCTCCCTGCGCTTCGGTCCCAATGGAGGACTGGTTTTTTGCATGGAGAACTTTGCCAATAACTTTGAGTGGCTGGAGAACTGCCTTGGCCATGTCGAGGATGACTACATCCTTTTTGACTGTCCAGGTAGCTCAGTAATTAGATTGTCACCTTCCCTGGGTTGTGCAGTTCTGTCCTTGGTGGGAGAAAGTGAAATTAGCATCTCATTTACTTTTATCCCAGATTCTTGGACAGTGGACAGTCATCCCATGAGGGACTGTGGAATGTCTTTTTGTTTTCTTCTGTTTCGGGGCCACATCTAGAGGTGCTGGGGGCTGGAGCTGTTCCTAACTCCATTATCAGGAGGTTGCTCCCAGTCCTGCTTGGGGGACCAAAGTATGCTGGGAACTGAGCCAGGCTTTTTGTATGCAGAGCATATGCTCAGCCTGTTGTTTCTTGGGCCCCAGGTCATGCAGCTTATTATTATTATTATTATTATTATCATTGTTATTATTATTTTGCTTTATGGGTCTCACCTGGCGATGCTCAGGAGTTACTCCTGGCTTTGCACTCAGGAATCACTCCTGGCAGTGCTCAGGGGACCATATGGGATGCTCAGAATCGAACCCCGGTCGGCTGCGTGCAAGGCAGATGCCCTACCTGCTGTGCTATCACTGCAGCTCTTGAAAGGTTTGCTTTAGAGCTAGAGTGACTGAAGGATGGGTAGGATGCTGCGGCAGACACAGGTTCAGTCCTTGGCACCATATATGGTTCCATGAATACTAGTGGGTATGAGCCAAAACCAAGGTTTTTTTTGGGGGTTTTTTTTTTTAGGACCATAGTACAGCAGCTAAAGCCCTTGCTTTACTTTCTGCCAGCCCAAGTTTGGATCCCTGGTACCACATAGGATCCCCCAAGCACTGCCAGGAGTTATTTTTAGTACAGAGTCAGGAATCCTCCCAGAATACTAGTGGGTGTGGCCCAAGCCTCCTCCCCTCAAAATAAGAGAATAAAAAATTGTTTTAAAATCTGTCATTGTCGGGGCTGGAGCGATGCGATAGCACAGTGGGTGGGGCGTTTGCCTTGCACGTGCCCGACCCAGGTTCGAATCCCATTATCCCATATGGTCCCCTGAGCACCGCCAGGAGTGGTTCCTGAGTGCAGATGCAGGAGTAACCCCTGACCATTTCCGGGTGTGACCCAACAAGCAAAATAATAATAATAATAAAATAATAATAATAATAATATTAATAATAGTAAATAAATAAATAAATGAAATCCCTGTGGCTGTCCTCCCGCTGTTCATTTATTTGCTTGAGCAGGCCCAGTAACTTCTCCATCGTGAGACTTGTTGTTACTGTGTTTGTCATATCGAATACGTCACAGGTAGCTTGACAGGCTTTGCCATGTGGGCAATATACTCTCGGTAGCTTGCCGGGCTCTCCGAGAGGGGCAGAGGAGTTGAACCCTGTTTGGCCGGGCCTGCTGCGTGCATGGAAAATGCCCTACCACTGAGCTATCACTCCAGCCATTTTAAACTCATTTTTAATAATTGTAGTGCAACCAGCCAACATGGCTGACTCGGGTTCAATTCCTCTGCCCCTCCTAGAGAGCCCGGCAAGCTACCAAAGAGTATCACCTGCACAACAGAGCCTGGCAAGCTCCTCGTGACATATTCGATATGCCAAATACAGGAACAATTGTCACAATGGAGATGTGGCCTGCTCGAACAAATCGATGAACAGGAGAACAGTGATGATGATGATGACAGTATATTTTCTTTGTATGCCCCTTTAATACATGTGCACCCAGAGTTGCTTAAAGAATTCCGTGGGGGGCAAGGGGAGCTGGTGTGATAGTACAATGGGTTTGGCGTTTGCCTTGCATGCAGCTGACCCGGAACCCCAGCATCCCATATGGTCCCCCAAGCACTGCCTGGAGTAATTCCTGAATTCAGTGCCAGAAGTAACCCCTGCGCATCACCAGGTGTGACCCAAAATGAAAAAAAAAATATTGGGGGACCCAGAGAGATACTACAGTGGGTAGGGCACTTGCCTTGAACACAGCTAAGGTGATCCCTGCTACCCTATATGGTTACTGGAGTCTGTCAACAGTCATCCCTGAGCACAGAATCAGGAATAAGCCCTGAGCACAATCAGGTTGCCCCCCCCCCAAAAAAAAATTTGAATATAGTATCGGGGCTAGAGAGATAGTGGGCTGGGGACATTCTTTACATGTAGTGGGCCTTGCATGTAGTAGGCTTTGCATGTAGGACTCTGAGTAGCCTCGAGCCCTCCCAGAAGTTTCAGAGAGACCCTTAAGCATCCCCACGTGTGGCTTAAAACAAGCAAAATTGGATATATTACTTGTAGGGATTGACTTCCTTTAAAAAAATTTGGGGGGGGACCGCGGGTGCCATATCTGATGATGCTCAGGGGTTACTCCTAGCTCCTGTGCTCAGGAATTACTCCTGGCTATGCTCAAGGGACCCTATGGGATCGAACCCAGGTTGGCTGTGTGCAAGGCAAGTTCCCACCCTCTATACTATCTCTCAAGCCCCCAAAGACAGTTTCTGGGAAAAGTTTTTTCCCATAATTGAGGGTTGAATGTATTTTATGTTTATAATAAGCTTGTGTTCTTGTCGGTCAGATCGAGTTGTACACACACCTGCCCGTGATGAAACAGCTGGTTCAGCAGCTGGAACAGTGGGAGTTCCGAGTCTGTGGAGTGTTTCTTGTTGATTCTCAATTCATGGTGGAGTCGTTCAAGGTTTGAAACTATACCTGTCCTTGATTTTCAGTCTCCGGCACAAGCAGTGTACAAATACCTTTAGTCATAATCGTTTAATTGTTAACAGTTCATGAACTATACCCAGGAGTGACTTGAAACTTATGTTTGTTAAATTAATATGCTAAGAAGATGGCTCCAGTGGCAGAGCACAGAGCCTGCATGTTTGAGGCCCTGAGTTTGCCCCTTGTTCACTGTTCAGTGTAGTTCCAGTGGTCCCCAACTCTCAGCAGTCACCTTCAGGAGTCGTCCCAGGGCGGTGTCAGAAGTCCCAAGCACCACAGTAAGTCCCAAGAGGCTCCAAAACTAGAAAAAAAAAAGCTGGATGCTAGAGAGATAGTACAGTGGGTAGAGCTCTTGCCTTGCATGTGGCCAGCCTGGGTGTCATTCCTGCCATGCTGCCACCGGCCCCCGAGCCCCTCCAGGAGTGATCCTTGACCACAAAGCTCAGAGTACTACTGGGTATTCCCCAAAACTGAAAGGGAGGCCGTTTGGTTCTGTCTCCAGCACTCCAGGTGGTTCCCCAAGCTGCTGAGGAGTAACTCCTGAGTGCAGAGCCAGAAGTGACCCCTTAGTAATATCAGGGGATTGTGTGACCCAGAAACCCAAAAGGAAACACCCATCAGGGGAGGTGGAGAGGGAGCATGAGAGAAGATAACGTTAAAGAGTCAGAAATAGTAAAGCGCTTCCCAAAAATAAATAAATAAGTTAATCATTTCATTCATTCATTCATCATCCTGTTAATCGTCGATTGCCTCGAGCAGGCCCCAGTAACGTCTCTTTCATCCTAGCCCTGAGATTATATTCAAGGCTTTTTAGGAGAATGAGACCCATCATTGTTACTGGTATTTGGCATATTTGGTGCGCCACGGGGAGTTTGCCAGACTCTGCCCTGTGGGCAGGCTATATTCGATAGACTGCAAGTTTGTCCAGAGTAGGAATGAGATAATGAGATATCATAAAAAGATGTTCAGATAAGATGTCGCGCGGCCGCAAACGCGGCCACGCGGTTCCGGGAGCTGCATTTTGTAGTCTCTGAGTCTTGGCCGCTGATGGGATTACACGGCGCCAGGGGGCCAGGTGGTGGGTGTGACCCCCGCCTACTGGAATTTGGAGGATCTGGGTGGAGGATGCTCGACTCCAATTCGAGTAGGCTTGGAGATCTCGGCCCCGGAACCCGCGTGGCTTTGTCCCTCTGCCAGTACCTTCATGTGTGCGCAGAGTGGTCTCAGCATGGTGGTGGCTGGTCCTGGAGGTCTTCGGCTGCCGGAGCCCTGGTCGGGGCGGGGAGGAAAGCTCAACCCGCTCCCCTCCAAGGGACCCCAGCGAGGAACAGCCAGGCACAGGGGCAGGAGACTGACTGCACTGGTCTCGTCCGGGAGCTGCATTTTGTAGTCTCTGAGTCTTGGCCGCTGATGGGATTACACATGAAGGTACTGGCAGAGGGACAAAGCCACGCGGGTTCCGGGGCCGAGATCTCCAAGCCTACTCGAATTGGAGTCGAGCATCCTCCACCCAGATCCTCCAAATTCCAGTAGGCGGGGGTCACACCCACCACCTGGCCCCCTGGCGCCGTGTAATCCCATCAGCGGCCAAGACTCAGAGACTACAAAATGCAGCTCCCGGACGAGACCAGTGCAGTCAGTCTCCTGCCCCTGCGCCTGGCTGTTCCTCGCCGGGGTCCCTTGGAGGGGAGCGGGTTGAGCTTTCCTCCCCGCCCCGACCAGGGCTCCGGCAGCCGAAGACCTCCAAATAAATAAGTAAATTTTAAAAAATGGGGGCTGGAGTGATAGTACAGCGGGTAGGGCCTTGCATACAGCCAATCCAGGTTCGATTCCTAGCATCCCAGAGCACCACTAGGAGTAATTTCTGAGTGCAAAGCTGGGAGTAACCCCTGTGCATTGCCAGTAATTACCCCCCCCAAAAAAATAGTACAGGGCTTAAGGTGCTCGCCTTGATGTGGCCCACCTGCTTTTAATCCCTGTCACTACATGTTTCCTCAGTGCTGAACTCAACCCCAGCTACCTCCTGAACACTTTAAAATATTGTTGAGTGGAGAAGTGTGGTCACTACACCTCGAGTTTCTCCTTTCCATCTCACCTTTAGAATCCTAAGGTCAGCTATTGGCCCAGCAGTCTTCTGTTCGGCCATGCCTGGCAGTGCTCAGGGCTCACTACTGGCGCTGGGCTGAGGAATAACTTAGGTAGTGCTCTGGGAACCCTGTGGAGCGTTGGGCTAGAACCTGGGCTGACCAGGCGCAAGGCAAGTGCCTTAAAGCCTGGACTCTTGCTCGGGCCCCAATCTTAGCGTTTCTCCGATTTAGGTGGGTTTTGTTCCAGTGGGGATCAGAAACCTTTTATGTGGACACTGTTGGTGACACTAATTCATTGTCCCTTTTCTGCTTCCTCTTTCAGCTTATTTCTGGCATCTTGGCAGCCTTGAGTGCTATGGTATCTCTAGAAATCCCGCAAGTTAACATCATGACAAAAATGGACCTGCTGAGTAAAAGAGCTGAAAAGGAAATTGAGAAGTAAGTTCACTATAATTAAGGTCTCCTTTGCAGTGCTGAACCTTTTTCGTTTCACTTCGATTGTCAGTCTACAAATTTAGTGTTTAGGATTCTTTCGTTCACCAGTCTCTCATGTTTAAAGGTTTCTAGATCCAGACATGTATTTGTTATTAGATGATTCTACAAGTAACTTCAGAAGCAAAAAATTCAATAAATTGACTAACGCCATATGTGGGCTGGTAAGAATTTGTATTTTTGTAATTTTTGGTGGTTGGGGGTTCGGGCCTCCTGTGCTGTGGGGCCTAGGGGCCACTCTGATTATTGGCCCACCAGGCTAGTAGTGGTCAGTGCTGGGGCCCAGAGGGCCGTACCAGCAGTATTGGTTGCTTCCTGGCTATACACAGCAATGCTCAGGATGCCATCTGGTGCCAAGAATCAAGCCCTGTGCTAATCCCTGGGCTGATGAGTTTTGCAAGTGTTTGCGGTTATTGTGGGATGTTTTTAAGGTTTGGGGGCCACACCCGGTGGTGCTCAGTGGCTATTTCTCCCTTGTGCCTGGTGGACCATATGTGGTGCTGGGTGTTCAAACTGAGGTGTGCGGGGTGCAGGCCTGTAGTAGCTCTTCATCACCTCCCCCCGCACCTCCCTAGACCCATATTTTTCTTAATGGTCTTGTCACATGCTTACACACCCCCAGGCAGTGGCCACCATATGGACGGCACAGACCAGCGCATTTCTTTTTATACGGGAGCAGCATGTTGGGAGCGGTGGGCTGTCTGCTTCGAAGTTAGTATGGAAGTAGGGAGAGAGCTCAGTGGGCAGCACCACAGGCTTTGCACACAAGGCGCCCAGGGTTCATCTCTGGCACCATATGGTCGCCACCAACATCGTCTGGATGTGGCCTCCCCTCACCTCTGAAAAAAGTTGTCATTGGTTGTAGCAGAGAGGGCAGGAGGCCACACTGAGCAGTGGTCAGAGATTATTCTTGGCTCTGCCTCCAGAAATCATTCCTGGTGGGCTCAGGGAGCATATGGGATGCGGGGGGGATCGAACCCGGGAGCATCCCTTGCCTACTTGCAAGGCAAGCGCCCACCTCAGTGTACTAGCTCTCCCGTCCCACAGCAGAGAAATTCTGCAATGTCTTTTTTTCCTGGCCACTTGGCACATCAGAATTGCCTGTACCCTTTTGAAATTCTCAGTGGTGGTTGAATGCAGATAAATTACAATAAAAATAGTCCCAGTCTCTGGTTGGGGCTGGAGCGATAGCACAGCAGGTAGGGCGCTTGCCTTGCACGTGTCTGAACTGGATTTGATTCCTAGCATTCCATAGGTCCCCTGAGCACCACCAGGAGTTAGTCCTGAGTGCATGAACCAGGAGTAACCCCTGTGCATCGCCGGGTTATACCCCTCCCCAAATAAAAAGTTTTTAGTTAAGTAATGTTGTAATGTTACTAGTGTTCCAATAGGTCAGAGGTCATAAAAAAATTAATGCTGATTTGCTATTGTTCTTTCTGCTCCTTCCTGCATAGGCATAGGTGTTTTTTTTTTACATGAAAAGTTCATTAACTTTTTATTTTTTTTAATTTTTTTCTTTTTTTTATTAGTGAGAAACCATGAGGTACAGTTATAGGCTTACAAATTTTGTGCTTGGGTTTCAGTTATACAATGATCAAGTGCCCATCTCTCCACCAGTGCCCGTCATCCATCCCCACTGGTCCCAGCATCCCCCCATGCAACCCTCATCCCCCCCCCATCCCCCCGTCCCATCCTGCCTCTGTGGCAGGGTATTCCCCCTTGTTCTCTCTCTCTTCTTTTGGGTACTGTGTTTTGCAAGAGAGGCTTTGAGTGGCAATCATGTTTGGTCTATCGACTACTTTTAGCATGCTTCTCCCACCCTAGGAGGGCCCTCACAACACCCTTCATTTGGTGCTCTCTTCTCTATCTGAGCTTCCTTTTCACCTAGAGCCTGTGGCTGGCCTTCCATTCATGGAGCAAAATTCCTGGTACTAATCTCAGCCATTCCTGGGTGTTAATCTCCCTTTTTGTTGCTTTATGTTCCCCAGATGAATGCAATCTTTCTGTGTCTATCCCGCTCTTTGTGACTCATTTCGCTTAACATGATACTTTCCATGTAGTACCACTTGTATGTAAATTTCATAACTTCATCTTTTCTAACAGCTACATAGTACTCCATTGTGTAAATGTACCAAAGTTTCTTTAACCAGTCATCTGTTCTTGGGCACTCAGGTTTTTTCCAGATTCTGGCTATTGTAAAGAGTGCTGCAATGAACAAACAATTGCAGATGTCACTTCGACTATACCTTTTTGCCTCTCTGGGATATATTCCCAGGAGTGCTATAGCTGGGTCAAATGGCAGATCAAATTCTAATTTTTTGAGAGTCGTCCATACTGTTTTCCAAAAGGGTTGGACCAGCCGGCATTCCCACCAGCAGTGAAGGAGGGTCCCTTTCTCGCCACATCCGCGCCAGCACCGGTTGCTTTTGTTCTTGTGGATGTGGGCCAGTCTCTGTGGTGTGAAATGATATCTCATTGTGGTTTTGATCTGCATCTCTCTGATGATTAGTGATGTAGAGCATTTTCTCATGTGCCTTTTTGCCATTCGAATTTCTTCTTTGCGAAAGTTTCTGTTCATTTCCTCACCCCGGTTTTTGATGGGGTTGGGTGATTTCTTCTTGTGGAGTTTAACCAGTACCTTATATATCCTTGATATCAACCCCTTGTCGGATGTGTACTTGGTGAATATCCTTTCCCATTCTGTAGGCTGTCTTTGTATTTTGGTCAATATTTCTTTTGTGGTGCAGAAGCTTCTTAGTTTAAGATAGTCCCATTTGTCTATCTCTGTTTTCACTTGCTCAGCCAGTGGCGTGACATCTTTGAAGATACCATTAGCTTCAATATCATGGAGAGTTTTGCCAACTTTGTCTTCAATAAACATTATGGATTCTGGTCTGATGTTGAGGTCATAAATCCATTTTGATCTTACTTTTGTGCATGGTGTTAGGCAGAGATCTGAGCCCACTTTTTTGCATGTAGCCGTCCAATTTTGCCAGCACAGTTTATTGAAGAGGCTTTCCCTGCTCCATTTCACTTTTCTTGCCCCCTTATCAAAAATTAGATGATTATATATTTGGGAGGAAATGTCAGTATATTCAACTCTGTTCCATTGGTCTGCAGCTCTGCTTTTGTTCCAGTACCATGCTGTTTTAATTATTACTGCCTTGTAGTAGAGTTTGAAGTTAGGGAGGTTGATTCCTCCCATTTTCTTTTTCCCAAGAATTGCTTTAGCTATTCGTGGGGGCTTATTGTTCCATATAAATTTCCAATTCCATATAAATTTCCAATTCCAACAGGTACAGCCCGCCCCCAGGGGCCTGGGTCCCTCTCTGGGCACGCGCAGCTAGAAACAGCCCCTAGACAGCCGGTTTTCAACCCCTGATCTGCGTGGGACGGGCACAGAGGCCCAGCTCTGGGCAAGAAAGCTGAACGGCTCCAATTCCAACAGGTACAGCCCGCCCCCAAGGGCCTGGGTCCCTCTCTGGGCACGCGCAGCTAGAAACAGCCCCTAGACAGCCGGTTTTCAACCCCTGATCTGCGTGGGACGGGCACAGAGGCCCAGCTCTGGACAAGAAAGCTGAACGGCTCCAATTCCAACAGGTACAGCCCGCCCCCAAGGGCCTGGGTCCCTCTCTGGGCACGCGCAGCTAGAAACAGCCCCTAGACAGCCGGTTTTCAACCCCTGATCTGCGTGGGACGGGCACAGAGGCCCAGCTCTGGGCAACAAAGCTGAACGGCTCCAATTCCAAACAGGAGACGTTCCCAACTCCTCGCCCAGTGCCAGGGACTCTTTCCGGAGCCGCGGCCGTTCCCACTACATATGCCATAGGAACCATAAGCTAACTTCTTAGATGGAAACTTCTCTATTTTAGCTCAGCCACTAGAAACACAGTAGCCAATAACTCATAAGCCTATCTTAACTCACACTGCATATCAAGCAGAATAGTAACAGTGAACGTGAAGGACTAAACCACACCTCTCACAATGGTAAAGCAACGCAAAAGCTCTCCAAACTTTCATATTGAAGAGTCTAGCCCAGATGACACCAACAGTACTGTAGTGTTAGACAACCTCTCTGACAAGGAATTCAGAAGGGAGCTACTTAGGATGCTTAGGGAATTAAAAGAAACAATGGAAAGCAATGCCAATAGACGACAAGAGGATCTGAAGGCAGAAATGAGGAAAATGCAATCAGAAATGTCAGACCTGAAAAATCTCGTAGGCGAATTGAAAAGCTCAGTGGAAGGCCTCAGCAGCAGAGTAACAGCGGCTGAGAACAGAATCAGTGAGCTCGAAGATGAAGTTCAGAGACTCTCCAGAAAAGAGCAGAAAATGGAAAAGAGACTCACAATTCGGGAACAGATGGCAAGAGAAGATCGTGATGAAGCCAAGAGGGGTAACATAAGAATTATTGGAGTCCCAGAGGGACAGGAAGAAAACCTCGATGAAGAAGAAACTGTCAAAGAAATCATTGCTACAACATTTCCAGAGCTGAAGAAAACTTGTGACCACATTCAGGAGGCCCGAAGGGTACCAGCTAGAAGAAATCCGAATAAAAATACCCCAAGACACATTCTGATCAAAATGACCAAAACCTTAGACAGAGACAAAATTCTGAAAGCAGCAAGATCGAAGAAAGAAATCTCTTACAAAGGAGCATCCTTAAAATTCACAGCTGATTTTTCTGATGAAACCCTCATGGCCCGAAAACAGTGGTGGGACATAGTAAAAAAAGTCAATGAAATAAATGCCTCCCCAAAAATACTTTTCCCAGCAAGACTCTCATTCATAATAGAAGGAACAACACACAGTTTCACAGACAAACAACAGCTCAGGAACTTCATAGACTCAAAACCATGGTTACAAGAACAACTAAATGGGCTACTTTAAGGCAAGAAAGGCCCCTCAAATACACCAAATTTTAACAGAACAATGGGACAAAATCCCATAACAATAATCTCTCTCAATGTCAATGGGCTAAACGCACCAATTAAAAGACATAGAGTGGCAGGATGGATTAGAAAATTGAACCCAACATTCTGCTGCCTGCAAGAAACGCATCTCAATAGTCAAAGCAAACACAGACTCAGAGTCAAAGGCTGGAAAACAATCCTACAGGCAAACAGCTCCCATAAAAAAGCTGGGGTAGCCATCCTTATATCAGACCACATCGATTTCAGAGTGAGGAAGGTCATAAGAGACAGTGAAGGCCATTTCTTATTGATCAGAGGATCTGTACAACAGGAAGAACTTACAATAATAAATGTATATGCACCTAATGAGAGACCAGCAAAGTACTTAAAACAACTACTCATAGATTTGGAAAAAGACATCAATAGCAACACAATACTAGTGGGAGACTTCAACACTGCTTTGTCACCTCTTGATAGATCAACCAGACTCAAGCTTAGCAAGGACATACTTCATTTGAGGGAAACAATGGAAGAAAGGGACTTAGTAGATATATACAGGACACTTCATCCACAAAAAGCTGAATACACATTCTTCTCAAGCGTACATGGAACATTCTCCAAGATAGACCACATGCTGAGCCACAAAACATGCCTCCATAAAATTAAGAAGGTAGAGATTGTATCAACAATCTTCTCAGACCATAATGCGCTGAAATTAGAAGTAAATCACACACAAAAACAGAAAACTAAATCAAACACCTGGAAATTAAACAGTGCACTATTGAACAACGAGTGGATTAGACAGGAAATCAAAGAGGAAATCAAAAGATTCCTAGAAACGAATGAAAATGAGAACACGAGTTACCAAAACTTATGGGACACAGCAAAGGCTGTGTTAAGAGGAAAGTTTATAGCTCTACAAGCATTCCTCAGGAAGGAGGAGCGAGCACACATAAGTAACCTAACCTCACAGCTTAAGAGCTTGGAGAAGGACCAAAAAAAGGAGCACAACCCGAACAGGAGAAAGGAAATAATAAAACTCAGAGCAGAGATTAACGAGATGGAAACCCAAAAAACAATCCGAAAGATCAATGAAACCAAAAGCTGGTTCTTCGAGAAAATTAACAAGATCGATAAGCCTCTAGCAAAACTCACAAAGAAAGGGAGAGAGAAAACCCTAATAAACCGAATCAGAAATGAAAAGGGGGTCATTACAACAGAAACCACAGAAATTCAGAGGATCCTCAGGGAGTACTTTGAGAAGCTTTATGCCACAGAACATCAAAACCTCGAGGAAATGGATAAATTCCTAGACTCCTACAGACTCCCAAGGCTGAACCAAGAAGACCTGGAATACCTGAACAGACCTATCACCATCAAGGAAATTGAAATGGTAATAAAAAGTCTCCCCAAGCACAAAAGTCCTGGCCCGGATGGATTCACTAGTGAATTCTTCCAAATCTTTAAAGAGGACTTACTCCCGATGCTCTTTAAGCTTTTCCACGAAATTGAAATATCAAAAACACTTCCGAACAGTTTCTATGAAGCAAATATCACACTGATACCAAAAGCAGACAGAGATACCACAAAGAAAGAGAATTACAGGCCGATATCCCTGATGAACACAGATGCAAAGATCCTCAACAAACTACTAGCAAATAGAATCCAACTACTCATCAAAAAGATCATACACCATGACCAAGTAGGATTCATCCCAGGGATGCAAGGATGGTTTAACATTCGGAAATCAATCAACATAATCCACCATATCAACAAAAGAAAAGATAAAAAGCATATGATCATATCAATAGATGCAGAGAAAGCATTTGATAAGATCCAGCACCCCTTTATGATGAAAACCCTAGCCAAAATGGGTATAGAGGGGACCTTCCTCAACATAATTAAAGCCATCTACCACAAGCCTACAGCAAGCATCATCCTCAATGGGGAAAAAATGAGAGCCTTCCCTCTAAGATCAGGGACGAGACAGGGATGCCCACTCTCTCCACTGCTGTTCAATATAGTACTGGAAGTACTTGCAATAGCGATTAGGCAGGAAAAAGATATTAAGGGCATTCAGGTAGGAAAGGAAGAAATCAAGCTCTCACTATTCGCAGATGATATGATACTCTACTTAGAGAACCCAATAACTTCCACCAAAAAACTCCTAGAAACAATAGACTCGTATAGTAAAGTTGCAGGTTATAAAATCAATACCCAAAAGTCCATGGCTTTCCTATACGCAAACAGTGAGAGAGAAGAAAGCAACATGAAAAAAACAATCCCATTCACAATTGTGCCCCAGAAAATCAAGTACCTAGGAATCAGCTTAACTAAGGAAGTAAAGGACCTGTACAAAGAAAACTACAAAACGCTACTTCAGGAAATAATAGAGGACATGAGGAAATGGAAAGATATCCCCTGCTCATGGGTCGGGAGACTTAACATTGTCAAAATGGCAATACTACCGAAAGCATTGTATAAATTCAATGCAATCCCTATAAGGATACCCATGACATTCTTCAAAGAAATGGAGCAAACACTCTTGAAATTTATATGGAACAATAAGCCCCCACGAATAGCTAAAGCAATTCTTGGGAAAAAGAAAATGGGAGGAATCAACCTCCCGAACTTCAAACTGTACTACAAAGCAGTAATAATTAAAACAGCATGGTACTGGAACAAAGGCAGAACTTCAGACCAATGGAACAGGGTTGAATACACTGACATCTCTCCTCAATCATATGCTCATCTAATCTTTGATAAAGGTGCAAGTAATGTGAAGTGGAGTAAGGAAAGCCTCTTTAATAAATTGTGTTGGCATCACTGGACGGCTACATGCAAAAAAATAGGCCCAGAACTCTGCCTAACACCATGTACAAAAGTAAGATCAAAATGGATTAAAGACTTCAACATCAGACCAGAAACCATAAGGTACATTGAAGATAAAGTTGGCAAAACCCTCCATGACATTGAAGCTAATGGTATCTTCAAAGATGCCACGCCACTGGCCGAGCAAGTGAAAACAGAGATAGATAAATGGGACTATCTTAAACTAAGAAGCTTCTGCACCTCCAAAGAAACAGTGACCAAAATACAAAGACAGTCTACAGAATGGGAAAGGATATTCACCGAATACACATCTGACAAGGGGTTGATATCCAGGATATACAAAATACTGGTTAAACTCCAGAAGAAGAAAACATCCAACCCCATCCAAAAATGGGGCAATGAAATGAACAGAAACTTTCTCAAAGAAGAAATCCGAATGGCAAAAAAGCACATGAGAAAATGCTCTACATCATTAATCATCAGGGAGATGCAGATCAAAACCACAATGAGATACCATCTCACACCTCAGAGACTGGCCCACATTCAAAAGAACAAAAGCAACCGATGCTGGCGTGGATGTGGCGAGAAAGGGACACTCCTTCACTGTTGGTGGGAATGTCCACTGGTTCAGCCCTTCTGGAAAACAGTATGGACGATTCTCAAAAAATTAGAAATTGAGCTCCCATTTGACCCAGCAATACCACTCCTGGGAATATATCCCAGAGAGGCAAAAATGTATAGTCGAAGTGACATCTGCACTTGTTTGTTCATTGCAGCACTCTTTACAATAGCCAGAAACTGGAAGAAACCTGAATGCCCAAGAACAGATGACTGGTTAAAGAAACTTTGGTACATCTACACAATGGAGTACTATGTAGCTGTTAGAAAAGATGAAGTCATGAAATTTACATACAAGTGGTACAATATGGAAAGTATCATGCTAAGCGAAATGAGTCAGAAAGAGAGGGATAGACATAGAAAGATTGCATTCATCTGGGGGATATAAAGTAACAAAGTATGAGATTAATACCCAAGAATAGCTGAGATCAGCACCAGGAGGATTACTCCATAACTTAGAGGCCAGCCGGGTATCCTAGAGGAAAGGGCAGTTCAGATAGAGAAGGGAGCACCAAATAAAGGATGTTTGGAGGATCCTCCCAGGAGGGGAGATGCATGTCGAAAGTAGACTATGGACTGAACATGTTTGCCACTCAATGCCTCTTTTGCAGACCACAACACCCAAATGGAGAGAGAGAACACAGGGGATTGCCCTGCCACAGAGACAGGGGGGATGGGGGGATGGGGGTGGGAGGGATATTATCCATGGTGGTGGAAAATGGGCACTGGTGGAGGGATGGGTATCTGATCATTGTATGATTGAAACCAAAGCACAAAAAATTGTAAATCAACAACTTTAAAAAAAATAAAATAAAATAAAGGGAAAAAATAATTTTGTATATAACAAAGTAGCAATGATGGTCACAGCTGTTCTTGGATAATTTTTATTGATTTTGGGGAGCAAAAGGTATTGTAACATACAATTTTTTCAAAGGAAAAATACATGTGAAAATTAAGTAAGATCATTATCTTACCTTTATCTTTTAGTTTTTGTACACTGAAAATTATTTGTACGATTAAAAGACTAAAAGTCACTTGATCACTTGATACCCCGGTACTCATCCATTTACTTGAGCGGGTGTCAGTAGCGTTTCTATTCATCCCTGTTGCGTGCTAGCGTAGCCCAATGGCATCTGCTCGTTCTAGGAATATGCAGAGACTCAAACCAATCATTCAGGATCTTGACGAAGAAATCTGACCATCTTGTAGGTGGACGCCCACCTGGCGTTTTGACATCCCGTGGAATCCAGTCAGTAATGGCTCTAGTCCAGCGGTCATCTCTAAATCTCATTAAGTGTCCACCCATCTGATTTTTGATGCCTTGGCAAATGAGATAGCGTCCCTGATTCTTTAGCGTTGACGGAGATTGGAACTCCGGATTCTATCTCTCATTTGAGTGAAGTGTGATACTCCAAGCATAGCTCTTTCGATTCCTCTTTGAGATACCCGAATAGCGTTTTCATCCTGTTTTCGTAGGGCCCAGGTCTCTGAGGCATATATTATTGTAGGAGGAAAAGTGGAATCAAAGAGATGTGCTCAAAGCTGAAGGTTCTTTGTCCTCTTAGTTATTTCTTCAATTCTCTTGAAGGCATTCCAAGCACTCTCTTCCTCCTGCATAACTCAGGTGCCAGGTCATTCATCTTGTTGATTTCTCGACCTCGGTATATATAACTGTTGCATTCGGAGATGGTGGTTTTGTTGAGAGTGAATGGATCATCAGGAACAAGACTGTTTCTCACGAACATTGTCTTCGTGAGATTCTGTTGCAATCCGACCTTTCCACACTCACGGTCCAAGTCGGTCAGCATTTGTGCCACTTGGCTGATGTTTGGTGTTATTAGAATGAGGTTATCAGCAAAGCGGAGGTGGTGTAGTTGCCAACCATCTATCTTCACACCCATTCCTTCCCATACCAGTTGTCGCATGATGTTCTCGAGGGTGGTACTGAAGAGTTTTGGTGAAATGGTATCACCCTGCCGAACCCCTCTCTTGACATGGATGATTACTTCTTTGTAGAATGGAGAGATCCTGGTAGTGAATCCATAATAGAGCTCATGGAGGATCATGATGTATTGAATTTCTATGCCCTGATTGACTAGGGCTTCAATGACTGCTTCCTTCTCAACAGAATCAAAAGCCTACTTTAAATCAATGAACGCCAGACAGAGCGGCACGTTGAACTCCTGAGAAACCTCAAGGAGCTTAGTTATCGTGTGGATATGGTCAATGCTGCTGAATCCTTTTTGGGACCCGGCTTGTTCACATAGTTGTCCTTCATCTAGTGTTCTGCCAATCCTATTCTGGATGACTTGAGTGAACAGTTTGTAGATGACAGACAATAGGCGGATTGGGCGATAGTTGCTAATGTTGTGGATGTCTCCCTTCTTTCATAGTAGTACGGTCTTGCTGGTTTTCCATTGGGATGGAACCTTGCATTCAGACAGGTAATATGTGAAGAGCTGAGCCAGTGTATTGATGAGTACTGACGGCAGGTTCTTCAGGTGCTCAGGTCTGATCTTGTCTGGGCGAGGTGCTCTTTGTTTCTTTACCGAAGAGATGGCATGTTGAATTTCGGAAGGGAGAACATTGGGAACGACATATCCATCATGCGGAATTTGGTATGTGGGCAAGTGGATGTGGCTATTAAAGAGGTCTGAGTAGAAGTCATGAATAATCTCCATTGCCCTTGTGGAAGATGTGATAGATCCATCATGATGTCGGAGGGCAGTCATCTTGGTCTTGTAGTTGGTGAAGGACAGCGGGCATTACAAATGCTTTTCCTGGCTTCTGCCACATCTACCAGCACTGCTGTTCTCCTGTCTTTGAGGTCATCCTTGATCTCTTCTCTGCACTGTTTTGACAGCTCAGACATTTGCTTGCCGTTGCCTGAGGCATGTGCCAAGCCACGTTGGCGAATAAGTTCAAGAGTGTTAAAATGAAGGTGGTTTTTTGTGGTTATCTCTCTCTTGGCATTCCTCGCACAATCCTGGAGGTGCTGAATCATTTGATCGTATTCCTCATCATTGTTGTCAATGATGGCATCTTCCCATGTTGCCACAACAGAGCCAAAGAGCTCCCAGTTGGTGGTCGTTCTGGGAGTTCTCTTCTTAAACTTTGCATTCTTTTCTCCCTGTTCTGTGAGGTAGAATTTTGCACGAGGGAGATGGTGGTCCGATCCCATTTGGAATTTTGCGACAACAGCAACATCGGTTAGGCAAAATCGTCCATTGAATATGATGTGGTCAATTTTGCTGTGGAACCGTCCACCAGGAGACTCCCATGTCCAACGTTTAGATTCAGCCTTTTGGAATTGTGAGTTACCATGGATGGTCTTGGTTGACATGATGAACTCAGACAGTCTGTCACCCTGTTCATTCCATTCTAGGCCATGGGTCCCAAAGTGGAGTTCATCGGCTGATCTTCTTGGTTCTATCTTGGCACTAAAATCACCAACAATGATCTTGTAGAAGGTGTGGTCTTCTTTATAGAACTTCTCCAGCTGCATGTAGAACTTCTCCATTTCTCCTTCACCATAACAGGATGTTGGTACATACACAACAAAGATAGAAACTGCTGGCAGTGATCCACGTCTATTCAAGTGTAATCATGCAATTCGGGTTGTTAGGCATTGAATTGAATCAATGCTCATGGCCAAGTTCGCCTTGACAAGGATACCGACACCACTGATGCCTCTTTTGGCACATGTTCCAAGGAACAGTTCTTCTCCAGTGTCAAAAATGGCATGGTGTGATTGATGCCTTCTCTTTTTGGTCAGACCAATGATGTTCTACTTGATCTTTCACGCTTGTACCATCAGGTCCTCGATGGATATATCCCATGCCGGCATACGTGCATTGAAATTACAGACAATAATTTTTGTCTTTCTTCGTTTTGGCAGCCTAGTTCTGCCTTGAGATTTTGTCAGCCTCTCCTTCCACATCCTTCTCGACATTTCCATATTCAGGGTAAGGGGAATGAGATCCATTTTTTTTTTTACTGGATTTGGCATATCGAATATACCACGGATAGTTTGTCAGGCTCTGCCATGTGGGTGGGATATTTAAGGTAGTCTGAAAAAATAAATAAACATAAATATAAGGTCGCCTGGCCGCAAATGCAAATGTGGCCCCACGCTCCTGGGAGCTTGGAGTGGTAATCACTGGATCCTGGCAGTTGTTGGGGTTACACGGCAGTTGATGGGTGTAACTTTCTAGCTCCTGGAAGGTCCAGTCCCAAACCGTGCAGGCTTGGAGATCTCAGCCCCGCGTCCTGCACACCTGAGTTCCTCTGCCAGTTCCTTTATGCATATTCCTAGAATGAGCAGATGCCATTGGGCTACACTAGCATGCAACAGGGCTGAATGGAAACGTTACTGACACCCACTCCAGTAATGGATGAGTAACGGGCTATCAAGTGATGAAGTGATCAAGTGACTTTTAGTGTTTTAATTGTAGAAATAATTTTCAGTGTAGGAAAACTAAAAGATAAAGGTAAGATAATGATCTTACTTAATTTTCCCAGATTTTTTCCTTTGAAAAAAATGAATGTTACAATACCTTTTGCTCCCCGAAATCAATAAAAATTATCCAATAGCAGCTGTGACCATCATTGCTACTTTCTTACATACAAATTTATTTAAATTCATTGCAATTTCACCTTCAAAATGCGTGAGGCTGGCCACAGCCCCAGAAACACAAGGATTTAATGCAGAACCCAACAGCTTGGAGCAGAAAAGTGAACGGACTATGCGTTAATCCAGGCCATCAAATCTGCTGGAGGGGAAAGGGTGTTGCCCCATTCGCCCTCTCCTCTCTGGAAAGAAAGATGGCGGCCACATGGGAGCCTTGTGGACAGCAGGCATGAGCCAGGGGAGCGGGAGCGACTAAAACCTCATGGGAAGGGGGGCGTTCCGGTCTGTCCTTCACGCCCTACGGAGGTCACCAGTTGCCCCCCACGAACGGCTCTCCAGCACAGCCACAGCCCCAGAAGCACAAGGAATTAATGCAGAACCCAGCAGCTTGGAGCAGAAAAGTGAAAGGACTATGCGTTAATCCAGGCCATCATGTCTGCCCGGAGGGGAAAGGGTGTTGGTCCCTTCCGCCCTCCTCCCTCTGGAAAGAAAGGTGGCGGCCACATGGGAGCCTTGTGGACAGCAGGTATGAGCCGGGGGTGTGGGGGCGACTAAAACCTCATGGGAAGGGGGGCGTTCCGGTCTGTCCTTCACGCCCTACCGAGGCCACCAGTTGCCCCCCACGAACGGCTCTCCAGCACGGCCACAGCCCCAGAAACACAAGGATTTAATGCAGAACCCAACAGCTTGGAGCAGAAAAGTGAACGGACTATGCGTTAATCCAGGCCATCAAGTCTGCCAGAGGGGAAAGGGTGTTGCCCCATTCGCCCTCTCTTCTCTGGAAAGAAGGATGGCGGCCGCATGGGAGCCTTGTGGACAGCAGGTATGAGCCGGGGGTGTGGGGGCGACTAAAACCTCATGGGAAGGGGGGCGTTCCGGTCCGTCCTTCACGCCCTACCGAGGTCACCAGTTGCCCCCCGCGAGCGGCTCTCCAGCACGGCCACAGCCCCAGAAGCACAGGGACTTAATGCAGAACCTGGCAGCTTGGAGCAGAAAAGTGAAAGGACTATGCGTTAATCCAGGCCATCATGTCTGCCAGAGGGGAAAGGGTGTTGCCCCAGTCGCCTTCTCCTCTCTGGAAAGAAAGATGGCGGCCGCACGGGAGCCTTGTGGACAGCTGGTATGAGCCGGGGGAGTGGGGGCGACTAAAACCTCATGGGAAGGGGGCGTTTCGGTCCGCCCTTCACGCCCTACCGAGGCCACCAGTTGCCCCCCACTAGCGGCTCTCCAGCACGGCCACGACTCCAGAGCACAGAAACCAATTTCTTAACTATCTGACTTTCAGTATAAATACTTCCAGGGTCAATAAGTAAAATAGCAGAAATCCAAAACCAACATTTAATTCTTGAACCCAGCTGTAGAAAGCAAATCACGTCACAATGCTTTTTCAGCATGTCTGATTTGGGGGGGGGGGTAAAATCTAAATAATAGTGGTGAATCTTTTATTTAAACAATGAATCTAATCAAAGCAGATAGAGTGTTAACTAGAATTCATCTGCCCCACAGGGACTGGGAGGGGTGGGGGGTGGGGTTTCATTGGGGTTCTTCATGGTAAAAAAAAAAGTATTGGTAAAGGGAAATGTGTTTGATATTTGCATGACTGAGACCTAAACCTGAAAGCTTTGTAACCTTTCCCAAGGTGATTCAATAAATAATAAATAAATAAATAAATAAATAAAAATAAAAATAAAGTTTTACAGCGGGTAGGGCGTTCGCCTTACAAGCGGCCAACATGGCCGCCCCGAGTTCGATTCCTCCGCCCCTCTCGGAGAGCCCGGCAAGCTACCGAGAGTATTCGATATGCCAGACACAGTAACAACAAAGTCTCCAATGGAGACGTTACTGGGCCCGCTCGAGCAAATCGACGATCAACGGGAGGGCCTTTACCTTTACCTTACCCACTAAAAAAAAAAAATGCGTGAGGCTCATCCAAGCGTGTGGAGAGTGGTCTCAGCATGACTTTGGCCTGTTGCCTGAGGTCTTCAGCTGCTGGGCCCTGGTGTGGACAGTCAAGCACGGGGTAGGAGAATCTGCCTTGTTCTCTCCCGGGAGCTTGGTGAAATATTCAGGTGAGTATCGGTGATTCATTAAAAAGTAAAAAATTTAAGAAAACAAATTTAAAATGGAAAAATTTAAAAAATAAATTTAAAAAATGAAATTAAATTTAAGAAAAGAAAAGAAAATGGGAGTAGGTGGGGGGCTGGGCGGCCAGGGCTCTGGGGGAAGAGCGGAGAGTGTTTATTGTGCAATAACTTATTCCATCCTCATTTTTAAAAATTATTATTAGTATTTTTTTTTTTTTTTGCTTTTTGGGTCACAACGGGTGATGCCCAGGAGTTCCTCTGGGCTATGCACTCAGGAATTTCTCCTGGTGGTGCTCAGAGGACCATAGGGATGCTAGGAATCGAACTTGGCCGGCCACTTGCAAGGTAAACGCCCTGCCCGCTGTCATATCGCTCCAACCCTTCAATTTTTTTATTTTATTAAGTGTTTTACAATATTTGATTACATTCAATATTCAGACTCCAATCCCACCACCATTACACCTTCTCACCACCATATTTCGCATAGTTCCATCCCAAACCCCAATCCCTGTCCCAAAGAAGAACTCAAATAATCTATTCTGTTGCATTATTTGATATGAAAAACTGCCAGGGCGCTGGAGGAATAGCACAGTGGGTAGCACGTTTGCCTGGCACACGGCGAAAGTGGGTTCGATTCCCAGCATCCCATACGGTCCCCTGAGCACCATTAGCCAGGGGTAATTCCTGAGTGCAGAGCCAGGAGTAATTCCTGTGCATGAATATGTATGACCCAAAAGCCAAAAAAAAAAATAATAATCGCTAAAAATGCTATAAAAAAAGTATCCTTAGAGGAAAGAGTATGTATTCCACCCAGGGACCATTAAGCCCTTCTATAAGAGATCACTAACATCTTGTAAAAGGTTGAGCCTTGTGTGTTTTATATATATATATATATATATATATATATCTGTAAAAAATATATATATATTTCCCTCTAAGATTGGTTGCCTGCTACTATGAACTCTGTCATATGTGGTACAGCAATTTTGGAGTATGAGCTCCTGCATTTTTTGCTTTTGGGGTCACATCCGGTGGTGCTCAGGGCTGACTCCTGGCTCTGTGCTCAGGGATCACCCCTGGCAGGCTTCCAGGATGGTCCAGGGATTGAAAGTGAGGCAGCCTTGTATGAGGGGAGTGTCCTGCGCTCTGGACTCTCCGTGTCCCCGCTAGGGCCCCTTTAGTTCCACAGCCTTTGTTTTGGGGTCATACCTGGCACTGCACAGGGGTCACTCCTGGCTCTGCACTCAGGAATTACTCCTGGCGGTGCTCGGGGGACCATATGGAATGCTGGGAATCGAACCCGGGTCAGCTGAGTGCAAGGCAAACGCCCTACCCGCTGTGCTACGCTCCAGACCCTATTCTCATTGGCAAAGTTCATTGGCTGAACTTCTTTGTCCTATATTTATTTGTTTTTTTTTTTCTTTTCTTTATGGGTGGGGTCGGATTTGGGCCACTCCCAGCTGTGTTCAGCCCGTCTGGCTCTGTGCTCCAGGATCACTCCTGGTGAAGCTGAGGAACTATATGAGGTGCCAAGGATTGAAAGTGGGTTGTCCACATGCAAGGCAAGCGCCTTACCCACTGTTCTATTCCTCTGGCCCCTGTTTGGTGTCTTTTTGATTTTGTTTTTTGTTTTTTCTTTCTAGCCCCTGTTCAGTTTCTGTGGATACTGTCACAGTTGTAATTACTAAAGAATGTAAATATTTTGGAATGGGCACTCATTTCCTGTATATTCTTTGCAGACATCCGGGAACTGATCGAGGTGGATGATGTGATGGAGGACGGTTCCCTGCGCTTCGGTCCCAATGGAGGACTGGTGTTTTGCATGGAGTATTCACCAGTAACTTTGAGTGGCTGGAGAACTGCCTTGGCCATGTCGAGGATGACTGCATCCTTTTTGACTGTCCAGGTAGCTCAGTAATTAGATTGTCATCATCCCTGGGTTGTGCAGTTCTGTCCTTGGTGGGAGAAAGTGAAATTAACATCTCATTTACTTTTACCTCAGATTCTTGGACAGTGGACTGTCATCCCCTGAGGGGCTGTGGAATGTCTGTTTTCTTCTGTTTGGGGGCCACATGCAGAGGTGCTAGAGGCTGGGGCTCTTCCTAACTGTTATCAAGGGGTTGCTCCCAGCCCTGCTTGGGGAACCAAAGCATGCTGGGAACTGAGCCCAGGCTTTCTGCATGCAGAGCATATGCTCAGTCTCTTGTTTCTTGGGTCCCAGGTCATGCAGCTTTTTTTTTGTTTGTTTTACGGGTCACACCTGGTGATGCTCAGGAATTACTCCTGGCTTTGCACTCAGGAATCACTCCTGGCAGTGCTCAGGGGACCATATGGGATTCTGGGAATCGACTCAGGTCGGCTGTGTGCAAGGCAAACGCCCTACCTGCTGTGCTATCACTCCAGCTTCGGTCATGCAGCTCTTGAAAGGTTTGCTTTAGAGCTAGAGAGACAGAAGGATGGGTAGGATGCTGCGGTAGACACAGGTTCAGTCCTTGGCACCATATATGGTTCAATGAATACTAGTGGGTATGGGCCAAAAACAAGATTTTTTTTTGTTTGTTTTTTTAGGGCCATAGTACACCAGCTAAAGCCCTTGCCTTGCTTTCTGCCAGCCCAAGTTTGGATCCCTGGTTCCAGATAGGATCCCCCAAGCACTGCCAGGAGTTATTTTTAGTACAGAGTCAGGAATCCTCCCAGAATACCAGTGGGTGTGACCCAAACTTCCTCCCCTCACACTAAGAGAATAAAAATTTGTTTTAAAATCTGTCATTGTCGGGGCTGGATCAATGTGATAGCACAGCAGGTTGGGCGTTTGCCTTGCACATACCCGACCCAGGTTCGAATCCCAGCATCCCATATGGTCCCCTGAGCACCGCTAGGAGTGGTTCCTGAGTGCAGAGCCAGGAGTAACCCCTGAGCATCTCTGGGTGTGACCCAAAATGCAAATAATAATAATAATAATAATAATAATAATAATAAATTAATAAATGAAATCTCTGTGACTGTTCTCCCATTGTTCATTGATTTGCTTGAGCAGGCCCAGTAACTTCCATCGTGAGACTTGTTGATACAGTGTTTGTCATATCAAATATGTCACAGGTAGCTTGACAGGCTTTGCCATGTGGGCAATATACTCTCGGTAGCTTGCTGTGCTATCCGAGAGGGGCAGAGGAGTTGAACCCGGTTTGGCTGTGCCGGCTGCGAGCATGGCAAATGCCCTAGCACTGTGCTATTACTGCAGCCCATTTTAAAATCATTTTTAAAAATTTTCGTGCAACCAGCCAACATGGCCGACTGGAGTTTGATTCCTTTGCCCCTCTTGGAGAGCCCGGCAGGCTACCGAAGAGTATCTCGCCTGCAGAGCAGAGCCTGGCAAGCTCCCCGTGACATTTTCAATATGCCAAATACAGTAACAATTGTCACAATGGAGATGTTACTGGGCCTGCTCGAGCAAATCGATGAACAGGAGGACAGTGATGATGATGATGACAGTATATTTTCTTTGTATGCCCCCTTTACATAGATGTACACCCAGAGTTGCTTAAAAATTTATTGGGGGGGCCAGGGGAGCGGGTGTGATAGAACAACTGGTTGGGCGTTTGCCTTGCATTCGGCTGACCCGGAACCCCAGCATATCATATGGTCCCCCGAGCACTGTCAGTAGTAATTTCTGAGTGCAGAGGCAGGAGTAACGCCTGCGCATCACCAGGTGTGACCCAAAATGACAAAAAAAATATTGGGGGAGCCAGAGAGATACTACAGTGTGTAGGGCACTTTCCTTGCACACTGCTAAGGTGATCCCTGCTATCCTATATGGTTCCTGGAGCCTTCCAAGAGTCATCCCTGAGCACAGAATCAGGAATTAGCCCTGAGCACTATCAGGTAGTCCACAAAACAAAAAACAAACAAAAATTGAATATAGTTTAGGGGCTAGAGATATAGTGTGCTGGGGACATGCTTTACATGTAATGGGCCTTGCATGTAGGACTCTGAGTAGCCTCGAGCCCTCCCAGCAGTTTCGGGGAGACTCTCAAGCATCCCCACGTGCGGCTTAAAACAAGCAAAATTGAATATATTACTTCTGGGGATTGATTTCCTTTAAAAAATTTGGGGGGCACCGCGGGTGCCGTATCTGATGAAGCTCAGGGGTTACTCCTAGCCTCGTGCTCAGGAATTACTCCTGGCTGTGCTCAAGGGACCCTATGGGATCGAACCCAGGCTGGCTGTGTGCAAGGCAATTTCCCACCCTCTATACTATCTCTCAAGCCCCCTAAGACAGTTTCCGGGAAAAGTTTTTATCCCATAATTGAGGGTTGAATGTATTTCATGTTTATAATAAGCTTGTGTTCTTGTCGGTCAGATCGAGTTGTACACACACCTGCCCGTGATGAAACAGCTGGTTCAGCAGCTGGAACAGTGGGAGTTCCGAGTCTGTGGAGTGTTTCTTGTTGATTCTCAATTCATGGTGGAGTCGTTCAAGGTTTGAAACTATACCTGTCCTTGATTTTCAGTCTCTGGCACAAGCAGAGTACAAATACCTTTAGTCATAATTGTTTAATTGTTACCAGTTCATGAACTATACCCAGGAGTGACTTAGAACTTACGTTTGTTAAATTAATATGCCAAGAAGATGGCTCCAGTGGCAGAGCACAGAGCTGGCATGTTCGAGGCCCTGAGTTTGCCCCTTGTGCAGTTCTAGTGGTCCCCAACTCTCAGCTGTCGCCTTCAGGAGTTGTCCTAGGGCAGTGTCAGAAGTAAGTCCCAAGCACCACTGTGTGTGGCTCCAAAACTAGGGAAAAAAAGAAAGCTGGAGGCTGGAGAGATAGTACAGTGGGTAGAGCTCTTGCCTTGCATGTGGCCAGCCTGGGTGTCATTCCTGCCGTACTGCCACTGGGCCCCCTTAGCCGCTCCAGGAGTGATCCTGGACCACAAAGTTCAGAGTACTACTGGGTATTCCCCAAAACTGAAAGGGAGGACATTTGGTTCCGTCTCCAGCACCCATATGGTTCCCAAAGCTGGTCAGGAGTAACTCGTTAGTGCAGAAGCCGAAGTGACCCACTAGTTATATCAGGGGATTGTGTGACCCAGAAACCCAAAAGGAAATACCCATCAGGGGAGGTGGAGGGGGAGCATGAGAGAAGATAATGTTAAAGGGTCAGAAATAGTACAGCGCTTCCCAAAAATAAATAAATAAGTAAATTTTAAAAATGGGGGCTGGAGTGATAGTACAGCGGGTAGGGCCTTGCACACAGCCAATCCGGGTTCGATTCCTAGCATCCCTGAGCACCACTAGGAGTAATTCATGAGTGCAGAGCCAGGAGTAACCCCTGTGCATTGCCAGGTATTACCACACTCCCCCCCCAAAAAATAGTAAAGGGCTTAAGGTGCTCTCCTTGATGTGGCCCACCTGCTTTTAATCCCTGTCACTACATGTTTCCTCAGTGCTGAACTCAACGCCACCTACCTCCTGAACACTCTAAAATATTGTTGAGTGGAGAAGTGTGGTCACTGTAGATCACGTTTCTCCTTCCCATCTCATCTTTAGAATCCTAAGGTCAGCTATTGGCCCAGCAGTCTTCTGTTAGGCCATGCCTGGCAGTGCTCAGGGCTCACTACTGGTGTTGTACTGAGGAATCACTTAGGTGGTGCTCTGGGAACCCTATGGAGTGCTGGGCTAGAACCTGGGCTGACCAGGCGCAAAGCAAGCACCTTAAAGCCTGGACTCTTGCTCGGGCCCCAATCTTAGCGTTTCTCGTATTTAGGTGGGTTTTGTTCCAGTGGGGATCAGAAACCTTTTATGTGGACACTATTGGTGACAACTGATTCATTGTCCCTTTACTGTGTCCTCTTTCAGTTTATTTCTGGCATCTTGGCAGCCTTGAATGCTATGGTATCTCTAGAAATCCCGCAAGTTAACATCATGACCAAAATGGACCTGCTGAGTAAAAGAGCTAAAAAGGAAGTTGAGAAGTAAGTTCACTATAATTAACGTCACATTTGCAGTGCTGAACCTTTTTCGTTTCACTTCGATTGTCAGTCTACAAATTTAGTGTTTCGAATTCTTTGCTTCCCCAGTCTATCATTTTTGAAGGTTTCTAGATCCAGGCATGTATTCTTTATTAGATGATTCTACAAGCAACTTCAGAAGCAAAAAATTCAAAAAATTGACTAATGCCATATGTGGGCTGGTAAGACTTTGTATTTTTCTAATTTTTGGTGGTTGGGGGGTGGGCCTCCTATGCTGGGGGGCCAAGGGGCCACTCTGATTATTGGCCCTCCAGGCTAGTAGTGGTCAGTGCTGGGGCCCTGAGGGCCGTATCAGCACTATTGTTTGCTTCCTGGCTGTACCCAACAATGCTCAGGATGCCATCTGGTGCCAAGAATGAAGCTCTGTGCTAATCCCTGGGCTGATGAGTTTTGCAAGTGTTTGGGGTTGTTGTGGGTTGTTTATAAGGTTTGAGGGCGACACCCGGTGGTGCTCAGGGGCTGTTTCTCCCCTGTGCCTGGTGGACCATATGTGGTGCTGGGTGTTCAAACTGAGGTGTGCGGAGTGCAGGCCAGTTGTAACCCCAGTCGTAGCTCTTCATCACCTCCCCCCGCACCTCCTAGACTCATATTTTTCTTAATGGTCTTGTCACATGCTTACACACCCCCAGGCAGTGGCCACCATATGGACGGCACAGACAGGCGCATTTCTTTTTATAGGGGAGCAGCATGTTGGGAGCAGTGGGCTGTCTGCTTCGAAGTTAGTATAGAAGTAGGGAGAGAGCTCAGTGGGCAGCACCACTGGCTTTGCACACAAGGGGCAGAGGGTTAATCTCTGGCACCATATGGTCGCCACCAGCGTTGTCTGGATGTGGCCTCCCCTCACCTCTGAAAAAAGTTGTCATTGGTTGTAGCAGAGAGGGCAGGAGGTCACACTGAGCAGTGGTCAGAGTTTATTCTTGGCTCTGCCTCCAGAAATCATTCCTGGTGGGCTCCGGGAGCATACGGGATGCGGGGGATCGAACCCGGGTGCATCCCTTGCCTATGTGCAAGGCAAGCGCCCAACTCAGTGTATGAGCTCTCCCGTCCCACAGTAGAGAAATTCTGCAATGTCTTTTTTTCCTGGCCACTTGGCACATGAGAATTGCCTGTACCCTTTTGAAATTTTCAGTGGTTGTTGAATGCAGATAAATTACTTTAAAAGAATTCTCAATTTCTGGTTGGGTCTGGAGCGATAGCACAGCAGGTAGGACGTATGCGTGGCATGCGTCCGACCCAGGTTTGATTCCTAGCATCCATAGGTCCCCTGAGCATCACCAGGACTTATTCCTGAGTATATGAACCAGGAGTAACCCCTGTGCATCACCAGGTGTAAAGTAAAGTAAAGTAAAGTAAAGTAAAGTAAAGTAAAGTAAAGTAAAGGCCCTCCCGTTGATCTTCAATTTGCTCGAGCGGGCCCAGTAATGTCTCCATTGGAGACTTTGTTGTTACTGTGTCTGGCATATCAAATACGTCACGGGGAGCTTGCCAGGCTCTGCCGTGCGGGCGAGATACTCTCGGTAGCTTGCCCTACCGCTGTGCTATCGCTCCAAAAAGTCTTTAGTTAAGTAATGTTGTAATGTTACTAGTGTTCCAATAGGTAAGAGTTCATAAAAAAATTAATGCTGATTTGCTGTTGTTCTGTCTGCTCCTCCCTGCACAGGCATAGATGGTTTTAATTAGACTACCAATGCTCACACTCAAGCGTCAGTTGCATGACCTTTCTGAAATCTCTAATTTGTAGATTGATGACTACAGCATGGTCCGATTTTTGCCTTACGATCAGTCCGAAGAAGAAAGCATGAACATTGTATTACAGCATATTGATTTTGCCATTCAGTACGGAGAAGACTTGGAATTCAAGGAACCCAAGGTAATTTCTGATGATTTAGATTTGCCAGGGCCAGAGAACAGTACAGAGGGAAAGACCATTCTCTGCCTCGTCAAGGCTGATGCTGGGTCAGTTCCCCGTTTCATGTCTGGTCCCTGAGCACAGAGCCAGGATTGCCCTGAACACCTCTGCCCTCCTGTTTGATCTAAGCAGCTCCTTTAGTTAAAGTCTTGGGGGCAGCAAGAACCTGGCCCGTTCTGGCTGATCTCTGGGTGTGGCTCAAGAACTCAAAACCAAAACCAGAAAAAAAAGAGTAACCAAAATATATATAAATAAACATAAATAAAAAGTCCTGGGAGCTTGGTGTGATAATCTATGTATCCTGGCAGTTGTTCAGGTTACACGGCAGTTGGTGGGTGTAACTGTCTAGCTACTGGAAGGTCCAGTCCCAAACTGTGTAGGCTTGGAGATCTCAGCCCCGGGTCCCCCACACCTGGGTTGCTCTGCCAGTTCCTTTATGCGTGAAGCCCTTCCAAGCGTGTGGAGAGTGGTCTCAGCATGACTTTGGCCTTGTGCCAGACGTCTTCTGCTGTTGGCTCTGGTGAGGACAGTCAGGCATGGGGTAGGAGTCTCCGCCTTGTTCTCTCCCGGGAGCTTGGTGTGATAATCAAGTGATTATCAGTGATTCATTAAAAAGTAAAAAATTTAAAGAAATAAATTAAAAACGGAAAAATTCAAAAACTTAAAAATTTTAAAAATAAAATTAAATTTAAGAAAAGAAAATGGGATTTGGTGGGGAGCCGTGCGGCTGGGGCTCTGGAGGAGGAGCACAGACTGTTTATTGTGCAATAACTTATTCCCTACCACCCTCATTTTTAAAAACTATTATTATTATTATTATTTTCCCTTTTGGGTCACACCCGGTGATGCCCAGGGGTTCCTCCTGGCTCTGCACTCAGGAATTCCTCCTGGTGGTGCTCAGAGGACCATAGGGGATGCTGGGAATCAAACCTCGCCGGCCACTTGCAAGGTAAATGCCCTGCCTACTGTCATATCGCTCCAACTCCCCAAATTTTTTATTTTATAAAGTGTTTTACAATATTTGATTATATTCAATATTCAGATTCCAATCCCACCACCATTACACCTTCTCACCACCATATTTCGGGTAGCTCTATCCCGAACCCCAATCCCTGTCTCAAAGCAGAACTGAAATAATTTATTTTCTTGTATTGTTTGATATGAAAAACTGCCAGGGCGCTGGAGTGATAGCACAGTGGGTGGGATGTTTGCCTTGCATGCGGCGAAACTGGGTTCGATTCCAAGCATCCCATATGGTCCCCTGAGCACCATTAGCCAGGGATAATTCCTGAGTGCAGAGCCAGGAGAAATTCCTGTGCATAGACAGGTATGGCCCCCCCGAAAAATATCGCTGAAAATCCTATAAAAAAAGTATCCTTAGAGGAAGGAGTGTGTATTCTACCCAGGGGCCGTTAAGCCCTTCGGTAAGAGATCACTAACATGTTGTAAAAGGTTGAGCCTTGTGTGTTTATATATATATAGCACAGTGGTAGGGCGTTTGCCTTGCAAACAGCCAACGTGGCCAACCCGAGATCGATTCCTCCATCCCTCTCAGAGAGCCCGGCAAGCTACCGACAGTATCTCGCCCGCATGGCAGAGCCTGGCAAGCTACCCATGATGTATTTGATATGCCAAACACAGTAACAACAAAGTCTGCAATGGAGACGATACTGGACCCGCTCGAGCAAATTGAAGAACAATGGGAGGACAGTGATACAGTGAACCAAAACCCTGGTTGCAGATTACGTGGCTTTTGTGCTCCAGAACCTGATGGTGCTTTGGGCCCCCGGTTCAGAAAAGGCAAGTGCCCCACCCCCTGTGCTGTCTCGTTCGCCCCAATTTTGTTAGTGAATATCTATTAGCACTTCTACTGGGTATTATAGAGCATTGCCTGAACAGTAGGTCAATACATACTGGGTCTGCGGAGAAATCAACGTATTTTCTATTTTGTGTTTTATTTATATCAGGAACATGAAGATGAGTTGTCTTCTATGTTGGATGAATATTTTCAAGAATGCCAGAACAAATGAAGAGTATGTTACGATGCAACTGGATGCGGGGCTGGAGTGAAAGCACAGTAGGTAGGGCATTTCCCTTGCACGCGACAGACCTGGTTTCGAATCCCAACATCCCATATGGGCCACCAAGCGCCGCCAGGAGTAATTCCTGAGTGAAGAGCCAGGAGTAACACCTGTGCTCTCCGGGTGTGACCCAAAAACCGAAAAAAAAAAAAAAAGGCAAATGGATGCTTGTGAAGAGTAGCAATCACAATTTATTTAAATGAAAATATAACAGATAAAGTAAAAACAAAGAATAAATATCATAAAATATACCGATGCAAGATACTCATTGGTGGGAGGGTATCCAGACAGAGACATTGATGTGAGACCCTGGGCTTCTTTCAGTTGTAAACATGCTAGGTCCTCTGGGAACTTGTCCAATGTTGCCACAGCGGGTGGCCGTGCAGCTGGTACTCGAGAGATCAGTGTTGGCGCTGACCTTGGACACGGAGCCAAGTATGCTTTCAGAGCAGGAGCTAAAGAATCAATAAGAGAAAAGGTCACCCAGATGGCTCCTTCCATGGATTCTCCAAAGCTGACCCCAACAGGGAGCCCAGCAGGAAGGGGAGACCATGGGCCCACCTCACGGGGGTTTCCTGTGGAGGCCTCCCCGGAATGGGCTCTCTGGCCTGTGACTCTCCTTTCCCACACCAGTGCCCAGGACACCTCTAGGTGGGCCTTTTCGCATTCCCATTTTTCTTGTGCATATACACACACCCCTTGTTTCTTACCCGTTTTCTTCTGGTGCTCTGAGTCTCGTTCTCTGCCATATGTGTGAGGCCATGGCATTGAAGGCGGTGCCCTTTGGGGAGTTGAAAATCCTTGGCCAATCTCAACTTTCTGCTTAGATGGTGTCTGGCTGTGCTTGGTGCTGGCTGATTCCAGACTTTCTTCAGAGGAACTGGACCCAGAGGATATGTAGAAGATCTTCTTTCTCTCCTGTGGGCTGCTCTGCTGAGGGAGCGTCTCTCTCTCCTGTGCGCTGCTCTGCTGAGGGAGAACCACAAAGGCTCAGCTCCAGAAGCGCTGCTTCCCCCTCCCTTCTGAGTTCCTCCCTGCTGGTGGACCTGCATCTACACAGGCCTCCCATAGGAATGAGATTGAAACAATCAAGTTTAGAAAAGTCTTGGCCAAAGAGCACCTCCTAGTGCCAACTCAGTGAGCAGTGACCTGGCTTTGGGGGCTAGATTTGATGACTCACCTGGTAGGAGAGGCTGCCCTCAAGATGATCTCACAACACACACACAGACACACGTACATACACAAATACACATACTCACACACACACACCATCTCCAGTACACACTCAAATTTACTCTCTCCGATAAAAACGTTCACACACGGGTGTGCACACTTTTCCACACACACAGCGTCTGCGCCATCACTCTCAGGGAGGTGATGAAGACTGATCACGGTCATCAGTGCTGGGCTGCCCGGGCCAGTTCCTGCTGACCTGAACTAGCGGCTGTCTTCGTGAAGAATTCCGGGGAGTTCTCCAGTGAGTCCTCACCCAGTTTCTGAATCTTTTCAGTGTCCTACACTTGGGGGTTTTACAACCACGATTTCTTGGTAAACAGCAAAACATGTTTGCTGTCTGTGCGTTTCCGCAGTGAAGCAAGTAATGAGTATGGGGGCAGTTGGGGAGGCTGCAGAATGTCTGGTTGCATCACAAAGAGAGGTCGGTGATGTCATGGAGCGCATCACAGCGAGGACAGGTCAGCTGTGGCCCTGCAGCAGGGCTTGCTCTCTGTGCAGCCCCTCTGGGCTGCTGCTGCTCTCCCTCTTCCCACAAGTCCTGTCCACGTGGTGAACTCAAGGCCCTGGGGAGAGCAGGGAGCAGCCACTTGGAAGAATGTGCTGCTAAAATGTTATTTTCCTTTTTTTTTTGAATGTAGGTGTACTGCTATATATTCGGCCACTGATTAGCTGATTGAATTGGGCATGAACTCCTCCTTACTCTCTTTTTTTTCATTTTTTATTATTGTCTTTATTGAATCACTGTGAGAGCAGTTACAAAGTTTCGGTTCTATGTCGGGTCTAAGTCTAAGTCATGCAATGAAACACCGGTACCTTCACTAGTGCCCATTCTCCACTTCCAAAATCCCCAATATACCCCCATCCCACACCCTCCCTATACCTGTGGGGCAGATGATTTACACATTACTCTCTCTCTACTTGGATCCCATTCAATAGTTCGACACCAGACCCACCTTTATTATTTGAGATTTTACACCAACACTCAGATTTGCTGAAAAGGCAACAGTAGACAATTTGTGATCTATTGCTGGTTATGGATAACATATGATGTCGCGCGGCTGCAGTAGGGCCATGTGATTTTGAAATCCTGAAATTTTATCACAAATCTGGAGGGATTTCTGTCAAAAGCCATTAGGTTTTGAGATTTGCTCCTGAGTCTCTGGGATCATGGCCAGTAAGCAGCTTGATCAGGAGCCAAAGAGGGCATTTGTGGGCAGCGACTCAGGGTCTTGTTGGGATAGGGAGGAAAAGGGTGGCTCCACCACCATCCTGTGAGACCCCGCGCGTCTCGTCACTGCGAGCCCAAACCTGACTGTGCAGTGACCTCTGAAGCA
Organism: Sorex fumeus; assembly: GCF_029834395.1. Classification (NCBI taxonomy): domain Eukaryota; kingdom Metazoa; phylum Chordata; class Mammalia; order Eulipotyphla; family Soricidae; genus Sorex; species Sorex fumeus. The sequence goes on along the minus strand of NW_026606212.1, from coordinate 1,338,686 downwards.
TGGCGGCCATAGGGCCGCCGGGGGGGAACAGGCCAAGGCACGAAACCTATTCCCACCTGGATTGACCCAGCACTGGTAACCTACTGCATGGACCAGACACATTTCTGCCAAAAGCCCCTGGGTTTCGAGATTTGTTCCTGAGTCTCTGGGATAATGGCCATTAAGCAGTTCAATCAGGAACCAGAGAGGCCATGCCTCCAATTATATAGCTGAGCTGCAGGTGTTTTGTCCGTGTGTTTCCCACATACCAAACTTTTCCGTTTACTTTCTTGGTAAACTTTGCCCCAAGTTTTTGGGGTCTGGCCAAAGGCACGGAAGCAATTTTTTTTTATTAGTGAGACATCATGAGGTACAGTTGCAGACTTACAAATTTTTGTTTTGGGGTTTCAATTATACAGTGATCAAATACCCATCTCTCCACCAGTGCCCATTTCCCACCACCACGGAATCTAGGATCCCTCCCACCCCCCACTCCCCCTTCCCACCCTGCTACTGTAATAGGGCATTCCCTTTTGTTCTCTCTCTCTTATTGGGTGTTGTGGTTTGTAAAACAGGCAATGGGTGACAATAATGTTTGTTCTATAGTCTACTTTCAGCATGCTTTTCCTATCTTGGGAGGATCCTCCCAACACCCTGTATTTGGTGCTCCCTTCTCTATCTGAGCTCCCTTTTCCCCTAGCCTGTGTGGTTGGCCTCCAAGCCATGGAGTAAAATTAAAATGAAAGCTATCTTTTAATAGCATCAGGGCTGCAGACTTAATATAAAGGATGGTGTGTCCTTTGAGTGCAAGATGCCCAGGTCCATTCCTGGCACCATATGTTCTGTACCATCCCTCAGGAGTGACATTCAAGACCAGAGATGGAAGTCACGTTGAACACCCCAGGTACCACCCTGTGTGATCCCAAATCCCTCCTTTCCCTCAAAGTAAAAGAAATGAATAGCACCAAGTACGATTGTGAGAATTGAGGAGGCATAGAACTAGTACTGCAGGTTGGGTGCTTGCCTTGCATGCATCCAGCTTGGGTTCCTTCCCCATTACTGCGTGTGGTCCCAGGAGCCCCTGAGGGTGATCGAGCGTGATCTCTGGCCAAGCTCTAGGCACAGCTAGGTGTACTCCTCCTCCCAAAAAAGATTTTGAAGGTGAAATTGCAATGAATGTAAATAATTTTGTATATAACAAAGTGGCACTGATGGTCACAGCTGCTCTTGGATAATTTTTATTGATTTTGGGAGCAAAACGTATTGTAACATACAATTATTTTTCCAAAGGATTAATACCTGGGAAAATTAAGTAAGATCATTATCTTACCTTTATCTTTTAGTTTTCGTACACTGAAAATTATTTGTACAATTAAAAGACTAAAAGTCACTTGATCGCTTGATCACTTGATACCCCGTTACTCATCGATTTACACGAGCGGTGCCAGCAACGTCTCCATTCATCCCTGTTGTGTGCTAGCATAGCCCCGTGGCATCTGCTCGTTCTAGGAATATGCAGAGCCTCAAACCGATCATTCAGGGTCTTCTTTGTTTGTTTGTTTTATTAGTGAAACACCATGAGGTACAGTTGTATACTTCCAAGTTGTTGTGCTTGGGTTTCAGTTATCCAATGATTGAGTACCCATCCCACCAGCAGTGCCCATTCTCCACCCCCACCCATCCCAGTATCCCTCCCACCCACCCCTATCGCCCATCCCACCCTACCTCTGTGGCAGGGCACTCCCTTTTGTTCTCTGTCTCCTTTTGGGTGCTGTGGTTTGCAGAAGAGGCACTGGGTGGCAATCATGTTCAGTCTGTAGTCAACCTTCAGCATGCATCTCCCCTTCTGGTCGGATCTTCCCAGCACCCTTTATTTGGTGCTCCCTTCTCAATCTGAACTGCCTTTAGCCCTAGAGTGTGTGGCTGGCCTCGAAGCCATGGATTGAACCTCCTGGTATTTATCACAGCTGTTCTTGGGTGTTAGTCTCTTATTTTGTTACTTTATGTTACCCAGATGAATGCAATCTTTCCATGTCTGTCCCTCTCTTTCTGACTCATTTAGCTTAGCAAAATATTTTCCATGTAGTACCACTTGTATGTCAATTTCATGACTTCATTTTTCTAACTGCTACATAGTACTCCATTGTGTGGATGTACCAAAGTTTCTTTAACCAGTCATCTGTTCTCGGGCACTCAGGTTTTTTCCATATTCTAGCTGTTGTAAACAGTGCTGCAATGAACAAACAAGTGTAGATGTCACTTCGACTATACTTTTTACCCTCTGCGGGGTATATTCCCAGGAGTGGTATTGTTGGGTCAAATGGGAGCTCAATTTCTAATTTTTTGAGAGTCATCCATACTGTTTCCCAAAAGGGCTGAACCAGTTGGCATTCCCACCAGCAGTGAAGGAGGGTCCCTTTCTCGCCACATCCGCGCCAACACAAGTTGCTTTTGTTCTTTTGAATGTGGGCCAGTCTCTGTGGTGTGAAATGATATCTCATTGTTGTTTTGGTCTGCATCTCCCTGATGATTAATGAGGTGGAGTATTTTCTCATGTGCCTTTTAGCCATTCGGATTTCTTCTTTGAGAAAGTCTCTGTTCATTTCATTGCCCCCTTTTTCACTGGGTTGGATGTTTTCTTCTTGTGGAGTTCAACCAGTTCTTTGTATATCCTTGATATCAACCCCTTGTCAGATGTGTATTTGGAGACTATCCTTTCCCATTCTGTAGATTGTCTTTGTATTTTGGTCACTGTTTCTTTTGTGGTGCAGAAGCTTCTTAGTTTAAGATAGTCCCATTTGTCTTTCTCTGTTTTCACTTGCTTGGCCAGTGGCGTGACATCTTTGAAGATACCATTAGCTTCAGTGTCATGGAGGGTTTTGCCAACTTTGTCTTCAGTGTACCTTATGGATTCCAGTCTGATGTTGAGGACTTTAATCCATTTTGATCTTACCTTTGTACATGGTGTTAGGCAGAGATCTAAAGGTAAAGGTAAAGACCCTCCCGTTGATCATCGATTTGCTCGAGCGGCCCCAGTAACATCTCCATTGGAGACTTTGTTGTTACTGTGTTTGGCATATCGAATACGTCACGGGGAGCTTGCCAGGCTCTGCCGTGAGGGCGAGATACTCTCGGTAGCTTGCTAAGCCTCTCCGAGAGGGGCAGAGGAATCGAACTCGGGTCGGCCATGTTGGCTGTGTGCAAGGCAAACGCCCTACCGCTGTGCTGTCACTCCAGCCTGGGAAACGTCACCCGGCCCGGACACGGACAGGATTGACAGATTTATAGCTCATTCTTGATTCCGTGGGTGGTGATGCATGGCCGTTCTTAGTTGGTGGAGCGATTTGTCTGGTTAATTCCGGTAACGAACGAGCCTGGTATTTATTTTTAGTTTTAAATTTTTATTTTTTCATTAGTGAAACACCATGAGGTACAGTTATAGACATATAAATTTTTGTGCTTGGGTTTCAGTTATACAATGATGAAGCACCCATCCCTCCACAAGTGCCCATCCTCCACCACCATGCGTCCCAGCATCCCTCCCACCCCCCATCCCCCCTGTCCCACCCTGCCTCTGTGGCAGGGCATTCCCCCTTGTTCTCTCTCTTTTCTTTTAGGTACTGTGTTTTGCAAGAGAGGCATTGAGTGGCAATCATGTTTGGTCTATAGACTACTTTTAGCATGCTTCTCCCACCCTGGGAGGGTCCTCACAACACCCTTTATTTGGTGCTCTCTTCTCTATCTGAGCTTCCTTTTCACGTAGCACGTGTGGGTGGCCTTCAAGTCATGGAGCAAAATTCCTGGTACTAATCTCAGCAATTCCTGGGTGTTAGTCTCCCGTTTTGTTGCTTTATGTTCCCCAGATGAATGCAATCTTTCTGTGTCTATCCCGCTCCTTCTAACTCATTTCGCTTAACATGATACTACCCATGTCTTACTACTTGTATGTAACTTTCATAACTTCATCTTTTCTAACAGCTACATAGTACTCCATTGTGTAAATGTGCCAAAGTTTCTTTAACCAGTCATCTGTTCTCGGGCACTCAGGTTTTTTCCAGATTCTGTAAGCCCAGTTTTTTACATGTGGTCATGCAGTTTCGCCAGTACCATTTGTAGAAAAGGCATTCTTTCTGGCCGCTTTATCAAAGCTTAGATGATCATATGTTTGAGGGGAGATGCCAGTATATTCAACCCTGTTCCATAGGTCTGCAGCTCTGCCTTTGTTCCAGTACCATGCTGTTTTAATTATTACTGCTTTGTAGTAGAGTTTGAGGTTCGGGAGGTTAATTCCTCCCATTTTCTTTTTCCCAAGAACGGCTTTAGTTACTCGAGGGGGCTTATTGTTCCATATAAATTTCAGGAGTGTTTGCTCCATTTCTTTCTAGAATGTCATGGGTATCCTAATAGGGATTGCATTGAATTTGTACAGTGCTTTGGGAATATTGCCATTTTGACAATATTAATTCTCTCGATCCATGAACAGGGGATATTTTTCCATTTCCTCGCGTCCTCTTTTATTTCAAGAAGCAGCGTTTTATAGTTTTCTTTGTACAGGTCCTTTAGTTCCTTAGTTAAACTAATTCCTAGGTAGTTGATTTTCTGGTGTACAATTGTGAATGGGATTGTTTTATTCATTTCATTTTCTTCTCTCTCACTATTTGCACATAGGAAAGCCATGGACTTTTGGGTATTGATTTTATAGCCTGCAACTTTACTGTACAAGTCTATCGTTTCTAGGAGTTTCTTGGTAGAGGTTTTAGGATTCTCTAAGTATAGTATCATATCATCTGCGAATAGTGAGAGCTTGCTTTCTTCCTTTCCTCTTTGGATGCCCCTAAAATTGTTTTTTTTTTTTTGGCCTAATCGCTATTGCTAGTATTTCCAGTACTATGTTGAACAGTAGTGGAGACAGTGGGCATCCTTGTCTCATCCCTGATCTTAGGAGGAAGGCTCCCAGTTTTTCCCCATTGAGGATGATGCTTGCTGTAGGCTTGTGGTGGATGGCTTTAATTATATTGAGGAAAATCCCCTCTATTCCCTCTATCCCCAAGAGCACCTCCTAGTGCCAACTCAATGAGCAGTGACCTGGCCATGAGGGCTAGATTTGATGACTCACCTGCTAAGAGCAGGCTGCCCTCAAGATGATCTCACAACACACACGCACACACATACAGACACACGTACATACACAAATACACATACTCACACACACACCATCTCCAGTACACACTCGGATTTTCTCTCTTCGATAAACACGTGTGCACACGGGTGTGCACACACTTCCGTACACTCAGCTTCTGCGCCATTACTCTCAGGGAGGTGATGAAGACTGATCACGGCCAGCAGTGCTCGGGGTGCCCGGGCCAGTTCCTGCTGACCTGAACTAGCGGCTGTCCTCGTGAAGAATTCCGGGGAGTTCTCCAATGAGTCCTCACCCAGTTTCTGAATCTTTTCAGTGTCCTACACTTGGGGGTTTTACAACCACGATTTCTTGGTAAGCAGCAAAACATGTTTGCTGTCTATGCGTTTCCGCAGTGAACCAAGTAATGAGTATGGGGGCAGTTGGGGAGGCTGCAGAATGTCTGGTTGCATCACAAAGAGAGGTCGGTGATGTCATGGAGCGCATCACAGCGAGGACAGGTCAGCTGTGGCCCTGCAGCAGGGCTTGCTCTCTGCACAGCCCCCTCTGGGCTGCTGCTGCTCTCCCTCTTCCCACAAGTCTTGTCCAGGTGGTGAACTCAAGGCCCTGGGGAGAGCAGGGAGCAGCCACTTGAAAGAATGTGCTGCTAAAAAGTTATTTTCCTTTTTTTTTTTAATGTAGAAGTACTGCTATTTATTTAGCCACTGGTTAGCTGATTGAATTGTGCATGAACTTCACCTTACTTTTTTAAATTCATTTTTATCATTTTCTTTATTGAATCTCCGTGAGAGCAGTTACAAAGCTTTCGGGTCTAAGTCTCAGTCATACAATGAAACACCCGTACCTTCACCAGTGCCTATTCTCCACCACCATAACCCCAGTATACCCCCATCCCACACCCTCCCCTTACCGGTGGGGCAGATGATTTCCACATTACTCTCTCTCTACTTTGATCACATTCAATATTTCGACACCAGACCCACCATTATTATTTGAGATTTTACCCCAACACTCAGATCTGCTGAAAAGGCAACCGTAGACAATTTGTGTTCTATTGCTGGTTAGGGATAACATATGATGTTGCGCGGCTGCAGTAGGGCCATGTGATTTTGAAATTCTGAAATTTTAACACTTAAATCTGCAGGGATTTCTGCCAAAAGCCACTGGGTTTCGAGATTTGCTCCTGAGTGTCTTGGATCATGGCCATTGAGCAGCTTGATCAGGAGCCAGAGAGGCCTTTCATGGGCGATGACTTGGGGTCTCGTTGGGGTAGGGAAGACAGGCCCGGCTCCTCCCCCATCCTGTGAGGTCCTACCGTTTCGTCACTCTGGGCATAGACCTGACTGTCCAATGGCCTCTAGAGGATGATGACCACTGAACCGCCAAAGGGGAGCAGGTGGAGGGACAACACCCTTTCCCCCCTGGTGTGGCCTGGTGACAATAACCTACTTCGTTGTCCAGACACATTTCTGCTAAAAGCCCCTGGATTTCGAGATTTGTTTCTGAGTCTCTGGGATCATGGCCATTAAGTAGTTCAATCAGGAAGCAGAGAGGCCATCCCTTCAATTATATAGCTGAGCTGGAGGTGTTTTGTGGGTGTGTTTCCCACACACCTAACTTTTGGCCGTTTACTTTCTTGGTAAATTTTGCCTCAAGTTTTTGTGGTCTGATCAAAAGGCACAGCAGCAATTTTTTTTTCACTAGTGAGACATCATCAGTTACAGTTGTAGACTTACATATTTGTGTTTGGGTTTCAATTATACAGTGATCAAATACCCATCTCTCCACCAGTGCCCATTTCCCACCACCATGGATCCCAGTATTCCTCCCACCCCCAATTCCTCTCATCCCACCCTGCCACTGTAGCAGGGCATTCCCTTTTGTTCTCTCTCTCTTATTGGGTGTTGTGGTTTGCAAAAGAGGCAATGGGTGACAATCATGTTTGGTCTATAGTCTACATTCAGCATGCTTCTCCCATCCTGGGAGGATCCTCCCAACTCCTTTATTTGGTGTTCCCTTCTCTATCTGAGCTCCCTTTTCCCCTTGCATGTGTGGTTGGCCTCCAAGCCATGGAAGAAAATTCCTGGTAATATTCTCGGCATTCTTGGGTGTTAATCTCCTATTTTGTTACTTTATGTTCCTCAGATGAATGCAATCTTTCCATGTCTATCCCTTTCTTTCTGAGTCATTTCGCTTAACATGGTACTTTCCATGTCTTACCACTTGTATGGAAATTTCGTGACTTCGTCTTTTCTAACAGCTACATAGTACTCCAGTGTGTAAATGTGCCAAAGTTTCTTTAGCCAGTCATCTGTTCTCAGGCACTCAGGTTTTTTCCAGATTCTGGCTTTTGTAAATAGTGACACAGCAGCAATTTTGGGGTATCTGGAAGTGTGAAGGCGCCATGAGGCTGCTGATGCCCTCGCCTCACGGGTATACATTGACCTGCTGGCGACACCATACTCCTGTCCTTTTTTTTTTTAAGTTCAGCAAAAATAGATTATTGTAAGAAATTTGGAGATTGGATGTGAAGGGAGAGAAAGTGAAGAATGTGGATTCATGAGCAAACATGGGCTTCTCCAAAGTAGAAAAAAGTTGGAAGAGAAAAACTTGTTCAAGGGAGAACATGGGTTTCTCCAGAGTGAAAAAATCTGAAAGTGCCAGACTGAAAAAAACTGAAAGTTTTTTTTCATGGGAAAAAAAATCCAAGCAATAATGAGTCTGTTATCAGCAGCATACCTGAATCTGATGTTGAGTTATTTTGGAATTGCTGCTGCTTAAAGCAATCTTTTAATAGCATCAGGGCTGCAGACTTAATATAAAGGATGGTGTGTCGTTTGAGTGCAAGATGCCCAGGTTCCATTCCTGGCACCGTACTTTCTGTCCATACCGACAGAGGTGCAGAGATGGAAGTCACCTTGTACATCCCAGGTACCACCCTGTGTGATCCCAAATCCCTCCTTTCCCTCAAAGTAAAATAATATGAATAGCGCCAAATACGATTGTGAGTATTGAGGAGGCATAGAACTAGTACTGCAGGTTGGGTGCTTTCCTTGCATGCATCCAGCTTGGGTTCCTTCCCCATTACTGCGTGTGGTCCCAGGAACCCCTGAGGGTGATCGAGAGTGATCTCTGGCCAAGCTCTAGGCACAGCTAGGTGTACTCCTCCTCCCAAAAAAGATTTTGAAGGTGAAATTGCAATGAATGTAAATAATTTTGTATATAAGAAAGTAGCAATGATGGTCACAGCCGCTATTGGATTATTTTTATTGATTTTGGGGTGGAAAACGTATAGTAAGATACAATCTTTTTCAAAGGAAAAATACCTGTGAAAATTAAGTAAGATCATTATCTTACCTTTATTTTTTAGTTTTCCTACACTGAAAATTATTTGTACAATTAAAGACTAAAAGTCACTTGATCACTTGATACCCCGGTACTCATCCATTGACTTGAGCGGGTGTCAGAAGCGTTTCCATTCATCCCTGTTGCGTGCTAGCGTAGCCAAATTGCATCTGCTCGTTCTAGGAATATGCAGAGCCTCAAACCGATCATTCAGGGTCTTGATGAAGAAATCTGACCATCTTGTAGGTTGGCGTCCACCCGGCGTTTTGACGTCCCGTGGAATCTAGTCAGTAATGGCTCTAGTCCAGCCGTCATCTCTAAATCTCATTAAGTGTCCAGCCCATCTGATTTTTGATGCCTTGGCAAATGAGATAGAGTCCTTGATTCTTTAGCATTGACAGAGATCGGAACTCCGGATACTATCTCTCATTTGAGTGACGCGTGATACTCCAAGCATAGCTCTTTCGATTCCTCTTTGAGAGACCCGAATAGTGTTTTCATCCTGTTTTCGTACGGCCCAGGTCTCTGAGGCATATATTATTGCAGGAGGAACAGTGGAATCAATGAGATGTGCTCAGAGCTGAAGGCTCTTTGTCCTCTTAGTTATTTCTTCAATTCTCTTAAAGGCATTACAAGCCACTCCCTTCCTCCTGCATAACTCAGATGCTAGGTCATTCATCTTGTTGATTTCTCGACCTTGGTATATATAACTGTTGCATTCAGAGATGGTGGTTTTGTTGAGAGTGAATGGATTAAAAGGAACAAGACTGTTTCTCATGAACATTGTCTTTGTGAGATTCTGTTGTAATCCGACCTTTCCACACTCACGGTCCAAGTCGGTCAGCATTTGTGCCACTTGGCTGAAGTTTGGTGTTATTAGAACGAGGTCATCAGCAAAGCGGAGGTGATGTAGTTGCTGACATCTATCTTCACTCCCATTCCTTCCCATTCCAGTTGTTGCATGATATTCTCGAGGGTGGCACTGAAGAGTTTTTGTGAAAAGGTATCACCCTGCCAAACCCCTATCTTGAGCGGCACCTTGAACTCCTGAGAAACCTCAAGGAGCTTAGTTATCGTGTGGATATGGTCAATGCTGCTGAATCCTTTTTGGAACCTTGCTTGTTCACATAGTTGTCCTTCATCTAGTGTTTTGCCAATCCTATTCTGGATGACATGAGTGAACTGTTTGTAGATGACAGACATTAGGCAGATTGGGCGATAGTTGCCAATGTTGTGGATGTCTCCCTTCTTGCATAGTAGTACGGTCTTGCTGGTTTTCCATTGGGATGGAAACTTGCATTCAGACAGGTAGCGTGTGAAGAGCCGAGCCAGAGTATTGATGAGTACTGATGGTAAGTTCTTCAGGTGCTCAGGTCTGATCTTGTCTGGGCGAGGTGCTCTTTGTTTCTTTACCGAAGAGATGGCATGTCGAATTTCGGAAGGGAGAACATTGGGAACGACATATCCATCATGCGGAATTTGGTATGTGGGCAAGTGGGTGTGGCTATTAAAGAGGTCTGAGTAGAGGTCATGAATAATCTCCATTGCCCTTGTGGAAGATGTGATAGATTTGTCAGGATGTCGGAGGGCAGTCATCTTGGTCTTGTAGTTGGTGAAGGACAGCGGGCATTACAAATGCTTTTCCTGGCTTCTGCCACATCGACCAGCACTGCTGCTCTCCTGTCTTTGAGGTCATCCTTGATCTCTTCTCTGCACTGTTTTGCCAGCTCAGACATTTGCTTGCAGTTGCCTGAGGCATGTGCCAAGCCACGTTGGCGAATAAGTTCAAGAGTGTTCGAATGAACGCGGTTTTTTATGGTTATCTCTCTCATGGCATTCCTCGCACAATCCTGGAGGTGCTGAATCATTTGATCGTATTGGGTCTGCCAGAAGCTATGTCCCCTGCTGCCTCCCGGTCCACAGAGCACCTACTGTGCCACCATGGTCCAGCACTGTGAAGCCCTGGGCCGTTCTGTTCAGGTGGTGAACTTAGATATCGCAGCAGAGCATTTCAACTATGATTTGATGGCTGGTGAGTCCCGGGCGCAGCCTTCCCTCTCTTTGGGGGCCCTGAGGCAGTGAGTGCTGCCCACTGCTTCTGGGATGGCACCGAAGCTGAAAACTTCGTTCAGACTGATCCCTGCTTTCATGGTAGAGAGCAGAAGGTAGAACATCAAGTGTTAGCATCCACTTATTAATGTGCTTGTGACAGTTCCCTTTGCTTCTCTTAATAAAAAGTGAGATGTCACAGGCATCGCTTTAAATTCTTGGGTCAGAGGGGATTGAAGTCAAGTTGGCTGCATGCAAGGCAAGCGCCTTTAGTCTATCTTGCCCTTGTTTTTCCTGATGCTCGGGTGAGTCCTGGCTCTGCACTCAGGAATAATTCCTGGTGGTGCTTGGGGAGACCATATGGATGCCGGGGATTGAACCCTGATCAAAAGTGTGCAAGGCGAACGCCCTATCCACTGTACTATCCCTCCCTGCCCTGTCCCTTGCTTCACCTCTTTTATTTTATTTTATTTTATTTTGCTTTTTGGGTCACACTCCGCAATGCTCAGGGGTCACTCCTGGTTCATGCACTCAGGAACTATTCCTGGCTGTGCTCAGGGGACCATATGGGTTGCTGGGAATTGAACCCGAGTTGGGCCACGTGCAAGGCAAACGCCCTACCCGCTGTGCTATCGCTCCAACCCCACTTCACTTTTTTTAGAACAGATGCTTTATATGCACAGTATTGAGAATGCAAAAGGTACCTGAGAGTGTGCAGGAAAAGTTCACTCCCAACTCTTGCTTCCTGTGAGGCCGAGAATATTTCCTAAGTCTGTAGTGTTATTCCTTAGCATCTTTGCACAAAATTAAGTGTGGAGGCCAGGTAGACAGTAGAGGGGTTCGGAGCAAATAATTGGCACACATAGGATGCTGTTTTAATGCCCAGCACTGCAGGGCCCCCTGAGCACTGTTGGGTACCGTAGTCCTGTAGCCCCTAAGCCCTTCCAGGTGATCATCTCATTTTGGGGCGCTGCTGTTTGCTCTCTGGCCCCTGGGCCTCCTGAACACTGCCTGGGAGGCCAAAGGGGAAGAAAAAAAATCAGAGTCCAAGGTGCTAACTTAGAGGAATGTAGTGCATGTTTCGGGATGCCCCTGACCACCAGCTGTGGTTCCAAAACCAAAGGAAGAAAGAGGTCAAAATACAGTACAAGAATTGAAGCATTTGGTTTAACTGTTGGGGGTCGCTACTGGCTCTGCTCCTGCAGGGCTTACGTGGGGGTGGAATTTGAACTGGGCCTAAATCCTTCTTGTCTCTTTGGCCTTTTGTTTTGTTTTGGGGCCGCATCTGGTGGTGCTCAGGGTTTGCTGCTGATACTGCTGTCAATCCAGGGTGTGTGCCCTGCCCTTATCATTTATAAGTACAACTACTAGCCTTCTAAGAATACTGCCCCTTGTGTTTCTGGTTTAAGTCTACCTGGGAGACTGTAATGCATCATTACTTGAGAGTGGGATTCCCTTGACTACTGTAATTTATTTAGTTGTTTTTTTTTCTTTTCTTGATGGGTGGGGTGGGGTTTGGGTCACACCCAGCTGTGTTCTGCACTTCTGGCTCTCTGCTCCGGGATCACTCCTGGTGAAGCTGAGGAACTATATGAGGTGCCAAGGATTGAACGTGGGTTGTCCACATGCAAGGCAAGCGCCTTACCCACTGTTCTATTCCTCTGGCCCCTGTTTGGTGTCTTTTTGTTTTTGTTTTTTTGTATTTCTTTCTAGCCCCTGTTCAGTTTCTGTGGATACTGTCACAGTTGTAATTACTAATTCATGTAAATATTTTGGAATGCACGCTCATTTCTTGTTTATTCTTTGGAGACATCTGGGAACTGATCGAGGTGGATGATGTGCTGAAGGATGGCTCCCTGCGCTTCGGTCCCAATGGAGGACTGTTGTTTTGCATGGAGTACTTTGCCAATAACTTTGAGTGGCTGGAGAACTGCCTTGGCCATATCGAGGATGACTACATCGTTTTTGACTGTCCAGGTAGCTCAGTAATTAGATTGTCATCTTCCCTGGGTTGTGCAGTTCTGTCCTTGGTGGGAGAAAGTGAAATTAGCATCTCATTTACTTTTACCCCAGATTCTTGGACAGTGGACTGTCATCCCATGAGGGGCTGTGGAATGTCTGTTTTCTTCTGTTTGGGGGCCACATCCAGAGGTGCTAGAGGCTGGGGCTCTTCCTAACTGTTATCAGGGGGTTGCTCCCAGCCCTGCTTGGGGAACCAAAGCATGCTGGGAACTGAGCCCAGGCTTTCTGCATGCAGAGCATATGCTCAGTCTGTTGTTTCTTGGGTACCAGGTCATGCAGCTTTTTTTTTTTTTTTGCTTTACGGGTCACACCTGGTGATGCTCAGGAATTACTCCTGGATTTGGACTCAGGAATCATTCATGGCAGTGCTCAGGGGACCATATGGGATGCTGGGAATCGAACCTGGGTCAGCCGTGTGCAAGGTAAACGCCCTACCTGCTTTACTCTCACTCCAGCTTCGGTTATGCAGCTCTTGAAAGGTTTGCTTTAGAGCTAGAGAGACAGAAGAATGGGTAGGATGCTGCTGCAGACACAGGTTCAGTCCTTGACACCATATATGGGTCAATGAATACTAGTAGGTATGGGCCAAAACCAAGATTTTTTGTTTGTTTATTTTTTAGGGCCATAGTACAGCAGCTAAAGCCCTTGCCTTACTTTCTGCCAGCCCATGTTTGGATCCCTGGTACCAGATAGGATCCCCCAAGCACTGCCAGGAGTTATTTTTAGTACAGAGTCAGGAATCCTCCCAGAGTACCAGTGGGTGTGGCCCAAAGTTCCTCCCCTCAAACTAAGAGAATAAAAATTTGTTTTAAAATCTGTCATTGTCGGGGCTGGATCGATGCAATAGCACAGCGGATGGGGCGTTTGCCTTGCACGTGCACGACCCAGGTTCGAATCCCAGCATCCCACATGGTCCCCTGAGCACCGCCAGGAGTGGTTCCTGAGTGCAGAGCCAGGAGTAAACCCTGAGCATCTCTGGGTGTGACCCAAAAAGCAAAAATAATAATAAATAAATAAATAAATAAATAAATGAAATCCCTGTGACTGTTCTCTAGTTGTTCATTGATTTGCTTGAGCAGGCCCAGTAACTTCTCCATTGTGAGACTTGTTGTTACTGTGTTCGTCATATCGAATACGTCACAGGTAGCTTAACAGTCTTTGCCATGTGGGCAATATACTCGCGGTAGCTTGCCGGGCTTTCCGAGAGGGGCAGAGGAGTTGAACCCGGTTTGGCTGGGCCGGCTGCGAGCATGGCAAATGCCCTACCGCTGTGCTGTCACTGCAGCCCGTTTTAAAATCATTTTTAATAATTTTAGTGCAACCAGCCAACATGGCCGACTGGAGTTTGATTCCTCCACCCCTCTTGGAGAGCCCAGCAGGCTACGGAAGAGTATCTCGCCTGCACAGCAGAGCCTGGCAAGCTCCCCGTGACATATTCAATATGCCAAATACAGTAACAATTGTCACAATGGAGATGTTACTGGGCCTGCTCGAGCAAATCGATGAACAGGAGGACAGTGATGATGATGATGACAGTATATTTTCTTCGTATGCCCCTTTTACGTACATGTGCACCCAGAGTTGCTTAAAAAATTCCGGGAGGGGGGGGCAGGGAGCAGGTGTGATAGAACAATGGGTTGGGCATTTGCCTTGCATGCGGCTGACCTGGAACCCATGCATCTCATATGGTCCCCCAAGCACTGCCAGGAGTAATTCGTGAGTGCAGAGCCAGGAGTAAACCCAGCGCATCACCAGGTGTGACCCAAAATGAAAAAAAAATATTGGGGGAGCCAGAGAGATACTACAGTGGGGAGGGCACTTGCCTTGCACACAGCTAAGGTGATCCCTGTTACCCTATATGGTTCCTGGAGCCTGCCACGATTCATCCCTGAGCACAGAATCAAGAATAAGCCCTGAGCACTATAACTTAGTTCCTCCCCCCCCAAAAAAAACAAAAATTGAATATAGTGTAGGGGCTAGAGATATAGTGGGCTGGGGACATGCTTTACATGTAGTGGGCCTTGCATGTAGGACTCTGAGTAGCCTCGAGCCCTCCCAGCAGTTTCGGAGAGACCCTCAAGCATCCCCACCTGCGGCTTAAAACAAGCAAAATTGAATATATTACTTCTGGGGATTGACTTCCTTTAAAAAAAATTTGGGGGGCACCGCGGGTGCCGTATCTGATGAAGCTCAGGGGTTACTCCTAGCTCCTGTGCTCAGGAATTACTCCTGGCTATGCTCAAGGGACCCTATGGGATCGAACCCAGGTTGGCTGTGTGCAAGGCAAGTTCCCACCCTCTATACTATCTCTCAAGCCCTCTAAAACAGTTTCCGGGAAAAGTTTTTATCCCATAATTGAGGGTTGAATGTATTTCATGCTCATAATAAGCTTGTGTTCTTGGCGGTCAGATCGAGTTGTACACAAACCTGCCCGTGATGAAACAGCTGGTTCAGCAGCTGGAACAGTGGGAGTTCCGAGTCTGTGGAGTGTTTCTCATTGATTCTCAATTCATAGTGGAGTCGTTCAAGGTTTGAAACTATACCTGTCCTTGATTTTTCAGTCTCTGGCACAAACAGCGTACAAATACCTTTAGTCATAGTCATATAATTCTTAACAGTTCATGAACTATACCCACAAGTGACTTAGAACTTATGTTTGTTAAATTAATATGCTAAGAAGATGGCTCCAGTGGCAGAGCACAGAGCTGGCATGTTAGAGGCCACGTTTCCCCCTTGTGCACTGTTCAGTGTAGTTCTAGTGGTCCCAAACTCTCAGCTGTCGCCTTCAGGAGTCGTCCCAGGGCGGTATCAGAAGTAAGTCCCAAGCACCACTGTGTGTGGCTCCAGACTAGAAAAAAAAATGCTGGATGCTAGAGAGCTAGTACAGTGGGTAGAGCTCTTGCCTTGCATGTGGCCAGCCTGGGTGTCATTCCTGCCATGCTGCCACCGGGCCCCCGAGCCCCTCCAGGAGTGATCCTTGACCACAAAGCTCGGAGTACTACTGGGTATTCCCCAAAACTGAAAGGGAGGGCGTTTGCTTCCGTCTCCAGCACCTGTATGGTTCCCAAAGCTGGTCAGGAGTAATTCCTGAGTGCAGAGCCAGAAGTGACCCCTTAGTTATATCAGGGGATTGTGTGACCCAGAAACCCAAAAGGAAACACCCATCAGGGGAGGTGGAGAGGGAGCATGAGAGAAGATAACGTTAAAGGTCAGAAATAGAACAGGGCTTCCCAAAAATAAATAAATAAATAAGTAAATTTTAAAAATGGGGGCTGGAGTGATAGTACAGCAGGTAGGGCCTTGCACACAGCCAATCCGGGTTCGATTCCTAGCATGCCTCAGCACCACTAGGAGTAATTCCTGAGTGCAGAGCCAGGAGTAACCCCTGTGCATTGCCAGGTATTACCACCCTTCCCTTCTCAAAAAAAATAGTAAAGGGCTTAAGGAGCTCGCCTTGATGTGGCCCACCTGCTTTTAATCTCTGTCACTACATGTTTCCTCAGTACTGAACTCAACCCCACCTTACTCTTAACACCTTAAAATATTGTTGAGTGGAGAAGTGTGGTCACTACAGCTCGAGTTTCTCCTTCCCATCTCACCTTTAGAATCCTAAGGTCAGCTATTGGCCCAGCAGTCTTCTGTTCGGCCATGCCTGGCAGTGCTCAGGGCTCACTACTGGCGCTGGGCTGAGGAATCACTTAGGTAGTGCTCTGGGAACCCTGTGGAGTGCTGGGCTAGAACCTGGGCTGACCAGGCGCAAGGCAAGCGCCTTAAAGCCTGGACTCTTGCTCGGGCCCCAATCTTAGCGTTTCTCCTATTTAGGTGGGTTTTGTTCCAGTGGGGATCAGAAACCTTTTATGTGGACACTGTTGGTGACAACTGATTCATTGTCCCTTTCCTCCTTCCTCTTTCAGCTTATTTCTGGCATCTTGACAGCCTTGAGTGCTATGGTATCTCTAGAAATCCCCCAAGTTAACATTTTTTTTCATTTCATTTCATCATCCTGTTATTAGTCGATTGCCTCGAGCAGGCCCCAGTAAGGTCTCTTTCATCCTAGCCCTGAGATTGTATTCACAGCTCTTTAGGAGAATGAGACCCATCATTGTTACTGGTATTTTGCATATTTGGTATGCCTCTGGGAGTTTGCCAGACTCTGCCCTGTGGGCAGGCTACATTCAATAGCCTGCAAGTTTGTCCAAAGTAGGAAAGAGACAATAAGATGTCATAAAAAAAAGTTCTGATTAGATGTTAACATCATGACAAAAATGGACCTGCTGAGTAAAAGAGCTAAAAAGGAAATTGAGAAGTAAGTTCACTATAATTAAGGTCTCATTTGCAGTGCTGAACCTTTTTCGTTTCACTTTGATTGTCAGTCTACAAATTTAGTGTTTAGGATTCTTTCATTCACCAGTCTCTCATGTTTAAAGGTTTCTAGATCCAGACAGGTCGCCACCAACGTCGTCTGGATGTGGCCTTCCCTCACCTCTGAAAAAGGTTGTCATTGGTTGTAGCAAAGAGGGCAGGAGGCCACACTGAGCAGTGGTCAGAGTTTATTCTTGGCTCTGCCTCCAGAAGTCATTCCTGGTGGGCTCAGTGAGCATACAGGATGCGGGGGATCAAACCCGGGTGCATCCCTTGCCTACTTGCAAGGCAAGCGCCCACCTCAGTGTACTAGCTCTTCCGTCCCACAGCAGAGAAATTCTGCAATGTCTTTTTTTCCTGGCCACTTGGCACATCAGAATTGCCTGTACCCTTTTGAAATTTTCAGTGGTTGTTGAATGAAGATCAATTACGATAAAAGAAGTCCCAGTCTCTGGTTGGGGCAGGAGCGATAGCACAGCAGGTAGGGCATTTGCCTTGCACGTGTCTGACCTGGGTTTGATTCCTAGCATCCCATAGGTCCCCTGAGCACCACCAGGAATTATTCCTGAGTGCATGAACCAGGAATAACTCCTGTGCATCACCAGGTAAAAAAGGTAAAGGTAAAGGCCCCCCCGTTGATCGTCGATTTGCTCGAGCGGGCCCAGTAACGTCTCCATTGGAGACTTTGTTGTTACTGTGTCTGGCATATCGAATACTCTTGGTAGCTTGCCGGGCTCTGGTCCCTGAGCACAGAGCCAGGATTGCTCTGCCCTCCTGTTTGATCTAAGCAGCTCCTTAAGTTAAAGTCTTGGGGGCAGCAGGAACCTGGCCCGTTCTGGCTGATCTCTGGGTGTGGCTCAAGAACTCAAAACCAAAAAAAAAAAAGTGTAACCAAAACATAAATAAATAAATATAAATAAAAAGTCCTGGGAGCTTGGTGTGATAATCTCTGTATCCTGGCAGTTGTTCAGGTTACACAGCAGTTGGTGGGTATAACTGTCTGGCTACTGGAAGGTCCAGTCCCAAACCGTGTAGGCTTGGAAATCTCAGCCCTGGGTCCCCCACACCTGGGTTGCTCTGCCAGTTCATTTATGCGTGTAGCTCATCCAAGCGTGTGGAGAGTGGTCTCAGCATGACTTTGGCCTGGTGCTGGAGGTCTTCTGCTGTTGGCCATGGTGAGGACAGTCAGGCATGGGGTAGGAGTCTCCACCTTGTTCTCTCCAGGAGCTTGGTGTGATAATCGAGTGATTATCAGTGATTCATTAAAAAGTAAAAAATTTAAAAAAACAAATTAAAATGGAAAAATTAAAAAATTTAAAAATTTTAAAAGTGAAATTTAAGAAAAGAAAAGAAAATGGAAGTTGTTGGGGAGCCGGGCAGGCGGGGCTCTGGGTGAAGAGCAGAGAGTGTTTATTGCGCAATAACTTATTCCCTAGCACCCTCATTTTTTAAAATTATTATTAGAATTTTTTTTTTTTTTGCTTTTTGGGTCACACCCGTTGATACTCAGTGTTTCCTCCTGGCTCTGCACTCAGGAATTACTCCTGGTGGTGCTCAGTGGACCATACGGGATGCTGGGAATCAAACCTCGCGGACCACTTGCAAGGCAAATGCCATGCCCGCTGTCATATCGCTCCAACACCCCAATTTTTTAATTTTATAAAGTTTTTTACAATATTTGATTGCATTCAATATTCAGACTCCAATCCCACCACCATTACACCTTCTAAGCACCACATTTCTGGTAGTTCTATCCCGAACCGCAATCCCTGTCCCAAAGCAGAACTGAAATAATCTATTCTCTTGTACTGTTTGATATGAAAAACTGCCAGGGCGCTGGAGTGATAGCACAGTGGATAGGACGTTTGCCTTGCACGCGGCGAAACTGTGTTGATTCCAAGCATCCCATATAGTCCCCTGAGCACCATTAGCCAGGGATAATTCCTGAGTGCAGAGCCAGGAGAAATTCCTGTGCATCGACAGGTATGATCCCCCCAAAAAAAATCTCTGAAAATCCTATAAAAAAGTATCCTTAGAGGAAGGAGTGTGTATTCTACCCAGGGGCCGTTAAGCCCTTCTGTAAGAGATCACTAACATGTTGTAAAAGGTTGAGCCTTGTGTGTTTATATATATATAGCACAGCGGTAGGGCGTTTGCCTTGCACACAGCCAACGTGGCCAACCCGAGTTCGATTCCTCCACCCCTCTCAGAGAGCCCGGCAAGCTACCGAGAGTATCTCGCCCCCATGGCAGAGCCTGGCAAGCTCCCCGTGACGTACTCGATATGCCAAACACGGTAACAACAAAGTCTGCAGTGGAGACGTTACTGGACCCGCTCGAGCAAATCGATGAACAATGGGAGGACAGTGATACAGTGAATCAAAACCCTGGTTGCAGATTACGTGGCTTTTGTGCTCCAGAACCTGAGGGTGCTTTGGGCCCCCGGTTCAGAAAAGGCAAGTGCCCCAACCTAGTGCTGTCTTGTTCGCCCCAATTTTGTTAGTGAATATCTATTAGCACTACTACTGGGTATTATAGAGCATTGCCTGAACAGTAGGTCAATACATACTGGGTCTGCGGAGAAATCAATGTATTTTCTATTTTGTGTTATATTTATATCAGGAACATGAAGATGAATCGTCTTCTATGTTGGATGAATATTTTCAAGAATGCCAGAACAAATGAAGAGTATGTTACGATGCAACTGGATGCGGGCCTGGAGTGATAGCACAGTAGGTAGGGCGTTTACCTTGCACGCAGCAGACCTGGATTCGATTCCCAACATCCCATATGGTCCACCAAGCGCCGCCAGGAGTAATTCCTGAGTGAAGAGGCAGGAGTAACACCTGTGCTCTCCGGGTGTGACCCAAAAACCAAAAAAAGAAAAAGAAAAAGAAATGCAACTGGATGCTTGTGAAGAGTAGCAATCACAATTTATTTAAATGAAAATATAATAGATAAAGTAAAAACAAAGAATAAATATCATAAAATATACCGAGGCAAGATACTCATTGGTGGGAGGGTCTCCAGACAGAGACACTGATGTGAGACCCTGGGCTTCTTTCAGTTGTAAACATGCTAGGTCCTCTGGGAACTTGTCCAATGTTGCCACAGCTGGTGGCCGTGCAGCTGGTGCTCGAGAGATCAGTGACAGCGCTGTCCGTCGACACGGAGCCAAGTATGCTTTCAGAGCTGGAGCTAAAGAATCAATAAGAGAAAAGGTTACCCAGATGGCTCCTTCCATGGATTCTCCAAAGCTGACCCCAACAGGGAGCCCAGCAGGAAGGGGAGACCATGGGCCGACCTCACGGGGGTTTCCTGTGGAGGCCTCCCCAGAATGGGCTCTCCGGCCTGTGACTCTCCTTTCCCACACCAGCGCCCAGGACACCTCTAGGTGGGCCTTTTCCCATTCCCCCTTTACTTGTGCATATACACACACCCCTTGGTTCTTACCCGTTTTCTTCTGGTGCTCTGAGTCTCGTTCTCTGCCATATGTGTAAGGCCATGGCACTGAACGCGGTGCTCTTTGGGGAGTTGACAATCCTTGGCCAATCTCAACTTTCTGCTTAGATGGTGTCTGGCTCTGCTTGGTGCTGCTGATTCCAGACTTTCTTCAGAGGAACTGGACCCAGAGGATATGTAGAAGATCTTCTTTCTCTCCTGTGGGCTGCTCTGCTGAGGGAGCGTCTCTCTCTCCTGTGGGCTGCTCTGTGGAGGGAGAACCACAAAGGCTCAGCTCCAGAAGCACTGCTTCCCCCCCCACCCCCCCTTCTGAGTTCCTCCCTGCTGGTGGACCTGCATCTACACAGGTCTCCCATAGGAATGAGATTGAAACAATCAAGTTTAGAAAAGTCTTGGCCAAAGAGCACCTCCTAGTGCCAACTCAGTGAGCAGTGACCAGGCCTTGGGGGGCTAGGTTTGATGACTCACCTGCTAGGAGCAGGCTGCCCTCAAGATGTTCGCACAACACACACAGACACACGTACATACACAAATACACATACTCACACACACACCATCTCCAGTACACACTCAAATTTACTCCCTCCGATAAACACGTTCACACCCGGGTGTGCACACTCTTCCACACACACACAGCTTCTGCGCCATCACACTCAGGGAGGAGATGAAGACTGATCACGGTCATCAGTGCTGGGGCTGCCAGGGCCAGTTCCTGCTGACCTGAACTAGCGGCTGTCTTCGAGAAGAATTCCGGGGAGTTCTCCAATGAGTCCTCACCCAGTTTCTGAATCTTTTCAGTGTCCTACACTTGGGGGTTTTACAACCACGATTTCTTGGTAAACAGCAAAACATGTTTGCTGTCTGTGCGTTTCCGCAGTGAACCAAGTAATGAGTATGGGGGCAGTTGGGGAGGCTGCAGAATGTCTGGTTGCATCACAAAGAGAGGTCGGTGATGTCATCGGGCACATCACAGGGAGGCAGGTCAACTGTGGCCCTGGCAGCAGGGCTTGCTCTCTGTGCAGCCCCCTCTGGACTGCTGCTGTTCTCCCTGTCCCAGAAGTTCTATTCATGTGGTGAACTCAAGGCCATGGGGTGAGCAGGGAGCAGCCACTTGAAAGAATGTGCTGCTAAAAAGTTATTTTCCTTTTTTTTTTTATGTAGGTGTACTGCTATTTATTCGGCCACTGATTAGGTGATTGAATTGGGCATGAACTCCACCTTACTCTCTTTTTTTCATTTTTTATCACTGTCTTTATTGAATCACCGTGAGAGCAGTTACAAAGCTTTTGGGTCTAAGTCTCAGTCATACAATGAAACACCCGTACCTTCACCAGTGCCCATTCTCCACTACCGAAATCTCCAATGTACCGCCATCCCACACCCTCCCTCTACCTGTGGGGAGATGATTTCCACATTACTCTCTCTCTACTTTGATCACATTCAATAGTTCGACACCAGACCCACCATTATTATTTGAGATTTTACCCGAACACTCAGATTTGCTGAAAAGGCAACAGTAGACAATTTGTGATCTATTGCTGGTTATGGATAACATATGATGTCGCGCGGCTGCAGTAAGGCCATGTGGTTTTGAAATCCTGAAATTTTAACACTAATCTGGATGGATTTCTCCCAAAGGCCACTGGGTTTCGAGATTTGCTCCTGAGTGTCTGGGATCATGGCCATTGAGCAGCTTGATTAGGAGCCAGAGAGGGCGTTCATGAGCGATTACTTGGGGTCTTGTTGGGGTGGAGAGGACAGGACCGGCTCTCCCCCCATCCCGCGAGGCCAAACAAATTTTATCACTGTGGGCCCAAGCCTGACTGTCCAGTGGCCTCTGGAGGATGATGGCTTCCGAGCCGCCAAGAGGGAGCTGGCGGAGTGACAACACCCTTTCTTCCCTGGGGAGGCCCGGCCACAGTAAGGGACTGTGGGGTCCGGACATACTTCTGCCAATTGCCACTGGGTTTCGAGGTTTGTTTCTGAGTCTCCGGGATCATGGCCATTAAGCAGCTTTATCAGGAGCCAGAGAGGCCATTCGTTGGCGATGACTTGGGGTCTCGATGGGGTGGGGTGGACAGGCCCGGCCTCCACCCCCATCCCTCAAGGCCCTGCATGTCTCGTCACTTGGGGTCCAAATCTGACTGTCCAGTGGCCTCTGAAGGATGGCGGCCACTGCGCCGCCGAGGGGAACAGGCCAAGGCACGAAACCTATTCCCACCTGGATTGGCCCAGCATTGGTAACCTACTGCAGGGACCAGACGCATTTCTGCCAAAAGCCCCTGGGTTTCGAGATTTGTTTCTGAGTTTCTGGGATCATGGCCATGAAACAGTTCAATCAGGAACCAGAGAGGCCATGCCTCCAATTATATAGCTGAACTGGAGGTGTTCTGTGGGTGTGTTTCCCACATATCTAACTTTTGGCCGTGTACTTTCTTGGTAAACTTTGCCCAAGTCTTTGGAGTCTGGCCAAACGCACAGCAGGAATTTTTTTATTAGTGAGGTACAGTTGCAGACTTACAAATTTTTGTGCTTGGGTTTCAATTATACAGTGATCAAATACCCATCTCTCCACCAGTGCCCATTTCCCACCACCACGGATCCCAGGATCCCTCCCACCCCCCATTCCCCTCATCCCACCCTGCCATTGTAGCAGGACATTCCCTTTTGTTCTCTCTCTCTTATTGGGTGTTGCGGTTTGCAAAAGAGGCAATGGGTGACAGTCATGTTTGGTCTATAGTCTACTTTCAGCATGCTTCTCCCATCCTGGGAGGAATCTCCCAACACCTTTATTTGGTGTTCCCTTCTCTATCTGATCTCCCTTTTCCACTAGCATGTGTGGTTTGCCTCCAAGGCATGGAGGAAAATTCATGGTACTCATCTCGGCCATTCTTGGGTGTTAGTCTCCTATTTTATTACTTTATGTTCCCCAGATGAATGCATTCTTTCTATGTCTATTCCTTTCTTTCTGAGACATTTTTCTTAACATGATATTTTCCATGTAGTACCACTTGTATGGACATTTCATGACTTCGTCTTTTCTAACAGCTACACAGTACTCCATTGTGTAAATGTGCCAAAGTTTCTTTGACCAGTCATCTGTTCTCGGGCACTCAGGTTTTTTTCAGATTCTGGCTATTGTAAAGTGTGACACAGCAGCAATTTTGGGGTATGTGGATGTCTGAAGGCGCCATCATGCTGCTGATGCACTCGCCTCACAGGTACAGATTGACCTGCTGGCGGCACCATTCCCCTATCCTTTTTTTTTTAAGTGCAGCAAAAATAGATTATTGTAAGAAATTTGGAAATTGGATGTGAAGGGAGAGAAAGTGAAGAATATGGGTTCATGAGCAAACTTGGGCTTCTCCAAAGTAGAAAAAAAGTGGGAAGAGAAATAGTTGTTCAAGGGAGAACATGGACTTCTCCAGAGTCAAAAAATCTGAAAGCTCCAGAGTGAAAAAATCTGAAAGTTTGTTTTCATGAAAAAAAAATCGCAAGCAATAATGAGTCTGTTATCAGCAGCATGCCTGAATCTGATGTTTAGTTATTTTGGAATTGCTGTGCTTAAAGCAATCTTTAATAGCATCAGGGCTGCAGACTTAATATAAAGGATGGTGTGTCCTTTGAATGCAAGATGCCCAGGTCCATTCCTGGCATCATACGTTCTGTACCATCCATCAGGAGTGACTTCCAAGACCAGAAATGGAAGTCACCTTGTACACCCCAGGTACCACCCTGTGTGATTCCAAAGCCCTCCTTTCCCTCAAAGTAAAATAATATGAATGGCACCAAGTACGATTGTGAGAATTGAGGAGGCATAGAACTAGTACTGCAGGTTGGGTGCTTGCCTTGCATGCATCCAGCTTGGTTTCCTTCCCCATTCGTGTGGTCCCAGGAGCCCTAGAGGGTGATCGAGAGTGATCTCTGGCTAAGCTCTAGGCACAGCTAGGTGTACTCCTCCTCCCAAAAAAGATTTTGAAGGTGAAATTGCAATGAATGTAAATAATTTTGTATATAACAAAGTAGCACTGATGATCACAGGTGCTGTTGGATAATTTTTATTGATTTTGGGGAGCAAAATGTATTGTAACATACATTTTTTTCCAAAGGAAATATACCTGTGAAAATTAAGAAAGATCATTATCTTACCTTTATCTTTTAGTTTTCCTACACTGAATATTATTTGTACAATTAAAAGACTAAAAGTCACTTGATCGTTTGATCACTTGATACCCCGTTACTCATCGATTTACTTGAGCGGTGCCAGTAACATCTCCATTCATCCCTGTTGTGTTCTAGCGTAGCCCAGTGGCATCTGCTCCTTCTAGGAATATGCAGAGCCTCAAACCGATCATTCAGGGTCTTTTCTGTTTGTCTATTTTATTAGTGAAGCACCATGAGGTACGGTTGTAGACTTACAACTTTTTTTGTGCTTAGGTTTCAGTTATCCAATGATCGAGTACCCATCTCACCACCGTGCCCATTCTCCACCCCCACCAATCCCAGTATCCCTCCCATCCGAGATCCCCCATCCCACCTGCCTCTGTGGCAGGGTACTCCGTTTTGTTCTATCTCTCCTTTTGGTTGCTGTGGTCTGCAGAAGAGACACTGGGTGGCAATCATGTTCAGTCCATAGACTACTTTCAGCAGGCATCTCCCATCCTGGGCAGATCTTCCCAGCACCCTTTATTTGGTGCTCCCTTCTCTATCTGAGTTGCCTTTACCCTTAGAGTGTGCGGTTGGCCTCTCAGCCATGGAGAGAACAACCTGGTACCTATCACAGCTGTTCTTGGGTGTTAGTCTCTTATTTTGTTACTTTATGTTACCCAGATGAATGCAATCTTTCTATGTCTGTCCCTCTCTTTCTGACTCATTTCGCTTAGCATGATATTTTCCATGTAATACCACTTGTATGGCAATTTCATGACTTCATTTTTTCTAACTGCTACATAGTAGTCCATTGTGTAGATGTACCAAAGTTTCTTTAACCAGTCATCTGTTCTCGGGCACTCAGGTTTTTTTCATATTCTAGCTATTGTAAACAGTGCTGCAATGAATAAACAAGTGCAGATGTCACTTCGACTATACTTTTTAGCCTCCCCGGGGTATATTCCCTGGAGTGGTATTGATGGGTCAAATGGGAGCTCAATTTCTAATTTTTTGAGAGTCTCCCATACTGTTTTCCAAAAGGGTTGAACCAGTTGGCATTCCCACCAGCAGTGAAGGAGGGTCCCTTTCACGCCACATCCGTGCCAACACAGGTTGCTTTTGTTCTTTTGAATGTGGGCCAATCTCTGTGGTTTGACATGATATCTCATTGTTGTTTTGGTCTGCATCTCCCTGATGATTAATGATGTAGAGCATTTTCTCATGTGCCTTTTAGCCATTCGGATTTCTTCTTTGAGAAAGTCTCTGTTCATTTTGTTGCCCCACTATTTGATGGGGCTGGATGTTTTCTTCTTGTGGAGTTCAACCAGTTCTTTGTATATCCTTGATATCAACCCCTTGTCGGATGTGTACTTGGAAAACATCCTTTCCCATTCTGTAGATTGTCTTTGTATTTTGGTCACTGTTTCTTTTGAGGTACTGAAGCCTCTTAATTTAAAATAGTTCCATTTGTCTCTCTCTGTTTTCACTTGCTTGGCCAGTGGCGTGACATCTTTGAAGATACCATTAGCTTCAATGTCATGGAGTATTTTGCCAACTTTGTCTTCAATGTATTTTATGGATTCCGGTCTGATGTTGAGGTCTTTAATCCATTTTGATCTTCCTTTTGTACATGATGTTAGGCTAAGATCTAAGCCCAGTTTGTTGCATGTAGTCATACGGTTTGGCAGCACCATTCGTTGAAAAGGCTTTCCTTACTCCACTTTGAATTTCTTGCCCCTTTATCAAAGATTAGATGATCATATGTTTGAGGGGAAATGTCAGTATATTCAACCCTGTTCCATAGGTCTGCAGCTCTGCCTTTGTTCCAGTACCATGCTGTTTTAATTATTACTGCTTTGTATTAGAGTTTGAGGTTCGGGAGGTTTATTCGTCCCATTTTCTTTTTCCCAAGAACTCCTTTAGCTATTCGAGAAGTCTTAATTGTTCCATATAAATTTCAGGAGTGTTTGCTCCATTTCTTTGAAGAATGCCATGCGTATCGTGTGTAAACTCACGCAAAGGGGGCACGACACACAGCAGCGGTGGCTCTATCTCTCCCGCCGCCCGCGTTCAGAAGTCTCACCCTTCTTCCCCCACCCAGGGAAGGTCGATGACGATGGTCAGGCAAAGGAAGGAATGAGGCCAGTGTGGTTGGTCTTAGTCACAGTTTATTCCAACCCTCTCTCCATCTACACCAGTCTCTCTTATCTGCCTCTGCTCCCCCTTCTTCCGCTCCCATGCTACTTCATTCTCCTTCTCCATCCCCCTTCATTCTCCTTCTCTGGATTCTGATCCCTCTTTCTCTTCCTTCTGATCCCCTTCTCCTTCCTTCTGACCTCTGCTTCTTCCTCTGAACCCTTCTGACCCCCCCCCCCCCCCCCCACTCCTGCAGTCTAGTTAAATCCCAAAGCATGAAGGGTTGGGGTAACAATTACAAATATGTGCAGTCACAACCAATAGGGATAGAAATCTTAGCCTCAGGGAAAGCCACTCCTAGGACAGATCCTTTCTCTGCAGGACGACCCACCCGAGGGCGGGATCCCAAGGGTGTGTCTCTCCTCTCCTTGTCTGACGAGCATATAAGAATATATAATATATGTCATTTTGTATGGATACAGTAAGAAATATCTTAAACTTATAGAATTGCTCTCCGAGGGCCATCTCGATCTCAGACTACAGTGCTCAGGCCAGATAGTCTTTCCCACCCCAGCAGGATCCTAGTCTCGTCGTTACCTTTGGATCATGGCAGCATTTGTCTATGATCAAACTCTTAACTTATAGTTAAGAATCGTGGCACCTTGACCTGGCCCATTTCAATGCCAGGGTTGCTCACTGCTTGCCCTGGGTCCATTCTGTCCCTCGTCGGTATCCTGCTTTTGCGGTGTTAGAAACTAAGGGCAACTGAGGCTTAAGTCGAGAAAGCAGATGCCTGGGAGTGACTAATATTCAAAGCCAATCAAATCCTAGGTTACAAAGCATAATGTAATGGTCTTCCTGTATCTATACAAAAAGGGCATTGCTTTAAAGTAAACTGTTCATAAGGCATAAGGAGAGGAGAAAGGCAATATTTCACTCATACATATAAAATCATAGATTTCTGGGGAACTGATCTTACAGATTAACAGAGTCTGATTAAGGGGAAAGCTCTCATTTTTAAAGGTCTCTCATTTTTAAAGGTTTCTAGATCCAGACTTGTATTCTTTATTAGATGATTCTACAAGTAACTTCAGAGGCCAAAAATTAAAAAAATTGACTAACGCCGTATGTGGGCTGGTAAGACTGTATTTTTCTAATTTTTGGTGGGGTGTGGGCCACCTGTGCTGGGGGGCCTAGGGGCCACTCTGATTATTGGCCCACCAGAATAGTAGTGGTCAGTGCTAGGGCCCAGAGGGCCGTACCAGCAGTATTGGTTGCTTCCTGGCTATGCCCAGCAATGCTCAGGATTCCATATGGTGCCAAGAATCAAGCCCTGTGCTAATCCCTGGGCTGATGAGTATTGCAAGTGTTTGGGGTTGTAGTGGTAAGTTTTTAAGGTTTGGGAGCCACACCTGGTGGTGCTCAGGGGCTGAGGCAAGCGCCCAACTCAGTGTACTAGCTCTCCCGTCCCAAAGCAGAGAAATTCTGCAATGTCTTTTTTTTCTGGCCACTTGGCACATCAGAATTGCCTGTACCCTTTTGAAATTTTCAGTGGTGGTTGAATGCAGATAAATTACTATAAAAGAAGTCTCAGTCTCTGGTCAGGGTGGAGCGTTTGCGTTGCATGCGTCCGACCTGGGTTTGATTCCTAGCAATCCATAGGTCCCCTGAGCACCAACAGGAGTTATTCCTGAGTGCATGAACCAGAAGTAACCGCTGTGCATCGCCGGGTATGACCCCCCCCCAAAAAATTTTTAGTTAAGTAATATTGTAATGTTACTAGTGTTCCAATAGGTCAGAGTTCATAAAAAAATTAATGCTGATTTGCTGTTGTTCTATCTGCTCCTCCCTGCACAGGCATAGATGGTTTTAATTAGACTACCAATGTTCACACACAAGCATCAGTTGAATGACCTTTCTGAAATTTCTAATTTGTAGATTGATGACTACAGCATGGTCTGATTTTTGCCTTACGATCAGTCAGATGAAGAAAGCAGGAACATTGTATTACAGCATATTGATTTTGCCATTCAGTATGGAGAAGACTTGGAATTCAAAGAACCCAAGGTAATTTCTGACGATTTAGATGTGCCAGGGCCAGAGAATGCGGCAGAGGCAAAGATCATTCTCTGCCTCCCCTAGGCTGACGCTGGGTCATTCCCTGTTTCATGTCTGGTCCCCGAGCACAGAGCCTGGATTTGCCCTGAACACCTCTGCCCTCCTGTTTGATCTAAGCAGCTCCTTAAGTTAAAGTCTCGGGGGCAGCAAGAACCTGGTCCTTTCTGGCTGATCTCTGGATATGGCTGACGAACTCAAAGCCAAAAAAAAAACAAAACAAAAAAAAAAAACAAAAACAACCCCAAAAAAACAAAGAGTAACCAAAACCCTGGTTGTGGATTAGGTGGCTTTTGTACTCCAGAACCTGATGGTGCTTTGGGCCCCCGGTTCAGGGTGGAGCCCCACCCCCTGTGCTGTCTCCTTCGCCCCAATTTGGTTAATGAATATCTATTACCACTACCACTGGGTATTATAGAGCATTGTCTGAACAGTAGGTATATACATACTGGGTTTGCGGAGAAATCAATGTATTTTCTATTTTGTGTTTTATTTATATCAGGAACATGAAGATGAAGAAGAATGCCAGAACAAATGAAGAGTATGTTACGATGCAACTGGATGCGGGACTGGAGTGATAGCACAGTGGGTAGGGCACTTACCTTGCACGCAACAGACCTGGGTTCGATTCCCAACATCCCATATGATCCACCAAGCGCCGCCAGGAGTAATTCCTGAGTGAAGAGCCAGGAGTAACACCTGTGCTCTCCGGGTGTGACCCAAAAACAAAAAAAAGAAAAAGAAAAAAAGAGGCAACTGGATGCTTGTGAAGAGTAGCAATCACAATTTATTTAAATGAAAATATAAGAGATAAAGTAAAAACAAAGAATAAAAATTATAAAATATAATGAGGCAAGATACTCATTGGTGGGAGGGTATCCAGACAGAGACACTGATTTGAGACCCTGGACTTCTTTCAGTTGTAAACATGCTAGGTCCTCTGGGAACTGGTCCAATGTTGCCACAGCGGGTGGCCATGCAGCTGGTACTCGAGAGATCATTGACAGCTCTGTCATTCGACACGGAGCCAAGTATGCTTTCAGAGCAGGAGCTAAAGAATCAATAAGAGAAAAGGTCACCCAGAGGGCTCCTTCCATGGATTCTCCAAAGCTGACCCCAACAGGGAGCCCAGCAGGAACGGGAGACCATGGGCCCACCTCACAGGGGTTTCCTGTGGAGGCCTCCCCGGAATGGGCTCTCCGGCGGGTGATTCTCCTTTCCCACACCAGCCCCCAGGACACCTCTAGGTGGGCCTTTTCCCATTCCTCTTTTTCTTGTGCATATACACACACCCCTTGGATCTTACCCGTTTTCTTCTGGTGCTCTGAGTCTCGTTCCCTGCCATATGTGTCAGGCCATAGCCAAGAAGGCGGTGCCCTTTGGGGAGTTGACAATCCTTGGCCAATCTCAACTTTCTGCTTAGATGGTGTCTGGTTCTGCTTGGTGCTGGCTGATTCCAGACTTTCTTCAGAGGAACTGGACCCAGAGGATATGTAGAAGATCTTCTTTCTCTCCTGTGGGCTGCTCTGCGGAGGGAGCGTCTCTCTCTCCTGTGGGCTGCTCTGCGGAGGGAGAACCACAAAGGCTCAGATCCAGAAGCGCTGCTTTCCCCTCCCTTCTGAGTTCCTCCCTGCTGGTGGACCTGCATCTACACAGGCTTCCCATAGGAAGGAGATTGAAACAATCAAGTTTAGAAAAGTCTTGGCCCAAGAGCAAATGCCAACTCAGTGAGCAGTGACCTGGCCTTGGGGGCTAGATTTGATGACTCACCTGCTAGGAGCAGGCTGCTCTCAAGATGATCTCACAATTCACACGCACACACATACAGACACACGTACATACACAAATACACATACTCACACACACACACACACACCATCTCTAGTACACACTCAAATTTACTCCCTCCGATAAACACGTTCACACCCGGGTGTGCACACTCTTCCACACACACAGCTTCTGCGCCATCACACTCAGGGAGTGATGAAGACTGATCACGGGCATCAGTGCTGGGGCTGCCCGGGCCAGTTCCTGCTGACCTGAACTAGCGGCTGTCTTCGTGAAGCATTCCGGGGAGTTCTCCAATGAGTTCTCACCCAGTTTCTGAATCTTTTCAGTGTCCTACACTTGGGGGTTTTACAACCACGATTTCTTGGTAAACAGCAAAACATGTTTGCTGTCTATGCGTTTCCGCAGTGAACCAAGTAATGAGTATGGGGGCAGTTGGGGAGGCTGCAGAA
Source organism: Sorex fumeus (assembly GCF_029834395.1). Taxonomy (NCBI): domain Eukaryota; kingdom Metazoa; phylum Chordata; class Mammalia; order Eulipotyphla; family Soricidae; genus Sorex; species Sorex fumeus. The sequence goes on along the minus strand of NW_026606212.1, from coordinate 1,307,688 downwards.
TGTCTGGTTGCATCACAAAGAGAGGTCGGTGATGTCATCGAGCGCATCACAGCGAGGACAGGTCAGCTGTGGCCCTGGCAGCAGGGCTTGCTCTCTGTGCAGCCCCTCTGGGCTGCTGCTGCTCTCCCTGTTCCCAGAAGTTCTATTCATGTGGTGAACTCAAGGCCCTGGGGAGAGCAGGGAGCAGCCACTTGAAAGAATGTTCTGGTAAAAATTTATTTTCCTTTTTTTTGTTTTAATGTAGGAGTACTGCTATTTATTCAGCCACTGATTAGCTGATTGAATTGGGCATGAACGCCACCTTACTCTCTTTTTTTCATTTTTTATCATTGTCTTTATTGAATCACCGTGAGAGCAGTTACAAAGCTTTTGGGTCTAAGTCTCAGTCATACAATGAAACACCTTCACCAGTGCCCATTCTCCACCACCATATCCCCAATATACCCCCATCCCACACCCTCCCTCTACCTGTGGGGCAGATGATTTCCACATTACTCTCTCTCTACTTTGATCACATTCAATATTTCGACACCAGACCCACCATTATTATTTGAGATTTTACCCCAACACTCAGATCTGCTGAAAAGGCAACAGTAGACAATTTGTGTTCTATTGCTGGTTTTGGATAACATATGTTGCATGGCTGCTGTAGTGGTCGCGTGATTTTGAAATTTCCAAAATTTAGCTCTTAAATCAGGGGATTTCTTCTAAAACCTGCTGGGTTCCGAGATTTGCTCCAGAGACTCTGGGATCATGGCCGATAAGCAGCTTGATCAGGAGCCAGAGAGGCCGGTCGTGGTTGATGACCTGGGGTCTCGTTGGGGTGGGGAGGACAGGCCAGGCTCCCCCTCCATCTCGCGAGGCACAACAAATTTCGTCACTGTGGGCCCAAGCCTGACTGTCCAGTGGCCTTTGGAGGATGATGGCCACCGAGCCGCCAAGAGGGAGCAGGCGGAATGGGAACACCCTTTCCTCCCTGGGGTGTTCTGGTGACAGTCATGTACTGTGGGGTCCGGCTGCACTTCTGCCAAATGCCACTGGGTATCAAGGTTTGTTGCTGAGTCTCTGGGATCATGGCCATTAAGCAGCTTGTTTAGGATCCAGAGAGGCTGTTCGTGGGCGATAACTTGGGGTCTCGTTGGGGTGGGGACGACAGGCCCGGCTCTCCCCCCATCACCCAATGCCCTGCGTGTCTCATGACTGGGGGCCCCAACCTGACTGTCCAGTGGCCTCTGAAGCATGGCAGCCACAGGGCCGCTGGGGGGAACAGGCCAAAGCACGAAACCTATTCCCACCTGGATTGGCCCAGCACTGGTAACCTACTGCACGGACCAGACACATTTTTTCCAAAAGCCCCTGCCTTTCGAGATTTGTTCCTGAGTCTCTGAGATAATGGCCATTAAGCAGTTCAATCAGGAACCAGAGAGGCCATGCCTCCAATATTATAGCTAAGCCGGAGGTGTTTTGTGGGTGTGTTTTCCACATACCTAACTTTTGGCCATTTACTTTCTTGTTAAACTTTGCCCCAAGTTTTTGAAGTCTGGCCAAAGGCACAGCAGCAATTTTTTTTTTATTAGTGAGACATCATGAGGTACAGTTGCAGACTTACAAATTTTTGTGCTTGGGTTTCAATTATAAAGTGATCAAATACCCATCTCTCCACCAGTGCCCATTTCCTACCACCATGGATCCCAGTATCCCTCCCACCCCCCATTCCCCTCCTCCCACCCTGCCACTGTAGCAGGGCATTCTCTTTTGTTCTCTCTCTCTTATTCAGTGTTGTGGTTTGCAAAAGAGACATTGGGTGCCAATCATGTTTGGTCTATAGTATATTTACAGCATGCTTCTCCCATCCTGGGAGGATCCTCCCAACACCGTTATTTGGTGTTCCCTTCTCTATCTGAGCTCCCTTTTCCTCTAGCATGTGTGGTTGGCCTCCAAGCCATGAGTCCGATTCCTGGTACTAATCTCAGCCACTCTTGGGTGTTAGTCTCCTTTTTTTTTTACTTTATGTTCCACAGATGAATGCAATCTTTCTATGTCTACCCCTTTCTTTCTGAGTTATTTCCCTTTATATGATACTTTCCATGTCTTACCCCTTGTATGGAAATTTCATGACCGTTTTTTCTAACAGCTACACAGTACTCCATTGTGTAAATGTGCCAAAGTTTCTTTAACCAGTCATCTGTTCTCAGGCACTCAGGTTTTTTCCAGATTCTGGCTATTGTAAAGAGTGACACAGCAGCAATTTTGGGGTATCTGGAAGTGTGAAGGCGCCATGAGGCTGCTGATGCACTCGCCTCACAGGTACAGATTGACCTGCTGGCTTCACCATACTCCTGTCCTTTTTTTTTTAATGCAGCAAAAAAAGATTATTGTAAGAAATTTGGAGATTGGATGTGAAGGGAGAGAAAGTGAAGAATATGGGCTCATGAGCAAACATGGGCTTCTCCAAAGTAGAAAAAAAGTGGGAAGAGAAATACTTGTTCAAGGGAGAACATGGGCTTCTCCAGAGTGAAAAAATCTGAAAGTGCCAGACTGAAAAAAACTGAAAGCTCAAAAGTGAAAAAATGTGAGTTTTTTTTTCATGGGAAAAAAAAATCCAAGCAATAATGAGTCTGTTATCAACAGCATGCCTGAATCTGATGTTGAGTTATTTTGGAATTGCTGCTGCTTAAACCAATCTTTAATAGCATCAGGGCTGCAGACTTAATATAAAGGATGGTGTGTCCTTTGAGTGCAAGATGCCCAGGTCCATTCCTGGCACCATATGTTCTGTACCATCCGTCAGGAGTGACTTCCAAGACCAGAGATGGAAGTCACCTTGTGCACCCCAGGTACCACCCTGTGTGATCCCAAATCCCTCCTTTCCCTCAACGTAAAATAATATGAATAGCACCAAGTACGATTGTGAGAATTGAGGAGGCATAGAACTAGTACTGCAGGTTGGGTGCTTGCCTTGCATGCATACAGCTTGGGTTCCTTCCCCATTACTGCGTGTGGTCCCAGGAGCCCCTGAGGGTGATCGAGAGTGATCTCTGGCTAAGTTCTAGGCACAGCTAGGTGTACTCCTCCCAAAAAAGAGTTTGAAGGTGAAATTGCAATGAATGTAAATAATTTTGTATATAAGAAAGTAGCAATGATGGTCACAGCGGTTATTGGATAATTTTTATTGATTTTGGTGAGCAAAAGTTATTGTAACATACAATTTTTTTTCAAAGGAAAAATACCTGGGAAAATTAAGTAAGATCATTATCTTACCTTTATCTTTTAGTTTTCATACACTGAAAATTATTTGTACAATTAAAAGACTAAAAATCACTTGATCGCTCGATCACTTGATACCCCGTTACTCATCGATTTACTCGAACGGGTGCAAGTAACGTTTCCATTCATCCCTGTTGTGTGCTAGCGTAGCCTAATGGCACGTGCTCGTTCTCTCGTTCTAGGAATATGCAGAGCCTCATACGGATCATTCAGGGTCTTTTCTGTTTGTCTGTTTTATTAGTGAAACACCATGAGTTACAGTTGTAGACTTACAAGTTGTTGTGGTTGGGTTTCAGTTATACAATTATTGAGTACCCATCCCACCACCAGTGCCCATTCTCCACCCCCACCAATCCCAGTATCCCTCCCATCCGCCATCCCCCATCCCACCCTGCCTCTGTGGCAGGGCACTCCCTTTTGTTCTAGCTCTCCTTTTGTGTGCTGTGTCTTCAGAAGAGACATTGGTTGGCAGTCATGTTCGGTCCATAGACTACTTTCAGCAGGCATCTCCTATCCTGGGCAGATCTTCCCAGCATCCTTAATTTGGTGCTCCCTTCTCTATCTGAGTTGCCTTTACCCCTAGAGTGTGTAGCTGGCCTCTCAGTCATGGAGAGAACAACCTGGTATCTATCACAGCTGTTCTTGGGTGTTAATCTCTTATTTTGTTACTTTATGTTACCCAGATGAATGCAGTCTTTCTATGTATGTCCCTCTCTTTCTGACTCATTTCGCTTAGCCTAATATTTTCCATGTAGTACCACTTGTATGTAAATTTCATGACTTCATTTTTTCTAACTGCTAAGTACTACTCCATTGTGTAGATGTACCAAAGTTTCTTTATCTAGTCATCTATTCTCTGGCACTCAGGTTTTTTCCATATTCTAGCTATTGTAAACAGTGTTGCAATGAAGAAACAAGTGCAGATGTCACTTCAACTATACTTTTGAACCTTTCTGGGATATATTCCCAGGAGTGGTATTGATGGGTCAAATGGGAGCTCAATTTCTAATTTTTTGAGAGTCATCCATACTGTTTTCCAAAAGGGCTGAACCAGTTGGCATTCCCACCATCAGTGAAGGAGGGTCCCTTTCTCGCCACATCCACACCAACACAGGTTGCTTTTGTTCTTTTGAATGTGGGCCAGTCTCTGTGGTGTGAAATGATATCTCATTGTTGTTTTGAACTGCATCTCCCTGATGATTAATGATGTAGACTATTTTCTCATGTGCCTTTTAGCCATTCGGATTTCTTCTTTGAGAAAGTCTGTGTTCATTTCGTTGCCCCACTTTTTGATGGGGTTGGATGTTTTCTTCTTGTGGAGTCCAACCAGTTCTTTGTATATCCTTGATATCAACCCCTTGTCGGATGTGTATCTGGAGAACATCCTTTTCCACTCTGTAGATTGTCTTTGTATTTTGGTCACTGTTTCTTTTGTGGTGCAGAAGGTTCTTAGTTTAAGATAGTCCCATTTGTCTATCTCTGTTTTCACTTGATTGGCCAGTGGCGTGACATCTTTGAAAATACCATTAGCTTCAATGTCATGGAGGGTTTTGCCAACTTTGTCTTCAATGTACCTTATGGATTCCGGTCTGATGTTGAGGTCTTTAATCCATTTTGATCTTACTTTTGTACATGGTGTTAGACAGAGATCTAAGCCCAGTTTTTTTGCATGTAGTCATCCAGTTTTGCCAGCACCATTTGTTGAAAAGGCTTTCCTTACTCCACTTCGAATTTCTTGCCCCTTTATCAAAGAATAGATGATCATATGTTTGAGGGGAGATGTCAGTATATTCAACCCTGTTCCAAAGGTCTCAGCTCTGCCTTTGTTCCTGTACCATGCTGTTTTAATTATTACTGCTTTGTAGTAGAGTTTGAGGTTCGGGAGGTTAATTCCTCCCATTTTCTTTTCCCCAAGAACTGCTTTAGCTATTCGAGGGGGCTTATTGTTCCATATAAATTTCAGGAGTGTTTGCTCCATTTCTTTGAAGAATGTCATGGGTATCCTAATAGGAATCGCATTGAATTTGTACAGTGCTTTGGGAAGTATTGCCATTTTGACAATATTAATTCTCCCGATGCATGAACAGGGGATATTTTTCCATTTCCTCGCGTCCTCTTTTATTTCATGAAGCAGTGTTTTATAGTTTTCTTTGTACAGGTCCTTTACTTCCTTAGTTAAACTGATTGCTAGGTAGTTGATTTATGGCCTACAATTGTGAATGGGATTGTTTTCTTCATGTCATTTTCTTCTCTCTCACTATTTGCGCATAGGAAAGCCATGGACTTTTGGTATTGATTTTATAGCCTGCAACTTTTCTGTACAAGTCTATCGTTTCTAGGAGTTTCTTGGTAGAGGTTTTAGGGTTCTCTAAGTATAGTATCATATCATCTGCGAATAGTGAGAGCTTGATTTCTTCCTTTCCTCTTTGGATGCCCTTAATCTCTTTTTCTTGCCTAATCGCTATTGCTAGTATTTCCAGTACTGTGTTGAACAGCAGTGGAGACAGTGGGCATCCTTGTCTCGTCCCTGATATTAGGGGGAAGGCTCTCAGTTTTTCCCCATTGAGGATGATGCTTGCTGTAGGCTTGTGGTAGATGGCTTTAACTATATTGAGGAAAGTCCCCTCTATCCCCATTTTGGCGAGGGTTTTCATCATAAAGGGGTGCTGGATCTTGTCAAATGCTTTCTCTGCATCTATCGATATGATCATATGATTTTTATCTTTTCTTTTGTTGATATGATGTATTATGTTGATTGATTTCCGAATGTTAAACCATCCTTGCATCCCCGGGATGAATCCCACTTGGTCATGGTGTATGCTCTTTTTGATGAGTTGTTGAATTCTATTTGCTAGTATTTTGTTCAGAATCTTCGCATCCGTGTTCATCAGGGATATTGGCCTGTAGTTTTCTTTTTCTTGTGTTGTCTTTGTTTCCTTTTGGTATTAGAGAGATATGGGCTTCATAGAACTGTTTGGGAGAGTTTCTGTTTTTTTTCAGTTTCCTGGAAAAGCTTGAGAAGGCCTGGCAGTAGGTCCTCTTTAAATGTTTGGAAAAATTCGCTAGTGAATCCATCTGGACCTGGGCCTTTGTTTTTGGGAAGACTTTTGATAACAGTTTCAATTTTCTTGATGTTAATAGGTCTATTCAGGTATTCCATATCTTCTTGACTCAGCTTTGGGAGATTATAGGAATCCAGGAATTTATCCATTTCTTCTAGATTCTCTTGTTTCGTGGCATACAGACTTTCAAAGTTGTCTCTGATGATCTTTCGAATTTCTTTGGTTTCCGTTGTGATATCCCCATTCTTATTTCTGATTCGGTTTATTGGGGTTCTCTCTCTCTCTGTTTCTTTGTGAGTGTTGCTAGTGGTTTATCTATCTTGTTTATTTTCTCGAAGAACCAGCTCTTTGTTTCATTGATCTTTCTGATTGTTTCTTTTGTTTCCGTGTCGTTGATTTCGGCTCTAAGTTTTATGGTCTCTTTCCTTCTGCCCGAATTGGGCTCCTTCTGTTGATCCTTTTCTAAGATCTTGAGCTGTGAAGTCAAGTTGTTTATGTGCATCCTTTCTTTCTTCCTTAGATATGCTTTTAGGGCTATAAATTTTCCCCTTAATACGGCTTTAGCTGCATCCCATAAATTTGTTTCCAGGTACCTTTTGATTACGTCCTTGACTTCCTTCCTGACCCACTCTTTGCTCAGCAGTGATTTGTTTAGTTTCCAGGTGTTTGATTTGGTTCTCCGTGTCTGTGTGTGATTCACTTCTATCCTCAGTGCATCATGGTCTGAAAAGATTGTTGATACTCTTTCTATCTTCCTGATTTTATTGAGGTATTTTTTTTGGACTAGCTCATGGACTATTTTGGAAAATGTTCCGTGCACACTGTAGAAGAATGTGTATTCTTTCTTTTGGGGGTGTAAAGCCCTGTATAGGTCTATAAGTCCTTTCTCTTCTATTTCTTCATTCAAAGCCAATGTTTGCTTGCTAAGTTTGGTTCTTGTTGATCTATCCAGAGGTGATAAGGCGATGTTGAAGTCTCCAACTATTGTGTTGCTAGCAGTGTCCTCCTTAAAATCTGTTAGCAGTTGTTTTAAGTATCTAGCTGTTCCTTCATTAGGTCCGTATACATTTAAGAGTGTGATTTCTTCCTGTTGTATGTATCCCTTGATGAAGAGGAAATGGCCTTCGCTGTCCCTTCTAATCTTTTTCAGCCTGCAATTAATGTTGTTGGATACTAGTATGGCCACCCCAGCTTTTTTTGAGGGAGCTCTTTGCTTGCAGGAGTGTTTTCCATCCTTTAACTTTGAGTCTGTGTTTGCTCTGATTGTTCTGATGAGTTTCTTGTAGACAGCAGGAGGTTGGTTTCAGTTTCTGGATCCATTTTGCCACTCTGTGTCTCTTGATGGGTGCATTTAGACCATTGAAATTAAGGGAGATTATTGTCATGGGGTTTTGTGCCATCTTTCTGTAGGAGTTGGTTGTGTTTATACGTGTTTTCCTTCATATCTTACAGGAGCCCCTTTAGTCCTTCTTTTAGATTTGGTTTTGAGTCTATGAAGTTCCTGAGCTGTTGTTTATCTACAAAGTGGTGTATCATTTCATTGAATTTGAGTGAGAGTTTAGCTGGATAGAGTATTCTTGGTGATGCGTTCATTTCATTGAGTTTTTTCACTCTATCCCACCATTGCCTTTGGGCTTGGAGGGTTCCTCTGATAGGTCTGCTGTGAATCTAAGGGGTGCTCCTTTGTATGTAATTTTCTTCTTTTACCTTGCTGCTTGTAATATTGTGTGTCTGTCTACAGAATCCATTGTTCTGACTATGATATGCCTTGGAGTGTTTTTTTCTGAGGTCTCTTTTAGCTGGTACCCTTCTGGCTCCTTGGATCTGGATGTTTGCATGCCTTAACTCTGGGAACTTTTCAGCAATGATTTCTTTGACTGTTGCTTTTTCATTGGGGTTGTCTCCCTGTCCTCCTGGTACTCCAATGATTCTAATGTTGTTCCTCTTGGCATCGTCCCATATGTCTCTGATTCTCCTTACAGCCATTTTGTGGTCTTTTCCTATTGCTTGTTGTTCCCTATGGGATTTCTGTTGCTCATCTGAAGCTCACTGATCTTCTCTTCACCTGCACTTATCCTATTGCTAAGGGCACTTACTGACTTTTTAATTTCATTTACTGAATCCTTTATTTGTGACACTTCTTTTTGTAGCTTTTTTATTTCTGCTCTCATTTCTTCCTGTATTTTCTCAACTATCTGTTCTCTTGTTTCTTTCATTTCTTCTTTTAGTTTTCTGGATATCTATTCCATTGATTCTTTGAGTAGATCCTTGAACACCCTCTGCATTTCATCCTGGAATTCTTTATCGAAGAGATCATAATTGTGGACAACCTCGGTTGAGGATTTGGGATTCTTTTCTTTGTATTTTCCTTGTAGTGGAGATTGGCTCTGTTTCTTCATGTTGTTTTGGTTACCTAGAGGTAGAACCCTGAAATCGCAGGTACTGTTCTCTCTTATCGTGGAAAGGATTTTGGATAAGTTTGGTCGATGGTAGCCACCCTTCTCCCTTTCCAGAGTCCAACCTTCTTCTCAATCAGGCGTTATTCTTTGTTTTATAACCGACATTGAGTGAAACTTTGGAGGAGTTGCTTTTCAGTATTGAACTTGTACAGCTCATTTCATACAGGTCTTTTGTTTAGAAATGGAATAGGTGAGTGGGATATAGTTGTATTGTTGTAGAGGTGGTCAGAAATTTTTGGTCAATATTAGGCGACAAGGTGTGGGATGAAAGTCCCGAATGCTCGGATTGGGAAATATAACTGTGGCCAGCGTAAGCGGCCGCCTCCCAGGGAGAAGGCCACGCCCACTTCTGGGAGGCCATGCCCCATTTGTAGTGGCCATGCACCCGTCCCATTCCATGGTCACTCCCACCCAGGATCCTGGAATAGAGGAGGGCGATGGACAGTCCCACGGAGCTGTGGCAAGTGTCCCCCCTGGGGAATGTGGGGTTTGGCGGGAAAAGGCGGGGGGCTGGAGGGGAGGAGCGACTCCTGGCTTGGGCTCCCCCTATCCACCTGGAGAGGAGGGGCCGATTAGGTGCTGGACTGTCCCACGGAGCTGTGGCAGGTGTTCCCCGCTGGGGAATGTGAGGTTCGGCGGGAAGAGGCACGGGGCTCTCATTCAGGGTCTTGACGAAGAAGTCTGACCATCTTGTAGGTGGGCCTCCACACGATCTTTTGACATCCCATGGAATCCAGTCAGTAATGGCTCTAGTCCAGCGATCATCTCTAAACCTCTTTACGTGTCCAGCCCATCTGATTTTTGATGCCTTGGCAAATGAGACAGCGTTCCTGATTCTTGAGTGTTGACGGAGATTGGAATTCCGGATTCTATCTCTCATTTGAGTGAAGTGTGATACTCCAAGCTAGCTCTTTTAATTCCTCTTTGAGAGACCCAAATAGCGTTCTCAACCTGTTTTCGTAGGGCCCAGGTCTCTGAGGCATATGTTAATGCAGGAAGAACAGTGGAATCGAAATATGTGCTTGGAGCTGTAGGTTCTTTGTCCTCTTAGTTATTTCTTCAACGCTCTTGAAGGAATTCCAAACCGCTATCTTCCTCCTGCATAACTCTGGTGCCAGGTCATTCATCATGTTGATTTCTTGACCTCAGTATATATAACTGCTGCATTCGGAGATGGTGGTTCCGTTGAGAGGGAATGGAACATCAGGAACAAGACTGTTTCTCATGAACATTGTCTTTGTGAGATTCCCTTGTAATCGGACCTTTCCACACTCATGGTCAAAGTCGGTCAGCATTTGTGCCGCTTGGCTGATGTTTGGTGTTATTAGAATGAGGCCATCAGCAAAGCGGAGATGATGTAGTTGCCGACCATCTGTCTTCACTCCCATTCCTTCCCATTCCAGTCGTCGCATGGTGTTCTCGAGTGTGCCATTGAAGAGTTTTGGTGAAATGGTATCACCCTGCCGAACCCCTCTCTTGACATGGATGATTACTTCTTTGTAGAATGGTGAGATCCTGGTAGTGAATCCGTAAAAGAGCTCACGGAAGATCCTGATGTATTGAGTTTGTAGACCCTGATTGGCTAGGGCTTCGATGACTGGCTTGATTCTGTCTCAACAGAATCAAAGACCTTCTTTAAATCGATGAACATTAGACAGAGCAGCTTCTTGAACTTCTGAGAAACCTCAATGAGCTTAATTTTCGTGTGGATATGGTCGATGGTGCTGAATCGTTTTTTGGACCTGGCTTGTTCACATGGTTGTCCTTCATCTAGTGTTCTGCCAATCCTATTCCGGTTGACTGGAGTGAATAGTTTGCAGATGACAGACAATAGGCAGATGGGGTGATGGTTGCCAATGTCGTGGATGTCTCCCTTCTTGTATAGTAGTACGGTCTTGCTGGTTTTCCATTGGGATGGAACCTTGCATTCAGACAGGTAGTGTGTGAAGAGCCAAGACAGTGTATTGATGAGTACTGATGGTAACTTCTTCAGGTGCTCAGGTCTGACATTGTCTGGGTCAGGTGCTCTTTGTTTCTTTACCGAAGAGATGCCTTGTTGAATTTTGGAAGGGAGAACATTGGGAACGACATATCCATCCTGCGGAATTTGGTATATGGGCAAGTAGACGTGGCTATTAAAGAGATCTGAGTAGAAGTCATGAATAATCTCCATTCCCCTTGTGGAAAATGTGATAGATCCATCAGGATGTCGGAGGGCTGTCATCTTGGTCTTGTAGTTGGTGAAGGATAGGCGGGCATTACGAATGCTTTTCCTGGCTTCTGCCGCCTCTACCAGCACCGCTGCTCTCCTGTCTTTTTTTTTTTTTTTTTTTTTGCTTTTTGGGTCACACCCGGCGATGCTCAGGCGTTACTCCTGGCTTATGCACTCAGGAATTGCTCCTGGCGGTGCTCAGGGGACCATATGGGGTGCTGGGAATTGAACCTGTGTCGGCCATGTTGGCTGCGTGCAAGGCAAATGCCCTACCTGCTGTGCTATCACTCCAGCCCCTGCTCTCCTGTCTTTGAGGTCATCCTTGATCTCTTCTCTGCACTGTTTTGTCAGCTGGGACGTTCGCTTGCAGTTTCCCGAGGCATGTGCCAAGCCACGTTGGCGAATAAGTTCAAGAGTGTTCGAATGAAAGCGGTTTTTTGTGGTTATCTCTCTCTTGGCATTTCTCGCACAATCCTGGAGGTGCTGAATCATTCGATGGTATTCATCATAAATGTTGTCAATGATGACATCTTCCCATCTTGCCGCAACAGAGCCAAAGAGCTCCCAGTTGGTGGTTGTTCTGGGAGTTCTCTTCTTAAACTTTGCATTCTTTTCTCCCCGTTCTGTGAGGTAGAATTTTGCATGAAGGAGACGGTGGTCCGATCCCGTTTGGAATTTTGGGACAACAGCAATATTGGTTAGGCAAAACAGCCAATTGAATATGATGTGGTCTATTTCATTGTGGAACCGTTCACCGGGGGACTCCCATGTCCAACATTTAGATTCAGCCTTTTGGAACTGTGAGTTACCATGGATACTCTTGGTTGACATGATGAACTCAGACAGTCTGTCACCCTGTTCGTTCCATTCTAGGCCATGGGTCCCGAAGTGGAGTTCATCGGCTGATCTTCTTGGTCCTATCTTGGCATTAAAATCTCCGACAATGATCTTGTAGAAGGTGTGGTCTTCTTTATAGAACTTCTCCAGCTCCATGTAGAACTTCTCAATTTCTCCTTCACCATCATTGGATATTGGTGCATACACAACAAAGATAGAAACTTCCGGCAGTGAACCACATCTATTCAAGTGTAATCGTCCGATTCAGGTTTTTAGGCATTGGAATAAATCAATGCTCATGGCTAAGTTCGTCTTGACAAGGATACCGACGCCACTGATGCCTCTTTTGTCACATGTTCCAAGGAACAATTCTTCTCCAGTGTCAAAAACGGCGTGATGTGATTGATGCCTTCTCGTTTTGGTCAGACCAATGATGTTGTACTTGATCTTTCACGCTTGTACCATTAGGTCCTCAATGGATATATCAGATGCCGGCATACGTGCATTGAAAGTACAGACAATCATTTTTGTCTTTCTTCGTTTTGGCAGCCTAGTTCTGCCTTGAGATTTTATCAGCCTCTCCTTCCACTTCCTTCTCGACTCTGCCATATTCAGGGTCTGGGGAATGAGATCCATTTTTTTTTTACTGGATTTGGCATATCGAATATACCACAGATAGCTTGCCAGGCTCTGCCGTGTGGGTGGGATATTTAAGGTAGCCTGAAAAAATAAATAAACATAAATAAAAAGTCCTGGGAGCTTGGTATGATCTCTGTATCCTGGCCATTGTTGGGGTTACATGGCAGTTGGTGAGTGTAACTATCTAGCTACTGGAAGGTCCAGTCCCAAACCATGCAGGCTTGGAGATCTCAGCCCCGGGTCTTGCACACCTGGGTTCCTCTGTCAGTTCCTTTATGCGTGAGGCTCATCCAAGCGTGTGGAGAGTGGTCTCAGCATGACTTTGTCCTGGTGCCAGAGGTCTTCAGCTGTCGGCCCTGGTGAGGACAGTCAGGCACGGGGTAGGAGACTCTGCCTTGTTCTCTCCCGGGAGCTTGATGTGATCAGTGATTCATTAAAAAGTAAAAAATTTGCGGCTGGAGCGATAGCACAGCGGGTCGGGTGTTTTCCTTGCACGCGGACAACCCGGGTTTGCTACCCGGCATCCCATATGGTCCCCCAAGCACCACCAGGAGTAATTACTGAGTGAAGAGCTAGGAGTGATCCCTGAGCATTGCTGGGTGTGACCCAAAAAGAAAAAAAATAGTAAAAAACTAAAAAAAACAAAAATGGAAAAATTTAAAAAATTAAAAAAATTAAAAATGAAATTAAATTTGAGAAAAGAAAAGAAAATGGGAGTTGGTGGGGGGCCGGGTGGCTGGGGCTCTGGGGGAAAAGCAGAGAGTGTTTATTGCGCAATAATTTATTCCACCCTCATTTTTTAGTATTTTTTTGGGGGGGTCACAACCGGTGATGCCCAGGGTTTCCTCCTGACTCTGCACTCAGGAATTACTGCTGGTGGTGCTCAGAGGACCATAGGGGATGCTGGGAATCGAACCCGGCCGGCCACTTGTAAGGCAATCGCCCTGCCCGCTGTCATATCGCTCCAACCTCCAATTTTTTTATTTTATAAAATGTTTTACAATATTTGATTACATTCAATATTCAGACTCCAATCACACCACCATTACACCTTCTTACCACCATATTTTGGATAGTTCCATCCTGAACCCCAATCCCTTTCCCCAAACAGAACTGAAACAATCTATTCTCTTGTATTGTTTGATATGAAAAACTGCCAGGGCGCTGGAGTGATAGCACAGTCGGTAGGACTTTTGCTTTGCACGCAGTGAACCTGGGTTCAATTCCCAGCATCCCATATGGTCCCCTGAGCACCATTAGCCAGGGATAATTCCTGAGTGCAGAGCCAGGAGTAATTCCTGTGCATCAACAGGTATGACCCAAAGAACAAAACAAAACAAAACAAAATCGCTAAAAATGCTATAAAAAAAGTATCCTTAGAGGAAAGAGTTTGTATTCCACCCAGGGACCATTAAGCCCTTCTATAAGAGATCACTAACATCTTGTAAAAGGTTGAGCCTTGTGTGTTTTATATATATATATGTATATATATATATATATATCTGTAAAAAATACATATTTCACTCTCAGATTGGTTGCCTGCTACTTTGAACCATGTCAGATGTGGTAAAGTAATTTTCGAGTATGAGCTTCTGCATTTTTTTGCTTTTGGGGTCACATCCGCTGGTGCTCAGGGCCGACTCCTGGCTCTGTGCTCAGGGATCACTCCTGGCAGGCTTCCAGGATAGTCCGGGGATTGAAAGTGAGGCAGCCTTGTGTGAGGGGAGTGTCCTGCTCTGTGGACTCTCCGTGTCCCGCTCAAGGGCCCCTTTAGTTCCACAGCCTTTGTTTTGGGGTCATACCTCGCACTGCACAGGGGTTACTCCTGGCTCTGCATTCAGGAATTACTCCTGGCGGTTCTCAGGGGACCATATGGGATGCTGGGAATCGAACCCGGGTCAGCTGAGTGCAAGGCAAACGCCCTACCCGCTGTGCTACGCTCCAGACCCTATTCTTATTTGCAAAGGGAAATAGAATCCAGAAAGGTTGAGCATGCAGGGCCTTGCACACACACAATCTGGGTTCGATCTCCAAACGATGTAGGCCTCTCTGAATACCGCTGGCTGTGGACCCAAAATCAAGGGCAGGGGAGAATTCTTCCCTTTCACTCATACTTACCACACCTGATAGTAGTGAGGAGACCATCTGCCAGGGATTAGGACACTGGCCAGGATGAAGCCGCTGACCCGAGATTGGTGCGGCCAACGTAGGATTGGATCTGCACTGCATGCAGTTTCCTGACACCCAGCACGAGGTTGGGTCTTACCCCTGGTTTCAGTCTGTTTTGGGGGGGATTAAGGCTTAGTTGGGCCTCAGCAGACACTGTCCAGGGGCTGCGGGGGTTCGTCTGGTGGTGTGGGGTCTTCCTGAAGCTCTGTCCCCTCCTGCCTCCCAGTCCACAGAGCACCTACTGTGCCACCGTGGTCCAGCACTGTGAAGCCCTCGGCCGTTCTGTCCAGGTGGTGAACTTAGATCCCGCGGCGGAGCATTTCAACTATGATGTGATGGCTGGTGAGTCCCGGGCGCAGCCTTCCCTCTCCTTGGGGGCTCTGAGGCAGTGAGTGCTGCCCCCTGCTTCTGGGGAGGCACAGAAGCTGAAAACTTCGTTCAGACTGATCCCTGCTTTCATGGTAGACAGCAGAAGATAGAACATCATGTGTTAGCATCCACTTATTGATGTGCTTGTGATAGTTCCCTTTGTTTCCCTTAATAAAAAGTGAGATGTCACAGGCCTCACTTTGAATTCTTAGGTCAGAGGGGATTGAACTCAGGTTGGCTGCATGCAAGGCAAGCGCCTTAAGTCTATCTAGCCCTTGTTTTTCCTGATGCTCGGGGTGATTCCTGGCTCTGCACACAGGAATAACTCCTGGTGGTGCTTGGGGAGACCATATGCATGCCGGGGATTGAACCCTGATCTACAATGTGCACGGCGAACGCCCTATCCACTGTACTATCCCTCCTTGCCCTGTCCCTTGCTTCACCTCTTTTATTTTATTTTGCTTTTTGGGTCACACTCAGCAATGCACAGGGGTTACTCCTGGTTCATGCACTCAGGAACTACTCCTGGCTGTGCTCAGGGGACCATATGGGATGCTGGGAATTGAACCCGGGTTGGGCCGCGTGCAAGGCAAACGCCCTACCCGCTGTGCTATCGCTCCAGCCCCACTTCACTTGTTTTAGAACAGATGTTTTATATGCACAGTATTGAGAATGCAAAAGGTACGTGAGAGTGTGCAGGAAAAGGTCACTCCCAACTCTTGCTTCCTCTGAGTCTTAGAATATTACCTAATGCTGTAGTGTTATTCCTTAACATCTAGGCACAGAATTAAGTGTGGAGGCCAGGAAGATAGTAGAGGGAGTAGGAGCAAATAATTGGCACACACAGGATGCTGTTCTAATGCCCAGCACTGCAGGGCTCCCTGAGCACTGTTGGTACCGTAGTCCTGTAGCCCCTAAGCCCTCCAGGTGATCATCTCATTTTGGGGCGCTGCCATTTGCTCTCTGGCCCCTGGGCCTCCTGAACTCTGCCTGGGAGGCCAAAGGGGGAGAAAAAAATCAGAGGCCAAGATGCTAACTTAGAGGGATGTAGTGCATGTTTCAGGATGCCCCTGACCACCAGCTGTGGTTCCAAAACCAAAGGAAGAAAGAGGTCAAAATACAGTACAAGAATTGAAGCATTTGGTTTAACTGTTGGGGGTCGCTACTGGCTCTGCTCCTGCAGGGCTTACGTGGGGGTGGAATTTGAACTGGGCCTAAATCCTTCTTGTCTCTTTGTCCTTTTGTTTTGTTTTGGGGCCGCATCTGGTGGTGCTCAGGGTTTGCTGCTGATACTGCTGTCACTCCAGGGTGTCCTGTACTATCTGTCCAGCCATGCCCCTTTTTTTTTTATAAGTACAACTACTAGCCTTCTAAGAGTACTGCCCCTTGTGATTCTGGTTTAAGTCTACCTGGGAGACTATAATGCATCATTACTTGAGAGTGGGATTCCCTTGACTACTGTTATTTATTTGTTTTATTTTTTTTCTTTTCTTGAGGGGTAGGGTGGGGTTTGGGCCACACCCAGCTGTGTTCTGCACTTCTGGCTCTATGCTCAGGGATCACTCCTGGTCAAGCTGAGGAACTATATGAGGTGCCAAGGATTGAGCGTGGGTTGTCCACATGCAAGGCAAGCGCCTTACCCACTGTTCTATTCCTCTGGCCCCTGTTTAGGGTCTTTTGTTTTTTCTTTCTAACCCCTGTTCAGTTTCTCTGGATACTGTCACAGTAGTAATTACTAATGTATGTAAATATTTTGGAATGGGCACTCATTTCCTGTATATTCTTTGCAGACATCTGGGAACTGATCGAGGTGGAGGATGTGATGGAGGATGGTTCCCTGTGCTACGGTCCCAATGGAGGACTCGTGTTTTGCATGGAGTAATTTGTCAATAACTTTGACTGGCTGGAGAACTGCCTTGGCCATGTCGAGGATGACTACATCCTTTTTGACTGTCCAGGAAGCACAGTAATTAGATTGTCATCGTCCCTGGGTTGTGCAATTCTGTCCTTGGTGGGAGAAAGTGAAATTAGCATCTCATTTACTTTTATCCCAGAATCTTGGACAGTGAACTGTCATCCAATGAGGGGCTGTGGAACGTCTGTTTGTTTTCTTCTGTTTGGGGGCCACATCCAGAGGTGCTAGAGACTGGGACTCTTCCTAACTGTTATCAGGAGGTTGCTCACAGCCCTGCTTAGGGGAGCATAGTGTGCTGGGAACTGAGCTCAGTCTTTCTGTGTGCAGAGCATATGCTCAGCCTTTTGTTTCTTGGACCCCAGGTAACACAGCTTTTATTTTATTGTATTTTTTTTGCTTTACGGGTCACACCTGGTGATGCTCAGGAATTACTCCTGGCTTTGCACTCAGGAATCACTCCTGGCAGTGCTCAGGGGACTATGTGGGATACTGGGAATCGAACCCAGGTTGGCTGTGTGCAAGGCATACGCCCTACCTGCTGTGCTATCACTCCAGCTTCGGTCATGCAGCTTTTGAAAGGTTTGCTTTAGAGCTAGAAAGACAGAAGGATGGGTAGGATGCTGTGGCAGACACAGGTTCAGTCCCTGGTACCATATATGGTTCCATGAATACTACTGGATATGGGCCAAAACCTAGTTTTGTTTTTTTTTTAGGGCCATAGTACAGCAGCTAAAGCCCTTACCTTACTTTTTGCCAGCCCAAGTTTGGATCCCTGGTACCATATTGGATTCCCCAAGCACTGCCAGGAGTGATCTTTTAGTACAGAGTCAGGAATCCTCCCAGAATACCAGTGGGTGTGGCCCAAAGTTCCTCCCCTCAAACTAAGAGAATAAAAATTTGTTTTAAAATCTGTCATTGTCGGGGCTGGAGCGATGCGATAGCACAGCGCGTAGGGCATATGCCTTGGATGTGCCCGACCCAGGTTCGAATCCCATTATCCCATATGGTCCCCTGAGCACCGCCAGGAGTGGTTCCTGAGTGCAGAGCCAGGAGTAAACCCTGAGCATCTCCGGGTGTGACCCAAAAAGCAAAAAATAATAATAATTAATAAATAAATAAATGAAATCCCTGTGACTGTCCCCCCGTTGTTCATTGATTTGCTTGAGCAGGCCCAGTAACTTCTCAATCCTGAGACTTGTTACTGTGTTTTTCATATCGAATACGTCGTAGGTAGCTTGACAGGCTTTGCCATGTGGGCAATATACTCTCGGTAGCTTGCAGGGCTCTCCGAGAGGGGCAGAGGAGTTGAACCCGGTTTGGCCAGGTTGGCTGCGTGCATGGCAAATGCCCCACCGCTGAGCTATCACTCCAGCCCGTTTTAAAATCATTTTTAATAATTTTAGTGCAACCAGTCAACATGGCCGACTCGAGTTTGATTCCTCCGCCCCTCTTCGAGAGCCCGGCAAGCTACCGAAGAGTATCTCGCCTGCACAGCAGAGCGTGGCAAGCTCCCCGTGACATATTCCATATGCCAAATACAGTAACAATTGTCACAATGGAGATGTTACTGGGCCTGCTCGAGCAAATCGATGAACAACAGGAGGACGGTGATGATGATGATGACAGTATATTTTCTTTGTATGTCCCCTTTACATACATGTGCTACCAGAGTTGCTTAAAAATTTCCTGGGGGGGCCAGGGGAGCTGCTGTGATAGCACAATGGGTTGGGCGTTTGCCTTGCATGCAGCTGACCAGGAACCCCAGCATCCCATATGGTCCCCCGAGCACTGCCAGGAGTAATTCCTGAGTGCAGTGCCAGGAGTAACCCCTGCGCATCACCAGTTGTAACCCAAAATGAAAAAAAAATTATTGGGGGAGCCAGAGAGATACTACAGTGGGTAGGGCACTTACCTTGAACACAGCTAAGGTGATCACTGCTACCCTATGTGGTTCCTGGAGCCTTCCAAGAGTCATCCCTGAGCACAGAATCAAGAATAAAACCTGAGCACTATCAGGTAGTCCTCCCCCCCCCAAAAAAAAACAAACAAAAATTGAATATAGTGTAGGGGCTAGAGATATAGTGTGCTGGGGACATGCTTTACATGTAGTGGGCCTTGCATGTAGGACTCTGAGTAGCCTCGAGCCCTCCCAGCAGTTTCGGAGAGACCCTCAAGCATCCCAACGTGCGGCTTAAAACAAGCAAAATTGAATATATTACTTGTAGGGATTGACTTCCTTTAAAAAAGTTTTGGGGGGAACCGTGGGTGCCGTATCTGATGATGCTCAGGGGTTACTCCTAGCTCCTGTGCTCAGGAATTACTCCTGGCTGTGCTCAAGGGACCCTATGGGATCGAACCCGGGTTGGCTGTGTGCAAGGCAAGTTCCCACCCTCTATACTATCTCTCAAGCCCCCTAAGACAGTTTACGGGAAAAATTTTTATCCCATCATTGATGGTTGAATGTATTTCATGCTTATAATAAGCTTGTGTTCTTGGCGGTCAGATCGAGTTGTACACACACCTGCCCGTGATGAAACAGCTGGTTCAGCAGCTGGAACAGTGGGAGTTCCGAGTCTGTGGAGTGTTTCTTGTTGATTCTCAATTCATGGTGGAGTCGTTCAAGGTTTGAAACTATACCTGTCCTTGATTTTTCAGTCTCCGGCACAATCAGAGTACAAATACCTTTAGTCATAATTGTTTAATTGTTAACAGTTCCTGAACTATACCCAGGAGTGACTTGAAAATTATGTTTGTTAAATTAATATGCCAGACGAGACGAGATCGGGCGCGTACAGGGTGGTATGGCCATAGGCTGGAGCGATATCACAGCGGTAGGGCATTTGCCTTGTGCAGAGCCAGCCTGCCTGAGCCAGGTTCGATTCCTCCGCCCCTCTTGGAGAGCCTGGCAAGCTACGGAGAGTATTCAATATGCCAAGCACAGTAACAAGAAGTCTCACAATGGAGACGTTACTGGGCCCGCTCGAGCAAATCGATGAACAACGGAAAGACAAAAGAAAAAACAAAAGAAAATAAATTAATATGCCAAGAAGATGGTTCCAGTGGCAGAGCACAGAGCTGGTGTGTTTCGAGGCCCTGAGTTTGCCCCTTGCGCACTGTTCAGTGTAGTTCTAGTGGTCCCCAGCTATCAGCTGTCGCCTTCAGGAGTTTCCTACGGCAGTGTCAGAAGTAAGTCCCAAGCACCACTGTGTGTGGCTCCAAAACTAGAAAAAAAAAGCTGGATGCCTGAGAGATAGTACAGTGGGTAGAGCTCTTGCCTTGCATGTGGCCAGCCTGGGTGTCATCCCTGCCATACTGCCACCGGGCCCCCGGGCCCCTCCAGGAGTGATCCTTGACCGCAAAGCTAGGAGCACTTCTGGGTACTCCCCAGAACTGAAAGGGAGGGCGTTTGGTTCCGTCTCCAGTGCCCATATGGTTCCCCAAGCCACTAAGGAGTAACTCCTGAGTGCAGAGCCAGAAGTGACCCCTTAGTAATATGAGGGGATTGTGTGACCCAGAAACCAAAAAGAAAACACCCACCAGGGGAGGTGGAGAGGGAGCATGAGAGAAGATAACGTTAAAGGGTCAGAAATAGTACAGGGCTTCCCAAAAATAAATAAATAACTACATTTTAAAAATGGGGGCTGGAGAGATAGTACAGCGGGTAGGGCCTTGCACACAGCCAATCCGGGTTCGATTCCTAGCATGCCTCAGCACCACTAGGAGTAATTCCTGAATGCAGAGCCAGGAGTAACCCCTGTGCATTGCCAGGTATTACCACCCTCCCCCCCCCCAAAAAAAATAGTAAAGGGCTTAAGGTGCTCGCCTTGGTGTGGCCCACCTGCTTTTAATCCCTGTCACTACATGTTTCCTCAGTGCTGAACTCAACCCCAGCTGCCTCCTGAACACTTTAAAATATTGTTGAGTGGAGAAGTGTGGTCACTGTAGATCGCGTTTCTCCTTCCCACCTCACCTTTAGAATCCTAAGGTCAGCTATTGGCCCAGCAGTCTTCTGTTAGGTCCAGCCTGGCAGTGCTCAGGGCTCACTACTGGCGCTGGGCTGAGGAATCACTTAGGTAGTGCTCTGGGAACCCTGTGGAGTGCTGGGCTAGACCCTGCGCTGACCAGGCGTAAGGCAAGCGCCTTAAAGCCTGGACTCTTGCTCGGGCCCCAATCTTAGCGTTTCTCCTATTTAGGTGGGTTTTGTTCCAGTGGGGATCAGAAACCTTTTGTTTGGACACTGTTGGTGACAACTGATACATTGTCCCTTTCCTGCTTCCTCTTTCAGTTTGTTTCTGGCATCTTGGCAGCCTTGAATGCTATGGTATCTCTAGAAATCCCGCAAGTTAACATCATGACAAAAATGGACCTGCTGAGTAAAAGAGCTAAAAAGGAAATTGAGAAGTAAGTTCACTATAATTAAGGTCTCATTTGCAGTGCTGAACCTTTTTCGTTTCACTGCGATTGTCAGTCTACAAATAAAGTGTTTAGGATTCTTTCATTCACCAGTCTCTCATTTTTAAAGGTTTCTAGATCCAGACATGTATTCTTTATTAGATGATTCTACAAGCAACTTCAGAAGCAAAAAATTCAATAAATTGACTAACGCCATATGTGGGCTGGTAAGACTTTGTATTTTTACAATTTTTGGTGGTGGGGGTCGTTTGCCTCCTGTGCTGGGGGGCCTAGGGACCGCTCTGATTATTGGCCAACCAGACTAGTAGTGGTCAGTGCTGGGGCCCAGAGGGCCGTACCAGTAGTACTGGATGCTTCCTGGCTCTACGCAGCAATGCTCAGGATGCCATCTGGTGCCAAGAATCAAGCCCTGTGCTAATCCCTGGGCTGATGAGTTTTGCAAGTGTTTGGGGTTGTTGTGGGTTGTTTTCAAGGTTTGAGGGCCACACCCGGTGGTGCTCAGGGGCTGTTTCTCCCCTGTGCCTGGTGGACCATATGTGGTGCTGGGTGTTCAAACTGAGGTGTGTGGGGTGCAGGCCAGTTGTAACTCCTGTTGTAGCTCTTCATCACCTCCCCCCACAACCCCCTAGACCCATATTTTTCTTAATGGTCTTGTCACATGCTTCCACACCCCCTGGCAGTGACCACTATGTGGACGGCACAGACCAGCACATTTCTTTCTAGGGAAGCAGCATGTTGGGAGCAGTGGGCTGTCTGCTTCGAAGTTAGTATAGAAGTAGGGAGAGAGCTCAGTGGGCAGCACCACAGGCTTTGCACACAAGGGGCCCAGGGTTCATCTCTGGCACTATATGGTCGGCACCAGCGTTGTCTGGATGTGGCCTCCCCTCACCTCTGAAAAAAGTTGTCATTTGTTCTAGCAGAGAGGGCAGGAGGCCACACTGAGCAGTGGTCAGAGTTTATTCTTGGCTCTGCCTCCAGAAATCATTCCTGGTGGGCTCCGGGAGCATATGGGATGCAGGGGATCGAACCCGGGTGTATCCCTTGCCTACGTGCAAGGCAAGCGCCCACCTCAGTGTACTAGCTCTCCCGTCCCACAGCAGAGAAATTCTGCAATGTCTTTTTTCCCTGGCCACTTGGCACATCAGAATTGCCTGTACCCTTCTAAAATTTTCAGTGGTTGTTGAATGCAGATAAATTACTATAAAAGAAGTCTCAGTCTCTGGTTGGGTCTGGAGCGATAGCACAGCAGGTAGGGCGTTTGCGTTGCATGGGTCCGACCCGGGTTTGATTCCTAGCATCCCATAGGTCCCCTGAGCACCAACAGGAGTTATTCCTGAGTGGATGAACCAGGAGTAACCCTCGTGCATCACCGAGAATGACCCAAAAATTTTAAAAAAGTCTTTATTTAAGTAATATTGTAAAGTTACTAGTGTTCCAATAGGTCAGAGGTCATAAAAAAATTAATGCTGGTTGCCCCCCACGAGCGGCTCTCCAGCACAGCCACGGCCCCAGAAGCACAAGGACTTAATGCAGAACCCAGCAGCTTGGAGCAGAAAAGTGAACGGACTATGCATTGATCCAGGCCATCAAGTCTGCCGGAGGGGAAAGGGTGTTGCCCCATTCGCCCTCTCCTCTCTGGAAAGAAAGATGGCGGCCACATGGGAGCCTTGTGGACAGCAGGTATGAGCCGGGGGAGTGGGGGCGACTAAAACCTCATGGGTCGGGGGGCGTTCCGGTCCGTCCTTCACGCCCTACCGAGGTCACCAGTTGCCCCCCACGAGCGGCTCTCCAGCACGGCCATGGCCCCAGAAGCACAAGGACTTAATGCAGAACCCAGCAGCTTGGAGCAGAAAAGTGAATGGACTATGCGTTGATCCAGGCCATCAAGTCTGCCAGAGGGGAAAGGGTGTTGCCCCATTCGCCCTCTCCTCTCTGGAAAGAAAGATGGCGGCCACATGGGAGCCTTGTGGACAGCAGGTATGAGCCGGGAGTGTGGGGGCGACTAAAACCTCATGGGAAGGGGGGCGTTTCGCTCCGCCCTTCACGCCCTACCGAGGCCACCAGTTGCCCCCCACAAGCGGCTCTCCAGCACGGCCACGACTCCAGAACACAGAAACCAATTTCTTAACTATCTGACTTTCAGTAGAAATACTTCCAGGGTCAATAAGTAAAATAGCAGAAATCCAAAACCAACATTTAATTCTTGAACCCAGCTGGAGAAAGCAAATCACTTCACAATGCTTTTTCAGCATGTCTGATTTTGGGGGGGGTAAACTCTAAATAATAGTGGTGAATCTTTTATTGAAACAATCTAATCAAAACGGATAGAGTGTTAACTAGAATTCATCTGCCTCACAGGGACGGGGAGGGGTGGGGGGTGGGGTTTTATTGGGGTTCTTCATGGGAAAAAATAAGTATTGGTAAAGGGAAATGTGTTTGATATTTGCATGACTGAGACATAAACCTGAAAGCTTTGTAAAAAAAAAAACAAAACAAAAAAAAAAAAAATTAATGCTGATTTGCTGTTGTTCTGTCTGCTCCTCAATGCACAGGCATAGATGGTATTAATTAGGCTACCAATGTTCACACTCAAGCGTCAGTTGAATGACCTTTCTGAAATCTCTAATTTGTAGATTGATGACTCCAGTATGGTCCGATTTTTGCCTTACGATCACTCAGATGAAGAAAGCATGAACATTGTATTACAGCATATTGATTTTGCCATTAAGTACGGAGAAGACTTGGAATTCAAAGAACCCAAGGTAATTTCTGACGATTTAGATTGGCCAGGGCCAGAGACCGGCGCAGAGGGAAAGACCATTCTCTGCCTCCCCTAGGCTGACGCTGGGTCAGTTCCCTGTTTCATGTCTGGTCCCTGAGCACAGAGCCAGGATTGCCCTGAACACCTCTGCCCTCCTGTTTGATCTAAGCAGCTCCTTAAGTTAAGGTCTTGGGTACAGCAAGAGCCTGGCCCCTTCTGGCTGATCTCTCGGTGTGGCTCAAGAACTCAAAACCAAAACAAAAAAAGAGTAACCAAAATATAAATAAATAAACATAAATAAACAGGTCCTGGGAGCTTGGTGTGATAATCTCTGTATCCTGGCAGTTGTTGGGGTTACACGGCAGTTGGTGGGTGTAACTGTCTAGCTACTGGAAGGTCCAGTCCCAAACCGTGTAGGCTTGGAGATCTCAGCCCCGGGTGCCCCACACCTGGGTTACTCTGCCAGTTCCTTTATGCGTGAAGCTCATTCATGCGTGTGGAGAGTGGTCTCAGCATGACTTTGGCCTGGTGCCGGAGGTCTTCTGCTGTTGGTCCTGGTGAGGACAGTCATGCACGGGGTAGGAGTCTCTGCCTTGTTCTCTCCCGGGAGCTTGGTGTGATAATCAAGTGATAATCAAGTGATTATCGGTGATTCATTAAAAAGTAAAAAATTTTTTAAAAAAAGTAAAAATGGAAAAATTTAAAAATGTGATTTTTAATTAAAAATTAAAATTTAATTAAAAATTAAAATTAAATTTTAATTTGATTTTAAATTTAATTTATTAAATTCATTATAAAGTGAAATATTTTAAAAAACAAAGTAAAAATGGAAAAATTAAAAAATGTAATTTTAATTAAAAAAATTAAAAATTAAAAAATGTATAATTATTAAAAATTTTAAAAAATCAAATGTAGCATGAAGTGTTTGGCATCAATAACATCCCGAATGTGAAGGTTTCTAGTCTATAACAAGTATGATTGTCTGTGTATCTGAAAACTTGAGTGCTTTAATGATTGATGATTATAATTGAATATATATGTATATAATTTGGAAAAATTTTCCACACAAATGGCTTGCATAGATGAGAAAGCTGTGATATGATTGTGAAAATAATCTATATGTGTAAAAGGTGATGGCAGTATGAAATGCCACGTTAGTCTAATTACCATGCTGTACAATAGTTATTAGCACCTAATTAAATGCACATTAGAACAACTCATTTCACATCAAGATGGTAATGTCTTATGATTATAAAAATATATACGGCAATAAAGCATCTACATTTCTAAAAAAAAGATTAAAAATTTTAAAACTGAAATTAAATTTAAGAAAAGAAAAGAAAATGGGAGTTGATGGGGAGTCGGGCGGTGGCGCTCTGGGGGACGAGCAGAGAGTGTTTATTCCGCAATAACTTATTCCCTACCACCCTCATTTTTTAAAATTATTATTATTATTATTATTTGCTATTGGGTCACACCCGGTGATGCACAGGGTTTCCTCCTGACTCTGCATTCAGGAATTCCTCCTGGTGGTGCTCAGTGGACTATAGGGGATGCTGAGAATCAAACCTCGCCAGACACTTGCAAGGTAAACGTCCCGCCTACTGTCATATCGCTCCAACACCCCAATTTTTTTATTTTATAAAGTGTTTTACAATAGTTGATTACATTCAATACTCAGACTCCAATCCCACCACCATTACACCTTCTCACCACCATATTTCGGGTAGTTCTATCCCGAGCCCCAATCCCTGTCCCAAAACAGAACTGAAATAATCTATTTTCTTGTATTGTTTGATATGAAAAACTGCCAGGGCGCTGGAGTGATAGCACAGTGGGTGGGACGTTTGCCTTGCAAGCGGTGAAACTGGGTTCGATTCCAAGCATCCCATATGGTCCCCTGAGCACCATTAGCCAGGGATAATTCCTGAGTTCAGAGCCAGGAGAAATTCCTGTGCATAGACAAGTATGACACCCCCACCCCAAAATATCGCTGAAAATCCTATAAAAAAGTATCCTTAGAGGAAAGAATGTGTATTCTACCCAGGGGCCATTAAGCCCTTCTGTAAGAGATCACTAACATGTTGTAAAAGGTTGAGCCTTGTGTGTTTATATATATATAGCACAGTGGTAAGGCGTTTGCCTTGCACACAGCCAACATGGCCAACCCGAGTTCGATTCCTCCACCCCTCTCAGAGAGCCCGGCAAGCTACCGAGGGTGTCTCGCCCGCACTGCAGAGCCTGGCAAGCTACCCATGACGTATTTGATGTGCCAAACACATTAACAACAAAGTCTGCAGTGGAGACGTTACTAGACCCGCTCGAGCAAATCGATGAACAATGGGAGGACAGTGATACAGTGAATCAAAACCCTGGTTGCAGATTACGTGGCTTTCGTGCTCCAGAACCTGATGGTGCTTTGGGCCCCTGGTTCAGAAAAGGCAAGTGTCCCACCCCCTGTGCTGTCTCGTTCGCCCCAATTTTATTCATGAATATCTATTAGCAGTACTACTGAGGATTATAGAGCATTGACTGAACAGTAGGTAAATACATACTGGGTCTGCGGAGAAATCAATGTATTTTCTAAATTGTGTTTTATTTATATCAGGAACATGAAGATGAGTTGTCTTCTATGTTGGATGAATATTTTCAAGAATGCCAGAACAAATGAAGAGTATGTTACGATGCAACTGGATGCGGGGCTGGAGTGATAGCACAGTAGGTAGGGCGTTTCCCTTGCACGCGACACACCTGGGTTCGAATCCCAACATCCCATATGGGCCACCAAGCGCCGCCAGGAGTAATTCCAGAGTGAAGAGGCAGGAGTAACACTTGTGCTCTCTGGGTGTGACCCAAAAACCAAAAAAAAAAAAATAGGCAACTGGATGCTTGTGAAGGGTAGTAATCACAATTTATTTAAATGAAAATATAACAGATAAAGTAAAAACAAAGAATAAAAATCATAAAATATACCGAGGCAAGATACTCATTGGTGGGAGGGTCTCCAGACAGAGACACTGATGTGAGACCCTGGGCTTCTTCCAGTTGTAACCATGCTAGGTCCTCTGGGAACTTGTCCAATGTTGCCACAGTGGGTGGCCGTGCAGCTGGTACTCGAGAGATCAATGATGGCGCTGTCCTTGGACACGGAGCCAAGTATGCTTTCAGAGCTGGAGCTAAAGAATCAATAAGAGAAAAGGTCACCCAGATGTCTCCTTCCATGGATTCTCCAAAGCTGACCCCAACAGGGAGCCCAGCAGGAATGGGAGACCATGCGCCCACCTCACGGGGGTTTCCTGTGGAGGCCTCCCCAGGATGGGCTTTCCGGCCTGTGACTCTCCTTTCTCACACCAGCCCCCAGGACACCTCTAGGTGGGCCTTTTCCCATTCCCCGTTTACTTGTGCATATACACACAACCCTTGGTTCTTACCTGTTTTCTTCGGGTGCTCTGAGTCTCGTTCTCTGCCATATGTGTCAGGCCATGGCATTGAAGGCGGTGCCCTTTGGGGAGTTGACAATCCTTGGCCAATCTCAACTTTCTGCTTAGATGGTGTCTGGCTCTGCTTGGTGCTGGCTGATTCCAGACTTTCTTCAGAGGAACTGGACCCAGAGGATATGTAGAAGATCTTCTTTCTCTCCTGTGGGCTGCTCTGCGGAGGGAGCGTCTCTCTCTCCTGTGGGCTGCTCTGCTGAGGGAGAACCACAAAGGCTCAGCTCCAGAAGTGCTGCTTCCCCCTCCCTTCTGAGTTCCTCCCTGCTGGTGGACCTGCATCTACACAGACCTCCCATAGGAATGAGATTGAAACAATCAAGTTTAGAAAAGTCTTGGCCAAAGAGCACCTCCTAGTGCCAACTCAGTGAGCAGTGACCTGGCCTTGGGGGCTAGATTTGATGACTCACCTGCTAGGAGCAGGCTGCCCTCAAGATGATCTCACAACACGCACACAGACACACGTACATACACAAATACACATACTCACACACCCACCATCTCCAGTACACACTCAAATTTACTCCCTCCGATAAATACTTTCACACACAGGTGTACACACGCTTCCACACACACAGATTCTGCGCCATCACACTCAGGGAGGTGATAAAGACTGACCACGGGCATCAGTGCTGGGCTGCCCGGGCCAGTTCCTGCTGACCTGAACTAGCGGCTGTCTTCGTGAAGAATTCCGGGGAGTTCTCCAATGAGTCCTCACCCAGTTTCTGAATCTTTTCAGTGTCCTACACTTGGGGGTTTTACAACCACGATTTCTTGGTAAACAGCAAAACATGTTTGGGGTCTGTGCGTTTCCGCAGTGAACCAAGTAATGAGTATCGGACAGTTGGGGAGGCTGCAGAATGTCTGGTTGCATCACAAAGAGAGGTCGGGGATTTCATCGAGTGCATCACAGGGAGGACAGGTCAGCTGTGTCCCTGCAGCAGGGCTTGCTCTCTCTGCAGCCCCTTCTGGGCTGCTGCTGCTCTCCTTCTTCCCAAAAGTCCTGTCCATGTGGTGAACTCAAAACCCTGGGGACAGCAGGAGCAGCCACTTGAAAGAATGTGCTGCTAAAATGTTATTTTCCTTTTTTTTTAAAATGTAGGTGTACTGCTATTTATTCGGCCACTGATTAGCTGATTGAATTGGGCATGAACTCAACCTTACTCTCTTTTTTTTCATTTTTTATCATTGTCTTTATTGAATCACCGTGAGAGCAGTTACAAAGCTTTCGGGTCTAAGTCTCAGTCATGCAATGAAACACCCGTACCTTCACTAGTGCCCATTCTCCACTACCAAAATCTCCAATATACCCCATTCCCACACCCTCCCTATACCTGTGGGGCAGATGATTTACACATTACTCTCTCTCTACTTTGATCACATTACTCTCTCTCTCTACTTTGATCACTTTGACCCAGCAATACCACTCCTGGGAATATATCCCAGAGAGGCAAAAATATATAGTCGAAGTGACATCCGCACTTGTTTGTTCATTGCAGCACTCTTTACAATAGCTAGAAACTGGAAGAAACCTGAATGCCCAAGAACAGATGACTGGTTAAAGAAACTTTGGTACATCTACACAATGGAGTACTATGTAGCTGTTAGAAAAGATGAAGTCATGAACTTTACATACAAGTGGTACAATATGGAAAGTATCATGCTAAGCGAAATGAGTCAGAAAGAGAGGGATAGACATAGAAAGATTGCATTCATCTGGGGGATATAAAGTAACAAATTATGAAATTAATACCCAAGAATAGCTGAGATCAGCACCAGGAGGATAGAGGCCAGCCGGGTATTCTAGAGGAAAGGGCAGTTCAGATAGAGAAGGCAGCACCAAATAAAGGGTGTTTGGAGGATCCTCCCAGGAGGGGAGATGCATGTCGAAAGTAGACTATGGACTGAACATGTTTGCCACTCAATGCCTCTTTTGCAGACCACAACAGCCAAAAGGAGAGAGAGAACACAGGGGATTGCCCTGCCACAGAGACAGTGGGGGGATTGGGGGATGAGGGTGGGGGGTATATTATCCATGGTGGTGGAAAATGGGCTCTGGTGGAGGGATGGGTATCTGATCATTGTGTAATCGAAACCCAAGCACAAAAAATTGTAAATCTACAACTGTACCTCATGGTGTTTCACTAATAAAAAAAAAGTAAAAAGTTTAAAAAAAAATTTTAAATGGAAAATTTAAAAAGAAAATGGAAAGAAAGAAAAAAATGGCCCTCCCGTTGATCGTCGATTTGCTCGAGCGGGCCCAGTAACGTCTCCATTGGAGACTTTGTTGTTACTGTGTTTGGCATATCGAATACTCTTGGTAGCTTGCCGGGCTCTCCGAGAGGGGCGGAGGAATCGAACTCGGGTCGGCCATGCTGGCCGCTTGTAAGGCGAACACCCTACCCCTGTGCTATCGCTCCAGCCCTTGACAATGAAATGGAAAAATTAAAAAAATTAAAAATTTAAAAAATGAAATTAAATTTAAGAAAAAAAAAGAAAATGGTAGTTGGTGGGGGCCGGGCGGCCGGGCCTCTGGGGAAGAGCAGAGAGTGTTTATTGCGCAATAACTTATTCGTTACCAACCTCATTTTTAAAAATTATTATTATTATTATTATTTTTGATTTTTGGGTAACACCAGGTGTTGCCCAGGGGTTCCTTTCTAGCCACATCCACGCCAACACAGGTTGCTTTTGTTCTTTTGAATGTGGGCCAATCTCTGTGGTGTGACATGATATCTCATTGCTGTTTTGATCTGCATTTCCCTGATGATTAATGATGTAGAGCAATTTCTCATGTGCCTTTTAGCCATTTGGATTTCTTGTGCGAGGGGAGTGTCCTGCCCTCTGGACTCTCTGTGTCCCCGCTCCAGGGCCCCTTTAGTTCCACAGCCTTTGTTTTTGGGTCATACCTGGCACTGCACAGGGGTTTCTCCTGACTCTGCGCTCAGGAATTACTCCTGGTGGTGCTCAGGGGACCATATGGGATGCTGGGAATCGAACCCGGGTCAGCTGAGTGCTACCTTCTGTGCTATGCTCCAGACCCTATTCTCATTTTTAAAGGGAAATAGAGTCCTATAAGGTTGAGCATGCAGGGCCTTGCACACACCCAATCTGGGTTCAAACTACAAACGATGTAGGCCCCTCTGAATACCGCTGGCTGTGGCCCCAAAATCAAGGGCGGGGGAGAATTCTTCCCTTTCAATCATACTTACCCCACCTGATAGCAGTGAGTAGACCATGTGCCAGGGATAAGGACACTGGCTGGAAAGATGCCGCTGGCCCGAGTTCAGTGTGGCCACAGTAGGGCTGAATCTGCACTGCATGCAGTTCCCTGATGCCCAGCCCCGGGGATTAAGGCTTAGTTTGGGCCTCAGCAGACACTGATCAGGGGCTGTGGGGGTTCGTCTGGTGGTGTGGGGTCTGCCTGAAGCTCTGTCCCCTCCTGCCTCCCGGTCCACAGAGCACCTACTGTGCCACCATGGTTCAGCACTGTGAAGCCCTCGGCCATTCTGTCCAGGTGGTGAACTTAGATCCCGCGGCAGAGCATTTCAACTATGATGTGATGGCTGGTGAGTTCAGGGCGCAGCCTTCCCTCTCCTTGGGGGCCCTGAGGCAGTGAGTGCTGCCCCTGCTTCTGGGGAGGCACAGAAGCTGAAAACTTCGTTCAGTCTGATCCCTGCTTTCATGGTAGACAGCAGAACATCATGTGTTAGCATCCACTTATTGATGTGCTTGTGACAGTTCCCTTTGTTTCTCTTAATAAAAAGGGAGATGTCATGAGTCTCGCTTTAAATTCTTAGGTCAGAGGGGATTGAACTCAAGTTGGCAGCATGCAAGGCAAGCGCCTTTAGTCTATCTAGCCCTTGTTTTTCCTGATGCTCGGGTGAGTCCTGGCTCTGCACTCAGGAATAACTCCTGGTGGTGCTTGGGGAGACCATATGCATGCCAGGGATTGAATCCTGATCGACAGTGTGCAAGGTGAATCCCCTATCCACTGTACTATCCCTCCTTGCCCTGTCCCTTGCTTCACCTCTTTTATTTTATTTTGCTTTTTGGGTCACACTCAGCAATGCACAGGGGTTACTCCTGGTTCATGCACTCAGGAAGTACTCCTGCCTGTGCTCAGTGGACCAAATGGGATGCTGGGAATTGAACCCGGGTTGGGCCGTGTGCAAGGCAAACGCCCTACCCGCTGTGCTATCACTCCAGCCCCACTTCACTTGTTTTAGAACAGATGTTTTTATATGCACAGTATTCAGAATGCAAAAGGTACATGAGAGTGTGCAGGAAAAAGTCATTCCCAACTCTTGCTTCCTCTGAGGCTGAGAATATTACCTAATGCTGTAGTGTTATTCCTTAACATCTTTGCACAAAATTAAGTGTGGAGGCCAGGAAGACAGTAGAGGGTTTAGGAGCAAATAATTGGCACACACAGGATGCTGTTTTAATGCCCAGCACTGCAGGGCCCCCTGAGCACTGTTGGGTATAGTTCTCTAGCCCCTAATCCCCTTCCAGGTGAGCATCTCATTTTGGGGCACTGGCAATTGGTCTCTGGCCCCTGGGCCTCTGAACACTGCCTGGGAGGCCAAAGGGGGAGAAATAAATCAGAGGCCAAGATGCTAACTTAGAGGGATGTAGAGCAAGTTTCGGGATGCCCCTGACCACCAGCTGTGGTTGCAAAACCACAGGAAGAAAGAGATCAAAATACAGTACAAGAATTGAAGCATTGGTTTAACTGTTGGGGGTCGCTACAGGCTCTGCTCCTGCAGGGCTTACGTGGGGGTGGAATTTGAACTGGGCCTAAATCCTTCTTGTCTCTTTGTCCTTTTGTTTTGTTTTGGGGCCGCATCTGGTGGTGCTCAGGGTTTGCTGCTGATACTGCTGTCACTCCAGGGTGTCCTGTACTATCCCTCCAGCCATGCCCCTTTTTTTTTATAAGTACAACTACTAGTCTTCTAAGAGTACTGCCCCTTGTGTTTCTGGTTTAAGTCTACCTGGGAGACTGTAATGCATCATTACTTGAGAGTGGGATTCCCTTGACTACTGTAATTTATTTGTTTTATTTGTTTTCTTTTCTTAATGGGTGGGGTGGGGTTTTGGGCCACACCCAGCTGTGTTCAGCACTTCTGGCTCTGTGCTCCAGGATCACTCCTGGTGAAGCTGAGGAACTATATGAGGTGCCAAGGATTGAACGTGGGTTGTCCACATGCAAGGCAAGCGCCTTACCCACTGTTCTATTCCTCAGGCCCCTGTTTAGGGTCTTTTGTTTTTTCTTTCTAACTCCTGTTCAGTTTCTGTGGATACTGTCACAGTAGTAATTACTAATGAATGTAAATATTTTGGAATGGGCACTCATTTCCTGTTTATTCTTTGCAGACATCCGGGAACTGATCGAGGTGGATGATGTGATTGAGGACGGCTCCCTGCGCTTCGGTCCCAATGGAGGCCTGGTGTTTTGCATGGAGTATTTTGACAATAATTTTGACTGGCTGGAGAACTGCCTTGGCCCTGTCGAGGATGACTACATCCTTTTTGACTGTCCAGGTAGCTCAGTAATTAGATTGTCATCTTCCCTGGGTTGTGCAGTTCTGTCGTTGGTGGGAGAAAGTGAAATTAGCATCTCATTTACTTTTACCCCAGATTCTTGGACAGTGGACTGTCATCCCATGAGGGGCTGTGGAATGTCTGTTTGTTTTCTTCTGTTTGGGGGCCACATCCAGAGGTGCTAGAGGCTGGGACTCTTCCTAACTGTTATCAGGAGGTAGCTCCCAGCCCTGCTTGGGGTACCAAAGCATACTGGGAACTGATCCCAGGCTTTCTGCATGCAGAGCATATGCTCAGTCTATTGTTTCTTGGGTATCAGGTCATGCAGCATTTTTTTTTTTTTTTGCTTTACAGGTCACACCTGGTGATACTCAGGAATTACTCCTGACTTTGCACTCAGGAATCACTCCTGGCAGTGCTCAGGGGAGCATATGGGATGCTGGGAATCGAACCCGGGTCAGCCGTGTGCAACGCAAACGCCCTACCTGCTGTGCTATCACTCCAACTTCGGTTATGCAGCTCTTGAAAGGTTTGCTTTAGAGCTAGAGAGACAGAAGGATGGGTAGGATGCTGCGGCAGACAGAGGTTCAGTCCTTGGCACCATATATGGGTCAATGAATACTAGTAGGTATGGGCCAAAACCAAGATTTTTTGTTTGTTTGTGTTTTAGGGCCATAGTACAGCAGTTAAAGCCCTTGCCTTACTTTCTGCCAGCCCAAGTTTGGATCCCTGGTACCAGATAGGATCCCCAAGCACTGCCAGGAGTTATTTTTAGTATAGAGTCACGAATCCTCCCAGAATACCAGTGGGTTTGGCCCAAAGTTCCTCCCCTCACACTAAGAGAATAAAAATTTGTTTTAAAATCTGTCATTGTCGGGGCTGGATCACTGTGATAGCACAGCGGGTGGGGCGTTTGCCTTGCACGTGCCGACCTGGGTTTGATCCCTAGCATCCCATATGGTCCCCTGAGCACCGCCAGGAGTGGTTCCTGAGTGCAGAGCCAGGAATAAACCCTGAGCATCTCTGGGTGTGACCAAAAATGCAAAAATAGTAAATAAATAAATAAGTAAATGAAATCCCTGTGACTGTCCTCTAGTTGTTCATTGATTTGCTTGAGCAGGCCCAGTAACTTCCCCATTGTGAGACTTGTTGTTACTGAGTTCGTCATATCGAATACGTCACAGGTAGCTTAACAGTCTTTGCCATGTGGGCAATATACTCTCGGTAGCTTGCTGGGCTATCCAAGAGGGGCAGAGGAGTTGAACCTGTTTTGCTGGGCCGGCTGTGAGCATGGCAAATGCCCTACCGCTGTGCTATCACTGCAGCCCGTTTTAAAATCATTTTTAATAATTTTCGTGCAACCAGCCAACATGGCCGACTGGAGTTTGATTCCTCCACCCCTCTTGGAGAGCCCGGCAGGCTACCGAAGAGTATCTCGCCTGCACAGCAGAGCCTGGCAAGCTCCTCGTGACATATTCCATATGCCAAATACAGTATCAATTGTCACAATGGAGATGTTACTGGGCCTGCTCGAGCAAATCGATGAACAACAGGAGGACGGTGATGATGATGATGACAGTATATTTTCTTTGAATGCCCCTTTTACGTACATGTGTACCCAGAGTTGCTAAAAAGATTTTGGGGGGGCCCAGGGGAGCAGGTGTGATAGAACAATGGGTTGGGCGTTTGCCTTGCATGTGGCTGACCTGGAACCCATGCATCCCATATGGTCCCCCGAGCATTGCCAGGAGTAATTCGTGAGTGCACAGCCAGGAGTAAACCCTGCGCATCACCAGGTGTGACCCAAAATGAAAAAAAAATATTGGTGGAGCCAGAGAGATACTACAGTGGGTAGGGCACTTGCCTTGCACACAGCTAAGGTGATCCCTGCTACCCTATATGGTTCCTGGAGCCTGCCACGAGTCATCCCTGAGCACAGAATCAGGAATAAGCCCAGAGCACTATCAGGTAGTTCCTCCCCCCCCAAAAAAAAAACAAAACAAAAATTGAATATAGTATAGGGCCTAGAGATATAGTGTGCTGGGGACATGCTTTACATGTAGTGGGCCTTGCATGTAGTAGGCTTTGCATGTAGGACTCTGAGTAGCTTCGAGCCCTCCCAGAAGTTTCAGAGAGACCCTCAAGCATCCCCACGTGTGGCTTAAAACAAGCAAAATTGAATATATTACTTGTAGGGATTGACTTCCTTTAAAAAAGTTTTGGGGGGACCATGGGTGCCGTATCTGATGATACTCAGGGGTTACTCCTAGGTCCTGTGCTCAGGAATTACTCCTGGCTATGCTCAAGGGACCCTATGGGATAGAACCCGGGTTGGCTGTGTGCAAGGCAAGTTCCCACCCTCTATGCTATCTCTCAAGCCCCCTAAGACAGTTTCCGGGAAAAGTTTTTATCCCATAATTGAGGGTTGAATGTATTTCATGCTTATAATAAGCTTGTGTTCTTGTCGGTCAGATCGAGTTGTACACAAACCTGCCCGTGATGAAACAGCTGGTTCAGCAGCTGGAACAGTGGGAGTTCGAGCCTGTGGAGTGTTTCTTGTTGATTCTCAATTCATGGTGGAGTCGTTCAAGGTTTGAAACTATACCTGTCCTTGATTTTCAGTCTCCGGCACAAGCAGAGTGCAAATACCTTTAGTCATAATAGTTTAATTGTTAACAGTTCCTGAACTATACCCAGGAGTGACTTTAAACTTATGTTTGTTAAATTAATATACCAGACAAGATGAGATCGGGCACGTTCAGGGTAGTATGGCCATAGGCTGGAGCGATAGCACAGCGGTAGGGCATTTCCCTTGTGCACAACCAGCCTGCCCGAGCCAGGTTCCATTCCTCCGCCCCCCAGCGGAAATTAACTAACGCCATATGTGGGCTGGTAAGACTTTGTATTTTTACAATTTTTGGTGGTTGGGGGTGCGGGCCTCCTGTGCTGGGGGGCCTAGGGCCCACTCTGATTATTGGCCCACCAGGCTAGTAGTGGTCAGTGCTAGGGCCCAGAGGGCCGTACCAGCAGTATTGGTTCCTTCCTGGCTGTACCCAGCAATGCTTAGGATGCCATCTGGTGCCAAGAATCAAGCGCTGTGCTAATCCCTGGGCTGATGAGTTTTGCAAGTGTTTGGGGTTGTTGTGGGTTGTTTTTAAGGTTTGGGGGCCACACCCGTTGGTGCTCAGGGGCTGTTTCTCCCTTGTGCCTGGTGGACCATATGTGGTGCTGGGTGTTCAAACTGAGGTGTGCGGGGTGTAGGCCAGTTGTAACCCCTGTCGTAGCTCTTCATCCCCTCCCGCGAACCCCCTTAGACCCATATTTTTCTTAATTGTATTGTCACATGCTTACACACCCCCAGGCAGTGGCCACCATATGGATGGCACAGACCAGCACATATCTTTTTAGGGGAGCAGCATGTTGAGAGCAGTGGGCTGTCTGCTTCGAAGTTAGTATAGACGTACGGAGAGAGCTCAGTGGGCAGCACCACAGACTTTGCACACAAGGGGCCGAGGGTTAATCTCTGGCACCATATGGTCGCCACCAACGTCGTCTGGATGTGGCCTCCCCTCACCTCTGAAAAAAGTTGTCATTGGTTGTAGCAGAGAGGGCAGGAGGCCACACTGAGCAGTGGTCAGAGTTTATTCTTGGCTGTGCCTCCAGAAATCATTCCTGGTGGGCTCAGGGAGCATACGGGATGTGGGGGATCGAACCTGGGTGCATCCCTTGCCTACGTGCAAGGCAAGCGCCCACCTCGGTGTACTAGCTCTTTCGTTCCACAGCAGAGAAATTCTGCAATGTCTTTTTTTCCTGGCCACTTGGCACATCAGAATTGCGTGTACCCTTTTGAAATTTTCAGTGGTGCTTGAATGCAGATAAATTACTTTAAAAGAAGTCTCAGTTTCTGGTCGGGCAGGAGTGATAGCACAGCAGGTAGGGCGTTTGCGTTGCATGGGTCCGAGCCGGGTTTGATTCCTAGCATCCCATAAGTCCCCTGAGAACCACCAGGAGTTATTCCTGAGTACATGAACCAGGAGTAAACCCTGTGCATCACCAGTTATAACCCAAAAATAAAAAAAAAAGTCTTTAGTTAAGTAATGTTGTAATGTTACTAGTGTTCCAGTAGGTCAGAGGTCATAAAAAAATTAATGCTGATTTGCTGTTGTTCTGTCTGCTCCTCCCTGTACAGGCATAGATGGTATTTTTAATTAGACTACCAATGTTCACACTCAAGCGTCAGTTGAATGACCTTTCTGAAATCTCTAATTTGTAGATTGATGACTACAGCATGGTCCAATTTTTGCCTTAGGATCAGTCAGATGAAGAAAGCATGAACATTGTATTACAGCATATTTATTTTGCCATTCAGTACGGAGAAGACTTGGAATTCAAAGAACCCAAGGTAATTTCTGACGATTTAGATTTGCCGAGGGCTGGAGCGATAGCACAGCGGGTAGGGCGTTCGCCTTACAAGTGGCCAACATGGCCAACCAGAGTTCGATTTCTCCGCCCCTCCAGGAGAGCCCGGCAAGCTACCGAGAGTATTCAATACGCCAGACACAGTAACAACAAAGTCTCCAATGGAGACGTTACTGGGCCCGCTCGAGCAAATCGACGATCAACGGGAGGGCCTTTACCTTTTACCTTTTAGATTTGCCAGGGCCAGAGAACGGCGCAGAGGGAAAGACCATTCTCTGCCTCCCCTGGGCTGACGCTGGGTCAGTTCCCCGTTTCATGTCTGGTCCCTGAGCACAGAGCCAGGATTGCCCTGAACACCTCTGCCCTCCTGTTTGATCTAAGCAGCTCCTTAAGTTAAAGTCTCGTGGGCAGCAAGAACCTGGCCCGTTCTGGCTGATCTCTGGGTGTGGCTCAAGAACTCAAAACCAAAAAAAACAAAGAGTAACCAAAACCCTGGTTGCGCATTTGCTGACTTTTATGCTCCAGTACCTGATGGTGCTTTGTGCCCCCTGTTCAGGGTGGTGCCCCACCCCCTGCGCTGTCTCGTTTGCCCCAATTTTGTTCATGAATATCTATCAGCACTACCTCTGGGTATTATAGAGCATTGTCTGAACAGTAGGTATATACATACTGGGTCTGCGGAGAAATCAACGTATTTTCTATTTTGTGTTTTATTTATATCAGGGACATGAAGAAGAATCATCTTCTATGTTAGATGAATATTTTCAAGAATGCCAGAACAAATGAGAAGTTTGTTACGATGCAACTGGATGCAGGGCTGGAGTGATAGCACAGTAGGTAGGGTGTTTGCCTTGCATGCAGCAGACCTCGGTTCGATTACCAACATCGCATATGGTCCACCAAGTGCTGCCAGGAGTAATTCCTGAGTGAAGAGGCAGGACTAACGCCTGTGCTCTCCGGGTGTGACCCAAAAACAAAAAAAAAGAAAAAGAAAAAAATGCAACTGGATGCTTGTGAAGAGTAGCAATCACAATTTATTTAAATGAAAATATAACAGATAAAGTAAAAACAAAGAATAAAAATCATAAAATATACCGAGGCAAGATACTCATTGGTGGGAGGGTCTCCAGACAGAGACACTGATGTGAGACCCTGGGCTTCTTCCAGTTGTAACCATGCTAGGTCCTCTGGGAACTGGTCCAATGTTGCCACAGCGGGTGGCCGTGCAGCTGGTACTGGAGAGATCATTGACGGCGCTGTCCTTCGACACGGAGCCAAGTATGCTTTCAGAGCTGGAGCTAAAGAATCAATAAGAGAAAAGGTCACCCAGAGGGCTCCTTCCATGGATTCTCCAAAGGTGACCCCAACAGGGAGCCCAGCAGGAAGGGGAGACCATGGGCCCACCTCACGGGGATTTCCTGTGGAGGCCTCCCCGGAATGGGCTCTCCGGCCTGTGACTCTCCTTTCCCACACTAGCCCCCAGGACACCTCTAGGTGGGCCTTTTCGCATTCCCCATTTACTTGTGCATATACACACACCCCTTGGTTCTTACCGGTTTTCTTCTGGTGCTCTGAGTCTCGTTCTCTGCCATATGTGTAAGGCCAAGGCACTGAACGCGGTGCTCTTTGGGGAGTTGACAATCCTTGGCCAATCTCAACTTTCTGCTTAGATGGTGTCTGGCTCTGCTTGGTGCTGGCTGATTCCAGACTTTCTTCAGAGGAACTGGACCCAGAGGATATGTAGAAGATCTTCTTTCTCTCCTGTGGGCTGCTCTGCGGAGGGAGCGTCTCTCTCTCCTGTGGGCTGCTCTGCTGAGGGAGAACCACAAAGGCTCAGCTCCAGAAGCGCTGCTTCCCCCTCCCTTCTGAGTTCCTCCATGCTGGTGGACCTGCATCTACACAGGCCTCCCATAGGAATGAGATTCAAACAATCAAGTTTAGAAAAGTCTTGGCCAAAGAGCACCTCCTAGTGCCAACTCAGTGAGCAGTGACCTGGCCTTGGGGGCTAGATTTGATGACTCAACTGGTAGGAGCAGGCTGCCCTCAAGATGATCTCACAACACACATACAGACACACGTACATACACAAATGCACATACTCACACACACACACCATCTCCAGTACACACTCAAATTTACTCTCTCCGATAAACACGTTCACACACGGGTGTGCACACTCTTCCACACACACAGCGTCTGCGCCATCACTCTCAGGGAGGTGATGAAGACTGATCACGGTCATCAGTGCTGGGCTGCCCGGGCCAGTTCCTGCTGACCTGAACTAGCGGCTGTCTTCGTGAAGAATTCCGGGGAGTTCTACAGTGAGTCCTCACCCAGTTTCTGAATCTTTTCAGTGTCCTACACTTGGGGGTTTTACAACCACGATTTCTTGGAAAGCAGCAAAACATGTTTGCTGTCTATGCGTTTCCGCAGTGAACCAAGTAATGAGTATGGGGGCAGTTGGGGCGGCTGCAGAATGTCTGGTTGCATCACAAAGAGAGGTCGGTGATGTCATCGGGCGCATCACAGCGAGGACAGGTCAGCTGTGGCCCTGCAGCAGGGCTTGCTCTCTCTGCAGCCCCTTCTGGGCTGCTGCTGCTCTCCCTCTTCCCACAAGTCCTGTCCACGTGGTGAACTCAAGGCCCTGGGGAGAGCAGGGAGCAGCCACTTGAAAGAATGTGCTGCTAAAATGTTATTTTCCTTTTTTTTTTAAAATGTGAGTGGACTGCTATTTATTCGGCCACTGATTAGCTGATTGAATTGGGCATGAACTCCTCCTTACACTCTTTTTTTCATTTTTTATCATTGTCTTTATTGAATCACCGTGAGAGCAGTTACAAAGTTTCGGTTCTATGTCGGGTCTAAGTCTCAGTCATGCAATGAATCACCCGTACCTTCACTAGTGCCCACTCTCCACTACCAAAATCCCCAATATACCCCCATCCCACACCCTCCCTATACCTGTGGGGCAGATGATTTACACATTACTCTTTCTCTCTACTTTGATCACATTACTCTCTCTCTCTACTTTGATCACTTTGACCCAGCAATACCACTCCTGGGAATATATCCCAGAGAGGCAAAAATGTGTAGTCGAAGTGACATCTGCACTTGTTTGTTCATTGCGGCACTCTTTACAATAGCCAGAAAC
Source organism: Sorex fumeus (assembly GCF_029834395.1). Classification (NCBI taxonomy): domain Eukaryota; kingdom Metazoa; phylum Chordata; class Mammalia; order Eulipotyphla; family Soricidae; genus Sorex; species Sorex fumeus. The sequence goes on along the minus strand of NW_026606212.1, from coordinate 1,266,980 downwards.
TGGAAGAAACCTGAATGCCCAAGAACAGATGACTGGTTAAAGAAACTTTGGTACATCTACACAATGGAGTACTATGTAGCTGTTAGAAAAGATGAAGTCATGAAATTTACAAACAAGTGGTACAATATGGAAAGTGTCATGCTAAGCGAAATGAGTCAGAAAGGAAGGGATAGACATAGAAAGATTGCATTCATCTGGGGGATATAAAGTAACAAAATATGAGATTAATACCCAAGAGTAGCTGAGATCAGCACCAGGAGCATAGAGGCCAGCCAGGTATTCTAGAGGAAAGGGCAGTTCAGATAGAGAAGGGAGCACCAAATAAAGGGTGTTTGGAGGATCCTCCCAGGAGGGGAGATGCATGTCGAAAGTAGACTATGGACTGAACATGTTTGCCACTCAATGCCTCTTTTGCAGACCACAACAGCCAAAAGGAGAGAGAGAACACAGGGGATTGCCCTGCCACAGAGGCGGGGGGGATGGGGGCATGAGGGTGGGGGGGTTATTATCCATGGTGGTGGAAAATGGGCACTGGTGAAGGGATGGGTATCTGATCATTGTATAATCGAAACCCAAGCACAAAAAATTGTAAATCTACAACTGTACCTCATGGTGTTTCACTAATAAAAAAAAAGATAGTAAAAAATTAAAAAAAAATTTAAATGGAAAAATTAAAAAAATTAAATATTTTAAAAATGAAATTAAATTAAAGAAAAAAATAAGAAAATGGGAGTTTGTGGGGGCTGGGCGGCCAGGGCTCTGGGGGAAGAGCAGAGAGTGTTTATTGCGAAAGAACTTATTCGTTACCACCCTCATTTTTTAAAATTATTATTAGTATTATTATTATTTCTTTTTGCTTTTTGGGTCACACCCAGTGATGCCCAGGGGTTCCTCCTGGCTCTGCACTCAGGAATTACTACTGGTGGTGTTTAGAGGACCAATGGGGATGCTGTGAATCGAACCTTGCCGGCCACTTGCAAGGCAAATGCCCTGCCAGCTGTCATATCGCTCTAACCCCCAAATATTTTTATTTTATAAAGTGTTTTACAATATTTGATTACATTCAATATTCAGACTCCAATCACACCACCAGTACACCTTCTCACCACCATATTTTGGATAGTTCCATCCCGAACCTTAATCCCTGTCCCAAAGCAGAACTCAAAGTATCTATTCTCTTGTATTGTTTGATATGAAAAACTGCCAGGGCGCTGAAGTGATAGCACAGTGGGTAGGACGTTTGCCTTGCACGCGGTGAAACTGGGTTCGATTCCAAGCATCCTATATGGTCCCCTGAGCACCATTAGCCAGGGATAATTCCTGAGTGCAGAGCCAGGGGAAATTCCTGTGCATCGGCAGGTGTTACCCAAAAACAAACAACAACAACAAAAAATCTCTGAAAATCCTATAAAAAAAGTATCCTTAGAGGAAAGAGTGTGTATTCTACCCAGGGGCCATTGAGCCCTTCTATAAGTGATCACTAACATGTTGTAAAAGGTTGAACCTTGTGTATATATAAATATACATATATGTATATATATACATATATAAAGTATATATGTGTGTGTATGTAAAAAATATATATATATTTCCCTCTAAGATTGGTTGCCTGCTACTTTGAATCCTGTCAAAAGGGGTACAGTATTTTTGGAGTATGAGCTCCCGCATTTTTTTGCTTTTGGGATCACATCCACTGGCGCTCAGGGCTGACTCCTGGCTCTGTGCTCAGGGATTACTCCTGGCAGGCTTCCAGGATGGTCCAGGGATTGAAAGAGAGACAGCCTTGTGCGAGGGGAGTGTCCTGCTCTCTGGACTCTCCGTGTCCCCACACCAGGGTCCCTTTAGTTCCACAGCCTTTGTTTTTGGATCATACCTGGCACTACACAGGGGATACTCCTGGCTTTGCACTAAGGAATCACTCCTGGCGGTGCTTGGGGACCATATGGGATGCTGGGGATGCTGGGAATCGAACCCGGGTCAGCTGAGTGCAAGGCAAACTCCCTGGCCGCTGTGCTACGCTCCAGACCCTATTCTCATTTGCAAAGAGAAATTGAATCCAGAAAGGTTGAGCATGCAGGGCCTTGCACACACCCAATCTGGCTTTGATCTCCAAACGATGTAGACCCCTCTTAATACCGCTGGCTGTGGCCCCCAAATCAAGGGCGGGGGAGAAATCTTCCCTTTCAGTCATACTTAGCGCACCTGATAGCAGTGAGGAGACCATCTCCCAGGGATAAGGACACTGGCCGGGAAGAGTCCGCTGGCCCGAGGTCAGTGTGGCCAAGGTAGGGCTGGATCTGCACTGCATGGTGTTCTGCCCAGTCCCGGGGATTAAGGCTTAGTTTGGGCCTCAGCAGACACTGACCAGGGGCTGTGGGGGTTTGTCTGGTGGTGTTGGGTCTGCCTGAAGCTCTGTCCCCTCCTGCCTCCCGGTCCACAGAGCACCTACTGTGCCACCATGGTCCAGCTCTGTGAAGCCCTCGGCCGTTCTGTCCAGGTGGTGAACTTAGACCCCGCGGCAGAGCATTTCAACTATGATGTGATGGCTGGTGAGTCCAGGGCGCAGCCATCCCTCTCCTTGGGGACCATGAGGGAGTGAGTGCTGCCCCCTGCTTCTGGGGAGGCACAGAAGCTGAAAACTTCGTTCAGACTGATCCCTTGACTACTGTAATTTATTTGTTTTATTTTTTTTCTTTTCTTGAGGGGTGGGGTGGGGTTTGGGCCACACTCAGCTATGTTCAGTACTTCTGGACCTGTGCTCAGGAATCACTCCTGGTCAGGCTGAGCAACTATTTAAGGTGCCAAGGATTGAACCTGGGTTGTCCACAGGCAAGACAAGGGCAGTACCCGCTGTTCTATTCCTCAGGCCCCTGTTTGGTGTCTTTTTGTTTTTGTTTCTTGTTTTTTCTTTCTAGCCCCTGTTCAATTTTTTTGGATACAGTCACAGTTGTAATAATTACTAGTGAATGTAAATATTTTGGAATGGGCACTTATTTCCTGTTTATTCTATGCAGACATCCGGGAACTGATCAATGTGGATGATGTGATGGAGGAAGGCTCCCTGCGCTTCGGTCCCAATGGAGGACTGGTTTTTTGCATGGAGAACTTTGCCAATAACTTTGAGTGGCTGGAGAACTGCCTTGGCCATGTCGAGGATGACTACATCCTTTTTGACTCTCCAGGTAGCTCAGTAATTAGATTGTCACCTTCCCTGGGTTGTGCAGTTCTGTCCTTGGTGGGAGAAAGTGAAATTAGCATCTCATTTACTTTTATCCCAGATTCTTGGACAGTGGACAGTCATCCCATGAGGGACTGTGGAATGTCCTTTTGTTTTCTTCTGTTTGGGGGCCACATCTAGAGGTGCTGGGGGCTGGAGCTGTTCCTAACTCCATTATCAGGAGGTTGCTCCCAGTCCTGCTTGGGGGACCAAAGCATGCTGGGAACTGAGCCAGGCTTTCTGTATGCAGAGCATATGCTCAGCCTGTTGTTTCTTGGGCCCGAGGTCATGCAGCTTTATTATTATTATTGTTATTATCATTATTATTATTATTTTGCTTTACGGGTCTCACCTGGCGATGCTCAGGAGTTACTCCTGGCTTTGCACTCAGGAATCACTCCTGGAAGTGCTCAGGGGACCATATGGGATGCTCAGAATCGAACCCGGGTCAGCTGCGTGCAAGGCAGATGCCCTACCTGCTGTGCTATCACTGCAGCTCTTGAAAGGTTTGCTTTAGAGCTAGAGAGACTGAAGGATGGGTAGGATGCTGCGGCAGACACAGGTTCAGTCCTTGGCACCATATATGGTTCCATGAGTACTAGTGGGTATGGGCCAAAACCAAGGTTTTTTTTGGTTTTTTTTTTTTTTTTAGGACCATAGTACAGCAGTTAAAGCCCTTGCCTTACTTTATGCCAGCCCAAGTTTGGATCCCAGGTACCACATAGGATCCCCCAAGCACTGCCAGGAGTTATTCTTAGTACAGAGTCAGGAATCCTCCCAGAATACCAGTGGGTGTGGCCCAAGCCTCCTCCCCTCAAAATAAGAGAATAAAAAATTGTTTTAAAATCTGTCATTGTCGGGGCTGGAGTGATGTGATAGCACAGCGGGTGGGGCGTTTGTCTTGCACGTGCCCAACCTAGGTTCGAATCCTGGCATCGAATATTGTCCCCTGAGCCCCGCCAGGAGTGGTTCCTGAGTGCAGATGCAGGAGTAACCCCTGAGCATCTCCGGGTGTGACCCAACAAGCAAAATAATAATAATAATAAAATAATAATAATAATAATATTAATAATAGTAAATAAATAAATAAATGAAATCCCTGTGGCTGTCCTCCCGCTGTTCATTGATTTGCTTGAGCAGGCCCAGTAACTTCTCCATCCTGAGACTTGTTGTTACTGTGTTTGTCATATCGAATACGTCACAGGTAGCTTGACAGGCTTTGCCATGTGGTCAAGATCTTCTCGGTAGCTTGCCGGGCTCTCCGAGAGGGGCAGAGGAGTTGAACCCGGTTTGGCCGGGCCGGCTGCGTGCATGGAAAATGCCCTACCGCTGAGCTATCACTCCAGCCCGTTTTAAACTCATTTTTAATAATTGTAGTGCAACCAGCCAACATGGCCGACTCGGGTTCGATTCCTCTGCCCCTCCTAGAGAGCCCGGCAAGGTACCGAAGAGTATCACCTGCACAACAGAGCCTGGCAAGCTCCTCGTGACATATTCGATATGCCAAATACAGGAACAATTGTCACAATGGAGATGTTACTGGGCCTGCTCGAACAAATCGATGAACAGGAGAACAGTGATGATGATGATGACAGTATATTTTCTTTGTATGCCCGTTTTACGTACATGTGCACCCAGAGTTGCTTAAAAAATTGCGTGGGGGGCAAGGGGAGCTGGTGTGATAGTACAATGGGTTTGGCGTTTGCCTTGCATGCAGCTGACCCGGAACCCCAGCATCCCATATGGTCCCCCGAGCACTGCCTGGAGTAATTGCTGAATTCAGTGCCAGAAGTAACCCCTGCGCATCGCCAGGTGTGACCCAAAATGAAAAAAAAAATATTGGGGGACCCAGAGAGATACTACAGTGGGTAGGGCACTTGCCTTGAACACAGCTAAGGTGATCCCTGCTACCCTAGATGGTTACTGGGGCCTGTCAACAGTCATCCCTGAGCACAGAATCAGGAATAAGCCCTGAGCACTATCAGGTTGTCCCCTCCCCCCCCCAAAAAAAACCCCAAAATTGAATATAGTATAGGACCTATAGATATAGTGTGCTGGGGACATACTTTACATGTAGTGGGCCTTGCATGTAGTAGGCCTTGCATGTAGGACTCTGAGTAGCTTCGAGCTCTCCCAGAAGTTTCAGAGAGACCCTCAAACATCCCCACGTGCGGCTTAAAACAAGCAAAATTGAATATATTACTTGTAGGGACTGACTTCCTTTAAAAAAATTTTGGGGGGGGGACCGCGGGTGCCATATCTGATGATGCTCAGGGGTTACTCCTAGCTCCTGTGCTCAGGAATTACTCCTGGCTATGCTCAAGGGATCCTATGGGATCGAACCCAGGTTGGCTGTGTGCAAGGCAAGTTCCCACCCTCTATACTATCTCTCAAGCCCCCAAAGACAGTTTCTGGGAAAAGTTTTTTCCCATAATTGAGGGTTGAATGCATTTTATGTTTATAATAAGCTTGTGTTCTTGTCGGTCAGATCGAGTTGTACACAAACCTGCCCGTGATGAAACAGCTGGTTCAGCAGCTGGAACAGTGGGAGTTCCGAGTCTGTGGAGTGTTTCTTGTTGATTCTCAATTCATGGTGGAGTCGTTCAAGGTTTGAAACTATACCTGTCCTTGATTTTTAGTCTCCGGCAGAAGCAGTTTACAAGTACCTTTAGTCATAATCGTTTAATTGTTAACAGTTCATGAACTATACCCAGGAGTGACTTAGAACTTATGTTTGTTAAATTAATATGCTAAGAAGATGGCTCCAGTGGCAGAGCACAGAGCCTGCATGTTTGAGGCCCTGAGTTTGCCCCTTGTTCACTGTTCAGTGTAGTTCCAGTGGTCCCCAACTCTCAGCTGTCACCTTCAGGAGTCGTCCCAGGGCGGTGTCAGAAGTAAGTCCCAAGCACCACAGTAAGTCCCAAGAGGCTCCAAAACTAGAAAAAAAAAAAGCTGGATGCTAGAGAGATAGTACAGTGGGTAGAGCTCTTGCCTTGCATGTGGCCAGCCTGGGTGTCATTCCTGCCATACTGCCACTGGGCCCCCGAGCCCCTCCAGGAGTGATCCTTGACCACAAAGCTCAGAGTACTACTGGGTATTCCCCAAAACTGAAAGGGAGGCCGTTTGGTTCCGTCTCCAGCACTCCAGGTGGTTCCCCAAGCTGCTCAGGAGTAATTCCTGAGTACAGAAGCAGAAGTGACCCCTTAGTAATATCAGGGGATTGTGTGACCCAGAAACCCAAAAGGAAACACCCATCAGGAGAGGTGGAGAGCGAGCATGAGAGAAGATAACGTTAAAGGGTCAGAAATAGTAAAGCGCTTCCCAAAAATAAATAAATAAGTAAATTTTAAAAAATGGGGGCTGGAGTGATAATACAGCGGGTAGGGCCTTGCATACAGCCAATCCAGGTTCGATTCCTAGCATCCCTGAGCACCACTAGGAGTAATTTCTGAGTGCAAAGCTGGGAGTAACCCCTGTGCATTGCCAGTAATTACCCCCCCCAAAAAATAGTACAGGGTTTAAGGAGCTCGCCGTGATGTGGCCCCCCTGCTTTTAATCCCTGTCACTACATGTTTCCTCAGTGCTGAACTCAACTCCAGCTGCCTCCTGAACACTTTAAAATATTGTTGAGTGGAGAAGTGTGGTCACTACACCTCGAGTTTCTCCTTCCCATCTCACCTTTAGAATCCTAAGGTCAGCTATTGGCCCAGCAGTCTTCTGTTCGGCCATGCCTGGCAGTGCTCAGGGCTCACTACTGGTGCTGTGCCGAGGAATCACTTAGGTAGTGCTCTGGGAACCCTGTGGAGTGCTGGGCTAGAACCTGGGCTGACCAGGCGTAAGGCAAGCGCCTTAAAGCCTGGACTCTTGCTCGGGCCCCAATCTTAGCGTTTCTCCGATTTAGGTGGGTTTTGTTCCAGTGGGGATCAGAAACCTTTTATGTGGACACTGTTGGTGACACTAATTCATTGTCCCTTTTCTGCTTCCTCTTTCAGCTTATTTCTGGCATCTTGGCAGCCTTGAGTGCTATGGTATCTCTAGAAATCCCGCAAGTTAACATCATGACCAAAATGGACCTGCTGAGTAAAAGAGCTGAAAAGGAAATTGAGAAGTAAGTTCACTATAATTAAGGTCTCCTTTGCAGTGCTGAACCTTTTTCATTTCATCCACTTTTCCTCCTACAATAATATATGCCTCAGAGACCTGGGCCCTATGAAAACAGGATGAAAACGCTATTCGGGTATCTCAAAGAGGAATCGAAAGAGCTATGCTTGGAGTATCACACTTCACTCAAATGAGAGATAGAATCCGGAGTTCCAATCTCCGTCAACGCTAAAGAATTAGGGACGCGATCTCATTTGCCAAGGCATCAAAAATCAGATGGGTGGACACTTAATGAGATTTAGAGATGACCGCTGGACTAGAGCCATTACTGACTGGATTCCACGGGACGTCAAAACGCCAGGTGGACGTCCACCTACAAGATGGTCAGATTTCTTCGTCAACACCCTGAATGATTGGTTTGAGTCTCTGCATATTCCTAGAACGAGCAGATGCCATTGGGCTACGCTAGCACGCAACAGGGATGAATAGAAACGCTACTGACACCCGCTCAAGTAAATGGATGAGTACCGGGGTATCAAGTGATCAAGTGACTTTTAGTCTTTTAATCGTACAAATAATTTTCAGTGTACGAAAACTAAAAGATGAAGGTAAGATAATGATCTTACTTAATTTTCACATGTATTTTTCCTTTGAAAAAAATTGTATGTTACAATACCTTTTGCTCCCCAAAATCAATAAAAATTATCCAAGAGCAGCTGTGACCATCATCGCTACTTTGTTATATACAAAATTATTTACATTCATTGCAATTTCACCTTCAAAATCTTTTTTGGTACCACTATTCGCAGATGACATGATACTATACTTAGAGAACCCTAAAACCTCTACCAAGAAACTCCTAGAAATAATAGGTTTGTATAGTAAAGAGGCAGGCTATAAAATCAATACCCAAAAATCCATGGCATTCCTATACGCAAATAGTGAAAGAGAAGCAAGTGACATCAAGAAAACAATCCCATTCACAATTGTGCCCCAGAAAATCAAGTATCTAGGAATCAGCTTAACTAAGGAAGTAAAGGACCTGTACAAGGAAAACTACAAAACGCTACTTCAGGAAATAAAAGAGGACACGAGGAAATGGAAAAATATCCCCTGCTCATGGATGGGGAGAATCAACATCATCAAAATGGCAATACTTCCCAAAGCACTGTACAAATTCAATGCAGTCCCTATAAGGATACCCATGACATTCTTCAAAGAAATGGAGCAAACACTCCTGAAATTTATATGGAACAATAAGCCCCTACGAATAGCTAAAGCAATTCTTGGGAAAAAGAAAATGGGAGGAATCAACCTCCCTAACTTCAAACTCTACTACAAGGCAGTAATAATTAAAACAGCATGGTACTGGAACAAAAGCAGAGCTGCAGACCAATGGGACAGAGTTGAATATACTGACATTTCCTCCCAAACATATAATCATCTAATTTTTGATAAGGGGGCAAGAAAAGTGAAATGGAGCAGGGAAAGCCTCTTCAATAAACTGTGCTGGCAAAATTGGACGGCTACATGCAAAAAAGTGGGCTCAGATCTGTGCCTAACACCATGCACAAAAGTAAGATCAAAATGGATTTATGACCTCAACATCAGACCAGAATCCATAATGTTTATTGAAGACAAAGTCGGTAAAACTCTCCATGATATTGAAGCTAATGGTATCTTCAAAGATGTCATGCCACTGGCTGAGCAAGTGAAAACAGAGATAGACAAATGGGACTATCTTAAACTGAGAAGCTTCTGCACCTCAAAAGAAACATTGACCAAAATACAAAGACAGCCTACAGAATGGGAAAGGATATTCACCAAGTACACATCCGACAAGGGGTTGATATCAAGGATATACAAGGTACTGGTTAAACTCCACAAGAAGAAATCACCCAACCCCATCAAAAACTGGGGTGAGGAAATGAACAGAAACTTTCGCAAAGAAGAAATTCGAATGGCAAAAAGGCACATGAGAAAATGCTCTACATCACTAATCATCAGAGAGATGCAGATCAAAACCACAATGAGATATCATTTCACACCACAGAGACTGGCCCACATCCACAAGAACAAAAGCAACCGGTGCTGGCGCGGATGTGGCGAGAAAGGGACCCTCCTTCACTGCTGGTGGGAATGCCGGCTGGTCCAACCATTTTGGAAAACAGTATGGACGACTCTCAAAAAATTAGAATTTGATCTGCCATTTGACCCAGCTATAGCACTCCTGGGAATATATCCCAGAGAGGCAAAAAGGTATAGTCGAAGTGACATCTGCAATTGTTTGTTCATTGCAGCACTCTTTACAATAGCCAGAATCTGGAAAAAACCTGAGTGCCCAAGAACAGATGACTGGTTAAAGAAACTTTGGTACATTTACACAATGGAGTACTATGTAGCTGTTAGAAAAGAAGAAGTTATGAAATTTACATACAAGTGGTACTACATGGAAAGTATCATGTTAAGCGAAATGAGTCAGAAAGAGCGGGATAGACACAGGAAGATTGCATTCATCTGGGGAACATAAAGCAACAAAAAGGGAGATTAACACCCAGGAATGGCTGAGATTAGTACCAGGAATTTTGCTCCATGAATGGAAGGCCAACCACAGGCTCTAGGTGAAAAGGAAGCTCAGATAGAGAAGAGAGCACCAAATGAAGGGTGTTGTGAGGGCCCTCCTAGGGTGGGAGAAGCATGCTAAAAGTAGTCGATAGACCAAACATGATTGCCACTCAAAGCCTCTCTTGCAAAACACAGTACCCAAAAGAAGAGAGAGAGAACAAGGGGGAATACCCTACCACAGAGGCAGGATGGGACGGGGGGGAGGGGGAGGTGAGGGTTGCATGGGGGGATGCTGGGACCAGTGGGGATGGATGACGGGCACTGGTGGAGGGATGGGCACTTGATCATTGTATAACTGAAACCCAAGCACAAAATTTGTAAGCCTATAACTGTACCTCATGGTTTTTCACGAATAAAAAAAAGAAAAAAAATTAAAAAAAAATAAAAAGTTAATGAACTTTTCATGTAAAAAAAAACACCTATGCCTATGCAGGAACGAGCAGAAAGAACAATAGCAAATCAGCATTAATTTTTTTATGACCTCTGACCTATTGGAACACTAGTAACATTACAACATTACTTAACTAAAAACTTTTTTTTTTGGGGGGGTATGACCCGGCGATGCACAGGGGTTACTCCTGGTTCATGCACTCAGGAATAACTCCTGGTGGTGCTCAGGGGACCTATGGAATGCTAGGAATCAAATCCAGTTCAGACACGTGCAAGGCAAGCGCCCTACCTGCTGTGCTATCGCTCCAGCCCCAACCAGAGACTGGGACTACTTTTATTGTAATTTATCTGCATTCAACACCACTGAGAATTTCAAAAGGGTACAGGCAATTCTGATGTGCCAAGTGGCCAGGAAAAAAAGACATTGCAGAATTTCTCTGCTGTGGGACGGGAGAGCTAGTGCACTGAGGTGGGTGCTTGCCTTGCAAGTAGGCAAGGGATGCTCCCGGGTTCGATCCCCCCCACATCCCATATGCTCCGTGAGCCCACCAGGAATGATTTCTGGAGGCAGAGCAAAGAAAAAACTCTGACCACTGCTCAGTGTGGCCTCCTGCCCTCTCTGCTACAACCAATGACAACTTTTTTCAGAGGTGAGGGAAGGCCACATCCAGACGACATTGGTGGCGACCATATGGTGCCAGAGATGAACCCTGGGCCCCTTGTTTGCAAAGCCTGTAGTGCTGCTCACTGAGCTCTCTCCCTACTTCTATACTAACTACGAAGCAGACAGCCCACCGCTCCCAACATGCTGCTCCCGTATAAAAAGAAATGCGCTGGTCTGTGCCGTCCATATGGTGGCCACTGCCTGGGGGTGTGTAAGCATGTGACAAGACCATGAAAAAAAATATGGTCTAGGGAGGTGCGGGGGGAGGTGATGAAGAGCTAGGACAGGGGTTACATCTGGCCTGCACCCCGCACACCTCAGTTTGAACACCCAGCACCACATATGGTCCACCAGGCACAGGGGAGAAACAGCCCCTGAGCACCACCGGGTGTGGCCCTCAAACCTTAAAAACAACCCACAACAACCCCAAACACTTGCAAAACTCATCAGCCCAGGGATTAGCACAGGGCTTGATTCTTGGCACCAGATGGCATCCTGAGCATTGCTGTGTATAGCCAGGAAGCAACCAATACCCTGGTACGGCCCTCTGGGCCCCAGCACTGACCACTACTAGCCTGGTGGTCCAATAATCAGAGTGGCCCCTAGGCCCCACAGCACAGGAGGCCCGAACCCCCAACCACCAAAAATTACAAAAATACAAAGTCTTACCAGCCCACATATGGCGTTAGTCAATTTATTGAATCTTTTGCTTCTGAAGTTACTTGTAGAATCATCTAATAACGAATACATGTCTGGAGCTAGAAACCTTTAAACATGAGAGACTGGTGAACGAAAGAATCCTAAACACTAAATTTGTAGACTGACAATCGAAGTGAAACGAAAAAGGTTCAGCACTGCAAAGGAGACCTTAATTATAGTGAACTTAATTCTCAATTTCCTTTTCAGCTCTTTTACTCAGCAGGTCCATTTTGGTCATGATGTTAACTTGCGGGATTTCTAGAGATACCATAGCACTCAAGGCTGCCAAGATGCCAGAAATAAGCTGAAAGAGGAAGCAGAAAAGGGACAATGAATTAGTGTCACCAACAGTGTCCACATAAAAGGTTTCTGATCCCCACTGGAACAAAACCCACCTAAGTAGGAGAAACGCTAAGATTGGGGCCCGAGCAAGAGTCCAGGCTTTAAGGCGCTTGCCTTGCGCCTGGTCAGCCCAGGTTCTAGCCCAACGCTGCACAGGGTTCCCAGAGCACTACCTAAGTTATTCCTCAGCCCAGCGCCAGTAGTGAGCCCTGAGCACTGCCAGGCATGGCCGAACAGAAGACTGCTGGGCCAATAGCTGACCTTAGGATTCTAAAGGTGAGATGGGAAGGAGAAACTCGAGCTGTAGTGACCACACTTGTCCACTCAACAATATTTTAAAGTGTTCAGGAGGTAGCTGGGGTTGAGTTCAGCACTGAGGAAACATGTAGTGACAGGGATTAAAAGCAGGGAGGCCACATCACGGCGAGCTCCTTAAGCCCTGTACTATTTTTTTGGGGGGGGGGGGGTAATTACTGGCAATGCACAGGGGTTACTCCCAGCTTTGCACTCAGAAATTACTCCTAGTGGTGCCCAGGGATGCTAGGAATCGAACCTGGATTGGCTGTATGCAAGGCCCTACCCGCTGTATTATCACTCCAGCCCCCATTTTTTAAAATTTACTTATTTATTTATTTTTGGGAAGCGCTTTACTATTTCTGACCCTTTAACGTTATCTTCTCTCATGCTCGCTCTCCACCTCTCCTGATGGGTGTTTCCTTTTGGGTTTCTGGGTCACACAATCCCCTGATATTACTAAGGGGTCACTTCTGCTTCTGTACTCAGGAATTACTCCTGAGCAGCTTGGGGAACCACCTGGAGTGCTGGAGACGGAACCAAACGGCCTCCCTTTCAGTTTTGGGGAATACCCAGTAGTACTCTGAGCTTTGTGGTCAAGGATCACTCCTGGAGGGGCTCGGGGGCCCAGTGGCAGTATGGCAGGAATGACACCCAGGCTGGCCACATGCAAGGCAAGAGCTCTACCCACTGTACTAACTCTCTAGCATCCAGCTTTTTTTTTTTCTAGTTTTGGAGCCTCTTGGGACTTACTGTGGTGCTTGGGACTTACTTCTGACACCGCCCTGGGATGACTCCTGAAGGTGACAGCTGAGAGTTGGGGAGTAGTATCATGTCATCTGCGAATAGTGAGAGCTTAATTTCTTCTTTCCCTATCTGGATGCCCTTATTATCTTTTTCTTGCCTAATCGCTATTGCAAGTACTTCCAGTACTATATTGAACAGTAGTGGAGAGAGTGGGCATCCTTGTCACGTCCCTGACCTTAGGGGGAAGGGTCTCAGTTTTTCCCCATTGAGGATGATGTTTGCTGTAGGTTTGTGGTAGATGGCTTTAATTATATTGAGGAAAGTCCCCTCTATCCCCATTTTGGCAAGGGTTTTCATCATGAATGGGTGCTGGATCTTGTCAAAAGCTTTCTCTGCGTCTATTGATATGATATTGATTTTGCGTCTATTGATATGATATTGATATCTCTGCGTCTTAATTCACCAGTTAAGAGACACAGAGTGGCAAAATGGATACAGAGACAGAACCCAACATTCTGCTGCCTACAAGAAACTCACCTCAACAGCCAGAGCAAACACAGACTCAAAGTCAAAGGATGGAATACAATCCTGCAAGCAAACAACTCCCTCAAAAAAGCTGGGGTGGCCATACTAGTATCTGACAACATTAATTTCACCTTGAAAAAGATTAGAAGGGACAGTGAAGGCTATTTTCTCTTCATCAAGGGATACGTACAACAGGAAGAAATCACACTCTTAAATGTATACGCACCTAATGAGGGAACAGCTAAATATTTAAAACAACTGCTAACAGATTTTAAGGAGGACATCACTACCAACACAATAGTACTTGGAGACTTCAACATCGCCTTATCACCTCTGGATAGATCAACACAAACAAAACCCAGCAAGGAATTATTGGCTTTGAAAGAAGTAATAGAAGAGAAAGGGCTTATGGACTTATACAGGGCTTTACACCCCAAAAAGAAAGAATACACATTCTTCTCCAGTGCGCACGGAACATTTTCCAAAATAGACCATGTGCTAGGACACAAAACATACCTCAACAGAATCAAGAAGATAGAAATAGTATCAGCCATCTTTTCAGACCATGATGCACTGAGGATAGAAGTGAATCACACACAGACACGGAGAACCAAATCAAACACCTGGAAATTAAACAACTTGATGCTGAACAATGAGTGGGTCAGGAACGAAGTCAAGGATGAAATCAAAAGATACCTGGAAACAAATGAGAATGAAGACACAAACTACCAGAACTTATGGGATGCAGCGAAAGCTGTATTAAGGGGAAAATTTATAGCTCTGCAAGCCTATCTTAAGTCGATAGAAACGATGCACATAAACAATTTGACCTCACAGCTCAAGACCTTAGAAAAGGATCAACAGAAAGAGCCTAAATCAGGCAGAAGGAAAGAGATCATAAAACTTAGAGCAGAAATCAACGACATGGAAAACAAAGAAACAATCCGAAAGATCAATGAAACCAAGAGCTGATTCTTCAAGAAAATAAATAAGATAGATAAACCACTAGCAACACTCACAAAGAAACAGAGAGAGAGAACCCTAATAAATCGAATCAGAAATAAGAATGGGGATATCACAACAGAAACTAAAGAAATTCAAGAGATCATCAGAGACTACTTTGAAAGTCTCTATGCCATGAAACACGAGAACCTAGAAGAAATGGATAAATTCCTGGATCTCTACCATCTCCCAAAGCTGAATCAAGAAGATATAGAGTACCTGAATAGACCCATTCACATCAAGGAAATTGAAACTGTAATCAAAAGTCTTCCCAAAAACAAAAGCCCAGGCCCAGACGGATTTACTAGCGAATTTTTCCAAACATTTAAAGAGGACCTATTGCCAATTCTTCTCAAGCTTTTCCAGGAAATTGAAAAAACAGAAAGTCTCCCAAACAGCTTCTATGAAGCCCATATCTCTCTAATACCAAAAGGAAACAAAGACACCACAAGAAAAGAAAACTACAGGCCAATATCCCTGATGAACACGGATGCGAAGATTCTCAACAAAATACTAGCCAATAGAATACAACAACTCATCAAAAAGATCATACATCATGACCAAGTGGGATTCATCCCAGGGATGCAAGGATGGTTCAACATTCGGAAATCAACCAACATAATCCAGCTGCTTTTAATCCCTGTCACTACATGTTTCCTCAGTGCTGAGCTCAACGCCACCTACCTCCTGAACACTCTAAAATATTATTGAGTGGAGAAGTGTGGTCACTGTAGATCGCGTTTCTCCTTCCCACGTCACCTTTAGAATCCTAAGGTCAGCTGTTGGCCCAGCAGTCTTCTGTTCGGCCATGCCTGGCAGTGCTCAGGGCTCACTACTGGCGCTGTGCTGAGGAATCACTTAGGTAGTGCTCTGGGAACCCTGTGGAGTGCTGGGCTAGAACCTGGGCTGACCAGGCGCAAGGCAAGCGCCTTAAAGCCTGGACTCTTGCTCGGGCCCCAACCTTAGCGTTTCTCCGATTTAGGTGGGTTTTGTTCCAGTGGGGATTAGAAACCTTTTATGTGGACACTGTTGGTGACAACTGATTCATCGTCCCTTTCCTGCTTCCTCTTTCAGCTTATTTCTGGCATCTTGGCAGCCTTGAGTGCTATGGTATCTCTAGAAATCCCGCAAGTTAACATCATGACAAAAATGGACCTGCTGAGTAAAAGAGCTAAAAAGGAAATTGAGAAGTAAGTTCACTATAATTAACGTCACATTTGCTGTGCTGAACCTTTTTCGTTTCACTTCGATTGTCAGTCTACAAATTTAGTGTTTCGAATTCTTTGCTTCACCAGTCTATCATTTTTGAAGGTTTCTAGATCCAGGCATGTATTCTTTATTAGATGATTCTACAAGCAACTTCAGAAGCAAAAAATTCAAAAAATTGACGAATGCCATATGTGGGCTGGTAAGACTTTGTATTTTTCTAATTTTTGGTGGTTGCGGGTGCGGGCCTCCTGTGCTGGGAGGCCTAGGGGCCACTCTGATTATTGGCCCACCAGGCTAGTAGTGGTCAGTGCTGGGGCCCTGAGGGCCGTATCAGCACTATTGTTTGCTTCCTGGCTGTACCCAACAATGCTCAGGATGCCATCTGGTGCCAAGAATGAAGCCCTGTGCTAATCCCTGGGCTGATGAGTTTTGCAAGTGTTTGGGGTTGTTGTGGGTTGTTTTTAAGGTTTGAGGGCCACACCCGGTGGTGCTCAGTGGCTGTTTCTCCCCTGTGCCTGGTGGACCATATGTGGTGCTGGGTGTTCAAACTGAGGTGTGTGGGGTGCAGGCCAGTTGTAACCCCTGTCGTAGCTCTTCATCACCTCCCCCCGCACCTCCCTAGACCCATATTTTTCTTAATGGTCTTGTCACATGCTACACACCCCCAGGCAGTGGCCACCTTACGGACGGCACAGACAGGCGCATTTCTTTTTATAGGGGAGCAGCATGTTGGGAGTGGTGGGCTGTCTGCTTCGAAGTTAGTATAGAAGTAGGGAGAGAGCTCAGTGGGGAGCACCACTGGCTTTGCAGACAAGGGGCCGAGGGTTAATCTCTGGCACCATATGGTCGCCACCAGCGTTGTCTGGATGTGGCCTCCCCTCACCTCTGAAAAAAGTTGTCATTGGTTGTAGGAGAGAGGGCAGGAGGTCACACTGAGCAGTGGTCAGAGTTTATTCTTGGCTCTGCCTCCAGAAATCATTCCTGGTGGGCTCCGGGAGCATAAGGGATGCGGGGGATCGAACCCGGGTGCATCCCTTGTCTATGTGCAAGGCAAGCGCCCAACTCAGTGTACGAGCTCTCCCGTCCCACAGCAGAGAAATTCTGCAATGTCTTTTTTTCCTGGCCACTTGGCACATGAGAATTGCCTGTACCCTTTTGAAATTTTCAGTGGTTGTTGAATGCAGATAAATTACTTTAAATGAATTCTCAGTTTCTGGTCGGGTCTGGAGCGATAGCACAGCAGGTAGGACGTATGCGTTGCATGTGTCCGACCCGGGTTTGATTCTTAGCATCCATAGGTCCCCTGAGCATCACCAGGAGTTATTCCTGAGTACATGAACCAGGATTAACCCCTGTGAATCACCAGGTGTAAAGTAAAGTAAAGTAAAGTAAAGAAAAGTAAAGTAAACTAAAGTAAAGTAAAGTAAAGGCCCTCCCGTTGATCTTCAATTTGCTCGAGCGGGCCCAGTAACGTCTCCATTGGAGACTTTGTTGTTACTGTGTCTGGCATATCGAATACGTCACGGAGAGCTTGCCAGGCTCTGCCGTGCGGGCGAGATACTCTAGGTAGCTTGCCGGGCTCTCCAAGAGGGGCGGAGGAATCGAACTCAGGTCGGCCATGTTGGCTGCGTGCAAGGCAAACGCCCTACCGCTGTGCTATCGCTCCAAAAAGTCTTTAGTTAAGTAATGTTGTAATGTTACTAGTGTTCCAATAGGTAAGAGGTCATAAAAAAATTAATGCTGATTTGCTATTCTTCTGTCTGCTCCTCCCTGCACAGGCATAGATGGTATTAATAAGACTACCAATGTTCACACTCAAGCATCAGTTGAATGACCTTTCTGAAATCTCTAATTTGTACAATGATGATTACAGCATGGTCTGACTTTTGCCTTATGATCACTCAGATGAAGAAAGCATGAACATTGTATTACAGCATATTGATTTTGCCGTTCTGTATGGAGAAGACTTGGAATTCAAAGAACCCAAGGTAATTTCTGATGATTTAGATTTGCCAGGGCCAGAGAACGGTACAGAGGGAAAGACCATTCTCTGCCTCCCCTAGGCTGACGCTGGGTCAGTTCCCCGTTTCATGTCTAGTCCCTGAGCACAGAGCCAGGATTGCCCTGAACACCCCTGCCCTCCTGTTTGATTTAAGCAGCTACTTAAGTTAAAGTCTTGGGGGCAGCAAGAACCTGGCCAGTTCTGGCTGATCTCTGGGTGTGGCTCAAGAACTCAAAACCAAAACAAAAAACGAGTAACGAAAATATAAATAAATAAACATAAATAAACAGTCCTGGGAGGTTGGTGTGATAATCTCTGTATCCTGGCAGTTGTTGGGGTTACACGGCAGTTGGTGGGTGTAACTGTCTAGCTACTGGAAGGTCCATTCCCAAACTGTGTAGGCTTGGAGATCTCAGCCCCGGGTCCCCCACACCTGGGTTGCTCTGCCAGTTCCTTTATGCGTGAAGCCCTTCCAAGCGTGTGGAGAGTGGTCTCAGCATGACTTTGGCCTTGTGCCGGACGTCTTCTGCTGTTGGCCCTGGTGAGGACAGTCAGGCATGGGGTAGGAGTCTCCGCCTTGTTCTCTCCCGGGAGCTTGGTGTGATAATCAAGTGATTATCAGTGATTCATTAAAAAGTATAAAATTTAAAGAAACAAATTAAAAATGGAAAAATTCAAAAACTTAAAAATTTTAAAAATAAAATTAAATTTAAGAAAAGAAAATGGGATTTGGTGGGGAGCCGTGCGGCTGGGGCTCTGGAGGAGGAGCAGAGACTGTTTATTGTGCAATAACTTATTCCCTACCACCCTCATTTTTTAAAACTATTATTATTATTATTATTTTGCCTTTTGGGTCACACCCGGTGATGCCCAGGGGTTCCTCCTGGCTCTGCACTCAGGAATTCCTCCTGGTGGTGCTCAGAGGACCATAGGGGATGCTGGGAATCAAACCTCGCGGGCCACTTGCAAGGTAAATGCCCTGCCTACTGTCATATTGCTCCAACTCCCCAAATTTTTTATTTTATAAAGTGTTTTACAATATTTGATTATTTTCAATATTCAGACTCCAATCCCACCACCATTACACCTTCTCACCACCATATTTCGGGTAGCTCTATCCCGAACCCCAATCCTTGTCCCAAAGCAGAACTGAAATAATCTATTTTCTTGTATTGTTTGATATGAAAAACTGCCAGGGCGCTGGAGTGATAGCACAGTGGGTGGGAAGTTTGCCTTGCATGCGGCGAAACTGGGTTCGATTCCAGGCATCCCATATGGTCCCCTGAGCACCATTAGCCAGGGATAATTCCTGAGTGCAGAGCCAGGAGAAATTCCTCTGCATAGACAGGTATGGCCCCCCCGAAAAATATCGCTGAAAATCCTATAAAAAAAGTATCCTTAGAGGAAGGAGTGTGTATTCTACCCAGGGGCCGTTAAGCCCTTCTGTAAGAGATCACTAACATGTTGTAAAAGGTTGAGCCTTGTGTGTTGATATATATATAGCACAGCGGTAGGGCGTTTGCCTTGCACACAGCCAACGTGGCCAACCCGAGTTCGATTCCTCCACCCCTCTCAGAGAGCCCGGCAAGCTACCGAGGGTGTCTCGCCCGCACTGCAGAGCCTGGCAAGCTACCCATGATGTATTTGATATGCCAGACACAGTAACAACAAAGTCTGCAATGGAGACGTTACTGGACCCGCTCGAGCAAATTGAAGAACAATGGGAGGACAGTGATACAGTGAACCAAAACCCTGGTTGCAGATTACGTGGATTTTGTGCTCCAGAACCTGATGGTGCTTTGGGCCCCCGGTTCAGAAAAGGCAAGTTCCCCACACCCTGTGCTGTCTCGTTCGCCCCAATTTTGTTAGTGAATATCTATTAGCACTTCTACTGGGTATTATAGAGCATTGCCTGAACAGTAGGTCAATACATACTGGGTCTGCGGAGAAATCAACGTATTTTCTATTTTGTGTTTTATTTATATCAGGAACATGAAGATGAGTTATCTTCTATGTTGGATGAATATTTTCAAGAATACCAGAACAAATGAAGATTATGTTACGATGCAATGGGATGCGGGGCTGGAGTGATAGCACAGTAGGTAGGGCATTTCCCTTGCACGCGACAGACCTGGTTTCGAATCCCAACATCCCATATGGGCCACCAAGCGCCGCCAGGAGTAATTCCTGAGTGAAGAGCCAGGAGTAACACCTGTACTCTCCGGGTGTGACCCAAAAACCGAAAAAAAAAAAAAGCAAATGGATGCTTGTGAAGAGTTGCAATCACAATTTATTTAAATGAAAATATAACAGATAAAGTAAAAACAAAGAATAAATATCATAAAATATACCGAGGCAAGATACTCATTGGTGGGAGGGTATCCAGACAGAGACACTGATGTGAGACACTGGGCTTCTTCCACTTGTAACCATGCTAGGTCCTCTGGGAACTGGTCCAATGTTGCCACAGAGGGTGGCCGTGCAGCTGGTACTCGAGAGATCAGTGTTGGCGCTGACCTTGGACACGGAGCCAAGTATGCTTTCAGAGCTGGAGCTAAAGAATCAATAAGAGAAAAGGTCACCCAGATGGCTCTTTCCATGGATTCTCCAAAGCTGACCCCAACAGGGAGCCCAGCAGGAAGGGGAGACCATGGGCCCACCTCACGGGGGTTTCCTGTGGAGGCCTCCCCGGAATGGGCTCTCTGGCCTGTGACTCTCCTTTCCCACACCAGCCCCCAGGACACCTCTAGGTGGGCCTTTTCCCATTCCCCTTTTACTTGTGCATATACACACACCCCTTGGTTCTTACCCGTTTTCTTCTGGTGCTCTGAGTCTCGTTCTCTGCCATATGTGTAAGGCCAGGGCACTGAAGGCGGTGCCCTTTGGGGAGTTGACACTCCTTGGCCAATCTCAACTTTCTGCTTAGATGGTGTCTGTTTCTGCTTGGTGCTGGCTGATTCCAGACTTTCTTCAGAGGAACTGGACCCAGAGGATATGTAGAAGATCTTCTTTCTCTCCTGTGGGCTGCTCTGCTGAGGGAGCGTCTCTCTCTCCTGTGGGCTGCTCTGCGGAGGGAGAACCACAAAGGCTCAGCTCCAGAAGCGCTGCTTCCCCCTCCCTTCTGAGTTCCTCCCTGCTGGTGGACCTGCATCTACACAGACCTCCCATAGGAATGAGATTGAAACAATCAAGTTTAGAAAAGTCTTGGCCAAAGAGCACCTCCTAGTGCCAACTCAGTGAGCAGTGACCTGGCCTTGGGGGCTAAATTTGATGACTCACCTGGTAGGAGAGGCTGCCCTCAAGATGACCGCACAACACACACACAGACACACGTACATACACAAATGCACATACTCTCACACACACACCATCTCCAGTACACACTCAAATTTACTCTCCGATAAACACGTTCACACCCGGGTGTCCACACTCTTCCACACACACAGCTTCTGCGCCATCACTCTCAGGGAGGTGATGAAGACTGATCACGGGCATCAGTGCTGGGCTGCCCGGGCCAGTTCCTGCTGACCTTAACTAGCGGCTGTCTTCGTGAAGAATTCCGGGGAGTTCTCCAGTGAGTCCTCACCCAGTTTCTGAATCTTTTCAGTGTCCTACACTTGGGGGTTTTACAACCACGATTTCTTGGTAAACAGCAAAACATGTTTGCTGTCTATGCGTTTCTGCAGTGAACCAAGTAATGAGTATGGGGGCGGGTGGGGAGGCTGCAGAATGTCTGGTTGCATCACAAAGAGAGGTCGGTGATGTCATCGAGCGCATCACAGTGAGGACAGGTCAGCTGTGGCCCTGCAGCAGGGCTTGCTCTCTGTGCAGCCCCTCTGGGCTGCTGCTGCTCTCCCTGTTCCCACAAGTCCTGTCCACGTGGTGAACTCAAGGCCCTGGGGAGAGCAGGGAGCAGCCACTTGAAAGAATGTGCTGCTAAAATGTTATTTTCCTTTTTTTTAAAAAACGTGAGTGGATTGCTATTTATTCAGCCACTTATTAGCTGATTGAATTTGGCATGAACTCCTCCTTACTCTCTTTTTTTTCATTTTTTATCATTGTCTTTATTGAATCACCATGAGAGCAGTTACAAAGCTTTCGGGTCTAAGTCTCAGTCATGCAATGAAACACCGGTACCTTCACTAGTGCCCATTCTCCACTACCGAAATCCCCAATATACCCCCATCCCACAGCCTCCCTATACCTGTGGGGCAGATGATTTTCACATTACTCTCTCTCTACTTGGATCCCATTCAATAGTTCGACACCAGACCCACCTTTATTATTTGAGATTTTACACCAACACTCAGATTTGCTGAAAAGGCAACAGTAGACAATTTGTGATCTATTGCTGGTTATGGATAACATATGATGTCGCGCGGCTGCAGTAGGGCCATGTGATTTTGAAATCCTGAAATTTTAACACAAATCTGGAGGGATTTCTATCAAAAGCCATTAGGTTTTGAGATTTGCTCCCGAGTCTCTGGGATCATGGCCAGTAAGCAGCTTGATCAGGAGCCAAAGAGGCCATTTGTGGGCAGCGACTCAGGGTCTTTTTTGGACAGGGAGGAAAAGGGCGGCTCCCCCACCATCCTGTGAGACCCCGTGTGTCTCGTCACTGCGAGCCCAAACCTGACTGTCCAGTGACCTCTGAAGCATGGCGGCCACAGGGCCGCTGTGGGGAACAGGCCAAGCCACGAAACCTATTCCCACCTGGATTGGCCCAGCACTGGTAACCTACTGCAGGGACCAGACGCATTTCTGCCAAAAGCCCCTGGGTTTCAAGATTTGTTTCTGAGTCTCTGGGATCCTGGCCATGAAACAGTTCAATCAGGAACCAGAGAGGCCATGCCTCCAATTATATAGCTGAACTGGAGGTGTTCTGTGGGTGTGTTTCCCACATATCTAAGTTTTGGCCGTGTACTTTCTTGGTAAACTTTGCCCAAGTTTTTGGGGTCTGGCCAAACGCGCAGCAGCAATTTTTTTCATTAGTGAGGTACAGTTGCAGACTTACAAATTTTTGTGCTTGGGTTTCAATTATACAGTGATCAAATACCCATCTCTCCACCAGTGCCCATTTCCCACCATCAGGGATCCCAGGATCCCTCCCACCCCCCACTCTCCCCACCCCACCCTGCCACTGTAGCAGGGCATTCCCTTTTGTTCTCTCTCTCTTATTGGGTGTTGTGGTTTGTAAAACAGGCAATGGGTGACAATAATGTTTGTTCTGTAGACTACTTTCAGCATGCTTTTCCTATCTTGGAAGGATCCTCCCAACACCTTTATTTGGTGTTCCCTTCTCTATCTGAGCTCCCTTTTCCCCTAGCCTTGTGGTTGGCCTCCAAGCAATGGAGTAAAATTAAAATTAAAGCAATCTTTTAATAGCATCAGGGCTGCAGACTTAATATAAAGGATGGTGTGTCCTTTGAGTGCAAGATGCCCAGGTCCATTCCTGGCACCATACGTTCTGTACCATCTGTCAGGATTGACTTTCAAGACCAGAGATGGAAGTCACCTTGTACACCCCAGGTACCACCCTGTGTGATCCCAAATCCCTCCTTTCCCTCAGAGTAAAATAATATGAATAGCACCAAATACGATTGTGAGAATTGGGGAGGCATAGAACTAGTACTGCAGGTTGGGTGCTTGCCTTGCATGCATCCAGCTTGGGTTCCTTCCCCATTACTGCGTGTGGTCCCAGGAGCCCCTGACGGTGATCGAGAGTGATCTCTGGCCAAGCTCTAGGCACAGCTAGGTGTACTCCTCCTCCCAAAAAAGAGTTTGAAGGTGAAATTGCAATGAATGTAAATAATTTTGTATATAACAAAGTAGCAATGATGGTCACAGGTGCTATTGGATAATTTTTATTGATTTTGGGGAGCAAAAGGTATTGTAACATACATTTTTTTTCGAAAGGAATAAGACCTGGGAAAATTAAGTAAGATCATTATCTTACCTTTATCTTTTAGTTTTCCTACACTGAATATTATTTGTACAATTAAAAGACTAAAAGTCACTTGATCGCTTGATCACTTGATACCCCGTTACTCATCGATTTACTCGAGTGGTGCCAGTAATGTCTCCATTCATCCCTGTTGCGTGCTAGCGTAGCCCAGTGGCATCTGCTCCTTCTAGGAATATGCAGAGCCTCAAACCGATCATTCAGGGTCTTTTCTGTTTGTCTGTTTTATTAGTGTAACACCATGAGGTACAGTTGTAGACTTACAAGTTTTTGTGCTTGGGTTTCAGTTATCAATGATTGAGTACCCATCCCACCACCAGTGCCCATTCTCCACCCCCACCAATCCCAGTATCCCTACCACCCCCATCGCCCATCCCACCCTGCCTCTGTGGCAGGACACTCCCTTTTGATCTAGCTCTCCTTTTAGGTGCTGTGGTCTGCAGAAGAGACACTGAGTGGCAATCATGTTCGGTCCATAGACTACTTTCAGCAGGCATCTCCCATCCTGGGCAGATCTTCCCAGCACCCTTTATATGGTGCTCCCTTCTCTATCTAAGTTGCCTTTACCCCTAGAGTGTGCAGCTGGCCTCTCAGCCATGGAGAGAACAACCTGATATCTATCACAGCTGTTCTTGGGTGTTAATCTCTTATTTTGTTACTTTATGTTACCCAGATAAATGCAATCTTTCTATGTCTGTCCCTCTCTTTCTGACTCATTTCGCTTAGCATAATATTTTCCATGTAGTACCAATTGTATGTCAATTTCATGACTTAATTTTTTCTAACTGCTATATAGTACTCCATTGTGTAGATGTACCAGAGTTTTTTTTAACCAGTCATCTGTTCTCGGTCACTCAGGTTTTTTCCATATTCTAGCTATTGTAAATAGTGCTGCAATGAACAAACAAGTGCAGATGTCACTTCGACTATACATTTTAGCCTCTCCGCGGTATATTCCCAGGAGTGGTATTGTTGGGTCAAATGGGAGCTCAATTTCTAATTTTTTGATAGTCGTCCATACTGTTTTCCAAAAGGGGTGAACCAGTTGACATTCCCACCAGCAGTGAAGGAGGGTCCCTTTCTCGCCACATCCACGCCAACACAGGTTGCTTTTGTTCTTTTGAATGTGGCCAGTCTCTGTGGTGTGAAATGATACCTCATTGTTGTTTTGGTCTGCATCTCCCTGATGATTAATGATGTAGAGCATTTTCTCTCATGTGCCTTTTAGCCATTCGGATTTCTTCTTTGAGAAAGTCTCTGTTCATTTCGTTGCCCCACTTTTTGATGGGGTTGGATGTTTTCTTCTTGTGGAGTTCAACCAGTGTTGGAGTACACGGAGCTTAGGTTTATCAGATTGTACCCATTAAAGTGCTCCCGCGTCACTCCCATTACTTTGTCAGTCTGTAACCACTTCTATGCTCTCTTCCCCAACCAATTTGTAAGGTCTCATCCTTCTTAGACACTGAAGCTGTACTGTAAGTTAATATTGCCTTTCTCCTCTCCTTATGTCTTTTGAGCAGTTTACTTTAATGCAATGTCCTTTTGTATAGATACAGGAAGACAATTAATTAATATGCTCCGTAACTTAGGAATTGATTGCTTTTGAATGTTATTCACTCCTGGGCATCTGCCTTCTCAACTTGAGCCTCAGTTGCCCTCACTTCCTGGCGCCCCATGGGCAGGGTCCCGAAGTGGGACTGGATGGAACCAGGGCAAGCTGGTAAGTTATGTGCTACCCTGGCAGCGTGATGGGCCAGGCCAAGATGCCACGGTTCTTAACTATAAGTTAAGAGTTTGATCATAGGCAAATGATGTCATTATCCAAAAGTAACGACAAGACTAGGGCCCTGCTGCTAGGAATAGGAAAGATATCTGGCCTGAGCACTGCAGTCTGAGATCGAGATGGCCCTAGGAGAGCAATTCTATAAGCTCAAAGTATTTCTTACTGTGTCCATACGAAATGATTAATATTATGTATGCTTATATGTTGGTTGGACAAGGAGAGGAGAAACACGTCCTAGAAGCAGTTTCCTGTGTGTCCTGACTAGCTTGGATGAGACTGCTTTTTTGGAGATGTAGATTCCAAGCTCTAGCAGACTGGTCTTTGTTGTGCTAATCTAAGTGCTTGTAGCTTGTGAAAAGGTGAGGCCAGGATTACTGGCCTGCAGATGTAAGGAAACAATGTATGGTTTGCTGCCTCAATGTTCTTTCTGTAACTCCTTTTGATGACATCATTATATTGCGCCCTTTAGAGGTACTATGATCTATATAAGGGAGATTTCAGGGCTCTCTGGGGGGACACGCGCATCAGAGAACCTGGGAAGATGGGGCTGAGGACAGAAGCGGAGAGAACAAAGGTGCGCACGTGCTTGAGGATTCCTGAGGCCTCCATGACATACATCACTTCCATGTAATAAACGGCTGCTAAGACCAACCAGCCTGGTCCCCGTTTCCTTCCTTCGCCTGACCATCGCCATCGACCTCCCTGGAGTGGGGAAACGGCCTGACTGCCGGCCTTTTTATTTTTTGTGTGTTTACACAAACCAGTTCTTTGTATATCCTTGATATCAACCCCTTGTCGGATGTGTATTTGGAGAACATCCTTTCCCATTCTGTAGATTATCTTTGTATTTTGGTCACTGTTTCTTTTGAGGTGCAGAAGCTTCTTAGTTTAAGATAGTCCCATTTGTTTATCTGTTTTCACTTGCTTGGCCAGTGGCGTGGCATCTTTGAAGATACCATTAGCTTCAATGTCATGGAGGGTTTTGCCAACTTTGTCTTCAGTGTACCTTATGGATTCCAGTCTGATATTGAGGACTTTAATCCATGTTGATCTTACTTTTGCACATGCTGTTACACAGAGATCTAAGCCCATTTTTTTTAAAATTTTTAATTTTTATTTTATTTTTTTTTAGTGAAACACCATGAGGTACAGTTATAGACATATAAATTTTTGTGCTTGGGTTTCAGTTATACAATGATCAAGTACCCATCCCTCCACCAGTGCCCATCCTCCTCCACCACCGGTCCCAGCATCCCTCTCACCCCCCATCCCCCCTGTCCCACCCTGCCTCTGTGGCAGGGCATTCCCCCTTGTTCTCTCTCTCTTCTTTTGGGTACTGTGTTTTGCAAGAGAGGCATTGAGTGGCAATCATGTTTGGTCTATAGACTACTTTTAGCATGCTTCTCCCACCCTGGGAGGGTCCTCACAACACCCTTTATTTGGTGCTCTCTTCTCTATCTGAGCTTCCTTTTCACCTAGTCGGTCAGCATTTGTACCGCTTGGCTGATGTTTGGTGTTATTAGAACGAGGTCATCAGCAAAGTGGAGGTAGTGTATTTGCCGACCATCTGTCTTCACTCCCATTCCTTCCCATTCCAGTCATCGCATGATGATCTCGAGGGTGGCAGTGAAGAGTTTTGGTGAAATGGTATCACCCTGCCGAACCCCTCTATTGACATGGATGATTACTTCTTTGTAGAATGGTGAGATCCTAGTAGTAAATCCATAATAGAGCTCATGGAGGATCCTGATGTATTGAGTTTGTACGCGCTGATTGGCTAGGGCTTCAATGACCCCTTCCGTCTCAACAGAATCAAAGGCCTTCTTTAAATCAATGCACATTAGAGAGAGCGGCATCTTGAACTCCTGAGAAACCTCAATGAGCTTAGTTATCATTTGGATATGGTCAATGGTGCTGAACCCTTTTTGGAACACGGCTTGTTCACATGGTTGTCCTTCATCTAGCGTTCTGCCAATCCTATTTTGGATAACTCATGTGAACAGTTTGTAGATGACAGACAATAGACAGGTGTGGTGATGGTTGCCAATGTCGTGGATGTCTCCCTTCTTGTATAGTAGTACAGTCTTGCTGGTTTTCCATTGGGATGGAGCCTTGCATTCAGATAGGTAGTGTGTGAAGAGCTGAGCCAGTGTATTGATGAATACTGATGCAGATGCTCAGGTCTGACCTTGTCTGGGTCAGGTGCTCTTTGTTTCTTTACCAAAGTGATGGTGTGTTGAATATCGGAACGGAGAACATTGGGAATGAGATATCTATCGTGTGGAATTTGGGATGTGGGCAAGTGGGCGTGGCTATTAAAGACATCTGAGTCGAAGTCATGAATAATCTTTTCCATTGCCCTTGTGGAAGATGTGATAGAGCCATCATGATGTCGGAGGGCAGTCATCTTGGTCTTGTAGTTGGTGAAAGACAGGCGGGCATTACAAATGCTGTTCCCGGCTTCTGCCGCATCTACCAGCACTGCTGCTCTCTTTGAGGTCTTTGAGGTCATCCTTGATCGCTTCTCTGCACTGTTTTGCCAGGTCGGACGTTCTCTTTTGGTTGCCCGAGGCATGTGCCAAGGCATGTTGGCGAATAAGTTCAAGAGTGTACGAAGAATGGCGTTTTTTTTTTTTTATTATCTCTCTCTTGACATTCCTCGCACAATCATGGAGTTGCTGAATCATTGGATCGTATTCCTCATCAGTGGTGTCAATGATGGCATCTTCCCATGTTGCCACAACAGAGCCAATGAGCTCCCATTTGGTGGTTGTTCTGGGAGTTCTCTTCTTAAACTTTGCATTCTTTTCTCCCCGTTCTGTGAGGTAGAATTTTACACGAAGGAGACGGTGGTCCGATCCCATTTGGAATTTTGCGACAACAGCAACATCGGTTAGGCAAAACCGAAGATTGAATATGATGTGGTCAATTTTGCTGTGGAACCGTCCACCAGGAGACTCCCATGTCCAACATTTAGATTCAGCCTTTTGAAACTGTAAGTTACCATGGATGGTCTTGGTTGACATGATGAACTCAGACAGTCTGTCACCCTGTTCATTCCATTCTAGGCCATGAGTCCCGAAGTGGAGTTCGTCGGCTGATCTTCTTGGTCCTATCTTGGCATTAAAATCACCGACAGTGATCTTGTAGAAGGTGTGTGTCTCCATGCAGGCTTGGAGATCTCAGCCCCGGGTCCCACACACCTGAATTGCTCTGCCCGTTCCTTTATGTGTGAGGCTCATCCAAGCGTGTGGAGAGTGGTCTCAGCATGACTTTGGCCTGGTGCCGGAGGTCTTCTGCTGTTGGCCCTGGTGAGGACAGTCAGGCAAGGGGTAGGAGACTCTGCCTTGTTCTCTCCCGTGAGCTTGGTGTGATAATCAAGTGATTATCAGTGATTCATTAAAAAGTAAAAAAATTTAAAAAACATATTAAAAAAGGAAAAATTTAAAACATTAAAACTGAAATTAAATTTAAGAAAAGAAAAGAAAATGGGAGTTGGTGGGGGGACGGGGGGCCGGGGCTCTGGGGGAAGAGCAGAGAGTGTTTAGTGCGCAATAACTTATTCCCTACCACCCTCATTTTTAAAAATTATTATTATTATTATTATTATTATTGCTTTTTGGGTCACACCCAGTGATGTGATTCCTGGTGGGGCTCAGAGGAACACAGGGGATCCTGGGAATTGAACCTGGCTGGCCAATTTCAAGGTAAACGCCCTGCCCGCTGTCTTATCGCTCCAACCCCCAATTTTTTTTTATTTGATAAAGTGGGAATCGAAACTGGGTCAGCTGAGTGCAAGGCAAACGCCCTACCCACGGTGCTATGTTCCAGACCCTATTCTCATTTTTAAAGGGAAATAAAATCCAGAAAGGTTGAGCATGCAGGGCCTTGCACACACCAAATCTGGGTTCTATCTCCAAACGATGTAGACCCTCTAAACACCGCTGGCTGTGGCCCCCAAATCAAGGGCGGGGGAGAAATCTTCCCTTTCAGTCATACTTAGCGCACCTGATAGCAGTGAGGAGAACCAGCTGCCGGGGATAAGGACACTGGCCGGGAAGAGGACGCTGGCCTGAGGTCAGTGTGGCCACAGTAGGGCTGAATCTGCACTGCATGCAGTTCCCTTATGCCCAGCCCGAGGTTGGGTCTTTCCCCTGGTTTCAGTCCATTT
The DNA here is from genome assembly GCF_029834395.1 of Sorex fumeus. Lineage (NCBI taxonomy): Eukaryota > Metazoa > Chordata > Mammalia > Eulipotyphla > Soricidae > Sorex > Sorex fumeus. The sequence goes on along the minus strand of NW_026606212.1, from coordinate 1,237,247 downwards.
CTTGGGGGATTAAGGCTTAGTTTGGGCCTTAGCAGACACTGACCAGGGGCTGTGGGGGTTCATCTGGTGGTGTGGGTTCTGCCAGAAGCTCTGTCCCCTCCTGTCTCCCGGTTCACAGAGCACCTACTGTGCCACCATGGTCCAGCACTGTGAAGCCCTCGGCCGTTCTGTCCAGGTGGTGAACTTAGATCTCGCAGCAGAGGATTTCAACTATAATGTGATGGCTGGTGAGTCCCGGGCGCAGACTTCCCTCTCCTTGGGGGCCCTGAGGCAGGGAGTGCTGCCCCCTGCTTCTGGGGAGGCACAGAAGCTGAAAACTTCGTTCAGTCTGATCCCTGCTTTCATGGTAGACAGCAGAAGGTAGAACATCATGTGTTAGCATCCACTTATTGATGTGCTTGTGACAGTTCCCTTTGTTTCCCTTAATAAAAAGTGAGATGTCACAGGCCTCACTTTGAATTCTTAGGTCAGAGGGGATTGAACTCAGGTTGGCTGCATGCAAGGCAAGCGCCTTAAGTCTATCTAGCCCTTGTTTTTCCTGATGCTCGGGGTGATTCCTGGCTCTGCACACAGGAATAACTCCTGGTGGTGCTTTGGGAGACCATATGGATGCCGGGGATTGAACCCTGATCTACAGTGTGCACGGCGAACGCCCTATCCATTGTACTATCCCTCCTTGCCCTGTCCCTTGCTTCACCTCTTTTATTTTATTTTGCTTTTTGGGTCACACTCAGCAATGCACAGGGGTTACTCCTGGTTCATGCACTCAGGAACTACTCCTGGCTGTGCTCAGTGGACCAAATGGGATGCTGGGAATTGAACCCGGGTTGGGCCACGTGCAAGGCAAACGCCCTACCCGCTGTGCTATCGCTCCAGCCCCACTTCACTTGTTTTAGAACAGATGTTTTTATATGCACAATATTCAGAATGCAAAAGGTACATGAGAGTGTGCAGGAAAAAGCATTCCCAACTCTTGCTTCCACTGAGGCTGAGAATATTTCCTAAGTCTGTAGTGTTATTCCTTAACATCTTTGCACAAAATTAAGTGTGGAGGCCAGGAAGATAGTAGAGGGTTTAAAGGTAAAGGTAAAAGGTAAAGGTAAAGGCCCTCCCGTTGATCGTCAATTTGCTCGAGCGGGCCCAGTAACGTCTCCATTGGAGACTTTGTTGTTACTGTGTCTGGCATATCGAATACTCTCGGTAGCTTGCCGGGCTCTCCGAGCAGGGCGGAGGAATCGAACTCAGGTCGGCCATGTTGGCTGCGTGCAAGCAAACGCCTTACCCGTAGAGGGTTTAGGAGCAAATAATTGGCACACACAGGATACTGTTTTAATGCCCAGCACTGCAGGGCCCCCTGAGCACTGTTGGGTACCGTAGTCCTGTAGCCCCTAAGACCCTCCAGGTGATCATCTCATTTTTGGGCGCTGGCGTTTGGTCTCTGGCCCCTGGGCCTCTGAACACTGCCTGGGAGGCCAAAGAGGGAGAAAAAAATCAGAGGCCAAGATGCTAACTTAGAGGGATGTAGAGCAAGTTTCGGGATGCCCCTGACCACCAGCTGTGGTTGCAAAACCAAAGGAAGAAAGAGATCAAAATACAGTACAAGAATTGAAGCATTTGGTTTAACTGTTGGGGGTCGCTACTGGCTCTGCTCCTGCAGGGCTTACGTGGGGGTGGAATTTGAACTGGGCCTAAATCCTTCTTGTCTCTTTGGCCTTTTGTTTTGTTTTGGGGCCGCATCTGGTGGTGCTCAGAGTTTGCTTCTGATACTGCTGTCACTGCAGGGTGTGTGCCCTGCCCTTATCATTTATAAGTACAACTACTAGCCTTCTAAGAGTACTGCCCCTTGTGTTTCTGGTTTAAGTCTACCTGGGAGACTGTAATGCATCATTACTTGAGAGTGGGATTCCTTTGACTACTATTATTTATTTAGTTTTTTTTTTTTTCTTGAGGGGTGGGGTGGGGTTTGGCCACACCCAGCTGTGTTCTGCACTTCTGGCTCTGTGCTCAGGGATCACTCCTGGTCAAGCTGAGGAAGTATATAAGGTGCCAAGGATTGAACCTGGGTTGTCCACAGGCAAGACAAGAGCCATACCCGCTGTTCTATTCCTCAGGCCCCTGTTTGGTGTCTTTTTGTTTTTGTTTTTTGTTTTTTCTTTCTAGCCCCTGTTCAGTTTTGTAGATACTGTCACAGTTATAATATTTACTAGTGAATGTGAATATTTTGGAATGGGCACTCATTTCCTGTTTATTCTTTGCAGACATCTGGGAACTGATCGAGGTGGATGATGTGCTGGAGGATGGCTCCCTGCGCTTCGGTCCCAATGGAGGACTGGTGTTTTGCATGGAGTATTTTGCCAATAACTTTGAGTGGCTGGAGAACTGCCTTGGCCATGTCGAGGATGACTACATCCTTTTTGACTGTCCAGGTAGCTCAGTAATTAGATTGTCATCTTCCCTGAGTTGTGCAGTTCTGTCCTTGGTGGGAGAAAGTGAAATTAGCATCTCATTTACTTTTACCCCAGATTCTTAGACAGTGGACTGTCATCCCATGAGGGGCTGTCGAACGTCTGTTTGTTTTCTTCCGTCTGGGGGCCACATCCACAGGTGCTAGGGGCTGGGGCTGTTCCGAACTCCATTATCAGGAGGTTGCTCCCAGCCCTGCATGGGGACCAAAGCATGCTGGGAACTGAGCCCAGGCTTTCTGCATGCAGAGCATATGCTCAGCCTGTTGTTTCTTGGGCCCCAGGTCATGCAGCTTTTTTTTTTGCTTTACGGGTCACACCTGGTGATGCTCAGGCATTACTCCTGGCTTTGCACTCAGGAGTCACTCCTGCAGTGCTCAGCGGATTATGTGGGATACTGGGAATCGAACCCGGGTCGGCTGTGTGCAAGGCATACGCCCTACCTGCTGTGCTATCACTCCAGCTTCGGTCATGCAGTTTTTGTAAGGTTTGCTTTAGAGCTAGAAAGACAGAAGGATGGGTAGGATGCTGTGGCAGACACAGGTTCAGTCCCTGGTACCATATATGGTTCAATGAATACTAGTGGATATCGGCCAAAACCAAGGGGTTTTTTTTGTTTGTTCGTTTTTTAGGGCCATAGTACAGCAGCTAAAGCCCTTGCCTTACTTTTTGCCAGCCCAAGTTTGGATCCCTGGTACCATATAGGATCCCCCAAGCACTGCCAGGAGTTGTCTTTTAGTACAGAGTCAGGAATCCACCCAGAATACCAGTGGGTGTGGCCCAAACCTCCGCCCCTCAAAATAAGAGAATAAAAATTTGTTTTAAAATCTGTCATTGTCGGGGCTGGAGCGATGCGATAGCACAGCGGGTGGGGCGTTTGCCTTGCACATGGCCGAGCCAGGTTCAAATCCCAGCATCTCATATGGTCCCCTGAGCACCGCCAGGAGTGGTTACTGAGTGCAGAGCCAGGAGTAACCCCTGAGCATCTCCGGGTGTGACCCAAAAAGCAAAAATGATAATAATAAATAAATAAATGAAATCCCTGTGACTGTCCTCCCGTTGTACATTGATTTGCTTGAGCAGGCCCAGTAACTTCTCCATCGTGAGACTTGTTGTTACTGTGTTTGTCATATCGAATACGTCTCAGGTAGCTTGACAGGCTTTGCCATGTGGGCAATTTACTCTCGGTAGCTTGCCGTGCTCTCCGAGAGGGGCAAAGGAGTTGAACCCGGTTTGCCCGGACTGGCTGCGTGAATGGCAAATGCCCTACTGCTGTGCTATCACTCCAGCCCGTTTTAAAATCATTTTTAATAATTTTAGTGCAACCAGCCAACATGGCCGACTGGAGTTTGATTTCTCCACTCCTCTTGGAGAGCCCGGCAGGCTACCGAAGAGTATCTCGCCTGCAGAGCAGAGCCTGGCAAGCTCCCTTTGACATATTCAATATGCCAAATACAGTAACAATTGTCACAATAGAGATGTTACTGGGCCTGCTTAAGCAAATCGATGAACAGGAGGACAGTAATGATGATGATGACAGTATATTTTCTTTGTATGCCTCTTTTACATACATGTGCACCCAGAGTTGCTTAAAAAATTCCGCGGGGGGCCAGGGGAGCTGGTGTGATAGTACAATGGGATTGGCGTTTGCCTTGCATGCGGCTGACACGGAACCCCACCATATCATATGGTCCCCCGAGCACTGCCAGGAGCAATTTGTGAGTGCAGAGCCAGGAGTAAACCCTGCGCATCACCAGGTGTGATCCAAAGTGAAAAAAAAATATTGGTGGAGCCAGAGAGATACTACAGTGGGTAGGGCACTTGCCTTGCACACAGCTAAGGTGATCCCTGTTACCGTATATGGTTCCTGGAGCCTGCCAAGAGTCATCCCTGAGCACAGAATCAGGAATAAGCCCTGAGCACTATCACGTTGTCCCCCAAACAAAAAACAAACAAAAATTGAATATAGTGTAGGGGCTAGAGATATAGTGGGCTGGGGACATGCTTTACATGTAGCGGGCCTTGCATGTAGTAGGCTTTGCATGTAGGACTCTGAGTAGCCTCGAGCCCTCCCAGCATTTTCGGAGAGACCCTCAAGCATCCCCACGTGCGGCTAAAAACAAGCAAAATTGAATATATTAGTTGTAGGGACTGACTTCCTTTAAAAAAATTTGGGGGGACCGCGGGTGCTGTATCTGATGATGCTCAGGGGTTACTCCTAGCTCCTGTGCTCAGGAATTACTCCTGGCTGTGCTCAAGGGACCCTATGGGGTCAAACCCAGGTTGGCTGTGTGCAAGACAAATTCCCACCCTCTATACTATCTCTCAAGCCTCCTAAGACAGTTTCCGGGAAAAGTTTTTATCCCATCATTGATGGTTGAATGTATTTCATGTTTATAATAAGCTTCTGTTCTTGTAGGTCAGATTGAGTTGTACACAAACCTGCCCGTGATGAAACAGCTGGTTCAGCAGCTGGAACGGTGGGAGTTCTGAGTCTGTGGAGTGTTTCTTGTTGATTCTCAATTCATGGTGGAGTCCTTCAAGGTTTGAAACTATACCTGTCCTTGATTTTTCAGTCTCCGGCACAAGCAGAGTACAAATACCTTTAGTCATAATCGTTTAATTATTACCAGTTCATGAACTATACCCAGGAGTGACTTAGAACTTATGTTTGTTAAATTAATATGCCAAGAAGATGGCTCCAGTGGCAGAGCACAGAGCTGGCATGTTTGAGGCCCTGAGTTTGCCCCTTGTGCAGTTCTAGTGGTCCCCAACTCTAAGCTGTCGCCTTCAGGAGTAGTCCCAGGACAGTGTCAGAAGTAAGTCCCAAGCACCATTGTGTGTGGCTACAAAACCAAAAAAAAAAAATAGCCGGAGGCTGGAGAGATAGTACAGTGGGTGGAGCTCTTCCCTTGCATGTGACCAGCCTGGGTGTCATCCCTGCATACTGCCACCGGCCCCCCGAGACCCTCCAGGAGTGATACTTGACCACAAAGCGAGGAGTACTACTGGGTATTCCCCAAAACTCAAAGGGAGGGCGTTTGGTTCTGTCTCCAGCACCCCATATGGTTCCCCAAGCTGCTCAGGAGTAACTCCTGAGTGCAGAGCCAGAAGTGACCCCTTAGTTATATCAGGGGATTGGGTGACCCAGAAACCCAAAAGGAAACACCCATCAGGGGAGGTGGACAGGGGAACATGACAGAAGATAACGTTAAAGGGTCAGAAATAGTACAGGGCTTCCCAAAAATAAATAAATAAATAAATTTTAAAAATGGGGGCTGGAGTGATAATACAGCCGGTAGGGCCTTGCACACAGCCAATCCGGGTTCGTTTCCTAGCATCACCTAATCACCACCAGGAGTAATTCCTGAGTGCAGAGCCAGGAGTAACCCCTGTGCATTGCCAGTTATTACCCCCCCCCCCAAAATAGTACAGGGCTTAAGGAGCTTGCCTTGATGTGGCCCACCTGCTTTTAATCCCTGTCACTACATGTTTCCTCAGTGCTGAACTCAACCCCAGCTACCTCCTGAACACTTTAAAATATTGTTGAGTGGAGAAGTGTGGTCACTGTAGATCGCGTTTCTCCTTCCCATCTCACCTTTAAAATCCTAAGGTCAGCTATTGGCCCAGCAGTCTTCTGTTAGGCCCAGCCTGGCAGTGCTCAGGGCTCACTACTGGCGCTGTGCCGAGGAATCACTTAGGTAGTGCTCTGGGAACCCTGTGGAGTGCTGGGCTAGAACCTGGGCTGACCAGGCGCAAGGCAAGCGCCTTAAAGCCTGGACTCTTGCTCGGGCCCCAATCTTAGCGTTTCTCCTATTTAGGTGGGTTTTATCCAGTGGGGATCAGAAACCTTTTATGTGGACACTGTTGGTGACAACTGATTCATCGTCCCTTTCCTGTTTCCTCTTTCAGTTTGTTTCTGGCATCTTGGCAGCCTTGAGTGCTATGGTATCTCTAGAAATCCCGCAAGTTAACATCATGACGAAAATGGACCTGCTGAGTAAAAGAGCTAAAAAGGAAATTGAGAAGTAAGTTCACTATAATTAAGGTCTCATTGGCAGTGCTGAACCTTTTTTGTTTCACTTCGATTGTCAGTCTACAAAATTAGTGTTTAGGATTCTTTCCTTGACCAGTCTCTCATGTTTAAAGGTTTCTAGATCCAGACATGTATTCTTTATTAGATGATTCTACAAGTAACTTCAGAAGCAAAAAATTCAAAAAATTGACTAACGCCATATGTGGGCTGGTAAGATTTTGTATTTTTCTAAATTTTGGTGGTGGGGATGGTGGGCCTCCTGTACTGGGGGGCCTAGGGCCCACTCTGATTATTGGCCCACCAGGCGAGTAGTGGTCAGTGCTAGGGCCCAGAGGGCCGTACCAGCAGTATTGGTTGCTTCCTGGCTATACACAGCAATGCTCAGGATGTCATCTGGAGCCAAGAATCAAGCCCTGTGCTAATCCCTGGGCTGATGAGTTTTGCAAGTGTTTGGGGTTGTTGTGGGTTGTTTTTAAGGTTTGAGGGCCACACCTGGTGGCGCTCAGGGGCTGTTTCTCCCCTGTGCCTGGTGGACCATATGTGGTGCTGGGTGTTCAAACTGAGGTGTGTGGGGTGCAGGCCATTTGTAACCCCTGTCGTAGCTCTTCATCACCTCCCCCCGCACCTCCCTGGACCCATATTTTTTCAATGGTCTTGTCACATGCTTACACACCCCCAAGCAGTGGCCACCATATGGACGGCACAGACCAGCGCATTTCTTTTTATACGGGAGCAGCATGTTGGGAGCGGTGGGCTGTCTGCTTCGAAGTTAGTATAGAAGTAGGGAGAGAGCTCAGTGGGCAGCCCCACAGGCTTTGCACACAAGGGGCCGAGGGTTCATCTCTGGCACCATATGGTCGCCACCAGCGTTGTCTGGATATGGCCTCCCCTCACCTCTGAAAAAAGTTGTCATTGGTTGTAGCAGAGAGGGCAGGAGGCCACACTGAGCAGTGGTCAGAGTTTATTCTTGGCTCTGCCTCCAGAAATCATTCCTGGTGGGCTCCGGGAGCATACGGGATGTGGCGGATCGAACCCGGGTGCATCCCTTGCCTACGTGCAAGGCAAGTGCCCAACTCAGTGTACTAGGTCTCCCATCCCACAGCAGAGAAATTCTGCAATGTCTTTTATTCCTGGCCACTTGGCACATCAGAATTGCGTGTACCCTTTTGAAATTTTCAGTGGTGGTTGAATGCAGATAAATTACTTTAAAAGAAGTCTCAGTTTCTGGTCGGGGCAGGAGCTATAGCACAGCAGGTAGGGCGTTTGCGTTGCATGGTTCCGAGCCGGGTTTGATTCCTAGCATCCCATAAGTCCCCTGAGAACCACCAGGAGTTATTCCTGAGTACATGAACCAGGAGTAAACCCTGTGCATCACCAGGTATAACCCCAAAATAAAAAAAATAAGTCTTTAGTTAAGTAATGTTGTAATGTTACTAGTGTTCCAATAGGTCAGAGGTCATAAAAAAATTAATGCTGATTTGCTGTTGTTCTGTCTGCTCCTCCCTGCACAGGCATAGATGGTATTAATTAGACTACCAATGTTCACACTGAAGCGTCCGTTGAATGACCTTTCTGAAATCTTTAATTTGTAGATTGATGACTACAGCATGGTCCGATTTTTGCCTTACGATCAGTCAGAGAAGAAAGCAGGAACATTGTATTACAGCATATTGATTTTGCCATTCAGTACGGAGAAGACTTGGAATTCAAAGAACCCATGGTAATTTCTGACGATTTAGATTTGCCGAGGGCTGGAGCGATAGCACAGTGGTAGGGCGTTCGCCTTACAAGCGGCCAACATGGCTGACCCGAGTTCGATTCCTCTGCCCCTCTCGGAAAGCCCGGCAAGCTACCGAGAGTATTCGATATGCCAGACACAGTAACAACAAAGTCTCCAATGGAGACGTTACTGGGCCCGCTCGAGCAAATCGACGATCAACGGGAGGGCCTTTACCTTTTACCTTTTAGATTTGCCAGGGCCAGAGAACGGCGCAGAGGGAAAGACCATTCTCTGCCTCCCCTGGACTGACGCTGGGTCAGTTCCCCATTTCATGTCTGGTCCCTGAGCACAGAGCCAGCATTGCCCTGAACACCTCTGCCCTCCTGTTTGATCTAAGCAGCTCCTTAAGTTAAAGTCTCAGGGGCAGCAAGAACCTGGCCCGTTCTGGCTGATCTCTGGGTGTGGCTCAAGAACTCAAAACCAAAAAGAACAAAGAGTAACCAAAACCCCGGTTGCGCATTTGCTGGCTTTTATGCTCCAGAACCTGATGGTGCTTTGTGCCCCGTGTTCAGGGTGGTGCCCCACCCCCTGCGCTGTCTCATTCGCCCCAATTTTGTTCATGAATATCTATCAGCACTACCTCTGGGTATTATAGAGCATTGCCTGAACAGTAGGTAAATACACACTGGGTCTGCGGAGAAATCAATGTATTTTCTATTTTGTGTTTTATTTATATCAGGAACATGAAGAAGAATCGTCTTCTATGTTAGATGAATATTTTCAAGAATGCCAGAACAAATGAGAAGTTTGTTATGATGCAACTTGATGCGGGGCTGGAGTGATAGCACAGTAGGTAGGGTGTTTGCCTTGCACGCAGCAGACCTGGGTTCGATTACCAACATCCCATATGGTCCACCAAGCGCCGCCAGGAGTAATTCCTGAGTGAAGAGGCAGGAGTAACACCTGTGCTCTCTGGGTGTGACCCAAAAACCAAAAAAAGAAAAAGAAAAAAAAATGCAACTGGATGCTTGTGAAGAGTAGCAATCACAATTTATTTAAATGAAAATATAACAGATAAAGTAAAAACAAAGAATAAAAATCATAAAATATACCGAGGCAAGATACTCATTGGTGGGAGGGTCTCCAGACAGAGACACTGATGTGAGACCCTGGGCTTCTTCCAGTTGTAACCATGCTAGGTCCTCTGGGAACTTGTCCAATGTTGCCACAGTGGGTGGCCGTGCAGCTGGTACTCGAGAGATCAATGATGGCGCTGTCCTTGGACACGGAGCCAAGTATGCTTTCAGAGCTGGAGCTAAAGAATCAATAAGAGAAAAGGTCACCCAGAGGGCTCCTTCCATGGATTCTCCAAAGGTGACCCCAACAGGGAGCCCAGCAGAAAGGGGAGACCATGGGCCCACCTCACGGGGATTTCCTGTGGAGGCCTCCCCAGAATAGGCTCTCCGGCCTGTGACTCTCCTTTCCCACACCAGCGCCCAGGAAACCTCTAGGTGGGCCTTTTCGCATTCCCCATTAACTTGTGCATATACACACACCCCTTGTTTCTTACCCGTTTTCTTCTGGTGCTCTGAGTCTCGTTCTCTGCCATATGTGTAAGGCCAAGGCACTGAACGCGGTGCTCTTTGGGGAGTTGACAATCCTTGGCCAATCTCAACTTTCTGCTTAGATGGTGTCTGGCTCTGCTTGTTGCTGGCTGATTCCAGACTTTCTTCAGAGGAACTGGACCCAGAGGATATGTAGAAGATCTTCTTTCTCTCCTGTGGGCTGCTCTGCGGAGGGAGCGTCTCTCTCTCCTGTGGGCTGCTCTGCTGAGGGAGAACCACAAAGGCTCAGCTCCAGAAGCGCTGCTTCCCCCCCCATCCCCCCCTTCTGAGTTCCTCCCTGCTGTTTGACCTGCATCTACACAGGCCTCCCATAGGAATGAGACTGAAACAATCAAGTTTAGAAAAGTCTTGGCCAAAGAGCACCTCCTAGTGCCAACTCAGTGAGCAGTGACCTGGCCTTGGGGGCTAGATTTGATGACTCACCTGGTAGGAGCAGGCTGCCCCGAAGATGATCTCACAACAGACACACAGACACACGTACATACACAAATACACATACTCTCACACACACACCATCTCCAGTACACACTCAAACTTACTCTCTCCGATAAACACGTTCACACCCGGGTGTGCACACTCTTCCACACACACAGCTTCTGTGCCATCACACTCAGGGAGTGATGAAGACTGATCACGGTCAGCAGTGCTGGGCTGCCTGGGCCAGTTCCTGCTGACCTGAACTAGCGTCTGTCTTCGTGAAGAATTCCGGGGAGTTCTCCAATGGGTCCTCACCCAGTTTCTGAATCTTTTCAGTGTCCTACACTTGGGGGTTTTACAACCACGATTTCTTGGTAAACAGCAAAACATGTTTGCTGTCTATGCGTTTCCGCAGTGAACCAAGTAATGAGTATGGGGCAGTTGGGGAGGCTGCAGAATGTCTGGTTGCATCACAAAGAGAGGTCGGTGATGTCATCGAGCGCATCACAGGGAGGACAGGTCAGCTGTGGCCCTGCAGCAGGGTTTGCTCTCTGTGCAGCCCCCTCTGGACTGCTGCTGCTCTCCCTGTTCCCACAAGTTCTGTTCATGTGGTGAACTCAAGGCCCTGGGGAGAGCACTGAGCAGCCACTTGAAAGAATGTGCTGCTAAAATGTTATTTTCCTTTTTTTTTTAAAATGTGAGTGTACTGCTATTTATTCGGCCACTGATTAGCTGATTGAATTGGGCATGAACTCCTCCTTACACTCTTTTTTTCATTTTTTATCATTGTCTTTATTGAATCACCGTGAGAGCAGTTACAAAGTTTCGGTTCTAAGTCGGGTCTAAGTCTCAGTCATGCAATGAAACACCGGTACCTTCACTAGTGCCCACTCTCCACTACCAAAATCCCCAATATACCCCCATCCCACACCCTCCCTATACCTGTGGGGCAGATGATTTACACATTACTCTCTCTCTCTACTTTGATCACTTTGACCCAGCAATACCAGTCCTGGGAATATATCCCAGAGAGGCAAAAATGTATAGTCGAAGTGACATCTGCACTTGTTTGTTCATTGCAGCACTCTTTACAATAGCCAGAAACTGGAAGAAACCTGAATGCCCAAGAACAGATGACTGGTTAAAGAAACTTTGGTACATCTACACAATGGAGTACTATGTAGCTGTTAGAAAAGATGGAGTCATGAAACTTACATACAAGTGGTACAACATGGAAAGTACCATGCTAAGCGAAATGAGTCAGAAAGAGGGATAGACATAGAAAGATTGCATTCATCTGGGGGATATAAAGTAACAAAGTATGAGATTAATACCCAAGAATAGCTGAGATCAGCACCAGGAGGATAGAGGCCAGCCAGGTATTCTAGAGGAAAGGGCAGTTCAGATAGAGAAGGGAGCACCAAATAAAGGGTGTTTCGAGGATCCTCCCAGGAGGGGAGATGCATGTCGAAAGTAGACTATGGACTGAACATGTTTGCCACTCAATGCCTCTTTTGCAGACCACAACACCCAAAAGGAGAGAGAGAACACAGGGGATTGCCCTGCCACAGAGGCGGGGGGGATGGGGGCATGGGGGTGGGGGGGTTATTATCCATGGTGGCGGAAAATGGGCACTGGTGAAGGGATGGGTATCTGATCATTGTAAAATCAAAACCCAAGCACAAAAAATTGTAAATCTACAACTGTACCTCATGGTGTTTCACTAATAAAAAAAAGATAGTAAAAAATTAAAAAAAATTTTTAAAAGGAAAAATTAAAAAAATTAAATATTTTAAAAATGAAATTAAATTTAAGAAAAAAAAAGAAAATGGGAGTTTGTGGGGGCCGGGCGGCCGGGGCTCTGGGGAAGAGCAGAGAGTGTTTATTGCGAAATAACTTATTCGTTACCACCCTCATTTTTTAAAATTATTATTAGTATTATTATTATTTCTTTTTGCTTTTTGGGTCACACCTGGTGATGCCGAGGGGTTCCTCCTGACTCTGCACTCAGGAATTACTCCTGGTGGTGTTTAGAGGACCATTGGGGATGCTGTGAATCGAACCTTGCAGGCCACTTGCAAGGCAAATGCCCTGCCAGCTGTCATATCGCTCTAACCCCCAAATTTTTTTATTTTATAAAGTGTTTTACAATATTTGATTACATTCAATATTCAGACTCCAATCCCACCACCAGTACACCTTCTCACCACCATATTTTGGATAGTTCCATCCCGAACCTTAATCCCTGTCCCAAAGCAGAACTCAAAGAATCTATTCTCTTGTATTGCTTGATATGAAAAACTGCCAGGGCGCTGAAGTGATAGCACAGTGGGTAGGACGTTTGCCTTGCACGCGGCGAAACTGGGTTCGATTCCAAGCATCCTATATGGTCCCCTGAGCACCATTAGCCAGGGATAATTCCTCAGTGCAGAGCCAGGGGAAATTCCTGTGCATCGACAGGTGTTACCCAAAAACAAACAACAACAACAAAAAAATCTCTGAAAATCCTATAAAAAAAGTATCCTTAGAGGAAAGAGTGTGTATTCTACCCAGGGGCCATTGAGCCCTTCTATAAGTGATCACTAATATGTTGTAAAAGGTTGAACCTTGTGTGTATATATATATACATATATGTATATATATATACATATATAAAGTATATATGTGTGTGTATGTAAAAAATATATATATATTTCCCTCTAAGATTGGTTGCCTGCTACTTTGAATCCTGTCAAACGGGGTACAGTATTTTTGGAGTATGAGCTCCCGCATTTTTTTGCTTTTGGGATCACATCCAGTGGTGCTCAGGGCTGACTCCTGGCTCTGTGCTCAGGGATCACTCCTGGCAGGCTTCCAGGATGGTCCAGGGATTGAAAGAGAGACAGCCTTGTGCGAGGGGAGTGTCCTGCTCTCTGGACTCTCCGTGTCCCCACACCAGGGCCCCTTTAGTTCCACAGCCTTTGTTTTTGGATCATACCTGGCACTACACAGGGGATACTCCTGGCTTTGCACTAAGGAATCACTCCTGGCGGGGCCTGGGGACCATATGGGATGCTGGGGATGCTGGGAATCGAACCCGGGTCAGCTGAGTGCAAGGCAAACTCCCTGGCCGCTGTGCTACGCTCCAGACCCTATTCTCATTTGCAAAGAGAAATTGAATCCAGAAAGGTTGAGCATGCAGGGCCTTGCACACACCCAATCTGGCTTTGATCTCCAAACGATGTAGACCCCTCTTAATACCGCTGGCTGTGGCCCCCAAATCAAGGGCGGGGGAGAAATCTTCCCTTTCAGTCATACTTAGCGCACCTGATAGCAGTGAGGAGACCATCTCCCAGGGATAAGGACACTGGCCGGGAAGAGTCCGCTGGCCCGAGGTCAGTGTGGCCAAGGTAGGGCTGGATCTGCACTGCATGGTGTTCTGCCCAGTCCCGGGGATTAAGGCTTAGTTTGGGCCTCAGCAGACACTGACCAGGGGCTGTGGGGGTTTGTCTGGTGTTGTTGGGTCTGCCTGAAGCTCTGTCCCCTCCTGCCTCCCGGTCCACAGAGCACCTACTGTGCCACCATGGTCCAGCACTGTGAAGCCCTCGGCCGTTCTGTCCAGGTGGTGAACTTAGACCCCGCGGCGGAGCATTTCACCTATGATGTGATGGCTGGTGAGTCCAGGGCGCAGACTTCCCTCTCCTTGTGGGCCCTGAGGCAGTGAGTGCTGCCCCCTGCTTCTGGGGAGGCACAGAAGCTGAAAACTTCGTTCAGACTGATCCCTTGACTACTGCAATTTATTTGTTTTATTCTTTTTCTTTTATTGATGGGTGGGGTGGGGTTTGGGCCACACTCAGCTATGTTCAGTACTTCTGGACCTGTGCTCAGGAATCACTCCTGGTCAGGCTGAGCAACTATTTAAGGTGCCAAGGATTGAACCTGGGTTGTCCACAGGCAAGACAAGGGCAGTACCCGCTGTTCTATTCCTCAGGCCCCTGTTTGGTGTCTTTTTGTTTTTGTTTCTTGTTTTTTCTTTCTAGCCCCTGTTCAATTTTTTTGGATACTGTCACAGTTGTAATAATTACTAGTGAACGTAAATATTTTGGAATGGGCACTTATTTCCTGTTTATTCCTTGCAGACATCCGGGAACTGATCGAGGTGGATGAAGTGCTGGAGGACGGCTCCCTGTGCTTCGGTCCCAATGGAGGACTGTTTTTTTGCATGGAGAACTTTGCCAATAACTTTGAGTGGCTGGAGAACTGCCTTGGCCATGTCGAGGATGACTACATCCTTTTTGACTGTCCAGGTAGCTCAGTAATTAGATTGTCACCTTCCCTGGGTTGTGCAGTTCTGTCCTTGGTGGGAGAAAGTGAAATTAGCATCTCATTTACTTTTATCCCAGATTCTTGGACAGTAGACTGTCATCCCATGAGGGGCTGTGGAGCGTCTGTTCGTTTTCTTCTCTTTGGGGGCCACATCCAGAGGTGCTAGGGGCTGAGGCTGTTCCTAACTCCATTATCAGGAGGTTGCTCCCAGCCCTGCTTGGGGGACCAAAGCATGCTGGGAACTGAGCCCAGGCTTTCTGCATGCAGAGCATATGCTCAGCCTGTTGTTTCTTGGGCGCCAGGTCATGCAGCTTTATTATTATTATCATTATTATTATTATTGTTATTTTGATTTACGGGTCTCACCTGACGATGCTCGGGAGTTACTCCTTGCTTTGCACTCAGGAGTCACTCCTGGCAGTGCTCAGGGGACCATATGGGATGCTGGGAATCGAACCCGGGTCGGCTGCGTGTAAGGCAGATGCCCTACCTGCTGTGCTATCACTTCAGCTCTGGTCATGCAGCTCTTGAAAGGTTTGCTTTAGAGCTAGAGAGACAGAAGGATGGGTAGGATGCTGCGGCAGACACAGGTTCAGTCCTTGGCACCATATATGGTTCCATGAGTACTAGTGGGTATGGGCCAAAACCAAGGTTTTTTTTTTTTTTAGGGCCATAGTACAGCAGCTAAAGCCCTTGGCTTAATTTTTGCTATTCCAGGTTTGGATCCCTGGTACCATATTGGATTCCCCAAGCACTGCCAGGAGTTGTCTTTTAGTACAGAGTCAGGAATCCTCCAGGAATACCAGTGGGTGTGGCCCAAACCTCCTCCCCTCAAAATAAGAGAATAAAAATTTGTTTTAAAAACATGTCATTGTCGGGGCTGGAGCGATGCGATAGCACAGCGGGTAGGACGTTTGCCTTGCACGTGCCCGACCCAGGTTCGAATCCCGGCATCGCATATTGTCCCCTGAGCACCGCCAGGAGTGGTTCCTGAGTGCAGATGCAGGAGTAACACCTGAGCATCTCCGGGTGTGATCCAAAAAGCAAATAATAATAATAATAATAGTAAGGTTAAGGTAAAGGTAAAGGCCCTCCCGTTGATCGTCGATTTGCTCGAGCGGGCCCAGTAACGTCTCCATTGGAGACTTTGTTGTTACTGTGTCTGGCATATCGAATACTCTCGGTAGCTTGCCGGGCTCTCCGAGAGGGGCGGAGGAATCGAACTCGGGTCAGCCATGTTGGCCGCTTGTAAGGCGAACGCCCTACCCGCTGTGCTATCGCTAATGAAATCCCTGTGACTGTCCTCCCGTTGTACATTGATTTGCTTGAGCAGGCCCAGTAACTTCTCCATCGTGAGACTTGTTGTTACTGTGTTTGTCATATCGAATACGTCACAGGTAGCTTGACAGGCTTTGCCATGTGGTCAAGATCTTCTCGGTAGCTTGCCGGGCTCTCCGAGAGGGGCAGAGGAGTTGAACCCAGTTTGGTGGGCCGGCTGCGTGCATGGAAATGCCCTACCGCTGAGCTATCACTCCAGCCCGTTTTAAACTCATTTTTAATAATTGTAGTGCAAGCAGCCAACATGACTGACTCGGGTTCGATTCCTCTGCCCCTCCTAGAGAGCCCGGCAAGCTACCGAAGAGTATCACCTGCACAACAGAGCCTGGCAAGCTCCTCGTGACATATTCGATATGCCAAATACAGGAACAATTGTCACAATGGAGATGTTACTGGGCCTGCTCGAACAAACCGATGAACAGGAGAACAGTGATGATGATGATGACGGTATATTATCTTTGTATGCCCCTTTTACATACCTGTGCACCCAGAGTTGCTTAAAAAATTCTTGGGGGGGCCAGGGGAACGGGTGTGATAGAACAATGGGTTGGGCGTTTGCCTTGCATGCGGCTGATCCCGAACCCCTGCATCCCGTATGGTCCCCCGAGCACTGCCAGGAGTAATTCCTGAATTCAGTGCCAGAAGTAACCCCTGCACATCGCCAGGTGTGACCCAAAATGAAAAAAAAATATTGGGGGAGCAAGAGAGATACTACAGGGGGTAGGGCACTTGCCTCGAACACAGCTAAGGTGATCCCTGCTACCCTATATGGTTACTGGGGCCTGTCAACAGTCATCCCTGAGCACAGAATCAGGAATAAGCCCTGAGCACTATCAGGTTGTCCCCTCCCCCCCAAAAAAAAAACACAAAAATTGAATATAGTATAGGGCCTAGAGATATAGTGTGCTGGGGACATACTTTACATGTAGTGGGCCTTGCATGTAGTAGGCCTTGCATGTAGGACTCTGAGTAGCTTCGAGCCCTCCCAGAAGTTTCAGAGAGACCCTCAGGCATCCCCACGTGCGGCTTAAAACAAGCAAAATTGGATATATTACTTGCAGGGATTGACTTCCTTTAAAAAGAATTGGGGGGGGGGGGACCGCAGGTGCCATATCTGATGATGCTCAGGGGTTACTCCTGGCTCCTGTGCTCAGGAATTACTCCTGGCTATGCTCAAGTGACCCTATCGGATCGAACCCAGGTTGGCTGTGTGCAAGGCAAGTTCCCACCCTCTATACTATCTCTCAAGCCCCCAAAGACAGTTTCTGGGAAAAGTTTTTTCCCATAATAGATGGTTGAATGTATTTCATGTTTATAATAAGCTTGTGTTCTTGTCGGTCAGATCGAGTTGTACACAAACCTGCCCGTGATGAAACAGCTGGTTCAGCAGCTGGAACAGTGGGAGTTCCGAGTCTGTGGAGTGTTTCTTGTTGATTCTCAATTCATGGTGGAGTCGTTCAAGGTTTGAAACTATACCTGTCCTTGATTTTCAGTCTCCGGCACAAGCAGTGTACAAATACCTTTAGTCATAATCGTTTAATTGTTAACAGTTCATGAACTATACCCAGGAGTGACTTGAAACTTATGTTTGTTAAATTAATATGCTAAGAAGATTGCTCCAGTGGCAGAGCATAGAGCTGGTGTGTTTCGAGGCCCTGAGTTTGCCCCCTGTGCACAGTTCAGTGTAGTTCTAGTGGTCCCCAACTCTCAGCTGTTGCCTTCAGGAGTCGTCCCAGGGCGGTGTCAGAAGTAAGTCCCATCTTAAACTAAGAAGCTTCTGCACCTCCAAAGAAACAGTGACCAAAATACAAAGACAGTCTACAGAATGGGAAAGGATATTCACCGAATACACATCTGACAAGGGGTTGATATCCAGGATATACAAAATACTGGTTAAACTCCACAAGAAGAAAACATCCAACCCCATCCAAAAATGGGGCAATGAAATGAACAGAAACTTTCTCAAAGAAGAAATCCGAATGGCAAAAAAGCACATGAGAAAATGCTCTACATCATTAATCATCAGGGAGATGCAGATCAAAACCACAATGAGATACCATCTCACACCTCAGAGACTGGCCCAAATTCAAAAGAACAAAAGCAACCGATGCTGGCGTGGATGTGGCGAGAAAGGGACACTCCTTCACTGTTGGTGGGAATGTCCACTGGTTCAGCCCTTCTGGAAAACAGTATGGACGATTCTCAAAAAATTAGAAATTGAGCTCCCATTTGACCCAACAATACCACTCCTGGGAATATATCCCAGAGAGGCAAAAATGTATAGTCGAAGTGACATCTGCACTTGTTTGTTCATTGCAGCCCTCTTTACAATAGCCAGAAACTGGAAGAAACCTGAATGCCCAAGAACAGATGACTGGTTAAAGAAACTTTGGTACATCTACACAATGGAGTACTATGTAGCTCTTAGAAAAGATGAAGTCATGAAATTTACATACAAGTGGTACAATATGGAAAGTATCATGCTAAGCGAAATGAGTCAGAAAGAGAGGGATAGACATAGAAAGATTGCATTCATCTGGGGGATATAGAGTAACAAAGTATGAGATTAATACCCAAGAATAGCTGAGATCAGCACCAGGAGGATTACTCCATAACTTAGAGGCCAGCCGGGTATCCTAGAGGAAAGGGCTATTCAGATAGAGAAAGGAGCACCAAATAAAGGATGTTTGGAGGATCCTCCCAGGAGGGGAGATGCATGTCGAAAGTAGACTATGGACTGAACATGTTTGCCACTCAATGCCTCTTTTGCAGACCACAACACCCAAAAGGAGAGAGAGAACACAGGGGATTGCCCTGCCACAGAGACAGGGGGGATGGGGGGATGGGGGTGGGAGGGATATTATCCATGGTGGTGGAAAATGGGCACTGGTGGAGGGATGGGTATCTGATCATTGTATAATTGAAACCAAAGCACAAAAAATTGTAAATCTACAACTTTAAAAAAAATAAAATAAAATAAAGGGGGAAAAAAAAAAAAAAGAAAAAAAAAAAAAAAAAAGAAGTAAGTCCCAAGCACCACTGTGTGTGGCTCCAAAACTAGAAAAATAAAAAGCTGGATGCCTGAGAGATAGTACAGTGGGTAGAGCTCTTGCCTTGCATGTGGCCCGCCTGGGTGTCATTCCTGCCGTACTGTCACTGGGCCCCCTTAGCTGCTCCAGGAGTGATCCTTGACCACAAAGCTCAGAGTACTACTGGGAATTCCCCAAAACTGAAAGGGAGGGCGTTTGGTTCCGTCTCCAGCACCCATATGGTTCCCAAAGCTGGTCAGGAGTAACTCCTTAGTGCAGAAGCCGAAGTGACCCACTAGTTATATCAGGGGATTTTGTGACCCAGAAACCCAAAAGGAAATACCCATCAGGGGAGGTGGAGGGGGAGCATGAGAGAAGATAATGTTAAAGGGTCAGAAATAGTACAGGGCTTCCCAAAAATAAATAAATAAGTAAATTTAAAAATGGGGGCTGGAGTGATAGTACAGCGGGTAGGGCCTTGCACACAGCCAATCCGGGTTCGATTCCTAGCATCCCTGAGCACCACTAGGAGTAATTCATGAGTGCAGAGCCAGGAGTAACCCCTGTGCATTGCCAGGTATTACCACCCTCCCCCCCCCAAAAAAAAATAGTAAAGGGCTTAAGGAGCTCGCCTTGATGTGGCCCACATGCTTTTAATCCCTGTCACTACATGTTTCCTCAGTGCTGAACTCAACGCCACTTACCTCCTGAACACTCTAAAATATTGTTGAGTGGAGAAGTGTGGTCACTGTAGATCGCGTTTCTCCTTCCCACCTCACCTTTAGAATCCTAAGGTCAGCTATTGGCCCAGCAGTCTTCTGTTAGGCCCAGCCTGGCAGTGCTCAGGGCTCACTACTGGCGCTGTGCCGAGGAATCACTTAGGTAGTGCTCTGGGAACCCTGTGGAGTGCTGGGCTAGAACCTGGGCTGACCAGGAGCAAGGCAAGCGCCTTAAAGCCTGGACTCTTGCTCGGGCCCCAACCTTAGCGTTTCTCCGATTTAGGTGGGTTTTGTTCCAGTGGGGATCAGAAACCTTTTATGTGGACACTGTTGGTGACAACTGATTCATCGTTCCTTTCCTGTTTCCTCTTTCAGCTTATTTCTGGCATCTTGGCAGCCTTGAGTGCTATGGTATCCCTAGAAATCCCGCAAGTTAACATCATGACAAAAATGGACCTGCTGAGTAAAAGAGCTAAAAAGGAAATTGAGAAGTAAGTTCACTATAATTAACGTCACATTTGCAGTGCTGAACCTTTTTCGTTTCACTTCGATTGTCAGTCTACAAATTTAGTGTTTCGAATTCTTTGATTCACCAGTCTATCATTTTTGAAGCTTTCCAGATCCAGACATGTATTCTTTATTAGATGATTCTACAAGCATCTTCAGAAGCAAAAAATTCAAAAAATTGACTAATGCCATATGTGGGCTGGTAAGACTTTGTATTTTTCTAATTTTTGGTGGTTGGGGGGTGGGCCTCTTCTGCTGGGGGGCCTAGGGGCCACTCTGATTATTGGCCCACCAGGCTAGTAGTGGTCAGTGCTGGGGCCCTGAGGGCCGTATCAGCACTATTGTTTGCTTCCTGGCTGTACCCAACAATGCTCAGGATGCCATCTGGTGCCAAGAATGAAGCCCTGTGCTAATCCCTGGGCTGATGAGTTTTGCAAGTGTTTGGGGTTGTTGTGGGTTGTTTTTAAGGGTTGAGGGCCACACCTGGTGGTGCTCAGGGGCTGTTTCTCCCCTGTGCCTGGTGGACCATATGTGGTGCTGGGTGTTCAAACTGAGGTGTGTGGGGTGCAGGCCAGTTGTAACCCCTGTCGTAGCTCTTCATCACCTCCCCCCGCACCTCCCTAGACCCATATTTTTCTTAATGGTCTTGTCACATGATTACACACCCCCAGGCAGTGGCCACCTTATGGACGGCACAGACAGGCGCATTTCTTTTTATAGGGGAGCAGCATGTTGGGAGCAGTGGGCTGTCTGCTTCGAAGTTAGTATAGAAGTAGGGAGAGAGCTCAGTGGGCAGCACCACAGGCTTTGCACACAAGGGGCCCAGGGTTCATCTCTGGCACCATATGGTCGCCACCAGCGTTGTCTGGATGTGGCCTCCCCTCACCTCTGAAAAAAGTTGTCATTGGTTGTAGCAGAGAGGGCAGGAGGCCACACTGAGCAGTGGTCAGAGTTTATTCTTGGCTCTGCCTCCAGAAATCATTCCTGGTGGGCTCAGGGAGCATATGGGATGCGGGGGATCGAACCCGGGTGCATCCTTTGCCTATGTGCAAGGAAAGCGCCCACCTCAGTGTACGAGCTCTCCCGTCCCACAGCAGAGAAATTCTGCAATGTCTTTTTTTCCTGGCCACTTGGCACATGAGAATTGCCTGTACCCTTTTGAAATTTTCAGTGGTTGAATGCAGATAAATTACTTTAAAAGAATTCTCAGTTTCTGGTCGGGGCTGGAGCGATAGCACAGCAGGTAGGACGTATGCGTGCATGCGTCCGACCCGGGTTTGATTCCTACCATCCATAGGTCCCTTGAGCATCACCAGGAGTTATTCCTGAGTACATGAACCAGGAGTAACCCCTGTGAATCACCAGGTGTAAAGTAAAGTAAAGTAAAGTAAAGTAATGTAAATTAAAGTAAAGGCCCTCCCGTTGATCTTCAATTTGCTCGAGCGGGCCCAGTAACGTCTCCATAGGAGACTTTGTTGTTACTGTGTCTGGCATATCGAATACGTCACGGGGAGCTTGCCAGGCTCTGCCGTGCGGGCGAGATACTCTCGGTAGCTTGCCGGGCTCTCCAAGAGGGGCGGAGGAATCGAACTCAGGTCGGCCATGTTGGCTGCATGCAAGGCAAACGCCCTACCGCTGTGCTATCGCTCCAAAAAGTCTTTAGTTAAGTAATGTTGTAATGTTACTAGTGTTCCAATAGGTAAGAGGTCATAAAAAAATTAATGCTGATTTGCTATTCTTCTGTCTGCTCCTACCTGCACAGGCATAGATGGTATTAATAAGACTACCAATGTTCACACTCAAGCATCAGTTGAATGACCTTTCTGAAATCTCTAATTTGTACAATGATGATTACAGCATGGTCCGACTTTTGCCTTACGATCAGTCCGAAGAAGAAAGCAAGAACATTGTATTACAGCATATTGATTTTACCATTCAGTACGGAGAAGACTTGGAATTCAAGGAACCCAAGGTAATTTCTGATGATTTAGATTTGCCAGGGCCAGAGACCGGCGCAGAGGGAAAGACCATTCTCTGCCTCCTCAAGGCTGATGCTGGGTCAGTTCCCCGTTTCATGTCTGGTCCCTGAGCACAGAGCCAGGATTGCCCTGAACACCTCTGCCCTCCTGTTTGATCTAAGCAGCTCCTTAAGTTAAAGTCTTGGGGGCAGCAAGAACCTGGCCCGTTCTGGCTGATCTCTGGGTGTGGCTCAAGAACTCAAAACCAAAACCAGAAAAAAAAGAGTAACCAAAATATAAATTTTTTCATTTCATCATTTCATCATCCTGTTAATCGTCGATTGCCTCGAGCAGGCCCCAGTAACGTCTCTTTCATCCTAGCCCTGAGATTATATTCAGGGCTCTTTAGGAGAATGAGACCCATCATTGTTACTGGTATTTGGCATATTTGGTAGGCCACGGGGAGTTTGCCAGACTCTGCCCTGTGGGCAGGCTACATTCGACAGCCTGCAAGTTTGTCCAAAGTAGGAATGAGATAATAAGAGGTCGCGCGGCCGCGAATGCGGCCGCGTGGTTCCGGGATCTGTATTTTATAGTCTCTGAGTCTTGGCCGCTGATGGGATTACACGGCGCCAGGGGGCCAGGTGGTGGGTGTGACCCCCGCCAACTGGAATTTGGAGGATCTGGGTGGAAGATGCTCGACTCCAATTCGAGTAGGCTTGGAGGTCTCGGCCCCGGAACCCGCGTGGCTTTGTCCCTCTGCCAGTACCTTCAGGTGTGCGGAGAGTGGTCTCAGCATGGTGGTGGCTGGTCCTGGAGGTCTCCGGCTGCTGTAGCCCTGGCCAGGGCGGGGAGGAAAGCTCAACCCGCTCCCCTCCGAGGGACTCCGGGAAGGAACACCGAGGCGCGGGGGCAGAGACTGCACTGCTCTCGTCCGGGATCTGGATTTTATAGTCTCTGAGTCTTGGCCGCTGATGGGATTATTTATGTTTATATTAAATAAACATAAATAAAAAGTCCTGGGAGCTTGGTGTGATAATCTATGTATCCTGGCAGTTGTTCAGGTTACACAGCAGTTGGTGGGTGTAACTGTCTAGCTACTGGAAGGTCCAGTTCCAAACCGTGTAGGCTTGGAGATCTCAGCCCCGGGTACCCCACACCTGGGTTCCTCTGCCAGTTCCTTTATGCGTGAAGCCCATCGAAGCATGTGGAGACTGGTCTCAGCATGACTTTGGCCTTATGCCAGACGTCTTCTGCTGTTGGCCCTGGTGAGGACAGTCAGGCACGAGGTAGGAGTCTCCGCCTTGTTCTCTCCCGGGAGCTTGGTGTGATAATCAAGTGATTATCAGTGATTCATTAAAAAGTAAAAAATTTAAAGAAACAAATTAAAAATGGAAAAATTCAAAAACTTAAAAATTTTAAAAATAAAATTAAATTTAAGAAAAGAAAATGGGATTTGGTGGGGAGCCGTGCGGCTGGGTTTCTGGAGGAAGAGCAGAGACTGTTAATTGTGCAATAACTTATTCCCTACCACCCTCATTTTTAAAAACTATTATTATTATTTTTTTTTTTTTCCTTTTGGGCCACACCCGGTGATGTGCAGGGGTTCCTCCTGGCTCTGCACTCATGAATTCCTCCTGGTGGTGCTCAGAGGACCATAGGGGATGCTGGGAATCAAACCTCGCCGGCCACTTGCAAGGTAAATGCCCTGCCTACTGTCATATCGCTCCAACTCCCCAATTTTTTTTATTTTATAAAGTGTTTTACAATATTTGATTATATTCAATATTCAGACTCCAATCCCACCACCATTACACCTTCTCACCACCATATTTCGGGTAGCTCTATCCCGAACCCCAATCCCTGTCCCAAAGCAGAACTGAAATAATTTATTTTCTTGTATTGTTTGATATGAAAAACTGCCAGGGCGCTGGAGTGATAGCACAGTGGGTGGGACGTTTGCCTTGCATGCGGTGAAACTGGGTTCGATTCCAAGCATCCCATATGGTCCCCTGAGCACCATTAGCCAGGGATAATTCCTGAGTGCAGAGCCAGAAGAAATTCCTGTGCATAGACAGGTATGACCCCTCCGAAAAATATCGCTGAAAATCCTATAAAAAAAGTATCCTTAGAGGAAGGAGTGTGTATTCTACCCAGGGGCCGTTAAGTCCTTCTATAAGAGATCACTAACATGTTGTAAAATGTTGAGCCTTGTGTGTTTATATATATATAGCACAGCGGTAGGGCGTTTGCCTTGCACACAGCCAACATGGCCAACCTGATTTCGATTCCTCCACCCCTCTCAGAGAGCCCGGCAAGCTACCGAGAGTATGTCGCCCGCACTGCAGAGCCTGGCAAGCTACCCATGACGTATTTGATATGCCAAACAAAGTAACAACAAAGTCTATAATGGAGACGTTACTGGACCCGCTCGAGCAAATCGAAGAACAATGGGAGGACAGTGATACAGTGAACCAAAACCCTGGTTGGAGATTACGTGGCTTTTGTGCTCCAGAACCTGATGGTGCTTTGGGCCCCTGGTTCAGGAAAGGTAAGTGCCCCACCCCCTGTGCTGTCTCGTTCGCCCCAATTTTGTTAGTGAATATCTATTAGCACTACTACTGGGTATTATAGAGCATTGCCTGAACAGTAGGTCAATACATACTGGGTCTGCGGAGAAATCAATGAATTTTCTAATTTGTGTTTTATGAAGATGAGTTGTCTTCTATGTTGGATGAATATTTTCAAGAATGCCAGAACAAATGAAGTGTATGTTATGATGCAACTGGATGCGGGGCTGGAGTGATAGCACAGTAGGTAGGGCATTTCCCTTGCACGCGACAGACCTGGTTTCGAATCCCAACATCCCATATGGGCCACCAAGCGCCGCCAGGAGTAATTCCTGAGTGAAGAGCCAGGAGTAACACCTGTGCTCTCCGGGTGTGACCCAAAAACCGAAAAAAAAAAAAAGGCAAATGGATGCTTGTGAAGAGTATCAATCACAATTTATTTAAATGAAAATATAAAAGATAATGTAAAAACAAAGAATAAAAATCATAAAATATACAGAGGCAAGATACTCATTGGTGGGAGGTTCTCCAGACAGAGACACTGATGTGAGACCCTGGGCTTCTTCCAGTTGTAACCATGCTAGGTCCTCTGGGAACTTGTCCAATATTGCCACAGCGGGTGGCTGTGCAGCTGGTACTCGAGAGATCAGTGTTGGCGCTGTCCTTGGACACGGAGCCAAGTATGCTTTCAGAGCTGGAGCTAAAGAATCAATAAGAGAAAAGGTCGCCCAGAGGGCTCCTTCCATGGATTCTCCAAAGCTGACCCCAACAGGGAGCCCACAGGAACGGGAGACCATGGGCCCACCTCACGGGGGTTTCCTCTGGAGGCCTCCCCGGAATGGGCTCTCCGACCTGTGACTCTCCTTTCCCACACCAGCCCCCAGGACACCTCTAGGTGGGCCTTTTCCCATTCCCCTTTTTCTTGTGCATATACGCACACCCCTTGGTTCTTACCCGTTTTCTTCTGGTGCTCTGAGTCTTGTTCTCTGCCATATGTGTGAGGCCATGGCATTGAAGGCGGTGCCCTTTGGGGAGTTGACACTCCTTGGCCAATCTCAACTTTCTGCTTAGATGGTGTCTGGCTCTGCTTGGTGCTGGCTGATTCCAGACTTTCTTCAGAGGAACTGGACCCAGAGGATATGTAGAAGATCTTCTCTCTCTCCTGTGGGCTGCTCTGCGGAGGGAGCGTCTCTCTCTCCTGTGGGCTGCTCTGCGGAGGGAGAACCACAAAGGCTCAGCTCCAGAAGTGCTGCTTCCCCCTCCCTTCTGAGTTCCTCCCTGCTGGTGGACCTGCATCTACACAGGCCTCCCATAGGAATGGGATTGAAACAATCAAGGTTAGAAAAGTCTTGGCCAAAGAGCACCTTCTAGTGCCAACTCAGTGAGCAGTGACCTGGCCTTGGGGGCTAGATTTGATGACTCACCTGGTAGGAGAGGCTGCCCTCAAGATGATCTCACAACACACACAGAGACACACGTACATACACAAATACACATACTCACACACAGACCATCTTCAGTACACACTCAAATTTACTCTCTCCAATAAACACGTTCACACCCGGGTGTGCACACTCTTCCACACACACACAGCTTCTGCGCCATCACACTCAGGGAGGTGATGAAGACTGATCACGGTCATCAGTGCTGGGCTGCCCGGGCCAGTTCCTGCTGACCTGAACTAGCGGCTGTCTTCGAGAAGAATTCCGGGGAGTTCTCCAATGAGTCCTCACCCAGTTTCTGAATCTTTTCAGTGTCCTACACTTGGGGGTTTTACAACCACGATTTCTTGGTAAACAGCAAAACATGTTTGGGGTCTGTGCGTTTCCGCAGTGAACCAAGTAATGAGTATGGGGGCAGTTGGGGAGGCTGCAGAATGTCTGGTTGCATCACAAAGAGAGGTCGGTGATTTCATCGAGTGCATCACAGAGAGGACAGGTCAGCTGTGGCCCTGCAGCAGGGCTTGCTCTCTGTGCAGCCCCTTCTGGGCTGCTGCTTCTCTCCCTCTTCCCACAAGTCCTGTCCATGTGGTGAACTCAAGGCCCTGGGGAGAGCAGGGAGCAGATACTTGAAAGAATGTGCTGCTAAAAAGTTATTTTCCTTTTTCTTAAAATGTAGGTGTACTGCTATTTATTCGGCCACTGATTAGCTTATTGAATTGGGCATGAACTCCACCTTACTCTCTTTTTTTCATTTTTTATCATTGTCTTTATTGAATCGCTCCAACCTCCCAATTTTTTTATTTTATAAAGTGTTTTACAATATTTGATTACATTCAATATTCAGACTCCAATTCCACCACCATTACACCTTCTCAGCACCACATTTCGGGTAGTTCTATCCCGAACCCCAATCCCTGTCCCAAAGCAGAACTGAAATAATCTATTCTCTTGTATTGTTTGATATGATAAACTGCCAGGGCACTGGAGTGATAGCACAGTGGGTAGGATGTTTGCCTTGCACGCGGCGAAACTGGGTTCGATTCCCAGCATCCCATATGGTCCATTGAGCACTATTAGCCAGGGATAATTCCTGAGTGCAGAGCCAGGAGAAATTCCTGTGCATCGACAGGTATGACCCAAAAACAAACAAACAAAAATCGCTAAAAATGCTATAAAAAAAAGTATCCTTAGAGGAAAGAGTGTGTATTCTACCCAGGGGCCGTTAAGCCCTTCTGTAAGAGATTACTAACATGTTGTAAAAGATTGAGCCTTGTGTGTTTATATATATATATGTGTGTGTGTATATATGTATCTATAAAATATATATATGTATTTCCCTCTAAGATTGGTTGCCTGCTACTTTGAACCATGTCAGATGTGGTACAGTTGTTTTTGAGTATGAGCTCCCGCATTTTTTTGCTTTTGGGGTCACATCTGGTTGTGCTCAGGGCTGACTCCTGGGTCTGTGCTCAGGGATCACTCCTGGCAGGCTTCCAGGATGGTCCGGGGAATGAAAGCGAGACAGCCTTGTGTGAGGGGAGTGTCCTGCCCTCTGGACTCTCCGTGTCCCCGCTCCAGGGCCCCTTTAGTTCCACAGCCTTTGTTTTTGGGTCATACCTGGCACTGCACAGGGGTTTCTCCTGGCTCTGCACTCATGAATTACTCCTGGCGGTGCTCAGGGGACCATACGGGATGCTGGGAATCGAACCCGGGTCAGCTGAGCGCTACCCACTGTGCTATGCTCCAGACCCTATTCTCATTTTTAAAGGGAAATAGAACCCAGAAAGGTTGAGCATGCAGGGCCTTGCACACACCCAATCTGGGTTCAATCTCCAAACCATGTAAGCCCCTCTGAATACCGCTGGCTGTGGCCCCAAAATCAAGGGCGGGGGGACAATTCTTACCTTTCAATCATACTTACCCCACCTGATAGCAGTGCGGAGACCATCGGCCAGGGATAAGGACACTGACTGGAAAGATGCCGCTGGCCCGAGGTCAGTGTGGCCACAGTAGGGCTGAATCTGCACTGCATGCAGTTCCCTGATGCCCAGCCCCGGGTTGGGTCTTTTCCCTGGTTTCAGTCTGTTTCTTGGGGGATTATGGCTTAGTTTGGACCTTAGCAAACACTGAGCTGGGGCTGTGGGGGTTCGTCTGGTGGTGTTGGGTCTGTCTGAAGCTCTGACCCCTCCTGCCTCCCGGTCCACAGAGCACCTACTGTGCCACCATGGTCCAGCACTGTGAAGCCCTCGGCCGTTCTGTCCAGGTGGTGAACTTAGAACCTGCGGCAGAGCATTTCAACTATGATGTGATGGCTGGTGAGTCCCGGGCGCAGCCTTCCCTCTCCTTGGGGGCCCTGAGGCAGTGATGCCCCCTGCTTCTGGGGAGGCACAGAAGCTGAAAACTTCCTTCAGTCTGATCCCTGCTTTCATGGTAGACAGCAGAACATCATGTGTTAGCATCCACTTATTGATGTGCTTGTGACAGTTCCCTTTGTTTCTCTTAATAAAAAGTGAGATGGCACGAGTCTTGCTTTAAATTCTTACTCAGAGGGGATTGAACTCAAGCTGGAAGCATGCAACGCAAGCACCTTAAGTCTACTCTGTCTGGCCCTTCCTTTTCCTGATGCTCG
The DNA here is from genome assembly GCF_029834395.1 of Sorex fumeus. Taxonomy (NCBI): domain Eukaryota; kingdom Metazoa; phylum Chordata; class Mammalia; order Eulipotyphla; family Soricidae; genus Sorex; species Sorex fumeus. The sequence goes on along the minus strand of NW_026606212.1, from coordinate 1,208,490 downwards.
GGTGACTCCTGGCTCTGCACTCAGGAATAACTCCTGGTGGTGCTTGGGGAGACCATATGCATGCCGGGGATTGAACCCTGATCGACAGTGTGCAAGGCGAACACCCTATCCACTGTACTATCCCTCCTTGCCCTGTCCCTTGCTTCACCTCTTTTATTTTATTTTGCTTTTTGGGTCACACTCAGCAATGCACAGGGTTTACTCCTGGTTCATGTCCTCAGGAATTACTCCTGGCTGTGCTCAGGGGACCATATGGGATGCTGGGAATTGAACCTGGGTTGGGCCGCATGTAAGGCAGACGCCCTACCCGCTGTGCTATCGCTCCAGCCCCACTTCACTTGTTTTAGAACAGATATTTTATATGCACAGTATTGAGAATGCAAAAGGTACATGAGAGTGTGCAGAAAAGGGTCAGTCCAACCTCTTGCTTCCTCTGAGTCTTAGAATATTACCTAATGCTGTAGTGTTATTCCTTAACATCTTTGCACAGAATTAAGTGTGGAGGCCAGGAAGACAGTAGAGGGGTTCGGAGCAAATAATTGGCACATACACGGTGCTGTTTTAATGCCCAGCACTGCAGGGCCCCCTGAGCACTGTTGGGTACTATAGTCCTGTAGCCCCTAAGCCCCTCCAGGTGATCATCTCACTTTTGGGCGCTGGTGTTTGCTTTCTGGCCCCTGGGCCTCCTGAACTCTGCCTGGGAGGCCAAAGGGGAGAAAAAAAATCAGAGGCCAAGGTGCTAACTTAGAGGGATGTAGAGCAAGTTTCGGGATGCCCCTGACCACCAGCTGTGGTTGCAAAACCAAAGGAAGAAAGAGATCAAAATACAGTACAAGAATTGAAGCATTTGGTTTAACTGTTGGGGGTCGCTACTGGCTCTGCTCCTGCAGGGCTTACGTGTGGGTGGAATTTGAACTGGGCCTAAATCCTTCTTGTCTCTTTGGCCTTTTATTTTGTATTGGGGCCGCATCTGGTGGTGCTCAGAGTTTGCTGCTGACACTGCTGTCACTCAAGGGTGTGTGCCCTGCCCTTATCATTTATAAGTACAACTACTAGCCTTCTAAGAGTACTGCCCCTTGTGTTTCTGGTTTAAGTCTACCTGGGAGACTGTAATGCATCATTACTTGAGAGTGGGATTCCCTTGACAACTGTTATTTATTTAGTTTTTTTTTCTTTTCTTGAGGGTTGGGGTGGGGTTTGGGCCACACCCAGCTGTGTTCTGCACTTCTGGCTCTGTGCCCAGGGATCACTCCTGGTCAAGCTGAGGTAGTATATAAGGTGCCAGGGATTGAACCTGGGTTGTCCACAGGCAAGACAAGCGCCATACCCACTGTTCTATTCCTCAGGCCCCTGTTTGTTGTCTTTTTCTTTTTTTTTTTTTTCTTTCTAGCCCCTGTTCAGTTTTTGTGGATACTGTCACAGTTGTAATATTTACTAGTGAATGTAAATATTTTGGAATGGGCACTCATTTTCTGTTTATTCTTTGCAGACATCTGGGAACTGATCGAGGTGGATGATGTGCTGGAGGATGGCTCCCTGCGCTTCGGTCCCAATGGAGGACTGGTGTTTTGCATGGAGTATTTTGCCAATAACTTTGAGTGGCTGGAGAACTGCCTTGGCCATGTCGAGGATGACTACATCCTTTTTGACTGTCCAGGTAGCTCAGTAATTAGATTGTCATCTTCCCTGAGTTGTGCAGTTCTGTCCTTGGTGGGAGAAAGTGAAATTAGCATCTCATTTACTTTTACCCCAGATTCTTAGACAGTGGACTGTCATCCCATGAGGGTCTGTGGAACGTCTGTTTGTTTTCTTCTGTCTGGGGGCCACATCCACAGGTGCTAGGGGCTGGGGCTGTTCCGAACTCCATTATCAGGAGGTTGCTCCCAGCCTTGCATGGGGACCAAAGCATGCTGGGAACTGAGCCCAGGCTTTCTGCATGCAGAGCATATGCTCAGCCTGTTGTTTCTTGGGCCCCAGGTCATGCAGCTTTTTTTTTTTTTTTGCTCTACAGGTCACACCTGGTGATGCTCAGGAATCACTCCTGGCAGTGCTCAGGGGACCATATGTGATGCTGGGAATCGAACCAGAGTTGGCCGTGTGTAAGGCCCTACCTGCTGTGTGTAAGGCCGTGTGTAAGGCCCTACCTGCTGTGCTATCACTCCTGCTTCGGTCATGCAGCTCTTGAAAGGTTTGCTTTAGAGCTAGAGAGACAGAAGGATGGGTAGGATGCTGTGGCCGACACAGGTTCAGTCCCTGGCACCATATATGGTTCCATGAATACTAGTGGGTATGGGCCAAAACCAAGGGTTTTTTTGTTTGTTTGTTTGTTGTTTAGGGCCATAGTAAGCAGCTAAAGCCCTTGCCTTACATTCTGCCAGCCCAAGTTTGGATCCCTGGTACCACATAGGATTCCCCAAGCACTGTCAGGAGTGACCCTTTAGTACAGAGTCAGGAATCCTCCCCGAATATCAGTGGGTGTGGCCCAAACTTCCTCCCCTCAAAATAAGAGAATAAAAATTTGTTTTAAAATCTGTCATTGTCGGGGCTCGAGCGATGTGATAGCACAACGGGTAGGGCATTTGCCTTGCATGCGGCCAACCCAATTCAAATCCCAGCATCGCTTATGGTCCCCTGAGCACCGCTAGGAGTGGTTCCTGAGTGCAGAGCCAGGAGTAACCCCTGAGCATCTCTGGGTATGACCCAAAAAGCAAAGTTTACGGTAACAAAGTAATAATAATAAATAAATAAATAAATAAATAAATTATATCCCTGTGACTGTCCTCCCGTTGTTCATTGATTTGCTTGAGCAGGGCAGTAACTTCTCCATCCTGAGACTTGTTACTGTGTTTTTCATATCGAATATGTCACAGGTAGCTTGACATGATTTGCCATGTGTGCAAGGTACTCTTGGTAGCTTGCTGTGCTCTCCAAGAGGGGCAGAGGAGTTGAACCCGGTTTGGCCGGACTGGCTGCACGCATGGCAAATGCCCTACAGCTGTGCTATCACTCCAGCCCGTTTTAAAATCATTTTTAATAATTTTAGTGCAACCGGCCAACATGGCCGACTCGAGTTCAATTCTTCCGCCCCTCTTGGAGAGCCCGGCAGGCTACTGAAGAGTATCTCGCCTGCACAGCAGAGCCTGGCAAGCTCCTCGTGACATATTCAATATGCCAAATACAGTAACAATTGTCACAATGGAGATGTTACTGGGCCTGCTCGAGCAAATCGATGAACAACAGGAGGACGGTGATGATGATGATGACAGTATATTTTCTTTGTATGCCCCTTTTACGTACATGTGCACCCAGAGTTGCTTAAAAAATTCCTGGGTGGGCCAGGGGAGCTGGTGTGATAGTACAATGGGTTGGGCATGTTTGCCTTGCATGTGGCTGACCCGGAACCCCAGCACCCATATGGTCCCCCGAGCATTGCCAGGAGTAATTCGTGAGTGCAGAGCCAGGGGTAAACCCTGCGCATCACCAGGTGTGACCCCAAATGAAAAAGAAAATATTGGAGTAGCCAGAGAGATACGACTATGGGTAGGGCACTTGCCTTGCACACGACTAAGGTGATCCCTGTTACCCTATATGGTTCCTGGAGCCTGCCAAGAGTCATCCCTGAGCACAGAATCAGGAATAAGCCCTGAGCACTATCAGGTAGTCCCCCAAACAAAAAACAAACTAAAATTGAATATAGTATAGGGCTAGAGAGATAGTGGGCTGGGGACATGCTTTACATGTAATGGGCCTTGCATGTAGGACTCTGAGTAGCCTCGAGCCCTCCCAGCAGTTTCGGAGAGACCCTCAAGCATCCCCACCTGCGGCTTAAAACAAGCAAAATTGAATATATTACTTGTAGGGACTGACTTCCTTTAAAAAAATTTGGGGGGCACCGCGGGTGCCGTATCTGATGATGCTCAGGGGTTACTCCTAGCTCCTGTGCTCAGGAATTACTCCTGGCTGTGCTCAAGGGACCCTATGGGATCGAACGCAGGTTGGCTGTGTGCAAGGCAAGTTCCCACCCTCTATACTATCTCTCAAGCCCCTTAAGACAGTTTATGGAGAAAGTTTTTGTCCCATCATTGATGGTTAAATGTATTTTATGTTTATAATAAGCTTGTGTTCTTGTAGGTCAGATCGAGTTGTACACACACCTGCCCGTGATGAAACAGCTGGTTCAGCAGCTGGAACAGTGGGAGTTCCGTGTCTGTGGAGTGTTTCTTGTTGATTCTCAATTCATGGTGGAGTCGTTCAAGGTTTGAAACTATACCTGTCCTTGATTTTCAGTCTCCGGCACAAGCAGAGTACAAATACCTTTAGTCATAATTGTTTAATTGTTAACAGTTCCTGAACTATACCCAGGAGTGACTTGAAACTTATGTTTGTTAAATTAATATGCCAGACGAGACGAGATCGGGCGCGTACAGGGTGGTATGGCCATAGGCTGGAGCGATAGCACAGTGGTAGGGCATTTGCCTTGTGCAGAGCCAGCCTGCCTGAGCCAGGTTCGATTCCTCCGCCCCTCTTGGAGAGCCTGGCAAGCTACGGAGAGTATTCAATATGCCAAGCACAGTAACAAGAAGTCTCACAATGGAGACGTTACTGGGCTCGCTCGAGCAAATCAATGAACAACGGAAAGACAAAAGAAAAAATAAAAGAAAATAAATTAATATGCCAAGAAGATGGCTCCAGTGGCAGAGCACAGAGCTGGTGTGTTTCGAGGCCCTGAGTTTGCCCCTTGCGCACTGTTCAGTGTAGTTCTAGTGGTCCCCAGCTATCAGCTGTCACCTTCAGGAGTCGTCCTAGGGCGGTGTCAGAAGTAAGTCCCAAGCACCACTGTGTGTGGCTCCAAAACGAGAAAAATAAAAAGCTGGAGGCTGGAGAGATAGTACAGTGGGTAGAGCTCTTGCCTTGCATGTGGCCCGCCTGGGTGTCATTCCTGCCGTACTGCCACCGGGCCCCCTTAGCCGCTCCAGGAGTGATCCTTGACCGCAAAGCTCAGAGTACTACTGGGAATTCCCCAAAACTGAAAGGGAGGGCGTTTGGTTCCGTCTCCGGTGCCCATATGGTTCCCCAAGCCACTAAGGAGTAACTCCTGAGTGCAGAGCCAGAAGTGACCCCTTAGTAATATGAGGGGATTGTGTGACCCAGAAACCCAAAAGGAAATACCCACCAGGGGAGGTGGAGAGCGACCATGAGAGAAGATAACGTTAGAGGGTCAGAAATAGTACAGCGCTTCCCAAAAATATATAAATAAGTAAATTTTAAAAATGGGGGCTGGAGTGATAGTACTGCGGGTAGGGCCTTGCACACAGCCAATCCAGGTACGATTCCTAGCATGCCTCAGCACCACTAGGAGTAATTCCTGAATGCAGAGCCAGGAGTAACCCCTGTGCATTGCCAGGTATTACCACTCTCCCCCCCCCCCCCAAAAAATAGTACAGGGCTTAAGGTGCTCGCCTTGGTGTGGCCCACCTGCTTTTAATCCCTGTCACTACATGTTTCCTCAGTGCTGAACTCAACCCCAGCTGCCTCCTGAACACTTTAAAATATTGTTGAGTGGAGAAGTGTGGTCACTGTAGATCGCGTTTCTCCTTCCCACCTCACCTTTAGAATCCTAAGGTCAGCTATTGGCCCAGCAGTCTTCTGTTAGGTCCAGCCTGGCAGTGCACAGGGCTCACTACTGGCGCTGTGCTGAGGAATCACTTAGGTAGTGGTCTGGGAACCCTGTGGAGTGCTGGGCTAGAACCTGGGCTGACCAGGCGCAAGGCAAGTGCCTTAAAGCCTAGACTCTTGCTTGGGCCCCAATCTTAGCGTTTCTCCTATTTAGGTGGGTTTTGTTCCAGTGGGGATCAGAAACCTTTTGTTTGGACACTGTTGGTGACAACTGATTCATTGTCCCTTTCCTGCTTCCTCTTTCAGTTTGTTTCTGGCATCTTGGCAGCCTTGAGTGCTATGGTATCTCTAAAATCCCGCAAGTTAACATCATGACAAAAATGGACCTGCTGAGTAAAAGAGCTAAAAAGGAAATTGAGAAGTAAGTTCACTATAATTAAGGTCTCATTTGCAGTGCTGAACCTTTTTCGTTTCACTTCGATTGTCAGTCTACAAATAAAGTGTTTAGGATTCTTTCATTCACCAGTCTCTCATTTTTAAAGGTTTCTAGATCCAGACATGTATTCTTTATTAGATGATTCTACAAGCAACTTCAGAAGCAAAAAATTTAAAAAATTGACTAACGCCATATGTGGGCTGGTAAGACTTTGTATTTTTACAATTTTTGGTGGTGGGGGTCGTTTGCCTCCTGTGCTGGGGGGCCTAGGGACCGCTCTGATTATTGGCCAACCAGACTAGTAGTGGTCAGTGCTGGGGCCCAGAGGGCCGTACCAGTAGTACTGGATGCTTCCTGGCTCTACGCAGCAATGCTCAGGATGCCATCTGGTGCCAAGAATCAAGCCCTGTGCTAATCCCTGGGCTGATGAGTTTTGCAAGTGTTTGGGGTTGTTGTGGGTTGTTTTTAAGGTTTGAGGGCCACACCCGGTGGTGCTCAGGGGCTGTTTCTCCCCTGTGCCTGGTGGACCATATGTGGTGCTAGGTGTTCAAACTGAGGTGTGTGGGGTGCAGGCCAGTTGTAACCCCTGTTGTAGCTCTTCATCACCTCCCCCCGCACCTCCCTAGACCCATATTTTTCTTAATGGTCTTGTCACATGCTTCCACACCCCCTGGCAGTGACCACCATGTGGACGACACAGACCAGCGCATTTCTTTTTATAGGGGAGCAGCATGTTGGGAGCAGTGGGCTGTCTGCTTCGAAGTTAGTATAGAAGTAGGGAGAGAGCTCAGTGGGCAGCACCACAGGCTTTGCAAACAAGGGGCCCAGGGTTATCTCTGGCACCATATGGTCGCCACCAGCGTTGTCTGGATGTGGCCTCCCCTCACCTCTGAAAAAAGTTGTCATTTGTTCTAGCAGAGAGGGCAGGAGGCCACACTGAGCAGTGGTCAGAGTTTATTCTTGGCTCTGCCTCCCTAAATCATTCCTGGTGGGCTCCGGGAGCATATGGGATGCAGGGGATCGAACCCGGGTGTATCCCTTGCCTACGTGCAAGGCAAGCGCCCACCTCAGTGTACTAGCTCTCCCGTCCCACAGCAGAGAAATTCTGCAATGTCTTTTTTCCCTGGCCACTTGGCACATCAGAATTGCCTGTACCCTTCTAAAATTTTCAGTGGTGGTTGAATGCAGATAAATTACTATAAAAGAAGTCTCAGTCTCTGGTTGGGTCTGGAGCGATAGCACAGCAGGTAGGGCGTTTGCGTTGCATGGGTCCGACCCGGGTTTGATTCCTAGCATCCCATAGGTCCCCTGAGCACCAACAGGAGTTATTCCTGAGTGGATGAACCAGGAGTAACCCTCGTGCATCACCGGGAATGACCCAAAAATTTTAAAAAAGTCTTTATTTAAGTAATATTGTAAAGTTACTAGTGTTCCAATAGGTCAGAGGTCATAAAAAAATTAATGCTGATTTGCTGTTGTTCTGTCTGCTCCTCAATGCACAGGCATAGATGGTATTAATTAGACTACCAATGTTCACACTCAAGCGTCAGTTGAATGACCTTTCTGAAATCTCTAATTTGTAGATTGATGACTACAGTATGGTCCGATTTTTGCCTTACGATCACTCAGATGAAGAAAGCATGAACATTGTATTACAGCATATTGATTTTGCCATTAAGTACGGAGAAGACTTGGAATTCAAAGAACCCAAGGTAATTTCTGACGATTTAGATTTGCCAGGGCCAGAGACCGGCGCAGAGGGAAAGACCATTCTCTGACTCCCCTAGGCTGACGCTGGGTCAGTTCCCTGTTTCATGTCTGGTCCCTGAGCACAGAGCCAGGATTGCCCTGAACACCTCTGCCCTCCTGTTTGATCTAAGCAGCTCCTTAAGTTAAGGTCTTGGGTACAGCAAGAGCCTGGCCCCTTCTGGCTGATCTCTGGGTGTGGCTCAAGAACTCAAAACCAAAAAAAAAAAAGAGTAACCAAAATATAAATAAATAAACATAAATAAACAGGTCCTGGGAGCTTGGTGTGATAATCTCTGTATCCTGGCAGTTGTTGGGGTTACATGGCAGTTGGTGGGTGTAACTGTCTAGCTACTGGAAGGTCCAGTCCCAAACCGTGTAGGCTTGGAGATCTCAGCCCTGGGTGCCCCACACCTGGGTTACTCTGCCAGTTCCTTTATGCGTGAAGCTCATCCAAGCGTGTGGAGAGTGGTCTCAGCATGACTTTGGCCTGGTGCCGGAGGTCTTCTGCTGTTGGTCCTGGTGAGGACAGTCATGCACGGGGTAGGAGTCTCTGCCTTGTTCTCTCCCGGGAGCTTCGTGTGATAATCAAGTGATAATCAAGTGATTATCGGTGATTCATTAAAAAGTAAAAATTTTTTTAAAAAAAGTAAAAATGGAAAAATTTAAAAATGTGATTTTTAATTAAAATTAAAATTTAATTAAAAATTAAAATTAAATTTTAATTTGATTTTAAATTTAATTTATTAAATTCATTAAAAAGTGAAATATTTTAAAAAACAAAGTAAAAATGGAAAAATTAAAAAATGTAATTTTAATTTGCTCGAGCGGGCCCAGTAACGTCTCCATTGGAGACTTTGTTTTTACTGTGTCTGGCATATCGAATACTCTCGGTAGCTTGCCGGGCTCTCCGAGAGGGGCAGAGGAATCGAACTCGGGTCGGCCATGTTGGCCGCTTGTAAGGCGAACGCCCTACCCGCTGTGCTATCGCTCCAGCCCTTAGAATTAAATTTAATTAAAAATTAAAAAATGTAAAATTATTAAAAATTTTAAAAAATCAAATGTAGCATGAAGTGTTTGGCATCAATAACATCCCAAAAGTGAAGGTTTCTAGTCTATAACAAGTATGATTGTCTGTGTATCTGAAAACTTGAGTGCTTTAATGATTGATGATTATAATTGAATATATATGTATATAATTTGGAAAAATTTTCCACACAAATGGCTTGCATAGATGAGAAAGCTGCGATATGATTGTGAAAATAATCTATATGTGTAAAAGGTGATGACAGTATGAAATGCCACGTTAGTCTAATTACCATGCTGTACAATAGTTATTAGCACCTAATTAAATGCACATTAGAACAACTCATTTCACATCAAGATGGTAATGTCTTATGATTATAAAAATATATACGGCAATAAAGCATCTACATTTCTAAAAAAAAGATTAAAAATTTTAAAACTGAAATTAAATTTAAGAAAAGAAAAGAAAATGGGAGTTGATGGGGAGCCGGGCGGTGGCACTCTGGGGGACGAGCAGAGTGTGTTTATTCCACAATAACTTATTCCCTACCACCCTCATTTTTTAAAATTATTATTATTATTATTATTATTATTTGCTATTGGATCACACCCGGTGATGCACAGGGTTTCCTCCTGACTCTGCATTCAGGAATTCCTCCTGGTGGTGCTCAGAGGACCATAGGGGATGCTGGGAATCAAACCTCGCGGGCCACTTGCAAGGTAAATGCCCTGCCTACTGTCATATCGCTCCAACTCCCCAATTTTTTTTATTTTATAAAGTGTTTTACAATAGTTGATTACATTCAATACTCAGACTCCAATCCCACCACCATTACACCTTCTCACCACCATATTTCGGGTAGTTCTATCCCGAGCCCCAATCCCTGTCCCAAAGCAGAACTGAAATAATCTATTTTCTTGTATTGTTTGATATGAAAAACTGCCAGCGCTGGAGTGATAGCACAGTGGGTGGGACGTTTGCCTTGCAAGCGGTGAAACTGGGTTCGATTCCAAGCATCCCATATGGTCCCCTGAGCACCATTAGCCAGGGATAATTCCTGAGTGCAGAGCCAGGAGAAATTCCTGTGCATCGACAGGTATGACCCCCCCACCCCAAAAAATCGCTGAAAATCCTATAAAAAAGTATCCTTAGAGGAAAGAGTGTGTATTCTACCCAGGGGCCATTAAGCCCTTCTGTAAGAGATCACTAACATGTTGTAAAAGTTTGAGCCTTGTGTGTTTATATATATATAGCACAGCGGTAGGGCGTTTGCCTTGCACACAGCCAACATGGCCAACCCGAGTTCGATTCCTCCACCCCTCTCAGAGAGCCCGGCAAGCTACCGAGGGTGTCTCGCCCGCACTGCAGAGCCTGGCAAGCTACCCATGACGTATTTGATGTGCCAAACACATTAACAACAAAGTCTGCAGTGGAGACGTTACTGGACCCGCTCGAGCAAATCGATGAACAACGGGAGGACAGTGATACAGTGAATCAAAACCCTGGTTGCAGATTACGTGGCTTTCGTGCTCCAGAACCTGATGGTGCTTTGGGCCCCTGGTTCAGAAAAGGCAAGTGTCCCACCCCCTGTGCTGTCTCGTTCGCCCCAATTTTGTTCATGAATATCTATTAGCAGTACTACTGAGGATTATAGAGCATTGCCTGAACAGTAGGTAAATACATACTGGGTCTGCGGAGAAATCAATGTATTTTCTAATTTGTGTTTTATTTATATCAGGAACATGAAGATGAGTTGTCTTCTATGTTGGATGAATATTTTCAAGAATGCCAGAACAAATGAAGAGTATGTTACGATGCAACTGGATGCGGGGCTGGAGTGATAGCACAGTAGGTAGGGCGTTTCCCTTGCACGCGACACACCTGGGTTCGAATCCCAACATCCCATATGGGCCACCGAGCGCCGCCAGGAGTAATTCCAGAGTGAAGAGCCAGGAGTAACACTTGTGCTCTCCGGGTGTTACCCAAAAACCGAAAAAAAAAAAAATAGGCAACTGGATGCTTGTGAAGAGTAGTAATCACAATTTATTTAAATGAAAATATAACAGATAAAGTAAAAACAAAGAATAAAAATCATAAAATATACCAAGGCAACATACTCATTGGTGGGAGGGTCTCCAGACAGAGACACTGATGTGAGACCCTGGGCTTCTTCCAGTTGTAACCATGCTAGGTCCTCTGGGAACTTGTCCAATGTTGCCACAGTGGGTGGCCGTGCAGCTGGTACTCGAGAGATCAATGATGGCGCTGTCCTTGGACACGGAGCCAAGTATGCTTTCAGAGCAGGAGCTAAAGAATCAATAAGAGAAAAGGTCACCCAGATGGCTCCTTCCATGGATTCTCCAAAGCTGACCCCAACAGGGAGCCCAGCAGGAATGGGAGACCATGCGCCCACCTCACGGGGGTTTCCTGTGGAGGCCTCCCCAGGATGGGCTTTCCGGCCTGTGACTCTCCTTTCTCACACCAGCCCCCAGGACACCTCTAGGTGGGCCTTTTCCCATTCCCCGTTTACTTGTGCATATACACACAACCCTTGGTTCTTACCTGTTTTCTTCGGGTGCTCTGAGTCTCGTTCTCTGCCATATGTGTCAGGCCATGGCTTTGAAGGCGGTGCCCTTTGGGGAGTTGACAATCCTTGGCCAATCTCAACTTTCTGCTTAGATGGTGTCTGGCTCTGCTTGGTGCTGGCTGATTCCAGACTTTCTTCAGAGGAACTGGACCCAGAGGATATGTAGAAGATCTTCTTTCTCTCCTGTGGGCTGCTCTGCGGAGGGAGCGTCTCTCTCTCCTGTGGGCTGCGCTGCTGTGGGAGCGTCTGTCGCTCCTGTGGGCTGCTCTGAGGAGGGAGAACCACAAAGGCTCAGCTCCAGAAGCGCTGCTTCCCCTCCCTTCTGAGTTCCTCCCTGCTCCTGGACCTGCATCTACACAGACCTCCCATAGGAATGAGATTGAAACAATCAAGTTTCGAAAAGTCTTGGCCCAAGAGCACCTCCTAGTGCCAACTCAGTGAGCAGTGACCTGGCCTTGGGGGCTAGATCTGATGACTCACCTGCTAGGAGAGGCTGCCCTCAAGATGATCTCACAACACACACACAGACACACGTACATACACAAATACACATACCCACACACACACCCACCATCTCCAGTACACACTCAAATTTACTCCCTCCGATAAATACTTTCACACACAGGTGTACACACGCTTCCACACACACAGATTCTGCGCCATCACACTCAGGGAGGTGATAAAGACTGATCACGGGCATCAGTGCTGGGCTGCCCGGGCCAGTTCCTGCTGACCTGAACTAGCGGCTGTCTTCGTGAAGAATTACGGGGAGTTCTCCAATGAGTCCTCACCCAGTTTCTGAATCTTTTCAGTGTCCTACACTTGGGGGTTTTACAATCACGATTTCTTGGTAAACAGCAAAACATGTTTGCTGTCTGTGCGTTTCCGCAGTGAACCAAGTAATGAGTATGGGGGCAGTTGGGGAGGCTGCAGAATGATGGTTGCATCACAAAGAGAGGTCGGTGATTTCATCGAGTGCATCACAGGGAGGACAGGTCAGCTGTGTCCCTGCAGCAGGGCTTGCTCTCTCTGCAGCCCTTTCTGGGCTGCTGCTGCTCTCCTTCTTCCCAAAAGTCCTGTCCATGTGGTGAACTCAAGACCCTGGGGACAGCAGGAGTAGCCACTTGAAAGAATGTGCTGCTAAAATGTTATTTTCCTTTTTTTTTTAAATGTAGGTGTACTGCTATTTATTCGGCCACTGATTAGCTGATTGAATTGGGCATGAACTCCACCTTACTCTCTTTTTTTTAATTTTTTATCATTGTCTTTATTGAATCACCGTGACAGCAGTTACAAAGCTTTCGGGTCTAAGTCTCAGTCATGCAATGAAACACCCGTATCTTCACTAGTGCCCACTCTCCACTACCAAAATCCCCAATATACCCCATTCCCACACCCTCCCTATACCTGTGGGGCAGATGATTTACACATTACTCTTTCTCTCTACTTGGATCACATTACTCTCTCTCTCTACTTTGATCACTTTGACCCAGCAATACCACTCCTGGGAATATATCCCAGAGAGGCAAAAATATATAGTCGAAGTGACATCCGCACTTGTTTGTTCATTGCAGCACTCTTTACAATAGCCAGAAACTGGAAGAAACCTGAATGCCCAAGAACAGATGACTGGTTAAAGAAACTTTGGTACATCTACACAATGGAGTACTATGTAGCTGTTAGAAAAGATGAAGTCATGAAATTTACATACAAGTGGTACAATATGGAAAGTATCATGCTAAGCGAAATGAGTCAGAAAGAGAGGGATAGACATAGAAAGATTGCATTCATCTGGGGGATATAAAGTAACAAATTATGAAATTAATACCCAAGGATAGCTGAGATCAGCACCAGGAGGATAGAGGCCAGCCGGGTATTCTAGAGGAAAGGGCAGTTCAGATAGAGAAGGGAGCACCAAATAAAGGGTGTTTGGAGGATCCTCCCAGGAGGGGAGATGCATGTCGAAAGTAGACTATGGACTGAACATGTTTGCCACTCAATGCCTCTTTTGCAGACCACAACAGCCAAAAGGAGAGAGAGAACACAGGGGATTGCCCTGCCACAGAGGCAGTGGGGGGATTGGGGGATGAGGGTGGGGGGTATATTATCCATGGTGGTGGAAAATGGGCTCTGGTGGAGGGATGGGTATCTGATCATTGTGTAATCGAAACCCAAGCACAAAAAATTGTAAATCTACAACTGTACCTCATGGTGTTTCACTAATAAAAAAAAAGTAAAAAATTTAAAAAAAAATTTTAAATGGAAAATTTAAAAAGAAAATGGAAAGAAAGAAAAAAATGGCCCTCCCGTTGATCGTCGATTTGCTCGAGCGGGCCCAGTAACGTCTCCATTGGAGACTTTGTTGTTACTGTGTTTGGCATATCGAATACTCTTGGTAGCTTGCCGGGCTCTCCGAGAGGGGCGGAGGAATCGAACTCGGGTTGGCCATGCTGGCCGCTTGTAAGGCGAACGCCCTACCCCTGTGCTATCGCTCCAGCCCTTGACAATGAAATGGAAAAATTAAAAAAATTAAAAATTTAAAAAATGAAATTAAATTTAAGAAAAAAAAGAAAATGGTAGTTGGTGGGGGCCGGGCTGCCGGGCCTCTGGGGAAGAGCAGAGAGTGTTTATTGCGCAATAACTTATTCGTTACCACCCTCATTTTTAAAAATTATTATTATTATTATTATTATTTTTGATTTTTGGGTAACACCAGGTGATGCCCAGGGGTTCCTTTCTAGCCACATCCATGCCAACACAGGTTGCTTTTGTTCTTTTGAATGTGGGCCAATCTCTGTGGTGTGACATGATATCTCATTGCTGTTTTGATCTGCATTTCCCTGATGATTAATGATGTAGAGCATTTTCTCATGTGCCTTTTAGCCATTTGGATTTCTTGTGCGAGGGGAGTGTCCTGCCCTCTGGACTCTCCGTGTCCCCGCTCCAGGGCCCCTTTAGTTCCACAGCCTTTGTTTTTGGGTCATACCTGGCACTGCACAGGGGTTTCTCCTGACTCTGCGCTCAGGAATTACTCCTGGCGGTGCTCAGGGGACCATATGGGATGCTGGGAATCGAACCCGGGTCAGCTGAGTGCTACCTTCTGTGCTATGCTCCAGACCCTATTCTCATTTTTAAAGGGAAATAGAATCTTGTAAGGTTGAGCATGCAGGGCCTTGCACACACCCAATCTGGGTTCAATCTACAAACGATGTAGGCACCTCTGAATACAGCTGGCTGTGGCCCAAAATCAAGGGCGGGGGAGAATTCTTCCCTTTCAATCATACTTACCCCACCTGATAGCAGTGAGTAGACCATGTGTCAGGGATAAGGACACTGGCTGGAAAGATGCCGCTGGCCCGAGTTCAGTGTGGCCACAGTAGGGCTGAATCTGCATTGCATGCAGTTCCCTGATGCCCAGCCCCGGGGATTAAGGCTTAGTTTGGGCCTCAGCAGACACTGACCAGGGGCTGTGGGGGTTCGTCTGGTGGTGTGGGGTCTGCCTGAAGCTCTGTCCCCTCCTGCCTCCCGGTCCACAGAGCACCTACTGTGCCACCATGGTTCAGCACTGTGAAGCCCTCGGCCATTCTGTCCAGGTGGTGAACTTAGATCCCGCGGCAGAGCATTTCAACTATGATGTGATGGCTGGTGAGTTCAGGGCGCAGCCTTCCCTCTCCTTGGGGGCCCTGAGGCAGTGAGTGCTGCCCCTGCTTCTGGGGAGGCACAGAAGCTGAAAACTTCGTTCAGTCTGATCCCTGCTTTCATGGTAGACAGCAGAACATCATGTGTTAGCATCCACTTATTGATGTGCTTGTGACAGTTCCCTTTGTTTCTCTTAATAAAAAGGGAGATGTCATGAGTCTCGCTTTAAATTCTTAGGTCAGAGGGGATTGAACTCAAGTTGGCAGCATGCAAGGCAAGCGCCTTTAGTCTATCTAGCCCTTGTTTTTCCTGATGCTCGGGTGACTCCTGGCTCTGCACTCAGGAATAACTCCTGGTGGTGCTTGGGGAGACCATATGCATGCCGGGGATTGAACCCTGATCGACAGTGTGCAAGGTGAATCCCCTATCCACTGTACTATCCCTCCTTGCCCTGTCCCTTGCTTCACCTCTTTTATTTTATTTTGCTTTTTGGGTCACACTCAGCAATGCACAGGGGTTACTCCTGGTTCATGCACTCAGGAAGTACTCCTGGCTGTGCTCAGTGGACCAAATGGGATGCTGGGAATTGAACCCGGGTTGGGCCGCGTGCAAGGCAAACGCCCTACCCGCAGTGCTATCACTCCAGCCCCACTTCACTTGTTTTAGAACAGATGTTTTTATATGCACAGTATTCAGAATGCAAAAGGTACATGAGAGTGTGCAGGAAAAAGTCATTCCCAACTCTTGCTTCCTCTGAGGCCGAGAATATTTCCTAAGTCTGTAGTGTTATTCCTTAACATCTTGGCACAAAATTAAGTGTGGAGGCCAGGAAGACAGTAGAGGGGTTAGGAGCAAATAATTGGCATACACAGGATGCTGTTTTAATGCCCAGCACTGCAGGGCCCCCTGAGCACTGTTGGGTACAGTTCTCTAGCCTCTAACCCCTTTCCAGGTGATCATCTCATTTTGGGGCACTGGCATTTGGTCTCTGGCCCCTGGGCCTCTGAACACTGCCTGGGAGGCCAAAGAGGGAGAAAAAAATCAGAGGCCAAGATGCTAACTTAGAGGGATGTAGTGCATGTTTCGGGATGCCCCTGACCACCAGCTGTGGTTCCAAAACCGAAGGAAGAAAGAGATCAAAATATGGTACAAGAATTGAAGCTTTTGGTTTAACTGTTGGGGGTCGCTACTGGCTCTGCTCCTGCAGGGCTTACGTGGGGGTGGAATTTGAACTGGGCCTAAATCCTTCTTGTCTCTTTGGCCTTTTGTTTTGTATTGGGGCCGCATCTGGTGGTGCTCAGAGTTTGCTGCTGATACTGCTGTCACTCAAGGGTGTGTGCCCTGCCTTTATCATTTATAAGTACAACTACTAGCCTTCTAAGAGTACTGCCCCTTGTGTTTCTGGTTTAAGTCTACCTGGGAGACTGTAATGCATCATGACTTGAGAGTGGGATTCCCTTGACAACTGTTATTTATTTAGTTTTTTTTTTCTTTTCTTGAGGGTTGGGGTGGGGTTTGGGCCACACCCAGCTGTGTTCTGCACTTCTGGCTCTGTGCTCAGGGATCACTCCTGGTCAAGCTGAGGTAGTATATAAGGTGCCAGGGATTGAACCTGGGTTGTCCACAGGCAAGACAAGCGCCATACCCGCTGTTCTATTCCTCAGGCCCCTGTTTGTTGTCTTTTTCTTTTTGTTTTTTTTTTTCTTTCTAGCCCCTGTTCAGTTTTTGTGGATACTGTCACAGTTGTAATATTTACTAGTGAATGTAAATATTTTGGAATGGGCACTTATTTCCTGTTTATTCTTTGCAGACATCCGGGAACTGATCAATGTGGATGATGTGATGGAGGAAGGCTCCCTGCGCTTCGGTCCCAATGGAGGACTGGTGTTTTGCATGGAGTATTTTGCCAATAACTTTGAGTGGCTGGAGAACTGCCTTGGCCATGTCGAGGATGACTGCATCCTTTTTGACTGTCCAGGTAGCTCAGTAATTAGATTGTCATCTTCCCTGAGTTGTGCAGTTCTGTCCTTGGTGGGAGAAAGTGAAATTAGCATCTCATTTACTTTTGTGGTAGGGCGTTTGCCTTGCACGCAGCCAACAGAGCCAACCCGAGTTCGATTCCTCCGCCTCTCTCGGAGAGCCCGGCAAGCTACCGAGAGTATCTCGCCCGCACGGCAGAGCCTGGCAAGCTCCCCGTGACGTATTCGATATGCCAGACACAGTAACAACAAAGTCTCCAATGGAGATGTTACTGGGCCCGCTCGAGCAAATCGATGACCAACGGGAGGGCCTTTACTTTACTTTACTTTTACCCCAGATTATTAGACAGTGGACTGTCATCCCATGAGGGTCTGTGGAACGTCTGTTTGTTTTCTTCTGTCTGGGGGCCACATCCACAGGTGCTAGGGGCTGGGGCTGTTCCGAACTCCATTATCAGGAGGTTGCTCCCAGCCTTGCATGGGGACCAAAGCATGCTGGGAACTGAGCCCAGGCTTTCTGCATGCAGAGCATATGCTCAGCCTGTTGTTTCTTGGGCCCCAGGTCATGCAGCTTTTTTTTTTTTTTTTGCTCTACAGGTCACACCTGGTGATGCTCAGGAATCACTCCTGGCAGTGCTCAGGGGACCATATGTGATGCTGGGAATCGAACCCGAGTTGGCCGTGTGTAAGGCAAACGCCCTACCTGCTGTGCTATCACTCCTGCTTCGGTCATGCAGCTCTTGAAAGGTTTGCTTTAGAGCTAGAGAGACAGAAGGATGGGTAGGATGCTGTGGCCGACACAGGTTCAGTCCCTGGCACCATATATGGTTCCATGAATACTAGTGGGTATGGGCCAAAACCAAGGGTTTTTTTGTTTGTTTGTTTGTTGTTTAGGGCCATAGTAAGCAGCTAAAGCCCTTGCCTTACATTCTGCCAGCCCAAGTTTGGATCCCTGGTACCACATAGGATTCCCCAAGCACTGTCAGGAGTGACCCTTTAGTACAGAGTCAGGAATCCTCCCCGAATATCAGTGGGTGTGGCCCAAACTTCCTCCCCTCAAAATAAGAGAATAAAAATTTGTTTTAAAATCTGTCATTGTCGGGGCTCGAGCGATGTGATAGCACAACGGGTAGGGCATTTGCCTTGCATGCGTCCAACCCAATTCAAATCCCAGCATCGCTTATGGTCCCCTGAGCACCGCTAGGAGTGGTTCCTGAGTGCAGAGCCAGGAGTAACCCCTGAGCATCTCTGGGTATGACCCAAAAAGGAAAGTTTACGGTAACAAAGTAATAATAATAAATAAATATATAATATCCCTGTGACTGTCCTACGTTGTTCATTGATTTGCTTGAGCAGGGCAGTAACTTCTCCATCCTGAGACTTGTTACTGTGTTTTTCATATCGAATATGTCGCAGGTAGCTTGACATGATTTGCCATGTGTGCAAGGTACTCTTGGTAGCTTGCTGTGCTCTCCAAGAGGGGCAGAGGAGTTGAACCCGGTTTGGCCGGGTTGACTGCGTGCATGGCAAATGCCCTACAGCTGTGCTATCACTCCAGCCCGTTTTAAAATCATTTTTAATAATTTTAGTGCAACCGGCCAACATGGCCGACTCGAGTTCAATTCTTCCGCCCCTCTTGGAGAGCCCGGCAGGCTACTGAAGAGTATCTCGCCTGCACAGCAGAGCCTGGCAAGCTCCTCGTGACATATTCAATATGCCAAATACAGTAACAATTGTCACAATGGAGATGTTACTGGGCCTGCTCGAGCAAATCGATGAACAACAGGAGGACGGTGATGATGATGATGACAGTATATTTTCTTTGTATGCCCCTTTTACGTACATGTGCACCCAGAGTTGCTTAAAAAATTCCTGGGTGGGCCAGGGGAGCTGGTGTGATAGTACAATGGGTGGGGCATGTTTGCCTTGCATGTGGCTGACCCGGAACCCCAGCACCCATATGGTCCCCCGAGCATTGCCAGGAGTAATTCGTGAGTGCAGAGCCAGGGGTAACCCCTGCGCATCACCAGGTGTGACCCCAAATGAAAAAGAAAATATTGGAGTAGCCAGAGAGATACGACTATGGGTAGGGCACTTGCCTTGCACACGACTAAGGTGATCCCTGTTACCCTATATGGTTCCTGGAGCCTGCCAAGAGTCATCCCTGAGCACAGAATCAGGAATAAGCCCTGAGCACTATCAGGTAGTCCCCCAAACAACAAACAAACTAAAATTGAATATAGTATAGGGCTAGAGAGATAGTGGGCTGGGGACATGCTTTACATGTAGTGGGCCTTGCATGTAGGACTCTGAGTAGCCTCGAGCCCTCCCAGCAGTTTCGGAGAGACCCTCAAGCATCCCCACCTGCGGCTTAAAACAAGCAAAATTGAATATATTACTTGTAGGGATTGACTTCCTTTAAAAAAATTCGGGGGGGACCGCGGGTGCCGTATCTAATGATGCTCAGGGGTTACTCCTAGCTCCTGTGCTCAGGAATTATTCCTGGCTGTGCTCAAGGGACCCTATGGGATCGAACGCAGGTTGGCTGTGTGCAAGGCAAGTTCCCACCCTCTATACTATCTCTCAAGCCCCCTAAGACAGTTTATGGAGAAAGTTTTTGTCCCATCATTGATGGTTAAATGTATTTTATGTTTATAATAAGCTTGTGTTCTTGGCGGTCAGATCGAGTTGTACACACACCTACCCGTGATGAAACAGCTGGTTCAGCAGCTGGAACAGTGGGAGTTCCGAGTCTGTGGAGTTTTTTTGTTGATTCTCAATTCATGGTGGAGTCGTTCAAGGTTTGAAACTGTACCTGTCCTTGATTTTTCAGTCTCCGGCACAAACTGAGTACAAATACCTTTAGTCATAATTGTTTAATTGTTAACAGTTCCTGAACTATACCCAGGAGTGACTTGAAAATTATGTTTGTTAAATTAATATGCCAGACGAGACGAGATCGGGCGCATACAGGGTGGTATGGCCATAGGCTGGAGCGATATCACAGCGGTAGGGCATTTGCCTTGCGCACAGCCAGCCTGCCCGAGCCAGGTTCGATTCCTCCGCCCCTCTCGGAGAGCCTGGCAAGCTACGGAGAGTATTCAATATGCCAAACACAGTAACAAGAAGTCTCACAATGGAGACGTTACTGGGCTCGCTCGAGCAAATCAATGAACAACGGAAAGACAAAAGAAAAAACAAAAGAAAATAAATTAATATGCTAAGAAAATGGCTCCAGTGGCAGAGCACAGAGCTGGTGTGTTTCGAGGCCCTGAGTTTGCCCCTTGCGCACTGTTCAGTGTAGTTCTAGTGGTCCCCAACTCTCAGCTGTCGCCTTCAGGAGTTGTCCTAGGGCAGTGTCAGAAGTAAGTCCCAAGCACCACTGTGTGTGGCTCCAAAACTAGGGAAAAAAAGAAAGCTGGAGGCTGGAGAGATAGTACAGTGGGTGGAGCTCTTCCCTTGCATGTGGCCCGCCTGGGTGTCATTCCTGCCATGCTGCCACCGGGCCCCCTTAGCTGCTCCAGGAGTGATCCTTGACCACAAAGCTCAGAGTACTACTGGGTATTCCCCAAAACTGAAAGGGAGGGCGTTTGGTTCCGTCTCCAGCACCCATATGGTTCCCAAAGCTGGTCAGGAGTAACTCCTTAGTGCAGAAGCCGAAGTGACCCACTAGTTATATCAGGGGATTTTGTGACCCAGAAACCCAAAAGGAAACACCCATCAGGGGAGGTGGAGGGGGAGCATGAGAGAAGATAACGTTAAAGGGTCAGAAATAGTACAGCGCTTCCCAAAAATAAATAAATAAGTAAATTTTAAAAATGGGGGCTGGAGAGATAGTACAGCGGGTAGGGCCTTGCACACAGCCAATCTAGGTACGATTCCTAGCATCCCTGAGCACCACTAGGAGTAATTCATGAGTGCAGAGCCAGGAGTAACCCCTGTGCATTGCCAGGTATTACCACTCTCCTCCCCCCCAAAAAATAGTAAAGGGCTTAAGGTGCTCGCCTTGGTGTGGCCCACCTGCTTTTAATCCCTGTCACTACATGTTTCCTCAGTGCTGACCTCAACCCCAGCTGCCTCCTGAACACTTTAAAATATTGTTGAGTGGAGAAGTGTGGTCACTCTAGATTGCATTTCTTCTTCCCATCTCACCTTTAGAATCCTAAGGTCAGCTATTGGCCCAGCAGTCTTCTGTTCGGCCATGCCTGGCAGTGCTCAGGGCTCACTACTGGCGCTGTGCTGAGGAATCACTTAGGTAGTGCTCTGGGAACCCTGTGGAGTGCTGGGCTAGAACCTGGGCTGACCAGGCGCAAGGCAAGTGCCTTAAAGCCTGGACTCTTGCTCGGGCCCCAATCTTAGCGTTTCTCCTATTTAGGTGGGTTTTGTCCAGTGGGGATCAGAAACCTTTTATGTGGACACTGTTGGTGACAACTGATTCATCGTCCCTTTTCTGCTTCCTCTTTCAGCTTTTTTCTGGCATCTTGGCAGCCTTGAGTGCTATGGTATCTCTAGAAATCCCGCAAGTTAACACCATGACAAAAATGGACCTGCTGAGTAAAAGAGCTAAAAAGGAAATTGAGAAGTAAATTCACTATAATTAAGGTCTCATTTGCTGTGCTGAACCTTTTTCGTTTCACTTCGATTGTCAGTCTACAAATTTAGTGTTTAGGATTCTTTCGTTCACCAGTCTCTCATGTTTAAAGGTTTCTAGATCCAGACATGTATTCTTTATTAGATCATTCTACAAGTAACTTCAGAAGCAAAAAATTCAATAAATTGACTAATGCCATATGTGGGCTGGTAAGACTTTGTATTTTTACAATTTTTGGTGGTTGGGGGTGCGGGCCTCCTGTGCTGGGGGGCCTAGGGGCCGCCCTGATTATTTGCCCACCAGGCTAGTAGTGGTCATTGCTAGGGCCCAGTGGGCCGTACCAGCAGTTTTGGTTCCTTCCTGGCTGTACCCAGCAATGCTTAGGATGCCATCTGGTGCCAAGAATCAAGCGCTGTGCTAATCCCTGGGCTGATGAGTTTTGCAAGTGTTTGGGGTGTTTGTGGGTTGTTTTTAAAGTTTGGGGGCCACACCCGGTGGTGCTCAGGGGCTGTTTCTCCCTTGTGCCTGGTGGACCATATGTGGTGCTGGGTGTTCAAACTGAGGTGTGCGGGGTGTAGGCCATTTGTAACCCCTGTCGTAGCTCTTCATCCCCTCCCGCGAACCCCCCTAGACCCATATTTTTCTTAATCGTCTTATCACATGCTTACACACCCCAGGCACTGGCCACCATATGGACGGCACAGACCAGCACATGTCTTTTTTTTTTTCCCCTTTATTTTATTTTATTTTTTTTTACAGTTGTAGATTTACAATTTTTTGTGCTTTGGTTTCAATTATACAATGATCAGATACCCATCCCTCCACCAGTGCCCATTTTCCAACACCATGGATAATATCCCCCCATCCCCATCCCCCCATCCCCCCCGCCTCTGTGGCTGGGCAATCCCCTGCCACACATGTCTTTTTAGGGGAGCAGCATGTTGGGAGCGGTCGGCTGTCTGCTTCGAAGTTAGTATAGAAGTAGGGAGAGAGCTCAGTGGGCAGCACCACAGACTTTGCACACAAGGGGCCCAGGGTTATCTCTGGCACCATATGGTCGCCACCAGCGTTGTCTGGATGTGGCCTCCCCTCACCTCTGAAAAAAGTTGTCATTGGTTGTAGCAGAGAGGGCAGGAGGCCACACTGAGCAGTGGTCAGAGTTTATTCTTGGCTGTGCCTCCAGAAATCATTCCTGGTGGGCTCAGGGAGCATACGGGATGTGGGGGATCGAACCCGGGTGCATCCCTTGCCTACGTGCAAGGCAAGCGCCCACCTCGGTGTACTAGCTCTCTCGTCCCACAGCAGAGAAATTCTGCAATGTCTTTTTTTCCTGCCACTTGGCACATCAGAATTGCCTGTACACTTTTGAAATTTTCAGTGGTGCTTGAATGCAGATAAATTACTTTAAAAGAAGTCTCAGTTTCTGGTCGGGGTAGGAGCGATAGCACAGCAGGTAGGGCGTTTGCGTTGCATGGGTCCGAGCCGGGTTTGATTCCTAGCATCCCATAAGTCCCCTGAGAACCACCAGGAGTTATTCCTGAGTACATGTACCAGGAGTAACCCCTGTACATCACCAGGTATAACCCAAAAATAAAAAAAAGTCTTTAGTTAAGTAATGTTGTAGTGTTACTAGTGTTCCAATAGGTCAGAGGTCATAAAAAATTAATGCTGATTTACTGTTGTTCTGTCTGCTCCTCCCTGCACAGGCATAGATGGTTTTAATTAGACTACCAATGTTCACACTCAAGCGTCAGTTGAATGACCTTTCTGAAATCTCTAATTTGTACAATGATGACTACAGCATGGTCCGATTTTTGCCTTACGATCCGTCAGAGAAGAAAGCATGAACATTGTATTACAGCATATTGATTTTGTCATTCAGTACGGAGAAGACTTGGAATTCAAAGAACCCAAGGTAATTTCTGACGGTTTAGATTTGCCGAGGGCTGGAGCAATAGCACAGCAGGTAGGGCGTTTGCCTTACAAGCGGCCAACATGGCCGACCCGAGTTCGATTCCTCCGCCCCTCTCGGAGAGCCCGGCAAGCTACCGAGAGTATTCGACATGCCAGACACAGTAACAACAAAGTCTCCAATGGAGACGTTACTGGGCCCGCTCGAGCAAATCGACGATCAACGGGAGGGCCTTTACCTTTTACCTTTTAGATTTGCCAGGGCCAGAGAACGGCGCAGAGGGAAAGACCATTCTCTGCCTCCCCTGGGCTGACGCTGGGTCAGTTCCGATTTCATGTCTGGTCCCTGAGCACAGAGCCAGGATTGCCCTGAACACCTCTGCCCTCCTGTTTGATCTAAGCAGCTCCTTGAGTTAAAGTCTCAGGGGCAGCAAGAACCTGGCCCGTTCTGGCTGATCTCTGGGTGTGGCTCAAGAACTCAAAACCAAAAAAAACAAAGAGTAACCAAAACCCTGGTTGCGCATTTGCTGCCTTTTATGCTCCAGAACCTGATGGTGCTTTGTGCCCCCTGTTCAGGGTGGTGCCCCACCCCCTGTGCTGTCTCCTTCGCCCCAATTTTGTTCATGAATATCTATCAGCACTACCTCTGGGTATTATAGAGCATTGCCTGAACAGTAGGTAAATACACACTGGGTCTAAGGAGAAATCAATGTATTTTCTATTTTGTGTTTTATTTATATCAGGAACATGAAGATGAGTTGTCTTCTATGTTAGATGAATATTTTCAAGAATGCCAGAACAAATGAAGAGTATGTTACGATGCAACTGGATGCGGGGCTGGAGTGATAGCACAGTAGGTAGGGTGTTTGCCTTGCACGCAGCAGACCTGGGTTCGATTCCCAACATCCCATATGGTCCACCAAGCGCCGCCAGGAGTAATTCCTGAGTGAAGAGGCAGGAGTAACACCTGTGCTCTCTGGGTGTGACCCAAAAACCAAAAAAAGAAAAAGAAAAAAAATGCAACTGGATGCTTGTGAAGAGTAGCAATCACAATTTATTTAAATGAAAATATAACAGAGAAAGTAAAAACAAAGAATAAAAATCATAAAATATACCGAGGCAAGATACTCATTGGTGGGAGGGTCTCCAGACAAAGACACTGATGTGAGACCCTGGGCTTCTTCCAGTTGTAACCATGCTAGGTCCTCTGGGAACTGGTCCAATGTTGCCACAGCGGGTGGCCGTGCAGCTGGTACTGGAGAGATCATTGACGGTGCTGTCCTTCGACATGGAGCCAAGTATGCTTTCAGAGCTGGAGCTAAAGAATCAATAAGAGAAAAGGTCACCCAGAGGGCTCCTTCCATGGATTCTCCAAAGGTGACCCCAACAGGGAGCCCAGCAGGAAGGGGAGACCATGGGCCCACCTCACGGTGATTTCCTATGGAGGCCTCCCCAGAATAGGCTCTCCGGCCTGTGACTCTCCTTTCCCACACCAGCGCCCAGGACACCTCTAGGTGGGCCTTTTCGCATTCCCCATTTACTTGTGCATATACACACACCCCTTGGTTCTTACCCGTTTTCATCTGGTGCTCTGAGTCTCGTTCTCTGCCATATGTGTGAGGCCATGGCATTGAAGGTGGTGCCCTTTGGGGAGTTGACACTCCTTGGCCAATCTCAAATTTCTGCTTAGATGGTGTCTGGCTGTGCTTGGGTCTGGCTGATTCCAGACTTTCTTCAGAGGAACTGGACCCAGAGGATATGTAGAAGATCTTCTTTCTCTCCTGTGGGCTGCTCTGCTGAGGGAGCGTCTCTCTCTCCTGTGGGCTGCTCTGCGGAGGGAGAACCACAAAGGCTCAGCTACAGAAGCCCTGCTTCCCCCTCCCTTCTGAGTTCCTCCCTGCTGGTGGACCTGCATCTACACAGGCCTCCCATAGGAATGAGATTGAAACAATCAAGTTTAGAAAAGTCTTGGCCAAAGAGCACCTCATAGTGCCAACTCAGTGAGCAGTGACCTGGCCTTGGGGGCTAGATTTGATGACTCACCTGCTAGGAGAGGCTGCCCTCAAGATGATCTCACAACACACACACAGACACACGAATATACACAAATACACATACTCACACACACACACCATCTCCAGTACACACTCAAATTTACTCTCTCCGATAAACACGTTCACACACGGGTGTGCACACTCTTCCACATACACAGCGTCTGCGCCATCACTCTCAGGGAGGTGATGAAGACTGATCACGGTCATCAGTGCTGGGCTGCCCGGGCCAGTTCCTGCTGACCTGAACTAGCGGCTGTCTTCGTGAAGAATTCCGGGGAGTTCTCCAGTGAGTCCTCACCCAGTTTCTGAATCTTTTCAGTGTCCTACACTTGGGGGTTTTACAACCACGATTTCTTGGTAAACAGCAAAACATGTTTGCTGTCTGTGCGTTTCCGCAGTGAACCAAGTAATGAGTATGGGGCAGTTGGGGAGGCTGCAGAATGTCTGGTTGCATCACAAAGAGAGGTCGGTGATGTCATCGAGCGCATCACAGCGAGGACAGGTCAGCTGTGGCCCTGCAGCAGGGCTTGCTCTCTGTGCAGCCCCTCTGGGCTGCTGCTGCTCTCCCTGTTCCCACAAGTTCTGTTCATGTGGTGAACTCAAGGCCCTGGGGAGAGCAGGGAGCAGCCACTTGAAAGAATGTGCTGCTAAAATGTTATTTTCCTTTTTTTTTAAAATGTGAGTGGACTGCTATTTATTCGGCCACTGATTAGCTGATTGAATTGGGCATGAACTCCTCCTTACACTCTTTTTTTCATTTTTTATCATTGTCTTTATTGAATCACCGTGAGAGCAGTTACAAAGTTTCGGTTCTACGTCGGGTCTAAGTCTCAGTCATGCAATGAATCACCCGTACCTTCACTAGTGCCCACTCTCCACTACCAAAATCCCCAATATACCCCCATCCCACACCCTCCCTATACCTGTGGGGCAGATGATTTACACATTACTCTTTCTCTCTACTTTGATCACATTACTCTCTCTCTCTACTTTGATCACTTTGACCCAGCAATACCAGTCCTGGGAATATATCCCAGAGAGGCAAAAATGTATAGTCGAAGTGACATCCGCACTTGTTTGTTCATTGCAGCACTCTTTACAATAGCCAGAAACTGGAAGAAACCTGAATGCCCAAGAACAGATGACTGGTTAAAGAAACTTTGGTACATCTACACAATGGAGTACTATGTAGCTGTTAGAAAAGATGAAGTCATGAAATTTACATACAAGTGGTACAATATGGAAAGTGTCATGCTAAGCGAAATGAGTCAGAAAGGGAGGGATAGACATAGAAAGATTGCATTCATCTGGGGGATATAAAGTAACAAAATATGAGATTAATACCCAAGAATAGCTGAGATCAGCACCAGGAGCATAGAGGCCAGCCAGGTATTCTAGAGGAAACCGCAGTTCAGATAGAGAAGGGAGCACCAAATAAAGGGTGTTTGGAGGATCCTCCCAGGAGGGGAGATGCATGTCGAAAGTAGACTATGGACTGAACATGTTTGCCACTCAATGCCTCTTTTGCAGACCACAACAGCCAAAAGGAGAGAGAGAACACAGGGGATTGCCCTGCCACAGAGGCGGGGGGGATGGGGGCATGTGGGTGGGGGGTTATTATCCATGGTGGTGGAAAATGGGCACTGGTGAAGGGATGGGTATCTGATCATTGTATAATCGAAACCCAAGCACAAAAAATTGTAAATCTACAACTGTACCTCATGGTGTTTCACTAATAAAAAAAAAGATAGTAAAAAATTTTAAAAAAAATTTAAATGGAAAAATTAAAAAAATTATATATTTTAAAAATGAAATTAAATTTAAGAAAAAAAAGGAAAATGGGATTTTGTGGGGGCTGGGCGGCCAGGGCTCTGGGGGAAGAGCAGAGAGTGTTTATTGCGAAATAACTTATTCGTTACCACCCTCATTTTTTAAAATTATTATTAGTATTATTATTATTTCTTTTTGCTTTTTGGGTCACACCCGGTGATGCCCAGGGGTTCCTCCTGGCTCTGCACTCAGGAATTACTCCTGGTGGTGTTTAGAGGACCATTGAGGATGCTGTGAATCGAACCTTGCCGGCCACTTGCAAGGCAAATGCCCTGCCAGCTGTCATATCGCTCTAACCCCCAAATTTTTTTATTTTATAAAGTGTTTTACAATATTTGATTACATTCAATATTCAGACTCCAATCCCACCACCAGTACACCTTGTCATCACCAAATTTTGGATAGTTCCATCCCGAACCTTAATCCCTGTCCCAAAGCAGAACTCAAAGAATCTATTCTCTTGTATTGTTTGATATGAAAAACTGCCAGGGTGCTGAAGTGATAGCACAGTGGGTAGGACGTTTGCCTTGCACGCGGCGAAACTGGGTTCGATTCCAAGCATCCTATATGGTCCCCTGAGCACCATTAGCCAGGGATAATTCCTCAGTGCAGAGCCAGGGGAAATTCCTGTGCATCGGCAGGTGTTACCCAAAAACAAACAACAACAAAAAACAATCTCTAAAAATCCTATAAAAAAAGGATCCTTAGAGGAAAGAGTGTGTATTCTACCCAGGGGCCATTGAGCCCTTCTATAAGTGATCACTAACATGTTGTAAAAGGTTGAACCTTGTGTATATATATATATACATATATATATATACATATATAAAGTATATATGTGTGTATGTAAAAAATATATATATATTTCCCTCTAAGATTGGTTGCCTGCTACTTTGAATCCTGTCAAACGGGGTACAGTATTTTTGGAGTATGAGCTCCCGCATTTTTTTGCTTTTGGGATCACATCCAGTGGTGCTCAGGGCTGACTCCTGGCTCTGTGCTCAGGGATCAGGCTTCCAGGATGGTCCAGGGATTGAAAGAGAGACAGCCTTGTGCGAGGGGAGTGTCCTGCTCTCTGGACTCTCCGTGTCCCCACACCAGGGTCCCTTTAGTTCCACAGCCTTTATTTTTGGATCATACCTGGCACTACACAGGGGATACTCCTGGCTTTGCACTAAGGAATCACTCCTGGCGGTGCTTGGGGACCATATGGGGTGCTGGGGATGCTGGGAATCGAACCCGGGTCAGATGAGTGCAAGGCAAACTCCCTGGCCGCTGTGCTACGCTCCAGACCCTATTCTCATTTGCAAAGAGAAATTGAATCCAGAAAGGTTGAGCATGCAGGGCCTTGCACACACCCAATCTGGTTTTGATCTCCAAACGATGTAGACCTCTCTAAATACCGCTGGCTGTGTCCCCAAAATCAAGGGCGGGGGAGAAATCTTCCCTTTCAGTCATACTTAGCGCACCTGATAGCAGTGAGGAGACCATCTCCCAGGGATAAGGACACTGGCCGGGATGAGGCCGCTGGCCCGAGGTCAGTGTGGCCAAGGTAGGGCTGGATCTGCACTGCATGGTGTTCTGCCCAGTCCCGGGGATTAACGCTTAGTTTGGGCCTCAGCAGACACTGACCAGGGGCTGTGGGGGTTCTTCTGGTGGTTTTGGGTCTGCCTGAAGCTCTGTACCCTCCTGCCTCCCGGTCCACAGAGCACCTACTGTGCCACCATGGTCCAGCTCTGTGAAGCCCTCGGCCGTTCTGTCCAGGTGGTGAACTTAGATCCCGCGGCGGAGCATTTCAACTATGATGTGATGGCTGGTGAGTCCAGGGCGCAGCCATCCCTCTCCTTGGGGACCCTGAGGGAGTGAGTGCTGCCCCCTGCTTCTGGGGAGGCACAGAAGCTGAAAACTTCGTTCAGACTGATCCCTTGACTACTGTAATTTATTTGTTTTATTTTTTTTTCTTTTATTGATGGGTGGGGTGGGGTTTGGGCCACACTCAGCTATGTTCAGTACTTCTGGACCTGTGCTCAGGAATCACTCCTGGTCAGGCTGAGCAACTATTTAAGGTGCCAAGGATTGAACCTGGGTTGTCCACAGGCAAGACAAGGGCAGTACCCGCTGTTCTATTCCTCAGGCCCCTGTTTGGTGTCTTTTTGTTTTTGTTTCTTGTTTTTTCTTTCTAGCCCCTGTTCAATTTTTTTGGATACAGTCACAGTTGTAATAATTACTAGTGAATGTAAATATTTTGGAATGGGCACTTATTTCCTGTTTATTCTTTGCAGACATCCGGGAACTGATCGATGTGGATGATGTGATGGAGGAAGGCTCCCTGCGCTTCGGTCCCAATGGAGGACTGGTTTTTTGCATGGAGAACTTTGCCAATAACTTTGAGTGGCTGGAGAACTGCCTTGGCCATGTCGAGGATGACTGCATCCTTTTTGACTGTCCAGGTAGCTCAGTAATTAGATTGTCACCTTCCCTGGGTTGTGCAGTTCTGTCCTTGGTGGGAGAAAGTGAAATTAGCATCTCATTTACTTTTATCCCAGATTCTTGGACAGTGGACAGTCATCCCATGAGGGACTGTGGAATGTCCTTTTGTTTTCTTCTGTTTGGGGGCCACATCTAGAGGTGCTGGGGGCTGGAGCTGTTCCTAACTCCATTATCAGGAGGTTGCTCCCAGTCCTGCTTGGGGGACCAAAGCATGCTGGGAACTGAGCCAGGCTTTCTGTATGCAGAGCATATGCTCAGCCTGTTGTTTCTTGGGCCCGAGGTCATGCAGCTTTATTATTATTATTATTATTATTATTATCATTATTATTATTATTTTGCTTTACGGGTCTCACCTGGCGATGCTCAGGAGTTACTCCTGGCTTTGCACTCAGGAATCACTCCTGGAAGTGCTCAGGGGACCATATGGGATGCTCAGAATCGAACCCCGGTCGGCTGCGTGTAAGGCAGATGCCCTACCTGCTGTGCTATCACTGCAGCTCTGGTCATGCAGCTCTTGAAAGGTTTGCTTTAGAGCTAGAGAGACTGAAGGATGGGTAGGATGCTGCGGCAGACACAGGTTCAGTCCTTGGCACCATATATGGTTCCATGAATACTAGTGGGTATGGGCCAAAACCAAGGTTTTTTTTTTTTCGTTTTTTTTTCTTAGGACCATAGTACAGCAGCTAAAGCCCTTGCCTTACTTTCTGCCAGCCCAAGTTTGGATCCCTGGTACCACATAGGATCCCCCAAGCACTGCCAGGAGTTATTTTTAGTACGGAGTCAGGAATCCTCCCAGAATACCAGTGGGTGTGGCCCAAACCTCCGCCCCTCAAAATAAGAGAATAAAAAATTGTTTTAAAACCTGTCATTGTCGGGGCTGGAGCGATGCGATAGCACAGCGGGTGGGGCGTTTGCCTTGCACGTGCCCGACCCAGGTTCGAATCCTGTCATCGAATATTGTCCCCTGAGCACCGCCAGGAGTGGTTCCTGAGTGCAGATGCAGGAGTAACCCCTGAGCATCTCCGGGTGTGACCCAACAAGCAAAATAATAATAATAATAATAATAAATAAATAAATAAATAAATGAAATCCCTGTGGCTGTCCTCCCGCTGTTCATTGATTTGCTTGAGCGGGCCCAGTAACTTCTCCATCGTGAGACTTGTTGTTACTGTGTTTGTCATATCGAATACGTCACAGGTAGCTTGACAGGCTTTGCCATGTGGTCAAGATCTTCTCGGTAGGTTGCCGGGCTCTCCGAGAGGGGCAGAGGAGTTGAACCCGGTTTGGCCGGGCCGGCTGCGTGCATGGAAAATGCCCTACCGCTGAGCTATCACTCCAGCCCGTTTTAAACTCATTTTTAATAATTATAGTGCAACCAGCCAACATGGCCGACTCGGGTTCGATTCCTCTGCCCCACCTAGAGGGCCCGGCAAGCTACCGAAGAGTATCACCTGCACAACAGAGCCTGGCAAGCTCCTCGTGACATATTCGATATGCCAAATACAGGAACAATTGTCACAATGGAGATGTTACTGGGCCTGCTCGAACAAATCGATGAACAGGAGAACAGTGATGATGATGATGACAGTATATTTTCTTTGTATGCCCCTTTTATACATGTGCACCCAGAGTTGCTTAAAAAATTCCGGGGGGGGCAGGGGAGCTGGTGTGATAGTACAATGGGTTTGGCGTTTGCCTTGCATGCAGCTGACCCGGAACCCCAGCATCCCATATGGTCCCACAAGCACTGCCTGGAGTAATTCCTGAATTCAGTGCCAGACGTAACCCCTGCGCATCGCCAGGTGTGACCCAAAATGAAAAAAAAAATATTGGGGGACCCAGAGAGATACTACAGTGGGTAGGGCACTTACCTTGAACACAGCTAAGGTGATCCCTGCTACCCTATATGGTTACTGGAGTCTGTCAACAGTCATCCCTGAGCACAGAATCAGGAATAAGCCCTGAGCACTATCAGGTTGTCCCCTCCCCCCCCAAAAAAAAACCCAAAATTGAATATAGTATAGGACTTATAGATATAGTGTGCTGGGGACATACTTTACATGTAGTGGGCCTTGCATGTAGTAGGCCTTGCATGTAGGACTCTGAGTAGCTTCGAGCCCTCCCAGAAGTTTCAGAGAGACCCTCAAGCATCCCCACGTGCGGCTTAAAACAAGCAAAATTGAATATATTACTTGTAGGGACTGACTTCCTTTAAAAAAATTTGGGGGGGGGGACCACGGGTGCCATATCTGATGATGCTCAGGGGTTACTCCTAGCTCCTGTGCTCAGGAATTACTCCTGGCTATGCTCAAGGGACCCTATGGGATCGAACCCAGGTTGGCTGTGTGCAAGGCAAGTTCCCACCCTCTATACTATCTCTCAAGCCCCCAAAGACAGTTTCTGGGAAAAGTTTTTTCCCATAATTGAGGGTTGAATGTATTTTATGTTTATAATAAACTTGTGTTCTTGTCGGTCAGATCGAGTTGTACACAAACCTGCCCGTGATGAAACAGCTGGTTCAGCAGCTGGAACAGTGGGAGTTCCGAGTCTGTGGAGTGTTTCTTGTTGATTCTCAATTCATGGTGGAGTCTTCAAGGTTTGAAACTATACCTGTCCTTGATTTTTCAGTCTCCGGCACAAGCAGAGTACAAAAACCTTTAGTCATAATCGTTTAATTGTTACCAGTTCATGAACTATACCCAGGAGTGACTTAGAACTTATTTTTGTTAAATTAATATGCCAAGAAGATGGCTCCAGTGGCAGAGAACAGAGCTGGCATGTTCGAGGCCCTGAGTTTGCCCCTTGTGCAGTTCTAGTGGTCCCCAACTCTCAGCTGTCACCTTCAGGAGTTGTCCCAGGGCGGTGTCAGAAGTAAGTCCCAAGCACCACAGTAAGTCCCAAGAGGCTCCAAAACTAGAAAAAAAAATCTGGATGCTAGAGAGATAGTACAGTGGGTAGAGCTCTTGCCTTGCATGTGGCCAGCCTGGGTGTCATTCCTGCCATGCTGCCACCGGCCCCTGAGCCCCTCCAGGAGTGATCCTTGACCACAAAGCTCAGAGTACTACTGGGTATTCCCCAAAACTGAAAGGGAGGCTGTTTGGTTCTGTCTCCAGTACTCCAGGTGGTTCCCCAAGCTGCTCAGGAGTAATTCCTGAGTACAGAAGCAGAAGTGACCCCTTAGTAATATCAGGGGATTGTGTGACCCAGAAACCCAAAAGGAAACACCCATCAGGGGAGGTGGAGAGCGAGCATGAGAGAAGATAACGTTAAAGGGTCAGAAATAGTAAAGCGCTTCCCAAAAATAAATAAATAAATAAGTAAATTTTAAAAATGGGGGCTGGAGTGATAATACAGCGGGTAGGGCCTTGCATACAGCCAATCCAGGTTCGATTCCTAGCATCCCTGAGCACCACTAGGAGTAATTTCTGAGTGCAAAGCTGGGAGTAACCCCTGTGCATTGCCAGTAATTACCCCCCCCCCCCAAAAATAGTACAGGGCTTAAGGAGCTCGCCGTGATGTGGCCCCCCTGCTTTTAATCCCTGTCACTACATGTTTCCTCAGTGCTGAACTCAACGCCAGCTACCTCCTGAACACTTTAAAATATTGTTGAGTGGAGAAGTGTGGTCACTGTAGATCGCGTTTCTCCTTCCCATCTCACCTTTAGAATCCTAAGGTCAGCTATTGGCCCAGCAGTCTTCTGTTCGGCCATGCCTGGCAGTGCTCAGGGCTCACTACTGGCGCTGTGCTGAGGAATCACTTAGGTAGTGCTCTGGGAACCCTGTGCAGCGTTGGGCTAGAACCTGGGCTGACCAGGCGCAAGGCAAGCGCCTTAAAGCCTGGACTCTTGCTCGGGCCCCAATCTTAGCATTTCTCCTATTTAGGTGGGTTTTGTTCCAGTGGGGATCAGAAACCTTTTATGTGGACACTGTTGGTGACACTAATTCATTGTCCCTTTTCTGCTTCCTCTTCCAGCTTTTTTCTGGCATCTTGGCAGCCTTGAGTGCTATGGTATCTCTAGAAATCCCGCAAGTTAACATCATGACCAAAATGGACCTGCTGAGTAAAAGAGCTAAAAAGGAAATTGAGAAGTAAGTTCACTATAAATAAGGTCTCCTTTGCAGTGCTGAACCTTTTTCGTTTCACTTCGATTGTCAGTCTACAAATTTAGTGTTTAGGATTCTTTCATTCACCAGTCTCTCATGTTTAAAGGTTTCTAGATCCAGACATGTATTCGTTATTAGATGATTCTACAAGTAACTTCAGAAGCAAAAGATTCAATAAATTGACTAACGCCATATGTGGGCTGGTAAGACTTTGTATTTTTGTAATTTTTGGTGGTTGGGGGTTCGGGCCTCCTGTGCTGTGGGGCCTAGGGGCCACTCTGATTATTGGACCACCAGGCTAGTAGTGGTCAGTGCTGGGGCCCAGAGGGCAGTACCAGCAGTATTGGTTGCTTACTGGCTATACACAGCAATGCTCAGGATGCCATCTGGAGCCAAGAATCAAGCCCTGTGCTAATCCCTGGGCTGATGAGTTTTGCAAGTGTTTGCGGTTATTGTGGGATGTTTTTAAGGTTTGGGGGCCACACCCGGTGGTGCTCAGTGGCTATTTCTCCCTTGTGCCTGGTGGACCATATGTGGTGCTGGGTGTTCAAACTGAGGTGTGCGGGGTGCAGGCCAGTTGTAACCCCTGTCGTAGCTCTTCATCACCTCCCCCCGCACCTCCCTAGACCCATATTTTTCTTCATGGTCTTGTCACATGCTTACACACCCCCAGGCAGTGGCCACCATATGGACGGCACAGACCAGCGCATTTCTTTTTATACGGGAGCAGCATGTTGGGAGCGGTGGGCTGTCTGCTTCGAAGTTAGTATAGAAGTAGGGAGAGAGCTCAGTGGGCAGCACCACAGGCTTTGCACACAAGGGGCCCAGGGTTCATCTCTGGCACCATATGGTCGCCACCAACGTCGTCTGGATGTGGCCTCCCCTCACCTCTGAAAAAAGTTGTAATTGGTTGTAACAGAGAGGGCAGGAGGCCACACTGAGCAGTGGTCAGAGTTTATTCTTGGCTCTGCCTCCAGAAATCATTCCTAGTGGGCTCAGGGAGCATATGGGATGCGGGGGGGATTGAACCCGGGAGCATCCCTTGCCTACTTGCAAGGCAAGCGCCCACCTCAGTGTACTAGCTCTCCCGTCCCACAGCAGAGAAATTCTGCAATGTCTTTTTTTCCTGGCCACTTGGCACATCAGAATTGCCTGTACCCTTTTGAAATTCTCAGTGGTGGTTGAATGCAGATAAATTACAATAAAAGTAGTCCCAGTCTCTGGTTGGGGCTGGAGCGATAGCACAGCAGGTAGGGCGCTTGCCTTGCACGTGTCTGAACTGGATTTGATTCCTAGCATTCCATAGGTCCCCTGAGCACCACCAGAAGTTATTCCTGAGTGCATGAACCAGGAGTAACCCCTGTGCATCGCCGGGTGATACCCCCCCCCAAAAAAAAGTTTTTAGTTAAGTAATGTTGTAATGTTACTAGTGTTCCAATAGGTCAGAGGTCATAAAAAAATTAATGCTGATTTGCTATTGTTCTTTCTGCTCCTTCCTGCATAGGCATAGGTGGTTTTTTTACATGAAAAGTTCATTAACTTTTTATTTTTTTTTAAATTTTTTTTCTTTTTTTTATTAGTGAAAAACCATGAGGTACAGTTATAGGCTTACAAATTTTGTGCTTGGGTTTCAGTTATACAATGATCAAGTGCCCATCCCTCCACCAGTGCCCGTCATCCATCCCCACTGGTCCCAGCATCCCCCCACGCAACCCTCATCCCCCCCTCCCCCCCCCCGTCCCATCCTGCCTCTGTGGCAGGGTATTCCCCCTTGTTCTCTCTCTCTTCTTTTGGGTACTGTGTTTTGCAAGAGAGGCTTTGAGTTTCAATCATGTTTGGTCTATCGACTACTTTTAGCATGCTTCTCCCACCCTAGGAGGGCCCTCACAACACCCTTCATTTGGTGCTCTCTTCTCTATCTGAGCTTCCTTTTCACCTAGAGCCTGTGGCTGGCCTTCCATTCATGGAGCAAAATTCCTGGTACTAATCTCAGCCATTCCTGGGTGTTAATCTCCCTTTTTGTTGCTTTATGTTCCCCAGATGAATGCAATCTTTCTGTGTCTTATCCCGCTCTTTGTGACTCATTTCGCTTAACATGATACTTTCCATGTAGTACCACTTGTATGTAAATTTCATAACTTCATCTTTTCTAACAGCTACATAGTACTCCATTGTGTAAATGTACCAAAGTTTCTTTAACCAGTCATCTGTTCTTGGGCACTCAGGTTTTTTCCAGATTCTGGCTATTGTAAAGAGTGCTACAATGAACAAACAATTGCAGATGTCACTTCGACTATACCTTTTTGCCTCTCTGGGATATATTCCCAGGAGTGCTATAGCTGGGTCAAATGGCAGATCAAATTCTAATTTTTTGAGAGTCGTCCATACTGTTTTCCAAAAGGGTTGGACCAGCCGGCATTCCCACCAGCAGTGAAGGAGGGTCCCTTTCTCGCCACATCCGCGCCAGCACCTGTTGCTTTTGTTCTTGTGGATGTGGGCCAGTCTCTGTGGTGTGAAATGATATCTCATTGTGGTTTTGATCTGCATCTCTCTGATGATTAGTGATGTAGAGCATTTTCTCATGTGCCTTTTTGCCATTCGAATTTCTTCTTTGCGAAAGTTTCTGTTCATTTCCTCACCCCAGTTTTTGAGCGGGGCTGGAGCGATAGCACAGCGGGTAGGGCGTTTGCCTTACAAGCGGCCAACATGGCCGACCCGAGTTCGATTCCTCCACCCCTCTCGGAGAGCCCGGCAAGCTACCGAGAGTACTCGATATGCCAGACACAGTAACAACAAAGTCTCCAATGGAGACATTACTGGGCCCGCTCGAGCAAATCGACGATCAACGGGAGGGCCTTTAGTTTTTGATGGGGTTGGGTGATTTCTTCTTGTGGAGTTTAACCAGTACCTTGTATATCCTTGATATCAACCCCTTGTCGGATGTGTACTTGGTGAATATCCTTTCCCATTCTGTAGGCTGTCTTTGTATTTTGGTCAATGTTTCTTTTGAGGTGCAGAAGCTTCTCAGTTTAAGATAGTCCCATTTGTCTATCTCTGTTTTCACTTGCTCAGCCAGTGGCGTGACGTCTTTGAAGATACCATTAGCTTCAATATCATGGAGAGTTTTGCCAACTTTGTCTTCAATAAACATTATGGATTCTGGTCTGATGTTGAGGTCATAAATCCATTTTGATCTTACTTTTGTGCATGGTGTTAGGCAGAGATCTGAGCCCACTTTTTTGCATGTAGCCGTCCAATTTTGCCAGCACAGTTTATTGAAGAGGCTTTCCCTGCTCCATTTCACTTTTCTTGCCCCCTTATCAAAAATTAGATGATTATATATTTGGGAGGAAATGTCAGTATATTCAACTCTGTTCCATTGGTCTGCAGCTCTGCTTTTGTTCCAGTACCATGCTGTTTTAATTATTACTGCCTTGTAGTAGAGTTTGAAGTTAGGGAGGTTGATTCCTCCCATTTTCTTTTTCCCAAGAATTGCTTTAGCTATTCGTGGGGGCTTATTGTTCCATATAAATTTCAGGAGTGTTTGCTCCATTTCTTTGAAGAATGTCATGGGTATCCTTATAGGGACTGCATTGAATTTGTACAGTGCTTTGGGAAGTATTGCCATTTTGATGATGTTGATTCTCCCCATCCATGAGCAGGGGATATTTTTCCATTTCCTCGTGTCCTCTTTTATTTCCTGAAGTAGCGTTTTGTAGTTTTCTTTGTACAGGTCCTTTACTTCCTTAGTTAAGCTGATTCCTAGATACTTGATTTTCTGGGGCACAATTGTGAATGGGATTGTTTTCTTGATGTCACTTGCTTCTCTTTCACTATTTGCGTATAGGAATGCCATGGATTTTTGGGTATTGATTTTATAGCCTGCCACTTTACTATACAAGCCTATTGTTTCTAGGAGTTTCTTGGTAGAGGTTTTAGGGTTCTCTAAGTATAGTATCATGTCATCTGCGAATAGTGGTACCAAAAAAGATTTTGAAGGTGAAATTGCAATGAATGTAAATAATTTTGTATATAACAAAGTAGCAATGATGGTCACAGCTGCTCTTGGATAATTTTTATTGATTTTGGGGAGCAAAAGGTATTGTAACATACAATTTTTTTCAAAGGAAAAATACATGTGAAAATTAAGTAAGATCATTATCTTACCTTTATCTTTTAGTTTTCGTACACTGAAAATTATTTGTACAATTAAAAGACTAAAAGTCACTTGATCACTTGATACCCCGGTACTCATCCATTTACTTGAGCGGGTGTCAGTAGCGTTTCTATTCATCCCTGTTGCGTGCTAGCGTAGCCCAAAGGCATCTGCTCGTTCTAGGAATATGCAGAGACTCAAACCAATCATTCAGGGTCTTGACGAAGAAATCTGACCATCTTGTAGGTGGACGTCCACCTGGCGTTTTGACGTCCCGTGGAATCCAGTCAGTAATGGCTCTAGTCCAGCGGTCATCTCTAAATCTCATTAAGTGTCCACCCATCTGATTTTTGATGCCTTGGCAAATGAGATAGCGTCCCTAATTCTTTAGCGTTGACGGAGATTGGAACTCCGGATTCTATCTCTCATTTGAGTGAAGTGTGATACTCCAAGCATAGCTTTTTCGATTCCTCTTTGAGATACCCGAATAGCGTTTTCATCCTGTTTTCATAGGGCCCAGGTCTCTGAGGCATATATTATTGTAGGAGGAAAAGTGGAATCAAAGAGATGTGATCAGAGCTGAAGGTTCTTTGTCCTCTTAGTTATTTCTTCAATTCTCTTGAAGGCATTCCAAGCCACTCTCTTCCTCCTGCATAACTCAGGTGCCAGGTCATTCATCTTGTTGATTTCTCGACCTCGGTATATATAACTGTTGCATTCGGAGATGGTGGTTTTGTTGAGAGTGAATGGATGATCAGGAACAAGACTGTTTCTCACGAACATTGTCTTTGTGAGATTCTGTTGCAATCCGACCTTTCCACACTCACGGTCGAAGTCGGTCAGCATTTGTGCCACTTGGCTGATGTTTTGTGTTATTAGAATGAGGTTATCAGCAAAGCGGAGGTGGTGTAGTTGCCAACCATCTATCTTCACACCCATTCCTTCCCATTCCAGTTGACGCATGATGTTCTCGAGGGTGGTACTGAAGAGTTTTGGTGAAATGGTATCACCCTGCCGAACCCCTCTCTTGACATGGATGATTACTTCTTTGTAGAATGGAGAGATCCTGGTAGTGAATCCATAATAGAGCTCATGGAGGATCATGATGTATTGAATTTCTATGTCCTAATTGACTAGGGCTTCAATGACTGCTTCCTTCTCAACAGAATCAAAAGCCTACTTTAAATCAATGAACGCCAGACAGAGCGGCACGTTGAACTCCTGAGAAACCTCAAGGAGCTTAGTTATCGTGTGGATATGGTCAATGCTGCTGAATCCTTTTTGGGACCCGGCTTGTTCACATAGTTGTCCTTCATCTAGTGTTCTGCCAATCCTATTCTGGATGACTTGAGTGAACAGTTTGTAGATGACAGACAATAGGCAGATTGGGCGATAGTTGCCAATGTTGTGGATGTCTCCCTTCTTTCATAGTAGTACGGTCTTGCTGGTTTTCCATTGGGATGGAACCTTGCATTCAGACAGGTAATATGTGAAGAGCTGAGCCAGTGTATTGATGAGTACTGACGGCAGGTTCTTCAGGTGCTCAGGTCTGATCTTGTCTGGGCGAGGTGCTCTTTGTTTCTTTACCGAAGAGATGGCATGTTGAATTTCGGAAGGGAGAACATTGGGAACGACATATCCATCATGCAGAATTTGGTATGTGGGCAAGTGGGTGTGGCTATTAAAGAGGTCTGAGTAGAAGTCATGAATAATCTCCATTGCCCTTGTGGAAGATGTGATAGATCCATCAGGATGTCGGAGGGCAGTCATCTTGGTCTTGTAGTTGGTGAAGGACAGCGGGCATTACAAATGCTTTTCCTGGCTTCTGCCACATCTACCAGCACTGCTGTTCTCCTGTCTTTGAGGTCATCCTTGATCTCTTCTCTGCACTGTTTTGACAGCTCAGACATTTGCTTGCCGTTGCCTGAGGCATGTGCCAAGCCACGTTGGCGAATAAGTTCAAGAGTGTTCAAATGAAGGTGGTTTTTTGTGGTTATCTCTCTCTTGGCATTCCTCGCACAATCCTGGAGGTGCTGAATCATTTGATCGTATTCCTCATCATTGTTGTCAATGATGGCATCTTCCCATGTTGCCACAACAGAGCCAAAGAACTCCCAGTTGGTGGTCGTTCTGGGAGTTCTCTTCTTAAACTTTGCATT
Source organism: Sorex fumeus (assembly GCF_029834395.1). Taxonomy (NCBI): domain Eukaryota; kingdom Metazoa; phylum Chordata; class Mammalia; order Eulipotyphla; family Soricidae; genus Sorex; species Sorex fumeus. Next base: position 1,168,166 of record NW_026606212.1, on the reverse strand, counting down.
CTTTTCTCCCTGTTCTGTGACGTAGAATTTTGCACGAGGGAGATGGTGGTCCGATCCCATTTGGAATTTTGCGACAACAGCAACATCGGTTAGGCAAAATCGTCCATTGAATATGATGTGGTCAATTTTGCTGTGGAACCGTCCACCAGGAGACTCCCATGTCCAACGTTTAGATTCAGCCTTTTGGAATTGTGAGTTACCATGGATGGTCTTGGTTGACATGATGAACTCAGACAGTCTGTCACCCTGTTCATTCCATTCTAGGCCATGGGTCCCAAAGTGGAGTTCATCGGCTGATCTTTTGGTTCTATCTTGGCACTAAAATCACCAACAATGATCTTGTAGAAGGTGTGGTCTTCTTAATAGAACTTCTCCAGCTGCATGTAGAACTTCTCCATTTCTCCTTCACCATAACAGGATGTTGGTACATACACAACAAAGATAGAAACTGCTGGCAGTGATCCACGTCTATTCAAGTGTAATCATGCAATTCGGGTTGTTAGGCATTGGAATGAATCAATGCTCATGGCCAAGTTCACCTTGACAAGGATACCGACACCACTGATGCCTCTTTTGTCACATGTTCCAAGGAACAGTTCTTCTCCAGTGTCAAAAATGGCATGGTGTGATTGATGCCTTCTGTTTTTGGTCAGACCAATGATGTTCTACTTGATCTTTCACGCTTGTACCATCAGGTCCTCGATGGATATATCCGATGCCAGCATACGTGCATTGAAATTACAGACAATAATTTTTGTCTTTCTTCATTTTGGCAGCCTAGTTCTGCCTTGAGATTTTGTCAGCCTCTCCTTCCACATCCTTCTCGACTCTTCCATATTCAGGGTCAGGGGAATGAGATCCATTTTTTTTTTTACTGGATTTGGCATATCGAATATACCACGGATAGTTTGTCAGGCTCTGCCATGTGGGTGGGATATTTAAGGTAGTCTGAAAAAATAAATAAACATAAATATAAGGTCGCCTGGCCGCAAATGCAAATGTGGCCCCACGCTCCTGGGAGCTTGGAGTGGTAATCACTGGATCCTGGCAGTTGTTGGGGTTACACGGCAGTTGATGGGTGTAACTTTCTAGCTACTGGAAGGTCCAGTCCCAAACCGTGCAGGCTTGGAGATCTCAGCCCCGCGTCCTGCACACCTGAGTTCCTCTGCCAGTTCCTTTATGCATATTCCTAGAATGAGCAGATGCCATTGGGCTACGCTAGCATGCAACAGGGCTGAATGGAAACGTTACTGACACCCACTCCAGTAATGGATGAGTAATGGGGTATCAAGTGATGAAGTGATCAAGTGACTTTTAGTGTTTTAATTGTAGAAATAATTTTCAGTGTAGGAAAACTAAAAGATAAAGGTAAGATAATGATCTTACTTAATTTTCCCAGATATTTTTCCTTTGAAAAAAATGAATGTTACAATACCTTTTGCTCCCCGAAATCAATAAAAATTATCCAATAGCAGCTGTGACCATCATTGCTACTTTCTTACATACAAATTTATTTAAATTCATTGCAATTTCACCTTCAAAATGCGTGAGGCTCATCCAAGCGTGTGGAGAGTGGTCTCAGCATGACTTTGGCCTGGTGCCTGAGGTCTTCAGCTGCTGGGCCCTGGTGTGGACAGTCAAGCACGGGGTAGGAGAATCTGCCTTGTTCTCTCCCGGGAGCTTGGTGAAATATTCAGGTGAGTATCGGTGATTCATTAAAAAGTAAAAAATTTAAGAAAACAAATTTAAAATGGAAAAATTTAAAAAATAAATTTAAAAAATGAAATTAAATTTAAGAAAAGAAAAGAAAATGGGAGTAGGTGGGGGGCTGGGCGGCCAGGGCTATGGGGGAAGAGCGGAGAGTGTTTATTGTGCAATAACTTATTCCATCCTCATTTTTAAAAATTATTATTAGTATTATTTTTTTTTTGCTTTTTGGGTCACAACCGGTGATGCCCAGGGGTTCCTCTGGGCTCTGCACTCAGGAATTTCTCCTGGTGGTGCTCAGAGGACCATAGGGATGCTAGGAATCGAACTTGGCCGGCCACTTGCAAGGTAAACGCCCTGCCCGCTGTCATATCGCTCCAACCCTTCAATTTTTTTATTTTATTAAGTGTTTTACAATATTTGATTACATTCAATATTCAGACTCCAATCCCACCACCATTACACCTTCTCACCACCATATTTCGGATAGTTCCATCCCAAACCCCAATCCCTGTCCCAAAGCAGAACTCAAAGAATCTATTCTCTTGTATTGTTTGATATGAAAAACTGCCAGGGCGCTGAAGCGATAGCACAGTGGGTAGCACGTTTGCCTGGCACACGGTGAAAGTGGGTTCGATTCCCAGCATCCCATATGGGCCCCTGAGCACCATTAGCCAGGGGTAATTCCTGAGTGCAGAGCCAGGAGTAATTCCTGTGCATGAACATGTATGACCCAAAAGCCAAAAAAAAAATAATAATAATCGCTAAAAATGCTATAAAAAAAGTATCCTTAGAGGAAAGAGTGTGTATTCCACCCAGGGGCCGTTAAGCCCATCTCTATGAGATCACTAACATCTTGTAAAAGGTTGAGCCTTGTGTGTTTTATATATATATATATATCTGTAAAAAATATATATATTTCCCTCTAAGATTGGTTGCCTGCTACTATGAACTCTGTCATATGTGGTACAGCAATTTTGGAGTATGAGCTCCTGCATTTTTTGCTTTTGGGGTCACATCCGGTGGTGCTCAGGGCTGACTCCTGGCTCTGTGCTCAGGGATCACCCCTGGCAGGCTTCCAGGATGGTCCAGGGATTGAAAGTGAGGCAGCCATGTATGAGGGGAGTGTCCTGCGCTCTGGACTCTCCGTGTCCCCGCTCCAGGGCCCCTTTAGTTCCACAGCCTTTGTTTTGGGGTCATACCTGGCACTGCACAGGGGTTACTCCTGGCTCTGCACTCAGGAATTACTCCTGGCGGTGCTCGGGGGACCATATGGAATGCTGGGAATCGAACCCGGGTCAGCTGAGTGCAAGGCAAACGCCCTACCCGCTGTGCTACGCTCCAGACCCTATTCTCATTTGCAAAGTTCATTGGCTGAACTTCTTTGTCCTATATTTATTTGTTTTATTTTTTTTCTTTTCTTTATGGGTGGGGTCGGGTTTGGGCCACTCCCAGCTGTGTTCAGCCCGTCTGGCTCTGTGCTCCAGGATCACTCCTGGTGAAGCTGAGGAACTATATGAGGTGCCAAGGATTGAACCTGGGTTGTCCACATGCAAGGCAAGCGCCTTACCCACTGTTCTATTCCTCTGGCCCCTGTTTGGTGTCTTTTTGTTTTTGTTTTTTGTTTTTTCTTTCTAGCCCCTGTTCAGTTTCTGTGGATACTGTCACAGTTGTAATTACTAAAGAATGTAAATATTTTGGAATGGGCACTCATTTCCTGTATATTCTTTGCAGACATCCGGGAACTGATCGAGGTGGATGATGTGATGGAGGACGGTTCCCTGCGCTTCGGTCCCAATGGAGGACTGGTGTTTTGCATGGAGTATTCGCCAGTAACTTTGAGTGGCTGGAGAACTGCCTTGGCCATGTCGAGGATGACTGCATCCTTTTTGACTGTCCAGGTAGCTCAGTAATTAGATTGTCATCTTCCCTGGGTTGTGCAGTTCTGTCCTTGGTGGGAGAAAGTGAAATTAGCATCTCATTTACTTTTACCCCAGATTCTTGGACAGTGGACAGTCATCCCCTGAGGGGCTGTGGAATATCTGTTTTCTTCTGTTTGGGGGCCACATGCAGAGGTGCTAGAGGCTGGGGCTCTTCCTAACTGTTATCAGGAGGTTGCTCCCAGCCCTGCTTGGGGAACCAAAGCATGCTGGGAACTGAGCCCAGGCTTTCTGCATGCAGAGCATATGCTCAGTCTCTTGTTTCTTGGGTCCCAGGTTATGCAGCTTTTTTTTTTTGTTTGTTTTACGGGTCACACCTGGTGATGCTCAGGAATTACTCCTGGCTTTGCACTCAGGAATCACTCCTGGCAGTGCTCAGGGGAACATATGGGATGCTGGGAATCGAACTCAGGTCGGCTGTGTGCAAGGCAAACTCCCTACCTGCTGTGCTATCACTCCAGCTTCGGTCATGCAGCTCTTGAAAGGTTTGCTTTAGAGCTAGAGAGACAGAAGGATGGGTAGGATGCTGCGGTAGACACAGGTTCAGTCCTTGGCACCATATATGGTTCACTGAATACTAGTGGGTATGGGCCAAAAACAAGATTTTTGTTTGTTTGTTTTTTAGGGCCATAGTACACCAGCTAAAGCCCTTGCCTTGCTTTCTGCCAGCCCAAGTTTGGATCCCTGGTTCCAGATAGGATCCCCCAAGCACTGCCAGGAGTTATTTTTAGTACAGAGTCAGGAATCCTCCCAGAATACCAGTGGGTGTGACCCAAACTTCCTCCCCTCACACTAAGAGAATAAAAATTTGTTTTAAAATCTGTCATTGTCGGGGCTGGATCAATGTGATAGCACAGCAGGTTGGGCGTTTGCCTTGCACATACCCGACCCAGGTTCGAATCCCAGCATCCCATATGGTCCCCTGAGCACCGCTAGGAGTGGTTCCTGAGTGCAGAGCCAGGAGTAACCCCTGAGCATCTCTGGGTGTGACCCAAAATGCAAATAATAATAATAAATTAATAAATGAAATCTCTGTGACTGTTCTCCCGTTGTTCATTGATTTGCTTGAGCAGGCCCAGTAACTTTTCCATCGTGAGACTTGTTGTTACTGTGTTTGTCATATCGAGTATGTCACAGGTAGCTTGACAGGCTTTGCCATGTGGTCAATATACTCTCGGTAGCTTGCTGTGCTATCCGAGAGGGGCAGAGGAGTTGAACCCGGTTTGGCTGTGCCGGCTGCGAGCATGGCAAATACCCTAGGACTGCGCTATTACTGCCGCCCATTTTAAAATCATTTTTAATAATTTTCGTGCAACCGGCCAACATGGCCGACTGGAGTTTGATTCCTTTGCCCCTCTTGGAGAGCCCGGCAGGCTACCGAAGAGTATCTCGCCTGCAGAGCAGAGCCTGGCAAGCTCCCCGTGACATTTTCAATATGCCAAATACAGTAACAATTGTCACAATGGAGATGTTACTGGGCCTGCTCGAGCAAATCGATGAACAGGAGGACAGTGATGATGATGATGACTGTATATTTTCTTTGTATGCCTCTTTTACATACATGTACACCCAGAGTTGCTTAAAAATTTCTTGGGGGGGCCAGGGGAGCGGGTGTGATAGAACAATGGGTTGGGCGTTTGCCTTACATTCGGCTGACCCGGAACCCCAGCATATCATATGGTCCCCCGAGCACTGTCAGTAGTAATTTCTGAGTGCAGAGCCAGAAGTAACCCCTGCACATCTCCAGGTGTGACCCAAAATGAAAAAAAAAATATTGGGGGAGCCAGAGATACTACAGTGTATAGGGCACTTGCCTTGCACACTGCTAAGGTGATCCCTGCTATCCTATATGGTTCCTGGAGCCTTCCAAGAGTCATCCCTGAGCACAGAATCAGGAATTAGCCCTGAGCACTATCAGGTAGTCCACAAAACAAAAAACAAAGAAAAATTGAATATACTATAGGGCTAGAGAGATAGTGGGCTGGGGACATGCTTTACATGTAGTGGGCCTTGCATCTAGTAGGCCTTGTATGTAGGACTCTGAGTAGCTTCGAGCCCTCCCAGCAGTTTCGGGGAGACCCTCAAGCATCCCCACCTGCGGCTTAAAACAGGCAAAATTGAATATATTACTTGTAGGGATTGACTTCCTTTAAAAAAAATTTGGGGGGACCGCGGGTGACGTATCTGATGATGCTCAGGGGTGACTCCTAGCTCCTGTGCTCAGGAATTACTCCTGGCTGTGCTCAAGGGACCCTATGGGATCGAACCCAGGTTGGCTGTGTGCAAGGCAAGTTCCCACCCTCTATGCTATCTCTCAAGCCCCCTAAAACAGTTTCTGGGAAAAGATTTTATCCCATAATTGTGGGTTGAATGTATTTCATGCTTATAATAAGCTTGTGTTCTTGTAGGTCAGATCGAGTTGCACACACACCTGCCCGTGATGAAACAGCTGGTTCAGCAGCTGGAACGGTGGGAGTTCCGTGTCTGTGGAGTGTTTCTTGTTGATTCTCAATTCATGGTGGAGTCGTTCAAGGTTTGAAACTATACCTGTTCTTGATTTTCAGTCTCTGGCACAAGCAGAGTGCAAATACCTTTAGTCATAATCGTTTAATTGTTAACAGTTCATGAACTATACCCCGGAGTGACATAGAACTTATTTTTGTTAAATTAATATGCCAAGAAGATGGCTCCAGTGGCAGAGAACAGAGCTGGCATGTTCGAGGCCCTGAGTTTGTCCCTTGTGCAGTTCTAGTGGTCCCCAACTCTCAGCTGTCGCCTTCAGGAGTCGTCCTAGGGTGGTGTCAGAAGTAAGTCCCAAGCACCACTGTGTGTGGCTCCAAAACTAGAAAAAAAAAGCTGGATGCCTGAGAGATAGTACAGTGGGTAGAGCTCTTGCCTTGCATGTGGCCCGCCTGGGTGTCATTCCTGCCATGCTGCCACCGGGCCCCCCGAGCCCCTCCAGGAGTGATCCTGGACCACAAAGCTCAGAGTACTACTAGGTATTCCCCAAACCTGAAAGGGAGGGCGTTTGGTTCCGTCTCCAGCACCCATATGGTTCCCAAAGCTGGTCAGGAGTAACTCCTTAGTGCAGAAGCAGAAGTGACCCTTTAGTTATATCAGGGGATTGTGTGACCCAGAAACCCAAAAGGAAACACCCATCAGGGGAGGTGGAGGGGGAGCATGAGAGAAGATAACGTTAGAGGGTCAGAAATAGTACAGGGCTTCTCAAAAATAAATAAATAAATAAATAAATAAGTAAGTAAATTTTAAAAATGGGGGCAGGAGTGATAGTACAGCGGGTAGGGCCTTGCACACAGCCAATCCGGGTTCGATGCCTAGCATGCCTCCGCACCACTAGGAGTAATTCCTGAGTGCAGAGCCAGGAGTAACCCCTGTGCATTGCCAGGTATTACCCCTCCCACCCCCAAAAAAATAGCAAAGGGCTTAAGGAGCTCGCCTTGATGTGGCCCACTTGCTTTTAATCCCTGTCACTACATGTTTCCTCAGTGCTGAACTCAACCCCAGCTACCTCCTGAACACTTTAAAATATTGTTGAGTGGAGAAGTGTGGTCACTATAGATCGCATTTCTCCTTCCCATCTCACCTTTAGAATCCTAAGGTCAGCTATTGGCCCAGCAGTCTTCTGTTAGGCCCAGCCTGGCAGTGCTCAGGGCTCACTACTGGCCCTGGGCTGAGGAATCACTTAGGTAGTGCTCTGCGAACCCTGTGGAGTGCTGGGCTAGAACCTGGGCTGTCCAGGTGCAAGGCAAGCACCTTAAAGCCTGGACTCTTGCTCGGGCCCCAATCTTAGCGTTTCTTGTATTTACGTGAGTTTTGTTCCAGTGGGGATCAGAAACCTTTTATGTGGACACTGTTGGTGACAACTGATTCATCATCCCTTTCCTGCTTCCTCTTTCAGCTTATTTCTGGCATCTTGACAGCCTTGAGTGCTATTGTATCTCAAAAATCCCCCAAGTTAACATTTTTTTTCATTTCATTTCATCATCCTGTTATTCGTCGATTGCCTCGAGCAGGCCCCAGTAAGGTCTCTTTCATCCTAGCCCTGAGATTTTATTCAAGGCTCTTTAGGAGAATGAGACCCATCATTGTTACTGGTATTTTGCATATTTGGTATGCCACGGGGAGTTTGCCAGACTCTGCCTTGTGGGCAGGCTACATTTTACATACCTGTGCACCCAGAGTTGCTTAAAAAATTCTTGGGGGGGCCAGGGGAGCGGGTGTGATAGAACAATGGGTTGGGCGTTTGCCTTGCATGCGGCTGATCCCGAACCCCTGCATCCCGTATGGTCCCCCGAGCACTGCCAGGAGTAATTCCTGAATTCAGTGCCAGAAGTAACCCCTGCACATCGCCAGGTGTGACCCAAAATGAAAAAAAAATTATTGGGGGAGCAAGAGAGATACTACAGAGGGTAGGGCACTTGCCTCGAACACAGCTAAGGTGATCCCTGCTACCCTATATGGTTACTGGGGCCTGTCAACAGTCATCCCTGAGCACAGAATCAGGAATAAGCCCTGAGCACTATCAGGTTGTCCCCTCCCCCCCCCCAAAAAAAACCCAAAATTGAATATAGTATAGGGCCTAGAGATATAGTGTGCTGGGGACATACTTTACATGTAGTGGGCCTGGCATGTAGTAGGCTTTGCATGTAGGACTCTGAGTAGCTTTGAGCCCTCCCAGAAGTTTCAGAGAGACCCTCAAGCATCCCCACGTGCGGCTTAAAACAAGCAAAATTGGATATATTACTTGTAGGGATTGACTTCCTTTAAAAAGAATTGGGGGGGGGGACCTCGGGTGCCATATCTGATGATGCTCAGGGGTTACTCCTAGCTCCTGTGCTCAGGAATTACTCCTGGCTGTGCTCAAGGGACCCTATGGGATCGAACCCAGGTTGGCTGTGTGCAAGGCAAGTTCCCACCCTCTATGCGATCTCTCAAGCCCCCTAAAACAGTTTCTGGGAAAAGTTTTTTTTCCCCATAATTGAGGGTTGAATGTATCTCATGTTTATAATAAGCTTGTGTTCTTGTAGGTCAGATTGAGTTGCACACACACCTGCCCGTGATGAAACAGCTGGTTCAGCAGCTGGAACAGTGGGTGTTCCGAGTCTGTGGAGTGTTTCTTCTTGATTCTCAATTCATGGCGGAGTCGTTCAAGGTTTTTTAACTATACCTGTCCTTGATTTTTCAGTCTCCGGCACAAGCAGAGTACAAAAACCTTTAGTCATAATCGTTTAATTGTTATCAGTTCCTGAACTATACCCAGGAGTGACTTAGAACTTATTGTTGTTAAATTAATATGCCAAGAAGATGGCTCCAGTGGCAGAGCACAGAGCTGGCATGTTCGAGGCCCTGAGTTTGCCCCTTGTGCAGTTCTAGTGGTCCCCAACTCTCAGCTGTCGCCTTCAGGAGTTGTCCTAGGGCAGTGTCAGAAGTAAGTCCCAAGCACCACTGTGTGTGGCTCCAAAACTAGAAAAAGAAAAGCTGGATGCCTGAGATATAGTACAGTGGGTAGAGCTCTTGCCTTGCATGTGGCCAGTCTGGGTGTCATTCCTGCCGTACTGCCACCGGGCCCCCTTAGCCGCTCCAGGAGTGATACTTGACCACAAAGCTCAGAGTACTACTGGGTATTCCCCAAAACTGAAAGGGAGGGCGTTTGGTTCCGTCTCCAGCACCCATATGGTTCCCAAAGCTGGTCAGGAGTAACTCCTTAGTGCAGAAGCCGAAGTGACCCACTAGTTATATCAGGGGATTTTGTGACCCAGAAACCCAAAAGGAAATACCCATCAGGGGAGGTGGTGGGGGAGCATGAGAGAAAATAACGTTAAAGGGTCAGAAATAGTACAGCGCTTCCCAAAAATAAATAAATAAGTAAATTTTAAAAATGGGGGCTGGAGTGATAGTACAGCGGGTAGGGCCTTGCACACAGCCAATCCGGGTTCGATTCCTAGCATGCCTGAGCACCACTAGGAGTAATTCATGAGTGCAGAGCCAGGAGTAACCCCTGTGCATTGCCAGGTATTACCACCCTCCCCCCACAAAAAAAATAGTAAAGGGCTTAAGGTGCTCGCCTTGATGTGGCCCACCTGCTTTTAATCCCTGTCACTACATGTTTCCTCAGTGCTGAACTCAACGCCACCTACCTCCTGAACACTCTAAAATATTGTTGAGTGGAGAAGTGTGGTCACTGTAGATCACGTTTCTCCTTCCCATCTCACCTTTCGAATCCTAAGGTCAGCTATTGGCCCAGCAGTCTTCTGTTGGGCCATTCCTGGCAGTCCTCAGGGCTCACTACTGGCGCTTTGCTGAGGAATCACTTAGGTAGTGCTCTGGGAACCCTATGGAGTGCTGGGCTAGAACCTGGGCTGACCAGGCGCAAGGCAAGTGCCTTAAAGCCTAGACTCTTGCTTAGGCCCCAATCTTAGCGTTTGTCGTATTTAGGTGGGTTTTGTTCCAGTGGGGATCAGAAACCTTTTATGTGGACACTGTTGGTGACAACTGATTCATTGTCCCTTTTCTGTGTCCTCTTTCAGTTTATTTCTGGCATCTTGGCAGCCTTGAATGCTATGGTATCTCTAGAAATCCCGCAAGTTAACATCATGACAAAAATGGACCTGCTGAGTAAAAGAGCTAAAAAGGAAATTGAGAAGTAAGTTCACTATAATTAACGTCACATTTGCAGTGCTGAACCTTTTTCGTTTCACTTCGATTGTCAGTCTACAAATTTAGTGTTTCGAATTCTTTGCTTCCCCAGTCTATCATTTTTGAAGGTTTCTAGATCCAGGCATGTATTCTTTATTAGATGATTCTACAAGCAACTTCAGAAGCAAAAAATTCAAAAAATTGACTAATGCCATATGTGGGCTGGTAAGACTTTGTATTTTTCTAATTTTTGGTGGTTGGGGGGTGGGCCTCCTATGCTGGGGGGCCAAGGGGCCACTCTGATTATTGGCCCACCAGGCTAGTAGTGGTCAGTGCTGGGGCCCTGAGGGCCGTATCAGCACTATTGTTTGCTTCCTGGCTGTACCCAACAATGCTCAGGATGCCATCTGGTGCCAAGAATGAAGCCCTGTGCTAATCCCTGGGCTGATGAGTTTTGCAAGTGTTTTGGGTTGTTGTGGGTTGATTTTAAGGTTTGAGGGCGACACCCGGTGGTGCTCAGGGGCTGTTTCTCCCCTGTGCCTGGTGGACCATATGTGGTGCTGGGTGTTCAAACTGAGGTGTGTGGGGTGCAGGCCAGTTGTAACCCCTGTCGTAGCTCTTCATCACCTCCCCCCGCACCTCCCTAGACACATATTTTTCTTAATGGTCTTGTCACATGATTACACACCCCCAGGCAGTGGCCACCATATGGACGGCACAGACAGGCGCATTTCTTTTTATAGGGGAGCAGCATGTTGGGAGCAGTGGGCTGTCTGCTTCGAAGTTAGTATAGAAGTAGGGAGAGAGCTCAGTGGGCAGCACCACAGGCTTTGCATACAAGGGGCCGAGGGTTAATCTCTGGCACCATATGGTCGGCACCAGCGTTGTCTGGATGTGGCCTCCCCTCACCTCTGAAAAAAGTTGTCATTGGTTGTAGCAGAGAGGGCAGGAGGTCACACTGAGTAGTGGTCAGAGTTTATTCTTGGCTCTGCCTCCAGAAATCATTCCTGGTGGGCTCAGGGAGCATACGGGATGCGGGGGATCGAACCCGGGTGCATCCCTTGCGTATGTGCAAGGCAAGCGCCCACCTCAGTGTACGAGCTCTCCCGTCCCACAGTAGAGAAATTCTGCAATGTCTTTTTTTCCTGGCCACTTGGCACATGAGAATTGCCTGTACCCTTTTGAAATTTTCAGTGGTTGTTGAATGCAGATAAATTACTTTAAAAGAATTCTCAATTTCTGGTTGGGTCTGGAGCGATAGCACAGCAGGTAGGACGTATGCGTGGCATGCGTCCGACCCAGGTTTGATTCCTAGCATCCATAGGTCCCCTGAGCATCACCAGGAGTTATTCCTGAGTATATGAATCAGGAGTAACCCCTGTGCATCACCAGGTGTAAAGTAAAGTAAAGTAAAGTAAAGTAAAGTAAAGTAAAGGCCCTCCCGTTGATCTTCAATTTGCTCGAGCGGGCCCAGTAACGTCTCCATTGGAGACTTTGTTGTTACTGTGTCTGGCATATCGAATACGTCACGGGGAGCTTGCCAGGCTCTGCCCTGCGGGCGAGATACTCTCGGTAGCTTGCCGGGCTCTCCGAGAGGGGCGAGGAATCGAACTCGGGTCGGCCATGTTGGCCGCGTGCAAGGCAAACGCCCTACCGCTGTGCTATCGCTCCAAAAAGTCTTTAGTTAAGTAATGTTGTAATGTTACTAGTGTTCCAATAGGTAAGAGGTCATAAAAAAATTAATGCTGATTTGCTATTGTTCTGTCTGCTCCTCCCTGCACAGGCATAGATGGTTTTAATTAGACTACCAATGCTCACACTCAAGCGTCAGTTGCATGACCTTTCTGAAATCTCTAATTTGTAGATTGATGACTACAGCATGGTCCGATTTTTGCCTTCCAATCAATCAGAAGAAGAAAGCATGAACATTGTATTACAGCATATTGATTTTGCCATTCAGTACGGAGAAGACTTGGAATTCAAGGAACCCAAGTTAATTTCTGATGATTTAGATTTGCCAGGGCCAGAGAACGGTACAGAGGGAAAGACCATTCTCTGCCTCCCCTAGGCTGACGCTGGGTCAGTTCCCCGTTTCATGTCTAGTCCCTGAGCACAGAGCCAGGATTGCCCTGAACACCTCTGCCCTCCTGTTTGATTTAAGCAGCTCCTTAAGTTAAAGTCTTGGGGGCAGCAAGAACCTGGCCCGTTCTGGCTGATCTCTGGGTGTGGCTCAAGAACTCAAAACCAAAATCAGAAAAAAAAAGAGTAACCAAAATATAAATAAATAAACATAAATAAAAAGTCCTGGGAGCTTGGTGTGATAATCTATGTATCCTGTCAGTTGTTCAGGTTACACGGCAGTTGGTGGGTGTAACTGTCTAGCTACTGGAAGGTCCATTCCCAAACTGTGTAGGCTTGGAGATCTCAGCCCCGGGTCCCCCACACCTGGGTTGCTCTGCCAGTTCCTTTATGCGTGAAGCCCTTCCAAGCGTGTGGAGAGTGGTCTCAGCATGACTTTGGCCTTCTGCCGGACGTCTTCTGCTGTTGGCCCTGGTGAGGACAGTCAGGCATGGGGTAGGAGTCTCCGCCTTGTTCTCTCCCGGGAGCTTGGTGTGATAATCAAGTGATTACCAGTGATTCATTAAAAAGTAAAACATTTAAAGAAACAAATTAAAAATGGAAAAATTCCAAAACTTAAAAATTTTAAAAATAAAATTAAATTTAAGAAAAGAAAATGGGATTTGGTGGGGAGCCGTGCGGCTGGGTTTCTGGAGGAAGAGCAGAGACTGTTAATTGTGCAATAACTTATTCCCTACCACCCTCATTTTTAAAAACTATTATTATTATTATTATTATTTTTTCTTTTGGGCCACACCCGGTGATGTGCAGGGGTTCCTCCTGGCTCTGCACTCATGAATTCCTCCTGGTGGTGCTCAGAGGACCATAGGGGATGCTGGGAATCAAACCTCGCTGGCCACTTGCAAGGTAAATGCCCTGCCTACTGTCATATCGCTCCAACTCCCCAATTTTTTTATTTTATAAAGTGTTTTACAATATTTGATTATATTCAATATTCAGACTCCAATCCCACCACCATTACACCTTCTCACCACCATATTTCGGGTAGCTCTATCCCAAACCCCAATCCCTGTCCCAAAGCAGAACTGAAATAATCTATTCTCTTGTATTGTTTGATATGAAAAACTGCCAGGGCGCTGGAGTGATAGCACAGTGGGTGGGACGTTTGCCTTGCATGCGGTGAAACTGGGTTCAATTCCAAGCATCCCATATGGTCCCCTGAGCACCATTAGCCAGGGATAATTCCTGAGTGCAGAGCCAGGAGAAATTCCTGTGCATCGACAGGTATGACCCCTCCGAAAAATATCGCTGAAAATCCTATAAAAAAAGTATCCTTAGAGGAAGGAGTGTGTATTCTACCCAGGGGCCGTTAAGTCCTTCTATAAGAGATCACTAACATGTTGTAAAAGGTTGAGACTTGTGTGTTTATATATATATAGCACAGCGGTAGGGCCTTTGCCTTGCACACAGCCAACATGGCCAACCTGATTTCGATTCCTCCACCCCTCTCAGAGAGCCCGGCAAGCTACCGAGAGTATCTCGCCCGCACTGCAGAGCCTGGCAAGTTACCCATGACGTATTTGATATGCCAAACAAAGTAACAACAAAGTCTACAATGGAGACGTTACTGGACCCGCTCGAGCAAATTGAAGAACAATGGGAGGACAGTGATACAGTGAACCAAAACCCTGGTTGGAGATTACGTGGCTTTTGTGCTCCAGAACCTGATGGTGCTTTGGGCCCCCGGTTCAGGAAAAGTAAGTGCCCCACCCCCTGTGCTGTCTCGTTCGCCCCAATTTTGTTAGTGAATATCTATTAGCACTACTACTGGGTATTATAGAGCATTGCCTGAACAGTAGGTCAATACATACTGGGTCTGCGGAGAAATCAATGAATTTTCTAATTTGTGTTTTATGAAGATGAGTTGTCTTCTATGTTGGATGAATATTTTCAAGAATGCCAGAACAAATGAAGAGTATGTTACGATGCAACTGGATGCGGGGCTGGAGTGATAGCACAGTAGGTAGGGCATTTCCCTTGCACGCGACAGACCTGGTTTCGAATCCCAACATCCCATATGGGCCACCAAGCGCCGCCAGGAGTAATTCCTGAGTGAAGAGCCAGGAGTAACACCTGTGCTCTCCGGGTGTGACCCAAAAACCGAAAAAAAAAAAAGGCAAATGGATGCTTGTGAAGAGTAGCAATCACAATTTATTTAAATGAAAATATAACAGAGAAAGTAAAAACAAAGAATAAAAATCATAAAATATACAGAGGCAAGATACTCATTGGTGGGAGGGTATCCAGAGAGAGACACTGATGTGAGACCCTGGGCTTCTTTCAGTTGTAAACATGCTAGGTCCTCTGGGAACTTGTCCAATATTGCCTCAGCGGGTGGCTGTGCAGCTGGTACTCGAGAGATCAGTGTTGGCGCTGTCCTTGGACACGGAGCCAAGTATGCTTTCAGAGCTGGAGCTAAAGAATCAATAAGAGAAAAGGTCACCCAGAGGGCTCCTTCCATGGATTCTCCAGAGCTGACCCCAGCAGGAAGGGGAGACCATGGGCCCACCTCACGGGGGTTTCCTGTGGAGGCCTCCCCAGAATGGGCTCTCCTCCCTGTGACTCTCCTTTCCCACACCAGCCCCCAGGACACCTCTAGGTGGGCCTTTTCCCATTCCCCTTTTTCTTGTGCATATACACACACCCCTTGGTTCTTACCCGTTTTCTTCTGGTGCTCTGAGTCTCGTTCTCTGCCATATGTGTGAGGCCATGGCATTGAAGGTGGTGCCCTTTGGGGAGTTGACACTCCTTGGCCAATCTCAAATTTCTGCTTAGATGGTGTCTGGCTCTGCTTGGGTCTGGCTGATTCCAGACTTTCTTCAGAGGAACTGGACCCAGAGGATATGTAGAAGATCTTCTTTCTCTCCTGTGGGCTGCTCTGCTGAGGGAGCGTCTCTCTCTCCTGTGGGCTGCTCTGCGGAGGGAGGACCACAAAGGCTCAGCTCCAGAAGCGCTGCTTCCCCCTCCCTTCTGAGTTCCTCCCTGCTGGTGGACCTGCATCTACACAGGCCTCCCATAGGAATGAGACTGAAACAATCAAGTTTAGAAAAGTCTTGGCCCAAGAGCACCTCCTAGTGCCAAATCAGTGAGCAGTGACCAGGCGTTGGGGGCTAGATTTGATGACTCACCTGCTAGGAGCAGGCTGCCCTCAAGATGATCTCACAACACACACAGAGACACACGTACATACACAAATACACATACTCACACACAGACCATCTCCAGTACACACTCAAATTTACTCCCTCCGATAAACACGTTCACACCCGGGTGTGCACACTCTTCCACACACGCAGCTTCTGCGCCATCACACTCAGGGAGGTGATGAAGACTGATCACGGTCATCAGTGCTGGGCTGCCCGGGCCAGTTCCTGCTGACCTGAACTAGCGGCTGTCTTCGAGAAGAATTCCGGGGAGTTCTCCAATGGGTCCTCACCCAGTTTCTGAATCTTTTCAGTGTCCTACACTTGGGGGTTTTACAACCACGATTTCTTGGTAAACAGCAAAACATGTTTGCTGTCTGTCCGTTTCCGCAGTGAACCAAGTAATGAGTATGGGGGCAGTTGGGGAGACTGCAGAATGTCTGGTTGCATCACAAAGAGAGGTCGGTGATGTCACCGAGCGCATCACAGCGAGGACAGGTCAGCTGTGGCCCTGCAGCAGGGCTTGCTCTCTGTGCAGCCCCTCTGGGCTGCTGCTGCTCTCCCTGTTCCCACAAGTCCTGTCCATGTGGTGAACTCAAGGCCCTGGGGAGAGCAGGGAGCAGCCACTTGAAAGAATGTGCTGCTAAAAAGTTATTTTCCTTTTTTTTAAAATGTAGGTGTACTGCTATTTATTCGGCCACTGATTAGCTGATTGAATTGGGCATGAACTCCACCTTACTCTCTTTTTTTCATTTTTTATCATTGTCTTTATTGAATCGCTCCAACCTCCCAATTTTTTTATTTTATATATTGTTTTACAATATTTGATTACATTCAATATTCAGACTCCAATTCCACCACCATTACACCTTCTCAGCACCACATTTCGGGTAGTTCTATCTCGAACCCCAATCCCTGTCCCAAAGCAGAACTGAAATAATCTATTCTCTTGTATTGTTTGATATGATAAACTGCCAGGGCACTGGAGTGATAGCACAGTGGGTAGGATGTTTGCCTTGCACGCGGCGAAACTGGGTTCGATTCCCAGCATCCCATATGGTCCCCTGAGCACTATTAGCCAGGTATAATTCGTGAGTGCAGAGCCAGGAGAAATTCCTGTGCATCGACAGGTATGACCCAAAAACAAACAAACAAAAAATCGCTAAAAATGCTATAAAAAAAAGTATCCTTAGAGGAAGGAGTGTGTATTCTACCCAGGGGCCGTTAAGCCCTTCTGTAAGAGATTACTAACATGTTGTAAACGGTTGAGCCGTGTGTTTATATATATATATGTGTGTGTGTATATATGTATCTATAAAATATATATATATGTATTTCCCTCTAAGATTGGTTGCCTGCTACTTTGAACCATGTCAGATGTGGTACAGTTGTTTTTGAGTATGAGCTCCCGCATTTTTTTGCTTTTGGGGTCACATCTGGTTGTGCTCAGGGCTGACTCCTGGGTCTGTGCTCAGGGATCACTCCTGGCAGACTTCCAGGATGGTCCGGGGAATGAAAGCGAGACAGCCTTGTGCGAGGGGAGTGTCCTGCCCTCTGGACTCTCCGTGTCCCTGCTCCAGGGCCCCTTTAGTTCCACAGCCTTTGTTTTTGGTTCATACCTGGCACTGCACAGGGGTTTCTCCTGGCTCTGCACTCATGAATTACTCCTGGCGGTGCTCAGGGGACCATACGGGATGCTGGGAATCGAACCCGGGTCAGCTGAGCGCTACCCACTGTGCAATGCTCCAGACCCTATTCTCATTTTTAAAGGGAAATAGAATCCAGAAAGGTTGAGCATGCAGGGCCTTGCACACACCCAATCTGGGTTCAATCTCCAAACCATGTAAGCCCCTCTGAATACCGCTGGCTGTGGCCCCAAAATCAAGGGCGGGGACAATTCTTACCTTTCAATCATACTTACCCCACCTGATAGCAGTGCGGAGACCATCGGCCAAGGATAAGGACACTGACTGGAAAGATGCCGCTGGCCCGAGGTCAGTGTGGCCACAGTAGGGCTGAATCTGCACTGCATGCAGTTCCCTGATGCCCAGCCCCGGGTTGGGTCTTTTCCCTGGTTTCAGTCTGTTTCTTGGGGGATTATGGCTTAGTTTGGACCTTAGCAAACACTGAGCTGGGGCTGTGGGGGTTCGTCTGGTGGTGTTGGGTCTGTGTGAAGCTCTGACCCCTCCTGCCTCCCGGTCCACAGAGCACCTACTGTGCCACCATGGTCCAGCACTGTGAAGCCGTAGGCCGTTCTGTCCAGGTGGTGAACTTAGAACCTGCGGCAGAGCATTTCAACTATGATGTGATGACTGGTGAGTTCAGGGCGCAGCCTTCCCTCTCCTTGGGGGCCCTGAGGCAGTGAGTGCTGCCCCTGCTTCTGGGGAGGCACAGAAGCTGAAAACTTCGTTCAGTCTGATCCCTGCTTTCATGGTAGACAGCAGAACATCATGTGTTAGCATCCACTTATTGATGTGCTTGTGACAGTTCCCTTTGTTTCTCTTAATAAAAAGTGAGATGGCACGAGTCTCGCTTTAAATTCTTACTAAGAGGGGATTGAACTCAAGTTGGCAGCATGCAATGCAAACGCCTTAAGTCTACTCTATCTGGCCCTTCTTTTTCCTGATGCTCGGGTGACTCCTGGCTCTGCACTCAGGAATAACTCCTGGTGGTGCTTGGGGAGACCATATGCATGCCGGGGATTGAACCCTGACCAACAGTGTGCAAGGCGAATGCCCTATCCACTGTACTATCCCTCCTTGCCCTGTCCCTTGCTTCACCTCTTTTGTTTTATTTTGCTTTTTGGGTCACACTCAGCAATGCACAGGGGTTACTCCTGGTTCATGCACTCAGGAACTACTCCTGGCTGTGCTCAGGGGACCAAATGGGATGCTGGGAATTGAACCCGGGTTGGGCCTCGTGCAAGGCAAACGGCCTACCCGCTGTGCTATTTCTCCAGCCCACTTCACTTGTTTTAGAACAGATGTTTTTATATGCGCAATATTCAGAATGCAAAAGGTACATGAGAGTGTGCAGGAAAAAGTCATTCCCAACTCTTGCTTCCTCTGAGGCCAAGAATATTACCTAATGCTGTAGTGTTATTCCTTAACATCTTTGCACAAAATTAAGTGTGGAGGCCAGGAAGACAGTAGAGGGGTTAGGAGCAAATAATTGGCATACACAGGATGCTGTTTTAATGCCCAGCACTGCAGGGCCCCCTGAGCACTGTTGGGTACCGTAGTCCTGTAGCCCCTAACCCCCTTCCAGGTGATCATCTCATTTTGGGGCACTGGCATTTGGTCTCTGGCCCCTGGGCCTCTGAACACTGCCTGGGAGGCCAAAGGGGGAGAAAAAAAATCAGAGGCCAAGATGCTAACTTAGAGGGATGTAGTGCATGTTTCGGGATGCCCCTGACCACCAGCTGTGGTTCCAAAACCGAAGGAAGAAAGAGATCAAATATGGTACAAGAATTGAAGCTTTTGGTTTAACTGTTGGGGGTCCCTACTGGCTCTGCTCCTGCAGGGCTTACGTGGGGGTGGAATTTGAACTGGGCCTAAATCCTTCTTGTCTCTTTGGCCTTTTGTTTTGTATTGGGGCCGTATCTGATGATGCTCAGGGTTTGCTGCTGATACTGCTGTCACTCCAGGGTGTCCTGTACTATCTCTCCAGCCATGCCCCCCCCCCTTTTTTTTATAAGTACAACTACTAGCCTTCTAAGAGTATTGCCCCTTGTGTTTCTGGTTAAAGTCTACCTGGGAGACTGTAATGCATCATTACTTGAGAGTGGGATTCCCTTGACTCCTGTAATTTATTTGTTTTATTTTTTTTCTTTTCTTAATGGGTGGGGTGGGGTTTGGGCCACTCCCAGCTGTGTTCAGCACGTCTGGCTCTGTGCTCCAGGATCACTCCTGGTGAAGCTGAGGAACTATATGAGGTGCCAAGGATTGAACGTGGGTTGTCTGCATGCAAGGCAAGCGCCTTACCAACTGTTCTATTCCTCAGGCCCCTGTTTAGGGTCTTTTGTTTTTGTTTTTTGGTTTTTCTTTCTAGCCCCTGTGCAGTTTCTGTGGATACTGTCACAGTTTTAATTACTAATGAATGTAAATACTTTGGAATTGGCACTCATTTCCTGTTTATTCTTTGCAGACATCCGGGAACTGATCGAGGTGGATGATGCGATGGAGGACGGCTCCCTGTGCTTCGGTCCCAATGGAGGACGGGTGTTTTGCAGGGAGTATTTTGCCAATAACTTTGAGTGGCTGCAAAACTGCCTTGGCCATGTCGAGGATGACTGCATCCTTTTTGACTGTCCAGGTAGCTCAGTAATTAGATTGTCATCTTCCCTGAGTTGTGCAGTTCTGTCCTTGGTGGGAGAAAGTGAAATTAGCATCTCATTTACTTTTACCCCAGATTCTTGGACAGTGGACTGTTATCCCATGAGGGGCTGTGGAACGTCTGTTTGTTTTCTTCTGTTTGGGGGCCACATCAAGAGGTGCTAGAGGCTGGGACTCTTCCTAACTGTTATCAGGAGGTAGCTCCCAGCCCTGCTGGGGGAACAAAGCATTTTGGGAACTGAGCCCAGGCTTTCTGCATGCAGAGCACATGCTCAGTCTGTGGTTTCTTGGGTACCAGGTCATGCAGCTTTTTTTTTTTTTTTTGCTTTACGGGTCACACCTGGTGATACTCAGGAATTACTCCTGACTTTGCACTCAGGAATCACTCCTGGCAGTGCTCAGGGGACCATATGGGATGCTGGGTATCGAACCCAGGTCAGCCGTGTGCAACGCAAACGCCCTACCTGCTGTGCTATCACTCCAGCCTCGGTCATGCAGCTCTTGAAAGGTTTGCTTTAGAGCTAGAGAGACAGAAGGATGGGTAGGATGCTGCGGTAGACACAGGTTCAGTCCTTGGCACCATATATGGGTCAATGAATACTAGTGGATATGGGCCAAAACCAAGATTTGTTTTTGATTGTTTTTTAGGGCCATAGTACAGCAGCTAAAGCCCTTGCCTTACTTTCTGCCAGCCCAAGTTTGGATCCCTGGTACCACATAGTATCCCCCAAGCACTGCCAGGAGTTATTTTTAGTACAGAGTCAGGAATCCTCCCAGAATACCAGTGGGTGTGGCCCAAAGTTCCTCCCCTCACACTAAGAGAATAAAAATTTGTTTTAAAATCTGTCATTGTCGACGCTGGATCGATGCGATAGCACAGCGGGTGGGGCATTTGCCTTGCACGTGCCCGACCGAGGTTCGAATCCCAGCATCCCATATGGTCCCCTGAGCACCGCCAGGAGTGGTTCCTGAGTGCAGAGCCAGGAGTAACCCCTGAGCATCTCGGGGTGTGATCCAAAAAGCAAAAATAATAATAATAAATATATAAATAAATAAATGAAATCCCTGTGACTGTCCTGTAGTTGTTCATTGATTTGCTTGAGCAGGACCAGTAATTTCTCCATCCTGAGACTTGTTACTGTGTTTTTCATATCGAATACATCGTAGGTAGCTTGACAGGCTTTGCCATGTGGGCAATATACTCTTGGTAGCTTGCAGGGCTCTCCGAGAGGGGCAGAGGAGTTGAACCCGGTTTGGCTGGGCCGGCTGCAAGCATGGCAAATGCCCTACCGCTGTGCTGTCACTGCAGCCTGTTTTAGAATTATTTTTAATAATTTTAGTGCAACCAGCCAACATGGCCGACTGGAGTTTGATTCCTCCGCGCCTCCTGGAGAGCCCCGGCACGCTACCGAAGAGTATCTCGCCTGCAGAGCAGAGCCTGGCAAGCTCCCCGTGACATTTTCAATATGCCAAATACAGTAACAATTGTTACAATGGAGATGTTAATGGGCCTGCTCGAGCAAATCTATGAACAGGAGGACAGTGATGATGATGATGACAGTATGTTTTCTTTGTATGCCCCCTTTACATACATGTGCAGCCAGAGTTGCTTAAAAAATTCCGCAGGGGGCCAGGGGAGCTGGTGTGATAGCACAATGGGTTGGGCGTTTGCCTTGCATGCGGCTGACCCGGAACCCCAGCATCCCATATGGTCCCCCGAGCACTGTCAGGAGCAATTCCTGAGTGCAGAGCCAGGAGTAAACCCTGCGCATCACCAGGTGTGACCCAAAATGAAAAATAAAATTATTCGGGGAGCCAGAGAGATACTACAGTGGGTAGGGCACTTGCCTTGCACACAGCTAAGGTGATCCCTGCTACCCTATATGGTTACTGGAGTCTGTCAGCAGTCATCCCTGAGCACAGAATCAGGAATAAGCCCTCAGCACTATCATGTTGTCCCCCCCCCCCCAAAAAAAAGAAAAATTGATTATAGTATAGGGCCTAGAGATATAGTGTGCTGGGGACATGCTTTACATGTAGCGGGCCTTGCATGTAGTAGGCCTTGCATGTAGGACTCTGAGTAGCTTCGAGCCCTCCCAGAAGTTTCAGACAGACCCTCAAGCATCCCCACGTGCGGCTTAAAACAAGCAAAATTGCATATATTCCTTGTAGGGATTGACTTCCTTTAAAAAAAATTGGGGGGGGGACCGCGGGTGCCATATCTGATGATGCTCAGGGGTTACTCCTAGCTCCTGTGCTCAGGAATTACTCCTGGCTGTGCTCAAGGGACATTATGGGATCGAACCCAGGTTGGATGTGTGCAAGGCAAGTTCCCACCCTCTATACTATCTCTCAAGCCCCCAAAGACAGTTTCTGGGAAAAGTTTTTTCCCATAATTGAGGGTTGAATGTATTTCATGTTTATAATAAGCTTGTGTTCTTGTCGGTCAGATTGAGTTGTACACAAACCTGCCCGTGATGAAACAGCTGGTTCAGCAGCTGGAACAGTGGGAGTTCCGAGTCTGTGGAGTGTTTCTTGTTGATTCTCAATTCATGGTGGAGTCGTTCAAGGTTTGAAACTATACCTGTCCTTGATTTTTCAGTCTCCGGCACAAACAGAGTACAAATACCTTTAGTCATAATCGTTTAATTGTTAACAGTTCATGAACTATACCCAGGAGTGACTTAGAACTTATTGTTGTTAAATTAATATGCCAAGAAGATGGCTCCAGTGGCAGAGCACAGAGCTGGCATGTTTGAGGCCCTGAGTTTGCCCCTTGTGCAGTTCTAGTGGTCCCCAACTCTCAGCTGTCGCCTTCAGGAGTTGTCCTAGGGCAGTGTCAGAAGTAAGTCCCAAGCACCACTGTGTGTGGCTCCAAAACTAGAAAAAAAAAAAGCTGGATGCTAGAGAGATAGTACAGTGGGTAGAGATCTTGCCTGGAATGTGGCCAGCCTAGGTGTCATTCCTGCCATACTGCCACCGGGCCCCCGAGCCCCTCCAGGAGTGATCCTTGACCACAAAGCTCGGAGCACTACTGGGTATTCCCCAAAACTGAAAGGGAGGCCGTTTGGTTCTGTCTTCAGCACTCCAGGTGGTTCCCCAAGCTGCTCAGGAGTAATTCCTAAGTGCAGAAGCAGAAGTGACCCCTTAGTAATATCAGGGAATTGTGTGACCCAGAAACCAAAAAGAAAACACCCATCAGGGAAGGTGGAGAGGGAGCATGAGAGAAGATAACGTTAAAGGGTCAGAACTAGTACAGCGCTTCCCAAAAATAAATAAATAAGTAAATTTTAAAAATGGGGGCTGGAGTGATAATGCAGAACCCAGCAGCTTGGAGCAGAAAAGTGAACGGACTATGCATTGACCCAGGCCATCAAGTCTGCCGGAGGGGAAAGGGTGTTGCCCCATTCGCCCTCTCCTCTCTGGAAAGAAAGATGGCGGCCACATGGGAGCCTTGTGGACAGCAGGTATGAGCCGGGGGTGTGGGGGCGACTAAAACCTCATGGGAAGGGGGGCGTTCCGGTCCGTCCTTCACGCCCTACCGAGGTCACCAGTTGCCCCCCACGAGCGGCTCTCCAGCACGGCCACAGCCCCAGAAGCACAAGGGCTTAATGCAGAACCCAGCAGCTTGGATCAGAAAAGTGAAAGGACTATGCGTTAATCCAGGCAATCATTTCTGCCCAGAGGGGAAAGGGTGTTGCTCCCTTCCGCCCTCCTCCCTCTGGAAAGAAAGATGGCGGCCACATGGGAGCCTTGTGGACAGCAGGTATGAGCCGGGGGTGTGGGGGCGACTAAAACTTCATGGGAAGGGGGGCGTTCCGGTCCGTCCTTCACGCCCTACCGAGGTCACCAGTTGCCCCCCACGAGCGGCTCTCCAGCACAGCCACGGCCCCAGAAGCACAAGGACTTAATGCAGAACCCAGCAGCTTGGAGCAGAAAAGTGAACGGACTATGCATTGATCCAGGCCATCAAGTCTGCCGGAGGGGAAAGGGTGTTGCCCCATTCGCCCTCTCCTCTCTGGAAAGAAAGATGGCGGCCACATGGGAGCCTTGTGGACAGCAGGTATGAGCCGGGGGAGTGGGGGCGACTAAAACCTCATGGGTCGGGGGGCGTTCCAGTCCGTCCTTCACGCCCTACCGAGGTCACCAGTTGCCCCCCACGAGCGGCTCTCCAGCACGGCCATGGCCCCAGAAGCACAAGGACTTAATGCAGAACCCAGCAGCTTGGAGCAGAAAAGTGAATGGACTATGCGTTGATCCAGCCCATCAAGTCTGCCGGAGGGGAAAGGGTTTTGCCCCATTCGCCCTCTCCTCTCTGGAAAGAAAGATGGCGGCCACATGGGAGCCTTGTGGACAGCAGGTATGAGCCGGGAGTGTGGGGGCGACTAAAACCTCATGGGAAGGGGGGCGTTTCGCTCCGCCCTTCACGCCCTACCGAGGCCACCGGTTGCCCCCCGCGAGCGGCTCTCCAGCACGGCCACGACTCCAGAACACAGAAACCAATTTCTTAACTATCTGACTTTCAGTAGAAATACTTCCAGGGTCAATAAGTAAAATAGCAGAAATCCAAAACCAACATTTAATTCTTGAACCCAGCTGGAGAAAGCAAATCACTTCACAATGCTTTTTCAGCATGTCTGATTTGGGGGGCGGGGTAAACTCTAAATAATAGTGGTGAATCTTTTATTGAAACAATCTAATCAAAGCGGATAGAGTGTTAACTAGAATTCATCTGCCTCACAGGGACGGGGAGGGGTGGGGGGTGGGGTTTTATTGGGGTTCTTCATGGGAAAAAATAAGTATTGGTAAAGGGAAATGTGTTTGATATTTGCATGACTGAGACATAAACCTGAAAGCTTTGTAACCTTTCCCACAGTGATTCAATAAATAAATTAAAAAAAAAAAAATGGGGGCTGGAGTGATAGTACAGCGGGTAGGGCCTTGCACACAGCCAATCCGGGTTTGATTCCTAGCATGCCTCAGCACCACTAGGAGTAATTCCTGAGTGCAGAGCCAGGAGTAACCCCTGTGCATTGCCAGGTATTACCCCTCCCACCCCCAAAAAAATAGCAAAGGGCTTAAGGAGCTCGCCTTGATGTGGCCCACTTGCTTTTAATCCCTGTCACTACATGTTTCCTCAGTGCTGAACTCAACCCCAGCTACCTCCTGAACACTTTAAAATATTGTTGAGTGGAGAAGTGTGGTCACTGTAGCTCGCGTTTCTCTTTCCCATCTCACCTTTAGAATCCTAAGGTCAGCTATTGGCCCAGCAGTCTTCTGTTCGGCCATGCCTGGCAGTGCTCAGGGCTCACTACTGGCGCTGTGCTGAGGAATCACTTAGGTAGTGCTCTGGGAACCCTGTGGAGTGCTGGGCTAGAACCTGGGCTGACCAGGCGCAAGGCAAGTGCCTTAAAGCCTAGACTCTTGCTTGGGCTCCAATCTTGGCGTTTCCCCTATTTACGTGGGTTTTGTTCCAGTGGGGATCAGAAACCTTTTATGTGGACACTGTTGGTGACAACTGATTCATCGTCCCTTTTCTGCGTCCTCTTTCAGTTTATTTCTGGCATCTTGGCAGCCTTGAATGCTATGGTATCTCTAGAAATCCCGCAAGTTAACATCATGACAAAAATGGACCTGCTGAGTAAAAGAGCTAAAAAGGAAATTGAGAAGTAAGTTCACAATAATTAATGTCACATTTGCAGTGCTGAAACATTTTTGTTTCACTTCGATTGTCAGTCTACAAATTTAGTGTTTAGGATTCTTTCATTCACCAGTCTCTCATGTTTAAAGGTTTCTAGATCCAGACATGTATTCTTTATGAGATGATTCTACAAGTAAATTCAGAAGCAAAAGATTCAATAAATTGACTAACGCCATATGTGGGCTGGTAAGACTTTGTATTTTTACAATTTTTGGTGGTTGGGGGTGCGGGCCTCCTGTGCTGGGGGGCCTAGGGGCCACTCTGATTATTGGCCCACCAGGCTAGTAGTGGTCAGTGCTAGGGCCCAGAGGGCCGTACCAGCAGTATTGGTTGTTTGCTGGCTGTACCCAGCAATGCTCAGAATGCCATATAGATCTAAGAATCAAGCCCTGTGCTAATCCCTGGGCTGATGAGTTTCGCAAGTGTTTTGGGTTGTTGTGGGTTGTTTTTAAGGTTTGGGGGCCACACCCGTTGGTGCTCAGGGGCTGTTTCTCCCCTGTGCCTGGTGGACCATATGTGGTGCTGGGTGTTCAAACTGAGGTGTGCGGGGTGTAGGCCATTTGTATCCCCTGTCGTAGCTCTTCATCACCTCCTCCCGCACCTCCCTAGACGCATATTTTTCTTAATGGTCTTGTCACATGCTTACACACCCCCAGGCAGTGGCCACCATATGGACGGCACACACCAGCACATTTCATTTTAGGGGAGCAGCATGTTGGGAGCGGTCGGCTGTCTGCTTCGAAGTTATTATAGAAGTACGGAGAGAGATCAGGGGGCAGCACCACAAGCTTTGCACACAAGGGACCCAGGGTTCATCTCCGGCACCATATGGTCGCCACCAGCGTTTTCTGGATGTGGCCTCCCCTCACCTCTGAAAAAAGTTGTCATTGGTTGTAGCAGAGAGGGCAGGAGGCCACACTGAGCAGTGGTCAGAGCTTATTCTTGGCTGTGCCTCCAGAAATCATTCCTGGTTGGCTCAGGGAGCATACGGGATGTGGGGAATCGAACCTGGGTGCATCCCTTGCCTACGTGCAAGGTAAGCGCTCACCTCAGTGTACTAGCTCTCTCGTCCCACAGAAGAGAAATTCTGCAATGTCTTTTTTTCCTGGCCACTTGGCACATGAGAATTGCCTGTACCCTTTTGAAATTTTCAGTGATGCTTGAATGCAGATAAATTACTTTAAAAGAAGTCTCAGTTTCTGGTCGAGGCAGGAGCGATAGCACAGCAGGTAGGGAGTTTGCATTGCATGCGTCCGACCCGGGTTTGATTCCTAGCATCCCATAGGTCCCCTGAGCACCACCAGGAGTTACTCCTGAACCAGGAGTAACCCCTGTGCATCACCAGGTGTAACCCAAAAATAAAATAAAAAGTCTTTAGTTAAGTAATGTTGTAGTGTTACTAGTGTTCCAGTAGGTCAGAGGTCATAAAAAAATTAATGCTGATTTGCTGTTGTTCTGTCTGCTCCTCCCTGCACAGGCATAGATGGTATTAATTAGACTACCAATGTTCACAATCAAGCGTCAGTTGAATGACCTTTCTGTAATCTCTAATTTGTAGATTGATGACTACAGCATGGTCCGATTTTTGCCTTCCGATCAGTCAGATGAAGAAAGCATGAACATTGTATTACAGCATATTGATTTTGCCATTCAGTACGGAGAAGACTTGGAATTCAAAGAACCCAAGGTAATTTCTGACGATTTAGATTTGCCAGGGCCAAGAACGGCGCAGAGGGAAAGACCATTCTCTGCCTCCCCTAGGCTGACGCTGGGTCAGTTCCCCATTTCATGTCTGGTCCCCGAGCACAGAGCCAGGATTGCCCTGAACAACTCTGCCCTCCTGTTTGATCTAAGCAGCTCCTTAAGTTAAAGTCTCAGGGGCAGCAAGAACCTGGCCGGTTCTGGCTGATCTCTGGGTGTGGCTCAGGAACTGAAAACCAAAAAAAACAAAGAGTAACCAAAACCCTGGTTGCGCATTTGCTGGCTTTTATGCTCCAGTACCTGATGGTGCTTTGTGCCCCCTGTTCAGGGTGGTGCCCCACCCCCTGTGCTGTCTCGTTCGCCCCAATTTTGTTCATGAATATCTATCAGCACTACCTCTGGGTATTATAAAGTATTGCCTGAACAATAGGTAAATACACACTGGGTCTGCGGAGAAATCAATGTATTTTCTATTTTGTGTTTTATTTATATCAGGAACATGAAGAAGAATCATCTTCTATGTTAGATGAATATTTTCAAGAATGCCAGAACAAATGAAGAGTATGTTACGATGCAACTGGATGCGGGGCTGGAGGGATAGCACAGTAGGTAGGGCGTTTTCCTTGCACGCAGCAGACCAGGGTTCGATTCCCAACATCCCATATGGTCCACCAAGCACCGCCAGGAGTAATTCCTGAGTGAAGAGCCAGGAGTAAGACCTGTGCTCTCCGGGTGTGACCCAAAAACCAAAAAAAGAAAAAGAAAAAAATGCAACTGGATGCTTGTGAAGAGTAGCAATCACAATTTATTTAAATGAAAATATAACAGAGAAAGTAAAAACAAAGAATACAAATCATAAAATATACCGAGGCAAGATACTCATTGGTGGGAGGGTCTCCAGAGAGAGACACTGATGTGAGACCCTGGGCTTCTTCCAGTTGTAACCATGCTAGGTCTTCTGGGAACTGGTCCAATGTTGCCACAGCGGGTGGCCGTGCAGCTGGTACTGGAGAGATCAGAGACGGCGCTGTCCGTCGACACGGAGCCAAGTATGCTTTCACAGCAGGAGCTAAAGAATCAATAAGAGAAAAGGTCACCCAGATGGCTCCTTCCATGGATTCTCCAAAGCTGACCCCAACAGGGAGCCCAGCAGGAAAGGGAGACCATGGGCCCACCTCACGGGGGTTTCCTGTGGAGGCCTCCCCAGAATGGGCTCTCCGGCCTGTGACTCTCCTTTCCCACACCAGCGCCCAGGACACCTCTAGGTGGGCCTTTTCGCATTCCCCATTTACTTGTGCATATATACACACCCCTTGGTTCTTACCCATTTTCTTCTGGTGCTCTGAGTCTCGTTCTCTGCCATATGTGTAAGGCCAAGGCACTGAACGCGGTGCTCTTTGGGGAGTTGACAATCCTTGGCCAATCTCAACTTTCTGCTTAGATGGTGTCTGGCTCTGCTTGTTGCTGGCTGATTCCAGACTTTCTTCAGAGGAACTGGACCCAGAGGATATGTAGAAGATCTTCTTTCTCTCCTGTGGGCTGCTCTGCGGAGGGAGCGTCTCTCTCTCCTGTGGGCTGCTCTGCGGAGGGAGAACCACAAAGGCTCAGCTCCAGAAGCGCTGCTTCCCCCTCCCTTCTGAGTTCCTCCCTGCTGGTGGACCTGCATCTACACAGGCCTCCCATAGGAATGGGATTGAAACAATCAAGTTTAGAAAAGTCTTGGCCCAAGAGCACCTCCTAGTGCCAACTCAGTGAGCAGTGACCTGGCCTTGGGGGCTAGATTTGATGACTCACCTGGTAGGAGAGGCTGCCCTCAAGATGATCTCACAACACACACACAGACACACGTACATACACAAATACACATACACACACCATCTCCAGTACACACTCAAATTTACCCTCTCCGATACACGTTCACACACGGGTGTGCACACTCTTCCACACATAGCTTCTGCGCCATCACTCTCAGGGAGGTGATGAAGACTGATCACGGTCAGCAGTGCTCGGGGTGCCCGGGCCAGTTCCTGCTGACCTGAACTAGCGGCTGTCTTCGTGAAGAATTCCGGGGAGTTCTCCAGTGAGTCCTCACCCAGTTTCTGAATCTTTTCAGTGTCCTACACTTGGGGGTTTTACAACCACGATTTCTTGGTAAGCAGCAAAACATGTTTGCTGTCTATGCGTTTCCGCAGTGAACCAAGTAATGAGTATGGGGGCAGTTGGGGAGGCTGCAGAATGTCTGATTGCATCACAAAGAGAGGTCGGTGATGTCATCGAGCGCATCACAGCGAGGACAGGTCAGCTGTGGCCCTGCAGCAGGGCTTGCTCTCTGTGCAGCCCCTCTGGGCTGCTGCTGCTCTCCCTGTTCCCACAAGTTCTGTTCATGTGGTGAACTCAAGGCCCTGGGGAGAGCAGGGAGCAGCCACTTGAAAGAATGTGCTGCTAAAATGTTATTTTCCTTTTTTTTTAAATGTGAGTGTACTGCTATTTATTCGGCCACTGATTAGCTGATTGAATTGGGCATGAACTCCTCCTTACTCTCTTTTTTTTTTCATTTTTTATCATTGTCTTTATTGAATCACCGTGAGAGCAGTTACAAAGCTTTCGGGTCTAAGTCTCAGTCATGCAATGAAACACCCATATCTTCACTAGTGCCCACTCTCCACTACCAAAATCCCCAATATACCCCATTCCCACACCCTCCCTATACCTGTGGGGCAGATGATTTACACATTACTCTCTCTCTACTTTGATCACATTACTCTCTCTCTACTTTGATCACTTTGACCCAGCAATACCACTCCTGGGAATATATCCCAGAGAGGCAAAAATGTGTAGTCGAAGTGACATCTGCACTTGTTTCTTCATTGCAGCACTCTTTACAATAGCCAGAAACTGGAAGAAACCTGAAAGCCCAAGAACAGATGACTGGTTAAAGAAACTTTGGTACATCTACACAATGGAGTACTAAGTAGCTCTTAGAAAAGATGAAGTCATGAAATTTACATACAATTGGTACAATATGGAAAGTATCATGCTAAGCGAAATGAGTCAGAAAGAGAGGGATAGACATAGAAAGATTGCATTCATCTGGGGGATATAAAGTAACAAAGTATGAGATTAATACCCAAGAATAGCTGAGATCAGCACCAGGAGGATTACTCCATAATTTAGAGGCCAGCCGGGTATTCTAGAGGAAAGGGCAGTTCAGATAGAGAAGGCAGCACCAAATAAAGGGTGTTTGGAGGATCCTCCCAGGAGGGGAGAAGCATGTCGAAAGTAGACTATGGACTGAACATGTTTGCCACTCAATGCCTCTTTTGCAGACCACAACACCCAAAAGGAGAGAGAGAACACAGGGGATTGCCCTGCCACAGAGACAGGGGGGGATGGGGGGATGGGGCTGGGGGGGATATTATCCATGGTGGTGGAAAATGGGCACTGGTGGAGGGATGGGTATCTGATCATTGTATAATCGAAACCCAAGCACAAAAAATTGTAAATCTGCAACTGTATCTCATGGTGTTTCACTAATAAAAAAAAAAGTAAGTAAAAAATTAAAAAAAAATTTAAATGGAAAAATTTAAAAAATTAAATATTTTAAAAATGAAATTAAATTTAAGAAAAAAAAAGAAAATGGGATTTGGTGGGGGCTGGGCAGCCAGGGCTCTGGGGGAAGAGGAGAGAGGGTTTATGGCGCAATAACTTATTCGTTAACACCCTCATTTTTTAAAATTATTATTAGTATTATTATTATTTCTTTTTGCTTTTTGGGTCACACCCGGTGATGCCCAGGGGTTCCTCCTGGCTCAGCACTCAGGAATTATTCCTGGTGGTGTTCAGAGGACCATTGGGGATGCTGTGAATCGAACCTTGCCGGCCACTTGCAAGGCAAATGCCCTGCCCGCTGTCATATCGCTCCAACCCCCCAATTTTTTAATTTTATAAAGTTTTTTACAATATTTGATTACATTCAATACTCAGACTCCAATCCCACCACCATTACACCTTCTCACCACCATATTTCGGATAGTTCCATCCCGAACCTTAAACCCTGTCCCAAAGCAGAACTCAAAGAATCTATTCTCTTGTATTGTTTGATATGAAAAACTGCCAGGGCGCTGGAGTGATAGCACAGTGGGTAGGATGTTTGCCTTGCACGCGGCGAAACTGGGTTCGATTCCAAGCATCCCATATGGTCCCCTGAGCACCATTAGCCAGGGATAATTCCTAAGTGCAGAGCCAGGGGAAATTCCTGTGCATCGGCAGGTGTTACCCGAAAACAAACAAACAAAAAAAATCTCTGAAAATCCTATAAAAAAAGTATCCTTAGAGGAAAGAGTGTGTATTCTACCCAGGGGCCATTTAGCCCTTCTGTAAGAGATCACTAACATGTTGTAAAAGGTTGAAACTTGTGTTTATATATATACATATATAAAGTATATATATATATGTGTGTGTGTGTGTATATAAATATATATATTTCCCTCTAAGATTGGTTGCCTGCTACTTTGAATCCTGTCAAACGGGGTACAGTACTTTTGGAGTATGAGCTCCCGCATTTTTTTGCTTTTGGGATCACATCCAGTGGTGCTCAGGGCTGACTCCTGGCTCTGTGCTCAGGGATCACTCCTGGCAGGCTTCCAGGATGGTCCAGGGATTGAAAGAGAGACAGCCTTGTGCGAGGGGAGTGTCCTGCTCTCTGGACTCTCCGTGTCCCCACACCAGGGCCCCTTTAGTTCCACAGCCTTTGTTTTTGGATCACACCTGGCACTACACAGGGGATACTCCTGGCTTTGCACTAAGGAATCACTCCTGGCGGGGCCTGGGGACCATATGGGATGCTGGGGATGCTGGGAATCGAACCCGGGTCAGCTGAGTGCAAGGCAAACTCCCTGGCCGCTGTGCTACGCTCCAGACCCTATTCTCATTTGCAAAGAGAAATTGAATCCAGAAAGGTTGAGCATGCAGGGCCTTGCACACACCCAATCTGGCTTTGATCTCCAAACGATGTAGACCCCTCTAAATACCGCTGGCTGTGGCCCCCAAATCAAGGGCGAGGGAGAAATCTTCCCTTTCAGTCATACTTAGCGCACCTGATAGCAGTGAGGAGACCATCTCCCAGGGATAAGGACACTGGCCGGGAAGAGGCCGCTGGCCCGAGGTCAGTGTGGCCAAGGTAGGGCTGGATCTGCACTGCATGGTGTTCCCTGATGCCCAGCCCCGGGGATTAAGGCTTAGTTTGGGCCTCAGCAGACACTGACCAGGGGCTGTGGGGGTTCTTCTGGTGGTGTTGGGTCTGCCTGAAGCTCAGTCCCCTCCTGCCTCCCGGTCCACAGAGCACCTACTGTGCCACCATGGTCCTGCACTGTGAAGCCCTCGGCCGTTCTGTCCAGGTGGTGAACTTAGACCCCGCGGCGGAGCATTTCAACTATGATGTGATGGCTGGTGAGTCCAGGGCGCAGCCTTCCCTCTCCTTGGGGGCCCTGAGGGAGTGAGTGCTACCCCCTGCTTCTGGGGAGGCACAGAAGCTGAAAACTTCGTTCAGACTGATCCCTTGACTACTGTAATTTATTTGTTTTATTTTTTTTCTTTTATTGATGGGTGGGGTGGGGTTTGGGCCACACTCAGCTATGTTCAGTACTTCTGGACCTGTGCTCAGGAATCACTCCTGGTCAGGCTGAGCAACTATTTAAGGTGCCAAGGATTGAACCTGGGTTGTCCACAGGCAAGACAAGGGCAGTACCCGCTGTTCTATTCCTCAGGCCCCTGTTTGGTGTCTTTTTGTTTTTGTTTCTTGTTTTTTCTTTCTAGCCCCTGTTCAATTTTTTTGGATACAGTCTCAGTTGTAATAATTACTAGTGAATGTAAATATTTTAGAATGGGCACTTATTTCCTGTTTATTCTATGCAGACATCCGGGAACTGATCAATGTGGATGATGTGATGGAGGAAGGCTCCCTGCGCTTCGGTCCCAATGGAGGACTGGTTTTTTGCATGGAGAACTTTGCCAATAACTTTGAGTGGCTGGAGAACTGCCTTGGCCATGTCGAGGATGACTACATCCTTTTTGACTGTCCAGGTAGCTCAGTAGTTAGATTGTCACCTTCCCTGGGTTGTGCAGTTCTGTCCTTGGTGGGAGAAAGTGAAATTAGCATCTCATTTACTTTTATCCCAGATTCTTGGACAGTGGACAGTCATCCCATGAGGGACTGTGGAATGTCTTTTTGTTTTCTTCTGTTTGGGGGCCACATCTAGAGGTGCTGGGGGCTGGAGCTGTTCCTAACTCCATTATCAGGAGGTTGCTCCCAGTCCTGCTTGGGGGACCAAAGCATGCTGGGAACTGAGCCAGGCTTTCTGTATGCAGAGCATATGCTCAGCCTGTTGTTTCTTGGGCCCCAGGTCATGCAGCTTTATTATTATTATTATAGCGATAGCACAGCGGGTAGGGCGTTCGCCTTACAAGCGGCCAACATGGCCGACCCGAGTTCGATTCCTCCGCCCCTCTCGGAGAGCCTGCCAAGCTACCGAGAGTATTCGATATGCCAGACACAGTAACAACAAAGTCTCCAATGGAGACGTTACTGGGCCCGCTCGAGCAAATCGACGATCAACGGGAGGGCCTTTACCTTACCTTTACCTTACCTTACCATTATTATTATTATTTTGCTTTACGGGTCTCACCTGGCGATGCTCAGGAGTTACTCCTGGCTTTGCACTCAGGAATCACTCCTGGCAGTGCTCAGGGGACCATATGGGATGCTCGGAATCAAACCCGGGTCGGCTGCGAGCAAGGCAGATGCCCTACCTGCTGTGCTATCACTCCAGCTCTGGTCATGCAGCTCTTGAAAGTTTTGCTTTAGAGCTAGAGAGACAGAAGGATGGGTGGGATGCTGCGGCAGACACAGCTTCAGTTTCTGGCACCATATATGGTTCCATGAATACTAGTGGGTATGGGCCAAAGCCAAGGTATTTTTTTTTTTAGGGCCATAGTATAGCAGCTAAAGCCCTTGCCTTACTTTTTGCCAGCCCAAGTTTGGATCCCTGGTACCATATTGGATTCCCCAAGCACTGCCAGGAGTTATTTTTAGTACAGAGTCAGGAATCCTCCCCGAATACCAGTGGGTGTGGCCCAAACCTCCTCCCCTCAAAATAAGAGAATAAAAATTTGTTTTAAAATCTGTCATTGTCGGGGCTGGAGCGATGCGATAGCACAGCGGGTGGGGCGTTTGCCTTGCACGTGCCCGACCCAGGTTCGAATCCCGGCATCCCATATTGTCCCCTGAGCACCGCCAGGTGTGGTTCCTGAGTGCAGATGCAGGAGTAACCCCTGAGCATCTCTGGGTGTGACCCAAAAAGCAAAAAAATAATAATAATAATAAAATAATAATAATAATAATAATAATATTAATAATAGTAAATAAATAAATAAATGAAATCCCTGTGGCTGTCCTCCCGCTGTTCATTGATTTGCTTGAGCAGGCCCAGTAACTTCTCCATCGTGAGACTTGTTGTTACTGTGTTTGTCATATCGAATACGTCACAGGTAGCTTGACAGGCTTTGCCATGTGGTCAATATCTTCTCGGTAGGTTGCCGGGCTCTCCGAGAGGGGCAGAGGAGTCGAACCCGGTTTGGCCGGGCCGGCTGCGTGCATGGAAAATGCCCTACCGCTGAGCTATCACTCCAGCCCGTTTTAAACTCATTTTTAATAATTGTAGTGCAACCGGCCAACATGGCCGACTCGAGTTCAATTCTTCCGCCCCTCTTGGAGAGCCCGGCAGGCTACCGAAGAGTATCTCGCCTGCAGAGCAGAGCCTGGCAAGCTCCCCGTGACATTTTCAATATGCCAAATACAGTATCAATTGTCACAATGGAGATGTTACTGGGCCTGCTCAAGCAAATCTATGAACAACAGGGGGACGGTGATGATGATGATGACAGTATATTTTCTTTGTATGCCCGTTTTACGTACATGTGCT
Source organism: Sorex fumeus (assembly GCF_029834395.1). Lineage (NCBI taxonomy): Eukaryota > Metazoa > Chordata > Mammalia > Eulipotyphla > Soricidae > Sorex > Sorex fumeus. The sequence continues at coordinate 1,132,865 of NW_026606212.1, read as the reverse complement.
CCCAGAGTTGCTTAAAAAATTCTTGGGGGCCAGGAGGGCGGGTGTGATAGTACAATGGGTTGGGTGTTTGCCTTGCATGCAGCTGACCCGGAACCCCAGCATCCCATATGGTCCCCCGAGCACTGCCAGGAGTAATTCCTGAATTCAGTGCCAGAAGTAACCCCTGCACATCGCCAGGTGTGACCCAAAATGAAAAAAAATTATTGGGGGACCCAGAGAGATACTACAGAGGGTAGGGCACTTGCCTTGAACACAGCTAAGGTGATCCCTGCTACCCTATATGGTTACTGGAGTCTGTCAACAGTCATCCCTGAGCACAGAATCAGGAATAAGCCCTGAGCACTATCAGGTTGTCCCCCCCCCAAAAAAAAACAAAATTGAATATAGTATAGGGCCTAGAGATATAGTGTGCTGGGGACATGCTTTACATGTAGTGGGCCTGGCATGTAGTAGGCTTTGCATGTAGGACTCTGAGTAGCTTCGAGCCCTCCCAGAAGTTTCAGAGAGACCCTCAAGCATCTCAACGTGCGGCTTAAAACAAGCAAAATTGGATATATTACTTGTAGGGATTGACTTCCTTTGAAAAAAATTTGGGGGGGGGACCGCGGGTGCCATATCTGATGATGCTCAGGGGTTACTCCTGGCTGTGCTCAAGGGACCCTATGGGATCGAACCCAGGTTGGCTGTGTGCAAGGCAAGTTCCCACCCTCTATGCGATCTCTCAAGCCCCCTAAAACAGTTTCTGGGAAAAGTTTTTTCACCATAATTGAGGGTTGAATGTATTTTATGTTTATAATAAGCTTGTGTTCTTGTCGGTCAGATCGAGTTGTACACAAACCTGCCCGTGATGAAACAGCTGGATCAGCAGCTGGAACAGTGGGAGTTCCGAGTCTGTGGAGTGTTTCTTGTTGATTCTCAATTCATGGTGGAGTCTTCAAGGTTTGAAACTATACCTGTCCTTGATTTTTCAGTCTCCGGCACAAATAGAGTACAAATACCTTTAGTCATAATCGTTTAATTGTTAACAGTTCATGAACTATACCCAGGAGTGACTTAGAACTTATGTTTGTTAAATTAATATGCTAAGAAGATGGCTCCAGTGGCAGAGCACAGAGTTGGCATGTTCGAGGCCCTGAGTTTGCCCCCTGTGCACTGTTCAGTGTAGTTCCAGTGGTCCCCAACTCTCAGCTGTTGCCTTCAGGAGTTGTCCCAGGGCGGTGTCAGAAGTAAGTCCCAAGCACCACTGTGTGTGGCTCCAAAACTAGAAAAAAAAAAGCTGGATGCTAGAGAGATAGTACAGTGGGTAGAGCTCTTGCCTTGCATGTGGCCAGCCTGGGTGTCATTCCTGCCATGCTGCCACCGGGCCCCTGAGCCCCTCCAGGAATGATCCTGGACCACAACGCTCAGAGTACTACTGGGTATTCCCCAAAACTGAAAGGGAGGGCGTTTGGTTCCGTCTCCAGCACCCATATGGTTCCCAAAGCTGGTCAGGAGTAACTCCTTAGTGCAGAAGCCGAAGTGACCCACTAGTTATATCAGGGGATTGTGTGACCCAGAAACCCAAATGGAAACACCCATCAGGGGAGGTGGAGAGGGAGCATGAGAGAAGATAACGTTAGAGGGTCAGAAATAGTACAGGGCGTCCCAAAAATAAATAAATAAAGAAGTAAATTTTAAAAATGAGGGCTGGAGTGATAGTACAGCGGGTAGGGCCTTGTACAAAGCCAATCCGGGTTCGATGCCTAGCATGCCTCAGCACCACTAGGAGTAATTCCTGAGTGCAGAGCCAGGAATAACCCCTGTGCAGTGCCAGGTATTACCACCCTTCCCTTCTCAAAAAAAAAAAAAATAGTAAAGGGCTTAAGGAGCTCGCCTTGATGTGGCCCACCTGCTTTTAATCCCTGTCACTACATGTTTCCTCAGTGCTGAACTCAACCCCAGCTACCTCCTGAACACTTTAAAATATTGTTGAGTGGAGAAGTGTGGTCACTGTAGATCGCGTTTCTCCTTCCCATCTCACCTTTAGAATCCTAAGGTCAGCTATTGGCCCAGCAGTCTTCTGTTGGGCCATTCCTGGCAGTCCTCAGGGCTCACTACTGGCCCTGGGCTGAGGAATCACTTAGGTAGTGCTCTGGGAACCCTGTGGAGTGCTGGGCTAGAACCTGGGCTGACCAGGCGCAAGGCAAGCGCCTTAAAGCCTGGACTCTTGCTCGGGCCCCAATCTTAGCGTTTCTCCTATTTAGGTGGGTTTTGTTCCAGTGGGGATCAGAAACCTTTTATGTGGACACTGTTGGTGACAACTGATTCATCGTCCCTTTTCTCCGTCCTCTTTCAGTTTATTTCTGGCATCTTGGCAGCCTTGAGTGCTATGGTATCTCTAGAAATCCCGCAAGTTAACATCATGACAAAAATGGACCTGCTGAGTAAAAGAGCTAAAAAGGAAATTGAGAAGTAAGTTCACAATAATTAATGTCACATTTGCAGTGCTGAAACATTTTTGTTTCACTTCGATTGTCAGTCTACAAATTTAGTGTTTAGGATTCTTTCATTCACCAGTCTCTCATGTTTAAAGGTTTCTAGATCCAGACATTTATTCTTTATTAGATGATTCTACAAGTAATTTCAGAAGCAAAAAATTCAAAAAATTTACTAACGCCATATGTGGGCTGGTAAGACTTTGTATTTTTCTAATTTTTGCTGGTGGTGGGGGGGCCTCCTGTGCTGGGGGGCCTAGGGCCCACTCTGATTATTGGCCCACCAGACTACTAGTGGTCAGTGCTAGGGCCCAGAGTGCCATACCAGCACTATTGGTTGCTTCCTGGCTATACCCAGCAATGCTCAGGATGCCATCTGGTGCCAAGAATCAAGCCCTGTGCTAATCCCTGGGCTGATGAGTATTGCAAGTGTTTGGGGTTGTTGTGGGATGTTTTTAAGGTTTGGGGGCCACACTCGATGGTGCTCAGTGGCTATTTCTCCCCTGTGCCTGGTGGACCATATGTGGTGCTGGGTGTTCAAACTGAGGTGTGCGGGGTGCAGGCCAGTTGTAACCCCTGTCGTAGCTCTTCATCACCTCCCCCCCCACCTCCCTAGACCCATATTTTTCTTAATGGTCTTGTCACATGCTTACACACCCCCAGGCAGTGGCCACCATATGGACGGCGCAGACCAGCGCATTTCTTTTTATAGGGGAGCAGCATGTTGGGAGCGGTGGGCTGTCTGCTTCGAAGTTACTATAGAAGTAGGGAGAGAGCTCAGTGGGCAGCACCACTGGCTTTGCAAACAAGGGGCCCAGGGTTCATCTCCGGCACCATATGGTCGCCACCAACGTCGTCTGGATGTGGCCTCCCCTCACCTCTGAAAAAAGTTGTCATTGGTTGTAGCAGAGAGTGCAGGAGGTCACACTGAGCAGTGGTCAGAGTTTATTCTTGGCTCTGCCTCCAGAAATCATTCCTGGTGGGCTCAAGGAGCATATGGAATGCGGGGGGGATCGAACCCGGGTGCATCCGTTGCCTACATGCAAGGCAAGCACCCAACTCAATGTACTAGGTCTCCCGTCCCACAGCAGAGAAATTCTGCAATGTCTTTTATTCCTGGCCACTTGGCACATCAGAATTGCCTGTACCCTTTTGAAATTTTCAGTGGTGGTTGAATGCAGATAAATTACTATAAAAGAAGTCCCAGTCTCTGGTCGGGGCTGAAGCGATAGCACAGGAGGTAGGGCACTTGCCTTGCATGTGTCTGACCTGGATTTGATTCCTAGCATCCCATAGGTCCCCTGAGCACCACCAGGAGTTATTCCTGAGTGCATGAACCAGGAGTAACCCCTGTGCATCGCCAGGTGATAACCCCCCCGAAAAAAGAAAAAGTCTTTAGTTAAGTAATGTTGTAATGTTACTAGTGTTCCAATAGGTCAGAGGTCATAAAAAAATTAATGCTGATTTGCTATTGTTCTGTCTGCTCCTTCCTGCATAGGCATAAAGGTAAGGTAAAGGTAAAGGCCCTCCCGTTGATCGTCGATTTGCTCGAGCGGGCCCAGTAACATCTCCATTGAAGACTTTGTTGTTACTGTGTCTGGCATATCGAATACTCTCGGTAGCTTGCTGGGCTCTCCGAGAGGGGCGGAGGAATCGAACTGGGGTCGGCCATGTTGGCTCCATGTAAGGCGAACGCCCTACCCGCTGTGCTATCGCTCCAGGGATAACCAGGTATAACCCAAAAATAAAAAAAAAGTCTTTAGTTAAGTAATATTGTAATGTTACTAGTGTTCCAATAGGTCAGAGGTCATAAAAAATTAATGCTGATTTGCTGTTGTTCTGTCTGCTCCTCCCTGCACAGGCATAGATGGTATTAATTAGACTACCAATGTTCACCCTCAAGCGTCAGTTGAATGACCTTTCTGAAATTTCTAATTTGTAGATTGATGACTACAGCATGGTCCGATTTTTGCCTTACGATCACTCAGATGAAGAAAGCATGAACATTGTATTACAGCATATTGATTTTGCCATTCAGTACGGAGAAGACTTGGAATTCAAAGAACCCAAGGTAATTTCTGACGATTTATATTTGCCAGGGCCAGAGAATGGTGCCGAAGGAAAGACCATTCTCTGACTCCCCTAGGCTGACGCTGGGTCAGTTCCCCGTTTCATGTCTGGTCCCTGAGCACAGAACCAGAACTGCCCTGAACACCTCTGCCCTCCTGTTTGATCTCAGCAGCTCCTTAAGTTAAAGTCTTGGGGGCAGCAAGAACCTGGCCGGTTCTGGCTGATCTCTGGGTGTGGCTCAAGAACTCAAAACCAAAAAAGACAGAGTAACCAAAACCCTGGTTGCGGATTTGGTGGCCTTTGTGCTCCAGAACCTGATGGTGCTTTGGGCCCCCAGTTCAGGAGAGGCAAGTGCCCCACCCCCGGTGCTGTCTCGTTCGCCCCAATTTTGTTAATGAATATCTATCAGCACTACCTATGGGTATTATAGAGAATTGCCTGAAAAGTAGGTAAATACATACGGGGTCTCCAGAGAAAGCAATGTATTTTCTATTTTGTGTTTTTTATAATTTATTTATTTATTGAATCACTGTGGGAAAAGTTACAGAGCTTTCAGGTTTAGGTCTCAGTCATGTAAATATCAAACACATTTCCCTTTACCAATACTTATTTTTAACCCCGAACCCCAATAGACCCCCACCTTCCCCCACCCCTCCCAATTCTTGTGAGGCAGATGAGTTCTAGTTAATACTCTATCTACTTTGACTAGATATTGTTTCGATAGAAGATGCACATTTATTGTTTAGAGTTTACGACCCACCCCCCACAATCAGACATGCTGAAACAGCGTTGTGAAATGATTTGCTTTCTACAACTTGGTTTAAGAATAAAATGATGTCGCGCGGCCGCGATAGCGGCCGTGCGGTTTTGAATTTCTGCTATTTTACTTATTGACCCTGGAAGAATTTCTATTAAAAGTTAGATAGTTAAGAGATTGGTTTCTGTGCCCTGGAGTCGTGGCCGTGCCGGAGAGCCGCTCGTGGGGGGCAGCTGGCGACCTCGGTGGGGCGTGGGGGATGGCCCACAAGCCCCCCTTCCCATGAGGTCCCCGCCGCTCCCGCTGAGCCCGGCTCAAACCCGCTTTCCACAAGGCTCCCGTGCGGCCGCCATCTTTCTTTCCAGAGAGGAGCGGGCGGGCCGGTCAACACCCTTTCCCCTCCGGGCAGGCTTGTTGGCGCTGTTTAACACATAGTCCATTTGCTTTTCTGCTCCAAGCGGCTGGTTCTCTGTGCTAAGTCCTTGTGCCTTCGGGGCCGTGGCCGTGCCGGAGAGCCGCTCGTGGGGGGCAGCTGGCGACCTCGGTGGGGTGTGGGGGACGGCCCACAAAGCCCCCCTTCCCATGAGGTCCCCGCCGCTCCCGCCGAGCCCGGCTCAAACCTGCTTTCCACAAGGCTCCCTATTTTGTGTTTCATTTATATCAGGAACATGAAGATCAATTGTCTTCTATGTTGGATGAATACTTTCAAGAATGCCAAAACAAAGGAAGAGCATGTTACAATGCAACTGGATGCGGGGCTGGAGGGATAGAGCAGTGGGTAGCGCATTTGCTTTGCACGCGACAGACCTGGGTTTGATTCCCAACATCCCGTATGGTCCCCCGAGCACCAACAGGAGTAATTCCTGAGGGCAGAGCCAGGAGTAACACCTGTGCTCTCCGGGTGTGACCCAAAAACCAAAAAAAAAAAAAATGCAACTGGATACTTGTGAAGAGTAGCAATCACAATTTATTTAAATGAAAATATAACAGATAAAGTAAAAACAAAGAATAAAAATCATAAAATATACAGAGGCAAGATACTCATTGGTGGGAGGTTCTCCAGACAGAAACACTGATGTGAGACCCTGGGCTTCTTTCAGTTGTAAACATGCTAGGTCCTCGGGGATCCTGTCCAATGTTGCCACAGCGGGTGGCCGTGCAGCTGGTACTGGAGAGATCAGTGACGGCGCTGTCCTTTGACACGGAGCCAAGTATGCTTTCAGAGCAGGAGCTAAAGAATCAATAAGAGAAAAGGTCACCCAGATGGCTCCTTCCATGGATTCTCCAAAGCTGACCCCAACAGGGAGCCCAGCAGGAAGGGGAGACCATGGGCCCACCTCACGGGGGTTTCCTGTGGAGGCCTCCCCGGAATGGGCTCTCCGGCCTGTGACTCTCCTTTCCCACACCAGCCCCCAGGACACCTCTAGGTGGGCCTTTTCCCATTCCCATTTAACTTGTGCATATACACACACCCCTTGGTTCTTACCCGTTTTCTTCTGGTGCTCTGAGTCTCGTTCTCTGCCATATGTGTAAGGCCATGGCAATGAAGGCGGTGCCCTTTGGGGAGTTGAAAATCCTTGGCCAATCTCAACTTTCTGCTTAGATGGTGTCTGGCTCTGCTTGGTGCTGGCTGATTCCAGACTTTCTTCAGAGGAACTGGACCCAGAGGATATGTAGAAGATCTTCTTTCTCTCCTGTGGGCTGCTCTGCGGAGGGAGAACCACAAAGGCTCAGCTCCAGAAGCGCTGCTTCCCCCTCCCTTCTGAGTTCCTCCCTGCTGGTGGACCTGCATCTACACAGGCCTCCCATAGGAATGGGATTGAAACAATCAAGTTTAGAAAAGTCTTGGCCCAAGAGCACCTCCTAGTGCCAACTCACTGAGCAGTGACCAGGCCTTGGGGGCTAGATTTGATGACTCACCTGGTAGGAGAGGCTGCCCTCAAGATGATCTCACAACACACACACAGACACACGTACATACACAAATGCACATACTCTCACACACACACCATCTCCAGTACACACTCAAATTTACTCTCTCCGATTAACACGTTCACACACGGGTGTGCACACTCTTCCACACACACAGCTTCTGCGCCATCACACTCAGGGAGGTGATGAAGACTGATCACGGTCATCAGTGCTGGGCTGCCCGGGCCAGTTCCTGCTGACCTGAACTAGCGGCTGTCTTCGTGAAGAATTCCGGGGAGTTCTCCAGTGAGTCCTCACCCAGTTTCTGAATCTTTTCAGTGTCCTACACTTGGGGGTTTTACAACCACGATTTCTTGGTAAGCAGCAAAACATGTTTGCTGTCTATGCGTTTCCGCAGTGAACCAAGTAATGAGTATGGGGGCAGTTGGGGAGGCTGCAGAATGTCTGGTTGCATCACAAAGAGAGGTCGGTGATGTCACCGAGCGCATCACAGCGAGGACAGGTCAGCTGTAGCCCTGCAGCAGGGCTTGCTCTCTGTGAGGCCCCCTCTGGGCTGCTGCTTCTCTCCCGCTTCCCACAAGTCCTGTCCACGTGGTGAACTCAAGGCCCTGGCGAGAGCAGGGATCAGCCACTTGAAAGAATGTGCTGCTAAAATGTTATTTTCCTTTTTTTTTTTGAATGTAGGTGTACTGCTATATATTCGGCCACTGATTAGCTGATTGAATTGGGCATGAACTCCTCCTTACTCTCTTTTTTTCATTTTTTATCATTGTCTTTATTGAATCACCGTGAGAGCAGTTACAAAGCTTTTGCGTCTAAGTCTCAGTCATACAATGAAACACCCGTACCTTCACCAGTGCCCATTCTCCACCACCAAAAACCCCAGTATACCGCCATCCCACACCCTCCCCCCTCCTGTGGGGCAGATGATTTCCACGTTACTCTCTCTCTACTTGGATCCCATTTAATAGTTCGACACCAGACCCACCTTTATTATTTGAGATTTTACACCAACACTCAGATTTGCTGAAAAGGCAACAGTAGACAATTTGTATTCTATTGTTGGTTATGGATAACATATGATGTCGCGCGGCTGCAGTAGGGCCATGTGATTTTGAAATCCTGAAATTTTAACACAAATCTGGAGGGATTTCTGCCAAAAGCCACTGGGTTTCGGGATTTGGTCCTGAGTGTCTGGGATCATGGCAATTGAGCAACTTTATCAGGAGCCAGAGAGGCCGTTCGTGGGCAATTACTTGGGGTCTTGTTGGAGTGGGGAGGACAGGACCATCTCTCCCCCTATCCCGCGAGGCCCAACAAATTTTGTCACTGCGGGCCCAAGCCTGACTGTCCAGTGGCCTCTGGAGGATGACGGCTTCCGAGCCGCCAAGAGGGAACAGGCGGAGGGACAACACCCTTTCTTCCCTGGGGTGACCCGGCGACAGTAAGGGACTGTGGGGTCCGGACGCACTTCTGCCAATAGCCCCTGGGTTTCGAGGTTTGTTTCTGAGTCTTTGGGATCATGGCCATTAATCAGCTTTATCAGGAGCCAGAGAGGCCATTCGTGGGCGATGACTTGGGGTCTCGTTGGGGTGGGGTGGACAGGCCCGGCCCCCACCCCCATCCCACAAGGCCCTGCGTGTCTCGTCATTGGGGGCGCAAACCTGACTGTCCAGTGACCTCTGAAGGATGGTGGCCACTGGGCCGCCAAGGGGAACAGGCCAAGGCACGAAACCTATTCCTACCTGGATTGGCCCAGCACTGGTAACCTACTGCACGGACCAGACGCATTTCTACCTAAAGCCACTGGGTTTTGAGATTTGTTTCTGAGTCTCTGGAATCATGGCCGTTAAGCAGTTCAATCAGGAACCAGAGAGGCCATGCCTCCAATTATATAGCTGAACTGGAGGTGTTTTGTGGGTGTGTTTCCCACATACCTAACTTTTGGCCGTTTACTTTCTTGGTAAACTTTGCCCCAAGTTTTTGGGGTCTGGCCAAAGGCACAGCAGCAATTTTGGGGTATCTGGAAGTGTGAAGGCGCCATCATGCTGCTGATGCACTCGCCTCACAGGTACAGATTGACCTGCTGGTGGCACCATACCCCTGTCCTTTTTTTTTTAAGTCCAGCAAAAATAGATTATTGTAAGAAATTTGGAGATTGGATATGAAGGGAGAGAAAGTGAAGAATATGGGTTCATGAGCAAACATGGGCTTCTCCAAAGTAGAAAAAAAGTTGGAAGAGAAATACTTGTTCAAGGGAGTACATGGGCTTCTCCAGAGTGAAAAAATCTGAAAGCGCCAGACTGAAAAAATCTGAAAGTTTGTTTTCATGGAAAAAAAAAAATCCCAAGCAATAATGAGTCTGTTATCCACAGCATGCCTGAATCTGATGTTGAGTTATTTTGGAATTGCTGCTGCTTAAAGCAATCTTTTAATAGCATCAGGGCTACAGACAATATAAAGGATGGTGTGTCCTTTGAATGCAAGATGCCCAGGTCCATTCCTGGCATCATCCGTCTGTACCATCCGTTAGGAGTGACTTCCAAGACCGGAGGTGGAACTCACCTTGTACACCCCAGGTACCACCCTGTGTGATCCCAAATCCCTCCTTTCCCTCAAAGTAAAATAATATGAATAGCGCCAAATACGATTGTGAGTATTGAGGAGGCATAGAACTAGTACTGCAGGGTGCTTGCCTTGCATGCATCCAGCTTGGGTTCCTTCCCCATTACTGCGTGTGGTCCCAGGAGCCCCTGAGGGTGATCGAGAGTGATCTCTGGCTAAGCAAGCTCTAGGCACAGCTAGGTGTACTCCTCCTCCCAAAAAAGATTTTGAAGGTGAAATTGCAATGAATGTAAGTAATTTTGTATATAACAAAGTAGCAATGATGGTCACAGCCGCTATTGGATTATTTTTATTGATTTTGGGGAGCAAAACGTATTGTAATATACAATTTTTTTCCAAAGGAAAAATACCTGGGAAAATTAAGTAAGATCATTATCTTACCTTTATCTTTTAGTTTTCCTACACTGAAAGTTATTTGCACAATTAAAAGTCTAAAAGTAACTGGTTTAAAGTGTGTGTATATAAGAAACAAGGCTAACATTTTATTCTTTTTAAGTAAAATCAGAATATTCAAATAACACTCCTGTTTTCCAGACAAAATTTGAAATACTCAGGGCAATTTGTTTTTGTTTTGTTTTGTTTTGCTTTTTGGGTCACACCCGACGATGCTCAGGGGTTGCTCTTGGTTCTCAGGAATTACCCTGACAATGCTTGGGGGAATGACTATATGGGATGCCTGTGATCAAACCCAGTGGGCTCTGTGCAAGGCAAACATCCAACTGGCCCCTCAGGGCAAATTTAAAAAAAAATTTATTTGACCCCTTAGCAATTTTTTTTTCTTTTTGGGTCCACCTGGCGATGCACAGGGGTTACTCCTGGCTCTGCACTCAGGAATTCCCCTGGCAGTGCTCAGGGGGCCATATGGGATGCTGGGAATCGAACCCGAGTTGGCTGCGTGCAAGGCAAATGCCCTACCCGCTGTGCTATTACTCCAGCCCCTTAGCCGAGAGTTTGAACAAATGAAAATGTTCAACCGTTCAGGGCAGGAATTGTCACTCTCTAAATTTTTGAGTAAGTTAATTTTCCTTTTTTCAGGTTCGATCCTCCACACCTCTCACCCCTGCCCCTAAGCCCTACTAAAAGTGTTCCTGAATGCAGAGCCAGATGAGTAAGCCCACACTGTTGGGTGTGGTCCAAAAAATGCAGGCAGTACGCCACTGGCCGAGCAAGTGAAAACAGAGATAGATAAATGGGACTATCTTAAACTAAGAAGCTTCTGCACCTCCAAAGAAACAGTGACCAAAATACAAAGACAGTCTACAGAATGGGAAAGGATATTCACCGAATACACATCTGACAAGGGGTTGATATCCAGGATATACAAAATACTGGTTAAACTCCACAAGAAGAAAACATCCAACCCCATCCAAAAATGGGGCAATGAAATGAACAGAAACTTTCTCAAAGAAGAAATCCGAATGGCAAAAAAGCACATGAGAAAATGCTCTACATCATTAATCATCAGGGAGATGCAGATCAAAACCACAATGAGATACCATCTCACACCTCAGAGACTGGCCCACATTCAAAAGAACAAAAGCAACCGATGCTGGCGTGGATGTGGCGAGAAAGGGACACTCCTTCACTGTTGGTGGGAATGTCCACTGGTTCAGCCCTTCTGGAAAACAGTATGGACGATTCTCAAAAAATTAGAAATTGAGCTCCCATTTGACCCAGCAATACCACTCCTGGGAATATATCCCAGAGAGGCAAAAATGTATAGTCGAAGTGACATCTGCACTTGTTTGTTCATTGCAGCCCTCTTTACAATAGCCAGAAACTGGAAGAAACCTGAATGCCCAAGAACAGATGACTGGTTAAAGAAACTTTGGTACATCTACACAATGGAGTACTATGTAGCTCTTAGAAAAGATGAAGTCATGAAATTTACATACAAGTGGTACAATATGGAAAGTATCATGCTAAGCGAAATGAGTCAGAAAGAGAGGGATAGACATAGAAAGATTGCATTCATCTGGGGGATATAAAGTAACAAAGTATGAGATTAATACCCAAGAATAGCTGAGATCAGCACCAGGAGGATTACTCCATAACTTAGAGGCCAGCCGGGTATCCTAGAGGAAAGGGCTATTCAGATAGAGAAGGGAGCACCAAATAAAGGATGTTTGGAGGATCCTCCCAGGAGGGGAGATGCATGTCGAAAGTAGACTATGGACTGAACATGTTTGCCACTCAATGCCTCTTTTGCAGACCACAACACCCAAAAGGAGAGAGAGAACACAGGGGATTGCCCTGCCACAGAGACGGGGGGATGGGGGGATGGGGGTGGGAGGGATATTATCCATGGTGGTGGAAAATGGGCACTGGTGGAGGGATGGGTATCTGATCATTGTATAATTGAAACCAAAGCACAAAAAATTGTAAATCTACAACTTTAAAAAAAATAAAATAAAATAAAGGGGAAAAAAAAAAAAAAAAAAAAAAAAAAAAAAAAAAAAAAAATGCAGGCAGTGTTTAAAAACAAAATGATTTTGTAGTCTTTGAGCTTTTTAACTTTTATATCCTTGAATAATTAACGCACACAAAGGTTCAGCAGACTTAATTCTTTCTCTTTAAACTTCTTGCCATCTCAATTATCTTATTTTCATTCAGTTCATTTGGCTTGGAGGTTTAGGCAATTGACAGATACTTTGCTCAGACCCGTTGTAAGCCAGGCCCAGTAAAAGCCAAGTGAAATTTTACATTGAAATTTTATTAGTGCTTCTAGAGAAGGTGCTAAGTAGCATTTGACATGCTCTCCTCATTAAATCAAAACAGGCTCACATGCCGTTTGGTTCTTTATCAACAAACTGATAGAAATGACGCCCTTATAAGGGGGCCGGAGGGATAATAGGGAGGGAAAGGTGCCTGCCCTGCGCGGGCTGACCTGGTTTCAATCCCCAGCATCCTACATATAGGATATAGGACCATATAGGACCATAGTCCCCCGGGCACTGCTAGTAGTAACCCCTGAGCACCACTGGGTGTGTGATCCCCGCCCCCCACTCAAAAAAATAAAAGAGTAAAGCCCTTTATAGAAAACCTGTAACTTGGGGCAGAGAGACAGTGCGGCGGGTAAGGGGCTTGCTTAGCACGTGGAGGGTGTGGGCCAGTGCCCAGGACCCTGTTATGGTCCCCCGAACTGGGCACCGTCGTCGGGTGTGGCCCCCAAAACCAACAAGGTGCTCTGAAAGGCGGGGAAAGTGCTCAGGAGCCCCGGGTGCCCTGCCGGGTCCCACCGAGCGGCCCATAGGCCGAAGCAAAGGGAAGAGACACGGTCACCCGCGACACCCAGCGCCGCCTACCCGATGCGCCCCCGCTTCGGGCTCGGGCGCTCCCGGCGCTTCCGGGGGCCCGCGCAGCCGCAGTAGCAGCAGCCCGGCGCCGGAGGCCCGCCCCTTCCGGGCTACTTCCGCCTGCCCCGCCCGGGCCGCCAGACCGGAAGCGCTCGGACCCCGTCGTCGGAGCTGAGAGCCGGGTGCCGCCGAGATGCCGGTGAGGGGGTCCCTGCCGAGCTGTGAGGGGTCGGGGCGGGGAAGCGGCGAGAGCTCGGAGAGGAGCGGCCGGGGGATCGCGTGGACGCGGGGGGTCCGGGGAAGGGAAGAAGGGGAGGCGGCGGCGCGGCCCCTGGCGGCCCGGGGGCGACCCGGAGGACCCCGAGCCCGGCAGGGTGGGCCCGAGGTCGGGCCGTGCGGGGTCCTCCTAGCGCCGCGCCCTCCGGTCTGGCCTCCGTTCCCGATCGATTCTGCCACTTCCTTTTTTTTTTTTTCTTTCCCCATTTTCTTGGGGGGTGGGGATGGGGGCTGCATCCGGCGGTGCTCAGGCCTCCCCCAGGCTCTGCACGCAGGGGTCACCCCAGCCGTGCTCGGGGATCGAACCCGGCACCAGGGAAACGCCCTCTCCGCCGCACCCCCTCTCCAGCCCCAGCCCCAGCCCCAGCCCTGCCACTGCCGACCTCTGCTCAAAGCCTCGCGACCGCCGCCAAGCCTGGTGCTGACCTTTAAAAGTCGTTTTTGGTGTTTGGTTGGTCGGTTTTGGGCCTCCCCGGGCCGTGCTCAGGGCCCAGGGGTTACTCCTGGTGATGCTCGGGCAGCCCTCTGCGATGCTGGGGGTCGGACCTGGCTTGCCGTGTTCCGGGCAAGCAGCCTGTCGCTCTGGCTCTAAAGTTTGTGTTTAATATGAAGTTCTTTTAAATGTTGCCTTGACTTAACATAATTTCGTTGGATTCCTGTTGTTTTGGGCTGCCCCTGGCTGTGCTGTGCTCGGGGCTTATTCCTGGCTGTGCACTCAAGGATCACACCTGGCTGGACTGATAGGAGCTGGTGCTGGGGAGGAATTGGGGGGCCATGTGCAAAGCCAGCGCCTTACCCCCCGTACCCCCTCTCCGGCCCCTAATTTCAAATTCGTAGAAATTTTTTTTCCTGGTGCTTTCGGTTTATTTATTTATTTTGCTTTTTGGGTCACACCCGGCAATGCACAGGGGTTACTCCTGGCTCTGCACTCAGGAATTACTCCTGGTGGTGCTCAGGGGACCATATGGGATGCTGGGAATCGAACTTGGGAATCGAGGCAAACGCCCTACCCGCTGTGCTATTGCTCCAGCCCCGGTTTATTTTTTTTCCCCCCCAGACTTTTTGCAATTTTAGTAGCTGCTCTAGGCACAACCAGCTTGCCTTGTAGTTCCTCAAAATTCACAATGACGATCATCCTGTTGTTCGTCGATTGCCTCAAGCAGGCACCAGTAACGTCTCCTTCTTCCTAGCCCTGAGATTTTATTTTATTTTATTTTTTTGTTTTTGTTTTTGTTTTTTGGGTCACACCCAGCGATGCACAGGGATTACTCCTGGCAGTGCTCAGGGGACCATATGGGATGCTGGGAATCGAACCTGGGTTGTCCACAGGCAAGGCAAACGCCCCACCCTCTGTGCTATCTGCTCCAGCCCCAGCCCTGAGATTTTAAAAGAGCCATATTCAGTGCTCTTTCAGGGCTAGGAGAATGAGACCTATCATTGTTACTGGTATTTGGCATATTAAGTACAACACAATACAGGAAGTTTGCCAGACTGTGCCCTGCGGGCAGGACACTTTCGGTAGCCTGCTGGGTTCTCCAAAGTAAAAACGAAATAATAAGAAGTAATGCAGCCTAGGCCGCGCGCTTCCGGGAGCTGGGTCTTACAGTCTCTGGGTCTTGGCCGTTGATGGGACCTCCTGGCGCCTGCAGCAGCTGGTGGGTGTAATGCCTATCTACTGGAAGATGGGGGATCTGGGTGGAGAAGGCTCAGTCCCTATCCGAGCAGGCTTGGAGATCTCAGCCCCAGGACCCGCATGCCTGGGTTCTTCTGCTGGTTCCTTCATGCATGAGGCTTGTCCGGACATGTGGAGAGTGGTCTCAGCATGGCTGTGGCTGGTTCTGGAGGTCTTCGGCTGCTGGGGCTCTGCTCGGGGCAGGGAGGGAAACTCAACCCGCCCCCCTCCAAGGGGCCCTGGTGAGGATAGCCAGGTGCCGGGGCAGGAGACTGCCTCAAAATAATAATAATAATTATTATTATTATTGTTATTAGTTTTGGGGGGGTCTTGGGCCAAGGCCTCCCTGATGCAAAGCGTGCACGCAGCCCATTGAGCTCTTTGTCCAGGCCGACTTTCATTTTTCATTATTTTCTTTTAATATACGTGGGGCACTGGGAACAACTCTTGGTGACACTCCACCTGACCATGTTCGCTTGAAGATTCAATGTTGGGAGTCCAGGGCGCCACTGCAGGCCTCGTTTGGAGGTGCTTGAGTGAGTGCGGGATGGGGCCCTGGGCTGTCTCCCAGGCCAGTTTCTTGGCCTGGTCAGGCGCCGCTGCTGTCACCCCTTGTGCCACCCACCCTGGGTGTCCTGTTTCCCTTTGCTGTCCTGCTGCAGTACTCATGCCCGCTCCCCCCCACAGGCCTACCACTCCTCCCTCATGGACCCCGACACCAAGCTCATCGGGAACATGGCCCTGCTGCCCATCAGAAGCCAGTTCAAGGGACCTGCCCCGCGGGAGAGTAAGTGGGAAGCCCTTTCTGTGACCTCGGGGCTGCGGGGAAGTCGGCCTGGGACATGCAGGGCCGGGGTGTTTGTGGCTCAGTCCTTGGTTTCAGGGTACTCTTGTGTTTTCTGTCTCTTTGAGGAGGTGCTGCCAGGACTGTCAGGGTTCGGGGATACGTGTTGCATTTAATAGGAAGCTTGGAGCCAGGGGGATGACTCAGAGGGCCTGGGCTGCCCCTGAGCACTGTGCCGGTGGGAGCCCTAGGGCACTGCTGGGCCTGGGGAAAGGAGCGACAACACCAAAATTGGGCACTTCCGGCCGCTGATTTCCCCCGTGTACTCTGTTGGGAGGAGGGATGTGGTTAGTTCTCACCACTCGCACTGTCAGTTCTTTCAGACCAGTGAGCTGCTGTTGCTGTCGAATGCCCTTTCTGGGAAGAAAAGCTTTAACCTCTTCCCCATCTGAATCTATTTTTATTCTTCATTTTTAAAAAAATTTTTTGGCCATCTGAAAAACCAAATTCAGGGTTTACGTGTACCAAGTACTCTGCCAGTGAGTTACAAAGCAGGTTCCTCAACCCCCTTTTTTTGTTTTGGGGCCATATCTGGCAGTGCTCAGGGCTCACTCCTGGCTCTGTGCTCAGGGCTCACTCCTGGCTCTGTGCTCAGGCCTGACTCCCGGCTCTGTGCTCAGGGCTCACTCCTGGCTCTGTGCTCAGGCCTGACTCCCGGCTCTGTGCTCAGGGCTCACTCCCGGCTCTGTGCTCAGGGCTCACTCCCGGCTCTGTGCTCAGGCCTGACTCCCAGCTCTGTGCTCAGGGCTCACTCCTGGCTCTGTGCTCAGAGCTCACTCCTGGCTCTGTGCTCAGGGCTCACTCCTGGCTCTGTGCTCAGGGCTCACTCCTGGCTCTGTGCTCAGGGCTCACTCCTGGGTCTTTGCTCAGGACTCACTACTGGCACTGTGCTCAGGGCTCACTCCTGGCTCTGTGCTCAGGGCTCACTCCTGTCATTCCTGGGTCTGTGCTTAGGGCTCACTCCTGGCTCTGTGCTCAGGGATCACTTGTGACTCTGTGCTCAGGGATCTGTGACAGTGCTCAGGACCATATGTTGTGCTGGGGATAGAACCCATTGTACTATCTTTCGGCCCCAAACAGACTTTATTTATCTGTTCATCCGTCAGCATCTTCCTTTTCAGCAGTGCTTTGGTTTTAATGATCTCTCTGGGCACACGTGGCAGTGCTGAGGAGCTCTGCCCAGCGTGAGTGCGGGTTGCTCCCAGCACCACTCAGGAGGATCGTGAGGTGTCACAGAAACTGGTCTCCGGAAAAGGAGCCACTACCCCACTGAGCTGTTTCTCCAGCCCAGTACTTGGATTTTATTCATTTATTTTTCACTTGGGCCGTGCAGTGGGGTGCGGGTGTCTACACGTCCTTGCTCAGGGATCCCTCCCAGCAGGGCTTGCTGGGGTTGCGGGGCTCATAACTCCGTGGGCCATGTTCGAGGCAAGTGCCCTCCCTGCTGTCCCATCTCTCTGGCCCCTCCTCTGGTCTCGTCGCCTCTGTGTCGTCTCTCCCCCAGGCCCCCTTCATTACATTCAGAACTGGTTGTTTTTTGTAAATGCTGTAGAATCCTCTGAGGTTTGCTTTGTGCAGGTACAAAAATAGATTGCAGGGGGCTGGAGTGATAGCACAGCGGGTAGGGCGTTTGCCTTGCACGCGGCCGACCCGTGTTCGAATCCCAGCATCCCATATGGTCCCCTGAGCACCGCCAGGAGTAATTCCTGAGTGCAAAGCCAGAAGTAACCCCTGAGCACTGCCGGTGTGACCCAAAAAGCAACAACAACAGAAAAAAAAAATATATAGATTGCATAGAGTACAGGTTTTGTGCAAGGCTTCTGTTAAAATTTGTTTAACGGGGGCATGAATAGAACCAGCATGGCTGAATTATAGAATATTGAAATACAGAATTCCTGTGCATTTCCGCTGCATGAGAAGGATAGTGTCTCTGCGTGTTGCTGAAGCCAGCTGTCGGACATTAAGACCCTGGGATTTTGACCTTTTTTAAAATAAAAAAAAAAAAGGACTAAAAAATTTGTGTAATGAGATCTGTCTTTGTCACAAGGGTATTTCTGGCTTTTCTCAGTTTCTAGCTGCCTGGAACAGCTTGTACAAGTGTATTTTAAGTCTTAGTATTCATAAAAAGACATATGTGAACCCCAGTATGTCCCTGAAAGAGCATTGAGAGTTTCATTCTCTCAAACGACAGTATATGAATTCAAACAAAATTGAATTATTTCTCTTTTTGTGGTTTTTGTTTTGGATACTCAGGGGCTGTTCCCGACACGGCGTGGAAGTGACCCCTGGCTGTACTTGGGGGACTGTTTGGTGCCTCGGATCCAGCTGGGTTCAGCAGCTGGCAAGGCATTCTGACCCCCATACGGTCTCTCCGGCTTCTTCTTGTGTCTAAAGAGTTTTATTTAGCGACCAGAGAGATTGTACAGCAGTTAAGGCACTTGATTTACATATGGCTCTCACCACAAGCCTCGGTGGCATCCTGGTGCCCATAGCGTGACCCCTGGGGAGTGGCCACTGAGCATCACTGGGTGTAATACCTCCCCCCTACCCCCCAATTTTTTTTATTGAAATTACTCTTACGTCCTAGTCTGTATTTAGAGAGATTATGTCTGGAAAGATGGTCCCCAAATAAGAGTTATTTCTGGGAAGTAAGATGTGGCATCACAGCACTTTTTTGCGTAGTATTGACTAATTTTTCTAATGGGTATGTATAGTTCTTTAAAAAAGACACGGGCTGGAGCAATAGCACAGCTTTTGCCTTTTATGCTGCTGACCCAAGTTCAATCCCCGGCATCCCATATGGTCCCCCAAGCACTGCCAGGAGTGATTCCTGACGCAGAGCCAAGAGTAATCCCTGAGCATTGGAGGGTGTAACCCAAAAAGCAAAAAAATAATCAAAAATAAAACCAAAGACATAAGGATGAATAAGAGTAATGCTTATATTTTTGGTTTGGAGGCCACACCTGGTTGTGCTCAGGGACTACTCCTGGCACAGTGCTTAGGGATGTCTCCTAGCAGAGCTTGAGGGGACCATGTGGTGCCGGGGATCGAACCCAGGCCTCCTCCATGGAAAGCACATGCTCCAGCCCTTGAATCTCCCTGTCCCCTTAAAACACTTATTTTTATAGAAATCATCTCTAATACTTTATATTTCAGTAGCTTCATTTTACTGAACTCCAAACTTGACCTTTGTGCTTGGTGTTTAGTGTTGTGTTTTGTTGTTCGGGGTGGAGGAGGAGGGCGTTTGGCCACACCCAGCGGTGCTCAGGGGTCACTCCTGGCAGTGCTTAAGGCCTCATATGGGATGCTGGGGGTCGAACCTGGGTCGGCTGCGTGCAAGGCAAATGCCCTCCCCGCTGTGCTATCCTCTGGCCCTGTTATGTTTTTTTTTTTCTTTTTGGGTCACACCCGGCGATGCTCAGAGGTTACTCCTGGCTCATGCACTCAGGAATTGCTCCTGGCGGTTCTCAGGGGACCATATGGGGTGCTGGGAATCGAACCTGTGTCGGCCATGTTGGCTGCGTGCAAGGCAAACGCCCTACCTGCTGTGCTATCGCTCCAGCCCCTGGCCCTGTTATGTTTTGAGCCTGACAGATGTTCTCTGCTCTCCTTCCTTCTGTCCTGCTTAGCAAAGGATACAGATATCGTGGATGAAGCCATCTACTACTTCAAGGCCAATGTCTTCTTCAAAAACTATGAAATTAAGGTAAAGTATAGAGCTTATATATATTCCCCATATATATAAGCTTGAGGGGGTCACACCCAGCAGTGCTCAGGGCTTACTTGTAGTTCTGGGCTCAGGGATCACTCCCGGCGGGGCTCAGGGGACCATATGAGGTACTGGCCCAAATCCTGATAGGTCACATGCAGGACGAGCCCCTTACCCACTGGAGTGTTTCTCTGGCCCCGGTGCTCATTAATACTTAACTTAGCTTTCTGAGAAGGACAATTTCTATTACACAGTGAGGCTTGTTATGAGGATTAAGTAAAATAAAATGAGATGGCCTTATTTAAAATTTTCAGAGCGCTGTGCACATTATTGACACACACACACACACACACACACTTTTGTGTTCTGGTTCTGAGATGGAGTAGTAACTCCAGTGACCTTGGCCATTCTTTTATCTTCCTTCCCTCTGCTCTTTGTTCTTTTGAGGAATGAGGTGGTGTGTGTGTGTGTGTGTGTGTGTGTGTGTGTGTGTGTGTGTGTTGGGGAAGGGTAGTAAGGAGAGGGGATAGGGAAAAATAAAATTTTCTGAGCTCCTTCGGCAGGTTATATAATTAGTTTCAATACTTTTTTTTTTTTTTTAGTAATATTCCAGACTATAGAACTTCAACCTCTCCTTGCCAAACTTTGATCTTTTGGAATCGATAATGTGAAAATTAGACTCTTGGTCTAAAAACTCCAGTGCAGACATGTTTTACTATTAAAAATATTTTCCGAGTCTCATGCATGGTCTCAGTGTCTTATTTGTAAGAGGCATAAATCAATATAATGTTGCCGCATTTCATTCTCTCACTTGACTAACTTCTGATTGCAGCGTCTATGTCTATGTCTAAGTCTAAGTCTGTGTCTGTTTGTCCTGGGAGATGGGCCCGTTTGTGGCCGTTCCGGTGCCTTGGCTCCGCTACCTTCAGGTCAGGGCTGGGGGGAGCTTCCGAGCCGCTCCTCAACAAGGCGCATGAGAGGGTGTCGCTTTCCGCCTGGAACAGAGCGAGGGCGCACAGAAGCATCGCATCGCCGGCCAGGTGGCGCGCGCCAGGCTCTGTGCACTTTCCTGCCTACGCAGTTGAGGGGCCTGGCCCAGAGCCTAGAAAACTGGGTTGGAGGGAAGCAGAGGGAGAGAGGAACAGCCGCGCGGCTCCTGGTGGGATCCAGTGAGGGCTCGGGAAAGCTGCTCATTGGCGAATGGAATTTTTTAAAAATGTTGAGCCCCACCAACATTGCTGGGCGTCGCTCCCAGCAGCACAGCATGCTGGGGTAACGTGTGGTCCTAGGGATGGGATCTGGGCCCCCCACATAGGAAGCAGGCCTTGCAGCTTGTTGAGTTGTTTCCCCATCCCAAGCAGGGGAGCTATTGAGTCTGCAGTTGTTGTTTGGCCACAGTTTTCATTTGCTAATAGAGGACAGAGTGAATTATGCATAGAATTATTCTTTTGTTCCGGACTGTTTTTAAGTTTTAACTTTTTTTTTCCTCACCCACAGAATGAAGCTGACCGAACCTTGATATATATCACTCTCTACATTTCTGAGTGTCTGAAGAAACTCCAGAAGGTAATTAAGCTTGGCTGATCAAGTATCCAGAAAACATTTTACTGATGAGTATTTATCCTTTTTTGGGGGGGTTTGGTTGTTGTTTTTGTGCCACACCCAGCAGTGCTCAGGGTTCACGCCGGCCTCCTGTGCTCCCGGATCACTCTTGGTGGGGCTCATAGAACCATACGGAGTATTGGGGATTAAACCTAACTTGGCCACATACAGACGAGCACTGTCTCTGATTCACTATCCCTCTGGCCTCAGTATTTATCCTTTTAACCACTTGGATTTGCTGAGACTTGTTTGGTGATTTGTTTGTTTTTTGCCTTTTTTTTTTTTTTTTTTTGGTTTTTGGGTCATACCCGGCGATGCTCAGGGGTTTCTACTGGCTTTGCCCTCAAAAATTACTCCTAGAAGTGTTTGAGGGATCCTATGGGATGCTGGGAATCAAACCTGGGTCGGCCTCGGTCAAGCCAAACGCCCTCCCCACTGTGCTATTCCTCCATCCCCTTGCTGAGACTTTTTTTTTTCTTTTTGGGTCACACCCAGCAATGCTCAGGAGTTATTTCTGGCTCTGCACTCAGGAGTTACTCCTGGCGGTGCTTGGGGGACCATATGAGATGCCGGGGATCGAACCCAGGTCGGCTGCATGCAAGGCAAACACCCTACCCGCTGTGCTACCACTTCGGCCCCTCGCTGAGACTTTTTGGACGAACAGAAAATACTTCCTCTGACTGGGAGCATGAAATTAAAAGGAACTCTCTAGATTAAACTCATGGGAAGTTAAGAGTAGTATTTTAAGATCTTAAGTATATTTTCCCAAGACAGAAATACTGGCCAAGAAAAATTGGAAGGGGCCAGAAAGAGAGTACAAGAAGGTAGGGGGCTTGCCTTGCATGAAGCATCTACGGTTCAGCAAGGTGTGCCGACACTGCATAAGCGCCCTGAGCACTGCCAGGAGTGCTCCGTGAGCACAGAGCCAAGGGTAAGCCCGGAGTACTGCTGGAAAAAATAAAGGGTGCTCATGTTTTATTGGAAAAAAATTAAAATCAACATCTTTATTTTCTTCAAACTGTTGCTGAAATCTCTCATCTACTCTGGCTGTGAGTGTTGGCAGCTGCTCACAGAGGTGTTAGCTGCGCCTCCCAGAGGAAATGATTGCGTTTTTCTGAGACACGGAGAGTTGCAGATGGTTTGAAGTTTTGTTTTATGCATTACTGCTTCAGGAGTGCATACTCTGGTGGAGAGTGAGCTGTTGGAAAGGCTGTGCCTGAAATCCTGTCATTCACATACTGTAAATCATGGTGCCTCAAATAAAATCGGCTTTCTAAAAATGTGGTTTCTAGGTCCATTACTGGATTTAGTTATGACTAGAAAATTGATATTTTACTGTTCTATAACTGATTCATTTCATAGAAGTGTATATATATTTTTTATTCATTAAAGCTTTCTGGGAATGATCTATAGGCTTCAGATGGCAGAGTCAAAACACATGGAAAACCCCAGTGAAAGCTGTGTTAACTGAAAAATTATTAATTGGGGTGTCAGAGTGATAGCACAGAGGGTATGGCATTTACCTTGCACTTGGCCAACCTGGGTTCAATCCCCAGCACCCCATATGGTCCCCTGAGCTCTGCCTAGAGTAATTCCTGGATGTAGAGCAGGAGTAATCTCTGAACATCGCTGGGAGTGGGCCCTTCTCTCCTCTCCCCAGTTATAAGTCAGTTATTAAGTAGTATTTCAGTATAAAATAGGAATATGTATTATTATTTTTTAATTACTTGTCTATTTATTTCAGTGCAATTCCAAAAGCCAGGGTGAGAAGGAAATGTATACCCTGGGAATCACTAACTTCCCCATTCCTGGAGAGCCTGGTTTCCCGCTGAACGCAATTTATGCCAAACCAGCCAACAAACAAGAAGACGGTAAGGATGGCGTTTCCCCCTCTGCAGCCCCGTGTTTGCTCCATGTGATGTGCTTGCCGTGACTGGCGCCCACACTGAGAATGGAGTCTCTGCGGGCACAGTATTCCTTCGTTTCCACAATAGACTCCTGGGGCGGGGTCACGTATGGGCCCCGAATGAACCTAGTGACAAAGACAGCTGCAGAGTCCTGTTTGTAATCTACACACACACACACACACCCCCTCACACCCTCTGTCCTGCTCCCCGCAGTCAGACACACACACACACACTCACACACACTGCTCTTCCTGCAGCCACACACACACACACACACACACACACACACACACACACTGCAGGGTCCTGTTTGTAATCTACACACACACACCCTCACACCCTCTGTCCTGCTCCCGCAGCCAGACACACACACACACACACACACACAACCACTACCACTACCACTACCACCCACCCCACACCTCCTACCCCCAACCCCCACTTGTCCTGCTCCCCGTAGCCCCCTCACTCGGGATGCATCTGTCTGTACAGTCTGTTGGCCATTAGCCAGCTTCTTTCTCCTTCAGAGGTGATGCGGGCCTACCTGCAGCAGCTGAGGCAGGAGACGGGCCTGAGACTCTGTGAGAAAGTGTTTGACCCTCAGAACGATAAGCCCAGTAAGGTAAGTCTCTCTCTCCTTTGGTGGCTGAGTGACACCTTTCCCCCGTGACTGCCATGAAGATGCGTGCCCAAGGGTCCCGGTGCTGTTCTTCATTCCCGCTCTGGGCGTCTCTGAGCTGTGTGCTGGCCGCCTGTGCGGCTCCCCATGGCGAATTGCACGCTACACATTTGGGTGCGTGCAAGACAGACGCTGTCCCCGCTGGGCCATCGCTCTGGCCCCTAAAGACAGGTTTTTTTTTTTTTTAACTGAGATGTCTTGAATGCATCATATTCATTATGTCGGGTGACCCAGGAATTCCTCAAACAAAAGACAGTTTGACACCTGCTTTGAAATTAGTCATGTAGTAGTTGCCAGCCTAATATAAAATTTTGTTATTTAGGTTATTTTGTTTGTTTGTTGGAGGGGGCACAGCTGGCAGTGCTAAGGGCTTACTCCTAGCTTGGGGATCACGCCCTGCGGGGCTCAGGAGATCACAGGGGATACTGGGGATCGAACCCAGGTTAGCTGTGCGCAAGGCAAGTTGCCCTTCCTGCTGCTGTGAATGGGCTCCAGCCCCTACAGACTTGTCTCGAGTCTTGTCCTGGTGTCACCGGGGCATGCACTGGGATTAGGCCAGCACCGTTCATTGTTCTTTTCCCTCTTGTCAGTGGTGGACTTGCTTCGTGAAGAGACAGTTCATGAACAAGAGTCTTTCCGGGCCCGGCCAGTGACAGGAACGTCGGCACACTGTCTCCACAGCCTTGGGCAGCGTTTTCCAGCAAGATGTACACAGTTCTTTGCCTTGATTTCATAAAGTTTTATACAGAAAGGAGCATGTCTTTACTTGAAAATCTCTTTACCAGAATTGGGGTGTGGGGGGGAGAACGTTCTAATTACGAAGAGTGATCCGAAATGTTCTGCATTATTAAGCTGGTGCTTAATAAATGACAATAAAGAGCTCTCTAGTATTGTGTCGGGAAAAAATTGTTGTCTTTGACACACAGAAAAATCTTGTGATTGCTCCTCACACGTCATTATTATGTGTTGTCCCCTGTTGTCTCCTCCCTGTCCCCTGTGTTGCTGTCATTGTGACTGCACACTTGGTCGCTTCCATGACTGGTTGTGCTCATGGTCGAACACTCCCACCAGGGTTCCCAGGTGGTGCTCAGCCTGCGGGTGGCACGGGCCTCTGGCTGCGGCCCGGGACTCTGCTGCTGCGCTGTCCCCGGGGCTGGAGGATACAGATAGTAGAAGGGTAATGGCCGGCCCCCGTTCGATCCCTGCTACCACATGGTTTCCCCAAGCCATGGAGCCTGGAGCAGCTTCCAGCACTGCCGCTGGTGTAAGACCCATAACAGGGGCCGGAGCGATAGTACAGTGGGTAGGGCAATCTGCCTGGCACACGGCCGACCCGAGCTCCATCGCTGGTACCCATAGGGTTCCCCAAGCACCAATAGGAGTGATGCCTGAGTACAGAGCCAGGAGTAACCCCTGAGCACTCGCGATGTGACTCAAAACAAAAAACCCTAAAAGACTGACTTGTATGGTTCAGTGATGATACACACACACAGATCAGTTTTTTTGGATTTTGTTTTGGGCCACACCAGCTATACTCAGGGCTTACTCCTGGCTCTGCATCAGGGATCACCCCTGGTGGGAAGCATATAGGGTACCTAGAGCCCAGAAATCCTGCTTAGAGATTTCTGGTGCGTTTCCTTGGCGCCTCGCTAAGTTCAAGGGAGCTGGCAAAAGGCAGGTTTCAGCTGAGCGGGCTGCTGAGTAATGTTCTAAGGACAAAGGGAAGGTTATTTAGAAGCAGAACTAAGTGTTATTTTGGGTTTATGTGTTACTATGATTTTTATACTGGAATTGTATTCATTGAGAATTGAAATTTAGGACTCAGTAAGTACTACATTTCACAAACCCAAGAGGATGGGTGTGTAAAAATAGCACACGAAGGACTGGCTGGAAGCTGAGTATTGTTGGGTTGTGTTTTCGTTTCGTAAATGAAATCTTTTTTTTTGGGGGGGGGTATTGGGAGGCCACACCCAGAGATGCTCAGGGGTTACTCCTGGCGGTGCTGAGGGGACCATATGGGATGCCGGGGATCAAACCTGGGTCGGCCCTGTGCAAGGCAAACGCCCTCCCTGCTGCACTTTCTCTCCAGTTCTCGATAGTTAAAATATTATTTAAAATCAGCATGGGTGTTTGAATTGGGATTGTTTTGATTTTCAGAGGCTACACCTGGTGATGCTCAGGAGCGGCTCCCGGTGGTGTTCAAGGGGTCACGGTGGGGTACCGGAGATTCCGCCCAGGGGCCGCGTGAAAGCGCTGGCTATGGCCCTTTGAGCTCGCTCGCTCTCTCTCTCTCTCTCTCTCTCTCTCTCTCTCTCTCTCTCTCTCTCTCTCTCTCTCTCTCTCTCTTGCCCTCGGGCTGGAGTTTATGTTGTAGTCTTAGACCTCCCAGCAAGCCAGCCAACCACAGTGATTCACAGCAGATTAAAAGCTTGTTCCCAACAAATGTGTGGGTTTTTATTTGGTTTAGTTTTGATTGTGGAACTCTAGTGATGGAAACCAGCTCACCGCGTATATCCCCTTTATGCCAGCAGGGGGAGCGAAGAGCAAACGTAACTTCGAAAACGTCCCCTGCTGGTTCGTGCCATGGCAGGAACCTGGCTCTTTTTTAATTTTTATTTTTTCTTTTTGGGTCACACCTGGCGATGCACAGGAGTTACTCCTGGCTCATGCACTCAGGAATTACCCCTGACGGTGCTCAGAGGACCATATGGGATGCTGGGAATCAAACCCGGGTCAGCCGCGTGCAAGGCAAACACCCTATCCCCCAAAAAAATATTTTTAATGTACCCGAGAGGACAGTTTCTAGTGGCTATAAATGAAGTGGAACATGTAAAGGCCCTCCCGTTGATCATCGATTTGCTCGAGCGGGCCCAATAACGTCTCCATTGGAGACTTTGTTGTTACTGTGTCTGGCATATCGAATACTCTCGGTAGCTTGCCGGGCTCTCCGAGAGGGGCGGAGGAATCGAACTCGGGTCGGCCAAGTTGGCTGCGTGCAAGGCAAACGCCCTACCGCTGTGCTATCGCTCCAGCCTCTGGAAACCTCACCCGGCCCAGACACGGACAGGATTGACAGCTTGATAGCTCTTTCTCGATTCCGTGGGTGGTGGTGCATGGCTGTTCTTAGTTGGTGGAGCGATTTGTCTGGTTAATTCCGATAAGTGGAACATAATGAATTTAAAAACACTGCTTCAGGGACTGGAGATACAGTAGAGCGGAGTGTGCCTGCCTTGCGTGCAGCCTGGTTGGGCCCAGGCCCCGAGGCCTGTTTGGTAGTGTATCTTCATCATAGTTCGTTTAATTGCCTGAATACCAGTGTGTGGATGAGAGAGTGTCCCCTGAACTGTCAACAGTGGTGTCTTGAAGCTCAAGGACTTGAGTAATCCAACTCACACACACTGTCATGTTGCTACTTGAACCTTAATAGAAGGAAACTTTGAATTTGGTCACACCCGGCTCTGTGGGGGCAGCGGGCAGCATTCCCATGCCAGGGCTGGAGCTCAGGCCGGGCTTGCGGCGTGTGTAGGCTTGTGCCCTATCGTTTGAGCTATTTTCCTGATCCAAAGGCTTTTTTTTTCCTTAGTGCCAGAGCTCAAATATGTGAGGTAGAGGCCAGAGAAAATAGTACAACCAGCACTTAGCTTACATGAGGTTCACCCAGGTTTGATCTTGGGTACCACATATGGCCCCCCAACCCCTGCCAGGTACACCCTGAGCATTGCTGGATGTGACCCAGAAAGAAACAAGCATATACACTGAGGCCTGTGCTTTACAGCTGAGCTACATCCCTGGTCCCCGAACAAAAATATTTGGGGACACACCCTGCCGTGCTGAGTGTCACGCTTAGTGCTTGGGGGTCATTCTTGGTGGTGTGAGAGACCTGGATTTCCTCTGTGAAGTGTGCAGTCTAGCCTGTTGAACTGTCTCTCCAGCCCACAAAACTCCTTACCTTCCCTCCAGATTTCAGATACCTTAGGGAATAGTGCAGGTGCTTACAGCAGGGGTCTTGAAAGTACATGGTCAACGGGTTCAAATCCCTGGTGTTCCATGTGCTCTGAGCCTGGCATGCCTATTCTTTGAGCCCAGGGAACACTGAGGCTAAGAGTGCAGATACTGTGACCTGCTGTGCGAGCCCAGAGAATCAGAGCTCAAAATGTGGCAGAGCAAGCCAGGTGTTGGGTAACATGGGGTTGTCCTTGCTCCCCCCTTTCCCCCACCCAAGGGAGCTTAGGTTTATTGAGTTACTCCCACAACAGTGCCCCAGAGGCAAACCCACTTCCATCGAGCACTAATAATACTTAATTGCTTTTCTTTCCTTTATGTCATTTGCATAGTTTAGCAAAG
Organism: Sorex fumeus; assembly: GCF_029834395.1. Taxonomy (NCBI): domain Eukaryota; kingdom Metazoa; phylum Chordata; class Mammalia; order Eulipotyphla; family Soricidae; genus Sorex; species Sorex fumeus. The sequence goes on along the minus strand of NW_026606212.1, from coordinate 1,104,678 downwards.
GCCTTTTTGTATAGACACAGGAAGACAGTTGATGCTGTACTTGTAACATGGGAATTAATTGACTCCAAATAATTTTTACTCCTGGGCATCCGCCATATTTACCTGACTTAAGCCTCAGTTGCCCTTACTTCCTAACACCCCCAAAAGGAGGGGCCCGACGAAAGGACTGGATTGACCCAGGGCAAGTTGTAAGCTACCCTGGCATCTAAAGGGGACAATAGCTTGTCCTAAGTATAATAAGTTAAGGGCAAGCTCATGGAACAAACTCTGTCATGACCCAAAAAGAAGTAACTGAATAAGGACCTTGCTGGGGCCCGAGAACTGTAGTCTGGGATATATAATGAGTTGTCCCCAGGAAGAGCCACCCTTTAAGCTTAATATACTGTGTTCATACAAAATGACTAGAAGTATTATAAGAAGTAACCTTACTATTATTGTTGAAATGGATTGCTAGCTGAAGAAAGAAGCAAGCAATACACCCTGGATGGAATCTCGCCCTTGAGCAGATCTGGTAGTCTGAGTGCTGAGCCCTCAGATGAGATTTTATCCTAAAACTTCCCCTGAAGGAGTGGCTTTATATCTGTTGTTATGACAATATTCAACCCCACCTATGTGTACCCCAACCCTTCATGATTTCTATATAACTATGCTGTAAGGAGTAAGAGAGAACTAGAAGGAGGGCTAGCTGACGATGATGACTGGAAGTAGAGGATTATGAGACCACAAAACAAAGAAGAAAATGCAATGAGGAGGAGGACTTTGAGGTCTGCAAGGAGACTAGGATGAGGGAACTATGATGACTGGGACCACGACCAAAACTAAGCCTAGCCCTGTGCTATGAGGGAGAGATCAGACTACATTGGGGAGGAGAGAGAAACTATCAACCGGCCCGGGGCCTGTTTCTCCATTTCCTGGTCCTTCGTCTGTCCCATCGCTGTGGGCCGGCCAGTGGAATGGCTCTCAGCCACCAAATGCTCGAGTCCTGCACATGCCCCCATGCCTTTTTTTTTTTCTTTTTGGGTCACATCCAGCGATGCTCAGGTATTATTCCTGACTGTGCACTCAGGAATTACTCCTGGTGGTGCTCAGGGGACCAAATGGGATGCTGGGAATCAAACCCAGGTCGGCAGTGTGCGAGGCAGAGGCCCTACCTGCTGTGCTATTGCTCTGGCCCCGCCCCCACGCCTTTTTCCTTTGAAACTCACAGCCAAGAACCATGCAGCACCCTGGAACTGCTGCCACGACTCCATCCACAGCATGAAGGGCAGTGGGTAGAGAAGGGAATCAAAGATTGGCAGGGGGCTAGGGAAGCACTCAATGTAGAGTACATAATTCTCATATTTGAGGCCAATAAGAGCTCAATCTTGGGCATACCCACAGGAAAAAAAATCACAGAAAACCAGTCAGATATTAAGAAAAAAATTAACATTAACACAGACATGTCCCCTTGTTTTTCTTTCTTTTTTGGGGGCGGGGGGTGGCACACCCAGTGGTGCTCAGGCCTTACTCCTGGCCGTGTGCTCAGTGATCACTCCTGGTGGGCTTGGAGACCATATAGGATGCCAGGGATTGAACCCAGGCACCCTACCCATCATACTATATTCCTGGCCCCACACCTTGTTTTTCTTAAGCATTTGTCTACATTTATCATTTTACTCTGCTGCTAATTGCTGTCATGTGTAGGAGGTTTGCAATACGTGGAAAGTCTTGAACAAGATTTATGAGAATCAGTCTATTTTGCATTTTCCATTTCTTCAAAATTATTAGTAGAGCAAATGCCTTAATAAAAAGTTTGGAGCTGTGTCCAGAAAGGAATGTCATACTGTTACACTGAAAGCCATTTGGTTTGTTTCCCCTTCATTTTTGTTTATAGATGTTTGGGAGACCATTCCATGAGGAGAGTTTAATTTTAGGGCCACATCTGTTCTGTGTCGCTTTGGAGATAAATCATCCATCATGGTTTTCCACTGGACTCTGACACCGCAGCTCCAACTTACAGTCAGTCTGGCAGAGAGCTGAGCACTTGCTCTTAAATCCTATTTAACTCATAGAGGAACTTTGTGGCAGAGACAAATACTAGCCTCTTCCGGTTGTAGAAGCCGAGGCCCACAGAAGAGAGATAATTTTCCAGACACATCCCCAGGAGGCTGGCAGAGCTGATGATGATCCCGGCTTTCTGAATCCACTGTTGCCCTTTCAGCCGTTCTGAAACATTTGCCTGGGCCAGAGAGACCGCTCACTGCATAGGACAAGTGTTTCGTGTGCAGGAGGCCTGGGTTCCATCCCCAACACTGCATGTTCCCCCGAGCACTCCGTGGGAGCACCTCCCAAGTAGAAGCCTGGAGAAACCTCTGAATACCTCCAGATATGGCCCCTAAACAAACCCAAAAAGAATGCTGGTGTATGTGTGTGTGTGTGTATGTGTCTGTCTGTCTGTCTTTTTGGGTCACATCCGGGGATGCTCAGGAGGTGGTTACTCCTGACTCTGCACTAAGGAATTATTCCTGGCAGTGCTCCAGAGATATATGGGATGCTGGGGATCGAACCCAGGTTGGCCGTGTGCAAGGCATTTAAATGCCCTCCCCACTGTACTATTACTCCGGCCCCGGATGTTTGCTTTCCTATACAGGAATTTTTAGTAACTGTTTGAGGCCCGCAAGATGGGGGGTTGCTCTGTTTACTTTGCTGTGCTTTTGAAAGGACATTCTGAACTCTGCTACCTGCTGCTTAATCCTCTGACAAGGGAAGCCCAGCAGCACACAATAAGCTCGCATGTCCAGTGCCGGCGAAGTCCAGGGACGGGAGGCCATTACTATGCAGGTTGGCTGTTCACAATCTGGTGGTGACTGAGTTGACAGCGGAAGCCCCAGTGGGGCAGGAGAGCCGCACAGGAGGGTGTTAGGCCAGCCGCGTGCCATGAGCAAGGCTGGCCTGAAGGAAAGCTCAGGCTTTGAATTGGTCGTCCATGTGCAAGGCAAGCGTCCTCCCCGCTGTCCTACCATTCCAGCCCCTGCATCACAGTTTTGAGTCAACATTGGGATTCAGAAACCTGGACGCGTTGATGCGGGTGTGTGCCACCGGTGGCTCACGCTTGGCTGTGTCTTGATTAACAAACTGCAGCACGGATGTTGTATCAAGAGCTGTATGTGATGGGGCTGGAGAGAGAGCACAGAAGGTAGGGCGTTTGCCTTGCACGCGGCTGACCCGGGTTGGATTCTCAGCATCCCATATGGTCCCCTGAGCACCGCCAGGAGTAACTCCTGGGTGCAGAGCCAGGAGTAACCCCTGTGCATCACTGGGTGTAACCAAAAAAGCAAAAAAAAAAAAAAGAAGAAGAGCTGTATATGAAACCATGCTCGGGGCAAAGGGCACTTGGGGTCCCGGCAATTGGACGCCAGGTCCAACATGAGGACTGTTTGCCTGAGTCATTAGCCATTTTCTGTCCTTTCAGCTCCAAGTCGTTCCACAGTTTCTATATGGCTCTTGTTTAAAAGAACATATGGGGTTGGAGAGAGGGATCAGTGGGTAGGGCACTGCCTTGCATACAGCCTGCTCAGCTTCCATTCCCAGCATCCCACAGGGTCCCCTGAGCCCATCAGGAGTCATTCCTGAGTGAAGAGCCAGGAGGAGCCCCTGAGCATCGCGAAGTGTGCTTCTCCCCCACCCCCCAAACTTAGGGAACTGGAGAGATTGCACAGTGGGTATAACGCTTGCCTTGCAAACGGCTGACCCCGATTCATCCCAGGCACCCTGTATGGTCCTCCTCCGAGCACCACCAGGAGTGATCCCTGAGTGCAGGACCAGAAGTAAGCCCTGAGCACCACCAGCAACAAAAAAACAAAGTTTTTATTTATTTTTAATTTTATTTATTTTTGCTTTTTGGGTCACACCCTGTGATGCACAGGGGTTACTCCTGGCTCTGCACCCAGGAGTTACTCCTGGCGGTGCTCAGGGGACCATATGGGATGCTGAGAATCGAACCCGGGTTGGCCGCATGCAAGGCAGATGCCCTCCCCGCTGTGCTATCGCTCCAGCCCCTAAAGTTTTTAATAAGATAGAGTCCACATATGTTAATTCAGCCACGTAAAGAATGATATTCAATTGTTTTTAGCATATTGTTGGTTTTTTATATGGGTTTTTAGCATATTGTTGGTTTTTTATATGGGCTGGAGTGATAGCACAGCGGTAGGGCATTTGCCTTACAAGCGGCCAACATGGCCGACCCGAGTTCGATTCCTCCGCCCCTCTCGGAGAGCCCGGCAAGCTACCGAGAGTATTCGATGTGCCAGACACAGTAACAACAAAGTCTCCAATGGAGACGTTACTGGGCCCGCTCGAGCAAATCGACGATCAACGGGAGGGCCTTTACCTTTTACCTTTATAAACCTAACCATTCTAATCAGTTTACATGCATAAATCCATGGTGTTATTTACATTCATAATCTGTGACCATCACCACTATTTCCAAAATGTTTTCATGACCCCAAAGAGGAACTCTTCCCATTAAACTGAAACTCCTGAGCTGGAGCAATAGTACAGCGGGTAGGGTTTTTGCCTTGCATACAGCCGACCTGGGTTCAATCCCCGGCAACCCATATAGTCCCCCAAATACCGCCAGGAGTAATTCCTGAGCGCAGAGCCAGGAGTGACCCCTGAGCATCGCTGGGTGTGACCCAAAATGCAAAACAGATAAATATTCAAAATAATAATAAATAAACGGAAACTCCCTGTCTCCTTCCTCCTAGCCCCTGGAAGCCTCTAGCCTACCCGTCTCTGAAGTTGTCTGCTCTAGAGTGTTTGTATCCGGGATCGTGAGACCTGGCCTTTGGGACTGATTGCTTTTACCAAGCATCTTGTGTGTGGGCGGTGACATATATCAGAACTTCTGAAGGCACAGATGGGATCCACACTGTGGGCCAAGAAAGCTTTTCTCCTGATGCTGCTGTACATTCACGGGCGTGCCTGGGAACATCAAAATAAAGGGGCACAGGGGCTGGAATAAGAATACAGGAGCTAGGGCACTTGTCTTGCACGTGGCTGATGGGGGTTCCATCCCTGGCATCCCATATGGTCTCTCGAGCACCACCAGGAGTAATTCCTGAGTGCAGAGCCAGGAGTATCCCTGAGCATCACCGGGTGTGGCCCCCAAAAAAAAACAAAAAAGAGGGGGAGGCGCATTTAAAGTGAAGACACTAAGGCTTTGCATTTTCTTTCCCCTGCCCTCCCCTCCCCTCCAGATTGGGCCCAGGGCCTCACATATCGGGGCAGATCTCTGTTGCTGCCCAATTCCCTTAGCCACTGCTTCGGAATGAGCAGTCTAAGTTAGGCTGGGGTTTTGAATTCCTCACTGATAAAAGAGCAGTGCCTTTGATGGGCATAGGTTGTGTAACAAAATGTGTCATCTACATTCTTGAGCAGAAAAGACATACCATCATGTTGTCTGGGTTAGCAGGCATAAACAGGAATTGCCAATATCTAGAAATATGTAGCCGGGATTGGAGTTTTTGCGAGGGGAGAAGGAGATGAGTTTGATTCTGAAATGCACCGAGTTTCAGTAGCACTGGATAGTCTGGGTGACATCCAGCAGGCAAATAGAAATATATGTGAAAGGCAGAAGGAGAAATAGATTTGGGGGACGAAGCAAAAGAACAGTGGGTATGAGCTCTGCATGCGGCTGACCCACTTTTAATTCCCAGCAGGGCATTTGCCTTGCATGCAGCTGACCCAGGTTTGATCCCCGGCACCCCATATGGTCCCCTAAGCCTGCCAGGATGACCCTGGAGCACAGAGCCAGGAGTAACCTGAGACCTCCAGGTATGGCCCCAAAGCCAAAAAAAAAAAGTTAAACAAGATAGACGGGGTTGGAGAGATAGCTGAGCGTAGGCTTCATACAGGTGGCCTCTGATCAGTTCCTGGCACTGCGTGGGTCCCCTGAGTACTGCTGAGAGCAGTCCCTGAGCACAAGGGCAGGAGTAACCCGAGTGAGCACTGCTGGGGGTGGTCCCCTGAAACAAAAACAAAAGGGAAAGAGGGGGGGAAGAAAGAGGGAGAGGGAGGAAGAGAGAAAGGGAGAGAGAGGGAGAGGAGGGAGAGAGAGGGAGGGAGAGAGAGAGGGAGAAGGTGGGGGAGAGAGATTGCCTTCTTATGCCAGTTTTCCCGGATAAAAAAGGAAAATCATTTGGAAAGATGACTGTATTCTTTCCGTCCAGCTGTTCAGGATACATTATTTGTCCTCAAGTTACTTTTTCATGGAAGGGAAAGCTATTACTGCCAGGAGGCACTTAGGGGATGTGAAGTGAATTTCCCCGTGAGCAGTTGTGCTGTGTTTATCCTGACTGACTACATAAGGCAGATATACAAAACCTGTCTAATGCAGCTGGGAAGGACTTTCAGTGCTCGGCAGCTGCAGGACGCTCAGACAGAAACTTAACTGGAGCAGAACAGTTACATTTACAAATTGTTGCTTGATTCAGGCTGGTTCAACACTCCACGTTACTCTCTGGAGTTATGCTGAGGCTCACCTAAAGGTTCACATCAACTGTCTGCTCAGATCAACCCCATCCAGGGCCTGTTCCCTCACTTTCAAAACAAAGAAATGTGGCCAGAGAGGTAGTACAGCACAGGGGTCAAAGCATTTGCATTTCTCCTGGGTCCAATTCCTGACACGGTATCCTGACAGTGGTCCCCTTGCACCAGGAGTGATCTCTGAGCACAGAACCAGAAGCCTCTAAGGACCACCAGGTATGCCCCTGCAAAAAAAAAAAAAATTCCAGAGGAATGGATTCTCCTTATCCTCTTTATTTGTTCTAAATATTCTGCCTCTTAGATGGGTTTATTAATTGCACACATGTATTTTAGCATTATATATAAGAATAGTCAACTTTTCTGCCCTTTTTAAGCCCTGAGAACAACAGGGCATGCTCCCCACCAAAAACTTTATTATTTTCATTGAATCCAGTTTATTGAATCTTTTTTTTTTTTCTTTTTGGGTCACACCCACCCGGTGATGCACAGGGGTTACTCCTGGCTCATGCACTCTGGAATTACTCCTGGCGGTGCTCAGGGAAGGATATGGAATACTGAGAATCGAACCCAAGTTGATGGCGTGCAAGGCAAACGCCCTACCCGCTGTACTATTGCTCCAGCCCCAAGTTTATCAAATTTTAAAAAGATGACAAAATTTAAAATGTCATATGAAAGTTACTTTATAATGTAATTTTTTGGTACTTAATAAATAGCTTGTGATTCTTATTTATGTAAGACCAATTGTCTTATATAAATTCAATGGTGTGTTTTAAAAAAATCAATTCCCAAAATTAAAAAAATAGAAAAAAATGAATTCCATTATCTTATAAACAGACATAAAAATCAGGAGCCAGAGAATTAGCTCAATGGGCTGAGCACGTGCTTTGCACGTGGGAGGCCCAGGCTCGATAAACAGCACCACATGATCTCCTGAATCCCACCAGCCCTTCCACAGAGCGAAATGTAGCTCCTCAGTACCACTGGGAATATATATTATGGGGGTCAAGAGATGAGGAAGGGAACCTGGGGACACGGGTGTGGGGAACGGTACACTGGTGGAGGGGTGGGTGTTGGAACACTGTAGGGCTGAAACCTAATCTTGAACAGCTTTGCAAGGGTCTGTCTCACAGTGATTCAATAAAAAAAGTAAAATTTAAAAAAAAAAGATTCAGGGGGGGCTGGAGCAATAGCACAGCAGGTAGGGCATTTGCCTTGCACACAGCCGACCCGGGTTCGATTCCCAGCATCCCATATGGTCCCCTGAGCACCGCCAGGGGTAATTCCTCAGTGCAGAGCCAGGAGTGAACTCTGTGTATTGCCGGGTGTGACCCAAAAAAACAAAACAAAAAATAAAAATTAAAAAAAATAGATTCAGCACCCATTCATGATGAAAACTCTCAACAAAATAGATAGAAGAGGAAAAAAACAAAATGTGTATTATAAAAGAAATGTAATGAAAAAATGTTATCCCAGGGATCTGTGGGATGTTTGGTGGCTAAAAGTGTTGCTCTGAGTCCCCAAGGCCATTAGTTTGATCCCTCGCACTGCCCACATGTACCACATAAGGTGGAGGCAATCCTGCTCGCTGGGAAGCTTGGTTTTGCAACTCTGGGCACAAGAAGATGACAAGGTATGGCCTGAACTGTGACCCCCGGTGAGCACATGTGCAAGTCCAATGAAAAAAAGTGCAGACTGCAGCCAAGTGTGCAAGCAATGAAACCTGATGTGCAACCCCCAGCCAACACCACAGCTAAATTTGTGTGAGAACCACAACAAGTGCGTCCAACAGCAACAAAGAATGGAACAAATGGGAATCCATGACTTGTTTGTACTGTAATGTTGGATTTATCTTTAATTGAAAATTATTTAGATGACGTTTAATAAAATAATATTTTCACTGTTTCTTTCCTGGCCATGATTAGACCTTTCATTCAGGATTATTACTGATAGGAAGATAAGTCAGACTGCAAGAAGTTATTCTTTATATAATAAAATATTCTTGGGCTGGAGCGATAGCACAGCGGGTAGGGCATTTGCCTTGCACGTAGCCGGCGTGGCTGACCCGGGTTCGATTCCTCTGCCCCTCTTGGAGAGCTCCGCACGCCATGGCAAAGCGTGACAAGCTACCTGTGACATATTTGATATGCCAAACTCAGGGCAGAGTCTGGCAAACTCCCCGTGGCGTACCAAATATGCCAAATACCAGTAACAATGATGGGTCTCATTCTCCTAAAGAGCCTTGAATATAATCTCATGGCTAGGATGAAAGAGACGTTACTGGGGCCTGCTCGAGGCAATCCACGAATAACAGGATGATGAATGAATGAATGAATGAAAACTCAGTAACAAGTCTCACAATGGAGACGTTACTGGGCCCGCTTGAGCAAATCGATGAACAATGGGAGGAAAATGCTACACTGCTACAAAATATTTTTATTCAACCTGTGAAAAGAACCCTTAAAACTCGGCAGTAAGAAAATGAAAGACCAGATTTAAGAACGGGAAACAGATCTGAACAGGCCCTAGGCAACAGGCATATAACAGGCTCATCAGAGTAAATACAGAAGTTGAATTTGGAAAATGCACACGGCTAAAATCCAACTGAACCTTTATTAACCTCACAGGGCAAAATACGCACCTTAGCATCCACGGCAGTTCGCAGAGACTAAAGCCACCTGACGCCCCCAGGTACCCACACAATGCGGACAGGAGGGGGCGTGTCCTTCCTGCTGATGCGCAAGCGCGACTGTACGGCGCAGTTAGGGCTGCCCTTGGCGCCTGATTAAAAAGATTTAACTCCAAAAAAAAAAATTTAACTCCTGTGGGCGCGACCTTCTTACCTCTATTACATTTTGTTTGATCAGTGTTCGTACATCCTTACTTCTGAGCTCATGTTCTCCTCACACACAAGCATGGACTTAATCCAAGTTCCCTTTGCTTCCCAATATTAAAAGCATTTAATATTAAGTCTGGTTCACCAAAAGCCAAAGCAAAGGTTTTCGGTTTTTTTTCCCCCTTTTTGGGTCACACCCCGCGACGCACCAGGGTTACTCCTGGCTCTGCACTCAGGAATTGCTCCTGGCGGTGCTCAGGGGACCATATGGGTTGCTGGGAATCGAACCCGGGTTGGCTGCGTGCAAGGCAAAGGTTCTACCCACTGTGCTATTGCTCCAGCCCCGCTTTTCGTTTGCTTTAAACAACAAACAAAACTCCAAACCTAGACCAAATTAAACAAGCAAACAAAAAACCCGGAGGCACTGACACTTTCGTATTTTCACTCAGGCACATCCGTAGCCGCCCGTCTCCCTGGGGGCGTGGCCGCTCGGGAAGTGGAAGGACCCCGGCGGGGCCGCCATTTTGGAACGCCCCCGCGGGAGTTCCTACCGGCTCTTGGCGCCGTTGCCGCCGCCGCCCGCGACCTCGCGGGGCAGGATGAATGTGATCGACCATGTGCGGGACATGGCGGCCGCGGGGCTGCACTCCAACGTGCGGCTGCTCAGCAGCCTGTTGCTTACCATGAGCAACAACAACCCGTGAGTCGAGGCGGGGAGCGGCGTGGGGCTGAGGCGCCGCTGGGGCAGCGACGGCTGCGGGGGCCGAGTCCGCTGGTCGCGCGGGAGGAGCCGCTCTGCGGGGGACGCGGCGAGCGGGGGGCGACTCTGGCGAGGGTTCCCCGAGGCGGCTGTGCCCTCCTCCGGGCCGGGTCCGGCGGGTGTCGCACCCTGAGCCGCGCGTGGGGGGCTCCCGGGGCCCCACCCCCCGTGCCGCGGCGCGCGCCCCCTCTCCCTCGGGTGCCCCCCGGCCCCAGCCCCCGGCTCGCTCCGAGTTCGCGCGGCCAGCGAGCGGCCCCGTTGCCCGGGCGCGTCTGCATCGGGCTCGTTGCAGACGCGGTCGGAGGAGGTGGGCGCCGGGGTCCCGGGAGTTAGCCCCCCCGCCCCCCCGTGCCCCGCTGCGTTCCCTGAGCGCGCTGAGGGACCCGTCTGGACCCAGCCCCCCGAGGTGACAGCGCGGCCGCCCGCCTCTCTGGGCCCCGGGAGCGACGCCTCTCGCCTGCTGCGCGCCCGGAGCCCTCTGAGCCTCGGGCTGGAGTGGAGACCCCGGGGCCAGAGTTTTCTTCGGGGGATGTCTTTTACCTTTGGACCGAAATTTATTTGTTTATTTATTTTTGCTGTTTGGGTCACACCCGGCCATGCACAGGGGTTCCTCCTGGCTCTGCACGCGGGAATCACACCGGGCGGTGCTCAGGGGACCCTATGGGATGCTGGGAATCGAACCCGGGTCGGCCGCGTGCATGGCAAACGCCCTCCCCGCTGTGCTATCGCGGAGCACATGCTTACATGCTGGAATCCTGCGTTGAATCCCTGGCACCACCGTGCCCCATAGTACTGCCAGGAGTAGCCCTGAGAACCACCCTTTGTGGTTCTAAAATGAAATAAGGTTTTTTTTTTGGGTCACACCCAGAGTTACTGGGCCCACTCAAGCAAATCAATGAACAACGGGAGGACAGTGTCAGTGACCCAGAGTTGCATAGGGGTTACTCCTGGCTCATGCACTCTGGAATTACTCCTGGCGGTGCTCGGGGTGACCATATGGGATGCTGGGAATCGAACCCGGGTCGGCTACGTGCAAGCCAAGCATCCTACCCGCTGTGCTATTGCTCCAGCCCTGAAACAAGTTTTTAAGGTCCCACATTTTGGTTTATTTTTGGAATCTGGCAGGTCTCAGGGCTTACTCCTAGCTCTGCACTCAGGGATCGTTCCTGGAGGGGCTCTGGGGACTTTATGGTGTTCTGGTGATCAGACTAGGGTCAGCTGTGTGCGAGGCAAAAGCCTTATTTGCTCTCCTATAGCTCTGGCCCCACTGTTTTTTAACATAGATTTAGTTTTAGGTTCAAACCTCTTTAGCTCTTTCTAAAAGAGCAGTGTAAACCTAAAAAGAGGTTTTATTTCCAGGTTCTTCAATCCCTTGGTAATGTTTGCTCTGCTTTGTCTTTATGATCCTAGAAATTGATGTTAATGGAACAGTATGGATGAATATATAGAGAGTGCTTTGGCTTAAGAAGGGGAGAGAAAAAAGGATATATTAGATTTCTCTTTCCGTACCTCAGTAGACAGATCTTTGCTTTCCCATATAGTAAGTGAAGAAAACATTAGAACAACAATTTACTAGATTTATTTGACTACATAAATACATAGTATAGAGCTTGACTACATAAATACATAGTATAGAGCTTGACTCCGTATCTCTCATTTTAGGACCTAGTACACAAAAAGTTGTTGACTTTGTTTCGTTTTGTGATGCTGGGTATTGAACCCAGAACCTGAGACATTAGGCAGATGTCTACTACTGAGCTATATCCCTGCCCAGTGGTTTTTTGTTTTTTTTTGGGGGGGGGGGAATGAACTGTAATGCAAGGTTTTGTGCTAGACTTAGGAACATACTAAAAAGGACGATCTAACATTTAAGAATAATCCACATAGGAGATATTTTCTTTCTTTTCCAGGGAGTTATTCTCCCCATCTCAGAAGTACCAGCTTTTGGTGTATCATGCAGATTCTCTCTTCCATGATAAGGAGTATCGGAATGCTGTGAGTAAGTATACCATGGCTTTACAGCAGAAGAAAGCTCTGAGTAAAACTTCAAAAGTGAGACCTTCAACTGGAAATTCTGCATCCACTCCACAAAGTCAGGTAATTTTGAAATAGAAACATCATTTTTTGTTTTTTTGATAGCAGAAGAGAGAGACTGTAGGAGAGAGCACAAGAATTTAATAAGACTGGTTAAAATGGAATTAAAAGAATCATTTGGGTTCTTATCAAAGTCAAGCATTATTTCTCTTTTTTTTCTTCTTTTTTTTCTTTTGGCCACACCTGGTGGTGATCTCGTGGGCATGTGTTCTAGCCCCTTGAGTTGTTTTCCTACCCCTGGAACATCATTATTATTTTTGAATCATATACAGCAACACTCAGAACTTTGTGTTCAGGATGCACTCAGGTGCTCGGAATTGCACTTAGGCTTCCTGTATGCAAGGCATGTGCTTGGCTCACTGAGGCAGTTGCATGTGCAGCTTTTATCTTTTTGCTGGATGCTGAACTTGGCTTCACACATGTAAGGTATGAGCCCTGTGGTGCCAAATCGCCAGCCCCGTAACTTAAGTCTTCTCCCATCCCCTCCCATCTCCTCATATTGGGGACCAACCCCAGGACCTCACAACACAGGCAAAGCAAGTGACTTGCCACTGAACTGCATCTTGGCTCACATTTGATATTAAGCAACCAATTGTCAGAATTCCTTTTCTGACATTGAAATCTTCCTGTTTTAAATCTTTTGAATTTATTTTTATTAAATCACTGAGATACGCATTACAGAGTTGCTCATGATCAGGTTCCAGTCATTCAGTGTTCCAGCCTGCCCCTTCACGAGGGTACGTTTCCCACTGTCAGTATCCCCCGTTTCCCTTCTTCACCCCCAGTCTGCCTCTGCGGTAAGTAAGCACCTTTTTTTTCTCTCTCTCTTTCTCAATGGAATTCTTTTTCACCCAAATAGAATTTTTTTTTTTTTGGAGGGGGCAGGGGTGGCAAGGTTTCATACCGGTGGTACCAGTACTTCTGATTCTGCACTTAGGGATCACTCCTGGTGGGCTTGGGGCGGGGGGGGACTGTATGTAGTACCAGGGATTGAACCTAGGTCACTGCACATAAGGCAAGAGTCCTACTTGCTGTACTATTGCTCTGGCCCAGCCAAATAGAATCATTCTTAGAAGTAATTTTCTAAAAACCCATCACCATGATAATTCTTTCCTAAGTTAAATGTATTTTAAAGAATTTTTTAAATTGGGATCATATGTTATAAAATTTATGAATTTTCATTGGATCTTAATAGTCTTAAAATTGTGTGACCATCATCTAATTCTAGAACACCTTTGTTACCCTAGAAGCCGGGTTGGCCATATGCAAGACAAATATCCCCACCGTGGTACTGTTGCTCTAACCCTCAGTGTCACATTTTTATGTGTTTCCTATTTAGCTAATTTTTTTTTTGTTTTTTTGCACTACACTTGGGGGTGCTCAGGTCTAACCTCTGCACTCAGGGATAGCTCCTGGTGGGGTTCAGGGGACTATTTGGGGTTGGGGGTTGAATCTGGGTCAGCCACATACAAGGCAAATGCCCTACCTGTTGTATTATCTCTCTAGTACCATATTTAAAAGTTGATTGACATAATAGCATTAAAGTTCTTCCTTGTTTATTTTAGAGTAATCCATTGTATGGGTAAATACCACATTTTTATTCATGAGTTGGAGACATTGGGTTGCTTCTACTTTCTGCCTTTTGTTAGGAATGCTGTTATGAAAAAATACTATTTTCAGTTCTCTTCCCTGTACATATAGAAGCAAATTGCTATGTCCCATGACAACTCTGTTTAATGTGGAAGAATTGCCATGATACTGAAGCAATACTTGATGAGTTTCCATTGCATTTTAGTGTCTTCCATCTGAAATTGAAGTGAAATACAAAATGGCCGAATGCTACACAATGCTGAAACAAGATAAAGATGCCATTGCTATCCTTGATGGGATCCCTTCAAGACAAAGAACTCCCAAAGTGAGTTGAAGTAGCAGTTGACCACTTTTCTTTCCCCTCCAGTCTTTTTGAGACTCTTCCTCCATGTTTTCTTTGAGAGTCCATCTGAACGTAGCAGTGTGACTCTCACTTTGTTTATCTGTTAATGCAGTGGAGTCAGAGGGGTGGGAGAGCAGCTTTCTTTTCCTTTCCTTTTTCTTAACCTACCTTCCTTCCTTCCTTCCTTCCTTCCTTCTTCATTCTTTCCCCTTTCCTTCACGTTGCAAGCATTCCTGTCTTGATGCCCGCATATTGTACATGTGCTCTCTGGGGGTTGAATGGGAGTTTCTTAGGAGACCCTGAAAATGAAGCTGATGAAAATGGTAGCTGGAGAATATTACAAATGGTTCTTACTTACAGTAGGAAACACTTTCAGGTGGCAACATTACTTGGTAGGACTTCATTTCTTGTATTGGGGAGGGAGAGGTCCGGCCACATCCAGGGGCTCGGGGTACTCTTTGCTGTGCTTGGATCACTGCTGCCATGCACAGACCTATGCAGTGCCAGAATTGAACCAGGATCAGCTTACTTGCCTCAACACTAGCTCACGCCTTGAACCTCAGTGTTTGCATTCCCTAGAGACCTTTTTTGTTTTTAAATGAAGATAGTTTGTTAATCTTTACTTTTTAGAACTAAAACTACAAGATTTACTTTCATAATTGTGTAATATGTGTTTGTGCTTGATTTGGCAACATTGAAGAGAAAATTGAAATCAAGAGCTCTGTTTTAAATTTTTTTTATTTTGATAATTTGGCATATTGAATACTCTCGGTAGCTTGCCAGGCTCTCCGAGAGGGGCGGAGGAATCGAACCTGGCTCGGCCAGGCTGGCTGTGCGCAAGGCAAACGCCCTGCCGCTGTGCTATGGCAGGAATTGAACACAGAGCTTCATACGTGTGAGATTAAGCCACAATTCTGGTCTCACCTCAGTAGTTAATACTCTGAAAGGTATTTGGGGGGGGGTGTCACACCCGGTGATGCTCAGGGGTTACTCCTGGCTCTGCACTCAGGAATAACTCCTGGCGGTGCTCAGGGGACCATATAGGATGCTGGGAATTGAACCCAGGTCGGCCGTGTGCAAGGCAAACGTCCTACCCGCTGTGCTATCACTCTGGCCCCTGAAAGGTATTCTTTTTTTTTTTTTTTTTGTAGGAGTACTGCTATTTATTCAGCCACTGATTAGCTGATTGAATTGTGCATGAACTCCACCTTTTTTTTTTTTCATTTTTTATAATTTTGCTCGAGCGGGCCCAGTAACGTCTCCATTGGAGACTTTGTTGTTACTGTGTCTGGCATATCCAATACTCTCGGTAGCTTGCCGGGCTCTCCGAGAGGGACGGAGGAATCGAACTCGGGTCGGCCATGTTGGCCACTTGTAAGGCAAACGCCCTACCCGCTGTGCTATCGACGATCAACGGGAGGGCCTTTACCTTTACCTTTATAATTTTATTTATTGAATCACTGAGAGCAGTTACAAAACTTTCGGATCTAAATCTCGGTCATACAATGAAACACCCGTACCTTCACCAGTGCCCATTCTCCACCACCAAAAACCCCAGTATACCCCTATCCCACACCCTCCCCCCACCTGTGGGGCAGATGATTTCCACGTTACTCTCTCTCTACTTTGATCACATTCAATATTTTGACTCCAGATCCACCATTATTGAGATTTTACCCCAACAATCAGATCTGCTGAAAAGTTAACAATAGACAATTTGTGTTCTATTGCTGGTTATGAATAACATATGATGTCGCGCGGCTGCAGTAGGGCCATGTGATTTTGAAATTCCGAAATTTTAACACTTAAATCTGCAGGGATTGCTGCCAAAAGCCACTGGGTTTCGAGATTTGCTCCTGAGTCTCTGGGATCATGGCTATTGAGCTGCTTGATCAGGAGCCATAGAGGCCATTCGTGGGCGATGACTTGTGGTCTCGTTGGGGTGGGGAGGACAGGCCCGGATCCACCCCATCCCGTGAAGCCCAACAAGTTTCGTCACTACGGGCCCAAGCTTGACTGTCCAGTGGCCTCTGGAGGATGGCGGCCACCGATCCGCTAGGGGGAAACAGGCGGAGGGACAGCACCCTTTCCCCCCTGGGGTAGCCCAGCGGCAGTAACCTACTGCAGGGTCCAGACACATTTCTGCCAAAAGCCACTGGGTTTCGAGATTTGTTTCTGAGTCTCTGGGATCAAGGCTGTTAAGCAGCTTGATCAGGAGCCAGAGAGGCTATTCGTGGGCGATGACTTGGGGTCTCTTTGGGGAGGGGAGGACAGGCGCAGCTCCCCCCGCATCCCGTGAGGCCCAACAAGTTTCGTCACTGCAGGCCCAGGCCTGACTGTCCAATGGCCTCTGAAGGATGACGGCCACCAAGCCGCCAAGAGGGAGCAGGTGAAGTGACAACACCGTTTCCTCCCTGGGGTGGCCCGGCGACAGTAACGTACTGTGGGGTCCAGACGCATTTCTGCCAAAAGCCACTGGGTTTTGAGATTTGTTTCTGAGTCTCTGGGATCATGGCCATTAAGCAGCTGGATCAGGAGCCAGAGAGGCCATTCGTGGGCGATGACTTGGGGTCTCGTTGGGGTGGGGAGGAAAGGGCCTGCTCTACCACCATCCCTTGAGGCCCCATGTGTCTCGCCACTGAGGGCCCAAACCTGACTGTCCTGTGGCCTCTGGAGAATGGTGGCCACCAGGGGGAACAGGCCAAGTCACAAAACCCATTCCCACTTGGTGTGGCCCAGCGCCAGTAACCTACTGCAGGGACCGGACGCATTTCTACCTAAAGTCGCTGGTTTCCAGATTTGTTTGAGTCTCTGGAATCATGGCCGTTAAGCAGTTCAATCAGTAACCAGAGAGGCCATGCCTCCAATTATATAGCTGAACTGGAGGTGTTCTGTGGGTGTGTTTCCCACATATCTAACTTTTGGCCGTTTACTTTCTTGGTAAACTTTGCCCCACGTTTTTGGGGTCTGGCCAAAGGCACAGCAGCAATTTTTTGGGGTATCTGGAAGTCTGAAGGCGCCATCAGGCTGCTGATGCACTCGCCTCACAGGTACAGATAGACCTGCTGGCGGCACTATACCCCCCTGAAAGGTATTCTTGAGCTTGAGGAGACAGCTCAAGAGACTGGAGTGCCTGCTTTGCATGCAGGAGACTCAGTTCCTAGCACCACATAGTTCCCTGAGCACCATGCCAAGAGTAGTCCCTGACATTGCTTGGTATGGCCCCAAAACAAACAAATACTTTTGTCACCCATTTCTCATACTTTAGTGAAAAATTGATCTGTTTAGTTTGACAATAAGAAATTTATTTATTTATTTATTTATTGCTTTTGGGGTCACACCCAGCGATGTACAGGGGTTACTCCTGGTTCTGTACTCAGGAATTACTCCTGGCAGTGCTCGGGGGACCATATGGGATGCTGGGAATTGAACCGGGTTGGCCGCATGCAAGGCAAATGCCCTACCCGCTGTGCTGTTGTTCTAGCCCCAGCAATAAGAAATTTTAGATGTAAGAGGGTTTTGTATATCCTTTTGCCCTTAAAAAAAATTAAGCATTAGGTGCTTAGTACATCTAATTGGTATTTTCTTAATGGCTGTTGTGGCTTTGTTTTCTAGGTCCTACTCAGGCTACTACTGGCTTTCTGCTGAGGGATCACTCCTGGTGGTGCTGGGGATAAAACTAGGGTCAGCTATCTGCAAAGCAAGCACCCTAACCCCTATTCCTCCTTTCTGACCCCTGTATGTAGGTTTAAAAGTAACTTAGGCTTGGGAGATTATAGGGCCTGCTTTGTGTTTTTGGTGGGGGAGGGGACTTGGACCACACCTGGCTTGGCTCTGTGCTCAGAGATCTCTCCTGGTGATGCTCATGGCACTATATGTTGTGCCAGGGAGCCAAATCAGGTTGGCCATGTACAAGGCAACCGTCCTATCTCTGGCCACCTGGGAGGCCCAGGTTTTAACACCGTATGATGTCTCATGTTTGTACCAGAAACATTCTCTGAGCACCACCAGATATGGCAGAAAAAGCAAAGGAAAGTAAATAGTTAATGAAAATGTGTTCCCAATTCAGTCAGCTAATCAGTGGCTGAATAAATAGTAGTACTCCTACAAAAAAAAAACAAAAGAAAGAAAAAAAAAAGAAAATGTGTTTGCATCTCCTCATGTTGGAGATCATTTAATATATTCTGGTTTTTAAAAATTAAGGTATTTTCGGGGCTGGAGCAATAGCACAACGTGTAGGGTGTTTGCCTTGCACGCAACCAACCTAGGTTCGATTCCCAGCATCCCACATGGTCCCCTGAGCACCGCCAGGAGTAATTCCTGAGTGCATGAACCAGGAGTAACTCCTGTGCATCGCCGGGTGTGACCCAAAAAGCAAAAAAAAAAAAATTAAGGTATTTTCCTAGTGTATTTGGTGAATACTGGCTGCTATTAAAAGCATTTTTGGGGCTGGAGAGATAGTACAGTGCTTAGGCACTTTCCTTGCTTGAGGCCCACCTGGGTTCGATCCCTGGTGAATACTCATAGTTTCCATATGGTTCCCCGAGTACTGCCAGGAGTGATCCCCTGAGCACAGAGCTAGGAGTGAGTCCTGAGCACCGCCAGGTGTGGCCAAAATAGTCAAGCTATTTTGGGGGGCCACATGCACTCCTGGCATTCACAAAACCCCAAGTTCAGTCCTTGAAGCTGCCTTTCTCTCTGATCACATCTGGTTGTGGCCTAGGCTGCACTCCATTAACATGCCCAATTAGTAGATCAGTAGGTCACACCACTAGGCCAAGATCACTGGAGTGGCCCGCTAGCTCCCGAAGCACTGCGGGGAGGTCTCCCCATTCGCAAATAAGTATAAAAGACACTTGGAAACATAGACAACCTATCTCATAGTAAGCTTGGATGCCGTCAGCTAAATTGTGTTCTGGTACTCTGGAAAGCCCTACTGCAAGATTTAGACTTTTTTCATATGTGGAGAGTGCCTTCCATTTGGAAAAAAAAACAATTATTTAAAACTGTAGGGAGTGGGGGCACAACTAACTATACTCGGCTTATTAGGACTTAAGTGCTCAGGGATCACTCCTGGCAGTGCTTGAAGGACCACATGTCATGCTAGGGATCAAACTCTCATTGGGTGCGTGTAGGATATGTTGTAGCATCTCTCCAGCCCTCATTGTAAATTTTAAGTGATGTCCGTTATGTACCTTACTTAAAATGTGCTTTAATTTCTTCCTGTTCATTTACCTGCTTCTCCCTTGAAAGCGTGCCTTAATTTCTTGATGACTTGAGGGAATTTGATGGCTATACTCTTGGAAAATTGGTAAAACAAACTCCCCAGCCTGTGGTAATCAGTGCTTTGGTATTTGAAAAGGGCTAGAGGAGTTTGCATTTGTTAGGAGACAGATTCCACTTCGGTAGTGGTCTTGTAGCCAGAAGTAAACAAAGATGCCTCAAACATGGATGTTATTTACAGTTTTTCTTTCTTGTCTATTAGGGAGTTAACTGGTATCTCAGTCTTTGTAAAGGACTAAATTAAGTCAAAATACATATAAACGAATGTCAAAATACATGCATACAAATGTCTGTTGATGTAAAAACAGCCACGCATTTCTATTTTTGTTTTTATTTTTGGGCCACACCAGCAGTGCTCAGGGCTTCTTGTTCTGTGCTCAGGAGTCACTCCTGGTGGTCCTTGGAGGTCTAACTAGGGTGCTAAGGATTGAACCCGGGTCAGCCACGTGCAATTCAAGTACCTTGCCTGCTATACTACTGCTCTGGCCCCATATTTCTTGACCCTTTATTTTTTTTATTTATTTATTTTTTTTTGCTTTTTTGGGTCACACTTGGGCATTGCACAGGGGTTCCTCCTGGCTCTGCACTCAGGAATCACTCCTGGCGGTGCTCGGGGGACCATATGGGATGCTGGGAATTGAACCCGGGTCGGCCACATGCAAGGCAAACTCCCTACCCGCTGTGCTATCATTCCAGCCCCTTTCTTGACATTTTAAAGGAAAATTCCAGCACAAGGTTATTTTTGTTATATCTCTATAAATATTTTGTTTTACCACATCTGGCGGGCTGGAGCGATAGCACAGTGGTAGGGTGTTTGCCTTGCATGCAGCCAACATGGCCAACCCGAGTTCGATTCCTGCACCCCTCTCGAAGAGCCCAGCAAGCTACCGAGAGTATCTCGCCTGCACGGCAGAGCCTGGCAAGCTCCCCGTGACGTATTCGTTATGCCAAACACAGTAACAACTAGTCTCACGATGGAGACATTACTGGGCCCGCTCGAGCAAACCGATGAACAACGGGAGGACCGAGACCACATCTGGCAGTGCTCAGGGCTTACTCCTGGCTCTGTGTGCAGGGATCACTCCTGGCAGGCCTAGGAGACCAAATGTGGTGCCGGGGACCTAATTTGAATTGGCCACGTGCAAGGCCAGCGCCCTACCTTCTGTCCTACCTGTACTATCTTTCCAGCCCCACATTGATTGTTTTCTTAGGTTAATAAGACAGATGCAGTATTACATTTAAGATTATTATTAAATTGGAATATTATTTTTCTCTTTGTATAACTAAGAATTTATCTTATCCCTTTAATACCTACATTCTCAGGAACTTTTAAGTTTTCTCAAATTTCCCCTATTGCAGTTTTTAGAAAGAGTTGGGGCTGGAGCGATAGCACAGCGGGTAGGGCGTTTGCCTTGCACGCAGCCAACATGGCCGACCCAAGTTCGACTCCTCTGCCCCTCTCGGAGAGCCCGGCCAGCTACCGCGAGTATCTCGCCCGCATGGCAAAGCCTGGCAAGCTACCCATGACGTTTTCGATATGCCAAACACAGTAACAAGTGTCAAAATGGAGACATTACTGGGCCTGCTCGAGCAAATCGATGAACTACGGGAGGACGGTGACAGGATGATTTATTTTAGTAGTGCTTTATACTCTTACATACTAGATTTCTGCTAGAATCACATTTACTGAATTTAAGATGTGTTACTAATCTCTCATCTTCAAAGGTCAGTTTGAGTTTAATTTTTGTAGCATTGCTTAGGTGATAAGTCAGTACGTATCAAAGTTTTAAGCATGAGAAAGGCTAGAGTCTTAACATCTAGACTAATGGTTAAGGAAAAGCCAAGTAATTTGTTTCTCTATCTGTTATTTCCTGTTTCGGAAAAATTCATTTACTCAAAGCTATCTTAAGAATTCTTTATCTTCTGGGCCAGGGCGATAGTCCAACAGGTAGGGAGGGCTCTTGGCCTTGTATGTGGACAACTTGGGTCTCCCCCAAGCTTGCCAGGAGTGATCCCTGAGTGCCACCAGCTGTGACCCAAAAACAAAAGCCAGAAAAAAATAGATGAATGTTTGCCTTCTTCCTTAATATTAATTGCATCTAAAATATGTAAACTCGACTACTCCTAGAATAGTTTATCATGTTTCTTTTTTTTTTTGGTCATAATCAGCAGTGCTCAGGGCTTACTCCAGGCTCTGCGCTCAGTGATCACTCCTTGAAGAGCTTGGGGAGCCATATGGGGTGTTTCTGCAATTAAACCCCAGGTGAGCTGTGTGCAACAAGCGACTTTTCATTGCACTATCTCTCCAGCTCCCTACCATGTTCCTTCAAAATCAAAATTCAGGGTCACTGGGATCTTTTAACATTTCTTGAATGAAGATTATTCTCATTTTCAGAGGCAACAACTTTAGTCCAGATACTGGTTGGGTAAGTGAGAGGCTAATTTGACTTTCCTCTTAGAATGAAAACACCTAGTGAAAACAAGATTTTGTTTTGTTTTGTTTGGGGTTTGTTTTTTTATTTCCATAGAACTAAATTAGGTAGATTATGCAGGAAGAAGTAGATTAATTAGCTAGTTAATCAAGGCATATTTGTGATGATGTATTTTATTTTTAATACATGCTTATTTCCTTCTGTTTTTGCTTATGCAGATAAACATGATGCTGGCAAACTTATACAAGAAGGCTGGTCAGGAGCGCCCTTCAGTCACCAGCTACAAGGAAGTGCTGAGGCAGTGCCCGTTAGCCCTGGATGCCATTCTTGGTACATTCTCTGCCTGCTTTCTTGAGATGCTTAGTAGTTCTCAGTCATGATATTACTTTAAAATATGTTCTATTGAGGATTTTTAAATTTGTATTTGTGTGTGATGCTAGGAACCAGTTTGAATGAACCTTATTCATACTCTGGGCTCAAGAGGCATCTTAGTGGGCTGCAGGGGCGGGGGTGGTGTGTGTGTGTGTGT
Organism: Sorex fumeus; assembly: GCF_029834395.1. Lineage (NCBI taxonomy): Eukaryota > Metazoa > Chordata > Mammalia > Eulipotyphla > Soricidae > Sorex > Sorex fumeus. Next base: position 1,082,289 of record NW_026606212.1, on the reverse strand, counting down.
GTGTGTGTGTGTGTGTGTGTGTGTGTGTGTGTGTGTGTGTGTTTGTTTGGGCTATATCTGGAGTTACTCAGGGACTACTTCCATTTTGAGAACCAGGTGTTACTAGGAATTGATCCTGTGCCTCTTGTGTGCAGGGCATGTTCTTAGCCCATTGAGCTGTCTCCTGGCCTGGAAAGCATGCCTTCCATGCGTGAGGCTTGGCTTCCATCCCTGGCGTCCATTACTTTTCTCCAGAGCTACCTTCAGGAGCTATCCTTGAGCACTGCTGGGTATACCCTAATGCCCCTCATAAATAGTTACAGAAATTCCCCATACTCAAGTGATTCAACAGATTATTATTGCCATGTGTTCCTTCACGGATAATGAAATAATAGATTGTTCTGTTCATGCATTTTGCTTAGAAGAGGGAAAGGGTTGTCTTGTATCCTGGAGGAAGGGCAGCCTACAGCTCCTGCATCGTTGAAGAGGGTTGCTCTGCCTCACTTTTCTTCTCTCTGCTTTCTTTTGCATTAGGACTGCTGTCCCTTTCTGTGAAAGGTGCTGAGGTAGCATCAATGACGATGAATGTGATCCAGACGGTTCCTAACCTGGATTGGCTCTCTGTGTGGATCAAAGCATACGCTTTTGTGCACACTGGTGACAATTCAAGGGCAATCAATACCATCTGGTGAGAGCCACGAAATTCTGTACTTTTGGGGGGCCTTTCTTTGGACAGAGGTTTAAATTAGCAGAGCAAAAAAATGATTTTCTTTTGACGTTGTAGCCGATTGTCCCTGGACTTTTATTAATGTTTTTATGTACTGAATAGTCCCAATTGTGATTATCTTTGTTGAGCACCCATTCCATATAAATTTGGGCTTAGTTTTATAGCAGCATTTGACTTGGAATCATCTTCCTAGTCTGGTAAATGTCCATGGCAAGAGGCAGAGTAACTATCTCTTTTTTTTTTCTTTTTGGGTCACACCAGGGGGTGCTCAGGGGTCACTTCTGGCTCCGTACTCACAAATTACCCCTGGCGGTGCTCAGGAGACCATATGGGATGCTGGGGATGGAACCCAGGTCAGCCACATGCAAGGCAGACACCCTGCCCACTGTAATATGCTCCAGCCCAAAAGAAGCTGTCTTTTGTGAATGACAATCCTTTTAACATCGAGCAGTGCGCGCTACCCACTAAAAAAAAAAGACAAACAGCAAGTTTTTTAAATAACTAAGGGAATTGATACTAATTGTCAGTGTTTAATATTTTAAAGTTCTCTAGAGAAAAAGTCCTTATTGCGAGATAATGTGGACCTCCTGGGAAGCTTAGCGGATTTGTACTTCAGAGCTGGAGACAATAAAAACTCTGTATTGAAGTTTGAACAGGCACAGATGTTGGATCCATATTTGATAAAAGGTAAGCAAGACTTGGGGCTGGAGCGATAGCACAGCGGGTAGGGCGTTTGCCTTGCACGCGACCAACCCAGGTTCTATTCCCAGCATCCCACGTGGTCCCACTGAGCACCACCAGGAGTGATTCCTGAGTGCAGAGCCAGGAGTAACCCCTGAGCATTGCCAGGTGTGACCCCCCCAATAAAAAGCAAAAAATAAATAAAATGTAAGCAAGTCTTTGAGCAGAGCGGAAGTGGCTGTAGAGGGTAATATCAGCGAGGATAAGGAGAAAATGTGGCATGATAATCTGGTATAATTTTTTATGGAATGCTTATCAGATTCATTTTTACTTGCATACCTGGTAGTGGTCAGGATCTGTTACTGGCTCTCTGGGAATTGAACCTGGGCCTCTACAACGCACTCAAGTTCTTTGAGCTTCTCTCGTGTCTTTTTACCCCTTGCTGCCATTTAAAAAAAAATTCTTTTAAAAAGTGGAATTACATGGGTAATTCCATTTTGAGCACTTGAGTGTCATCTCTGAATATATCACAGCGTTTTTTGGTTTTTGAGGTGGGTCATAATTGCCCCTCATGATTTATGAATTTGTGTTGTGCTTGACTGAGAAATTAGATGACATCCTAGAACCAAATGTTCTTTTAGGTGATTTAGTTTTGCTCAATTTTTTGTATAGTTAAAAAGGAAGTAAGTGAATACATATTAAGAAGAGGATTTACAGACTATAAAAATACAGGGCTGGAGAGATATCAAAGTGTTTAGCCACACCTTGCTGTGTTCGGGGCTTACTCCTGATTCTGTGATTACGGATCACTCCTGGTGGGGCTCTGGGAACCATATGGGACACCTGGAATTAGACCCAGGTTAGCTGCGCACACAACTAGCACCTTTCTACTGTACTATCACTCCAGCCCCTAACCAAAAAAAAATTTTAATATTGAAGCATTTAAAGAAGAGTATAAAGTTTTAAATGGAGTAATTAGGGACCAGAGACATAATACCAGAGTTAATGTACATACCTTGCATATGTTCAACTCCAGTTCAGTCCCCAGCACCATGTCGTCCCTCAGGTATTTCTGGGTACAATCCTGGAAGCCTCTGAGAACTTGAGAGTTACTGGAGAGGTCCCCAAGCGTGTTGGGGGAATTCCCAGCACTGTAGGACATCAGCCCTACATCCTTAGACTCTTGAATTGAGGGCAATTGCCTTGCATGCAGCCAACCTTGAATCAGTCTCCAGTGCCCCATATGGTCCTCCAGCTCTACCAGGAGTGGTCCTGAGTGCAGAGCCTAGAGTATCCACTGTGCTATCCCTTTGGCCCCCGCCTCTTGGAAACTCTTATACCACAAGAGTCACAGCAGGAGGGGATTTTCTTAAGCTTACAGATGAGAGAACAAGACCCAAAACAGTGAATTTGCCTGCCTAAGATCTCCTTCCTTCCATTGCTTCTCTTTTCAAGGTGCCTGTGCTCATGATGAAAATAGTGTTTTAGAAATTTTAATCTGGCAGTAGTTGTCAGCTTGGAGTTGGGCCTGAAAACCCAGACCTAAATTTGGGTGCCAATTGTGAGTTGGAATAACTTAATAATTTAATTTAATTTCTGGAAATGAAAAGCGATAACAAAGAATAGAAGAGAGTAAGAGGTGGGTGACAGTAAGCATGGGCACTTTTAAATCTTATTATTTATTTATTGTCTTTTGGGGTCATACCTGCGCTCAGGAATTACTCCTGGCAGTGCTCAAGGGACCGTATGGGATGCTGTGGATTGAACCTGGGTTGGCCATGTACAGAGCACAAGGCACTACCCCCTGTACTATTGCTCAGGCCCCCTGGGCAGTTTTTTTATAGAGCATAAGTGAGAATAAAAGTGATGGGTAGGCGGTGTGTGGGAGCATGTGGGAGGATATATGCGCACATGCATGTATTCTGCAATGAGATTATTTCAGGAAGAACAGGATGTTTTTTTCTGGAATAGGCCAGTCTTCACCGAGACTAATTGGCATGCTATATGCCCCTGCTGTACCTAGGCCTTTAGAAATTATTTGATGCCTTTTTTGCTTGCGAGTTAGAATAGCTGAATATCAGCTCACATGTTACAGGGACAAACAGAAAATAGTACCGAAAATGGTAGCCTTTCAAGTTATGAGGTAAATCTTTATTTCTTAATTTATTTATTCTTCCTAATGGTAACCTTTCAGGAGCTTGCATTGCTGGTGGGAAATGCTCAAGGCCCTGTGGGAGCGGGACCTCTATGTGCTCTGTGCGTCTTGGCTGCGTTCTTTCTAAAGGAACTCTGCTGCTTTGTTGAAACCGAGTCTGTTCCTTTCCAGGAATGGACGTATACGGCTACCTGCTGGCCAGAGAAGGGAGGCTAGAAGATGTGGAGAACCTTGGCTGCCGCCTCTTCAACATCTCAGACCAGCATGCAGAACCCTGGGTGGTCTCTGGGTATGTTTATGCAACTTCTCAGCATTTAGTGTAGCTTCCTTAGGAAATTGTGGTTTCTTCTGAGGAGAACATAGTCGGATTTGGGGGACCATAGTACAGTGGTGCTTGGAGACCATGCAGTGCTAGAAATTTAACCTGTGCCTGCAAAACATGTGCTCCAGGGTGTGGAGCTCTCTCTCTGGTCCTGAGAACAAGGGACACTCTTGCGTGAGTATGTGAGTGTGTGTGTTCCTGTGGCGTTTGTTATTTCTTGGGCCCATACTTGGCTATTTTTTCATTTTACTCCTGATTCTGCATTCAGGGATCACTGCTGGTGGGTCTCGAGACCCTATGCAGTGCCAGGGATCAAACCTACATTGGCTGCTTGCTTAAAGGCAGGTTCAAATCATGGTCTTCTGACTTCAGGCGCATGAATTACTTCTCTTAGTCTGTTTTATCATTTGGACATTGAAGACATTTCCCCAGGCTTTGTACTCACAAAGCATGCCTCAGGTGTCAGCTGGTAGAGTAAATATCCTTCTCAGCCCTGCTTTGGGAAGCCAGGATTGAACAGGCCATAAGTTGCTGCTTTGCTATTGACCTGACTTCCCGTATTAACTGAATGTTGAAACCAGAGAGATAGGGACTAGTAAGGCACTTGTGTTGCATGTGTTAGCATGTGGCCGACCTGCATTCTTTCCCTGGCACCTCATATGGTCCCCCGAGCCCCACCAGGAGTCATCTCTGAGTGCTGGGAGTAAGCCCTGAGCATCAGCTGGGTCTGGCTGAAAAAAGTTAAAAAAAAAAAAACCCAAATTATTTGAAAGTCTCATTGAACAATATACTCAAATCAACAGATTCTATTGCATTTTCCCCTTTGCAACTAAGGACTTCCCTTCTTAAAAATACTTAGTAGGGGGCTGGAGAGATATGACAATTGGTAGGGAGTTTGCCTTGCACACGCCTATCTGAGTTCAATTCCCGGCATCTTAAATGGTTAACAGAGCAATGCCAGGAGTAATTCTGAGCGTTGAGCCAGGAATAACCCCTGAACATTGCTGGGTGTGACCGTAAAACAAAAACACTTAGCAGGACCTGGGGCTGGAGAGATAGCACAGCGGGTAGGGGGGTAGGGCGTCTGCCTTGCACGTGGCTGACCTGGGTTCGATTCCCAGCATCCCATAGGGTCCCCTGAGCACCGCCAGGAGTAGCCCCCGTGCATCGCTGGGTGTGACCCAAAACGCAAAAAAAAAAAAAAAAAAAAAAAAAACTTAGCAGGACCAGTCTGTGGGCCCCACCACAGGAAGGGAAAAACCAATATTTAGTAAATTGTTTATTTTATTGACTTTAAAATTATTAAATGATTTATAATAAGGATCTATAGCAAGCATTTGATTTTTTGAGTGAAGCTTCTTTACAGTCTCAGATAACTTGTTTTTCCCCCCCAGGTGCCATAGTTTCTATAGCAAACGTTATTCCCGGGCACTGTATTTAGGAGCCAAGGCCATTCAGCTGAATAGTAACAGTGTTCAGGCTTTGCTACTTAAGGGAGCGGCTCTAAGGAATATGGGCAGAGTCCAAGAAGCAATAATCCACTTTCGAGAGGCTATACGGCTTGCACCATGTCGCTTAGATTGTTATGAAGGTAAGATTTAAAAATACATAGCTGAATTATGTGGCAACAACAAGCAGGTAGACGGTTTTGTCAGCAGTTGCTAAGTTTCATCGCACCTGAGAGTTCTCTGAGGGGTCTCTAAAAACCAGTTTTGAGTCTGGGACCAGAGAGGCAGTACAGAAGGTTAACTGGCCTGGGTTTCGTTCCCAGCACTACCCATGGTTCTCTGAATCCTGCCAGAAGTAAGCCCTGAGCACAGCCACTGTGGCTCCCCAAACCAAACCCCGTCTGAAAAATCAAAACCCCAAATCTTATTACTTTGGATGTCTTATTACTTCAGTCTTGCTTTAGATCACATTATATTTGGTTGGGAAATAGGTGAGATTTTGATTTTTAATTTAAACAGCTTTTAAGGTTGTTGATAATACAGGTTTTTTAGGCATTTAGTGTTCCAGCACCAGTTTTACTACCAGTATGACCTTCCCTCCACCAGTGTCCCCAATATTCCACCCAAACATGCCCCCTTAACGGCATGAATTTAATTCATATTATTTGCTACAATAAAATGGTGGGGAGCCTTTATCAAAAAATACATCAATATAAGAGAGTTCCTGGGGCTGGGATGATAATACAGTGTGTAGCATGCTTGCCTTGCATGAGTCTGACCCAGGATTTGAGCCCTGGCAACCTAAATGGTTCCCTGAGCCCTGAGGGCAAGCCAGGAGCAAACCCTGAGCACCACTGGGTGTGGCCCGAAAACAAAAAAACAAGGGGCTGGAGCAGGGTAGGGTGTTTGCCTTGCATGCAGCCGACCGGGGTTCGATTCCCAACATCCCATATGGTTCCCCGAGCACCGCCAGGAGTAATTCCTGAGTGCAGAGCCAGGAATAACCCCCGTGCATCGCCTGGTGTGACCCAAAAAGCAAAAAAAAAAAAAAAAAAAAAAAGGATTAAAAAAAATTTTTTTTAAGGAGAATTTGTGGTAATTTTTATAAATTCTCACAGTGATGCTACTAAAGTCAAGAATTTCTTGTGCTGGTTAGTGCTGGTTGAGCCTTCCATTGTTGTTATTCATTGAGCCTGGTAGACTTCTATACAACTTTTCCATCAGATTTTCAGTGCTCTTACTGAGTGTTAGAACTATGAAATTTGGAGCTGTTGGCCAAGCTACTCTGTAGGAGCTGTAGAGCTGGGATGATTGATGCGGTTCAGTTGTGGAGCCGGGCTATTTCTGTGACAAAGGGTGTCGGCTGTGGGTGGATTTTTCTGGGTCTTCTAGCAGGAGGGGGAATCTGCCGTCCCCCATTATGAGAAGTCCCCGAGTTCCCAGCCTGGTCTGCCTGCCTAAGTGTTTTTTGAAAATTCTTGGTTAATGCCAATGAGCAAACAAGTTTGAGAGCTGCTAAATTCATTTAGGGTTTGCTGACCTTTCATTCTCTACACTTTTCCTTGTTTTCTGGTTTTTGATGAAAGAGTGGAGTGTGAATTTTTTTTTTTTTTTGCCATTTATCAGCAGTGGCTCACTCTGAATCTCTGTTGATACATTGCTTAGTTACATCCTTTGTTTGGTTTTGGGTCACACCCCTTTGTTTTCAGGAGTCCATGTAAAGGGTAAAGGTAAAGGTAAAGGCCCTCCCGTTGATCATCGATTTGCTCGAGCGGGCCCAGTAACGTCTCCATTGGAGACTTTGTTGTTACTGTGTCTGGCATATCGAATACTCTCGGTAGCTTGCCGGGCTCTCCGAGAGGGGCGGAGGAATCGAACTCGGGTCGCCCATGTTGGCCGCGTGCAAGGCAAACGCCCTACCCGCTGTGCTATCGCTCCATGTAGTTCCAGGAATTGAACCCGGAACTCATGAATGCAAAGCATGTGCTCCAGCCCTTGAGCCATTTCCTTAACCCAGTAAATGTCTTTTTTCCAGTTGTCTTTATTTGGCGCCAGAGTTAATATCATAGAATAACTCTCTGTACATGTGACGATTCTGTTCATGGGAACCAGTCTGTTCTGTGTGACCTCCAAAGTGGGCAGACTTGGGGCCCAACTTTGGTTTTTTTTTTTTCATCATATTTTAAGTTCATGTGAACTGACCCTAAGAGTTCTAGCTCTCACTGCTTCCGCAACATTTCATGACTCAGTCACAGACATTAAAATAGATCTTATAATATGCACTTCCTCCGAAGCATACTTTAGAACTTAAAAATAAACCCAGAAGTTTAGGAATGATTTGCACTTAACAGGAAGATGAGTTCAAATTTGAGAAAATTTGGATGTTGGCATAAAAAACAAATCTGCATATATATATATATGTGTGTGTGTGTGTGTATATATATATATATATATAGCTATGACTGTTTTGGTTTTGTTGTCTTTTTTGTTATGTTTTGTTTTGGGACCACATCCAGCAGTGCTCAGGGCGCATTCCTGGCTCTGGGTTCAGGGGACTGTATGGGCTGCTGCACCGGGGATCAAACCCGGGATCAAACCCGGGTCAGCTGCATGCAGGGCAGATGCCCTACCCAGTGTGCTATCGCTCTCGTCCAGCCTTGGATTTTCTTAAGCAAATCTCATTTTTCACTCTTTCAACTAATGGTTAGTGTCCACATGCTTCTTATTACTCTTGTGTTTGTTTCCTTCACTTGCTGAAGGTGCCTTCACAGCGCAAACTTTCTTAGCCTGCATCAAGTGCTATGGGGAGGAGTACATTTTAGCTTTTTCCACCAACACATTCTCCATCCTAATCTCATCAGGGTTTCCTCCTGGCCTGCCCTTTAGATTTTTTTTTTCTCTTTGGGTCACACCCAGTGATGCACAGGGGTTACTCCTGGCTCTGCACTCAGGAATTACTCTTGGCGGTACTTGGGGTACCATATAGGATGCCGGGGATCGAACCCAGGTTGGTCATGTGCAAGGCAAACGCCCTACCCGCTATACTATTGCTCCGGCCCCTTAATTTTTTTTTCTTAAAATAAATAAAAAAAAAAATGAAGGCCCTCCCGTTGATCATCGATTTGCTCGAGCGGGCCCAGTAACGTCTCCATTGGAGACTTTGTTGTTACTGTGTCTGGCATATCGAATACTCTCGGTAGCTTGCCGGGCTCTCCGAGAGGGGCGGAGGAATCGAACTCGGGTCGGCCATGTTGGCCGCTTGTAAGGCGAACGCCCTACCCTCTGTGCTATCGCTCCTTTTTTTGTGCCACACTCAGCTCCTGGTTCTGCACTCAGGAATTACTCCTGGCAGTGTTCAGGGTTCTCTGTGGGATGTTGGGGATTGAACCTGGGCTGGCTATGTGCAAGGCAAACGCCCTACCTGCTGGACTGCCTCTCCAGACCCTGTCTGAAATTTTAAGGGCCTGCAGTTTAGAAGGCATGGCTTGGAGTAGAATGCGGTTAAGCTTTTGTGTTTTGCTTTTCAGGTCTCATCGAATGTTATTTAGCCTCCAACAGTATTCGTGAAGCAATGGTCATGGCTAACAATGTTTACAAAACTCTAGGAGCAAATGCACAGACCCTTACCCTTTTAGCCACTGTTTGTCTTGAAGACCCAGTGACACAGGAGAAAGCTAAAACTTTATTAGATAAAGCCCTGACGCAAAGGCCGGATTACATTAAGGCTGTGGTGAAAAAAGCAGAGCTGCTCAGTAAGTGTGTCTAACTTAATTCCCTTGTTTATTGTTAATTGTATAAACCTGATCTCAGTTGTATTTGCCAGTTCCTAGTGCTCGTGAGTGGCCAACAGGTGTGTCTTTTGTAGTAGGTCGAGCCCCAGGGATTAGTTTATATTTAACATAGCTGAGTGTAGCCAACTTAGATGTGTTGAACTGGCAGTGCTTAGCTCGAGCCAGCTGTAGTTAGTTTGTGTTGTTCTGGTTCTGGTTCACACTCGGCAGTGCTGAGCTTTCTTCTGGCTTCGGGATCACTCCTGGCTGTGCCCAGGAGACCATGTGGGGTGCCAGAGATCGAACCAGGGCCTGCTCCGTGCAAGGTGTGCTCGCTGCCCTCTGTACCATGGCTGCAGCCCATCGGTTTATGTAGAAACTAAAACCAGACTGACATTAGCCCATCAGCTAAAGTCAGTCTGTTTTTAGTCATCCTGAAATAGTTGAACTGAATAGAACTGGATTTAATCATCTTGCGGCGCTTTGACCCATTAGGATTCTCTTAACGTTTCTTTTAAGTTTTGATTTATGATAAAGCTCAAGGTTTAAGCTGGTTCTGCAAATAAAATGCTTCTTGACTTTAAGGTTGATAGTACATTTTGAAGGGTCTAGGAGCCAGCACTAGCCAGGGGTGGCCCTAGAGCACCACTGGGTTTTGACCACCTCCCCCCCCCCCCCCCCCCAGTTCATTTTTTAAAAAATAACACCCTACAGGTGAATAAAACTTCAGATGAGCTTGTTCTTTTTGCCATGCCATTGTTCTGGGGAATCTATAAATTATGGTTAGATTGTGATTATTACGATTTTATAAATCTGATGAGATGCTAATCCATTTCCAGTTGTGTAAATAGGAAAATGAGTACATTTTTTCTTTTCAGGCAGAGAACAGAAATACGAAGATGGAATTGCTTTGCTGAGGAATGCACTAGCTAATCAGAGTGACTGTGTCCTGCATCGGATCCTAGGAGATTTCCTTGTAGCTGTCAATGAGTATCAGGAAGCAATGGACCAGTATAGTATAGCACTAAGGTAGGCACTTAGCCTCCCGGGGGGAAGGTCACTGAGGGGTAGAGGAGGCAGGGAACTAGGTAACAGAAGTTCTGGAACACACTTGTGCTGTGTCCATGGTTGAAAACAGTAATAATAATGGTAGAAGAATTATTTGTAAATTGATGACTTCTAAAATTTTCTTTTGAAGTACATTAACATTGAAGAACTGTGTCATTCATAGCTAACCCAGAACACTATAACATGTTTTCATTTGTGTAGATCATCTTTGTGGCTTTGCCCACGCATAAACATATTTTTATAGGGTTATATGTAGTATATATTTATATTCTGCTTTTTCAAATCAAAGTATTGTTAAGTACTTTCCCATATTCCTACCTACTGTAGTAGTAATGGACTAAAGTTCTGAAGTTTAAATAATACCTTCACATGTTATCTTGGGTAAGTTACTAACGATTTTTCCTGTCTATATCTACCTTACTAGGTATTAAATGAGGATTTAAAGATTATTCCATGTAAAGCTCTTAGCACTGTGCCTGGTACATGGTAATTACTAAATAAATAGTGGTATTCTTACTGCTTAGTACAGAAGTGATTTCTTTTTGATTTTGGGCCACACCCGGTAGTGCTCAGGGCTTATTCTTGGTCCTGTGTGCAGGGATCACTCCTGGCGGTGCTAGGGGACCATATGTAGTACTAGGGATAGAACAGGGGTTGGCAGCATGCACGGAAAGTGCCATAATTCTTGGACTATTGTTCTGGCTCTGGAAGTGATTTCTTTTGAGGGTTGACTCTTTGTAGGGTTACAGCATAGGCCTATTTTTATACAAGTTCTGGTCACAACTACTTGTTCAGAGTTGAGCACCACTAATATACCTGGCGTCTCAGTGACCCCTGAGCTGTCGCCATCCCGGAATCTCTCAGTGTCAGACACGCAGACTGATCAGAACAGTGAATTCAGTGCTTCCATAGCTGTCTCCGATCAGGTGAGGGCCCTGAAGGTGTCAGAGAGGAGTGATGTGCTACAGACACATCCTGCAATTAGATCAGTAGAAACAGGTTTCTAACAGATTTTTATCTACTTTTTGGGAAACAGTCAGCTGAGAAAACAGAAGACTTTCATTAGAGGTAGAGTGATTGAACACTTGCTGACCTAGGTCATGGTCATAGAAGCAGAGAGGCAGGATTGCTTAGGAGCCAAATTAGTAGATATTCTGGACCCCCCTAATCTGGGGTTTAGCTTCTGTAGCCATGATTAGTTTCTGACTGCCTTGATAGGAGTAGCTTTAGCTCCTGGGGTCTAACCTAGTTCACAGAATCTGTTCCGTGTATTGTGTGATGTTTCGCCTGATCTGGATATACCGATATGTTTGATTCTAAAAGCCTGGAACAGTTTTATTTGCAGAAAAATGTGTCTGTTTTTGTAATCCTGTAATTTTAAGAAATTTAATTTTTTTCTGTTAATGGCTGTTTGTTTCATCCAGTAGATTGCTCTAGCAGAATGCTAGAATATAACAAGATCTTTAAGTGCAGGAGACTCAAATTGAATTTTAAAAATCAGGAAAAGATAGCCCTTTATTCGCTTGCAGCTGTGGACTCCCTTGACTAGCCTGTGGACCTGAAGTGGTTTGGAGAGGCCATGCGTTAGCAATGTCTCTGTGACGGGGTGGTCATTTCACTGCCAGGTCAGGGAGATGACGCAGCATCCAGCAAGCAGCAGGGCAGAGATTCAGGCCTCTCCTTTGTTTTGTTATCCCCTAGTTTGGACCCCAATGACCAGAAGTCTCTAGAGGGGATGCAGAAGATGGAGAAGGAGGAGAGTCCCACGGATGCCACTCAGGAGGAGGATGTGGACGACATGGAAGGGAGTGGGGAAGAAGGGGACCTGGAGGGCAGCGACAGTGAGGCGGCCCAGTGGGCTGACCAGGAGCAGTGGTTCGGCATGCAGTGAGGCAGGCAGGCAGCAGCTCTGGCCACACTGCCCTGCCCTGCCCTGCCCTGCCCTGAGCACTTCCTGCGGACTGAAGGAGCCTGTGGGAGCCTGCTCTCTGGGAGGACCATGATTCAGCATGCGATTGGTTGCAGCAGGGGTTTCTGCCTCTTGCTCCATATTGCTAGTAGTGACTTCTTTTTCAAACCTGAGCCCAATCAACCTTCATGTGTCTTCAGCCTCCCCTGCTACAGCCAGGGAGAACTGAGGAAGCGCTCTGGGAGACTGCTGAGAGCTGGGCTTCTGGGACAGAGTGCTTTTTCTATATTACTGATTCTCTATCTGAAAGCTCGAGGAATAGCCAGTGTTTTGTCTGTGGTCTTACGGGTGGGTTCGATGGAGTGACCTGTCACTCAGAGAGTCATCTCCGGAGTTGGACAGCGACACAGGCAGGTCCTTTCAGAGAGGGTTCTTGTTCCCAGCAATCATTGTTAGCCTGTCCAAACCTCCCTTTTAACCTTGCTTCTTTCTGCAATGTTAGTGATGCCTTAAACTGACAGTTGCTATTTTGCAGAATGACTTTCCTACTTGCTAATCTGGTTTCATTTCATTTTTTCATCATCCTGTTAATCGTCGATTACCTCGAGCAGGCCCCAGTAACGTCTCTTTCATCCTAGCCCTGAGATTATATTCACGGCTCTTTAGGAGAATGAGACCCATCATTGTTACTGGTGTTTGGCATATTTGGTACGTCACGGGGAGTTTGCCAGACTCTGCCCTGTGGGCAGGCTACATTCGATAGCCTGCAAGTTTGTCAATCTGGTAACTCGCCTATAAACCGAGGCTTGGATATGAGAAACGGGTGTGACCTGGGGCATGAACGGAGGCACACCTTGGGGTAATAACTAATAAAATTTTTTGTACAGTAAAACGGTGTTGGGTTAATCAGAATGAAAGCCCTTTGTAGGTTCTTATTTTTATCTTATTCACAATACATTGATTCGGTTCCAGGTTATTTGTTAAATAGACTCCCTTTCTTCCCGGTGTCTGGAGTCTGGAGGATTAAGATCCTCAGGTAACAAACACATGAGCTATTTATCCTTTACATTTTTGGTTGGTAAATTCCCCCAGAGAATTATTGAGTAGATTTTAGGCTGGTTCTGCCTGATTCCGTCAGGGCTACTGAAAGTGGAGTTTGGTTGCAGAATGCTGTCCGGGAATCAACCTGGGTGCTCATTCCCTGGGCCTGGGACTGAAAGACTTTACCTGTGTTTTCCCCTCCTACCATGTGACACTTGGGGTTAGGACGGTTACACCTGGCAATGCTCAGGGCTGACTCCTGGATCTGCATTCAGGGGTCCCTCCTGGCGGTCAGCCGTGTGCAAGGCAGTGCCCTACCAGCTGTAATATCGCTGCAACCTCCCTCCCTCCCCATTGTGACACTTGATGTGAAAGTACTTTCACACTTAGAGGTGAAAGTCGTAGCAGAGTAGGAACCCACATTCTGGTTATTTTCAAAGGTTAATTTGATGGAAATGGAAAAACAAAGTATAAAAACAGTAGAAGTATGCAATAGTTTAGGGGTTAGGCCATCTGGTGACTACAGTTTAAAATAGGCAAAAAGTTACTGTTAAAGTCTGGGTGGTATCACTTGAGGGAGGCTGGCATTGTGGTCACGGGGCTAATGTGCCCCTCAGAGGACATCACTTGCTCACTGCACACGTCAGCCACCTCAGGACAGTGCTCAGTTTCTGCCTGTCAGGCTTCTCATTTTGACCCCCGAGATACCCACCAGAGGCAAACAAGTTGGAGACCTTGTGTGTCAACTTCTGTCACCCTCCCATCAATCCCCTTTGGCCCTTTCTGTACTTGTGGGATGGGGTGAGGCTTCTGGTCAATCTGCCTTGTCCGTCCCTGCCATGAATATCTGGGCTGGATTCTTCTGCCCCCTCCTACTTCCAGCTGTAGTGTTTTCACTCTGGATTATAAGAGTTGTTTCCAGATTATCTGACATTGCGCCAGAAGCACTCAGTCAGAGAATGGAAGAGGTTGACTTTAATGGTGGTGCTGGAGATGACATCTGACTGACGCTGGCGCTTGCCCTCATGTACGCACAAAGCACCATATCGGGGTGGGGAACCCAGTGGACTGCCCCACTCCGTGTCCTGATGAGCTACTTGCTGGAGGCCAGTCATGTGACAGTATGGCCTCAGAAACTGGCAGCACCACAGGGACTTTCTGGCGTCTGAGGTCTCACGCCATCAGTGTGGGGTGTTTTAATTTCCATCAGCTTTCTCCTAGCTCAGGTTTGGAATCCGAGCAGCGGGGTTCTGAAAGCCCCAGCCTCCCTCTGCGTTGAGGATGGAAAACGCCTCGGAGTTCAGTGTGGCACCATCACCAGGGTAATGCAGATTTCCAGGCCTTCCCCCGGGGGCCGTGGGATGGGGAATTCTGAAACTCTTTCCCCTTCCATCTGGAGGTCCCTTGGCAGGAAGCAGAATCTAAAGAACAGATGTTCTTTTTGATTTGGCTTTTTTTTTTTTTTATGTTTTTAAGACTTTGGTTTTTAACTCCCCGTGGTATACCCAATATGCCAAATACCAGTAACAATGATGGGTCTCATTCTCCTAACCCTGAAAAAGCCTTGAATATGGCACTTTAAAAAAAAAAAATCTCAGGGCTAGGACGAAGAAGACGTTACTGGCACCTGCTCGAGGCAATCGACGAACAACAGGGTGGTCGTGATCGTGATCGTGAAGACTTTGGGTTCCCACCCAGAGATCCTCAAGGGTTATACCTGGCTCTGCACTCAAACTCCTGGCGGTGCTCAGGGGACCATATAGATGGCCAGGCAGGGATCGAACGGGTCAGCTGTGTGCAAGGCCCTCTGCACTATCCCCTGGCCCCATTTGATTTTTACTTCTGAACCCCTGCCCTGTTGGCAGATATGACCCATGTGCTTGCAGGGATGTGTTCAGGAACACTCCTAGTCAGAGCCAGTGTGGAGGCCACCCTTCAGCCTCGCAGGCAATCACACCAGCTTTAGCCTATCTCTGATGCTCAGACTTGTATGAATCGCTTCTCAAGGCCTAATGTAAACCGTTCAAATCCAGGAGCTGGGCTCAGAAGTCTGATCTTAACATTTTTTACCCTGACTCCCTGTTCCGGTGAGGGTATTCCCTGGACCAAATACCAAGAATACTGAGGTGGGTTAAGGGTCCAAGTAACTGCAGGCTTGACGACAGTGAGGGCCCTCACTGCAACTACCTCAGATGGAGCAGTTCTCAGGACCAGCTCTCTGGAGCCCAGGCCTGCTCAGCTGGCCCTGAAACCATGGGTGAACCTGCAGTGACCCTGCAGTTGTTTCTCTGCTGACAAGAGGTGTCCAAGGACAGCAGCCACGCCAGGCCCACCAGGAACCCTTGGCACTGGGAGGGCCCTTTGAGGTAAGTGCCCTACTCGCTGCCCTCCAGTCTCCCTGCATCTGGGGAGCAGTGGGTTTCTCCCCGGCTCTTGCTGCATCAGCCCCGTGGGATCAGATAAGGTCGGGACTCTCCCAGTTCGCCGTGGAAGTTAGCAGTTGTTGGCAGCAGGCTCATCACAGAATTCACAAACCACACAATAGAGCAACACCAAAATAAGCCAGAAATCCATGAGTTGGTTTCCTTAGCAGCTAGTGAAGCAATTTGAAAGTAACTCATTGTGCAGTGCCGGCGGGAATGGTGTGCACCGTTCTCTGTGGAGACATCTGGCAGTGACTCAGAAATGGAAACTTCCCACCTGACCCAACAGTCCATTCTGGAACTTGCTCCAGAGAACAAGCAGGGTCTCAGGACGACGTGCCCAGCCATGTGCTTAGCAGCATTCCCCAGGGACAGTGGTCACAGGCATAGTGTCCCCTGCTGCATGAAAGGATAAGCAAAAGCCCCCCCGTTCGCACAATGCTGTATTTGAAAAAAGAAGGAAATCCTGTCACACGCATGAACATAGATGAACTTTGGGGACATTCAGTGAAATAAACTAATCAGAAGAGATGCCTGTGTGACCCTACTTATCTGGGAGGCAAATGCGTCAGAATAGATTGGTGGTGACTGGTGAGGGGACTTGGTGCTCAGTGGGTTTGAATTTCTGCCTGAACCGTCGAGCATTTTCTGGAGGGACGTGGCTGTGGTTCCAGTTGGGCTGTGCTTAAGCTGCTACCCTGTGCCCTTCAACATGCTTAACACGGGGCTAGAGCGCATGGGAGCACATGCTTATATGCAGAAGTCTGGATCAGTCCCACATACCACATGGTTGCCGAGTACCCCGGGCACACCCCCACCCCAAGAAAAGTGTAGATGGTAAATTTTGTTGTATATGTAAATGGATTATCTTTCAAATAGCATGATTTAATGTAAAATGAAGTATGTAGTCAGTCTGTTATACAAAAGAATATAAGACATTACACTTTTCCATTCTTCGCGATACCCCAAAGCGTCCCCACAAAATACATTTCTACCTCTAGAAGTTGTGAGATTTTTTTTTTTTTTTTAGGAGATGGGTCGGGAAGAATCCCCAGTAGTACTAAGGGCGGCTCCTGCCCTGTACTGGGATTGAACCCTCTTGTAAGGCATGTGCTCTAGTCCAGCAATGTCTCCCTGCATCCAAGCTTTTAAGTTTTACCTTACTGAGAATTCCGTGAAAAGTTACAGCAAGGCAATTGTGCTGAACAAAGAAATTTCTTTAAGTGGTGATGTACTCCTTGATCTTTTTTTTTGGGGGGTGGGTGGGTCCCGCACAGCAAAGCCTGGCAAGCTACCCATGACATACTCGATACGTCAAAAATAATAAGTCTCACAATGGAGACCCACCTCTGGTTCTAATGCCATCCTAGCCATAATGTTTTTTTTTTTTAGTGAAACACCATGGAAGTGCAGTTGTAAACTTACAAACTTTCATGCTTGGGTTTCAGTTATACAATGATGGAGTACCCATCCTTCCACCAGTGCCCATTCTCCACCACCAATGATCCCAGTAGTCCTCCCACCCCCCACGCCATCACCCCCACCCCATCCCGCCTCTGTGGCAGGGTATTCCCTTTTGCTCACTCTCCTTTAGGGTGTTTGCAATAGAGGTATTGAGTGGCCATCGTGTTCGGTCTATAGTCTACTTTCAGCACGCATCTCACATTCCGAGCGAGTCCTCCAAACATCCCTTCCCTATCTGAGCTGCCTTTTCCCCCAGGATGTGCTGCCGGCTTCCAAGCCATGGAGCAGATCTCCAGGTACTAATCTCAACTATTCTTGGGAATTCGATTCCCATTCGGTTACTTTATATTCCCCAGATGCGTGCAGTCTATGTCTATCCCACTCTTTCTGGCTCATTTCACTTAGCATGATACTTTCCATGTAAAACCACTTGTATGTAAATTTCATAACTTCATCTTTTCTAACAGCTGCATAGTATTCCATTGTGTAGATGTACCAAAGTTTCATTAACCAGTCATCTTTTCTTAGGCACTCAGGTTTTTTCCAAATTTTGGCTATTGTGAACAGTGCAGCAATGAACACAGAAGTGCAGATGTCATTTCAACTGTACTTTTTTGCCTCTCCGGGATATATTCCCAGGAGTGGTATTGCTGGGTCAAATGGGAGCTCAATTTCTAATAATCTTGACACACTTGATTGCAAAAAGAGTGAACGACCAGTCATCCACAGTGCACAGCCTCTGCCTTTGAAGGCTGCCAGCACCATGCACACTCACTGGCCACCTGAGCCTCCCAAGGCTTCTCATAACCTTCTGGTGACCTTTTTGCTCACAGCCTTTCCTTCTTAGGGGAGACTCCTAGGAGGAATTTCAGATTGAAGGGCCTAGTGATCTCTGCTGGTTCCCTACAGCTCTTAGCTCCAAGTTTGGGGGATCAGTCCTCTCCAGCCTCAGAAGCGGCCGTCTCACTTCCTTCCCAGAATTGGGAGCCTCCACTTTCTTGCACCTTTGGGATTTGGGGCTCCTTGCCCCCCAAGTTCTTGGCCAGTTGGGCCTTTGGTTTAATGTGAGATCCTGAGGATGTGCTTCTGCTTGGGCCCTTGTGATGCCTGAGGCTGGCCACGTGCGTGGCATGTGTACCTTTTTATTTTAAAATTTTATAATTTTAAAATTTTAAAATAATTAGGTTCATTTCTGTTCTAAGTTTTATTTCCTTCCTTTTGCCTGCTTTGGGCTTCTTTCTAGTTTCTTAAGCCTTATGGTTACTGAGCATGCAACTGACCCGGGGTTTGATTCCTCCATCCCTCTCGGAGAGCCAAGAGTATCCCACCTGCACAGCAGAGCCTGGCAAGCTCTCGATGGCTTATTCGATATGCCAAAAACGGTAACAAGAATGTCTTTAGGCTTACAGAAAGGCATAAAAACAGTACCGGGTATGGGGGACTGGAGCAATAACACAGCAGGTAGGGCGTTTGCCTTGCACGCGGCCGACCCAGGTTCGATTCCCAGCATCCCATAAGGTCTCCCGAGCACCGTCCGGAGTAATTCCTGAGTACATGTGCCAGGAGTAACCCCTGTGCATCGCTGGGTGTGATCCAAAAAGCCAAACAAAACAAAACAGTACTAGGGGCTTCCTTATGCCTAAACCATCTACCCTATTCAACCACGCTCTGAAATCTTAGCCTGTTTGACCCCAGGAGTAAGTTCTGAGCACCTCAGGGTGTCAGCCAAATCCCCTGTCCCCCAATTATCCGGCAAACATTTTTGTGGAGACCTCATTTGAGGGTGCTCAGCGATAACTTTGTTGATTATTGGGCAACTAGGTCAGCCTCATTCAAGGCTTTACCTGCTCACCCCACCTGGTCTCCAGAGCACTGCACCAGTAGTAATCCCCTGGTACCATGGGTGTGGCCCCCAAATAAAACTGGTCAGGTGTTTTTCTGAACGACTCTTTTGGGGGTTGTCAGATGTTTTCCCTTGGTTTGGCAGAGAGCATGTGTTTTGGGAAACAAGACCAAAGGAAAATGCCCTCTCATTACTTCTATCAAGGATGGGTGTTCTCAAGATGACTTCATTTGGATGAGGTCGCGTCTGTGAGGTTTCAGTACTGTTGCTTTTTGGGTCACACCCAGTGATGCTCAGGGGTTATTCCTGGCTCTGCACTCAGGAATTACTCCAGGAAATGGTTGGGGGACCTTATAGGATACCAGAGATCTTAACCTGGGTCGGCCACATGCAAGCCAAATGGCCTACCTGAGGGCGGTCACTGTGCCTTCACATTTAAGGAAGGAGTGTTAGGTGCGCCCCCCCTCATCCCCCATTCATCACAAGGGAAGGGCTGAGAGTAGCTGCAGAACTTAGAATGCTTCTGCATGGAGAAAACTTGCTTCTCCCATGTGATCAATATACAATGGGTATTCATTTTATGGGCTAGAGCGATAGCACAGTGGTAGGGCATTTGCCTTGTGCGCAGCCAGCCCGGCCAAGCGGGGTTGATTCCTTTGCCCCTCTCGGAAAGCCTGGCAAGCTACCGAGAGTACTTCACCCATAGCAAAGCCTGGCAAGCTACCCGTGATGTATTCGATATGCCAAACACAGTAACAAGTCTCAAAATGGAGATGTTACTGAGCCCGCTCGAGCAAATCAATGAATGGGAGGACAGTTTGATTTTTATCCATTTTATACTGCATATTATAAGCTAGTGTTCTGGGAATAATAGGGACTTTGGGCTACACCTGGCTCTGCTCAGGGAATTATGTCTGGTTGCCAGGGATTGAACCAGCAGCATGCAATGCAAGTGCATTAATGCCTCATACTGTTTCTGATGGACTGGAGCGATAGCACAGCTGGTCGGGCATGTGCCTTGCATGCATCTGACTTGAGTTTGATTCCTCCCTCCCTCTCAGAGAGCCCGGCAAGCTACCGAGAGTATCCTGCCTGCATGGCAGAGCCTGGCAAGGTCCCTGTGGCGTATTCGATATGCCAAAAATGGTAACAAGTCTCACAGTGGAGACATTACTGGTGCCCACTCGAGCAAATCAGTGCTACCATTACTGATAAGAGTAGCACTTCATCATGAGGCTTAATTCTTCCTTAAAAACTTGCCTAAGACCAAGATGATCTCAATTATGAATTTTGGTGCTTCTTGTTTAAATCTAGGCATATTCCCTATTCTTGACTGCAAAGACTAGCATCTAGAAAAAATTGGGTGGTTATGGTATAGTTCCATTGTTATCAAATACTGAGTACCTGCAGAGTGCTAGACTTATTTTTGCATCCAAGTGATGGAAGAACCCATGAATTCTAATACTGTATTTCAGTTTTTTCTCCCATATTTGACTTTAAGCAGTAGTAGAGTAGTAATTTCCTCACTTCTGCTTACAGTCTCCAGTCTAACTTTTTGCTATCATCTCTCTCAAAGTCCCCCAGTAACATTTTAGACTTTCTTCTTCTCATCTGTAGGAAGTGGAGCCCGAGTTAACTAGCATATTCTCCTACCCAGATAGTTAAACCTAAAAACGCCCCCATTCCTTGTACCCACACAAAGGTAAAAGCAGCCCAAGGTTAGGTGTATGGAGGTCATCGCGGAACACTCCCATCCCTCCCTCAGAACAGGCAACACACTGCAGCTTATCGTAGAATAGATTTATTTACCTGAAACCATGTCTGTGCGATGCTTGTTACCAGCACAGAAATAACTGATCTCTATTTACAGTCTAGTCAAACATGCGTTGTGATAAATTGACATTTAGCATTTTATTAAGATAAATGCATCACAATAGTTGTATTGCACCACATCTGTCTACTGCTTCTGATTTCATTAAATAAGTTACATTTGATACAGTGCAAAATAGCTGTTTGCACACTCAAAAAATAACAAGTTAACTGAAGGCCTACATTTTAACCATTCAACACCTGTAGTGTTTCCATAAATTTATAAATAAGCAAACTGTACAGGGCCAATTAAAAAGTAGCATTTCATTAACAGTGTAGAGAAATCTGGCTACTTACAACTGAAGGCATGCATTACAATTGATTAAACATTTTTATAAGCTATGACATTTTGCACAGAAAAATATGGAGACTTGGCTGATGGCTTCTAAGGTTTCAGAACCTTCTTGCGGCAAAGAAACCAAATTTCTCTGGAGAGACTTTCTGATTGAGTTAAATTGTACATTTGTAATTACTTTAAAAGCTAAAACCCCCACTGGTAATACACATTTCCTCCACATAACACACAAGGAGTCGGGGGCTTTTTTCTACTTTTCTTTTCCCCCAACCTCAATCATGCAGAGGGCTGGTAGATGTGTTGCTAAAAACGCACATGCACGCAACCGAACGCCCTTATATTTCTGCAAAATGGTTTAGGAAGCGGTTACTCCAGTATTGCTGAAAAGGAAAAAGAGAGGAAATCAGCTTTATGAAACATGGGGTGAAAAAGTTAGAGTAACTATTAAGACGAATGGTGACAGATTAAAGGAATGCTCAGTTTGATCTTCTAAGGCCAGCATTTCGCACTGAACTGTCCCTGAGGCACTGCCCACACGGGGTAGCGTATTGCGTGCACTGGACATCGACTCCTCTTTGTGTGTGTATCTGGCTACACCCCGGAGGCTACCACGGACTCACAGGAGACTCCCACCAGGCAGACACTTCACTGCAGCAGCAGAAGGGAGGGATGGGTTAACAGTGCAGAGGGTGAGGACGCTAAACAAGGGAGTGAGCAGTGTAGCATTGGGCGCCACCTTCTTTCCCCAGGGACCAGCCCAGCTCGGTCCTAGAAGGGCAGGCTACGCTGCAGATTCCCTTTACAGGCAGCGCGGTGTCACGGTGCCTCGTGTCGGTGTGCCAGAACTGGGTAGTTAGACAAAGGGCTCTGAGTGCATGCTTTGAGACAGGCCCGAGCTCAGTCCTGGCCACCCATGCATGCACTGCCAGGAACGACCCGGTGCACCATGCCAGGTGAGGTGTGCCCCTCCTCCTCCCCCCGCTTTGAAACAATTTTAGTTCTTGTGCACTGCAGAGGCACATACTCTGGGCGCGTGCTCCACAGACAAAGAGCTAGTGCTTCTGTCTGGTATTTCTGAGGTCTCGGGGTGAGGCCCCAGTCTGAGGGGGGATGTTACCCCCTCCTCTGTGAGCTCTCCCTGTGGGAGAAATCTATCTGAGCTGTGGAACAAGCTACTGCAGCGAATCCACTCTTGGGGGCCCCCTGGTGGGATGGGCCTGATGGGGCCTGATTCCCCACCCTCGCGCTGCCTGACAGCATGTGAAGTCTCAGGTGACACAGGTCTAAAGCAGTGAGAAACTGGAGGCAGCAGCTGATCCAGGGCCATTTAGGACTACGCGGGTCTCTTCTACAGCCCCCATCGAGAACAGAATCAGGTGAAACAGCTTTGGCTTGTTTTCCCCGAGAGCCACACCCACCAGCTCAAGACATACGTCAACTGAACCACTCAGCCCACGCTGTGATGCTAGATTGCTTTGTAAAAGCTGTCAGGCTACCCGGCTGTATCCAAGCTGTAAGGCTGTATTCCCTTAGGCTTCGGGAGCTGGAACAGGGCTGTCCCTTTAGCGTTGGTAGCCTTTTAAGTCACATCTTTGGCGGGGAGACTGGATTTTGCTCCAGAAAGTGGGAAAAGCTGGCTTATTAAGACAGGGTTTGAGTTCCTGTTTCAGTTACTTGCTTTCTTTTTTAAATGAACCAGGTTCTGGGACGAGTTTCTGCAGCTAACAAAGGCCAAACGAACCAATGACAAGACTTTGTGAGTCCATCTCAGCAACAGCAAAGGTACAGTTTCTCTCCCCCTCAGGCTTCTGCTAGTCTCTGTGTCACTCGCCTCAGGTCTGCTATGACCTGGGGTGCACACAGGGCCCGCCTGTCTTCAGCCTGCTACCCCCGATGCCTGAGCATAGGGTTTCTCTCACTAGAGCTTCGCTCATCCGGCTAAGGCATCCAAACCCCAGGGGGAATACTCACGTTAGTTGACGGATGTTGGAAGGCATTGGAGAAAAACACCACAGTTAGGACTGTTAATGACTTATACACTGTTGGTAAGACTGATCTTGAACATGCGCAAACATTTATGATGGTGGTGGTTAGTGCCACAGTCAAATAAAAATAGTTCTATACAATATGTTCATTTGGTCATGTGCTATTTACAGATTTTACAAAACACATACACGCACATACACACACTTGCCCTTATGTTCTCTACACCAGGTTCTCTAAAACAGGCCAGCAGAAACTTGCATAAAATGTACACTGATGACAATTAGTGCCTATACATAAAAAAATAAGAAAATTCCTACAGCTACTAATGCAGCAGAACAGATCTTTCTTCCCCTTTAGCATAGTAAGATTAAAGTCCTAAGAACTTAAGAGAAAGTTGGACATCTATCGCAGTTGAAGCTAAGCCACTTGAAGAGTTAAAAACAAGACCGTTATTTTTCTCTGTCCATTTAAAATGTTTTATTTTCCTGTTTAAACTAGATTATGAAGTGCCACTGGAATAGGCAATGTTGGCAAAACAATGTCTGTTACAATAAAATACATTTAGACATTTAAATAAATAACTTTAAAAACTATGTGAGGGGACATGAACTCATTTGACTGAATCTGGAACAATGTTTTCTGCACAAGCGAGAACAGGCATACCTCTTAAGACCGATGTAAACAGAACCATGGAAACCCTACAGGAGAAGCAGCTGAGCAGGGCCGGGGAGTGGGTGGGGTGAACAGGGTGGAGAGGGTGAGGGGAGCGGCAAATCAAAAAAATACTGACTGAGGTAGCAGTACTCTGCTCAGTGCAGAAAAATTGGCTTATGGTAAAATTAGACTGTGATCTCAGATTAAATCCAAATGATCATGCAAAAGACACAATACATGCTATTTAGTTTTAGAAAAACACCACACACATTCATTTCCTAAAATCTGCTGCCAATTAATTTGCTGACAATGTCTGCTGGCTCAACTATTTTTTTATACAAGGATGTATTAAACAGAACACTGTACATGCTTTTTCATCTACAAAAAAATATTTGCATAAAATAGTGTTAGTTCTCTGTACATGTCAATGGCCACTTTAATTATGTGTATAAAAAAAGGAAAATCTTGCCCCACTGGAGTCAGAAAAAGCAAAACAAAATCTAGAGTATGAAACCTCCTTCACCAGCCAATATGTTCATGTGAAAATTCAGCAGAAATAGACAAGTTGCTTTAAACAATAAAAAAATTAATTGATTAAGTTAAACATCTTCTTTATGTAAAACTGTCAGTCAAGACCAGAACATGTCACTAAAGTTAGTGTCTGTGCTATAGACCCAGATCACCAGGGGCATTATGAGCAGCACAAACGGCCAGGAAATCCCATCGGTGCAAGCCGAAAACGAGCAGGATTTGGTGGCAGGCTGCACACACTCTTTACCAGGTTGTTCCAGATAGTTGCGGGCCACAAACTTGAGTGTCTCATCCATCAGAATCACAGGCAAGGAGATTTTCAGCACCATCAGCCACTGGGTCAAATTCAGTGGTGTGATCTGGAAGATAAGCTGAAACAGCAAAGAGACCTCATCAGATTCCTAAGGCTCAGGAGACAGCGGTGAAAGCCCTCAGCCAGGCCTGGGCACCACTTACGGGCAAGGGCTCCACGTAGAGGATCAGGAAGTGGAGTGACATGGACAAGCAGATGGAGCCCACGAGCCAGATATTCTCCCAAGGAGGCATCCTTAGCAGGGACTGGTTTTCAGACAAGCTGCAAAACAAGGAGAGGCGCGTGAAGTATGCCACCAAGAAGGCAAAGCACCCACCTGTCACCCAAGTGCCCACATCTTAATCATGTTTGTCCACTGACCTAATTCTACCAATTCAAGTTTCTAACTATGGAGACTGTTCAGATGTAGGACAAACCCGATTTAAAAATCTAGGCTTTGGACAGAAGATTCCATTTTTGTGACTGGAAGCTTTTTTCTCAACTGCCCTTGACAGGCTATTTAGATATTTCCATTTTTGTCACCGACTTAATTGGATGATATAATCTGTCTCAGTGCTAGAGGGCAATTGCTCCTTCCCTGTGGGTAGGCAGTCCCTATTTCTGGCCTCTACTCTGAAAGAACATCATTGCTTCCTGGAGATTGAAGATTTTAAAACCATACTGCTTGTTCTCAAAGAACTTTCCTGCGATCCTCACTTAACCATGACACACACAAACCTCCCCATGCCATGGCCACCAGAGCCCCCGCCCCAACTCGCCGAGGAGACGCACTGACCTGTTGAGTGCGTTACACATCTCTATGGTTACTAGCACAGAGAGCGCCATTGTCATTGGGTATGGAGACTCAAAGATTGCACAATCCACGCCTTCAAAGTCCGGATTGTCCTCTTTACACTGTAGGAAATGACTCTGCAATAAAAGTCCAATCAATTTCCTGATGAGCCAGGTAGATTTCTAAAACCCATTCACCAATTCCACAAAGTAGACCATATGAGATCTCAACCCATTTTCCAAAGACCAGTTTCCTCAGAATAATCTTAGATACAGTGCTGAACTGCTAGAGCTGTAAAGTTATTTTGTTTTGGGGCTACACCTCGCTGTGCTCTGGGCTCACTCCACGTTGTGCTTAGGGATCAACTCTTGGTGGGAATCAGACCTGGGTCAGCCACACAGGCAATATAATAAAGTTGTTATTTGACAAGACACCCAAAGCACAAAAAAAGTTCCAGGTAAACCTGATTGGGAGACTTAATGCTCCATCTTAAAGTACAGTAATAAAGACATACCAGCTGGTAGAAGGACACTCTTGGACCACCATCGGCAGCAATGAACCACCAGGCAGCAGCACCCACAGTAGCAGCGCCAACATAACCTGGAAAAAAATAGCAGGACGTTGAGAACAAACGGCAAGTCAACAGTCGGCTGTGTTCACTGTAGGAGTCGCCTCAAAGGCCTATTCCCAAGAGGATTGAGAGGAAAAGATGCTGACAGCAGGACCCTTTGCTGTCACTAGCAGCATCTGCTCAGTTGCATCAGCCAAAGCATCTAGACTGAAGTGTTAAGTGTTTCTGGGCGGAGTACCTTGCACAAGAACCAGGCAAGAACTTCTAGAACCTGTAAGAAAACGTACTAATTGGAATTGGTATGAACTCCGCACTAGCTATGTCCACCTCTAATTAGCAGCCAATAATTATATGCTAAAGGCTGCAGGCACATGTTTCGAGCCAGATGCCAGGAGTTTTTAGTTTTAGGCATACTGGAGCGACAACAACTTTTTTGTTTTTATGCCACACTCGGCATTGCTCAGGGGACCGTATGGTGTGTGAGGATAGAACCCCAAGCCAGGTCACTGGCATGCAAGGCAAATGTCTTGACTGCTGTACTAGTCAATCCAGTCCCTGAAGCAACCAGTTCCAATTTATTTGTTCCACCCAAGGCCTAGCAGAAACTCTATAGAGAAATGCTGCTGAGTGCAGAACCCTGAACAAATACAGCAATGCCTTAATTTTATTCCGAAGCTACCCGCCCCCTGCCCCACACAAGTTGCTTCTGAATTCAGGGAGAATATTACACAAAGAAGCAATGTGGGTCACCCAGAGACATGAAAACAGGACAATGTCCCAACGGATAGATAGCGCCCAACAAAAAGGTACAACTGATTCTACTAGACAAAGCTAGTAGGTGACTGGGAACGGGGATGTAGCAGCAATTCAAGTACTCAGAGTAATTTTAAAAGATCGAAAAGATCAGGTACATTAGACTGCTACACAATGGAGCAGGTTTTTACTGCCTGGGTGCATGTTAATTTTCCCAGTCTCATTAACTGCCTTCTGTAATTTTTTAGGTCACTGAACTATCTTCCAGTTAGTTCTTTTGTTTTCTGGGCACACCTGGTGACCAGAGCTTACTCCTGATGGGTCTTGGGAACCATACGTAGTGCTGGGGATTGAAGCCAGGTCAGCTGCATGCAAGGCAAATGCCTTGCCTGATGGGTAATTGTTCAGTCTTTCTCAGAACTGGCATGACTGCTTTCATTCCTATGGGTGGTATTGAAATTTGAACTCTTTAATCATGCTATGCAAGTGCTTTTGAGCCCGAGTCATCTGATCCCCAAAATCTTTGAAAAATTTTAGCATACCAACACCTATGGGACCCATACGAAGTTACTTAATTGCCCCATGTTTCCCCCTTTCTTTTGGTTTTTGGGCCCACTTGGACGTGTTCAGGGGTCCAGTTAGACTATCTGGTGTGCCAGACTGAACTGGCAAGCTCTCACTGTACTCTGTCTCCAGCCCAAGGCTTCTCCTTTCGTCTCAATGAACCAGGAAGAAACTCAGCACCCTAGGTTAGGAGGAGAGCTGTATCAAGGACATATGTAGGAAAACTTGGCTGGTGGGCCAGGGCTTGAGTTTTACCAATCACTGCTAATGAAGGCATGAATTCTTTCTCTTAACTTAGGAAAAGGTTTGGGGGGGGGGGGGGGGGGGAGTCCAAGAGAGAATAAAGATGCTAAAACAAATGAATAACTTTTACTATAAACAGTCTGCTGAGGGGCTGGAGCAATAGCACAGCGGATAGGGCGTTTGCCTTGCACGTAGCCAACCCAGGTTCGATTCCCAGCATCCCATATGGTCCCCTGAGCACCGGCAGGAGTAATTCCTGAGTGTAGAGCCAGGAGTAACCCCTGTGCATTGCCGGGTGTGATCCAAAAAGCAAAAAAATAACAACAATAAAAATAAACAGTCTGCTGAACTACAAGAGTGCACCCTCCATTATTTATATATTTTTCGCTACTTCATGAGAATGAAAAATACACAAGGGAAAAAAAAAACACAACTACACTCACTTAAACCACATTATAGAAAACTATACTCACAGCCAATAGCCAGGTAACGGAAGAAGAGCCACCCGCTGATCAGTGGTTCCTTTGGGTTCCTGGGTGGTTTATTCATGATGTCTAGATCGGGAGGGTTGAACCCCAATGCAGTGGCAGGCAGGCCATCTGTCACCAGATTGACCCAAAGCAGCTGGACAGGAATTAAAGCCTCAGGAAAGCCAAGGGCCGCTGTCAGGAAAATACTGTTCCCATCCGATGGAAGAGGAAAAACCCAAATTATTTTTGGTCACCATATCCTTTTCAATAGCATTACCAACCCCGTCCTCCGTAAAAACCAATAAACAGTAGATGAAGAAATGTGTTACTTGGCATCGTTAATCTAAACACCCTTCTATGTTAAAGGGTATCTGGCAGACAGTCCCCCAAGAGCTGGATTATCTCTCCCTTCACAAAGGCTTTCTTTGTACGGCCTGGCACCCCCCACCCCAAACTTGCATACAAAGCCCAGTACCGCTGGGCATAAAGCAGACCTGGAAAAGCGGTAATCACAAACCCTGACTTAAGTGACCCAGCACCAGGACGCACCAGACAACTTCCCCCACGTTGGAGGAGATGAGGTAGCGGATGAACTGCTTCATGTTGTTATAGATTGCCCGCCCCTCCTCAACAGCAGCCACGATGGTGGAGAAGTTGTCATCCGCAAGCACCATCTCTGATGCAGTTTTGGCTACTGCAGTACCAGAGCCCATGGCGATGCCGATCTCCGATTTCTTCAGAGCAGGCGCATCATTGACACCGTCTCCAGTCTGAAAGGAAACACAACACCGGTTACTCAGAACTGCCACGGAGCACTTACAGAAAGGCGAGACCGGAACAAAAAATACCTCTTTCGCATTTCAAATCTGAAAGCTACTACTTTACTGGTGAAAATTATACTGCATTTATGTAATTTGAGTCACATATTTAGCGTACATACTCACCATAGCTGTGATCTCATCGAAAGACTGAAGAAATTCTACAATTTTAGACTTGTGAGATGGCTCCACACGAGCGAAACAACGGGCATTCAAGCAGGCATCTCTCTGTGCTGATGGACTGAGCTCATCAAACTCTCGTCCGGTAAAAGCTTTTGATGTCACATCCTCTTCTTGCCCAAAGATGCCAATGCGGCGACAGATGGCTACTGCAGTGCCCTTATTGTCCCCTGTGATCATGATGACCCGGATACCTGCTTGTCGGCACAGTTTTACAGAAGAAGCCACTTCAATTCTTGGGGGGTCCAGCATGCCCACGCAGCCAACGAAAGTCAGATTGGTCTACAGCAAAACAATCGCCTTATGTTAAAACAGAAAATTCTGCTTTCTCCCTTGCTGTGGGCAAGGGCAGGTTATACATTAAGACTCCCAGATTTGCTTACAAAAAAATCTGCACCTTTGACTCTTACCTAACTTAAACAGTTTGGATTTTTGGTTTTGGGGCCACGTGGGTTTAGGGCTCAGGGGTTACTCCTGGTTCTGCACTCAGGAATCATTCCTGGTAGGCTCAGGGACCAGTTGGGAGGCCCGGGATTGAACTCGACTGGCCATGTGCAAGACCACGTGCAAGCACCTTACCGGCTCCAACTCAATGAATAGTATTAATTCTAATCTAATCAGAAACAATAAAAAAATTACATTTTGTAATAATCAGAAATAAGAAAAATGAAACACTTTAAGTGTTTGAAACACGCTATTCTTGTGCAGTATCAAAGCTATTTCCTTGTCCTTTCAGAAAGTCAAGTATGATAAGAACAAATTCTAGAAGCAGAAAAGGAATCTCTCCTAACTCGGATATCTTGGTCCTTAATAAAAGTTTTAAATATTCCCACTTTACAAAAATATTTGTAAAATAACAAGAGGTCATATAAATTTTTATTTTGCTCAAATCATTACGTATTCTATTTTGCAAATAAGACAGTGGCAAACTAAATAAACTACAACGGTGATGGAGTTGGCCTGCAGAGAATAACACCTCACCTCTTTGGGACAAAAAAGACACAAGACTCATTTGGCCTTTTATGAAAGGAAACAGAGGGCAGGGTGGGGGCTGAGTCACTTTCACTAGCTAACCTCATATTTAATGAAGTTGGCAGAGTCCTCAAGGTTCATCTCTTCTCTTCTCAGTGGATTGTCATGAGTCGCCAGTGCCAGGCACCGCAGGGTGTCGCTGCCACTCCCCCATTCCCGGATGACAGACATGATCTTCTGTTTGACCCCAGGGGTCAAAGGGACTTTAGTGCTTCCAACTCGGATGTGGGTGCACCTGTCAATCACGCCCTCAGGAGCACCCTGGAAATGTAAGATTTAGATCAACAATTATTATTTACGATTTACGGGCTAGCCCAGGTTCCTAATCCTGGTAACAAATCTCAGTCACAATGTGAGCTTCACTTGCCTTCACAAACATTTTGCTCATTGATGTCCGGCTTGGTTTGTTCGGTGTACAGTAAACTGACATGGACTTTCTGTCACGTGAAAACTCGAGCGTGAATTCTTTTTTCATCAACTGTTTAATGACCTATATAAAAAGAACACATTTAGAAGTCTTATTTTTTCCTCAGATTCTGAAGCAGGTTTTATTTGAAAACTTTTTACTGAATCACTGTGAATTACAGAACTACCAAGTTATTCATGATTTTAAGGTTTACGGTGTTCCAACACTTCCCTCCACCAGTGTCCACTTCTCCCCACCAATGTTCCCAGTTTCCAACCCTCCACCCCCACCCGGCCTCTCTGTCATGCACCTTTTCTTTTTTCCTCCTAGTTTTAGGCACTGTGGTTCACAGTACTGTTCCTGATAGGCTACTGTGCACATCACTACCTCCTTTCAGCTCCTAGTCCTGGCCCAGTGACCACTTGTCCCATCACTGTCCTAGTGTTCTCTCCCCTGGCCTATCTCACCCACCTCCTCCCATAAACTTCCTACGAGGGACCAATTCTCCAGCTCTGTTTCTATTGCCTTTGGATTTTTATTCCCTACTAATGCTGCTTTATATTCCATGAGTGAAATAATTTATAATCCAATTATATGGCAATTCCATAAATTTTCCACCAATTCAACAAATATTTATTAAGCAGCTATGTCAACTGCTAGACAATTAAAAAGGGACAAGTGTTTGTCCTCATGCAACCTGTCCTCTAGTTTGGGAAAGAGACTAGAATTCAAAGTTTACTATGGAGTAAGCAATGCAGAAAAAGATTTTTGTTTTTGTGCCACACCAAATGGTGCTTAGGACTCAAGGAATCGAATCTGGGCTGGCTATGTTCAAGTCAAGTGTCCTACCTGCTGCACTATTTATTACTCTGGCCTCACAAAATATTTTCTAATGTCCATAATGGAGTCTTCTTTAACTCATGGGTTTAGAGTTTTTTGGTCTGAAATATTTGGGTAATTTGCAAATAATCTTTTTGCTACTGATTCCTGGTTTAGTTTTATTGTGACCAGTAACTTATTTCAATTCCTTTACATCTGCCAACTCTTGATTACTTTGTGGTCAAACAATACAGTCTATGGCGAATGGCCCTCATGCATCTGAAGTCGATTAAAGGATGGATTGTTCAGATCTCCCTTAATGATTCTTTTTTTTTTCCTTTCTGGGTCACACCCAGCAATGCTCAGGGGTTACTCCTGGCTTTGCACTCAGGAATTACTCCTGGTGGTACTTGGGGGACCATATGGGATGCCAGGGATCGAACCTGGGTTGGCCGCATGCAAGGCAAAACGCCCTACCCACTTTGCTATCACTCTGGCAATGATTCTTAATGATCTTCTCTGCTTGTTCTATCTATCACTGAGTAGTTAAGAGAGCACTGCTATCCAGGGCTTGCAAGACTAAACAGAGCTGGGTACTGAATCCAGATCTTCAGGAACAACACACACTCGATGGCTGCCGAGTTCGCTCTCCAGGTTACTGTATGTTCTTCAGATGGGTCACCAGAGGGCTGGAGAAATGGTTCCTGGGCCAAGCGCTTCCCTTGCATGCAGCTGACCCAGGTCGAATGCCTTCCACCACCCACTCCCCCCACAAGCATTACCAAAGTACCAGAAGTAGCCCAGTGTGGCCCAAACACCTCTTGTAAACAATTAAATATAAAGATGTTATTGAGTACATACATATAAATGAAAGACTATTCAGAGCACAAAATCATGGGAACTTTCCTAAGAGTGGATTCAAGAAAATAATTTAAAAGTAAACAGTCATTGTCACTGTCCTCCCGTTGTTCATCGATTTGCTCGAGCGGGTCCAGTAACGTCTCCATTAGAGACTTTGTGGTTACTGTGTTTGGCATATCGAATACATCACGGGTAGCTTGCCAGACTCTGCCATGCGGGCGAGATACTCTCAGTAGCTTGCCGGGCCCTCCGAGAGGGGCGGAGGAATCGAATTCGGGTCGGCCATGTTGGCTGCGTGCAAGGCAAACACCCTGCTAATGTGCTATCGCTCATACCAAAAAAAAATGAATACATAAAGACAGTTTTTTTGAGATGATTATTCTGGGGTTGGAAAAAAGGTGGGGTACTTAATGAAGTAAAAATAAAATAAATAAAGTTTTTAAGATCAAACGTTTTTCTCTGTGCTGACATTAGCAGAGACAGAAAAGTGAAAATCCAAGAGAGGAGGCAGATTTTACGCCTAAGAAAGAGCTGTTTTTGCTAGGAGCAAGGACAGCCTACTCAAAGCACCATGGAAGAAAACGGGCCTCACAGGCAGAGAGCCAGCTACTGATCACTTTCAGTCAAATAACCAGATCACTTTACCTGATGGCTACGGGGCAGGGGATACTGTGCATCTGAGAAGGGCTACAGTTGCCCATGTAAGGCGAGAGTGCATGCACCAAGGATCTAAGTGGCTATGACCAAAGGCAAATACTGACCGAGTTGCAGGCGTTTGCGCGTTCTATTTTAGAGAGACCTTTCAATTCAGTATCAAATACATTCATCTTCTCTACCAGGCAAGTGAGGGCAGTCTCCGTTGCTTCTCCAACTTTTTCATACACACCTTTTGCCTACAGATTGTAAAGACGAGAAAGTCCAAATGAGGGAAGCAGCAAACGAGTACATTTCTCTTCACTGAAATACTTTTCCTTCTCAGGAGGAAAACCTGCATTCCATTACCTTATTGTTCAACAGGCCATTTTTTATCTTACTCTAGAGGACATGATTTTAAATATCAAATTCAAAACAGATGCGAACTCATCTCCCTCAACTGCAGAAAGTCACTTCCCACTATTACTGCAAACAGAGAGTAGGATTTATATAGTAAGAACACAGAATACTATTTTTAATTCTATATTCTGGCTATTGTAAAAGCATCATACTCTGTTCCTCAGGGGTTGGAGAGATTGAGTGCTTGCCTTTCACGTAGCTGGCCCGGGGCCTGATCCCACACACTCCTCAAGCACGGCCAGGAGTGACCCCCGAGTATCAATCATTAGGGGTGACCCCCAAACAGATCAGCAGCAGAGTCCTCCGAAAGTCCTAGTCTGTTTCAAAGATATGCTACTATCCACTTAAGAACTACAGCACGTGGCTTGCAAATGCAGAGGCCCCGAGTTAAATCCCCTGAGCACTACTGGGTATAGCCTTGATTGGTCCCAACAGGAGCAGGCTTGAGCACTAAATTATCAGGCCCAGCTACAGCTACAAGGCTCCCCCCGAAAGGTAATGATGGGAGGTGGGCAGGGACAGGGAGACCCCCCAAATGTAGTTTACTTATACCTATATTTTGGCTTTCTGGGTGATGCTCCGGGGTTACTCCTGTCTCTGTACTTAGAATTACTCTCTGGAGGTGCTCGGGGAACCCTATGAGATGCCAGGGATAGAATCTGGGCTGGATGCTGCAAGGCTATTATTGCCCTACCCGCTGTGTTATTGCTCTGGCCTCTACAAAACCTATACCACTCTTAACTCGCTGAGAGGCTCATATATATATATGAAAGGCTCTTGGTTTTCTGAGTAGGTCACACCTGCCCTGACTGACAAAGATAGTCTCCTGAGAATGTCTGGAAACAGAATGAGAAACCCTTACTTTCCAAAAGGCAGGCGAGCAGGCTGGATTGGATAAAGCCAGCTCTAATTTCTGTTCCGGAAGGAGTCTTACCTCATTGTAATCCAGCGCAGAGTCATTACAAAGAGCACAAATTGTTGCCAACTCTACAAGACCATCATATTGATGACATTTCACTGGCTTATCATCTTTATGCCTATCGAAAGAGAAGATACCATGACAGTACATGTAGTCATCTCTATTGATCTTATGTAATTATGTAATACTTCCATAACATTTTTTAATCATTTGATTTTAACTACAGAATTATTTTGAGATAAACTGTTATGGACTACAGACTGCAAAGCACTGAAAACAATCTGAGTCTTGTCTCTTAGAAATCTGACAGAGATAATAAATGTGCATTTGACATTAGGAATCAATGGGTAAAAACCAGAAAAAAAAGGGAGGTGGCAGGCTTGTGTGCAACACCAACTCTACTCAGGCTTACCCCTGAAGATGTTCAGGAGACCCCAAGGGGTGCTGGGATCCAACCGGGTTGGGGGCATGAAAGACAAGTAGCTTACCTGCTGTACTGTCTCTCTGGCACCCAAAATTCAAAAATCCTTAAGTTACTAAAACAGAACCCAAAGATCTGGGTGCCACTCAAGGAGCTGGGCACATGCTTTGCACGTAACAGCCCCAGTAAACCTATAAGAAAATCTGCTTCAAATGGGAGCTAATTAAAAGGGACGAAAGCACAGGCTGTAAGTCACCATCTTCAAAGCTGTGCCTTTGACTAGT
The DNA here is from genome assembly GCF_029834395.1 of Sorex fumeus. Taxonomy (NCBI): domain Eukaryota; kingdom Metazoa; phylum Chordata; class Mammalia; order Eulipotyphla; family Soricidae; genus Sorex; species Sorex fumeus. The sequence goes on along the minus strand of NW_026606212.1, from coordinate 1,047,645 downwards.
GATGCCCAGCTCCTCAGCTCAGGCCAGAGATAGAGCAGTAATCCAGTAACTGCACGGAGCCCTGCCTTATCTTTACAGACACACTGCAGGCATAAACTGCATGGATGAATTGAACCGTCAGAAGAGATTACTCACACTTCTCCAATAGGTGCGTAAGTTGACCCCGTTATTGTAAACTCATTAAGGGAGCAAGTATCACCTTCAACTTTGTCCAGGATGAACATCTAGAGAAGAGTGGGAAAAAATTTTAGAAGTCATAAAAATATGCTAGGAAAAAACCATTTCTAAGGAAAAAAGCCCACTAACTGAATCTCAGTACTGTGATATTATCCCTTATTCCCACTAGCTGCTGTTTTAGACAGCATCCACCCACTGACAGCCCGAAGAAAGCTACACCAAGGCACTAAATCGATAAGCAGCAGAAGCACCGAAGACATTAAACACAAGTTGTTAAGGTCCTGCGCCAGTCAATTCCAAAGACAATTTAAAATCTGCCAAGTCCCAAATTGCAAGTTATTGAAAATGAAGTCCTCTAATGACCTTAAAGAATAAAAGTCTAGAAAAAATAAACTTGTATTTTAGAGTTGCATAAATAATCCTGGAATAAGACAAACCGCTTCTATTCTCATGCATTTTTATTGAGGTAATAGTTCGTTTTTACTTATATTTTTGGTTTTGGGGTCACTCTTGGTTGGCAATGCTCAGGGGCCACTCCTGGCTCTGTGATCAGGAATTAATCCTGATGGTGCTCAGAGACCATATAGGATGCCAGCTGGGATCGAACCCAGGTCGGCCGTGTGCAAGACAAATGCCCTCTCCCTCTGCCTTCTCCCTCTGCCTTCCTATTGCCCCAAAAGTCCAGTTTTCTACAAAGTTCATAACTACATGTATAGAATGGGAAGTCTATAGTGCGGAATAAACCAATGTTGCCAAAATCATGCTTAGCAAGTAAGTCTTAATTTTACAGATTGAAATGATAGGAGCGAGCCTTCTTTAACATGAGGGCTGTTAAAGCATTAAAATCCTAAGCACTTTTCTTGGTTTGCTTTCTAGATACAGTTCAGATGGCCACTCTGGAAATCAAAGATTTATGTTTTATAGTAAACCAGAACTATAAAACCTTCTTTTCAAAGTATAAGGAACTGAGGTCAAAGCATGCAGCCAACTGGAGTTTAATCCCCAGTATCTCATGGTCCCCTAAGGCCACCAGGAGTTTTTTCTGACTGTGGAGCCAGGAGTAAGCCCTGAGCACTGTCAGTGTGGCCCTAAGCCATATGATCAAGTGGGTGGGAGGGAGGCCAGGGAGTATCTCAAAGGGCTGGAGTGCGTGCTTTGCATACGCTGGGGTTCCAGCCTTAATCCCCCACAAGGTAATATCACAACCAAGCACTACTGGGGACAAAGCCAGGAAGACCCCTAGGGACCTGCAAAGCGTAGCCAAAAACCTAAAAAAGAGAGCCAGGCAGATAAAATAAGCTTAAGATGAACGCTTTGCACAGAGTTCAATTCCCTGCTTATGATCAGGGCACTGGCCAGGTGCAATCCCGAAATTCCCCAGTACCCCAGCCCTGGGCCCCAGCATCAAGCCACAGGCCCAGATGGCCGAGAATCCCCAACACAAACAAAAGAAAAATCCAGATCCTGTCTTGACTACTTTACCGTGCCCAAATCTCCTGGCATATGCACACTGAGAACACGATCAAGGGGCCCCGGCTGCGGCCTGAGAGACAGCAATCCTCGAAGCACTCCAGATTACCACATGTGGCCCTGTGACACGGCCACCAGATCCCCAAAGAGGACAAAGGGAATAGGACTAAAAGAAACTAAAGATCAAGCTGTTGTTTCACAAAAAGGAAGTTATAAAATGCTAAGCTCAAGTATGAAAATCACATAATCCTTTAGTGGCCAGAGAAGTCGCAGCTGCCGCCTCAAGACCCAGCACAGCAGACACGTAGGGCCCTCCCCACCCCACCACCACCCCACCACCAAGAGCAAGCCGTAATCCTGAAAGAAGAAAACAACAACGAAAAGCCATATAACACTTAAATTTCTTTCCAGAGCACTACAAGACAACACAAAATCAACTCATCTCTATTTTAAAGTAATGTTTTTGGACTATATGCTTGTTACAGTGTATTTTGGGGGAGGGTTTGCTCAGGGGACCATATGGGATGCAAGCTCTGACCCAGGTCAGCTACATGCCAGGGAAGTGCCTTAACTGCTGTACTATCTCTCCAGCACAGCGTCTACTTTTAAACTGCAAGTTTCATTTCCAAGGTAGACTCAGATCTTAAATAAACCTTGAATTTAACAATAGAACAATACAATCTAAAATACATGACAACATCTTTAAGAGATCCCTATTATTACTATTACTATTATTATTATTTTTGTGGGGCACAGAGAGCAGTACTCAGGCATCATACGCAGTACCAGGGAATCAAATCCAAGTTGGCTGTGTACCAAGCAAGCCCATTTCTTTACTGCCTGCATTCTCTCTTGCCCTTAAAGTTTTTACAGATAAAAATATAATAGAAGAAAATTGGAATCACTTCTACAAGACCCATGTTCAAAGTTACATGCAATAAGATCACCAATTTTTAATGTTTTCTGACAAGATACTTAAAAAAAAAGAAAAAAGAAAAAAAAAAGAAAGTTTTGGGAATAGGGGAGTAATACCACAGGTACCTGCTCTGCATGAGGCTGGCAGTGCCCAACAGGAGGGCTCTGACACAGAGTCAGGAATAGGTTCTGACACTGCTGGGTGTATCCTCAAAATAACTTTTTTTTTCCTTTTTGGGTCACACCAAATGTGTGACCCAAAAAGGAATGCACAGGAATTACTCCTGGTTCATGCACTCAGGAATTACTCCTGGCGGTGCTCAGGGCACCATATGGGATGCTGGGAATTGAACCCAGGTCGGCTGCATGCAAGGCAAACGCCCTACCCGCTGTGCTATTGCTCCAACCCCAAAATAACTTTTTTTGAAAGTGGAGGGCAAAACTTTTGCCTCACATGCACTGATCTGGGTTTTATCCTCCAGCACTATATATGGTCTCCTGAGCAAAAACCAAAACTAAGCATCAAGGAGGTTTGTCAAAAGCATCTTTTTAACGAGGAGACCAAGAACGGGAGAAGTTATACTTGGGGCTATAGACTTGTTTTCCAGGGTGTGCGGTGTGGATTTGCTTAAGGAACTGTGTCATGAAGTGCCGGGGAGCAAACCCAGGCATCCCACAAAAATGCATGTGCTCAGCCCACTGGGCTCTCTTTGGCCCTGTGGTCAGTTATTAAATGGGAAAGGACGAGGTCTAACTACCAATCTTCCTGACAGGAGAAAGCCCTGAGCACTGCTGTGTGTGGTCCAAAAACCAAAACACAAAAGTATAACTTTACCTTTCATTTTAAGTTGTGAAAACATGTTATAGCTGTCAAATTCTTATTTCTAAAATGATTCAAGTAAACTCCCAGGTGAAAAAAAAATTATATTAAGTAGTGTCAAAGCAAATGGCATTATTTTCATTCCATCTGTTTGACATTGAAGGTGCTCAGGGGCCATATAGGATGACAGCTGGGATTGAACCCAGGTCGGCCACGTGCAAGACAAATGCCCTCTCCCTCTGCCTTTCTATTGCCCCAGAAATTCAGTTTTCTACAAGGTTCATCACTACATGAATAGAATGGGAAGTCTATAGTGTGGAATAAACCAATGTTACCAAAATAATGGGCTGGGCGTTTGCCTCACAAGCGGCCAACATGGCCGACCCGAGTTCGATTCCTCCGCCCCTCTCGGAGAGCCCGGCAAGCTACCGAGAGTATCTCGCCCGCAAGGCAGAGCCTGGCAAGCTCCCCGTGACGTATTCGATATGCCAGACACAGTAACAACAAGTCTCATGATGGAGATGTTACTGGGCCGACTCGAGCAAATCGATGAACAACGGGAGGACAGTGACCAAAATAATACAGATAAATCATTCTTAGCAAGTAATTGTTGATTTTACAGATTAAATGACAGGAGAGAGCCTTCTTTAACGTGAAGATTAGGGAACTGAGGTCAAAGCATGCAGCCAATCCGAGTTTGATCCCCAGCATCTCATGGTCCCCTAATGCCACCAGGAGTTTTTTTCTGAGTGTAGAGCCAGGAGCAATCCTTAGGACTGCCAGTGTGGCCCTAAGCCACATAATCAAGTGGCTATAGCACTGTAGCACTGTCCTCCCTGTCATTCATCATTTGCTCGAGCGGGCACCAGTAACGTCTCCATTGTGAGACTTCTTGTTACTATTTTTTTTTAGCATATCGAATACGTCACGGGGAGCTTGCCAGGCTCTGTCGTGTGGGCGGGATACTCTTGGTAGCTTGCTGGGCTCTCGGAGAGGGGCGGAGGAGTCAAACCCGGGTCGTCCACGTGCAAGGCAAATGCCCTACCCTCTGTGCTATCGCTCCAGCCCATTCAAGTGGCTACAGAAAGTGAAATGTGGGAGAGGGTAAGAGTACAGGGTTTAAGGTGCTTGCTCTGCACGTGGTTCTCACGGTTAATTCCCGGCAATACATGACCCCTGATCACCACCAGGAACAACTCCCCAGAGGCCCCCACCCCCATGGGTAAAATTGGGTCCATGACAGAGTACCCAATATTCTAATTCTAACCTGCATTACCAGTATCTAAAAATTCATTTGGGCATTTTACAATAAGTAGCCAAGCAAGTAAACCATTTAAGGAACTCTGTGATGAAAATATCCTTAAATCAAGGGCAGTTATGTAATAAATACCACTGCAAGAACCCTCCCTCAGTATAAAGATTAGCATCAGCGGTGCTCAGAGCCTACTCCTAGCCCTGCATTCAGGGATCACTCTAGGCAGGGCTCGGGGGACCATGTATGGTGCTGGGGATCCAACTGAGAACGGCAGGTCCAAAGCAACAGCCCTACCCAGTCTAAGTTTCTCTGGCCCACAAAACCAATTTTTATTGCGATTTCTGTTTTATTCTTAGTTTGAAATCTAATTTGATGTCAATCTTGAAATTAAAATTTAAAAAGTAGTTTTAAGGGGCAAAAGAGAGAATGTGTACAGTGGTTAGGGTGCTTGCCTTGCACACGGTCCTGAGTCTGCCAGGAGTGATTCCTGAGTGCAGATCCGGGAGCGACCCCCGGGAACTGCCGGTTACGGTCCAAAAAAAAAAAAACAATTTTAAAAATTCCTTTGAAGGATAAGAAATAACCTATGGCTTCAGGCATATTTCCTTAAACTGGTCAACCCCATTTGTTTAAAGCACCAAAAATGTGACTGGAAGATACACGGTAGTATACACATTTTCTAGTAGAAGGACTGGGTTTGATCTTTTTGGGCAGGGAGGCTGGGGGGTGGGGCTGGGGGCGTGGGCGGCACATCCAGTGGTGCTCAAGGATCACGCTAGCAGTGCTTGCAGGCCTGTATGGGATGCTGCAGATCAAAACAGGCTGGCCACTTGCAAATTAAGTGCCCTACCACTGTACCAGGTTTCATCCTTGGCACCAGAAGATCCCAACACCTACCTGGAGTAGCCTGCTTAGCCAAGGATCACCAGATGTGACCTCCAGACAAAGCACATGAAATGATACGAGTTTGGGGGGCTGTTTTTGGTTTAGTGTGGTGGTGGCTATTGTGGTCACTGAGCCAGCACTGGGAATCAAACGCAGGGCCTCACACATGCCAGCACTTGTGATGTGTTCCGCCACTGGAGCCATACTCCTGGTCCTCAGACAAAGGCTACGACTGTATGAGGACATGGGCTCAGACGAGCAGCTACACAGGGAAGACTTACCCTGCAGACCGACATCTGGTTTGTCGTAAGAGTACCAGTCTTATCTGAGCAGATGACGGAAGTACAACCAAGAGTTTCCACGGAAGGGAGACTGCGAACAATCGCATTTTTCTTTGCCATTCTTCGAGTTCCCAGAGCAAGGCAGGTGGTGATGACGGCAGGCAGTCCTTCGGGAATGGCCGCTACGGCCAGGGCCACAGCGATTTTGAAGTAGTAAATAGCGCCTCTGATCCAGGAGCCGCCGTGAACCGGGTCATTGAAGTGGCCGATGTTTATGATCCAGACGGCAATGCAAATGAGGGAGATGACTTTGGACAGCTGCTCCCCGAACTCATCCAGTTTCTGCTGGAGGGGTGTTCTCTCCTGTTCTGTGGCCACCATCTCATCCCGAATCTTGCCGATTTCAGTGTTAACCCCGGTTGCCACCACCACGCCCATGGCTTTGCCGGCAGCAATGTTTGTCCCCTGAAGGAGAGAATTGTTTTAGTGTATAAACAGCACACCCAACAAGTACGGACTGGCAAGCGCCAGTTTATCACCATCCAGTTACTGGAGTACCCGGCTGCTTCAGCACCTTCTACTGTGTCTTCCTGCAGCCAGTACTAGAGCACCCAGTCGTTTCAGAGCCTTTTATTGGGTCTTCCTGTGGCAGCTATTCGGGCAACCAGTCATACAACTTCCACAATGACTAGAAGCTCAGGTAGGCAACATGGCACAGCTCTCCCTGAGTCTCACTTCTTGTGGCACCCACTCTCCGAAGCAGCTCTACACTGACCCGTCTGAAATTCCAACCACAGTCAGACTAGCTCTGGGCCGAAGCTGGGCTCCCCACCCACCCACCCACCTTAGCAAGGATGGAATCCTGGTTAAGCAAGCAAGGCAGTCACTTTATCCTTGACCCCCAACCTGGAGCACTGCTCTCCAACCCTCTGATGTCCCCAATTTTTCAAGCCATTTACAACTCCCAACCCTAAACGTTATCCCATCTCTGATTCCAACCCTCGGGGGGAGCAGAGTGCTGTGAATTAAACCCAGGATCTCCCCATACTGAGTCACGTCTCCAGCCCCTCAAGCTCTACCTTTTATTGAGGAGGTGCCACACTCGGCAGTGCTCAGGGGGTCATATGGGAAGTCGAGGATTGAACCCGAGGACTGAACACGAAGCACCTTCCGGCTCTACGATCTTCCTGGCCCCTTGACCACTGCTACTGTTATTGTCCTGAATTACCATAGGAGGTTAAGTCCTCATACTAAATCACAAACACCTACCAAATGAATTATCTTATATCTTAAAGTTCCACATAAGCAAGACATATAAATGTCCCAACTATTTCAAAAAAATTTTACGAAAAAAAAATTAATAAACCTTAGACCTTAGGATCTTGTTTAATACCACCTGTTTTATGTCAGGGGATACACTAGAAGGGAAACAGGAGGATGCCCTAAGCACCATTGGGCGTGGCCCCAAAACAAAAGAAAAAACCTTCGAAAGCTTGCCAACTGAAAGAAAAGACCTCACATTCAACTATTATATATAATTAGTGTATCTTACACCTCACACAGGCCGCACACTAAAGTCTGACTATTTAAAGTAATGACAGGGGAAAAAAAAAAATCAGACTTAACTTCGAGACTATCTCCAAATAAAAATATATTTAACACATTTTTTAGAGGGTCAGAGCGATAGTGCAGTGAACAAGGTGCCTGCCTTGCATGTGGCCAACCAGGGTTTGATTGCCAGCACCCCAGTTGGTCCCCCGAGCCCTGCAAGGAGGGACTCCTGAGTGTGGAGTGACTGGGAATGGGCCCCCAAAACAAAACAGAACAAATAATAAATTTCTTACAGAGAAGAGCATGTTCTTTTTGTCCTGGTTGACAGCACGTGGATCAGGGACAGGGTCAGTGTGCTTGATGACGGAGACTGATTCACCTGGTCGGGAAAGACAATGGTCAGATCTATGCAAGGACACCTGGGACGACACACTGACCCCATGCCACTGCGGCTCTCACAGAGCCAACAAGATGAACAGGAAAATTTAGCAATACAATTGAATTTCAGAGCAAAGAAAGCTCAGAAAGGAAGATATTTAATTACCTTAATTTCTTTTATAATTAACTCCTCAAATTTTTTTATTTATAGCTATCACTTGATATACTGTGACCATATTGTGTATCCGTTGCATGCTTAGTATACTCATATATTTGCTTTGAGGGCCGGAGCGATAGTATGGCAGGTAGGGCACTTGCCTTGCACATGACATATCTGGGTTAATTCCCTGACATACAAGGGTCTCCCGAGCACTGCCAGGAGTAATTCCTGAGTGCAGGGGCCACTCAAGCATCACTGGTGGCCCAAAAGTAAAACAAAAAGAGTCTATTTACTTTTAGTCGATAATAGAGATACATTATATGAATAATGATTATTAGCTGGAAATTTGCTTTACTAATGCCAAATAGCAAAATTAATGGTTTTCTTTCCCATCATGCTTGGCAACTTGGCAGTGAGTGCTCAGGACTCAGGACTCGTGACTCTGCACACAAGGATCACTGCTGGCAGGCTTCAGGGACCATGAAGTGCCAGGGATAGAACCAGAGTTGGCTGCATGCAAGGCAAGTATCTACCAGCTGTACTGCAGCCTCGGTTTGTTTTAAATTTACATAGTAAATATATGGGTGTGACCCACTAGCTAAGAAAAGAAGAGAAAAACTTGAGCTTTTGTAAGATTACAGAGGCTTTGAGAAAAAAGCCAAATTGCTACAAACTGTTATTTTTTTGATGGGGGGGCTTACTCCTGGTGGGCTTGGGGCACTATATTGGGTGCCAGGGATTGAACCCAAATCAGCTGTGTACAAGACAAGCTCCCTATTTACTCTGTCCTTTTTTAAAGTGAAACCTTCAAACTCCATGTATGGGGGTCAGGTGGGGGAAGAGAGGAATGATGCTAATTGATATTTCATTAAAAAATAACTATCGGAGGGGGTATGGTGCCACCAGCAGGTCAATTTGTACCTGTGAGGCGAGTGCATCAGCAGCCTCATGGCGCCTTCTGACTTCCAGATACCCCAAAATTGCTGCTGTGCCTTTGGCCGGACCCCAAAAACTTGGGGCAAAGTTTACCAAGAAAGTAAACGGCCAAAAGTTAGGTATGTGGGAAACACACCCACAAACCACCTCCGGCTCAGCTATATATAATTGGAAGCAAGGCCTCTTTGGTTCCTGATTGAACTGCTTAATGGCCATGATGGCCATGATCCCAGAGACGGAGAAACGAATCTCGGAACCCAGCGGCTTTAGGTAGAAATGCGTCCGGTCCCTGCAGTAGGCTACCAGTGCTGGGCCAACCCAGGTGGGAATAGGTTTCGTGCCTTGGCCTGTTCCCCCTGGCAGCCCAGTGGCCGCCATCCTTCAGAGGCCACTGGATAGTCACATTTGGGCCCCCAGTGACGAGACATTCTTCAGAGGCCACTGGATAGTCACATTTGGGCCCCCAGTGAGGAGCCGGGCCTGTCCTCCCCACCCCAACGAGACCCCAAGTCATTGCCCACAAATGGCCTCTCTGGCTCCTGATCCAGCTGCTTAACGGCCATGATCCCAGAGACTCAGAAACAAATCTCAAAACCCAGTGGCTTTTGGCAGAAATGCATCCGGATCCCACAGTACATTATTGTCGCCGGGCCACCCCAGGGAAGAAAGGCTGTTGTCCCTCCGCCTGCTCCCTCTTGGCGGCTTGGTGGCCATCATCCTCCAGAGGCCACTGGACAGTCAGGCTTGGGCTGCAGTGACTAAACTTGTTGGGCCTCACGGGATGGGGTGGAGCTGGGCCTGTCCTCCCCAACCCAACGAGACCCCAAGTCATCGCCCACAAACGGCCTCTCTGGCTCCTGATCAAGCTGCTCAACGGCCATGATCCCAGACTCAGGAGCAGATCTCGAAACCCAGTGGCTTCTGGCAGAAATCCCTCCAGATTTAAGTGTTAAAATTTCGGAATTTCAAAACCACATGGCCTTACTGCAGCCACACGACATCATATGTTATTCATAACCAGCAATAGAACACAAATTGTCTATTGTTGCCTTTTCAGCAGATCTGATTGTTGGGGTAAAATCTCAAATAATGGTGGGTCTGGTGTCGAAATATTGAATGTGATCAAAGTAGAGAGAGAGTAATGTGGAAATCATCTGCCCCACAGGTAGGGGGAGGGTGTGGGATGGGGGTATACTGGGGTTTTTGGTGGTGGAGAATGGGCACTGGTGAAGGTACGGGTGTTTCATTGTATGACCGAGACTTAGACCCAAAAGCTTTGTAACTGTTCTCACGGTGATTCAATAAATAAAATTATAAAAAATGAAAAAAAAAACTATCGGGAAAAGGATCCCTACTGTAAACCTTAAAGGGAAGAGTTACAGACAGACAGTGAGTTCTCAGGCTTCAGGAGATCAGAGTCCTTCCAATGCACGCTGTTTACCTGTGAGGATGGACTGATCAACTCTTAGAGTAGTAGATTTGATTGAAGTTAATCTGATATCAGCAGGAACTTTGTCACCAACTAATTGGGGAGAAAAAAAGCAACTAAAGTTAACAAATTTTTATAACTGTTCCACAAAGATGAATTTGTTTCCAAACAAAACACAATACTAAAACAAAATAAAAGTAATCTGTTGAAATAAGCAAAATAAACAACTTTTTTGAGGGGGAAGGCCACAGTAACAGAAAAGTTTATTGGAAAGCAGAAGGGAAAAGCAAAGAAATTCTCCAGCCAGGGAGGAACTTAGTATAGAACCAAGTTTGCAAGATAATCAACAATGAATCTTGCTAGGTATGAGATTTGAATCACACACCCCTACTCGCACAATATGGTGAGGGCATTGAGCCATATAATCTCAATTTTATTTCCATAGAGACCTTTAAGAACTACCATTTTTAATTTTGATTAGGTAAGGGTTCACCTTGGAGACCTGCTGTGGATATGGGTACGGCCCAGCGCGAGATTTGCACCCTCTCCCCCGGATTTTCAAGGGCCAGCAAGAGCACGCAGGACGCTGCCGAAACTGCAAGGCTTTCCAAGCTGGAGCGCTAGCACAGCGGTAGAGTGTTTGCATTGCGCGCAGCCAGCCCGGTCAAGCTGGGTTCGATTCCTCCACCCCTCTCGGAGAGCCCGGCAAGCTACCGAGAGTATCTCACTACCCGTGACGTATTCAATATGCCAAACACAGTAACAAGTCTCAAAATGGAGACGTTACTGGGCCTGCTCGAGCAAATCGATGAACAACAGAAGAACAGATAAGGGTTCAAACTTAGGGCCTCACACATGTAAGGTAAGTGTTCCACTACTGACCTATGTCCCGTCCCTAGCTGAAGAGATAAACTTCTTTTATCAAATTGACATGCAGGATTTGAGAAAATGAACCACATTTGCAAAGATATATGAAACAAGGACTTTGGTATTGGGGTCATATCCATCAATGCTCAGGAGACCATATGCAGTACTGGGGGTCAAAAAGGCATGTGTTTCAGCTCACTGAGCTGTTTCTCGGATTCCTAGAAACAAGCCTATTAAAACTCCAGTTTTAGTAAGTGCAAAAAAGAAACGAAAATCAGAGGCACAAACCCTCTGGTCCAACAATCAGGTATATATAAGCAGAGATAGTGAGAATTCTGTCGGCACACTAATGAGGGCAGACTGAACAATGCCACTGATACACAATACAATACTCATAGTTCACTGTTTAATTCACTTACTCTTCCAAACTTTGAGACTACTCCACATAAACTACAATCAAGAAAAAACGGCTACCGAAGTCTCTGGAGAACAATTTGGTAACGTATTTACCCTATAAATTCCACCACCAGTACCCTATTAATTCCAACAGAAAGAATTTATTCTAAAGTTATGGCCACATAATATGTGGTTACAGAATTTGCTAACAAAATAAGTCAACACTCCTACATACTAAAGTGAAAATTTCCTCTAGGATATACTGTATATTAAGGAAAAAAAGTCGAAGTGCGAATCATCTATATGGTTGTATCAGCATAGATACATCTCATCTATATACGGTCACCAACCACTTATCGCAACTGATGCCTGGAAAGGTGATAGAACAAACTGCTAACATTCAGCAGCTGCAGAAGGTGGAGGGAGACTTTTTACCTTGTGCCCTTTGTACCTTGCAAAATTCAAACGATCAAATTATGAAATAAACAAACCTCTTGCATAATCTCTAGAAGATCTGTGAAGTATGTATATGTATGTTTTTATGTGTTCCTGGCAGCACAGTTTCTAGAAAAGTAAGCCCTGAACACCGCCCCCTTTCACAAAGAATAGTTTGCTTTTGTGGTTTTTAAACTACAGTTTGCAAAACAACTCTATAGGTGTGGGGCTGGAAAGACAGTACAGCAGGTAAGGCTCCTGCTGTGTACGCTGCCAGCAGTTAATCTCGGAGCACAGAGCCAGGAGTATGCCCTGAAAGCTGAGTGTGGGTGGTCCCACCATCAAAATGAAAAGCAACCCTGTGGCCTAAGCAACAGGAAATGCGGTCACAGGATGTAACAGACTGTCAATATATAATCTCTCGAGGCAAAGATCATCCCGAGCCTGACTGCAGGGACACACTAAGGTGAAACTCCTGCTGGAAATGGAAAGGCTTATGCAATGAACAGCAATATTCAAACTGAGTAAACCAGAACCTTTCACTGTAATTGTTCATACATACTGTAATGAAGCCACCACTAAAGTTGAAAGCTTTAGTGACCTACACAGCTAAAATGCCATAATTAAAATAAAAATTAAAAATGTGGGGCTGGAGCAATAGTACAACAGATAAGGCTTTTTTGCCTGGCTCATGGCCGACACAGGTTCGATCCCCAGCCCAGAGCCCACCAGGATAATTCCTGAGTGCAGAGCCAGGAGTACCCTCTAAGCATTGCCAGGTGTGACCTAAAAAAGTTTTTTTGTTTTTAAAATTATTTCTTAAAAAAAGAACTGATACATGCTTATTATAATTAATGTGACTCTACATGCCCTGGAACATGGAAAAAACATCATCACCATGCACACGTGCAGGTGGCTTGGAAGTGGCTCAGTTCCCCGCCTTGTAAGCACGAAGACTGTTAGTCTGCCCCTGGTGCCTCCACATGCGCTGAGAGCAGTGAGCTCCCACAGCTTTGCCGTGTTCCTCGCACTAGCGATTCCACTTCTAGGCAACTGTCCCCACAAACACAAAACATCAATCTAAAAAGATATGTGCACACCTGTTTCCCTGCAGCTTTGTACAACAGCCAGAATAAGAAAGCAACGCAAATGTCCAACAACAGATGAATAAAGGTGTCATATATATACATAACACAATGTTATGTAGCCACAAGAAATATAAAGCCATGTAGTCTGCAACAATTTGGATGGAATTGCAGGATATTTAAAGCTAGAGGCAAATGAATGGATATAGCATCCCTAAGGAAAAAGAAATCTTTATTTTTCTTGAAAAAAAAATATGTTAGGGATCTAACCCAGGCCTTTCACATGCATAAATGAGCTGCAGTACTGTCCTTCAGTCACCCACCGGACCTAGGAAAAAAAAAATTTGGAGGGCTTTTTTGAGTCATACCCAGAGATGCTCAAGGCTTGCTCCTACCTCTGCATTCAGGAATTACTCCGGGTGGTGCTCAAGGGACCATATGGGATGCTGGGGACTGAACCCGCGTTGGCCGTGTGCAAAGCCAACACCCTTCTCGCTGTACTATCGCTCCAGCCCCAGGAATCCATCTTTATGGCCTTTCCCGCACTAAAAAACTAAATGCATGTGCTCTGCATGCAAGAGTCCTATGTTCAACTTGGCACCACAGTCAAAAGCAGACCCCGAACACTGCTAGCTGTCTGTGGCCCCAGATCCAAAGCCAAAACCACAAATCCTGACATATTCCAGTATTCTCCTAGCTAGATAGACCTCACATCGGTTACACCAATTCATGCCCTCCCTTCAGACAAAAAACTCATGCTAGAAAATAAAAGGAGGCTTGCATAGGAACTTTCATTAACAGGAAGCTTGTGTGATGGCGACACTTATTGGGGCATTCACTGAGTGAAAGTCCCCAGGAAATGAAGATTCAGCTCACACTTGGGGCTTCTGCACGCGGGAGTACTCAGCATGCTCTGACGATTGTTCCCGGAGGTATTTCCTTGACAGGGAACGTCAATGCCCTCAAGCAAGCGGGAGTGGAAAATTCTCACTCTTGCCAAAAGGATGTTGGGCAATTTTTTCCCTTTATCCTCCCCAAATTTTCCCAATGTCTTTTGGGTTCAATAGACTAATAATTAAACAATAAACTGTTTAAAAATATGTATACCTCCAAACTGTTGAAGACTGGACATTATTCAGGGCTGGAGCTAAAATACAGCAGGTAAGGTGCTTGCCTTGCACACAGCCAGCCGCCCTGGGTCCAACTGCCCACACCCTGAGCCCACCAGTACAAGATTCCTGAGTGCAGAGCAAAGAGTAGCTCCTGGGCAGCACCCAGGTATGCCTAAAACAATGAAAACAAAAAAAGTGACATTTTCCAAATTCAACTCCTGGCTCCTAAGTCTGACCTGCTATGAGAATATACATTTACTCAGAACAAAATCCCCAGCGTCTGTCTATTCTGGGCTAAGGTTATCAAGAATAAAAGTTGGCTGAAGGAATTACTCTGCCCATTTCAGAACTGAACACAGGCTTTACCTTAAAGCCTAGGAATTGGGGCCAGGGATGTGAGCGCCAAGGGCCAGTCTGCTAGCTCCATCCGGGGAGGCTGGGTCAGACCCCCAGAGCCCAGGGTTGAGCAGCCTCTCCCTGGGTGCGCCCGACAAAACCAGCTCATCTAGGAATGTTACACAACCCTGACATGTCAAGAATATTGTGCCTTTTTTGGTTGTTTGTGCCACACCTGAGTGCTTGGGGGGACCATATGGGGTGCTGGGGATCAAACCTGAACCACATGCAATGCAAATACCCACTGAAATATTGCTCTGGCCTTGTGCCTTTTTTCCCCGTTTTCACTTTTTGGGTCACACTCGGCAATGTTCAAGTTCCCTGTCGGTGTTCAGGGGACCATATGGGATGCCAGGGATTGAACCTGGGTCAGCTATGGAAGGCAAATGCTCTTCCCACTGTGCTCTGGCCCTGCCCCCATGTGTCTCAAGTTAAAAATTAAATATTCGGTTTAAATCACCATTTTCCAGAAAAACTTTGTGAATGGCTCATACAGAAAGGAAGAAAATATCTAATTTACCGTGACAAATTGCAAAGTTAGTCAGATATTGTAAAAGAGAAAAATACATAGATCAGAAACGACCTCCCGAGTACCTCCACTGTTCGGTATTTTTCTAGGAAAATGCTAGCCACAATAGAAATCAACCTAAATTAAACATTCAACTATGACTCAAACATTTTCATCTGTTCAAATCTGAGTCATAACTTTTGCTCCCTGAGAAATCACTCTTGTCTAATACAAACTCTCTCCTAGAAGCCATGATAGGGTTAGGGAAACATGCAGGCTCTTGAATCCGGTTCAATCCCTGGCACCACACAGTGCCCCCCCACCCATACTATCTGCTTACCTCTGGGTGAGCAGGGAATACACACCAATCTGCCATAATGTAGTCTGCTGGTGGTGTATATAACCTTTGGTGAAATTTTTAAGGATACAATTTTTTTTAAATTTTTATTAGTGAAACACCATGAGGTACAGAAGTAGACTTACAAATTTTTGTGCTTGGGTTTCAGTTATACAATGATCGAGTACCCATCCCTCCACCAGTGCCTGTTCTCCACCACCACTAATTCCAGTATCCCTCCCACCCCCCAACCCCCCCATCCCACCCTGGCTTTGTGGCAGGGCATTCCCTTTTGTTCTCTCTCTCTCTTTAAGGATTCAAACTAATTACCTTTATCATTCTTTAGGTTAAAGACCCTTTTGTTTTTGGCCAGCAGTGCTTAGAGGATCATATGAAGTACCCTACCCATTGTACTCTTCCCCTAGCCCAGATTATGATCTTTAAATTGCTTCTTTCTACTAAACCTGAGAAAGTTTTTGCATTTTGGGTATTTGGTTTTGTTTTGAATCAAACCTGGCTGTACTCAGGGTATACTCCTGGTGGGGTTCAGGGGACCATCTGGGGGTTGAACACAGGTCAGCTTGTATACAAGGAGAGCACTCAACCCACTGTACACTCTTTCTGGCCCCAGGTTTTATTCTTTTAAGCAAGGTTAAATACTTCCCATGAGCCAACTCTACTAGCATCACTTCCACTAACAAGAGCAGAGGCCTCTGTTTTCGTAACTGCACACAGGTTTGCATACCAAAGAGCCATCAAAATTAGAATTTGAAAATAATGACATGAACAGGGGGCGGAGGAGATAATACAGCTAGTAAGGTGCTTCCTTTGCACATGACGGACCTGGATTTGATTCCTGGCACCCCACAGGGTCCCCCAAGACCACCAGGAGTGATTTCACATTTTCATTCAGATCTGTAAGCCTTGGAACACTAGAGAAACACGCTGACCAGACCACACGGTTTCTCCTCCCTCTTCCCAGAGCTCTGCTCGCAACCAGGAAAATGAACGGCCAGGTCTTTCTGCTCCTCCCTGAGTCATGGAAGGAGGGAGGTGACTCCAGGAAACAGGAAATGGCAGCGCCATGCAAGTCAGGTCAGGTGTCAAGATCAACTGGTCCATCGTGTCTTAGCTACCCTGACAATGCTGAATAGAAGAGCAGCTGAAGTGTCAACTAGCTGTGCTCTAGTCCCTGACTGGTCTTACGTGATTTGTTCTTTAGCTTAGACACAAGTTCTGAGGGTTAAGAACTTGCATCTTAGGAGCCAGAGAGATAGTACAGTGGGTGAGGCACTTACATGGTTGACCCAGGTTCCATCCCCGGCCACGGTGCTCTTTTTTGATCGTGTCTAGAATCAAACCCAGGGCCTCACATATCCACAGCATGTAGTTTGACCAATAAGCCACATCCCAAACCTCCTCACATTTTTTTTTAAGTGGGTGCAGCTTAAAAATTGTCTAAGTGCCAAGGATCACACACTGGGCTGCCAGGCGTAGTGGGGAATTCTCCGTCAGTGGGTGTGCTTGCTGACTGTACAGTTAGGCTCCCTCCAACAGATTTCTGAAAGCAAAGTAAGGACACCTGGATCCATAGGCCCGGGGAATTATGGCCACATATCTGAACTGGTAACTTCCATGGCTGTCTTGCTGATGATATTGCTTGCAGTGCCAGAGACAGAATTCAGACCTTATGCAGTATGCACTTTACTGCTAAGCCATGTCCGACGTCCTAACTTAGTAGACTTGCATTGCTAGAAAACTCCTTAGAACTCCAGGGGGCTCGAAGATGATTCAGCAGCTCCAAGTACCACCTTGCAAGTAAGAGTCTACGAGGTCAGTTCCCAGCACCATCTGCCCACCTGGGCCAAGCACAGTCCCAAAGTTCTGCTGACTAGGATACCCCTTCCCTTATGCACCACAACAGAGTATGGTCCCTGTGACCACAGGTGCGAGCACTACAGCCAGAAACTGCAAGAGTTCCACAATTAGAGACACCCAGTGAACACACACCACCAGTCACTGCAACAGCGGCAGAAAAGGGGAAGCGGAACATCAACAGGGCCTACTTACTCCGGGGCTGAAAGACACCTCCCATAGCCACTGCCTGCCATGCGCTAGGCCTCAGATCTCCAGGGCCTGAGCACAACACCATAACCACAAGTAACACACCATCAGCCGAGCATGGCTCTTGCTGCATGGCCAGATGGCGCAGTGGTGGGAGCCGAGCGGGCAGGTCCGCACAGTGCCAGGGTTAAGCCCACAGGCCTGTAAACACAGCACGTGCTTTCCCAACCCAAGCCACCTCCCCTGCCCAAGAATATTTGGTAACCAATCCTGAAATTTTGACACTACTACTGCTGACATTCTTCAACTTAGGAAATATACACTCAGTTTCCTCTGAAGTTAGGGAAAAGATGATCTCATTTCTATCATTTACATAAAATATGATTTGTTTCAAAGAGTACTGTAGAAGTCACCTGAAAATATATGACATATCTTATTATGTACATACACGTGAATTTCTGTCACCCTAGTGGTACTTGGGGCTTACTCCTTGCTCTGCCTGTACTCATAACCGCAAGAGGTGCCAACAACAGAGCCGTCGGCCACGCACAAGGTCCCTCATCTGAGGATATTTATGTCCTTATTTATTAATTCATCAACTCGGAGTTACCAAGAGACATGAAATTTGTTTTAAACAATCTTAGAAATAGTGGCCTTGAAAAGTCAATACCCCCCACCCCGACATAAATTCTGAAATCTTTTATGATTATCATAGCTCAATTCACTTTGATAATATTAGCCAAACAAAAGGGAAAGCTTGGAAACAGATACTGTGGCTGGAGAGTAGTACAGGTGTTAAGATAGAAAAATCAATGCTTATTTATCATAAAAATTATAACCTGATTTTACTACCCTGCATTTTATTCCATTCAGAGAAAAGTTTTCCTTACATAAAACAACTGTGGCTCCCAAGAGGAACCCATGCAGCTCTCTCCTCATCCTTACTCGCCAAATCAATTCTACTAAGCTCATGCATTCTAGGTATTTCTAAGGTTGTGTGTGTGTGTGTGTGTGTGTATTTTCTTTTTGGGTCACACCCAGCGATGCACAGGGGTTACTCCTGGATCTGCACTCAGGAATCATCCCTGGCAGTGCTCAGGGGACCATATAGGATGCTGGGAATCGAACCTGGGCTGGCTGCATGCACTCCAGCCCTAAGGTATTTCTAAGGTTTACAGAAAGCATTTACCATGCATGCTCACACAGTTATCTCCTTTTATTTTGTGGGCCTGCCTTTATACTCCTGCTCCGGCCCCCAACAGGTAATCAACATCCAAAATTCAACTCACTCTCCATTCCCTCAAAAAAACAAACCAAAACAAAACTACCATTTCTAGCCTAGCCTTCCTTCGGCAAATTCAGCAGAGGGCTGGCTGGGGAGCCACTGTCTTGGACATGAGGTCCTATATTAGATCCCCAGTTTCCTGGAAAGAAAACCGCCCAAAGATTCAATTTCCATAATAAAGGTCAGGAGAACTGTCCTATCGGATGTTTCTAAAAGCTACAGTGAGGAATCTGAGCAGCTCACTGAGGCAACCTGAGGCGTACTCCTGGATCTCCCCCTCCTTTGCCTCTTACATTTGTTTCAGTAAACTTCTCCAAATAAAATGGTTTACTTCACGAAAAGAAAAGAATCTTAGCAGCCAAAGTTAGGAGAAGGCACTACGGCTCTAGCGCCAGTATTGTCGCACTGTCCTCCGACTGTTCATCGATTTGTTCGAGCAGGCACCAGTAACATCTCACATCAAATTGTGAGGCTTGTTCCCGTTTTTGGCATATCAAATACGTCATGGGGAGTTTGCCAGGCTTTGCCGTGAGGGCAAGATACTCTCAGTAGCTTGCCGGGCTCTACAAGAGAGGCGGAGGAATCGAACCCAGGTCAGCTGCATGCAAGGCAAACGCCCTACCTGCTGTGCTACCACTCCAGCCCTAGCGCCAGTATTAAGTGGTCTTAAGAGAAAGTAAGAGAAAAGAATAAAGATGGCTCCAACTGGTTTGAGTTAACTAGGCAGTAAGCTAACAAAGCAATGATAGAGCAATCCAGAATTCAGTGAAAAAGATAAAACCATCCTCTTGAAGAGAAAACGAGCTGGAAGATGCCTAAATGATCGAGATCAGTTTCGAGACTGTTCCCTGCGTTCTACTGACAGGAACTAAGAAGAATCTTACACACATACTCAAGTAGTATCATCTGTAATCACATCTTACAGAGATGTTTGTGAAACACAAATGGTTTCCTGATGTTTCTTTCCTTAGTAATTATCACCTAAAAGAGAAATCCTGCCAGTATTTATGTTGGGGCCAGACCTATGGCAGTGCTCAGGGCTCTTCCTGGTAGGGTTCAGAGGAAGTGTTGGGATAGAACTGGACTGTAACTCTGGCCATCTGCCAGCGTGAGTCTATATCCCCCCCACCATCTACATCCCGTAGCCCTTAGTTAGCAAAAGCTGTCAGGCTTCGATCTCAATCGAGTCTCATTTCTCAAACTACAGTAAGAGTTAAGTGTAGGTTCAAGTCTGTTTAAGTGTCCCTGGATGATGTGCACTCTCCTTAATACTGTTCACAAACTCTTAATATTTTCTTTGGGGAGTATGTGGATAGGTGGCAGAGGGGCATAGTAGGGCACTTGGTCTTGGGCACTTTGGTGGCAAAGATGTTAGGTAACTTCATGCACCAAAACCATAAACTTCAATATAATTGTAACCACATTAACTTACCACAAATTTTAAAAATATTTTCTTCATTACTGATGCTGTCCTTGTTACCTCTTGACTTCACAATTAATACAGATTACCTGTCTAGTCTTCCTTCCCCATTCTAACCTACTTTCATTTTTTTTTTTTTGATTGATAGGGCCACATCTAGCAATGCTCAGGGGGTTTCCCTGGCTCTGCACTCAGGTGCTTGGGGGACCATATGGGATGCTAGGAATCAAACCCAGGTTGGCAGCATGCAAAGTAAATGCCCGAGCTGCTGTATTATCACTTCACCCCCAAATTCTGACCTACTTTGTACATCACATTGAAATTCCCTTCCTAACCCATTTTTCTTACTTTTAATAACTAGACAAAAATCTAAGATCTATAAATAGTACTAATTTCCTGATTTTAATAATTGTTTTGGATTTATGTAAGAGAATATCCTTCATTTTTTTAAATAAGCACAAGTATTTAGTAGTAATCATACCTGGAATTTACTCTCAAGATACTCAGTGTGAAAAAAAATTAATGTGTGAATGTACAGCTACAGACTGAAAGAGAACACTTTTGTAAAAAAAATACATATTTGGAGAATGTGAACAGTGAATATGAGAAATCCTTATGCTTTTATGAATTTTGCCCCTGAACTTAAGAGAAACCCCAGTGGCAAGGGCAGGAGTGATATCACAGAGCTCTAAGTACTTGTCTCACATGTGGCTGCCCAGCCTTGGTCCCGACACCGCATTCCCCAAACACCACACAAGGCATGCATAAGCCCTAAGCACTGCCAGGTCTGGCCCAACAAAAAAACACCTTGGTAGTCAAAACACTGCTCCTTCCTGTGGTTAATATGTTTTTTGTCAGCACTCCTGGCGGTGCTCGGGAAAGCACGTGACAGCAGGGATCTAACCAGGTCCCCGTGCAAGCACGCCTGCCATCCAGCCCTTTGGGCCATCACCAATTTTCAGTCATAAAGTTACCCTAATTATCAACCTAATTCGGTAGTTATGACTTAACATTTGTGGCAAGAACCAAAACAATAAAGAAAGGTGCATGGTCACTGACTGGTATTCTAACAAACTGCTCACAACTGCCAAATCAAGATTAAGTTCATTATCTCACCAGTATTAGTGTTCTATAGTATAATTAGAAAATCTAGTCCAATAAATTCAAAGCACTTTCAACAACATGAAGGGATTTGCCAAACTCTTTAAACAAGGTGTTGTTTTTTTTTTTTTTGGCTGTTGTTGGGCCATACTTGGTGATACTCAGAGACTACTCCCAGGGGTTGCTCTGAGGTGGTTCAGGACAAGGTGACAGGAGACTGAAGCTGGGCTTCCAGCATGTGACACACGAGTTCAGTGCTTTGAGCTCTCTTTCTAGCCCTCTATGTAGTAATTTTACGGAAAACCTGAAACATCTGGATGGCACTAGAATCTGTTCATATGGTAACAAATTTCCTTCTGTATTCAGGGACTAAATTTGGAGCCTTATGTATTTTAAGCATGTGCTCTGCCATGTTTGAGAAGAGGGCTAGGGAGATAGCTCAAAGGGCCTGAACATGTGTTTTGTACGCGGGAGACCTAGGTCCCCAAGTACCAGAGAATAACTCGAACACTAAGCCAGAAGTGACGTGGCCCCAAAATTAAAACACACACACAAGCTAGAATTATGAACCCTGAGACAATAACTGCATTCATATACACAATCTAGCATTAAAAAATTACTAGCTCAACTTACCAGCAATCTCTACAATGTCCCCAGGAACTATGTCTTTAGCTTTGATTCGTTGTACGCTCTTTCTGTCCTGCCGATACACTTTGCCCATTTCTGGCTCATACTCCTTAAGGGCTTCAATGGCATTTTCAGCATTTCTTTCCTATTATTTAAAAAAAAAAAAAAAGCAAAGGTATGAATAAATGCATGCCCGTCACTTTGAGTAAGTACACACCATTTAAGGAATTACAACTTTAATTTCTAATCTAAACTTCTAAAAGACTTACATAAAAGAAATATATTCATGGCATTTATAAAAACTTCGACCTTTGGACGTGCGCAGCTATGTGAATGGAGGAGTACGGGGTCCGAGAGGCAAAGCGTGCTCCTACCGCTAAAAGAATCGGCCATCCCCACCATTCTGAGAAACCCTTGCTTCCAGCCAAACGCACCTACAATCACGTGAAAACTAATGGTCTGGAACTAACCTGCCCAGGGTCAATCTAGGCTTTCCCACTTAATAACTATGACCATGGTTAAGTCACAGAAAAGACTGTTTACTGCCTACAAAACTATGACATAACTGCCCTCCCTCAAGGATTCTGAGGTTCTATAAGCACTCTAAAAGTTAGGATTATGTTTTAGCACATACTTATACTTTGAGTAACAAATTAAGAAAATCAAGTTACATCTCATGAGTTCCAAAAATCTGTCTCCAGTGGTCAAGATGCACTGTGATCCGTTAGAGACTGCCAGAGATGACTGTTCTCACATAGTCTCATCTATGAGCCTTACCGAGAGTCACAGTTAATTCTAATTTCAAGATAGAAGATGCAGAAACAAAACCGAGTCATGTTGGAGAAAAGGCTACAGAAAAATTGCTTTGATGGTAAACAAAAAATTAAAGGAAAAGATAAGCTTGTGTTTTTATGGGGGGCAGGGGCGTATGTTCCACACCCAGCAGTGCTCAGGAGCTATTTCTGACCCTAGTAGAATCAACCCTTGGTGGCAGAAGATATGTGGTGCATATGAACAGGGCCAGGGGGATGCAAAGGCACCTTAAACTCTGCCCTGTACTGTTATCCTTCCAGTCACTTTGACAGTATACAGGTATAATAATAATAAAAAAAAAAATCCTACAAAAAAAAATTTGAGAAATTTGTAATAAAATTTCACTCTCAGATTGCTTCAAGAATCATTACATTTGTATTACCTTATAACTGGCAGAAATCTAGATTTGTAACCATAATGCCACTTCTAAAAGGTCCTTCAGATTAAGTGCAAATGTTACTGACAGCACTGTAGCACTGTCTTCCCGTTGTTCATCAATTTTTGCTCGAGCGGGCCCAGTAACATCTCCATTGTGAGACTTGTTACTACTGTATTTGGCATATTGAATACGTCACGGGAGCTTGCCAGGCTTTGCCGTGCGGGCAAGATACTCTCGGTAGCTTGCCGGGCTCTCCGAGAGGGGCGGAAAAATTGAACCCAGCTCGGCCCGGCCAGCCGCTTGCAAGGCAAACACCTTACTGCTGTGCTATCTCTCCAGCCCATGTACAGAACAAATTCTGATCACTGTTACTCTTTAACTCCATTCAAATTTGAAACTTTTCCACAGTTCTAGTAAATTTATGAATTGAGAGTTTTACTCCCATTTCCTCCTCTTAAAGATGACGACAAATTTTAACTAGAATATTCAAGATTAAGGAGCTATCCCCAAAAAACTTTATTTTGCTCCTACTAAAAATAGCGAAGATGTATTTAGAACTGTAAACTTAAAATCACTTAAAAAGCTTCCCACCGCCCCAAAACACCAAACCAAAATCAAAAAAGCTGTCTGTCCAACTATTAAAATGAATATCCAGTCGAGTGGGAAAAGGAAGCAAGTGAAGATATATTTATTTTCACCAAAAGCAGTGTTGCTTGGGAAAACACAAATATACCTAAATATACCTTAAAGTGTACTATCAAAAAATTATGACCCTTGGATCTGGAGCGATAGTACTGCGGGTAGGGTGTTTGCCTTGCACGTGGACCAACCCAGGTTTGATCCCCAGCATCTCATATGGTTCCCCAACCACCGCCAGGAGTAATTCCTGAGTGCAGAGCCAGGAGTAACCCCTGTGCATTGCTGGGTGCGACCCAAAAAGCAAAAAAGAAAAAGAAAAAGACCTAGAGCACCTTCTAGTATTTCTAGGGGGCCAGAGCTCAAGTGGTCAGGAACACATGATGCCACGCACTGGAACTGAACCCCAGCACCATACAGCACCTCTGGGAACCACCAGAATCACAGGGCCAAAGCACTAAAGCGGGGGCAACACTAAGCACTGGCAGCAATAGCCGGAAGGCACCAGTACCACTTGGGAGGCCTCCCACCCAAGGAACCACCTTTGCGGCACAGGTAGGAGATGTAAGCCCTCCCCAACCCAAATACTAGCTTACACTCAAATCTATTTCCCTTCTTTTTGACTTTTTAAATTATTTTTGGGCCACATCTTCTAATGCCCAGGAATCACTCCTGGTGGTGCCTGGGGCACTATCATATGCAATGCCAGGGACTGAACCTGGGCAGCGCAAGGCAAGGGTCTTGTTCTCTACATCAGCTGGCTCTAATTTCCAAATGGCAAGAACTCTCCAGCATTGCTCGTAAAATCTGTATGCTCTGTGAAAGGGAGTCTGACCAAAGAATGTTACATTCCTTTTTAAAACTCAAATACTTAAAAAAAAAAAAAAAAAAAAAAAAAAAAGGAACGTAAGAGCTGGGGATGCGGTTTATTTTTAAGAGGATATGCCTTGTGTGTGTGAGGGTGTGAGGCCCTGGATCACAATTATATGAAATAAGGGGGAGAGAGGGATTCCATTATTTTTCTATAGTAAACTTTTTTCCATTCTGTGCTAAGCGCTTGGGCAGCTGAGGGAAAATAACTTCAGCATATGCTCTAAAGAGATCAAGAAAAAAAATTTTTTTCACAATACCTGGGATCAAATCCTGGGCCTTATGGATACATGGCATGAAGTTTACCACTAATCCATATATCAGAGAGAATACAACTTTCATAGTTAAACAAGCTCACTGTCTCTCACTAAAGAAAATAAAAAAGTCAATGAAACTTAAAAATAAAGCTATCATAGGGACTGGAGTGATAGCACAGCGGGTGGGGCGTTTGCCTTGCACGCGGCCAACCCAGGTTCAATTCCCAGCATCCCATACGGTCTCCTGAGCTACCGCCAGGAGTAATTCCTGAGTGCAGAGCCAGGAGTAACCCCTGTGCATCGTCAGGTATGACCCAAAAAGCCAAAATAAATAAATAAATAACGCTATCATAAGAGGCAGCTAGAAAATAAAGTTTTCTATTTCCTTTAAGAAACTTCTCTCGGGGCTGGAGCAACAGCACAGCAGGTAAGGTGTTTGCCTTGAATGCAGCTGACCAGGTTCGATTCCCAGCATCTCATATGGTTCCCTGAGCACCGCCAGGTGCTTTTTGTGACCCAAAAAGCAAAAAACAAAACCAAAAAACACCCACCTCTCATTCACTGTTCACTGTGCAAAGATAAGCAAAAGAAAAAAATTAAAAATTAAAAATGGGGAAGAGGGACCCCTGGACACTAGTACAGCTGACAGGGTGTGTTTCCCTTGCATGTAGCTCACCCGAGTCCAATCTCCAGCACCCCTTGTGGTCCCCTGAGCCCAACCAGAAATGATCCCTATGTAGAGTCAGAACTATGCCCAGAGCACCACTGGGTGTGGCCCCAAAACAAGAAAAGAAAAAGAATTTTTTTGGTGAATTAGTGTCTGCTCTCAGCCACGTGGCAGGGAAGTGCTTAAACCTCTGTAACTATTCCCCCAGCCCAAGAATAAACAGTTTTTAAGAGGAATGAATATACTGTATGTCTCAAATCTGTTAAAATGACAAGAGACAAAAACATGAGCAGTAGACATTTCAGTTGTTTTAGTCAAAATGTTGAGGTGTTTCTAGCCATCACGTCAAAAGAAGTAGAACAGATCCCTCGAGAAAACTCGGCACTATCGGACTTGCTGCTTACCTGCCACACACCCACAATGGCGTTGGCTACCAATATAAGTAAGATTACGAAGGGTTCCACAAAGGCTGTAATTGTTTCTTCGCCTTCTTCAAACCAAGCCAAAACCTAAAGAAGAAATAATACTGTTGCATTAAATACTGTTGCAAAAAAAGAACTGTTGCATAGCATACTTTTAAGATTACTGCCACTCCACAACCATAAGAATTCCGGCAAACAGAACCTCTTTTTACTTAAAAAGTGGTAACTGCTGTAACAACCAACTTGTATCTTGTTCATGGATCTTGAAAATCAAAACTACAATTTCTTAATGCTATAAAATCACAACTCCTTAACAAAATCGCAGAGTCAAAAATGATCTAATCATTAAGCCAGGAGTAGCCCTGAGTACCTCCACACTACCCCGCCCCCTCTCCCAAAGAAACATTTAAAAGCTGCAGCCAAGTCGAGAAAGTGGACCACCTGTAACAGCTGAGCACCTCTAAGATTGTAAGAGGGAACCCTAAAATAGTAATGAAGGGCCAGAGAGGCAGTACAGGGGTGAAGGTGCTTGCCTTGCATGTGACTGACCCTGTTTCGACCCCAGCAGAGTCCTCAGTCCCTGAAGCACCACCGGGAGAGAACGCTGAGCAGAGAGCCAGGAAGAAGCCCCTAGGCACCACTGGGAATTGGTTTAATTTTTAAGCATTTAGTTTTTTTTTAACATTTAAAACAATTTGGGGCGAGAGCCAGCAAGACAGCACAGTGAGTCAAGCACTTGCTTTACACGCACTGACCCAAGTTCCACTCCCAAAACCCACTAGTCCCCTGAGCACCATAAGGAGTGATCCCTGAGCCCAAATCCTTCCCTCCCAAATGTTCTTAAATCATCACTCTAGATGGTTAAAAATTAAGAATCTTTCTGCCATCCAGAAAAAGGATATTAAACATATCTATTGATTTAATCTGAGAGATAAAATTTGCCTTTTTAAAACACTGCTTAAATGTTTACAAACTTCGTAAGTTTTTTTCTTCGAAGACCTGTTTAGGGCCAAGTCTATAGTTCAAAAGGTAAGAGTACAGGGCTGGAGTGATAGTACAGCGGGTAGGGTGTTTGCCTTGCATGTGGCAGACCCAGGTTCAATCCCCAGCATCCCATATGGTCCCCTAGCAATACCAGGAATAACTCCTGAGTGCAGAGCCAAGAGTAACCCCTGAGCATTGCTGGGTGTAGATACGCCCCCCCCCCACCTCAAAAAAGAAAAACAGAAACAAAAGCTAAAAGTGCACCATGGCTTGTATCCTTGAGGCCCTTGGCTCCGTCCCTCCCCAGCACTGCATGGCCCCTGGAACACACCCGGAAGGGCCACTGCAGTCAGACCACCAGGCCCAGTGTTAAGGGGCACCTAAGTACAGCTGGGACCACACCCTACAATAAAATAAAATTCAAATTAAAATGTATTCATTAAACACTGTTACAGCAATAATGAAACCACTTGACCACATCTGTAATGAGCAGAACTTTGAAACTGGGTAACCTCTAATTAAAAAAAAAAAATTTAGATAATTTTCAAGTAAAAAAGCAGGCAACAATCCACAGACAATATCCATTGAACAGGGAAAAAAGCAAATCAACCAGGGGAAACACCAGGCCCAGGTCCTGGAAGAAGCCATTCATCAGTAACTCTACAAAGTAAGGGCTGACAGAAAAGCAGAATATAGATGTTGCCGCATGCCTTCAACAGGGCATTCCGGACATTAATACCAGGCCTAAGGCCAGAATGAAATCTTCTCTAGGAAGCTATAAAATCTGAAAGACGCAAGATCACAGCTGCTCAGATACTAACTACTCTTCCAAACATTTGCCAAGGAGAGTGTATCAAAAATAACTTAATTGGCTCTTGGAGAAAAATTGCTCAACTTGAAGAGTAACTAGGATCTTTCCAAAAGGTCAGTGAGGCATTAGCAACTCTAAGATAAGCTTCACACCTTGTTAAAATGGGTATGAAATTTCCCTTTTGGCAGCGAGGCCTGAGGGATCGCAGTGACAGTCTGTAACAGTTGGAGCAAACAAAAAAAACCAAGATTGCTAGGAGAAA
Source organism: Sorex fumeus (assembly GCF_029834395.1). NCBI lineage: Eukaryota > Metazoa > Chordata > Mammalia > Eulipotyphla > Soricidae > Sorex > Sorex fumeus. The sequence continues at coordinate 1,019,654 of NW_026606212.1, read as the reverse complement.
CCTCTGTTATTTATGAAATGTGTAGTTTCTTAACACAAATCATACCAATTTTTTGTTTGTTTTGGGGACCACACCTGGTAATGGTTGGGAAACCTTGAGAGCTTGGGATGCCAGGGATCGAACCCAGGTCACAAAAGCAAGGCCAAGAGCTCTCCACTGTACTTACTATTCCTCTGGCCCCCTTCAATTATTCAATAATCCTAATCTGTAAAACATAGTAGCCTTTTCTTCCACCACAATTTTAGATGTTTGTGTTTAATAAATGTAGGCATGAGGCCAGATAGTACCGAAGTTAAGGTGCTTGCTGTCCTGGGTTCAACCCCTGACACTCCATAAGGTAACCCCCCAAACTCCACCAGGAACAATCCTGGAATGCAGAGTCAGGAGTGAGTCCTGAGCTCCACCAGGTGTGGCTCAAAACCCAAAAGGAAAATAGAAAGAGAAACAGGCATTCAATTATTTGAAGATTCTACATCTATACTAATTATTGCTTGACGAAAAGCTAGTGGACATAGAGCATAGAAACATTTTTACATTCTTGTAAACCAATGTTACTTCTATAAAATATAAACTAAAAACTAATGGACAAATCAAGTTATAAGAGTGGACAGACAATGCTGAACCTATTTAAAATTGACGGGGCTGGAGAGATAGCAGAACGGGTAGGGCGTTTGCCTTGCACGCGGCCAACCCAGGTTCGATTCCCAGCATCCCATATGGTCCCCTGAGCACCGCCAGAGGTGATTCCTGAGCGCAAAGCCAGGAATAACCCCTGTGCATCGCCAGGTGTGACTCAAAAAGCAAAAAAAAAAAAAAAAAAAAAAAAATGACATCCACCGATTTCTTGAATAATGTCCATTTTAAAAACCTCAAATCACCCAAAGAATTTTAAATACAAGAGAGCTCAAAATGAAGATCAACCATGTTTCATCAATAAAGAACCAATGAAGTCATTTATATTCTGGTCCCATGTCTTTACTGGTTTTGTCCTACTGAAAAGTAAAACTTTAGCTCACTAACCAAAGACTCCCGAAATGAGGAAGCAGGTAGGAGATTAAGGAGAGGCCAAGTGGATGAGTAATACATTATCGAAATGCAAGATGCCTTATAGCATTATAATACAGCCTCTATACTCCACAACTACGGTTTACATAAAAAGCACACAAAATATGTTTACACTGTTCAGGCGGAAAATGTTTCCAAATACTCCATAAAGAATAAGTTAAATATGAGAGTCATATGCACGCGGCCAACCCGAGTTCAATTCCCGGCATATTCCATATGGTCCCCCCTCAAACACCATCAGGAGTGATTCTGAAGTGCAGAGCCAAGAGTAACCCCTGAGCGTAGTCAGACGTGGCCCATAAGTTCTCCCCTCACCCCCCAAGCAATGCAGACAGATCATTTTTGATTTCTAACCTGTCTGCATTGCTTCTGTTCAGTTGTATCTCCAGAAACTTAACTCATACGCAGCAACTTAACGCTGTATTCCCAGAGGCCGCATCCTGTACCGGGTGCTCAATAAATACCAAACAAAGCAGCATGAGAGGGAAGGAAGGCATTCAAAATAAAAGACAAAATCCCAAACACCCAAGTAAGGGATTCCTAATGTTACTTCATACATAATGAGAGAAAATAGACCTCTCCTCTTCCAATTCAAGTGACCTTAAAAAAAAAAAAAGCTATACTGGTGAATATTACAAGTTAAATTTTTTCTCTACAGGTCACAAGTGTAAAACATTAATGCAGTTTCCTACTTTCTGCCACAGCAAAATATTAACTATGGTTAACTGTTTACTACTTAGTTTAATATTTGAAATAACTCACTAAAACCTATCTTTTATTTTGGTGGTAGGAGAGGAGGTTCGCTACACCCAGCAGTGCTCAGGGGTTTCTCCTGGCCGTGTGCTCGAGAGACCATATGGGGTGCTGGGGATGGAACCTGGGTCAGGACGGGCAAGGCTAGCGCCCTACCCGCTGGACTATCCCTCTAGCCCCAGACTTGACATTTTTAACTTGCGCAGAATCTGATGATGTGCTTGCCATGTCTACGTAAGAACTGCCTTTTCACCTCTCCAAAAGAAAAGTTCAGTGTCTTTCCTAACTAGAAAGAATAAACTACACAAAAAAAGATAAAGAAGGAATGAAAAGGTCAAGTACAATGAAGCCACAGAACCAAACCTACAGAGAAAAATCAACAAAACAGGTTTAATAATTGGAATTTCTTAAATCAAGCAAGAGATTTCTATAGCGAGCATACTTACATGTTTTAAAACTCATTTTTTAGAAACTCTAAATAATTTAATGTAGTTCACTTCCTGAGCAAAAAAAAAAAAACCCACCCGAACCTAAACTCTAGAACTCGACTCCATAAAGTTAAAATTCAGAGTCAGGAGAGAGAACTTGCCTATACCTGGCCAACAAGGGTTCAGCCCCCAGTACCACATACATACAGTGTCCTCTGAGCTATGCCAGGAACAATCCCTGAGCAGAGTCAAGAGAAACTCTTGTGCATGGCTGAATGCAACCCAACCCCTATCCATCCCCTGCCCTCCACAACATACACACATAAAAAATGCAGCAATCTACCTTACCACACAAGTCCTAAAATTACATTTAACAAGGTGCAGAGGGGCCAAAGAGATAGTACAGTGGGTAGGGTACTTGCTTGCCTTGTACACAGCAGACCCTGGGATTCGATCCCTGGCATCCCATATGGTTCCCCGAGCCAGGAATGATCCCTGAGAGCAGAGCCAGGAGCAAACCCTAAGCACCACTGGGTGTGGGCCCAAAACCAGAATAAAAAGGCCTCAAAACTAGAAACACATTTGCTTCAAAAGAAAAAAAATTAAATTCAACATAAAATCAAAATGGCCACAAGAGTCTTCATAAATTCCAATAACCAATAGCTTACTTAGAAACGCCACTGTTGCCATAACACTGAAGTTACACACATGGAATAATGCAATAAAAATTTATTTATCTCAGGCTTGTATACACTGGCTAATTTTAACTCCCTGATGACCTTAACAGACCCCAGTATTTTAACAGTCAAAAGTGTATGACTATTTCAGAATTACATATCTAAATTAGATATCATACGAGCTTCAAAGACATCATTTGTTTTGTCCAATGACAATGTATTAAAACTAATCAAACAGCTTCTGTACCTTAACTGGGAAAGTGGTAGCTCTGTGAGATAAGGGGGAGTGGATTTTTCAGCCTGCTAAACAATACGAAGACTCATTTACTAAGGTCTACATTAAAGTCCACCGGTAGAAACCGACTTTAAAAATGCCCACTGCTTCCTTTATGCAGTTCTCAAAACAGCTCTCTATGGCATGGCTGTGACGGAGATAAAGGGCTTGCAAACCATAAAACAAAAAATGAAACTAAAGTGGAGTCAATTTGCAAAGCCTTTAAAAAAAAAAAAAGCTGGTAATGGGTGAATTTCACTTCCCCTGATGTTTTTCATACTAATAAAATACTGCAACTTTAAAAAAGCTATCTTGTATCATATGGTGGCCATTTTAAGGAAAATACAAAGACTCTCAGTCCAAGAAATAAATGCAGTACAAAATATGGAGCAAAAATATTAATAACCTCAGAATAGTCTCTATAATCAACAGCACCTTTCTTCTGCTGTAACTCTTGGCATTTCCACAGTTTCTTAGCAACCATATAGGACTCTGCAGGCAAGCACACGCGGAACAAGAAAAAATACTTTTTTTTCCCATTTAAGATCTAGAACCAACTGTACCGTGTTCTGTCAACCAACAAGTCGCTGGAGACAGGGGTCCAATCTAGATAAATATACCTCCCTAAAGGTCAGTGACCAAATTTGGTCAACAGTGGTGCCATCATTGCCGTCATCATTCTTGTCACTGTCAGAAACAACTGTCACCTTGCCACTACCAGGAAGGAGAAACTGGAATATTCCTTCTGTGAGTTCTATTTAAGACTACAAAGAGGACATCACCAACTCTGCATGATCTCACATGATGGAAGAGACACGACAGAAAAAGCCTTCCAGGGAGAATTTTTTTTAATAAAGATACGGCCACAAGAATCGATGACGCCCTGCCTGCCACATTCAGAAAAGACCTAACTGCGGTGCAAAAGCTGGACATCCATTTATTCTCCGCGATACCCTGAAGAACTGAAGCTATTCCCATCATCTAAAAACGGCCAAATTGAAAACAGCAATATGGAGCCCCAACTTCCACCCTCCTGCAAGACAGCTCTCCCGAGAGACACCGTTCTTCTTTTCGGGGGATTTTCCTCGGGGGCATAGGGGCTTGGTTTTTTTTTTTTTTTTGAGAAAAACAACAAATCCCTCTGTACTCACAAAAGATATACACGCTGCCAGCAATAAAATTCTCACGAGTAGGTCTTCGAACTGCTCGATCACAAGTTCCAGCAAGGTTTTCCCTGTGAGGAACAAACACACGCGTCGTCAATGTCATCGTCGCATCCGCACACGCCGAGCTGAAAAACGGGGGGCGGGGGGGGGGGGACACACGGGGACGTCAAAACCACTCACCTTCCTCAGCCGGCAGCTCTGCAGGATGTCGAAATTCGCCCGGCAACGTGTCAAGAAGCGGAGGGGGGGACAGAGAGAAAGATTTTAGCTCGGTCTTTCCAAGAATCGCCAAACCCGGCGCCGCCTCAGGGAAAAAAAGGGGGGGGGCTGCTAGACGTGTGGACGCGCCACCGCTTTCCGGTGTTTTTTGTTGTGTGTGTGTGTGTGTGGGTTTTTTTTTTTTTTTGGTCCGGGAGCCGCGCGTCAGGCTCGGAGCCCCCGGGGCGCGCGCGGCCGTGGCCACCCCCGACGGCGGCGCCCGCCCCGGGGCCTCCCCTCCGGCTCCGGCTCCGTCCGCCGCGCGGCCGGCGCGTCCCGGCGTCCGGCGTCCCGGCGGGCTGGCGTCGGCGCGGGCCGCGGGAAGGTCACGGCGGCGGCGGGCCGCGGCGCACGAGGTGGGGCCCGTCAGCCATCTTCCCGGCCCGCACCTACCGTTGGAGCCCCACTTCTCCTTGAGCTTCTTGACCTGCTCCAGGCTCAGCCCCGTGCTCTCGTTGACGCCGAAGTGGCCCAGCACCTCCTCCACCGTCTTTGTGTGCGCGTTCTCCATGGCGGCGGCGGCGGCGGCGGCGGCGCGGCCCGGCCGGCCTCGCCTCCCGGCGCCGCGGCCTCCGGCTCCGCGCCTCGCCCCCGGGCCGCGGGCTCGAGCCGCCCCGGCCGCCCGGGCTGCCCGCGGGCCGCTCCCGCCGCGCCCCGGGCCCGACAACCGCCCCCGGCGCGGCGCCCGCCCGCGAGAGCCTCCCGGGGCCTCGCGGCGCCCGGCGCGCAGGCCGCGGCCCCCGCGCCCGCTCCCGGCTCTCCCGCGGCCACTCGCGGCCCCCGCGGCAGGGGCGCCCGGCCGACCCCCGAGGGCGGCGCGGACCGGCGGCGGCGGCGGCGGCGGCGGCGAGGCAGCGGCGGCGCGCTCGCCCGGGGGCCTCGGCTCCGCGGCCCCGGCAGCGGCGGCGGCGGCGGAGGGAACTGCGGCGGCGAGCGCGGCGCGGGCGGTGGCGTCGGGGACGGCGCGGCGGCGGCTGCTCTAATAGCATTTATCGGCCGCTGCCTCCCCTCTCGCCGCCGCCGCGGCATGTGGACGCCGCTCATTGGCCGAGAGCGCCCGGCGCGGCGCGGGCGGCGCGGCCCCGCCCCCTCCGCCCCCGCCCTCCGGAGCGCGCGCGCCCCCGCCGCCGCGCCGGCCCCGCCCCGCCGCGCCGCCCCCGGAACCCGGATCGAGGCCGCGCGCGCCCGCCCGCGCCCAGCCCGCCGGCGGCCGGCCGACCCCGGGCCGGGCGCCGCGGCCGCCGCGCGAGCCTCCTCCTCCTCGGTGCCCGGCGCGCCGCGGAGCCTCCCCGGGCGCGCGGGGCTCGCGGGGGCCCCTGGGCGCTCGCCTGCGGCCGGCGCGGTCCGCGCGGGGCCGTGTCCTTGGCGCGACCCCTCGCCCTCGGCGGCCGCGCGCGGGAATTCCGCAGTGGGCTGCCCGCACGCCCCGACCCCTCAGCTGCCGCCGCGGAACGCCGCAGCCCGCAGCCCCGGCCAAGTTCCGAGGCGGAGCTCGGAGCCCCGCTCCGGGAGGACGCGGCGGTCCGTCTCCCTCCTAGAGGCCCCCAAAACCTCGGGGACAGTCCCCCTCGGCGCCAGAGTGGGCGACTGGAGCTGCCAGAGCAGGAGCCATTTCCCTCAGGCACGACGATCACCCTCACTCTCCCCAGGAGGGGAGAAAAGGGGGGGGGGGGGGTTGTTCGTTTGTTGTTTATTATTATTATTGGGTTGTGGGATATTTGGAAAGCACAGATGACTTGCTCCCGAGATCCCAAACCCGAGCCAGAGCGCAGAAGAGGGGCTCTTGCCGGTGCAAAGCGACGTTGACAGGGCAAGGGACGTGTGTCCGTGGTCTCCGAGCGGCAAGTGCATGAACGTGTGTGCTCCCGGAGAGGAGCCTGCTGGGAGGCTTGTGTCCTGAAGAAGAAGAACTTAGTCCATATCAGGATAATTTAGTCCAATTTGGCTTTTGGCAGTAGCGTGCCATCCACACAGAATAAGCAAGGCAAAAAGTACTTCAGATGGCTCGACCTCGGGATTTAAGCTAAATTCCTTCAACAAATGCAAATCGCAAAGCATTACCCAGCTGAAAAAAAAAAAACACAACAGGCACGTCATTTCATTTCATTTTTTCCAAGGAGTGGAAGCTGGCATGGAGTTTTGATTGATACTTGGAAAAGGACCAACAAAACCCTACACGAAACAAACAAAAAAAAAATTCTGGTGTATGTCAATCCACTAGGAGAAGCAAGGTAGAAACTGGTTAGGGCACAGGGGTTGTCCTCTTTCTGGAGTGGCACGTGACTGCACAGTGGGGAGTGTGGTAACTAGGGCTGGGGCAGCTTTTCAAACTGGGAGGCCAGGCCCTCACCACCTTCTTCTTAGATCTTTCCTCCCCTGCTTTCAGCAGCCTTAACAGCGCTGCAGGCAGAGGATTTGTTCCCTTTCACAGCCTGAAATTACCTTTGGCATCTGACTTTACATCTCTGTACTCTTGCCTGGGTCTTCACAATTGGAAGCAGCAATGGTGCGATTATGAGCTTCCTGTGGGCTTCCTGCCCTCCGCTTTTGTACTGCCTGCACTACCTCGGATCTCCACATGCCTAGTTCTATTCTGTCCTTCGGATCTAAGCTCACATGCACTTCCTCAGACCTGCCTCCGCTGACCCTGCCAGAAAGCAAACACTCCCTAAGAACGGGACCTTGTCCAGCTTGTTCATCCTCAGGATGTACAAGGCCTGTGGTATACATACGTTCCTTAGTTATCGAGCACCTAATTGCTGAATGAATTAAGAGTCTCATCAGCCCTGATCAAACGGTGCCTTGCAAGTGCCTTGCCTTGGGAGGACCTTGGGAGATTTTTGCTGAATTCAAGTTCGTTGATCTCCAATTCGTGAAATGAACAGGAGGACCCCTCAACTACATGGCTCCTGGGACTGGCCATGAAAGTTAGCTCTTGTTTAAAACACACAAAGTGAAGGGCATTAGACGTTTCTCAGATCTGAGTGAAATGTAAGCCCATTGGTCTGTTACCAGACTGTCGTCATTCTCTGACTGTTCTTTGCAAGCCTTCTGTTTTTTGGAGGTTGGAATGCTCCCTTTAACTGAAAAGGATTTTTTTTTTCAGCCTTGGATGGCTCCTTCATGTCACGTACCAATTATGTCCTTGGTTCCTCAACCTGTCGGTGTCTCTGAAATCTGTTTATAGATCACCAAAACTTAGCATGCAATCCAGTAAAGGCCAAAAAAAATCTATATTTTCTTGTATGGAAGCTAACTTGGGCTCAATATGTATTATGCATTGAAATACATGTGCTTCTTGTTCACAAGGTTTTAAAAAGTAAGAATGGGCTTTAGACAGACTCTATTTTTACCAAGGACTGCTGCTATATTTAATCAATGGGGGATAGGGAGAAGAAAACTAAGAGGACCTATGATTCAGAATGACGGATGCGTCGATCAAAGAGTTTCAGAGGAACTCACAAGGGTGGCTTGAGCAGAGGTAGGCAGGCCAGCTTAACATCGGGGCAGACAGAAAGGGCCCAGCAGCAAAGGGTGACTTGCAAAAGAGTCCCCGGCCATCCTGTCCTCCTGCAAAGTGCTGAGGATTGCAAAAGGCAGCGTGTTCCATATTTGGACAGTTCTAATCGCCAAAGCAGCTTCATTCTGAGCTCAACCCCTCTCCCACCAACTGGCTTCTATACATTGGTTCTTTTGCCACCTCTGGAACAACTCTAAACAAATCGAATCCCTCCTCTATATAGGAGCCCTTTGAATATTTCAAGGTATTCTGCAGGTCTCTTTCCTCTGCTAAAAATAAATAAAACCAACCCAGCTCCATCTCTGAGTTGCTCCTTCAAAGCCCGAGTCTCTAGTCTGTCAGCGCCCTTGTTGTCCAGGGATGGACACAGGCTGCTGAGCACAGGAGGCTGAGCATGGCACCTCAGTGGTCGCTGTCCACCCCCCCAACCCCCCCGCTGCACAGACCATCACTGAGAAGCAAGGCCTGAAGACGGAGGCTGCAGTCAACTTCAATCTTCCCATCACGGATGTGCAGGGTTGCTTGGCTTTTTGGTTTTTTGGTGTTTTTTTTTTGTTTGTTTGTTTTGTTTTTTAACCCTGGCACCGAACTCTTTGATTTTGTAGCTGTCTGTCCTACTTTGATAAGCATGAATTATGACATCTATGTCATCATCCAATAGAACCTCCAGACATTCATTCTAATTAGAAAGCCACCAATCAAGTGGATTTAATTGCTTAATTGCTCTAAGCCTACTTGGCTTTGAGTTCCAAAGAAAGTAAAGTGTAAACCTTTTCATGTATTCCCCTGCCTTCTTCTTTCCCAGATGTGTTTTATTATACAAGCTTTCAACCGGTCTTCTTTTGGTTTAGCAGCTAATATAGTCAGTTTTAACTTAAGCACAGAGATCAATAAAAAATAAAATACGTTATGTATGTGCTAGATTCCTAACAAGGTGAGGAAGGTGGAGAGGCAGGAGCGAAGACCCTCAAGCTTCGTCACTGCCGTGTCCCATGAAGTCTTTGCTGAGTAGCTGGGCAGGACTGCCCGCATTCGCCAAGCTCCAGGTCATGGAGGGGGGCGAGGGCTCAAGTTCTGGGCATGCCCAGTGTGTTCGGACCCTGAGTTCAATTCACAGCACCACATGCCCCCCCCCCCAGTGCTATATGAGGCCCTATGAAAATTGTCATGTAAATTAGTCACTAAGTAGCGACTATGGGTGTTATCCAGTCAGCTTGCCCCCCTTTCTCCACTGGCCAGAAGAACTTAAGGCGACAACTCTGAGACCTCGGGCACTGTCTGCAGCCAACTCCAACTGCACATTCTTGCGGTCTTCTCACAGAATGTGACCACAACACGTTCCTACAACCCACAGCTTCAACATCCAGGCATTTGCCAAATTGAATAGAACGTCTTTCCAAAAATTGCCTCTTGCTCTCCCGCTGACCAGCATTCTCTTAGGCTAGCAAGAGCTGGACAGGCCGGGGGACATGTGTGCAGGTGGGAGCCCTGGGTTCCATCTCTGGACCACACAGTCCCAGCGCCTCAGGAGCAACCCCTGAGCACAAGGCAAGAGCGCCACTGCTGGGTGAGGCCCCCAGAAAACAAAAAAAGAAGCGGTGGGAGTAGTGCGCAAAGCAGTCTTTTGACGGGTGTCAAAAAAAACCAACTCGGGGCCAGAGTAATAGCACAGCGGGTAGGGCATTTGCCTTGCATGCGGCCGACCCAGGTTCGATCCCCGGCATCCCATATGGTCCCCCAAGCACCGCCAGGAGTAATTCCTGAGTGCAAAGCCAGGAGTAACCCCTGAGCATTGCTGGGTGTGACCAAAAAAGCAAAATAAATAAATAAATAAATACGTAATTCTACTTATAAAAAAAAAACTCACGTGTGCTTTAGAAGGGGCTGGGGGGGTGGGGGGGCTGTCAATGCACTCCAAATTCAGAACAGGTTGATCCAGGAGTGCAAAGCTGAGAATAATCTTTCTCCTGCTGATTTCTCCCCTAGAGCACATGGCTTCTGTGCTATCCCCTGGCAGGGGGCAGCAGACACTGTCCTCAGAACCTTCAGGCTACAACCCACCAAGTTTAGTGATTTCTTCTTCTTTTTTTTATTTTTTTTTAATGTAGGAGCACTGCTGTTTATTCAGCCAGTGATTAGGCTGATTGAATTTTGCATGAACCCCACCTTCTTTTTTTATAGTCGATTTGTAGCACTGTAGCACTGTCCTCCCGTAGTTCATTGATTTGCTCGGTCCCAGTAACGTCTCCATTTTGAGATTTGTTACTGTGTTTGGCTTATCGAATACATCACAGGGAGCTTGCCAGGCTCTCCAAGAGGGGCGGAGGAATTGAACCTGGGTCAGCTGAGTCGGCTCCGTGCAAGGCAAACGCCCTACCCTCTGTGCTATCGCTCCAGCCCAATAGTTGATCATCTTTCAAATTTTATTTATTTATTTATTTTGCTTTTTTCTTGGGGGGTGGGGGTCACACCTGGCAGTGCTGAGGGGTTACTTATGGCTCTGCACTCAGCAATTACTCCTGGCGGTGCTCAGGAGACAATATGGGATGCCGGGGATCACACCCGAGGCAGCTGCATGCAAGGCAAACGCCCTCCCCACTGGACTATCGCTCCCAGCCCCAAGTTTCGTGATTTCAATGGAGAAAAATTCCTAAGAGTTGATCTGGGTTCGACACCTACCTTTGTAAGATGAGGCTAGGCACCCTCTGTCCCATGCCATCACACATGGAGGAAAGCTGAAACATCTTAAATCCACAGGTGCAGGCTAGAGAAATAACACGTTTCTTATATCCTATCCTTCAATGATAAGATTTTCCCCGTTGCTATGGCCCCGCTCCACCGAGGCCCCTGGCCACCTTGATGCGTCCACGTAGATTGCACAGGTCAGATGAAGCCAGCCCTTCCAGAGAAGAGGATGCGTCACACAGCCACGCCAAAGTGGTGACCTGCTTGGCCACTGCAGGCATGCGCACATGGAGGGTGCTCTGGCCTGCGCGCTGGCTCTCGGTGACGCGTCCCACCAAGTCCTTTCCTCAGGTTCTTCTGGGTCAGCAGAGACATGAGAGCTGGCGAGCGATCCAAGTGGCCCACAGGCCATGGGTCATGGCCTGACAACAGTGAACCAACAGCTCCCAGAGTGATGGATCTCCAGTCTGGGCTCGTTTGTGGGCAAGCAGACTGCTAGGCCCAGCCTCAGAATACATCTCGGTTGTTCCTTAAAGCTCCAGAATTAGCATTTCTAACAGGTTCCGGGGCGAATGTTGATGAAGCTTGGTCATGCCCTGCACCCTGGAAAAACCAATGACCCAAAGCAAGCTCCCCCAGGAGAGGAATGATGGCTGGCCTGTAGCCCGTGGGCCCTGCATCTCTCACTGAGGTCTGACAGCTGGTATGGAGGCAGCAGAAGTAACGAGCACAGAACCCTTGTGGGGAGGCTGGGTTTGGAGGTGCCCTAGATTCTGCCATTGCAGCTTCCGATTTCATTTTCCACACGATCCACTGCCCTCTCCCCTCCCAGATTCACCTGCTGCCCAAGAACCACGGCATTTCGCCACGTCTCTGCTCAGGCTGCGCATCTGCCGGGATCTGCTTAGTGAGCCCCTTCAAGTCGAAGGCTCAAATCCTGGAGGCCATCCTGGAAGAGGCCTCGGATCACGTGCGCCGTTCCCCCCGCCCCCCTGAAATGAGCCGCCCCTTCTGTGTCCCACACAGTCGCTGTTTCTCCCCCGGTTACACTCAATCACAGCGCAGCCCCTCAGGTTTCCCTCCTACTCCTCTGGCTGATCCTTTTCAGCCTTCTTTTCAAACGCCTCCCACCTTCTGCTCGACTTGAAATGCAGAGTGTCCTGGGGCTTAGGACTTGGCATTCTTCCCCAGAGACAATCTTTTCTTAGGCAACCACTGCTTGAAGTCCTACCTCAGTATTGATGACATAACCATCAGTATAGCGACACTCGCGTCCCCGCTGGCTCCTTGCTGCATGCTGGACTCACAGAGGAGAGCGACACAGACACATGTGTGAGAGGGAGGAGGGTGAGAGGTCACCGCCCCTGGAGAAGTGAGTCCCAAGTAATACACAGACCTCTGCAGGGTCAGAGCAGGGGTGAGGAGGGAAGAGCCTGCACACACACAGTGTGCTTTTCTTTCCTTCATGGCGCTTATCTCCACAGATGCTTATTATTATTATTATTATTATTACTCTTTGGGTCACATCTGGTGATGCACAGGGGTTACTCCTGGCTTTACAGTCAGGAATTAGTCCTGGCGGTGCTCAAGGGACCATATGGGATGCTGGGAATCGAACCTGGGTCGGCCGCGTGCAAGGCAAATGCCCTCCCTGCTGTGCTATCGCTCCAGCCCCAAATGCTTAATTTTTGTCTCTCTTTTTTTTTTTTTTTTTTTTTTTTGCTTTTTGAGTCACACCCAGCAATGCTCAGGGATTATTCCTGGCTCTGCACTCAGGAATTACCCCTGGCGGTGCTTGGGGAATTATATGGGATGCCGGGGATCGAACCCAGGTCGGCCGTGTGGCAAGGCAAACACCCTACCCGCTGTGCTATCGCTCCGGCCCCCTTTTTTGTCTCTCTTCTGCTACCAGATTATAAACTCCAGCGGAACAGGTGTCACATGGATTTAGAAGGTGCCCGTGAGATCTGTTTGCCGGTGGCCCTGGCCTGCATCTTCATTTCCCAAAGTCCCCGCGCCTCGCCCGGAACAGGGCAGGGGGTCAACGCGCAGAACACAGCTCCCACGATTAATGGAGCCCCACATGTTCTTTGCAAAATTACTCCTGGGGGCAGAGGAAGAGAAAGAAAAGTTGCCATTACAAAAAAAAATCAAATAAAAAAATGAAAGAAAGCCACACAGCGATGCCAAGCAGAGTTCCGCGCAACGGTTTTCAAAACCCAAGCTCCCTGATGGGGTAATGGCGTTTAAATATAGCAGCTATTTTTCCCTTCAGTCGCTTTGCTCTTTGCTTTGCGTGGCAAGATTTCCAAAGTTCTCCACTGCCCGCCTGCCTCAGCCACCCCCACCCCAGGTGCCGAGACCTTCGAGAAGGAGAGGTTTGAGACACGCAGCTCACATTGGCTGAGCCTGGAGGAGGAGGAACGGTGATTCCAGGCGCTTGGAACTGTGCAGGATGAGTTACTGGCGTGGCCGTCCCCGCCAGGGTGGTGCTTCAGCAAAAGTGGCACCGGGATGACCAGGTAGAGTTTCCGCTGGGCCAGAGTCCAAGGGCTGTGAGCGCGGCCGCCGCGGCACAGTAGCTGCTTCCTAGAATAGGATCTTTGTTCCCGGGCTGGCCAGCTTGTTCCCTTGATGTCGCACAATAGGAAAAATAAGGAGGCGGGTGGTAGAGGCCTGCTTAGGTGTCCTGTTCCTGTAGCTACCAGAGAGTCACAAAGGCCTGGGAGGGGGCTGGTCTCCCTCAGCACCGTGTGACTCGCCTGCTCAGGGGGAGCACAGCAGAGGAGCATGAGGGCTCCATCTGGGAGCACGCAGCACAGGCCGCACCTGGCCCCAGCAGTCAGCCAGACTGAGGCCACGGTCCTCTCTGGCCCCCTCAGCCTTCCTCTCTCCCCAGAGAAGTTCCACTGCCCAACTTCCCTCACTCCTTAGCCCCTGCCCTCATTTCTGCAATCCTCCTCCTCCTCTGTCCCACTCATGGTTTCTCTGCAGAAGTGGGGCTGATTGAAAGTGCTCTCAAGAAGGCCCCTTGGGAACTGGAGTGAGAGTTACAGAGGGGAGGGCGCTTGCCTTGCACGCGGCCAACATGGGTTCAATCCCCAGCACCCCATATGGTCCCCCTGAGTACCTGCCAGAAGTAATTTTTTTTCTTTTTGGGTCACAGGGGTTAACTTCTGGCTCTGCACTCAGAAATTACTCCTGGTGGTGCTCAGGGGATCATACGGGATGCTGGGAATTGAACCCAGGTCGGCTGTGTGCAAGGCAAACAACCTCCCCGCTGTGAAGTACTTCTTTTTTTTTTAGCTTTTTTGCTTTTTGGGTCACACCCAGCGATTCTCAGGGGTTACTCCTGGCTCTGCACTCAGGAATTACTCCTGGCGGTACTTGGGGGACCATATAGGATGCTGGGAATCGAACCCGGCTCGGCTGCTTGCAAGGCAAATGCCCTACCCGCTGTGCTATCACTCCAGCTCCCCAGAAGTAATTCTTGAGCCCAGAGCCAAAAGGAGGAAGATGAGAAGGAGGAGGAGGAGGAGGAGGAGGAGGAGGAGTTGTTTTCTTGAAAGAGCGTGGTGGTTTGTTTCTGCCTCATCACGATGGAACCCAGGCCCTCGTGCTTGGTATGCTCTTGACCTCATCCCCAGCCCCTGCCAGTCCTGCCCTCATCCTTGATTTGGAGACAGAGGCAGCGTCAGATCCTGCCCGTGTGCAAGATGACTGCTTCCCTTAGCTGTTCTCCATCTCAGGAGGTGGTGGAGCGCGGGGCTCTGCTTCAGCCTCAACCTCCCCATCTGCATCTTCCCAGGTGGGTCTGAGCCGCACAGCTGGGGGTGGGGCGAGTGAAAAAAAGCAGAGGCTTGGCTGGAGATGTTTGCAAACACAGAAGCTTTTCTTCCGTGACTCATCAGAGGAGAGTGGCGCCCTCCCTCTTCCTGGAATGCAGCAACCCCCCAACCCCCTAGCCAACTCCTACCCCCCCCACACACGCGCACTCCAGCCACCAAATAACGCCACCCACACATGCGGAAAATTTGTCCTCAGCAATCAGATGTTCCCCCAAATCCAATACGGCAACTTGGGGTGATGGGCGTTTTGAGGACTAGACTCCTAAAAAAAAGATCACTGAACCTGGGAAAAGGGAGCTGCAGAAACCCACACAGTGACTTGCAAGTCAAGGACAAGCACGAGGAAGTGGCCTTCTCCGGAAAGCCCTCTCCTCTTTTCCCCCATCCTTTCTGCTTAGCAGTTCCCAACCTAGAAGCTGGGATAGGCAATCTTGGGGTCACTCCAGGTAGACTTGATTTCCAAGGTACACAGAAGGGTTCCAGGAAAAAAAAGAAAAAGGACTGATCCAAAATTAGAAAAGGTGACAAGGAGGAAGATGCCATTTGTTAAACATGTATCTGCCCGGCACACAGTGCACTAGGATCTTCTCATGGGCTCCTACTCCATCCTGAGGGCAAGCCTCCAGGGTGAGCATATTATCTTTTCTACTTTTCCAGGGACCGAAAATAGATCCTTAGACTTCATTTGCTGAAGTTACATCATTAAAAACCACTAATTAATAAATACTGTTGGGAAAACATTCTTTGTATGAAGAAGTCAGGTCCTTTCCTAATATAAAATGCTATATACATTTCACAGGGGAGGAATTAAACGGTAGATAAATCTGTTTTGTACTTGTTTGTTTTGGGCTACACTATCAGTGCTCAGGAAGTACTCCTGGCTCTGCACTCAGGAGTCACTCCTGGCGGTGCTTGGGGGACCCTATGGGATGCCGGAGATTGAATCTGGGTCAGTCAGCCACATGCAAGACAACTGCTCTACCCACTATACTAGCTCTCTGGCCCCAAGAGTAGACAAATAAGAAGACAACTGTAAAGCAACAAAAATGTAACTGTGTGGGAGATGCATTTTTAAGTACTTCAGAGAAAGAAACACTAAATATTTGGATAAAACCTTTTAATGCTGAGGGCTGGGACCTGGCTTAAATCTGGGGTACAGGCTTTACATATGGGAGGCCTGGTTTGATCCCCAGCACCACACGGTTGCCCAAGTACCTTCCAGGAGTAACCCCTGAGCACTGATGGATGTGGCCCCTAAACCAGAACCACCAACAAAACCATCTTCGAATGCAGTGGGCCCGAGATTCAGTGACTGCATAGAAGTCTCAGAAAGTCGCGAACTACTCTGACTGCAGCAAACGTTGCCCCAGCTGGTTCTTGTACCAGATTCATTTCCTGGTTCCACACTGCTCCCACGTGAGGAGGGGAAGGGGAGGGGATTCTTCTCAGTCCCTCTGCTCTGCAGTCTCGGAGGGCGGGGAAGGGACAGCATTTTAACTCACTGCAATGGAAACTGAGAACGACAGAAGGCACAGTCACAGCCACCGAAAACTGCACCAGGAGGCCACCGCCAGCCGCATGCAGTAACCTGAGCTGGATCTTGGCCAGGACAGTGGGATTAACTTCCCAAGCACTGGCCAAAATGGGCCTGGGATTTTTATTTTTATTCATTTTCCATTACAACTGCACAGCAACGCAAACAAACCCCAAAAACAATGTGAGCCGCTGGGAGTCATTTTCCTTTGCAGGGTGCCATGTCAATACCACACATCTTGCTGACCTCATTTTACTGAAGTTTAAAATCTGTTTAAAATCGAGAGTTTAATTACTCACTTCCTGTCCAACCCAAGGGGAGTGTGTACACAGAAAGGGAAGTCAATTGAGATGGGCCTGTGCGGCTGGAGGTAACCAGGAAGAATGCCTTGAGAAATCAGTGGAAATCGAAGAAAAGAGAAGTGTAGCTTTCCTAGCTGCGGGCACTGAGCCTGGAAGAGATTGGCTGACCACAGGCCACTGAATGCCAACTGAAAGGAACATGGGCCGGGCAGGGAAGAGCGAGGCCTGGTGCTTAATGCTCAGGCTTGGGGCTAATGATACTCCGAGAGCACTTCCTGTACGGAAGACACTGAATTGCTTTGGCTCGGGAACTTGCCACTGGATTCACTGTTATCACAAGTCTTCAAATGAGCCCTTTTTGGAAATGGCAGAGAAACAAGTTTCGAGAACTGTGCTTACTTGGTGATGACTGCGTGCTCTTCGGCAAAGTGCTCTGCTCCGATGTGGAGTTCCTCCTTATTCCAATGTGGGCAGCAGAATCTATCTCTGCTGCTGCTTTCATGAGGGAGAGGGAAGGTTTGGCAGGGCCTGGCAGCGGAGTGGGACGCGCCTTTATTCTAGGTTTGTATGTGCACAGAATTGATGAGGTATAATTGGAAAAATCCTGAACTATAGTTTGCAAAATTACCTACGGCCCTCTGTAAAAATATGAAAGTCAAAATAGAAAAGTAGGCGTGAGAATGATAAATCAGCCCTCTCCTGTGGGGGAGGCCCTGCCGGACAGTGCCGTGAGAAGGGTGACTCTCAGCTTGTGGTGGCGAGCTCATGCAGCGTGGGGGAGCTGAACTGGGTGGGACCTTTCCACACATAACATTGGCCCATCTCCCCAGTCCCAAAGTCAG
This sequence comes from Sorex fumeus, assembly GCF_029834395.1. Lineage (NCBI taxonomy): Eukaryota > Metazoa > Chordata > Mammalia > Eulipotyphla > Soricidae > Sorex > Sorex fumeus. The sequence continues at coordinate 1,002,302 of NW_026606212.1, read as the reverse complement.
CCCTTTGAAAACAAGCATTTTGGGGCACGGGGATGTGGTTCAGTGGTCCTTTGGTTCTGGGCTCCAGAAACAGATGATTTCCAAAGTGTGCTCTCTCGAACACACCACAACCAAGTGTGCAAACTGGGGGCATCCCAACAATGACAACCAAGGGAGGGGAGAAAAGGGAAGGTGTGAGGTGTGCATCGTGTGTGGGTAGAGGCACATATGTGCATTCTATATTCACTTGATCATTTGACATCCCATTACTCATTGATTTGCTTGAGCGGGCGCCAGTAATGTCTCCATTTGTCCCTGTCGCATGCTAGTGTAGCCCAATGGTGTCGGCTCATTCTAGGAACACGAAGAGCCTCAAACCGATTGTTCGGGGTCTTGATGAAGAAGTCTGACCATCTCATAGGTGGGCAGCCACGTGATCTTTTGACATCCTGTGAAATCCAGTCGGTAACAGCTCTAGTCTAGCGGTTGTCTCCAAATCTCATTACGTGTCCAGCCCATCTGATTTTTGACGCCGTGGCAAACGAGACAGTGTCCCTGATTCTTGATCATCAACAGAGGTTGGATTTTTTCTCTCACTTGAGTGAAGCGTGATACTCTAAAGCATAGCTCTTCGATTCCTCTTTAGGAGATCCGAATAGTGTTCTCATCCTCTTTTCGTAGGGCCCAGGTCTCTGAGGCATATGTTAATGCAGGAAGAACAGTGGAATTGAAGAGATGTGCCTGGAGCCGAAGTGTCTTCATCCTCTTAGCTATTTCTTCGATGCTCTTGAAGGCATTCCAAGCCGTTCTCTTCCTCCTGCACAACTCAGGTGCCAGGTCATTCGTCATGTTGACTTCTTGATCTAGGTACACATAACTGTTGCATTTGGAGATGTTCATTCTGTTGAGAACATCAGGAATGAGACCGTTTCTCATAAACATTGTCTTCGTGAGATTCAGCTGTGTTCGACCTTTCCTCACTCATGGTCAAAGTTGGCCAGCATTTGTGCCGCTTGGCTAATGTTTGGTGTTATTAGAATGATGTCATCAGCGAAGTGGAGGTGGTGTAGTTACTGACCGTCTATCTTCACTCCCATTCCTTTCCATTCCAGTCAACGCATGACATTCTTGAGGGTGGCACTGAAGAGTTTCCATGAAATGGTATCAACCTGCTGAACCCCTCTCTTGATGTGGATGATCACTTCCTTGTAGAATGGTGAGATCCTGGTAGTGAATCCGTAATACAGCTCACGGAGGATCCTGATGTATTGAGTTTGAACGCCCTGTTTGGCTAGGACTTCGATGACCACTTCAGTCTCAACAGGATCAAAGGCCTTCTTTAAATCAATGAACATTAAACAGAGTGGTATCTTGAACTCCCGAGAAACCTCAAGGAGCTTGGTTATCGTGTGGATATGGTCGATCATACTGAATCCTTTTCGGAACCTGGCTTGCTCGCATGGTAGTCCTTCATCTAGTATTCTGCCAATCCTATTCAGGATGACTCAAGTGAACAGCTTGTAGACAAAAGACAACAGCAGATAGGTCAATAGTTGCCAATGTCATGGATCTCCCTTCTTGTACAGTAGTACAGTCCTGCTGGTTTTCCACTGGGACGGAACCTTGCATTCAGACAGGTAGCATGTGAAGTGTATTGATGAGTATTGCTGCCGGGTTCTTCAGGTGTTCGGGTCTGACCTTGTCTGTGCTGGGTGCTGTTTGCTTCTTTACTGATGAAATGGCATGTCGGATTTCGGAAGGGAGAACTTTGGGAACGACATATCCATCCTGCGGAATTTGGTATGTGGGCAGGTGGACGTGGCTATTGAAGAGATCTGAGAAGTCATGGATAATCTTCTCCATTGCCCTTCTGGAAGATGTGATAGATCCATCAGGACATCGGAGGGCAGTCATCTTGGTCTTGTAGTTGGCGAAGGGCAAGCGGGCGTTACGAATACTTTTCCCGGCTTCTGCCGCATCTGCCAGCACGGCTGCTCTTCTCTCTTTGAGGTCTTCCTTGATCGCTTCTCTGCACTGCTTTGTGAACTCGGATGTTTGCTTGCAGTTTCCTGAGGCTTGTGCCAAGCCACGTTGGCAAATGAACTCAAAAATTTTCGAAGACAGGAGTCTTTTTTGTGGCTATCTCTCTCTTGGCGTTCCTCGCACAATCATGGAGATGCTGAACCAGTTGATCGTATTCCTTGTCAATGTTGTCAATGATGGCATCTTCCCATGTTGCTGTGATAGTGCCAAAGAGCTCCCAGTTGGTGGTCGTTCTGGGAGTTCTCTTAAACTTTGCAGCCCTTTCTCCTTGCTCTGTGAAGTAGAATTTTGCACGAAGGAGATGGTGGTCCGATCCCGTTTGGAACTTTGGGACAACAGCAACATCGGTCAGACAAAACCATTGATTGAATATGATGTGGTCAATTTTGTTGTGGAACCATACACCAGGAGACTCCCAGATTCGGCCTTCTGGAACTGTGAGTTACCATGGATGGTCTTGGTCGACATGATGAACTTAGACAGTCTCTCACCCTGTTCGTTATATTCTAGGCCATGGGTCCTGATATGGAGTTCTTCAGCTGATCTTCTCAGTCCTATCTTGGCATTAAAATCACTGACAATAATCTTGTAGAAGGTGTGGTCTTCTTCGTAGAACTTCTCCAGCTTCATGTAGAACTTCTCAATTTCTCCTTCATCATAATTGGGTGTTGGTGAGTAGACAACAAAGATAGAAACTGCCAGCAGTGAGCCATGTCTATTCAAGTGTAATTGTCCGATTCGAGTTGTTAGGCATTCGAATGAATCAATGCTCATACTTGAATGCTCGAATGAGTCAATACATAAGTTCGTGTTGACAAGGACAACACCACCAATGCCTCTTTTGTCGCATGTTTAAAGGAACAGTTTTTCCCTAGTGCCGAAAATGGCATGTTGTAATTGATGCCTTCTCATCTTGGTCAGACTAATGATGTCGTGATTGATCTTTTTCGCGCTTGTACCATCAGGTCCTCGATGGATGCATCCGATGCCAGTGTACGTGCATTGAAAGTACAGACAGTTATTTTTGTCCTTCTTCATTTTGGCAGCCTTGAGATTTTATCAGCCTCTCCTTCCTCATCCTTCTTAACCCTGTAGTATTGGTGGCTCTTTCAGGGTCAGGGGAATGAGACCCATTGTATTTGCTGGTTTTGGCATATCGAATCACCACAGATAGCTTGCCAGGCTCTGTTGTGCAGGCGGGATACTCTCGGCAGCTTGCCAGGCTCTCTACTATCTCCACTACCCCAGCTGCCACCATGCTCCAGGACACTTTCCGGACACATCATAAGACACTTACTCCCCATCTTCCAAGATTACCGCATTCTATATTAAAAAGAAAAAAAACAGGGTTCAAGACAGCACAACAGGTTGAGCACATGCTGGGGCCAGAGTGATAGCACAGTGAGTAGGGCATTTGCCTTGCATGCGGTCAACCTGGGTTCAACCCCCCAGCATCCCATATGGTCCCCCAAGCACTCCCAGGAGTAATTCCTGAACACAGAGCCAGGAGTGATCCCTAAGCATCGCTGGGTGTGACCCTCCTCCTCCCCCAAAAAAAAGGTTGATCATGTGGTTCACTGAGCACTTCCAGGAGCAATCCATGAGCACTGGAATGGGAGTAATCCCCACGCACCTACAGGTATGGTCCCCTCAAAAGAAAACTATCTAAACAACCAGATGCATTTGGCTAAATCCCACAAAGAGGCATGAACCTGGGGTGCTGAGGGGACTGTGACACATGTGCCCCATAGGTGAGGCCTGAAGCTTCTCCCTGGCGAGCCTGGAGATGGGTCCTCAGACATGACCATTACAAAGAGCAAAAGCAACAAACCAAAAAAAAATCTATGTCCATTAATATCATTCAAGAGAGACTTAAGGGGCTGGAGTGATAGCACAGTGGGTAGGGTGTTTGCCTTGCATGTGGCCAACCCGGGTTCGATTCCCAGCATCCCATATGGTCCCCTGAGCACCACCAGGGATAATTCCTGAGTGCGGAGCCAGGAATGACTCCTGTGCATCACCAGTTGTGACCCAAAAAGCAAAAAAGAAAAGAGAGAGACTTAATATTTTTTCTTTTAAAGTAGGGGCTCCCCCAGAGCTATCTGGGGACCCAGGCATACTCTGCCCAGAGACTTGCTTGAATATTCAGTGCTTGGGCTTGGCAATGAGTGCCAGGACCTGAACTTGGGGCCTCCTGCATGCGAGGCATTGGGACTGTCCCTTTGCACTACCTCCCTGGTCCCCCCCCTTTTTTTTGTTTTGTTTTGTTTTGTTTGGGGACCATATAGGGCAATGTTCAGGACTTACTTCTGGCTCTATGCTCAGGGATCACTCCTGTTGGAATTTGAAGGTACCATATGTGGTACTGGTGAACAAATCCAGATTGGCAGCATTCAAGGAAATGCCTTCCCCACTATATTCTCTCTCTAGCCCACATCCTTGTTTATTATTTTTTTAAGAAAAAGAATCATTCCATCTATATACGTGTGTGTTAGTGTAAATACTATAAATCAATCCTAATACCCACCATTTGCTTTAAGAAATCTAACCTGGCTGGTATAACGGGAGTTCCTCATTTCCCCATGGTAAGCTCTAACCTGGACCTGGAGCCGATCACAGTATTCAGATGGCGTCAACTCCATGCACATGGCCGCAGCAGCTCTCTAGAACTTTCTCATCATGCAAGACCGAGACCCTCTACTCACCCAGCCAGACTCCCCGTGCCCATCCCCCAGCCCTGGCACTGAGCTTGCTACCTTCTCCTTTCAAGGGTCTGGATGACGTCAGCTGCCTCGTCGAGTGAGTCCTGCAGTATTTGCCTCTCCTTGTCACAGCATCAGACAGGATTTCCTTATTATTCCAGAGCTGAGTGCTATCCCACTGTGCACCAAGATCACATTCTCTGTCCGTTCATGTGGTGAGCGCGTCTTAGTGGCTCCTGCTCTTGGCTACTGTGAAGAACACTGTGGACCACTTGGGGATGGAGACATCTCTTGGCGACCCTGTTCTCCATCCCAGAGCACTCTCCCGTGAGTTCCAGAGGACGCCCTGTCCCACAGCACTCCCAGAACCAGCAGTGTGCCACCTCTCTTCCGTTCCTTGCTCCCAAGCTGTTCCCCCCACGGCCCCATCTGGTGATCCCACCTTTCACTGGTGTTCTTTTTCTTTTTTCTGTTTTGGGGCCACACCCGGTGATGCTCAGGGGTTACTTCTGGCTCATGGACTCCGGAATCACTCCTGGCGGTGCTTGGGGGACCCTATGGGATGCTGGGAATCGAACCCAGGTCGACTGTGTACAAGGCAAACACCCTCTCCGCTGTACTATCACTCCAGCTCCCTCACTGGTGTTCTTTTTTTTTTTTCAATTTTTTATTAATGAATCACCATGAGGTACAGTTACAGACTTACAAACTTTCATGCTTGTGTTTCAGTCATACAATGCTCGAGTACCTCACTGGTGTTCTTGAAGTAGATCTTTCACTTGATCTGACCGGCCCCAGGGTCAGCCTCTGACAGAGTGGGAGGCCTCACTCTGGACACCCCAGCACCAAGACCACCCCCCTAGGAGTCCTTAGCTGCTGCTATGGTTTTTTTCACCCTTTGAATCTGGAAGTGTCACTACTTGTTTCTTGTTCTCCTACTTTTCTAGGAAGCGAGATGCCATCTCCTCACCGAGTCCGCTGGCCTCATTCTGTCATTCTCCTGCCCGCGCGGCAGCTGACACAGATGAGAGTGACTCTCCAAGGGCCAGTGCACACCTAGAGAACTTTCCTCCCATTTTTCTCACTCCTTTCAGGGGCACCAGTGGTGGCAGCATTTGATAGTCTGAACTCAATAAATTTTTTCAAAGATTTATTTTATTTCCCCACCTCCCCTTTCCTTCCTTGTTGCTGCTGATGCTGTGATGATGATGATGATGATGATGAGGAGGAGGAGGAGGAGGAGGAGGAGGAGGAGGAGGAGGAGGAGGAGGAGAATGTGATGCACCGGGCACCAAGCTCTTAAAGGGAAAGGCCCTGAGTATGCAAGATTCACTTCTTAAGTCAGAGAGGTCTGGGGTCTTTGCTCAGATCTTCCCTCAGGCTCCGTAGCAGAAGGGTGAAGTGTGTTCCTTCTTCTGGAACACACTTCCTTCACTTCACTTCAAGGACAAGTTGGCTCATGGCTGGTGCAGAGCTGGGGACCCTCCCCTTCCCACGAGGGTTAGTCTAGCCCCAGCAGCGTCACACGAGGCCCGATTCCCGTGGCCGAAGCTGCACATCTGACCCGTGCTCAGGGTCAGAGGCTCACCTTCTCATTGAGGTACGGAAGGATGCACAAAGACCTTCAGCTTTCTTACCTTCCAGAACCTTCTCTTCCAGTTTTGATGATGTTGAAGAGTTGAAGAAAAGAGAAAAAGGTTCACAAGAGTCTTACTCCTTTGCCTCTGAATTCCCGGGTTGAGCCCTTACGCAGGCGATGCCTGCTGGAAACACAGGTAAACTGGAGCAGGATCAGTTAGCCAACCTCTTTCAGTTACCCTTGGGAAATAGAATTTTTATTTATAAAGCAAGTTTGGAATGAACCTAATTTCTCTTTCTCTGGATACTAAGTTTTTACCAAAAAGAAATCCACTGGGAGAATTTGGGAATAGGGAAATAAATGAGATCTGATTCTATGGAAATGTAATAATACATTCAGTCACATCTGTGAATCTTTTTACTTTGTGAAATGATACTAATTACAGTGTTTCCTTCCATTCCTATTTGTGATTGGTACTAGTTAATTTTGTAGGTCACCTTGGCAAGGCCCTTGCTACTCAAACACTAATATACTTGTTCCTTTAAAAGTGATTTGAAGATGTGACAAATGTGAACTCTTCTGGCTTTACTGTAGCAATCACACTGCCTGATTTCAAACAATCTTGCAAAGCTATAGTAATCAGAAAAGTACGCTTGAGAATAATAAATCCAGCCCTCTCTTGTGGGGGAGGCCAGGCCAGACACATATAAAGCTCATGCTGGCACAGAACAGAAAGTCCAGAAATTAACCATGTATATAAAAGTAAAGTAAAGGCCTTCCCGTTGATCATCGGTTTGCTCGAGCGGGCCCAGTAACGTCTCCATTGGAGACTTTGTTGTTACTGTGTTTGGCATATTGAATACATCACGGGGAGCTTGCCAGGCTCTGCCGTGCGGGTGAGATACTCTCGGTAGCTTGCCGGGCTCTCCGAGAGGGGCGGAGGAATCGAACTTGAATCAGCCATGCTGGCTGCATGCAAGGCAAACGCCCTACCGCTGTGCTATCGCTCCAGCCCTACACAGTAACAACAAAATCTCCAATGGAGATGTTACTGGGCCCGCTCGAGCAAATCGATGAACAACGGGAGATCAGTGATACAGTGAACCATATATATATGCTAACTTATTTTTTTTATAAATATGCCATGAATATATAATCGTGAAAGGACAGGTCCTTCAACGGTTTGAACAGCTGGGAAAACTGGCAGTTGCATGCAGAAGAGAAAAACGTGAGCTTTATTTTACACCATGCGCAAAAATCCATTCAAACTGGGTTCACAGATTTAAATTTAAGCCTCAAGACTGTAAAAATCCTAGAAGAAAATGCAGCAAGCAGCACGTTAACATCAGTCTTGGCAATGATTTTTGAACTTGTTACCACAAGCCACCACAAACAGGGGCAACAAAAGCAACATTGAGCAAATGGGCCTACATCAAACTAAGAAGTATCTGCAAAGCCAATGAAACCATCAAAAAGTGAAAAGGAAACCCTCACAGTGGGAGAAAATGAAGTTACTGTTAGAAATACCTTACTTAGACTCCATAATTTTGTCAATTATATCTCAAAGCTGAAAAAAATCAGCTGACTTTAAAGCGAATTTAGTCAGATAATCTGGGTGGGCCTAATGCAATCAGCTGAAAGAACAGAGACACAGATTCCTTGAAGAAGGAATTCTGCCATAGACAGAAACTGTAGTTCCTGCCAGAGAGTTTCCTTCCACTCTCCCTTTCCCAATGACCCATCCCATGGATTTTGGAACTTCCCCGAGCTAGCCTCCACTATCATAGAAGCAGATTCCTAACACCAGATTTTACGCTGGTATCTCCTTTTGATTCTCTTTTCTGCTCAAACCCTGACATGTACGGTGTCTGCCATATATATGCTCTGCAGACCTTGCAATTCCCAAACATGTTCTCTGCATCTACATATCTGTCTTTTTTTTTTTTTTTTTTAGCTTTTTGGGTCACACCCGGCAATGCTCAGGGCTTACTCCTGGCTCTGCACTCAGGAATTCCTCCTGGTGGTGCTCAGGGGACCATATGGGATGCTGGGAATCGAACCCGGGTCGGCCGCGTGCAAGGCAAACGCCCTACCCACTGTGCTATCACTCCAGCCCACATCTGTCTTTAGCTTGTTCTATTCCCTCTTCTGGAACGTCCTCTTCCACAAGGCCATTTTCCAAATCTTACACCCTGCCTATACAGCCCAGCTAGAAGAGCCCCGTCTGTGAAGGCTTCCTGGCTGCCGCAGACATGTCCGGGGGGCCCGCCTCTGAATTAATTCAATATTGTGGCCGTCCAGTCTTGTGGATGACAGACTGACTTGATTCTGTTCGGACGGAGTCACTTCCGGTCTACTTCTTGTCCTCAGTCCTAGGGCTGTGGAGTGGCCACATTATCAGCGTGCCCCCTTCGCTTTCCTGTCCTTCTCACACTTCCCGTCCCTCCCCAAGCGCCAACACTGTTCTGGTGTGGGGCACCCGCAACTGTCTTCTGGGGCTCTTCTACATTGGGATAACAGATGGGCGCATCTTCGAACATGGCCTCGAATGGGGAAGAGGCCAAAGACCACATGTCGAGGTCAAAACACTGAAGAGCTATTACAAGTCACTGTGGCAAGGGCTTCCCTTGGGCCAGGTGTCTTTTCTCTGGTTCCATGCAAGAAAAAGTTGACAGAAAGGAACCACCAACTGCCTGAACCCAAACCCAAGGGGAAGGTGATGAGGAGGTGAAGGGGAACACGGGAGCTAAAACCGGGGTTTGGCAGAGGAGAGAAGGGAAATTTCCTGCAAGGCAGGATGCACCCCAAAGTGAACACATTCTGGACATCTGAGGCAGGAACCTGAGGAGAGGAACTTGTGCAGATTCCTTCTGCACATGACTAACTAGCCCGTCTCCCCACAGCAGGCTGCACCTGGGGTCCTTGGCAGCTCCAGGCAGACGAGATTACACAACGACCGGAAACATCGCTGCTTCGCTGGCTAGCTTAAAGGACAGCAGGACAATTTTGGGGGAGAGGCGGGGTAACACTTGGAGATGCACAGGGGTTACTCCTGGAGGTGCTCAGGGGACCATATGGGATGCTGGGAATCGAACCCGGATCAGCCGCGTGCAAGGCAAATGCCCTACCCGCTGTGCTATCTCTCCAGCCCCAGCAGGACAATTTTTCCTTAGTGGTACACCTCCAATTTATTTGATTTATTTAGGTTCTGACTGAAATGAGAGAGAGAGAGAGAGAGAGAGAGAGAGAGAGAGAGAGAGAGAGAAGAAATGAGGGCCTGCCCTCTTGACAGTTACTCATGGATCTCAAATTGACCATTACATGCATGAAAGGAAATCCAAGCTCACTAGTAATCAAAGGAATGGAAGTCAGATCAAAGAGATGCTGACTGGCTGACTGGTCTGAAAGAGGGTCTTCTCACAGGCGCTGGCTTTTTGGAAAGTCACTTGGTGATAAGTAACAAGACCTGAAAATGACGACTCAGTAATTTCACCTCTAGGAAATGATTCTAAAGGGAAAACAGCAGCCATAAAAAAAAAAAAAACTATACATCTGGCCCAGGGACAGAAACAAATGTCCAAACTGTCCAATTTGTAAATCTATGCTGAAGAGTATTAGGTAGCCACTCACTATGGCAGTAGTATAAGCAATTTGCTTTTAAAATGTGTGAGGGGCCGGCAATTGGCTAGAACACATACTTCGCATGTATGAGGCCCTGGGCTCCATCCCTGGCCCTGGCAAACAAAGCTGACGTGGAGCAGAGTAACAGTACAACAAATAGGGCACTTGCTTTGTATGTGCCAGGTTTAATACCTGCCACCATTTAAGGTTCCCAGAACCCTTCCAGGGATGATCCCTGAGTGCTGACCCAGAAGGCAGCTCTGAGCATTGCTGGGTGTGGTTAAAAAAAAAAAACAAAAAACAAAAAAACCTGCCTGTGAAACGCTGTGAACATTTAAAGCTCTGCTAGCTAGAACAAGTTCTTACACCTGTCTAAGGTCTCGTCTCCTTATCTGTGCTGAGCTTATCGGTTTCTACCTGCGAGAGCTGTGAGAATAAAATGAGAAAAGTCTGGAACGTGCTGAGCAGGGTTCCCGACCATTCTGTGAGCAGTGATAACGCCATTGTGGATAATTCCATAACGGACAGCCATCACTTTTAATAAGGAAAAAGACTCCCACCTCCTGTCATCTTTTGTTTCTACTTTTGAGTCACACTTGGCGGGGCTTAGGAGTTACTCCTGGCTCATGCACTCAGGAATTACTCCCAGCGGTGCTTGGGAGGACCATATGGGATGCTGGGAATCGATCCCGGTTCGGCCACATGCAAGGCAAACGCCCTCCCCGCTGTGCTATCGCTCCAGCCCCACCTCATGTTATTTCAAGGGAGTGTTTCAGGAAAATTTTGATGAGACACAAACCAACACGCGAAATCTAAAAGCAGACAACAAACAGTGCAAGTGCACACGCACCCACTTTTCCAGCCCCCACACCTGTACAGAAAGGGGCATGAACCCCCCAATACTCTGAAGGAGCCACCGCACAGAGCACTGGCCGGAGAGCTGAGGGGGTGATGGTTTTCTCCCCTCTGCTTTATAGGTCAGAGGATTTTCCAAAGGTCTCGAACAATCAGCACTTTATAGTTTTCAAGAAGTACTAAGTTTCCACCGACTCCTGGAACTGGAGTGGAAGAGTCAGCAGGGGAAACTGTGACCTCCAGCTGGGGTCAGCACAGTGCCTCAGCTCTGCAGAACACCTAGTTCCCTCCCCCCAGCCCGGGGGGACGGGGTGACCGTGATGGCTCAGAGCAGGGGCGCGGGATCCCCGGCCTCTCGCGGAGTGGGAGTTTGGCGCCCCTCGCCCACCCCATCTTCAGGAGATAAGGCGAGTGAAAGCACTTTGCCACAGAGAAAACTCTCTCCAGCGAGGTGATCCTGGGAATTATTCTAGAACAAAAAGAGGCTCTCTGGAACGCTGCACTCGGCCTCTGCCTCCCTACCCTGAACAGAAATATATTTAGCCACTCTATCTAAATCCTCTTCTTTCCCTTAATTTGATTAAGGAGCTCGGGGAACAAGGGATGAAGTGGGGGAGATTGAGCTGTGGAGAAAGATTAGAGGGGCTGGTGGCTATCGCAGGCCGGGTGGTGCCTGAGTGAGGACAGGGCAAGGGCCCCAGGTACTTAGTACAGAGCCCAGAGGACAGGGAGGGAACAATTTGTCACGGAGCGGTGGGCAGGACCAAATCCGGAGGGACAGCCAACTCTAAGGACTGGGGGGCACGGTTCCCGGGAGGCGGCCAGGGGGTCTCAGGCCCTAAAAAGTTCCCAGAGGCTCCGGTCTGCTAAACTCCTATGTGTTAGGTACTTTCACGTCGATCAATTAATTTACCCAAGAAGCGCATGGCTGTGAGATTAGTGACTTTGCCCTTCACACACCCGGGGTTCAAATCCAGGGAGGGAAAGAGTAAAAATAGTCTGCGTTTCTTTAGCATTAAGTGCCTTAAAAAAGGGGTTTACTTAATCCTCAAATGTCACTGTATGATGATAATACGACTAAATTAATAGCACTGCACTGTCGCACTGTCCTCTTGTTGTTCATCGATTTGCTCGAGTGGGCACCAGTAACGTCTCCATTGTGAGACTTGTTGTTACTGTTTTTGGCATATTGAATACATCATGGGGAGCTTGCCAGGCTCTACCATGCGGGCAGGATACTCTCGGCAGCTTGCCGGGCTCTCTGAGAGGGATGGAGGAATGGAACCTGGGTCAGCCGTGTGCAAGGCAAACGCCCTACCCGCTGTGCTATCACTCCAACCCACTAAATTAATAACAACAACAATCCAATATTATACTATTAATAATCCCATTTCAGAGACCAGGAGCCTGAGGCATGGAGCTCCAGGCCTGGCAAGAGTGGGAGGGAGTGGGTCTGGAGCGACAGCACAGCGGGGAGGGCGTTTGCCTTGCACGCGGCCGACCCGGGTTCGATTCCCAGCATCCCACATGGTCCCCTGAGCACCGCCAGGAGTAACTCCTGAGTGCAGAGCCAGGAGGAACCCCTGAACATCGCTGGGTGTGACCCAAAAAGCCAAAAAAAAAAAAGAGTGGGAGGGAGAGAGAGTCAGCGGGAGGGGTGGCAGGGAGGCTACCTGGTGTGAGGGGCCGAGTTGTGCGACTCCAAGGCCCGCACAGGCCGGGGACAGTACCTTGCTCATCCTGTTTTCCCAGCCCCCAGTGCAACACTCTGGGGAATGAAAAAAAAAAAATCTGCTGTGAGAACTTGTGGGACTTGATAAATGCAGCCAAGAGCCTCTTCTGGGGAGCAGCCGGGTGAGGATTAGTGAGGCGTATTTGTCAAGGGATTTCCAAGTCAAAGACAGCCGCTGGCAGCAGGTGCCCTGCAGGAGGCTTTTGGGGAGCTCAGACCTTGCCCATGGATGGAGAGGGTGCCGGCTCCCCTCAGCGCTGGCCAGGAAGGGCCTGGCACACACTCTCCGTGGGTTCCCACGGGCCACCTCAAGGGCAGCTCCAAGCCCGAGGGTATAAAGCAGACGAGGGTCAGGGTGGCAGAAAGCAGCCACCCCAGCCTCCCAGGACGCAGAGGGAAGGAGGCAGGGGGCGTGAGAGTTTCTGAGAACCTACAAAGGCTTTTAGAAACAGGCTTGCAAGCTCAAGGGCAGGAATTCGGAACTCGGAGAGAGGGCTGAACTCCTCCTGCATGGGGACCAATGACCGCGGTGGCGTCCCTCGCTGGTTAATAAGTATCTCGGTGCCTCCTGGCCCACGAGGGCTTGAGATTAAGCTTTTGTGCCCGTCTTCCTTCCCCAGCCCATAAGGAAGGCTACCAAAGGGCAGAGGATAAAACAGCCATCGGCTCCTGGGCCAAGTCCAGGGCTGTCCTGGCCTCTGTCCGGGCCTCAGCCTGCCCCCCTGTCGCAAGAGCCCTTGGTGTCGTTATGTGAGCTGCTCATTAACCAGGCTATCGCGCGGGCAGGGCAGCGGGGCCCGCGGCGGTGAGGGCTGCTGTCGGCTGGCAGACTCGGGCCGGAACTCAGAGCATAAAGTCTGTGATGATCTTCGGTGGCACCTGCGGAGCAGAGGAGGGACCCTCCTGCTTGGGCCCCGCTCGCTGAGGATGCTTCCCTCATCCTTTGTGGTGCCGGACATACACTGCCCATCTGGGCAACAGCTTTGTTAAGTGGGCAAGAGATGGTCTGATAGCAGCGGGGACACCTGCGGGCTGCGGTACACCCCCGCCCTCAGAGAAGCCCCCAGAGGTGGCTGTTTCAGTGCTGTGGGATGGCCCCACCAGCCCCTTCCCAAAGAGACTTTGCAGAGAGAAGGCTTTTCAAGAAGAGGGCCACCGCACTAAATAAGCAAAGACCAGGTGCCCCCTTCTTTCTCTCTGGAGGAGCAACAGGTGACGACCCCAGGCTGCAGGCTGCTGGCAGCAGGATTCCTCTGCTAGCTGGGGCCCTGGGGTGGCACCCAGGATGCCCAGGGAAGGCGCTGACTCTCCAGCACAGTAGCTCCCCCACTCGGCTTCCTCCCACGTGGAGAACGGCTACGGGAAGAGAGGTCGAGAGCCGATGGGTTGGTGCTGGGGCCTTCAGACCACGGCTCCGAACAGCCCCAGCAGTGGGTCTGTGCAGGCCCCCATGGGGACCAGAGCAACCTTGTCCCGATTTACCCTGCGACCCGCACTCTGCAAACAGAAGTGACCCAGCCCTCATCTGTCACCTCCGAAGCTAAACAACTTCCTCAGAGGGCCCGTGCAATGTAAATCAAGAGGCCAGGGCTTCTGAAAACCTGCACTCAAGTGCACTCAGCCCCTCAGCCCCGAGCCGAAGAGGGGGCGAGCCAAGCCTCACCTCAGAGCTGAGCCCCTCCCCTTTCCGGAGGCCTCCCCTGGTCTTGCGCCCACCTCTAGGGTTGAGGCTGGGAAACGCCTCGTTTCCCGGGCCGGGGGTCTGGCCTGGGTTCGGAGGATGGGTCATCACACGGACACCACCTCCGAGTCTGAACCCCAGGCAAGAAGGGCCCAGGCCTTGGAGGCTTCCAAATGCACAAAGCTGCTTCCTCGTGTGCACTCACGCCCGGTCCCAGCCAGACCTGCTCAGACATGGAGGCTGGTGGCCTTCGGCCTGTCTCAGCTCTCCTGGAGGATCCTGACAGAGGCCAAGGCACACTCCGGGACAAGTGCCAGGGAGAGGATTGTTCGGGCTGTCTCCCGCGGGGCCCCCTCTCCTCACGGCTTAGATTCTTTCCTCTCAGACATACTTGGACGGAGGCGTCATAACTCGCGGACACCCTTCCACCCGCTCCCACCTGAACAGGTAAAGACACGACAGCGTTTCTGCCTGATGCTGCCGATGCCAAAGCCTCAGCCTTCTCGTGGGCCGGCCGGACCCTCCCTGCCCGGGCGCTGATCTAGGCTACGGTGAGCCAGCAGGCACAGAGACGACAGGCCCGGCACTATGTAGCAACGCAGGGACAACCTGGGACATCTGGCTGGCAGGCGGGAGGCTGTAAGTCAGCGACCTTTGCCCCTGTTTGCTCTAGCAACTCTCGCCCGGGCTCCTGACCCAGGGGTGGCCGAGGGCCCGGCAGGTGCAGGCAGAAAAGTCTTCGGCGCGGGTGCCGACTGCTTGCTCGGCACGCAGGGCTCACAGGTGCCGGGTGCCCCCTGACATCTTACCCCTTCTGACTTCCTCCCCTTGGAGGCTGATCATTAACCAGCCACCTGCCCCTCCAGAAAACTGACTGCTGGGCCCTCCTTCCGTCACCCCACTGAAGGGCCTCAGGGCGCGGCTGGGAGGAGGGTCCCCCATCTGCGACCAGGGGCCACTCTTCCTGCCTCAGCTTTGCTCCCTGACTGCACTGATGCCCCTTCCCCCCACCCCCCCGACAGTCTGTGGGAAGGGGCCCCCTACCCCCCGCAACGGTGAGCGTTCCTGTTTGGGGTGGGCTTTTTCTCTCTTAATTTTTCCCAATCCTGCTGCTGGAGCAGAACAGTAACTTCTCTTGAGAAAAGTCCTCTGGGAGAGGAGTCAGGCCCTGGGCCCCTGTCCCCTTCACCTCCGAGGGCACAGGGCTGGCAGGGGTGCCCGGGGCAGCATCCTTCTGTTTCGCAAATCAACAAACCCCACCCGCGTGCGGAGGGCACTGGGTGTATTAATAGCCAGATACGCTGTTTTCCTCCTCTGGCGCTTATCCCTTTCCACTCTGTGGCAGATAAGTGAACACAAAATGTTCCCCGCGGCCAGCCCCTTCTCCCTCCCTGGGGGAGAGGCAGGCCAGGGGGCAGGAGCGAGTCTGTTTAAAGCCACTGCTGATGTACAAACGCTGAGAAAATAGACGGAAAAGTTTATATTAGGTCTCTCTTGGCTACTGTTGCTGCTTAGCAAAGAAACTCTATATTGTTTAAATCCTCCAGGCAAATGGGTTGCAAGGCAACCCTTCAAACAATAGAAAATACCCCAAACTAAAAATAAAGGCCTTCAAGGGTGAGGAGCTGGTGGTGGTGATTTGGGGAAGGGACGGAGGAAAGGGAGCAGGACCCCGAGTGGCCCGAGGCCGCGGGAGTGGCCAAACCAGGTTCCTCAGGCCCCAACAACATGCTGGGCCCTTCTTTGTACACGAGGGTTCTTAGTTCTTCCCAAGGCTCCAACCCTGCATGGGGACTGCAGGCGGTAAGCTGGGCGGCCTGTCCACAGGGTAATTCTAAACACTCTAATAAGCCAATGTAGCTCCCAGCCATCTCCTGCTCCTGACACAACCTTAGGAACCCCCCAAAAGATGGGGGATTCGACTGGTCAATCAAGGGTCAATCAATCAATACAAGGATCAAATGAATCCTTGAAGCAGGAAAGGAAGAGGGTCAGAGTTAGAAAGAAAGGTGACGACAAAACAGAGGTTGGAGTGCGGCGCTTGGGAGGAGGAAGGGGCCCCAAGCCAAGGAAAGGTGGCGGCGTTTAGGAGCTGACCAGGGCCAGGGACAGATACTCTTCTCAAGCCTCCGAAGGAGCACAGGCAGTGAGCACCTCGACTTCAGCCTCGTGAAGCGACTTCCAGAAATGTCAGACAATTCATTTGTGCTGTCTGAAGGTATGGAACTTCCTCTAGGAAGAAAAGGCCATGAGAAGAGGAGGGGGCTGCAGGACCCCGTTCTCCAACTGCTGCACCTTCATCACAGGGCATGGCCAGTAGCATCAGGGATAGTTTGCTGGGCTGACATCCCAGTGTTCCCCAAAGCAAGCAATTGGTGATACTGTCCCCCAGTGGGGACCGGAACGGTCCCCGGAGCCATGGTGGGGATGGATGGGGACTTTCTTTTTTTTTTAAACCTGATTATTATTATTATTATTATTACTATTATTTTGCTTTTTTGGGTCACACCCAGCGATGCTCGGGTGTTACTTTTGCCTCTGTACTCTGGAGTTACTCCTGGTGGTGCTCAGGGAACTATATGGGATGCCGGGGGTGGAACTCAGGTCGGCTGCATGCAAGGCAAACGTCCTACCCGCTGAACTATCACTCTGGCCCCTCTATTTCTATTTTTAAATAGAAATTTAAAGATGGGAAATTTCCAGGGAGGCACTGGGTGAGTTATTTTTCCGAAAAAGGGAGGACAGGATAAATAAACCTGGGCACCTCCTCTTTGAGCAAGTCTTCAGTGACCAGTAATCAAGTAAGCAAGGCTGCTCTCTGTGACCCACTGGAGGGGCAGGCTGGTCAGTGTATCATCCGATAAGCAGATATGAGCTGCCGGGACCATTTTCTCTAGTAATCTGGGGCCACCCCGAGTATCCCCGAGTGTCACTCAGAGACAGAACGAAAAGGGAAGTTGGAAGGAAGATAAACTTCCACTTCCCTCTCCAGATTGCTGGGCAGAAACGACCCAAGAATCTCTTGGGAACGAGAGGGAAAGAGGAGACTGAGGCGAAGGGAGAGCGGGAAAGAGGCCTCGCGACGGGGCTGTCGCCGACGGCCGGAGTGAGGGGTCCACGCCCGAACACAGGGACTGCTGGGTGGGGGCACCAGAGGTCAGGAGGCTGCAGGCTCTGGGTAGGTGGTCTTGGTGGGACTCAGAGATAGAGACCCTTCAGCCTGTCACCGCACGTGAGCTGCTGGCCTCCAGGGAGGCATTTCCAGACCAGAGCTCTGAACCGCTGTGTGCATGTCGTGTGCTCAGGTGGATCTGGGGGTGATGGGGAAGTGGAAAATGGCAAGAATGATGGATGGCTGCATGTGTGTTGTGTGTGTGTGTGTGTGTGTGTGTGTGTGTGTGTGTGTGTGTGTTCCCTTCATTCCTCGGCTCCTCCCTCCCTCTCCTATCTTCCGAGTGAGCTGGAATTCTAATCCTGGGGCTGCTTCGCCGAGCAGCTGAACAGGAGGGCACAGCCCCACACTCCCACCATCCCCCAGGCTCTCTGGGGCTCTGCTCCTGCCACCCAGGTGTTGCCAGGAAGGGTGCCCCTGCTTGCGGAGTCGGGAAGAGGCGGCCTTGCTTTCAAAGGCCACTGTGAGGCTGAAGCCAACAGACTGAACAGACCCCCCCCCCACCCCCACCCCAGGGATGCCTGTGAAAGTGGACGCAGACCTGAACAGGCTGACGCTGGTGTAGAACCACGTCCGAGTGTGAGGCAGCAGCAGCACGCTGCTGGGATCAACCCCCAGCCAGTCAACTGCAACCAAGTGCCCTCCCCATGCAACCATCTCTGGTTCCTAAGACCAGTCTTAAAGAAAAAAAAAAATTATCATTGCTTGGGGATACTCCCACACCCCTCAAATAAACAAAATACCTCTCAATAAAGTTTATTGGTGAACTCCTAGAGGAAAAGCCCTAAGAACTCAAATCTGAGGAGGCCACTGCCCCCACAAGATGTAGTGCGGCGGTGAGTGGGCGCAGGCCAGGCCGGCCCCAATTCCCCTTTAGACCTCCGGTGCAGATCCCCGGGCTCCCCTGTCTGTGATAAAGCCAGGGAAATGGGAAACCGCTCGGATCTCCTCTGCCGAGACTCAAGAACTGCATCCCCAAAGGCAGTCCTTACTGGGAATAGGCTGCACTGACAAAGGAGACCCGGCGCAGGCAGAGTGGACAGAGTCCCAGTTTCAGCAGAGGAGGACAGGGAAGGCTCCCGGTCAGTTGGCCAGTCATAGCAACAGTACTGACACACTCAGAGGCCCAACATCTTTAGGGGTCTGCAACTCCATGTCAGGCTGACCTCCTGGATGTCACTTTCCAAGCCTGCTCCGTGGAGCTTCACTGGCCACGGCATCTTGCACCACCTCAGTGAGGAAGGACAGTGAAGCCGCTGCCACCTGGTCTGGCCGGTTCCGGGAAGGAAAGCCTCCCAAGGGGACGCTCTGGCGGAGGTGCCTCTCAAAGCTGTGACACGGAACTGGAGTCTTTGTCAGAGTCTGACAGTCTTTGTCAGAGCGACCTCAGGAGTTCAAGAGAGAGCAGAAGTGGACAGGAAGGGCTGACCATACTGACTTGATCTTGAGTCTCAAGACTTTCTCTCCATGGGCTGGTTCAATCCCCAGCACTCCAGGGATCCCCAGGATATGCCCCCCAACCCCTGCAAACAAACAAACAAACAAACCAAAAACCCACTCTTCATTTAGCAGAGCTGGGGGGGTATGGTGCCACCAGCAGGTCAGTCTGTACCTGTGAGGCGAGTGCATCAGCAGCCTGATGGCGCCTTCAGACTTCCAGGTACCCCCAAATTGCTGCCGTGCGTTTGGTCAGACCCCAAAAACTTGGGGCAGAGTTTACCAAGAAAGTAAACAGGCAAAAGTTAGGTATGTGGGAGATACACCCACAAACCACCTCCAGTTCAGCTATATAATTGGAGGCATGGCCTCTCTGGTCCCTGATTGAACTGCTTAACTGCCATGATCCCAGAGACTCAGAAACAAATGTCAAATTCCAGTGGCTTTTGGCAGAAATGCGTCCGGTCCCTGCAGTAGTTACTGGCGCTGGGCCACCCCAGGTGGGAATAGGTTTTGTGCCTTGGCCTGTTCTCCCTAGCAGCCCAGTGGCCGCCATCCTCCAGAGGCCACTGGACAGTCAGGTTTGGGACCGCAGTGACGAGACATGTGGGGCCTCACGGGATGGGGTGGAGCCAGCCCTTTCCTCCCCACCCCATGGAGACCCCGAGTTGCCGCCCACGAACGGCCTCTCTGGCTCCTGATCAAGCTGCTTAACGGCCATGATCCCAGAGACTCAGAAACAAATCTCGAAACCCAGCAGCTTTTGGCGGAAATGTGTCCGGTCCCTGCAGTAGGTTACCGGCACCGGGCCACCCCAGGTGGGAATAGGTTTCGTGCCTTGGCCTGTTCCCCCTGGCAGCCTGGTGGCGTCATCCTCCATTTTGCAGAGCTGACAGTTTCGGACGTGAGATAGGAACCTCGGACTGAACCAGACCAAGCGGAAAGCTGCATCTGCCCACCACCGTGAAGTTCCTCATAAAGACCATTGTCCTACTGGTGTGGCCGCCATACCTCCTGCCTCTGTCCGTCATCTCCAGCTCCACGCCCGGCCCTGGTCTAACAGCACACGGGCTCTCTCCAATGGGCCTCTTGCTAGCCCTCGGTTCACCCAGCAGTCAGCAATCTTTACAATTCAAATTCTTTCCTTACGTCCCTCTCAGCCTTCATGAATAAGATATAATCTCCTTACTCTCTAGTCAAAGCGCTTTAGAGTGGAAACTGCGTGGTTTTTTTTTTTGCTTTTTTTTTGGGTCACACCTGGTGATGCACAGGGGTTATTCCTGGCTCTGCACTCCACTCAGGAATTACCCCTGGCATTGCTCAGGGGACCATATGGGATGCTGGGAATCGAACCCGGGTCGGCTGCGTGCAAGGCAAACGCCCTACCCGCTATGCTATTGCTCCAGCCCCAAACTGCGAATTTCTTCTGCCTCACGCTATATCCTTCTTCACTCCACCCAACCAAACTGGGTACCACCCTGGTGTCCCCAGCAGTTGTGAGACAGCAGCCATGTATTATGGCATTGGAGCACTAAGTCACAAGGACCACAGAGCTGACATGAGCATCAGTGGGAGTGGGCCCTGGGACCCCTGAACACTACTTGGGAGAGCCTGCCTCACCCCCCCAAAAAAGCACAAGACTTAAATACTAAAAACTACCAAAATTGCTGAAAGAATGGAAAAACCTAATGGAAAGACATCCCGTCCTAAAGCCGGTCCAATTGTAATATTCCCCAAGCAGATCTATCGACCAATTCAATCGCTATCATTTTGCAGAAACTTGAGAGGCACATCTTAAGATACATGTGAAAACACAAACAAGCCAGAAAGGTCAAAACATATTAAAAAGGATAAAACAAAGTGAGAAGACCCAAACTTCCAGATTTTGAAACTGACCCTAAAGGCACAGAAATCAAGAGAGGTCTGGGCACTGCCTTGCATGCATGGACAAGGGCTCAACCCCTGTGCTCCTCTGGGGGCTGGAAGGCCAGGCTTGTGCAAGCTCTGCAGAAAGAACAGTATTTCCACAATTGGTGTTGGGACACATGGATATCCATATACAAAAGAATAAAGTTGGTTTTTGTTTGTTTTGTTCTGTGTTGTTTTGGGGCCACACCTGATGGTGCTCAGGGCTTACTCCTAGGTCTGCACTCAGGGATCACTCCTGGCAGGCTCTGGGACCATATGGGGTGCTGGATAAAAAAAACCTGAAAAGATTTGCAAGGCAGATGCCCTCCCTACTTGTTGTATTATCTCTCAGGCCCCTCTTGATTGTGTCTTTGAAGCACGAAGATTTAGTTTGGAAGAAGTCCAGGTTATCTACTTTATGTAGATAATGAGAATGAAAATGCAATCCACAGAATAAGGAAAAATACTGGGGGCCAGAGAGACAGTACAGGGGCTAAGACACTTGTTTTCCATACTGCAAATCCTGGTTTAAATTCTTGTCACCAAATATGGTTCCTGAGCATCTTCGGAGTCATTCCTGAGCAGAGAGGCAGAGTGATGGTGTGTGTGTGTGCGTGTGTGTGTGTGTGTGTGTGTGTGTGTGTAGAGAGAGAGAGAGAAAGAGAGACAGAGAGAGATTATAAATTACGTCTGACTGTCTCACTATATTTGTATTCAGAATATATAAAGAGCTAACAACCCCCCCAAAAAAAGACAAATTATAGAACTTAAAAATGAGCAGAGGACCAGAACAAACCTTTTTCCAGAGAAGACATGCAAATAGACAATAAGCAAGGAAATGCAAATTCACTATTAGATATAGTGTCACATCAACACATTGGCTATAATAAAAAAAGATGAACAATAACAAGTGTTGGTGAGGATATGGAGACACTGGAACATTCATACTTTGCTGGTGGAAATGCAAAATATGGCATGTATTCTGAACAAGTTTTATAGCTCCATACAATTAAACACAGTTCCTCTATGACTCAGCAATTCCAGGTATATGCTCTAGAGAGCCAAAAAACATGTCTGTACAAATACCTGAGCCCAAAGTGTTCTTAGCAGCATATAAGTCAAATGTTAATCATGTCATAAATGACTAATCAAAATGTGGTATTATATATACAGTAGAATATTACTGTCACAAAAATGAATAAATTTTGTATGTGCATTTTCTACTACTTAAAAAAAGAATCACAGGCTCAAGAGAGAACAGAGCAAGTAAAGTGCTTGCCTTGCACAGGACTGACCTGGGATCCATCCCTGGTGCCATATGTGGTCCCTTGAGCCCATGTGATCTCTGAGCACAGAGCCAGGAGTAACCTCGGAACATATCTGGATGTGCTCTCTCCTCCCACAAAAAGGAATGAAGCAATGATACGTACCAGCCCCCAAAGACCACATCTTGTATGCTTTCATTAATTTTTAAAATATCATTTTATCTGGGGGCCACAGTTACTTGGCTCAGGGACACTCTTGGTCCAGTGTTTGGGGTCACTCGCAGGGGAGCGCTGGCAATGACACAGTGCTGGGGGTCGGCCCTCCCAGCCATCTCCCCTGCCTGGACGCTCCATGTGATGAAATTTCAGACAGGCAAATGCAAATTCACAGAGACAGGAAATAGGCAAGTGATTGGTGAATATCAGCAGACTGGGAGCGTGTGGGTGGGGACAGGGGCGACCGCTAGGGGCTGGTGTTTTTGAGGGTATGGTGAAATGTTCTCCAAATGAAATGCAGTGATGATTGTACAACTCAGGGAATAGACTAGAAGCCACTGAACTGTAAAAAAAGGGGTGAATGGTCTGTTACGTGAATACCAGGAAAGCGGTTAAATTTAGGGTAAGGGGCCTGGGGAATCAGCAACCCCAACACCAGAATTTTCAAAGGTCAAATTTTAACTTGCTTCTCATTATTCTGTATTTGGTCATGCTCTGAGGCAATAAAATAAATAGACAACACCTGCAAGGATGTTTCAAAGTAGAACAGACGGTACCATAAAAATGATATTAAAAAGGACACTGTTCGGGCCCAGGAAGGAAGGAAATCCTGTCACATGACGAGCACGGAGGCTTCTGAGCAGAAGCAGGAGCAGGCCAGCACTACTGCCACCGCACGTCCAGGAGGTGTGGAGTCTGGTTACATGCACTGAGATGAAAGTGGAATCATGGTGCCAGGGAGCACGGGGAAGGGCTGGGGAGCACTGAGTCCAGCCAGACGAGAAGGCTCTCAGGATGCCTCAGATCTATGCACGCTGACACGACCGGACAGCGCTAGAAACGGGCACAATAGCAGGTTTTCATGCAAGGCTTTTCCCCACCACAAAAAAAAAATGCTTAAAAAAAATACCGTTAAAAGCTTTAATGAAATTTAAAGTATGATGGACACGAAAAGAATTTTCAAGATAGATAATGAAACTGCTGGTCAGGCTTATCTTTACTCTTTCTCTCCTCAGGGAGTCCTGAAAACAGAATGCTGGTTTTAATTTCATGATTATTTTTACTTCCTGGTTCCTGCCTGATTTCACAATACATTTGCTCGCAAAAAAAAAAAAAGTTTATGACTAAGTCTAGTTTTTATTTTTTCTTTCTTTCTTTTCTGTGGGTGGGAGGATGTTGGGCAACCTGCAATGGTACTCAGGGATTACTCCTGGCTTAGTGCTCAGGAGGCCATATGTGGCGCCAGGGATCAAAACCAGGAAGAATGCAAAACATGTATAAAACATGTAGTCCAACCCACTGAATTATCTCTTTGACCCCATGCATCTATTGTTTTTTTGAAGAGTGATATTATTATTATTTTTGCTTTTGGGGTCATACCTGGTGATGCACAGGGGTTACTCCTGGCTTTGCACTCAGGAATTACTCCTGGTGGTGCTCGGGGGACCATATATGGGATGCTGGGAATCAAACCCAGGTTGACTGCTTTCAAGGCAAATGCCTCACCCTCTGTGCTACAGAGGTAGGGCATTTGCTTTGCATGCAGCCGGCGTGGCTGACCCAGGTTCGATTCCTCTGGCCTTCTCGGAGAGCCCGGCAAGCTACCGAGAGTATCTCGCCTGCATGGCAAAGCCTGGCAAGCTACCCGTGACGTATTCGATACGCCGAACACAGTAACAAGTCTCACAATGGAGATGTTACTGGGCCCGCTTGAGCAAATAGATGATCAGTGGGAGGACAGTGCTACTTTATGGACTAAACCAAGAAATGTTTCAAGTTTTTAAGTACCAGGTTTTCATAAAAACTTCTAAAAAAAAGTAGAATTTGGAGGCTTGAGCCACTATTAATCTTTAAGGTCTATAAACCAGTGATTTATATTCCCAAATGAATTTTTTTTTTTTTTGGCTTTTGGGCCATACGTGGAGATGCTCAGGGATTATTTCTGGATTTGCACTCAGGAATTACTCCTGGCAGTGCTTGGGGACCCCTATGGGGTGCTGGGGACCAAACCCAGGTAGGCCACATGCAAGGCAAGTGCCCTATCGTGTACCGTTCGTTGCTCTGACCCCCAAATGAATTTTATGTTAACTGGTTTTACAATACACTGGTTTCCTCTTTCAACAAACTTGAAAGGTCACAGAACCCATCTTAGTAGTACACATGAAACATGTCAGACTTTAAACATTTTATCATGCTAACTTTAAAATATAACTATCACTTACAACTGCCTGATTTAATACAAGAGAAGCCAGTTACAGTCAAACGCAGTAGCGCAACCCTGGGAGTGGCTATTCCATACCCACTCGGCGCAGGCTTTTCTGTCATTTCTGCTTTCACTAGGATCAGCTGCATTTCGGAGTGTGTTAAAGGCATGATAACCTCCATTTTCTATAACCTTACCTGAAATTTGATGGGTGTTCCAGAGTGGTAGCTATATTAAGGTACTTTTGAAGGCTAAGAATGAATAATACAGAAACTGAGATGTCAACCCTTCAGGATATACATGAACTTTTCCGACTACAGTCAGCATCTCTGAAACTGTTTCTGGTAAGTTCTGTAACATACTAAGTGGCACCTGTCTCTATGTACCCTGGCAATAATGCACGATAAAGGCTGCCATTTATTTCCATTATAAAGCTGTATTTTATTTCCATTGTTGTTAGATTAGGACCTGGATGGCAACCGTAAAAATAAAAGGACAGGGGGCTGAAGTGACAGTACAGTGGGTAGAGCATTTGCCTTGCTTGAGGCTAACCGGGGTGGGGGGTGGGGGTTCAATCCCCAGCATCCCTATGGTCCCCTGAGCACCGGGAGTAATTCCTGAGCGCAGAGCCAGGAGTAATCCCTGAATCCCTGAGCACTTCCAGGTGTGCCCCAAAACCAAAACAAACAAAAAATAAAATAAAAGGACAATCTGCTGGAGAGTGTTTCCGGTCTCACTCAGCATCCTCACTCGTTACTGAATTTAAGACTTCAAAAACGGAGGTCCAAAGCAATAAAGTGAAGGCGGGGATCTGGTCCAGCGGTAGAATACCTGCTCTACACATGCCAAGCCCCAGGGGCTGGTCCCTGGCTTCCTTATTCCTAATTGAGGATTCAAGGTCACATTCAAGGTCACATTTTTTTTTTCAGGGGAGGGTTTGGGCTACACACACCCTTAAGATCTTAGAGTAAGGGTAGCTTGCAGGGCAAATGCCTCCACCCCTATATTATCTTGACAGTCACAAATCACTGTTGTGGGTGTATTTTTGTTTGTTTGTTTTTACATCTTAAGAAACACACTCAGCAGTACTCAGGGGCTACTTCCAGCTCTGTGCTTGGGGGTCATTCCCGGCATGCACCAGGTAGATGGGGGAGGGGCCATGCTGGGCTGGGGGCCGAACTTGAGCCTCCTGCGTACAGAGCATGTGCTCAGTACCTTTAGTTATCTCTCTGGCCTTTCAAGGTCACATTCTTTCACTCTCAGGCCCTCACTCTTCATTTAAGTCGTATTTGTTTCTCAAAGTCGCCTCTGTGCTTATGAAAGCAGCGGGAGTTCTACCAGGCACAGAAAGCAGTCCTGCATCCCTGGCCCTCATGCAACAGGGAGAATTCCACTGGGAAACACAGGATCGCCACAGAGGTGGGGTCTGAGGAGAGGGTCCGTACGCTAATCATTTTATGGTTCCCAGGCGTCCACCAGAGTCTCTGCCTGTTCTTAAACTGCCCCCTAACCTCATCTCACTGTGCAAGCCTGTGTGTCTGGTGAAGAATGTCGGCACATACGCATACATAAACGTGTATTATATTATGCACAAAGATGGGTTTGTCTCTCAGGGGACAGGACGCTATCTTCCCTGAGTGTCACAGAGCCTCATCCCTTCCAGTGAGAGGCGACTGGCTGCTCGGAAATCTCATCCAGTTTGAGCCCTGGTAGCAACAGGGCAGTATCAAGGAAAGAATGCTAATGATTTTTCCACTCGCTGGCTCCAGAAGCTTGGCAGAGGGCGGCTCAGTCCACGAACTTTTATATAGCACCTTGATTAAGAGTTCAAAGCAACAGTTGAAGTAAATGATCTCATTTTGCAAACTGTGATTTTTAAATATTAAAAACTAGCTTCTTTACCAAACCTATCTGTTAAAAGGAATCACAAGACAAGTTTCAGAGTTTCTACAGGAGGTTGGAAGTAAATTTGTAAATGGTGATCACCTCTGAGTGGTGGAACTTTTGTAGGTTTTAAACTATCTTTTGTATTATTCAAATTTTCAACAACTAATGCTATCAACTTTTTAACAGGAAAAATACTCTGGAAGTATTTAAAAATAGGCCTTGGCTCCAGAGTGAGGTGCTTGCCCTGCATGTCACAGACATGGGTTCAATTCCTGGTACCCTGCAGGCCCCCAAAGCACCAACAGGAGTAACCCCTGAGCACAGAGCCAGGAGTCAGCCCGAAACACAGCCCCTTCCCCTGCCAATATTTGGACAAGCCAGATTCTATATCAATCTACAGGAAGCTGGATATAAATTCCATATATGGTAGACACAAAAAGAAATTAGAGAAACATTTACTTTGTAGTTGCTAGGAGCCTCTCCTGTTTTAGGAAGAAGGCTGACAGAGAAATACTGATTCTAAGGCAATGAACACTTACTGAAAATCAATAATGCCCTGAACTGATTCGGTGTGCCTGAGGCTCTACGGAGAGCTTGAGAGAAAAAAAAGGGCTCCTGAAGCATCCTGATAAACTTTATAAGCATGAATCATGCACGAAGGTTCCATGACCCAAGTTTTTACAATGTTTTTAGAAGGATAAGAAAACACATGGGGGGGGCGGCGGCTGGAGCAATAGCACAGCGGGTAGGGCGTTTGCCTTGCATGCGGCCAACCTGGGTTCGATTCCCAGCATCCCATATGGTCCCCTGAGCACTGCCAGGGGGGATTCCTGAGTGCAGAGCCAGGAGTAACCTCTGTGCATCGCTGGGTGTGATGCAAAAAAAAAAAGAAAAAGAAAAAAAAGAAAACACATCTGGAAAATATTTATAAAAACAATCATAAAAACTTATATTTAAGTCTTGTTCTCTATTACTGTTTTTTCCCCCCGGGAGACCATTCCCTCATTAAAAATCTTCATTTAGCACTACAGATTTTAGCAATATCTTATTGGCTATCAAAGAAGCTGGGAATTTGGCCCCGTGGTAAAACATAGATGTTGCATGCATGAGACCTGGGCCTGATCCTGGCACCACCAACATTAGAAATACATACGTATTTGTCATGCCATATATTTATTATAAATCTATTTTCATTGTTCATATCTTTAAAAAGCATAGTTCCGAAGCTGTCCAGTTGAAGGAGTCTCTGATACCAGGAAAAGCAAACTTTACAGCTTATCCAATAAAATCAATTAGCCCGGTACTATGAGTTCTTGTTTACTTAATTAGGGCAGTGTAGTGACTTTAGCAATTGCTCTAGTTCAACATCAATAAATAATGGAAATGCACCCAGGCTACCCACACCCATGAAAAACCTGTTTTTATAAAGAAGTAAAGTCAGAATAAAAATAAAAGTTAGCCGAGCTGGGGATGTAGATCAGTGGTAGGGCGTAGGCCTCCCATGTGTGAAGCCCTGGGTTCGGTCCCCAGCACCAAAATATACTCACTAGGTTTTGAATAAGAAAACAGTAGAGTTGGGTCAATAATCTATACATTATACAAATTAAAAATGTTAAAGATCGGCTTGTTATCTGATGGGATGATCCTCTTTAAAAATATATTAAGGGCGGAGCTGGAGAGATAACAGGGGTTAAGGCGCTTCCTTTGCATGTGGCCAGCCCGGGTTGGGTCTTTGGCACTACATATGGGCCCCAGAGCACAATCTGAGCACAGGGCCAGGGAGGAAACCCTGAGCTGGGCATGGCTCACCATGCTCCCCGATCTAGGTATTAAGGGGCCCACTTGGCACAGTTCAAAGACAAAAGTGCCTTCTCTGCAAGTCAGAGGCCAGTGAGACTTCCAGTCAGCCCAGAGTGGCAAGAACACGCTATCTTTAAGACAGGCTTTTCTTGTGGAGTTCATGCCCAATTCAATCAGCTAAGCTAGTGGCCGAATAAACAGCAGTACTCCTACATTAAATAAATAAATAGCTATCCACGAGCTCAAAGAAAAAAAAAAAAAACCAAAGACAGGCTTTTCTTTACTTCTGCAACGCCAGGGATGAAACTCAGGACTTCACACATGCTAGCAACTGCTGAGCCTAATCCCGATCCCTTATTTTTTTCTTCTTTAACATGTGTGTGTGTATATGTGTGCTTAACAATGTACTATTGGGAGTTCATGTACTACACGTTGGAGTTTGCTTTTAAAGCAAACGTCTCCAGGGGCTGGAGCAGTAGTCCAGTGGGTAAGGTATTTGCCTTGTGTGCGGCCAACCTGGGTCCAATCCCCAGCACTCCATATGGTCCTGAGCCCACCAGATGACCAATCCCTGAGCACAGAGCCAGAAGTAAGCCCTGAACACCACTGGGAGAGACCTCCAAAAACCCAATGAGTAAATAATTAAATGAAACATTCACCTTTATAAATGCTCTAAACATAGCATCTTAGGAAACCACGTGAAAAGAGAAAACAACCTTACACATGTAAGAGAATGATCAGACTATGATTCTTAATTGCTTCAAAAAATTGCTTTCTTGGGCTGGAGCAAGGGTACAGCTGGTAAGGCACTTGCCTTGCATGTGACCTGGGTTTGATCCCCAATACCACATAATCCCCCTGAGTACTGCAACCCCTGAGCATTGCACATGAAGTACCCTCATGTACACTGCTGGAATCAGCCCTTCTCTACAAGATGGATGTCTAAGTCTGTCCTGTGACTCTGACCTTTGGAGTTGTTCCAGTTTCCAACATAAGCAAAATGGCAACTGCAAGAGTGCCATGTTAATGACAGTAAGGGCCACCCATCTCCACGGAATAAATATATTTCTGCCCGTGGAATACATTGGATACAGCTGGAGGCTAACCTTGGCTCTCTGGCCTGTGATTAGAGCAGAAGGGCGTCTAGTCTCTCGCCGGGTACAACCTTACAGTGGGATGCTGGAATCTTCTTTAAATCTATAGAATCAGCTACAATGAACCCTGGCTTCAGAGCGAAATTTGATTGCCAGAGAGCAAAGACAAAAGCTTAAAAGCTTGTTGTTTTTTCATTTCTTAGATGTTAAATTTTTTTTGGACACACCCCACAGTGCTCGGGGTGATTCTGGCCTGATGCTCTGGGGTTGACGGGGTTCTCAGGGATCAAGCCAGGGTCTCCACACACCAGGCATGCACTCCAGCCCTTGGAACTGTCGCTCGAGCTAACGTATTTCTAAAGGACAGTTCAATTTAATTTAAGAAGACACTGATGAAAAGCAAGTATGTTCTTAAATGTATTCTGAAATAGACGGTTTGAAAGCTAATACAGACTCCGTGGTCTAAATTTATCACTCCCTTAGAGGCAGAACATATTGCTGGGGGATCCTCTATAATAGGACTTATGGCATATAGTAACTAAAATGTTTTTTCCATTTGCTGGATTTTCAGTGTTGGGGAATATTATTCAGTAGATCCAGAGAGAAGTCCTAAATTGGAAAAGCAGCTGAGTCCAAGGTCATCTCTCTTGTTTCCAAATATATCTTGAAACAAATGCAAGAAGGGCACTTTGCTGAGTGTTATCTGGACATATATAGTTTCAATCAAATTCTTCGAGAAGTGTCAGAATAGGAGTTGAACATTTGTTTGACATTGCCAAGTCACTTGCAAGTGGGTCTCTTAAAGGGTTCATGCTCTCCTTGGTGAGCAGGCAATTATTACAGCAAAAAGGAATTCTTTTTTCCTGCTCTCAAGAAAAAAAAAAAAAAAGTCCAGTTAAGCACCAGAGCAGAAATTTTTTCTCACTTTTTTTTTATCTACAGGAAATCATATAAACTTATAAAAATGGCTTCCAACAAAAATATAACTTTTAAATATTCTGTTTCTCAACTAAATCCCTTGGAATTATCCCATCTTTTTCACACATTTGAAAATGTTATATGTAACAAAAAAGGGATAGAATATAGAGTTGTAAATTGAATCTAGGAGGAAAATGTTGAATCTAATTATTGTAAGAAATAGTCATTAAAATACAAGGAAACAAATAATTGGCTCAAGGCTTGTATTACTTGCCTTTGCTTAAAAACGAAACAAAACAAACAAACAAAAAAAACAACCAAAAACCTAACCAGGCTGAGTCCATGCCAGGGCCTCCTCCCCTAACCAGGCTGAGTCCGACAGTGCTCCCTACCCAGGCTGAGTCCATGCCAGCGGACCCTAACCAGGCTGAGTCCGACAGCGCCCCCTATGGCCACCTATCTATCTCTGCAACGTGTGGCATCTCTTCCTCAGGGTCCAAAGAAGTAGGGTCAGAACAACTCTGACCATTATTTATATACCAAACAGGCGGTGACTCCCAACCACGCCGGTTCACAACCTTCAGTAAAGTGTTTCCAACTCCCTTCAGGTTGCCCCAGCCTCAACCGCTGGAACCCTCGGTCACGCTCTCCGCATGGAGCTCTTGTTCCTTATCTGCTCCAGATTCCTGATGCTTCCAAAGGGTTTTTACCTTGTACCATTTTCTCCTCTGCCCAGACCACCCCAATCCAAAGTGTTTTTCCCGCCTTTGAATTCCTGCAAGACAACTCTGGAATTCCAAAATGCTGGATCGACACTTTTGAGGACCTCAAGCCCTAAGAAACAATTGCCATGCCAGTGCTTCTCCACACTATATGGGTGGGCAAAACAAACCCACACAAATCCCTAAAGTAAAAGTAAGGAGGTCTAATAGTTCTGAAATATCAAATACGTTTAGAAAATGTGGGATGCATCCTTTAGCCTACTGTGCCACCCAGGGCTATAACCTGCTTCAATCTCATCCTGATAACCAGAGCTTGGGTCCCCGAGAGGAGGAGGGGCGCCTTTCCCTGCCTGATGGACCGGAGATGACAAAGGGCCCGCGAAAGTGCTCGCATGCCTCTCACTCCTCAAGACAAACCTCGCCCCCTTTCCAGGCGCACGGCAGTCCCCCACTTCCAGGGCGTCTACCGAGCTCCCCACGCAGCCTCTGCTAAACAGGGCTCCTTCTCCGGATTGAATTTCTCTCGCGCCACAGCATGGAGCCCGTGCTGGTGAGGGTTTGCTATGTTTGCTGGAGCTTCACTTCTGCTGGACCTTTTCAGGATTTACTGAGGATCCGGTACACTTGATTTCCAAGCACAAGAGCTTGGCACAGAACAGGAACTCCTTCCCCTCCTCAGGGCAACTGAGTGACTTACTGAACCACACTGGTCTTGTCTTTTCCTGGACGTGCCATGTCCTCAAATGCCTTTATGTCTTCTACCTCTCCAATGCCGAGCAAAACCTCAACTCCTCTTAATAAATTCAGTGCAAGTCCTACCTTCTCCACTAAGCTTTCTTCAATCCTGTCAGAATTAATTGCTTTTTATTCTGAGTGCCTTTCTTTTAAATCACAGCACTTTAAAATTTTGCTACATAAAATTAGAGTCTTCCTGATTGTATTCTTTGAGAGCAAAAACCAGGTCATTTTCTTTACCTTTTAGAACTGAGCACAGTGTCAGGGACCGCAGAAGACGCTCCGTGAGTACTCACATGCCAATACGTGAATGACTGAATGACACACTTATATTCTCCAATCAAGTGATAGTTTGCTAATTTCTTTGGGTTAGTTTTTTCATTTTAATATAAAGACCAAACAGTAACTTATAAAACTATTTAATGGACTTTTTATTGAATCAAGTTAACTAAATATGGTTGTTTTTCTTTTGGTCTGGCTCAATAATTTATTATATTTAAATCTTTAAGTTTCATTGTTGCATTATTCACAAAGTAAAAAGAAACTCATGTCCTATGATAAAGAGATATCTTTTTTTTTATAATTTCACCGGGAAAGATTTAAATTATAACCTATAAAACTTCCGTTTTCTCTAAAACTATTAACTTTTAACTGCATGTACTTAAATACATGCACTTTAACTTTACTTGTTTTTTTCCCAGTGCGAGGTATTGAACTCATGCAAGACTCTAGCAATGAGACACATTCCTGGCTCAAAGCGTGTTTCTAGTTTTTGGGCCACACCGGCAGTGCTCAGGGCATACTCCTGGTGGTGTTAGGGAACGACAGACCCCATGCTGGGATTGAACTGGGCCTGGGCGGGGGTTAGTATGTGCATGCAAGGAAAGCAACTATTTCCTGTACTGTGTCTTTGACCCCAAAAGCAGATATATATATGTATATATATATTTTTTTTTCTTTTGATCCACACCTGCTGTGCTTAGGGCTTACTTCTGGTTCTGTGCTCAGGGGACCACCTGGAGTGATGGGGGCTGAACCTTGATTGGTCGGATGCAAGGCAAATACCCTACCCGCTGTACTATCACTCTAGCCCCAAAGCATGTATTTTTAATATCAACATCTCATCTAATAGGTAGAGCTTATTTTTAACTATTTTTACCATCTGTTCTATAAATACATTAAGTAAAATGTATGTGAAATTTAAAAAAAGGATTATAAGAAATAGCATAATGATTTCACATGTATTACGACTCTTAGTGGCCACCCATCTGCCTGTATGTATAAGTTGGCACATACATGAGCACATTGCCATATAGCAAGCAGTTAAGTGTGGACCCTGGCTCTTTCGGAGTTACAGTGGAAGCCTCTCTGTGCCTCAGTTTCCTCTTCTGTGAAATGGGAATAACAGCAAGTAACGCATAGGGTTATTGTGAGGTTATTGTGATTTCATTCAGCAACTCACATAGACTCAGGACAGTGGTTGGTCTATAGTAAGTGCTCAGTGAGCCTAGCTGCCGTCATCAACATTAACACCAGGGTTATTATGATTACAGAGCTTCAGGGAGCAAGCAAGCTTTTTCCGATCCCCTTTGACCTAACTGCTGTTTGGGAAAATGTCCTTTGTCTGTAAGCGTGCTTTCCTTCCAGAAGCATGAAACTAATCAAGCTGTGCCCTTTAACGGCGACACAGGCTCCCTCGTGAGGAGCGAGCCGCATTGCGGTTCCTCAGGAGAGGCTGGAAAGTGACTCGCTACGAGAGCCACCGCACAGATTTCGGAACTGCAGGAAGGCTGCAAGAGATCACTCAAAGGTCCCAAACTAATAAGTGATTAGATGAATCATTCCGAGGTTTCTTTACGCTCAGTTTACCAGGTCATCACGTGTAGCGCTCGGAGCAGACCTGCCGGGACCGCTGTTATACGGGGTTGGAAACGAACACTTCCACTGCAAAACAGAAATCTTTCATTTCCTCCCAGGCTCCGAATAGTGATTTTCCATAGCAGTGCACCAAGCTGGGTGACTCAAATGTCTCAACAATTCTAGAACGGAAACTAAAATTACCGATGTTTGCTGAGAAAGTACTTCCAGCTTGCCAAAAGAGGGAGCATGGGAGCAAAAAGCATGTTTGTCCAAGTCTTAAAAAAAAAACACACAAAACTTGTTTGGATGTGGGCTTAAGTTTTTTTCTTTCTTTACAACCAACTTCCTCTTTTTTCGGGCTGTCTTAAGACAGGAGGGTCAGGGACTGAAAACACAAACACTCTATCCTTCTGGATCCTTCTCTATCCTTCCCAGGCAAAAAACTCACTCAGGCCGGCTGCCACACACCAGAGCTCTAATTAACATGATCTCATTAGAGGGAAAAAAGGAGAACTACGGCAGGCTTCTCCAGAGGAAACAGACTCTATACATTCAGTAACAGTGTGGCTTGATTTCTCCCCTGGCAGCCATGGATTATTTGATAAAGAAGGCACTGTATATATAATCTAGATTTCGCCTTTATTACAACTGGGAAAGTTAGTGATATAACCATCACTAACCAAAGTTAATCATAAGGCACTAACTTACCTTCTCCCCAGGGCTAAAGACTCCTTCGTGTCAAGAAAGAGGAATGATGTAAGCGCCTATAACCTTCTGCAGAAACAAGTCTTTGATTCACACTCATTAGTCATTCCCACAGAGTAAAGACCTATGGAAGACAAAGACGTTTCTACGAGACTCACATCTTGTAATAATGAAACACACATGAAATTATTTTTTCCAATACATGTTTCGATTTTTGCCTTTGTGCAGTCAGCTTTGGCAAATTACAAATCGTGCATTTTCAAATGCAAATCAGAAGAACTCTGCAAATTTATTTGAGTCTGAGCAACAGACTCATTTTTTTTTATTTTACTACAATTACCAAAAAGTACTGTTTCAGTCTAAAAACTTAAGAAACAAACATACTTGGCAAATGCATGAGATCACATGTCCAAATGAGGTTATCTTAAATTGGACAGAGTATACATTTGGTTTTATAGGAGAGCTTAATAGAATGGCTTTTATAATCATTGCTGCCTTCTGAATTAAAGCAAAATGACAGTACGTGGGCTGGGAAGATTGCTCAATGGCCTAGAGCACATGTGTTACTTGTAGACGACCCAGGTTTGATTCCTGGCACCACATGGTCCCTTGAGAACCACTGGGAATGACCCCTGAACACACAACTGGGTATGGGGCGCCAAACCCAAAATACAGCCCCTCCCTCCACCCAAAGACAGAATTAATCCAAAGGAAAAAGGGGAATGTTCTGAAATTTCCTGAGACCTGATTTCATTCCCATATGCCTTTGAATAATGTTCTAAGAACTTGGTGGTTAATAGAGCAGCAGCAGCAAAGAGATAATTCTTCTCTTAAGATTCTTCTTAAAGGACAGCCTTGAAGGCTGGAGCACTTCCTAAACCAACAGAGAAAGCCAGATAAGCAGTGGCCTTTCGAAGCGTACAGTTTGCACAGTCAGGCCCATGCAAGAGTTGGCAATGCCGCATTCGAGGAGGAAATCTCTGAACTCAAGAAGCACATTTCACAGGCCACATTTTTCTCCTTTATTTGGGCCATCATGTGGAAGACAAGATTATTTTCCAAAATGATTAAGTGCTCTCATCAATTAGCCAGCTAGAGTATCAGTCTTGAAGGGAAAATGTAATGAGCAGTTCCAAGTGCCAGCTGCCCCAAACCGTCTGAGACCGTCAAAGCTTTTTAATGTTCCAATCAAATCAGGGAGGAGAGGAAAGTCACTGCAGGAAACAGGGCACGAAATAGTCCTACGAAGCTGCTTTACTAAATGTCCGATGTTACATAAAAACTATAAATAACTTTGTACTTTTAGTTTTTTTAAGTTGCTTTTCTTGAAGTAATAATGATGTTCTGCTTCAGTTAATAAAGTAATTTGGAGCTGCCTTAATTGTTTAATCCACATAGTCTGTGTCGAAGATAGATGGCAAGCAATAATTAAATCAGAATTATATGCATTCCTTGAAGTATCTGTCATTAGCAATTTTAAAAATTGCAAAGAGCACCGAAGACAATATAAGCTAAAAAAATTAATCAGTCAGCTGACTCTCCTATGCTGCTTCTAAAAGGCATCTAATTCTTTCCAAATATGTGCAAAGGAATTTCTATGCTACTGAAAGGAACATAGCTTACTACAGTTTAAAAATAATAATCTAGTAGCTAACGCTTAACAAATGTATGTATATTAACATTCAAAACCTGATTATTCAGTAAAGCTGGGCTTGTAGTCACACAATAAAACTCCACTTGCTCCTCTTTAAGTTAATAGTTGATCTAATTGTTGACCTTATAGCATAGAAGTGAATGGTTGGAGTTAATCCTTGCCTCAAAGCTGGCTGAGACCATATTTAAACTACCTGGTAATGCTACTACAATTTTCCTTTCTTTACAGTTTGTTAAAAG
Source organism: Sorex fumeus (assembly GCF_029834395.1). Taxonomy (NCBI): domain Eukaryota; kingdom Metazoa; phylum Chordata; class Mammalia; order Eulipotyphla; family Soricidae; genus Sorex; species Sorex fumeus. The sequence goes on along the minus strand of NW_026606212.1, from coordinate 966,295 downwards.
ACACTCCTTTATGTTTTTCCCTGGTAAGTCTAAAAAACAAACAAAAATCAAGAACTGAGTCCAAATAAGCAGAGACTGCAAATACTCTACGCTCCTGAGTTTCTTTTGGGGGGAGGGGTGAGGGGAGGGGTGTAGGAGTGGTTACATCACCCTGATGGTGCTCAGGGATCATACAGGGCTTGGGGGACCTTAATGTGGTACTGGGGATTAAACCTGGTTTGGCCACCCACCGGCATGCACCCCTGCCCCCCCCGTATTATGGCTCCGACCCCCATCCCACACTCCTGCATATTGTCCTGTGCTGACTTTTTTAAACATATGATTGACATCTATTTTTATAACAAATTTTAATATTTAAAACAAAATCTAGGGTGCAGGGTATTGTCGACGGGCTGTAACTCATGCCTATATCCACACTCACCAAGGTCCAACCCTGGCACTGCATGATGACCCAGGAGCACCCCAGGGAGAGATGGGTGTGGCCCTGGTGGTGCCACTGGGTCTGAACAATCAGGTCTACACAGCCGGCTCATGGAGGAACGCCTCTGAGCCCTGCCTGGGAGACCCTTGCACCAAAAAAAAAAAAAAAAAAGGAACCAATTCCCACCCAAGCCTCCCCCATGAAGACCTAAAGATAATATTTTAGATTTATTTAATTTTTTGGTGAAAATGACAATATTTTAGTTCTTAAGTTTTTTTTGTGAAGATGACAATATTTTACATCTTATTTCGTTTTTGGTGAAAGTAAGTACTAGTCTAGTACAGTGGGTGGGGCACTTACCTTGCACACAGCTGAGCCGGGTTCTATCCCCGAAACCCCATATTGTCTCCCAAACCCTGCCAGAAGTGACCTCTGAGTGCAGAGGCAGGAGTAAGCCCCGAATCTAATACAGTTTAACAACAGGAATGCTTACTTAAAAAAATAACACAGAAACACAATGTGACAAAACTATAATTTTAAGATAAAAAGTCATGATATGTGCACTAAGTTTTATTTGCCATTAAATTTACAAAGAGAACAACTATGTCATTCAAAATACTAAAATTGTGTGACAGTCACAGAAAAAAAAAAAGAAACTGAAGTGAAACTGTAGGAACTAATGAACTCTGTAGGAACTAATGAACTTCAGATAAACGTTTCTTCAAAACAAGAGATATTAGTTGCTAAAAGAGTCCTCTAAAGTTAAAAAAAGATTGAGAGAAACAGTAAGTCATTAGGTTATTTATACTTAAAAGAAGTGACATGTTTCTTGATGGACACATGTTTTCATTTTATGGATAGTAAACTTAGTCTCCTGTCTCATAAAACTCAGAAGACACCACTGATGACTAAACCAAGCAAAACAACAAAAGTCTCTTTCTCAAACTTAAACTTAAAAGCCCACATATACTGTCTTCCAAGAAAACTTAATAGGAAACAGCTATTCTGAGAGCAAAGTGTTGCACAAATCACTTTTAAGAACTGCATCCTGGGATGCGCTGTCAGTGAGTGGGATGGACTGCGGCCTCATCCGATGCGAGGCTTCAGAGAATCAGGCGGTCCTCTCCTCCCTCCTGAATCACCTGGCCGATGGCCGCCTGGTTCTGCTGCTTCAGAAAGCACTGTTTCTTACACTCCATCAACTGTTCGAAATCACGCCACATTTTCACTTGTTTCATATTTGGACCATGACTTTCTCGTACAGCTTTTTGTTTTTCTCGAAGTTTCTAGCATAAAAAATATATAAAAGAAAAAAAAATATATAAAGACCAAATAAAGGGTGTTGGGAGGATCCTCCCAAGATAGGAGAAGCATGCTGAAAGTAGACCATAGACCGAAAATGATTGCCACTCAATGCCTCTTTTGCAAACCACAGCACCCAAAGGAGAGAGAGAGCAAAAGGGAATGACCTGCCACAGAGGCAGGGTGGCGTGGGGGGTTGGGGGGTGGGATCAGCGGTGGTGGAGAATGGGAACTGGTGGAGGGATCATTGTATAACTGAAACCCAAGCACAAAAATTTGTAGGTCTACAACTGTACCTCATGGTGTTTCACTAATAAAAATTTATAAAATAAAATAAAAAAGAATCATTAAATCTCAGATGCAACAGGGATTTACTTTTATTAAAATAATCAGAAAATTTGGCTATGTATTGTAAGCTTGGTAAGCAATAAAGGAAACCAGGTTATCCTTTGAAGAATGAATCCTAAGATTTATAAAAATTAAATTTATGACAAAATTGGACAATTCAAAGTTAAAAAGCTGGGGCGGAATAAAGGGCATCAGGAAAGTGGAAGAGCTTCATGGTGTAGAAAGAACACAGACTTTGGAAGTCAAAAGACTTGAGTTTTGATCTTGACTGTGTGATACTGTAAGACAATTTCTCAGTTTTCTCTATTATCATCTAAGGTAAATAATAAGGGACAAATAAATTATCGGTCTTGTAAGATTATTTTTTCACATGACATACTACATGGAATTATTTAATAAACTATCATGTGTCATATTTTATTAAATATTGTACTCGTCCCTGAATCAGTGCATATGTACAAACAAACTGTGTGCATACATTCCTCAGGGAGAAGTCTAGTGACTGCATGGGAGTCTGGGGGCCAGCACGCTAGCTTACAGTGCCAGTGTGCATGCTCCGCACGCATCTCGTCTCATGCCAGGCCCCACGTGGTCCTGAGAACCACTAGGAATGGTCGCTGAGCAACATGCCAGGAATAGGGCCTGTGCATCGGCAGGTTTGGCCCCAAATAAATAAAATAAAATAAAATAAATATACAGTGGCAAATACATCCAAATCCTACAATTAAAAACATTTAAAAAATATTGTGTGTTTGGTGGCTGGGATCAAACCCAGGGCCTCACACATGTAAGGAATGTGCTCTACTGCTGAGCTACACGCCAGGGCCCTCAGAATCATATTTGTTACTAACAGACTCTAGGCTTCTACTGTCAGAACTATTCACTCCTCTTACTTTAAAATAACAAGTAGGAATACGAAAACGTTTAAATACAGTGCAAAAATATACTTTGGTTCTGAGTTATGAGAACTGAGGCAGGGTTACTCTGAAAAGAGGGACGAACACCAAGTCAGAGACAATGAAAGGCAAGAAAGGAACAAGTGAAGAGAAGGAAGCTGCAAGAGGACAGAAAAGGAAGGAAGGAGGAAAGGCAGGAAGGAGGGAGGGAGGGAGGGAGGGGGGGAGGAAGGGAGGGGGGAGGGAGGAAGGAAGGAAGGAAGGAAGGAAGGAAGGAAGGAAGGAAGGAAGGAAGGAAGGAAGGAAGGAAGGAAAGCAGAGGGCAGCAGACAACAACGGCACACACTTAGGAAACACAATGGTGACAAATACACTGGCACCGAGGATGAGAAAAACAAAAGGACAGAAATATAAGCGAAGAAAGAGAAACAGATGCCACAGGCATAGCCTCATCTTTTCTGCTTTAGTTTATGGCTCAGCTAACAGCTGAACTGAGCAAACAAATTAGAACGCAGGCTGCTGGGACTTGCCCAAATAAGACAGACTAAACTCAGAGACAACTCAACACGCTGAGTGCAGGCTTTACCTGCAGGGGCCTGGGTTTGATCCCCTGAGCACCATTAGGATGGATCTCAGGCCTGGAGCCAGGAGTGAGAGACCCCATGAACAATCAGGAGTGAGCAAAAATGAAACAAAACCCCACAAAATTAAATGAAAAGAAAACAAATATCTCTCTAACCCCACAACAGTGTGGGGTTAAGTATGTTACGCAAGGTACTATCACTCAGGCCCCTTCAAGTGTAAGATTTTAAAAAATTGCTTATATTGAAAGAATGTCTGTAGGGCCTGGAGAATGTAAAGGGTTCAGAGAAGTGCCAAACTCATAGTAGGAGCTTTACTAAACAAACAAGTATATGGCTACTCGTTACCAGACAAAACATAACATGGGATTCAATCTGCATTATATGAGGTTGTTCTGGGTTTTGTTTTCCCAGTGGGGAGGCGTGGGGGAGGGTTGACTACCCAGCATTACTTAGTTCTTGCTCAGTGCTTAGGGCTCATTCCGGGCAGTGCTGAGGAACCAAGCTGGGCCAATGCGTGCAAGGCCAGCACCTTCGCCCCGGCAGGATCTTTTAGTGGCTCTACCAAACTTTCTCTTGAGCTCTTGGTTCTTTTTAGCAGCAGGGTTTGAACCCAGGCCTCTCCCACGCAAGGCAAGAGCTCTACTGCTGAGCTACATCCCTTGCCTTTGTTTTGTTATTTAGAACTAGATTTTTCCTCCCAAATTCATGACTTTTACAAAACTAAATTCCTATGGAAGAGTCTCAACTCGGAAAGAAATGAAGGATATGAATTCTTCCTTGAAAACTACAACGCAACCCTTTTAAAAGAATGACAATGTTATAGCCATTTATGGAAACTTGCAGTTAGACACACGAAAATATCTATATTCTTACCTTCCCCAGATTTTCCTGTTCGGCAATATTTCTGGTATACTGTTCCCTAGGGAGTCAACATAATGATTTAGTTTCAATTTACTCCAGTTAATGTGATCATATAACTAAATTATAAATTAACATCTATCTAAATACATTCGGCAATATAGTTTAAAGCACTAGAGTTAGAATGAAACCCATTATCAAATACTCTCCCCTCTTTAGTCATTTGTTCAGTAAACAGTCATTTAAAAGGGGGGAAAAAGGCGAAACACAAAATAAGAAATTAAGAGGATTAAAATGCTAAATGCTATTTCTGTTTAATCTGCCCTAAAAACAAAGGGAACACATTTACTTAAATAACACTTTGTTTTTTGAAGAGGTTTGCAGAAAGGAGGAAGGATCCACATTGTAAATAACTACTAGCTAGCATCTAACCCTGTAATTCCACTTCTAGGAAACCATCCTACACAAAAACTCAAAATTTCATGAAGATAAAAGTAAGAACTATTTAGTTTACACCGCTGCACATAATTCTGAAAACTTGCAAACAAACTAAATGCCAATAGGTAAGGAAAAAATTGAATAAATATGGCATATCCATTCAAATGAGCTACACAGAATAATAAAAATGAAAACATTATAAATAGTGGAATGGAAAGGACTTTACATAAATAATTAAGAGAAAAACTGTAACCATATCTCATTATTGTATCACTGTCATCCCGTCGTCGTTCCATCACTCGGGCAGCCACCAGTCACTGTCTCTAGTCCTCCCAGCCCTGAGATTTTAGCAGCCTCTTCTTACTCGTCTTTTCCCAACGATTCGAGGCTCTTTCAGGGTCAGGGGAATGAGACCTGCTGCCATTACTGGTTTTGGCATATTGAATATGCCACGGGGAGCTTGCCAGGCTCTGCCTGTGTGGGCGGGATACTCTCGATAGCTTTTTGGGCTCTCCGAGAGGCATATATCTATATATTTCTCTTTATGATTTGTTGCCTACTGTCTGAACCCCATCAAATATGGTGTGGAAATTATGGAAAATGGGTCAGAAGTGTTTTATAATGTGTCCGGAAAGCGGCCTGGAGCGTGACAGCGGTTGGGTAGTGGAGGTCGGCTGCCAGGGCTTGGTCACTTGGGGCAGGGAGGGTTCTCACCTGCCCCACTCTGGAGCGCCCCAAGTGAAAAAGCCTGGCATGGAGTGCCATTATTGTATACATACAGAAAATTTCTCCATGTTAAGACCAGAGAGATAGTACAGCGAGTAAAACATACCTGGCAGTTGGGTTCAATCCCCAGCACCCCATATGGTCCCCTGAACCCTGCCAGGAGTGATCCCTTAGCACAGATCCAGGAGTAAATCTTGAGCATTGCTGAGTGTGATCCAAAAGCAAACCAATTTCCCTCAAGTGTTTGCAAACATACACATATTAAGATATATTAGCAAATGTGTGGAAAAGGGATATGGAATAACGTACCCAAAAATACGAACAGGCTTAATATCCTAAGTAGCCTCGCTCTTCAAGCCCATGTTCTCTGGAACACGCATCTCTCTTGTGTGTGTCTCTCTGTCCCTTTACTTGCTTTTCCACTCTGGATAAGGCCCTGTTCTCTCTTGAACACGTACTTCTCTCCCCTCACATCTTTCTAAATAAGCTTCATTCAATAAAAACTATCTCACTTCAATAGAAACAAAACAAATATTAACAGCAGACATTTAGAAGAATGGTAATGGGGACAACCTTCAATTGCTTTGTGTGCTGTACTTCATAATGGTTACTGTTTTTATAAATATTTCTCTCATAAGATTAAAAAATTGTGGGGGCCAGAGAGACAGAGTGGGAAAGGCACTGGCCTTGCATATGTCTACACAGGTTTGATTCCTGCCATCCCATATGGTCCGCCAAAGCCTGTCAGATATGATCCTCTAGATATCATCCTGAAGCACAGAACCAGGAGTTAAGCCCTGAGTACCACTGAGTATGGCCCCAAAACAAAACCAAAAAGATTAAAAAATTGCAATTTTTTGGGGGGGGCACCCAACATTGCACAGGGGTTACTCCTGACTCTGCACTCAAGAATTACTCCTGGCAGTGCTCAGGGGACCTTATGGAATGCTGGAAACTGAACCCGGGTCGGCCTTGTGCAAGGCAAACGCCCTACCCGCTGTGCTACTGCACCAGCCCCCAAAATCACAATTTTTAATGTATATGTAAAATATTCATAATATTGCATTTTATTTATTTATTTATGTTTTTGCTTTTTGGGTCATACCTAGCGATGCGCAGGGGTTACTCCTGACTCTGCAATCAGGAGTTACTCCTAGCGGTGCTCATAGGACCATATGGGATGCTGGGAATCGAACCCGGGTCAGCCGTGTGCAAGGCAAATGCCCTACCCGCTGTGCTATCACTCCAGCCCCTGCATTTTATTTTCATAAAAAAATTTTTTTGCCCTCCCGTTGATCGTCGATTTGCTCGAGCGGGCCCAGTAACGTCTCCATTGGAGACTTTGTTGTTACTGTGTCTGGCATATCGAATACTCTCGGTAGCTTGCCAGGCTCTCCGAGAGGGGCGGAGGAATCGAACTCGGGTCGGCCATGTTGGCCGCGTGTAAGGCGAACGCCCTACCCGCTGTGCTATCGCTCCAGCCCATAAAAAAATTTAGTTATATTTAAGACCACATAGGACAAGAGTGTGGTTTAGAGTACTCAGGGAAAGTTAAAGGATAAGGACAAAGGAGCCCTGGGCTGGATCCCTGGCACGGACTGCAGAGTTCCCAGAGCCACAAGGAGCAACCTCCAAACAGGCCCGCAACAGCCTCACCACCGAGTAAGTGTCACTCAAAACAAAGACAAACAAAAACTCAAAGGAATAAAAAAGGTCAAAGAAGATAAGAGAGATTTTATACCTCAATGTACATGGAAACAGATTATGTTTCTGTGTAAAGTTACAATTCAGTATTCAAGAGGAAATGAAGCAACACAAATTTGGGAAACTAAGCCGCAAAGATTAACTCTAATAGCCTAAGTGAAGGAAGACTGGCATACATACCCCAAAAATGACTGTACAAGTGAGTAATTAGAATAGGAGAGAATGGCAATCGAAAGTAACCAAAGCCCATACAGAGTTAAAGCAGAGGGCTGGAGGGGGTCAGAGAAACAGGACAGTGGGGTAAGGCTCTAGCCTTGCACATGGCAGACGAGGGTTCAATCCCCGGCATCCCATATGGTTGATTTCCAAGTATAGATCCAGGAAAACCCCTGAGCACCACGGGGTGTGGCCCAAAAACAAATGAACAAAAAGTAGAGGGCTGGAGAGATAGTACAGCGAGTGGGTAAGTAGTACAGATTGCTTTGTGCGGCAGACCTGGTTCAATCCCAGAACCCCACATCCCCTCACTTGAGAAGTGGTTCTTGAGCACAGAGCCAGGAGTCAGCCTTGAGTACCACCAGGTGTGGCCCAAAACCAAAACACGCAAAGGTAGGGGCCAGCGCGATAGTACAGCGGGGAGGGTGTTTGCCTTGCACACAGCCAACCTGAGTTCTAAGCCCTGGCATCCCATATGGTCCCCCGAGCACCGCCAGGAGTAATTCCTGAGCGCAGAGCCAGGAGGAAGCCCTGAGCATCGCAGGGTGTGACTCTAGCAAAGGCAGAATGGTGTGTACGGGAATGGGAGTGGAAGAAAAGAAACACCGTCCTGAGGAACCTTCATTTGCCCTGAAATCTAATGATGCAATGAAGTTGCCTCTCTAGGTCTTCAGTGAGCAGCTGCCAGACTGATTTGAATGACATTCTGTTCAAGAAAAATGAATTGTTATGGTTTAGATGACATTACCTAACTTATTTAGGGGCTGGGGAGAGAGCTCCTTAGTAAAGCACACACCTGCCATGTGGAGGCCCTGTATTAGACTCAGGCCCTGCACACCACCACTTCCGGTGTCGCAGGATATAGGCCGTTAAAAATTGATTTATTCATTTATTACTCTATGTGTGAGGGTATAAAAATCTTTTTAGTTACATATATTATTTTTTCTCAAGGAATCAACTGGCTAATGAGTTTTTTGTTTGTTTATTTTGTTTTTCTGTCCCACCTGGCAATGCTCAGGGCTTACTCGTGGCTCTGCACTCAGGGATCACTCCTGGCTAGTTCAGGGGATCATATGGGGTGCCAGGGATCGAATCTGGGTCAGCTGCAAGCAAGGTAAGTGCCCTCCCTGCTAGACCATTGCTCTGGTCCCTGATGTTCTTTCATTAGGGGCGTGGATCTCCCAAGCAGTACTCAGTGCTGAGTACTCTAAGCCATACCCAGAGAGCAATGATCAGGCTGGTGAGATAGCACTGCTTGGGTCCAGTGGAGCTTGGGGCCATGAGAGCCACATCCAGTAATGCTCAGGGGGCCCCAGGGCTGTCCCTGATGGTGCTCATGGCCCTGGCCATGAATATCACCTACCTTAGACTGCTGAGATCTCTCTCTGGCAACTGGACCCAAGTTCTTTTCCAATAACACTGATAAGTAATTTTTTTTTTTGCTTTTTGGGTCCCACCTGGCGATGCACAGGGTTACTCCTGGCTCTGCACTCAGGAGTTACTCCTGGCGGTGCTCAGGGGACCATGTGGGATTACTGGGAATCGAACCCAGGTCGGCCGCGTGCAAGGCAAACGCGCTACCCGCTGTGCTATCTCTCCAGCCCCAGTAATTTTTTTATTCAATGAATTCATACAGGAAGTAACTACTGAACAACTGTTATGCATCAAGCATGTCCTACCTAGGATTTCAAGAAAAACACAGGGCAGAGGTCTGCCTTTCAGGAACTCATGCTACATGATTTCCCAAGCACTGCTGAACTCATTATATTTAACTTCATTATCTGTGACACACATTGTTCTCTTTGTACTATAGGTGAGGAAGTGACCTGCCTAAGAAATCCACCCAGAACTAGAAAAACCAGATTAGACACAATATTTTCTGAATCCTTTCTAAGCACTTTGGAATAAAATATGCTGCTTCTTTAAATAAAATTTGTTGATAATCTTGCAAAGCCAAGTTAATTTCTTAGCAAAAAGAAAAAAAGAAGTAGAATAATAATAAAAATAGTAGGTCTATCACAGTATTTTGAGCACTCATTACACTTTTTATTTTTTGGTGTCAGGAATCCTCCGGGGCTTCATATATGAGGCAGGAGTTCTACCACTAAGCCACATCCAGGGTCTCTGTTTTCTTTTCTTTTTTTCTTTTTCTTTTCTCTTTATTGGGGCCTCTGTTTTAAACATTCATTGGTGAGTTTAGAGTACAATCAATTCCATTTTGTTGATATATTTTTTTCTCATGCGCTAGTCGTTAGACAACATTTTTCTGTAGAAACACTAGGACATCATCCAGCGATGCTCTGGAGTCACTTGTGACTCTGCTCAGGAATCACTCCCGGCAGTGCTCAGGGACCATAGAGAGTGCCAGGGAGCAAACCCAGACTGGCCGCATGCAAAGCCAGCACCCTACCTGCTGTATTATCTCTAGTCTAGAAATGTTTATTTTTAAAAATGTATTTATTTAGGGCCACACTCAGTGGTGCTTAAAACCAAACAGAGGCCTCCTGCATGCAAAGTATGCATTCCAACCCTCTGAGAGCTATCTCCCCAGTCCCTAAAAAAAAATTTTTTTTTAAATAATAACAGAGAGAATGTGAGGACCAGAGAGATAGCCCAGTGTGTTATCTCTATTCTACACTGCACACAGTTGACCTGGGTTCAACACTTGGCACCCCATAAAGTCCTTGGAGCCCCGCCAAGAGTGATCCCTGACCACTGACCCAGGGGTTAAGCCCTGAATACCAGTGGGAGTGCCCCCCCAAAAATACCCCAAAACTTACATTTTTCTAAACATATTGCCTCAACAACAACAAATTTTTTTTAATTAAAAAAAATTAATTAAATTTTGGAGCGATAGCACAGCGGGTAGGGCGTTCGCCTTACAAGCGGCCAACATGGCCGACCCGAGTTCGATTCCTCCGCCCCTCTCGGAGAGCCCGGCAAGCTGCCGAGAGTATTCGATATGCCAGACACAGTAACAACCAAGTCTCCAATGGAGACGTTACTGGGCCTGCTCGAGCAAATCGACGGGGCTGGAGCGATAGCACAGCGGGAAGGGCGTTCGCCTTACACGCGGCCAACATGGCCGACCCGAGTTCGATTCCTCCGCCCCTCTCGGAGAGCCCGGCAAGCTACCGAGAGTATTCGATATGCCAGACACAGTAACAACAAAGTCTCCAATGGAGACGTTACTGGGCCCGCTCGAGCAAATCGACGATCAACGGGAGGGCCTTTACCTTTACCTTTTACCTTTACCTTTAAACCCTCTACTATCTTCCTGGCCTCCACACTTAATTTTGTGCAAAGATGTTAAGGAATAACACTACAGACTTAGGAAATATTCTCAGTCTCAGAGGAAGCAAGAGTTGGGAATGACTTTTTCCTGCACACTCTCATGTACCTTTTGCATTCTGAATACTGTGCATATAAAACATCTGTTCTAAAACAAGTGAAGTGGGGCTGGAGCGATAGCACAGCGGGTAGGGCGTTCGCCTTACACGCGGCCAACATGGCCGACCCGAGTTCGATTCCTCCGCCCCTCTCAGAGAGCCCGGCAAGCTACCGAGAGTATTCGATATGCCAGACACAGTAACAACAAAGTCTCCAATGGAGACGTTTCTGGGCCCGCTCGAGCAAATCGACGATCAATGGGAGGGCCTTTACCTTTTACCTTTAATTAAAAACAACTTATGCCTTCCAAGTGGCTGACAGGTTTTGGTTTCTGGTGTGGTCTTGTGGGGTGGGACTGGAAGGCCCCAGACAGAAAAATCTTTAAAACTCATTCATAAAACTTCCACAGATAAAAACATGAAGTGATCAAATACAAACACAATGCCTGTCCTTGCCTGATCGCCTTTCTCTTCTCCTGCTGGTCGGAGGAGACGTACGCCTTCATCTCATCTGTAGCTCGACGAAGCTGCATTTCTAGGTTCTAGGTGGCAAAGTTTCAGGACGTTAAGGCCTTGATAGAAGTAAGTCTCAGAAAAGTTTGTGATGCACTATCTTTTTCTTACCTTAATCATACAATTTGTATAATGGTATCTACTTTCTTCTTGAAGACATTCTTCACGGAGTCCTCTGACTTCCTATAATATACAACGTATGATTCTATTTATTTTATTTTTTTGTTTTTGACCCACATCCAATGGTGCTCAGGGTTTACTCCTGGATTTGTACTCAAGGATCACTCCCAGCGGAGCTGGGGGAACGGCCATATGTGGTCCAGGAATTAAACCAGGGTCAGCTGCATGCAAGGTAAGCACCCTCCCTGCTGTGCTATCATTTGAACCCCACAACATAATTTTATTTATTTATTTATTGGTTTTTTGGGTCACACCTGGCTCTGCACTCAGGAATCACTCCTGGCTGTGCTTGGGGGACCATCTGGAATGTGGGGATCAAAACCAGGCCGTCTGCATATCCTCCCCACTGAACTATCGCTCCAGCCCCCACAACGTAATTTTATTTTATTTTACTTTTTGGCTTTTTGGGTCACACCCGGCGATGCACAGGGGTTACTCCTGGCTTTGCACTCAGGAATCACTCCTGGCAGTGCTCAGGAGACCATATGGGCTGCTGGGAATCGAACCCGGGTCGGCCACATGCAAGGCAAACGCCCTACCCGCTGTGCTATCACTCCAGCCCCCACAACACAACATTATTTTAAATGGGCAATAGTACTGAAAAAATGATCAAACGCAGAGGATGACTTTATAAAATAAAAGAATTGCCATCAGATTCATTTCTCTTGTGACTATAGCTTTGTTTACTATGACATACAAAACTGTAATCTGTTCTAGAGTTCCTTACGTGATCTCAAATTGTCCCATTTGGTTACTCATTTTTAAATACTCACTGTGTAGTCCTAGGAATATAGCAGTGAGCCAGACAGTTAGGTCCCTGCTCTTATTCGAGTACAGGAAACAAATGTCAGCATTTCATATGAGCATAAATACTATAAAGAAAATTCAGGGACTGGAGCAATAGCACAGCGGGTAGGGCGTTTGCCTTGCACGCGGCCAACCCGGGTTCGATTCCCAGCATCCCATATGGTCCCCTGAGCACTGCCAGGGGTAATTCCTGAGCGCAGAGCCAGGAGTAACCCCTGTGCATTGCCAGGTGTGACCCAAAAAGAAAAAAAAAACCAAAAAAAAAAAAAAGAAAATTCAGCAGCAAAATGCTTAGGATCGCTAACCAGTCAATGTTAGCATGATAAGAGGTATGTAGGAAGAGGTGATGATTAGGCTGAGACCCAAAAGGATGAAAAGGAGAGTGAGGCAGAGATGGGAGCAGCATGTCACAAAAAGAAAACCACGATGGGAACGGGTCAAATAAGAAAAAGGCTGGGGGCTGGGGAGGGCTGGGCTGAAGTGATAATACAGCCTTGCACAGGCCAACCCAGTTTGATCGCCAGCACCACATACGGCCCCCTGAGCGGCCCCCCTGAGCCCTACCAGGAGTGACCCCAGAGCCTGCAGTAAGCCCTAAACACTTCAGGGTATGACCCAAAACAAATGGGGAAAAAAACCAAAAAAAACAAACAGGTGGGGTCAGAGAGAGAGAGAGAGAGAGAGAGAGAGAGAGAGAGAGAGAGAGAGGGAGTCAGGCACAGCACCACCAGGAGTGATGCCTGAGTGTAGCCAGGAGGAAGCCCTGATACCTCCCCCATCCCCCACCCCCCAAAAGGGGAAAGAAAAACAAGAAAAAAAAGGTCAGTGTGACAGTGTGACGGAACCCCGTGGGTGAAGTCTGTGAGACCACAATCTGGGGTTAGATTTCAGACACCACAGAAAACTCCTGGCAGGTGCCCTGAGTTTTCACACAGGCTTCACTGGCTGCACACGGAGAATGAAGTTCTGGGGGGTCAGGAGTGGAGGAAGGAGACTGTAGAGACACTGCAGGAGTTCAGAAGAGATATCATGCGGCCTGGACATTGGTAGTTTTTTAAAATCTGTGCTCAGGTTAGAAACAAAAAAGGAGTTTACACTTCAGTTTGACAAAATAAAAATCTCTGGAATGAGGGAATGAAGGAATCAAACTCGGGAGTTGAGGGTAAAGATCTGGGAATATTCTGATGGCGTCTATATATATATATATATATGCACATACCAGTTTCCGCTAAGGTTTTGCACTCGGAACTGTCTCTTACCTGCTCTAGCTTGGACCGATTGCTCTCGAGGCCCGCTGCACAGCTATCATACTGCGATTTCTTCTCATCACACTCCTGGGTTAGTTCCTGGTATGGAAAGGGTAAAGAAAGAAGCGAAACGCAAAGGCCGAAAATGTGGCTCAGAAACAATGCATGCCCTTGTCAAGCTGGTAACTTAACTCTAAGCTTCTTGGCATATTTACTTATATGACCAGGGACACTGGCAAATATGACAGAAAAAGGTGCTGGTAAACAAGATCAGCTACCACAATTTAAGCTGTATGTTGGGGTCTCTGTCAGGAGTTGGGGAAACAACAGTGAACAAGAGAGTCCAAAACCCTTCAGGGAATGTTCAGATAAGTAAACAGGCTGCTGAGTGCTCTTCTGGGCAAGATAGTGTTACAGGGGCACCCGGGATTCTCACCATATGTTCTCAGGTCTGGGGATCACTGGGGACAACTTCCTGGAGAAACCGATACCCCAAATCAAAGTATTAAGGATTAGTAAGAGTAGTTAGAGGAAAGGTAGACGAGGAAAATGTTGACAGAAGTACAATATTGTGTAGAAAGGTTTAGAAGAAATCTTTATGAAGAAAGAAGATAAACTACTTAGGACACGCAAGTTATTTTCTTATGGTAGAATATGTCTGGGAAATATTTAAAAAGAAGATGAAAATCTCAGCAGAGACTTGATCAAAACTTTGTAAACCATCTAGCTGAGCTTTATCCATGATAAGAGCTGAATTTCACACCCCCCACCCCCTTGAGGTAGGTATTAATTTCCCTCAGTTGCTGGAGAATGTTCAGAGAGGTCGGGTATCCCTGCCAAAGATCGTACTCTGGAAAGAGGTGCCAGAATGTGAATTCAGACTATGGAAATAGTTTCAAACTCCTCTGATACAATATTTTGAATTAGATACACTAAAAATATTTTACTTATAAGTATCTAGAAACACTAAAAGTACCTACAAATACTTGGTAAGGTACAGTAAATATCCTTTCAGTAGAGAGTTGAACTGAACTCTCGGTAAGAAAGAGGGATCAGTTACCAGGGAAACAGAAGATACCACCTGCGGTTACCATGGCGAAGGGGCTGGGGACAGTCCACCATGTTTAACAGAGGGATCATGTCCAGGCAGAGCAGAAGACAAAGCTTTAGCCTGGGCAGAGTATGAAGTTAGAACCCATAATTCCAAGTTATTTTTCAAAGCAGAATCTGTGGATGAAGGGTTAACAGCAGGTGTGAAGGGATGGTGAGCAGGTGAGCCCAGCCCAGAAAGCTATGGTTCAATAAGTCGGTTTTCCTGAAACTGGTCTGTTAACACAAATGGGTATTGGAGGCTTCCCTTCCTTATGTGGAACTCCATTTTGTTTGAGGTGACTGCAGTAGTGCCAAAAATTGGTGGGTGAAAAGGAGGTGTGACTTTTGTGTGTCGAAGTCAATTCCTGAAAACTCAGACTCTTGTGAGAAACAGTTGTACACACCCTAAGTGGGAGGAGGGGCAGCGGAGGCTGCATAAGACAGAGGTACACTGAACCCCGTGGGTGTCACAATGGAAGGAAGATACCACAGCACAAGTGGAAACTTTCTACTCATGACCTCCTTTTGTTGGAGAAAAAGCAACACGGTGAGAGCTACTAGAAACACCTCAGATTAATCACATGATTGATTCTAAATTAAGTTTTGGTTATTGTATATTCAGAAAGCTTTTATGGTTGCCAAATTTTTCACCACCTCCATATTCAATTACACAATTCCAGAAAGGGGTTGCAGCCCATGGCTTAAGATGCTGGATTAAAGGCTGGAGCGTGGACAGCTGGTAGGGAGCTTGCCTTGAACACGTCCAACCAGGCTCTATCCTGGCACTGATACACACAGGCTCTCTCTCACCCCCACAAGCCTCACCAGAAGTGACTCCTGAGCACAGAGTCAGGAGTAAGCCCTGAGCACAGCTGAGCACGGTCACCACATCAGGAACCAACAATGAGGTTAGGGTATTCTACATATTTTCCTCACTATCACCTATGGATTCAGATCTCATATAGAGGACTTTAATCAATATTGATTTGACTTTAGTGCATGATGTTAGAAAGGGTTCTGTTTTTTTTTTTTTTTGCATGTGACTGACCAGGTTTCCCAGCGCCATTTGTCGAAGAGGCTTTCACTGCTCCACTTCATATTTTTTGCTACTTTATGAAGATTAGCTGTCCATATACCTAATGTTCTATCTATGGACTCTCAATTCTTTCTACTAGTCTGAGCGTCGGTCCTTATTCCAGCACTCTCTTTTGATGGCTACAGCTGTATTCTCGTACCATACTGCTCTGATGACTACAGCTTCCTAGTGTAGTTTAAAGTAGGGGAGAGAGGAGCCTCCCATCTTCTTTATGTCTCAGGTGTGCTTTGGCTATCCAGGCCCAATATAAATTCCATATAAATTTTAACAGCTTAAAAATGTCATGAGTATTTTAACAAAGACCACACTAAATCTGTACAATGCTTTAGGAAAGCTGGTCACTTTGACAATATTAATTCTTCCAATCCAGGGGGATGTGTTTCCATTTTCTAATTTCCTCTTGTATTTCCTTTAGTGGGGTTTTATAATTTTCACTGTATAAGACTTTACCCTCTTTTATTAAGCTGATTCTCAGTTACTTTATTTTCTAAGGTACAATTGGGAATGATATCTATATTTATATAGATATATATAGATCATATTTGTAGCCACTCTGCTCCTCATATAACTGTTCCAGTTCACTAATCCAATGTTAACTTGTCACCACTTGTTGGCAGATTTGGAACTTTTACCTGGCCACAGAATGTGACTTTATATTTAGAGTGCTCATATGCATATGACTGAAAGCCAAGATTCAGTCTTTCTGCAACCTTGATTTTTTTTTTTTTTAACTGGAAGGGAAAAATTTAATCCAGCCTTTCTTGGCAATGAAAATTTCTTAAAAGACAAAAATGGCAGCAAGGACTCTAGATAAAAATACTGCCATAGTTAACAATCAAAATACTGCATGCCCTGTAGTGTCTGATGCACCCATGATTTCAGTTTAAACCTCTTTTCTTCTCTTCCCAATAATAGCAAAACCACAAAAAATTTTAAGTCATAATACTCTCTTTTGTAGAAGCATACCAATAAAATACTAAAACCAGCAAGAATAATTTATCTAAAAGTTACCTAAGTAAAACAGTCAGGATACTAGCTAGAATACCTGAATAAGATAAAGAGTGAAAGTATATTGGGCCAGAGAGATAGTACAACAGGCAGGGTTCTGGCCTTGTATGAGGCTGACGCGGGTTTGATCCCCAGCATTCCCTATGGTCCTCCGAGCACTGCAAGAAGTGATCCCTGAACACAGAGCCACAAGGAACCCTCAGCACTGGGTGTGGCAAAGAAAATAAAACAAACAAATAAACAGCAGTCAAACTAGTATAAAAATCAAACTTACTTGACATTTTTGTCGCAACTGTCGTAGTTCTTTTATAACTGGGGCTAGAGCTGACTTCTTCTCAGATACCAGTGAATTCAGCTTTTTCACCTGTCATATAACCAAAAGACATGACATCAAAAATTTCAAAATGTGTGAAAAAATGAAAAATCAACGTTCATTGATTTAAAGAAGGCCTTTGATTCTGTTGAGACGGAAGCGGTCATAGAAGCCCTAGCCAATCAGGGCGTACAAACTCAATACATCAGGATCCTTCGTGAGCTCTATTGCGGATTCACTACCAAGATCTCACCATTCTACAAAGAAGTAATCATCCATATCAAGAGAGGGGTTCGGCAGGGTGATACCATTTCACCAAAACTCTTCAGTGCCACCCTCGAGAACATCATGCGACGGCTAGAATGGGAAAACATGGGAGTGAAGATAGATGGTCGGCAACTACACCACCTCCGCTTTGCTGATGACATCGTTCTAATAACACCAAACATCAACCAAGCGGCACAAATGCTGAACAACTTTGACCGTGAATATGGAAAGGTCGGACTACAGCTGAATCTTGCGAAGACAATGTTTATGAGAAACAGCCTTGTTCCTGACGCTCCATTCGCTCTCAACGGAACCACCATCTCCGAATGCAACAGTTATATATACCTGGGTCGAGAAATCAACATGATGAATGACCTGGCACCTGAGTTGCGCAGGAGGAAGAGAGCGGCTTGGAATGCCTTCAAGAGCATTGAAGAAATAACTAAAAGGACAAAGAACCTCCAGCTACGAGCACATCTCTTTGATTCCACTATTCTTCCTGCATTAACATATGCCTCAGAGACCTGGACCCTACGAAAACAGGATGAGAACACTATTCGGGTCTCTCAAAGAGGAATCGAAAGAACTATGCTTGGAATATCACGATTCACTCAAATGAGAGATAGAATCCGGAGTTCTGATCTTCGTCAACGCTCAAGAATCAGGGACGCTGTCTCATTTGCCAAGACATCAAAAATCAGATGGGCTGGACATGTAATGAGGTTTACAGACAACCGCTGGACTAGAGCCATTACTGATTGGATTCCACGAGACATCAAAAGATCACGTGGACGCCCACCTATAAGATGGTCAGACTTCTTCTTCAAGACCCTAAATGATCGGTTTGAGGCTCTACATGTTCCTAAAATGAACAGATACCATTGGGCTACGCTAGCACGCAACCGGGATGAATGGAGACGTTACTGGCACCCGCTCGAATAAATCGATGAATAACGGGGATTAAGTGATTAAGTGATAAGTGAAAAAATGGGAAGAAGAGATGAGCTGAAACTTCTTCCCAGATGACATATAGACGGCTAACAGGTGTAGGAATAAATGCTCTGCATTACTCGTCATCAGAGAAATGCAAATCAAAAAATCATCAATGAGTTATCACCCTACACATAAAACAAACAAATGAAGTTCAATCCAGAACTTCCTGCTGTGCTGAAAGTCAACCTCCAGGAGACCCAGAGGGTGCAGGCGAGTGGCTCGGTTAGCGGAGGTGAGCCGCCCAGCATGGATGGCAGGTCCTTACCAATAAGGCCCTCGCTGTCCCAGGAAAGATGGAGAGAGCCTGGCGCCTGGCGAAGTAAGTAAATTCAAAACCCTTAAATTTGAAGAAACAAACACAGACAAACCTATGACAAGCTGAACAACTTCACAGGGATGAAAATTATCCAAGAGGTTGAGAAAGAGAGGAAAGAATCTAAACGAGGCTCAGAAGCGAACCTCTCAACGCTCCGCTGAAAACCACCCCCAGCCCCACGCACGCCTGCGCGTCTCAGGGGGAAGAGCGGGTCTCACCATCTCTGACATGTCGTCCAGCGTCCGCCCCTTCATCTCATCCACCTCGCTCTTCAGCGCCGACACTCTTTCCAGCTCTTCCTGCGTGTAACTATAGCCGGATATGCCCTTTTTCTCCTCGACAGCTTGCTGGAATGAAAGAATAAAAAGAGTACAAAAAGTAGCAGCCACAAGATGGGTATCAAAAACTTGATGATTCTTTCTGGGATATAAAAATTTACCATATTAACAATCAAGTTTTTAATTTAAAAAATTGATTTGGAATTCCAAAGAACAATCCTTAATGACTGTGAACAGCTAAATAGCTTTGTATGTTTCAAACTAAATTTTACTTGGCATTTTCAGGTGCATAAAAATATTTCTACTTTGGGGGCTGGAGCAACAGCACAGCGGGTAGGGCGTTGGCCTTGCACGCTGCCGACCCGGATTTGATTCCCAGCATCCCATATAGTCCCCTGGGCACCGCCAGGAGTAATTCCTGAGTGCAGAGCCAGGAGTAACCCCTGTGCATCGCTGGGTGAGACCCAAAAAGTAAAAAAAACCCAAAATCCCACTTTTGGCCTTAGAACAATGCTAGGTTATTTAGCACAGAGTCCAAAACATAGGAAAAACTCAATAAATATTTGATGAGCAAACGGTTTCTCATTTGCGTAACGAACTCTATTTCCTTCACTCTCCATCCAATATTTAGTATATACCTAAACATGCCTTGTACTGCACAACACACAAGCTATGTTGTGTGTCACACACACGACAATAAACAAAACAGGAAGGGAAAAGACCCTTTCATTACAGAGCTTGTGTCTAATGAGAGTGAAACAAATAAACAAAAAAAAGCAATAAGCAAAATACAGTGTGAGATGAGCATGGAATTGGAATCTCGAATCCCAGGGTGGTCAGGGGTCGTCCTGGGAAGATGACACCTAAGCAAAGCCCTGAAGGAAAGTGAGGGAATGCGCTGACAGATGCCAGGGATCAGCAAGCGCCAAAGACATAACGCAGAAGCATGCCTGACCTTCCCAGACAAGGGTTAGGGTGAGGCCAACGAAGCTGCAAATGAGGAGCAGGCGAGGCTGAGGAAAGGGTCCTACAGAAATCAGCGAGTTTGCTGAAACAAACTCACTTTACATCCACTGTCATTAGCATTCTCAAAAGTGTTTTACTTTAGATGACAGAATATATTGTTATCTTATTTTTAGGCAATAAAAGAGCCCGGATTATTTAAAGTCAGGTGGAGGCTTCCTGGAAGTTAGGAAAAGAAAAGGCCATGGGGCAAAGGGTTCGGGGAGATGCTTGGGCCACGCTTATCTGGGCTCAGTGCTCGGGAACGACCCCTCATGGTACTCGAGAGACCATAAGGGTGCCAGGAATTCAGACCAGGCTGAGTCCCATGCAAGGAAAGCACTTTAACCCTGGTGGCAGAGTAGAATTTCTGAATAATCATTTTCTGTGCTGAAGACGTAGCTCCATACACAGTACCTGCCTCAGGTGTCGAAGGTTCTGGGTTCAACCCCAGGACCCACGCCAACAAAAATTATAGGTGGAATCTATTATGTTTGATTCAAGGTAAATCCTCAAACTTAAATTCCCTAGAATCAAAGGTGTTTAAGAAGTCCGAAACGATCATCTGGCCAGCAAAACAAAACTGGTTGTAACTTCATTCCTCTCTACCAGATAACTGCTAACTGGTCAACCTGATAAAATTAACTCCTTGTTGATGAAAGAAAAAAAAATACAGTCTTCAATGGAAAAAACTGAGGAACTGGCATCTTAATGAGCACTGCTGTTAGAGGGCTTACTTTTGGCTGCACGCTTTTTTGACAACCAAGGCAAACATAAGGGAACAGGCCTGGAGACAAACCTCCACGTAGCGTCTTTCCGTGATATTTCTTGCCAAAGCTCTACGAAAGTGGCTGCCTAGAAAATTTTGCACAACAGGCCATGATAAATAACTATTTTACAGTCACCCTCTTGGTATGATCATTTTGTTCACATTAGCTAGCTAAACAAAAGAAAAGCCTACTTGAAATTAACTTCTATTAATAAAAAGGTAAAAGGTAAAGGCCCTCCCGTTGATCGTCGATTTGCTCGAGCGGGCCCAGTAACGTCTCCATTGGAGACTTTGTTGTTACTGTGTCTGGCATATCGAATACTCTCAGTAGCTTGCCGGGCTCTCCGAGAGGGGCGGAGGAATCAAACTCGGGTCGGCTTCTATTAATAATCCCCTCGAAAAAATTTAAAAAAAAATCCCCAAAGTCAACACACATTAAAAAGTTACTGTTTTCTGCTACAGCAAAAATAAATGAGTGGGGCTGGAGAGATATTACAGAGGGTAGGGCACTTGCCTTGCACGCAGCTGACCTGGGTTCCATATTTGGCATCCCATATGGTCCCTGAAACATTGCCAGGACTGAGTCCTGAGCACAGATCCAGGAGTGATCCCTGAGCACCACCGGGTATAGCTCAAAAAAACCTCCCAAAATAAAAATAAATGAGAGCCATAAAGCATTTATCTTACTCTGCCACTATGTGGGGCCCTGGGTTTGATCCCCAGAACCACACAAACACAGATTCCATTTATATGACACCTGTGTAATTAAAGACAATTAGTAATTTTGTGAATTTTTAAACAAAAACAATATCCTGGGGCTGAAGAGCTAGTACATTAGGGAAGGCACTTATCATATGTCAGTCTGGGTTTGAGCCCCAGCACCCATAAGATCCCCTAAGTCCCACTAGGAGTGATTCCTGAGCACAGAGCAGGAAATAAGCCCTGAGCACCGCCAGGTGTGGCCCCAGAACAAAAGAAAGAAGAAAGAAAGAAAAACAATCACCTCCATATAAAACTATAAAATATAAACCTCCTGGCATTTGTATTTCTAGCACCCCAATGTAATACTGTATTACCAGCTGATGCTGAATATTTTCATGACGTTGTTTAAGAAGTTCTTCTGTCCTCTGCAAAAGACCAAATTCAGCCTTAAATTCAGCTATTATTTGATGCTTCTTTTTGAAGACTGTACTCTTGCTTCGAAGTTTACTGACATATCGTTTGAACTGCAAAAGAACACAATTTGTAAAATAATAAAAATCTAAGTTCTAAAAATCACATATAATCTTAATATATTAGAAAACGTTTCTAATTAACATGTGTGCCACAAGTATCTAATAATAACATCATTAGAATATTTGAAAACCAGTCAATTAAAATACTGTTTATCTTAATTTTTTAGCTCTTCTAATATTATAAATACATATGTATAAACTACTCATTTGGGGTTTTATAAATAATGATGGGTGTGGTTCAAAGAAAAAACAAACAGAAAGGAACTGTCCTGTTTTATTTACTTATATGGACCACACCACAGTGCTCAGGGATCATTCCTGGCTCTGTGCTCAGGGATCACTCCTGGTGGGGCCTGGGGGATGTTATGCAGGGCCAGAGATCGAACCCGGATCAGCCATGTACAAGGCAAGAGCCCTACCCACTGTAATATCTCTCTGGCCTGTTCTGTTCTATTTAAACATATCAAGACAAAAATAAGCTTCTATGTATCTAATAGAAGATACATAGATACATCATTAAAAAGTCAGCCATTTTAATGACTATTTCTTTTTATGGTTAAATTTTGAAGGGTTGTAAATAATGAAAATTATTAATAAATTATGTATATTCACTATCCCAACACAAGCTCCATGTTGGTATTCTTCATTCAAAAAAATTTGGGGGCAATCTCCCAAGCAATGCTCAGGAGACGCCGGGGCTCTTTCTGGCAGTTCTTACAACTTGGCTGGTGGTTCAATGCCAGGGTCTGAGACTATGGTACTGCTTACACGCTGATGGTGCCAGGGATTACCTGCCAGCCAAACCCCGTGACCTGGAGCCTCCAGGCCTGCTGCCAGCAATGCTTAAGGAACTATGTGGTGCTGGGGATCCGACCAGGGTTGGCCACATGCGAGGCAAGCACCTAAAGGCCTAGACTAGCTCTCTGGCCACCTTTCTTTGAATTTTTATGGCTAAACCTAAGGTCAGTAAAGCTAAATTGTGGGTGGTAAAATAGGAAGTACAGTTCTATTTATGGTTTTTATATTTAATTTAAAAATTGCTTAAAAATTTTTATTGGATCACCATGAGAACAGTCACAAAGTCTTTCAGTTTAAGTCTCAGTCGGCCATACAATGATCAAACACCCGTACAAATTTAGGGTTTTTTTTTTCTTTAAAGGAAAACGGATTCTTAAATATACAAAGAGATTCACTAAATACAGCAAGATTAAAAATTCTTCACATAAAAACAACTGTCTACTTCCTAACTTAGATATCTTTTCTAACTCTACCCAAGCTTTGAAAGAAATGAAGAAAACATAGGATTTTACACAGAGCAAATTCAAAATATTTTTCTATTCATGATTAAGTTAATTTTAATATTAAGGAATCCAGCCCACACACAGCAAAATATCAATGGCTAGACTACAGAAACAGCTTTAAAATTTTAAGTCATACCAATGTAGCTAGAGTCTAATAACTTGCAAAATTTCCTTTTAAAGAATAAATGTGTAAGCCTGACATAACAGACTCAATCCCTAGAGTAACTATATGTTCTATTAAAAGTGTCCTGGGAAAAGTGCCCAAAATGAAATCAACCCTGTTCATCTGCTAGCCTCTGTATTGTCTAGGCCAAATTTCCTCTTCTCTATCTTGCTGTGCTCCAGAACTATTTTTAAAAGCTAAAAACTATAAACGTTTTTGGGAAAAGAACAAACGTGCCAATTACACAACGTGCTCTATGCGCTATGGGATATTATTTGACATCCGCCAGATGAAGGGAAGGGTCTGCGGGCTCGCTTCAGCCACCAGTCAACAACCGAGCGAAGCGGACCACTAAGAGGGCTCCACTACCCGGTGAATCAGAGCAAAGGAAAGATCTTGTTGATGTTTTTCTTCCATTGGAAGGGTCTTTTATTATGTCGATGTTAGGTATTTCTAAAATTTCAAACTATTTTTTAAAAATGATGAACACACTAGATCTTCAGGCACATTTAATAAGTTCTATGGACACATTTCCAGAAATTATCAGAGGAATGAGCATGGGTTTTGACACAGTCTTTCAAACTGTCCTTCAAAGGCACAGTACTTTTTTTATTATTATTATTATTTTTTGCTTTTTGGGTCACACCCGGCAATGCACAGGGGTTACTCCTGGCTCTGCGCTCAGGAATTACCCCTGGCGGTGCTCAGGGGACCATATGGGATGCTGGGAATCGAACCCGAGTCGGCTGCGTGCAAGGCAAACACCCTAGCCGCTGTGCTATTGTTCCAGCCCAGTACTTTTATTTTATTAATTATTTTTTTAATGACTTAGCTCTGCACAGCACCTTGGCTTAAGATGGTATGGTGCTTTTTATTTTTTTATTTTTATTTTATTATTATTATTTTTTTGCTTTTTGGGTCACACTCAGCGATGCACAGGGGTTACTCCTGGTTCATGCTCTCAGGAATTCCTCCTGGACATGCTCGGGGGACCATATGGGATGCTGGGAATCGAATCTGGCTCGAGCCGCATGCAAGGCAAACGCCCTACCGGCTGTGCTATCACTCCAGCCCCGGTACAGTGCTTTTTAAATGTGTAGATTTGATAAGTAAAATAGTATCAGTTGTATTTCTTTACTGGGAAACTTCATATATTTGCCAATTAATTGTGTATTTTTTCAGGGGTTTTTTTGTTTTGTTTTGTTTTGTTTTGTTTTGCTTTTTGTGTCACACCAGGCAAGGCACAGGTGTTACTCCTGGCTCTGTACTCAGGAATTACTCCTGGCGGTGCTCAGGGGACCATATGGGATGCCGGGGATAGAACCTGGGTCAAGCACGTGCAAGGCAAATGCCCTACCCGCTGTGCTATAGCTCCAGCCCCCAGTTTTATTTTTTGAGCCTGTTTTTCCCCCTATGGATCTGCTGTTGTTTGGGCCACACCCAGCTATGCTCAGGACTTACTCCTGGCACTGCTCCAGTTAACACTCTGGATGTGGCCTGGGGGACTATATAGGTTGTCAGGGGAATCAAACCCATGGAAGCTGTACGCATGGTAAACGCCTTCCCTCCTATACTTTCTCTCTGGCCCTTCCTGGGATTTTTAAAAATGATTCTCAAATTTTATGGACTCAGTAACCCTTTACATTTAGAAAAATCGTTTTAAGTTTTACTGAGGTGAAGTACAATAGTATTTGTGTGTGTGTGTGTGTGTGTTGGGATACACCCAGTTGTGCTCAGGGCTTCGGCTTCCTCCTTTCAGGGTCAGGGGATCACATATGGTACCAAGGGCTGAATCTGGGTCGGCTGAATGCAAGGCAAGTGCCTTTCCCACTGTGCTCCCTCGCTGGTCCCGCTCCTCACATGTTTAAAATAAGCTTTTAAAAACATCAGTCACAAATGGAATAAAATGTTTGCAACACATTAAACCACTAAGGGAGGCAGGGTCAAGATGGCAAAAGACAACAATTTGAGAGTCCGTGTGAGATCCTGAAGCAGAATCACCCGCCCCTCAAAAAAAAACCCAAAACAGATTAGGGGCTAGAGAAATAGCACAGAGGTTGTACTGCATGCTTTGCACGCAAGATCCCTGGATTCAATCCCTGGCATTATATGGTCTTCTGAGCACTGTGCTGGGGGATCACCCCTGAGCACTATCTGGTATAGACCAAAAACAAACGAGTAACCAAATTAAATGCAGAGTACTGCATGCAACTCTGCTGAAGTTCCTGGGAAACCCAGCAGCCATCTCGGGGAGATTCTCCACCGTGGGACGAGTAACAGCTGAGCAGCTGACATATAAGGCGTGCGAGAAAACAGAGACTGCTAGAGTGTAGAACTTTTCCAGGCCAGGGGGACGGGAGAAATCAGAGACGGCTAAAGTGCACAACGTTTCCCCGGGAAAAGGCGGCAGCACGCAGAAGACCTGCGCCCCAGCCTCACAGAGCCTGGTCAGGAGGAAGGAACTGGGTCAAGCCCGTGTCCACAGCCAACAGTGATGCAGAAGTGTGTCTGCCAGCGAGTCAGGAGCTCTGATCTCGTCCTGCACAGGAAGCAGTGCTCAGGCAAATTCTACCAGTCCAAGGGGTGGGCTACTGACATCTGCCTGCCTCGGGGAAACAAACGCAGCCCTCTGCCAATCACATCTGAGAGACGATGGGCTCGGGGTGAGGGCCTAGAGTGGAAAGGCAACAAACCCCCGCTGGCTGCTGTGCGCATGCTTAGGCCTGGTCAGGTTTGGGAGCGGACCGGATGCAGGGAACCACTACACCCTGGGAGGTACCAGGCCTGCTCCGAGATACAGATGCTACTGGCAGCGCCTGGCCATGAGTTCTCAGTTGCTACCCAAGCCTGTGGGACGCTGGTGCCACAGCCAGAGTCAGCCCTGGAAATGCAGATTCTGGGTGCAGCATAAGAAATACAGCTGAAACCACAACTTCCCAGGAGCGGGCCAGAGCAACACAGTCAAAGCCCCGTCTCTGAGTAGAATCCGGACTGTGAACAACGGCACACACAAGACCAGACCCTTCTCCCAGCCGCACGTGGCACCAGGCCAGTATGCAGCAGGGGAATTCACCTGCATCAACGGAGGGAAGGACGCCGTGCCCAAAAGTGTCTAAACTATCTGACAAACACGTCAAAGTGATGAGGGTCAGGGTGTTCACTGCACTGGGGATATGCGATAGATGAGATAGGCAATAGTCCCTCATGCATCAGACAAGAGCTCCAGCCGTGGAAGAGGAAGTATGAGAGACAGCGTGAGAAAACTTAGTCCAAAATCACTGAATGAAAAATACAGTAGGTAGGTGAACTAACAACAGAACACAGGGGGAGCAGGATGACAGTGGCCAGCCAGAGAGATAGTCTAGAGGTCGGGTGTTAACCTTGCACATATCCCAGGTTCAATCTCTGGCACCCCATGTTGCCCCTGGGTCTGCCCGGAGTGATCCCTGAATGCACAGCCAGGAGTGAGCCCTGAGCACCACAAGGTGTGGCTCAAAAAAAAAAATCAAACCAAAACAAACAAATATGTCAAGGAACAAGTCACTGTGCTTGAGGATAAGGTCAATGAAACCATCAAAAGGGGAAACATTAAGAAAAACAGAAGGGCAACAAGAGATGGGCCAGGGGTTAAGGGGTGTTCACCTTGCATATGGTCCCTGAGTAAAGCCAGGAATGATCCCTGAGTACAGAACCAGGAATAAGTCCAGAGCACTGATGGGTTTGGCTCAAAAATCAAAAAAGAAAAAAGAAAAATCTACAAAACACGAGAGATTTAAGATACAGTTTCAAGAGGAATAACGTTTTCAACATGGGAGTTCTAGAAGGAGAGCAAAAGAATGGGAAGAATGACTGGTTAAAGGAATGATAGCAGAGAACATTCTCCCTCTAAGGATGGAGTCATATATATGGATCCAAGAAGCTCAAAGTGTTCCAAACAAAATAAACCCAAATAGAAGAACAACAAAGCACACTGTAATTAAAATGGAAAAAGCCAAAGGTAGAGACAGAATTCTGAGAGCAGCAAGAGCAAAGCAAAAACTTTGTCAATGATACAAAACTTTTAAAAAGTTGAATCACTTTTTGAGATACAGTTACAAACGCTCATGATTAAGTTTCAGTCATACAAAGATTGAGCAACCATCCCTCCACCAGTGTGCATTTTCCACCACCAATGTTCCCAGTATCCTTCCCGCTGCCCCCACCCCATCCCACCCCCTGCCTCTGTGGCAGGCACCTTCCTTCTTACTCTCTCTCTACTTTGGAGCATCATGGTTTGCAATACAGGTACTGAGAAGCTATCATGTTTGGTCCATAGCCTACTTTCAGCACACATCTCCCATCCTGAGCGATCTCCCGTTGTTCATCTATTTTGACTCCTGGCTCAGGGCTGAGGCATCACTCTTAAGGCACGGTGGTCCTTAGGCAGGGCTCAGAGGGACCATCTGTGATGCTAGGGACCGAACCTGGGTCAGCTGTGTGCAAGGCAAGTGTCCTGCCTGCTGTACCATCATTCCAGCCCCTTATAGGACTAAATTAGAGAATCTAGAAATGGGTAGAGAATCCCAGAAGCTTCCAAGATTGAATCAGGAGGAAGTGAAAAATGTCAACAGACTAACTGCTAGTACAGAAATGAAACAGTAACCAAAAATCTCTCCAAAAACAAAAGCCTGAGCCCAGACTGCTTCACTAGTGCATTCTTCCAAATTTTCAAAGAGGATCTATTGCCTATCCACTATAAGCTCTCTCAGAAAACCTAAGAAACGGGAAATCTTCTGAACAGTTTCTCTGAGAACATTACCCTGATATCAAGGTGGGTAGAGACAATACTGAAAACAAAAACTGCAGACAAACAACCCTGATAAACAGGCAAGCAAAGATCCTCAAAAAATCTTAATAAACTGAATTCAACAGTATATTGAAAGGATCATACATCTGGGTTCGATACGCAAAGTCAACTAATGTGCTATACTACATCCACGAAAGGATAAAAATCATATGGTATCAATAGATACAGAGAAAACATCTGATAAGATTCAACACCCATCTATAATAAAAAAAAGACTCTTAAGAAAATGGGGTATGAGTAATTTAACTCAATATCATAAAGATCATATATCACAAACCCACAGATAACATCAAAAACAAATAATGGGCTAGAGCCATAGTACAGCAGATATGGTGCTGGCCTTGCTCTCAGCCAACCCAGGTTTGATCCCTGGCATCCCATATGGCCCCCTGAGCACCACCAGGAGTAATTCCTGAGTTCAGAGCCAGGAGGAACCCCTGAGCATCTCCGGGTATGACACAAAAGCCAAAACCAAACAAACCCCCCTCCCCCCAAAAAAACTGAAAGCCTTTCCTTTAAGATCAGGCACAAGCCAAGGATATTCCCTCTCACCGTTATTATTTAACGTAGTGTTAGAAGGCCTGGTCACAACAACTAGACAAAAGAAACGAAATAGACTCAAATCAGAAAAGAAGTCAAGCTACCACTATTTGCGGATGATAGAAGCATAAGAAGATACACATATACATAGACCCTGCTACAGTCTCCGCCAACAAATCTAGAAAACTTGAGTCAGAAGGAGGGCAAACACGGAACGACCGCACTCCTGTGAAGAGTATGAAGGAATGAGAAAGGGAATAGACAACAGCCAATGAAAATGAGACTTGAGACTCTGCCAAAAGAACTGAGTCTGTTAGGCGGGGGAGGGGGGGAGGCGAGGGAGAACCCAAGGAGGGAAGGATGAGACACGGGCAGTGGGCGTGGTGCCTGAAACATTAACACTACTGTAAATCATGGCACCTCATTATCAACATTTAAGGATTTGTAGCTAAATATATCAGTTAAACCCACAAATTGAGGCAGGCAATTCTGGGGGAACATGGATAAAATATTTTAATAGCTACTTCGTAGAAGAGAAAACCCAAATGGTCAATAAACGTACTAAAATGTATTTCCCTTGAGGGCCAGAGAAATAGTACACTGGACAGGGTGGTACTTTGCACAGGGCATTATGCCTGGCACCTCATAGGGTCTTCTGAGTCCTGCCAGGAGTGATCCCTGAGTGCAGAACTGGGTGTGGCCCCAGCCCCCCAACCAAAAAAAATAAAAGAAAATGTATCTGCTTCATTATTAATCAACTAATAATATAAATTAAAGCCATAATTTGATACCAGTTTAATGCCCTCTCAATTCACAGAGTCCTTCCGTGCTAGTGTTGGTAAAGACGCAGGGGACGTGGAAGCTATACACTACCGGGATATAATTGAACACAATCACTTAGAGCACTACTTGGCATATTTACTGAAGTTCACATAGTGTGGAGACAGAACAAGGATCAAGGCGCTTGCCTTGATGGTGTTTATCTGGGCTTAATCCCCACCATCACACATGTCGCCCGAACACAGCTGCGCATGATCCCTGAGTGCAGACCCAGGAGTAAGCCCTGAGCACAGTGGGTGGAGCACAGCGGGGTGGAGCGCCTCCAAAAACAAACAAACAAAAATAAAAACTGAAAAAAAATAATTTCAGGGGTCAGAGTGCAGAACTGGGTGTGGCCCCCAAAACACTCCTGGCAGGACTCGGAAGACACTTTACCTTTACAGTATAAGGTAAAGTTCTTGCTTTGCGTACAGCTGACCCCTGTTTGGTCCCCAGTACATGGTACCCCAGCATCCTGGGGTAATTGGGTGCACCCTGGAGGCCCCAATTACCACTAGGTGTGGCCCTGGAGGAACCCTCAAATACCCGAGGGGTGGTGCAGGTGATTGCCAGCACTGCAGGACATGAGCAGCACTGGCATCGAGCACTGTCCAGATGATCGAAAATTGCCAGGAGGGCACTCTGGGCCTCCCGACACTGTGGAAGACACCCCCCCCCCCAACTCCCCACTCCAATTTTGTTTTAAAGATTATTTGTAAAGAAGTCTGTCATAGGAGACAAGCAACAGATCCTAGGAACACTAAGAAAAAAGCCTTCTGTAGTGCATTAACTCAGGTTAATCAAGCAAATTTGTCATTACAGTGAACTACAAAGCTTGCCAACTGTGCAAAAACACCCACTAGAACTACTTTAGCACCAAACGTTAGGACCAGCACAAGTTTGTAATCTAGATTTGACAGTCATGAAAGAACAGCCATATTTCAGATACTGAAATCAGTAAGATTAATGCTTTACAGTGCTAGCTTCTTGTTTGGGTACCAATTTCACAGACTCGGTGTGTGTGTGTGTGTGTGTGTGTGTGTGTGTGTGTGTGTGTGTGTGTGTGTGTGGTCTAAATGGAATTTGACAGATGTTCTTTTTTTCTTTTATCCATTTAATTTGCTTTAGAAAGCTTAATGGTAATGATCAAGATCTGGGCTAGGATTTTTTTTTTCTTTTTCAGTCACACCCAGCGATGCTCAGGGGTTACTCCTGGCTCTGAACTCAGGAACTATTCCTGACAGTGCTCAGGGGACCATATGGGATGCTGGGAATCGAACGCACGTGCAAGGCAAATGACCTACCCGCTGTACTCTAGCCCCTGGGCAAGGATTTTTAATAGATAAAGCATCTAATTTCTGTAGGTATACAACCATTTAGTATGCTTCTCAAGCTTATCTGGAATTCTAAAATATAACTGGATTCCAGTCATCAGTCTGGGTATTTATTATGTGAAAACAAGAATCTGCTTCTGCTGAAAATTATCCTTACTATCTGGTGTGAAAACTATTTTCCACAGTAGTAACCCATGAAAGTTTTTCTCTCTCAAAGAGCCCAGCAAGCTACCGAGAGTATCCCGCCCATATGGCAGAGCCTGGCAAGCTACCCTTGGCGTATTGATTATGCCCAAAACAGTAACTATAATGGGCTTCATTCCCCTGACCCTGAAAGAGCCTCCAATAGGGCAGTGTTGGGAAGGATGAATAAGGAGAGGCTGATAAAATCTCAGGGCTGGGACGAATGGAGACGTTACTGGCACCCGCTCAAGCAAATCAATGAACAATGGGATGACAGTGATTCAGTGATACAGTGAATAACCCATAAGGACTTCCTAAAAACCATATAACAAGTACTCCACACTGCTGAGAATCACAAAGGGCGATTGTAAAAAATGTCTATTCTGGGGGTGCTGCCAGGCAGTACTTTGGTGAAAAGGTCATAGAGGATTCGGACTGAACCCGGGACTTTGGATACACAAGTGCTCTACTGCTGGGTCACATCCCCAAGCCCTGCCAGCTATTTCTATAAAGCACTGCTCCCGTTTTACACAGGAGAAACCCTATAAAGAAATAAATAACTCAGCAAAGTTTAGCAAGTTAGAGAAACTAGAATGAGTCCTTTGTCCTCAGAACCTTTTAGTTCAATATTCATGCTATTTTCCATTTATTATTTTTTGTTTGTTTAGTGCCACATCCAGTGATGCTCAGGGGTTACTCCTGGCTCTGTACCCAGGAATTACTCCTGGCGGTGCTCAGGGGGTCACGTGGGATGCCGGGATTGAACCTGGGTCAGCCACGTGCAAGGCAAATGCCCTACCTACTGTGTTATCGCTCTGGGCCCTATTTTCTACTTCTTATATTTAAATCATCCCACTGTCAGTTACTTCATCAAATGATTTATTAGCATATAAAACTACATAAGTTTATAAGCATAGAAAACTGTCTTAAAATACCCAGTGGTCAGAATTTGGGGCCTGGAGTTGGGAGGGTATTAAAAAAAAATTTTTTTTTTCAGTACTGGGGCTCAAACCCAAGCCTCTGCATACCAAGCAGGTACTTTACCCCTGAGCCACATTCTTGAACCTGATCACATTTTTTTTCACGCATCTGTCAGTATCTTATGTCTGATTTCAGAATTGCAGAATAACTGGGAAAGTTACTTTTCATGTCAAACTGCTAACTCATTTGGACCCTAATTTTAGAGCTGCTATTCGTTTTCAGGCAAAGAAAAACGTTTTAAAGCACTTTTTGTTGTCTGCTAAGATCATCACCTTTTCAACTCGCTCAACATAACGAGTGCCATATAAACATACTATTTTAACCTCTTCCAACCTGTTAGCAATACATTTTTAACTTTAAATTAGAAATTCTCACCACGCCAAGCATAAACACTGTAATTACCTACATATGGTACTGGGTTGTTAACTGCTACTTCTTTTGAGAGAGTCTATAATAAGCAATATGCTATATGCTGGTAGAAATCTGTCTGAAATGAGGCTTGCAGCACAGAAACAGCTCTCCCCAAAACAGTTAATCCTTCCATACAAGGCCTCTGTAATTTTATTATAAATCAAATCATCACCACACAGCTGTTACTAGACCACTTGTGGGGGTTTCAACTGCCACCCAATCAATTTCCTCCCCAAAAGATTTTTCGAGGAAAACTTTTCAATTTTTGGATTAAAACCGTGACATTACCTAGACTGCATTTATAATATAGTACTCATTTTACAGTGAATTGAACCAAATTAATTTAATTGTTTTGTTCCATCCCTTGGGAAAATTTTAGGGGCCTCGGTCCTCCTGTGAACTCTAAAGAGTGTAATGTGATTTGAAAGGGTCTAAAAATATCACAGGTTTGCCTGGGCTTACTTAGAAGGGTGGATGATTCAATTACAAGTGTCAAAATTTGGTTTCTAATTTTTCAGGATCTGACAGCTGCAGCAAATCTTGCCAGGATTCCCTCCTCTTCAATGTGCTTCATTTTGAAGTATTTAAAGATTTCATAATCTTTGCTATTTTGTTTGAGGATTTCTGTTGGGAGCTGTAGGATGAGTTGGTTGGTCCTTTCTTTTTTTTTTCTTTCTTTCTTTTTTTTTTATTGGTGAAACACCATGAGGTACAGTTGTAGATCCACAAATTTTTGTGCTTGTGTCTCGACTATACAATGATCAAACACCCAGCCCTCCACCAGTGCCCATTTCCACCACCATGGATAATATCACTCCCACCCCCAGGTTGGCCCTTTCTAAAGCTGTTTATAAATATTATTTGGCCAACTATATTTGTAAAGTAGCCATTAACTGCAAAGCAGCTTCTTGCAATGTCCTGGGAAGAAAACAGAAAGGATGGGTCGCGCCCTCCCCTTTGTTATTATTTTTACAGTATCACAATTGAAACCAGAGCCTTGACACATGCAATTTCTCCCCACTCCTAGACTCTTTATATATATATATAATAGATTATATATATATATATAATAGATTTTCAAGAGTAAATTTGAATGAATAATTTTAAAGTTAGGAATATAGTTTATGGCTTAAAAATTCATATAAGAATTTCCCAGGTTGGGAATAATTTAGTAGAAATAAATAGAAAAAGTGTCCGGGGGCCAGAGCAATAGTACGGTGGGTAAAAATTAAGGCAATAGACTTCTTCTCCTGGCTTTAGTCAGAGGTGGACTTGACCTGCAAGAAAATCTCTTGTCACTGAGAGGATAATTTCAACATTCAAGAATTTCCTATCTATGCCTGGAGTACAGAGAAAGATCAAGTGGTAGAGTGCACATGTAACATATCTGAGGCCCTCAGCTCTAACCCTCTCACCACATGCCCCCTTGAGCACTGCAGCGTGTCACCCCGAGAGCTCCCAGCACCGCCAAGGAACAGCATTGTAGGGAATGACGCGCCGTCTCAAGCACTGTTGGGTTGAGGCCACCATTTTTTGCTAAAAGAGAGGAGAGGTCTGTCTCAAGTGTGAGATGAAAAGAAGCAGAGTAAGCATACAACAGATGGTCAAAATAATCAGAACAGAAGATTCCGTCTACAGAACTGAGCTTTGAAGAGGGGCGAGGGGTACCCGGGACACTGGCGGAGAGAAGCGGGTAGCCTGGCGGTGGGTGTGGTGCTGGAATGATGCATCCAGGAAAAGAACGAGTAACAAGATCGTAAATCTCCATACGTAAATAAAAACGGTTTAAAATTTTTAAAAAGGAGCTAACACTCCAAACAACATATGCCTAATTCTCTCCGCATGCTTCAGAGGTATCAACTCATTTCATCTTCACAGTATTAATTCAAAAGATATACATCAGCAGCATTTTACAGCAAATTTCAAAGAGACTAAGGAGCCCACCTAAGGCCACTCAGTTCGTAAATGGACAAGGTCAGTTAGCACTCAAAGACCCAAACTCGAGGGCCACTCTTGGCCATGCCACAGTAATGCCTTTCACATGTGCAGCAGCATCGAGCCCACAAAAATAATTTACATCAGGCACCAGATTTCCTATGGTGACTGAGTCTTTTGAGTTTCTATGGTAGTTTTAGTATTTGTTAAGATCAATCACCCCCTACTTTCATGGTAAAACCTCATCCAGGCTAAATGATTTGCTTAAGTTCAACAGAAATGAGAGAGATCAAATCTCAGATTGGCCACTTATTAGCTATGTGATGATATAATCTCACATTATAAAATCCTGGGGCTAGAACCATAATACAGTGAGTAGGGCATTTGCCTTGCACATGACTGACCCAGGTTCGATCCCCAACATCCCCTATGGCTTCCTGAGCACCACCAGGAGTAAGTCCTGAGTGCAGAGCCAGGAGGAACCCCTGGACATCTCCGGGTGTGACCCAAAACAAAAATCAAAATAAATACATGAATCCTGATCTTGCCTCAATTGTAAAAGAGAAATTATAATACTTCTTATAAGAAGTTAGGTGTCTGCTTGCAAAACCTATAGCACAGAGCCTTGATAAAAAAATGCTCAATAAATGTTTGCCCTCCCCTCCTCATTCTCCTTATTTGCAGCTCCTGGCATCGAATCCTTTCCAAACACCATGCTACTACTTTTCCATATCCTCTCACCAACTGTGTTAACAGATGGATGGCAAAGAACATGAGTTGTTGGTGATTATTACCATGTGACACCAAATGAAGCGTCAGTGAAGTCCAGCTATATTATATAATTTTAAGTATCACAAACTTCTTTCATTTGTCCATATGGCCTATCACTTATCAAAGTGGAAAATAAAATTAGCCTACCAAGATTTGTTCTTCATAAGATGTTCCCCAATACCTTCTGTTCTTTTAGGTAACTGCCAAGTGATTTAGTTCAATTTTCTTATTTTCTGATCAGACATTGTTTTAAAAAATTAAGTTGATCTAATAATTTCCAGTTACCTTTTCCCCTTAAAAAAGAAAGTATGATGGCCTCCCAGGGACCTCTGGGTATAGACCCGGTGGCCTCCAGTACAACTAGTGAGGTCCAAATAACACCAAAAAGTATGACCCTTTTTGTCATCAGTTAATCCTACTCACCAACATTTCCCAAAAACAAACCTAATAACACGCCACGAGATTCTCTTCTCTAACATTTATACTGGCATCTAATACTGAATGTCAAGTACTATTCTTGCCAAATGTGGCCACAGCCATCCGTACTTCCTGTAAGCTGAGCAGCATTTTCTTAAGAAAATCTTTTCTTAGGAAAAAAGACTATAAGATGCTAGGTGGTAGCATGGTCTCTTATAAAGCAAAATTGCCGCATAATTAATTTTCTTTTTCCTGAATAGCTAGGATGTCACGAAGCACAGGCTGTAGGCTTGCAAGTATCCTTTAAAATATGCCCATGTTTTAAAGCAATCTGGAAGTGGAAGCTAAAATCCAAAGGAATTTCTCAATCAAGTGTTGAAATATCCTTCCCCAGTAAGCTAAAAGGCTTACTGCTGGGAGGCTAGCACAGACGCGCCTCCAAGGAATTGGGAACTGTGGGAACAGTTCATTTGTGTCTGGCGCAGTGAATGTTTACTGCCAATTGTGACAGTATGAATTAAAGAACTTTTCAAAGCAAAAATGAAGTTTGGACAAGAGCAATTTTTTTTCTGGGGATGGGGGCTACACCCAGCAGCATTCACTGCTTACTTCTGGCAGGCTCAGATCATATGGGGTGCCAGGGATGGAACCGAGGCCAGCTGCATGCAAGGCCAGCGCCCATCCACTGAACAATCTCGCCAGCCCCAAGAACAACTATTCCAAGTAGCTTTTGCTAAAAAGCCCAGTAGACAACTTTCAATTAAAAAGCTGTGTAAATTTACACACCATTTAGGAATTAAAATCTGACCTATGACTTGATTTGCTAAAAAGCACTGAGTTGACTAAAGAATGTTTTGTCTCCTGCATTCATTCTTCTTTATGAGAAGAAGATGGGAATAACATACCTTGGTACTGTTTAGCTATATGTAAGTAACAATATTATCAGTCCTTCTAATCACAAGAGCCTGACAAAATAATAAATTAGAGCTGTTCAAGCACTTAAGAAAATTTAATGTAACAAAGTAACATTTAACTGTATTTTAAAATTTCATAAACATCCATAAGTGCTCATTTTAAATATACTCCTCTAACTGACCAAACAAACATATTAACAATGCAACCTTTGTTTTGGGTGGGCTACACCCACACGTGCTCAGGAATCACTCCTGATCAGGTTCAGAGGCCCATATGTCATGCCAGGAATTGAACCTTAGAGGGTATGTGTTAGGCAAGTGCCCTACCAGTTGTACTGCTGTCTCTCTGGCACCAACAAAGTGCCTGTGACTTTCAGCCCTTCCCTGAATTGTGTTTGCCAAGAAATAAGGATTTTAGTCATATTGGTTAGTTCTTACTCATTTTCTTCACTTTTATGACAACAGTTATAAGCAAATCCATTGTAAATACACTTAATCCAACGTGAAAATTTGAGCCTAAGAAATAGCCCAGTGGGTAAGGGGCTTGTCCAGCCCAAGGCTGACCAGAGTTGGATCCCAGCACCGCATAAGGTCCCCCAAGCTCGCCAGGAGTGATCAATAGCCCAGAACCAGGATCTCTAAGGACTATAAGCCTTGAGCACAACCAGGTATGGTCCTAAAACCAGAAAAAGGAAAATTGAAATATTACCTCACAAGAGTACCAAGATTTGCTATTCTACATTAAGAATATTTCAGGGGCTGGAGTGATAGCACAGCGGGTAGGGCATCAGAGGGTAGGGCATTTGCCTTGCACACGGCCAACACGGATTCAATTCCCAGCATCCCATATGGTCCCCCGAGCACCACCAGGAGAAATTCCTGAGTGCATGAGCCAGGAGTAACCCCTGTGCATCGCTGGGTATGACCCCCCAAAAATAAAAAAGAATATTTCAATATTGCTGCAAAGAGTTTTCAGTTTAAAAAAATTGGTTTTATAATGGTGTAATAATAAATATCCAAAGGCGATGAAAACAAAGAACATGAGAACTGGTCTTCAGTAAGAAACACTTGGGACAGGGAGGGGGCAGCATTTATGAAGCATTTAAGCTGGAGGAGGAGGTGGGAAACTGTGACGTATGAAATCATTATCAGCTACAGTAGTAAGCCACAGTGCTAATAATATATATATATATATATATATATATATATATATATGTCTATCACTGTCCTCCCGTTGTTCATCGATTTGCTTGAGCGGGCCCAGTAATGTCTCCATTGGAGACTTTGTTGTTACTGTATTTGGCATATCGAATACATCACGGGGAGCTTGCCAGGCTCTGTTGTGCGGGTGAGATACTCTCGGTAGCTTGCCGGGCTCTCTGACAGGGGCGGAGGAATCGAACTCGGGTCGGACATGTTGGCTGTGTGCAAGGCAAACGCCCTACCTCCAGCCCATATATATATATATATATATATATATATATATATATATAATATATATGTTTTTATATATTTATATATGTAGCACCGTAGCACTGTCCTCCCACTGTTCATCAATTTGCTTGAGCGGGCCCAGTAACGTCTCACTTGTGATATTTGTTGTTATTGTGTTTGACATATCGAATATGTCACAGGGAGTTTGCCGGGCTTTGCTGTGCAGGTGAGATACTCTCGATAGCTTGCCGGGCTCTCTGAGAGGGGCGGAGGAATTGAACCTGGGTCGGCCGGGCTGGCCTCGTGCAAGGCAAACGTCCTACCGCTGTGCTATTTATATATAAAAGTGCCTCTTGTGGAAGCTGCTGGTAGATGAGAGGCGATGGGAGTGTCGGGGCGGGGGGGGGGGGGGCCTGGTGGGGTAAGAGAAGCTGGTGAAGGGTGTAGTGTTGAAACCTAAGCAAGAATAACTTTGTAACTTCACAGTGACTGAATTTTTTAATGGCCTTATAAAAGAAGATTAACATCATAATATTAGGGAAAAGAACATAAGGCAAAAGACATTAGTGATTTCAAACAAAAACAGAGCCGTATCATTGTCCACTAGGGCTCTCCACTGACCTCATCACCCTTCAGGACTTCGGCGCCATCCAGCTCCCGCGTCTGACTGGTCTTCACAGACACCTCCTTCTCCAGGCCCGTGAGCTTCTCCTTGGCCTCCTGAAGTTCTTCCGCTTTGGCTTCTTTTTTACGAGAAATGATGGATGCCTAATTAAGCATTGGATAGGAAAATCAAGACACAGAATCAAAAATTCTATTTTAGATTTTACCATGTAAAGAGTTCAGAATGAATTGGGCTTCTCCTGGCCAATGTTCCTAGCCCTCTTACCTGTCATCACCAGTTTTGTCTTGTATGAGTGTGCAAGATTCTTAAAGTATAGGACATATTAGCAGAGAAGCGAATGAATTATAAATATGATTTAAAAAGTAAATTTTGTCCAGTATACGCAGGACCTAATAAAAATATACTACAGATACACTCGGAGAGCCCGGCAAGCTACCGAGAGTATTCGATACGCCAAACACAGTAACAACAAAGTCTCCAATGGAGACGTTACTGGGCCCGCTCGAGCAAATCGACGATCAACGGGAGGACCTTTACCTTACAGATACACAGACTGTAACATTAAATCTATTGCCTTTCTGTATGAGTTTCATTAGAAGAAACAAATGATTTTACTCTTCACACTATAACACAGGTCATCTTGATCACTTCATTTGATCACCTGACATCCCATTACTCATCGATTTGCTCAAGCGGGCGCCAGTAATGTCTCCATTCGTCCCTGTCACGTGCTAGTATAGCCCAATAGCGTCTGCTCGCTCCAGGAACACGAAGAGTCTCAGGTCATCTTATTTAAATGTAATACACATACTTTAAAAATAAGATGTGAAAGGGCCAGAGTGATAGTACGGAAGGTAAGGTGTTTGCCTTGCATGCAGCCCACCCAGGTTTAATCCCAGGCATCCCATAGGGTTCCCAAAGCCCGCCAGGTGTGATCCCTGAGTGCAGAGTCAGGAGGAACCCCCGAGCAGCCAGGTGTGGCCCCAAAAAGGCCCCCCAAAGAAAAAACCAAAAATAAGATGTTAAATAACTGTTGTACTTGGGATTTTCTAATAAATAAGATGCAGGTTTTAAAAACTAAACATCTGACTCACAGGAATTATGCAAATGTTTACACAATCCAAATGGTAGTTCTCAGCCAAGATTACATTTTTAATTAGAGAGCAACTTTGAGGGGATTTCCTTAAATGAACCACGGTTATATTAGTTAAAGGAAAACATTAGTCAAACTGTCTTTTTAAGTGAACTCGTACAAGTATTCTCTTTAAACAAAGATGACAGGAGAGGGAGAATTCTCCAGTGCAAACCCATTAAAATTGGTGCTGTCCTTCCTGTTTGAAATGAAAAGACAGGTAATGAAAAATGTTTCTCTGTACAGAATTCTAGCCAAAAGGAAAAACAAAGAAAACGCAGCCAGAGAGAGACAGAGAGAGAGAGAGACAGAGAGAGAGAGAGAGAGAGAGAGAGAGAGAGAGAGAGAGAGAATGATAACTGCATTAGAACTATATAGAAGTTGATGGTATACCTTCTTAACATGACAAAATCAATTCAAACCTTCGCTCAAACTGGTCTTCTACTCTAAAAGTGAAACAAGAAATCACCCCTCACTGAAGTCTGGCCCTAGATAAAAATCCCCATTTCACCCTCTAGAGCTTAATACTGAGTCTTAGGTTCCTGTTGTATATAACATTGGACCAGAGACAACAATCTGAAGCATAGGATTTAAAAGAAAAGAATTTATATTTTCATGGCACATTATAATATACCTAAGAAAAACACATCAAAATGATCTATGGGAAAGTCACAGCAAACAAACCAACAGCATCCCAGGACAAACTGGGAAAGAAAAATAAGGAAAACCTCACTTATTGGAGCAAAAAGTAAGATCAAATATCTAAGCCTGAATTTAACGAATGGACCCAAGACCTGTTTTTTGGTTTGTTTTAGGGGGCCATATTCAGTGGTGTTCAGGGCTTCCTCCTGGCTCTGCACTCAGGTGTCACTCCTGGCAAACTTGGGGAACCACACAGGTTACTGGGGATCGAACCTGGGTAAGACGCATGTGAGCAAGCACCCTGCCCTTTGTATTATCTCTCCGGATCAGGATCCAAAACTTTGTGAAGAAAACTACCAAATGTTCCTCCAAGTCACAAAAATAAAACTGAACAGAGGAAGACCAAATACTGTAAAGATGTAAGTTCTGAAGTGATAGATAAATATAAAGCAATTCTAGTGATTAAAAATAATGGGTGACAAAAGGAGAGAGAGCACAAAAGGGAAGGCCCTCCCACAGAGGCAGGGTGGGATGGGGGGATGGGGGGGTGGGAGGGATACTGGGATCAGTGGTGGTGGAGAACGGGCACTGGTGGAGGGATGGGTACTCGATCATTGTATAACTGAAACCCAAGCACCAAAATTTATAAGTCTACAACTGTACTTCATGGTGTTTCACTAATAAAATTTTTTTTAAAAATCATGGGTGTCTTTTGTTTGTTTGAAGAAATCCAAAAAATGGCAAGGAAAACCCTGAGATGTATAGCAATTAGGGGTAAAAAGATTACTTTTATTAGATATTATTAGAACTTAATTATGAAGTCTACATAATTAAAAGTTAATGATGGCACATAAACACAAAGATTGATGGATCAACAGAAAATCTAGGGGATAGGGTGCCGCCAGCAGGTCAATCTGTACCCGTGGGGCGAGTGCATCAGCAGCCTGATGGCACCGTCAGACGTTCAGATACCCCCAAATTGCTGCTGTGTCTTTGGCCAGACCCCAAAAACATGGGCAAAGCTTACCAAGAAAGTAAACGGCCAAAAGTTAGGTATGTGGGAGACACACCCACAAACCACTACCTCCGGCTCAGCTATATAATTGGAGGCATGGCCTCTCTGGTTCCTGATTGAACTGCTTAACGGCCATGAGAAACGAATCTCGGAACCCAAAGGCTTTTGGCAGAAATGCGTCCTGTTCCAGTAGTAGGTTACTGGCGCTGGGCCACTCCAGGTGGTCTTTGTGCCTTGACCTGTTCCCCCTGGTGGCCCGGTGATCGCCATCCTCCAAAGGCCACTGGACAGTCAGGTTTGGGCCTGCAGTGACAAGACACGCGGGGCCTTACCTGATGGGGGTGGAACCGGCCCTTTCCTCCCCATCCCAACGAGACCCCGAGTCGCCGCCTACAAACAGCCTCTCTGGCTCCTTATCAAGCTGATTAATGGCCATGATATCGGAGACTCAGAAACAAATCTTGAAACCCAGCGGCTTTTGGCAGAAATGCATCTGGACCGCATACAAAGTGGCCGCCGCCTCAGAGCTTATAGGAAAGACAGGTATGAACCGGTGGTGACGGGGCAACTGCAGTCTCATGGGAAGGGGGACGGTACTGGCTCGTCCTTCACGCCCTACCGAGGTCACGAGCTGCCCCCCACAAGCGGTTCTCCGGCACAGCCATGGCTCCAGATGCAAAAGGACTTAATCCAGAACCCGGCAGCTTGCAGCAGAAAAGTGAATGGACCATGCGTTAAACTATGGCACCATGCCTCCCTGGGAGGGAAAGGGTGTTTCCCCCTTTGGCCTTCCCCTCCCTCTCCCCCTCCACGCCCCACCAGCGGCGGCAGGGTGGCCACCGCCTCAGAGCTTATTGGACAGCCAGGTATGAGCAGGCGGTGGCTGGGCAACTGCAGTCTCATGGGAAGGGGGGTGGTACCGGCACGTCCTTCATGCCCTACCTAGGTCACGAGTTGCCCCCCACGAGTGGCTCTCTGGCACGGCCATGGCTTCAGAGGCAAAAGGACTTAGTCCAGAGCCCGGCAGCTTGCAGCAGAAAAGTGAATGGTCCATATGTTAAACTATGGCTTCATGCCTCCCCGGGAGGGAAAGGGTGTTGCTCCCTTCCGCCTCTCCCCCCCTCCCCTCTACCCGGCAGCAAGGTGGCCACAGCCTCAGAGCTTATAGGAAAGCCAGGTATGAACCGGCGGTGACGGGGCAACTGCAGTCTCATGGGAAGGGGGGGCGGTACCTACTTGTCCTTCACGCCTTACCAAGGTCACGAGTTGCCCCCCACGAGTGGCTCTCCGTCACAGTCATAACACCAGACACACAGAAACAATCTCATAATGATCTGGCTCTTTGCAGAAACCCAAAATCACAAGGCCACAAAAGCGGCCGCGCCACATTATATGATTCTCATACCAGCTATAGAAAACAAAGCATTTCACAAAGCCTTTTCAGCAATTCTGATTGTTGGGGGGGGGAATTCTAAAAAATAATGGTGCATATTTTGTCGAAATAATAATTGTAATCAATGTAGAGAAGAGTTAAGTAGAAATCATCTGCCTCATAGGCAGAGGGGTGGGAGGGGGGGTATATGGGGTTCTTGGTTGTGAAAAATGAGTACTGGTGAAGGGAAAGGTGTTTGATCATTGTATGACCGAGACTTAAACCTGAAAGCTTTGTAGCTTTTCTCACAGTGATTCAATAAATAAATATAAGAAGAAAAAATTTAAAAAAAAAGAAAATCCAGAAGTAAATACAATGGCAATTTTAAATTTATAATAAAATGTAGATAAAATCTCAAATTCACACAGAAAAATTAACTTTTTGCTGTTACTGAGACAATTAGATAACTGGACAGATATATACCATAAAAAATCATTCACTAGAAATTCTAAATACATCAGCGATATAAAAGCACAAAAGAGAAATTCTTTATGACCAAAAGAAAAAGGAGTAAATGTTCCTATAACTTTTATGAGGAAAAAAATTATTAAATATGAGTAGCGCTGTAGCACTGTCCTCCCGTTGTTCATCGATTTGCTCAAGTGGGCTCCAGTGATGACTCCACTGTAAGAATTGTTGTTACTGTGTTTGGCATATCGAATACGTCACAGGGAGCTTGCCAGGCTTTGCTGTGCGGGCAAGATACTCTTTTGGTAGCTTGCTGGGCTCTCCGAGAGGGATGGAGGAATCGAACCCGGGTCAGCAGCATGCGAGGCAAACGCCCTACCCACTGTGCTACCACTCCAGCCCACTAAATATGGATAAAAACATGAATGAAAGAATTGATAAATTTCATAAAAATACAGAACGTTCCTACAGCAAAGCACAATATAAAGTAAAAGGAAAATGCCAAACTGGAGAAAATGTTGCTATTTGATTATAAACCTAGGCCCCCAAAGCCAAAAATTCTATACAAAAAGTGGATACAGATATGAAGGAAGAACTCAGAAAAATAAACTGACTCTTCACCCACTGATGGTGGGAATGTGGAATGGTACAGTCACTTTGAAAAGCGA
Organism: Sorex fumeus; assembly: GCF_029834395.1. Classification (NCBI taxonomy): domain Eukaryota; kingdom Metazoa; phylum Chordata; class Mammalia; order Eulipotyphla; family Soricidae; genus Sorex; species Sorex fumeus. The sequence continues at coordinate 922,326 of NW_026606212.1, read as the reverse complement.
TCTGGCATTTGTTCAAAATGTGAACACAGAACTGGCATATAAACTAGCAATTCCACTTTTATGAATATGTTCATGAAAAATGAAAACATGTCTACACAAAGAATAAGACTGCTCATTGCAGCATTATTCAAAATAGCCAAAATGCAGAAATAACCCAAATGCCCACCAGCCATAAATGGAAAAAACAAAGTATGATAAAACTGCACAATGGAGATTATTTGATAATAAAAAGGAATGAACTGATACATACACAGATGGACAATCTTTGGAAGCAATGTGCTAGGGCACCTGGGGAACGGCTCAGAGGCAAGAGGCAAATGCTGCGCAGGCGTGGGGACTTGAGTTCAGTCCCTGGTCCCCTCCCCACAGTGTGCTGAGCAGGGTCCTAGAAATCGTGCTGTTTGGGCCCCCGATGCTGCGACAGAGCGTGCACTCATTTCACTCAGCATCTACGCTGCTAATCATCAGGGAGAAGCAGCTGAAGTCTATGACCCCCTGGAGCTGGCTGGGAGGGCTCACATCCTGGCCTTGGTGCGCACCCAGGGGGGCCTTCCGTTAGTTGCGAAGCTGTGCACATGCTTGTCAGGTCACGTGGTCAGGCGACTGAGGGTTCTCTGGCTGGAGTGGGGTGCTCACATGTGTGCCTGACAGAGGTCAGACTTGCTAGCTCTGGCATCTGTGCATCAGTCTTACTGGAACTGGCACCCCTTAGTCCTGGCATTCGCACATAGCTGGCTATAGCTGGAAACTGCTTGTGGTGCTGGCGGTCACTAACAGCAAAGCAGCCAGGACCACTCTTGGCACTTGTGACCTCACACTTAACGGAGAGGCTCTGAAGCTACTAAGCTATTCCTCTGGGCCTCTGTGGCTAAAAAAATTTTAACTTTAACGTTCCAATTTTAACCTTAAAGTTTAGAACTCTTAAATTTACCCTTCTTTTGTTTGTTTTTGTTTTATTTTGTTTGAGGGAGCACACCCATCTGTGTCTGGTCAGGGCTAACCTCTGGCTCTGCACTCAAGAATTACTCCTGGTGGGCTTGGGGGACCATATGGAGTCCTGGTGATTGAACCAGGTTCTGCTGCATGTGAGGCAGGCATCTGACCCACTGTACTCCAGCCCCCTTAAGTTTACTTTTAAGGTAAAAACTTTCATTTACAAAAAAAAATGAAAAATTTGAGGAGACAGTACAAGGGGTTAAGGTTCTTGCCTTGCATGTGGCCAACCCCAGTTCTGTCTCAGTACCACATATGTCCTGACTACAGCCAAGAGCGATCCCTGAGCACAGGGCCAGGAATAGGTCCTAAGCACTGCTGGACAAAAATAAATTTTTATGTAAAGGTAAATATCGCTATCAGCCCCATTGGCAGACATTAAGGAAACTAAACCTGATATATCAGAATGTCGGACTTTGTTTTTCCACAAATTCTCTATTATAATCTAAAGATTAGCAATGACAGAAGAGCATTTATTCCTTACTTCCTTTCCACTTTGGACTACAAATAACACATCAGTAGTGTTTATGAAGATAAAGCCAGTAAGATTACAGGAACAAATGTGAAGCCAAATCAGTGGTCTTACCTGTTGCCGGTACAGCGAGAGCTTGCCTTCGATTGGCTCATTTCTCATCATTTTCTTTTCGATAAGTTGGTTGATCTGTGCGTTTATTTCATTTATCTAAAACAGTATATAAGTTTAAAAATATATACGTTAAAACTCTCCAAATGATTACACAAACTAAGGAACAGCTCAACCGGTCACAATGAGTTTTAAATTTACAGGGTTTTGGTTTTTTGGGGGGGTTTTGGGAGGCCACACCCAGCAGTGCTCAGGCGCTCAGGACTGACTCCTCGCTCAGTGTCCAGGAATCACTCCTCATGATCCATCTGTGGGGCCAGGCGTGTGTCCTACCTGCCGTACTATTGCTCCAGCCCCTAAATTTACTACATTACCATCAGTGAATTGATGGAAAAGTTCCATTAACATCATGACTGGGTAGTTATGATTACTTTTAGACACAATTGATGTGATTCATGACATACATTTACATGGTTTAATTGCTTTTATGGATTTATCTGTTCATGTCTAAATTATTCCTAAGAATTCTACATGAAATACTTTATATTATTTTTGGAAGATTTCTAAAAATATGAAGTTATCTGGGACTGGAGGATAGCACAGTTGGGTAGGGCCTTGCATGCGATCGGCCCAGGTTCAATTCCCAGCATCCCATATGGTCCCCTGAGCACCATCAGGAGTAATTCCTGAGTGCCTGAGCCAAGAGTAACCCCTGTGCATCACTGGGTGTGATCCAAAGAGAAAAAAGAAAATAAAGTTATCCCTTCACCTATATTGTGACTTTCAAGTGATCAAGTGACAAAGCAAATTCTGGACAACAACCCACAGGGATTTAGTGCAAGGAACTTCTGAACTCAGCTGAGAGGCGATATGGATGGCAAAAAAACCATTTCTAAAAGCCATTCCTATTCCAAAGATTTTTACTGTCACCATAATTTATCCCACACATTAAGCACTGTAGCAGTGTAGCACTGTCCTCCTGTTGTTCATTGATTTGCTCGAGCAGGTCCAGTAACGTCTCCATCGTGGGACTTGTTGTTACTGTGTTTGGCATATTGAATACGTCACGGGTAGCTTGCCAGGCTTTGCCGTGCGGGCAAGAGACTCTCGGTAGCTTGCCGGGCTCTCCGAGAGGGGCGGAGGAATCGAACCTGGGTTGGCTGCGTGCAAGGCAAATGCCCTACCCGCTATGCTATTGCTCTGCCCCACCAAAATATAGCAAAACTGTAAAAGCTAACAGAAACATATACTCTCAATTTTTTTTAGTGAACAAGGTTTTTAGTATATTTGTCCTTTAAAAAGACTAGACTAGAGTTCTGTAAAATAATTTGACATTAAATATAAGCCAAATCTGACATGGACATCCAATTTCTATAAGAAAAATAGAATTTTAATTAGGCTCATCTTAATTATTTCAAAGGATAAGCAAGTGAAAACCTTTCAATAAATTCTCACAGCATTTAAATATTATTTAAAAATATACCTTATTAGTGTTTTATTCCAAGGGACAAGAATGTTATACAGGGATATACCAGGTTTCAGTGAATATTACAAGAAAATTTAGTAATTTCAAAACTGGTGAAAAAGGCTAATAATGTATTAGTTTTAAATACGAAACTTCTGGGGCTGGAGCAATAGCACAGCAAGTAGGGCATTTGCCTTTCACGCAGCCAACCCAGGTTCAATTCCCAGCATCCCATATGATCCCCTGAGCACGGCCAGGGGTTATTCCTGAGTGCAAAGCCAGGATTAACCCTTGAGCATCGCCGGGTGTGACACAAAAAGAAAAAAAAAATAAATATGAAACTTCTAATATTCTTAGAAATATCTCTAATTTTGTCATATAAATGATTATATTATGAACACATAAACCTATACATTATTTTAGATTTCCAATTACTGAATTTCCTCCTCAGCCCACTAGGTCTCTAAGCATGCCTGCTATAAATCGTCATAATGAATTTATTGGAAGAGTTGTCAACTCCTGAGCACAGAAAAAGTTAAGATAAAGAGTAAGACACCATAGAAAGCAGCTATTTCATAGGACGGGACAAAACCGAGCTGTAAGAATGAGCTGACTGAAAGACATAGAAGGACTGCACTCATTTGTGGAGTACAGAACAATACAACATGAAGCTGACACCTAAGGACAGTAGATACACGGGACAGACAGATTGCTCCATAGCTGGAAGCCTGCCTCTTGAGTGGAGGGGAGAAGGCAGCTGGAATAGAGAAGGGATCACTAAGAAAATGATGGCTGGAGGAATCGGTCGGGAGGAATCGGTCGGGATGGGAGATGTGTGCTGAAAGTAGATAAAGGACCAAACATGATAACCTCTCAGTGTCTTTCTTGCAAACCATAACACCCAAAAGTAGAGAGAGAGTATGGGGAATATTGTCTGCCATGGAGGCAGGGGAGGGTGGGAAAACGGGGGTATACCAGGGACATTGGTGGTAAGGAATGTTCACTGGTGGAGGGATGTGTGTTTGGTCATTGTATGACTGTAACCCAAACATGAAATCTTGTAACTATCTCATGGTGATTCAATTAAAAAAAAAAAAAAGAATGAGTTGACGGTCACTTACTTTAGTCTCAAGTTCCAGAAGATCAGAATGGCCCATAGCAGGTTCTGAAACCACTTTCTGCAAAAACTGCAATTCTTTTTTCTTATTTTCTAATTCCTTCGGAAATTTTTCTGTTACCATATATGAATTAAACTTTATTTCCTCTTCTAGTCTCTTCATTAAGCCTTAAAAAGCAAAATAAATGAATATGCAGGAGAGTAGACATATCGATATATACTTTAGGATAGAAAATCTAGAGAGAAAGCCATCTGTTGAAAACATTTTATGCATTATTTACATAGTGCAGTAAAAGACTGGCTATTGAAATATTTTGATATTAGTATGATAATTAAGAAAAATTTACATGAAAACACGTAAAGGATTATAGAAAAAGTAGCATAATCTTTCTAAGTTACCATATAATTATTTTATATTTCAGAACATTTGCAGAGACAGATATATTGTTGTGCTGGTATTTTGCCTTCTAACTATTTTAAAAAATCCATGACCGGGGCTGAAGCAATTGTACAACAGGTAGGGTGTCTGCCTTGCACGCGGCCGGCCCGTGTTCGATTCCCAGCATCCCATATGGTCCCTTGAGCACCGCCAGGGGTAATTCCTGAGTGCAGAGCCAGGAGTGACCCCTGTGCATCACCAGGTGTGACCCAAAAGGCAAAAAAAAAATCCATGCACCAAATAACAACACAAACATAATCTAAGTCAAGTTCATTCTTCTATGAGCACATACTCTTTTTCTTTTACAATACTTTCAACTCAACTTTCAACTACCCTGATACTTCATAAGTGGAATTATAAGTTGTCAGCTTCAAACTTACAATGACAGTAAGTTAAAATCCAAAAGAGAGAGCTTACCTACCTTCTTAAACATTTTTGCTTTTCCATTTTTGGTATTTTTTATGAAGCACTACTTTACAGTTTAATAGTTTTCTTATTTTGGCCGAGTGCAAAATATACACACACAAATTTTTGGTGAATAATGGTTTTGTTATAAATTCCCAGCCTAGAGAGCTTTAAAAAGTTTATTTCAGATCTTTCCATTACACATTTACAAATTCTGGCTTAACTTTTTAAAACATTGAATTTCCGGCTTAAGTAATCTACGTACGTAGATTGCATAACAAATCTGGCCCAAAGCCTTAAGATTATTTTTAGTTCTGTTGTGTTAACCATATATTAACACGTAAAGATTTATTACTGCAAATTCATGAGTTTCCCATTCAGTCCTCCACTTTCCCTTTTTTAGGAGTTGGGGAAAGGAAAGAAGAAAATGTTGAATGACTCACGCAATACTTAGAAAATCATTCCTGTTGGCTTCTTTTGCTATTAGATGACTAGTTTTTCTATATTCAAGTTCTTAAACATGTAATCAGAGGCAAAATATAAAAGCCCAAAATACCATTTTTTTTTTTTTTTTGGTGTTTGGGTCACACCCAGCAACATTCAGGAGTTACCCCTGGCTGTGCACTCAGGAATCAGGCAGTGCTGGCGGTTCTATATGGGATGCCGGGAATTGAACTTGGGTTGGCCACGTGCAAGGTAAGCAAGCACCCTACCCGCTGTACTTTCACTCCAGGCCCATCCAAAATACTTTTAAGAATTAAAAAGTCGGGGGTATGGTGCTGCCAGCAGGTCAATCTGTACCTGTGAGGCGAGTGCATCAGCAGCCTGATGGCACCTTCAAACTTCCAGATACCCCAAAATTGCTGCTGTGCCTTTGGCCAGACCCCAAAAACTTGGGGCAAAGTTTACCAAGAAAGTAAACGGCCAAAAGTTAGGTATGTGGGAGACACACCCACAAACCACCTCTGGCTCAGCTATATAATTGGAGGCATGGCCTCTCTGGTTCCTGAACTGCTTAACAACCATGATCCCAGAGACTCAGGAACAAATCTCTAAACCCAGCGGCTTTTGGCAGAAATGCATCCGGTCCCTGTTGTAGATTACGGGCGCTGGGCCAACCCAGGTGGGAATAGGTTTCGTGCCTTGGCCTATTCCCCCTGGCGGCCTGGTAGCCACCATCCTCCAGAGGCCACTGGACAGTCAGGTTTGGGCCCTCAATGATGAGACATGTGGAGCCTCAAGGGATGGGGGTGGAGCCAGCCCTTTTCCTGCCCACCTCAAAAAGATCCTGAGTCACTGCCCACAAACAGCCAGAGGCTTCTGATCAAGATGCTTAATGGCCATAATCCCAGAGACTCAGAAACAAATCGCAAAACCCAGCGGCTTTTGACAGAAATGTGTCCAGACCCCACAGTAGGTTACTGTCGCCGGGCCATTCTAGGGGGGAAAGGGTTCTGTCCCTCTGCCTGCTCCCCCTTGGCGGCTTGGTGACCGTCATCCACCAGAGGCCACTGGACAGTCAGGTTTGGGCCCACAGTGACAAGACATATGGGGCCTCACGGGATGGGGGTGGAGTTGGCCCTTTCCTCCCCATCCCAATGAGACCCTGTGTCACTGCCCATGAATGGCCTTTCTGACTCCTGATCATGCCATTTAATGGTCAGGATCCCAGAGACTCAGAAACAAATCTCGAAACCCAACGGCTTTTGGCAGAAATGCATCCAGTCCCTGCAGTAGTTACTGGCACTGGGCCACCCCAGGTGGGAATAGGTTTTCGTGCCTTGGCCTGTTCACCCTGGCGGCTTGCTGGCCGCCATCCTCCAGAGGCCACTGGACAGTCATATTTGGGCCCACAGTGACGAGACACGCTGGGTCCTCACAGGATGGGGGTGGAGCTGGCCCTTTCCTTCCCACCCCAACGAGACCCCAAGTCGCAGCCCGCGAACAGCCTCTCTAGCTTCTGATCAAGCTGTTTAACTGCCATGATCCCAGAGACTCAGAAACAAATCTCGGGACCCAGCAGCTTTTGGCAGAAATGTGTCTGGACCCCACAGTAGGTTACTGTCGCTGGACCACCCAGGGGGGAAAGGGTGTTGTCTCTCCACCTACTCCCACTAGGCGACTCGGTGGCTGACATCCTCCAGTGGCAATTAGACAGTCAGGTTTGGGCCCTCAGTGACGAGACACGTGGGGCCTCACGGGTTGGGGGTGGAGCTGGTCCTTTCCTCCCCACCCAATGAGATCCCAAGTCATCACCCATGAATGGCCTCTCTGGCTCCTGATCAAGCTGCTTAACTACCGTGATCCAAGTGACTCAGAAACAAATCTCGGAACCCAGTGGCTTTTGGCAGAAATGCGTCTGGACCCTGCAGTAGGTTACTGTCACCGGGTCACCCCAGGAGGGAAAGGGTGTTGTCTCTCCACCTACTCCCCCAGGCAGCTCGGTGGCCACCATCCTCCAGTGGCCACTGGACAGTCAGGTTTGGGTCCTCACTGACAAGACACACAGGGCCTCACGGGATGGGGGTAGAGCCGGCCCTTTCCTCCCCACCCCAACAAGACCCTGAGTCGCCGCCCATGAACGGCCTTTCTGGCTCCTGATCAAGCTGCTTAATGGCCATGATCCCAGAGACTCAGGAACAAATCTCGGAACCCAGCATGTTTTGGCAGAAATCCCTTTAGATTTACGTGTTAAAATTTTGGAATTTCAAAATTGCATGGCCACTACTGCAGCCATGTGACGTCATATGTTATTCTTAACCAGCAATGGAAAAGTGGTTGTCTACTGTTGCCTTTTCAGCAGATACGAGTGATGGGGTAAAATCCCAAATAATAATGGGGGGGGTCTGGTGTCAAAATATTGAATGTGATCCAAGTAGAGAGAGAGTAATGTGGAAATCATCTGCCCCACAGGTTGGGGGCGGGTTTGGGGTGGGGGTATACTGGGGGTTTTGGTGGTGGAGAATGGGCACTGGTGAAGGTACGAGTGTTTCATTGTATGACCGAGATTTAAACCCAAAAGCTTTGTAACTGCCCTCACAGTGATTCAATAAATAAAATTATAAAAAAATGAAAAAAAAGGTGTTCATGACCAACTCAATCAGCTAATCAGTGACTGAATAAATAGCAGTACTCCTACATAAAAAAAGAAGAAAAATTAAAAAGTCTTCAAACTATTTTTCATATTTAAACAAACATCACGTTCTAGAAAATATACACTAATCTATAATGACATACTAGCTCAATAGCTGCCCAGGGATAGAAAGGAAGAGAAGTGGAGAGGTGAAGCCTATCCGAGGTGGCACAAGGAAGCCTCTGGGAGAGGTGGATACATTCGGTATCTTGGTTAACAGTGATGGCTTCATCAGTATATAAAAATATCAAAAATTATTAAGTTTTTATGCTTCAAATGTGTGCAGTTTATTACATCAATTTCACCTCAACGGAGCTGTTTTTTAAAAGTCTCATGTTTTAAATTCTCCTAAAATCTTAGCCTAGACTTTGACAGTAGTCCTGTTTCTATGTAGTTTTTAAATTACCTTTCCACTTCTGGTTTAATTCTTTTTTTTTGTTTTGCTTTTGTATTTTTGCTTTTTTTGGGGGGGGGGGATCACACCTGGTGATGCTCAGGGGTTATTCCTGGTTCTGCACTCAAAATACTCCTGGTGGGGGGGGGGGCAGAATGATAGCACTGTGGGGAGGGTATTTGCCTTGTACACGGGCGACCTGGGTTCCATCTGGTATCCCATATGGTCCCCAAGCACCACCAGGAGTGATTCCTGAGCACAGAGCCAGGAGTAACCCCTGAGCATTGCTGGGTGTGCCCCTGCCCCCAGCAAAAAAAAAAAAAAAAACCAGAAAGAAATTACTCCTGGTGGTGCTCAGGGAACTGACTTTATGGGATGCCGGGGATCAAACCCAGATCAAGAGCATGCAAGGCAGACACCCTACCTGCTATACCCTGCTATACTATTGCTCCAGCCCCCCAGTTAAATCTATGACCACTATGATCAAGTTTTTGACTGAAAACACAGAGAAAGGGACTGGAGTAATAGTATAATGGTCAGGGCACCTGCGGTTCAATCCCCGGCACCCCATATGGTCCCCCAAGCCTGCCAGGAGTGATTCCTGAATACAGAGCCAGGAGGACGCCCTGAGCACTGCCTGGTGCAGCCACAAAACAAAAAAAAAAAATCACAGAAAATATCTCACTGATCTTACTACGATTTAATGGCTAAACTCTTGTGAATAAATTACATGTTTTGTAATGCTGCTGTTACTCTGAAAAAATACATAAATTACAAGACTATATGAAAATGCTTAAACATTCTGTTTTGTTTTGGGGCCACATCCACAGGTTCTCAGAGCTTACTCCTACCTCCGTGGTCAGGGATCGATCACTCCTAGCAGGAACCACATGTGGTGCCAGAAACCGAACCAGGGTTCAATCGCAAAACAAGTACCTTAACTCCGATACTATCTCTCTGGCCCATTATTTGTTTTTTAAATATTCTGGCGTACATAATTTTTTGGTGCCTATCTAATCATTGGTTCAATATTTCTTTTAAATTAATTATTTTTCCAACAGTCTGTTTGCTTTACAACTGCTACCCGTGTCAATAATTCTCCATCCCCGTCCCCGGGGTTCTGCTCCCCCAAAGCCTCCCTCTGCTGCCTTAGTTTACTGTTCTGTTGGCAACAGCTCAAGGTTTGTTTCCACTGGGACTGTCTAATCCCTGGCTTTGCTTCTTTACACAGCACACAGTATCTCACCTGCACATGCTGTGTATTTGCATTTGAGCATATGTGCTATTTGTTTTTTCTTTCTAAAATACTTTTTATATTATTTAAATAGAAACTTTTCATAAGTCAAATTGTGATAGACCTTATTACACTAAATACCTGGGCCAAATAAACATTTTTAATTTATTTTTCCTAGGCTGTTGAACACAATCTGCAAAAAAGACATGAACAAAGCAAGGAATCCTTAATGTCCTGCTCCTCACACTATGTCCACTCTCAAAAAAACACATTGCACATGTGTCACCTTAAAAAATTACTTTTGGGGGCTGGAGAGATAGCACAGCGGGTAGGACGTTTGCCTTGCACGCGGCCGACCCGGGTTCGACTCCCAGCGTCCCATACGGTCCCCTGAGCACCGCCAGGAGTAACTCCTGAGTGTAGAGCCAGGAGTAACCCCTGTGCATCGCCAGGTGTGACCCAAAAAGAAAAAAGAATTACCTTTGGATCTTGACAGTCAGGGACAGAGTGATTGCTTTGCATGTATGAAGCCCTGGTATCACTAAGGAAATATACATTTTTCCTACCCCCTGCCAGCTAGTTTTTACTACGGGACTCAATCCCTGCTCCCAGTAGAAAAGATAATTTTCTGCCTCTGCAGGATTTGGCCTCCACTCTACTCCCATCTCCCAACTACTTAACCAAATCTTTACTGCGTGCCGGCTCTGTGCTTTCTACTATGCCACTGTCTGGAACCAGCGAGACCAGCTCTGACTTGGTAGCTCGCATGGGGTCCAGCCAGGAGGGCCAGGGATGCAGCAAGAACAGCGTCACTCTATAGGACATCTGAAGCAGCACATGGAGCATGATGAGCGCACAGAGGGACGGTGGTTACGCTCATCACATGTATTCTCACAGGAGCTTTGAGCAACTCTTCCAATTCACATGTCTCCCTTCTGATGAGCAAACACATTAAAATCTCCCAGGACAGGGACAGGGAAATAGCTCGAGTGGTAAGACACATGCCCACACGCACAAGGCCTGGCATACATCCCCCGAACCACTAGGGGAGGAGAGGTGTAATAAAAAAATCATTTAGCTGGCCTTGGCAATACAATCCTGGCTACTAGAACAATTCTCTGTACAAAGCAACTATGACAAAGAAGTTGAGGGAACAACTCAAAACAAGAAAAAGCATTCATTTCAAGGGTCCATATTTTAATTCTTTTTCTTTGTGGTCCTGGTTACAAAATAATAATTCACATTTTTCCATTCAACTTTTTCCGAACATCCATCCTCCGTACTTTATATAGTCACACTAGAGAGTAACTTTCATGAACCGTAGGCTCTGCCTATGTGCTGAATCAGAATTTCAAGGCCTCAGTGGAAAACTAAAGGTACCGACACTGAGAATTCTTCCACTCGTTAGGGACAACACCCCCAAACTCTGCGCTCTCACTTGATAATCCCCACTGGCTGACTGCTTTAAGGAAGAACACTAATTTAAATTAATATTCTCTGAGCATCAATATCATACTCTAATGTCTACTTACTTTCAGGCTTTGCATCTGCTGCGGCATGGCGCATACTTTTCAGCTGGTTCTGTACTCTTTGCAGTCTCTGTACTGCATGAAAAAGCTTTAAAACAGAATTAAACCCATTACCAATTTATTAGATTTAATCTCATAGCTTTGTCTATTGAAAACTACCACTCATACAGATAAACAAGGAAAAAGTGTGTCACATAATTATTACATAAAAGGAACAAATTAGAAAAATAAAGAAAACTTTTTTAAAAAGGGATTCAGAAGTTTAATTATCTCTTGAATCTGGTGATCAAGAAAAATATATGCAGAAGGCGTTTCTTATTAAAACTTGGTTTTCGGAGCTGGAGAGATAGCACAGCAGGGAGGGCGTTTGCCTTGCACGCGGCCGACCCGGGTTCGATCCCCAGCATCTCATATGGTCCCGTGAGCACCACCAGGAGTGATTCCTGAGTGCATAAGCCAGGAATAACCCCAGTGCATTGCCGGGTGTGACCCAAAAAGAAGAAAAAAAATTATAAAACTTGGTTTTCTTCATTCTAAGGCATGCTTGAATTTAGTGAACGATGTCTCAGAACAAAAAATGATGTGAAATAATCATTCAGGACCCATATTTTCTGTTGCATAGGAAATATGATGTGAAGTCAACTCCAAAGAGCCTGAATATCTGAACTGTCCTTGTAAGTAGTAAATCAAACTGATATGAAATATATTTTAATCACTAAGTCTATTCAGTTTTTATTCATTTGTTTGTTTATTGGGGGGAAATCACAACTGGCAATGCGCTGGGCTTATTCCTGGCTCTGTGCTCAGGGATCACTCCTGGCAGTGCATGGGGGAGCATATGGGATGTGGGCGATCAAACCCAGGCTGCCCATGCAAGGCAAGCTTCCTACCTGCTGTCTTATCTATCTCTCCAGCCCAACAGAACTAAATTATTTGTTTTTGGGCCACATCTGGCAATGCTCAGGGCTTCTTCTGGTTCTGTGCTCAGGGATCACTCCTGGTGGGCTTGGGGGACCACATGAGGTGCCAGGGATCAAACCTGGGCCAGAAACATGCAAGATAAATGCTCTGCACACTATACTGTTGCTCTAGCCCCCAGCAGCATTTTTTTTAACGGGTAATTTTCTTTCTTTAAGATAAAGTAGGGGGAAAAAGATGTGGAATGTGTGATTTTGGAGCCTTTTCATGATTTGCTTATTTGCCACAAGTAACATACACTGGACCCTGTGATCAAGAAACCGAAAAGATGTTCTAACTCCAGAATCTGAAGCTGCTATAGAGAAACAATAAAAGCCTAATTAATTATACTATTTCATTTTAGAATGAATGCTTCCTAAGGTTGAAACAACATGAATTAAACATAAGATAAAAGATGGTATACAGACACCTATAAACTAGGGACCCCAAAAGATGCCATTATTGTTGATGGTGGCACACAAAATACTGATGAAATTCCATCATGTTAACAAAAGGAAACATGAATTTATATAATTCTAATTCTTTCTTTACATTTGAATTAGGAGCAGAAACTATTTCTTTAATGCGAGAATATAAACTTTCACGCAGATACCTGATTCTTCTGTTCCTGTTTCTGTTGCACCAGAAATTCTTCTCTCTCTTTTTCAAGTCGAAGTTGCCTTGCTATTTTAAGCATTCGTTGATGATTCTGAACTGTCTCCACCTACAGTAACAGAATAAGTAGTACATGTTACTGTCAGACTGAAGACAGAAATGAGCAAGTCACGTGACTCAGACAGCCACTTATCATTTCCTTTCGGTAAACAGTACTCCCTAGGGATGACAGTAGGCTCTAAACTCCACAAGATTCTGGGCCACTGCCTAGCGAGATTTCCTTTCTGTCAACGTTATTTGAGCCCATGTTGGATATACACCCAGGCCTTGCTTAATCTTTATTTGCATTCCTAAATCTTCGCAAGTTCTTGGGAATTGAGGCCAAAGTCTGACAGCGCTAATTCTCGCCTTACCCTTTTCTTCAGGCGGTCTACTCTCTTAATGAGCTGATCCTTTTCTTCCTCCATTGCACTTATATCCTAAAAAAAGTAGTTAAGAAAACATTATCAGAAACAGAATTCTTTGGACTACAGAATTCAGATAAGGCTTTTATATGATTCTGCACAGATCATGTTTGACATTTAGAACTAGAGCATTAAGGAACAAAAGTCCTCTCTGGAGGAAGATTTTTTTCTAATGAAGAACCTCAGGGTTCTTTATGCAGGGGATTTATTTGGCAGATTAGTGTGTTCATCTAGAAAAGCAGCTAACCCTGGTGATGATGTAGCAAGGAAAAGCTGCTGACTAGCATATTCGCGTTATGATCCCAAATATGAGTATATGATTTTTCAAAAGTATTCTATAAAGGAAATTGTGCGGGTTTAAAAACATGAACAACTTGGGGCAGGAACAATAGTCCAGAGGGGAGGGCATTTGCCTTGCATGCAGCTGACGCAGGTTCCATTTCCAGCACCATTATGGTCCCCCAAGCATTGCTAGGTGTGGCCCAAAAATAAAACAAAAAAACCCCAACGAGGGGCTTGAGAGATAGCACAGCGGATAGGGCGTTTGCCTTGCACGTGGCCGACCGGGGTTCAATTCCCAGCATCCCATATGGTCCCCTGAGCACCGCCAGGAGTAACCCCTGTGCATCGCCAGGTGTGACCCAAAAATAGCAAAAAAAAAAAAAAAAAAAACAACGAACAACATGGAACTGGAGAGGTAAGGACAGCTAGTAGGGCACTTGCCTCACTGGCAGCCAACCAAGGTTTGAACCCCGGTACCCTACATGGTCACCTGAGCATCACCAGGAGTAACCTGAATGCAGAGCCAGGAGTAATCCCTGAGCAGTGCCAGATACAACCCAACCCCCACCCCCCATACACACACATAAAATTAAATAAATTTTTTTTAAAAACACATAAGTAATAGCTTCTAACATTCTATCTGCTGTTCTGAATACCACGTTCTACAAATTTTCCATCAAAAAATTTCTATTGAAGTGAAACAGATTTTATTTGGAGGTTTTGAAGGGGAGGAGAAAGAGAAAGTGGGAGAGAATGGGGAGTAAGGTGCTCAAGAGAGAACCCGGGCTTCTCCAAGGGCGGAGAAGCCCCTACACACACCCCAGCATTAGACATGAAAGTACTACATCTCAAGGGGAGACGTGGGTGCCACTTGTGCTCGGGAACCACATGTGCTCGGCCACGTGGGCACAAGCTGCACATGGACTTGGGCAGCATATGCGCCTCAAAATTATTTTTAAGGCTTTGGTAGTTTCAAGACACAAATTTATGCCTGCTTTTTTTCAATTAACCAATTCCCTAACTAAAAATAAAAGCATCATAAATAAACTACTTTCCATTTTCATTCATTTATTGCTCAGGGGTATCCGGCGGCAGTGCTGGCAGTCCTTGACTCTGTGGCCAGACCCTGAGCAGCCCTGATACTGATGAGTCACACGGAGCTGGGGGCCACCGGGGCAACACCCACTGATGCTTAGGAGCCATGGGGTGGCAGGGATCAAACATGAGGTCTTGAGCACACAAGGTATGTGCTACACCCATTTGACCTGAAGCCCCCTGTCCCTAAGTTACTTTATTTTTAACTAGTTTCATAGCTTGCTTTGCATACAAGCCACCTGGGCTCAATCCCCAGGAACCACCCCTGAACAGAGCTAGGAGTAAGCTTTGAGGACAGCTGGGTGTGGCCAAATCCCGACACCCCTGCCCCCGCCCCCTCACCCCCTCCACACAAATAAATAACAAAAATCATAAAGAATCATACTGGCTCGGTATAAGGCTCAGTGCAAAGCATTTGCCTCACATGTCTGAGGCCCTGGGTTCAATCCCTAGCACTGAGGGGGAGGGAAAATAAACTGTGAACTAACTACAACCAAAACTCGTAAATCTAACATTATTCAAGTAAAAAAATATTTCTTTTTTTTACCCTTCTTATTTCTGCTGTAGAAAATCCGGATGTCTTAAGCTGCTCACATTCTTTATGCAAAGTTTTAAAAGCTTCCATCAATTCTTCATACTAAAAAAAAAAATTAAAATCATTATAAACCAATGAATAAAACCAGTAGGCTTCTCCCCACCTCTTTTTTTTTGAGGTAGAGAGGCAGTGTGCTAGAGAGTGCTGGTAATTGAAACCAGGTCCTTCGATGTGAAGTAAGCTGTGTCCCCGGGCTTCTGTATACTTTCCTTAACCAGACTCTCTAAGAGTCATTACTTAAATCATAGTCGATCAGCATTACAGGTCCGTCAATAGATATGCGAGACACAAAAAGGCAGAAGCACGTAATCTGGCCACTAAATACTATTCCATAATATTCTGGTTCCTTTCCTGCCTCACACTCTCTATTCTAGCTAAGCTGAGCGGTATTCTAGTCCCTGCAACACTCTATTCCTTCATCTCCAGTGTACATACTCTACGATCCCTGCAGCCCAACACAGATCATTCTTACTCTTTAGGTGTCAGTGTAGAATACCATTTGCTTCAGAGAAACCTTCTCTATTCTATCATGATATGAGAGCACATGTCATACAAAATTACAACAGCATAGACACTTGTCCCCTTTTGCTATACAGGGAGCACCAGAAAGACAAGAATTGTCCATTGTGCACATTTGTGCATCCCTGGGGCCTAGCATATGCATAACCAAGTGTCTGATGAAAAGTACATGAATAAGTTAAAAAAAATTCATCACAACACAACACTTTTCCCGAATTTTAAGAAAGTGGACAATGATAGAAAAATTAATCTTTTTCTTAATTTATTATACATTTTAAATGAAGATCTCTACTAAATAGTTGAGGGCTAGAGCCACAGCAGAGCAGGTAGGGTGTTTACCTTGCACACAGCCGACCCGGGTTCAATTCCTTCGTCCCTCTTGGAGAGCCCAGCAAGCTACTGAAAGTATCCCGCCCGCATGGCAGAGCCTGGCAAGCTCCCTGTTGCATATTCAATATGCGAAAAACATATCGCATACAAACGACCTGGGCTCGTATGCAATATGTAAGACAAGTCTTACGATGGAGACACAATAGGAGGACAGTGCTACAGTGCTACAGTGCTACTAAATAATTAAATGCATAAGTCACTTTACAGATATACTTCAAATATGCTTCACAAACACATTTATCATCATTAATTCTTCCACTAATTAGCAGGAATATTAATAAAAACTACAAATAAGTTTCCAGCAGAGGAACTTTGAAAAAAAAAATTGATAGGAGAAAGGAAGAGAATTTTTTTTTTATTTTTTAAAGTTTTTGGGCCCTCCCAGTGAAGCTCTGGGGTTACTCCTGGCAGTGCCCAGAGGACTGTATAGAGCCCGGGCACTGAGCCAGGGTGCGGCACTGCAAGGAGCGCCTTACTGCTGTACTCTCTCTCCAGCCCCACCAGAGTCCATTACAATTTTGAGCCTGAATCCTTTCTTTCCGTAGTCTGATCAACAATGAATTTTGAAATTCCAGGACTAGGATTCAAACCAGCCAGAACACTCAATAGTCAAAAATGTTAAAACTGTTAAGTCCAAAATATTCTGCTGGGGAAAGTATACTGTTCCCTTAGACTTCAGGCCCTTTCTCGACCTTCTGTCTGACCCAGGTTCGATTCTTCAGCCCCTCTTGGAGAGCCCGGCAAGCTATCGAGAGTATCTCGCCTGCAGGGCAAAGCCTGGCAAGCTCCCCGGACATATTCGATATGCCAAACACAGTAACAGCAAGTCTCACAACAGAGACATTACTGGGCCTGCTGAAGCACACAGATGAACAACGGGAGGACAGTGCCACAGTGCCACAGTGCTGTCTGACCAGAAAGCCCTGGAGATCCCAAGGCGAGCTTCTTTCCTTACAGACTGTTCACACACACTTGCTTTGCCTGGCTTAAGGGCAATTTTTCCCTTTTGTCCTAAATGGATTCTTTCTGTTTATTTTTTGACCACACTGAACTGAGATCAGGGCTGACTGACTCTCGGCTCTCACTCAGGATCACTCCTGGGGGGCTCAAAGGACCATATTGGGTACCAGGGATCGAACCTGGTTCAGCCGCGTGCAAGGCAAGAGCCTTACCCTCTATACTCTCTCTCCAGCCCCTGTCCTAGAGTGATTCTTTTTCTTTTTTAAAAATTTTTGAAAAATTATTGAATCACCATGAGATAGTTACAAGCTTTCATGTTTGGGTTACAATCATACAATGACCAAATACCCATCCCTCCACCGGTGCACATTCCCACCATCAATATCTCCAGTATACCCCCTTTTCCCACCCTCCCCCCGCCTCTATGGCAGACAATATTCCCCATACTCTCTCTACTTTGGGGGATTACAGTTTGCAATACAGATACTGAGAGGTTATTATGTTTAGTCCTTTGTCCACTTTCAGCACACATCTCCCACCCGACTGATTCCTCCAAGTGTCATTTTCTTAGTGATCCCTTCTCCATTCCAGCTGCCTTCTCACCCCCCGCTCACGAGGCAGGCTTCCAGCTATGGGGCAATCTTCCTGGCCCTTGTATCTACTATCCTTAGGTGTCAGTCTCATGTTACGTTGTTTTATACTCCACAAATGAGTGCAGTCCTTCTATGTCTGTCCCTCTCTTTCTGACTCACTTCACTTAGCATGATATTCTCCATGTCTATCCACTTATAAACAAATTTCATGACTTCATCTCTCCTAATGGCTGCATCGTATTCCATTGTGTACATGTACCAAAGTTTCTTTAACCAGTCATCTGTTCTTGGCACTTGAGTTGCTTGCAGATTTGGCTATTGTGAACAGTGCTACAATGAATATACAAGTACAGATGCCCTAGAGTGATTCTTAGGAGCTTCCTTCCTCTCTGATTTGGAGGATAAAATGTAGCCACTAACTGATGAGCAAAGTATCTGCTTTTCCAAGTTCAATATCCTCTGTACTCACAATTCTTAAATAATCAATCATTCAAAATTCCCATTTTAGGATTTTTCCCCCCATCTACTTACTTCTACCATTTTGACAGTATTTCTGTTAAAAATATAATTATTTTATTTTAGTTTTTGGTATTAAGGATTGAATCCAGGGCCTCTGAACTACATCTGAGCTACCATCCAAGCCCTAAAAGGAAGTCTTTTTTTTTCTTTTGGGCAACATCCAGCAATGTCCAGGGGTTACTCCTGGCTCCGAACTCAGGAATTATTCCTGAGCTACATTCCGTGTATTCTGGGGACCACATGGAACGCCAGAAATCAAAGCCGGGTCAGCCGTGAGCAAGGCAACAAACTCACCCGCTGTGCTATTGCTCAGGTACCGCTAAGTCTTTTAATACATGATTACAGCTTAGGTAATCAATTCAGATTACATGATTAGATAATAACTATTTTCCCCCTTGGTGCCCCCTAGAACAGAGACAGCAAATAGATAAGATGTGTTAGAACGTGTGTATCCTGAAATCCATTGCAGAGAGTACCTGTTTATTGGTATCAGCTACAGTTTCATCCTGAAGAAACTCGCTTGGCACTTCAAGCTTTATTAAAAAACGAGCTAAATATGCTCTTTTCTTTAGTTCATTAGTTCTCTGAAGAAGCCAGTGGAGTACTGGGTAAATGACAGGTTTACTTCCGATCACCAGACCCTGACGAAAGGTACTCCTATGAAGAGAAAATAAACACACACATGCTAAAATAAAATCCAACTTATAAGCCCCCCTCTTCTTTCCATGACTACTCTGAAAAGCTAAAGCTGGAGGCTGGAGAGGCAGGATAGCAGGTAAGATGCCTGCCTTGCACACAGCTGGCCAGGCTCAATCCCAAAGCAGAGCCAGGAGTGATCCCTGAGCAAAAAGCACTATTGAGTGTGGCCCAAAAACCAAAACCCAAAGGAAACAAAAAAGGTAAAGCTGGTACCAGAGAGGTAATGCAATGGGCAGAGAGCATGCTCTGCATGTGGGTGGCCCAAGATTTATCCCTGGCACCACGTGGATCCCTGAGCACAGAGGTGGGAGTAGCTCCCCCAACTCCCCAGCACTGCTGGATGTGGCCCACAAAACAAAAAATAAAATAACTAAATAAAGATTTGATTTTAAAAAAGATGAAGCTGTCCAGAGCAATAGTACAGTGGATAGGGCGCTTGCTTTGCATGTGGCCAACCTGGGTTCGATTCCCATTATCCCATATGGTCCCTGAGCACCCCCAGGAGTGATTCCTGAGTGCAGAGCCAGGAGTAACCCCTGAGCAACACCGGGTGTGATCCAAATAAAACCTCCAAAAACAACAACAAAAATAAAGTAAAAAGAGATGAAGCAGGGGGTATGGTGTTGCCAGCAGGTCAACCTGTACCTATGGGGCGAGTGCATCAGCAGCCTGATAGCGCCTTCAGACTTCCAGATACCCCAAAATTGCTGCTGTGCCTCTGACCAGACCCCAACAACTTGGGACCAAGTTTACCAAGAAAGTAAACGGCTAAAAGTTAGGTATATGGGAGCCACACCCACAAACCACCTCCAGCTCAGCTATATAAGCTGACTTATTGGCCTTATTTCAGAGACTCATAAATCTCAAAAGAGATCAAAAGATGCAGTTAGGGACTGTAGCGCAGAGGTAGGCGGGAACCCGTGACTGAGATCTCCGGGACACTTGGATTGGAACTGGGCCTCCTCCCCCAGACCCCTCGTTTTCCAGTAGTTTGGCAGTCACACCCACAAACTTCCCCCAGCGCCATGTAATCTCATCAACAGCCAAGACCCAGAGACTATAAACTAAAGCTCTTGGAAGAGAGTGCCACAGAATCTCCTGACCCCGCACCAGGCTGTCCTGACTGGGGCACCTCGGAGGGGGGCAGGTTGAGTGGCCCTCCCCGCCCCAAGAAGAGCCCCGACAGCCAAAAACCTCCAGAACCCAACCACCACCATGCTCAAGGCCGCTCTCCACATGCTCAGACAACCTCTCCCAAGAGGGGCTGTGCCTCGCCCAAGAGGGCATGAACCTCACCAGAGAGTGGACCGACCAGAAAACCCAGGTATGCGGGCACCCGTGACTGAGATCTCCAAGTCCGCTAGGATTGGGAGTGGGCCTCCTCCCCCCAGCTTCCCAGTTTTCTAGTAGCTTGGCAGTCACATCCACAAACTGCCCCCTGGCACCATGTAATCTCATCAACAGCCCAGACCCAGGTACTATAAAAACTAAAGCTCCCAAAGAGAATAACACAGAATTTCCTGGACGTTATATTCTATCCATAACAAGCAATACAAAACAAGTCATCTAGCATTGCCTTTTCAGCAGGTTTGAATGGTGGTGACACTGGTGTCAAAATATCAAATGTAACCAAAGTAGAGAGTATGGGGTCTGCCACATAGGCAGGGGAAGGGTTGGAAAGGGGGTTGGGGGTATGCTGAGGGTTTTCGTGGTGGAAGATGTGCACCGGGGAAAGGATGGGTGTTTGATGATTATATGACCAAGGCTCAGACATGAAAGCTTTGTAATTGTATCTCACAGTGAATCAAAAAAAAGGGTGGGGGGAAATAATAATAAAATAATAAAATAAAATTAACATTCTGAATAAAAAAATAAAAAGTAATGTGGAGTTCATGTCCAATTCAATCAGCTTAACCAATGGCTGAATAAATAGCAGTACTCCTACATTATTAAAAAAAAAAAGAGACGAAGCATAAAAGTAGGCCCTCAATATGTCACTGAAAATACAGGACATGGGGTAGGGGAGGGTCTGCCTTCGTACTTATGTTACCTGACTAAGCAGGTGTAAGTTATTGGGATTTTTTTCCTTGGATGGCAGAAGAAAATAATTAACTTGCATGACATTTTTGATTAGGAAAAAAAAATGACCCACTTCAGACATGCATAAAATGGAACATTCAAGATTATTCTGCAACTCAGTGATTTAGGGATGGGAGACGAAGGATTGCCTAAAGAAACAGACTAGAGTCTATGAAGGTTTAGATATGGTGGCACAGTTTTAAGAAAACAACCTGTAACAAAATTCTTACATGTCCGTTGCATTTCCTGGAGGTTTGTATTTAAGGATACCAAGAAGGTTCAACATCCTCTTGGCTGTCTGCTCCGGCATCTCCTCTCTGATATCAATGACTTGCTAACAAATTAAAAAAAAAATGAAAAAATGGTCATTGTATATTGAACAAAGAACAGTATTTAAACTGACAAAACTGCTCTGCTAGAGTGTAACAGGCACCACAGTCTCTTCATAAAACATCAGTCCAGAGGCCTCCAGATTCCAAGGGAGGATGCATACATGTCAGATCAGAACTCTACTAAGAATATCACATTGAAAACCCCCAGGAGAAAAGGCCAGTATGTGAGAGACATGAGGTGACTTGCATATAACAAAACCTTTTGTAGAAGCATTTTCATTCCAGGACTAAATCTATTTATGTCTTAGAGAAATAATGTCTAAATAAGGTACACGTAGATAATTGTGCACTGGTCGAGAAACTTAAAAATCACTTGCTATTAGTAATGGAATGGAAAATGAGGTCCAGAGAGATTAATGATTTCCAAGGCCCATGGCAACTTGAGAGGCAGAAAGAGACTTTGCTGACATCCTTTTTACCACAGATGAAGAGAAAATTCTTGAGCCAGAGATAAAGTACAAGGGTTAAAGCACTTGTTTGTTTATTTTTGCATTACACCCAGCAATGCACAGGGGTTACTCCTGGCTCTGCACTCAGGAATTACTCCTGGCAGCACTCGGGGGACCATATGGGATGCTGCAAATCGAACCCAGATTGGTCATGTGCAAGGAAAACATCCTACCCACTGTGCTATCACTCCAGCCCCATTAAGGCACTTGTTCTGTGGGCAGCCAACCCCAGTTTGATCCCTGCAACCAAATGTGGGCCTTCAGGCACTGCATATGATCCTCTGGGCACCTCTAGGAGTGATTCCTAAGCACAGAGCTAGTCGTAAGCCCCGGGCACCACTGGATGTGACCGTAAAAAACAAATGAGGGGCTGGAAATAGCACAGCGGGTAGGGCATTTGCCTTGCACACAACCAACATGGCTGTCCCGGGTTCGAGTCCCAGCATCCCATATGGTCCCCCGAACACCTCCAGGAGTAATTCCTGAGTGCATGAGCAAGGTTTAACCCCTGAGCACCATGACCCAAAAAGCAAAACAAAAAACAAAAAACAAAACAAAAAAAAAATGAAAAAAAAAAAAAAACGCTTACCTTTGAGTCAATCTCAGCAAGAACATCATTGAGAACTTGTAATAGTTGCATAGGCTCCAAGGAATCAAAAGTGATTAAGTTATAATTCTTCTTAAAAGGCTCCTTATTAAGACTGTCCACAATGTATTTTATTTGGTCACTCATGGTTAGGTCTTATAACTTAAACTAGAAGAAAAATAGATGGAAAAACCCTTATTTTTAGCAATAATAAAGAGTTTTGTTTAAAAAAAATCAGTATTAATTTC
This sequence comes from Sorex fumeus, assembly GCF_029834395.1. Classification (NCBI taxonomy): domain Eukaryota; kingdom Metazoa; phylum Chordata; class Mammalia; order Eulipotyphla; family Soricidae; genus Sorex; species Sorex fumeus. The sequence goes on along the minus strand of NW_026606212.1, from coordinate 899,592 downwards.
ATAGGAAGTAGGCAGGCAAAATACAATTCCATATGGCAGAAAGGCTATTTGTTGAAAGAAATCAAAGTACGAAGAATTTATTATGAAAGCTACAAGATATTAGAAAGTATTCCTAATATTTAATCCTTAATGTTTTTCTCTGTGTATCTGGTTTGAAAAACAACTGGATCAACATTGAGTTAACATAGACAAAATAAGCAACAAATCCCACCTTACACTATTATCATTCCCATTCAATGCTATAACTTCTATCCAGAGCTTGTTAGGCTGAAGGCAGCCTTCTAATAACTATGTACTTTGAGACAATAGTCCACGTAAACCCAAATTTACAGTTTCTTTTCTCTTTCTTTCTTTCTTTCTTTCTTTCTTTTCTTTCTTCCTTTCTTCTTTGACACGAGGCATGGAAGCCAAGCCCCCCTCCCCCACCCCAGACACGAGGCACTAAGCCACATTAAGCGACCTCTCTCTTCTGAGAATCAGACTGACAAACCTGAGCCCAGACTGGCCACACCCAACTGAATCTGAGAAGAAACTTCACACTTTGCTGCTGTTTCCTTCACCAGCACCCGGCTGATTTTTGCCCAGACCTGGGACCCCTCTCATTCAGGCCTTCAACTTCTCAGCCTTCAATGACAGACTCAAGTCTCCCGGTTGTCACCTGCCCCATTGCAGGTCAATTCTCACTGCCTGCAAAATATAATCCAAATTTCTTAGATTTCCAGACTTTAAAAGTTCAATTTCACCTTTTCCAATTTTTATTTCCAAATGGTTACCTTTCATCCTTTCAAATTTCAGTTGACTGAAATTGTCACTGCTCCTTAAATAGTTTTCCCCACCTCTGATTCAGTTAATGCTGTTTCCTCCACCTAGAATGTTGTTGTTCCTTTCCCAGTTTCCAAAACTACAAACGCTTTGTACATCTTTCAAGGCCTTCTTTTCAAATGCAGGTTTCTCCAGCTCTTCCTGCAGGTCTGGGGCATAAGAATAACAGTGCCTGCCCTCCAGCTGACCATGGTCTTATGGGCACTGCTTTCCCGGGACTGCTTTTCTATTTTGTACTATTACTGAAATATATTATATATATACTTATGTATTAAATTATATATAATATATAAGGTATATTATATATTAAATTATAACATATATTTAATATACTTTAATGGGCTTTCCAATAAGGATTAGAAAGTCTGATAGACAAATTCTAAAAGAGCTGTAACACTAGATATATATTTTCTTCCTTTAATATAGTACTGGAGACAGACAGTCGAAGCCAGATCTTCAGTAGTGGGTAACAGTAAGAAAGATCATAATTTTACAAAGTAAAGAATATCTGATCACTTGCCAAAATGCATTATTGGCCAAAATGCATTGCACCAAAATGCAAGAGCCAAGTGCTTCCTGCATGCAACTATATCTTGTTTAGTAGCAGGGAAAAATAGCCCCAAGTTTGCAGGCAGGCAATTTTTAAAGCTAGCAAAAACATTTAAAAAAAAAACTTTTTTTTAAATGAACTTCTCGAAAAAAGGAAAACCACTTGTATGTCTCCAAGAGTTAACCAGAAAATGGATATTCGTATTTTACCGAAAACGTTAGTGCATGCAGTTTGCTCTAAAATCGGTCTGTTAAACTGAGTGGGGTAGAACTGGATATTTAGGAAACCCCCAAAATGTAAACAGAGGGGTTTTGCGCCATAATTTTGATCAAGCCATTGATAACATATTTTTGTCGTTGTTGTTGAAAAAAAATTCCCAAAAGATGGAAGAAAGGATAACTAATGTTATAGCTTAATGTCCCTCAAACTATAAAAAGAAACCTTAGGTTAAATCGGGCTGGAGCGATATAGCACAGCAGGTAGGGCGTTTGCCTTGCACGCGGCCCACTGACCCAGGTTCGATTCCTTCGCCCCTCTCAGAGAGCCCCGCAAGCTACCGAGAGAGAGTGTGATCACGCTCGCAGGGCAAAGCCTGGCAAGCTACCCCTCACTTATTCCATATGCCAAACACAGTCACAAGTCTCACAACGGAGGCGTTACTGATGCGATGCCCGCTGGAGCCAATCTGTAGGTTAAATCAAGTCTGACGTCCCGAGATGCTCAGAGCAGTGCAAGTCCAGGCCTGCCTGCATGCACCCCCAGAACACGGGAAGACGCAGGACTTGCTCGAGGAAACGCAGCACGGGCTGGCCGTGCCCGACGTTCCTGGGGTGCGGGGGGCGGAAGCAAGTCTGCGGGGTCCCCCGCACCCCGCGCTGCCCACCCACTCAAACGGCCTGCGGCGCGCCAAGCCCAGAGACCGGCACGGCGGGTACTGCCTGTGCCCAGGGGCGCTGAGGCTGAAACGAGCCAAAGCAATGGGCCCCCCCGGCCCCCGCCCCGCGCTCTCGCCCACTTAGGAACCGGGGGGCGCGGGGCGGGGGGTTCCAACCAGGACGTGCTTTGACTTGGCCCCGACGAGCCGCGGCGCCGGGGGCCGGGCTGCAGAGCCCGGGCCCAGCCGCTCCCTCCTTTGACTTGGCCCCCTAGCACGCCCCCCGGCCGGGGAGAAGGGGTGGGGTGCCCCGGAACCCCAACAGCCCCCTCCGCCGACCCTCACCCCGCGGGGGCGCCGCCGGAATCCCCGCGAGGCCCGGGGTGGGGGGGGCGGTGAAGGGGGCGCTGCCCCGGGAAGGCGAGCGGGAGCGGCCAGTGCGCCCCTATTTCGGGGTTCGGGGGAGTCTCCGATCGCGGGGTGGCGGGGTTACCTCAAATTCTGCTCACGAGATCCCTTCCCCGCCCCCCGCACCCCCCTGGCATCCGGGCTCCCGCGCTCCTGGAGACCGGCTCCCTGGTAACGGTTGCCGGGCGCGGCGGGACGTCACTTCCGGCGGGGGCGGGCCGGCGGGAGCTTGGGGGGTGGGGGTGCCCGGGACCCAGCCGTCCGCGGCCTGTGCTCCCGCGTCCCTCCGCTTCTCCAGCCCTTGCATCCCTCCCGCGGGCTGGGCCTGGCGTCAGATTCCCTCTGAGTTTTGCCGTCGTCTGGAGACCGCTCGGAGATGTTGGGGGGGGCGCGGTCTGCAGGCGGAGCCCCCACCCCCAACCCGTCCCCCGCGCGGCCCTTGCCTGCATCTTCCTGCATCTTAAAGGTTTTCCCCGGTAATCCGGAGGAAACAATTGTGGACTTTAAACGAAGGCACGGTTTATCCCATACAACGCCGCCTGTGCCACCTTTGCTAGGCCACATTGTCTACTAGGAATTAAATTTCTTTTAATCTTTTGGGGGGGGGGGGGTAAGGGGGAGCATTCCACAGTGTTTAAGGGACCTGGTAATGCCAGGGGGATTGAAAGGGGTCTCCCGATCCAATAGTTTGAATTTTTTTTCTGAGAACCTGAAAAAAGAAAAAAAAAATGAGGGAAAAAAGTCAATGGCCTAAGCTCTCCTTGACTTCTGAGTGTCCCTTTAGGCCCCTGCAGAAAGGAAGGCCGAGTTCCGAGCAGTCTTCATTTCCCAGGAGGCCAGGGAAAGATCTTCGTGCCCAGACCAGGCAGAAGGCTCTCGAAAGTCAACTGGAACAAGAGAGAAAACTTGGAATTGTAGCTGCTGGCTTAGGAGAGACCTTTCTTTGTCAGTGAACCGTGAACTGCCGGTGGACACCACCTCTATTAGACTGGAGACCATTGTACTGAGTGATGTCAGAGAAAAGAGAAGAAAAACACCAAACACCTGACACTGAAGACTTGGTCACTAGCCCAAACCTCTGAGGAGAAATACCAGTACAGATTTAGCATTAGACTTCTAAAACAAAAATAATTTGCACGTTAAGCTGATGTCCTTCCACAAACCAATGGAGGCCAGAGATTTCCTGAGCCCCATCCTCATGCCACTGAGGTCCAGTGTAGACTACAGAATGGGTGATACTAATACAACTATAATCAATGTTGTCACAAAAGGTCCCAAAGATGAATGAACCTAGGTAAAGAGCCCCAAGTCTGGGACTGGAGCAATAGCATAACGGGTAGGGCCTTGCACGTGGTCAACCCGGGTTCAATTCCCAGCATCCTATGTGATCCCCTGAGCACCACCAGGAGTAATTCCTGAGTGCATGAGCCAGGAGTTACCCCTGTGCATCACCTGGTGTGACCCAAAAAGCAAAAAAGAGAGTCCCAAGTTTATCTGGGGTGCACAATCAGGAGAGGTTCCTTGGACAAAATAATGTTTAAGGGAGAGTTTAAAAAAAAAAGAAAAAAGAAAAAAGAGAATGTTTTCAGGCCGGGGAACAGAATATTCCAAGACAGCGCTTTGCTTGGCTGCCTTCAGACAGCTGAACTATTAAATATATTTATTATTTGGGATATATTTATTATTTGCACCCTGCAAAGCAAATGAAGAGAACTAAAACTTTCCCAGCTCACAGATGCTCATAGGGTGTTGCACAACAATTAAGGTCTCGAAAAGTTAAATAACTTAACTCCTGGCCAAAGATTCGTCTGAGGGCTTACATAACTAACTGACTCTATTGGGTGTATTAGGATATGCTTTGACTACTCAGGTTTGAATCACTGTGTGGTCTAACCCCTCTGAATTTTTGTTTCCTCATTTCATAAAATGTGCCAGCAGGGGTTGGAGAGAGTACAAGGCCACTTTGGTGCTTGCTTTGCATGGTGCCAACTCAGAACCCCTGAGCATCACCAGGAATGATCCCTGAGCACAGAGCCAGGAGTAAGCCCTGAGCACTGTTGAGTATGGTCCCAAAACCAAAAATAGAATAAAATGTGATCATAGGGGGTCAAAGGAAGAGTACGGTAGGTAGGGCATTTGCCTTAGAAACCCGAGTTTGATTCCTGGCACCCCATATGATCCCAGGGGTGATCCCTGAGTGCAGAATCAGGAGTAAGCTCTGAGCACAGCAGGGTGTGGCACTAAAACAAACAAGCAGTGGTTATAGCTGGGGAGATAACTCAGAGGGCTGGAGTATATGCTGTGCAGGTAGGAGCCCCAAGTTTGATCCTTGGAACCACATGGTCCCCCCAGCCGCACCAAGAGTATCTCCCGAACACGCACATCACCGGGTGTGCCCCCCCCAATAAAAGATGAAATAAAAGAAAACGTGACTATAATAATTCCTCAAAAGGGTTGATGTGAGACTTAAATAAGTTGGTACTGGCAAAATAATTCAAATAGTATTGACATTGAAAGAGCTAAGAACACTTTGGGTATTTGTTTTTTACAAAAGGAGATATTTAGGGTCTGGAGCAGTAATACAGCAGGTAGGGCACTTGCCTTGCACATGACTGTCCTGGGTTCGATCCCCAACATCCCTATGGTCCCACGAGCACTGTCAGGAGTAATTCCTAAGCTCAAAGCGAAGAGTAACCCCTGAGCATTGCCAGGTGTGGCTCAAAAGTAAAAGAGAGAGAGAGAGAGAGAGAGAGAGATTTGCTTCTTCCATAGGGTCTACAACTGTAAGGAATTAAAAGACAAAAGAGGTCTGGCAGTGCCCAGAGGTTACTCCTGGCTCTGAGCTCAGGAATTATTCCTGGCGGTGCTCAGGGACCATATGGGATGCTGGAGATCGAACCCAGGTCAGCTGCGTGCAAGGCAAACACCCTCCCGACTGTGCTATTCCCTCCAGCCCCAGTATTATACTTTCAATGATAAGAATGCAATCCAAGAAGCCAGAGGGTGGTTCAGTGGCCGAAGCAGGTTCAGTGGCCAAAGCACTCTCCTTGAGAGCATAAGGCTGCAAGTTCAATTCCCAACCGCATACAATGAGGGATCCTGACGGCTCTCTGAGCACCAGAACTAAAGGATGACACTGCCCCTCCGGAAGCCCACCCTCTGTAAGCACCACAACGAAATAGATGTGAAGACTATGTGGCCAGAACCATGGCTCTTCCCAGCCCCCACGGGCACATGTGTAAACACCACGGCTTAAGGGATCAACCCCTGCAAGAACTGCAGCGCCACGTGCAAGAGCCCCTCAGCTCTGAGGAACACAAGAGTGGGCACAGCTAGAGGCAAGTGACCTCAGCGAGCACTGAGGCCTGGTGTGCAGCCACCTGGCATATGCGGCTGCACAGACATTACAGGAACATCAAGGGAGGGAGGGGAATGGGGGTCGCAGCTCTCCCCCCAGCACGCCAGGGCATGCACTCAGCAACAAACCTGAATGAACTGTGTTCGTAACGTAGTAGCTCTGGAACACAGGGAGGAACCCCAGACCCAGTTTATATTCTAGCAGGAAGCAAAAGAGAAAGACAGAAGGGCCTATGAATATTGGGGTTGTCTCCAGGGCCCCAGAAATTGGCCAAAGGGAGGCTGGAGTGATAGCACAGTGAGTAGGCCATTTGCCTTGCATGCAGCCAACCCAGGTTCGATTCCCAGCATCCCATATGGTCCCCTGAGCACTGCCAGGAGTAATTCCTGAGTGCAGAGCCAGGAGTAACCCCTGAACATCGCTTGGTGTGATCCAAAAAGAAAAAAAAAAAAGAAATTGGCCAAAGGAAGACTTGCTACCATTTAATACAGATCCTTGGATGGGCTCGATGAGTAATAGAAACTTCTTGGCAATGTTTTCACCCCAGTGAAGGCACCCACACGAAGATTTATTCTCTTCTGCCAATGCTATGCTGAGTGTTTCTTGTAAACCTCTTGGCTGAACTACATTTGACATTTTTAATTGGTGAAGTCACAGGGATATGAGACAACCTCTCTGAAAGAGTCCTGCTTGCTTCCTGATTCTCCCTCAGCCTTAGTGATATATGATTCACATAAGTACACCTCACTCATTTAACCGTACAAAAGTCACAGCTTGGTTGCTGTGAGCATAGCCTCAAAGTCGAGCAGCCAGCGCCATTATCTACTCCCAAAACACTTTCATTACCTCTGCGACGAAAAACCCTCATCCCCCCTCATCATCATTTCCCAACTTGCAGTGAAAAATCCCTGCCACCTCCCTAGCAGACTAGCAACCACTAAGCTGCTCTCCTTGTCTCTGAATTTTCCCTTTCTGGACTCTTCATATAAATGAATCATAAAACATATGGCTCTTTGCGACTGGCCCCTTTCACTTGAGTACAATACTTTCAGAATTCATCTGAAACATGTTATAGCATTTTTCATTACCTTGTCCCATTTTAACGACAGAATAATATTCCATTGCATGGATTTATCTGTTGACAGACATTTGGGCTGTTTCCACGTCTTAGCCCTAGTGAACATGAGTGGATACCCCATGCACAAAGCATTTCTCTGGCTAAGTCGGGTGAGCAGGGCTCGGACATCAGGAGTGTGGATTTATTGTGGTGGTGGGATGGAGCATTCATTCTTGGATTGGTCTTTTTCTTTTTTTGGTCCCTTGAGTGCCCATGGTTGTGGATAACAGGACACAAGGTGTGATCTTTCAGTCTGGGCTCATAACAGATTATTGTTGACGCCCATTCATCCCTGCTACCAAAGCACGAAAATGCCCCTCTGCTTTTTACATGAAGCTCTCTGATAAGAAAAGTGTTGCATGGAAGTATGCTTCAAATGCCTGCCAGCCTCCAGAGGATGGGGAAGAGGATAGGAGAGGATATAGACGATACTGCTCCCAGCCCCTTTCTTAAATAATATAGGCCAGAACCACCCATAGTTGTGAACTTCTGCTCTGGTTACTCAGAGGGGAATGAGTCCTGGCCATTTTTTAAGACCCAGATTAATATAAAGTAAAGGTAAAGGCCCTTCCGTTGATCGTCGATTTGCTCGAGCGGGCCCAGTAACGTCTCCATTGGAGACTTTGTTGTTACTGTGTCTGGCATATCGAATACTCTCGGTAGCTTGCCGGGCTCTCCGAGAGGGGCGGAGGAATCGAACTCGGGTCGGCCATGTTGGCCGCTTGTAAGGCGAACGCCCTACCTGCTGTGCTATCGCTCCAGCCCGCCTTACAAGCGGCCAACATGGCCGACCCGAGTTCGATTCCTCCGCCCCTCTCGGAGAGCCCGGCAAGCTACCGAGAGTATTGGATATGCCAGACACAGTAACAACAAAGTCTCCAATGGAGACGTTACTGGGCCCGCTCGAGCAAATCGACGATCAACGGGAGGGCCAGATTAATATAAAATTAAAAAAAATAAGGATGGGAATCTGTAATTATAAATCTAAAGATATTGCTATCTTCAAGAATGGCTTGGTCTAGGAGTTCAATTATGTCATCTTAACATATTCTCTCTCTCTTTCTCATCCCTACTATGCTTTGACTGGGCTGGAGCGATAACATAGTAGGTAGGGTGTTTGCCTTGCACACGGCCAACCTGGGTTCGATTCGTCTGCACCTCTCGGAGAGCCTGGCAAGCTACTGAGAGTATCCCGCCCACAAGGCAGAGCCTGGAAAGCTCCCCATGATGTATTCGATATGCCAAAAACAGTAACAAGATGTCTCACAATGGAGACGTTACTGGTGCCCACTCGAGCAAATTAATGAACAAAGGGAGGACAGTGCTCCAGTGCTACTATGCTCTGAACGGGTTGTGGTAGCAACAGACTTACATTATTACAGCCTAGAACCCTCAGCAAAAGTGTTTCATCTTTTCTCCAAATAGTTCCAGTAGATTCTCAGGGCTGACTCAAATTGCTCTAGAGCCTGCTAGGCCATTCTTGAACCCACTGCAGTGATTCCAGTGGATATACTGAGAGATTTTTAGGAAGGGTGGTTCCCCAAATAGAAGAGTTGGATTCCCTTCCAGAGGGAGGGACGCTGTGGAAACAAGAACAAGTGTCCAGCAGAGATGGTCAGGGAAGGTGGTCAGATCCTACAGTGGTAATCAGAACCAGAAGAGGAAAACTTGCGCCCATTCTTATTGTCTAGAGAACCTCTCCATCAAACCCGTCAAATCTCTCTGATTTCCCTCCAGCCAATTCTCTTTCTCCTGACAGGCTTCCATAAATGGGCCAAAGTAGGTCAGAGGAAGTAGCAGACCCTCCAGATCTCCACAAAAACTTGAGTTTGCCACGGACAGAACGTCTCCAGCCCCTTCTCAAGACGAAACTTCCAAACAAGAACTTGCTTGTGAGGAGCATAGGAGAGCCGAGCCAGTTTTCTGTTTTTGGTATTAAATTTAGACCTTTCATCCTGACCATGAGCTATTCCTGGATTCCGCACGAGTATTCAGTGAACGCCAGTTTCGAGCTGCCCCCATCTGGGGCTGCTCTGCACACAGCCCACTTTATCTGGTTCTTTCAAACTAGGAAAAATGACCCAGACACAGGACCGCGTTGGGAGATGGGTTATTCTGTTACCCACTAATTGCCGTTGAATGTCTCTGCCATCTAGGGTACTTGCTGATGAAAGAAACTAAATGTAAACAGAATCTGAATCGAGTCATGCAGACAGGCTAATTGTCTCTGCTCTCGTCGTTTCAAACCTCAGGGTACATGTAGCAGAAGCAGCAGCTTTCTGCAAAGGTGAGAAGACACATAACATGTGAAACGTTCTGAATGGATGAGCTTCCAGACTCAGTGCAGACCTGGGAGTACACGGGGACATTGCCCCCCCGCCCAGCTGTGCTCAGCTGTTATACCTGGTGGCAGAGATCAAACTGGGCCCAGCTGCATACAAGGCAAGTGCCTAAACCTCTGTCCTACCTCTCCAGCCCCATGTACAGTTTTATCAAATGAATTTTCAGTCAGTTTTGTGAGATTAACGTGCAGCTAAATAAATGTCTTGGTCCGAAGTATGAATTCAAATATAAGGTGCATTTAGAACCCTTACTGGACTCAAGTAATAGCCATGCTGTCATTCACTGAGTGGTGTCTGTATGTCAGGAACTTGGTTAAACACATCACCTACAGGCCAGAATTTATTAAACTATTAATTTATATGTAGAATCATATTTCTCTTAAGAAAATGGGGGGGGTCCACACTCAATGGTGCTCAGGGGTCAGATCTTATATGATACCAGGGACTCAAACCAGGTTCGTGGTTCCCTTAACTTCTGTACCCTCTAGCCCTTAATTTTTTAAAATTTTGTTTTATGCTTTCAAGATTGAAGCACTGACCTCACGGAAACCAATAAAATGCAGCTTTTTCATCTTGAGAAGGGGCTGTGGAGTAGGGAGTTTCTTCCAGAGTAAGAACAGAGAGAAAAGATGCTAAGAAAAAGTCAGTGCCTTTACTGGAGTGAAAATCTTGCCAAGAAGTTTTTCTTACAACCATCAATGAGCTCATTTGGGGGTCTGTGGTGACAAGTCTCCCTTTCTTTCTGAGAAACTTCATAGGGGCAGCTCTGAATTAGGTATAAATGCCCAAGTCTCATGGCTTCTAGTCTTTCCTTGACCCAAGACACAAGAAATCATCAAGGTCATTGCTTCAGAAATGACTACGATGCAGCCTGGAACCAGGGCTGGGCAACCAAGCAGTCACTAGGATGGACCACTGAGCAAAGGCTGCAGGGAACATTGCAGAAGCACCCAGGGTGGTGTGTGTGTGTGTGTGTGTGTGTGTGTGTGTGTGTGTGTATGAATGCCCAATAATGATAAGATGATGGTAGCCCAGAGCTGGATTTCAGGTGACTGTAACATACTTCCTGAGCTGTGGACCAGGACAGATAACCTCTGCTCAGTCGACTTCCTGGCACACTCTGGGCGAGTGAGGAAAACTGAGTAAAGAACTGTTTTTAAAGGTGTGGGCAGGGTTCAAGGAAATCAAGTGGCAGCCAGTGGCCTGGGCTGAGGCAGCGAGAAAGGGAACGTGCGCCAGAAGTCTGCGGAGCAGCCATCTGGAGACTCACTACCAGCAGCCCTTAGCGGCAGCCGTGCGGGCCTCCCCCTGCCTCCCCTCCGGCAGCTCATCCATTGGCTAAACCTGATGGTGTGCAGAAGGGCTGGTGGGCCCTTGAACTCACCACCAGACAGGACTCCCAGCACTGAGAAAATGACAGGGAGGGGAGGTGGAGGGGTAGCCTGAAGGAATTATAAACGAAATTCTGGACTGAATTATACCCCCAAGTGCCGGGCACGAGGCTCAGCGAAGTCAACCAAGCCACCCCCGAGTCTTCCAAGACTCGTAGGCATCGCAGTTGGCTGATGGCGTCACCACACACTGCCCACACCCACTACATCTTACTTAATCTCCGTAACGAGCCCACAAGGGCGACAGTGCACCCCCCTCTGCCTCTTTAGAATCAAGAAAATTGAGGCTGGAGAATTAAGAGAGGGCTCGGCATCCCTTATGTGGCAGCTGCCGGAGCCAGGATTCCAACGTGGGTTTGCCTGACCCCCGAGTCATGTCACTCACCTACTAAACAGGCTCTAAACCTGCTCAGCAGAGCCCAAAGCCCACAGAGCTGCTGCTGGCTGGGGTGGGAGGAGGGATGGGGTGGGAGGGCCAGTGTTCCCGGGCCATCTGCTCTCTCTGCCCACCAGGGCTTTGCTCGGGAACTCGGTCTCTTACCCAGGCAGGCTAACGGTGCAAAATGCAAGCGCTCGTCTCAGACTCAGAGAGGAGGAAGATGGAAAGAAAACACTTGGCCAACGATGGGAGAAAAGTGTATTTTCATTTCAGATGCCTTTCAAAGTTTTTTCCCAGCCGAGTGTTGAGGTATTTATAGAATTCAGGGGGAGTGTTTAAGGGTAACCAGCAGTGGAGCTGCGTTTGGGGACATCGAGAAGCTTGAGATCATGTAAGAAAAAAGGTGGATGGGAGGGAACAAGAAAAGGCCAAGAACAGCAGGGATCACTTGAATCCCTCCCTCCATTGCCAGGACCTTTATTCCTCCTGGGCTCGTGACGTCAACTCCAGGGCTATAAGAGAGCTAGAGATGAACTCTGGAATCAAAATCCAGGGCAAATGGCTAAAAACTGTGGCCTGGACAGTTATAGAAAGTTATTCTGCCATAAAAGGCAGGAAGGTGAGATCCTGTTACAGCAGATCTTGGGAAGATGGTGCTGAGGGGAAGGAGTCTGTCAGAAAAGGCGACACGGAGCATGACAGAGAAACAACCCCCCTCGAAATGGAAAGTAGATTGGTGATTTCCAGGGCCTGGGGGTGGGAGAAAGCACAGCCAACTGCTTAATGAGCGCAGGATTTCCTCTGGGCTTGACAAAATTCTTCTGAAACTAGAGAGAGGCGATGGTTGCCTAACACTGTGAATGCGCTAATGCCACCCTTGCCCCCTTTCAAAGGTTAATCCTGCAGGGGCTGGAGCGACAGCACAGCGGGTAGGGCATTTGCCTTGCACACGGCCGACCTGGGTTCGACTCCCAGCATCCCATATGGTCCCCTGAGCACCGCCAGGGGTAATTCCCCTGCGCATCATCGGGTGTGACCCAAAAATCAAAAACCCCCAAAAACCAAAACCAAACAAACAAACAAAACCCCACAAAGGTTAATCCTGCATTATGTAAGTCTCACCTTCCGCTCTAAGGGACGGTGGGCAGCCAGGGCCTTGGGCCATGGGCATCCCAGCCCCGGCTTCCAGAGAGCTGGCCGCACTCGCTGAGGTGCAGAAGCTGCAGGTGCTTGTGGCTCAAGGCCCGATTGTACCCTTGTCTCTCCTCTCTTGCTGCAAACACCAAACCCTCCTCCGCCTAGGGACGTCTGCTCTGCTGCTCTACTGCTCCCTCCATGCCTGCTCTTCCTCAGCCTTGCTCCTCCCCGCTAAGGTCTCAGCCCCAGTGTTACTCCCTCAGGGAGGCCTTTCTTCAAGCCTCCTACTTCAATGAAGTCATCACCTTGCCAGGCATCGCCGTTTCTCAGACTGTTGGTTAGGACCTGTTCGTGGGTACTGCCCCGCCCACTCCCCCTCGCTCTGTGGTGGTTGTGATGTCGCATACTTGTGGCACCAGAGGTCAGGTTTGGAGATGCTGGGCAGTGCTGGAGGGAGGGGGGGAGGGGGGGAGGGGAGAGGGTCGAGCTCAGCCTCACGGGGCAAGGCCCCTTACTGAAGCACAGTCCCGGGTCCTTTGCTTACTCTTTTTCCGTTTTTACTTTTGGGGTGTGGAGGCCATACCTGGAGGTGTTGAGCCGCTAATCCTGGCTGGTGCTCCGAGATTGACCCCCGGCGGGGGTGAGGGGAACCATATGCAGTGCTGGGGATCAAAGGAGACTCAGCTGCATGCAATGCAATTGCGTTAACCTCTGTACTATTAGTGTCTTTCCAAAAAATGAAGTGGAAGAGAACATACAACTAAGAAGAAAGGTAAATGCTTGTGCATTATAAATCTTTTTTTTTTTTTGCTATGTAGCACAATACCCTGTGGGTTAGCAGGAAGTTCTGCTCACGGGGGATCTGCCAGAGTCATGGATGTCCAGGGCCAGGACACCCATGATGCCGTCCCTCCTCTCAGGGCCTCAGGAAAGGCCGCTCTTTCTCCTGCTGACCGTCTTTCAACTGGGTCCTCATCACTGGGCTTCTGGGCATTATGGCTGGGTGCCGAGAACACAAAGTGAAAGCTCCCAGGTCCCTTAAGACTGAGCCCCATAGGGGCTGGAGCGATAGCACAGCGGAAAGGACATTTACCTTGCACATGGCTGACCCGGGTTCGATCCCCGGCATCCCATATGGTCTTCCGAGAGCGCCAGGAGTGATTCCTGAGTGCAGAGCCAGGAGGAAGCCCTGAGCACCACCACTGTTGACTCAAAACCAAAAGGTAACAATAATAATAATAACAACAGCAACAACAAAAAACTGAGCCCCAGGGCTAGCACAGTAGCGCTTCTTTTGAATTCTTCTGGTCATAGCTAGTCAGATCTGCTCAGATTCAAGAGGAGGAAAAGCAAGGCTGCTCCCTCCTGCGGGGGAGGGGCTCGTGCTTACAGAAGTGAGGTTGGCCCCTGGGCAGCTGGCAGACAGCTTCTCAGACACCTATCACAACTGTTTTGTGAAACTTTAATTTCTATTTAATAAACATGCATGTGGTTTCATGGGGGTCACACAGTAAACATTTCTTGCTGTGAGTCATAGTCAAAAAAATTAAAAAACATACTTCTTCCTAATACTTTAAATTTTTTTCTTCCATAGCACTTAGCAGTCTCTGAACTTAATTTAATTTATTACCTATCTCCCCATTTATACATATCCCTGAGAGTAGAAGAGGGATTTTTCTCATTCACTTTTAAAGCCCTACTCCTTGGCACCATGTAGGAGTTTACTAACCATCTGTTGAATGGGTAGTAACGGTTATCTTTTATTGGGCACGGAACACCTCAAAGAATGATCTCATACATATCTCAATACATATATGAACACCTACTATGTGCTATCAACATTCCAGGTGCTGTTGAAACAACACTGATCAGAACAGACTTTAATCCCTATCTCTATAGCATTTACATTTCACGATGATCCTAGCTTAGCGTGATCATTGATATGACTTCAACAGATAAGGAAACTGAGTCAGAGAGGTCAGGCAACTTGCCCAAGTCCACACAGCTCATCAAGCCATCCTGACACCAGGCTCTCCTCCACGTGGCTGCTGGGATTTTGAAGTTATCTCTTGCCAGAGATGGGTCCCAGTGGTTATAAATCTCCATTCCGGCAACTGACTTCCTGAAGGACCAAGTACCTCTCTCTGGGAGTCAGAAACAGGGCAGCGGGACAAGCTGAGTCCCACGACCTCAGAGTCCCCGCTGACCCCACCCCAGCCCCCCTACTCTGTGACGATGGCTCACACCTGGGGTGTTGCAGATCTGAGCCACAGCTCACCCCCACTGTCTTATCAGCATGTGACAACCCCAAGTGGCTGAGGCCTGCAGGCCTGGCAAGGAATGCAGCCCGCACAAAAATAAACCTGCCACATTCCTTGGCAGCCCCCTGCCCCTTCCTGCTCTCCAGCCATCCGTCCTCACAGCAGAGTCTGCCAGGAAGGCCAAGAGGGGGAACGCGGTGTGGAGGGAACAGGGCCTGCAGAGCAGAGAGAGAGAGAGAGAGGGAGCGGGGAAGAGAGGAAGAGAGAGAGCGAGATGGCCTTATATGGGAACGCGCGCAGACAACGTGTGGCAATGGCGAGAGAGGGCGGCAGAGGTCAGATACCAGACAGATGGAAGGAATTAAACATGGGACAGAGCGTGTTCCTGGGCCTGAAAACAGCTCTTGTTTCACGGCCGAGTCCGCACAAAGCCTGGCCCATTTCCTTTTTTGCTGAAGCCAAGCAAGATGTGCGTCCTGAGCGCTCCGTGACTTCGGGTCAGGCCCTCGAGCCTGACTTGGCAGAGGCCTCGGTTCTGTAGAGTCATTTTTCTTTGGCGAACATAATTCCTCTTTGCAAGTAAATAGAAAAAGACTAGGCCTCTCTCCTAAGGGTTCCGAAAGCACGGAATAGCAGTTGATGAGTCAAAACTCCTTTATTTCTCACTTGTTCATTCATTTAAGAAATACCAAGGAAAGAGCACAGCGGGGAGGGCGCCTGCCTTGCATGCAGAGAGCTGGGTTCGATCTCCAGCATCCCATATGCCAGGAGTGATTCCTGAGTGCAGAGGCAGGAATAACCCTGTGATCCACACACCAAAAACATAAAAACAAACAAATAAGTAAATACTGAGGAACTAATTATGCCCCAAGTGCTACCCCGGGGCAGGGAAGGCAGAGTGATGATAATTAAGATTCTGATTATGGTCACTTGTCACTTGTCACTTGTCATCCCGTTGTTCATCGATTCGCTCGAGCGGGAGCCAGTAATGTCTCCATTAGTCCTTGTCGCGTGATAGTGTAGCCCAATGGCTTATTGGGTGTTCTTTCAGGGTCAGGGGAATGAGACCCATTATTGTTACTGTTTTGGGCATATCGAGTACGCCACGGGTAGCTTGCCAGGCTCTGCTGATGATGGTAACAACAATAATAAATTGCATCCATCTTACAAGGATTTTAGTTAATAGTCATTTAATTACTATCTTCTGTATCAGAGTCATTGTTGATCTATATCCAGTTGTCTATTCTTGGGCACTCAGATTTTTTTTCAGATTCTGGCTATTATAAATGGTGCTGCAATGAACATACAAGTGCAGGTGGCATTTCTGTTGTGTTTTTTGGGACCCCGAAGTCACTGTTGATCTAGAACCAGGGTTTTTAACTGCCAGTGAGATGTAACAAGGTTGAAAAATCTTATATAGGACACTGACCTAGAATTATTTGCTCCCTGCCCTATGGAATTAATAAGGAAGTGGCAGGAGATAAAAATGAAAGGTAATGAACAAATGATCCCATCTGATCCTTATAAGAGCCTTTTCAACTGACTCCCATTATTATCTTCATTTAACACAGGGAGAGCTGGAGGGGCTGCTCTGGGTACTCTTGGATATTTAACAATATTCTGCCGGAACCCCCTCTCCTTCCTGTCCCACCTGCTGGAGTAATAAAATTACCCATAGACAGAAGAGGACAAACTAATTCTTGGTCGAGATCACTGACTCAACATATGAAGAAATAGAGGATCAGGATGGGTTAAGAACTTCCAGACGGTCATATCACTGGCGAGCAGGGACTCACCACTGGCATTCCGACTCTAAGGTCTGTGGGCCTGGCCATTAGTGTGAAACCATTGCTTTGACAGCAGATGATTATGGGTTCAGATGGTGATAGATTTCACTAGTTTGGTCTTAGAAAATGTAGACTCAGAAGTTAGCTGAGTGAGTGGAGATTCTCTGAGGAGATGCCATGATCAGCTGTGTGTGTGCAAGAGACTTACCCAAAATGTCTTCATGCCTGTGCAGATCAAGGGGGAAAGAGTGAGAGTGGGTGGGAAAGCCTTCAGCGCCAGAGTTGTTGGTGGGGGGCACGGGAGGCCTCGGGGATATTCCTGAGCACTCCCTGTAAGAGGAACCCTTGATTTGGCAGCTGCTGCTACGGTTCTGCTCTCACGCCCGTTTTGCCTGGTTAGTGGCTGGAAGCAGGCTGGGGAAGGGGGACCTTGGCACGAACCCGGTTTCCCCAGAGGAGCAGGAGTTAAAGGCTGCTCAGTTCACTGCAGCAGATTCTTGAAGGAGTTCAAAGCCAAGCGCCAGGGCTGCCTCCTCATCAGAGAAGCACTGCCCAGCTGTTAATTCACCTAAAGACAAAGAGATTTGGAGCCGAAGAGAACCCAGGTTCAGTCCCCGGCATCCCATAAGGTCACCCAAGCACCACCAGGAGTAAATCTTGAGTACAGAGCCAGGAGCAACCCCCAAGCATTGCTGGGCATGACCCCCCCCCCCAAAAAAAAGGAGTTAAAAGGCACAAGAGCTGCAGCAGGTAACTGAAACATGTTGGCATCAAGAAAGGATTAATTTTTCTTGTAAAGTCTTAAGCTTCACAGAGGTCTCTAAAGCAAAAGAAAGAGACATCCTAATCTAGACAGTTCCAACAGAGGAGGAGACTGTCAGAGATCCTAACTGACTGGGTGTAAGCATGTGCTCACCAAAGAGTCGTTGTCTAGAGGGACGTGGTGCTCAGATGGGTCAGATTCAGGATATGAAACAACTTCTGAACATGGAAGTGAGATTAACTAGCTCTAAGGGAAGCTGAGGGTTAACCTGGAACTGACATTCCAGTGACAAACTGGGCATTATTATCAGAAAGGTGGTGGGGAAGAATGGGAGATAAGCCCCCAAAACACATAGTACTTACACCTAGACTTTTCCCCAGCACTGACCGCTCCCCTCTTGCCCTCCATCACAGTAATCTTTTTCTATTACTGTAGCTCTTTGGGGCTGGTAAATCCTGATGATGTTGGATTGCTGCATGAACCACTTGTTATACGAATTTAAAATTTCACATTTAAGTGTTTTGATTCGAGCCTTCCAAAGACTGTACACATGTACGTAAACCGCCACCCCACCCCAAAGCAGTGATTCTCTCAGTGGCTGAGGGGTTGTTCCTTTTAAGTGGCACTTTTGATCTAAAGCGATTCTAGTTCCCTTGGGAATGGCAGATGCTGAAGCAGAGAGAGAGAGAGAGAGAGAGAGAGAGAGAGACTTAATTTCCTTTGCAAAACAAAAACCTACTATGTCCATCATCTTGAAACTGGCACAAGACACAAAATATTTCTGGGAGTACCCCCTCAACCCCAAAGTTTCTAAGAGCTGGTAAAGAAATTGTTTTTTATTAGTGAAACACCATGAGGTACAGTTGTAGACTTACAAGTTGTCGTGCTTGGGTTTCAGTTATACAATGATCGAGTAACCATCTCACCACCAGTGCCCATTCTCCACCCCCACCAATCCCAGTATCCCTCCACCCCCCCCCCCCGATCCCCCATCCCACCCTGCCTCTGTGGCAGGGCACTCCCTTTTGTTCTATCTCTCCTTTTGGGTGCTGTGGTCTGCAGAAGAGACACTGGGTGGCAATCATGTTCGGTCCATAGACTACTTTCAGCAGGCATCACCCATCCTGGGCAGATCTTCCCAGCACCCTTTATTTGGTGCTCCCTTCTCTATCTGAGCTGCCTTTACCCCTGGAGAGTGCAGCTGGCCTCTCAGCCATGGAGAGAACAATCTGGTATTTATCACAGCTGTTCTTGGGTGTTAGTCTCTTATTTTGTTACTTTATGTTACCCAGATGAATGCAATCTTTCTATGTCTGTCCCTCTCTTTCTGACTCATTTCGCTTAGCATAATATTTTCCATGTAGTACCACTTGTATGTCAATTTCATGACTTCATTTTGGTAAAGAAAATTTTAATTCAGATGTTAAAACTTGACCTAGAGAAGCTTTGGTTTGCTCATCTGTAAAATGGGGAGAAAGAAGACGAGAATCTTCTGATACATTCTGTGTACTGTGGGAGCTCTCCTTCTGCCCGAGCGCTGAGGGAAGATAAAACGACATTTACCTTATTTTTATTCACCATTCTTTTCTTTTTGGGGCCACTCTAACTGGTGCCTCTGGGATTGAATCCAGGGATCTCACATACAAAACATTGCGCTGGTCCTGTCCACTGAGCAGTTTTCAGGCAGCAACATAGCAAACGGGCTTGAAGGCTGAGAGAATGCTGGGGCTTCGCTGCCCTCTGCTGCTCAGCTGTGGAACTACAGCTGGCTAATAAGAGGGTCTGAGAAACTGAGGCACAGAGAGGTGGAGAAAAGCATGGCTTAAGGAGTTGGCCGTGAACAGATCAGAATTTCAGAGCTGGGACCTAATTTTTCCCCTTTCCAGAGGGCGGAAGCAACTCTGAAGTGTAGACTTCAGCTGTGCTCTAGAACTTTCTCTAGAATCTGACTGGGATTCTGTCTCTCGTTTTTCCTTAGCCCTTAGACTACTCGGGTCCCCCATCACTCTCTCCACGCTTAGGCAGCCACTAAGGGAAGGGATCAGAAAATCTGAGTCCCTGTTAGCTGCTGGCTGCCTCACAAAAGATGGTCCCAGATGGTCCTAGATCCTTACAATTGCTTTGTAAATTGACCCAGGAAATTCAGCTCAGGGGTCTTAATAAAGTCTTAATAAGACCTTTTTTCTTTCAAGGTCCAACAGCCAGTTAGCACAGGCGCTGGAATCTGGAACTCTTGCCTGAGACCATAGACACCAAACTGACATTCTAACTGACACCAAAGGAACAGAGAAAAATGCCGTAACTTGTGTTGAAGACAAAATAAAAGGAAATCTTGTGGATTTTTTTTTGAATGCCCTAAGTGGTATTTGCTGTACAGACACAGCAAATTACTGAATTACTGTCGCTGTCCTCCCGTTGTTCATCGTTTTGCTCGAGCGGGCCCAGTAACGTCTCCATCGTGAGTCTTGTTGTTACTGTGTTTGGCATATTAAGTACATCACGGGGAGCTTGCCAGGCTTTGCCGTGTGGGCGAGATACTCTCGGTAGCTACAGACGAATCAATGTGTGGGAAATTATTTGGGCATCAGCCACATGCCGCTGACATTCGCGTACATTATCTGTTGATTTGCCTGTTGCCATGTATGGTATTGGATCCTATTTGGGGATATTCAGCTCACTTGGGGGCACAAACGATCAAGACACAAATGAAAACGAGTTTAAAGAGGACTGGAAAATTTGTACAGGGAGTAGGGTGCTTGCTTTACATGAACACGACCCAGATTCAATCGCCAGCAGCACATATGGTTCCCTGCACTCCACTAGGAGTGATTCTTGAACAAACTGCTAGGAGTAAGCCCTGTGCCCCTGCCCAAAAAGAAAGAAATTTACTCTGGGGTGGGACAGATAGAACCAAGGACAAAGTGCTTGCCTTGCCTGCAGTCAGTGTGGGTTCAATCCCCAATCCCCAATACGGTCTCCCAAGCCATGACAGAAGTGACCCCTGAGCACAGCTAGTGTGACCCAAACAACAGGTAAAGGTAAAGGTAAAGGCCCTCCCGTTGATCGTCGATTTGCTCGAGCGGGCCCAGTAACGTCTCCATTGGAGACTTTGTTGTTACTGTGTCTGGCATATCGAATACTCTCGCTAGCTTGCCGGGCTCTCCGAGAGGGGCGGAGGAATCGAACTCGGGTCGGCCATGTTGGCCGCTTGTAAGGCGAACGCCCTACCCGCTGTGCTATCGCTCCAGCCCAAACAACAACAACAAATAAACCCCACCCCCAAAATTAAATATGGAGTCACTTCAGAAACATTATACTAAGTAAAGGAAGCCAAAACACACACACACACACACACACACACACACAGCATAGGATTCCACTCATGTGAAATGTCCAGAACAGGGAAACCCACAAAAATAAAGAATATCTACTCTGGGGAAGGGTGTCTGTCCCTCCGCCTGTCCCCCTTGCGGCGGCGGCATGGTGGCCTGCATCTTTTAGAGTCTAATGAACGGCCAGGTATGAGACTGCATTGACGAGGCACATGGGGCTTCATGGGATGGGGGGTGGAATCGGCCCTGCTCCCTGCCATGACAATGTTCTGGGTTGCCACCTTCAAGCGCCTCCTCCAGCTTCTGACTGACCATGAACCCAGAGGCACACATACCAATCTGGGAACCCAGGGGCTTCTGGCAGTAATCCCTCTAGGTTTATTACTAAAATATCAGAAATCCAAATTCACGTGGCTGCTGTTGTGGCCACACGACATTATATGCTCTTCATAATCAGCAATAGAAAACAAATTATCTAATGATGTCTTTGTGACAGGTCTGAATGTTGGGGAAAATTCCAAATAACAACGTAGGGTCTTTTGTCGTAATATTGAGTGTGATCAACAATAGAGAGAGAGAGAGAGTAAAATGGAAATCTGCCACACAGGCGGGGAGGTGGGTAGGAGAGGGGTATACTGGGGTTCTTGGTGGTGGAAAATGTGCACTGGTGAAGGGAAGGGTGTTTGATCATTTTATGACCGACCAAGACTTGAACTGAAAGGCTTTGTGATTGTTCTCACAATGATTCAATAAAAAAAAATAAGAATATCTACTTTGCACCAGGGGCTGGAGAAGAGGAATGGAGAGCCACTGCTAATGGGGACAGGGCTTCCTTTCCAACAAAATTCAATTCCAGAACAAGATAGGAAGGGTTATCTCACAGTTATGAGTGTACTAAATGAAATAGTGTACAATACTCAATTTTCCAAAGAGCGAGGGTGGGGAGGGGATATAACTCTGGGGTAGAGCTCTTGTGTGTAAGACCCTGGGACTGATCCTCAAAACACATCCATGACGAATTTTTGGGAAGTAAAACAGCAATATTTTAGATGCTACTGATTCTAAGGAGAAGGCATGCTTCTCCAAACAGAAGTGGGCCTGAGGAACAGCTCAATGCACTGAGTGCAGGCTTTGCAGGCAAGAAGCCTGGCTTTAATCCTCGGCACTGCATATGGTCCCTGCAGCGCTCTGCAGGCATGACGCCTGAGCACTGGTAGGTGTGATGCCCTCCAAAAATCTAAAACCCGATAAAAAGCGAAAGCAAGTGAGAGATGAAAGTCAAAGGGGAAAGGAAGGCCCAGCCAGCGCTGCATCCTAGGTGTAGCAAGATGAAACCCGTTGTGTCCGCTGTGGTCCTGATGCTGGTCTGTGGGACAGAGGCGGGACAGGCCAGTCCACGGGTGCTGGAGAGGTCACGCTCCCAGAGCTGGGATGCGAGCGACCCAGATGAAGATGTCCCCAGGGTTAATCCCATGCTTGTAGAATTCACCTCAAGAGAAAAGTGCAGCCCTGAACATATCTTCTGTTTCCTCCCTTCCTGCTTCTCCTCCGACACGCGCCTGGTCCTCTGTAGCCTCTAGAGCTGAAATTCTTATATTCAGTTCGCTTCTTCGAAAGAGAAGTGCCAAGGGCTGGGGATTTGGTCTCTCATTAACTCACATCCTCCCTGACACTCAGCCACTGTTTGCTGAATAAATGAACGGGAAAGTGTGAAGACAAAGCAGGCCCGCCCAGCACTCTCCACCCCATCTCCAGTCCTAATGAGCTCTTGGTCCTCGGGCGCATCAACAATGACCTTCAGTCTGGGCTCATTTTCCTTCTTCTGCCTACAGAACAGGCGCTCACTCGGCTCAGCCCTCAGACTGTCTTGGATGAGACTTATGAAAGGCACGTTTGGAAAAGCTCCAGCTCCAGGAAGGGCAGGGATCAGGGCAGTTCCAGGAACTGCATCCCTTAAAGTTGAACTGAAGACTCCAGTTTTCCTCTCCTTCCTCAAACCCTTAATATCTGCCAGTCCACATTCTTGTCCACTCTCCTGACAAGCCCATCCTGGTCTGATTAGCCATGTTTTGGGTCATAAAGAGTCACTTGGAGAAAGAAGGTCACTGTCACTGTCACCGTCCTTCCGTTGTTCATCGATTTGCTCGAGCAGGCCCAGTAACGTCTCCATTTTGAGACTTGTTGTAACTGTGTTTGGCATATTGAATATGTCACGGGTAGCTTGCCAGACTTTGCCGTGTGGGCGAGATACTCTCAGTAGCTTGCCGGGCTTTCCGAAAAGGTGCAGAGGAATCGAACCCAACTCGGCCGGGCTGGCTGCACGCAAGGCAAATGCCCTACCACTGTGCTATCTTTCCAGAGAAAGAAGGTATGGCAGAAAGATGCATTTGAAGATGGGCTATTGAACCTGGGCTTAGTGTAACTGCCACCCCTGTCTATTAGCTTATGTTCTCTTCCTATTTTTGTTACTTTATCAATAGCATAATATGATGAATAATTTTGGTCGGGATTGTAGTCAGTGTTTGATCACGTGTATGAGGCCCTAGTTCCATCTCCAGCACCAAACAAAAAAACTTAACAGCAATTTACTGAATATTATTAGGTACCAGGCAGAGTGCTCTTTTTTGCATGAGGCCTTGTAAGCAGTGCTCAGGGGGATCCAGGTGAAAGTTGGCGATACAGGGGTGTGGCACTCCTTGGGTCCTGCAGAGCCAGGGACCACATAGGTCCCTCTGGCAGTGGTCAGAGGGTCACGCGGTGCTAGGGATTGAATTGAGATCCCAGGGACGCAAACATGTATCCCTGAACCACTATGCTATGTCCCCAGTGCCCCAGGAGGGATGCTTTGTATGAGTAATCTCATATTCATTTCCTTAAAGAGAGTCAGACCTCTGACATTATCGGAGATCTGTCATTTTATACAGTAACATATACAGGGACAGTTAGGATTTAATAGGTGTGCTTTGGGAAAAGAAGCATGACTATTCAACTTTCACTTAACCAGAGCAACGGAGTGATAGGTGGAACTGTGAAGGAAGGCAAGGAACGGGGCAGGCAGATGCTAAGTCGGGGACTGTGCCAAGGATAAGGGACATGAGAGGGGAAACGAGAAAAGCAGGATGGAGAGCACACCCCTGGGGAAAGTTGGTCTGCTGGTTTAAGCGGACCGGTGAGAGTTTTGAGCGGAACAATGAAATGGGAAGGGAGAAGCTAGAGGTTTTTTTAAATCATGGATTCTACCACCATCCTTTCTCCCCTCCAGCTAGTGAGAAAAATTCTCCCTCTCTTCCCAGGGCCTCTTGAGACCTTTGTCTCACCTCCTGGTCTGGCCACCGGGCTCAGGCCTTCACTTCCTATTTGCTCTCCTTGCTGTACCCCATGTCACCATCTCCGTGCTTCGAGACACAGCCTGGCCCCAGCTCCTACCTCTATCGTTGATTTCTCCTTTTTCCGCTTGTGTTTGTTTGGGGGGCACCTAGCTGTGCTAGAGCTTAACTTGTGGGTTTGTGGGGGCTGGAGCAATAGCACAGCGGGGAGGGCGTTTTCCTTGGACGCAGCCAACCCGGGTTTGATTTCCAGCATCCCATATGGTCCCCTGAGCACCGCAAGGGGTAATTCCCGAGTGCAGAGCCAAGAGTAACCCCTGTGCATCGCCGGGTATGACCCCAAAAGAAAAAAAGACAAAACTTGTGGGTTTGTGCTCAGGGCTAACTTCTGGAGGGATTCAGGGGACCATACAGGGTGACGGGGATGGAAGCCTGGTCAGTCTGTGTCAGATAAACACACTGACCACTGTACTATTTCTTCCAGCCCTGGGCTTGGAGCTCCTGAGACCACTCTGGGCCGAGACTGCTCTGATGAACGCACATCGCTGATTCAACGCAAAGGGCAGGGCGGGGAGAGCGATAGTACAGTGGGTAGGGCGTTTGCCTTGCATGTGGCCGACCCGGGTTCAATCCCTGGCATCCCATATGGTCCCCCAGCACTGCCAGGAGTGATTTCTGAGTGCAAAGCCAGGAGTAGACCCTGAGCATCGCTGGGTGTGACCCTAAAAAAAAAGAAAAATAACGGGTCAGGGGGATCAATTATCTTTGATCTAATGGGGCTATTGGATTGGGAGGGCTGAAAAGAACACGGCCCTGTTCAGATGTTGTGAAGGACAAAAACTCGGTCATACTATGTCCCTGTGACATCATAAAAAAATATCTATTTGGTCTTTGCCCCCAGTTACTGAGACAGACTCTAAACCCTGGCATTTGCTGAGTGACAGAGTTCCGTGGAGCATCTTTTGTTCCAACATTTGGTCTTCGGTCCCGGTTGCTGGCACAGAGCTCTTAAATCTTTTGGAATTTTCTGGATAGGAGCATCTTTTGTTCTAGTGCAATGACTCTCAGTAGGCGCCTGACTCTGTGATGAAGCCTCCACAGAAATCCCCAAATTACCAAGTTTGGAGAGTTTTTGGAAGGGTGAACACATTCACATGCTGGAAGGCTGCACACCCCAATTCCATGCGAGAGTCAGAAGCTCCTACGCGCAGGACCCTTCCAGGCAGACGTACCCCTTCATTTGTTTCCTTTACTCTGAATGAAGGCATAGAAAATAATGAATTCTTGCTATTGTCAAGCCACTGAATCACCCTTCTCTAAGTTTTGCATGCATGAAAGTCCGAGTTCAATATCTGGCATCATCTGACTCACCAGCCCTGGTGACCCCTAACACCTACAATAACCCAGTAAACGCTTCCATGACTACCCAGGTTCAATCCTTGGCATCCTGTATGATTCCCTGAGCACTGCCAGAAGTAACTCCTGAGTGCAGAGCCAGGAGTGGTCTGTGAGCACTGCTGGGTGGGTGACCCAAACCGCTCCCTCCCTCAAACAAAAGAAGCTAGAGAGATAGTACAACAGGTAGGGCGCTTGTCTTGCACACGCCCAATCCAGGTTCAATTCCCAACACCCCATATGGCCCCCTGAACACCACCTGAAGTCATTTCTGAGTGCAGAGCCAGAGTAACCCCTAAACACTTGCTGGTCTAACCCTCCAGCCCCTCCTCCACATTTTTGTGAGCACATTTTAATAAACATCCTCATCATATCTGAGGAGCGGATATTGGGAAACCCTACTTTCAGTTAAGTGACACACCTGGGATCCACTATTTGTTGCTGGTGCTTTAGGGGGCAGGCAGTCAAGTGAGAATGAGACTTTAATCTCTAGTGTCTGGGGAGAGGGGGAATTATCCAGGATGGAAACCCCACACATTCTGTATCAAAAGTTACATGAGTCTAGAGAGAAACAGGTTTTTTTTCTTTTGGGAGGATGTGTGCACAGAGGTGCTCAAGGGATACTCCTGGCTCTGTGCTCCAAAGGTCTCTCCTGGCAGTGCTTGGGACTATGCGATGCCAGAGATTGAACCCAAGTCTCCTGCATCCAAAGTATTCATTCCAGCCCAAGGAGCTATTGCTCTAATCCATGGAGGTTTTCCTTTTATTTACTTATTGCTGCAGTCCCAGAGATCAAGGGTCTTACGTTTCCAAGGCATACGAGACATGTGTAAGGCATGTGCGAGGCATGAGCTCTACTGCTGACCCACATCCCTGGTCCAGTTTTTCCTGTCGGCCCATAAGGACTTACTAAACACGAGTTCAGAGAGAAATTCAGAAAATGGCAGTTCATGAGAAATTGTAACTGAGTCAAGTTTCATGAAGTCAAGACCAAGAGGAATCCCCAGACATTTCCAGGGACCCTGTGCCCGGGGGTCCCCACACTAGAGCCCCACTATCAGTACCTCTCGCTTCTCTATGTATTTCTCAGGATTTTTGATTCATATTCTAATCTTCCATCAATCCTACATACTTTTATCCGATTTTCTCCCTCTGGACTCTGTAGTACACTACCCCATTGCAATTAAACTCATGGTATTTTTTCTTTGCTGAAGATGGCAACTCGCTGGTACAAGGAAGGTATTTCCTTGGCTGTAACCAGCTGTTGGTGAAGAGGTTGTCGAGGTGGATAATCTGGTATGCAAAGCAACAAACAAAAACTGTGGTGCCTCTAAAGAACAAAACATAGAATTGCTATGTGATCCAGCAATGCCACTGCCTGTATACCCAAAATAATTGACAACAGGGATGTGAACAAGAGTTCGTGCAACCATATTTGTAGCTGTATTGTTCATGATAGTCATATGGAGAGAACAAACTAAATGTCTGTAGACAGATGAATGGATACACAATCATTGACACTGTCACTGTCCTCCCATTGTTCATCGATTTGCTCGAGCGGGCCCAGTAACATCTCCATTGTGAGACTTGTTACTGTGTCTGGCATATCGAATACGTCACGGGTAGCTTGCCAGGCTCTGCCATGCGGGCGAGATACTCTTGGTAGCTTGCCGGGCTCTCTCCGAGAGAGGCAGAGGAATTGAACTCGGGTCGGCCATGTTGGCCGCTTGCAAGGCAAACGCCCTACCTGCTGTGCTATCACTCCAGCCCTGGATACACAATAATGCATGAAATCTTATTCAGTCTTGAAAAGAAATAAAATTCCATCACCCGCTACAGTGTGGATAAATCTGAAAAATGTGATGCTACGTGAAATAATTCAGATACACGAATGAACACAGACGAAACCACTTCCATGAGAACCCTCAAGTGGCAACCTCATAGAGACAGACATTGTTGTCAGGGGCTCAGGTGTTAACCGGGCAGAGTTCAGGTTTGGAATAATGAAAAAGTTCTGAAGGCGCAAAAGGGTTGCACAACATAAGTACTTACTGGCACTCTAAAATGGTTACTTTAGTAAAGTGTGTTATGTCTATTTTACCACAACTATTTTGGCGGTGGCACACCCAGCAGTGCCCAGGTAAATCCTGGCTCTGAGCTCTATCTGACATAGATTCCACAGCCCTCTTTTTTGCCAGCTCAGGAGTGGTAGATGCTGGGTGACGCCCCAGTAACCACCCCACCCCAGAAGCTTGGCCACTGGTTGTGGCCATATCCTCACTCTTGTCAATGGAGAAACAGGCACATGACTGGCTCTAGCACTTGAGGGCAGAGTGACATGGAGAGAGGGAAGCTCTGGGAAAGATTTCCTTAAACAGATGGACAGAAAGAAGAATTGATTTTCTTTCTGAGGATGAACCCATCCACAAGCGGAGCAATGAAGGACAGAAAGAACACGAAGTCTTGCTTTTGTCAAGCCGCTAAATTACCTTTTTCTGAGTTCCACATGCATGAAAGCCTGAGTCCAATACATGGCACCATCTGGCTCCCCTGTGGTGACCCTGGTGACCCCTGGCACCACCTGGGGCCAGAGAACCAAATTGTGAAGCCACATTGCCTATTTAAATGTCACTGGACGTGGCCCATAGACCCCTAAATTACACAATTCTCAACTTCCAGTAGAAACTCATCCTGATTAGGGGCTGGAATGATAGCACAGAGGGTAGGGCGTTTGCCTTGCACGTGGCAGACCCGGGTTCGATTCCCAGCATCCCATATGGTCCCCTGAGCACCACCAGGAGTAATTCCTGAGTGCAGAGTCAGGAGTAACCTCTGTGCATTGTCGAGTGTACACACACACACACACACACACACAAAACTCATCCTGAGTAAAGGTGAGCTTCCTCTGTTCCATGTTCATATCTGCCCTGCTGAAAACTAGATGGAGACTTTCCTACCCATCCCAAAGAGACCCCGAGTCACCGCCCACGAATGGCCTCTCTGGCTCCTGATCAAGCTACTAAACAGCCATGATCCCAGAGACTCAGAAACAAATCTCGGAACCCAGCGGCTTTTGGCAGAAATGCATCTGGACTGTGCAGTAGGTTACTGTCGCCAATCCACTCCCGGGGGGAAAGGGTGCTGTCCCTCCGACTGCTCACCCTTGGTGGCTTGGTAGCCACCATCTTACAGAGGCCATTGGACAGTCAAGTTTGGTCCTGCAGTGACGAGACAAGCGGGGCCTCACGGGATGGGGGTGGAGCTGGCCCTTTGCTCCCCATCCCAATGAGACCCCGAGTCACCACTCATGAACGGCCTCTCTGGCTCCTGATCAAGCTACTTAACAGCCTTGATCCCAGAGACTCAGAAACAAATCTCAAAACCCAATGGCTTTTGGCAGAAATGCGTACGGTCCCTGCAGTAGGTTACTGGTGCTGGGCCACCCCACGTGGGAATAGGTTTTGTGCCTTGGCCTATTCCCCCTGGCGGCCTGGTGGCCATCATCCTCCAGAGGCCACTGGAGAGTCAGGTTTGGGCCCGCAGTGACGAGACGCGCAGGGTCTCACAGAATGGGGGTGGAGCCGGCCTTTTCCTCCCTGTCCCAACAAGACCCTGAGTCGCTGCCCACAAATGGCCTCTTTGGCTTCTGATCAAGCTGCTTAATGGCCATGATCCCAGAGACTCAGGAACAAATCTCGGAACCCAACAGGTTTTGGCAAGAAATCCCTCCGGGTATAATTGTTAAAATTTCAGAATTTCAAAATTGCGCTGCCACTTACTGCAGCCACGTGACATCATATGTTATTCATAACCAGCAATAGAAAATAAATTGTCTACTGCTGCCTTTTCGGCAGATCTGAGTGTTGAGGTAAAATCCCAAATAAATAATGGTGGGTGTGGCGTCGAAATGTTGAATGTAATCAAAGTATAGAGAGAGTAATGTGGAAATCATCTGCCCCACAGGTAGGGGGAGGGGGAGGGATGGGGGTATACTGGGGATTTTGGTGGTGGATAATGGGCACTGGTGAAGGTATGGGTGTTTCAGTGTACTGAGACTTGAACCCGAAAGCTTAGTAACTGCTCTCACAGTGATTCAATAAATAAAATTATAAAAAATGGGGTGGAAAAGCAAGGTGGAGTTCATGCACAATTCAATCAGCCTAATCAGTGGCTGAATAAATAGCAGTACTCTTATATTTTAAAAAAACTAGATGGAGAAAACAATGAATCTCTACTACTTGCCTCTAGAAACCTCCAGACAGCTCTCTTCTCTACTATTCACTGTTGCGTCCAAGTTTCAGATCCCTAATTGCAGAGAGACCAAGTTCACTCACAATAATGCAAAAGCAAAGGAACTTTAATACTAGCCTAAGCCAGTGCTGGCCCGAGCGAGGGTCCAAGACTCATCCAACACAGTGGAATCTTGACAAGGACCTCGACTCCAAATCACAAGCAGTTTATATAGGGTTCAGTCAAGAAGCGGTTTATATACTGGCATATTTTTAGTTTTGCCCTATTACAACAGTGGTCAGCAATTAGATAGCATGTACCAGTAACAGTTTGGGGTTCTTTCCAAGAAGGGTGCGGCGACCCCTCATGCCTGGCCAGATTCAAGTGCCCAGTTTCTTATCCAGGTGAATTACTCAAGTAGGAGTTTACCAGAAGCAGTCCAGCTCTGGGGAAACAGAAACTGAGGCCTAGCTGAGACTTAATGTTAGCTATAGCCTGTCATGGCTTCTGAGGAGCCGGCTTTTGGGCCTCACACCACCACTACAAGAGAACACTCCTTTTCTCTATCCCTTTCCAGCCCCTGGATTCAGTAATGCAAAATACCTCAATTATTTTCAGAGAGGTCTATTGTCTTGACAAAGAAACAGATTTTATTTTATATATATATATATTTTTTTAATTATTTTTAGTGAAACACCATGAGGTACAGTTGTAGATTTACAATTTTTTTGTGCTTGGGTTTCGATTATACAATGATCAAATACCCATCCCTCCACCAGTGCCCATTTTCCACCACCATGGATAATATCCCTCCCACCCCCATCCCTCCCATCTCACCCTGCCTCTGTGGCAGGGCATTCCTTTTTGTTCTCTCTCTCTCTTATTGGGTGTTGTGGTCTGCAAAAGAGGCTTTGAGTGGCAAACATGTTCAGTCCATAGTCTACTTTCAACATGCATCTCCCCTCCTGGGAGGATCCTCCAAACACCCTTTATTTGGTGCTCCCTTCTCTCTCTGAGCTGCCCTTTCCCCTAGAATGCCCGGCTGGCCTCTAAGCTAATCCTCCTGGTGTTGATCTCAGCTATTCTTGGGTATTAATAAGAAACAGATTTTAAATTTCACTAGAAGAGCATGTGTACTGTGGCTTGGATGGAGTGAAAGGAAGAGATCTTGGGATTAAAATGAATTCAGCACCCACGAGCAGAGCAGAGAAATTATATCCAGAATCAACTGAACCATTCCTGGTGATCGTGCTAAGTTGGAGGGAGAAAGAGGAGATTCCTGACCTCCACTGTGGGTCTGCCAAGGGTAACTGATGGGTAAAGAGAGGCAGAGACAGAACTTCTCACACACTGTGTCAGGAAAATATTTAGAAGACCATAATAAACATCAGAGAAGCCAATAATTACAATTCTCAACCTCTGCATTACTTGGCAGACTTGGAAGTGGGAGGAAGAAG
This sequence comes from Sorex fumeus, assembly GCF_029834395.1. Taxonomy (NCBI): domain Eukaryota; kingdom Metazoa; phylum Chordata; class Mammalia; order Eulipotyphla; family Soricidae; genus Sorex; species Sorex fumeus. The sequence goes on along the minus strand of NW_026606212.1, from coordinate 868,663 downwards.
AAAAGGCCCCAGGCCTGTTATTGTCTCACTCTCCAGACTTGCAGAAACAGTTTCAACACCGTCCTGGATTTCCTGTTTTCCCGGTTGGTACACTTCTCCCGCTCACCATAGCAACTGTTTTGAGTCTTTTCCACTATGCTCAAACATCCACTCTCTCTGTCTTCTTTCTCCTCTCTCAGACGGCAAATCTGCCACCTATTTCACAAGGAAAATTAATGCCATCCAACTTGCATCTTCCTCACTTAGCTGAAACTGTACTCACCTTTGCTTCTGATCAGAATTTGCCGGCAGTGCAGTCCACCAGGACTTTCTGCATGGCCCCAGAGTGATAGTACAGTGGGTAGGGCACTTGCCTTGCACACAGACAACGCAGGTCGAGTCCTAGTATACCATATGACACCCAAAGATCGATCTCCAGAAATCCATATGGTCCTCATCTCTCCCGGACTGACTCCCAAGCGCAGAGCCAGGAATAAGTACCAGGTCCAAACCGCCAAAAACATTAAGAGTAGGGAAGAATGCCCTTTCTACAATGGAAGAATGCTCTACAGTGTCTAATAAGCCAGAGCTGGCCATTGAGCATTGGGAATACAGATAGTGAACTAAAGAACTAACTTTTAAGTTTCATTTAATTTCAAAGCTGTCCTTCTAGATAGCACTGGTTTAGCACAACTCAACAAATATATATATATATATATATATATATATATATATATATATATACCAGGGCACCAAACTTTTTCCTAACTGGTATATCCTTAAGCAGTATGTCCTGTCCTCCCATTGTTCATCGATTTGCTCGAGCAGGCCCAGTAACGTCTCCATTTTGAGGCTTATTGTTACTGTGTTTGGTATATAAATACAACACGGGTAGCTTGCCAGGCTTTGCCGTGCGGGCGAGATACTCTCAGTAGCTTGTCGGGCTAAGCAGTATACTCTTTTTAATTTTTTTTTTTAAATTTGGGCCACAACTGGAAGTTTCCAGGGCTATTTCTGACTCTGCTCGGGAATGACGCTTGATAGTGCTGAGGAAGTATATATGGTGTCAATGATTTAAACCAGGGTCACAGCAGACACATGTTAAGCCCGGGAATCTGGGTTCACTAGCAGCAGGACGAACAGAGACACTAACACAATAATGCAAAAGGAGTAGGAGTTTTATTCCAGTATACTGAGGTCAACTATCTTACCCTCAGAGTGGTCTCTCTCTTTTTTGTTTTTTTTTTTCGGGGGGGGCAATCACACCTGGCGTTGCACAGGGGTTACTCCTATGTCTGCACTGAGGAATTACTCCTGGTGATGCTCAGGGGAACCATATGGGATGCTGGGAATCGAACCTAGGTCGGCCCTGTGCAAGGCAAATGTCCTACCTGCTGTGCTATTGCTCCAGCCCCCAGAGTGGTCTCTTCTCTTGATAGCAACCCCAACTTCAGACAGCAAGCAGTTTATGTAGGGTTTGATTACATAAGCAGTACATGCCTTATTGTTTCAGAAAAGAATCTTACTTAGTTACCAAACAAAGGTGTTTTGGCAAGTGTCTAGGCTAACAGAGGGTAGGCAACAATAAAACAATAATTTTCAGTATCAGTACCAATTTTATGATTACATAGACTTCTCATTCTTTCAGGGTTAACAAAAAGCCACTTCCCGGGCATTGTGAGAATTGATTAATTGAGCCCACTTGCTGAGGCCAGGAACTTTCCCAGGTAGGTTCAGGTTGGCTAGTTACGCATTGTCTTATTGCTGGGAAACTGAATCTGTTTCAGTTCCAGGAACTGAACCTGAAGTTCCTAAAAGAACCTGAAGGGGAAAAAAAACGATTTTTCTTATATCTGTTGCCTTTCATGGCATCAGTTTTGCCCTTACACACAGAGAACCACAGGGCAAGTGCCTCAGCTTCTGTACTATCTCTCAGACCCAAATAGTAGATGATTTTTGGCTTTTAGTTTTGTTTTTTGTGCCACATCTGGCAGTTGCCAAGGCTTACTCCTGGCTTCTTATTCAGGGACAATTCCTGACAGGATCAGGGGACCGTATGTAGTGCCAGGATCAAATCTAAATCAGCTTCTAGCCCCCCAAGCAATCGACTCTTGTTTGGGGGAGCTACACCAGCAGCTCAGGGCTTACTCCTGACTCTGTGCTCAGTGATGACTCCTGATGGGGATCAGGGGACCATATGTGGCGCCAAGAATCGAGTCCAGGCCAGTGTCACACAAGACAAGTGCACAACTTGCTGTACTACCTCTCTGGCCGCTACTCCCATTTCTTTCTTTCTTCTATTTTCCTTTTTTTTGCTTTTTGGGTCACACCCAGCGATGCTCAGGGGTTACTCCTGACTCTGCACTCAAAAATTACTCCTGGCGGTGTTTGGAGGACAATATGGGATACTGGGAATTGAACCCAGGTCGGCCACGTGCGAGGCAAACACCCTCCCCGCTATCACTCCAGCCAAGTGATGCCTTGTCTCATTACAATCTCTGTGTGTTGGTGTTGTTTTTGGCTTTTGGTCACACCCACCTACTCTCATTTCTTGAGGTCGTTTCTTTCTTAGTGACAAACTCTCCTCTAAAAGGATCAAACTATCAAATAGGCATTTGAAACTGCATCAGCATGAATGAAATATTCTACTCTCTGATGTCACCTTGACACCAAGTAGCAGCTTGGTTTGCACTCAGGTGCGGGGCCTCAGATGTGGGGTTTTGGACATAGTGTTCCCCAACTCTCTGAGGAACAAGATAGTTTCCTTACTGCACCCAAGGAAACTGGGCTCTGACTCCATAATCCAGAACAAAAATGAAGCGTTTCAGAGAAACGCTTTGCTTTCAGCCTATCAACCCTGCTCTCATTTAAGTTCATCTAAATTCCATCTCCCCAATCTGGTAACGTCAATCCTTTGCGGGTTTCCTGTAGCCCCTCTCGCACACGCTCTCCCCCCACTGAAAGATTTCATAGAATAATTATGTTCATTCCTCCCTGCAGATGGGAAATGGCTTCTGAGACCTCACATATGCAAAACATGTGCTTTACCATGGAGCCGTGTCCCTCACCCTAAACCTAATCATATGGATAACAAGCTGGTTCCTCAGGTGGGCTAAGTCCTGGGATCCCTTCCTGGAACCCAGAACAGTGTGGAGAGAAATCTAGAGGTCATGCAGGAAATAGACAGCATAGAATTAATGTCTTCCCTCACTAAACTCATTCCCCCTGCCAGCTACAGATGGGAGAGTTGTGAGAGTGTAGCGGAGGGGCCAGGGCTGTGCCTAGCATATGTGAGGCCCTAAATTCAATCCCAGACACTGCCTGCCTGCCCCCCCCCCCCCCCCCCCCCCCCGCCCCCAACCCACAAGCAGTGCTGGGAATGGCCCCTATTTTCCAAAACAGAAGTGGGGGAGGAGGTTGGGAAGGCATTCATGCATCCAGAGTTCAGAAACATCTGGAGCTGAATAAAGAGTTATTGAAATGAATCCATCAGTTTCTACTCGGGCTTGAGGCGATGGAAAGATCTAGATCTTTCACTAACGCACAATGGGAGCACTGGGCGACTCCCTTGATATTTATTTGTGGCGTTGTCAGTCTCCCCCAGCTGAAACAAGACCAAAGCAAAAAAAAAAAAAAAAAAAAAAAGCAAAAGGGAAATGGGAAAAGCAGGAAGTGAGGAAAGGGAATATTCTAAAAAACGCTCTTCCTCTGAACACCATCTTTGTGCTGGTATCTGAGGGAGGCAGCGGAGGCGGGGTCATCTGCCAGCCTGGCCTATAGGACATGACTTCTCTTGTTTATGATCAGTCACATCTGGGCCAGCTGCCAGAGCCCTCCCCCCCGGCCCCCCCCCCAGCCCCCCCCCCGCCCCCCTCCCCCCCCCCCCTCCGCTATCATTGGAGGAGCGCAAACTTCAAGGTTCCTGCTAAGCACTGGGAAAGTTTCATTTTTTGATCTTGGTGGACAGGAGTGCCCAGGCTCGGCGGGCTGGGCCCAGGTCCAGAACCGAGCAGAGCGTTAACCCCGCACCATGCCAGACTGCTGTATCTGCAGCTATGTCTTACAGCACGAGACGAACAAAGTCATCCAGATCCGGAACACGAAATATGGCATCTTTAAGTGGATCCTCCACATCAGCATGTCCTCCTATATTATGTAAGTATGGTGTGGGCGCTGCCCCAACTCTGCTGTAGCTGACAGCAGAGACCCCTGAGGTGCAGCTTCCCGGGCCGAGCCTGAATTCCATATGGCTTAAAAATCTCTCTGTAAGCAGGCAGTCTGGCTGCAGAGGAGGGGTGGGAAGCAGCAGGCACGGAGAGACCCAGAGGCAGTCTGCGGCAGGGAAAGATTACAGGAGGCGAGGGAAGGAAAGCCTGGGTCTACCCCAGGACTGCCAGGGCGAGCCAGGCATGCATGCCCAAGGAAGGCGGGAAAAAGCAGGGCAGTGCCCTGAGTTCCCCAGGGAGGAGCTGGGTTCGGGATGCCCCTGGTGGTAATGCAGGCCCCTCTCTGCACCATCACCGCTGACGGGGATGGGATCCCACCACACTTGAAGTTGGAACTTTAAGTCCCCAGCATCCAGCAGGTGCCTCCTGCTCCTTTTTCCAACAGCATGCTGCGATACCGCGTGCATGCGACACAAAGCTCCCATTTAAAGTGTGTGATTCATGGCATTTCGTGTGTTCACTGAGCTGTCTGACCACAGGAAGCTCATCACAATCGGGCTGAGAATATTTTCATAGCTTCAGGAAGAAATCCCACACTAGACACAGGATGTGGCTGAGGGACAGAGCACAAGCACCACATGTTTGAGGCCCTGGGTCCAGTGCCTGGCACCACAGAAAGGAAGGTGGGGAGAGGAGCGGGGCAGAGCAACAGTAGGGCACTGGCCTCGGGCGGGGGCAGATCCGGGTTCCATCAGCAGCTTCGCCGATGGTCCCCTGAGCCCTGCCAGGAATGATCCCGGAGCACGGCGGGGTGTGGCCCCAAAGCCGAACCACCATCGTCACCATCATCACCATCCTCCACCTCTGATCTGGTCCTGAAATGGGTCATTTTAGAATGCCGCCGTGTCCAGGGGCAGAATGCTTGCACCCAGAGCTGCACTCCTGTCCCACCACGCTCCGCATATGCATCTCCCCGTGCTCTCTTTCCATCCGGTCTTGAACAGCTTCAGAGAACCCACCCTGGGTATCTACCCCCAAGGTCATGACCACGGAGTAGCTCTACGTGGTAGATGGTGGCGGGAACCTGGGCCTTCGGTCTGGTCCGGTGGCTCCACATACCTGTCCCCAGGCCGCTCAGAGAGATGGGAGGAGCCGGAGGTGGGAGGAGCCGGAAGTGGGAGGAGCCGGAGGTGGGAGGAGCCGGAGGTGGGAGGAGCCGGAGGTGGGAGGAGCCGGAGGTGGGAGGAGCCGGAGGTGGGAGGAGCCGGGAGGGGCGTGTCCAAGGGCTTCAACGAGAGCTTGTGCTTCAGCGCAGGATCCCGAGGTGCCAAGAATTCTAAATTTAAGTCTGGCATTCCAGATTTTAATGAAGTTATATTTGTCAGGGTAGATGAGCGAACACATTTTATTTTAAAGTCTGTTATGACTTTTAAATGTTAAACATGCCGTCTTCAGGCTTCTGCTTGTTCTCTCGCCCAGGTGTTAATTTCCTGCAGCAAATCACCCCAAACTTGGTGAGTTAAGGCAGCAATTTATCCTCTCAGTTCTGGGGCCGACACCGAGGTGTCAGTCGCCAGGCCACGCTTCCTCTTCGGGTTCTGAGGTGGATCCTGAGGCCCATCCTTCCCAGGTTCTTTCTGCTTCTGGGGGCGGCTGGTGTTCCTTGGCTTGTAGCCCAACATTCCAGTCTTCAAGGCCAGAATGTTTGGCTCTCCCTGATGCATCTTCACAAACTTTTTCCTCCTTTCTGTGTGTGTGTGTGTGTGTGCAATCTTCCCTCCCTCTCTGATAAGGACACATGAAAGGTCATGTGGAGAGTCTCACCATCTCAGAATCACGTCAGCAAAGACCCTTTCCCTAAATATACTCATTTTATAGGTTCCAGCGATCTGGATCTGGGAGCACTGGGAGCGATTATTCAGGGGACAGCAGTGATTGAGATCCCAAACCCAGTCCCAAACAGTATTGTTAGAGGCGGCCCATGTCTGTGATCACGTTCCCATGTCCTCAGCCATAGCTAGCTGACATCTTTTCTTTCTTTCATTCTTTTTTTTTTGGGGGGGGGTCACACCAGGGATGCACAGGGGTTACTCCTGCTTCTGCACTCAGGAATTACCCCTGGTGGTGCTCAGGGGACCATATGGGATGCTGGGAATCAATTGAACCTGGGTTGGCCGTGTGCAAGGCAAACTCCCTACCCACTATGCTATCACTCCAGCCCCAACATCTTTTCTTTGGGTCATTTCTGTTCCCTTAGTGTTGCTCTTGATGTAAAATGTTCAAAAAGACGCTGGAGTGTTGGTCCTCTAAGAGATAGTATGAAGTGTTCAGTGAATTTTAGAAATCACTTTCTTCTTCTTTTTGGATTTGGGGCCATATCTAACAGTGCACAAGGATTTTTTTTTTTTGTAGAGGCGTGTTTGGGCCACACCTGGCAGTGCTCAGGAGTTACTCTTGGCATCATATGGGGTGATAGGGATCAAACCCAGGTCAGCTGCATGTATGGCAAGCACCCTACCTGCTGTGCCTTTGCTCCAGTCCATTAAGTCCTGTTGTCTTGTCTTATTACTTGTCACTCTACTTCTCCCTTCTACATCATCACCACTCAGTGCAAATTATCGTCCATTCTCTCCTGGATGACCCATTAGGTTCCTGGATGGTTTCACTCCCTCCCTTTACTTTGGCAAGAGACTGGGTTCAAGCTTGGCTCTGTCAACTTACTAACTGCATGACCTTGCATGATCTTAAGTTAAGCATTCTTAAGATCATGTTCTGACTCGTCATGTCTATGGTAAGAGTCTTGGTCAGGGTATCTAGTGCTAAACTACAGAATCCACTGTACTGAGTTTAAGGAAGATTATCTAGAAAAGGCAAATTATATTATAGAAGCAGAGATATTGGTGGGAATTCTCTACTTTAGGAATGGAGAGTGACTGAAAACAAGAATGAGGGATCTTATTGGAATAAGATCTTATTGGAATAGTGAAAGGTTCTAGAACTGGGTTATGTTCTATCTGACCAAACCACCCTGAACACACCCAATATAATCTCAAACTGAGTTTGCTAATGGTTGCACAACTAAGCAAATTTACTAAAAATCATTAAAACAAGTCCTTAAAATGAGTGATTTTGGGACTGGAGAGATAGCACAGCGGGTAGGGCGTTTGCCTTGCATGCAGCCGACCCGGGTTCGATTCCCAGCATCCCATATGGCCCCCTGAGCACCGCCAGGAGTAACTGCTGAGTGCAGAGCCAGGAGTAACCCCTGTTCATTGCCAGGTGTGACCCAAAAAGCAAAAAATAAAAATTTTAAAAAATGAGTGATTTTATGATACATAACTTACATCTCAATTAAGTTTTTTAAAAGAGGAAGAAAGACCAGGGAGATAGATAAAGGGTTAGAGTGTTTTGCATGCATGAGGTCCAGGTTTTCTCCCACATGACATAATGCCGCAATCGTGGCTGAGGGTGACGCCCCAGCAACATGTCAGGAGGAACGCCATGCAGGGATGGAGGGACAGTATAGCAGGTAGGGTACTTGCCTTGCATGTAGCCAACGAGGTTCAATTCTGGCACCCCGATGGTCCCTACAGCCCACTCAGGGTGATCCTTGAGCAAGAGTCAGGAGAAAGCCTTTAGCATCGCTGGGTGAGGCTTCAAAGTAAAAAACAAAACGAAAAGGCAACAGGATTCGGCAACTGAATAGATGAGGGAGAATGAAGGAGAAAAGGAGGAAAGGAATGCAGTAAGTTTTGGATTTGGGTAAATGATGGTCAATGGAAAGTCTTATTGGGTAATGGAGAAGAAAACCTCATTTGGGGTGGAATATGAGTTCGGAAAGGAAGGCACGTAGTAGTGGGTAACTGAATCCATGTGTCTGGAGCTGTGTGGACAGAGGCCAGAACATGAAAGTAACTGCACTGGCCAAGAAGAGAAGATAAAGAAGAAAAGGCAAGGAGCTTAGACCACAAAGGCACACTAACCTGATTGTGATGGGGAGCACAGAGGTCCCTGAAAGAGTCCCAGAGGGTGGGCACAGAAATCCAAAGAAACCCAGGAGAAGGTCTCTAGAAAGCTAAGGAAAAAAGAGGAGGGAGGCGGCTGCATGGTCAGTGGTGTCAAAACTGCTGAGAGTTTCCACGAAGATCAGGTTACTGACCCGTCTAGTTGGATTCAGTGGCAGTGACTGTCTACTCGGCAAGAGGCTTTGAAGAAGTAGTGGGGGTGGGAGCCAGACTGGAGTGGGCCGAGAGTGAATGAGGATGTGGAAAGGGATGTGATGACTCACTCCTTCAAGGGACTTGGGTGCTAAGAAGAAGGGAGGCACCAGGAGGCAGGAGGAGAAAAGGGTGGGGTGGAGGGAGGGTTATTTTTAACATAAGAAGCAGTGTTTAAATGCAAATGGTGCAGAGAGCAGAGAGAGGGAGCGGGTGGGAGACAGGGAAACCATTACCACCAGTTGTCGTCACCAACAGCACAGGCAACGCTTGTTCTATTCTGGGACTACTCTAAGTGCTAAACCTTTCTGTCTTACTTTGAGCAAAAATCAATCTCCCTCTACTTTTCCTTTTTGGGTAGAGTTTTCCCCTGCGGTTCTTCTTCGACTTGACAGTCATCAAATGGCAGTACCTGCCACTGGATTCCTCCTTTGCTTCCTAATGAGAGCCCATACCTCCCGCTGGTATCTCTAGTGTCCAGGCACTGGCCCACCTCAAACTCCCTCGACCAGCCTCTTGCTTGATAAGGCCATCTTAGAAGATCGTCCAAGTAGCACCAGAGAGATGGCTCAAGGGCCTAAGCAGATGCTTTGCATGTGGGAGGCCCAGGCTTGGTCTCCTGCACCAGAGTCCCTCAAAGTACCAAGCTGGGAGTAGCCCTTCGGCACTGCCAGGGGTGGCCCCAAACTTAAGAAAAAATTTAAAAAGTGACGCTCGTTTTCTTCTCTTTTTCTTCCAAGGAGTGCTCAGAGAACCCTGGGGACCACTCTTAAGTGATACTCCACCAACGGGGCAGGAGGTGCAGGGTTACAGCTTGAGATTGCGATGCTGGTCACGCAAACTCAGTAGTGCTAGGGATCACCAGGACCACCCTGGTGGTGCTCAGGGATCCCCGGGGGCCGAATGCAGGCATTCTTACTTCTCTGGCAAAGGCAGGAAGTGATTCAAACTTATAGTTTACAGAAAACTAACTTAGATATAGAATGCACTTTCTCTGACCCCCAAATCTAATAATTAGGCATGAGAAGATTTGGGGGATGGCTACTGGGCCACACCTGGCTGTGCTCAGAGCCTATTCCTGGCTCTGTGCTCGGGGATCACTCCTGGCAGTGTTTAGGTTCCGGTGCTGGAGACTGAACCAAGACCAGTTGCATACAAGGCAAATGCCTTACTCCCTGGATAATCTCTCCAGCCAATTATCCTGTAAGTCTATGTCAGCAGCATGAGAGAGGTATGCAGAGGCAAGAGAACAGACTAACCTCACTCAGTAGGTAGAAGGCTGCCTGCTTTCTCCCGGAGGACAGGAACAAGACAAAGACAAGGACGTCCACCTCCACTGTGAAGCTGTCAACATTCTAGTCAACTATTCAATATTCTAACCAGAGCAATTAGGAAAGAAAAAGAAAGAAAAGGCACCCAACATGGAAAGGAAGAAGTAGATCTATCTTTGTTTGTTTTGCTTTTTGGTCACACCTGGTGATGCACAGGGGTTACTCCTGGCTCTGCACTCAAGAATTACTCCTGGCGGTGCTCAGGGGACCATATGAGATGCTGGGAATCAAACCCGGGTCGGCCGCGTGCAAGGCAAACGTCCTACCCGCTATGCTATTGCTCCAGTCCAGAAGTAGACCTATCTTTATATGTAGATGACATAATCATATATTTAGTGTCCCAAAGAATTCACACACACACACACACACACACACACACACACACACACACACACTGCACTGTAGCACTGTCCTCCCGTTCATCCATTTTCTCCAGCAGGCACCAGTAGCATCTCCGTTGTGAGACTTGTTGTTACAGTTTTTGGCATATTGAATATACCACAGGAAGCTTGCCAGGCTCTGCCATGCGGGTGGGATACTCTTGGTACACAGAGTTAAAGTTAATAAAGGAATTCAGTAAAGTTGCAAAGTACAAGATAAACACATAAAAATCTACTGTGAGGCTGGAGAGAATTCAACTGGCAAGTGCCTGGTTTTGCATGCAGAAAACCCAAGTTTGATGCCTGGCACTGCATGGTCCTCTGAGGACTGCTGGGAGTGACACTTGAGAACCAAACCAAAAGTAGGTCCCAGCACCACTGGGTGTGCCTCAAACTCCCCAAAGGGAAAAAAAATCCCCAAACCAAAAATTAGTTATGCTTTTATATACTAGCAAGAAGAAAACCGTGGTCTGGGAAGATCTCAAGGGACTGGAGTGTAGCAGGGAGGAGGCCCAGGTTCAATCACTGACACCATATGGTCCCCTGAGAACTGTCAGCAACAACCCATAAGCAACAGGCCAGAACACCCCCTGACCTTTACCAGTATGGCCCAAAATATGACTGGGAAAAATAAAGAAGCAACACAAAAAAGAGAAATGAGAAATCACTTCCATTTGCGGGAGCATCCAAAATACCGACATTCTGGTTCTGGTGTTGCAACGTGTCTGAGTCTACAGTACTACATCAACAAAGTACCACAGGCTGGAACTCACACATGCAGAGGTCATTCTCAGAGTCTGGAGGCCGAGGAGTCCCAGATGAAGGCACCAGAGTCAGCGTGTAGGGAGAACCCACTTGTGGTTCAAAGGCAAGCAGTCTGCGCTAGAAGGTCCACACTGGGTAGAAGAAGTAGCAAGGGAGCCCCTTGGCCCCATCTCCGTCCCTCTCTTGTCCTCTCTTCACCCGCCCCTTCTCAGCTCTTCCCTGGCTCTGGAAAGATTCCATAAGGAACAGGGAACCTGGCAGGGGACCCCCATCCAGTGTTCCGCAGATCCTGTTGGAGATGGAATGCCAAGACTGCCCCTAGCCTGTCTCATAAAAAAAGGGTAGGGTGGGATGGGGAAACTCTTCACTGTAATGCACTCGCAGACCCCAATGTCCATTTTCTGAACCCTGAAACCTAGGATTATGTTATCTTACATGACAAAAAAAATTGTGAAGATGTTACTAAGTTCAAAGTCTTTGGAGATAAGGAATTTATCCTGGATTGGCAGAATGGCCCCAGTGAAATCATGCACATATCCTTTGAGCAGGAAGTCAGAGGGCCAAAACTGGGGAAAAGAAGATATGCTAGCAGGAAACTGAGTTTGCAGTGACATGGATATAGCCCAGAAGTGCCAAGGCAGCCTCTAGAGAAACTAGAAGAGGCAAGGTTCAGGTTCTTGTGTGGAGTCCCCCCACGGGTCCCATCTTTCTGCTACCTTGATTTTAGTCTGTCAGACTGCTGTTAGACCTCCAACCCCCAGAACTGGGAATTTGAGTTGTTGTATTTTTACTTGTGTTGTATTTCCCAGGATTGCTCAGGAGGCTCTGGGGAAACTTCCCATGACACTCAGCAAACTGGGCTGGGCAGTCAATGATAAAGACCAAGGATGTGAAACCACTCAGGCCTGCCCAGGAGCCTTGGAGATACACCTAGCTGGGCTGGAGAGGGAGATGTGGTGCCTGGATTTGAATCCCGGCACAGCAAAGCCCTTGACTGCAGAAAATCTCCTGATCTCCAAGTCTGGGCTGTTTAAAACCACAAAAATCATGCTTTGCTCCATCAGCAATGAGAAATTGCTAGACAACTTGCCTTGGGGGTGCCCCCCACTGACTTATACTCAGTGATTTCTTGCTGCCCTCTGTTCTTTGATGCTCTCTCTCTGTCTCTCTGTCTCTGTCTTCTAGTTTCTCTCTCTGTGTTTCTCTCTCTCTGTGTTTCTCTCTCTCTGTGTTTCTCTCTCTCTGTGTTTTTCTCTCTCTCTCTCTGTGTTTCTCTCTCTCTCTCTCTCTCTCTCTCTCTCTCTCTCTCTCTCTCTCTCTCTCTCTCTCTCTCTTTTCAGAAGATAATGCGGTATTGGGGATTGAATTTACCTCAGCTCTCCTGCATGTAAAGCCTGTTCTCAACCAGTTGAGTTTTTTTCTCCAGGCCATTCTTTTTTGTTAAAAACCCAAAGCAGAGGACATTTATTCCTCAATTTTTGTATAATAATGTAAAGATGCCTTCCAAAAAGTGTGATGACTAGAGAGCTCTATGATGGTTTTGGGGCTGGCCTAGTTTGCAATTAGATTAGAAGCAGGGAGACAATAAAACAGTAACTTGCTTCGTTCACATGAATGGTTTCTGGCAAGCACAGTTGTTTACCAGCTTTATTTTACGAGAGTCAGGGGAAGATTTGAAATCTCACATACAAAACAATTTAAAATAGAATAAACATCCTGCAATTGTTACTAACAGCAAAATCATTATGCTGACTCTCCATTCAAGACTGTGTTCATGTTTCCAGAGTTTGTTCTATGTTATTTATTTTTTTTATAATTATAATCATTGAAGCTTAACTTACCAAACAGTGACACCCTTTGTGTTTTGTGACCTATGAACTAAGGGATCGTCCCAGGTTTTGGTGAAATACAGCTTAGTTTTATTAGGAAGGCAAGTTTCTTATTTTGGTAAACAGTCACGTTCCTAAGTATTGCCCATATACATCTCATAGAAATGCTTTTAAGCGTATTCCCTTATCATCTTCAATAAAATTACCTTCAAGATATCCTTTTGGGGGCTGGAGCAATAGCACAGCAGACAGGGCATTTGCCTTGCACGCAGCTGACCCAGGTTCAATTTCCAGCATCCCATATGGTCTCCTGAGCACCGCCAAGGGTGATTCCTGAGTGCAGAACCAGGAGTAACCCCTGTGCATTGCCAGGTATGACCCAAAAGCAAAAAAAAAGAAAAAAGATATTCTTTTGGGGGCCAGAGAGATAGTACAGTAGGTAGGGCACTTGCCTTACATGCTGCGACCTGGATTCAATTTCCAGCACCACAGATGGTCCCCAAGGACTGCCAGGAGGGATCCCTGAGCACAGAACCAGGAGTAAGAAGTACTGCTGGGTGTGCCCTTCCACCCCCAAATTAATATCATTTTAATTACGTGAACTGGAATTGTTTCATGATTTTGTTTTTCTTCCATTTTTGTTTGTTTGTTTTAATTTGGGGTGGGGGGCTACACCCTGCTATGCTCAGGGCTTACTCCTGGTACTGTACTCAGGGATCATTCTTGGTGGGGCTCAGAGAACCATATGGGATGCCAGGGACTGAGCCAGGGTTGGTGCAAGGTAAATGCTTCACCTACTGGATATCCCTCTGGCTCCATTTTTTCCAATTTTTTTAATTTCAGGCACTGTAATTTAAAATACTGTTAATGACAGGGTTTCCTGCATATAAAATTCCACACCATTCCCTCTTCTAGAGTGGTCCCCCTTCAGCACTACCCCTCACTCCGTTTTCATGATTTTGAAATATAAACAGGATAAATGAAAACAACAGAGGTGGGGGGACATCTATGACCAATCTTAGCTAGTCAAAGTTTGTTGGTTTTTTGTTTGTTTGTTTGTTTAGTGGTAGTAGCAGGTGTGGGGCACACTGGAGATGCTCAGGGCTTACTCCTGGTTCTGTGCTCAGGGATCACTCCTGGCAGGGCTCAGTGGAACATATGGGGTACCGGAGATTCAACCTGTCTGCTCTACTATCTCTCCAGTCCCTGTTAGGCAAAGTTCTTAAAATGAAAAAATCTATTCAGGGCTGGAGAAATAGTACAGCAGAGGGGCAAGAGGTGACCGCAAGTCAGCCAGAAAGAATGAGGAGTTGGGAGATCAGGCCTGCGGGATCCCAGGGAGTCAAGGTGATGGGCACCCGAGCTTGCCACAGTGATCACCATATAACCAGATAGTATGGTGATAGCACCTGTATGGGCAGCCCTCAGTGCTCTCGGTTCTCACCCAATAGCCACCCTTACTCCTCAAAGAGGCCCACAAAGCTCTGAAATAGGGAGGTGTAAAAACTAATATGCATGCGCAGAAAGATGTGGTGTGTTGTGTGTTCGCGGGCTCTCTGGGCAGCTCTCTCTAGCCGCTGTGTATGGACTGGATCAGATGGCTGTTGGCAATGGGAAGCGAAGGAAGAAACGAGGGCCAGGCTGGTCGGTATCAATTGCAGTTTATTCCAGTCTCCTCTCCATTCTCCTCTGATTCCCCTTCTGCTTCTCTCTCTGGTGCCCTCTCACCTACTTCTGGCTCCGACGACTCCCCGACTCTCTCTTTCTGCCTCCAACTCTGACCCCTGATTCTCACTAGCCTGATTCTCACTCTCCCTCTGACCTTATAGCCTTAGTTCACATAGGGCGGTGATATAAAGGTGGGTTGAACATTAACAAATCAACAAAGAGAGGTAAGACCACTCCTCCAGGAGATTAACTCAAGGATAAAATCTCATCTGAAGAGATTGTTCCAGATTACTAGGAGATCCGATTAAGGACGGGATCCCATCCAGGGTGTGGTCGGGCTGTGTCCGGGGTGTGTCACTTTCTTCTTTCCTCAGCTGGTAATCCACTTGAATAGTTGTAGTAAATCTACTTCTAATATTTCTATCAATGTCATTCTGTATGAGCACACTAAGAGATATATCAACTTAAAGTTTAGTTCTTCCTGAGGACATCTCACTATATAATCCAGACCACAGTCCTCAGGCCAGGCTAGTCTTCCTAACCCCAGCAGGATCCTAATCTCTTTGTCTCTTCTGGATCATGACAGCATTTGTCCATGATCATGCTCTCAACTTATAGTTGAGTATTGTGGCGCTTTGGCCTGGCCCATTTCGATGCCAGAGTAGCTCACAGCTTGCCCTAGGTCCATTCAGTCCCTCGTTGGGACTCTGCTTTTGGGTTGCTAGGAACTAAGGGCAACTGAGTCGAGAAAGCAGATGCCCAAGAGTAAATATTATTCAGAGTCAATCAAATCCCAAGTTACAAAAGCATGATATTTACTGTCTTCCTGTGACCATACAGAAAGGACATTGCTTTAAGGTAAACTAAGTTCCCTGCGGCAAGGCTGAAAGGACAAACCCAATGTTATCCTACGGGGGGGGGGGGGGGATTTTGTTTTGTTTTGTTTTGTTTTTGAAAACCTCAAAATATCTAGAGACTGTGGGTTTGGCCACATGAGAGCAAAGTTCACCAATGAGAGCTTTGAATTCAAGTTTGAATTCAGGTCATACCATTCACATTCAGGTCACACCTTTCACTTGAGCATTCTCTCCGCTCAATGAGCCTTGTTGCTGAGACAGCCCAGTTTCACCAACAGGTACATCTGTGACAAGGGGATTTGGGGACCCTCTCACCATGCTGGCATGTGGCCCATTCCAAACAAGGTGCAAGTACCCGACCATGAAAGTGGTTTATATTGAGAGCGTATGGATTGGGATCCTGAAGAACTTCCTCCTGGTGGGGATCCTACTTTATATCTGGTGAGTCTGGTGCCCTGTGCCAGCTGGGGGTATCCTGGGAGGCCCCCCTTGCTCTCGTCTTTCCATTATTTTCTCCTCTGGTCCCTCCACAGCTTGCTTGCAACTCCCTGGCTTCTATCACATTACCTTTCTTTTTCTTTTTGGATTACACCCAGTGATGCTCACAGGTTACTCCTGGCTCAACACTCATTCCTGGCGGTGATCGGGAGACCATATGGGATGCCAGGGATCGAACATGGGTCAGCTGGGTGCAAAGCAAATGCCCTACCTGCTGTCCTATTGCTCCGGCCCTTCTCACAGTACATTTCTTCGACTTTCCCAGACTCCCTTTAGTTCTTCACCCTGTCATCTCTCTCTATTCTTGTCTTCCACTGCCTGGTCAAAGTCCCTCCAGAAACCAGGTGTTTTTCTACCGCCTGAATGTACAGACTCATTACTTCTTAGAGCAAAAAGATCCTGCAATTATCACCTCAGTCCTGGATTGCACCTATAGCCCAGAAAGGTGGCAAGACTGGTTTGAATCACCAAGTGATTTGAAGGAAAGCAGTTGGGACACGTTACTGAGAACTGTCTTTTCTTTGATGTGGCTCTGATGCATTTTAATTTTTAAAATACTTTCATAATAATGTAAAGACATTTGGGAGTGGTGTTGACTTCCATTAAGGCCGATCTTATGCATTCGGGAATGAATATGAAAGACTGAAATGAATACAAAGACTATACGGAAGAAAGATTAGAATTAAGCAAATAACAGGTCCGAGTTATTGGAGAATTTTGTAATATCAGCACACAACACACAAACATCACTGCCACACTCGTGTTTGTGTTGATCACTATGATGGGATTTAGTATAGGATTTTTTGCTTTGGGGCACACCTAACAGTGTTCAGGGCTTACTCTCGGTTCTGCACTCAGGGATCACTCCTGGTGGGCTCGGTAGATCATATGATATGGGATTCCAGGGACTGAACCCGGATGGATCATATGCAAGGCAAGTGCCTACCCATTGGATTATCCCTCCAACCTTGGGTATTATATTTAACAGCGCTGTCTCACATACTGACGAGATATTAGTCTGGATTTCTGGCATCAGTTGCTTATTGATGAGCTTTACTTTCTAATGAATGTTATGAAAAGACTGACAATACTAAAATGAGTTGAGAGAAGACTAAAACACATTACCATCTACCCTAAGAAATAAAATATGGGGGCTGGAGCAATAGCACAGCGAGTAGGGCATTTGGCTTGCACGCGGCCAACCTGGGTCCAATTCCCAACATCCCATACGGTCCCCCGAGTAATGCCAGGAGTAATTCCTGAGTACATGAGCCAGGAGTAACCCCTGTGCATCGCTAAGTGTGACCCCCCCAAAAAGAAAGAAGAAAAAAAAGAAATAAAATACGGGACAGAGAGATAATACAGGGGATTAGGCATTTGCCTTGCACGTGGCTGACTCAGGTTCAATCCTCAGCACCGCTTATAGTCCCCTATGCATCATAAATAATCCCTCAACAGAAGTAATTCCTGAGTAGAGTACAGAGTCAGGAGGAGGAAGCACTGAGCACAGATGGGTATGGCTCAAAACAACCCCCCCACCCTGAAAAATAAATAAAACATTTATTTATTTATTATTTATTTAAAAAAGAAATAAAACTCAGTTTTAGCTCCCTGTAAAACCAGTCTTTAGCACTTTCCCTTTCCTCCCCATTTAAAAAAAATTATTAGTGAAACACCATGAGGTACAATTGTAGACTTACAAATTTTTGTGCTTGGGTTTCAATTATACAATGATCAAATACCCATCTCTCCACCAGTGCCCATTCTCCACCACCAATGATCCCAGTATCCCTCCCACCCCTCATCCCCCCATCCCACCCTGCCACTGTAGCAGGGCATTCCCTTTTGTTCTCTCTTTCTTATTGGGTGTTGTGGTTTGCAAAAGAGGCATTGAGTGGCAATCATGTTCGGTCTATAGTCTACTTTCAGCATGCTTCTCCTATCCTGGGAGGATCCTCCCAACACACTTTATTTGGTGCTCCCTTCTCTATCTGAGCTGCCTTTTCCCCTAGCATGTGTGGCTGGCCACCAAGCCATGGAGTAAACCTCCTGGTACTAATCTCGGCTATTCTTGGGTGTTAGTCTCCTATTTTGTTACTTTATGTTCCCCAGATGAATGCAATCTTTCTATGTCTATCCCTCCCTATCTGTCTATCCCTCTCTATCCCTCTCTATCTCTATACTATTTCGCTTAGTATGATACTTTCCATGTAGTACCACTTGTATGTAAATTTCATGACTTCATCTTTTCTAACAGCTACATAGTACTCCATTGTGTAAATGTACCAAAGTTTCTTTAACCAGTCATCTGTTCTCAGGAACTCAGGTTTTTTCCAGATTCTGGCTATTGTAAAGAGTGCTGCAATGAACAAACAAGTGCAGATGTCACTTCGACTATAATTTTTTTTTATTAGTGAGACACCGTGAGGTACAGTTGTAGACTTACAAAGTTTTGTGCTTGGGTTTCAGTTATACAATGATCAAGTACCCATCCCTCCACTAGCACCCATCCTCCACCACCACAGGTCCCAGCATCCCTCCCACCCCCCCATCCCCCCCATCCCACCCTGCCTCTGTGGCAGGGCATTCCCTTTTGCTCTCTCTCTCTCTCTCCTTTGGGGTGCTGTGGTTTGCAAGAGAGGCACTGAGTGGCAATCATGTTTTGTCTATAGTCTACTTTCAGCATGCTTCTCCCATCCTGGGAGGATCCTCCCAACACCCTTTATTTGGTGCTCCCTTCTCTATCTGAGCTTCCTTTTCCCCTAGCACGTGTGGCTGGCCTCCAAGTCATGGAGCAAAATTCCTGGTACTAATCTCGGCCACTCCTCAGTGTTAGTCTCCCATTTTGTTACTTTATGTTCCCCAGATGAATGCAATCTTTCTGTTTATACTTTTTTATAAACAGAAAGTATAAACACAAATCTTTCTGTTTATACTTTCTCTTTATACTTTATTTTTATACTTTTTTGCCTCTCTGGGATATATTTCCAAGAGTAGTATTGCTGGGTCAAATGGGAATTCAATTTCTAATTTTTGGAGAATCGTCCACACTGTTTTCCAAAAGGGTTGAACCAATTGGCATTCCCACCAGCAGTGAAGGAGGGTCCCTTTCTCGCCACATCTGCGCCGACACCAGTTGCTTTTGTTCTTTTGGATGTGGGCCAGTCTCTGTGGTGTGAGATGATATCTCATTGTGGTTTTGATCTGCATCTCCCTGATGATTAATGATGTAGAGCATTTTCTCATGTGCTTTTTTGCCATTCGGATTTCTTCTTTGAGAAAGTTTCTGTTCATTTCGTTGCCCCATTTTTTTATGGGGATGGATGTTTTCTTCTTGTGGAGTTCAATCAGTACTTTATATATCCTTGATATCAACCCCTTGTCTAATGTGTATTCGGCGAATATCCTTTCCCATTCTGTAGGCTGTCTTTGTATTTTTGTCATTGTTTCTATTGAGGTGCAGAAGCTTCTTAGTTTAAGATAGTTCCATATGTCTATCTCTGTTTTCACTTGCTCCGCCAGTGGCATTGAGGTCTTTAATACATTTTGATCTTCACTTTTGTACATGGTGTTAGGCAAAGATCTGAGCCCATTTTTTTGCATGTAGCCGTCCAGTTTTGCCAGCACAATTTGTTCAAGAGACTTTCCTTACTCCATTTCACATTTCCTGCTCCTTTATCAAAGATTAGATGATCATATGTTTGAGGGGAGATGTCAGTATATTCATATATTCAACCCTGTTCCATTGGTCTGCAGCTCTGCCTTTGTTCCAGTACCATGCTGTTTTAATTAATTACTGCTTTGTAGTAGAGTTTGAAGTTAGGGAGGTTGATTCCTCCCATTTTCTTTTTCCCAAGAATTTCTCTAGCTATTAGAGTCCTCCCCATTTTTTAAACAACATGTTGAATTTGGTTTGCCATTTGATTTTATTGAGGGGGAAATTCAAATCACATAAGATTAACCACACATCATACATTGCTTACAGACAGAGATTTGATCTGAGAAATGTGTCATTAGGCAATTTCATTGTTGTCCAAACAGAGAGTGCAATCACACAAGCCTAAATGGTCGTCTATTGGGATCACTCCTGTAAATGGTTGCTTACCAGAGTGTTGTTAACCAACACGTGTTTGTGTTAAAAATCAATGTTGAGTGGGACTTAGCACCTTACAACGGTGCACAATCCTCACCTCCACAGAGTTCCAAAACACTTTTCATTGCCCCAAAAGGAAACCCCAGACCTCCATTCCCTTCTCCCAGCCTCTGGCCATGACCAGCCTCTCTGTCTCTATGAACTTAGCCTGGATATTTCATACACACAGGCATGGATTGTATGTGACTTTAGTGTAGTTTGTCTTCCTCGACTTAGCATCCTGTAATTAACCTCCATAGTAATGCCTGTCTCAACATTTCAGTCCTCCTGGGGTGGGTAGGGGGAGCTATATTTAATCAGTGTTAGGGAAAGGGCAGGTCTCCCTCATGCAAAGCATGCACACCCATCTTATTATTCAGCATTATAATACAATAATAACAATAATGTTATTGTTCAGTTTTTAAAATTTCATATCATACTTCAGCTTGCTTTGTTTGCTCATTTTTATGTTAATTATACAAGTAGCTCTATTCAATTTATTTTCACTGGAAAGCGTCCCACTGAATGAATCCCAGCAGCTTATTCACTCATTCAACATTAAATGACATTTAGGGTATATCCATTTTTTCCCTCTTAACCCTCTTAATATAAAGCTACTTAGAGCTGAAGAGATAGTACAGGGATTAAAGTGCTTGTCTTACATTTGACTGACCCCAGTTCAATTCCCGACACCATTTATGGTCTCCCAAGCACCTTCAAGAATGATCTCTGAGCATTGTTGAGTGTCTTCTCCCGAGCCACTGAGCCATTTTTCTTTAGAGCCAGGGCTGTGACTCAAGTGACAGAGCACATGCCTTATGTGTATGAGGGCCTGGGTTCGATCCCTGACAAGACATGCCCCACCCCAAGCACCACCATGTATGGCCTCCACATTTTTTATGAACATTCCTCGGGCACATGAATGAGAGTTTTCTCCAAGGGCGTCTATATAAGAGCAGAATCACAGGGAATGAATGTACTTCTTTAACTGTGCTTGATATTACCAAATGCATGAGTCTCAGCGGTTCTCATCCCTAATGCACAATGGAATCACCTGGGGGAATTCATCAACAAACAAACCACCTCGAGGTACCACACCATACCCCAGAGTGGGCTGGATGACTTTCCAGGGAGGGACTGGCAGTCCTGAAAGTTTCCTGGATAATTACACCAGGTGATTAAAGCTAAGGGCAGTCAGCCCCTCTGGGATCCCCACAGCTGGCTCAGAGGGCTGCTGTGGAGTCCACTTGCTCATGTCATTCAGATATTTGGGACTGTGCAGAAGGAAAAGAATAGATACGTATACTCCAAATGAATACGGCATGTAAAATCAACTCTGAATCATTCAGGGAAATGGGGAGAATAATAAATGGGGTACAAGATGTCTTTCTTTTAGGGGAGGCCACTCCCAGAAGTGCTTGTAGTCCAGTGACCACCAGGGACACACCCAAAACTAATAGGAGAGCGGTACCAGGTCACCCCATGCTGGTGCTGTGGGGTGAAGCATGTAGTATCAGGGACGGAACTTGGGGTTCATATATGCAAGAAATGTGCTCTACACTTGAGCCACATCTCTATTCCCTGAAATCTGTGATATTTGATTTGGGAGCCAACACAGTGGTGCTCAAGGCTTATTCCTGGCTTTGCACTCAGGAATCACTCCTGGCAGGACTCCAAGAACCATATTATGTGGTGGGAACAAATCTGGATTGCACCCTAACGTACCCACTGTACTGTAGCTCCAGCCCCTTCTCCCTTCCTTATTTCTCTCATTCGTTTATTTGGTGTGGGGGAGGGAGCACATCCAGCAGTGCTCAGAACTTACACCTGGCTCTGAGCTCAGGGATCACTCCTGGTGGGCTCAAGGGATCATATGGGGTGCTGGGAATCGATCCCAGGACGGCCACATGCAAGACCCAACCTGCTATACTATCTCTCTGGTTCCAAATCACTTACTCCCTCCCTCTCTCCATGAGAATAATTTAGGATCACGTTTCAGAAAAGGCACTGTAGCACTGTCCTCCCGTTGTTCATCGATTTGCTCGAGTGGGCCCAGTAACGTCTTCATTGTGAGACTTGTTGTTACTGTGTTTGGCATATCGAGTATGCCATGGGGAGCTTGCCAGGCTTTGCTGTGCAGGCGAGATACTCTCGGTAGCTTGCCAGGTTCTCCGAGAGGGCAGGAGGAATAAAACTCAGGTCAGCCAAGCATGCAAGGCAAAGGCCCTACCACTGTGCTATCGCGTCAGAAAAGGCATTAACAGTTAAAGAACTGATCAAAAGGCAGGAAAGCAGGGGGGATCCTCCCAGGATGGGAGAAGCATGCTGAAAGTAGACTATAGACCAAACATGATTGCCACTCAATGCCTCTTTTGCAAACCACAGCACCCAAAAGGAGAGAGAGAACAAAAGGGAATGCCTTGCCACAGACGCAGGGTGGGGTGGGGGATGTGGGGTGGGAGGGATACTGGAATTAGTGGTGGGGAGAATGGGCACTGGTGGAGGGATGGGTACTCGATCATTGTATAACTGAAACCCAAACACAAAAATCTGTAAGACTACAACTGTATCTCATGGTGTTTCACTAATAAAATTTTTTTTAAAAAAGGCAGGAAAGCAGAAGTACAGCTATGTCACATGAGAGCAAGTATAGCACATGGGAAACGGTCAGGCTTGGGGTACATGTTGAGAGGCCAAGAACCTCAATTTTGCCACTATCTCTATCACCATGGACAAGTTCCTTCTCTGAGTCCATTCCCACATCGACCAGGCGTGACAATTATAGGAACTAACCCCACTGTTGTACGAATGAAGGGAACTGGCCTCCACTGTGCTCATGGAAAAAGCTAAGACTAGCAGGGTTTGGGAAAGACGGGGACTCACCTGTCAGCCACACCCTCTCAGGAGCCTGGGCTGAAGTTTGGTATCCAAAAAGCTGTCTCCATGAGATCACCTCAGAGGTCGGTACTGGGGACAAGTGAGTGAGTACTTATGCCAGTGTGCTTCTGAGGTTCCGCTGAGAGTATCGGCTGGTCGTGACACAGCCTTACGATCAGGTGTAGACAAATCTATGAGTCCCATTTCACAGATAAGGAAGCTGAGTCACACAGAGAAGTCAACTTTCTTTTCTTTCTTATTCTTTTTTTTTCTTTGACTGTTTTGGGTCACATCCAGCGATGCTGAGTGGTTACTCCTGCCTCTACGTTCAGGAATCACTCCTAGCAGTACTAGGGGGACAACATGGGATACCAGGGATCGAACCCAGATCAGCCATGCCCAAAGCAAACACCTTACTCATTGTACTATCGCCTGGCCCATGAGAAGTCAACTTTCTTGCCCCACAGCCTTTGGGACCTGCATCTCCAACCCTGCATTCTGGCTACTGATGCTCTTGTGTGTCTGATATTTAGCTTTGCTTTGCTGAGTGACAAGCTGTATCAACATAAGGAGTCTCTGATCAGTTCTGTGCACACCAAGGTGAAAGGGGTCGCAGAGGTAAAGGAGGAGTTTATACAAAATGGATCGAACCAAGTCAAGAACACTGTATTTGACACCGCCGATTACACCTTCCCCTTGCAGGTGAGCATTTGAAAGTGTCCCCCTCCCCCAACCCTCCATCACTGCCATCAGATTCCCACCCACCTACCCACTTTCCCTGGAATCAAGAGCCTCACTCCAGAAAAACACTGGCCTTGTTTTAAAGGCCCTTTGAAAGTCCCCACTGAGAAAACCTAAAAATTGCAAAATTGGGTCAGATCCAGCAGCTCAATGGAGAGGATTCTTTGCTTTATCAAGTCCTACAGGATTTCTCAAAATAGCAGTATGTCCTGGTGCATTTGAAACAGGATTCGACTCACCCACACTTGACTCAGACACGGCTTTTTAGAAGCGGGGCCAGCAGTCAGCAAGGTGTGTCTGGATTCAGAAGCGCAAAGAGCTTCTGCTTAGAGAAGTCCACCCTTGTCAGCTGTTCGAGGTCTGGGTGCCTTGTTCTTTTACTTATTTATTTATTTATTTACTTATTCAGTTTTCCCCTTTTGAGGGGGGGCAGGGGCGCATTTTGAACCCAGAGCCTTACACAGGCAAGGCAAGCGCTATACTGCTGAGCTACATGTCCAACCCTGGGGGACATTTTAGCAACAAAAATGTTTCTAAGAAAACATTCTTGGGGTATGTTTTTGCACAAAGGAAGCTATAAATGACAAAAAGGAAAGACCTGGGTCATACCAAAAAAAGGCACAAAGCTGTCTAAATTTGCAAGAAGAGAAAATGAAGTGGAATGATTGAAATGGAGAAATCCAAGTGGGGTTGGGCACACACACGACAGGAGGGATAAAAGGACACATTTCCAGCTCTGGGAGCTCAGAGCACCAAAACCATAAAGCAAAACCATAAAGCCCCCAGCAATTATCTGTTCCTGTTCTAACAGTGGCTCATTAAAACTTCCAGCTACTTACGGAGAGGTGGGTTGTCCTATTGGACTTGAATTAAAGTTCTGAAGAAACTGAGAAACAACGTTCTGACATCCCACCCCCATCTCCACCTCCCCAGGTCTCTTGAGTTCCAATTTCATGGAATTATACCGTGTCTGAAAAAAAATAAAAAGGCTGCTTTTGAGGCTGAAATGGAAAATGAATACTCAATCAGTTCCAATGTTTCCAGCTCCTCCCTCATCTCAGCAGGGCGGCTCATGCAGCTTTGATATTAAACCGGCTGCATAATCCAAGATGCTCCGGGACCCTAATTTCCAGACTGCAATTTAAAAGCGCCAAAAGCCTCGCCCCCAGGCACTTAGCAAACGGGATTACTATGATTAAGTAGTTCTGTTCCTCAGGCTTTGCTTTTTGCCTTCTCTGCCTTTTCTCCCACAGGGAAACTCCTTCTTTGTGATGACAAACTTTCTCAAGACAGAAGGTCAAGTGCGGGGGCTGTGCCCTGAGGTAAGAAGGGGGTCTGCAGTGGGAAGGTGGCACGAAGGTCTGCAGTGTGTGTTTTGCAAGCAGGAGGCCCAAGGTCCATCCCTGGAACTGTATGCATCCCCAGGAGTGACCCCTGAACCCTGAAAAGGAGTGGCCCCCAACCATCCATCAGCAAAGAAATCCAAAAAAAAACAAAAAAAAAGAGAGAAAGAGATAGAGTTCTTCGAAGAGGCATAGGGCAGGAAATGAAAACTGAGACCCGGAAGTGTTTAAGCCCAGAAGTGGAGTAGCCTGGGGCTGGATGGAAGAGGGTGAGGGGACATGACAGTCTCTCTTTCTAATCAGATCTTTTTTTTTCCTTTTTGGGTCACACTTGATGATGCACAGGGAATACTCCTGGCTCTGCACTCAGGAATTACCCCTGGCGGTGTTGTAGCCAAGTTTCAGATCCCCAATTGCAGAGAGACCCAGTTCTACACATGATAACGCAAAAGCAAAGCTAGAGTCTAAGTCTCATCCAAATACAGTGGAGTCTTGACAAGGACCCCAACTCCAACTCACAAGCAGTTTCTATAGGGTTCAGTTAAGAAGCGGTTTATGTACTGGTTTAGTATTGCCCTATTACAACAGTGGTCAGCAATTAGACAGCAGGTACGAGTAACGGTTTGGGGTTCATTCCAAGAAGGGTGCGGCGACCCCTCATGACTAGCCAGATCCAAGTGCCCAGTTTCTTATCTAGGTGAATTACTCAACTGGGTGTTTACCAGAAGCTGCAGTCCAACTCTGGGGAAACTGAGGCCTAGCTGAGACTTAATGTTAGCTGCAACTTCTCATGGTTACTGAGGAGCCTGCTTTTGGACCTCACAGCGGTGCTCAGGGGACCATATGGGATGCTGGGAATCGAACCCAGGTCAGCTGGGTGCAAGGCAAACACCCTACCCACTATTCTATCGCTCCAGCCCCTCTAGTCACCACATCTTTGTCTGTTCCCCTCTGCCTTCAGCTCCAGTCCTGAGAGCCTGCACAGACTGGAGTCTCCTCTGTCCCTTGCTGGCCCCCTGTGACTATAGCAATGCTGGGCATTAGAGCAGCATTTCGCTGGGGCCTCACAAGCACATCTGGAGGGCGGGAGCATCCCCGCCTCCTTTAACAGGCCAGAGAAAGATGAGAGAGGTTCGGTGACTTCTTCAAGGGCACACGGCAGACTTTAATAGCCTGATGTCCTTTGCTCCCTGAATCCCCTGGGAGCTGTCTGCAAGGCCAGGACCAGGAAGCCTTGAGAAGTGGCTACAGTTTTCCTTTTCATCCCATTTCTGGGGTTTGGAATGCAGATTCTGTTTTTATTTTTTCAGATTGCAGTTTAAGTTTTCTTTTTCACAATAATTTATTATATTTACTATTTGAACACCAATCCCACCACCATTACACTTTCCCATGACCACATTTCAAATGTTTCCACCCCAAACCAACTCCAAACCCTGCCCCCAAAGCAGAACCAAAATAATTTATTTTGTATTGCTTGTTATGAATGATCCAATAAAAATGATCCAAAAAACTTTCCTTGGAGGAAAGTGTGTGAAGATTGTTGTATTTCACCCTGGAATCCACTAAGCCTTTTTTTTTTCTTTTTGGGTCACACCCAGCAATGCCAGAGGTTACTCCTGGCTCTGCACTCAGGAACCACTCCTGGTGGTGCTCAGAGGACCATATGGGATGCTGGGAATCGAACCCGGGTTTTCCGCACGCAAGGCAAATGCCCTACCTGCTATGCTATTGCTCCAGCCCCATTTAAGCCCTTCTATAAGAGATAACTAACCTGCTGTTAAAGGTTGAGCCTTGTGTGCTAATACATTTATTTCCCCTGCCCCCCAAGGCTGATTGCCTTCTACTTTAAACCCCATCAAATGTGGTGTGCTACTCTTGGTGTCAAGTATGAGAATTCTAAAATTTAAATTACATTTATTCAGCACATTCACTCAGAGATGAGGCTCATCCAATCCTGTGCAGAGCGGCCATGAGCATGCCCGTGATTGAGTTCTGGAGGTTTCCAGCTGCTGGGGCTCTGCTGGGGCGGGAAGGGGAACTCACCGGGCCCCACTTCAGGTTGCCCTGGATGAGACAGCCTGGCACGGGATCTGGGTCATATCTGCGCCGTGTCATTCTATGATGCTCTCTTCTGGGAGTTTCATTTCTGAGTCTCAGCGCAGATTCTGGTTTGTGTCCCTGTGTATCTCCACTACCACGTCCTAACTTTGTTCTCTCCACACTCCTCACTTTTCCTACCTCTTACTGGAAAATTTAACCCTGGGAAGTGGTCACAATGCTGAGAGATGCAGAATTGTGGTGACAATGAACTGGGCCACCTGCTTAGGGGCAAGATAAGCCTGCCTGTGGGTCCTGCTCATAAGTCACTTTTGATTTCCTGTATCCTGAGAGTTCAAGGTAGATATAATCTCTCCTAACACAGCCTTTGCAGTCATTTCTACCCAAATTTGGAAACAAGCTAACCTTCTATTTCAATTTTTTTTAAAACACCTAAGTTAACTTTGTCCCTGTCTTAATTTAAATGCTTCTAATAAAGTAGCTGTCAGTTCATCTGAAGAAAACGCCCCTTGCCCTAGCAGCTTCCAGGCTTGAATTCAGTTTGGGAATCCTGGGTCTCTTTGGCCCAACATGATCCTCTCTGCCCCATCTTCTGTCCCCCATGGCCCTTCTCACCAGTACTTTTCACGTTATTGATCTTTGTAGGAAAGAGTTAGAAATGCCAAAGTCTAAGAGCCTGAATTCAGGAGCTAGGGTACAATGGTTCAAAACCTGACTTACTGACTTTGTGATTTTGGTCAGGTAACTTCACTTCTCTGTGCTTTGATGTACTTACTTATAAAGGAGTCCTAATCAGACCTAGATATTATGAGTAACTATCTGTGACAGGCTGGAAATAGGGTGAGAACATCATAATTACTCAAAAAAAATGAACTATCTGAGGGGCTGGAGTGATAGCACAGCAGGTAGGGCATTTGCCTTGCATGTGGCCGACCCAGGTTCAATTCCCAGCATCCCATATGGCCCCCTGAGCACCACCAGGAGGAATTCCTGAGTGCAGAGCCAGGAGTAACCTCTGTGCATCGCCGGTGTGACCCAAAATGCAAAAAAAAAAAAAAGAAGAAGAAGAAGAAGAAAACTATCTGAATCTAATGACAAGTCGTTCTACAAAGGGGCATCATTCAGACTGGCTGGGAATCAAAGGGCTCCATGGATGTATTGCCGACCCAGAACACTAAGAATAGCATAGGGGTTTAATCCATGCTCCAGGCTGTTCTAATTTTATACCATATTCACTTCCTCTTTCTTTGGGGGAGAGGGCGTTGGGGTGGGAGGTGGGGGATTTGGGCCACACGTGGCAATGCTCAAAGGTCAATCCTGGTTCTGCATTTAGGAAATCACTCCTGGCAGAATCTGGGGACCATATGAGATGCCGGGGATCAAATCCAGGTTGCCCATGTGCAAGACAAGTGTCCTATCGGCTGTACTATCACTCTGGCTCTCCGTCACTTTCTCTCTTTCAAACTGACACCCACACTCACAAACTCTGATCTGGAGCTGCAAGTCAGGCTAAGTTCTGAGTAAATGTTGTCCAGTTATATGCCAAGCCCTGTTAATATGCTGAAAGACACTTGCTCTGCACATTTAGTTACCTATTGCTACAGAGTACAAAGCATTTTGTTAGCTCTTATGGTTGGCTACCTTCAGCTGCGTTGATCCGCTAAACTTGTTCAAGATCTCTCCTGGGTTGCAATTAGATGGTGACTGTGGGCTGGCACCAGGAAGGATCAACTCAGTTGCTGGGATGGCTGGACACCTCCTTCTCTTCCAGGGTTCACAAGGCTTCTTCTTGCAAAGTCTCTCAATATTGTCTCTTCAAGCTTTCTAATAACAACTCAGGTGTCCCCAAACCAAAAGAAACATCTCAGCCTTTCAACTTAGACCTGGAGTTTGAGAGCATGAATTCTGCTCCCTTCCAATTATTCACTCACAGGGGCAGCCATGCTGCAAAGGAGGACGGGATGGGGCAAGAATGACAAAAAATGTGTGACCTATCTTTAATCCATGTGACAATCACAAAATAAAGGGAGGGGGGACTGAAAAGTAATCATTTTAAATACATTCTGAGGAGTGAAATAGTTTATCTCTTTTCCTGAGATTTCCTTCTGCTTGATAATAAAAATAATTAAACTTCCAGAAGGCAGAGTAAATGGTCATTCATTTTCCACTTATCAAGATCCAACATGTATCAGATACTCAAGTTACAAAGATATGATTTGACGCGGACTTTGTGATCAAAGGGTTCACAGTCTAGCAGGGGGCCACAAGAGGAGGAAACTAAGAACATGCTGGGTGACAGGGAAAAGATAACCTAGAAAGAAAAGAGAATATGCAGGGATTGAAAACTATAAGAGACATATCCACTGAGTAAAGGCTCTGAGCTCAACAATATTTTCTTGTAGAGGTTGGAAAAGTAGTATAATGGGTAGTGCATTTGCCTTGCAGCCGGCTGACCAGGGTTCAATCCCCGGCATGCCTTATGGTCCCCCGAACTCTCCAAGAGTTATTCCTGAGCACAGACCCAATAATAAGCCCTGAGTGGCACTGGGCATGGACCAAAAATGAATACCCCCCAAAACAACAATTATCATTTCTTTTAATACTCAGACCAAACAACCACAAAAAGTCTTCATTCAATCACAAATGAGGAAACTGTAGCTTAGAGAGGTGAATGACTTGGCCAGTGTCACTCAATTAGAAAACGATACAGTATAGCTGAATCTGAGAACACCTGGGCTCCAGTCCTGAATTTCTGTAAAAGTCACAAATTGCACAAAAGAGGCTGTTTTTACACCTAGATTAGGTCCTGGCTTCCCTAAGGCTGGTCTTTAAGTTGGATCTCCAGAAAAAGGCAGATGAACTGCATAAACCAATTCATCCGTTTCCTTATTCTGTCCTCAGCCCTGAGACCAGCTGACCTATTTTTTTCAGGCCAGGAGAAAGTGGTGGCCACTGTCCTTAATTTCCACATTTCCTGCTGGGCCCTTGTTCCCGTCTGCTTTGCTTTCTGCCGCCGTTGAACTGCTAGCATCAGCCACCTGCTCTCCATTCCACATGCCATATCTAGACATGGTTCCTGGTTGCTCTGACATCTGCTCCCTTTGTATTTGCATTTCTTTTTATCAAGACAGAATTCACATGCCATAAAATTCATCACTTTAAAGTACTGACTCCCGTGGCCTTTAGTTTATTCACAGAGTTGTACATCCATCATTGCTATTTAAGTCTAAACCATGTTTATCCCTCTCCTGCAAAAAAATCCAATATTCATTAGCAGCAACATCCCATTCCCCCTGACCCACCTTCAGTCCCTGGCAACCTCTGATCTACTCTTGATGTTGATGGATTCGAGTCTTCTGGAAATTTCATATAACTGGGATCACACAATATGTGGCTTTTTGTGCCTGTTTTCTTTTACTTTTTTTTCTTTCACTTTTTTTTTTTACAAGTTTAATCCATGAAGCATGAATCAGTATTTCATTCCTTGCGGTGGCGTGTGGGGTAGGGGGCAGGGGTGGGGGGCGGTTGTTCCTAAGAAAGCTCAGGGGGCACAGGGACCACTTCCAGTAATACTCAGATGGCAGAGTGGGCCTAAAGGTTTAGTGTGATGTACTGCTACTCAATTCAGGAGTACTGGAATCAGGCCTATACCTGGTAGTGTCTGGGGGTGGGGAAGCATATGGAATTGAATTTGGGGCACTGAACATGACATCTGCTCCAAGTCTTTGAGTTATCTGTTTCTCCCACCTTACTCCTTTTTTGGCTAAATATATTCCATTGTAAGGGTGTACGATACTTTGTTTGTCCATCTACTCATTGGTGAATATTTGACTATTTCTACCTTTTGGTGTTTATGAACAATGTTGCCGTGGGCATTCGTGTGCAAATTTTTTTTTTTTTTGCTTTTTTTGGGTCACACCCGGCATGCACAGGGGTTATGCCTGTTACACTCCTGGCTCAGGTACTCAGGAATTACTCATGGTGGTTCTTGAGGGACCCTATGGGATGCTGGGAATCAAACCCGGGTCGGCCACATGCAAGGCAAACACCCTCCCCACTGTGCTATCGCTCCAGCCCCTCATGTTCAAATTTCTCTGTGGACACATGCATTTGCTTTCTACCACAAAGACACATAGTGCTTACTGCATGTCTCTGTCTTGTCCTCCCTGCAGCAACCCACCCGTAGGACCATATGTAATTCTGACCGGAACTGTAAAAAGGGCTGGATGGACCCGCTGAGCAAAGGTACAATCTCTTTCAAGAAACCCTGGCATGGATGGTCGGGAATCTTGGTGTCATTCACAATGCCTGGTTCATGGCGTTGGCTGCTGGCTCCTGGCTACTTTCTTCCACACCCACCAGACCTGGGAGAATCTCAGTCTCAGTTTCTATTCTGCCCCCCGGGAACAGCTGTTGACGCCGAACGTGACTCTGATTTCCAGTAAGGGCGACTACTGACCACCCCACAGAATGAGCACTTTTTGGTTCTATTTGATAGAAAAATCAAATGGCCCATAGCGTTATCTGAGTATTTTAAGTTTTCCCTCCATGAATTCCCCCCAAAAGTCAAGGAGCATTAATTTATAGCCCAAAGCACCTGAGAAATACCCCTATTAACCTAGAATTTCCATATCTCTTATTTAAACTTAAAAAGACATTCTACATTACAGTGAAAACATCCAATAAAAATAATCTATAATAATTTAAAAGATGACCATTATTTTTAAAAGGAAAATGAGTCAGAGAGATAGTATAGTGGGTAATATGCTTGCTTTGCACACAACCAGCCTGGGTTTGACCCCTGTACCCTAGATGGTACCTTGAGCCCTGTCAGAAATTATTCCTGAGCACAGAGCCAGGAGTATGGACTTGGCACCACCAGGTATGGCCCAAAAACCAAAATCAAAACCAAATCAAAAACAGAGCTAGAGATAGAACAGGGGTAAAGACCCTTGCCTTGAATGTGACTGACCCCGAATCAATCCCCAGTACTGCATTTGGTCTCCCAACCCCCACAAAGGTCATTCCTGAGCAAAGAACCAGTAATAGTCCTTGGGCACTGCTGTGTGAGCCACTGGCTGTGGCCCCCAAACAAACAAAACCCCAACAAACAAAAAGAAAGAAAAAAAACTTGTGTTTGTAACACAAAGACATCACAGGAATGTTAATTTTTTGTGTGTATGATGGGGATGGGGTGGGGAGGGGTGGGTGGGAATGGAGGGGTTTCCAAGTAGTCCTCAGGAGACCAGGCTCTGTCCCAAGGATTCTGGCCAATCAGGGCTACACCTTGTGATGCTCTGGAAGCCAAAGATCGAAGCGAGTTGGCCACACGCAAGGCGTACATCCTAACCCCATGCTACCTCTCTGGCCTGTAGGAGTTCTGAATTCTATTCCATAATTTATTTTCATTTGTACTGACCTGAAGATATCTTCTGTTTGTTTTGTTTTGGGAATACACCCAGTTATGCTCTGGAGTTATTTTTGGCTCTGAATTCAGAAATTACTCTTGGCTTGCTGGGGTGGGAGTTGGGGTATAATATATTATGCCAGGGACAAAACCCAGGTCGGCTGTGTGCAAAGCCAAGTGTCCTACCTGCTGTACTATAGCTCTGGCCCCAAGGCTTAGAGATCATTTTAACATGACATACTACTGATGTGCCCTTTTGGAAACCTGTTAGTGCCCTGTGACTTCAGGAAGATATATCCTGTTTATTCTGTACACAGCTCTGGTACAAACTGTGCATCCCTAGGACATGCCCAGCTAGAACAGGCTCTAGTCATCCATTCCAGCCCAAAGGATATGTCTGAGAATTGGCTCCCACCACCGACATTTCTTCTTACAAAGAAACTAGAAGAGCCAGCAACAACTGTGGTCTTTAGTGTCTCTCTGACCCTTTTATGAAAGCTGGCGTGCTGCTTGCTGTGACTTGGGTGGGGGTGAGAGAAAACCCCACACAACTTGTGTTGGAAAGCAAGTGTCTTACGGGGGCTGGGTGACAGCACCTCCTGCAGATCCCCCCCAAGTCCTTTCACAACTGTGCTCCTACCTCACTCCACAGGAATCCAGACAGGAAGGTGTATCATGTATAAAGGGACTCTGAAGACCTGTGAAGTCTCTGCCTGGTGCCCCACTGAAGCAGTGGAAGACCCTCCCCGGTGAGTTGTGGGGGACAGACAAACAGGGTTGCCTAAACTTTGGATTCCTCTCCCTCTTGGGGGAGATTTATGCTACTCAGGGCCTCTAAAGAGACACTTCCAGAGTAAACAATATGGATGAGACCTTGCAAAAGACTGGGGATGGTCAGATGAGAAAGTGATGGCCCAGTCCTATGGGAATGTCAGACCTACGGGGACAGATGCAAACAGGGATGTGTGGGAGTTGGCTTTTATCGGCTCTGAGCCAAGATGTCTGAGATGTCTGAGATGTCTAAGATGCCCCCCCATCGATAATTCCAAGTTCAGGATGTCCCACTGGTGGCTTGAAATCAACTATGGTGTGAGTATTTATACCACAATAATGCTAAATGCTACATTTTATTTTCTGAAGACTGGTTGTAACACCTCTATCATCACACCAATCTCCATACTTACACATCTAACTATATAGAAGCGTTAGAGTAAATACTGTGGTATCTCAAGAAGGAAGAAATCCTTCTGTAAAAGCCAGAGAAGTTTGGAATGTCAGGAGGCCCACTTGCATTTTTCTGCACTCATCAGAATAACCCAGGCAAGAAAGCAGAGCCTCTGGTTCCACCGGCCCATGGACAACGTTGGTTCCCGTAGTCACTAATTCCTATTTCAAATTCTCTCTCAGGCCTGCACTCTTGAACAGTGCTGAAAACTTCACCGTCCTCATCAAGAACAATATCGACTTCCCCGGTCACAACTATACCACGTAAGTGCCCAGAATGTTGGCTGTTTTAGTTATCTACTCTGTGTATCAGATTACCACAATACTCGGAAGCTAAAAACAACAGACATTATTTCATGTAGCTTTTTGTGGGTCAGGAATTTGGGGATGGCTTCACTTGAGTTCAGGTTCTCTCAGATGGCAGTCAGTGGGCATGCAATTACCTCTAGGGATAATAATCTCTGGAGCTCACTCACTCAGTAGTGCTTGTCAGTAGGAGGGCTCAGTTCTTTACCCCTAGGACTGCTTGCGGTCCTTAGGACATGTTCAGGAAGATGTCGGAGAGAGACAGAGAGCCAGCATGCCAGCTAGTCACCAAGAAGGAAGCTGCAGTCTTTATACTTGATCTTGAAAGTGGCACTCCATTTCTGATGCCACGATATTGGTCACTCAGTGTAGGAGACAAGGTTGTGAATCCCAAGAGGTGGAGATCACTTGGAGTTCTCATGGAACCCAGATTCTATACTGTCCACTAAGGTGAAAATGAAAAAAAAGGATTCCTTTCCTCCCACATTCCCTCCCTCCCTCCCTCCCTTCCTTCCTTCCTTCCTTCCTTCCTTCCTTCCTTCCCTCCCTCCTTCCTTCCTTCCTTCCTTCCTTCCTTCCTTCCTTCCTTCCTTCCCTGATTTGTGTCCCCTTTGAGACAGGATGCCATTTTTCTATGGAGACATTTGAAAATGAAAGAAATGGATCTCTCTCTCCTTCCTTCCTTCCTTCCTTCCTACCTTCCTTCCTTTTTCCCTTCCTTCCTTCCTTCCTTTCTTCCTTCTTCCTTCCTTCCTTTTTCCCTTCCTTCCTTCCTTCCTTCTTCCTTCCTTCCTTTTTCCCTTCCTTCCTTCCTTCCTTCCTTCTTCCTTCCTTTCCTCCCTCCCTCCCTCCCTCTCTTTCCTTCCCTCATTTGTGGTCCCTCTGTGACAGGATGTTATTTTTCAAAAGAGATGTTTGTTTGCTTTCTATTTGTGCAGGAGAAACATCTTACCAGGCTTAAACATTACCTGTATCTTTCATAAGATTCAGAATCCACAGTGCCCTGTTTTCCGACTAGGAGATATCTTCAAAGAAGTAGGCGATAATTTTTCAGAAGTGGCAATTCAGGTTGGTGGTGCCTTTGTACAGTGGAATTTGGGAGCGGGGCAGTGGGGGTGGTGTCAAAAGCTGAAGAAAGGTAGATGGCTAAGAGGGTGGGCCATGGAGCCTTAATACTATAACTCACATTATTGAGTAGTTAGTTAATCTCTGCATCCTGGACTATTACCTCATAAGATTCTACCACAACCCTGTGAGTATGATTCTTGGTGTATTAGTTAGTTCTCAGTGACTTATGCAGCAAATTTCCACAAACTAGATGGCTTCAAACACTTTTTTTTTTTACACGTCTGAAGGTCAGAAAATAAAGGTGAAGATATTAACAGAGTCATAGTCCTTCCACGGCTCTAGAGAGTCTATTTCCTGACTTTTCCCACCCACCAAAGCTGCATTTCTGGCATGATTCACAGCTCCCATTCTCACTCTGAAACCAGCAGCTTTGTATCTTGCTTTTGGTCACACTGACTCTAAATTCTCTGTCAAATATCCCTCTACCGCTAGCATGGTGTTATAAAAGGCAGAATTTAGGGTCACCAAGATAATCCTCGATCTCAAATCATTAATTTACTCCTATCTACACAGTATCTCTTGCCTTCTAAGCTAGCATATTTGGAGGTCCTTCGATTACGAATATTTGAGACCCACATGTTATTCAAACGACCACACTTGCATTAGTCTGGGTCCTCTCTAGTTGCAAGTGATAGAAATTCAACTCATCTGTTGTCTTTGTCACTGTCACTATCCTTCCATTGTTCATCGATTTGCTCGAGCAGGCCCAGTAAAATTGTGAGATTTGTTGTTACTGTGTTTGGCATATCGAATATGTCACAGGTAGCTTGCCAGACTTTGCTGTGCGGCGAGATACTCTCAGTAGCTTGCCGGGCTCTCTGAGAGGGGCGGAGGAATCAAACTCGGGTCGGCCTGGTCGACCTCGTGAAAGGCAAACACCCTACCCACAGTGCTATCGCTCCAGTCCACTCATCTAATGTAAGAGAAAAAATTAATTAAAAAATATTTTGGGAGGCAAGTAAGAGAAACCAAACTCAGCTGGTTTCGGTAGAAAAAGAAGGCACATTAACTCCTGCAAAAAGACAAGTTTATGATATGGGGTGAGTGTAATGAACTTTCTAGAAAATGTATGGTATCTTCTCGCCTGGGTAGTTTTCTTTAGCTGTTTTCGCTGCCTGAAACAGCCTTGCACCAGACATAGCACTAGCCATCCTCTCACTTATACCCAATATTTCCCTCAAATAAGCTCAATGAAGCTTCCTTTTATCACATTTAATACAACTATTTTCCACCACCATCCAGCATGCCTGAGGGTCCTTCTTAAATTTTTTCTCAAAATTTTATTTAAAGGATCATGAATAACTAGGTTATTCAAAGTTGGGCTTTTTTTTTAATTGAATCACCTTGAGGTACACAGTTATGAAGCTGTTCATGCTGGCAGCTAGCATTCTCTGACATATTTTACACTTAGCACAGGATACTCAATATTTGTTGCGTGAATGGAGGACGTGATAGCTGTAGGCACAGCTGCATTCAGGAACTCAAGTGATGTCCTTAGAAATCTGATTCTTCTCATCTCTTGATTATCTCCATGATGATGCTGTGATATCAAGACAATCACTATAGCCTAGGACTGTGCTACTAATACAATACATACCAGTGCCTCAAATTAATTAAAATTACTGTCACTGTCCTCCCGTTGTTTATCGATTTGCTCGAGCGGGCCCAGTAACATTGTGAGACTTGTTAGTGTGTTTGGCATATCGAATACGTCACAGGTAGCTTGCCAGGCGTTTGCAGAGCAGGCAAGATACTCTCGGGCTCTCCGAGAGGGGCGGAGGAATCAAACTCGGTTGGCCATGTCGGCTGTGTGCAAGGCAAATGCCCTACCTGCTGTGTTATCACTCTAAATAAATTAAAATCTATTTCCTTTGTCATAATGGTCACTTTTCAAGTACTCAATAATATGTGTGGCTACTCAACTCAGCATGAATTAGATTATTTCCATCCTCACAGAAACTTCTGCTGAACAACTTTGCTTTACTCGCTATACAACTAGAGATCCCAGCCAAGAGAGGGACTCTATTCCTAAGATTATAACAAAAACTAAGGGAGGACTCTGAGTGTTCTTCCATGGGCCTCTGACCTATTCCTAAGCAAATCTCCTGGTCCAGAGGGATGCACTGTTTTTGAGCAGTCCAGCTTGGGTCTAGTGTTCATTTCTAAAGCTGTGAAAAGGGATCCACTCAAACCATTAAGAGTTGGGAGGGATATTTCTCAAAGGTAATTCAAGGTACCTTTCCAGAAGAAGGAAAATTGAAAGCCTAATGACGAAACATTAGCTATTTGCTACGGTACATTGTGGACCTAACTTAATGCCTGGCCAGTAAATGGCATATGTGATTATTTGTTTACATGCCTTTTCTCTAAGTTAGAGCCTGCTTATTATTCAATTTAGCATCTAGCATACGGTGTTGAAGTACCATATTTCATTAGTAAAAGTAAAGTAAAGGCCCTCCCGTTGATCGTCAATTTGCTCGAGCGGGCCCAGTAACATCTCCATCGGAGACTTTGTTGTTACTGTGTCTGGCATATCGAATACGTCACGGGGAGCTTGCCAGGCTCTGCCATGCGGGCGAGATACTCTCGGGAGCTTGCCGGGCTCTCTGAGAGGGGCGGAGGAATTTCATTAATTCAGTCTTTTTTTTTTCACATTTTAGTAGTTTTGAAACCAGGAAGTACTTTCAATAGATTCTCACTGTTTAATTTGCAGAACATTTTTTTCTTAAGGGAATATAAAAAATATGCCATACAAGCAATCATGTCTAAGATGAAATATAATGTGATAGTCAGTGCTTGGAAAAATGTTTGTAGAATAAAGAAGTATTAGGAATAGAGGCTGGAGAGATGGTACGGAGGGTAGGGCACTTGCTTTGCATACAGCCAACCCGGTTCAATCGCCTGCACCCCACACAGTCCCCTGAGCCTCACCAGAAGTTATTCCTGAGTGCAGAGCCAGGAATAAGTAGTGAGCACTGCTTGGTATGACCCTAAACCAAAACAAACAAAAAAAGAAGAATTAGGAAATAAATAATAGTTTCTCTTTAGAAGTGCAGAAGACAGACCTGAGAGGTAGAATGTTTGCCTTGTGTGTGGTGAATCCAGGTTTAATATGGGCCAGGCTTTGTTCCCTGGAACCCCATATGCTCCCCTGAACTTTCCCAAGAGTGATCCCTGAATGCAGAGCCAGGAGTGAACCCTGAACACAGTTAGGTAAAGCCCAAAAGCAAACAACCAAACAAACAATAAAAAGTTCAGGGGAGAGAACGGCCTTGAAATGAAGACAGGGACAGCTGAACAATGAGGAAGGAGGTACTTGGAGGATGAGATAGGAGTTAGCCAGAAAGGTAGGTAGGAGAAAAGGGTGAGAGCCAATATCTAAACATATTCCAGTAATTAGAAATGTTCTCAGTAATTCCACTCCTAAGTGAAATTTTATACCCAAGAGAAATGACAATACATACACCTACAAACACTTGTATACAAATGTTCACAGTAGCATCATAGTAGCCAAAAGTTGGAAACAACTCAATTGTGTGTGTGTATGAGAACAAAACTCAATTGCTTATCCTTTAATGAATGAATAATTAAATGCAATACCATGCAGTGGAATATACTTCTACTACAAAAAAAAATAAATTGCTTGAGCGGGTCCAGTAACGTCTCCATTGCAGACTTTGTTGTTACTGTGTTTGGCATATCAAAAAAAAAAAAATGGGCTGGAGTGATAGCACAGCGGTAGGGCGTCTGCCTTGCACGCAGCCAACATGGCCGACCCGAGTTCGATTCCTCCGCCCCTCTCGGAGAGCCTGGCAAGCTACCGAGAGTATTCGATATGCCAGACACAGTAACAACAAAGTCTCCAATGGAGACGTTACTGGGCCCGCTCGAGCAAATCGACGATCAACGGGAGGGCCTTTACCTTTTTGAGGGCTGGAGCGATAGCACAGCGGGTAGGGCGTTCGCCTTACAAGCGGCCAACATGGCCGACCCGAGTTCGATTCCTCCGCCCCTCTCGGAGAGCCCGGCAAGCTACCGAGAGTATTCGATATGCCAGACACAGTAACAACAAAGTCTCCAATGGAGACGTTACTGGGCCCGCTCGAGCAAATCGACGATCAACGGGAGGGCCTTTACCTTTTTGAGGGCTGGAGCGATAGCACAGCGGGTAGGGCGTTCGCCTTACAAGCGGCCAACATGGCCGACCCGAGTTCGATTCCTCCGCCCCTCTCGGAGAGCCCGGCAAGCTACCGAGAGTATTCGATATGCCAGACACAGTAACAACAAAGTCTCCAATGGAGACGTTACTGGGCCCGCTCGAGCAAATCGACGATCAACGGGAGGGCCTTTACCTTTTTGAGGGCTGGAGCGATAGCACAGCGGGTAGGGCGTTCGCCTTACAAGCGGCCAACATGGCCGACCCGAGTTCGATTCCTCCGCCCCTCTCGGAGAGCCCGGCAAGCTACCGAGAGTATTCGATATGCCAGACACAGTAACAACAAAGTCTCCAATGGAGACGTTACTGGGCCTGCTCGAGCAAATCGACGATCAACGGGAGGGCCTTTACCTTTTTGAGGGCTGGAGCGATAGCACAGCGGGTAGGGCGTTCGCCTTACAAGCGGCCAACATGGCCGACCCGAGTTCGATTCCTCCGCCCCTCTCGGAGAGCCCGGCAAGCTACCGAGAGTATCTCGCCCGCACGGCAGATCCTGGCAAGCTCCCCGTGACGTATTCGATATGCCAGACACAGTAACAACAAAGTCTCCAATGGAGACGTTACTGGGCCCGCTCGAGCAAATCGACGATCAACGGGAGGGCCTTTACCTTTTACCTTTACCTTACAAAAAAAAAATGAAGCTCTGTGACATGCACAATATGGATGAACTTTACAAACATTTTAAGTAAAAAAGAATATATATACATATATATGCCACAAATTATTTGGTTTAATTCATAGGAAAGTTCGGAGTAAGAACTAAGAACTCTAAAGTAGATTACAGTTGCCTAGGCCTGGCAACTGAGGAGGGGAAGAGAGGTTCTAACCAAAGGTAATGAAACTGTTGGAAAATTTATTGTGATGGTGGCTACACACATATTTGACTACATTAAGAACGCTTGAATTGTACACTTGGGCAAGTTTATATGTGAATTAAAAATTTGTTTAACAAAAAATGAATAAGAGCCTTCTCTGAGGGAGCACTGGGAGATAATGCACCAAGATAAAGATATGTAATGGGGCACCTTGAGTCCTAGTTAACAAGTTTCAACTTAATTTTTAAGGGGAATGTTTGCAATTAAGGGTGTCTTACTTGGGCGCAGTTTTTAGAGAGTCACATCTTTCAAAAATCAACCTGATGGTGGTATGGAGGAGCAGCAGTGGGGGTGGGCAGGGATGAGGGTACGTGCATATGTGGATCAGGACTGAACTCTTGGCTCTGTCTTTACTCTTTTCCTCTGAAAGAAAACTCCTTCAATGGTCACTGCTATGCAAGATGTCTGGTGCCGTGTCACCTATGTCCAGCAGGTTACTGATTGTTTCTGATTGTCTTCCCCAGGGAGGAATCATGGGCATTGAAATCTACTGGGACTGCAACCTTGACAAATGGCTCCATAGCTGCCGTCCAAAATACAGTTTCCGTCGCCTTGACGACAAAACTGCCAATGAGTCCTCTTTCCCTGGCTACAACTTCAGGTAACCGCCCTCCAGGTGCAACCAACCACCCTTAGCAACACAGGGACCTTCTGGGCCTGGCTGGCTGTAAACAAGTGATGACCAATGTTCTGTCACCTTCAATCAAACATCTGCAATGGTGACTTGCTCTCAACTCATGGCTCAGTGCTACGGGAAGTAACTGCTGAAAATCTTGCTTTTGCATTTGTTTCTGTTTTGGGGTCAGTCAAACCCGGCTGTTCTCAAGACTTACTTCTGGGCATGTAAGGGGTCATTCCTGGTGGCGCCTAGCGTACCATATGCAGTGCTAAAAGATGAACTGGAGTTGGACCAGAGCATTGAACTCTCTGGCCGGGTACTGCCAGGAGTGGTCCCAAGACCTCCTAAGCACTATTTGGAGCCAAAAATAAACCAACAACAACAACAACAACAAAAAAAAACTATCAAATCTTGGGGCCAGAGTGACAGCACAGGCTTTTATCTTGCATGAGGCCGACATGGTTTCAATCCCTGGCATCCCACTAGTACTAATGGTCTCTAGGTCAGTGATTCTCATATAGCGTTCCCAGCAAAAGCATCATCATACAGAAACTTGTTTAAAATGCTAATTCTAGAGCTAGAGTGATAGTACAGTAGGTAGGGTGTTTGTCTTGACGAAGCAGACCCAGGTTTTCTTTTTTTTATTAGTGAAACGCCATGAGGTACACTTATAGACTTACAAATTTTGTGCTTGGGTTTCAGTTATACAATAATCAAGTGCACATCCCTCCGCCAGTGCCCGTCATCCATCACCACGGGTCCCAGCATTCCCCCCACCCCCACCCCCCCCCCCCCCCCGTCCCATCCTGCCTCTGTGGCAGGGTATTACCCCTTGTTCTCTCTCTCTTCTTTTGGGTACTGTGTTTTGCAAGAGAGGCATTGAGTGGCAATCATGTTTGGTCTATACACTACTTTTAGCATGCTTCTCCCACCCTGGGAGGGTCCTCAAAACACCCTTTATTTGGTGCTCTCTTCTCTATCTGAGCTTCCTTTTCACCTAGCACGTGTGGCTGGCCTTCCAGTCATGGAGCAAAATTCCTGGTACTAATCTCAGCCATTCCTGGGTGTTAGTCCCCCTTTTTGTTGCTTTATGTTCCCCAGATGAATGCAATCTTTCTGTGTCTATCCCACTCTTTCTGACTCATTTCACTTAACATGATACTTTCCATGTAGTATCACTTGTATGTAAATTTCATAACTTCGTCTTTTCTAACAGCTACATAGTACTCCATTGTGTAAATGTACCAAAGTTTCTTTAACCAGTCATCTGCTCTTGGGCACTCAGGTTTTTTCCAGATTCTGGCTATTGTAAAGAGTGCTGCAATGAACAAACAATTGCAGATGTCACTTCGACTATACCTTTTTGCCTCTCTGGGTTATATTCCCAGGAGTGCTATAGCTGGGTCAAATGGCAGATCAAATTCTAATTTTTTGAGAATCGTCCATACTGTTTTCCAAAAGGGTTGGACCAGCCGGCATTCCCACCAGCAGTGAAGGAGGGTCCCTTTCTCGCCACATCCGTGCCAGCATTGGTTGCTTTTGTTCTTGTGGATGTGGGCCAGTCTCTGTGGTGTGAAATGATATCTCATTGTGGTTTTGATCTGCATCTCTCTGATGATTAGTGATGTAGAGCATTTTCTCATGTGCCTTTTTGCCATTCGAATTTCTTCTTTGCGAAAGTTTCTGTTCATTTCCTCGCCCCATTTTTTGATGGGGTTGGGTGATTTCTTCTTGTGGAGTTTAACCAGTACCTTGTATATCCTTGATATCAACCCCTTGTCGGATGTGTATTTGGTGAATATCCTTTCCCATTCTGTAGGCTCTCTTTGTATTTTGGTCACTGTTTCTTTTGAGGTGCAGAAGCTTCTTAGTTTAAGATAGTCCTATTTGTCTATCTCTGTTTTCACTTGCTCGGCCAGTGGCGTGACATCTTTGAAGATACCATTAGCTTCAATATCATGGAGAGTTTTGCCAACTTTGAGCAGACCCAGGTTTAATCCCTAGCACTACATATGGTTCTCCAAGCCCTGCCAGGAGTGATCCCTGCACGCAGATCCAGGAGTAAGCCCTGAGCACCACCAAGTGTGACTCCAAAACAAAATCAAAATATTATGTTGAATCAAAATTTATCTGAACTGACATACTAAACTGTGAAATTTTAAAGATGTGCTTTTTTTTTTTGATGCCCTAAAACAATACAATTTAAAAAAAAATTAAACAGTATAGAAGCACTTGCCAGTGTGAGGCCCTAGGTTTGGTACATGGTACCACAAGACAAAATCTCCTCCAAAATAAGTTCTCAGGCTGTACCTCAGACCTCCATGAGTCAGATACTCCACAGGCCCTCAGAGTTCTGATGTGCCACTAGCCAAGCCCCCTGACACTCAGTGTGGTCCTGGAACAAGCAGCGTGGTCTCCCCTGGGAGATAAGTACAGTGCAGGGTCCCAGGCTCCACTCTCAATTTCCTGAATCAAATCTGCATTTCAGTGACTGGAGGGATAGTGAAATGTGTAGGGAATTTGCCTTGCATGCAGTCAACCTGGGTTCGATCCCCAGAACCCCAGAAGGTCCCCCCGAGCCTGACAGGAGTAATCCCTGAGTACAGAGCCAGGAACACTGCTGGGTATGGCACCCAAACAAACAAACAAACAAAATATCTTCATTTTACAAGATTCCTAGAACTTCCGTGCACATAAAAATTTGAGAAGTGGGGCTGGAGAGACAGTAGTGTGCTTGTCCCCTGAACCACCTCTGGACATAGACCCTGTTACCCACAAAACCAAAGAACAGAGGTCAAAACTTTGACAAATCTTTGGATTAAGAAGGTTGTTTGGAGGAGAATCAGGGGGTTGTTACTATTCAACCTATTACTGAAAATAATAAAACACCCCTGCATGGGGCCTCTTGTTTCTAAAGGTGACCCACTGACCAACTACAGTGGAGCCTCCCATTACCCTTCTTGGAAATGCAAACACCTCGAATTCTTTGAGGCTTTCAGAAGCAACCAGTTGGTGGTGAGGAACAGGAATTTGCCTTTTGCACACGTTTCTCAAGTGATTACTGCCCTCAGTTTGAGAAGCACTTTACCAAGACCGTGAATGCAAAGATAACGGATCCCCAGCCATGGAGCAATGCAACCTTAATTTTTAAGGATTTTTTTTAAAAAAAATGAATCTATCACTCAATAAAGCAGGGAGAGAGAGGACTGTGATGGAAGGAGGACAACCAACAGCTAACTTCCTCTCTAGGAAGAAACAAGCATTGAAGCAGCTGAACTAACATACTGCAAAAAAGTGGTTGGAATCAGAAACAAAGTTCCAGAGGTTCCAGACTAGCGGGGTCTAAAAACCACCACCAAGAGGTGCTAAGTGGGAGGGGCCAACTGAAAAGTTTTGTGAGGCCAAGAAAGTAGAGTACTTTCCTGGACCATGTATCAGGCCAGTGGTAGAACACTTGCCTGGACCACTGTGAGGCCCACTCCCAGCAGTCAAAACAAAAAGTAAATAGAATTTTCCTGAGGAGAGAGCTTAAAGACCTGAGTACATGAGTACGTGCTTCACCTTTAGAAGGTCCAGGTTCAATCCCTGGCACTGCACGGTTCCCCTCCCCTCTCACACCTCTGCAAGCCCTTAGGTACCAAGCAAGGAGCCCTTGGGCAGTGTTAGACGTAGCCCCCCGATAAAATGAACCAAACCTCCCACTTCAAATACCACTCCAATCCCTAAGCACCAAGCTAGGAGTAGCCCTTGAGCACTGTTGGGTGTAGCCTAAAACTCAGCCAATCCAAAGGAAAAAATAATAATGAATAAAAGTTTTGCAAGGCATGTATTTTAGGCCTTCCTACTTATTTTTATTTATATAGGAGTACTGCTATTTATTCAGCCATTGATTAGCTGATTAAATTGTGCATGAACTCCACCTTACTTTTTTTTTTCATTTTTTATAACTGTATTTATTGAATCACCGTGAGAGCAGTTACAAAGCTTTCAGGTCTAAGTCTCCGTCATACAATGAAACACCCGTACCTTCACCAGTGCCCATTCTCCACTACCGAAATCCCCAATATACCCCCATCCCACACCCTCCCCCTACCGGTGGGGCAGATGATTTCCACATTACTCTCTGTCTACTTTGATCACATTCAATATTTCGACACCAGACTCACCATTATTATTTGAGATTTTACCCCAATACTCATCTGCTGAAAAGGTAACAGTAGACAATTTGTGTTC
This sequence comes from Sorex fumeus, assembly GCF_029834395.1. Lineage (NCBI taxonomy): Eukaryota > Metazoa > Chordata > Mammalia > Eulipotyphla > Soricidae > Sorex > Sorex fumeus. Next base: position 823,811 of record NW_026606212.1, on the reverse strand, counting down.
TATTGCTGGTTATGAATAAGATATGATGTCGCGTGGCTGCAGTAGCCTGCATGTGATTTTGAAATTACAAAATTTTAACACTTAACTCTGGGCTGGAGCGATAGCACAGCGGGTAGGGTGTTCGCCTTACAAGCGGCCAACATGGCCGACCCGAGTTCGATTCCTCCGCCCCTCTGGGAGAGCCCGGCAAGCTACGAGAGTATTCGATATGCCAGACACAGTAACAACAAAGTCTCCAATGGAGACATTACTGGGCCCGCTCGAGCAAATCGACGATCAACGGGAGGGCCTTTACCTTTTACCTACCTTAACTCTGGAGGAATTTCTGCCAAAAGCCACTGGGTTTCGAGATTTGCTCCTGAGTCTTTGGGATCATGGCCGTTGAGCAGCTTGATCAGGAGCCAGAGAGGCCGTTTGTGGGCGATGACTTGGGGTCTCGTTGGGGTGGGGAGGACAGGCCCGGCTCCACCCCCATCCCGTGAGGCCCAACAAGTTTCGTCACTGCGGGCCCAAGTCTGACTGTCCAATGGCCTCTGGAGGATGACGGCCCTGAGCCGCCAAGAGGGAGCAGGCGAAGTGACAACACCCTTTCCTCCCTGGGGTGGCCCGGTGACAGTAACGTACTGTGGGGCCCGGGCCCATTTCTACCAAAAGCCACTGGGTTTTGAGATTTGTTTCTGAGTCTCTGGGATCACGGCCGTTAAGCAGCCGGATCAGGAGCCAGAGAGGCCATTCGTAGGCGACGACTTGGGGTCTCACTGGGGTGGGGAGGACAGGACCGGCTCCACCCCCATCCCGTGAGGCCTTGCGTGTCTCATCGCTGGGGGCCCAAACCTGACTGTCCAGTGACCTCTGAAGGATGGCGGCCACTGGGCCGCCGGGAGGAACAGTCCAAGGCACGAAACCTATTCCCACCTGGGTTGACCCAGCACCAGTAACCTACTGCAGGGACCGGACGCATTTCTGCCAAAAGCCGTTGGGTTTCGACATTTGTTTCTGAGTCTCTGGGATCATGCCCATTAAGGAGTTCAATCAGGAACCAGAGAAGCCATGCCTTCGATTATATATCTGAGCCGGAGGTGGTTTGTGGGTGTGTCTCCCACATACCTAACTTTTGGCCATTTACTTTCTTGGTAAACTTTGCCCCAAGTTTTTGAGGTCTGGCCAAAGGCACAGCAGCAATTTTGGGGTATCTGGAAGTCAGAAGGTGCCATGAGGCTGCTGATGCACTCGCCTCACAGGTACAGATTGACCTGCTGGTGGCACCATACCCCCAAGCCTTCCTACTTATTAATGAAAAACAAAACATCCCGCTTTCCTACTGGTAGAACTAGTGAGAGTTGTGGATTGGGGTCGAATGTGATTTGTACCCAGGCCTTTATTTGTAAAGGTAACAAAGTAATGGCACAGGCACAGATCAGACAATGTCACTGAAGGGAGAGAATTTTATTTCTTTTCCCCAAAGAGGGGTGCACCCCATGCTACACAGGGCAACAGGAGAACACTAGGTTTGCTCAGGAGGTCAGACAAGCCAGGGGAAAGCAAGGCTCATAAACTTCACTAGATGGTAAAGGCAGGCAGGGCAGGGAGAATGGCTTGGGAGTAGCTAATCTGAGAAATGTCAGTAGGTTGCAACGTCTGGACGATAGGGGTAGTCTCCATTGTCCAGTGCATGGCCCTGGATGGCTGAGGACACAGGAAATACTGGCTGTGTGTGAGAGAGTTAGATAAAGAAGGTGGTTGGGGATATGGACTCAAGATTGGTCAGAGTTTATGATATGATTTCACATACTTGCAAAAGCTAGATCACGGGAAAGATACAAGTCTGGCCGTTAGTTTGATTCTGTAAGAATAAACATCATGTAGAAAATACAGTATGCATCTTGTCCTCCACTTCCCCTCCCTTCGTTGTTGTGCTGTGATAACAGATGGTTGTGCATACGGGCTTGTGGTGCTTGCACACTCAATCAAAGTGCTCACCAGGTATCCAACACATTGGTTGTGCTCGTACACGCACCTGGCTGTGCACCAGACATCACGCCCCCTATTGTAGTGCTGAGAGTCCAGACTGCTGAGCTACCGGAACTAAACTCGGCAGAGGTGGGAAAACACTGGGAATGAAACTTGATGTCTTGTACTTACAGGCAGGCACTTTTTTTGTTACTCAGTCATCCATCTCCCAAGCCCACAGCAAATAGAGAATCCTAAGAAAATATACTTAGGGCGCCAGAAAAGATTACTCGCAGGGCTAGTGTACATGCTTTTGCATGCAGGAGACTTGGGTTCAATGCCCAGAAGTCCGTGCTCCTCCAAGAACTTCCAAGAGCAATCTCTGAGCACCATGCTAGGAGAAGCCACTGGGCACCATAAGGCATGCTTCCCCCACCCCACCCCTCCAACAAACAGACAATGCAGGGGCTCAGTGATAATATGCATGTTTTACGAGACCTGGATTCAATACCACAAGAAAAATAAAACACTGAACAAATTACTAAAATGTGTTTGTCCCCAATCTAGAAATGAGCCTCTAAATTTGCATATATATGCTTTGTTCCAGAAGTCAAACATATTTTTCTCTTTTAAGGAAAAGTCAGATTTCTTGAAGTGTTACTATTTTAATATCTCTTCTTATTGTTAATCCTATATTGGCTAAAATTGAAAACTGATTTTCATAGCTCTGTGATGGGGAAAGAAGCAGAGGTAGTGTGGGGAGCCTTTTTTTTTTCTTGCTTTTTGGGTCACACCCGGCGATGCTCAGGGGTTACTCCTGGCTCATGCACTCAGAAATTACTCCTGGCGGTGCTTGGGGGACCATATGGGATGCTGGGGATCGAACCCGGGTCGGCCATGTTGGCTGCGTGCAAGGCAAACGCCCTACCAGCTGTGCTATCGCTCCAGCCCTGTGGGGAGCCTTTTGACCCAGGGGATCAGAGAAAGTAATTTTTGGGTTTGGGCTGACCTTTAGTCAACCTCTTCCGAAATAGGAGATGAGCAGAAAGACTAGATAAGTTACTGCTGTGTTTGTCTTTTCATAAAAGGCCAGCACCTTCAGATAGGTTCTTTATCGAGTTCTTTTACTTCCTCTAGATATGCCAAGTACTATAAGGAGAACAACATTGAAAAACGGACTCTGATCAAAGTCTTTGGGATCCGTTTCGACATCCTGGTTTTTGGCACTGTAAGTCTCTGCTCTCAACTACTTCAACTCCTTCCTATCACTGGGTCCTAATTATTGTGCAAAAGGTGACTGCCAAGTCGCAGGATATGTGGGGGGACATGGGCAGAGTCACCCATTCCCGGTCCCCTTGAACCTGGGGTTTTCAGTCGCAAGTCCTGCATACCTGGAGTTTCTGCAGATTCACTCGTGGATGAGGCTTGGCACGAGCATGTGGAGAACAGCCCTGAGCCCACATTTGGGGCCATACTCAGTAGTGCTCACTGGCTACTTCTGGCTCAGGGGTCATTCCTAGTAGTGCTTGGATCAAACTGGTGTCAGCCACATACAAGAAAATTTCCTTAACTCCAGTACTAGCCCTCTGACCCTTCAAGGAGTGGACACTCTGGTCACAGATGCACTGTACTTGTGGCTTAAAGGATGGAGAAGAGTTGCATTTTCTATCTTGAGAGTTTGCCCATGTTTTAACTTGAGTTATGTAATTCCTTCCATTTACCGGATGGCACATTCTCCATCTTGGGAACATTCATTCTCACATCTCAACCTGTGATGTGTACTTTTGGCTCTCTTCCCTCTGGAGAATCCTAGACTCTCACCTGAATCTTTCTGAATCTCTCTCTCCTCAAAATAAAATTATTTTACTTAAAATAGAGAGAGGAAGTGGAGGGACGGAGGGAAAAGAAGGGCCCTGAGGCTTCCGTACCTGAACTTTAAAAATATAGATGCCATAGGGGCTGGAGCAATGTCCCCAGTTTCTCTCCCGCTGCTGCCCCCAGCCTGTCTTTATGGCATATATATATATATGTATATATATATATTTTTTTCTCTTTGGGTTACACCTGGCAATGAAAAGGGGTTACTCCTGGCTCTGCACTCAGGAATCACCCCTGGCAGTGCTCAGGGGACCATATGGGTGCTGGGAATCGAACCTGGGTCAGCCGCATGCAAGGCAAACGCCCTACCCGCTGTGCTATTGCCTGTTGAAAGATTCCTGTTTTAAATATACCCAGGGAGACAGAATTAGGACAAACAAGAGCCCTCATTTCTGTCTCTTATGCTGGTTGCCTGGAAGACCTTGACTACATCTACACCAAAAGGTGTGACTGATATAGAATTCCCAGTCACAGAATGCCTCTGTGCTCCTTTCCAAACTACTAGGTACCAGTGTGGACAGAGATGGTTATTTAAAAGAAGATTGGATACAGTTCCAAAGCCTTTATGATTGAGTTGCAGTCATACCATGATCGAATATCCATCCCTCCGCCAGTGTGCATTTCCCTCCACCAGTGTAACCAGTATCCCTCCTAGCACCCCCACCCTACCCACCCCCTGCCTCTATGGCAGGCACTTTCCTTCTTATTCTCTCTCAACACATCCTCTCCTGAATGCTCCAAGACTTCACGGGTCATTTGTTAAATCCATTTTCTCAGGGGGGAAAATGAAGATTATCGTGATTTCTAGCATTTACGATCATTGTGAGAGTACTTGTGAAGTATTAAAGACAGTGAATGAGACATTATGTTATTTATGTTAGTGATTACCACTATTATTGGAAAGGGCTTACTGTTATAAACATATTTTAAAATAAAAAAAATAAAATTGGAGAACTGGAGTGATAAAATGGGCAGGGTGTCTGCCTTGCAAGCAGCCGATCTGGGTTCGGTCCCTAGCATCCCACATGGTCCCCCAAGTACTGCCAAGAATGATCCCCAAGCACAGAGGTAAGAGTTAACCTCTGAACACTGTTGGATATGGTCCAAAACTAAAAATTCTTTTGAAAAAAAGAAAGTTGGAATGTTGTCTCCAAAATAGGGAAGAGGGGCTGGAGCGATAGCACAGCGGGGAGGGCGTTTGCCTTGCACGCAGCCAACATAGCTGACACAGGTTCGATTCCCAGCATCCCATATGGTCCCCCGAGCATGCCAGGAGCAATTCCTGAGTGCATGAGCCAGGAGCATCGCCAGGTGTGACCCAAAAAGCAAAAAAAAAAAAAAAAAAAAATTAAAATAGGGAAGAAATGGACACCGGGTATGCCCAAATCAATAGATACCTACCGCTGCTTATGCAACAGCATTCTGCTTAGGTACTGGGTGACAAGCCTCACAGTGAAATATAGCAGAGGAGGCAGAAAGGCCACTGGGAATAAAAGCCTCAAGGACAAATAAGGGAAGAATTTGTACTGACATTCCTTCCCTCTGCTTCCAAAGTAATCTCCTGCCTCTTTTAGGCAGAATTTATCTGAAACCCTCACTTTGTATGCAAAGGCAACAAATCTATGGTTTTCTCTCTCAATATGTGGGCTCCAGTGCTTCACTGTTGAAAGGTTCCTGTTTTAAATATACCCAGGGAGACAGAATTAGGACAAAGAAGAGCCCTCATTTCTGTCTCTTATGCCGGTGGCCTGGAAGACCTTGGCTACATCTACAGCAAAAGCTGTGACTGATATAGAATCCCCTTCCTGCTGGGGTGAACCTGTCTGGGTTGAAAGAGCACTGCTCTGAATTCCCACTCATTAACTCTTCCCACTTTGTTTTCAGGGAGGAAAATTTAACATAATCAATCTGCTTGTGAACATTGGCTCAACCCTCTCCTATTTTGGTTTGGTAAGACATTCTCTTTCCCACACTTTATGAAAATCATCTGGCAAAAAGAAGTTTCACTGACAAAGATGCCTATCTGGGTTTTTTTCCAGGCCACTCTAATCATTGATTTTCTTATCAACACATACTCAAGTAAATGCTGTCGATCCCAGGTTTATTCCCGTTGCAACTTCTGTAAGTCCTGCGTGGTCAATGAGTACTACTACCAGAAGAAGTATGAGATTATTGTGGAGCCAAAGGCGGTAAGGCTCACACTGTCTGTGGTAGAGAGAAGGTCTCTCACATCACAGAGAAATGTGCAAGAGGGACTGGAGTGATAGCACAGTGGGTAGGGTGTTTGCCTTGCACGCGGCAGACCCAGGTTTGATTCCCAGCATCCCATATGGTCCCCTGAGCTACCGCCAGGAGTAATTCCTGAGTGCAGAGCCCTGTGCATCGCCAGGTGTGACCCAAAAAGCAAAAAAAAATGTGCAAGAATAAGGTCACAATTATAGGTTAATCTGATGGACAAGTTTCTGAACTCAAATCTATCATCTCTTAAATGAATACTTTGATCTTAGGGAAGAATTGAACAAAAATAGTGAGGTAAGATATAGGGAAAAGACAACTTTATGTTCCAGCATTTATCATATTTACTGCATAGTTACAGTAAAAAAAATAGTGTAATGACCTTGGAGATTAATTTGGCAGTGTTTGCCAACATTTAAATGAGACATACTTCATTGCTTGGCATTTCCACTTCCCCATACTTGCCCTAGGATATATCACAGGGGTACCAAGATCCACAGGTAGCCAAGATGTCCATCACAGTGCTATTCATAACCATGAAAGAAGCCCAATGTTCAATTGGTGATAATAAAACAATCTTTGATAAGGAATGCCTGGGCCTAGTTTAAAGAAATGAGGTAGATGATAATAAAAGATAGTTACAAAGCACTTTGAAGTTATATATGAGTTTATCTATTCAAACTCATTGAATCTTCAGAGACACTCTATAGATTTCCATGACTATAGGATATAGGTAGATGCCAGTATTACTTTTGTCTATTGATTATGAAATTGAGGCACAGGAAGGTTAAAAAATGTTCCTAAAGTCATAGAATGAAGGCTGGAAAGAGAATACAATGGGGTAAGGCTCTTGCCTTGCATGTGCCCAGCCCTGGTTTGATCCCCAGCACCACATATGGTCCCCTGAGCCCTGCCAAAAGTGATCCCTGACTTCAGAGCCAAGAGTGAATCCCAAGTACACTGAGTATGACTCCAAAACCAAAAACAAATAAATGGAAGAAATAAATGCCAATACAGGCAAGCTGGTCTTAGAATCCATGTTTATAACTACCATACTATATATAAGAACTGGAATAAACCAATAACTAAGATTTTTGTTGAGAAAAAAAGTAAACGATAGGATGAGCAGAGCAATAGTACAGCGGGCAGTGCATTCGCCTTGCACATAGCCAACCTGGACTCAATTCCCAGCACCACATATGATCCCTGAGTGCAGAGCCAGGAGTAAGCCCAGAGCACCGTCAGGTGTGGCCCCAAAACAAAAAACAAACAAACAAAAAGGTAAATCACAGGAGCTAGAGAAATAGTATAGCAGGTTGGGTACTTATCTTGCATTGCACATGGCCAACGTAGGTTTAATTTCCAGCATTCCATATGGTCCCCCAAGCCCCACTAGGAGTGATCCCTGAGAACAGTACCCCAAGTAAACCCTGAGTACCAATGAGGTGGCCCAAAAACAAAAAATGGCAAATTATAGAAAACAACATATAGTATGATATATATATAATATTTATATGTTAATCTATGCATTACCTAAATGGCATAGTTTTATGTACTATCTGTATATATGTACTGATATTATGTACTATCTGTATATATCTGTATAGACATGCATAGAGAAATATATACTATTTATTTTTAATAGCTGGAGTGATAGCACAGCGGGTAGGGCATTTGCCTTGCATGCAGCCAACCTGGCCGACCCAAGTTCAATTCCTCCGCCCCTCTCGGAGAGCCTGGCAAGCTACCCGTGATGTACTCAATATGCCAGACACAGTAATAATAAAGTCTCACAATGGAGACGTTACTGGGCCTGCTCGAGCAAATCAATGAACAACGGGAGGACAGTGCTACAGTGCTACAATTTTTAATATCAACATGCAATACACACATAAGTCCAGCAGGTAACACACACACACACACACACACGGGTACCAGAGGTGCTAAGGAGATGGTTCATACATATGCCTTTTGTGTGCTAAGCCCCAAGTTCAATTCCTAATACCATATAGTTCCCTGAGGGCTACCAAGTGTGGCCCTGGTGACCCCTAGAACGTCTGGGCCTAAGTATTTCCAGGCTCAAGGACTGAATCATTAGGACTGCACCGTCAGGCTGAGTACGGCCAGGAGAGGCCCCTGGGATGACAAGTACAGCTGCAGAGACCCTTCTGATAAAGGTACTGAACACTCACGTGGATGCTTCTTAAAAAGACCTTAAAGTGTGGAGAGTAGTCAAGAAAACTTTAGCTTTTATGTATGGTTTTGATTTGATTCATTTGGCCCCTCTCGGAGAGCCCGGCAAGCTACTAAGAGTATCTCGCCCTCACGGCAAAGCCTGGTAAGCTCCCCGTGACGTATTCAATATGCCAAAAACAGTGACAACAAGTCTCACAATTTGTTGTAAGACATTACTGGTGCCCGCTCAAGCAAATTGATGAACAGGAGGACAGTGCTACAGTGCTACTTGGAGAACCTAAAATACTGTCCTCTGATATCTTCTAAAAAAGGTAAAGGTAAAGGCCCTCCCGTTGATCGTCGATTTGCTCGAGCGGGCCCAGTAACATCTCCATTGGAGACTTTGTTGTTACTGTGTCTGGCATATCGAATACTCTCGGTAGAAGTGGGCAGTAAAATGTGACTACTCTAAATCAATAGGCTCAGGTGACCGGGGTTCCATTCCTGATTTACCTGTTGATTCAGAATGATATATTCTTGGTTAGCAAGTTTTTCATTAGCTTGTTTAATATTTTGTCTTTTGATAAATGGTGGTAACAGTTTAGATATACTCAGATAGGCAATTCTTGATAAATTTTCCCACCTTCTTTTCCTAGACATTAAAATATGTGTCTTTTGTGGATGAACCCCATATCAGAATGGTGAAACATTATGATGGTGAGACAAGTCTACAATATGTCGAGGGTGAAACAGTCTCAGTAAGTTCAGACATTTAACCTCTCTTTTTATTGTGTTTTGGTTGTTGATGCTCGTTTGTTTTTTTGGCCACATCTGGAAGTGCTCAGAGCTTACTCCTGACTCTGTGCTCAGGGATAACTCCTGGTAGAGCTCAAGGGACTATAGGGGATTGAATTGCATCAGCATACATAAGGCAAGTACTTGCTGTACTAACTCTCCAGCCCCTTAACTTCTCTTTTTAAAAAAGAAAATCTTACTACTAAGCATGAATACAAATATTTATGAAAATTGATTTGACAATGTATATAAGTGAATTTTAACAAAGTAAACATGTAACCAGCATCCACAAATAAAAGTATTACTAGCATAATTCCCTTTCATTATCCACTCAATTACTACCCTATCGTAAAAGCAGTCATTATCCTGTAGTCAGAGGTTAGTTTTACCCTTATAGAATTTTATAAAATTTGGATTCTATACCGCATATTCATAATATACTCCATTGAGTATCTAGTCATTCACTTAACACTACTTTATCCATGTCATTGCACCTAGTGATAGTCATCCTCATTGTTATATTATTTCCCTGGAGCGATAGCACAGCAGTAGGGCATTTGCCTTGCATGCAGCCCACCTGGCCGAGTCAGGTTCGATTCTTCCGCCCCTCTCCGAGAGCCCGGCAAGCTACCAAGAGTATCTCGCCCGCATGGCAAAGCCTGGCAAGCTACCCGTGACGTATTCAATATGCCAAACACGGTAACGACAAGTCCCACAAAGGAGATGTTACTGGGCCCGCTCGAGCAAATCGATGAACAACGGGAGGACAGTGCTACAGTGCTACCCATCCTATTGTTGATGGGCATTTGAGGAATTTCCAGTTTGGGGATCATGTCCATGATGCTGCCAGGGTAAACGTATGGCACTTAATAGTAGAACCATTAGTCACAACAGGCTTCTATGCCTCATTAGAAGACAGTATCACATTTTAAAAAAAGGCGGGGAGCAACTGCAGTCTCATGGGATGGGAGGGCGGAACCAGATTGTTCTTCATGCCCTATCGAGGCCACGAGTTGCCCTCCACGAGCGGCTCTTCGGCACAGCCATGGCACCAGACACACAGAAACCAATCTTGTAATTATCCGGCTCTTGGCAGAAATCCCTCCAGACTTAATTAGTAAAATATCAGAAATCCAATCAGATGTTGAGGCCACGCAACATCATATGGTTTTCATAACCAGCAATAAAAAACAAATTATTTCACAATGCCTTTCCTGCAGTTCTGATTGTTGGGGGGAAATTCCAAACAATAATGGTGCATCTCTTGTCAAAATAATGAATGTAATCAAAGTAGAGAGAGAGAGAAAGAGAGAGTTAAGTAGAAATCATCTGCCTCACAGATATTGGGAGGGGTGGGAAGGGGGATTCTTGGTGGTGAAAAATAAGTACTGGTGAAGGGAAGGGTGTTTGATCATTGTATGACTGAGACTTAAACCTGAAAGCTTTGTAACTTTTCTCACAGTGATTCAATAAATAAATTTAACTAAAAACATAAAAAAATAAAAAATTTTAAAAATTAAAAAAATAATAAAGTAAATAAAATTTCCACTTAAAATCACTAATCAAAAATCATAATTGTAAATAAAAGTACATGAGTCTTCTACAAATAAAAACTCAAGATAGAAAGTTTTCACTTGTTTCTAGATCAAGAACAGAAAATCAAGAAAAATATCAGAATGCTATGCTTCCATTAATAAAATCATTCTTATGTTTTTGTTATGTTAATTTTTGTAGGAGTACTGCTATTTATTCAGCCACTGATTAGCTGATTGAATTGGGCATGAACTCCACCTTAATTTTTTAAATTTTATTTATTTTTTTTCTTTTCATATTTATTTATTGAATCACTGTGGAAAAAGTTTCAGGTTTAAGTCTCGGTCATACAATGATCAAACACCTTTCCCTTCACCAGTACTAATTTTTCACCACCAAGAACCCCAGTATACCCTCCCTCCCACCCCTCCCAATGCCTGTGAGGCAGATGATTTCCACTTAACTCTTCTCTACATTGATTACATTCATTATTTCCACAAAAGATGCACCATTATTGTTTAGAATTTCCCCCAAACAATCAGAAATGCTGAAAAGGCATTGTGAAATATTTTGTTTTCTATAGCTGGTTATGAGAATCATATAATGTCATGCAGCCACGATGTTGGATTTCTGCAAAGAGCCAGATAATTACGAGATTGGTTTCTGTGTGTCTGGTGTTATGTTGGTGCCGGAGAGCCGCTCGTGGTGGGTAACTCGTGACCTTTGTAGGGCATGAAGGACGTGCTGGTACCGCCCCCCTTCCCATGAGACTGTAGTTGCCCTTTCACCACCGGTTCATACCTGGCTTTCCAATAAGCTCTGAGGTGGTGGTCACCTTGCTGCCAGGGGGGAAAAAGGCGGAAGGGAGCAATACCCTTTCCCTCCCGGGGAGGCATGGAGCCAGAGTTTAACACATGGTCCATTCACTTTTCTGCCACAAGCTTCCGGGCTCTGGGTTAAGTCCTTTTGCCGCTGGAACCATAGCTGTGCCAGAGAGCCACTCGTGGGGGGCAACTCGTGACCTCGGTAGGGCGTGAAGGACAAGCCGGTACCGCCTCCTTCCCATGAGACTGCAGTTGCCCCGTCACCATCGACTCATACCTGACTTTCCAATAAGCTCTGAGCCGGCAGCCACCTTGTTTGCAGTCCAGATGCATTTCTGCCAAAACCCGCTGGGTTTCAAGATTTGTTTCTGAGTCTCCGGTATCATGGCCATTAATCAGCTTGATCAGGAGCCAGAGAGGCTGTTTGTAAGCAGCAACTCGGGGTCTCGTTGGGATGGGGAGAAAGGGTCGGCTCCACCCCCATGTGGTGAGGCCCCGTGTGTCTCGTCACTGCAGGCCCAAACCTAACTGTCCAGTGGCCTCTGGAGGATTGGTGGTAACCAGGCTGCCAAGGGGAACAGGCCAAGGTATGGAACCTATTCCCACCTGGAGTGGCCCAGCGCCAGTAACCTACTGCAGGAACAGGACGCATTTCTGCCAAAAGCCTTTGGGTTCCGAGATTCGTTTCTGAGACTCTGGGGTCATGGCCATTAAGCAGTTCAATGAGGAACCAGAGAGGCCATGCTTCCCATTATATAGCTGAGCCACAGGTGGTTTGTGGATGTGTCTCCCACATACCTAACTCTTGGACGTTTACTTTCTTGGTAAACTTTCCCCAAGTTTTTGGGGTCTAGCCAAAGGCACAGCAGCAATTTTGGGGTATCTGAAAGTCTGACGTTGCCATCAGGCTGCTGATGCACTCACCTCACAGGTACAGAATGACCTGCTGGCAGCACCATACCCTCTTGTTATTATGTTAATTTTAAAACTGTGATCACATGATAAATTTAATATTGTCTAGCTCAATCAAGAATGATTGAGCTAACTTATTATTGCAAAACAGGATAAATGGCAACATTGAATGTAGCTGATTACTTTTTTTCCTCACCCTCTGGAGCATAATAAAATACTACAATATTTGAAAGAAAAGAAAAAAAGAAAATAGTATCAAACAGTTCTCTAAAGACCCTTTCCCCAGAAGTTTTAATTGTTGTACATCTTTACTAATTATATTAGCCTTTTACTACCGTCATAATAAATTACCACAAACTAGATAACTTGAAACAATAGAAACACATTCTCTCACAGTTCTGGAAACTAAAGTCTGAAACTAGATGTTGGTAGTACTATGTTCCTTCCATGGTTCTAGGGAATTATCCTTTTTATTCTTCCTTACTTCTTCCAGTTCTGGTATATCTTTATCTCATTTCCTATATCTTTGTCAAAGTTTCCTGTATTTCTCTATTCATTATAGTATTTGCTACAGGTTGGGGGAAGTTTCTCTCAAGCAGTGACCGGGAATCCTCCAGTTCAGGAGTGCTACTCCCAGTGGTACTTGGCCAGCTGGACCAGATGGTTCAATACTAGGATGCAACAATGCAACACTGCTCAGGCCTTATGATTCTGAGGACCACCATTGTTGTAGGTCATTAAAGAACTCTAACAGAGTAAGAAAAGGACACTGTGAAGCCAGAGAGATAGCACAGGAGTTAAGGCTCTTTGCTTGCACATGGCTGACCCTCTTTTAATCCCCAATACCCCCAATACCACATATAGACCCCCAAGCATTACCAGGAGTGATCCCTGAGCATAGAGCCAGGAGTAAGCCCTGAGCACTACAGGGTAAGCCCTCCCCCAGCCCCAAATTTAAAAAAGAGGTTTGACTGTGATGTATCATTCTTTATATTCACTGTTGAATTTAGTTCACTATTATATACGATTTTATCTTTCTTCTTGAGACACTAAGTGAGTGTCCTCCACCCCTCTCGGAGAGCCCGGCAAGCTACCGAGAGTCTCGCCTGCACGGCAGAGCCTGGCAAGCTCCCGGTGATGTATTTGATATGCCAAACACAGTAACAACAAAGTCTCCAATGGAGACGTTACTGGGCCCACTCGAGCAAATCGATGATCAACGGGAGGGCCTTTACTTTACTTACTTACTTGAGACACTAACCAATATTTTTCCATGCTTGTAATAGTTATAAATTCTTGTGTGTGATAAAATACACATAACAAACTTTACTAACTTAAAGTATGCAATTCAGTGGCATTTAGTACATCCACAATGGTGTTGTAATCATCTAGTTTCATGCATTTCATCATCACCAAAGGGAATCTCATATCTACTCAGTGACCACTTTCCTGTTTCCTCCAGACCCTAGCATTCACTAATATGCTTTCTAATTTTATGTATTTGCCTATTTTGATCATTTCCTATCAATAGAATGATATAATATGTGAACTTTTATATCTGGCTTCTTTCACTTAGAACCATATCTTCAAGGCTCATCCATATTGTAGTCTTCTAGTATTTTATTGTTCTAGTATCATATTCTTTTCATTTATTTGTTTTCTTACATTTTTCATAGGTAGTATGTTTGGGATTGCACCGAGTAGTGCTCAGGAACTACTCCTAGCTCTGTGCTCAGTCAGGAAGTACTAGGGATCAAATTCAGGTACAAATGATAGCAATTATGACAAAGAAGGAACATAAATTTGGCAACTAATTTGACTATAGTATTTCTCTTGGAGAATAACAAATAAAACTGCAAAAAGAGGACTCCCTGGTGTCGAAATATTGAATGTGATCAAAGTAGAGAGAGAGTAATGTGGAAATCATCTGCCCCACAGGTAGGGGGAGGGTGTGGGATGGGGATATATTGGGGATATGGTGGTGGAGAATGGGCACTGGTGAAGGTACGGGTGTTTCATTGTATGACTGAGACTTAGACCTGAAAACTTTGTAACTGCTCTCACGGTGATTCAATAAATAAAATTATAAAAAATGAAAAAAAAAAGTAAGGTGGAGTTCATGCACAATTCAATCAGCTAACCAGTGGCTGAATAAATAGCAGTACTCCTACATTAAAAAAAAAAAAAGAGGACTCCTGATTGAAGGAAGAGAGTGGAACTAAGTCAACATATACTGTTTAGTAAGTTCTGGATATTGTCCAAAGAATTGGTGATATGTAGTAAGGAAAGCAGTCAGGACCCTTGCCTTCATATGGAAGAAGAGCCTTTACTAGTTAATAAGCTAGTTTCAGATGATGATTACTGTGTCACTGTATCATTGTCATCCCGTTGTTCATCGGTTTACTCGAGCAGGCACCAATAATATCTCCATTCATCCCAGCCCTGAGATTTTAGCATCCTCTCCTTACTCGTCTTTCCCAACGCTGCCATATTGGAGGTTCTTTCTGGGTCAGGGGAATGAGACCCATTATTGTTACTGTTTTTGGTATATTGAATACGCCACAGGTAGCTTGCCAGACTCTGCCATGAGGGCAGTATACTCTCGTTAGCTTGTCGGGCTCCCCGAGAGGTATATATATATATGTGTGTGTGTGTGTATGTATATATATATATATATATATATCCCTCTATGTATATATATATATATGTGTGTGTGTATATATATATCCCTCTATGACTTGTTGCCTACTGTCTGAACTCCATTAAATATGGTGTGGTAATTATGGAAAATGGGTAGGGAGTGTCTTATGATGTGTCATGGCTGTGCGGTCCAGGAATATGTTAACTCATATGTGAGGCTTGGCCCAAGCATGTGGAAAGTGGCCTGGAGCATGGTGGCAGCTGGGTAGTGGAGGTTGGCTGCCGGGGCTGGGGCCCTTGGGGTGGGGAGGGCTCTCACCCACCCCACTCTGGGCCCTGAGTTTTCACAGCCTGGCGTGGAGTTCAGTGGCATGGTTAGGGGGGCCTCATTTTATGCTCCCTTCCGGAAGAAGTAGCCATGACTTCTGGAGGGTGGCTGATGAGGAGATTATCTGGCACCAGCAGGAGGTGGCTTATGGGCGTGACCCCTAGGTCGCCAGAGACTGGGGGAAGCAGGCAGAGGACCTCTGCTCCTGGGTCCCATTGAGCCCAGAGTCCAAGGTCACAAAGTTCCACATTACTTGGGTTCCGTGGGACTTCACTCAGGCGTGAGGCTCAGCCTGAGCATGTAGAAAGCAGCCTGGAGTGTGGCAGCGGTTAGGTAGTGCATGGTGATAAGTAATATAAACAACACAGAATATCATGATGTAGCAAGAAAAGAGTCTGAGGGGACAATCACCTAGGGGGGAATTAGGGTAAGAAGGTCTACCAGAAGAGGTAATATCTACATATAGATTTTTTTTAATTTAGGTTTCAAATTTGTAAAATGGAGGTAAAATTAAGTTCTTTAAGAGCTTACATGGGCCAGTACTTATAAACACTAGCACACTAATATGTGTTCAGTTAACCTCTTGTATTAATATAACATTAACAGTGTTTAATAAATTAATAGTAAAATAAAAGAATCTAGGATCTTAGGGGTTGTCATTTTTAATGGATTTTGAAACTTGAATTTTTCAGAAACCCCAGATAGACTTCACGGACTTGTCAAGACTGCCCCTGTCTGTCTATAGCCCACGCCACACTTCTGGACAGCAAGAGAAGATAGAACTGTGTAAAAAACATAGTGGACTACCGTGGTGCCAGTGTGGAAACTGCCTCCCATCCCAACACCCTAAGAACAAGCACCTGGAGGAACTGTGCTGTCGAAAAACTCAGGGACCCTGCATCACCACCTCACAGCTATTCAAGAGCCTCGTTCTATCCAGAGATGTCCTTCAGTTTCTTCTACTCTACAAGGAGCCCTTCCTGGCACTGGATGCAGATTCCACCAACAGTAAACTGCGACACTGTGCCTACAGGTGCTATATCACCTGGCGTTTCGGCTCCCAGGACCTGGCTGACTTTGCCGTCCTGCCCAGCTGCTGCCGCTGGAGAATACGGGAAGAATTTCCCAAGAGTGAAGGCCAGTAGAGTGGCTTCAAGGACTTACTGATGGCTCAGGCTGGGCAGTCATTCCTGGAGCCTTTGCCTACACCTTGAGCCTCACCTGCAAAAGTCTGTGGCCAAATTTTCAGCCAGAGGGAAATGTACGTTCCTCCCACCTCTCTGTAGGAGTCAGAGAGCTGAGTCCTGGGAAATCAGACAAACCAAGGGTCCTCAGCATGGACCATGAACCAGGAGATTTAGATTTGGGTCTCGGCTCTGTCCCTAAAAAGTAATGTGATCCTGGGCTTTTAACCGCTTTACCTCACCTTCTCACCAGCCTACTATCTCCCAGAGGCACTGATCGCCAACTGAAAATGTACATGAACTTTCTCCTTAATGCATAATGAGGAAAATGGTCAGACTAGGAGGCTAAAGAACTATGAAAAAAGTCCTGTTTGGAGCATGTGGGGAATTAAAACTGGCCCCAAGTTATTTGACACATCCCTCAGGACCTGAGGTTAGTTCTGCCCTTGCATTAGTGCAGTTTTTTTTTTTAATATTGCAGAAGCTTTTTTTTTTTATCATTTTTTTTATTAGTGAAACACCATGAAGTACACTTATAGACTTATAAATTTTTGTGCTTGGGTTTCAGTTATACAATGATCAAGTACCCATCCCTCCACCAGTGCCCATCCTCCCCCACCACGGGTCCTAGTATCCCTTCCACCCCCATCCCCCCCCATCCCACCCGGCTGCTGTGCAGTTTTGATTGTTCTATCCAATAGTGCAAGTGACTGTGTGGTCTTAGGCCTTGGTCTTAGAGTTGGAAGTTCCCACTTCCTGATCTTTGGCATTCTGGCTGGAAAGAGAGCCAGCCCTCATAGAAAAGCCGATCCCGAGATTGTCCTGCATAAAGGAAACCCTAGAAGTCGTAGGGAGAGGAGATACCGGACCAGCTCCTGGCCTTCAGAGAACTTCAGACCTGCTAACTTGACCACACTCTTGAGACATCCCAGGGTATGCCCCTGCTCAGGGAACCATGGAATGAAATAATTGTTTTATGCCACTGAATTTTTGATTGTTAGTTATACAGCAACTGAAAGCAACTTTGTTCATATGGACCTGGACTTAACCTGGACTTAACCCACAACTTTCTGAGATTCAGGGAGACTTCACCACCCCTGGAACTCCTGGGCTGTAACCCAAAGGGCCTGCCTAGACTTCTCTTTGGCAATTCTGGGAAGGCTGAAGGCCAAATCAGGTAACTAACATTTCATTCCTCGGATCCATTAAATCTAACGGTCCAACCTGCATTGCATTCCTATGATGGGAAATAACTCTTACTCTTAGAAATGGAAAAAATGGGAAAACTTTACTGTTTCTCTACACCAGCCACAACAAATGTAGGCTGTAGGATTTTCCTTTTCATGGCTCTGGCACTAAAATTCACTCCTTCTAGCAACTATTTTGAAGAATAGAGACCACTATTCAATATTATGAATGATGAATTGTTTTCTCATAGTCTTAAGATTTTTTTCTTATAGTCTTATTTTGGCATTAAAATCACCAACAGTGGGGCTGGAGTGATAGCACAGAGGGTAGGGCATTTGCCTTGCACGCGGCCCAACCCAAGTTCGATTCCCAGCATCCCATATGGTCCCCCGAGCACCACCAGGAGAAATTCCTGAGTGCATGAGCCAGGAGTAACTCCTGTGTATCGCCGGGTGTGACCGCCCCCCCAAAAAAAAAGCGAAAAAAAAAATCACCAACAATGATATTGTAGAAGGTGTGGTCTTCTTCATAGAACTTCTCCAGCTCCATGTAGAACTTCTCAATTTCTTCTTCATCATAATTGGACGTTGGTGCGTAGTCAATGAAGATAGAAACTGCCGGCAGTGAGCCACATCTATTCAAGTGTAGTCGTCCGATTTGGATTGTTAGGCATTCGAATGAATCAATGCTCATGGCCAAGTTCGTGTTGACAAGGACACCGACGCCTCCAACGCCTCTTTTATCACAAGTTCCGAGGAACAGTTCTCCAGTGTCGAAAACGGCATGATGTGATTGATGCCTTCTTGTCTCAGTCACACCAATGATGTCATACTTGATCTTTCGCACTTGTACCATCAGGTTCTCTATAGATGCATCTGATGCCAGCGTACGTGCATTGAAAGTACAATCATTTTTGTCTTTCTTCATTTTGGCAGCCTAGTTCAGCCTTGAGATTTTATCAGCCTCTCCTTCCTCATCCTTCTCAACATTGCCAAATTGGTGACTCCTTCAGGATCAGGGAAATGAGACCCATTGTCATTACTGGTTTTGGCATATTGAATACAGAACGGATAGCTTGCCAGGTTCTGCCATGCGGGTGGAATACTCTCAGTAGCTTGCCAGGCTCTCCAAGAGGGATAGAGGCTTTTGGGGTGGCCTCTAATCGCCCTTGGAGGTGTTCCCATGGTTCAAACCATATTTGAGCCCTATCAAATATGGTGCGGCAGCCCTGGAAGATAGGTATTAAGTGTGTTACAATACGTCGGCACATCTCTTCAATTCCACTGTTCTTCCTGCATTAATATACGCCTCAGAGATCTGGGCCCTACGAAAACAGGATGAGAATGCCATTAGGTCTCCCAAAGAGGAATCAAAAGAGCTATGCTTGGAGTATCACGTTTCACTGAAAGGAGAGGAAGAATCCGGAGTTCTGAACTTCATTGACAGTCAAGAATCAGGGACGCTGTCTCGTTTGCCAAGGCATCAAAAATCAGATAGACAAGACATGTAATGAGATTTGGAGACGACTGCTGGACTAGAGCTGTTACCGACTGGATTCCACGGGATGTTAAAAGATTGCGTGGCCGCCCACCTACAAGATGGTCACACTTCTTCGTCAAGACCCGGAATGATCAGTTTGAAGCTCTTTGTGTTCCTAGAATGAACAAACACCATTGGGCTACACTAGCATGCCACAGGGACGAATGGAGATGTTACTGGTGCCCACTCGAGCAAATCGATGATTAACGGGAAGTCAAGTGATCAAGTGATAGTCTTATTTTGATACTTTAAAGAACTATCAACTGGGGCCAAAGAGATATTACCGTGGGTAGGGCGCTTGCCTTGCACACAGTCAACTCAGGTTTAATCCCCAGTACCCCAGTTCCCCCTCAGCACCACCAGGAGTAATTCCTGAGTGTAGAGCTAGAAGTAAGCCATAAGTATTGCTGTGTGGCCCCCCAAGAAAAAAATACTATCAACTTACTACTGCTCACAAAACAATATCAACAAAAACTTTAGGGAGAGATGGTTTTGGACACTTTTCAGTCTTAAAACTCAGGATGAAGTTAATGGATCAGACTGAACTTTCATTTTTACTACCTTTCATATATATTATTGCAGAGTATTGAGACGGGGGATTGGGGCAGGGTGGATTGTGGGAGGGAGGCATACCTAGCAGTGCTAGGAATTGGGGGAAGCAGGCAGTACTGGGGAGCAAATCCAGGGCAAAATATGAAATACATATATAACTTCTTTAAGATTTCAATTTCTTACTTCAAGAGTTCTATGTAATGGTAGAGATATCCATTTTGATAGCCTCTGAGTTCTTATCGGTGCCTTATGCCAAATGCATTTGTAATCTCATGGAGTCCCAGATGCAGTATGAGTCTTGAATGACAAAGAATCTCTTGATCTACTTCCTTCCAGCCTTCATCTTCCCCACAGAAACACTTGGTGACTAGATGTGTGATGTTAATTTTTTTTAGTATAAAAATCTGACGCTTTCCATGACAACACGTTATATTTGTATTAGACTATTTAGAATAATATCATTGCCAAAGGCATCCTAAGGAGAGTAACAATTTACAGGATCTGTTTCTTGTACTCTAGATCATTCTTCTGACTGGTAGTTACCCATCATCACAAAGCTCCATCTCTGTGCCAAAGACCTGTTTACGTGTTGAAACTCTAAATGATGTCATGGAGAGCTGTGAATGAATTTGCCTTTTTCTCTTCAAATGGGATGGCTTTTAAGGGCTTCCTAATTCTAGCTTAGAGATCTTATGTCTTAACCTGACAGTTTTGATAATATAAAATAATATAAATATCATAATTACCTAAGGGTTGTCTTTACTTCCTTTGTCCAGAAGATTTCCAAAATCACAATTCATTCACTGACACATTCATTCATACACTAGAGTCACTGAGGACTGCACATAAGGTATTTACTCATCTCTGCCCCTGCTTTCTGACAAGAGAACTCCTAAATTCCTTGGAATTTTCTGGGTGAGAGGAATGTCTTGTGTTCTAGTAAGTGGCTCAGTGGACTCCTAGATGATGTTAGGACAGAGGTTGGTCACTAGAAAGACAAACCGTGATCTTGGAAGGTTGGAACTTCAAGCACCACCCCTCATCCTGTAGAGTGGGAGAAAGTTGTGAACTGATTATGCTGGTGTAATAAAGCCTCCATAAAATTCCATTTGTTTATTTTTTCGTTTGTTTGGGGTCCACACCCAGCTATACCCAGGGGTTACTCCTGGCTCTACACTCAGGAATTACTCCTGGCAGTTCTCAGGGGATATATGGAATGCCAGGAATCCAACCAGGGTCACCTACATGCCAGGGCAGCACAATAATATTAAAAATAATATTAAAAACAGTAATATTTTGAGAGCTTGAGAACTGAAAAATACACTCACAGGCTGAGAAGAGGGAGGTACACCCCAACTCTGCAGACTCAGAAACTTCTGAATCACCCGCTATGTACCTCTTCATCTGGTTACTCATCCATATCTTTTATTATAACCTTTATAATGTGCTTCCCTGAATTCTTAGCCACTATAGTAAATTATTGAATCTGAAGATGGAGTTATGGGATTTCCCAACTTGTGGCTGTGATGTAAGTAGGCATGAGAGAGGCAGGGGCAAGAATGTGCCGAATCTGCAAAAAGCAGTTCACAGCGCTTACTGATGTCTCTACCACCCCCGACCCCCAGCACCACCTCCTGCACAAGGTATATGCTTAAAAGTAAGGTCTAAGGGTGGAGAGATAATACAGAAAGTATGGGGCTTGCCATATCTGAGCCCCCCGCCCCAAGCATCTCCAGGAATGACTCCTGATCACAGATTCAGGAGTAAGCCCTGAGCACAACTAGATGTGGCCCACTCCAGGAAAAAAAAAAAAAGTCAAGTCTAATTATGACTACCTGATATCTAGGAAATCAGGAAGGACTGACCAACCCAACCACAAGTGCTTTCTCCCTAGTACACTCCTGTGGCCAAGGTCACCTCCTCAAAGACCTCCTTATCAAATGGACCAAATGCTCAATAATGGGTATAAGTTTCCATCCAGTCCACAGAATTATTCAAAAGAATTTAATCCTGCAGGAATCACTGAATACCTTAAAGCAACTGTGCCTCCACAGCCTCTGTCAGTTCATCTTGTCCTAAAAGCAATCCCCAGGATCCAGAAAGATAGTACACTGGGTTAGTCACTTCCCTTGCATGTAGCCATCTGGTCCTATCACACATGGTCCCCCGAGTTCCACTAGGAGTGATCCCTGAGCTCACAGCCAGGAGTAAGCCCTGAGTACTCCTGGATGTGACCCCAAAACAGAAACAAACAAAAAAGCCAGGGCAATCTTCAGTTGGGGTCATGCTTTTCTGAGCTGTGAGTGTGATTAATAAATGGCCCCTAATTTCTTCTATCTGGTGTTGATTTCCATATGTTCTGTCATGCCCATATCTCCAAGGCGGGAATTACTCCCTTGCAAATGGGGTAAAAAGAGAGGTGAATAAAGTAATCCTAATCCAGCTTCCTCCCGAAATTAGGTACTTGGCTTCTTCACTCTTTTTTTTTTAACTTTTTTATTGAATCACTGTGGGATAGAGCATTACAAAGCCATTCGTGATTAGATTTCAGTCATACAGTATTCCAACACCTATCCCTCCACCAGTACTCATCAATACACTGGCTCAGCTCTTCGCATGCTACCTGTCTGAATGCAAGGTTCCATCCCAGTGGAAAACCAGCAGGACCATTCTGTTGTACAAGAAGGGAGACATCCATGACATTGGCAACTAACGCCCGATCTGCCTGTTGTCTGTCATCTACAAGTTGTTCACTAGAGTCATCCTGAATAGAATAGGCAGAACACTAGACAAACAACAACCATGCGAGCAAGCCGGGTTCTGAAAAGGATTCAGCACAATCGACCATATCCACCTGGTGACCAAGCTCAGTGAGGTTTCTTGAGAGTTCAAGATGCCACTCTGCCTAATGTTCATCAATTTTAAAAAGGCCTTTGATTCTATTGAGACTGAAGCGGTTATCGAAGCCCTAGTCAAACATGGTGTTCAAACTCAGTACATCAGGATCCTCCACGAGCTGTATTATGGATTCACCACCAAGATCTCACCATTCTACAAGGAAGTGATCATTGACGAAAAGAGAGCGGTTCGGCAGGGTGATACCATTTCACCGAAACTCTTCAGTGCCACTGTCGAGAACATCATGCATCAACTGGAATGGAAAGAAGTGGGGGTGAAGATAGATGATTGGCAACTACACCACCTCTGCTTCACTGATGACATTGTTCTAATAACACCAAACATTAGCCAAGCACCACAAATGCTTACTGACTTCGACCATGAGTGTAGACAGGTCAGATTGCAGCTGAATCTCACTAAGACAATGTTCATGAAAAACGAACTAGTTCCTGATGTTCCATTTTCTCTCAATGGAATTAATATCTCTGAATGTAGCAGTTATGTGTACCTGGGTCGAGAACTCAACATGAGAAATGATGTAGAGCCAGAACTGCACAGGAGAAAGAAAGCAGCATGGAACACCTTCAAGAGCATCGAAGAAGAGTAGTTAAGAGAAAAAAGAACCTCCAGCTCCGGGCACATCTTTTCTACTCCACCGTTTTTCCTGCACTAACATACGCCTCAGAGACCTGGGCCCTACGAAAACAGGACAAGAACACTATTCAGATCACCCAAAGAGGAATCGAAAGAGCTATCCTTGGAGTATCATGCTTCACTCAAGTGAGAGAAGGAATCCGGAATTCTGATCTTTGTCAATGATCGAAGATCAGGGATGCTGCCTCTTTTGCCAAGGTGTCGAAAATCAGATGGGCTGGATACATAATGTGATTTAGAGACAACCGCTGGACTAGAGCTATTACCAACTGGATTCCATGGGCCGTCAAAAGAACTCATGGCCACCCACCTATGAGATCGTTGGACTTCTTCGTCAAGACCCTGAACAAATGGTTTGATACTTGTCTTGTTCCTGGAGTGAGCAGACGCCATTGGGCTACACTAGCTCGCGACAGGGTCACATGGAGATGTTACTGGCGTCCATTTGAGCAAATCGACAAACAACAGGATGACAAGTGATTACAAGTGATCCCTCCACCAGTGTACATTTCCCAGTACCAGTGACCTCTCTCTCTCTCTCTCTCTCTCTCTCTCTCTCTCTCTCTCTCTCTCTCACACACACACACACCTTTTGGCTTCACTCTTTTTTTTTTTTTTTTTTTTGCATTTTGGGTCACACCCAGCGATGCACAGGGGTTATTCCTGGCTCATGCACTCAGGAATTACTCCTGGCGGTGCTCGGGGGACCATACGGGATGCTGGGAATCAAACCCGGGTCAGCTGCGTGCAAGGCAAACACCCTACCGCCTGTGCTATCGCTCCAGCCCTGGCTTCACTCTTTATCTAGACAAAATCCTGCCTCTTGAGGCCCCAAGAAACTGACACCTTCTCAGCAGTCACTTAAGCAATCCAGTCATCTGATTGGCTTGAATAATGTTTCACTTTCTGGTACTTGGAGGTTTCTCAAACTAACCCCAGAGTGTCCCCTGACTCAACTCCTCTTGTTCTTTTAAAGACATTGAGATATCACTATCTTCCTTTCCTCTACTGACATTTGTTAGTTTCCTCTTCTCTAGTCCCTGAAGTTTTTTTTCTTAATCAAGTTCCAAGATAAATGGTGATCTTGGATTTTAACATCCTCAGCTCTTTCCTCTATGAACTGTCCCGGTCATATGAAACAGTTTAGAAATCAGAGGAAGAGGTAGCCACCACTGACACATCATTTTGCTCAAGAAATTTTCATACTTTGGACAGAGTTAGGAAAGGACTTTATTATGCAACACAGCTGAGTACTGCGATTTATGAGTTGTATTTCATTTCCCGTGCAAGCAGGAAGCTCCTCAAATGCACAGGGCCTTTCAGGGTTTGGACCTCTGCTGCCTATTCCAGCACAAGGCAAGGGTGCAGAGCTGTGACACCAGGAACAGAAAACCTGGGCTCACATCCTGGCTCAGCAACTGCTTGGGACGTGGTATTGGGTGGCTTGTCCAACCCTTAGAAACCTCAGTTGCACCTTTGTGTGTAGGGGTGTTTTAACGCCCATGTTATAAATGTCAATATATGAAAAGCACTTAACCCACGCCCAGATCAGAGAAAGCAGCAAATGTTTAGAAAATCTCATTGTTTAAAGAATTAGCCAGACATTTAATGATGCCGACTAGTAGTATGATTACTTGGACAGTGCCCAAGCACTTCTCCTGAGCTCCAGGAGAAGTCCATTTCTGGAATCACCTCTGGATACTCAGTGAGGCTCAAGTTCCCAATCACCGACCCCTGAGCTGAAGCAGGCGGCATCGTTGCGGGTCTCATGCACTGAGGAGAGCAGCTTTGCCAGCTCAGCATCTGCTTCTGCTCCTGTGCTGCGGGGAGACCCAAGAGGCCATGCTCCAGACTGGGAAGTGAGGAAACCCGCAAACAGCAAGTGATTACTGGGAGTGTCTGCAACATGCAGGGGTTGAATGTGCCACAGAGGCCTCATCCAAAAAGGACTGTGACACACCATCCCGGATATGAAGGTGGCACCCCAGATACTGAATAATATAGGGCAAGCTCAAGTTGCCTGTCTCACGGAAAAATGTCAGAGTAAAGCAAAAAAAAAAAAAAAAAAAAGGGTAAAATTAGAGTGAGCAGAATATTTTAGAACAGGAAGGAGTCCCTGTGGGATAAATAAACTCTATTAAAATCTAGACTTACAAAATAAGCAAATAGGGTGTAATTAGGGTGTGACTATTTTATGCTTTACAAAGTGATTTGTGACAAGATAAAATTCCTTCAAAGCATTAGAATGAAATTGCACACAGTCCCTTTTCAGAGCTTCCTAGCAAAGAAACAAAGGACTCTCTGTAGAGTTGGGCTTTCACTGACAACTAGTGAGACAACCTTTAGACCTCGTCTTACTTTTCTTATTCACAGAAGGAAAAATTTGAACTACATGTAATCTACAAGGTACTTTTAACTCAACATGCTCTCTTCATTATATTAAATGAGGTCAATGGCACTTCACTAAGAGTACACAAAGTGCTTGGCATACCAACTGGTAAGTGACAATTTGAATTAAATGCTCTGTGTTAACTAAAATCAAAGGTCCATACCATGGTCTTAAGGCCCTAACCAATTTAGCCTAACTACCTCTCAGGACCATAGTTCACCTCACTCCCCTCATTGCTGATTACGTTGCATTCATTTTTGTTTTCTTTCTATTCTTGGAACACACCATATTCATTCTACCACAGGTCTCTCCATCACTATTCCTCTGTGAGGGATAGGTTGAGATGCAAATGAAATCACCCCATACCCCTCTTAGTTCATCTAGGCTATGAAATAAGCAATCACTGGAATGGTAAGAAAAAGATAGGGTTGGAGCAATAGCACAGCAGGTAGGGCATTTTTCTTGCACATGACTGACCGGGTTCAATCCCTGGCATCCCAAACGGTCTCCCCAGCACCACCAGAAGTAATTTCTGTTTCTGAGTACAGAGCCATGAGTAACCCCTGAGCATCATCGGGTGTGGCCCAAAAAGCAAAAATGAAAAAGAAAAAAAGAATAAAAGACAAAGAGAGGTTTAATGAGAACACGAATTACCTCTGATGTGAATGGGAAGGACTGGAGAAATAGCACAGCAGTAGGGTGTTTGCCTTGTGTGCAGCCAGTCCAGCTGAGCTGGGTTCGATTCCTCCACCCCTCTCAGAGAGCCCGGCAAGCTACCGAGAGTATCTCGCCCG
This sequence comes from Sorex fumeus, assembly GCF_029834395.1. Classification (NCBI taxonomy): domain Eukaryota; kingdom Metazoa; phylum Chordata; class Mammalia; order Eulipotyphla; family Soricidae; genus Sorex; species Sorex fumeus. The sequence continues at coordinate 797,343 of NW_026606212.1, read as the reverse complement.
CACAGCAAAGCCTGGCAAGCTATTTCAAATATTCAATATTCCAAACACAGTAACAACAAGTCTCATGATAGAGACGTTACTGGGCCTGCTCGAGCAAATTGATGAACAACAGGAGGACAGTGCTACAGTGCTACATACAGTGTATGGGAAGATTCAGTGAAACAAAGTAGCTCTCCCATAGGGCTTCAGAAACATCTTAAATATCTTAGTTAAGACAAGGGAGGATGTGGCAGGAAAAGTCAGTCTGTAAGATTACCAGAGAAGGCACAGTGAACAGAGATAAGAATGTGATGAATATTTGACTTCCGCCTTCTCCATTGAAAAGATAGAGATTAGGTTTAGGCCTGGGAGATAACTGCTCATGCTTTGAACATGCTATGCCCTGTCCTCCAGTACTATATGGCCCCTTGAGCACCTAGTGACCCCCAAACACCATGAGGCCCAAGAAGCACTGTACTGCTTGGCCCAAGCACTGAGCTGTGAGGCCTCCATGGCCAGGCAAATATTGCCAGGAATGGCCCACATGCCCTCTGAGCATAACTTGGGAGCCCCTCAACCGCCAACAACATCAACAGAAGACTAGGTTTTTCCCTGTACAGTGAGGGAGAGATCCTTAGAGAAGTTTAAATATATATATATATATATATATATATATACATATATATATTAGTATAAACTCTACCAGCCTTCAAGAGCCATTCCCATGGAGTAAACCTTTTGCCCAAAAATACTTACTTGGAGCTGGCAGATTTTTGCTTCCAAACAGACACTTTCTCCCCAGATTTTCACAAAATTCGCTTCGTAATATCAGATCTCAAAATTAGTATTTTATTAGAGAGGCTCCCTCAACTAGTAAATATACACAGGCTCATGTCAGAGATATTGCAAGTTCTGTTCCAGACATTTCAATAAACAAATAATGCAAATTAGTGAGTCACTCCAATTTACTGGCTTTACAGTATACTTAAAAGTTAAGTTTACACTGTTGTTAAATTTATACTTTAAATATAAATTTAGTCCATTAAGTATACAATAGCACTTTGTCCTAAAAAAAAGATACAAGCCATAAAATTAAATATTTTATTGCTTTAAACAAATCATCTTCTGAACTTTTATCAGGCCATAATCTTTTTGCTGGTGGAATATCTTGTGGTAAAAAAGAAAGTGGTCTAAGGCACAATGAAACAATGCAATAAAATGGGGCATATTTCGAAGAATCCAGCGTCCAAGTTGCATCCTCATAGAATACATACAGAACATGTACAAAAAGGCGTATGGGCCAAACAGCTAGTATAGGGGCTAAGGCACTTGCCTTTCACAATCTGACCCCAGTTTCATCCCTGGCTTCACATATGTTCCCTGAGTGCTGCCAGGAGTGATCCCTGAGCAGAGAGCTAGGAGTAAGTCCTGACCACTGTCAGTTATGACTCAACCTTCTCAAAAAAAAAAAAAAAACAATAATTTTTTTTTAATAACAGACATCTTTTGGGACTGGAGAGATCATTCAGTGGGGAAGGCATTTGCCTTGCATGCAGCTAACTTGGTTTTGATCCCCCAACATCCCATATGGTGTCTGAGCTCCCCAGGATTGATCCCTGAGTGTAGAACAGGAATAAATCCTCGGCACTGCCGGCAGTGGTCTAAAATTTAATTAAAAGGGCTAGAGCGATAGTGCAGCGGTAGGGCGTTTGCCTTGTGCACAGCCAGCCCGGCTGAGCCGGTTCGATTCCTCTGCCCCTCTCAGAGAGCCCGGCAAGCTACCAAGAGTATTTTGCCCTCACGGCAAAGCCTAGCAAGCTACTCGTGACGTATTCGATATGCCAAACACAGTAACAACAAGTCTCACAATGGGGACGTTACTGAGTCCGCTAGAACAAATTGATGAACAACTGGAGGACAGTGTCACAGTGCTGTACTATCGTTCTAATAATATATATACAAATAGTTAATATGCATATGAGAAGCTCACTAAAAACATTACACATTATGAAAAGACAAGTCGGAAACACAAACTCATTTAATTGAATATTAATAGATTATATTTCATCACTTAATCACTTAATCACTTAACCTCCCGTTAGTCGTCGATTTGCTCGAGCGGGAGCCAGTAACGTCTCCATTTGTCCCTGTTGCGTGCTAGTGTAGCCCAATGGCATCTGTTCGCTCTGGAAACATGAAGAGCCTCAAACCGATCGTTCATGATCTTGACGAAGAAGTCTGACCATCTGGTAGATGGGCGGCCACGCGGTCTTTTGACATCCCGTGGAATCCAGTCAGTAACAGCTCTAGTCCAGCGGTCGTCTTTAAATCTCATTACGTGACCAGCCCATCTGATTTTATACACCTTGGCAAATGACACAGCGTGCCTGATTCTTGATCGTCGACGGATGTCGGAACTCCGGATTTTTTCTCTCATTTGAGTGAAACGTGATATTCCAAGCATAGCTCTTTCTATTCTTCTTTGGGAGACCTGAATAGCGTTTTCATCCTGTTTGCATAGGGCCCAGGTCTCTGAGGCATATGTTAATGCAGGAAGAACAGTGGAATCAAAGAGATGTGCCCGGAGCCGGAGGTCCTTCATCCTCTTAACTATTTCTTCAACGTTCTTGAAGGCGTTCCAAGCCGCTCTCTTCCTCCTGCGCAGCTCAGGTGCCAGGTCATTTGTCATGTTGACCTCTCGACCTAGGTACACATAGCTGTTGCATTCGGAGATGGTCGTTCCATTGAGAGCGAATGGGGCATCAGGAACGAGGTTGTTTCTCATAAACATTGTCTTCGTAAGATTCAGCTGTAGTCCTATCTTTCCACACTCACGGTCAAAGTCGGCCAGCATTTGTGCCGCTTGGCTGATGTTTGGTGTTATTAAAACAATGTCATCAGCAAAGCGGAGGTGGTGTAGTTGCCGACCATCTATCTTCACTCCCATTCCTTCCCATTCCAGTCGTCGCATGATGTTCTCGAGGGTGGCACTGAAGAGTTTTGGTGAAATGGTATCACTCTGCTGAAACCCTCTCTTGACATCAATGATCACTTCTTTGTAGAATGGTGAGATCTTGGTAGTGAATCCGCAATACAGCTCACGGAGGATCCTGATGTATTGGGCTTGAATGCCCTGATTGGCCAGGGCTTCAATGACCGCTTCCGTCTCAACAGAATCAAAGGCCTTCTTTAAATCAATGAACGTTAAACAGAGCGGCATCTTGAACTCCCGAGAAACCTCAATGAGCTTGGTTATCGTGTGGATATGGTCGATGGTGCTGAATCCTTTGCGGAACCCGGCTTGCTCGCATGGTTGTCCTTCATCTAGTGTTCTGCCAATCCTATTTAGGATGACTCGAGTGAACAACTTGTAGGTGACAGACAATAGGCAGATCGGGTGATAGTTGCCAATGTCATGGATGTCTCCCTTCTTGAACAGTAGTACGGTCCTGCTGGTTTTCCATTGGGATGGAACCTTGCATTCAGACAGGTAGCGAGTGAAGAGCCGAGCCAGTGTATTGATGAGTACTGATGGCAGGTTCTTCAGGTGTTCAGGTCTGACCTTGTCTGGGCCGGGTGCTGTTTGTTTCTTTACTGACGAAATGGCGTGTCGGATTTCGGAAGGGAGAACGTTGGGAACAACATATCCATCCTGTGGAATTTGGTATGTCGACAAGTGGACATGGCTATCAAAGAGATTTGAGTAGAAGTCATGGATAATCTTCTCCATCGCCGTTCTGGAGGATGTGGTGGATCCATCAGGACGTCGGAGGGCAGTCATCTTGGTCTTGTAGTTGGCGAAGGACAGGCGGGCGTAACGAATACTTTTCCCGGCTTCTGCCGCATCTACCAGTACTTCTGCTCTTCTCTCTTTGAGGTCTTCCTTGATCACATCTCTGCACTGCTTTGCGAGCTTGGACATTAGCTTGCGGTTGCCTGAGGCATGCGCCAAACCACGCTGGCGAATTAGCTCAAGAGTTTTCGAAGACAGGCGTTTTTTTGTGGCTATCTCTCTCTTGGCGTTCCTCGCACATTCATGGAGGTGCTGAACCAGTCAATCGTATTCCTCGTCAATGTTGTCAACTATGGCATCTTCCCATGTTGCCGCAATAGTGCCAAAGAGTTCCCAGTTGGTGGTCGTTCTGGGAGTTCTCTTTTTGAACTTTGCAGCCCTTTCTCCCCGCTCTGTGAACTAGAATTTTGCACGAAGGAGACGGTGGTCCGATCCCGTTCGAAATTTTGGGACAAGAGCGACATCGGTCAGGCAAAACCGTCGATTGAATATGATGTGGTCTCTTTCGTTGTGGAATCGTCTACCGGGAGATTCCCATGTCCAACGTTTAGATTCTGCCTTCTGGAACTGTGAGTTACCATGGATGGTCTTGGTCGACATGATGAACTCAGACAGTCTCTCACCCTGTTCGTTCCATTCTAGGCCATGGGTCCCGATGTGAAGTTCTTCAGCTGATCTTCTCGGTCCTATCTTGGCATTAAAATCACCCACAATGATCTTGTAGAAGGTGTGGTCTTCTTTATAGAACTTCTCCAGCTCCATGTAGAACTTCTCTATTTCTTTTTCATCATAATGAGATGTTGGTGCGTAGACAACAAAAATAGAAACTGCAGGCAGTGAGCCACATCTATTCAAATGTAAACGTCTGATTTGGGTTGTTAGGCATTCGAATGAATCAATGCTCTTGGCCAAGTTTGTGTTGACAAGGACACCGACGCCTCCAACGCCTCTTTTATCACATGTTCCGAGGAACAATTCTTCTCCAGTGTCGAAAACGGCATGGTGAGATTCGTGCCTTCTTGTTTGGGTCAGACCAATGATGTCGTACTTGATCATTAGCGCTTGTACCATCAGGTCCTTGATGGATGTATCTGATGCTAGCGTACGTGCATTGAAAGTACAGACGATCATTTTTGTCTTCCGTCGTTGTTGCAGCCTAGTTCGGCCTTGAGATTTTGTCGGCCTCTCCTTTCTCATCCTTCTCAGTGCTGCCATGTCGGTGAAGCCTTCAGGATCAGGTGAATGAGACCAGTTGTAGTTACTGGTTTTGGCATATCGAATACACAACGGATAGCTTGCCAGGCTCTTCCGTGCGGGCGGAATACTCTCGGTAGCTTGCCGGTCTTTCCGAGAGGGATAGAGGCTTTTGGGGCGACCTCTAATCACCCTTGTAGATGTTACCATATTTGAACCCTATCAAATATGGTACGACAATTCCAGAAGATGGGTATTTAGTGTCTTATGATGTGTCACGCAGCCGCAAAGCAGCCGCGCAAGTCCAAAAAGCATCCTGAAGTGTGGCGACGGCTGGGTAGTAGAGGTAGTGTGGATCATATTTCATATTTACTTTTTTTTTGAGCTACTACAGTGCTATTAGAAAACTTTTATTTTTAAAGACACAGAACAGAACTAGGGAGATAGCTCAAGTGATAGAACACATGCACGAGGTCTTCTGGTCTCTCCGTGGTACCATATGGCCCCTCAAGCACTGCCAGATGCTACCCTGGTACACCCCAAACCAACCCCAGCACTATGCCATTAGTCCCACACTGCCATGCTGAGTATTGTTGCTATAGTTCTCCCACGACCCAGCACCACGGCAATCACTGTTAAAAAAAAATAATAAGGGCACATGAATCTGATAGAGTTGAGATTCATCCATCAAGCAGATAGTTTTATCTACAGTCAGCCTAAGGCCTAGTTGATAAGAGTAAGGCTTTTATTTTTCTTTTATGTTCTGTAATAGTTTCTTGATCTTGTACTTCATGGAGAAAACAACAGCAAAATATCTTTGCTACAAACTTCAGCTTTATGTATGTGGGGTGGGGGTGGGGTGGGAGGAATGGCAGTTTCTAGAGGTAGTTACACACTTAAATCACATGTACTTGGTTTTTGTGGTCATTGTTATTATACATAAAGGTTAATTTCACAAAGTCTATCTGTTTAGACTCTTAACTCTTTAAATGCCTACATATTACATTTAAAAATTTTTTCATTGAAGGTACTCCTGAACACAGGATACTGTTTCATCCGACTGAAGTCCAATCTGTCTCAAGTTCACCTTGGGAAACATTCCTCCAAAACAATAAACAAATGACAGCCAATGATGACCTCTCACTAAATGGTCCAAGATTAATGGGCTTTTTGAGTGCTCAACTCTTCTTTTATGGACTATTAATCTATATTTTTGCTGCTATTACTGAGAGCAGTCTCAGGAAGAGCCTTCAGTCTCAAATTTGTTGTGTTCACACAAACATTTGTGTTAATGTGTACATTACTGGACCTGAAATCTAGCACCATGGTCAAAGTCTTTTCCAATTACATATTTCAAAAGTCTGTTAGCTTAGGAAAGAAGAGCCCACCAGAAGTGATGTCTGAACAATTAATGTAAGCTCTGAGCAGTACTGTGTGTGGCCCCCCAAAACGAAAGTTTGAGATATAATTAATGTAAGGGTAAAACTGACACCATGACAGGCATTAGAAATCAGCAAAATCAGCTAGGCCTCAGGTTCAGTTAAGGGAACAGTTAAGTTTCAGTTTCCCAGCAATGAAACAATGTGTAACTAGCCAACCTGAATCCCCCTGGAAAGCTCCTGGGCCCAGAAAGTGGGCAAGTGGACTCAGTCGATCACAGTGTGCCAGAAACCATACAGAATGTACACCAGCACCCACAAGCCTATCAAAGTCCAACATATATCCTAGACACTTGCCAAAATACCTTTGTTTAGTAACTAAGTAAGATTTTTCTGAAACAATACAGCATGTACTGCTTATGTAATCAAACTATATATAAACTGCTTGCTGCCTGAAGCCGGGGTCGCTATCAAGAGACCACTCTGTGGGTGAGATAGTTGACCCCAGTAAACTGGAATAAAACTCCTACTGCTTTTGCATTATTTTGTTCGTGTCTCTGTCCATCACGCTGCTTGGGAACCCAGAATCCCGGATTTAACAATTAACATATAATAAAATCTGCCCTTTACAAATATAATACAGTTCAGAGCTTTCTTAGCAGACTTTGTCTGTCAGTTTGTCCTCATATTCCTAGCATCAAGAACAGTGCCAACTGCCTAACAGACACCCAGATATCCAGCTAATAAATGCATAAAATCCCACAGGTCACCATCTTTTTCTGGAACCATTTTGAATTCAATCAGACAGTACTTCTATTCCTCCCTCTAACTCAACAACTCCAACTGTTGAAGCAGAAACTATTCTCTGCAAAATTCCTTAGATTCACCTTTTCATATTTTTAAATGCAAGATGGTGGCCCTAGGAATTTCATATTCAAGGAATAAACTAATACGTTGCATCAAAGATGCTCAATAGGATCCACACACTAGAAGCAGAGGAGAGCCATTAGGGAATGAGGCCCACTCTCTGGAGAAACCGTCCCTAGAGTGAAATGTTACTTATGCCCAGTCTGCAGTAACATTTGGAAAACAAGTCTTGTGGAGCAGAAAACGGAAAGCACTGTAGGATAACATTGGTTTGCCCTTCCTCCCTGGCTGCTGGGAGCTTGTGTTTGTTGATTGCCCCTAAACCTGTCAATCAGACTCTGACTTGTAAATATTGTCTTTCTCTTCTCCTTAATGTCCTTTGCAGGATTATTATTTCAAAGCAGATGCTTTTTGTATGAATACAGAAAGATAGTTAAAAAGACAAACCTGTGGCTTGGGAGTTGATTGTCTCCAGATAATATTACCTCCTGGACATCTGCTCTCTCGACTTAAGCCTCAGTTGCCCTCACTTCCTAGATCCCCAAAAGCAGGGTCTCGACGAGGGATGGGACCCAGGGCAAGTGGTGAGCTATGAGCTACCCTGGCATCGAAAAGGGCCTGGCCAAAGTGCCCAAAAGCGGTAGGAGCGATAGCACAGCGGTAGGGCGTTCTCCTTACAAGCGGCCAACATGGCCGACCCGAGTTCGATTCCTCTGCCCCTCTCAGAGAGCCCGGCAAGCTACGGAGAGTATTTGATATGCCAGACACAGTAACAACAAAGTCTCCAATGGAGACGTTACTGGGCCCCCTCGAGCAAATCAACGATCAAAGGGAGGGCCTTTACCTTTACCTTAAAGATGCTAATTAAGTCGCAGGTCTAAGGAGAGGAGAAACACACCTAAAGGCTATTTTGCCCTCATGTACTGCAGGTGGTCGAGAAGTCTGGAAAAACATTTTTGATCATGCTCCCCTGTGGGGAGGCGTGGTTGGAGAGGCTGGTGAGAGGATTGAAAAAGCGGCAGGGGCTGGAGAGATAGCACAGCGGGTAGGGCGTTTGCCTTGCACGCAGCCGACCCAGGTTCGATTCCCAGCATCCCATATGGTCCCCTGAGCACTGCCAGGAGTAACTCCTGAGTGCAGAGCCAGGAGTAACCCTGTTCATCGCCAGGTGTGACCCAAAAAGCAAAAAAAAAAAAAAAAAAAAAAAAAAGAGCAGCTGCCAGGAGAAAGGGGGGGGGGGGGGGCGTTGATAATTGGAGAAAGGGATTGTTGGTTGATGGATTGATTGAAGGTTGCTGCAGGGGGATTGAAGGAGAGACAGTTACAGAGACAGCAGAGAGAGAGGAGAGGATACAGCGGCAGAAAGAATCCTGCAGTTAGAAAGAGACACACAGGGAGAGGGCTGGAGAGAGCTGGGAGAGAGGAGAGATTGAATAAACGGCAACTAATAAGCAACCAGCTTGGCTCTCGCTCTTCCTTCGTGTGTCCAAGGCAACAGTCGTCCTGGGTGGAGAAGCGTCTGGAGAGCACAGAACCCGAGCAGCGAGAGAGAGCTGCCCAGAGAGCCCGCGAACATCCTCACTGTAATTCCCGCGCGTGAGGGGCTTACACAGCCCTGCGAGTAGGGTTTTACACAGCTCCTCGCTGTGCAAAAATTCCGCTGTGCGGAATTTGTTTCTACAAAGCATCATGGCTGACTAGGCTGGCGAACCGTTTATACACAATGGCCTGGTAGAAGTCTTCCCCTACAAAAACGGGATGCCTGGGCCCGCTCTGACCACTGGACCGCACCTGGCAGACGCGACGTGCTCATGAACAGCTGGAGACTGTTCTGGCGGAACCAAACTCAGCTCGCACCCAGGAAAGCGAAGCTGAGGGGCCGCGGGAGGGTGGGAGCGATGCTGGAGCGCTGGGGCCGGACGGGGTGCCTCCACTTTCCCTCTGCTTCCCAGTTCTCCCTGCACTGTGACAAAAACCTTCCCAGCGGACAGGACGGCCACAGACCCGCCTCTCGGGCTCTGGGTCCCGCGGACCTGTCGGGCACCTGGCGTGGAGCTGGCGGGGCAGCGGCCCTTAGGGGCGCATTTCACAGAGAACCGGCCCTGCCAAAGGGCCCGGAGAGTGCGTGAAGCTCAGGCTTTTCCTCGGGTCTTCCATGCCCCCTCTCACGCCCCCGCCCCGTTTCTGACCCCGGAGCGACTGCATAGCTCTGCCCCTCCACCTCCTGAATCTTAGTCCCTCTTAGTCCCTGTGTGTCTCTCTCTAACTGCAGGATTCTTAGTCCACATCTCTCCACGCGGAGCAGGGTCACTGCTCCTCCTGGGCCCCCCAAACCCGTGGCTCCTGAGGGGGGCTCCGACCCTACCCCGCCAGCGCTCTGAGGTGTGTGGGGGGCTCATCCTCCCTAGCCCTGTCTCTTCTCGGGGGTCGCCCCGCCCGCGCTGCCCCACCCCTCTGGGCCGGCCGCTCGTCCTCCTAGACTAGCCAGAGCAGATCATTCTCTCTCCTGAGGGAGCCACTCCAAGCCCTGTGGGAGCGCGCCGGTCCGACCAAGCTCTCCGAGGGGCGTCGCTCCAACCCCGCCACACGCCCTCGCCCTGACACTCGTGGTGGGGGATCCCTCGTCTTGAGGGGTGGCTTCACCAGCCTGGCCCCAGCGGGCGAACAGGAGCAGACGGCCCTGCGAACCTTAAGGGAACGGGGGCGTGACTAGACGGGCAGGAGGCGGAGCTCCTGGTGGGCGTGGTCACCGCGGGGCGGGGCTCCCGGGCAGTGGGCGGGGCCGGGCCGTGACCGAGGGCAGGGGGCGGAGCTCCTTGTGGGCGTGCGTGGTCACTTCGGGGCGGGGCCATGGGGCGGGGCCACGGCGGGGCGGGGCTCCCGGGCAGTGGGCGGGGCCGGGCCTGACCGAGGGCAGGGGGCGGGGCTCCGGGGGCAGGGGTTGGAGCCCGGCGAGTTGGACCTGCGGGCCGCGGCCGAACGGATCGCCGGCGGCTCGGGTGGCTCCGGCCGCACAGCAGCTGAGCCATGGCGGGCTGCTGCGCCGTGCTGCGCGGCTTCCTGTTCGAGTACGACACGCCGCGCATCGTTCTCATCCGCAGCCGGAAAGTGGGGCTCATGAACCGCGCAGTGCAGCTGTTCATCCTGGCCTACGTCATCGGGTGAGCGCGCTCGCGGGACCGGGGACCCCACGACCGAGACGCGCCCCCCGGGAGCTCTCCACGCCCGGACAGCCTTCTCCGGGAGGGACCCCCGCGGCGGGACCAGCCCAGGGGTTCTTAAGCCAGACAGACCTTTCCCAGCACCCCGGGTACCCCCCAAACGGCTTTGATGTGTTTTAAAGGCACAGCCTGACCAGACCGTCCCCCCCACCTTTCCCGCTTCTTGCCCTCCGGTTTCCTGCAGCCCCGGGCCTGGGCCCGGCACCCGACCGTAAATCTCAATGGAGGCACTTCCCATTCCGGTGATCCGCTGGCAGAGACCAGCTGGGGTTTCCAGCTGCTTCCTTTGTAGGGTGTCCTTTGAGCCCATCTCAGTGTCCCGACTTCTGACCTCACCAAGTGCCTGCTTCTGATCCAGTGCACCCTTAGACTGCACCAAAACTTGAGGGTTACCTTACCAAGTGGGCCACCTCCAAGAATCCCCCCCCCAGTGCTACATTGTCTGCGGGTGCAGAAGGCCTAAGACAGTGATCCCCAAATTACAGTCATTTAGGAACTGTTGAAAAGGAACTCATCCCCCACACTGAGGTGGGGCTTCAGGTATGTTAACGCTTGCCTGAGGGAACTAGGTGTGCTGCTTGCTGGCTTTTAACCTCGGTGAAGCCTGCAGCAGTATGGAAGGAATGAATTGGCCTTTCAGGCATGTGCTTACAGCCTCCAGGCTGGGATTCATTAACTTCAACAACTTTCTAGCCTCCAGTTAAGTTGCTACACCCCGAAGTTCTGACACCCTCTTCATCATGTGATTGATGACAGAATTAGATAAATGACAAAGTTGTGTTCAGTCTGGGGGTGGGGAGAACACTCAGAAGTACTCTTGGGGCTAATGTGATGCTGTGGGTGGGTGGGTGAGGGTATTGAACCCCTGTTTTCCATATGCAAGCATACACTCCAATCCTTTCTCCCCCTCCCTCTCTCCCTTCCTCTGTCTCTATCTGTCTTTCTCCCTCTCCCCCCCTTCTCCTTAGTGCTTGCTCCTGGCTCTTGGTTCACTTCTGATGTGCTCAGAGTGCTGGGGGAATCAGGGTGGAGCCCAGGCCAGCGCCCTTATCAATGTGCTATCTGACCCCTTGGTCTCTTTAAGGAAGGTTTGCTATAGTAAAAGACATGTAGTAAAAGACATCACAATTTCAGAGCTTAACTAGATGAGGAAGTTAAAGAGAACTTTTAATTTTTTTTTTCTGTTTGCCTTGCGCACAGCCAGCCCGGCCAAGCTGGGTTCGATTCCTCTCAAAGAGCCCGGCAAGCTACCGAGAGTATCTCGCCTGTGCGGCAAAGCCTGGCAAGCTACCCGTGACGTATTCGATATGCCAAACACAGTAACAACAAAGTCTCCAATGGAGACGTTACTGGGCCCGCTCGAGCAAATCGATGAACAACAGGAGGACAGTGTTTGTTTTTTGGGGGGTCACACCCGGCAGTACACAGGTGTTAGTCCTGGCTTTGTACTCAGGAGTTACTCCTGGCGGTGCTCAGGGGACCATATGGGATTTTAGGAATCCAACCCGGGTCAGCCACGTGCAAGGCAAACGCCCTACTGTACTTTTGCTCCAGCCCCAGAATTTTAATTTTTTTTTTTACTTTTGGGGTCACACCCGGTGATGCACAAGGGTTACTCCTGGCTTTGCACTCAGGAATTATTCCTGGTGGTGCTTAGGGGAGGACTCTTGTGTCCTGTTTTTCTGTATCCAACAGAATTGAATGGGAGTTTATATTGCAGCTGAGTTCCTGGAATTCTTAGCAACCCTTAAAAACAAGTCATCCCTCAGATAAGCAATGACCCTGGAGAATGCTCAGACCAGGTAACCCCTTCAGGAACTAACCAAACCAGTAAATTTCCAAAATCTCAGCATCCAGGGTATATAAGGAAAAGAGGATGATTCTAACATTTCTTGATTCTAAAAGAAATAATAGTACTTACTGGAAGACATTTAACAATACCTCTGGTATAGATGAGTTCTGGTTTGGGTATTGGCCAATCCCCACAGTATAAATATCAGGACCAGTTTCATCTTTGAAGTTGAATCATTGTTCTAAATATTGTGTTGGGAGTTCTAAACACATTATTTTTATCTCCCAGCCATTGTTATATTCCCATCTTTTCTTTTGAACTACACCTGGTACTGCTTCTGGGCCATTCCTACCAGTACTCAGAGAATTATACAGCACCAGGGCCTGAATCCCAGGCTCCCACATGCCAAGCATGTATTCCCTCTCTCTGACCCCTATAGTCCCATTTTACGACGGGGGAAACTGACACACAGAAGCAATCTGGCCAAGGCTGAAAGCTAGTTAGTACATGGTGGAGCTGAGCCATGAATTTGTCTGTATTCTTGGCTTCAGTCTTGTTCCAGTACCCTAACCACTATCTTTTCTCACCTTTAGATGTTTTAGTATTCAGATGGATAGAAATATCCCCACTTCATAGAAGGGAAGGATGCCTAAAGTCTAAATTATAGAAAAGGCAAAAAGAGTTGGATACTCACTAGCTATATGGCCATTGGAAAGTGACTTAAGCTCTCTGTGTCTTTTCTCTATCAAATAGAATATAGTATCTAAAGAGGTTCCTAGGGGCTGGAGCAATAGCTTAGCGGTTAGGGCGTTTGCCTTGCACACGGCCAACCTGGTTTGATTCCCAACATCCCATATGGTCCCCCTGAGCACTGCTAGGAGTCGTTCCTGAGTGCAGAGCCAGGAATAAACTCTGTGCAGCACCGGCTGTGACCAAAAAAGCAAAAAAGAATAAATAAATAAATAAGTTGTTGAAAAATTCTTTTAAAAAAATAAATAAAGTGGTTCCTAAACCGTTTCCTAAAGTGGTTCAAATTAAATAATGCATCTAATGAGCTTAGAACATCACCTGTCTCTGAGTACTCAAATGATAGCTATTGTCATACTTTTAAATTTTTTAACAACTACCGAGAGTATCTCGCCTGCACGGCAGAGCCTGGCAAGCTACCTGTGACGTATTCGATATGCCAAACACAGGAACAACAAAAGTCTCACAATGGAGACGTTACTGGGCCCGCTCGAGCAAATCGATGAACAACGGGAGGACAGTGATACAGTGATGTATTATAAACTAAAGAATTACCCACATCATTGTGTATAATTGTGCAGGTCTTAAGGCATAGAAAGCACTCAAATATCTAACAAGACAGACAGCACTGAGTATTTTCTTTATGCTAATCACTGCTTCCCTTGCATCATCACGCTTCGCACAGATTTGATCCGCACTTTGCAAAAACAGAGTTGGAAGGGCTGGACAAATCGTAGAACAGGTCGAGTGCTTGCCTGCAGGAGGCTGTTCAATCATCAGCACCCCAGAAGCCCCCCCTCCCCTCCCCCTCATCAGGAGTGATCTTAGTGCTGAGCCTGGAGTAAGCCCTGAGCAAGTCAGATTTCGCTCCACCAAAAACAAAAAGTAGAATTAGAGCTCTCTAGAAGATAGTTTTTGCAAAGTCACGGGAATAAGTAAACCTGGTACATGTAGCCTTGGGCCCACATAGGCCCCCTAGCATGAATTCAGATGCAATGAATCTAATGGCAATTTAAGATACCTGCTTTGCTTTGCAGGTGGGTGTTTGTGTGGGAAAAAGGCTACCAAGAAATGGACTCTGTGGTCAGCTCGGTAACTACCAAAGCCAAGGGCGTGACTGTGACCAATACCTCTAAGCTGGGATTCCGGATCTGGGATGTGGCTGATTACGTGATTCCAGCTCAGGTAGGCCTCCGTATGCCTTCGCTTGCTCCCCTTTTAAACTGACTGTGCACACTTGCATACTATCACTGATTAACCAGACTGACAGTTTCAGTTCGAGAAAGGCAAGGGAAATTCTCTGGGGGACGGGGGCCATTCTCACCAGTGCTCAGGGCTTATCCTGGTTCTTTGCTTAGGGATCACTCCTGGCAATGCTCAAAGAACAAGTGTGGTGCTGAGGATTAAACCCAGGTCACTGCCTGTAAGACAAATACTTTACATGTTGTACTATCTCTCTAGCCCCCAAACTGATCTTTGTGGCAAAAATCTATTTTTCTATGTTTTTTTTTCTTTTTGGGTCACACCCAGTGATGCACAGGCGTTACTCCTGGCTCATGCACTCAGGAATTATTCCTGGCAGTTCTTGGGGGACCCTATGGGATGCTGGGACTCGAACCCGGGTCGGCTGCATGCAAGGCAAATGGCCTATCCACTGTGCTCTTGGTCCAGCCCCCAAAATCGATTTTTAAAAGAAATATGGCAACCCTGGAGTTCAAATCCAGGACCTCATACATGCAAGGTAAGGGATCTGCCTCACACATGCAAGGCAAGTGTGCTGAGACACATCCCAGCCTGATCTCCTTCTGCTTAAACTCTGTGATCATATTCAATCGTGTTTCTTCAACTCTAACATGACTAGCATAGCCACAGTCATCTCTCTAGCCCCGGAAAGTGAAAAAAGATAATGTCTTAAATCCTGGGAAAATTCAACCAAAATATCATCTTTCCACGTTGTTGTATGTGTTGTATTGTGAACCCACGGTAAATATTTTTAGTGTAAAACTTTGGAGATGCAAAGCAAACAAGAAGGAAACAGATACCTAACAGAAGGTTGTATCAGGAACCAGAGGGAAGAAGTTGTTCGATGCAGAACCCTCGGCTCTAATCTGTAAGCACAAAGCTAAATTAAATATTGACTTTCCATAGCCATTGTGATAACTATACTCAGCACCGCCAACCCCAGCAGATTCCTCCAGATGGCAGACGTGCCAGGGTGACCTGGCAGGCCAAAGGCGGATAACCTTGGCTCGTCCTGCCAGGGGATATAAAGACTTCAGAAAATCCCTCTGTCCTCAAATGTGTTCACTGTCTTCCTGCCTGCTCAGGAGAAGGGCCTTGCAGGGTGCCCAGAGAGCACATAAATTGGGTGAGTCGTGACGATCAAAGGGGACCAGATTCCGAGCAGGCTCGAGGTGGGGGTGCTGTTGGCAGCCACCTGTCTCAGCAAAGGGGCCTCTGCTGCCTGTGGAGACACGGCCTCATCTTGGCACGTTCTGGGAAGATCACACTCAGGAAGTTGACTGAACCCCAAAGGTCCAGGCCCCGCTTCAGTGCCTGAGGACCAGGCAGGCTGGGGTCTCATTGGCCCACGGGGCTCTCTTCATGTGCATTCACAACGCCCAATCGCTTCTGCAGAAATGGAGCAAATATCCGTTTGCCTGCGTCTACTTGGCTCATCTCAATCTGAAATTTCTCTGAACTTAAAATAGAAAAGAAGGAGATGAAAAGGAGACGAGTGCTTGGTCTCCCTCAGGAGCATAGGCGCAGCCTTGAATGAACATCCACAAGAAGCTCTGGGTCCGACGGGGGTACCATGGCACACACAGAAGCCCCTGGTCCTGACAGGGGTGCCAGGGACACACAGAAGCCCTGGGTCCAACAGGGGTGCCGGGGAACACACTAGAGGGTTTTCTGTGCCCACTAATCCCCATGTCTCCCAGCAAGGTTTGTGCTGGGCCTTTGTTGGAATGACACCAGACCTCCCCAGGGCTGCCAGCACCTTGTCAGATGTGTAGTGGTGTCTGCACACCCTTTGTCCCCGACGTATCCTGTGAGCACCCCCAGAGAACCCCCAGTCCAGACTGCACACCCAGGAGTGTGAAGGTGTTTCATGAACGCCGGTGCCTATGAGGGGGTGAGCCAAGTCAAACGTTTCAGAGTTTCTGCCTTTTACAACTCACGCTGGGGTGTCCTACTTCATTCTTCCGTCTTAGCCTCGGTGAATTGCTCTCCAGCGCCCTTAAACCAACACTTGGAGCTTCCTACATAGGAGAGAGCGGACTCTTTGCAAAAGGAAGTGTTAAATGCTAGTCCTTAGTCTTGTCTTGAATGTGCTGTTTGTTCTAGTTCTGGTCAGGAAAGAGCCCCTGCCAGATATGAGACCTTTGAGGCTCCTGTTTTTGCACCTTTGAGTAAGCAGAGGCTGTTTCAAGTATTGCTTGATTTCATAAAGTCAAGTTTTATGAAGGCACCATTTATGTGAAGGAATTTTTAATATCAAGAGGTAAAACTGACTTATCATAAAGTGCTTCAAAATGGAATTTTCCATGGCTTTTAGTACATTTACAAAGTTGTGTACCTAGCACCTCAGTCTAATTCCCAAAACTTTTTTTGGTTGGAGAGAAGTATTTTGTTTTTTGTTTAGGGGCCATACCTGACAGTGCTCAGGCTTTACTCCTGATCTAAACCCTGTACTCCCGAGCAGTCTGTCCACATCTCCCCCAAGCCCCCTCCCTGACAACCACCCTTCCACTTCCTGCCTCTGCGTTTGCCGCTTTGGGACGTTTCCTGTGGACAGGCTCATCCGATGTGCGGCCCTCTGTGATGGCTCCGTGCCCTCAACGTCGTGCTTCAGCTCCTCCGAGTTGGAGCCTATCCTCAGCGCTCCGTTCCTTCCCAGCTTCCCAAACAGATCACACTGCAGACCCAGTTGCCTGTCCAGAGACACTGGCCTGTGTCCACCATGGGCTCCTGTGATGGAGCTGCCGTGAAGAGACAGTCACATGTATCTCTCCAGGTCCGTTTTCAGTGAGGACAGTCACAGGAGAGACGAGAAGACCAGAAGATCTGTATGCGCTTGGGGGAGGGGATGTTTGTTGGGGGGGTACTACACCTGGTGGTGGCTTGGGGGCCGTCCTGGTGTGGCACTCAGGAGTCACTCCCCCTTGGGGCTGCCACATGTGATGCGTGTGCTCCGTCTGCTGTGCTCCTCTCCTGTCTGCGGTTTCTTCGCTGTGCACGTGTTAAAGCGAAGGGCGCCAGCCGGCAGACTGAACTCCAGCTTTGCTCAGACTCTGCTCTGTTCTCGGAAGGACACACGACAGTGTGCTCTCTGCCGTTGCCCCCTCTGCAGGAAGAAAACTCCATCTTCATCATGACCAACATCATCGCCACCATGAACCAAACACAAGGCCTCTGTCCTGAGGTAGGAATCTTCTCGGACATAGCCTCAGGGCCGGTCTGCCCGCTGGGGCCGCGTCCACACGGAACTTGTTTTCACTTCTTTTTTTCCTCCAGTTTCCAGATGAGTCCACCATGTGTCAATCAGATGCCAACTGTTCCGCGGGCTCTGCCGGCACCCACAGCAGCGGTACATGTGTGCGGCCGTGACCCCCGAATAGATGCTTAGACAAGGCAGCGGGCCACTCCCCCGGAGGGGTACCTATCACTGTGCAGCCTGAGGGATAAGGAAGTGACCCATCTGCCTCCCGCCACCCTAGAGACTGGGGCACAGGTTGGGGGGTGAGGATCTTGGCATTCACCCCATCATTGATTTCCCCCCAAAGCCATCTCAGATCTTCACCAGTGCTAAGGCTTGACATCACCCCAAGTCTAGCAACTGCAGAGCAGAGATACAGCTAGGATTCCCGCAAACCCCAACTCCCCCCCCACACACACACACACCAATGGACACTCTCCAAACCAGCATGGCTCAAAAGTCACCGCATGGGGTGTCATAGTGGAGGGTCTCCTCCTCCTAACAAAAAGACCTGCATCTCCCCTCGCTTCTGTAGGAGTTGCAACGGGAAGGTGTGTGCCTTTCAACCAGACCGTGAAGACATGCGAGGTGGCAGCCTGGTGCCCGGTGGAGGAAGACGAGCAGGTGCCAAAGTAAGTCCTGGCCATGGGAAGGAAGGTGCCAAGCCTCTGCTCCCAGGCCAGAGGGAAGGTGGCCTGTGTATGTGACTTTGTTCTCTTGGTGTCCCTGTGGCCTCAGGCGTCACTCATCACAAGGCATCAGACAGGGGCCCCTGGTATATTATGGAAGCCTGCAGAAGACTTATTCCAGGAACTGACAGCGAACAGTTCTCTGAGCCTTAAAGTACATATGTTACGGGCACACATACACACACATACTATGCCATTTATCATCCATCTGACCACAGACAGTAACCTCAGCACGGCTGATCTGGGCACAGAGGTCAACAGCTGAGTGTTACCTCATCTTGGAGATCTGGGGACCAAAGAGAAGATTGAGAACTGGCTTGAAGATTCCTTTTATTTTTTTTTCTTTTTGGGTCACAGCTGGCGATGCGCACAGGGGTTACTCCTGGCTCTGCACTCAGGAGTTACTCCTGGTGGTACTCAGGGGACCATATGGGATGCTGGGAATTGAACCCGGGTCGGCCGCAGGCCGCATACAAGGCAAACACCCTGCCTGCTGTGCTATCTCTCCAGCCCCTGGCTTGGAGATTTCTTAGTCCAGCCACTGCAACTAGGAAAGTACTGAAAAAAAAGAAGGGTAGCATTTCATTATTTTCGATGCTGGGTCTGGAACCCAGGGCCTCACACATGTGGGACTGGCACTCTGACACTGAACGACATGTTTGGCCAGAATCCTCACTTGTGAGAGGTGGAGATTGGAGAGCTGTGCTCGCGGTGGAGCCACTGGCCCATGAGGCTGTGGCACCTGGGACACGTGGCTGCGTCCCCAGTAGGCTATGACAGCAGCATGTGATATGTGCTCGATTCAGAACATGGAAGCAGCTCATTAATTAGAATGTCTGGAGACCACCGCAGAGTCCCAAGATAAATCCCCAGCATTGCACGGTCCCCTGTACACAGCCAGGAATGACATCCCTCAAGAACCACGGTGCGAGGAGCCCCCTAAACACTGCTAAGTGTGACCCGAACACCAAAGTAATGATAATATTTCATCATGTTTACGTTAGAGTAATATTTCAGATATACTGAGATAAAGGTTTATTTCACTGCCGTTGAGTACTGCCAAGTATGGTCTACATGACCACACCCTAAAACGGTATTCTTTAAGTGTTCTGTGAGTTCCACCTCAGATCAGTTCATGTTAACAGTTTTGTACAAGATACAGACATGTGGAGGAGAGATTATGGTATAGAGCAGGTGTTTTTGGTTTTTTGTTTGTTTTTATTTATTTATTTGGCGTTTTGAGTCTCACCTAGCAATGCACAGGGGTTGTTCCTGGCTCTGCACTCAGGAATTACCCCTGGCGGTGCTCAGGAGACCATATGGGGTGCTGGGAATTGAACCTGGTTTGGTCATGTGCAAGGCAAATGCCCTACCCGCTGTGCTGCTGCTCCAGCCCCGAGCAGGTATTTTTTTAAAACCCTGGCCTGTGGTGGGATGTGGTCAGTAGCAGAACACATGCATGCATTTCTTGTATGCAGTCATGCAGCCCTCAATATGATACCTGACATAAATAAGTTTAAAGTTCAAAAGAAAAAAAATTACATCAGATACAGAAATAAGGGGAATTGAATCCCTGAGGAAAAGAAAGAGCTCTACTTGCTGCATCAACAGATAACTGACGTTATGTATGTGGGGTGTGGGGTTGGGGGGGGCAGGGGAGCTTGCTCAGAGAGTGGGATCAACATGCTCCTGTCAAAAGATACCAAAAGGGGCTGGAGTGATAGTACAATGAGTAGGGTGTTTGCCTTGCACGCGGCCGACCCGGGTTCAATTCCCAGCATCCCATATAGTCCCCTGAGCACTGCCAGGAGTAATTCCTGAGTGCATGAGCCAGGAGTAACCCCTGTGCATCACCAGGTATGACCCAAAAAGCAAACAAACAAAAAAAGACACCAAAAATTGGAACTTCCAATTCCAAGTCAAATGCAGCTGAGTAATCCCTGATTACTTGGCTCTGTACTCCACAGTCATTCCTGGCAGCATATAAGGGACCAGGAACTGAACCCCCCAGTTGCCACTTACCGGCTCTTTCTCTGCGGTCCCGCTGACGTGGAACTTGGAGAACAGGCCACGAGCTAGCAGGCACGACCTTTTTGTGTACTTCTGAGATGAGGTCAGTTCAGCCTGCACCTGAACTTTCTCTAGCTCTAACCTGTAAAACCAGATTCGAGCACTCAGAGAGGCCAGACCCAAAGTGACAGCTAAGGCTGCCGGAGGAGCTCATCTGCTCAGCTCCTGTTCCAAGTGCTCCCTTGGCAGTAGGAGAACAGAAGGCGCGCTGACAGAGCCCTCCTCCAACGGGGCCGTGAGACAGGAGAGAAGGCGAGGAGCAAGATTCCACCCGGCATCACAAAGGGAACCCAGCCCTGGCCAGAGACAGCGCCCAACCCCAAAACAAACACAGGCCCCGCTTCTTGACTTGTTTAGGCAGCAGAGAATAGAAAGTGCTAGAAATGTTTCGTTCTTGCCCAAAGACGTCATGGGACGTGTGTACTGCTGTGTGGAGACAGCTGAGGCCTGTGAGGTGGACTTTCACTCACAGTGCAGCATCTTTGTTTTCCAGTCCTGCTTTTCTAAATGCTGCGGAAAACTTCACCCTTTTGGTTAAGAACAACATCTGGTACCCCAAGTTCAACTTCAGCAAGTAAGTGCCACCGTCAGTTTTGTGAGTCCCCCGAGGCTGAGAGAAGCTTCTGGTTCTTAAAGTTTTTCTCATTTCTCTACTTCCTCACGGCTTTAGGAGGAATATCCTTCCCAACACCACGACCACCTACCTCAAGTCCTGCATTTACGACCCCCTCACGGATCCTTTCTGCCCCATTTTCCGTCTGGGGAAAATAGTGGAGTACGCGGGACACAGCTTCCAGGACATGGCTGTGGAGGTAGGCACAGGCCCGGCTGCCTCAGCCCAGTGACCCAACTCCTTCTAGAACAGGCTCTGAGGAAAGCTGGCTTCGTCTCTGCTCGAACCCTGCAGGGAGGCATCATGGGGATCCAGATCAACTGGGCCTGCAACCTGGACAGAGCCGCCTCCCTCTGCCTGCCCAAGTACTCCTTCCGCCGCCTCGATACCAGGGACATGGACCACAATGTGTCCCCCGGCTACAATTTCAGGTGGGCCCCATTGCTCGTGCCTTGGGGATGACGGTGGCTGGTGCTGTCCCCAGTGCACAGA
Organism: Sorex fumeus; assembly: GCF_029834395.1. Classification (NCBI taxonomy): domain Eukaryota; kingdom Metazoa; phylum Chordata; class Mammalia; order Eulipotyphla; family Soricidae; genus Sorex; species Sorex fumeus. Next base: position 776,027 of record NW_026606212.1, on the reverse strand, counting down.
GCCATGCACCAAAGGCCCCTCATCGGGGGGGGGGAGGGCCGGGGACAGTGGCTGGCTAGTCCTGTACCTGTGACTTCCTGGGCTTCGAGCCACCTTGTTCTGTTCTGCCTCAAAAAACCAGAGGGACTGGGGGCGGTGCGGGGAGGATGGGCAGAGCCACGGAGAGGCTGGCTGCTTTCAGAACCCCCACCCACACTGCTCCTGGTGTCCCCGAGGATGTGCCCTGAGGGTGGGGACCCCAGTCTTAGCCTCAGAAAATGCCTCCGCTGATCCTCTCCGCTGAGTCCTGGGGCTTTGGCTCAAGGGCTGATGCACAGGGTTTGCTGCTCACCGGTGGGTGGCTTGGGGCAGCCGGTTCTGCCACAGTGGTGGTGACAGAGGTCCCCGATCCAGGTGCCAGCAAGGACAGGCTCTTTCTAGACCTCATATAACTTCTGGTGGCTCCTGGCAATCATGGGGATCCGTTGCTCACTCACGATCACAAATTCTCCTCCTCTTCCTCCATGAGACCTTCGGCTGCTTCTCCTCCACCCATCACCAGCCAAACTGGATTGAGCCCCCCAATCCAGCACGAATCCCTCACATTCACACCCGGAGATCAACTAGGGGAGAGTGGGGGCCGATGCTGAGACCAGCACAGTTGGCAGTCTGATGGCAGGGGCCAGGGCAGGACGGAGGGGGCCGAGCTGATCCCAGCTCAGATGGCAGTCTGATAGCAGGGGCCAGGGCGGGGCAGAGGGGACTGATGCTGAGCCCAGCCCAGTTGACAGTCTGATAGCGGAGGCCAGGTCAGGGCGGCCACTTAAGGAGGAAAGTCTTGGCTGGACTGGGAGATGCCCAACAGGCAGAGCATGTGCTTCTCATGCAGGAGGCCCCGGGTTGATCCCCAGCGCCACACCGTTCCCGAGCAGAGCCAGGACTATGCCTCAAAAGTTCTGGTTGTGGCCCAACAGCATAAAACAAAAAAGCAGAGGCTGGAGCAATAGCACAGCGGGGAGGGGGTAGGGCGTTTGCCTTGCACGCGGCAGACCCAGGATCAGTTCCCAGCATCCCATATGGTCCCCCCAGCACCGCCAGGAGTGATTCCTGAGTGCAAAGCCAGGAGGAACCCCTGAGCATCGGCGGGTGTGGCCCAAAAAGCAAAAAAGAAAGAAAAAGAAAAGAAATGCTTGGGGCTTGGCCTGGGGCCATGGGGGGGAGGGGGAAAAAACAAACAGAAAAAAGCAGCAGCAAACTGTAGCCACGCCCCTTCTCTCAGGCCCCTTTCGTGTTTTACTTGTCGCCCTCTACTGGTGACGTGTGGGATGGCGCCCAGCTGCCGCAGGAAATGTCAGGCCCTGCCGTCCACGCAGTCTGGCCCCTCACCCTCCCGAGTAAAGGTCAATGAGAAGCGTATCCGGTGCTGCGGTGTGCTGGCCAGCTCAGTCCCCGGCCCATAGGGCTGTCCCCTTCCTGCACAGTGGCCAGGGTCTCCCCGAGAGAGGCAGGCGACTCGGGTGTCAGGAAGGCTTGGGGAGCAAGTTTGGTGGTGCTGAGGGAGAGCCCAGGCCTGTGTTTGACTCTCTCCCAGGGCCTCCCACACAGCCCGGCCCTCCGCTGCCAGACTCTCCTCTGCCAAGGAGAGGCCCAAGGTGCTCGACCAGTGCAGTGGGATTCTGTTCCCAGGGGGGTTGCAGCCACTCACTCACGCTCCCTGGATCTTCCCCAGGTTTGCCAAGTACTTCAAGGACCCGGGTGGCACCGAGCACCGCACACTCATCAAGGCCTACGGCATCCGCTTCGACGTCATCGTGTTTGGGAAGGTAGCCTGGTGCCTGCTCCTCCCTGGGCGCCTCTTTCAGGCTGGCCAGGGGCCCCGGGGCCTCCCCACACCTTCCTCCGTTCTTCTCTGCCCCCGCCCCTAGTGGCACTCGGTTGCTTCCTGTCTTGCAGGCTGGGAAATTCGACATCATCCCCACTATGATCAACATCGGCTCTGGCCTGGCACTGCTGGGGGTGGTAAGTGGCGGGGGGGGCGTTGGGGGGGCACTGCTCAGCCTGAGGGGGGGCCCCTGGCCATCCTAGCGGTGTCCGCCCAGGGCTCACACTGGACTCTCCATTCGACCCCTCAGGCTGTTTCCCTGTGCTGCTCCCCCACCTTCCGTCTCCCAACCATGCCAGTGGGGGTCCTTCCTTCCAGTGAAAGGTGTGGGCTAGGGGAAGGGACCAAACCTTGCAAGGTCAAGTTTCTTCCCTTTCCTAAATTCAGGCAACAGTGCTCTGTGACGTCATTGTCCTCTACTGCATGAAGAAGAAGTACTACTATCGGGAGAAGAAATACAAATATGTGGAAGACTATGAGCAGGTAGGTTGCATCCCAAAGTTACCTCCCTTTAACTGCCTCACATACCTCAGCGAGAACCCTGAGCTGGGCAGCCCAGCATCGCCTACCTGCTCCATTTCTAATCCATCACAACTGGGATTCACTTCCTACTTTCTTCATATGGACTTTCAGTTCTAACCCGTCCCAATAAGTGACGTGTTGTGTGTTCTTCTTCCAGGGCCTTGCTGGGGAACAGGAGCAGTGAGACCTCCCGGGGCCCTCTGGCACCGTTATCTAAGCACATCAACAAAGGAAAAAAAGATCACCCCAGGTAGAATATCCCAGCTTTGGATGCAGGCTCTACTTCCCCAGAGCCTGAAGGTGCCTTTGTTTTGGGGCGCAGGGTTTCCATGGGAAGCATGGAAGGTCACCTCCTGCCCTGCCGGGTGAGCAGGCAAGCCCTGGCCCTGGGACGTGGGAGTGTTGTATACCCAGGCCCAGCGTCTGCAGAATCCCCCACAATCATCAGACAGTGACAGGCCGCGCTACTTGCCCAGCTCAAGCACTTTAGATGGGAAGGAAGGACCCTGCGTGTCACCTCTAGGTTGGTCACCTGTGTTTTGCACACTGGGACTGCTGTTCCCCGCCCCCCACAAAAGTGAGCTGCGACACTGTGCCTACAGGTGCTATATCACCTGGCGTTTCGGCTCCCAGGACCTGGCTGACTTTGCCGTCCTGCCCAGCTGCTGCCGCTGGAGAATACGGGAAGAATTTCCCAAGAGTGAAGGCCAGTAGAGTGGCTTCAAGGACTTACTGATGGCTCAGGCTGGGCAGTCATTCCTGGAGCCTTTGCCTACACCTTGAGCCTCACCTGCAAAGGTCTGTGGCCAAATTTTCAGCCAGAGGGAAGTGTACGTTCCTCCCACCTCTCTGTAGGAGTCAGAGAGCTGAGTCCTGGGAAATCAGACAAACCAAGGGTCCTCAGCATGGACCATGAACCAGGAGATTTAGATTTGGGTCTCGGCTCTGTCCCTAAAAAGTAATGTGATCCTGGGCTTTTAACCGCTTTACCTCACCTTCTCACCAGCCTACTATCTCCCCGAGGCATTGATGGCCAACACTGCACTTTCTCCTTAATGCATAATGAGGAAAATGAATGTCAGACTAGGAAACTATGAAAAAAGCCCCCTAGGTCCTGTTTGCAGCATGCGGAGGACTAAAAATGGCCCCAAGTTATTTGACGCATATCTCAGGACCCGAGGTTAGGTCGGCCCTTGCATCAGTGCAGCTTTGACTGCTCTCTCCAGTTGTGCATTGACATTGCACTACTAGGTAAATTGAGCCTTGGAGGCCCCCACTTCCTGGCCCTTGGCAGCCTGGCTGGAAAGAAAGCCAGCCCCCAGAGATGAGTATGCCGATCTTGAGACAGTCCTGAGCAGAGGACAGAGAGCCTGGAAGTCACATGGAGAGATGTCGGACCAGATTTCAGGAACTTCCGTCTCTAACTTGACCACAATTACCAAGACATCTAAGAGGACAACTTGGACACACAGAATGAAATTATTTGGGGGGGTTGGTTTTGTTTTTTTGCCTTTTGGGGGGCCACACTTGGCAGTGCTCAGGACTTAGTCCTGGCTCTGCTCTCAGGGAACACTCCTGGTGGGGTTCAGGGGACCATATGGGTGCTAGAGATTAAACCCAGGTTGGCCTTGTGCGAGGCAGTTACCCAGCCCACTATAGTATCTTTTGGATCCCATGAAATCTTTTAAGCCACTACTTTTTAGATGAAAATGTTAAATAGCAACAGATAACTACATAGAGAGGAGATCTGATGGTGACTCTGCCCATAATTTTCCTGGTTCTAAGTCTGTCCATCCTTAGGGGCCCTGGGTTTCTATTTGGTAATTCTAGAAAGGCTGATGGCCAAATCAGGTAAATTCACTCTTCAGCCTGCAATCCATCAAATCTCACAGCTGAGTTACCCAATACAGTGCAACTTGCGTCACATTCCTATGGTGGGAAATAACTGCTGCTGTTAGAAACTGCAAAGTTTAGCTTTGTGCCTTGAATAAACCTAGATGGGTACTTGAAGAGTAGTCCCCCCCAACCCTTATCATTTCTCTACATCAGCCACTATGAATATGTAAATGGGTATTTGTAAGCTCCTCCCGAAGGATTTCCTTTTCATAATTGTGATAATAAACTTCACTGTAGCAATTATTTTGAAGAATAGAGACCACTATTCAATATTATATATGATGCACAATCTGTGATTTCCCCCCCATACTCTTAAGGTTTACCATTTTGATACATTAAAAAAAAAAACACTATTGGGGACTGGAGTGATAGCACAGCAGGTAGGGGGTTTGCCTTGCACCAACCCGAGTTTTATTCCCAGCATCCCATATGGTCCCCTGAGCCCCGCCAGGAGTAATTCCTGAGTGCAGAGCCAGGAGTAACCTCTGTGCATCGCCGGGTGTAACCCAAAAAGAAACAACAACAACAAAAAAAGAATTCTATGTGAATAGTATAGATATTTTGATGGCCTCTGATGCCAGTGCATTTGTTGCCTCATAGAATCCTAAATGGAGTATGAATCTCAAGTGACAAAAGAATTCCTTGATCTACTTGAAGACTGCCTGTCTTCACCTTCCCCCAGATGCTCTGGGTGAATGGGGGATGTGTGATGTTAACTGTGTATAAAATGCCTGATGCTTCCACAACAACACGTCATATTTGTATTTTTAGTCTACTGCTTAAAATAATATTGCCACAGGCATCCCATGGAGAATCAGGTTTTGTGGGTTTTTTTTCTAGTACTCCAGTTCACTCTTCTGACTGGTAGCTAGCTGTTCAGCAACCTCACAGCTCAGCATCTGCTCAACACCTGACCGCTTCCTTGCTTGCTTGCTTGCTCTCACTCCTCTGACCTCATGGAGAGATGGGAATGGACTTGCCTTTTTCTCTTCAGAGGGAATGCTTTAAAAGACCTTCCTAATGTCTTAACATGACTTTTGATCATTAAAAAAAAAAACACATAAATCATACTTGGATTCCCTTTACTTCCTTTTTTCCAGAAGATTCCCCCAAATCACAGCTCATTCACGGACACATTCATTCATCAGAGTCACTCACTACACATAATACAGTATGTTGTGAGGAAGGCTGGTGAGATAGTACAGTAGATAGGGAACTTGCCTAGTATGCAGTTGACCAGGGTTTGATCCTCAGCACCCCAAATGGTCCCCCAAGATCTGCTAGGAGTCATCCCAAGTAATTTTCATACTTGACAGTAGGAAAGGACCTTATTATGCAGCACAGCTGAGTACTGTGATTTATGAGTTGTATTTCATTTCCCATGCAAACAGGAAGCTCCGCAAAGGCACAGAGCCTCTCAGGGTTTGTGCCTCTGGTGCCTATTCCAGCACAGGGCAATGGGGTAGAATTGTGACACCAGAAACAAAACTGGGCTCATAGCCTATCTCAGCAACCGCTTAAGGCGTGGTATTGGTTGGCTTGTCCAACCCTTAGAAACCTCAGTTGTACCTTTGTGTGTAGGGGTGTTTTAACTCCCATGTTATAAATGTCAATATATGAAAAGCACTTAACCCACGCCCAGATCAGAGAAAGCAACAAATGCTAGAAAATCTCATTGTTTAAAGAATTAGCCAGACATTTAATGATGCCGACTAGTAGTATGATTACTTGGACAGTGCCCAAGCACTTCTCCTGAGCTCCAGGAGAAGTCCATTTCTGGAATCACCTCTGGATACTCAGTGAGGCTCAAGTTACCAATCACTGACCCCTGAGCTGAAGCAGGCGGGCATCGTTGCGGGTCTCATGCACTGAGGAGAGCAGCTTTGCCAGCTCAGCATCTGCTTCTGCTCCTGTGCTGCGGGGAGACCCAAAAGGCCATGCTCCAGACTGGGAAGTGAGGAAACCCGCAAACAGCAAGTGATTACTGGGAGTGTCTGCAACATGCAGGGGTTGAATGTGCCACAAAGGCCTCATCCAAAAAGGGCTGTGACACACCGTCCCGGATATGAAGGTGGCACCCCAGATACTGAATATAGGGCAAGCTCAAGTTGTCTGCCTCACAGAAAAATGTCAGAATGAAGCAAAAAAATAAAGGGTAAAATTAGAGTGAGCAGAATATTTTAGGATAGGAAGGAGTCCCAGTGGGAAAATCACTTTAAAAAAACTCAATCTAATTAAAATCTAGACTTACAAAATAAGCAAATAGGGCGTAATTAGGGTGTGAGTATTTTATGCTTTACAAAGTGATTTGAGACAAGATAAAATTCCTTCAAAGCATTAGAATGATATTGCACACAGTCCCTTTTCAGAGCTTCCTAGCAAAGAAACAAGGGACTATCTGTAGAGCTGGGCTTTCACTGACTACCAGTGAGAACCCTGTAGACCTCGTCTTACTTTTCTTATTTGCAAAAGGTAAAATTTGAGCTACCTATAAGGTACTTTTAACATGTTCCCTCCATTGTTAATACAATAAGGTCAATGGCACCTTACAAACTTAAACAAAGCACATCACCTGGTATGTGGCAATTTGAATACTCTGTCATGTCACTGTCACTGTCACTGTCCTCCTGTTGTTCATTGATTTGCTCGAGCAGGCCTAGTAACGTCTCCATTGTGACAATTGTTACTGTGTTTGGCATATTGAATACGTCACGGGGAGCTTGCTAGGCTTTGCCGTACGGGCAAGATACTCTCGGTAGCTTGCCGGGCTCTCCTGTGTTAACTAAAATCAAAAGTCCATACCATGGCCTATAAGATCTGAACCAACTCAGACCAACAACCTCTCAGGACCATAGTTCACCTCACTTCCTATCCTTGGCTACTATGCTATGTTCATGTTGAGGTTTTTTTGTTTCAGGGAGCCTCCCCCACAAAAAAAGGAAAGAAAAAGAGAAAGAGAGAGAGAGAAAGGAAGGAAGGAAGGAAGGAAGGAAGGAAGGAAGGAAGGAAGGAAGGGGCTGGAGCAATAGCACAGCGGGTAGGGCGTTTGTCTTGCACGCGGCCGACCCGGGTTCAATTCCCAGCATCCCATATGGTCCCCTGAGCACCGCCAGGGGTGATTCCTGAGCGCAGAGCCAGGAGTAACCCCTGTGCATCGCCAGGTGTGACCCCAAAAAAGCAAAAAAAAAAAAAAAGAAAGAAAAAGAAACTTGATCTTCCCCCAAAGAAGTATAGTACTGCACTGTACTGTCCTCCCATTGTTCATTGATTTGCTCGAGCAGGCACCAGTAACATCTCCATTGTGAGACTTGTTACTGTTTTTGGCATATCGAATACATCAGGGTAGCTTGCCAGGCTTTGCTGTGCGGGCGGGATGCTCTCAGTAGCTTGCCGGGCTCTCCGAGAAGGGCAGAGGAATCGAACCTGGGTCGGTGGCATGCAAGGCAAATGCCCTACCCACTGTGCTATTGCTCCAGCCCACCCAAAGAAATATAGGTATAATTTTTTTCCTGATGCAACCTCTACCAGTTTTCAGAGCTATAGTGCCTAAGAAGTAAGCCTTCTCCCAGAAAACTTACCTGTAGCTGGCAGACTGTTGATCCCCAACAAATAATTTTCCCCCACCATTGAGAAAATTGGCTCCTTTATATTCATATCTCAGAGTATATCCTTAGAAAAATAAAAAGGGGAAAAAACATTTTCTTAGACATGGTTCCCCCAGTTAATAAATACATACAGACACATAAGAGATATTGTGGGTTCCTTCCAGATGTCACAATATAACAAATGTCTCAGAAAAAGTGAGTTACTTTGTGGATTCCAGGGGCATATAAAACTTAAGTTTGGGGACTAGAGTGAGAGTACAGAAGATAATGCATTTGCCTTCCATGCAACCAACCTGAGTTCGATCCCTGGCATCCCATATGGTCCCTTGAGCCCACCAGGAGTGATCCCTGAGCATAAAGCCTTGAGTAAGCCCTGAGCACAACCGGGTGTGGTCCAAAAACAAAAGAAAATTTACGAAGTTAACACAATACTGTCTGTTACTAAGTACACAATAGCACTATGTCTAAAATAAAATTTTTTAAAATTGGGAGAGCCAGATATACAGTAGGTAGGGCATCTGCTTAGCATGTGGTCAACCAGGGTTCAATCCTTGCCATCCCATATGGTCCCCAAACCTCACCAGGAGTGATCCCTGAACACAGAGCCAAGAGCAAGTTCTAATCATTGCTGAGTGTGACCCACCCCCCCACAAAACAGAAAAATTAAAATTTTAAATGTTTATTGCTAAAAACTGGGCTGGAGACCAGATCCAAGATGGCGGCCAGCAGGAGGCCGATGAAGGAGCTTGAAGAAATCCGCAAATGTGGAATGAAAAACTTTTGTAACAACCAGGTTGATGAAGTTAATTTATTGACTTGGAAAGGGCTTATTGTTCCTGACAATCCTCCATAAGAAAAGGGGGCCTTCAGAATCGAAATAAACTTTCCAGCAGGGTACCCATTCAAACCACCGAAGATCACATTTAAAACAAAGATCTATCACCCAAACATTGATGAAAAGGGGCAGGTCTGTCTGCCAGCAATTAGTGCTGGAAACTGGAAGCAGGCAACCAAAACTAACCAAGTAATCCAGTCCCTCATTGCACTGGTGAACGACCCCCAGCCTGAGCACCCACTTTGGGCTGACCTAGCTGAAGAATACTCTAAGGACCGTAAAAAATTCTGTAAGAATGCTGAAGAGTTTACAAAGAAATATGGGGAAAAGTGACCCGTGGTCTAAATCTGTCATGATTGATTCCAGCAAGTGTGAGCATTCAAACACCCGCAAAGCAGGACTCTGTGGAAAATTGACATCTGCCACCGCCTGCCGCTCGCCTGTGGCAGTTACTAACTTTCTACAGTTTTCTTAATCAAAAGTGGTTTAGGTAACCTGTAAAGAAAGGATTAAAAAATTAAGATGTTCTAGTTCTGCTTTCTTTGTTTTAAAAATCACTGCTTCAATCTACTTTAAAAGAATGGTGTTTCTCTTCTTTTCCAAATTTATCCCAAATCTTCAATTTACATTTAGTCCTTAAAGGTTAAAAAAACAAAAAAAACTAAAAAAGGGTTGTGGTTCTCCTTTTCCCTGCCTCATTCAGGTTTTTTTTTTGGGGGGGGGGGGGTTTTGCTTTTTTTTTTTTTTTTTTTTTTGCTTTTTGGGTCACACCCGGCGATGCTCAGGGGTTACTCCTGGCTCATGCACTCAGGAACTGCTCCTGGCAGTGCTCAGGGGACCATATGGAATGCTGGGAATCGAACCTATGTCGGCCATCTTGGCTGCATGTAAGGCAAACGCCCTACCCGCTGTGCTATCGCTCCAGCCCCTCAGTTTATTCACTTCCCCAGATCCAGGCCTCGTCTCCTACACAGAAGAGACCGTGCTGGCATTTCCTGTGCCGGCCACACTGCCTGGTGTGTGGAAGTTGGTTCAAATTCTCCTGACTCCAGTTTATAACATCTTTTTTAATTTTTTTTTAAAAAAACAATCTAATTAACTTATTTTCCCTCCACTATGCACCCCCCTCCCCATGCTATAAAAAAGGAGGCCCAACTTTTCTGTAAAAATCTGGCAAATTGTTACCACAGTAACATTGATTAAATGGGCAAACCCAATGTCTCTGTGTGTGACTGAACCCCAACCTGGCCCTGCCTGCTTGGGAACATCAGGTTTGTGGTGACCCCTGGGAGGGTCTGTCAGCCGGAGGACACTGACTGCACTCTACGAGGAATTTCTCAACAGAAGGGCATGCCTCTTGCAGCCAAATAGAAGATACGCTAAAGGCTGCAGACAACGCAGAAGCCAGAATGCCCATTTGAATTTCCACGTTTATTTGTCACCAAGTTCCGCCCGAATGTGCCAGGGAGCTTGCGCCAGCTCCTCAGTGCAGCAGCCCCACGGTGGCCAGCCTTTCCTCCCTTGGCACACTTTGACCCTTTGCAGGGTTAGAATTGGCAGGACTCGGCCATAGCCAGCATCGACCTGCGGTCACCAGCACCCTGCTGGCCCTTGCCTTGCATGACTGAGGCCTTGGATTTGACCCCTAGATACAAAAAAAAAAAATTTTTTTTTTAGGAGGCCAGAATGATAGTATAGTGGGTAGGGTGTTTGCCTTGCATGCGGCCAGTCTGGGTTCGATCCTCAGCATCCCATATGGTCCCTGAATACCTCCAAGAGTAATTCCTGAGTGCAGAGCCAGGAGAATCCCTGAGCAACACTGGGTGTGACTCGAAAAGCAAAAATAAAATAAAAAATATTTTTTTTTATAAAAGAAGTTTTTTTTTTAAAATATGTAAGTCAGAGCCAGATAGTACAATGAATAGGGAGTCATTGTGAACTGCATGTGGCCGAACTAGTTAGAACCTGGAATCCCATATGGTCCTCCCAAGCCCTGACAGAAGTGAACACTGAGCACAGGGCCAGGATACGCTCTGAACATTGCAAGGTGTGGCCAAAATAACCCCCTCCCCATATATATGTATAAGTTAAAATATTTCTAAATGACTTTAGGGGCTGGAGAGATAGTACAACAGGTAAGGTGCTTGTATTGCATGTACCCAATCTGGGTTCGATCCCTGGAATCTCACATGGTCCCTTGAAGCAGTGCCAGAAGTAGCAGTTCCTGAGATCAGAGCTCAGAGTGACCCCTGATCATTGCCGGGAGTGACCCAAAACCTAAAACAAAACCAAAAAAAAAAAATGTACTGACTCTTAAAAATATTTAGAAAAGGTTAATAATAAAAGCACCGCGTGGGGCTACAGACCAGGGATTCAACTCCTGGCATGCATATGGTCTCCCAAGCACCACCAGGAGTGATCCATGAGCACAGAGACAGGAGTAGGCTCTGAGCACCACCAGTGTGACCCAAGAAACAACAAAAAAGATGCATAGAATCCACACACTAGAAGCAATCGGGGAGAGCCGTGAGGGACCGAAGCCCACTCTCTGGAGAAACCGTCCCTAGAGAGAACTGTTCCTTACACCCGGCCTGCAGTGACGTTTGGAAAACAAGTCTTGTGGGGCAGGAAACGGAAAGCACCACGGCTGACGAGGCTGGCAAACGAGCCGTTTATGCACAACGGCCTGGTAGAAGTCTTCCCCTACAAAAGCGGGACGCCCGGGCCCGCTCTGACCACTGGACGGCCCCTGGCAGACGCGACGTGCTCATGAACAGCTGGAGGCTGTTCTGGCGGAACCAAACTCAGCTCGCACCCAGGAAAGCGAAGCTGAGGGGCCGCGGGAGGGCGGGGGCGATGCTGGAGCGCTGGGGCCGGACGGGGTGCCTCCACTTTCCTTCTGCTTCCCAGTTCTCCCTGGACTGTGACAAAAACCTTCCCAGCGGACAGGACGGCCACAGACCCGCCTCTCGGGCTCTGGGTCCCGCGGACCACGTGGGGTTGGCGGGGCGCGTTTCACAGGGCGGCGGCCCCTCAGCACAGCCCGCCCCCCACAAGAGGTTCTCCCCCAAGTTCTGTCACACAGAACTTGTCTTGACAAGCACAGACCTGTCAGGTCACTCCCGCCGCCTAGACCTCGCTCCTGAGGGGAACTTTCCTCAGGGGGACCCGTTCCCTGCCCCCGCCACAGCTGAGGGTCTCGCCCTTCCCTCCTAGGCTACTCCCCCGTCTTCTGCAGATGGCTGCCGTCCCCCCACTCTGCTGAGGGCCGGCTCTCCTCTTCAGGGGCCCCTGGCTCCCGGGCTTCTCCTTCCTTCAGCGCGACCTCGTGACACCGACCAGTCCCGTGCAGTTCGCACCTGCCCAGCCGGAAGTAGCGGCTGGCTAGGGCGGGGCTCCGGGGGCAGGGGCGGGTCTACTGGGCTGGGGGCGGGGCTCCGGGGACGGGGCGGGGCTCCGGGGACGGGGCGGGGCTCCGGGGACGGGGCGGGGCTCCAGGGATGGGGCGGGGCTTGGGGCATGGGGAGGGTCTGTGGGGGCTGGGAGGGGCGGGTCTACCGGGATGGGGCGGGGCTCTGGCAGGCGGGGCGGGGCTCCGGGGACCGGGGCGGGGCTCCACGGGTTGAACTCTAGGCAGGTGGGGACACAGACCCTGGGTGATGCAGGCAGCGGTGGCGGCAAGGGCGTGGGTCTGTGCTGCACGTTGCTGGCCGAATTTCGGTTCGAATACAAGACACGGTGCATCGTGCAAATAAATCCACAACAGGCAAGCGCGGCTCATGGACCACACGTTGCAGCTGTTCGCCAATGGCCTATGTCGTCGTGTGAGCATGACCTCAGGACCCCGCAGGGGGGACACAGCCAGCCCAAGGCGGGGACCCCACGGTCAAGAGAACACAGGCTTCTCAGAGTGGGAAAAAGCAGAGAGATGTGCTCAAGGGGGGAACAGCGCTTTGGAAGAACAAGCAAAGGAGGGTTTGCTGTAGGCCACTGTGGTAAAAGACATCACAGTTTCACAGAGATTAGCTGAATCAGGAAGTTAAGAGAATTTAAATTTTTTTAAAGGAATGTTATGGCCTGGGGGGCTGGAGCCATAGCACAGCGGGTAAGGCGGGTAAGGCGTTTGCCTTGCAAGCGGCCAATATGGCCAACCCAAGTTCAATTCCTCCACCCCTCCTGGAGAGCCCGGCAAGCTACCAAGAGTATCTCGCCCGCACGGCAAAGCCTGGCAGCTACCCATGACGTATTCGATATGCCAAACACAGTAACAACAGGTCTCACAATGGAGATGTTACTGGGCCCACTCAAGCAAATCGATGAACAACGGGAGGACCATTATGGCCTGGGTTTTTTCGTGTCCACCAGAATTTAATGGAAGTTTATATTGCAGCTGAGTTCCTAGAATTCTTAGAAACCCTATAAAAGAAATTATTAGGGAACAAACCATCCTGGGGGGAACACACTGGAGGATTTTTCTGTGGTCACAATCCCCATATCTCCCAGCCAGGTTTGTGCCGGGCCTTTGTTGGAATGATGCCGGACCACCCCAGTGTTGCCAGCACCTTGTCAGACCCAAGGTGGTGTCTACACACCCTTTGTCCCTAAGGTAGACTGCAAGCACCCCCAGAGAACCCCCAGTCCAGACTCTGCACATCCAGGAGTGTGAAGGTGTTTCATGAACGTGGAGGGAGCGAGCGAAATCAAATCCTTTAGAGCTTTAGTCTTACACCTCCGTCTCCGCTCAAACCCCACAGGGAGGCATCATGGGGATCCAGATCAACTGGGCCTGCAACCTGGATAGAGCCGCCGCCCTCTGTCTGCCCAAGTACTCCTTCCGCCGCCTCGACCCCAGGGACATGAACCACAATGTGTCCCCCTGCTACAATTTCAGGTGGGCCCCATTTCTTGTGCCTTGGGGATGATGGTGGCTGGTGCTATCCCCAGTGCACGGAGCCAACATGCCAAAGGCACCTCCTCAGAGGCCAGGTCAAAGCGACCACTTTTTCTTTTTCTTTTCTATTTTTTTTGGGGGGGACGCTTTTTGGGTCACACTCAGCAATGTACAGGGGTTACTCCTGGCTTTGAACTCAGGAATTACTCCTAGCGGTGCTCGGGGGACCATAGAGGATGCTGGGGATCAAACCCCAGTTGGCTGTACTAACACGGTACTAACACTCCAGGGCAGCCACTTCTTAAGCAGGAAAGTCTGGGCTGAGCTGGGAGATGCTCTCCGGCAGAGCATGAGCTTCTCATGCAGGAGGTCCCGGTTGGTTCCCCAACACCGACTGTTCCCGAGTCGACCCAGGACTATCCCTCAAAAGTTCTGGTTGTGGCCCAACAGCAAAACCAAAAAAGCAGCAGCAAACTGTAGCCACGCCCCTTCTCTCCCGGGCCCTTGTCCTAGGCCCTTCTAGGAGCCAGAGAGGCCCAAGCTTTCATGTTTTACTTGTTTCCCTCTAGTGGTGACTTGTGGGATGGCGCCCAGCAGCAGCAGGAAATACCGGGCCCTGCCCTCCACGCAGTCTGGCGCCTGTTTGTCAGAGTGTTAGATCATGGAAGTTTTGTTTCTGAGCCATACTGGGCAATGCTTCTGGTTCTTCACTCAGAGATCATTCCTGATGGCTCTAGGGACTATATGGGATGCTTGAACCCGCGTCGCTACATGCAAGGCAAGCTCCTTCCCCACTAGTCTGTCAGGTCCCAGATTGTGTAATTTTTACCTAACCATCAAATGGTATTTTTGTGCTGGCGCCGTTTCTTCTGGTACACAGCTCTTGTAGGAACCGCCGGGAAGAACTCAGGCGTGGGTTTGAATTCCAGGTGGGGAGAAGGACACTCATCCTTCGGAACTCCATCAGCATCCAGACCCTCCTGTTCTACAGGCTGGGCCCCAATCTGGACAGTAGACTGGACACATCATGGGCTGAGGGTTCGGCTCCTGGTGGTTTTTTTCCACAACACAACGCGGGGCTGCAAATGACCCGGTGTCCCTCCACAGCCCTCAGCCACATTTCCTTTCCTGTGAGTTTTGTGTGTGGTTTTCTTCGGCCAATATGGCAGAGCTCAGGCATCACTCGAAGCGATGCCAGCAGGGACCATCTGTGGTGCCTGGCACAGAACCAGCAGCCCCTCCTGCGAGCAAGCGCCTTACCTGCTGTACTAGATCTGGCTTTCCTATGAGTTTATAAAGTTTAGAGTTCCATCATTTTTGGAATGTTTGTCATGGTGCGGCTGTCACCACAAATAATCTTAGAACATTTTCATCATCACCTCCAATAGAAACCCTTTCCCCTTAGCGATCATTCCCCCTCACCATGTCAGCCCTGGGCCCTCTGGGTTTGCCCAGACCGGTCATCCTGTGAGTGACATCACGTGACCTTTCATACCTGGCCTCTTTTACTGGGCACGACAGTGTTGTGAGGGTCCTCCCTGGGGTACTGTGTACTGTGTCCATCCCTCTGAGGCCACATACTTCACCAGGCACATCTGCCAGTTTCTTACAGTTCATCCACAGGGAATAACGATTAATGAAGAAGCCTGTCCAGTGCGGTGTGCTTGCCAGCTCAGTCCCCGGCCCATAGAGCTGTCCCCTTCCTGTACAGTGGCCAGGGTCTCCCCAAGAGAGGCGGGCGACTCCGGGGTGTCAGGAAGGCTTGGGGAGCAAGTTTGGTGAAGCGCTGAGGGAGAGCCCAGGCCTGTGTTTGACTCTCTCCCAGGGCCTCCCACACAGCCCGGCCCTCTGCTGCCAGACTCTCCTCTGCCAAGGAGAGGCCCAATGTGCTCGGCCAGTGCAGTGGGATTCTGTCCTCAGGGGGCGCCGCAGCCACTCACTCATGCTTCCTGGACCTTCCCCAGGTTTGCCAAGTACTTCAAGGACCTGGGTGGCACCGGGCACCGCACGCTCAAGGCCTATGGAATCCGCTTCAACACCATCGTGTTTGGAAAGGTAGCCTGGTGCCCACTCCCCCTGGAGCACCTCTTCCAGGCTGGCCAGGGGCTCCAGGGCCTTCCCGAGCCTTCCTCTGCTCTTCTCTGGCCCACCCTTAGTGGCTCTTGGTTGCTTCCTGTTTTGCAGACTGGGAAATTGGACATCATCCCCACCATGATCAACATCGGCCCTGCTGGGGTGATAAGTGGCAGGGGCTCCACTGCTCAGCCTGAGGGGGGCCCCTGGCTGCCCTTCGTGGTGTCCCCCCAGGGTTCACACTTACTGGACTCTCCATTTAACCCCTGAGGCTATTTCCCTGCACTGCCTCCCTCTCCCCCACCTTCCCTCCCAACCATGCCCTTGGGGGGGCTTTTCCTTCCAGTGAAAGGTGTGACTGGGGGGAGGGACCAAGGCTCATTCATTTTGTTTCTTTTTGGGTCACACCCGGGGATGCACAGGGGTTACTCCTGGCTCTGCAGTCAGGAATTACTCCTGGAGGTGCTCAGGGGACCCTATGGGATGCTGGGAATCGAACCCGGGTCAGCCGCGTGCAAGGCAAATGCCCCACCCGCTGTGCTATCACTCAGCCCCGGCTCATTCATTTTCACCTTTGTCCAGTGCAGGCAGCTTGTGACAGCGGCAGAAGCTCAGGAGGAGAAGCATGGATCCGTGAATGCCTCAGCAGGACAGGAGTGACCACCGTTCCCTGCTCATCTTCCAGGGGCGAGCGAGAGCCCCGAGCTGGGCCTGGCACAGAGCCTGGCACCTTGGCCGTGGCCACCAGCATCACCCGTTTGCCTCTGCCCCTCCCCAAGTGGCTTCACTTCCTACTTTCCCCAGACGGGTGCTCCGCCACTAGCCTCACTGTCGTGAGGGGTCTGTGGCGTGTCCTTGCAGGGATCTTTCAAGCAGCGTCTTTCTCGACCACTCAAGGGTCCTTCAAGGTTGTCATCAAGACACTTGCAGGAAGAAGGAAATGTTTCCCTGCTAGAGAAAGTTCCAATTCAAGTTTAGCTTCCAGTGCACGGCTCCCCACCCTGGTGAGGCTGTCGGCCCCTCCCAGGCGCCCACTCTAGTCGCCAGCAGACAGCTGGCATCTCTGTGGCCCATGTAGAGGGAGGATAGGGTTGGGGGCGGCCACCCCTGGGTTTGCATGCGGGCTGCGGCCTTCTGTCCCCACCAGAGACGTGTCTGTCGGGCCTCCCGCCAGTCGCAAGGAACCAGTGCTCCTCCTTGGAGAAGAGCTCGGGTTGGTTGAGGATCAAACATTAAAATATTATTTTAGGGGCTGGAGCAATAGCACAGCGGGTAGGGCGTTTGCCTTGCATGCAGCAGACCCAGGTTGGATTCCCAGCATCCCATATGGTCCCCCAAGCACCGCCAGGAGAGATTCCTGAGTGCATGAACCAGGAGTAACTCCTGTGCATCACCAGGTATGACCCAAAAAAGCAAAAAAAAAAAAAAAAAATGTATTTTGCTATTATCGGGGCTGGAGTGATAGCACAACGGGTAGGGCGGTTGCCTTGCACACAGCCGACCCAGGTTCGATTCCCCAGGGTCTGAGGCTGGCATAGGCCTTTTCCTTCCGTTTTCCTCCTCTGAACCTCGATGCTGGGCTCCTCGAGCTCAGACGCTTCCTGTAGTGACTGCTCCTGGCTCTGCTCAGTTTTACGTAAAAGTGAGGGACCACACTCTGAGGGAACCTGAAAATGGTTTCCACACTCCACTCGCTCTCCCCGGCCTCCCAACCCACCACTCTACCCGCAGCCGAGGAACGAGGAACGCCAGCCCACACACACGCCAGTATCTGAATTGTAAAATGAGCCGCTTCTCACTTCCTCCCTAACTGGGTGTTCTGGGTGTTTCTCCCCGCAGAAAGCAGCCCCACCCTCCCCTGGCCTCGACTCCTTTCCCTGTAGAGGGAACAGTTTATTTCACAAGTGCAGCTTCTACGGGAAAAGGACCAAGCTGGCTGGCGGGGAACGTTCACCAAACCCCTTTGAGAAAGCACTTGCCCAGGCTTCTCCACCCCTCACTTTGGTTTTCGGGCTACACCCAGTGGTGCTGAGAGTGCTCAGAGGACCACACAGGATGTTGGGGATTGAACCCAGGTCAGCAAGGCAAGCACCATCCCCGCTGGACTATCTCTCCTGCCCCTCATGCTGCCTTTTAAAAGTAATTCCTGCTTGAGGCTGGAGGGATAGCACAGCGGGTAGGATGTTTGCCTTGCATGCGGCCGACCCGGATTCGATTCCAGCATCCCATATGGTCCCCTGAGCACCGGCAGGGGTAATTCCTGAGGGCAGAGCCAGGAGGAACCCCTGAGCATCATCGGGTGTGACCCAAAAAGGCAAACAAAAAAATCTTTCTGTTTACTTGCCAGGACTGGGGGGGCAGGTGGAGAGACGGGACAGTGAGGAGGGTGTTTGCCTTGCACACAGTCGACCTAGATTCAATTCCCAGCACCCCATATGCTACCCCGAGCACCACCAGGAATAATTCCTGAGTGCAGAGGCAGGAGTAACCACTAAGCACCACCGGATGTGGCCAAAAAACAAAAGATATTTGGAGACTGGGAATCTGCATTTTCCGGGGAACAAAACCAAAGGTGTTCAGAGCATCGTCAGGTGCTGGGGCTGGAACTCAGACCTGCCAGCTGCAGAGCAGTGCTCTGGCCTGCTGAGCATCTACATTCCTTCTTTTTGATTGTTCTGGCGTCACGCCTGGTAGGGCCCAGGGGTCACTCCTTGACTGTGTTGGAGGCAGGAAACCTGCTTGGCACCAGCGCTCTCTCCCTCCTGGAATTTGCCTCCAGAGATGCTGGCGTCCCGGGCACCCCTGCTCGAATCAGGGGTGAATAACGGAATACCGCACCATGAGCATTCGACCTCACCAGCACCCTGAGCAGAAAAACAGACATCAGGGCAGACAACCTGGAGAACACGGACTGAAATCGACAAGCACGAAAAACCCAGCAGCCTGGTCTTTGCACCATTTCGCTGTCTGTTTATTTCAAGTTTACAGAGAAGCTTCAACATTTGTGGAAAAACACCAAAGGCTTATTATTTTTTTTTTTAATTTTGTCTCTTTAAGTTCATGGACTTTTAAGTGATAAATACACAGTATTTAACTTTGTACACCTGATAAAAGGAAAATGCATAGTAGAAAGGATCAGGAATAAAACACAAGCGTCGGGCGTCAATCACAGAATAGAAAAGTGGCCAATCCCACGACCCGGAAACCTTCCCTAGCACCTTTGGAAGCGAGTGGAGGTCGTGGGTCCTGCCCCACCCCCTCCCCCATGTGGCTCTCCCCGAGGAGATGCAGGGAGCATCAGGGTGGGGCTGAGTCTCTGTGCCCAGGTCTTAGTCTCCTTGTTCCAGAAAGGCTTCAGGAACGGGAGCCCTAAGTCACAGGAATGGAAAGGGTGGGGGGGATGTTCAGACCAGTGGAGGAAGGGACCGGGGACCAGGACAAAGGAAAGACGGGGGAGGGGGGGCGGGGGGCGCTGTCCTTCCATCAAGGCTGCAGGCAGGCCAGGTGGCTGCACCAAGCTGGTCCCTCCAAGCCATTAGAAAGAGCGGCCGGGGAACCCGTCTGCTCTCCTGGAAAGCGGCCCCCACCTTCCCGCTCCAGACACCAGCCTCAGAGCTGGCCTCTCGGCCACACAAGGGAGCCACCGTCTCCACCTGTACCTGGACTCCGTGGGCAGAGGGGGCAGTTCCTTCCCACCACTTTCTTTGGTGTTTGTTTTGTTGGTTTTTCGTTTTTTTTTTTTTCTTTTCTTAAAAAGGGTAATGAATGTGGGCACCACCTCTCGGCCTTGGGAAACACTGGAACAACCCTCCCCGGGCACAGCAAGAGGGGGCCACGACCACCAAAAGGTGCCTTGCACCAACGAATCCAACCCCCTCTGCCACGGAGGGGAGGGGCCCACGAAGTGATGGGGGGGAGGGAATGTGGGGGGAACCAGCACCCCCTGCTCCTGAGACCAGAGGAAGACGTTCCCCACTCCCCCACCCTCCGCTGGGGGGCCAGGCTTGCCTCTCCTGCCCTCGCCACGTCCCCCACAATGGATTAACCTATGAACCTCCTGACACCCGGGCCTCCTAAGCGTGCTCATCTGGGACAGCCAGGGGAGGCAGACCTTAAAGTCTCCCAGGGCAACCCCCCACCCCCAACTCACTCCCCAGTCCCCCTCCTATGGCTCTGGAATTCGCCCCGGGCAGCAACCAAACTTTCCCAGTATTGGTTGGGAGTCAAAAAGGGCAGAGTCAAAAAGTCAAAAAGTCCTTGGACTTTTGGCTACGGGACGGGAAGTGGCGTGCAAGGCGCCGTGCTCTGGGTTGCAGCGCTTCTGTCGCGGAAGGGGGTCCCCAATGTTACCGTGCAGACCCTAAGGGAGCGCAGCATCAGGATGAAAGCAGTTCCCACCCAGCCCTCCAGAATCAGGGTACACGTGGGACTATGACAATCAGCGAGTGCTTGAGAGGAAAATAAAGCCCCGGCCGTCTCTAACGTACGCAGGCCACAGACAAGCGAAGCTGCTAATGTACAGGCAGAGATTTCACTGGCTCTAACTCCAGCCCGGAGTCGAGGGGATAAATCCTGAAGCGCGAAATAACTGCGGTGCCCTAGTTCAGCTACCGGGGTCTGTCTGCCCCAGGCCGGAAATGTCCCTGGAGGGGAAGAGCTCACCCTGAAGTTGCCCGTTTCTATAAGACATTCACGAGATTTTCACTCAACTGCTTCAAAGACCGACCTGGAGAAACTTGTTGGGGGGGCGGTCAATTTTCCAATTTTCCCATACAACCTCCAAAAGCCCCTCCAGGGCTGGAAAAATCCCTTTTGTGAAGCAATTAAGTTTGTTTGAAGCCCTTTCCTTTTTCTGACTAAAGTTCTACCCATTTAAATAATTTTTTTTTAAAAAAAAAAAAGGTAAAATTCAATTAAGTAGCCTGGGGGCGGCAAGGCTGTGGGGGAGGGGAGGGGAGTTAGATTCCCTCCCCCGCCATTACACCTGCTCTTGCCTCCTTCCAAATGCAACAGTCAGTTCCATGGTCTGGGTTTTCGGATCATTCTCACGACCCTAAACCCCACACACACTCCCTAGGTATATCTGGCATGGTTCCGAGTCCACAATGAAGGAGTTTTGGCATAAAAATGTCTATGAAGCAAATGTCTCCACGTGCACGTGGGCGTGGGCCCACAGCCCTTCACCCCGTCGTTCAGCCAGCCAGCAGCCGAGGGCCGTCGGGGAGCCAAGTCCTTTTCTGTCTGTCCTCTCGAAACAACAGAGAAGTGAAAATAAAGACAAACGGGAGATGATGGCCAAGGCGCTACACGGGCTTGGT
Source organism: Sorex fumeus (assembly GCF_029834395.1). Lineage (NCBI taxonomy): Eukaryota > Metazoa > Chordata > Mammalia > Eulipotyphla > Soricidae > Sorex > Sorex fumeus. The sequence continues at coordinate 755,026 of NW_026606212.1, read as the reverse complement.
TTCAGTAGGACATGCTGCTATGGAAACGCAGGGGGCGCGTGCAGGCGAGGGCGGATCCCAGCAGCTACTCCCTCAGGGCGGCTGCTCCCTCAGGGCAACTGCTCCCTCAGGGCAATCGTTCCCTCAGGGCAGCTACTCCCTCAGGCAGCTGCTCCCTCAGGGCAACTGCTCCCTCAAGGCAGCTGCTCCCTCGGGCAGCTGCTCCCTCAGGGCAACTGCTCCCTCAGGGAAGCTACTCCCTTAGGCAGCTACTCTCTCAGGCAGCTGCTCCCTCAGGGCAGCTACTCCCTCAGGCAGCTGCTCCCTCAGGGCAACTGCTCCCTCAAGGCAGCTGCTCCCTCAGGCAGCTGCTCCCTCAGGGCAACTGCTCCCTCAGGGAAGCTACTCCCTTAGGCAGCCACTCTCTCAGGCAGCTGCTCCCTCAGGGCAGCTACTCCCTCAGGCAGCTGCTCCCTCAGGGCAACTGCTCCCTCAAGGCAGCTGCTCCCTCAGGCAGCTGCTCCCTCAGGGCAACTGCTCCCTCAGGGAAGCTACTCCCTTAGGCAGCCACTCTCTCAGGCAGCTGCTCCCTCAGGGCAACTGCTCTCTCAGGGTAATCGCTCCCTCAGGGCAGCTACTCCCTCAGGCAGCTGCTCCCTCAGAGCAGCTGCTCCCTCAGGGCAGCTACTCCCTCAGGGCAGCTGCTCCCTCAAGGAAGCTACTCACTCAGGGCAGCTCATCCCTCAGGCAGCTGTTCCCTCAGGGCAGCTCATCCCTCAGGCAGCTGCTCCCTCAGGGCGCTCATCCCTCAGGGCAGCTCATCCCTCAGGGAAGCTGCTCCCTCAGGCAGCTACTCCATGGCTTCATCTGGCTGCCACAGACGCATGCTTGCTGGGGAGTCCAGGGCTGCGGCCCCCCAGCTCTCCACCGGGGGCTGTTCCTTCACACGAGCACTTCCTCCTCCCCCATGGGGGCTGGGTCGGGGCCTCGAAGGCTGTCTTCGCTGCTGCGCTTCCTGCTTGGCAGAAAGAAAACCAGCATTAAGGTCACAGCGATGCCCGCGCAGTCCTGGCCTCAGCTTCCCATCACGGGGCATGTCATTTACTTCATTTCTTCTTTGGGACTTTTCCTCCCTGTTCCTTTCCTTGCTTATGTAAAATGCCCTGGGGTTGGAGAGACAGTACAGGGGTAAAAGCACTTAGGCACTCCTGCCTTGAATGTGGACAGCCAGCCTGGTTCAATCTGATCACCAGGTGATCTTCTAGATTTTTTTTTTTTTTTGGCTTTTGGGTCACATCTGGTGATGCCAGAGCCAGGGCTCCTTCTGGCTCTTCACTCAGGAATTACTCCTGGCGGTGCTCAGGGGATCATATGAGATGCCAGGGATCAAAGCCGGGTTGACCGCATGCAAGGCAAACCCCCTCCCCCCTGGACAATCATCCCAGTCCCGCAATGTGGTTTTCTAAATTCCACTGGGTGTGGCCCCACCCCACTGCAGGGGTCAGTGGCAACACATACTCAGGCCACCTTGGCCGAGAACTGCTGGGAGGGGCCCCCAGGCCTTACACTGCTTGGAAGGTCCCCAAGGAAATAAAACATTCAAAGAGAAAGGGCCGGAGCGTTAGTATAGCAAGTAGGGAGCTTGCTTTGCACGTGGCCGTCTCAGGTTTAATCCCTGGCACCCCAATATGGTCCCCAGAGCCCCACTGAGCGTGCTCCCTGAGCACAAAACCAGGAGCAAGCCCTGACAGCTGGGTGTGTCACAAAAACAAAACAAAACAGACTTTGTATTCCAGCAATATGAGGGAGAAACCAACACCCTTGGCTTCAAGGAGCAAAGACTATAAAACCTGATGGGAACCAACTGTGACTTGCCGTGGCCCTGCCAACACAGGGTGGGTCTCTGCTTCACAAACACACACACACATACACACCACACACACACACACACACACACACACACACAGGTCTCCCGGCACACATACACATACACACACAGAGGCCTCCTGGGACACACACACAGACACACACAGAGGCCTCCCGGGACACACACATACACACACAGGTGCCTCACGGGTCACACACACACACACACACACACACACACACAGGCCTCCCAGGACACACACGCACGCATGCACACATACACACACAGGCGCAGGGAAAACCTCCTGGGACAACGCAGATCCTCGTCTCTGTGATGCACAGAGATGGTGGGACGAGAGAAGCGCCCCTGGCTCCCGGGGCCTGTCCTGAGCCTCCTCTAGGTCAGCATGGAGTGATCGGAGGTGGAGGGGCCCCAGGCTGCAGTCCCCCAACCAGACTTGGCTCCCCTCCACCCTAGACAGGACAGCATGGTGCCCCCTGGCAGCCCACCCCAGGCAAAGGAAGCAGGATGCCGGCCCCCCAGGAAGAAGCCCGCTCAGGCCGAGAATCATGCTCGCTCCGACTCTGTCGCGGGAGGGAGACCCCCAGCCTTCCGCCCCGACAGCCACTTGCTCACAGGACAAGGCTCAGCCAAGACAGCACAGGTTTCCGGCCAGGCGGGCAGCAAGCCACGCACTCCAGGCTTCCCAGACACCGACAGGTCTCTGGACGGAGGTCGGGGGACAGCAAAGGGGTTAAGCCACCTGCCTTGCATGCTGCTGCCTCCGGTTCCGTCCCTGGGAGTGACCCCCAAGCACAGAGCGGGGGGTATCCTCTGAGCACCACCCAAACCTCCCATTACCCAAAACCACCCCAGCCCTCTGCACCCATCTCAGCCTGTGGGGTGTGTGGAAAGCCGTGGACAGGTCTGCCACGGGAGAGGACAGGGCCTGAAGCCAGAGCGATCGCTCTGACGTGTTCCCACGGCTGCTCCAGGAAGGCAGGACAATCCCCCCACAAGCCTCCTTCCGGCCCCCCGACGCCTCATGGGCCTGTCAAGCCCATTCCGTGAGGCCTCTTCTAATGAGACACCAAGTTACAGGGCATGCCTGCCACAGTGGCACCTAGACAGGGGGACGAACACGGCCCGTCCAGGGACGCGCTGCTCGGCCACCACGGGCCACAGCACAGGGGGAGCCCTGAGAGCGGGTACGCGGGGAAGAAGCAGAGCCCAGTCGCACCTGGATGGGTCCGCTGACCGGAAGTGTGGGGGACAGACGGACCCACAGACACAGGAGCCAGGCTCTGACTGTCAGAGGGGGCTCTCCTGGGCTAGTGGAAATGTCTGACGGGTGAGTGTGGGGGAGAGCAGGGCCACCGCGAATGCTCTAGAGACCCTGGAATCAGAGCCTGCAATGGACGGTAAATGATCTCAACTGAGCCAGAGGGAGAGGCCTGGAGCCGGACCAGCGGGGAGCGTGCTGGTGTGGGGAGGGGGCGCGGCCCAGAGGGAGGGCATTGAGGGTGTCAACTCTGTCATCCCAGGTGTGAGACCAAACTTCTCTGCGCTGGGGGGTGGGGGGGGTTGCTGGGGTCACCAGCTGGCCGGGGTTTAACTCCTCCGGGAGGGGCAGGAGCCGGTGCATGTGACTGGGCAGGCCTGTCCCAGCCTCAGTGCCGCGGTGTGCACGGAGCAGAGGGTGCGGGCCAGGCGGCGAGACGGGCTGAGCCATGCCTACGCGCCCCAGCCCCACGCGCGGCCGCTCAGGCGGGCAGGCAGGCGTACCTTGGGCTCCCACGGGGCCGCCCATGCCCGGGTCGGCTTTTTGCTGGAATGGCCGGAGGGGAGGAAAAGGGATGTGAGAAGACTCCCAGGTGCTGTCCTGGGCACAGTGCTCAGACCCCCCCAGTACTGGCTCTGCTGCACGGAGGGTCCTGGCAGCTCGGCGAGGCACACGCCAGGCCCCAAGTCCCACAGAGCATGCGTGCTTCTGGGCCTCGGCCACGGATTCGGGCTGTCAGGAGCCCCCTGCCCGTGCCAGTGCAAACCCCTCCCAAGAGGGGTTGGATGAGCTGCCAGTGAGGGGGAGGCTGAGGCAAGGCGGGGGAGGGGTTGTCTCCCCACTGCAAAGCCAAAGCCGGCAACTGCTGGGGGTCCATAGGGGTCCATTGGGAGGGCCGTGCAGAGCGGGGGCAGGGGCTGTCCCGAGTTCTCCAGAGCCCAGAGGGGGACACTCACGCCAGCAGGTTGCCAGGGGCCGACAAGGAGCGTTCCTCTCGCCGGCTGCCCTCAAACGGGTTCCCAAAGGAGCGTTTGCGGATCATGGTCTTCACAAGGATCTGAAGGAGAGAAGGGCAGGGAGTCAGCCGCCCACACAGCACTCCAGGGCACTGGCCCCTGCCCCAGGCCCTCCCCACTGCCGCCCCGGCCTGGTGGCGATGCCAGGTGCCGATGCTGGGGGTGGGGGACACAGGGCAACCTCCCTTCCTGCCAGGCAGCAGTCACTAAAGCACCCCAGGTCTCAGTGGTCTGTCCCCAAAACTCCACGGCTCGTGAGGGGAGTGAAACCCTGGATGAGACATTCCCGTCCTGCCAAGTCTGGCCCCAGGCCCGCCCAGCTCCCGGGGGACCCCAGGCTGAAGGGGAGGTGGCCACACTGTGCCCCTGCCCAGGGCCAGCTGTCCTGATGGCCCCAACACGATGCCGGCCGTGGCCTCCCGGGAAGAGCCGGGGGCTGGGGGGGACAAGGCACTGAGCCATTCTTGAATTGAAAGACCCTTGCACGGCATGTTCCTCGCCAAGTTAGAGTGACCATTCACCAGGATCAGGATGTCCACACACATCCCATGAGCCCCACCCCCGCTACCGCCACCCCACCCCACCCCACCCCATGTGCCCCATCTGTGGACGCTGGATGGGATCTGGACATTCCCAGCAATGGAATCCAACCCCACGTGGCCTGTGGCTTCCCCCACAGGGTGTGTTTTCGACTGTCAGTGCTTCCAACCTGTTCAAGACTGCATAATATTCCTGTCCCCGCCACGCCCTGTCCTGTAGATCATTTGCCCACTGGGTTATTAACATGCTTGGAAGTCAGAGAGGCAGGGAGGGTAGGGCTTGTCCTCTGCTGGCTGGGGAAACTACTGGGGGGCCCTGCCCCCACCCTAACACAACCTGGGTCCGCCCCCAGTCGGCCAGGAGCAGCATCCCGGCACAGGGAGGTCAGGGGTGAAGCATGTGCCTTGCCTGGCAGTCACCCCTGGTTGGATCCTCGGCACCACATGGTCCCCTGCAGCACCAGGGTGGCCCGGGGTCCCTAGCACCACATCCTTGGACCACCGCATTGGGCCACAGGCCCAGGACTTGCCAAGCACCACTAAGGCACTCCCCAGCTCCGCGGAAATAGAGGCCACCTCGGGGGCAAAAGTGAGAGCCCCCCAGGGGCCCAGGCCCCGCCCCAACCTCCCCGGTCTGCCACCTCTCCCCACCAGTCTGCTCCATCTGTCCAGGACCCAGACCCGACTCCCGCCGGCCGGACAGGACCCCACCAGTTCTGTCGCCCCTCCCGCAGGGCCCCCGGCACAGGCCTGAGAGAGAAGTGTTTCCGGGCCATGGTGACCCCTGCCCCCCAGCCCTGGGCCAGCTGCCTTCTCCCAGGAAGCTGCAGCTGAGGGCGGTGGCGACGGGACAGGGGCCAGGACCAGGCCAGGACCGTCCATGCCAGGCTCAGAAGGGCCCTGGCAGGCGCTATGGCTTGTGGGTGCGGCGGGAGGATGAGAGAGAGGAGGTGGTTAGCGTGGCACAGTGATGGGCATGCAGAGGCCCGGGCGGGAGGTGGAGGCCCCACCCCGGGGTCAGATCCGGGAAGAAGGAGAGTGAAGAAGCGGGGGGGGGGGGGGGGGGGAGAGGGGGGAGAGGACGTGCGAAGCTGGAGTGGGGCCAGCCTGTGGGCCAGCATGAGGTGGACGCTGGATCTCTGCAGACTGGGCCACCGTCCCCTCCCGGTGCCCTGCCATGGGACTCTGCCCCGGGACAGCGGCCCGGGCTGCCTGGGAGCACTGAGGGCCTGAGCACTATTATCCCAGCTCCTCGCTGGTCGGGCCCCAGATGCGAGGCCATGAAAGGGCGGCCACTCCCGAGAAGCTCGCCCCTCAGGGGTCAGGGAGGCCTCTGTGGGTTCTGGGTCACTGTCTGCAGGACGGGAGACTTGGTCGCTCCCCTCTGGACCAGGGGCCTGTCTCGGAGAATCCTGCCCAGTGTCCATGCTGGTCCCTTTCCTCCTCCTGCTCTCCCTGCGCTGTGCTGAAAGGAGGATTTCTAGAAGGTTCCTTGGATGGGGCGGGGGGCCTCTCTAGCGTGGCAGGGGACCTGGCCAGTGACCAAGCTAAATGGAAGAGGCTGCCAGGGGCACAGGCGCAGTATGAGTCAGGCCGTGGGCTGGTGGCCGGGGTGGGGAGCAGACTGGCCATGTCCTGACTCCTAGGCCCCATGATCGGCCTCAGATGCCCTCTGGGTGCCAGCCTGGGCCTCGCGGGCCCTGCCTGCGGCCCTCTGGTTCGCCCGCCTTACCACGGTCGCCAGGCTGGGAATGTGTTTGACCGAGTTCTCCACCTCCTCTTCCGTCACCTCGACCAGCGTGCAGTTCTCGTCCTCCGACGGCAACGGTTCCGCCCCGTGCCTCGTGACCCAGGGGTGCAGCTTCAACGAATGACAGGACGAGTGAGGGCGGGCGGGGCAGGGGGGAGGCGGACAGTGGCCTGGGGTCAGGCACGCGAGAGGCAAGCCAGGCAGAAGGACAGGCAATGGGAGAGGAGGAAAGGCGGAGAGCACAGAGACAGACAGCATGGAGGGAGCACAGGCGGTGTGTGTCGGACGGAACGCCATCAGCCGCGGGACTGCACAGAAGGGGCTGGAATTCAACGTCCCTCCCGCGGGGTGGCCCCAGGAGGCCCCCCTCCCCCGTGTCCCTGTCACACCTCAGCAACGCTCCCCCATGCCAGGCGGCTCAGCTCAGAGCAGGCAGCAAACTCCCCATCTCCCAGAAAGGGAAGTAGAGGCCGCAGAGACAGTGAGGGCGGCTGGAAGGACCGTGGGGAGACACCCCCGGCCGGGGTCAGCCCTTCTTCAAAGTGCCCCCCCCCCGGGTGCCAGAAACAGCTCTGATTTCTGCACAGAAAGGGGTGCGGGGCCAACTGGGGGCCCCCCGCGAACACGTCCTGCGATGAGCAGCCCGGGCAGGGTGGCGCTGGGAAGGCCAAACTGCTAAGACTCCCTCCCCGCCCCCACCGCCACGGCCAGGGAAGGACGCGGAACCGGGCAGCCGGGCAGCCGGACACAGGCCCCATCCAGGGAGAACGGACGCCGTCAGCCCAAGCCAACCACAGCGAGCGCCAGCCGACCTCGCCCCAGTCTCAGCACACAGACCCCGGGCCTCGTCGGCGGGAGGCTGTGGGCCGGGCCGGGCCAGGTGACAGCCACACGGTTCCAAGCAGTGGACACAGGCCGAGCCGGGGTCCTGCTACCTTGATCTCGGGCACCACGATCCTTGACTCCGGGTTCTTGTCCAGCATGCGGGTGATCAGGTCCTTCAGGTCCTCGGCTATGTCAGGCCTGGGGGGACGGGAGGCGGTCAGGGGCGGGCCACGGTCACGGGAACACCCCCGCCCCGAGGGCTCAGGGAGGGAGGCTACCCCCGATGGACATACTCACTGGTCTGGGAACTCCAGGGCCTGACTCTTGATCTTACTGTGTAAGCACATGATCCGCTCATCCATGAATGGGCACTGCAGAGAGAGGCGGGGACGGAGTGGTGGTCAGCACCTGCCACTTCCGGCCGGGAGGACCACCTGGGTCAACATGAGTCACGGCGGAGAAACTCGCAGCCGGGGCCTATCTAAGGAGGGAGCAAACCCCGGTGAATTGGTTCGAGAAGGCTGGGAGCAGCCTCGGACGGGGTGTCACGCTCTGGCTCTCCCCTGCAGCTGGCCACCAGCCAGGCCCGGGGTCCACAAGGCCCAGGATGGGGCCACAGTGCCGGCTGTGGCTGGGAACTGCCTCCCCGGCCAGGTTTCAAGCTAACTTTTTTTCTTTTTCTTTTTTTTTTGCTTTCTGGGCCACACCTGGTGATGCACAGGGGTTACTCCTGGCTCTGCACTCAGGAATTACCCCTGGCAGTGCTCAGGGGACCATATGGGATGCTGGGAATTGAACCCGGGTTGGCCGCGTGCAAGGCAAACGCCCTACCCGCTGTGCTATTGCTCCAGCCCCAACTTTTTTTTTTTTCTTGCTTTTTGGGTCACACTCGGCGATGCTCAGGGGTTACTCCTGGCCCATACACTCAGGAATTGCTCCTGGCAGTGCTTGGGGGACCATATGGGATGCTGGGAATCGAACCTGTGTCGACCATGTTGGCTGCGTGCAAGGCAAATGCCCTACCCACTGTGCTATTGCTCCAGCCCCGCCCCAACTTTTTTTCTTAATGTTTTTTGTTTTATTTTAGGCCCCAGCGGGCAGTGCTTGGAGGTTACTCCTGTGAGTTTCAGGGGGACCTGACTTGCTGCCAGTAATCAAACCAACAAACCCTACTTGCAAGCAGGACACCCACCGTCCTACTGTATCCCCCTCCGTCCCCGTGCTGGCCTCTTGGACATCTCGGTGAGTGTCCACCAGCCCGGCTGCTCTCTGCCATCACTCAGGTTTCTGCCCATGATGCAGGGGCCTTCTCTGCATGCCTGTCTAAGACAGACAGACAGACACCCACCCACTAGCTTGCAATTTCCCAACACATACCCAACCCCGGCCTGAGTTACGCTGCAGATTTCTCTCACTGTTTTTCTGGTTTTTTATTTCTTGGGGGGTCACACCTGGCTATGCTCAGGGGTTACTCCTGGCTCTGTACTCAAAAATTATCCCTGGCAGTGCTCAGGAGACCATATGGGATGCTGGGAATCGAACCCAGGTTGGCCGCATGCAAGGCAAACACCCTACCCGCTATGCTATGGCTCCAGACCTCTTACTGTTTTTATTTTATTATTTTAATTGCATACTGCACCATTAGTTTCTGGAGGGCAGGGATTTCACATCCGGCTCTCAGCTGACCACCAGTGCCTGTGGACATCCTGGGCTCAAGAGCGGGGACTTGGGACATACCCACTGAATTCACGAGTCCCTTAATGATTTCTGCCAAGGTTCTCAGAAGTCATGAGAAATCATGAGTTTCCCCTTTGACAGCAGCTGGGAGGGGCGAGGTGCCCAGGAAGTGTAAAGCCGGCACTGAGGCCCAGACGGGGCAGCCTTGGAAGCCGGTTCATGCACCACATCCTGAGTGACAAACTGACGGCCCCCACACCCCAGTGAGGGATGGACGTGGTCATTATGATGGAAAAAAAAAAAAAAAAACCTCTGGGGCCAGAGCGATAGTACAGCGGGGAGGGTGTTTGCCTTGCACACAGCCAACCTGAGTTCTAAGCCCTGGCATCCCATATGGTTCCCCCAGCACCGCCAGGAGTGATTCCTGAGTGCAGAGCCAGGAGTAACTCCTGAGTATCGCTGCGTGTGACCCAAAAAGCAAGGAAAAAAAAAAAAAACCTCAGGGGCTGTGTAGGGTAATAGTGTCCTGGTTTACCCCTGTACCAAAAAAGTGACTTCCCCAGGAATGGTCACTCGGGCCAGCATGGGAGAGAACTGGAGTGTCTATTTTTCAGAGCTCGCTGACAGAGCACTCAGGATCTGGACACACACAGAGGGCAGCAGGTGGGGGACTTGCCATCACGCCCCGGGCACCATTCCCCCAGCATGCCAGGGGCCAGCCTGGGACACAGAACCAGGAGTAGCCCCTGAGCACCAGAGGGTATGACCCCCAAACCAAACCACAGCCAAACCATACACTTTACAAATTGTAAATTTGACTTAAAAGGAAACGAAGAGAAGAGCCACAAATGACGTGGCTAACAACAGAGCATGGACAGACCTGGGAGAAAATGAGAATCACGGAAGATGAAATCCGGAGCTGAGATGCTGGTGTTCACTGCACAATTCTCTCAAACTGGGAGAGGAGATTTAAGTCTTTTTTGTTTGTTTAGTTGGATTTTTGTTTGTTTGTTTTTGTTTTGGGGTCACACCTGGTGATGCTCAGGGGTTAGTCCTGGCTCTGCACTAAGGAATTACTCCTGGTGGTGCTCAGGGGAGACTATGGGATGCTGGGGATCGAATCTGGGTCAGCCACATGCAGGGCAAGTGCCCCACCAGCTGTAGTATCCTTCCTGTCCTTGGAAACTCTTTTTTTGGGGGGGAGGGCCACACCCGGCGATCAGGGGTTACTCCTGGCTTTACACTCAGGAATTCCTCCTGGCGGTGCTCAGGGGACCATATGGGATGCTGGGAATCGAACCTGGGTCAGCCGTGTGCAAGGCAAGCCCCTGTAAACTCTTATGGACCCGGTTTCAAAGTTTTTAGCAGGACCACAAGTTCATGAAAGGCAAAATCCATGGTTTTGTTGCCCATAGGACTTACAGAATTTCAGAATTAAAAAGAGAAGCTCCTTGGGGCCGGAGGGATAGGACACGACGTGGCGAATGCAGGTCTGATCCCTGGCACCACATGTGGTTCCCTGAGCCCACCAGGAGTGAATCCAGAGCACAGAGCCAGGAGTAAGCCCTGAGCACTGCCAAGAGCGGCCCAAATATGAAAGAAAAAAAAAAAACTAGAAGCCGCTAAGGGGGCGGGGATACAAATCAATGGCATCGCACATGTCCCTCATGCATGAGGTCCTGGGTTCAATCCCAGCAACGAAGGAAGCAGGAAAAGAAAAGAAGTCTGGGGTCAGAGAAACAGTACAGCACACAGGGCGCCGGCCTTGCACGCAGCCCACCCAGGTTCGATCCCCCAGCACCACCAGGAGTAATTCCTGAGTGTAGAGCCAGGAGTGGCGCCCCTCGCCTGCAAAAGAAACAAACAAAAGAAGCCGCCAAGTATCAGTAATACAGAAACAGCAATAAAGCCCCAAAAGCATTTCTGCATTCAATAACGCAGAGCAGGGGGCGGCGGAGCGTGGAAGAAATACGGCGGACATTGGTGGTGAACGTGCACTGGTGGCGGGACGGGTGTTCCATCACTGTATGACTGAAACTCAAACATGAAACTTTGTGACTGTAGCTCACGGTGATTCAATCATAATAACATTAAATAATAATAATAATAATAATAATAATACTGCCTCAGAGACCTGGACCCTACGAAAACAGGATGAGAACGCTATTCGGGTCTCTCAAAGAGGAATCGAAAGAACTATGCTTGGAATATCACGATTCACTCAAATGAGAGATAGAATCCGGAGTTCTGATCTTCGTCAATGCTCAATAATCAAGGACGCTGTCTCATTGCCAAGACATCAAAAATCAGATGGGCTGGACACATAATGAGGTTTACAGACAACCGCTGGACTAGAGCCATTACTGATTGGATTCCACGGGACATCAAAAGATCACGTGGACGCCCACCTATAAGATGGTCAGACTTCTTCGTCAAGACCCTAAATGATCGGTTTGAGGCTCTGCATGTTCCTAGAACGAACAGATACCATTGGGCTACGCTAGCATGCAACCGGGATGAATGGAGATGTTACTGGCACCTGCTCGAATAAATCGATGAATAACGGGGATTAAGTGATTAAGTGATTAATACTGCTGAACGGGGCTGGTGGACAGCATAGCGGGAGCGTGTGGGCCTTGCATGCGGCTGACCCCAGCTCCACCCCGGCACCGTTAGGGTCCCCCCTGAGCGCCACCAGGGTGAGCACAGCCAGGTTATGGCTCCCAAACAAACAAAAAAATCTCCCCATAACAAAATCATGCCAAATGGACTTTAACTTCCACTTAATACCGTCCCCCCAACAATCCCTAGGAAACCCTCCACAGAGCACAGCAAAAGGCCGGGATCGGGCAGGAAAGGGCGCCTGTGGGGGGCGGCCGTGGCACCTCTGCTGACAGGGCCCTAAATCCCCCAGCTCTAGAGCGTGTGTCACTGTCCGCACCAGGGAGGATCACACACACAGCTCCACTGGGAAGGCAGCTGCCCTCCGCGAGCCTAGCTGTGGAAAGAAAACAACATCGCCTTTTTTTTTTTTTTTTTTGCTTTTTAGGTCACACCCGGTGATGCTCATTGGTTCCTCCTGGCTCATGCACTCAGGAATCATACCTGGCAGTGCTCAGGGGACCATATGGGATGCTGGGAATCAAACCTGGGTCGGCCGCGTGCAAGGCAAAACGCCCCCCCCGCCCCCCCCCCCCCCCCCGTGCTATCAGCCCCAATGACTTCACTTTTAACTGCTCTCTTCCCAGTGGTTTTTTCAAAGGGCCCCCCCAGCCATCTCCTGGGGACAGGATGCCCCATGCTGTTACCTGGCCAAACACAAAGCAGTAGAGCGTCACACCCATGGCCCAGACATCCAAGGCCTGCAAGACAGAGAGAGCATTGCCGGTGAGGCAGCGACCCCTCAAGCCCTGCTGGCATCCCATTCCCGGGTTTGCCCTGCAGGAGAAACCACCTGTCTCGACTCTGGGTTTACAGGGTGGGGGAGCCTCAGGCACCCGCCTCCCCACTCCAGGACATGCACCCACCCCCGCGGGGCAATCCGGCCAACCCCAGGACTCCTGAAGAATGATCTCTCTGCCGAGCTTGGTCAACTGGCAGACAGTGGCCCGCAGCGGGAGAAGAAACCAGAACAGCTGAGACAGAGTCCTGGGGACGGGTCTTCCTCAGCCAGATCCCCCAGCCTCACTGACGCTGTTAGACCCGGAGTCTGGCCAGGTACCACCCCAGGGCGCGAACCAGCCGGGCTGGGCCCGCTGGGCAGGTACCGACCCACCTTCCCGGAGAAGATCTTCCGGGTCTCGGAGAGTGACTCGGGCGCCATGAAGGCGGGTGTGCCCACGGTGTTAGACAGCAGCGCGTCGCTGCCCTTGAACTCGTTGCTCACTCCGAAGTCGGCGATCTTGACGTGCCCGTCCTCCCCCACCAGCAGGTTGGACGGCTTGATGTCCCGGTGGATGATCTTCTGGTAGTGCACTGCAGGCGGCAGGGATGGGGCAGGAGGCCGTGTGGGGCGGTCCACAGGGCAGGGCGGGGCTCTGGCCTCCCATGCCCCCAGACCCTCCCTCCCACCTCAGCTCTCCCTTCTCCCCACCCTCCACACACCTATACTCCGTGTTCTGAAACGGGCTAGCAGCGCCCCGTCAAGAACTGCCGCCTCGTGCGAGGTAGAGGCAGAGAGGGCGGGAACTGCCGCCTTGCACAAGGTGGAGGCAGACAGGGCTTGGGGAGCTCTGTGCTTTCAAATGGGTGGGGTGCGGGGTTCTCAGGGCCACATCCTGAGGGGTCAGGAAATGGGGTGCATGCGGTGGTCCTGGTCCAAGCCAGGGCCCTGCAGGGGCAAGGCACGTGCGCTAGTATGTCTGGGTCCCAACTGGAAGGTGGGCTTGGCAGTCAGGCCTATTTCCATTCCTCATGACCACGCTCAGCCTGTCCACCAACAGGGACCGGAGCAAGGAACGGAAGCTGTCAGGCATAAAGGCAGCGGGCTAATGGCTCCTGTCTACACGCCAACCCACGGCTGGGGAGACACAACTGCACGCCTGCGGGGATGATGAGGAAGGACGCAGGTGATGAAGGGACCTGCTGCGTCCTCTGCTGACCCTTCTGGGGCGTCACCTTGTCTTAGTGCCCCCCAATTACCCCATTCAAATCTCACAACAATCCTACATGACAGACGTGAGCAAAAGTTTAGAGGCCAGGGGTTCGAGTGACAGCACAGCAGGGAGAGCGTTTGCCTTGCATGCAGCCGGCATCCCATACGGTCCCCCCGAGCACCACCAGTGCAGAGCCAGGAGTAACCCCTGAGCATCACCAAATATGACCTCAAAAGTCCCCTCCAGATAGACATAGAAAGATTGCCTTCATCTGGGGAACATAAAGTAACAAAATAGGAGACTAACACCCAAGAGTGGCTGAGATTAGTACCAGGCGTTTTGCTCCATGGCTTGGAGGCCAACCACACATGCTAGGGGAAAAGGGAGCTCAGATAGAGAAGGGAGCACCAAATAAAGGGTGTTGGGAGGATTCTCTCGGGATGGGAGAAGCATGCTGAAAGTAGACTATAGACCAAACATGATTGCCACTCGATGCCTCTTTTGCAAACCACAACATCCAAAAGGAGAGAGAGAACAAAAGGGATGCCCTGCCACAGAGGCAGGGTGGGATGGGGGATGGGGATGGGAGGGATACTGGGACCCGTGGTGGTGGAAAATGGGCGCTGGTGGAGGGATGGGTATTTGATCATTGTACAATTGAAACCCAAGCACAAAAATTTGTAAGTCTACAACTGTATCTCATGGTGTTTCACTAATAAAAATTTTAAAAAATATATTTAAAAGTAAAAAAAAAAAAAGTCCCCTCCAAAAGAGAAAAGTTCAGCAGACAGGCAGATGGTACAGGGGCTGAGACACTCGCCTTGCCTGCAGCTGGCCCCAGCTGTGCTCTGTACGATTTTAGCTCCAGTGAGAAATAGCCAATTCTTGTTCTACAGATGAGGAAACTGAGGTTCCAGTAGGTTAACAGATGTCCACCCCAGAAAGGCTGGAGGAGTGAGGGATATGCGGGCAGAGAGCCAGTTATGCCCACTATAGGGAACGCACCCACATGGTGGTCTCTAGTGTAATGGTGCCCTGTGTTTCATCGGGCAGGAAGAGCAGCTGCCTACCGGGAAAGCGGCCCCAACAGGGCTCCCAGGGCCACAAGCAGCATCACAGGCAGCTCTGGTCTGAGGAAAGCTTTTCCTTGTCCTTCCCTCCTCTGAGGACACCGACCACGCTCTCCCCCCTCCCCAGGGGCAAGGCCTCCCGCCAGCCCTGCTTACGGTATTCAATGCCTTTGATCAGATCCTGGAAGTAGAACCGGGCCTGGTCTTCCGAGAGTGGCTTGACTGTGGGCACTTCCATCACAGGCCTGCCGGGACACCCACGCACACACACACACACCCACACATACACCCATACACACACACACACACACACGCAAGTGAGACGCCAAATCCAGCTCTCGCCAGCGAGCCCAGCCCAGGAAGCACCAGGAAACCATTTGCCTGAGCAGGGACACTCACCCTTGGTTGACCAGCTCGAACACTGGAAGGGAAAGAAGGGGAATGGTTAACTGTGAAAACAGAAGTATCCCTTCCTGCCAAGTGTCCACGCGCCCCTAGAAACACCCAGAAGTAAGAGATTCTCATCAAGGCTGAATAGGACATTCCACCAGGCCGGAGGTGGCCAAGGCCCTGGCAGAGGCCCTGGGGGGCCCGGGCTGAGGGATTCCAGGTGTTTCTGCACCCGCAGCCTGCTGTGTCTCCCCTCAAGTGGGTGAGGACACCTGGGCCGTGCACACAAAGCAGGGAACGCAGCGACAGGTGGGGGCAGCCCCTCACGTGGGGGCTCCCGGGAAATGCCTGCTCCGACTTTGCCTCTGCTCACAGCCACTTATTTGGGGGGTTTGGTTTTGTTTGTTTGTGTTGGGGCCACACCCAACAGTGCTTAGGGCTAACTTCTGGCTCTGCACTCAGGAATTCTCCTGGTGGGCTTGGAGGACCCTACGGGATGCTGGGGATGGAACAGGGGTCGGCATCATGCAAGGCAAATACCCTCCCCACTGTACTATTGCTCCCCCGGCTCACATCCTTTTGTGCTCTTTACGTGTCTGAAGGATCTACAGGGTCGCGAGCAAATGTCCTTTCGCTTGGGCACCTCAATGAATGCAGTACCTCTGAGGTCTCCAGAATCCCAGGCAAGTCTCAGTTCAAGAATCAGCAAGCGCAGGCTTCCCCCTCCCACATTCTCCACGCTGCCAGGCTGTGCCAGGCTACGGACTGAGCGGGCTGGAGGAAACTGTGCACACTTCCACCCGCCCTCAGACCCATGCTCGTGACTGGGAGCCGGCAAGCGGCTGGGGGTGCTCATTGCCGTGAGACCCGCCCCTGCCGGCCCGCCACAGGCCCCGCGCCGACCCCGGCGCTCAGACTCTTCCCTGAAGAATGCCATTGCTTCACAGCACTGTTCCTGCTAGTTTGCCTTGCACACGGCCGACCCGGGTTCGACTCCCAGCATCCCATACGGTCCCCTGAGCACCACCAGGAGTAGTTCCTGAGTGCAGAGCAAGGAGAAACCCCTGAGCATCGCCGGGTGTGACAAAAAGACAAGAAGGAGGAAGAAAAGGAGGAAGAGGAGGAGGAGGAGGAGGAGGAAGGAGAGGAGGTAGAGGGGAGGGAGGAGGAGGAGGAGGAGAAGGAGCAGGAACAGCAGCTATACTTTACAAAGCAGAAAAAAAAATACAATTGTGGATTTTCCAATCCACTAGACCATGACTTAGGGGTTGCCGTGCTCTGGAGTCACCTACCCACACGCAGCGGGGGAGGATTCCAGGCTCTGCCAGTGGGAGAGACAGTCCCTCAGAGTACAAGAAGGGGCAAGTTTCTGACCAGAAAAGGAACACCTCAGGGTACCTGTCACCGGGTCCATCTGGGCTGGTTGGGGGATCCACTTAGAAGCGGGGACCCTGCAGAGGAGGTGCCCTGGCGGGGGGCAGGGGGGAGCCTGGCCCTCAGCCCGGCCCTTCCCGCCTTACTTATGTAAGTCTCAGCTTTCCAGAGCTGCCTTGGCGTCGGCACCTTCCACCCACCCGAGCCCCATAAATCAGCCGGCGTGGGGGCCGAGCCTGTGGAAACAGGTCTATTTCAGTCACCCGCAGTGTCACCACACGCTTGGGGCTGCGCGGTGGTGGGAAAGCTTGAACCTCACGAGATCCCGGTCTCTGCCCTGGGAGGGTCGCAGCTGCGGTGGCAGGAGATCTGGGACCCGCCCCCCGGTGTCATCCAGAATTTAACGCTGGGCAGCCAAAAGAACTGGGTTGGGGTTCTAAAAAACGCGGGAACCGCCTGCCAAAGGCCAGCCGGCTGGCCCCCCACCGCCCCCCACCACAGCGGGCGCCGTCAGGGAAGCCGTCTGGTGCGTGTTCTTTCTTGTCTGCCTCTTTCTCCTCTACGCCCAGGCCCCACAGCTCCCCACAGGCTGAGGGGAGAGGCTTCACCTATTCCCTAAAGAATCCTGAACAGGAGCCAGGAGCGATAGGACAGCGGGGAGGGCGCTTGCCTTACAGACAACTTAAGACGCTTACCCCTAAACATTTCAACGTGCATCTCACAGCAAGGATGTTCTGACAATGATCAGAATGCCATGACGTCACATCCGCCCAAGGGCTTGCTTCACATGTATGGGACACTAGTCTCAATCCCTGGCAGCCAAAATTAAAATTAAAAAATTAATGCCACTGGCACTGGAGCGATAACACAGCGGGCAGGGAGTTTGCCTTGCATGCGGCCGACCCGGGTTTGATTCCCAGCATCCCATAAGGTCTCCTGAGCACCGCCACGAGTGCTTCCTGAGTGCAGAGCCAGGAATAACCCCTGAGCATCACCAGGTGTAGCTCCATTAAGACCAAAAAGAAAAAAAAAATGCATGCTAGAGTCTCCTAAGGAATTGGCATTAACTTTTTCTTTCTTTTTTTTTTTTTTCGCTTTTTGGGTCATACCCAGCATTGCACAGGGATTCCTCCTGGCTCTGCACTCAGGAATTACTCCTGGCGGTGCTCAGGGGACCATATGGGATGCTGGGAATCAAACCCGGGTCGGCCGCATGCAAGGCAAACGCCCTACCCACTGTGCTAGTGCTCCAGTGCCATTGGCATTAACTTTTTTTTTTTTTTTTTTTTTTTTTTTGCTTTTTGGGTCGCACCCGGCGATGCTCAGGAGTTACTCCTGGCTCATGCACTCAGGAATTGCTCCTGGCGGTGCTCAGGGGACCATATGGGGTGCTGGGAATCTAACCTGTGTTTGGGTGCTGGGAATCTAACCTGTGTCGGTCATGTTGGTTGCGTGCAAGGCAAACGCCCTACCCACTGTGCTATCGCTCCAGCCCCTGGCATTAACTTTTTAACTTTAATTTTGACTGCCAGGGATTGAGACTAGTGTCCCATACATGTGAAGCAAGCCCTTGGACGGATGGGACGTCATGGCATTCTGATCATTGGCAGAACATCCTTGCTGTCAGATGCATGTTGAAATGTTTAGGGGTAAGTGTCTTAAGTTGTCTGCCACTTAACTTTGGGATAGTTAAAAAAAAAAAAAACACAGAAAAATGGACAGCTGGCAACAAGACCGAACAAGCAAATATGGACCTAGTTATTAACTCGCATCCTGACGGAATATGCAGGTATTCACTGTTCATTCTTTCAGCCTTTCTATGGGCTTCACATATTTCCTAATAAAAACCTGGAGTGGAGGGAATTTTAAAAATGTCCGAAGGAACAAAAACATCCTCACGAGGAAACTAACTGTCTGAACTCGTCCTGCCCACCTGTCCCTTGGGCACCCAGCCCCGTGAGGTCTCTGAGACACCCCAGGCGGCACTCAGACCTTCCGATGCCCCACCATGCCCACCGTGTCCCCCTGGATGGGCCCTCGTATCTCACACTCTCCCCGGGTTACCGTCCCACTCCCACTCTCTGCAAATACACCCAGTTCCCCTCTGACTCGGGGCCTTGGCACCCTGCACCCCCCCCCCCAGCTGTCACAGGGCCGAGCAGTCCCACTTCCCCCCAGCACCAAATGCCCCAGTACTGAGAGGGGGTCCCTACTTCTGAGCCACAGAGGCTCCATCTTCCCGGCGTGGTCTGTAGCCGAACGGCTCGCTGAGTGGGCAGTGCTGGCCTCTCTCGGCTTTCTCCCTCATCCTTGTCAGAGAAATGTCTGCGGATGCATCGAGGGGAGACCCAGGCACTCCAGCACTGATCTGAACCCCGAGGAGGCCTTTCAGGGGCTCCCTGAGTGCCTGGCTAGACTGACAGGGTAAGGGGCTGCCCAAGCAGGGTAACGGGCAGCGAAGGCACTTACCCATGTACAGATGGTCCTCGTTGGGGTCATCCAGGACCTGTGGGCACAGCCACCCGGAGCCAGCCGGAGCAGAGGAGCGGAGGGAGGGAGAGAACAGTAAGCGTCCGACAGAGAAGATGGGGAGGCCCTGGGCACCATCTGGCGTGACTCAGAAACCCACCGGAGGGGCACAGAGAAACTCCTACGCCAAGTGTGCCATCCCATTCCGCCCAGACCGAAAAGCCTGCGAGCCTCACCCTGCAGGTTCCAAAAGACTAGAGGGTGACAATTCCTGCCCTGAATTGTTGAACATTTTCCTTTGTTCAAACTCTTAGCTAAGGGGCTGGAGAGATAGCACAGCGGGTAGGGCGTTTGCCTTGCACGCAGCTGACCTGGGTTCAATTCCCAGCATCCCATATGGTCTCCCAAGCAGCACCAGGAGTGATTCCTGAGTGTATGAGCCAGGAGTAACCCCTGTGCATCGCCGGGTGTGACCCCCCAAAAAAATCTCAGCTAAACAAAGTCCCATGGTCTCCAGCAGACAGGTGCCCTGAGCACTGCCAGGATAAGCCCTGAGGACAAAGCCAGAAATAAACCCTGAGCACCAATGGGGCAGCACCCAAACCAAATATGTGTGTGTATGTATGTATATATGTATATATATATATATACATATATATATACCCTATCACATCTTATAATGTAAGATAGGAGTGACAGCACAGCGGTAGGGCGTTTGCCTTGTGCGCAGCCAGCCCGGTCGAGCCGGGATCAATTCCTCCGCCCCTCTAGGAGAGCCCGGGAAGCTGCCGAGAGCACGGCAAAGCCTGGCAAGCTACATGTGATGTATTCAATACGCCAAACACAGTTACAACAAGTCTCAAAATGGAGACGTTACTGGGCCTGCTCGAGCAAATCGATGAACAACGGGAGGACTGTGACCGTGACACGGATATGTAATAAGATTATTTTAAATAAATAAATAAATAATTATTTTTGGTTTCCAAATTTCATTTATTTATTTGATTTGGGAGAGGGCACACCCTCCGATGCTCAGTGGTTACTCCGTGCTCTGTGCTCCTGATGAGCTCTGGTGACCATATGGGATGCCGGGGATCCAGCCTAGGCAAGCCACATCAAGGCCAGCGCCCTACCCAGTGTGCTATCTCTTCAATCCCGTAAGTTTCCCAATTTAAAACTCTAAGAGGATAGGCAATGACAATAACCCGCATAAGCAAAAACTTTGGAGCCTCTTCGCTGATTTTTAAGAGACTCTGGAGTCAGGGCCAGAGAGAAAGTGCCTGATACAGCCGCCTCCACCTCCCTTTTGGCCCCGGCTTCTTCATCGGTAACATGGACGACACAATAAATCCATCTCATAGGGGTGAGGCGTCCCTACAGCTCCCAGGCCTGGGAGCTGGGACGGTAACCGCCTAGCACTGGGGAAGGGATCCGCCTTGGATCGCCCGCCACCTGGAAGCCAGCGAATAACTCACAGGACTTTGTGATGATGGTGAGCCGATTAAAAAAAATCAGGAAGTCGTTAGAAGTGACCGGCTCTCGGGGGTCTCCCTCCACTGCCCCCCGCCTCACCTCCACCAGCTTCACCACGTTGGGGTGGTCCAGTTTCTTGAGAATGGCGATTTCCTGATACACCTGCTCAATGGGGCCCCGGGGCTGGATGCAGCCCCCCGGGGCTGGCCGGGTGCCTCGGGGCGGGGGGCGACCTGGAGGCAACGAGAAGCATCAGGTCAGAGCAGAGAGACTCTCCCTGCAAAGACACAAAGGCGGGAAGAGGGTGTGGGGGCTGGGGGCGGCGCTGCCCCCCCCCCAAGGGGCATCTCAGGCATCTGTTGGTGAGTCCTTCTGCCCCTGGCCCCGGCGGCCAGCGGTGCCGGGAGAGCAGCTGGGCCTGAGTCTGGGCCCGAGTCTGGGCTCTGCAGGTTGGCATCCGGGGGCGGGCACCACTCCTGGCGAGGGCTCGGCTTTCCGTCTCTCCACAGACGGCAAAGACATTCCCCCTCGTCTCCTAAGCCGAGAAACACGATGAAGCCAGGAATCAGGGCGGGGAAGAGTAAGCGCCAGGGAACAGGACTGTGACGAGCACTTAGCTTACTGCCCGCCCCGCTGTGACCCGGAAGGAACCCAGGGCCACTTTCTGAGGGAGAGCCAGGATCTGGGTGTAATTCATGCCCCCAGATACAGTTGTGAGCCGTCTCAGACGGGTAAGAGTAAAGGTGCTGGCGTCAGAAGGGGGCCGTGGGGGCCAGAGAGACAGGGCCAAGGTTAGGGCATCGGCCTGGCACACGGCTACCCCTGGCCCAACTCCAAGTACTGCAGGATGGCCAGTAGGTGTGGACCAAACCACACACATTGGGACAAGGAAGAAGGGGATGGACCAAGGGAGGTTAAGCTCCACGGCCCTCCCCACCTTCACCCAGACTCTGGAGTGACCCAACGGGCTCAACTTCCCAGCATGGTCACTGCCCAGTGCGGGAGGTGGAGGGAAGGGCTTGGTTAGCAAGAACACTCAGCTTCCAACGGAAGCAAATCAGCAGATGCCAAGGGGCAAACCACAGGACGCGGGCACGAGAAGCCTCTGACCTCACTAAGCCGGAGGGCCCGGCCCGAGAGGGGATGGATGCACTGAGGTTTCCCTTCTCTACTTCCCCACGGTGACATTCTGCCGGTGCTGGCGGAAGGAGCCCGGCAGGCAGTAATTACCAGCTCCTTCCGAGAAGGGAGAAGTGGGGGCTGCCCGCAGGGAGAGCAGGAGCAGGAAACACTCACACTCCCAGGCGCTTTGTTCTTTTTGCGAATTTTTGGTGTAGCTACATTTCAAATGCCTCTTAGCATTTCAATTTGTTTGATTCACCATTTAAAGATGTATTTTAGGGCATAAGAGGTGTCCGATCACATCACCACCGTCTAACCCAGTACAATTTCATGATCACCCCCACACACACACAAGTCTCACACCGCTCCCCGCCCCAGCGCTGAAAACCACGGGTCTCTCTCCTGCCCCTGCATTGCTCTCTATCCCGGACATTTGATGTAAATAAAACCACACGAGGCTTGGCCTCCTGGGTCTGCCTCATCCACGTCACTCCGTGCTGAGAGACAGCCCGTGCGGACTGACCCCTTTTGCTTCTCCCTTCGTGGGCTCAGGGACACTAAGGCTCTGACCGCGGACAGCGCTGCTCCCAGCACGCCTGGCCAAGCTTTCCTGGGTCGCTGCCTCTGAATTCTCCAGGTACTCTCTGAGGAGCCCCGCGGGTCCCCTGGGGCTCATCTTTTACTCTCCGAGGAACCGTCCCATTCTCCCTCCCGGTTTTCTGACTGAAGATCTCTGGGGCTCTGACGACTCAAAACGAGAAGGAATGTGGGACGGACACGGAGCCCCTTCCAGCAGCCTCTACCCGGCCTTGGCCTGGGCCCCGCAGCGAGATAACAAGCCCCGCGCCACCAAACTCACGTGGAAAGCCCGCCTGGCGGATCAGCTTCTTTTTCGACAGCACCTTCATGGCCTGCGGGGGGAAGACCCCGGGTTCCATTAACGCAGGAACGGGGAGAAGCTCCCTCGACCCCTTGTGGCCAGGGAGGGGGAGGGGCGAGCCGGGCAGAGGCAGGAATCCGGGGTGCTTCCAAGACCCCGGGCCAGCAGAGCCAGCAGGGACACAGCCTTGGGTCTGGCTGCCCCGGAAGCAAATCACAAGGAGCTGGAGTGAAGCTCGGGGAAGGGGGAGCTGCTGGGCAGACCCCAAAGCCTCGGCCACCAGCGCAGTCTCACTCGTGCCGGGGTCCGAGTGCCATGGAGGGGAGAGAAAGGCGGCCCCGAGGGAGGACAGGCGTTGGCTGCATTCATTCATGCACCCCCCCCACCCCAGCCAGGCACGGCGGCCCCCACTCCCCACCACAGGAAAACTGAATAGGAGCCCCGCTTTGTCCCGAAGGCACCAAATGGACACTACTGAACGACAGGACGAGACACAGCGAGGAGAACCTGCCGGCAAGCCAAGTGCCAGCAAGAGCTCTGCGGTCGCTGGGGGGGCGGGGGGTGGGGGCGGGGTGCAGGCAGGAGGGTGCTCACGTAATAGGTATTGTCATTCTCGTTGTAGGCCAGCTTCACCACGCCATAGGAGCCCTGAGGAAGGGAGACGTCGTGACGCACTGGCCGGCAGTTAGGATCGGAGCACCCTACTGCGCAGATCTGCTCTGATACCGTTTGTTCGTTTGCTTGTGGGGAGAACAGCAGGCAGTGCTCAGGGTTACTCCTGGCGTTGTGCTCAGGGATGACGCCCGGTGAGGCTCATGGAACTGGATGTGGCGCTAGGGACTGAACCCTGATCAAGTGTATGCAAGGTGAGTGTGTGACCCGCTGCGCTCTCTCTCTCCGACCCTCTAATATTGTACTTCGTTAGACCTGCAGTTTCTACGAGGTTTGGATGCATCGCCAACATGGGAAAACAGGAAGATGCGATATAAGCCAGACTGAACCCTCAGGCAGCCAGGAGTGATCCCTGTGTGCAGAAGTGGGAATAAGCCCTGAGCACAGTCAGGGATGGCCCCAGAGACCAAAAACAGCAACAACAAAATGAAATATAAAAATTCACATTCTCTTGGGGCTGGAGCAATAGCAGAGCACGTAGGGCATTTGCTTTGCATGCAGCTGACCCGGGTTCGGTTCCCAGCATCCCATATGGTCCCCTGAGCACTGCCAGGAGTAATTCCTGAGTGTAGAGCCAGGAGTAACTCCTGAGCATTGCGCCCGTGTGACCCAAAAAGAAAAAAAAATCACATTCTTACTTCTTTCAAAAGAAAATGGGAAGATGTGGCCACGCTCATTTCCATGTGTGAACAGTTTGCCACAGTCTTCACCACTCTCTAATGTCTCCTACCTGACATGCTTTGTCATTTATTCATTTATTTATTCGTAGAGGGGCAAGACCTGGCTTTGCCCAGGACTTACTCTTGCCTCTGGGCTCAGGGGACCATCTGCGGTGCCAACTCTCTGGCCCCTTGCCGTCCAAGTTTTACTCACTCTATGCAAGTTCCTGGCCCTGGCAAGGATATTGCCATGAGTTAATGCAAAAGCAGAAACAGGCGTGAGGAACGCAGGGAGCCAAGACCTGTGTGGTTAGACGAAGCCCCCTCATGGCACGGGAGTGCCAGGAAGCGTTCTGAGCTCTTGCAGAGACGCGTTAAAATCGTGATGTACAAATAAAATGTCGGAACCGCCCACCAGAACCGCCCACCACCTCCTCTGCAACCTTGCATCCAAGAGCCACTCTCGCGCTCCCAGCCCCAGGGGCTCCCTCCAGGGCATCTGAGGCGGCCTTGGAAGCTGTGGCCGTCGGCAGACTGCTGGGGCATTTACCTTTCCAATTTCATCCTTCAGTGTGTACTGGTTCAGCTGGACGCAGTCCTGAGAAGTGGAAGCAGAGAAAGTAGATTGTAAGTGAGCTGTGACACGAACCTTCCACACTCAGGCCCCAGGACAAGGACGAGAGTCTCCTCAGCCCCCAGAAGCAGCGCCGGGAGCCAGTTCCTGCCCAGAGGGACCATCGTGCTGACTGCACAGTTCCTCTATGTTACTTAAAAATGTCATCTTACAGTGCAAACTCTTTTTTTGCTATTTTGAGGCTGCACCAGGCAGTGCTCAGGGCTTACTTCTGGCTCTGTGCTCAGGGATCATTCCTGGTGGGCCAAGGGGACCACATAGGGTGTGGGGGATTGACAGGGTGGCCACATGCCAGGTAAATACTACTCTATTTATTTTTTGGGGGGAGTCAGTGATGCTCAGGGTTACTCTGGCTCCGCACTCAGGAATTACACCTGGCAGTGCTCGGGGGACCTTATGGGATGCCAGCGATCGAACCCGGGTTGGCCGCATGCAAGGCAAACACCACTCTCTCTTTAATATCCATGTAACATCATCTAACAGAGGGGGCTAGGGATGCACCAGCACAGGTGAGGGCCCAGATCCCTGCCCCAGCTCACGCACCTGCAGGCCGGTGATAGACACATGGTGAGACTCCACCGTGGGCCGCCGGGGCAGCCGCGGTGACGACTGCGGGGAGCCCACGGGCGAGGAGGGCAGCGCCGGCTGCCCTCGGCCATTGGCGTGCAGCTGCGAGGGCTCCTGCAGAGAGAGCTGGCGGCCAGGGAAGGGCGGCCGGGGCCCCGACACGGCCAGGGACGCCTCAAAGGCAGTGTCATCCGGAGGCAGCTCGGAGCCATCAGCCCCCCGGGGCCGGTCAGGGGCCAGGCCGAGGTCCCCCGCGCAGGCCGGCTCGCACTCAGTGACCACAATGAAGGACTCCATGCCCAGGTGGAGGCTCAGGGACGAGAGGCCCCGCAGGGCCTCGCAGGGCCGCTGGCTGTCGCGGCTGCCACCCCCGCCTCCCAGCTCATCCTGGGGGGCGGCTCGCTCGTGGCTGGGCTGGCTAGAGACACATGATGACATGGTGCACGCACCCGCCTCATCCCACACTCCGGGGCTTGCCCATCAGCACCTGCGGAGACAAGAAGGGGCAAGTCAGGGACCCAGGCCGGGTCAACATCCGAGAAATCCTGGCCAAACACAGTGCAATCTGCTCTGAGTGTGCAGTTCTTTAGTTTAAAGGCCCCAGGGCCCGGGGATATGGCTCAGGGTTGGGGTCCCTGCCCCAGCATCCCCACACACAGTCATATACACTACCGAGTGAGACCCTTGACATCACAACAAGTGTGTGACTCCCCCCACACCACAGCAACAACAAAGGGAACAGATGGGGGAAATCGATTGGCTTTAAAAAAAAAAATCACATGCAGAGTGACAGCACAGCAGGGAGGGCACTTGTCGTGCACGCGGCCAACCCAGGTTTGATCTCCGGAATCCCATATGGCTCCCCACGCACTGCCAGAAGTAACTCCTGAGTGCAGAGCCAGGAGGAACCCCTGAGCACCACCAAGAAGCCAAGAACCATAATTGGGCAGGGAACCACTATTTTTGGACCAGGGTGATAGCATAGCAGGCTTGCACGCAGCCAACCAGGGTTCGATCCCCAGCATCCCATATGGTCCCCTGAGCACCGCCAGGAGTGGTTCCTGAGAGCAGAGCTGGGAGTAATCCCCTGGCCTTGCCAGGTGTGGCCAAAAATAAAAGCGAAAAATTAAATGAATAAAAGGCCTCCTCCGACTTGGGAATTCCAGGCTCAGGCCGGGGAGCTGGCTCAAAGGGCGGGAGAGCACACTCTGCATCCCTCTACTTCGGGCACCTCCTGGTCCCAGAGCACTGCGCCAGGAATAACACCTGCGCATGACTGGGGGTGGCCCCCAAACCAACCAAACAATACTAGGCAGAGAACTCATATAGGGAGGAAGACTCCAGTTCCATCTCTGGCACACAAGTGCTCAGGAGTCGCTCCCGGCAGTGCTTGGGGAACCGGGTGGTACCAGGGATTGAACCAGGGTCTCCTGCAAGCGAAGCATCTCTCTGGTCCCTGAATTGTATGGTTTTCAGGGTAGAGGGGTGGGTGGGCCATACCGGCAGTATTTAGGGCTTAATCCTGGCTCTGTGCTCAAAGATCACTCCGCGGGGCTGGAGCACTAGCACAGCGGGTAGGGCATTTGCCTTGCACAAAGCTGACCCGGGTTCGATTCCCAGTATCCCAGATGGTCTCCCGAGCACCGCCAGGGGTAATTCCTGAGTGAATGAGCCAGGAGTAACCTCTGTGCATCACTGGGTGTGACCCAAAAAGAAAAAAAAAATCACTCCGGGCGGTACTGGGGCGGGCAGGGGGAATCAGTGTGGCTATGGGGCACCGAAGATGCAAACCAGGGTCCCAGGGCCAGCTACATGCAAGGGGCCTTTGCCCCTGTCCTGCCTCTCCAACTCTGGACTGTACATTTTTAAATGATTCATATCTTTTGTGTTTGCTTTTGCTTTGGGGGGGCCATACCCGGCGATGCTCAGGGGTTACTCCTGGCTCTGCACTCAGGGATCACTCCTGGTGGGCTCAGGGAACTACATGGGATGCCGGGGATCGACCCCGGGAGGGGTTGGGGGTGGGCACCCTGCTGAACTATCCCTCAGGCCCTAAATGGCTCCTTCCATGTGAGGTGACATTAAAAACGAAAGAGTCCCAGTGGCAGAGCAGGGCCCGGCACTTGGAGGCCCTGGGCTGGGTCCCTGGCATCACTGAGCACCACTGGGATGAGCGTGGCTGCACCATCAAGTATGGCCCCCAACTAACAAGCACAAGAACAGACGTTCACACTTCCTCAGACTGCCGATCCACCGTGTCTGGGGCAGAACATTAACCTCTGACAGATTCTGCGGGAAAATGTCATGGGTGTCGGGGAGCTGGGAGAGAGTGTCTGCGGGACCCTGGTGCCTCAGGAAGGTGCCAGGTACACGTGGTGGTACAGGGAGGGTTTTATGAATGACTATAACGCTTTCCCTTGAGATGGCAGAGGGGGGTGGGGGATGTGGCGGGGGAGGGGGAGAAGAGAAAGTACAGCCGGGAGCCAAAAGCCATCGGCCCTGGCGGGAGGGCAGGGAAATGCCACTCGCCCCCTTGGGACAGCGCTGTGGAAGTATTTATGGACCCGCTTCTAAGTCAGGCAGTCCTGGCGAAGACAGTGACGTACAGAAACGGGCTCCCTCTGCTCGGGGAGTAGAGAAAAAGGATCGGCCAAGGGCCCGTGCACACACGCAGGCACGGCGTTGTCCCTGGACGGCTGATGCCCCAAGTTCACAGCGACAGAGCCGGTGACGAAAGACCAGCCTCAGGTATGGTGGGAGAAGGATGGATGCCAAGTACTAGGAGACGCCTGGGGAAAAATACGTAAAAAGTAGAATGACCTCTGACACCACAAGCCTCTCGGGAGCAGGATTCAAACCTACATGGAAACGCCGGACCGTGTTCACAGAAGCTCTGCTCCCCCCGCCCGGGCAGAGAAAACAAGCCCAGTGGCCAGCACGGAGGATGGGCTGGCAGGAAATCTCTCCCGACGGCTGGCCTGGGAAGCATCCAGATCTGACATGAGCCACAGCCCAGCAGCATAGGAAGCGTGTTGAGGGACACGAGGCACTGGCCGGTGCGTGACACCCACAAGAGGCGAAGCCTTAGCGACAGAAAACGGGGGAGACGTGGGGAGCAATAGGACAGCGGGGAGGTTGTTTGCCTTGTAAGCAGCCCACCCGGTTCGATCCCCGGCATCCCATATGGTCCCTGAGCATGGCCAGGTGTGACTCAAAAAGCAAAACAAATGAATAAATAAATCATTAAAGAAAAGAAAAGAAGACAGAGGGGACAGGAAGTGGGAGAAAAAAGAGGGGCCATTGTTCAAGAGGATGCAGAGTTTCAAGAGGGGTCAGAGGGCTAGTATGGGGGGATGGGAGGCCAGGCCTGCCAGGCATGCAGCCGGTCAAGATCCAACATATACACAGTCCCCAGGGGTGTGGCCCCACACACAAAGTCCTGGAAATAGACAGTTGACAGTTGTACAAATGCAGGCCTGATTAATGTCACTGAGCTGTACACATAAAAATGGTTATTTTGGGGCCAGAGTGCTAGTACAGTGGGGAACACGCTTCCCGCATATGCAGCCAGCCTGATTTCCATCCCCAGGGCTCATGGTCCCCTGGGCCTGTCAGGAGCAAGTCCTGAGGGCAGGGCCAGGAGCAAGCCCTGAGCACAGCTGGGTGTGGCCCCCAAACCAAAAATAAGATAAAACAAAAACCGGCTATTTTTTTTAAAAAAAAAGAAGAAAACGGCTATTTTTAGGCTATTTGACCAAAATTGAAAATAATAATAAAAGTATAATAAAACCCTTTTTCTTTTTTTCAACAAGCAGACAAGGCAAATTGGAAAAAAAATCACAAACCCGTAATAACTGCTTCTTGGCAGAGTGCTGAGGAGAACAAATCGGTACCATTCTTTTAAGAACAGAAATTTGGGCCAGAGAAAGAGCACAGCGGGGCGGGTGCTGGCCTTGCATGCAGCCAGGCCAGGGTCTAGGCCCGGCATCTCGTATGGTCCCCCAAGTAATTACCACTGAAGTGATCCCTGAGCACAAAGCCAGGAGTAACCCCTGAGTACTGCTGGGTGTGACACCCCCCCCCAAAAAAAGGTAAATTCATCCATTTCAAGCAAAATTCCAGGGGCTGGAGCAATAGCACAGTGGGTAGGGCGTTTGCCTTGCATGCGGTCAACCCGGGTTCGATTCCCAGCATCCTGTATGGTCCCCCAAGCACCGCCAGGTGTGGTTCCTGAGTGCAGAGCCAGGAGTAACCCCTGAGCATCGCCAGGTGTGACCCAAAAAGAAAAAAAAAATCAAGCAAAATTCCAAACGCACATTCTTCTGATTTGACCCATCGGGCACCTGAGTGTTCATCCCCTACGCGGACCAAGCTGGGGTGAGCACCCAGGGGCAGAGTAAATAATCGAGGCCCAGGGAGGCAAGCTGATGTTCTCCAAGACGCTGTTCGAAGGCCAGGGAGCGTCGGGCAGGCAGGCCGGGTGCCCGGCTGGGCGGCGCCTGGCCAGGATACAAAGGCCTTGGAACAGCTGGTGGATGGCGGGGGAGAGGGGGGGGACCTGTCGCTCTGTTTACTTTTGCTTGTGGATCCTTTGCAGACGGGGCAACTCGTTGAAAATCGATTCTTACAAACAAGAAAACAGACTGGGAGGGGGGCCCAGCAAGCTGTGGGACACTCAGGGGCGAGGGGGTGGGGGGCACAGGAAATAGAATCTCCGGCGAAGTCCCGGCCCTGTTGCCGGCTGCACCCCGGGTTGGGTGTTCTCTGGGGCCCCACAGCTCAGCGCTCAGCGGATACGCTCTTTCTGATCCTTATCACCAGGAAGAGGCCAGCAGAGCTGCGGGGCGGGGCCAGGTGTCCCACCTGCCATGCTCGCTTTCTCGTCTCTCTCACCTGTGAGTGCACAGCCCTAGCAAGCACCCAAGTACCTCGTGAGGCCTTGGGCCGGCACAAATCCCCACCCGCTACCAGAGCGTTCCTAAGACGCACTGCCACCTGAGCACGTGGGCCTGCTCCAGGGTGAGCCCCACAGCAAGAGTGGGTGGGCGGGAGGGGGGACCGTCCCCTCCCCAGCCACTGCCACAGGGCTGCAAGAGTTCCTGAAAAGCACTCGAGGCCAAGGAGACTTCCTTTCCTTGCTGCAGGGAATGCAAATGCTTGTCTCTGCTCCCGGCCAAGGACACCAAGGCAGGCCACGCTGCTCTTAATCAGTCTCTGGACAAGCTGGTGGCTGGCCAGGGCCTTGGCCTTTGAGGTCTGGAAGAGGAAGGAGAGGAGACTGCCTGGGCAGGGATGGAGGTGGGGCCTCTGAGGCAGAGCGGGGGTTCGAGAGAGACCCCAGGAAAGACAGCCCCGGGGCACACCTCAGGGCCTCAAGGCACTGGAGGCATCTGGTCTACCAAGGCCGGGACCGGCCGCCACTGGCCCTGTGAGACTTGTGCCCAGTCTGGGGTTCACAGGCCCCACAGGGGTCGAATCAAAAGTGCTCCTCCAGACTCGGGGGTCAGGGGTGCCACAGAGGCTACTCCTGGCTCTGCATTCAGGAATTACTCCTGGTGGCGCTTGGGGGACTTATGTGGGATACCAGGGATAGAACCTGGTCAGCCACGTGCCAGGCCAGCGCCCTGCCTGCTGTCCCGTCGCTCTGGCCCTGAGCACATCTCCCCAGCTGAGCTCAGCTTTGCTACTCTGCGAGGGGTCACGGGCACAGGTGGGCCAGCACAACCTTGGCTGCCTTGGACAGAGTGACTGAGGGCTTTCCCTGGGCGTCCAGCCCAGACCGGGGGCCATCTCCGGGTACCCAAACAGGTCTCCCCAGGGCCTGCCCCTTCTGCCTCGCAAGTGGCTGCCCCGGGAGCAGATGGAGTAGCAGCGCAGGGCTGGGATGAAGGAGAAGCTCCTTCCCGGCCAGTAAGCCAAGGAAACACCTCCCCCCCCTCCCTAGGGCCGTGTCCAACCCGCACTGGCCCCTGCGGGAGCCCGGGACCCACAGCGCAAGGCCAGGCCCGGCCAGAGAGACACCCTCCCATGGTTCCCTGGGCTGACTAAGTCCTGGGCACCTTGGGACAACAAAGGGACCCAAAATAGCTCTGGGGAGCCTGCCCAGGCCGCCCTCCCAGAGGCAGTGGCGGAATCCTTCTTAAGTGGACGCCGCCTGAGGGAAGCTCCCTCCAGCAAGGAGTTTCCGACATGACTCACCAGGCTGACAAGGCAGCCGCTGTCTCTGCACAACAGGCTCAAGAGGCCTCTGCTGGCCCAGACCTGTGGGGGGGGTGGGGGCTCGGGGCTGGCTGGGGAACCCATCGGAGGGCAAGAAAACAAAGGGAACTGGGGGCCAGAGAGCGCAGTGGATAGGGCATTTGCCTTGCACACGGCTGACCCAAGTTTGATCCCCGGCACCCTTTATGGTCCCCTGGGCCCATTGGGAGTGACCTCTGAGTGCAGACCTTCAAGTTAGCCCTGAGCCCCTCCAGGTGTGGCCTCAAAATCAAATAACCATAAATAAATAAAGCAAGCAGAATGAGAAAAAAAAACACACTTCAAAGCTGGGAAGTTTTCCAATCTTTGAGATCAAAGTCAAAAGATCCGAACTTAATGAGCACCTACCAGCACAGCCACAGCCCAGAGAGGAGACAGGAAGGGGGTGAAACTTAGTTCCTTGAGGGCCAGAGAGATAGTCCAATGGGCAGGCGCTCGTCCTGCACGCACCAACCTAGGTCCGATCCCCGACTTCCCAGATAGTCCCCTGAGGCTGCCGGAGTGACCTCTGAGCACAGAACCGGGAGGAAGCCCCAAGCTGGGTGTAGCCCAAAACAAACAAAAACTTCTTTTTGCTTGCTTTGAGAGACAGCCACCAGGATGCCACTGGCCTCCCTGCTCCCCGCTGCCTTCCGTGCCGCGGACTTGGCCTCCTGGTCTAGTGCATACTTCCAGCTTCTGCTCTGAGAGGTGTCAGAGTTACTGTCGAACAGGGCACTGAACTTCGGCCACTGAGCTTTCCAAAGGGACAGTGAAGACTCAGAAAGATGCTGAGCTTCCATAGCACGCAGCAGGCCCCAGGAGCAGCTGGTCCTGGTCTGAGAGTTTCGGGAAGGGGGTAGAAAAGACCAACACAGCCTGACCGTGTCCACATATCGCGTGTTGTAAGTCAAGTCCAGGTCAGGTCAACATCTGAAACAAAGGGGACAATACGCCCCCATTCTTGGGTGCAAGGGGACCCGGAAGGCACCGTGTCGCCCGATGCTCAAGAAAGAAATGCATCAAATACAGTCACGGAAACACCAGTTTGACTTGAGGCATGAGAGCCGTAGACTTTGCGTTCCTCGGTGACGGCTGAACTCCAGGACCTAGAACTTTCTAGAACACTGCCAGCCTCAATAAATACTGGCTAGAGGTTACTGTTTATACCACTCATTCCAAGCTTGCTCAGAAGGCCAGATGCTTTCCTTAGCTGCCCTGGAATCCACATTCCTTTAGTCTGCTTAGGTCTGGGAACCCATCCTTCCTCACAAAAGGTGCTGGGGGCGGGGGGGGGGGGGGGGGGGGGAGGTTGGGGGAGGTTGGGGGAGGGAGGAAGGGGAAGTGGCGGGAAATAATGCAAGGGGGAATTTTTTTTTTCTTTGCCAGCACCACATGTGGTTCCCTGAGCCTGCCTGGAGTGATCCCCCAGCATAGTCGGGAGTAAGCGCTGAGCACGGCCAGGTGTGGCCCACCCCCACCCAATAAGGTGCCCCTGTGGAGCTGGCCGCACCATCAGCTTCCGGGGGTCCCATGTGCCTCGAACCTAGTCAACTGGACATTAACTGTTTAACCAGATCCAAGGGGAGCCCGTGACCCAAACAATCTGCCAAGTCTGATGCTAGGACTTTGTGGAAACATAAGCAGAAAGGATTCCTTCTGTGAACTGAGTAATAACAATGTGTTTCCTGGGGCTGGGGCGATTGTACGGGGGGCAGGGTGCTCACCCTGCACTTCTCTGACCAGGGAGCGATCCCCAGCATCTCATATGTCCCCCTAAGCGCTGCCAGGAGTGATCCCTGAGCACCTCCAGGTGTGGCTCCCACCAAATACCAAAAGCCACTGGCAAGAAAACCCTTGGGTGGCTATCAAGGCCCAGGCTCCCACTCCTGTAATTTATATTAAAAGGAAGATTACTCTCTAATCCCTGCACCCTGATCCCCTCTAACTGCTGTCCGTTCGCTCCACTCGTCACGGAGGTGGAAAGAGAGCGCGCAGAGCTGGCACCCGTGTTCGCCCGTGCCGGGGCTCTGTGCAGGCCCCCAGTCGGCGCGGGGCTGTGGGCAGAGTGGCTGGCAAGCCGGGAGGCATCGGTCGAGGCTGGCGAGGATGAGAACAGCTGAGAGCGCTGGGCCTTTACACATGCTGCTCCGATCAAATCACATGCAAGGAAAGCCCCTTAACCTTTGTGTCCCTCTGGCTGCCTGGGACATTTACAGAGGAAGAAACAGAACTGTCTTTGGATGGCCGCTGTCGGGTTAAGAATGCAGTCCCGGGGCTAGAGCAATAGCACAGCAGGTAGGGCGTTTGCCTTGCACACAGCCGACCTGGGTTCGATTCCCAGCATCCCATATGGTCTCCCCCGGGCACCGCCAGGAGTGATTCCTGAGTACAAAAGCCAGGAGTGACCCCTTTGCATCACCGGGTGTGACTCCCCAACCAAAAAAAAAGAATGCAGACTCATGGGACCAGAGTGCCGGGACAGCAGGGAGGGCATTGGCCTCCCACAAGGCCAACTTGGGTTCGATGCCTGGCACCCCACCTGGTCCCCTGAGATAGCCAGGAGTGATCCCTGAGTCCAGAGCTGGGAATGAGCCCTGAGCAGCACCAGGTGTGACCCCAAAACAAAAACAAAAAAAAGGTGAGGTCACAGGTCTCCAAGCCAGCTCAGAGAGGGCGGCGAGCACCGGGCTGGGGTGCGCTGGGCAGGGGAGCTGGACCGTCCTCCTCCCTCCTCTCCCAGTGAGTGAGGGGAGGCAGGGCGGCCACCGCCAAGAAAGACTCGGATCCCAACATCTTGCAGCCTGGTAGGCCGAAGGCAGAGGGGCCAGGCTGAAGGCTCAGGCAGCAGCATCGCGCCCACCCACAGCCCTTCTCCCTCCCTCCCTGCTAGTTTGGAGGTGCTGCTAAATCCAGCTCCCTCCTTCCCCAGCCTTCTGCAGGGCACCCACGCCAGGGGCAAGAAGGCAGGCACCGGGGAGCCGCTTCTTGGGGCCAACCCTCCCCCCGACACCTGGACCCAGAGGACAGGGGAGTGTCTGGGATGATTGAAATCATTCTCCTTTAGCATAAAGGCCAAGTCCCAATGCACCTCGAAAAGAAAATCAAGGAGGTGCCCTTCCCGCCATCTCCTGCCCCCCGAAAAGCACAAGTCCCCCATCTAAGCTGCTCCCACAGCCTCATCCCAGGCAGCCCCCACAGAGCCCGTCTGCACCCCCCTGGCTCCCACCAGGGCCAAGGGGTGAGACCCCGAACTCCCCGAGCGCGCTGCCCACTTCCGAGGGCACCTGCGCCGTCCAGTTTGGAATCAGCACTCTCTCCCTGCGCCGCCGTCTCCCGACTATTCATGGAAGCCAAAGGGATAAAAAGAGAAAACATAAAAATAGTTGCTCGGCAGCCTCAGGATGGGGTGGGGGCGGGGGCGCCACTGACTTGGGATTTTCTTTCTTTCCTTTCGACAGGGAAAATGACGAGAATCGCTTCTCTTTCCCCAAGTGTCTCTGCCTGGCCAGTGCTCGGACCACAGACCCGAGAGTGCTCTGGGGACAGGGCCCAGGACCCTGGTAAGCAACCCCCAGCTCCTAAGGCAGGGAGGGTCACCAGCCACCCAAACTGCGGGGGCTCAGTAGAAGAGCATCGGGGCTCCCAAGTCAGCGTCATCCCAGGCCTCCTTCTAGGCTCATCTACAAAACAAAACTTTGGCTTCTTCCGAGGCTTCAAATGTTTCATAATTGGAGGAAAACATGCAGCAGCACCACCACAAACAGGACTGAAACGGAAAACGGGGCGGCTGGAACCGCTGCTTCCTCATTCTGGTCACTAACGCCGCCCCGCCAAGCAGGCCAGCGCCCAGCCGGGGCTGCCAAGGCGAGCAGGTCACCCCAGCCAGCGGGGCAGGGAGAGACATGGGCAGCTCTACATCTCGTTTCCGCCCCCCCCCCCACCCCGAGGAGAGCCCTTTGGAAATTATTCATACCAGAACTGCCCAGAGAAGGGGGAGGGGGGCTCTGCTCCCCAAGAAAACAGGCAGCTCTTGCTAGCCCGAGGAGACCCGGAGCTCAGGAGGACAAGAAATGTCTGGGCACAGGACGGATCTTGAGGGGCCTGTGGCCTTGATTTTCCCATCTATAAAATGGAGCCCCTTGGACCAGGGCAACATGGTTGGCATGCGGGAGGCCTGGGTTTAATCCCTCGACGCGTTCCAAGGAGAATTCTAGATAAGGAGAGAATGATGGAGCCGCGGGGTTGGGAGAAGGAAGAGAGGTAGCACTTGAGTTTCTCCTTTCCAGAAAGGGCCTCTGCTCCCGTGACCCCCCACGACCCTCACGCACCCCGGCCTGCACACAGGGGGCCAGTGACGCCACGGCTCCTTCCCAGACTCCTCCAGCTCCATTTTCATGTGTCCACTTCCCGGACAGCACTTCTGGCCAAGTCTCGAGGAGGCTGGGATGCGTCCACACCTGGCCACAGGGTCAGGACATGACCCGGCAGAGTGGCTCCACTCTGCGGATATACTTACCTGGAAAAAGTCTCCCGAGAGATACCAATAACATCACGGGCTTTCACACAATCATCGTGACGAAAAGAAAGGCAGGGAAAGGAAGCAAACCCTACAACCCCAGGCTGGAGTGAAAGCATGGGGGGGGGGGGGGGGGCAGGGGGCTTGCCTTGCTCGCGGCAGACCTGAGTTTGATCCCAGCACCCGATATGGTCCCCGAATCCGCCAGGCGTGCAGAGCCCTGAGCACAACTGGAAGCAACCCAAAAAAATGAGTAAGTAAACAAATCGATAACATCTTGTGGAGGAACAAGTGGGGGTGAAATGTCTCGTGCCCCAAGGTTAATTGCTTTGGGGGCTGTGGAAGCAGAGAAATGAGCCCCACGACCTACAGAGGCCTTTTCCAGGGCGGGAACTCACCGGGGTCCAATCCCTGACACTACATATGGAGAAGGAACAGCGGCAGCCCGCAGAGTAAAAGAACCACCCAAGCATCTATCATCCACGGCCTCTGCTCTGCTGGGAAACGGGGACCCATGGCAGCACCTATGGGGACGCTCGATGCGAAATGCCGGACACCCGGGGTCCCCCTGGACAAGCAGGTCAGCGACGTGAACTGCACAGCGCAAAGGAAAAGTGACGGCTGCAGAAGTGGGGCGCCAGCGACCCCCCTCCAGAAAGGCAGCACTGGAATGAGGATGAAGGCGCGTAAGGCAGAGGGCTGGCCCTGCCCGGACACCACCCAGTGTGTCCAAGGGAAACAGCCACTTGGGAGGGGAAAACAGCTGAGAACAGCCCTGAGAGCCTGTGCCCTGGGGGGAAAGTGTGAGTGGACCAAGCTTTGGCCTCCAGGCCCCGGCGGGCAGGAAAGGAAATGGGGAACCATCTGCTTCCTGCTGCCACCAGCAGGCACGCCCGGGAGCAGGTGACCAGTGGCCCCGACAGGAGCTCAGCCTCTCTGAGTCCCCCCTTGGAGCGGGTCTAAGGTGGGGGCGAGTCCCTAGGCCCGTGCATCCCTTCGTCCCGGGACCCCTGCACTGGGTCCATTGAGGTTCTCAGGAGGGACTCTGGGCCAGGGCGGAAAGGTCTTCCGCGGGTCAGCCGTGGACCCGAACTGCACGTCAGGGATCTGGCATCCCCGGCTCCTGGTCCCCCAGAAGCCAGGACCGTTCGGCACCCATGAGGTCCCCACTTTTCTCCAGGTGCTTGCCAGAAAGGCAACTGCCCAGTGGTTAGAGCCCAGATCTGTCTCCCCGCCCGCTAACAACCTGAGGCAAAGGCAAGCGCGAGCCCGTTGGCATCACGGCGCGAACTCTGGCATCCTCCAAGGCCACTTTCAGAAACAAGCCAGGCCCATCAAGAAACCCAGCGTGCCCCCAAGGACCCTCCTCTAATAACTGGGGGCAAACTGACAGGCCTGGGCTGCCCCGGCCACCCCAGGCAAATTACTTAATCCCTCTGGGCCCTTCCATCCAACAGTGCCAACTCCTAGCATGCCCACAGGGTAGTTTCACTTATCTACCCAAGGGGGGAGAGAAAAATCTCGGCTGCCTAAGATTCCGGGGCATTAACTGAGATAATGCCCAGACACACAGCACAGCAAGAACCCAATACACAACTGTCACCGGGGGATTCTGCTTGCACATGGAGGATGTCGGTTACTTGCGAGGGCTCACCAGGAATGGCTGCTGGGAGCAGCAACTGTTAGGAGAGCATCCTCCTTCTTCAGGCGCCTGCTGGGGGACCCGCCAGCCCCCCAGGAGCGATGAGCCCCCTTCTCTCTCTCTCGGGGAGGCCGGGGGCAGAGAGCTGGCCTACTCTGCACTCCAGGGCTGGAAGTTTCTTCCCGGAGGGCTGTGGGGACTTGCAGACCCAGGTGAGGAGGTGGGCACGGCCCGTGCCACCCAGGCCAGGCTGCAAAGGCACATCCTGCCGCGGCCCGCGGAAGGGCCGAGGAGGGGCGCAGGGGCCGGGATGCGCCCGCGCTTCTCAGCCAGGGGCCAGAGCTGGGGGGCGGGGGGACACGGCCCGGATCCCAGCACCCACCGCCCCGAGCGGGCTGGGCCCAGCATCCCGGCGCGCCCCGAGCCGGGCGGGGGTGCGGGTGAAGCGGCTCGCAACCCGCTGCGGTCCCGAGGTGAATTTAGGTCAAAAGGACCCGGAGCGTGAGGTTCCAGCGGAGAGATGGGGGGCAGGGGCACGGGCCCCGCGCGGACAGGCTCCAGGCGCCCGCTCGCCCCTGCGGGTCCGGGGTCCTGTCGCCGGGTGCCCAGCGCCCCCAGGGCCTGGGCTGACCCCTAAGAGCAGCCGGGCACGCGGGCGGGAGACTCCGGGGCCGCGCGCGCGGGGTCCCCAGCTGTCAAGCCGGGGGGTGGGCCCGGCCGCCCGCCCAGCCCGCCGGGCACTGCCCGCTGACATCCCTCGCGAAGTCCGGGCCCGCCCCTGCCGTCCGGGCGGGGCTCGGCCCAGCGGCCGCGGCCACCCCCAGGCCCCGGGCGCCCGCCGGGCGCGGGGGCAGCGGTGCCCGGTCCCCCACGTGGCGGGGCGTGGGGCAACGCACGTGGGGTCCCCGCGCCCGGGGGCCGGTCCCGGTGGCGGGGCTTTGTCCGCCCCGCGGGCCGCCGACCACCCCGGCCCGGCCAGGCTCGCGCCCCGGCGCTCGGGCCGCCGCCGCCGGCCCCGCCGCTCCCGCTCCCGCGCCCGCCGCTCACCTGGGCTCGGCGCCGCCGCCCGCGCTCCGCGCTCCGGGCTCGGCTCGGCGGGGCGCGGCCGCGCGCCTGAGTCCGCGCCAGGGCGGGCGCGCGCGGGGGCGGGGCCTCGGGGTCCCGCCTCCCGGCCACGGGGCCGCGGGCTGCGCGGGGATTGGCCGCCGCGCCGCGGGGCGGGCCGGGGAGGCGCGCGCGGGGCCCGGCGGGGCGCGCGGCTGCGGGCGCCGCAACTTGGGGCCCCGTCCCCGACCCCCGCGCCCGACGCCCGCCGCGCCTGCTCCGCGCAGCCGAACGCGGGGACTGCAGGGCGGCGTCGGAAAGTTCCCGGGCCTGCGGGACACCCCCCGTCCGCCCCGCCTGCCGGCTCCTGCAGCGGCCGCCACCCAGATCCCGGGTCACTGGGCATCTGGGGACCCGCCTCGCTGACCGTTGCTCTGGACCTGAAGTCTGAGGTCACACACACACACACACGCGCACACACGCACACGGCAAATTCCGGCTTCTCCAAAAGATGAGGCGGGGTCCGCCCACACTCCACCACCGGCCACACACACACACACACACACACACACACACACACACACGGCAGATTCCGGCTTTTCCAAAGATGAGGCAGGGTCCACCGTGTAACGCATCAGATTCTTCCCAAGTATCTCACTCTGGGCGCCCTAGCTCACTGGAGCTTTCAGGCTACAAGCCGGGTAACAAGCCTGAGTGTGTGTTGAGTGTGTATGCGTGTGCGTATGTGTGCATTTGTGCGCGTGTGTATGTGTGCGTGTATGTGCATGTGCGTGTGTGATGTAGTGTATGTATGCGTGTGTGTGTGAAACCTAAAGAGCTCTGCATCCGCCGTTTTCAGATGATCAATAAGCCCAGAACTAAACCTAAAAATTTTTCCCCAGAGAACGCTCACTGACCCTCCCAAGCCACCGAGGGAACCAAGTGGGGGCCAGAGGAAGAGCTTTCCTCCCGGCCCACTCCCTGGTTCTGCCAACAGCGGAAACTGACCGGTAGTAAGTACCTTGAGCCATGTGGGTTAGGGCTCATCGGGTTCCAGGCTGGCACAAATCCTTCCCAGCACTGCTGGGTTAGCACCGCAGGGATGGCCCTGGTGGTCCCCAGCTCCGCAGGTCCTGGACAGTACTGCATCCTTGGCTACCAGCATTGACCCACCTGCTGAACTGGTCAAGTATTGGTATCCTGTCTCCATCCCCCACCTCCTGTCCCCCCTACAAATGAGCAAACCCACATACAGGCCTTATTGTTCAGGGCATGTTTACATACATTTTATTTTATTTTATTTTTTGCTTTTTGGGTCACACCTGGCGATGCACAGGGGTTACTCCTGGTTCATGCACTCAGGCATTACTCCTGGCGCTGCTCAGGGGACCATATGGGATGCTGGGAATCGAACCCGAGTTGGCCGCGTGCAAGGTAAGCGCCCTACCAACTGTGCTATCACTCCAGCCCCGTTTACATACATTTTAAAAGGCAGTAAGTCACCATCACTGTCATTCCGTTAATCATCGATTACTTGAGCGGGCTCCAATAGCGTCTCCATTTGTCCCAGCCCTGAGATTTTAGCATCGTACAGTTTATGGTCTCTCCGAGAATACGGCACATCAGCTGGATGTCCTTGGCCATAATGGTGACATGCTTTGCGGGGAATGTGCAGAGGTTGGTGTCCTCAAAGAGCTCCACCAGGTAGGCCTCACACGCCTCCTGCAGCGCCATGACGGCTGAGCTCTGGGAGCACAGGTTGGTCTTGAAGTCCTGTGCGATCTTCCGCACCAGCCGCTGGAACGACAGCTAGCAGATCTCGTGTAGTGCCACGGTGTCGGGCTAGTAGCGGTGTGGCTTCTTCACACCACCCATGGCTGGCACGCTTTTATGGGCCACCTTGGTGGCCAGCTGCCTTCCCGCCCATTGACTTGTGCACCATCTGCTTAATACAAGTCCTCTCGTTCTTCCCAACTCAGCTGGAGACTCCTTCAGGGTTAGGGAAATGAGACCCATTTTAGCGACTGTTGTTGGCATATTTGGTACATCACGGGTAGCTTGCCAGGCTCTGCCATGCGGGCGGGATACCCTCGGTAGCTTGCCGGGCTCTCCGGGGAGAAGATGGAGGCTTTTGAGGCAATCTCTAATCAGAGATTAGAGGCAGTAAGTACAAATGATTAACTAAAAGGGATGAGTTATAGGACTAAAGTGACAATACAGCTGGGAGGGCACTTGCCTTGCGCATGTTTGACCCGGGTTCAATCCCAAGCACCCC
Source organism: Sorex fumeus (assembly GCF_029834395.1). Lineage (NCBI taxonomy): Eukaryota > Metazoa > Chordata > Mammalia > Eulipotyphla > Soricidae > Sorex > Sorex fumeus. The sequence goes on along the minus strand of NW_026606212.1, from coordinate 714,469 downwards.
ATATGGTCCCCTGAGCCCAGCAGGAGTGATTCCTGAGCAAAGCCAGGAGTAAGCTCTGAGCACTGCCAAGGTATGCCCCCGTCCCTCCAAAAAAGATGAGTTAACGAGTTAACAAATTGAGTGCAAATTAAATTCATGTCAGTCTACCTGCCCCAGAAGGAAATAGGAGCAGAGAACAGAAAGGAGTTAACACAAGCAATGTTGCAAAGTTTTATATCTTTTAATGAATTGAAAAACCTGGCAATATAGTTCCAGTCCACTGTGAGCTGAGGCACTATCCTGCCGTCTTCTGTTTTCTCCCTCAGATCTGTATGGGAGTCCAGAAGGTTTACTTCAAGCCCCAATTTTGTTACCAGCCCTGTAGCTTTGGACAGTGACTTGTTTGCTCCCAGCTTGTCTTAAGCAGCTGTCAAGAAGAGACCCTCCCAGCACCCTGTTCCCTTGGGCGCGGGCTGTAGCCCAGCGCCTGGCACATACCCACTCAGTGGCACAACTCTGAATATACTTAGCACAGAGCTAAAAACCCCCATCAATTATGTATGTGCCTGCCTTATTACAGTGAATTAGAACAAAGCCGAGGCTATCACGGTCGCCTTTCATTGACATTCAGTCCCTCTTAGGAGTCATCCGTGCCAGGAAACCGTTTTCTTCTTGGAGATATGAAAATAGAGAACTGGCTTTGCTTTTTGAGTTTTCTCCTCCAAGAACACCAGGGGGTGGGGGGTGGGGGGGAACTATTCTAGGCAAACAGATCTTGTTGTCTTGACAACACAGATTGCCAAGAAAATAAGTAAACAAAGCATTTTAATCTTATTTTAAAGAAAACTTGAACAGTACAAGGGCGGGGCAGAAAGTAGGACTTGAAAATTATCCCACCCACTAAGACGGCATTATAAGCTCCTGCCAAGGGCTTGTCTCCCCCCTGCCAAGGGCTTGTCTCCCCCCACGGAGCTGTTCAACATTCTCCCGGGACTACGGCTGCCCAAACTCTGTGGTCTTGGCCGCACAAACAGGGGCGGCAGGATGGCAGGTTCGATCACACGTGTGCAACTGATGTGTTGAATATGTTTACCATTCAACAGGATGGTAGAAAAAGCTTGTCTACCCACCCCCAGCTCCCCACCCTCCTCCCCACAGAAAAAAAGGGAGGAAGAAAAAAAACAAAGTCCTTGTAAAGTTGCCCATAAACAAGCAGAGACAAGAATGCCTGGTTGCCCCAAATATAAGCAACAGCACCGAAGAAGCCAGCAGATTTGGTCTGAGATGTTGCTGAGAAGGGCAAGAGATAGAAAACTCAGTGTGAACGCCCCAAACTGTCAGGACATTCAAGGCTGAGCGGGTGAACATGAGGCAGGGTGGCGATGGTGGGGCTGGAGGTCAAATGTCCATCTCAGGGTGCTGAACGCTGGCCTTGGGGGCCTGGGTCAGGTCAAACCCAGGAACTCGGTTTCATCACTCAAAAACTAGCATCTAGCTGACAAGCATTAGAGAGGGAGAAGCGCCAACATCTACCGATCGCTAGGAAAAACTCAACGGTGTGTTCAACAGAGAGGAAGCGTGTTCAGCCAAACAGTAAGGTGTTTCAAAGGCTCTGGCGTCCGGCCGCCTTGGAGTTCTGCAAAGTGTGATCCTAGAATTAAGTGACTTAACAATTGTGCAACTCTGTGCTTCTGTTCCCCTCTGCCTCTGGGCAGGAAACACCAGAACTTCTGGGGCCTGAGTTCTCACCAGGCTGAGCTGGCCCTGGTGCCCTTTAGGGAAGAAGCTTTAGGTTCTCGGCCTCTGGTCTGGGCCAAATACCGCTGTGCTATCGCTCCAGCCCGGGCCAAATGCAGGCTGGCCAATAAGCTTCAGTCCTCTCCTCACCCATCCCTTCCACCTTAACCTCCTCACGATTCTTCTGCCTCTGTTAAGTCACCAGGAGTTTCACCCATTCCTTCCCCCACCAGGTGTAGCTCTTTTAGGAAAAAGGCAGCTGGACAGTTGAATGAGGGGTCACTCTGCTAGACCTGCTATATCTTGCTGCAGGAGCCAGGCTCCAGACAACCTATCTAAGTCACAGATGCCAGGGAGGGACTCAACCCTTCTGTCTAGATTGTGTTCTGCCAAGGGAAACACACAAGCCAAGAGAAGGGTCATTTTATCCTGCAGACTCCGCGGTCAAACGGGGCTCCGTGCTCAGAACGTCCCAAACCACGGTCATCGCTTGAGTGGTTCATTTCCATTTCAGAGTCTTATGTTCCCTACCTGTGGGATGGGCTGAGCAACCTTGCCCGAACCCAGGGACCTTCTTATGCTTCTGAAGCAGCGAGATTAAGATCACTCTCAGGCTGGAAGGGCTTGAATATACAGATCAGAAATGTTTTCAGGGGCTGGAGAGATAGTACAGTGGGGAGGGGGCTTGCCTTGTATGTGTCTAACCCGGGTCTAATCCCTGACACCCCCGACGGTCCCCCCAGCCTGTCCCCCCAGCCTGTCCAGGACTGAGTCCTGAGCACAGAGCCCAGAGTAAGCCCTGAGCACAGCTGGGTGTGGTTTAAATCCTCCCCCAAGAATAAACTGGGGGGCGGCCCAGTGGCAGAGTGCCTGTGTGGCATGTGATGTCCCAGGTTCAACCCACGACACCACACGGCCCAAAGAACCACCAGGTATGACAAAAAATAATCTTTTATTGTCTACATATGTAACTTTTCAAATAAGTGTAAGGACAGGTTTTTAAACATCAACATACCAATTAGCGTGTCTGTCTCTAGCCAGTCTCTTTCTCTGTGGCCAGCAAAACACCCTGATGAGTGGGAGCTGTTTTACAGCTTCAAGGAGCTCTAGAGATACATAATTTCCCATCAGAAGATTTAAATTTAACAGAAAGAGCCAACCATAGAACTGCAACATTTGGTTGCTTCCTTGTTGCTGTTTTGGACTTAAAATGGAATTTTTTTTTTTCTGTGAAAACTCAAGGATAAGGTAAGTTCATGAACAAAGCAGCAAGGGGTTTGAGCTTAATTGCAGGGCTGAAGTATGTGAATTATCCAGTGCATCTGAGTGACAGCATCTGCACACGGCTGAGCTTCACGCCAGCTTTTAATTGATATTCACCATCTGTATAATGAATTCTTTGACTTGTTATCATTTCTCTTTTCTGAGGTGGGGAGTGTTCTCGGGGGGTCCCGGGGCTACCCCAGGGATAGTGAACCAGGCCTGACTGCCCAGTGCTCTGGCGTTGTGAGCTGGGTCACGCCTGTGTGTGGCCTACAAGGTGCTCAGGCTCCAGCTGGAGGTGAGTAGAAAGGTCAGAGCCTTAACCCCGGACTCACTTTTCTGCCCAGAAAGATGGTTCTTGTAGCTGGTCCAAAAGCCATGAGATCTTCTCCATTTCCGTCTTCAGCCACGCCCAGACCCACTATGGGCTCTGGTTAAGTCCAACATAGCAGAAATCCATGGGGGAATCCCAGACCTTGGGAAAATGTGTGCTGACGCCCCAGCGTCCTCCGCTAGACCAATGGCTCTCACTCGGACAGAGGGGCTGGCCACAGCGCAGTGCACTCTCCCACTAACCACTGTGCTTACAGAGAAAACAGGATTGTCCAGGACATTTTCCACCAACCGGGCTGATGATTCAGACGGGGCTCGAGGATACGGTTCTGAGGCCTACAGGGGCCCATGTGGTGCCAGGCACTGATCTAGGTCAGAGCATGAAAGCATATGCCTTAACCCCTGTTCTGTCTTCCTAGCCCCCGAAAATATTCTTGAATACTTTAGGGCCAGAGAGATAGTAGAGTTAAGGTGCTTGCCATGCACGCAGCTGACTCCAATTCAACCTCTGGCACTGCACATGGTCCTCTGAGCACCACCAGGATTGATCCCCTGAGTACCAGTAGGTGTGGCCCTAAAACCTAAATACTAAACATGCTAATAACAGGGGGCTGGAGCGATAGCATAGCACGTAGGGTGTTTGCCTTGCATGCGGCCAACCCAGGTTCAATTCCTCCATCCCTCTCAGAGAGCCTGGCAAGCTACCGAGAGTATCTTGCCCACACGGCAGAGCCTGGCAAGCTCCCCATGGCGCATTCGATACGCCAAAAACAGTAACAACAAGTCTCACAATGGAGACATTACTGCTGCCCGCTTGAGCAAAAATCGATGAACAAAGGGAGGACAGTGCTAATAACAGGATGATTTCTGTTTGCTTGTTGTTCTAGTCCATACCCAGCAATATCGCCTGGCTCCATACTCAGGGATCACTCCTGGCGGCGCTTGGGGAACCTTATGGGACACTGGGCATCAAACCCAGGTCAACTGCATGCAAGGCAAACGCCTTACCCGCTGTACTATCGCTCCAACTCACAGGACAATTTATTAACCAAAATTTCTGTCTCCCATCTAAATACAAACCAGGCCAACTTTGCTTCGCTTCCAAGACCAAACAAGATCATAGACTAATAACAAAAAATTGGGGCTGGAGATTTGGTAGAACTCCCCCCTCAAATAAAGGTGCTTGTTATCAAAAGTGAAGGAAAACAAAATAAATGGTAGATTCTAGCAATAAAATGAGACAAAGCGCATCAAAATTCAGTTTATTGACAAGATATCAAATACAAAAGTCTCCTGGAGGAAGGGGTGTGAGAGGCGCACACCTTGGCCTGGGCCTGGTGGCCCAGGGGAGGGGATGTGTGTGCTGAGGCTAGAGGTGATTGATCAGGGGCACCCCGTGCGAAGGCAGCTCCTGATGCAGCTGCCGGAAGAGCATGGCACAGCGGTTCCTCTCCTGGGTCTTGCCCAGGGTGTGGTAGAGCCTGGCCTGGAAGTAAACGACATCTCTCATCTGCTCCTTGCAGTCCACCTTTGCAAAATAGCTCTTGGCTTCGCTGAGGTTCTCAATGGCGGCCTCCAGAGCTGAGAGAAAGTGGGGGAGATACCACCCAATTTAACTCAACAGCATGCATGGTTTTCAAAAGTTAATATCCACTCTTAGTCATTTAACATGGGCCGAATAATTTTACATTCAACAAACGGAAGATACACACACACACACACACACACACACACATAAATGAATTAACCAATCATTGGTCCTCAACCTTCGTGCCAAGCAAGTATGTAAAAGCACCTTAAACGTGAGCCCGATTTAAAAGCCTTCTGCACCAGGTGCCTAATGACTCCGGGCATGGCCTCCTACCTTCGACTTTCTTTGCTGGGTCATAGGAAGCTGCTGACGCCACCTGGCACTTGGCCACTAAGAACATGGCCCGGCCTTTGTCCAAGACAGCCCCGTCAGCCAGGATAGGCTCAATAGCCATGTGGAGAAGACTCAGGGCCTGTTCTGGGATCCCCAGGATGAGCTGGAAAACAAAGATCATGAGGCGCTGCACACATGTGTCCCACCACACCCACCTGCTCTGGCAGCATGGCCGGGGGCTCCATCTCTGGCTCCCCCTAAGCCGCCAGGTCTGGATCTCCTGTGCCTAACAGTGTAACACAGTGTGTGGCAAGTGGATCTCGGGCTCCGAGACACGAACGGGAATGGTGAGTCACACCATGGAAAGCTTGTCTTTGAAGAAGACAAATCCTGCAGACTGGTGATTTCTAAGCGCTGAGCTAACTGTGTAAGAATCCCCGGAGGCAGCAAGTGGGGGTGGATGGCGTGAGAGTCCCTCACAGGGGTCAAGTGGCGGCCCCTCTTTGAACTACAGGCACCACGTCTGGTCCCCTGAGTGTGGCCAGGTCTCTCCTGAGCAAGGAGCCAGGAACTGCCCCTGAGCACCTCTGGGTAAGGCCTGACCACCCTCCCCCACACCCACAAACAAAAAGGATCACAAAGGAAACGGGGAAGCACTTCCTTACTACACACTCAAGGATATAGTGAAGAAACAACGAAATTTCAAAGGAATATAACATAAAGGAATCCAGCTATTTATTTTTATGACGTAGGAGCACTGCTATTTATTAAAATGCAGCTACTTTGCACAAAAGAAATAGTAATGAAGAACTGAAAAACAGAAAAGATGAAAGACATGTGAAAAAAGTAACGAAAGTTTATTTCTCCGTAATTATGAGATATAAATCAACGATGCGTTAAAAGATAGAGGTTCGGAGAGATTTACATATATAGCCCAAATAAGAGAGTCCAAAGTAAGTGGGGAAAAGCTGACAGAATCCGAGAGCAGAGCAGCTCGGAGGCAAGGGCTGAGAGCTCACACCTGTCCCCCCTCGGCAAAAAACGGAACGACACTGGAACGGCACGCTGAGCCCACCTGTGCGGGCGGCACTTCCCGAGCGGACCAACCTCAGCGGATACATGGGACCGCTTCCAGGAAGACCAGAAGCCAAGTCACAAAGTCTCACTCAGCACATTTGTCTTTCCTCAGTACATTTTTGGGGCAGGGAAAGGGCACCCACGTCCGGGCACAGGGCTGACTCCTGGCTCTGCACTCAGGAGTCACTCCTGGCAGGCTCAGGGGACCATATGGGGTTCTGGGTTGAGCCCAGGTCAGCCTCGTGCAAGGCAAGTGCCCTCCCCGCTGTCCTACAGCTCCAGGCCCCCTTGGTACATTTTTATATATTGAAAGCATATAATATATCTTCCATTACCGTGTGCAACTAAGTTAGATATCAATAACAAGTAAATACTGAAAATTCACACACACAAAAAATAAACACCATATCCTAATTAATAATGGATAAGTCAAAGAGGAAATCACAAAAGAAATTGGAAAATCATTTGAGATAAAAGCCACGATGTATTGATAGCAATGAAAAGCTTCTAGATATAATGAAGGGATTTTATATTTGGAAAGATATATATTAAAAAAGAAAGCAGCTCTCTAACCGGTCAACAGAAATAAAACTTACAGGAACAAGAGTATGCCAAGAAATCAGACAAACAAGAACAAATTCTTAGAAAGACAGGACTACAATTTAGCAAAACTAACCCAAGAACAAACTCAAAATCTGAGTACACCTGTAACAAAAAATTGAACCAACAGCCACAAAAATTTCAACCAAGAAAAGTCTAAGCTTATAGGGCCGGAGAGATAGCACAGTGGGTAGGGCAGCCGACCCGGGTTCAATCCCTGGCATCCCCAAGCACTGCCAGGAGTGAAGTAATTCCTGAGTGCAGAGTCAGGAGTAACCCCTGGGTATCACGGGGTGTGCTTCCCCCCTCAAAAAAAAAAAAAAGAAGAAAAGAAAAGCCTAAGATCAGATGGCTTCACAGTTGAATTCCACTAAACGTTTAAAAATTTCAATCCCATTCTTCCATAAAATCAAAGAGTTGTGATCTCCAGAAAAATACAGGCCAACAGCCCTCATGAATAAAGAAACAATAATCCTCAATTAACACCAGCAAACAAGGCCAGCTGCGGATGAGAGGGGTCACGAACGGGCCAGGAGATGGTCTGGTTCCTGGGCCACGCACTTGGGTCAAGCACGATCCCAGCTGCTCTGCGTTCTGGAATCCCCGGGGTCGCGAGCAATTTCCCGCTGCGTCACCGCCTGGTGCGTGGGGGCACTGCACACACACCTGGATTCAATCTCAGCAAAAATGACGTGCAAGTTCTGAGGCCGGGGGCGGCAAACACGCAGAGGCACAGGAAAGAAGTGAGGAGCGGGGAGCACCGCATCTGAGCGTGCAAGTCCCACAGCCGGTGTGACAGCTACAGCCCCATCTGTCAGCCCTGTCATCTCAAGGCGACTGCGGGGAGAGGGGCGACAACTCAGAGAGACAGGGGCCTTGCACACAGCCAACCCAGGTCCAATCCCTGGCAGTGCTTATGGTCTCCCAAACCCTGCCAGGGTGTGCCATACCCCCCCCCCCACCACCGAAACAACAAACCTTAGAGACATGTTTCTAAGACTAAAGACAAATGGCCGGTGGCACGTGAAAAGATGCTCGACATCCTTTCAGGAGAGAAACGCAAATCAAAGCCACAGTGCGACCAGCTTCATGCCTCACAGCAGGAAGGCATGACTGCACAGGGAGACACAGTGCCACAAGGTCGATGGCCCAGGAGGAGCAGCCTGGTGGTTCCTCAGAGTTCAGCAGAATTAACACGCCCGAAGTCCCAGGCCCAAGTATACCCAAAGGAAAGGAAAATACATCCGCACAAGAACCTGAACATGAACACTAACAACTACTTATAATCGCCGAAGGGGAAACAACCCGATTGTCCATTAACTAATGGAAGGAAAAACAAAATGTAGTATATCATTCAATGGAATATTAACCTGCCATTAAAAGGAAGTACACAGGCCACAGAGCAGTGAACCCTGAAAACAGTGCACTGAGCCAAGAAGCCTGGCACGGAACGCCAGACACTATGTGAGCCCAGTTACGTGGACTCTCCAGAACAGGCACCTCAGCGAGGCACAGAGCGCGGCCACAGGTGCAGGGAGGCGGTGTGGGGAGGGGGTAGGAGGAGGAATTCTTGGCAGATGTCCCTTCTGAGTGGAATAAAAATATTCTGGACATAGGGGCCAAAGTAACAACATAGCAGGTAGGGTGCTTGCTTTGCACACAGGTGACTGGCCGACGCGGGTTCAATCCCTGGCACCCCATATGGTCCCTGAACACCGCCAGGAGACTGCTCAACGCAGAGCCAGGAGCAAATTCTGAGCACAGCCAGGTGCGGCCCCAAAGCAAAAACAAAGAAATTCTGGACTTAGTGTTAATGACTGTAAAACACTGTAAATTGTCTTAGAAGTCCTTAAATTGTAGACTTTTAAAATGCTTGAAATGGTGAATTTTATCTTAATTTTCAAACTCAAAATTGCGGGGTTGGGTAGCAGCAGGTCAGGCACTTGCCTTGCACACAGCAAACCCAGGTTCGATCCCTAGCATTTCACGGTCCCCTTAGCACTGCCAGGAGTGATTCCTGAATGCAGAGCCAGAAGTAACCGCTGAATATTGCCAGGGGGGGCCCAATAACTAACTAAATAAACAGAACTACTGAGGAAGCCAACAATAAAAACAGATTGCGAAGCACCTCCCCTGGAGATCTGGGCTTATTAGGTTCGAGGTAAGGTCAGGAATGTAGATTTGGGCCTAAGAGATAAGTGTAAGGCACTTGCCTTGCACGCACCAACCTGGGTTCGATCCCCAGCATCCCATTTGATCCCGAGCACCACCAGGAGTAATTCCTGAGTGCAGAGCCAGGAGGAACCCCTGAGCACAGCTGGGTATGGCCCAAAACCCAAAAATAAACACATAAGTAAATAAATAATAAAAGCTATCTCTGTGCAAAGATGTCCACATATTAAAAATATTTCTACAAATTCTAATGCAGTCAGTTAAGGGAGCATCTGCGTTAGTCAGTAAATTCTTCCTGTGAGTTTAAAATGAACTCATTTGAAATATTTTTTTCCTATGGCCAAAGCAATAATACAGTGGGTAGAACGCTTGTTTTTCACATGGCCGACCCTAGTTCTCAATTCCTGTTCCATCCCCGGCATCCCATATGGTCTTCCAAGCATCGCCAAGAGTAATTCCTATCCTCCCAGGATGGGAGAAGCATGCTGAAAGTAGACTCTAGACCAAACATGATTGTCACCCATTGCCTCTTTTGCAAACCACAACACCCAATAAGAGAGAGAGAACAAAAGGGAATGCCCTGCCACAGAGGCAGGGTGGGATGGGGGGGGGGGGTGGGGGGTGGGAGGGATACTGGGATCCGTGGTGGTGGGAAATGGGCGCTGGTGGAGGGATGGGAGTTTGATCATTGTATAATCGAAACCCAAGCACAAAAATGTGTAAGTCTGTAACTGTACCTCATGATGTCTCACTATTAAAAATTTTTAAAAATAAAAATACAAAAAAAAAAAAAAGGAGTAATTCCTGAGTGCAGAGCCAGGAGTTAAGCCCTGAGTACCAACAGCTGTGACTCAAAAACAAAACAAAACAAAAACAAGAACAACAACAAATACATATGGATGTATTTTTTCTCTCTCTCTGGACTTGAGCAATAGTACAGCAGGTAGAGCACTTGCCTTGCCCATGGCCATGCCAGGTTCAATCCCTGGCACCATATAAGGTCCCCCAAGTCCCTCCAGTGTTGCCAAAGGCCAAAACCAAAGCAAAATAAAATATATTCCTGGGTGGGGGATTTTGATCCATAACTTGCGTGTGTAAGATTCTGAGTAATGCACAGCACCTCTAGAAAAATTTATTAACAGCCTACTAAATTTTAGTCCTACTAGGTACCATGGGATACAGGAGGGAACATGAAACCCCTTCTCTCAGGGCTTTTTTTGTGGGGGGTGGGTGGGAAGAGGGCATACCCGGCGATGTTCAGAGCTTACTCCTGGCTCTGCATTCAGAAATCACTCCCGGTGGGCTCAGGGAACCGTGTGGGATGCCGGGGATCAAACCCAGGTTGGCTGCATGCAACGCAAATGCACTCCCTGCTGTGCCATCACTCCGACCCCTCTCAGGAACTTCATGGTGTCCAGGGGGTAATAAAAAGATAAAATTCCAGAGCGATAGCACAGCGGGTAGGGCGTTCGCCTTACAAGCGGCCAACATGGCCGACCCGAGTTCGATTCCTCCGCCCCTCTCGGAGAGCCCGGCAAGCTACCGAGAGTATTCGATATGCCAGACACAGTAACAACAAAGTCTCCAATGGAGACGTTACTGGGCCCGCTCGAGCAAATCGACGATCAACGGGAGGGCCTTTACCTTTACCTTTACCTTTACCGTTTCATATTCAAAATCTTTCCATTAATACATGTTTGTTAGATCCAGCTGAGCTGGGGGCCATCAGGATTATGCTAATGCCAGTGTCCTCTGGAAGAGGCGAGAGCCCCGCGCTGGGGCCGCGGGGGTGTTGGCTGCTCGCGGGGCGCACTGCAAGACTCAGTACTAGCAGGTGAAAACTGACCGCGACTGACACGCCAGTTCTTTCATTTGTTGTCTGGGGGCCACACTCCTAGTTCTGCACTCAGGGGTCACACGTGGCAGGGTTCAGGGGACCATGTGGGATGCCGGGGTTGGCTGCGTGCAAGGCAAGCGTGCACGCTACCCACTGTACTACTGTTTCAGCCCCGCCAACGCACCAGCTCTGTGCACAAACACACACTGTGCAGACAGAGCTGGGCTTACCTGGGCAAACGCCAAGTTGAGCACCGTCTCGGAGGCCAAGTACTGCAAGCGGTACTCCTTGGAGAGGGCCAACGCCTGCAGGAGCACAGGCAGCGCCATGGTAGGGGACGAGGACCTCCAGTACAGCTCTGCCATGGACAGCAGGACACTGCAGGAAGAGGGGGACACCGGGTGAGGCACCTCGGCACAAACCCCGCCAGCGGACGCACGGGCACGTTGCTTACCTGATCACCATTTCCGTGTTCCTGGTTTTCTCGCAGTGGACCAGCAGGCTCTGTAAGAGCCGGTGTGCCTCGGACATTCGGTTCTGAGCTTGCAGCGTGACTGTTTTCCTGACATGGAAACCAGACCGGCAGTGAGTGTTGAGACTGATTGAGTTCTGCCGCAGCTTCAGACCTAGCCACAGTGTCTAGGTTCTCTCAGACTGAAAGGCCCCTCAGGGAGGAACTGTGCCTGATGCAAACTTTGTTAACAGAAAGATGTGTGTGACCATATAGGTCACATATATTCCAACACACATGCAGCAAGAGGCCTGGGGATGGACGGGCGGATAGGACATGAGCAGAGCGCTTGCCCTGCACCTGGCTGGCTTGGGTTCGATCCCCAGCACCTCATGTGGTCCCGTGAGCATGCCAGGAATGAGTGCTGAGGGCAGAGTCAGGATAAGCCCCGAGCACTGCTGGCCTTAGTGATATCAGATACCTTGGGGTAATACTTATTTTCTCCGTTTTGCTTACTTGTATTTTCTAATTTTCTGTAATAAATAATAATAATAAATAATAATAAAATTACAATAATAAACAACTCATTCAGGGACAAGTAAGAATAAAGCCACTTGAGAATGATTTTATTCAGGGCCAGAACCATCCGAGTTTCTGACCTGTATACGCCGTCGGTGCTATTCAGAGCCGTAATTCCTGCAACGAGTGAGTCGGCCAAGTGGTATTTGCCATCATTCATGGCTCTGTCAAACTGTATCTTCTGATCACACAGCATCCAGAGCTGGCAAGGTGACAAGGAGCCATCAGGGACGATGGGGAATGCTCACCTCATTATTCACAGGCACAAAAAAGTATTTTGGCTTATGTAGCAAACTGCACATTTAGATGAATTGTTTCTATTTCAGACCCCCACAGTGCTCAGGGGCCCACACGGTGCCAGGCTCGGCCATGAGCGCTCTCTGCAGCTCCCAGGTGTTCCTGTGAACTGGGAACTCCACCGTGTCATTCACAGGCATGTGGGCCTTTCAAAACCAGCAAACAGCTCTAAGGGCTGAGCGCGTGCTTTGCATATGGAATCCCCGTTGGGGACCCCTGAGCACAGAGCTGGGAGTAATTTCTAAGTACCACCAGGTGTGGCCCCAGAGCCAAAACCAAACAAACAAAACACAATAAGCAACTTGAACGGCGACCCAGACTGATGGCTGCAGCCCCGCCAGCCCCCCGACTCCCTCCCAGAGGCAGAGGCAGTGCCGCCAGGCATCCCAGCGGGTCACTGCCCTGCCGAGGAGGCCAGGAATAGCCCCAGGAGCACCAGCGACAGGCTCCCTGACCTCAGCTCCCTGACCACGGACAGCAAGTGCTAGCTGGGGAAGGGAAGGGACAGCAAGCAGGCCCTGGGTTCAGCGACCTCGGCCCACCTGCGACGTTGTGGGTGCAACAAAAGCCTGGACGGTGGGGAGGGCACTTGCCTTGCAGGCAGGTGACCCCCGAGTGCAGAGCCAGGAGTAAGGCCTGAACACTGCTAGGTGTGACCAGGGACCCCCATTTCGCACCCCTCACCCGAAAATACCAAAGAGAGCAGAGGGGCACAACTTTTTCCCCAAAGGTTACTCAATTCTGGCAGAAAAAGATGAGAGTTGCCAAGGAAAAGACAGAACGGCACAAGTGACATTTCACCCGAAACGTCACCACAGACAGGGATGCTTGTCCTTAGTCCCAGAGCCAGAGGGACAAGACCAAGGAGCTGATTAAAGCTGAAGACAAGGAAACAAAGGCGCCGACTCTCTCCCCCCGGCATTTCCCAACCTCCCGGCATAGACGTCACAGAACAGGCCTGGGCACGGTGCACCGAGGGGCCTGTCGAGTGTCCGGCCCTGACTGTGGCAGAGGGAAAAGTCTCTCGGGGACTGGGGCAGACCGCGAGAGTTACCTGGGCATGCTGGCTGTTGGGTGGGAATCGCCCCTTTAAGTGCTTGAGGACCTCTGAAGCGGCAGCGAAACAGCCCTAGACAGAGAGAACCCGCGGGATTAGCACCCAGTGGGCCAGGCCTGCGCACCAGACAAGGGGTGCGGGACTCCCCGTTCCCCCTGCGGCACCCAGAAGACAACGAGGCCAAGACCACCAACATCAAAGGCCAGTTCTCAAGGTCTGAGCGAGTTTCCCCAGTATCTGTCCCAGGAAAATGCTTTTCTTTTCTTTTCTTTTTCTTTTTTTGCTTTTTGGGTCACACCCGGCAATGCACAGGGGTTACTCCTGGCTCTGCACTCAGGAATTACCCCTGGCGGTGCTCGGGGGACCATATGGGATGCTGGGAATCGAACCCGGGTCGGCCGCGTGCAAGGCAAACGCCCTACTCGCTGTGCTATCTTTCCGGCCCCCAGGAAAGTACTTTTGAGCCAAGGAGAAGGACAAGAGTGGCTGGAAGCACTGCCCTGGGGACTCCCTGGGGCACAGGTCACGGCCTTTCTCGGAGGGCGTCCATATTGGTGGCAGCTCCTGGGTCCGCCGGCTACCTGCTCCGCATGCAGTTCGGCGAGGTGGCAGAGCGCCACGGCGAAGGACTCGGTGTTGTTCTGCTGCACGCCTGCGCTCACCGACTCCAGGCTGTTCATGCTCAGCAGCATCTGGGCTTGCTGCAGGGCCATGGTGCTGCAGGGGACAGGGCAGCAGTGCTCAGGAACACGCCCAGTCGCCCTCAGCCAACCCGCACAATGGAGGCAGCCCACAACTGGCAGCTGCCCGCCAAGGCCAGTGCCCCGGCCCACCTAGGCACAGGGAGGCAGCACAGATGGCGTGAGCAGGCGCGAGCCTATGAACACCTCCCGGGCCACCCTGGCTGCCTTCAGCCCTGTCCCCGCGCCCCGAGTCCCGGAAGCAGTGGGCAGTGTCTGCGGCTGGCGTGGCCCACATGGCGCCAAGAAATCCTCCCAAGCACAAAACCAATCCTGGAGAATCAAGATTTGCCTTCGTGCCTAAATGCCAACCAGGGTGCCTGGGGCAAGGGGCAGGGGGCTTCATGTTAAAAATCGGGTCCAGAGGTCGCCCCCAAGCAGAGGCCAAACAAAGCAACGCCAAGGCGGCACCAGCCAGGACACTCCCTGGGTAAAAGGGAAACAAGCTTCTAAACAGGACAGCTCAGGGCTTGGGGACACTGTCCCCTCCCCCAGGCCCGCTGAGGACAGGAAGAGGGGCTCCACCTCAGAGGCACTTGGTGCTGTCACCTGTCAATCCCCCTGTGCCCTTGGGCATATCAGACCCGCAAACCTGGGAATCCGCACCAGCAGGGACCTCATGGGGCAGCTGTGAGACGTGGACAGTCACGGGAAAAATCTTGGCAAGCCCACTCAAGACGGAATTTTTGTTTGTTTCGGTGCACACCCCACAGGTCTCAGGGCTCACTCGAGGCCCTGCGCTTAGGGATCAATCTGGAGGGGCTCAGGAGACCCTGGGAGAGGCCAGGGATCAAACCCGGGTCAGTTGCGGGCAAGGTAAACATGCTGCCTGCAGTGCTGTCGACCCAGTCCCAAAATATAAAATGTTTTTTTGTTGTTTTTTTTGGAGGGGGGTCACACCCGGCAATGCACAGGGATTACTCCTGGCTTTGCACTTAGGAATTACTCCTGGCAGTGCTCAGGGGATCATATGGGAAGCTGGGAATTGAACCCGGGTCAGTCGTGTGCAAGGCAAATGGCCTACCTGCTGTACTATTGCTCCAGCCCCCCATAAAATGTTTTTAAACTCTAAAGCATCCTCTTTAATTCCCCCACACACAAAATTCCATCAGAGGGAAAGATCGCCTCCCTCCGCGCCTTCATGAGACCAGCTGGCGGCCGTGCCCCTCTCCACGGGGCCACCCCCCACGGCCTGGCAGTGGGCCGCAGACCCACCTGCGCCCGTAGAGCCTCCAGATGGCCGTTTTCTGAGCGATGCTGATGTCAATGAGCTCCGAGAGGCTGTGCTTCCAGTGCAGGAGATCCGAGTCCTTGAGGGCATCCATGAGCTTGTGCGCCGTCTTCCCAGCAAATGCCCTCTGCTGCACCAGCGACTGGATCCCCAGGGAGGCCAGGTACTGAAGGACAGAGCAGGGCTGTTCTGGGGACAGCTCAACCATGGCCGTTTCAAGCACAGTCCCGGCAGCCTGCTCTGGCCCGGCCCCCACACGCTGCCTTCCTGAAAACTCAGGAAGGAAGAAAACGAAATGGAGCACAGAGGGACGCTGGAGTCCCGCTGAACGAGGCCTGGACCAGACCCTGGTTCTGCCTCGTACCGTGTGGCTGGAGGTGAAGCCTCAGCCGCCTCATGCGTGAGATGGGTAGCAAGCCCGCCAGAAAACATTACTGTAATGAATGTTTGGCCAGGTATGCCCCCCCAAACCAAGAGCACCCAAAGCACACATATGTTGCATAAAGAATCAGAGAGTGAGTCATCTACATTTCGTCTGTGAGCCACACTCCGCTCTGCTGTTCCACCTCTCCAGCTAAGTGCAGGAGCCAGGTCCGGCGTCAGGGGCTCGCGGAGGGGGCAGAGTCCGTCTGCCCGCTTACAGAACTGCCCAAGGCCCGAGAATCTGTGAACCTTGCCTTGGTATAAAAAGCCTTTTCTTAAGCTTGAGTGAGTACGTGGAAGTTGGCATGGATCAATAAAGCACACGAAGGCCTTATAGGGGTAACGGCCCTCTCGTGGAGAGCACTGAGGAGGAAGGGGTGGGAGGATTCCTGGGGAATAAGTCAGCCCTGCGGAACTCTGAGGAGTAACACCACACACTTATTTAAACCGTCTCCTCCCAGAGGTCAGCCTTACCGGTAACCCGAAGTGCACTGCTTTCTTCACGGAATGTTCGAGCAAGACATAGCTGTCAGATCTCTTCTGCCCCAGCACATACAGCCAGCTCTGGCAACAGAAATCACCAAAGTCTATCAGAACCATGACAATGGCTGTGTTCGACCGAGGAATCAAGGCGGAAGGAACAAAACAAATCTTCTAACAGGTTTTCACAGAACTTTGTCCTACACACGGCTCCTTCCTGGCTGGGGAGTTACTTTCTCTTCTACTTTCCAATAAACTTTTCTATCTTCAAAAATAAATCAATTGGCCGACCCGGGTTCGATTCCCAGGATCCCATAAGGTTCCCTGAGCACCGCCAGGAGTGATTCCTGAGTGCAGAGCCAGGAGTAACCCCTGTGCTACGCTGGGTGTGACCCAAAAAGTTAAAAAAAAAAATCAATCAATCAATTCTCTAAAATATGATGTAGTCCCAACCTAAATAGAACCGATGCGACAAGTGGCAAACCTTCAGACTGAGATAAACAGCCCTCGGTCTTCTGCTCTGGCGGCAGAGTCTGGCGGGGGCAGGAGCCCAGGGCTGCCCCAGAAGGCCAGGTTCTCAGAAAAGGGCCGTGCCCAGGGTTCTGCTGACACCCAGTGACCATGTCTTTCCAGGGACGAGAAGCCGTGTAGACCCTTCATTGATGCCCGGGTTTACCAGGTCAGGCTTAACATTTTAGCCAAGAAATCTTCCCCAATGCAAAGTGGAGGTCAAGAATCAAGAGAAAGAACTGAGTCTGGGTTGTCCTTCCTGGAGCCCCATGGCCAACTAGCTTCTCCTCCCTGCTAAGGACCGCCACCCACCAGGTACCCGACCCACGGCGCAGCTCACCAAGCAGTGCTGCAGACACACGTGGTCGTTGGACTCCTGGGCAATCCTGATGGCCTCCTGCAGGGCCAGCTCTGCCTGCTGACTGACCACAGACCAAACGTCAACATCTCACAAGAAGATGACATACACACACAGCACCTGACAGGAAGTCAGATCCCAGACGGGCCAGGCAGCAGTGTCACCTGGGACTGTCCCTCAGAGATTTGCCCTCTGCCAGACTCAGGACAGCGGGGACAGAGCTCACGGCTCTCCATAAAAAGGGGCACCTGGAGCGACTAGTCTCGTCTCTGAGGAGCTGTGAGCAGGGAACAGGCGGCCTTCACAGCAAAGCCTTCTCTGCCATGTGCAATTTTTCACACTGTGGATGGCACTGGATGTTTTTATAATCTTTTTCTAGGCTAGTTCTGTGAAGCAATTTAGAGATTTCCACTTCTTTTTTTTTTTCTTTTTGGGGTCACACCCGGCGATGCACAGGGAATACTCCTGGCGGTGCTTAGGGAGCCATATGGGATGCTGGGAATTGAACCCGGGTCAGCCGAGTGCAAGGCAAATGCCCTATCCACTGTACTATAGCTCCAGCCCCAAGATTTCCACTTCTGAGTGTTTTTCTGCTCACGTGTTCTCCTCCAAACGGATGGATCCCTCAACCTCTCCACCCCTGTGGAAACGAAGCAAAATCTGGGCCCCTGAGCCTTCACTTCCGAGTGTATCTACAGAGATGCCACTTGTACCCTGGCCAGCGGGACTGAGTTAAACAGTAGCCCCGTCTACTAGCTTCATCTCTGTTCATTTTCTCTCTTCAGCCTGTTTATAAACCTAGAGAGGATTTGGGGCAAAAGATCTACAAATGGGGCCTGGGACACAGCATAGAAGGCCGGAACACTTGCTTCACACGCAGAAGACCCTTGCTGGCCCCTGAGCACTGTTCAGGGAGTAGCCCCTGAGCACTGCTGGTGTGGCCAAAAACAAACTTCTCTTTTTTGGGTTTTTTTTTTTTGGTGCCACACCAAGTGATACTCAGGGATTATTCCAGGCTCTGCACTCAGGAATCACTCCTGGCCGCTCAGGGGACCATACAGGGTGCCAGGGATCGAACCCAGGTCTGCTGTGTACAAGGCAAATGCCCTCCAGGCTGTACTATTACTCTGACCCATAAACAAATTTCTAGGTAGCTGAGGATATCAAAATAGAACCCAATTTTCTTTGAGTATTACTTATTTGGGGGAAATCTTACATAAGGAACTTTCTTTCAACAGGAATCTTCCAAAATTACATTTAATTGGAAAGGGCTGATTTGTCCCTCCATAATTACTTGCTTAAAGAAATCAGGTACATTTAACTATTTACATATCTTTCATATCTCATTCCTTTTATACTGAGGGCATCAGAACATAAGCTACCGGAGGACAAGACGTACTCTCCACACATAGGCCCTCAATAAACACCAGCTGACTGAATTTTATGAAGACCCGATGACAATGAACATGACACTTGAAGTGCTGGAGTGATAGTACAGCTGGCAGGGACTTGGTGCAAGGCCCTTGAGCTCTGCTGGATGTGACCCAACCGGTCCCTCTACAAAAAAAAAAAGTCCAGTTTCCTTTGCTATCGCTCCAGCCCTAAACTTTTTTAAATACCCAAAATAACTTTTATGGGCAGAGACAGAACAGTAGTCAGGGCACTTTCCTGGGACATAGCTGACACGGGTTCAATCCCTAAATTCCACACGGTCCCCCAAGTAATGCACAAAGCTAGGAGTAATCCGGACACAGCCAGGTGTGGAAAGAAAAATAAAGCTTTTGTATTCACTTTATTACATTAAAAAGAAAATCCCTTCGGGAATCTCTAGCCTATTGACCTAAATAATTTCTTTGTAATCTGTTATTCTTAGAAGTGATGAAAGGGCCCCAAAAGAGGCTAGTAATGTGCAGCTGTGCCGCTAGGGGGTGGGCTCGCCAGGCGGACCGTTGCCAGTCCTGGCACCAAGCGCCCTCAGGAAGCAAGTTGGGGGCACTCTGACTCCTCTCTTCTCCCACTCTCTCACTCTCTCCTTCTCTCCTTCCCTCCTTCCCTCCCTCTCTCCCTCCCTCCCTCCCTCCCTCTCTTCAAGCAGCTGCAGAAGTGCATCTCAGTGAGCACTGGCGACTGCAGGATGAGCCCCAGGAGCTCACTAGTGGCCGAAGCGGCAGTGCAGGGCGGCCAGGTTGAGTGCGGCGTATCGCAGGCTGCGCCCGTAGCCTTCCTCCCCGTTACTTTTGCTCTCAGCTCCGGTGAGAATCAGGCGGTCGAAATAATGCAGCAGGCTGTGCGTCGAGCTGAAAACATCCTGGACCCGGAGGTTGTTCAAGTAGCTGAGGTAATGCTAAAAAGAGACGCGAGCAACACGTCCTCAACGGCCCTTCCTTCTGGAGCAGCTAATTCGGAGTCTGCGCGGGCGCCACCCCGTCTATGCCTCGGCCCTCGAAGCAGGCAGCTTTGGTTTCCACCCACTCTTGGCCCCACGGCACACAAAACACAAGCCCAACAGAATTTGGTTTTGGATCCCCGGTACCGAAGAGAGACGTTTGGGGTGCTTTCTCCAGTCTCCCTCCCTCCCTTTCTTCCTTTGTTTTGGGGCCACACCTGGTGGTGCTCCCAGCTCTGTGCTCAGGGATCACTGCTGGCAGGACTCAGGGACGCATATGTGTGTCAGGAGTCAAACCTGGATCACGTGCCCTACCTGCTGTACTATCTCTGGCACCGATTTCTCCCACGGAGAGGGAGAATCCAACGAAAACCCAGACTTCCACTAATACTGCACCAGAGTTCTATCCCACAATGCCACTGTTTAAGGATGGGCTGGAGAGAGTCCAGGGGCAGGGCGCTTGCCTTGAATGCTCCCGACTCGGGTCTGATCCCCGGCACCCCACAGGGTCCCCAAAGCATGCCAGGAGTGACTCCTGAGTGCAGGGCTAGGAGTAGCACCACCAGGTATGACCCGAAAAACAAAAACAAAAACAAAATACCCAATCAGGGATGAGACAGAGAGAAAACACATGCCCCCTAGTTCGGTCTCTCTCTCTCTCTCTCTCTCTCTCTCTCTCTCTCTCACACACACACACACACACACACACACACACACAAACACACACACTCATAATATAAAACTAAGCCTACTGCATGCTGGTTAAGTCCACTCCAGGGCCAGATCACTGCATTGCAGGCTGTGCACAGGCTCTGCATGCAGATCACATGGGTTCCGTCACCAAGTACCACCAGGAGTCACCCCCGAGCACAGAGCTGGGAACAGCCTGAAGCACCACCCAGTGTGGACCAAAACAACATCAGCAGGGGCCAGAGAGCTCCGAAGCGGGCCAGAGCGCACCTTGCATGCGCGGAGCCTAACAGGAGCACGGACTTTGCACCTCAAAGCTCAATGCCAGTGCTGATGGGTCCCCAAGCTGATGGGTCTCCTTCTCTCCTTCTGGCCTTCCCTCCCTCCCTCCCTCCAGGAGTGACCCCCACGGACCTAGTGCTGTAGTCGCCCTGCGCACTGTTGTGTATGGCCCAAAAGCAAAGCAAAAGTAAGTCCCTTCTACCAACTGTTGTCCAAGGTTCACAAGAGCAGAGATGGTGAATGAGAGAACATCAGTGGATATGGACAGTCCTACTGGCCGCGGAGACAATGGACAACAGGCTGAGGAGCTGACTTGTCAACACGTGATTTCTTCCAGAGAACCTGGCCCAGTGGAGCCCACCGGACTTGCACCACTCAATACTGCCTCCAGGAGCCGGATGCTTTGGGCCCCAACTCTGGGGACAGACTCACCGCTTCGGCAAAATCGGGATTGAATTTCAGCAAGTTGTTCAGTTCTTTCTGCAGAGAAGCTGGCGTGAGGGCTTTAGTCTCATCATTCTTTAACAACGACGCCTGGAAGGTGAAAGTGACAACTCAGAACAAGGGGTGGCCAACGGATTCAGACACCTGGTGAGTGTGGCACGGCCTCCCCAGCTGCCCGGCCCAAGCTGTGTCATCCAGACCCAGTGTGACGTTAGCAGAAAACTAAGGCCAGGCCAGAGAGAAAACAAAGGGGTTAAGACACTCGCCTTGTGCACAGTCTGGTCCAATTCCCCACCATGAGTGGTCCCCTGAGCCCTGCCAGCAGCAGTCCCTGGTCACAGAGCTCGGAGTAAGCCCTGAGCATGAGCCAAAACAAGATTTTTTTTACTTGGAAAAAAAAAGCCAAAATAAAAACCTACAGCAGTACGTGCATCATCTTTTTATCATCTTTTTTTTTTGGAGTGAAGAGAGGCACACCTGGCAATACTCAAGGGTTGCTTCTAGCTCTGCACTCAGAAATTACTCGTGGCAGTTCTTGGGAGACCAGGTGGTGGTCCCCCAAGGGATCAAACAAGAGTTGGCCACATGCAAGGCAATTACTTTTTCATATAAATTAGAATAAGTCAAAATTTTCTTATTCTTTTCTTTTTGGTGGGAGGGCGATGCTCAGGATGACTCCCGGCTCTGCCCACAGGTATCACTCCTCACAGGGCTTGGGATCCCATATGGGAAGCCACAGATGAATCCAGATTGGCTGCGTGCACTATTTCTTATCAGGTGTACCATTTCTCTGGCCCCCGTGATTTTCTTTTTCAAGGGGTTACCCTGGCAGGGCTGAGAGGGCCCGAGGCTGACCAACATGGGTATGTGGGCAGCGCGTGCTCAGGACTGACAGAGCCGGCACTCCCTGGGGTATACCCAGTGGTGCTGGGGTGCGTGTGTGAGGAGTCCCAGCCACCAGCCTTAGGCCCGTGCACGCACTAAGCACGCGCTCTGCCACTTGGAGCTATTTCCCCTGTCCCAATATTTTATTTAACTCGAGGTAGAGTCTGGGCCATAACCAGCAGTGTTCAGGGTTTACTCCTGCCTGCTCCGGGGTCACTCCTAGCAGTGCTCAGGAGACCATATGTGGGGCTGTGGACTTAACTAGGGTTTGCCTGTGTGCAAAACAAGCACCTTAAATGCTGTACGATTTCTCCAGCCCAATATTTTATATTTTTAACAAAATTGGAGAGGCTGGAGCAAGAGGACATAGGTGACAGCACTTGCCTTGCACACGGTTGACCCAGTTTGACCCCCCGGCACCATATGGTCCCCCTGAGCCCACCAGGAGTGGATCCTGAACACAGAGCCAGGAAAAAGTCCTGAACACAACGGGGTATGGCCCCCAAACAAAAAATCCAAACCAAAGCCAATTAGAATACGATTTATATTTACTTTATGTTCTTTTCTCTTTTTTTGAGGGAGGAGGGTTAGGTCACACCCAGTGATACTCAGGGGTTCCTCCTGGCTCTGCACTCAGGAACTACTCCTGGCGGGGACCGAACCCAGGTTGGCAGTGTGCAAGGCAAATGCCCCACCTCCTGTCAGGTCCAGCTCCCGACTTTCTGATCTTTTTATTGAATAATATAGACTCTGTGTCATCAACTGGTCTTTGAAAGTATTTTCAGAGCTTTGTCACATTTACTACAAATACTCTGCCCATTTTTTGCTTGCCTTTTAATTTTGATAAAATGTGTTCCAACAAGCAGTTTTCATTTTTATGCTGAAAAATCAAATCACCGTCTGAGTGTTTTCTCTCAAAGCTTTTATGTTTAGAAAGTCTTTCCTCACTCAGAGATCAGTTAAAAGTTAATACAGGGTTCTCTCTAGTCTAATTACAGCTTTAAAGACTTCCATTTAACCCTTTAATTCAGCCTAATGTACTGAGGTGGGAGGACCCAATTTTCCTCTCAAGGCTAAGGATCGTCTAGACAGGTTTTTCTAGCCTGGTTGAAATTCTCTTGCAGGGATGAGTTAATCACTTTTCTCCAGATCTAATCATTATAACTTCCTGAAGAAAGAAAGTTAATAACAAAATGGGCCAGGAAGCCAGAGCGAAAACAAATCCTAATTCTGTGCATACAAAAAAAAAAAAAAAAAAAAACATGGAAGAGGAGCCAGAGCGATAGAACAGTGGGCAGGGCACTTGCCTGGCATGCAGCAGACCCGGGCTTCATCCCCACACCCTACATGGTCCCCTAAACTCGCCAGGAGCGACCCCTGAGCAACAGCCAGGAGTGAGCCCTGAGCAGTGCCAGGTGTACCAAGAAACCAAAAAGAAAAAGAAAAGAAAAGAAAACACCTAACCGGGAAGGGCCACCAGCACCCTGTGCACTGAGGGGCGGAGAGAATGGGGGTCAGAGAGGGGAGTGAGACTCCCGGTGCACTCTGAGGGGAAATGGGGGCGCAGAGAGGGAGGGGCCAGGCCCCCAGAGCACTTACTGAAGTAACAGGCAGAAACATGACGTTCAGAGAAAAGAACGAACATACCTGTTGTGAAAGGAAAAACTCGGCTTGTTTCTGGGAGAGAGGCCCACTGCAAGACACTTCCTCTTCTCTAGAAAATAAAAAAGAGAAACAGTCAAGAATCAATTGCACAATAATGAAAATGCTCTAGAAAGTCCTATGGCTCCTTCCACATTAGAGTTCTAAATCTCTGTATTTGGGGGGCGCTACCCAGTGACACTCAGGGACCACAGACACCAGAGCCGGCCACACCAAGATCTCTCCAAGCCTGCCCTAATCCCCTCTCCCCTCTCTCC
Source organism: Sorex fumeus (assembly GCF_029834395.1). Classification (NCBI taxonomy): domain Eukaryota; kingdom Metazoa; phylum Chordata; class Mammalia; order Eulipotyphla; family Soricidae; genus Sorex; species Sorex fumeus. The sequence goes on along the minus strand of NW_026606212.1, from coordinate 690,875 downwards.
CTCTCTCCAAGCCTGCCCTAATCCCACCTTCCTGGTGGTAGCCATGGGGGGGTGGGGGGGGGCGCAGGTCACGTGCTCGGTCACACGGCGCACCGGACATCAAGCCATCAAACAGGTTCTCTAAGAGGACTCATGCTTGAGCACTGTACACTCGATCCTGACTCATGACTCAGACATCAGAGATCCAGCGTTGGCAAACTTTACCCAGGTAAAACTCAGTAGGCCTCTAAGACCCAAGTGCTCCCTGGGAGGCCCTCTGGAGGCGCTTGGTTTCACTCAGACAAACGTCTCCCAAGATGCTGCAGGATCCAGAGTGGCCAGGATCGGGCCAGCCCGGCCCACCCCACATCCCTGAGCCAACTGTGCCCGAGGGAAACTCGCAGGCCAAGTTCTCTGGTGGAAAATAATTTCAGTGCTTCCAGTAAGGAGTCTTCTCTCTCCCCATACCTCTTAAACAAAGGAAGCCCAAGCCTTAAAGTAAACAGGGCTGAACCCTGATGGCTGGAGAACTGGAGTAGACACACCAGCAGGCCCCGCCCTCTACAGCCTGACCAAATGCTGCGCTCACTCCAACCTCTCCAGAGTCAGAGGGAGGTCGGTGCTGTATAATCAAACAGCAGCAACAGTTTAAAAAACACAAAAAAAAAGTGAAAAGAAAAAGTGAGGGGCTGGAGCAATAGCACAGCGCGGAGGGCATTTGCCTTGCACATGGCCGACCCGGGTTCAATTCCCAGCATCCCATGTGGTCCCCTGAGCACCGCCAGGAGTAATTCCTGAGTACAAAGACAGGAGTAGCTCTGAGCATCTCTGGGTGTGACCCAAAAATCCAAAAAAGAAAAAGAAATGTGGACATGAAGGGCAATACAGGGTTATAACAAAGAGGTCCAGTGGCCCAGGCCCCAGGCCACAGAAGCAGCCATTAACAGGCGTGGGAGAAGCAGGTGAGAGTCCCACGGTGCCGGCCACCTCCTGGACATGCTGTCCTGCTCTCAGGGCCCACAGGTACATGGAAGAGACAATAAAGGGCCTTGTTGGGGGGACAGAGCGACAGTACAGCGGGCAGGGAACTTGACCTGCAGACAGCCAACTCAGGGACCCCGGCATCTCATACGGTCCCCCGAGTCCTGCCGGGAATGATCCCTGAGTCAGGAGTCAGCCCTGAGCACCACTAGAGTGATCCAACAAACAGCAAAAACAAGCCCTGGCAGGGCAGGTGGTACTGGGTAGGTGGCTAAGAGGATCCCGGACACTGCCCGGTCCTCACGCATGACCAGAAGTGACCCTTAAGCATCACCAGGAGGGACTTCTATACAAAACAAAAACAGGGGGTTGGAGCAATAGTACAGTGGGTAGGGCGCCTGACTTGCATGCACCTGACCTGGGTTTGATCCCTGGCATCCCCTGAGCACCACCAGGAGTAACCCTTAAACACCACCGCCATGGAGGGAGGGAGGGAGGGGAAGAGAGACTCTGCCCTCCGGAATTACTCCTGGATGCACCCATATGGCAAGCACCTTATCCACTGTACACCCTCCAGCCCCCAGATTTTTAAAATAATCAAGAGGGGCCAGAGAGCTAGCTCAATGGCTGAGGACAAACTCTGTCTGCCAGAAGCCTGGGACTGATGCCAGCATGTGAGCCCTGAGCGTCACGGGAGTGACACCCCCACACACGCTCCGGAAGAGCTGGGAGTAGCCCCCGGGCATCACGAGGTACGGCCCTAAGCCCAAGACCAAGGAAGAGAAATAAAAAGCTGGGAAGCGCGGCCGCGAAGCAGACAAGCCTCCCTCAGAGGAGGGTGCAGGAAGGGCCCTGGGGAGAGGCCGACCTGACGGACACGTCCAGCTCCTCCTTCTCCATCTTCCTCTCCCCCTCTCTGCCCGCCAGTTCCATCTCAGCCTCTTCCGCGCTCTTTTTCTCTCCGCTCTGGAAGTAGCGCTGCAGGGCGGTGTAGAGCTTGAACACCTGACTGAAAGACAGCTTGCTGTAGGCCAAGATCATGTGACGCAGGAACAAGCCTGGGGAAAGAAGACAGTGAACGCCGGGAGCGAAACCCAGGCCCCAGGAGCCGGACTGTCCCGTGCAGCGCTTCCTTCAGAAGGATCAGACTCCGCAGCCACTGTTCCCTGCGCCTAGAACATTCTCTCCCAACCCTTACAAAGTGGTTTCTTCTTCCTGAGCGCTCAGCAATCCCACTTGCCTACCACCGCCTCTGTCCTTGCATTTTCTTTCGTGCCGGCTGTCACATCCATTAGAAAGTCCCTGATTTACCTTTGCCATAACGGCTTCCCCCAGCCCCTCACCACCAGAAGGTGCTCTCTCCTAGGAGGACGGTCGTGTCTACCTTATAAATCCAGAAGATTGACAAGAACCCAATGCTGAGTAACATACAAATATCAAAGAGTGGGGGCTGGAGCAACAGCACAGCGGGAGGGCATTTGCCTTGCACGCAGCCAACCCGGGTTCGATTCCCAGCATCCCATATGGTTCCCTGAGCACCACCAGGGGTGATTTCTGAGTAACCCCTGTGCATCACTTGGTGTGACCCAAAAAGCAAAAAAAAACCCCAAAAAACAAAAATCAAAGAGCTGGGGGATGGCCAAAAGGAAAAGCTCTGAGCGCTTCCCGGACACGCTCCCTTAGGAACTCCTTCCATAACAATAGGCCTTAGCTTTCTGCTCTCTACAAGGTTCACCTGTAATTTTTATTTTTTGTCTTGTTTTGGGGTCACACCCGGCAGTGCTCAGGGCTTACCCCTGGCTCTGTGCTCTGTGCTCAGGGATCATTCCTGGGCCAGGATGTTGGACAACACTGGGATGTCCCACAGGGACATCCTCCCACAGGGAGCTTCGGTTTACTGAGCTACTACCATGACAGTGCTCCTGAGGCACACCCAATTCCATCAAGCACCAATAATCCTATATTGCTTTCTCTTTCCTTTATGTAATTTGCATGGCTTAGCAATGGCCTTTTTGTGTAGACACAGGAAGACAGTTGATGCTATGCTTCTGTAACATGGGAGTTAATCGACTGAAATAACATTTACTCCTGGGCATCCACCATATTTACCTGACTTAAGCTTAATTGTCCTTACTTCCTAAGACCCCCAAAAGGAGGGTCCCAATGAAGGGACTGAATGAATCCAGGGCAAGCTATAAGTTACCCTGGCATCGAAAGGGGACAAGTATAAGTTACCCTGGCATCGAAAGTGCCACAAGTATAATAAGTTAAGAGTATGGTCATGGAACAAACTCTGTCATGACCCAAAAAGAGACCCAAACGGACTGAAAAGCCTGCTGGGGTTAGGCAAGACTAACCTGGCCTGAGGACTGTAGTCTGGGATATATAGCGAGATGTAACCAGGGAGAGCCACCCTTTAAGCTTAATACATCTCTTACTATGTTCATATACAATGACTAGAAATATTGTAAGTAAATTTACTACTCTTGGTTAAACGGATTACTAGATGAGGACAGGAGAAAGCAATACACCCTAGATGGAATCCCGCCCTTAGCGGATCTCCTAGTAATCTGGAGTGCTGACCTCTCAGATGAGATGTGTCCTTGAGTTATCTCCGAGAACTTCCCCTGAGGAGTGGCTTTACCTCTGTTGTTATGACAATGTTCAACCCCACCTATGCAGCGTACCCCAACCCTTCATGACTTCTATATAACTATGTTGTAAGGGGTAAGAGGGGACTAGACAAGGACTAAGAAGATAAGGACTAGACTAGAAAGAGGAGGACTATAAGAATGGGGCTGAGGGAACTATGATGACTGGGACTATGACCAAAAGAATGACTGCAATTGTGCTGTAAGGGGAGAGATCAAACTACGCTGGGGAGGAGAGAGATAAACTATCTACCGACCAGCCTGGGGCCCTGTTTCTGTTTCCCTGGTCCTTGTCTGTCTATCCCTTGCCGTGGGCCAGCCAGGGGAATGGCTCTCTGCCAAATAACACTTGAGTCCCTCATACCCACGCGCTTTCTTTTGGAAACTCGTACCAGGCTAATGCTTCCACAACAGCATTAGACAGAAGGGACTTTTCTACAAAAGAGTTATTTAGACAGAACTCAGATGGCAAGGCAACACATAGAACACTAGAACATGTCACTGTCCCGCTGTGATTTTTTCGAGCAGAGTAAAAGCAGAGGAGATGTGACTGAGAGAGCTGCTCACAGCAACGGTGAGGCCTCCACGCGAGAAGGCTTCGCACCTACGACACTCGTCTTGTGAACCTCCGGCTCAGTTCCAGAGAAAGAATCCGAAAGGTCATCAAAAAACTGTTCCATATCCTTCAATTCGCCTTCAGCCATCAGTTTGATTCTGAATGAAAGAGGTGAGAGATTTTAGGTAGGTCCTCAGAACATCCCCACATTTCATAGTCTGCGAGCATAATCTATTTTATTTTATCATAATTTTGGTTCGGAGCCCCACCCAGTGGTGCTCAAGGCTTACTCCTGCCTCTGCGCTCTGGGGTCATTTCTGTAGGGGACTGAACCCAGATCAGCTGCATGCAAGGCAAATGTCCTACCTGCTTACTATCTCTCAGCCCTTGCTAATCTGTTTTTGTTTTGGTTTGTCTTGTTTTTGTTTTGGGGCTACACCAGCTATGCGCAGGGGTTACTCCTGGCTCTACACTTAAGAATTACTCCTGGTGGTGCTCAGGAACCATACAGGATGCTGGGAATCGAACCCAGATCAGCCATCTGTAAGGCAAGTACCCTACCTGCTATACTATTGCTCTAGCCCACCTTGCTAATCTATGTTAAAGGCAACACAGTAGGGTGCTTGCTTACACGTGGCCAACCCAGGTTCAATCCCCAGCATTCCATCTGGTCCCCGAGCACCGCCAGTAGTGATTCCTGAGTGCAAAACCAGGAGTAACCCCTGAGCATCACCAGGAGTGGCCCAAAAGCAACAACAACAAAAAAGGGCAATTTAGTTATATAAAATGATAGCACATAAAACAAAGAATCCAAATTATTAAAATGTTTTGAAAAATATCATTGCTGATGTTTTCTTGTTTATAAAATGTTTCAGAGTAATACCTCAGCCAGTAAAATCAGAATTTTCCAAAACTAAAAAGAATGAGATGGATCCATACAGAATAATAAATTTTGTTTTGGAGGGGTTTACTTATTTGTTTCTTTGTTTACTTATTCATTTATTTTGGATCACACCCAGAGATGCTCATGGTCTACTCCTGGCTCTGTGCTCAGGAATCATTACTGGTGGTGCTCGAGGGTCCATATGGGATGCAGGGGACCAACCTAGGTCAGTCTTGTGCAAGGCAAACATCCTACCCACTGTTTCCAGCCCCTGTTCTCTTTATGCTTTTTCAAAAAATACGTTGACATCTTTTCGTGTGTGTGTGTGTGTGTGTGTACGTATAAGACAAGGAACTTTACCTGATCTGTACTGAATTTGCCAGCTGCGGACAAGATTCTTCAATAAGTTTGTATAGTTTCGACAATGTAATATCTGGGCCCTAGATAAAGGAGAGTAGGAGATTAAGGAATGTTTTTAAGAGCTGGAGATTAATAAACAACAAATACCAACGGATCTATTAGTTCTTTTGTTCTAATTTGCTTTTGGGTCACATCCAGCAGTGCTCAGTGCTTATTTCCAGCTCGGTGCTCAGGGATCACTCCTGGCGGTGCTCAGGGGACCATTTGCATGGTGGGGGCTGAGTTAGGGTCTTTAACCCCTGTTCTGTCTCTCTGGTCCCTCAACCCATCTTTTAACAGTTTAAACATAAAATCTCAAATGAGGAAAGGTTAAAAAAAGTCCTACCTAAAATGGTACACTTTACATTTGCAATTTTTTAATTGTTGAAACATAAAATCTCAAATGAAGAAGGGGCAAAAAAAGAACACAAACTACCTAAAATGATACAACACTTTACATTCACACAGTCGGTGGGATGGGGTGGAAGGGGAAGCCCAAAACATGCAGTCCAAGGTTCCACCAACCCTTCCTTCTTGGTTTGTAATCAAAGCCAAGATGATGCAGTCCTTCGTCAGGAAAATAAAGACAGTGATATCGCCCTTGTCCAGGGCCAAGATTAAACACAATCACTCAAAGTGTTCTGTAAATTGGAAACCACTCTACAAACACAGGCGTTGTCGTCTCATTTGGTACTCCCCAACGGGAAGGAAGGCTGGCAAAGCCTCCATAGCTGGACCAAGACCCCTCTGAGACAGAGAACATGCAAACCCAGCTACCAAAGAGAGTTATTACAATTCAGATGAGATTGAAAACTAAACCCTGGGGCCTGGAGTGATAGCACAGTGGTTCGGGTATTTGCCTTGCATGCGGCTGACCCAGGTTTGAATCCCAGCATCCGATATGGTCCCCTGAGCACCACCAGGAGTAATTCCTGAGTGCAGAGCCAGGAGTAACCCCTGTGCATTGCCGGGCATGATCCAAAAAGAAAAAAAAAATTAAAACTAAACCCTGAGGGACCAGAGCGTTAGTACAGCGGGTAGGGCGTTTGCCTTGCACGCGGCCAACCCGGGTTCGATCCCCGGCATCCCATATGGTCCCCCAAGCACTGCCAGGAGTAATTCCTGAGTGCATGAGCCAGGAGTAACTCCTGAGCATCGCTGGGTGTGACCCCCAAAAAAAATTAAACCCTGAATATTTTTTGGAGAGTGAATTGGCAGCATATACTCTGATTTTCGAAGTGGAAAACCTTGTGATTCCAGTTCTAGGGAAGGCATGCTATGCCCACATTGTCTGAAAGCTAAGAATTACATACAAATTCATTAACTAACAGTTCATTCAGGGAAACCTAAGCAACAGTATGGTCAGTAGGGTGCTGGCCTTGCATGCGGCCACACCAGGTTAGATCTCCAGCACCCAATGGTCCCCTGAACCCGGACAGAAGTAGTCATGAGCAGAGTCAGGGGTAAGTACCATCGGATGCAGGCCCTCCCCCCAAATTGTTTTGTTTAGGGGCCTCAGAGATAGTACAGTAGAGAGGCACTTGCTTTTCATGCCCTCTACCTGGGTTCAATCCCTGGCACCCCATATGGTTACCCAGGCAGAACATATAGTCTCTTAAACACCACCAGAAGTTGTCCCTGAGCACAGAGCCAGGATCCAAAAACAAATACATATCTATACACACACACTTAATAAAACAGTTCATTTATAACACAATAGACCACAAATCTGTTTTAACATTAAGTTATGAGAGAGACAGTAGAGAGGTGTAGGTACTTGCTTGCCTCACATCCCCCCACGACTATCGGAATCCCCAGTAAACACATGTGGCTCTTTGAGCACTGTCAGGGAGCACTCCTAAGCACAGAGCAAGGAATAGCCCTTGAGCACCACAAGATATAGCTCCAAGGGGAAGGAGCAATAGCATAGTGGGTACGGCGTTTGCCTTGCACGCGGCTGACCCGGGTTCGATTCCCAGCATCCCATATGGTCCCCTGAGCACTGCCAGGGGTAATTCCTGAGTGCAGAACCAGGAGTAACCCCTGTGCATCATCACATGTGACCCAAAAAGAAAAAAATATATATATAGCTCCAATGCCTCCCACCACCCTGGGAAAAAGTATGTATCAAACCATTTCTAGTCTTCTATGGAATATAACGCAGCTGATAAAAGAGTTAAATAGGAGACTGAAGCATTAGCTCCAAAGGTTAGAGTGCATGCTCTGCATGCCAGAGGTCCAGGCTCCACCGTGAGCACTGCAGAGACCCCCAAGCACAGGGCAAGAATTAGCATTGAGCACTGGCAGGCACCCCCAACGTCCAGTCCCCCCTCCTCTGATGAACACTTACTGAATTTTATCTCATGAGTTTCCGCCCCTGCCCGTTTTTTTTTTTTTTAAAGTTTTTGGGTCACACCTGGCGGTGCCTGGAGATTATGTAGGGCTGGGGGGGAGGGGGCAGGGGAGGCCTGGGTAACCGAACTCAAGCCTTGTGCAGGCAGAGCAGGAGCTCCAGTCTTTTGCGCTATCTCTTCTGCCTTTCAATTCCCCTTTTCATTCCCATTCTACGCAAGCGCACACCAAAACTGTTTCTGGAACTTGGCCTGAGTCTCAAAGCTACTCAGTGGTGCAGCGAGAACCAGTCTGCAAAAGGAAATCAAACATGCAATGCGCTGAGCGGTGCTCAGTGTTCTCTGCTGATGTTGTGTCATCGCTACTACTTTGCCCGGACCTCGGCTAGGGTTCAAACATTGGTCAGTCGGTCCAAGGCTCCCACACTCAGGACCACACGCCGCCTCGATTCTACCTACAGAAGACGGAGATGCTGCGTAAACAGCTTCCTCCACCCACCCAGCTAACAAGTGCAGGGACCAGCTGGGAGCCTGGAGAAAGAAAACGGAATGCGTGCAAAGCGCCCCGCCCACCAGAAGCCCGAAGCGCCGGCCGGCGGGGTCTCTAGTTCGCAGGCACCCTCCGATGAACCCCGGGGTGCCCGGCAGAGCAGGAGCGCGGCTACGGCTCGCTCGAACGCGGGGAGCCGCGGGGGCCCCTCACCTGCAGCAGCGGCAGGAGCAGCTGGTTGAGCCGCCGGCGTTCCACGAGGCCGACAGCCCCCTCCCCGGTGCGGCCCATCTCGTTCAGCAGCACCAACACCGCGATCTTGTAGGGCGTCACCCAGTCCTTGATGCCGAACACGTTGGCGTGGACCACCCCATTGGTCATCATGGGGTTGAAGTATAAGCTCTCGTGGACGCTGGCCATGGCGTCCCCGGGCTAAATTCAGACGCCGCGCGGCACCCGCGGCCAGACTCCCGGCCGGGCACCCGAGAGCGGGCCCGCGCCTCCGCCCGCTGCAGCTGTATCCCAGGAAACGGACGAGCGCGGAGGGCGGCATGCCGACAGCCAATCAGGAAGGCCATGCCAGAGCACGTGGGAGAACCATACCCAATAAGAATTCCAGAAATCCAGCGAGGGGTGGGGCAAGCACCGTGCATTAAAAGATTGGGTCCCTACGGAAACTCCTACGAGAAGAAAGCAGGTTCCGTGGGCGAGCGGTGGACCCAGAGGAAAGGAATGGACTCGAGGGCCTGCACTGAAGACACAGGGAGACTGAAAATTTCTTCAGTTCATCTGTAAACAATTAAAATTGGGTTTCAAAATGATTATGTCTAAGAGCGATAGGATTACAGCTTTAGTTTTTATGTTTTATTGACTATATATATTTTTTGGTTTGTTTTTGGTTTTTTGGGCCACACCTGGAGATGCTCAGGGGAGCAGATGGGATGGTGCGGATGGAACCTGGGTCGGCGTCGTGCAAGGCAAGCGCCTTACCCGCTGCACTATCTCCCTGGCCCTGCCTATATTAATGTTTAAACTCGAAGTTTGGAAGTTCCATTTATGTCTTCTTAAAAAAAATGTGAATAAACATCTTTTCACTCAATATCCTATAAATGCCACTTGTAGACATCCAGACTAAGTTGCAATGATCATGTACTCTGACTTGAAGTAGACAATATCTCTGTGGGTGAATCTGCTGCCCATTTGATAAATGACAAAATACATGGTCTTGGCGTTCCTGGCCTCCAGCATCACTCCCCAGATGTTGCTGTAGGAATGGTCAAGTGTGAGAAACCCAAGAAGATGGTGCTACCCTGCACTGCTAACTCAGGACACCCCTCCGGCTGCCCCTGCCTCTCACGCTCCAGCATGACAGCCACCAAGGTCAAAAAAGAAAAATGGCTAAGACATCAGACAGATAAGTCAGCAGGCAGGGTGCTTGGTTCAGAAGGGGAGGTCTGGGCTCAATCCCCAGCACCACAGGGGCATGCATTACCACCAGAAGAAAGAAGGAAGATCAAAATCTTGTCAAAGTTTTAACTAATATCACCTTAAGCCTGCAGGATACTTTGGAGAGACAGTTGGACAAAACTACCTTCAAGGAGGATGAAGAAAACCTGCTGGGAAAAGCAAAGTCCAACACAGGTTAAGGTCAAGTTGGAAAAGTAGAAGCCTGGCCAGGACAGATGATTCTTCCAAAAGCTGTTATTTTAGATCTTTTATTTCTGTCAAACTTTAAAAATATACCAATCCTTAGACGATGATTTTCAATCAGATTCCCTCTTCCACTCCTCTGCAGCTCTCCCAGGACACTGAATTCTCAATCCAAGTTGGTGAGAACCAGCCTGGGAATCCAGTACTAATAAGTTTTGGCCTTGAAGATTTATTCGTAGTTGTGATTTGCATCAATACTAGCCTATGGAGGCTGGGAACACCTACTTTACAACGTTGGTCATGCATACACTGTGCCTCTCCCAGTATTTTGTTGTTTTGTTGTCACTATTTTGTTTCATAATTTATTACAGTCGGCCCTTCAAAGCAATAATATCTGTTCCCACATAACCTACCTATCTTTTAACTAATAAATTCACGCTGCAAATAAATGTACTGAAGTAAATTGTACAAACTCATTTTTAAATGGTCTTTCTAAAGTGATTTATCAAAATTTCATATAATTAGAGATCAAGTTATCCAAAAAGATGCCAAGGTGAAGTTACCACAAAGAAGTTAGAGCTGAGGACGATTTCTCTCTCTATTCCCCTCTTTCTGAGGGCAAAGTGTAAATCTTACCCGGGTACTCAAATTCTTCATGATTTTATTGAGGAATAAAGAAATGACTATAATGGTAACAGAAAGATATTTTAAAAGAAGAACTTTTACAGAAGGAAGTGATGTGACTTCACAATACTCATTGTTCAGACTACTATCTCCAGGGCTAAATTGGTGGCCTGAGAAAGAAATTGTTGACTTTATAAATTATATTATAATTTTTATGCATGCATAATAATGTAATAAATTAAATAAATGTGAAACTGGTAGAGATTAGGCCAATTGTCCAAGGCCATAGAGCTTGCAAATAGCAGAGCTATCTCATATAAATGATATATGAATATATACTATATATAGTATATATGGGCTAGAGCGATAGCACAGCGGGTAGGGCCTTGCACGTGGCCGACCCGAGTTTGATTCCTCCGTCCCTCCTGGAGAGCCTGGCAAGCTTCCCGTGGAGTATTCGGTATGCCAAAAACTGTAACAAGTCTCACAATGGAGATGTTACTGGTGCCCACTCGAGCAAATCAATGAAAAATGGGTGCTATTTTGTTTCATGATAATGAATAAAAACGTGGCTTTAGTTCACAAAAACAGAAAAGGAAACACACATTTAGACTGATTTATAGCCAGAAGTCATTGCTAGCTTGAATGCAAGACCACAATTCCACACCTTGAGAATGCTGTAGATTTTAGACATACAGCTGCAGACTTACAACTCCATGTTTGATTGAACAAAATTATGCAACTCTTTTCTTAAAAAAGGGAGACATTGACTTTTTTTTGAGTGAAATTTAAGATGTATGACGTCTTTCTGGGGAATAGAGACATAACTCAAGTGGCAGGACACACGTGCAAGGTCTTGGATTTGATGCCCCAGGTCCCCACACCATTCCTCCACCGAAAACCACAGATACGACCCTGGACAGATGGGATGAAGAAATGAAGTGGTCACCAAAGTTCAGAAGCTGAGGCTATTGGATGGAGCTAGAATTGCAGGAAATATCTAGCCACTCAGAAGTTCCAGGGCAGTCTCAGTGGCTACAACACCTGCCTTGCAAGTGTGAGGCTGCAGGCTCAATTATTAGGGCCACTCACATGTGCTATGCATGATCCCAGAAGCTCTGAGTGTATGATATCTGGTGCAATGGAGCCAGGCATGCATGAGCACTACAATTATAGAGTGAGGCCGCTGGTGAGCACCAAAACAAGGCGTGTGTCACTGCAGCAAAGCAAAGGGAAGCAGGAGAAGACACAGATTCTTGGAGAATGCTGAGAAAGGGAAAAGGCAAGATATACTATGGCACCTTCCTTTCTACTTCCTTCCACTCCCTCCCGTTCATTTATCCAGTCAGCTGACTCAGAAACTGGGAAAAGAAGCCTGCAAACTTTACTAATAACTCCACAACGTTTCATCACCTCAAAAATAAACCACATATCCACTGGCAATCACTCCCCACTCTCCTCCCCCCACCAATCCCTGGTAACTACTAACCTACTAACCATTGTCTTGATAGATTTGTGTATTCTGGACGTTTCTTATCAAAGAAAATCTATGGGTTCTTTGCATTCAGTTAGTGTATTGTTTCTGAAGTTCTTCCCATCCTTTTCTTTCCATCACTGAGCGTTTCATCTTAGGGATAGAACACATTCTGTTTATCTGTTAATGGACTTTTGAGGTGCCTCTCCCTTTCAGCTATTGTGAGTCATAGCGCTGGCAACACTTTGGTGGAAGTAGGCCACACGCATCAGTACTAAGGGCCTACTCCCATCTCAGTGCTCAGGAATGCAATGTCACAGTCATGAAAGAAGAGAACAATTATCAAAGAGACTAAAGTTTGGAGTAATGATGTTATTTTCATGTGCAGTTGAGTATCCTGCATGCAAACACGTGCTCTAGAGGCTGGAGCAATAGTCCAGTAGGCTAGGCAATTGCCTTGTACACAGCCAACCCAGGTTCCAACCCTAGAATCCCATAGAGTTCCCCGAGCCCCACCAGGAGTGATTGACTCCTGAGCACAGAGCCAGGAATAAGCCCTGAGTACTGCTGGATGTGACACAAAACAAACAAAAATATGTGCCCCAGTCCTTAAGCTATTTCCTTGGCTCTTTGAACTCTGTGCTGCCCTTGGTGGGGATTGAACCTGGGTCTCGTGCATGAAAGACTTGTATTTTAACAGAGCCACATCCATTGCCCAGGATACACGTGTATATTTTCAGGTTTTTTTTTATATACTTAGGAATGGATTTAGGGATCAGATGATAATTCTATGTTGAGCTTTTTGTGTGTCTTTTTTTTTTTTTTTAGCTTTTTCAGTTACACCTGACAATGCTCAGGGGTTACTGCTGACTATAATTCGGGAAGTACACCTGGCGGTGCTTGGAGGACTCTATGGGATACCAGTGATTGAACCAGTGTTGGCCACGTGCAAGGCAAATGCCCTCCCCGCTGTATTGTCGCTCTGGCCCCTATATTGAGCAGTTTTTTTTTGTTGTTGTTTGTTTGTTTTGCTTTTTTTGGGTCATACCCGGAGGATGCTCAGGGGTTACTCCTGGCTCATGCACTCAGGAATTTCTCCTGGCGGTGCTCGGGGTACCATATGGGATGCTGGGAATCGAACCTGTGTCGGCCATGTTGGCTGCGTGCAAGGCAAACGCCCTACCTGCTGTGCTATCACTTCAGCCCCTATATTGAGCGTTTTGAGGAGCTAGCTGCCAGACTCTTTTTCCACAGTGGCTGCCCCATTTGACTTTCCCCATCAACACTGGGGGGGGGGGGGGCAAGCTCTTCCTTTTTTCTTTCTTTCTTTTTTTTGCTTTTTGGGTCACACCCGGTGATGCACAGGAGTTACTCCTGGTTCATGCACTCAGGAAATACTCCTGGAGGTGCTCAGGGGACCACATGGGAGGCTGGGAATCGAACCTAGGTCGGCCGCATGCAAGGCAAACGCCCTACCCACTGTGCTATAGCTCTAGCCCAAGCTCTTCCTTTGAAAGAGAATCAGAGGGGCTGGAGAGATAGCACAGCGAATAGGGCATCTGCCTTGCACGTGGCAGACCCGGGTTCGATTCCCAGCATCCCATATGGTCCCCTGAGCACCACCAGGAGTAACTCCTGAGTGCAGAGCCAGAAGTAACCCCTGTGCATCGCCGGGTGTGACCCCCAAAAAAGCAAAAAATAAAAACAAATAAAGAGAATCAGAAACCCTCTTACTGATCAAGAATCATAATCAGCAATGCCATAGTCATGAAAGAACGGAACAATTACCAGAGACTAAAGTTCTGAGTAATGATGTTACTTCCATGATTTTGGTCTCTCTCAGCCCTGTGTTGCCCAAGAATAACTGTGCTAAGTTGAGTCAGTTTTCTCCATTTCTCATTAGACAGTAGCTCACCAGCAGCTAAATGCTGGTATGTCATCTGAAGCTCCCATGACAGAAGGGAAGACCAGCAGTGACACAGAATGCATGCTTTTCTGATGATCAGATCCAGAACTTCTGAAAATGACAAACTCTAACAGTGGTTGTTGTGCAAGACATCATGTTCGAAGAAATATGTAATTGCTCTAATTGCTTTCCACAAAGAAAATGTAACGTGAGGAGCAGATCTCCTGCCTGCATGCATGCCTGCATCACTTTTGGGGGAAAAAAAAAAACAGTTGAAAGGGAAGAAAACGCCTCCTTCCACATAAACTGAGTCCTGACTTTGAGTCATGCAGAGTCTCAGAGCTCAAAAAGAAAGTTCTGGGTAATTAACTGAGCTGCTGGGGAGACTTGATCTGTAGTCTGACAAGCATCGCTAAGTATTTCCAGGCGCAGGTAACATTCCAGCTTCTCAGAGTACAGGAACTGAATTGACCTTGTTCCCCGGGGAAAGAAACTCCTCATTGCTTCTGTGCGTCCCGATTCGTCCCAGGGAGATATACCTCTCTGGAGCTGTCCGGATCAATGGATGGATGAACTCAGGAACTGGTTTGCATTTTAGTGTCAACTCTCACAATTTGCTTTCTTGAACCCGCTTTGCATATCTCACAGCGCTACAGAAAGATAATACATAGTTTTCATCCACAAATGACCGCATTCCATTGTTTTTATTTGGAGGGGGAAGGGGGGCGTGGTTTGAAGATGTTTCTAACTATGCTCAGGGGCTGCTCCTGGCTCATCACTAGGGGGGTACTCTAGTGACATTCAGGAAATCATTCAGTACCAGGGATAAACCTGAGTCTCCCGCATGCCCAGCAAGCCCTTAGACCTGTTGAATTCGTTCCCAATGTTGTTCTCTTTTCTTCAACCTGACTCATTCCCAATACTTGACTTAATGGAAGTTTCCAGAAGAAGTGATGCTTTCAGTCTTAGAAGCAAACAACTGCACTTGATCCAGTGGTACCTCTCATAGGTATTTATCTAACAAATATGAAAACATTAATTCAAAAAAAGTTGCACCCCTATATTTATAGCAGCACTATTGCCAGTAAATAATTCACACAAAGTCAACCTTAACACCTGACAAGAGATGACTGGATCATAGGGCCTGAGTGATAGTCCAGTAGGTAAGGCACTTGCCTCACACACGACCGACCCGAGTTCAATCCCTGGCACCCCATATGGTCCCCTGAGCCTGTTAGGAGTGATCTTTGACACAAAACCAGGAGTAAGTCCTGGGTGTAACCTAAAAACAAAAACCAAAAAAGGAGGGGGCTGGAGTGATAGCACAGCGGGTAGGGCGTTTGCCTTGCACGCAGCCAACATGACCGACCCTAGTTCAATTCCCAGCATCCCATATGGTCCCCCAGAGTAATTCCTGAGTGCAGAGCCAGGAGTAACCCCTGAGCATCACCGGGTGTGACCCAAAAAGCAAAAAAAAAAAAAAGGAGATGACTGGAAATAGAAGAAGCTGTGTCATATATACCTGTAGAATACTACTCTTGTTATTTTTTTAAAAATGAACTCATGTCATTTGAAATAAAATAGAACTTAAAGTGATTTGGCTAACTAAAATAAGGAAGTAAAAAACAATTACTTTCACTCATATGTAGTTTCACTCATAGATGATTCATAAAGCAAATGAAGTGACAAAAAAAAAATAAAACCCTCCTCAACTTGGTGAAAACTATGGTGATTTCCAGAGAGCAATAGGGATTGATGGGAGTGGATAGAGAATTTGGTGATGGAATGATAATGAAACCTTGATGGCAGATGCAGCAAATCCTATACACATATAGAGGTTTTCATACAAATGCTATGAAAACAAAACAACAATAATCAAAAATCTATTAGGTAGATCATAAGGCCAGTTCAGAGAAAAAATAAGAAATAAAATGTGCCTCTTGAACAAGAAATGAAAGTCACCTGCCAACAAGCATGGTTACAGAGATATACAGCTTAACTGAATCTTAAAGCACAATTACAGGCAGATCCTTCATATCCTCTGTAGATCCATTTTAAATTTCAGATTTAGGGTCCAGGGAGATTGTATAGGCATAAAGCAATTGTTTTGTATGTGACCATCCCATTTGAAACCCCACACAGCACTAGGGGCTGCTAAGCAACACCAGGTGTGACCCAAAGATGAAAAAAAAAATAGGGGTTGAAGCAATAGTACATTGGGTAGGCATTTGCGCAGCCCACCTGGACTCAATCTCCAGCATCTCATATGGCTCCCCTGAACACCACCAGGAGTGATTCCTGAGAACAGAGCCAGGAGTAACCCCTGGGCATTTCTGGGTGTGGCCCCCAAATAATTTTTAATTAAAAATAAACTTCAGATTATTTAGGAAAACAAAGTAGTGGGCCCAAGAGCAAGAAATAAGACTGGGTTCTATCTTTCTTGGTATGGGGGCTTCCAAGATGTCCTCAGGAGACCCTAGGAGTCCCACCTGCAATTTTCACCCAACCAGGCTGGTGGTTCAATGCAAGGGTCTGAGGATGTGGTGCTGTTCCAACCTGTAGTTCCAGGGATACTCAGGACCCACTCTGAGTTCTGGAGGCCTCCAGACCATACCTGATGGTGCTTGAGGGCCTCCAGAGCTGCACCTGAAGATGCTATCTGAATACTGGACACAGATTCCATACTATCTGGATAAATTTTCTTACTATTTGGATAAATTTCCATACTTTTTGGCTCCTGGGAATACTATATTATCTGACTCCTGGGTTCCATAATTTTAATCTTACCCAAATAATTACATAAATAAAAGTCTGGGCCATCTTCATCTACTTAGGCTGCAAAAATACCATGAATAGGTTGACTTAATAAAGGAAAACAGTTTTTGGGGACTGGAGAAAAAGCATAGTGGGTAAGGCATTTGCCTTGCTTGGTTCCCTGAGCACTGCAAGGGATCACTCCAGAGCATAAAGCCACGAATAGCCCCTGCGTACTACTAGGTGTGCCCCCATCTCCAAAGAAACAAAATTAAAAATCAGATATATATATTTTCTTGCTTCTCTGGAGGCTGGGAAGTCCAAGATCAAGGACAGATTGTTTCTGTTTCTGGTGATGGTTCTTCTCTTTGCTTGCAGACAGCAGCATTCTCCCGAGTACTCACATGGCAGAAAGAGGGAAGAAACTCTGGTAACGCTACTTAAATGTGAGGGTCCCTACTTTCGTGACCTCACAAACCCACATTACCTGCCAGTAAGGCTCATCTCCAAATCCCTTCAGAGGGCGGTGGCAGACAGGGCTTTAATATACCGTTTTGTTGGGAATACATTTTAGTACTAGATGAGCTAAAATTAATGGTTTCAGATTTAATAACCATATTCCTTTTGGATTCCTTTTGCCAAATATATCTTAAACTTTTTTTTTCCAGAATTGTTATGTTGGCCCTCCACCATTATGCCTTCCAACCATTTTACATTTTTAAGATTAGATTAGGTCCTAATCTTCCTGGTCCGAATCAGAAGCTCTTTTTAAAAACACTAAACAGTTTATTTTATTTTATTTTTAAGATTATATTTTGGGTGTTTTTTTTTTTTTTTTGGTGGGGGCCATACCCAGCCATGCTCAAGAATTACATCTGGGTCGGCACTCAGAAATGACTCTTAGCAAGCTCAGGGGACCATATGGGATGCCAGGAATTAAACCCAGGTCAGCCACGTGCAAGGCAAACACCTGTCCACTGCACTGTCACTCTGGCCACACAAGACACAATTTCATATCCACGAGCATGACTCTTATTTTTGGTGATGAAAATTCTTGGAAGTTAGGTAAAATTATTATAAATAAGAATTATATATGAACAATTAAAATATAGGCATTTGGATTTCCTTTTTTAAAAAAAATGATTCATTAAAAATAAAAATTTTAAAAAAGGAAAAAACAAAACAAAAAAGCTAGTTGATGATCACAAAACTAATTTGAGATCCTCAGGACAAGGAAACTGAGAGCACAAGATTAGTCTTTGGTGACAGAATGAGGCCAGGATTCCTTACTCTCCTTATCTTTCCTTGCTTACTCTCAGCCAATGGGCAAAACCCAGCTATTATTGTTTTTGTTTTGCTTTCTTATTTTGGTTTTGGAGTCAAAACCAACTTTGCTCAGGGCTTACTTCTGGCCCTGTGCTCAGGTATCACTCTTAGCAGTTCTGGGGGGCCATCAGGGATACCAGGGACTGAACCAGGGTAGTAACAAGGCAAACCTCTCTACTATCTCTATGACCCACAAAACCTAGTTTTTAGAGCCCGGCAAGCTACCGAGAGTATCTCGCCCACACGGCAGAGCCTGGCAAGCTCCGCGTGACGTATTTGATATGCCAAACACAGTACAACAAAGTCTCCAATGGAGACGTTACTGGGCCCGCTCGAGCAAATCGATTATTTATTTAGTTAGGTTTTCTGGGTAACACTCAGTGCTGTTCAGGGCTGATTTCTGACTCTGCACTCAGGAATCATTCCTGGTGAGCTCGGGGGAATGTATGGGGTACCAGAAATCAAATCCAGGTCAACCACATGCAAGGCAAGCTATAGTATCACTCCAGTCCCAACAAAACTTAATTTTCAAACACTCTGTTGGAGGATATATCACTAGCATTGGTTATCTATATCACTAGAATAGACAATGATGATCAATATCTAGAGGCTTTTAGGCTTGCGATCAAACTAGGGAAATAAAGTATAAGTGAGCTCTCAGCAAAAGCAGGATAGTAGGTACAGAGGGAGCCCAGGAACCAGTTAGCAGAGACAACTGCAAATCCTTCATTTCCCTCGACAGTGGGTTCATTGTTGTCTCAGTTCATGGGAAGCAATTCTAAATAAATGACCAATTCTAAGCAATTCTAAGTAAATGCAACACACCATAGAGGGCAGCTCCCAGCCTGTTGAAAACGCAGTATCTCTGTCCTTCTGTTGTACCCATCAGTGTGAGCCTACTTTTTAGATCATGGGTAGAAGTGTGGGCTCCCTAATCAATCAGACTGCCTGGTCTGGAACCCAGTCCCCTCACATACTATCTTGGGATTTTGGACAAGTTACTTGCCTCAGATTTTTTACCTATCAAAATAGAATAAGGTAAAGGTATCAAAATAGAATAAAAATAGCCAAAAACTTAAAAAGAAACTATTATAAGCATTACAAATAAAATACATGCAAAGTAGCTGGCTTTTCTATTTGGTTGGTTTTGGGGGCCACAACTAAACCTGGTGGTGTTTAGGGCTTGTACTTGGCTTGGTGCTGACCATGGTCCCCTGAGTCCTGAGCACTGCCAGTGTGATCCGCCCCCCCGCCCCCAGGCAAGCTATGAAAGTCTGATAAATTATATGTGTCTGGGGGGAGAGGCAGGGGATCCCCAAAACTTAGGAGGTCCTAGGGACCCCACCAGTGATTCTAAGTCAACTATACCAGGAGTTGAATACAATGGGGCAAGGATTACCTGGTCCACCCCAGCAAGCTTTGCCAGGGGCCTCAATGGTTGCAGCCAGTGATTCTCAATGCCCGTATAGAGCATAAACACAGTCACTGAGCGCCATCACAGGCCTCTCTGTTCTACTTTACACTTTAATTAGTTCATTTTACAGGGGTCTCTCCCATCAGAGCTTGGTCTACTTCACCTGAGGTCCGTGAGTCTAAGGTACTAAGGGATCATCAGTGGTTCTAGGGGTCACCAGGGCTGCACCCAGAAGTGATTATGAGCAGAAGCATATGGTTCTGGGGGCCAAACTCAGGACTCTGTACATGCTAGACATATGTTCTACCACTTGAGCTCTCTTTTCAGCCCCACATTATTTTGCGATGCCAGAGATTGAACCTTATTTGGTTTTCATGGAGATATTTTTAATAACTGAGCTGATGACCAATTGAAGTTAAATGACCCCCCAAGCTTAAAACCCAGGGTCTGAGAGCCCTCTCACAAGCATGAGATAAGAGTGGGCCAGTTGGAAGGATAAGGTCACAGTGAGTTTCTTGGTTGTCTTTCAGTGAGATTAGGTGTCCAACATCTTCAGGAGAAGTTGCAGGACAAGCCAGTTACAAACAAGCCAGAAAGATCAGGTCATCTCAGGGTCTCTTCCAGAAATCAGGCCATTCTGGCTCTAAAACCAGCTTGACCACCCTGGCTGCTATCATTCTTCCTCCTAAGAATTGGGGAACACTAGTCTGCAACACTCTTGGGACACATCTATGTCCACTTATTCATTCATTGCAACATATTTTTCCAAATGCTCTTTGTTCAGTGTCTCTTTGGTTGATGCGGGACCAGATTCGAGGAGTGGAGTGGGAGTGGGCAGGACAGACAGGTGAAGAGAAAGTGGAGAATAAATCAAAATCCAAGGACTTCTCCCCAGATTTCAGGGAACCTTTAAAATGATATAAATTTTTTTTTCATACCTGGCAGTGCTTGGGGGCTACTCCCGGCTCCGTGCTCAGGGGTTTCTCCTGGTTGTACTTAAAGGATCATGTAGTGCAGGGGATCAAACTTGCACCTTCTGCATACAAAGCATGCCCTCAGCATATTGAACCATTCCTCAGGCTTCTCTCCAGGATATTTCTATTCCTAAATATGAAATAAGATTTAAAGGGCAGTGCCAGAGGGTGGGAAAGAATGTTCAAGTTAGGTATTACATCTACAGATCTGGGCCATCTTTTGTTTGGTTGGGGGGGGCACAATTGTCAAGGTTTGCTTCTGGCTCTGTGCTCTTGGGTACTCCTGGAAATGCTCAGGAAATCATATATGGTGCCAGAAACTAAATGAAATGCAGTTGGCCGTGTACAAGGCAAGCACCTTACCTACTGTACTATCTCTCTGATCCATTTTTGGGCCTTAAAAAAAAAGAAAGAAACTTGATGATGGGTCACCTATTTACAATAGATAAATAAGCAGAGATAGAGTGGATGGATGAATGGATGGTTGAATGGATAGAACTGGATTACATCATTTGCCTGCAATATTTTTAATATTATTCCTTTTTCTAACCTGCAAATACATTTTACTCAATCAGGCACGTATAGCCACTTAAAAGATAATTTTTAGAATGGCTTAAATATTGACTTTTTCTGGATCTAGCTATTAAAGTTTCTGGCTTTGTGATATCAAGTTTACAGCCAAAGATAAAATTATCAAGAGCAAACTCCAAGAATTTTGTTCTCTTGGTATTCCCTCAGTATATGTTGTTGAAAAGAGAAGAATGTTTTTTCAAATCTATGTAACAATCTTTAAAAAGAATGAAAAATTCCCTGTCTTTGGATGGGTAGGGTAATAGCATTTTCAAGCAAAGAATTACTCCTTTTCCCCTGCCACGGTGATGAATTCAGTGAGAATCTTATGACCCCATTTAGACCAATAATATTGTGTTTAGATTTTTGTCTAATTTGTTTCCCAGTGAACAGAAATGAGAAAGGATGTGGGTTTGAACCCAGAGGTTGCCATTAGAATAATTTAGTAATAGTTGCTTGAAAGAGGAGTTCAGGACAAAAAGAAAAAGGGGAATTCAAGAAAATGCAACTGAGAATTAGCAAGACATAAATGGTGTACTGGTTTCATTGTGAGAACCTCATATTAAGATTTGATTAGAGGAGTCTTGTTAGGTTGGTTTTTGGAGCCAATTCCTTCCATTTCTATGTTTTGACTCAAGCATACTTGGTCAGTTCCATTTGGTCATCTGTACCCAATGATTTAATAATCATTGATGGAAAAAAATATCTCTGTTGGGTCTGTACTGACATGTACACGCCTTCGTTTTTCACCTTGTTTATCACTTTATGCTGGGATTTCATTGTGTCTATCCAATTTGTCTGTAAATGGGAACGAGCGCCAGCCAGTCTGCCTTGGATTGTAAACTGTTAGAGAGAAGAGACACGGTTTAGCTAATTCTCTCTGTGAATCATTTAGCATGCAAAGAACCACACACAATTAGGGATTTAATAAATGTGTTTGTTATGACCTTTGGAAGGAGGTTTAGTCCTATTTTTATTGCCTTCTTGATGCTGGCAGAACTTTTCAAAAGAATAAGAATGTTGACTTGATCTACTTTTCATACATAATTCGTGGGAAGCAACTTCTAAATTTGATAGCAGACAATGACACCGATCATCAGCAATGTCTGCTGGAGAAAGTCTTAGTGGGATAATGAGAAAGAAATTTTCTCTGTGTATAAGGTTCTGGCCACAGACTTCCAAAAACCCTCAGAATTTTTGGAATGGCATGTATTTTGATATTGAGCACCCCTGAATTGATGCTAATGAGACCCAACGTGGAAACTTTTGAGAGCCTCCAAATGGGGCTGATCACCAGAAAGGCCAAGTAATTAGTGAACTAAAATTTCAGCCCACCTATCAATCTCTGGAAAGTGATTGATGGCTGGATGTAACCTATCCTTAAGCACTGAGCTGGTGTAGTCCTTGAGTACTCCTGAGTATGGTCCCCCAAAACGAAACAAAGCAGGAAGATGATATAAATTATCTTGCATTATATGGATATCCAAATTTCAATAATCTTACAAGCAGGGCTGGGATGTAGTTCAGTGGTAATGAGTATGCTTTTCATGTCGAAGGCCTCAGCACCAAAAAAAGATAAAGACAATGAAGACGACAAAGACAAAGAAGATTGCCAATTATATTTGTCAATATCATAACATTTGTCAATTATATTTCAATACAACAAAAAGAAGCTACAGAAAAGGTTATATGAAACAACAGAAACTTGTATGATGCTGCCACAGCAAGGACCCCTCATAGCCACTAGAAGGTGGAAGAGGTAGAGACAGATCCTCCTCCTAGAGTTTGGCAAAAGTATAGCCTGATCAATGCCTTCATTTAGGAACTCAGGTCTTCAAAGGTATTAGGTAAGGTAAAGGTAAAGGCCCTCCCGTTGATCGTCGATTTGCTCGAGCGGGCCCAGTAACGTCTCCATTGGAGACTTTGTTGTTACTGTGTTTGGCATATCAAATACTCTCGGTAGCTTGCCGGGCTTAGAGGACTTTTTTTTTAAACCATCGAATATGTGGTTCTTTGAGGAGCAGCTAGGCAAAACTAGTATATTACTCTCCCCCGCCCCACAGCCATTGAAACTCCTTGAGTAACTGGGCTGGGCATTTTTTGGAGTGTGGTCATAGTGGGTGCATATATAATAGATATCGATTGATATGAGATATGAGTACCAGTGGGAAGTTGTAGCAACTCTGCATTTCAGTTGTTTGTGAATTGTTTCCCCAGTACAGTAGCTATAAAGAGGCTTTAGGTGAATGCAGATTGAATGTACAAGAATTAACCTGTTTCACAAGGTCTGTTTTTTTTTATTAGAATAGTAATATGGGGGAGCAGAATGTTGGGCTGAGGATAGAAGACTTGGCAGGGAGTCTAACTTCATCATTGCCTCATAAGCCTCAGGCAAGCAAATTTACTTCTGTGGCTCAGTTTCTCAAGCCATGAAAAGAAAACCCTGTTCTCTTTCTGTCTACTAAGGAAGATCATGAGGGAGAGGAGGGTGAGGAGATTGTAAAGTGCTCTCACTTAAGAGAAATATAAAATGGCCCCGATTATTTGTTTTGCCCTGGAAACAAACTTACATTCAATTTTCTATATTAGGCTTTATTAACCATTCGGTCAAGAAAAAGAGATATAAGTTGCTAGTTCATATTATCTTCATTTTAAAGATGGAGAAATAATATAGAAGAGGGTTTTGTGTTCAAGTCAGCAAAGTAACTCACGAACAGAATTCCAAAATGATTTCATGAATCTAAAATAATATGATCTGTGGGACCATCTATTCTCCAACTGCAGTGATGGTTCACTAAAGAATAGTAAGTATTGTTGAAACTAGTTTTGTTTTACTGTAGCCGGTCACAACATGGGGATTTGGGTAATATGTGGTTTAGACATCCCAATCGAGAGATGCTTTTTTATCAGAGAGATAGTATAATGGGTAGGGTACTTGCCTTATACACGGCAAACCTTGGTTGGATCCCTGGCATCCCATATAATCCCCCAAGAACTAGCAGGAATGATCCTTGAGTGTAGAGCCAGGAGCTCACTGGTTGTGGCCCAAAGCAAAGAAATGAATTTTCATTCCATTGGTCAGTTGGTTTTATGAGATATCTACAGCTTTTTTTCCTTTTTGGGTCACACCCAGCAATGCTCAGGGGTTACTCCTGGCTCTGCACTCAGGAATTACTCCTGGCAGTGCTTGGGGGACCATATGGGATGCCGGGGATCGAACTCAAGTTGGCCGCGTGCAAGGCAAACGCTCTACCCACTGTGCTATCACTCCGGCCCAGAGATATCTACAGTGTTGACATTTGTAAACATGAGAATAGTTAGAAAATCTCTTTGGTCTTGTCTTGAAATTAGAGTCATGAAATTTAAGCAATGGCCACAAGGAAGAAGAATGAGCTTAATGGGGTAAAATTGCTGCCATTGTGAAGGTGACTACAGAGGAAACCAACACAGCAAACAAGACCTAGTTCTCAGATACTTTCATGTGGATCATATCTAGGCAACAGGAGTCATGTACTAATCTGATGATGCAATTTAACTCAGATGGGGGGGTGGGTGGGAGTGGGTGGAGAGTTGCAAGTGCTGGAAATGAGACAAGAGTGGCAGAATGTAGAAAACTGCTAAAACTGGGTGATGAGTACATGGAAGCGATTTACTTCATATATGTTTAAAATTTTCCAAAATAAATAATTTAGTATGAGAAGTTGCTAAACAACTTTGCAAAATGTTCATCTGGTTTTCTGTGACTTATCTTTCTTTCTGTTGCTAGACTAAAAATAACTTTCCACTCTGTTTTAAGTACAGTTGATTTTGAAATTATTATTCAGTCATTAAAATTTTTTTTGGATAATTTTTTTTGCTTCTTAAATTTCAGAGATATTTTGAAATTCTTTGGCTTAGCATACTCTGAAATAAATAATTTTTGAGAAATTAAAAACAGAAATTCAGGGAACAGCCCTATTACAAGTAATTGAGCTGCAATAAATTATTTTGTCTTCTGATTACTAAAATATGAAGATTTAGATAGATATAATTATGTGATTATGTTAGCAAATATATTTTTCTGAGCACAACTGGTATAATTACAACACAATTGAAATATATTCTTGTATAAAGTTTGAAACAAAAAAATTAAATAATCTAAATATTTATTTGAAAACGTATAAGTTTTTAGTCCAAGATTTCTCTCAGGGTTCAAAAGGTTCCAATTTCAAGTATTTTGATTGTGAACACATGTGCACCCTATTTATTTCCTTGGTATTTTTTTTAAATTACATAGTCCTTTCCAGTGTTCCAGAAGAAAGAATTCACCCAAAGATTTATAAAAAGCTTGCTTTGGAGGGGACAGGGGGCATACTCGGCGGTGCTCAAGGGTTACACCTGGCTCTGTACCCAGGAATCACTCCTGGGAGTGCTCAAGGAACCTTATGGGATGCAAGAAATCGAACCCAAGCTGGCTGTGTGCAGGGTAAGCACCTTCCCCCCTCTAAGGTCCCTAACCCTCCAGGTCCAAGGTCCTTCCTTTACATGCAACACTGAACAAGACAAATCTTCAAAGGCTTAGTTTTAAAATGGTCTCCAAAATCTAAATCTTTCTTTACTCTTGTTTAAATTGCCCTTTTTAAAAAAATTTTTTTTCTTTGACTTTTAGGGTCACACCAGGGGACACTCAGGGGTTACTCCTGCCTCTGCACTTAGAAATCATTCCTTGTGATGCTCGGGGGACCATATGAGATGCCAGGAATTGAACCCAGGTTGGCCACACGCATTGTAAACGCCCTAACTGCTGTACTATTGCTCTGGCCCCTAATTTGTCCTTCTTTAGACATTCTTCATTGGCACTCTATGTGTGTTGTTTCTCAATTTCTTTTATTATAAAACTTATTTATGTAGTTGTTACCATCACAACAATCAATATCAACTTTCATTCTCCTCAAAAGAAATCGTATGCTCATAAGCACTTTATAGCCTTCTTACCCTTAAACCCTAGACAACTGTTGGACTTTGTGTCTCCATGAATTTGCCTGCAGTGAACATTTGCTAGAAATTAAATCCAGGGCCGGAGCGATAGCACAATGGGTAGGGCGGTTGCCTGGCACACGGCAGACCTGGTTTCAAACCCTGGAATCCCATGTGGTCCCCCAAGCACCACCAGGAATATTCCTGAGTGCAGAGCCAGGAATAACCCCTGAGCATCGCTGGGTATGACTCAAAAAGCAAAAAAAAGAAAAGAAAAGAAAAAGAAAGAAAGAAAGAAAGAAAGAAAGAAATGAAATCTAGTGGTCTTACTTGATGAGAGGATGTTGGCTTCTGATATGGGGTACCATGCCCTAGCAAGAATCAAGTCCAGGTTAGAGGAAAGCAAGGGAGGCACCTTAGCCCTTGTACTTTTTCTTGGGCCCGTAGTTTGTCTTTTGTAATTAAGTTATTTCGTTTAGCATTATGTTTTCAAGGTTCACCCCTGTCATAGCCTGTGTCAGGTTATTTTCATTGCTATTTTGTCTGAATAATATTCTATTGGATGTATATATTTCATTTTATTTATTCATTCACCAAATAATGGGCTTTGGGTTGTTTCTGCTTTTGTTATTATGATCATGCCGCCATGATCATTCATGTATGTTTTTGTGTTTTCGGTGAACATATGTTTTTATTTCTGCCGGGTTTACATCCCAGGAGTGAAACTGCTAGGTCATATGGAAACTTAATATTTTAACATTTGCTGAATCTGTTCTATAAAAGTTATTGTTGTTATTATTATTATTCCCAATTTCTTCACGTCTTCAATAACTCTTACTTTTTTAAGTCATCCAAGTGGTTGGGGTCGAGTCAATAGTACAGCAGTAGGGCGCTTGAGACCCGTTTGGGTTGGATCCTTGGTTTCTGATATGATCCTCCCAGCACCGCCAGGAGTGATTCCCGAGTGTAGAACCAGGAGAAACTCCTGCGTACCGCTGAGAGTGGCCCCCAGACAAAATAAAACAAAGTCCTCCTAGTGGATGTGAAGCTGCATCTCACAGCACTTTTGATTTCCATTCCCTTGATGGCTTGTGCTGTGGAGCATCTTCGAGTATTTTTCACTAACTCTTGAGGTCGACCTACTGCTTCATTCCGAATAAAGGGGAAATACAACTTTGAATCCCCAAGCAAGTCTTTTGAGTTTCTTTGTGCCTCAGAAAAATCTGTATTTTTTTTTTTCAGGAAAGGGCGGATGCTGCTTCGACATGGGGCGTTTTTCCAAGGAAGATATTTCAAGATTATGTAGGGTAAGAAATCAAATTACATGATTTGAGCAAGAAAAACAAGGAAATGGGGGGGGGGGGCTAGATAGACAGTACAGCGGGTAGGGCGCTTGACTTGCACGCAGCCCACCAGGGTTCTATTCCTGGTACCCCATATGGTCTCTCAAGCCCACCAGGAGTGATTCCCGAGTACATTCGGGTGCAGCACCACAAAAACAAACGAACAACCCCCCCAAAAAATGTCAAATGTAAGCTAAATAATTGGTATTATTTCAGCCAACGGGAGTGGTGTGGCTTCGAGCTTTTACCTAATACAGGCTAGATAACAAAAACGATGTTAACAGAAGCCAACGATTTTAGGTCCTCCTGAGAACTAAATCGACACCTTCGTTCCTTAATTAAATACTGTTTGGGTGGGACGCGAGAACAAGCCTAGGCAAAGCAGCCGCTGTCAGCCAGGCAGGCAGAAGAGACCGATGCTGTCATTCGCCGCCTCAGTTTCTCCTCCGTCCACCCGCTCCGCCGAACTCGCTCGTTGTCGGCGGCTCTGCACGGGGCTCTCAAGGAGCAGCTCGTCCGAGTCCTTAGCTCTCCAAGTGTTTTCGATAAAGCCTATTGTTTTGAAGTCGGCCGTGGCGGGCGCAGCTGTCACGACTCAGAGGAGCCTCCGATCCGGAGGTCGACGCGAGGTTCGAACGTCGGTGCGGCCCTGAGGCCCAGCTCTGACAGGTACAACAAAAGCCTCGCGCCCGGCCGGCTTTTCCAAGCTTGCCACGCCCCCTCCCGCCCCCACGGCCCCGGGAATTTGACGACCCAGCCAAAGCCAAATCCCCGCCGCGCAGGTCGCCTTGGGGACGCCGACTCCTAGCTCAGCCGCCGCGCAGGGAGCGCGCCGGGCCCGGCGCCGGCCGCCACGCCCAAGCCGGCCCAGGGCTTCGGGCCGAGTGGAGTCTTCCGCACCCGGCGCGGCCCGGCTCCGCCCCGCTGCCGCCACCCCATTGGCTCTGGTGACCGGCCCCCCGAGCGCCGGCTCCGGATTGGCCGTCCCGGCCGCCGCTCGCGGTGGGCGTGGCCACGCCCCTGACGTCGGGACGCCGGAGCGCTCCGGGAGGAGCCGCGCTCGCCGCCTCGGAGGAGGGCGGTGGTGTGAGGAGCTGGTATGGTGCAGAGTCGTCGGGCAGAGCCGGCGCGGACGCGGCGGTCGCGGCCATGAAGGTGAGGGGACGGTGCGCGCGGGCGGCCCTTCTGCCCCTCCCTCCTCCCGGCCGGGGCGCCCGACCTGCCTTCCCTTCGCCTCGCGGGTGGTCCCGCCGGCACGTCAGATCCGCCGAGGGGGGTCCCGGCGGCGTGGGGAGCCTCGCGGGGGGCGCCCCGCGGCCCGGGACGGAGCTTCGGGGCTCCACGACCTCCTGACCCCGGATGGCGCCGCCCGTCAGGCCGCCGAGGGGGGGGGCAGGTCGGGCGCCCGCCGCGCTCCCGCCGGGCTGGGCCCCTCGCGGCGCCGGGCCGGGGCGCCTCCTGGGGTCGGGGCCGCGGCAGCCCCCCGCGCCCGCCGAGCCCCGGCCCGCGCCGCGCCTTCCCGCGCCCCGGGTTCTTGGGCTCACCCGGCCGCGGGGCACGTCACGGGACTCGCGGGCCGGGATGCGCAGAACGGCAGCGACCGGAGCGGCGCGGGACGTCGGGAGGCCGGGCGCGGGCGAACGGGGGGGGCGCGAGGCGGCGCGTCGGGGACGGCGACGCCCCCCCCGACCTCTGCACCCCGTGGCCGTGACCCGGCGCGCTGGCGAGGGAGCCGCGCCTCGGTCGCCGCTAGGTACGCAGGAAGGAATCTGACAGCTTGACTGCTCCGAGGTGGGTGTGAGCGCGTGGGAGCGTCCCCGAGTGAGAAGTTTCGGGCCGAGGGGGAAGCGGCTGATTCTGGCCTCCTTTGCGGAGCCGGTTCTCGCCGCCGGGTCGCTGGGAGTCCTCAGGAGTCCCCACCAGCGTGCAGCGGCTCATCCATCTGCCCAGGACGTAGCAGGTGGGGCCGAGGCAGAGGGTTTTTGGTCGGTGGCTGCATTCGTCGCCAGGAAGAGCGCGGTGGGAAAGGCGGTACGACAGCGCGGGCTTGACACAGTGAAGGGGACCGAGAGAGAGCACAGTGGGTCGAGCGCCTGCCTGGCGGACGGCGGACCCGGGTTCGATCCCCGGCGTCTCATGCGGTCTGCCCCTTTCCCCTAGCACCGCCTGAGTGCAGAGTGTGGAGTAGCCCCCTGAGCACCGCCAGGTGTGGCCCTAGCCTCCCCCAACCCCCCCCCCCCCAAAAAAAAAACAAAAAAGCAAGCCTCCAAGGATTTCAGTGCAGTATATAGAACCGAGGTCGCCAAGGAGGTGTGAAGGGGGGTGGGAAATGGATCTTATGAACAAGGGGCTTGTCGTGTGACTAGAAACCAGCAAAGCTCACAAATCCTCGGAGTGTGAGCTAAGAGGGAGACAGCCACAAGCGAAGAGGTTGGAAATACAGCCCCGTCCTTTAAGTGTACAGTGACACAAGGTAGAATGTGATGTGAGGTCGCAAAAAAAAAAAAAAAAAACCAGGGCAAAATCCCCAAGAACCATGCTATTTCTGGTTACAGGGGAGGGTTTTGGAATAGGTAACTTTTAATTTTGCATTGAAATAGATGGTTGTAAGGGCTTTCTAGATTATTAAATATCCAAAAGCAACTCCTGAAAATCGTTATTTTACTCTGTACAATGCAGAAATCTTTTCAATGCTTTGAATGCTTTCAGATTCTTGTTGCACATCAAGGAGCTAAATGTAGGAGAGAATTTGGTACTGTTCCATTGATTAATGGCTTTTTGTTTGGGGGCCACACCTGGCTCTGTGCTCAGGGATCTTCCTGGCAGTGCTTACTGAATCATATGGGATATGGCCCATGTGGGGGACCATATGGGATCAAACCCAGGTTGGCCATGTGCAAAGCAGATGCCTTATCCACTGTACCATCTCTCTGGCCTCCCTTAATTTCTTTTAATCATATTTTTAGCGTTTTGATTTTTGTTTTTTGTTTTTGGCCTACACCAAGCTGTGCTCAGGGATCACTCCTGGCAGGGCTCAGGGGACCATATGGGATCCTGGTAAATGAACCCTTGTTATCCGCATGCAAAGCAAGCGTCCTCCCTGCCACCATACTATCCTTCTGGCCCCAAAAAGTGTTTTAAATTTAAATGGAAGATGCTGTCTTTGTAGTTAAAATTTTAGAAACAAAGTTTGATGGTAGTTGAAAAGGTCTATTTTTATGAAGCAAAATGCTGACCTAAATAGATATCACACTGAGCAAGATGACATCAGGGTTTTGATTTTTTTTTTTTGTGAAAACGATTTACAATATAGGGCTTGGACTACTTAATTTTGTTTGATATTGAAATTGATTGTGGGCTATGCTTATCTGTAGATTATATGCTCAGTCCGTGATTGCTAAATGTTCTGGAATTTTATATATATATATATATATGTTTTTTGTGGGGGTGGCCACACCCAGATGTGCTCTGGGGCTACATCAGTATGTTGCTGGGATACAGCCAGATTGTCCCCTGAGCAGTGTTCAAAGGATCATATAGAATCTGGGGATCAAACCTGGCCCACATGGGCTGAACTCTCTCTGACCCCTCTAGTAGATTCTTAAGTGGAGTTAAAATTACTCTCTAGACTAAACAAGTAGATAAGTAAATCTTCACTCCAGGAGCAGCTGATTTTAGAATACATATGAACACATATTTTCTTTACTCTTTCCCTTTAGGAACTGACTTGAAATAGGTTTTATCTCACAAAGATTCTAGTAACTGTCCTTAGAGTAATATCTATGAGATAAAAACAAAACTCATATTGGTGTCCTGTTAGATTTAATGACTCTTGTTTTCCAATATTTATATTGATTTCTCCTTTAATTATACTAATGTGCATTCTTCCAAGCTCATAACAAGATGTTAGGAGATAGTTATCTACTGAATGCAATTTTCTCCTAGTGGTGCAAAGGATCAAATATACCACTTAAAAAACAGGGTTGGGGGCTGCAGCGATAGTACAGTGGGTAGGGTATTTGCTTTGCACGTGGCCAACCTGAGTTCAATCCCCAGCATCTCCTGTGGTCTTCAGAGTGCCTCCAGAAGTAATTCCTGAGTGCAGAGCCAGGAGTAACCCTGTGCATCAAAGAGAAAAAAAAAATCCAAACAGGAAACTACCATTTATGGTCTCCAGCATACATTATTTTAACAACCAATCTATTTGGATAGAGGTCTTTCCTGCAAATGTTATATTTTTTAAGATCAGAATCTGTTTTTTTTGCCACATCTTTCATGTCCAAATTGTATGAGATAGTAACTAGGATTTTCTCCTTTGTGTAGAATTCTCTCCTTTGATGTGTATGGTCTGATATTTGGTGATTAAGCAAGTAGTGTACCCTGCATATTATATTTCAATTCACAAAGAAGTTTCAATGAGAAGTTCAGCGTGCTAAGAACCGTATTTCTCAAATGACTCTAAGGTGAAAATTTTTTTGGTTTGGGGGCCACCCCCAGTTATGCTCAGGCATAACTCTTGGCTTTGCCCTGAGGAAGCACTCCTGGTAGTGCGCAGGGGACCATATGGGATGCCAGGGATTGAACCCGGGTTGGCCACATGCAAGGCAAGCACTCTACCCACAGTACTATCTCTGGCCAAAAGGTGAAGATTTTTGATTGTATCAACTGTTTCTTCTACTTTGCTTTAAGTTCTATAGAAAAATTTAATTGCGATTTTAAAATGGAAGATCTTTTTAATATAACGTTGCTAAGATTTGAAACATCTTTTCTGTTTTTTTGGCCACCCCTGAAGAGGTTACATTTAGAAATCACTCCTGGCATTGCTCAGGACTATACGGGGTACCAAGGATTGAACTCAAGGTGGTGTACAAGGGAAGCACCTTACGTGGCTATCCTATTCCTCCGGCCCCTGAAACATCTTTTCATGTTTAGCACATGGTCCTTGAATTTTACCATGTTGAAGGTTTAGGGTTTAAAACAAAGCTTTGGTGGGGAAATCCTTAGCACTGCCTGGTGTGGCTCTAACACAGTGTCTCCTCCGCCTGTGACTGTGACTGAGACTGCCTGTCTCCTCCGCCCAGTCAGTGGTCTCTTACTGCTGTGTGACACAGCTTTGGAAAGGCAATCCTCAGTCCCAGTGATACTAATTAAGTTAGGTTTGCGGATAACACCTTCATTTACACTCCTATAGAAAGTAGGGTGTTTAATTTGTTCTCTAGGAAGAAGCAAATGCAAGGAATACTTTCAACTCTTTGGGTTGATAAGTTTTAGCAAAGAAACTTAAACATGCTTGGTATAACACTTCCTGGGTCACAGATCTACCTTCTCTGTCATTCTGTCTTCACTCAACAAAATGGAAAGAACTGCTGTTTCATCAGCTATGATGCTAACTTCGTGGCATATTATCAAGATTAAATGGGCTGCCCAGCTAAAGTTATGTTCTGCAATTGGTGTTACCAATAAAACACCAAAATTATATGTATATATATATGGTTTTATATACATATAGTTAGCCATGTGCAAGGCGAGCACCCAACCCACTGTACTATCACTCCGGCCCTAAATCTATGCATTTTAAACCCATTCCAAATAGGGAGTGAAATGTAGTATCATTGGCCTGCTAAATCTGGTGCATCTTTTGGGGGAAAAAAAACAGTATAAGAATTGGCATTAGAGGGCTGGAGTGATAGCACAGCAGGTAGGGCATTTGCCTTGCACGCGGTCGACCTGGGTTCGATTCCCAGCATCCCATATGGTCCCCTGAGCACTGCCAGGAGTAATTCCTGAGTGCAGAGCCAGGAGGAACCCCTGTGCATCGCCCGGTGTCAAAAAAAAAAAAAGAATTGGCATTAGAGGGGCTGGAGTGATAGCACAGCTGGTAGGGCATTTGCCTTGCACGCGGCCAACTCGGGTTCAATTCCCAGCATCCCATATGATCCCCGGAGCACCGCCAAGAGTGATTACTGAGGGCAGAGCCAGGAGTGACCCTTGAGCATCACCCGGTGTGACCCAAAAAGAAAAAAGAAAAAAAAAAGAATTGGCATTAGATACCAGTGTAACACGAGACTATAGTGTCTAGAGAAATCCAGACAGGAGTCTTGATGCCCAGACTGAATCTTTAGGGCTATTATTTTTCAGGTGTAATATATTTCAAGACCCCCTTGGTAAGGTGTTTTTTTTTGGAGGGGGGGCACATCCAGAGGTTCTTAAAGATCACTCCTGGCAGGACTTGGGGAACCACGTGGATGCCATGGATCGAACCCAGGTTGGCCGTGTGCAAGGCAAGCTCCCTACCTGTTGTACCATCTCGCTCTAGCCCTTAAAGGCCTTCCTGGTGAATCCAGCTACTGCTCTTTTATTACGGGGTTGGGGGAGGCACGCTTGATTGAGCTCAGGGCTAACAACTGGCTCTGGCTGAGGACTCATTCTTGGTGGTGTTTGGGGAACCAGAAGGCAGGCTGGGGCTCAAACCCTGTTCAGCTGTGTAGGCAAGCAAGCACCTTACCAGACATACTCTCCCTAGCCTTCACTATCTTTTTAGAATTTAAGCTTTGTTTTAGGCACCATGATTGCAAGACTGTTCATGATAGGGTTTCACGCGCAGAACATTCCAACGCCTCACCCTCCACCAGAGTATCTGCTTCCCTCCACCATTGTCTTAGCGACCTCCTGCATGTGCCCTCCCCAACCCCCAGCTCAGTTTTGTAGACCAGTTCTCAGGCAACCACTAAGAGCAGTTTTATATTCCTTAAGCAAGAGGCAGTGACACCAGCCGTACCAGCTCTTGTGGCACAGGACAGGATTCTGGGGAGGTTCACTCATGTAAGTGATCACTTTCATATCTGCAACTGCAGTGCCAGAAACAATACCTCAAGGGGAAACAAATTCAAGTTTTTGTTTTATTTTTGTATTTTGGGACACACAAGGTAGTGCTCAGGGTTGACTTCTGGCTCAGTGCTCTGGAGACTGCTGTGATGATGATCCAACCAAGGTTGGGTGAGCAACAAGGAAGGGCATTAACCCCTGTTAATGGCTGGTTGAGGAAAGAAAGATAACTCCAAATAAAACTAGTAACTGGGCTTCCACTGTTTCAAACTTCTGAACAAGTATGCTACATTTGGAGAATAAGAATAAGCAAATTTTTTATTTGCTAGTCAGAATTTTTACTTTTCAGTTTGGTTCTGAGTACTGTGTTAGGACATTATTCTCTCAGTGGAAGGTATTTGTCCCAATATTAACTTTACAGAATGAGAGCGAAAACTAATTCTCATTTTGCCTTTACTGTTACTACTTTCCCTCTGCTATCGTCTTTGGCTGACTTGTAGCAAATATTAGGTCACAACAACATGTTTTTATTTTTCATTTTTTTTGGGGGGGTCACACCTGGCAATGCTTGGATTACTCCTGGCCCTGCACTCAGAAATCTTTCCTGGAGGTGCTTGGGGGACCATATGGGATGCTGGGGATCAGACCTGGATCAGCTATGTGCAAAGCAAGCACTCTACCTGCTGTACTATCTCTCTGACCCCAGCAATATGTTTTTGGCTGGGGAAACACTGAGGGTTTACTTAACCTTTGTTTTTTGGATCACTTCTGGCAGCTTTGTGGGAGTGGAGGGGAACCAGATGGGGTGCTGGGGATCAAACCCAGGTTGACTGCATGCCAGCCAAGCACTCCAACTGCTGTACTATCTCTTTGGCTCACTCCTTGAAAATTTTTTTATAATGAGAAAAACAAGTGGTTTATTATTTTCCTCTTTTGGGGGCAGAAGGGGAAACTCCCTCCCCCTTTACATAAGTATGAGGCATAAGATGATACTGTTACTGTTATCTTTATTTTATTATTTTTTTATTTTTTATTTTTTGGGTCATACCCGGCGATGCACAGGAATTACTCCTGGCGGTGCTCAGGGGACCATATGGGATGCTGGGAATCGAACCTAGGTCATCTGCGTGCAAGGCAAATGCCCTACCTGCTGTGCTATTGCTCCAGCCCCTACTGTCATCTTTAAATATTGCAGTTTAACAGGGATTTTACTTGTTTACTAAAAGAAAATTTTTACATCGCTGCTAATATTTTTAGTCAGGAATTTTAATGATCATACTCATTAACATGGTATGAAATTTGTCTTAATTTTCAAGTAAACCTGATCTATTAGAACAAAGTGTAGGACAGTGTTTTTCAAGGGAGTCTTAGTAGGGCTAGACCGATAGTGCAGTGGGTAGGGTGGCCTTGCATAGCATACGGGTTCAACCCCCACCAGGAGTGATTCCTGACCACAGCCGGATGTGGGCCCCCTGCCTCTAAAAAGAGCCCGAGATAGTCCAGCAAGAAAGGTGGACTATGGCTGACCCAGGTTTGATCCCCGGACCCCCATATGGTCCCCCAAGTACCATCAGGAATGATCCCTGAGCACAGAGTTAGGAGTACCTAAGAACCACACCCAAACCACCACCCCAGAAAAAGGAAGAGTTTCACTGGGAGACCAGTGGCTTAATGTGTCTGCACATTTATGGGCACTGCAGCAACCTGCAAGGAAGGAGCAATAGCACAGCGGTAGGGCGTTTGCCTTGCACGCAGCCAACATGGCCGACCCGAGTTCGATTCCTCCGCCCCTCTCGGAGAGCCCGGCAAGCTACCGAGAGTATCTCGCCCGCACTGCAGAGCCTGGCAAGCTCCCCGTGACGTATTCGATATGCCAAACACAGTAACAACAAAGTCTCCAATGGAGACGTTACTGGGCCCGTTCGAGCAAATCGATGAACAACGGGAGGACCGTGACTGCAGCAACCCGCAGTGAGCGCCACACTGTGCAGGCACAACCGAGGCAGCATAAGCCTCATTTAGCACCAGGCTGCAATCCCTCAGTGACATCTGGCAGGCACCACAGCCAGGTATATGTGCAGTCCCTGTCATGGGTAACAGCCTCAAAGGGAAGGCATTTAACTAAAGTACAGGAAATAACAAAATCATCAGGGTTCTGACCAAAGGAGTTGGTAGCAAACATTTTAAAAAAGAAAAAGGGGGAGCGGAGCAATAATACATCAGGTGGTGTGTTTGCCTTGCACATGACCCACTGATGTTCAATTCCCAGCATCCCATATGGTCCCCCAAGCACCGCCAGAAGTAATTCCTGGGTGCAGGACCAAGAGTAACCCTTGAGCATCGCCAGGTATTATCCAACACCCCCCCCATGAATGAATTAATTAAAAAAAATAGAAAAGGGAAAATTACTGGACATTTTTTACTTTCTGGGTAAGAATTTTTACCTTCGTTCTTTTTCAACAAGAGACAATTTGAACTTTGTAGGTAGTATGCAAAAGTTAAATACTACTACTTTGCCTTTAAAGAGATAAATCAGTTATTATTTACTTAAGGTGGAAATAGATGCTGTGAAGAAAGAAATTCTGTCCACAAGGAACTTTCACAGGAGTTGGGGAGACATCATCCCCCAAGATCAGAAAGGGGATGAAAGCTAACACAACTATTTAATTTTTTATTGAACAGGTCAGTAGGAAACTCAAAAACGTCAGTTCTTCGAACTCTTGGAATGAATAAAAGTTTATTCCAGTGGAACTTGATGTAGTTGAGGTACTGTTTTCCCCAAAGGTGTCATATGCAAAGTAACCCTTTTCTTTCCTTTCCCCTCCCTTTGTCGTTATCATTAGGCCACCTGCTTCCACCTTGGGTTGTGCTGTGCTGGAGACTACATAATGGCAGAGCTGCCTGGGTCACACTCCACTGGGGAGTGCTGGGGACTGAGCTCAAAACGTCGCACCTGCTAGAGACACATTCGTCCACTGAGCCCATCGTTTAGTCTCGGAATTTGGGGGCCACTTCTGGCTGTGCTCAGGGATGACTCCTAGCAGTGCTTGGAGGACCATGATGCCAGGGATCAAATCTGAGTCAGCTGCATGCAAGCCAGGCAGCCCCTTAACCACTTGGTTTCTACAGCTTGCTCCCCAATTTTTTTCTGTTTGTTTTGGGGCCACACCTGGAGGTGCTTATGGCTTACTCCTGGCTTTGCAATCAGGGATTACTCTTGCAGGCTCAGGGAACCTGGGGCATGTATTGGCAAATGCCCTACCTGATTATTTACCCAGCCCTCAACCCCCAAATTTTAAGATAAAATATTTTCAGTTGTCTTAATAAAACAGACCATTGAAAGAATTTCAGAAAACGCCATTGCCAAAAGAACAATCTTTAAATGAATTTCTGGTAAGAACTTCTGTTGTTTAAACCATGGCCATAGACGAAGAGGTTTCCAGACTTGCTTGTCCTCCTGCCCACTTCTCAAAAACTACACCTTTCCCGATTTACTGTCTTTTAGCAAACAAAAAGAAATCACACCCTAGTTGCACTCCAGGCTGCTGCCTCCTCTTTGAATAACACCAGCATCCCCCCAGGAGTTGGAATTACTCCATCACTTTGGGAAAGTGCTCTAGTGTCTGAAGTATTTATCACAAGAAATATTAGAATTTAACCTGACTTTTCTTGGGTTTTATTTTGGAAGGGCTGGTTACTCCTAGTGCAGTGCTTGGTGGAGGGTGCTTGGGATCCAACCCAGGGCTGCCACCTATATGCTTGCCTTCTGAGCCATCTTCCCAACCCTTGACCTGACTTTTACTTTACTTTTGTTTTCTTTGGGGGCCACCTAACAGTGCTCAGGGCTTGTGCTAAATTAAGGGAATTAGGGGACCTATATGTGGTATTGGAGATCAATCCTGGGTCAGCTGTGTGCAGAAGCTCCTGACCCACTGTATTCTCTCTCTGGCCCCATCCAACCTGACTTTTAAAGGCATCACTATTTTCCTAAAATTGCAATGCGTGTTGGGGCTGGAGAGATAGTATAGGGGGTAGGGTGCTTGCCTTGCAAGTGGCCAAACCAATACGGTTTCCCAAGCACCGCCAGGAGTGATTCCTGAGTACAGAGCTAGGAGTAACCCCTGAACACTGACAGGTGTGACTAAAAACAAAAAAAACAACCAAAATCAGAGTACTTAAGCAGTGACTGATATTTAAACTGTTTCGAACCTTGTTTTGCTGCTTCTCACTCCTCTACCTTCCCCTTTTCCTGTGTTTAATAATGCTTATTACTCTTGGTAGAAACAAGAATAGCATAATCCTTTATAGTACCCCACATAGCTATTTAAAATAGTTTTAATATTTTTAAAAGAACTGGATATACAGTAATTGCCAGGATAACTGCTGGAAACATGTAGCTATCCTGTATCACTGGATGTGAGCCCCAAGCCGGAGGCCTGCTTGAAAGACTTTGTATACCACCACCCCCGAAAATGTGTAATGAAATTAAGTAATTTTAAACTTATTTTCTTTCTACCTAATGCTAGTTGGAAAATCTACATCAGTGTATAGAAACCTGCTGTCTGGTCCTAGTGTCGGGCTGCCAGATAGTATGATGTTTTCATTTCAGATAAACAGGGCACAGTGTTTTTTGGTATAAGAATACTCCAAACACTTCACAGGATGTGTTTCTAGCTGGTATTTTTTTTCTACGAGCATATACACATGTTGTGTTATATTTTTAATAAAATTGGGAACAGGGGCTGGAGCGGTAGTACAGCGGGAAGGGCATTTGCCTTGCATGGAGCCTACCCAGGTTCGATTCCCAGCATCCCATATGGTCTCCTGACCACTGCCAGGAGTAATTCCTGAGTGCAAAGCCAGGAGTAACCCTTGTGCATCACTGGGTGTGACCCTCCCCCCCAAAAAAAGAAAAAAATTGGGAACAAATGTCTTGTTAGCAATTTATGAGGGGCTAGGGAGAGATTACAGTGGGTAGGGTGCTTGCCCTGCAAGCAGACAACTCAGGCTTGATTCCTGGTACCCTGTATGGTACCCTAGTACCACCAAGAGTAATTTTTGAGTGCAGAACCAAGATTTACCTCTGAGCATCACCAGGTGTGCCCCAAAAGAAAATAAAACCCAATTTGCCATGAATATTCCCAGTGCCAAATACTCTTTGGAAATACCAGAAAACGGTGTTTTTCTAAGATCTTTTTTTTTTCTTTTTTTATTAGTGAAACACCATGGGGTACAGTTATAGGCTTACAAATTTTGTGCTTGGGTTTCAGTTATACAATGATCAAGTGCCCATCCCTCCACCAGTGCCCGTCATCCATCACCACGGGTCCCAGCATCCCCCCCTACCCCCCATCCCCCCCGTCCCATCCTGCCTCTGTGGCAGGGTATTCCCCCTTGTTCTCTCTCTCTTCTTTTGGGTACTGTGTTTTGCAAGAGAGGCATTGAGTGGCAATCATGTTTGGTCTATTGACTACTTTTAGCATGCTTCTCCCACCCTGGGAGGGTCCTCACAACACCCTTCATTTGGTGCTCTCTTCTCTATCTGAGCTTCCTTTTCACCTAGAACGTGTGGCTGGCCCTAAGATCTTGAGTGTGACATAAAGCGGGTAGGGCGTTTGCCTTACACACGGCCAATATGGCCTACCCGAGTTCGATTCCTCCGCCCCTCTCGGAGAGCCCGGCAAGCTACCGAGAGTATTCGATATGCCAGACACAGTAACAACAAAAGTCTCCAATGGAGACGTTACTGGGCCCGCTCGAGCAAATCGACGATCAACGGGAGGGCCTTTACCTTTACCTTACCTTATTTAAACTTACCTTTCCAGAATGGCATTCCCTGCATATTCCAGAGAGACTGGGTTCCACTTTGGCTATAACTGTGTGGTCCTTACTTGTGTTTCTCTTCAGGCGGGCGCTACATCTATGTGGGCTTCATGCTGTGGGCTGCTGAATGAAGTCATGGGAACCGGAGCTGTCAGGGGCCAGCAGTCAGGATTTGCAGGAGGCACTGGGCCCTTCAGATTTACACCAAACTCTGATTTTTCCGCATACCCACCAGCACCTACAGAAGGGCCTAATATAGTTTGCAAAGCCTGTGGACTTTCATTTTCCGTCTTTAGAAAGAAGGTAAGTTGAATGAAATGTTACATACAAAAGGATAACAGGTAGAGATTAGAGTGCATGCTTCGCATGTGTGTGCCCTTGGGTTCTAACAAAGCATTGAATTATTAGCCAGGTTTTGTCATGATTGGCCCCTGGAAACCCTAGGCACTGCTTGGGAAGCAGTTCCCTCACACCCTAAGTAAATAAAACATTTTCTGACTAGACATTACTAGGCATCATCGAGTGACTGAACATTTTGTACTTTGATTCTTCCTGATCATGCTTCTGATTCAGTCTATAATTTTGTTAAGAGATGTTTTATTCTAATCCGGTGTCAAGCTTCAAAACCGTATGCCCATCCATATTCTTAAGAGATGAGTATAACTGCTGTTTGTGATTCAGCATAAAACACTTGCATTCAAGGGTTCTTCAAGACAAAGTCATTCTACAAATTATCATCTAGTCTTCTCATAGGCCTTAATCATAAATTTGCTCTTTTAAAATACTTCAAGGAACAAGCATTAGCTTGTGATAACAGTGCAACAAGCAGAAATGACCACATCTTTTAAGTGTTTCTTCTTATAAATTTAGATAGTGGCATGGCTTCCAGTCTCTGTAGAGCATTTCTCAGCTGGGGGCCCCCCAAGATTTTCCAAGGGGGCTACAGGTGGAAATTGCATCCATGAAGGAGCATGGCACATGACCTGGGGACCAACTGGTGGACAGGGTGAGGGGCACAGGAAAGAAACAAGATCGGAAGGGGCCTTGGAGGGAGAGTGGTTGAGAAGCACCGCCGAGCATAGATCACTGCCGGTGGGCTGCGGAGCTGGCCTCAGGAAAGACACCTTCTCTTTCTGCTATGCTGCCCACTTTAAACGGGTGATACTGTTCGCATAGGAAAGGAGCAAGAGAGTGTGTGTTTTCTGCTCCGTGTGGTTCAAGTCAGCTTAGTTCTGCTAATTACATGTTTGTACCAGGGGGTGGAAAGGTTTTAATTCACTAACATAAGAGTGTGTGTTTTACTTAAAGGACTGTGAACTTGTGAATCTAAACTGCCTTGGCAGTAACTATTTTGATCCCATGGTTTTTAGAACATAAAACACCTGTGACAAGACATAGTGTCACAGAGGACCTTGCAAGAACCATAACAAAATTTCATAATAGAACGGCAACAAGAAAATTGGTGCTTTCGCTATGGCTTCTATCTAGCAGTGCTTCTTTTCTGTTTCTTCAGCACGTATGTTGTGACTGCAAGAAGGATTTTTGCTCCGTTTGTTCAGTCTTACAAGAAAATCTCCGTAGATGTTCCACTTGTCACTTACTACAGGAGACGTCCTTTCAGCGCCCTCAGTTAATGCGACTGAAAGTCAAGGATCTACGGCAGTATCTCATTCTCAGAAACATCCCAATTGATACCTGTCGAGAAAAAGAAGACTTGGTCGATCTGGTACTGTGCCATCACGGGCTAGGGGCAGAGGACGACATGGACACAAGCAGTCTCAATTCCTCCAGGTCGCAGACTTCTAGCTTTTTTACACATTCGTTCTTTTCAAACTATACAGCACCCTCGGCTACCTTGTCTTCATTTCAGGGAGAGCTAATGGGTGGAGACCGGACCTTCGGATCTGGAACG
The DNA here is from genome assembly GCF_029834395.1 of Sorex fumeus. Classification (NCBI taxonomy): domain Eukaryota; kingdom Metazoa; phylum Chordata; class Mammalia; order Eulipotyphla; family Soricidae; genus Sorex; species Sorex fumeus. The sequence continues at coordinate 649,034 of NW_026606212.1, read as the reverse complement.
TTGGCACAGGTATGAGGACTTAATTCTTCAAGATGTGAATGGCTAATCTGGGCACATACAGTGCAGCTTTCAAGGCTTGTTGCCTCCTTGCAGTAGACTGCAGCTTCTCCTGATTTGTCAGTGCTTTATGTGCTGGGTGGCCCCAAGGTCATTTGTCTGAAGGATCTCAGTACACTTGTGTTTTTTGTTTTGGTTTTGGGCCATACCCAGCAGTGCTCAGGGCTTACTCGTAGCACGCTCAGGGGACCTTGAATCCATTTCTGCCGAATGCAAGGCAATAGCTCTACTTGCTGTACTATCACTCCAGTCCCACACTTCAGCTTCTTAACCCCAGTTATGTATGAATGTTCACAAACTGCAGCTGGAACCACAGTACAGCAGGTAGGGCATTTGCCTTGCATGTGGCTAACGGTTCAATCTCCAGCATCCCATATGATCTCCCAACCCTGCCAGTACTGACCCAAGTGCAGAGCCAGGAGTAAGCCTTGGGCACGACTGGGTGTGGCCCAAAAAATAAAATGTTTACAGGCTATTTAAGTATCAGTAACCATGGAAACAGTAATCCAAGTTAACCTAATCCTCAGCATTATAGGAAAATTATTCTGATTTAAATAATGGGAAACAGCCGTCTGAAATTATCAGAGAAATGTGGTTATTCCGTAATTTCATAGAAATACCAGTGCAGAATATCATTTCAGTGAAATGTGTAAAATGTGTAGTGGCTTAATATTAATTATATGTATATGAATGATCCTAAAATACTGAAAGAAGCATTTTGATCAGTTCTCTAACATTTAGCTTTCTACCACGAAGGAATTATTGAAAAATAGAGGGAATGGAGGGCTGCGCTTGCCTTGCATGTGGCTGATCTGACTTGGGTTTGATTCTTGGTATCCCATTTGGTCCCCTACGCCTGCCAGGAATGATTCCTGAGTGCAAAGCCCTGGGAGTAAGCCCTGAGTACCACCTACCAGTTAAACAAAAACAAAAGAAAGAGAAATTTGTTCTAATTTTCTTCCAAGCAATCATTATAAAGTCTTAAGCTGGGCTGGTGAGATAGTACATGAGTTAAAGCATTTGCCTTGCAACCTGTTGACCCTGGTTCGATCCCTGGTACAGCATATTATCTCCTGGGCCGCTGTGCCAGAAGCCTTGGGCATGGCTGGGCGACACACACACAGAGAAAGACAAATGAAAAGTCAACTTTGGGGGCATGGGAGTACAGCTGAAAGTGTTTGAGCACACATGATTTGCATGCAGGAGCCTAAGCTCAGTTCTTAGCTCTACTTGTTCTCCCTGCCCAAACCAATAGGTGTGACCCAAAAACAGAAGCAAAGTCCAAACTTTGAGCTTTAGGATTTTCCCAAATTAGAGTTCTAATTATGACGCAAACACAAAAGATGCCAGCTGTGATTTTAAAGACACATCTGACTTTTGTTCCACTTTGGAGATACGTGACGCCACTTAGGAAAGGGAGGACTTTGGATACAATAGTCAGAATACAGTTACTGAGTGAAAGATACACGCAAGATAAATAGTCCAAATTTAAGGGATTTCTGGTCATTACCTCTGAATGTGTGGAGAAATTTCTGTTGTTTTTTGGTGGTCGGTGAGGGAGGTCATATCTGGCTGTATTCACATCACTCCTGGTGGTGCTTAGGAGACCCATATGCTACATGGCGATGAAAACCTGGGTTAGCCACATGCACCTAACCCACCATACTCTCTCTAGCTCTGTTGAGGGATTTCTAAAAGCAATCAGTGAAGTCAAGAAAGCAAATTCTGTAGAATTTGAGTATCTCAGTGTCATGTAGATCTGAATTCTTTGAAATGTCCCTAACACTTTGGCTGACCTTACTAAGAGCTTTAGTTTCTGTAGCTTAGAGGTTCCACGTCAGAGCAGTCATTTACAATTTTTTAATGTCATGGTGTCATTTATATGTCCTTGAGCATTCGCTGATGACATTTTCCTTAAGTTAATACTCTTGTAATATTTTACAAGTTTACACAAACACAGGAATTTGAGTTTTGAGATAAATTTATGGACGGTAAACTCTAAGTGTAAAGGTAAATGATATTAAGGTGTCTTAACTCATTGGGAAGGACAAGAGCAGGGTCCATAGACACGGAGTCTGCCAGGGGTTACTTGTCCTCCTTCGGGTCAGTCCATGCTCTAATGATAATTATGGGTTGATGCATCCTAGCGTAATTCCTGACCTTAGCAGATCCATAATGTGTATAGGTACAAAGTGAAATCGCTTCAGCAAACACAGAAGATGATGTTGACGATGATGACGACGACGACGATGATGATGAAAACTTGGAGGAGAGGGTAAGATTTATAAAATTTGGATTCTCTGACATGTGAAGCATGTGTATCTTGCCCATGTTAGCCAGTTCAGCCAAGTGTGTCTGTGCTGCCTATGCAGAATTTAGATTAGTACAGGATGTTTCTTCTGGTTCAAATGCAAGGCAGAATAAATGCTTCCTAAGGATGAGAACTGGAGGAAATACCCATGAACGGTGATGACTGGAGGGTGAGGGGAGCATGTTTTGCTTTGCCCTAGAGGTCGGCGTTTGCAGGATCATTCGGTAATGCAAGATCTGTTTTCAGACACCTGGCCTCTCTAAAAAGCGAGTGAGAGCTTCGCTGTCTGACCTGTCAAGCCTTGAGGACGTGGAAGGGATGAGTGTGCGCCAGCTGAAGGAAATCCTGGCTCGGAACTTTGTCAATTATTCTGGCTGCTGCGAAAAATGGGAACTGGTAGAGAAAGTGAACCGGCTGTACAAAGAGAACGAAGAAAACCAGAAGTCCTGTATGTTTCTCTCTCCTCCACCCCCCATTAGTATCAGTCCTTAAGCTTTGAAACACTAGACTTTTTAACAGAATTATTTAAAATTTTGTTATTTGGAAACCTGTCCTTTTTTCCTTTATTTTTTTCTTTTTGGGTCACACATGCACAGGGGTTAGTTACTCCTGGCTCTGCACTCAGGAGTTACTCCTGGCGGTGCTCAGGGGACCATATGGGATATTGGGAATCGAACCTGGGTCGGCCGCATGCAAGGCAAACGCCCTACCCGCTGTGCTATCATAGCTCCAGCCCCCAACCTGTCCTTTTTTCAAGTGTGAATATGAATCTGATTGTTAGATTTGTAGATTTGTTAAGTACCAAGTTATCTTGATAATGATGTTGGTTCTGAGACCACTGCCAAAGTCAGATGATCATTTTTTCACTCTGGCTTTTCTTGCCATAATTTTTTAGATACCCTCCCCCCAAAGGAAATTCCCTGTCTCTACAAAAATGTGATTTCTCATTAAATCATCTGCAGGCATATACCTAGGATTTAAAAAACTTCAACTGAGTTAAGAGTAGGGGGAAAAATCCCCTTGAACCAAGACATAAAGTAGTTTATAGCATCTAGTAGTAGGTTTCTGTATAAGTCTTCAAAAGCTGAGATTAGGAACTTGTTTTTTTTTTTTTTGAAGTAGAAAAGGCACTGATAGACGGGGGGCGGGGGTTGGGGAACAAATCCAGCTGCATTAAGATGGTATGGGTTTTTTTGTTGCTTTTTTGGTTTGGGACCACTCAGCATGCTTAGAGTAAACTAAGGGTGTTCGAACCCAGGTTGGCCTAGTGCAAGACAAAAGCCCAACCCACTCTACTATCACTTCGCCCCAAATGTTTTATTCTTATCTAGACTTAAGCTTTCCATAACTTGAGATCGTTTTGTATATGAAACTAGTTATGATGGAATTTATTTGATCTAATAGATTTATACCCCAAAGAGATTCATATAAGCAGAAGTATTTTTTTGTTGGGCCATACCTAGCTGTGCTCAGGGGATCCAATGGTGCTGGAGATCAAGCCCAGGTCAGATACATGCAAGGCAAGTGCCCTGACCTTTGTATCATCTTTTTGGCACACCTGTTTCTGAAATGTAGCCACAGTAGTAGACACAGGAATATGCTGAGGCTTCACAGGTACCAGGCTATGACTGGCATCTTCGTAATAAGGTGGGGATTGAGTTTACTTCAGTCAGTGTAAATGCCAACTGTGTTCATGATGGTTTACCCTGCGTTTTTTGTTGAGGCCACAAGACGAGCAATTATTAAGAGTAATTTTCTCAACTCAGTGCTTAAAGATCATCTTGTTTCAGTCTCTAAGTGTGTGCATGCATATTTTGAATACAATTGAAATTTTCCAAATTCGATTGCCTTCGGCCACTTGACCAAGACTCACCCCAATAAACTTTCCAAATATCGCCCTGACAAACTCAGATCCTCACTGCATTAAGCTTAGAATTTGTCTAAGAAAGGACTTGTCCATGTAGGACCGGAGACAAAGGCTCAGACTTTCACTCTACAGAGCCATCCATGAACTAAGACCACAAGTTGTAGATGCGGGGTGGGATGGGGGATGAGGGTGGGGGGTAGGAGGAATACTGGGATCATTGGTGATGGAGAATGGGCACTGGTGGAGGGATGGATACTAGATCACTGTATAAATGAAACCCAAGCACAAAAATTTGTAAGTCTACAACTGTACCTCATGGTGTTTTATTTAAAAAAAAAAAAAAAGACTGCAGGTTATAGAAATCTTTTATACCAGTTTTTCTGAAATGCACAAACTACTAGCCCCCTTTTTTTTTTTTAATTCCTGGCGGTGCTTGGGGGACCATATGGATGCTGGGGATCGAACCCAGGTCGGCTGCGTGCAAGGCAAATGCCCTACCCGCTATGCTATTGCTCCGGACCCCACTAGCCCTTCTTAAGTTTAAACTTTTCCCCCCTTAGCCATGCCCACAGAGATCAATGAAACCTACCGATCCCTATATAGAAAGGAAAACCTCAGTATGGAGAATTCTATGACCAACCCTCAGGTTGAGTTCAACATGACTCCGAATAAGCAATCTTCTCTAGAGGCTGAATTTTCTCAGAACCTAAGTCAGTCCCAGAGGGAGATTCTTCCATGTAGACTGACCCCAGCAGTACCAGCATGGCTAGGGACAGAAGACCCAAGGCTTGGGATGTGCCTTCCTCGATGGGCTCCTTGGCGCATTCAGTAAGGCCACACACACAACAGGTGTGGGACAACTGAAGACTTAATCATTTTGTTTAAACATTTTACGACAAAGCTTTTGCATGTGTATTTTCATAAAGTGGAATAACATGGTGGTAGTTCATAAGCTGCTCTTAAGCTCTAAGCACCTCATCCTTCGCAAAACTAGTGCCATTTCTACTGTTGGAACCGAAGTGCAAGGAAGGTGGGCTTTTTTCCCCCCATGCTGGTACCACCAGGTGGGCGGTGTCACTCGGGAGACGGGTGCACAGCCTGTCTGGTGGCCGCGTGCACAGCCTGTCTGGTGGCCGCGCACACAGCCCCTTCTCTGTTGCTTTTCAGATGGCGAACGACTACAGCTGCAGGACGAGGAGGACGATAGCCTGTGCCGCATCTGCATGGATGCTGTCATCGACTGTGTCTTGCTGGAATGTGGCCACATGGTTACCTGCACCAAGTGTGGCAAGCGCATGAGTGAGTGTCCTATCTGCCGGCAGTACGTGGTGCGTGCTGTGCACGTGTTCAAGTCCTGAGGTGCGCTCTGGCCCCGATCCCAAGCCCAGACATTTCAGTGCACAGAAGGAACTGGAAAGTTATTGTTCAAAAACTGATTATTTTTAAAAATTATTTTCACTACTAACTGGAGACAAAGATTCGTCTTAAGTTGTGGCAACACTGGTCCACACCATAAAGCAGAGAGACAGGCCTTTTTCCCAGGTTCTTCCGGCTCCATCCCATGTCCACAATCACTACTTGCTGAATTCCTCCTTGCTGAAGTCCAACTGCTTAGGGCACCGGGTAGTGCTCTGAGGAGGACCTTTATTCCGTTCCCTTTGGATGAGATCACTGTCCACAAATGGCCACTGTGGTTCAGGCCTCAGAAGTGGCTCCTCTCAAAATTCACTTTATTAGTCATGTATATTTTAAATGCTACTATTTGATGAATGTAAGTTTCCACATTGTTGCTATTTCTGCTTTTAAATTTAAATGGGAACAACTGACATTCTGTAGTTAACTGCCAGGGCCTTAGACTAAGTATGTTAGTTTCTGTTCAGTTACAGCTTTTTATAGCAAGGGCTGCATCTAGCTTCTTTCATTAGAAGTGTGTGTACTGTTTTGTATAGTGAAAGTGTATTTTCAGTGCTACCCGCTAGCTAATTTGGACTTTAGGAATAAAAATAGATTTTAAATGCTGTTGTTTATGTTGTCCCAGTCCCTATTTTACTTGGGTACAGGACAAATGGACGTCTGTGCCCCCTTCTTCACAACGATGCTGTTGCAGATTACCTCTGCATGGTTACTAGTAATCTACTTACCATGACTGAGTGCTACGTTAAGGAGATGCTTCAGCTTTCTGTAGTGACTTAGGAGAGATTAAAGAACCAGTCTAAAATTCTTTGTTTCAAGGTTGGGAGAGAGAGTCCAGTGGATAGGGTACTTGCCTTGCACATGCCTGACCCAGCATCCATGTGGTCATCCAAGCACCACCAGGAGTAATTCCTGAGCACTATAATTAATAATTCCTGGGTGTGGCCCAAAAGCAAAATGCTGGGATGTAGTTCAGCTAATAGAGTACGCACGCCTTGTGTGTGTATGGCCTTAGGTTCAGTCCCTGAACTGCAAAGTAAGATGTCAGTTTAAAGTGATACATCAGAACTTGAGACCAATTGGTGGCAATGAGTGTATATGAAAAGGTCATGGAAATAGCCATGACTTTAGTGAAGACAGATAGTCTGCCCGATACTTAGGGCAAAAACTTTGATAACTGAAGAAAACCAACCTATCCAATTCCTTTAGGGGTTAAGGGACATAAGAACTCCTGCTATACTCAGATACTTTTTATAATGGTATGAACAGATGGTTGCCTACTCGACGCTTAGATTTTTCAAGCTTGGTTTTGGCTATACGTGAGGCAAGTGCCTTAACTTCTGTATAATTTCTCTTGGGTTTACACACTATCTACAGCACTTGGTTTTAGAGAAGAGTATAGGATTGTGACGACTGTTCATCTGGAAACTACTATTGCCCTAAAAGCAACTTCCAATGAAGAATTGACTTTGGAGGGGGCTGGAGTAATAGTACAGCTGGTAGCACGTTTGCCATGCACGTGGCTGACCCAAGTTCAATTCCCAGCATCCCATATGGTCCCCTGAGCTACACCAGGAGTAATTCCTGACTGCTGAACCAGGAATAACCCCTGAGCATCAGTGGATGTGGCCCAAAAAAAAGATTTGACTTGGAGGTTCATAAAACTCAGATTTGTCAAGGAAACAGAAACTTGAACTCTCGGGGACAGGCTTACAAAGTAAACCACCTTTCATAGACACTTAGTTTAGACCCCAATCTTCCCTCTGTTAAGTGTATCTCCCCAAGTTTAATTTGGGTACAACAACATTGAATGTTTCCAGTCAGTCAAAAAGGATCTCTGGATTTAAATTACCAGGAAGCATGATTCTAGAAGGAATCTAAGACCATTTTTACCATGCCCTCCCCACCAAAAAAATGAAAAACAAGCCCAAACTCACTGCCTCTGTATCTCTCACCTGTGGAAGTACCTCACAGCTGAAGGCTTTCGGATACAAGGGCACAAAGCTACCAAGCCCAGTGGGTGGCTTTGGTGGCCGGCTGAGGAGCTGGACCCCACCCCCTTCAAAACAGAAGCACCAGGTGACAATGGAAGTTAGTTCAACAGACACGGTCATACCTGTCATACCGGGTACTGAGAGCTCAGCTGGTCTCAATATGAGTCCAGGTTAATCTGCATGTGGGTTCCCACATACTACCAGGGATTCCCTCACAACCCAAACACTACACTGGCATTTCAGAGAGCGAAGCCACCTGACCCAGAAGGAGGTTTCTGTCCGGTTCGAAATAGGGGCATGACCCTTCACCTCCTTTTATTAGCCGTAAGCAGAACTTTCTGAAGACAGCAAAAGCATGTGCCGAGGGACTACTATTCGCACTCATACAGACAAATACAGGTCATTTGGCCTCAGAACAACAAATGGAGGCTTCTGCTTCAGGACATTCTGATCAAAGGTCTAGTTCATTCCTAGAACAGAAACCCTCAAAGTCGAAGGGTCATTTTTTTTGTACAACTGTTTATACAAATTTAACAAAGGTAAAACCGCGCCACGGAAGGCCTAGGAAAACAACACCGTACAGCAATGGCACTTATGAATGCCTAACAACTAGGAAAGAGCCATGTTATAACCCTTAAATGAGAACCCAATCATACTTCAAAGGAGAGAAAAAAAGGGAAAGAAAAGCTATTTTGGATCATTTATTCTACTTCTTGACTTGCTGTATAAATTAGACCTATGTGGCGTACAAGAGTTCATGCTGGGCCAAAATCCTCCTGAGTACAAAGGCTGAAGTCTGAATTTTAAAATTTCGAGAAAAAAGGTGAATTCTATACAGAGAAAACTTGGCAAAGGATCTTACTTTGACTCTAATTTACAAATATCCACAACATGCTTATGTAATTCAACGTACAAAACAGACTCTCACTTCCAGTTAAACATGCTTTTAACCAGAAGGTCTTAGTCTGCTCTGCCAGACCTGGGCACGTGTGTCAGTGAAGTACAGGTTAAGTTCTCTCCTATCTCAAGAAAATCAGGAAAGTTGGCAATCTCTAAACAATAAAAACACTGGTATGCATTCAAATCTTGCATAAATAACTTTCAAACAATTTATACAAAAATAGTTCTGCATAATGTAAGATGTAACAAAACCAAACAAACAGAAAATGTCAAAACAGCTGCAGATGTGGCATGTGGTCCACTTTATGGGGACACCAAAAACCCTGGAGTTGCAAGGAATGAGGTGTCCAAACCCTACCACCACACACTCCGTAAGCTCATGCTTCAACAGGAAAATTTCTCCAAAGTCCATCCTCCTCTCCAATGGGAATGTCTTCTCGGTAAAGGCTGCCTTAGAAATGGTCCAGAAAGCAGTGCAGTAACAATTCCCAAATGTCCAGCTCACTCAGCTCGGAAAGGTGGTGCAATGGCTTCCCTTGCAGACACTTACAAAGTGGAAATGTTCTATGGTCTGTCATTCCAAGTTCCAAATTGAAAATAAAAGCCCTCGTTTTTGTAAAGTGTTTTGTTCTCCTTGCCAGGACCCTCCCCTACCCCCAACCCGTATTTACATACTTGTCCTTGGACTAACTCAGTTTTTGTAGCAGTTTTTCTTCCACTTGTCCAAACTGAACACTCACAGACATTTCGGCTATGAACTGCTCACAGCCTTCCTTGGTAACTTGCTTGCAGTACCTCAAGTCAATATGACAGATATTTCCACAGCGTTTGAAGAAGGACAGGCACTGATCAGTAACCTTATTGCAGTCTGCAGGGAAGAGAAATCAATGTGAGGCAAAGGAGTGTGGAGCTCAAGCCTCCCGCATCCCCCTAGGATACAAGGGACTGTGCTCTCCAAGGAAGTCTGGCCCCTGGTGCCCTAAGGAGAACCACTTGTTAAAAGCTGATTATTGGGCCAGAGAGAAAAGGCACTTGCCCTTACAGGTTCAAATCTCTCGCAATGAATAAATACCTGAGCACTGCCGGGTATGAATCCCCCCCCAAAAAACACAAATAAACCTCAAATTATCAAAGTGAATATATGCTTGAGGGCCAGAGTGAGAGTACGGTGTGTATTAGTAGTGCTTACCCTGCAGGAGCCTGACTCAAGCAGTTTAGTCCTCGGCACCCCATATGGTCTCCAAGGCCCGCCAGGAGTGATTTCTGAGAGCAGAGCCAGGAGTAAGCCCTGAGCACTCCAGGTGTGGCTCCCAGACAAAAACGGAACAAAAAGCCTTGAAAAGCATCCAGAGTTTTTTGGATAGTGTGTGGATCTTCCCATAAATAGACCTCCTGTGTATCTGACAAAGATAGGATCATATAATCTTTGAGCGGCTCACGTTTCCCACCTAATATATCCTTGATGAGAATCTACCTGTGTGCATTACAGGCACCTGTCTGCTTTTCCTTAGATCAATTCGGAAGTAATCATCCATCGTCATGACGGGACTCACAGCCTCTCTCGGTCCATCTCTTGCACTCTTCCCTTGTATTTTTATCAACTTGTTGATTTTGTCATATTTTTGATTTCGGTTTTAGGCCACACCCAGCAGTGCTCAGGGCCGACTACTCCCAGATACTTGTGGGTTGTTCTGAGCTGTGCACGGGGATTACATTAATCTGGGACCTAATCTGAGGCACCTGGCTGCAAAGCATGTGCTCAGTCATATAATCTTTGAGCGGCTCACGTTTCCCACCTAATATATCCTTGATGAGAATCTACCTGTGTGCATTACAGGCACCTGTCTGCTTTTCCTTAGATCAATTCGGAAGTAATCATCCATCGTCATGACGGGACTCACAGCCTCTCTCGGATATCTTGTGATGTCAGGGCTTACTCCTTGTGTGGTACTCAAGGCAGGGTCCCCCCCACTAAGTTCCTTTAAGAACTTGGGGGAACCAGACATAGTGCTGGGGATCGAGCCTGGGTCAGCGGTGTGCAAGGCAAGCACCTTACCCACAATACTTTCTCTCCAGCCCCATGTGCTCAGTCTTTGAACCATCTCCCCGAGCCCTGTCAACTCTCTGAGGGGGGAAAGGTAACAGGGATCAACCCAGGGCCACTCAAGTCACGTCCTTTTCTTTTGGAATTGCAGCCGGAGTCAGCGATGTTGGTCAGTTAGCACCCTCTGAGGCTCTGAGGTCCCTCTTGAGCCAGATGAATTCTTTCACCTCGGTGGCTGTGATCTTGAGACCTTTGCTGTCATTACTCCTACCCGCATTTCATCCCTCCAGTAAATGAGTGGGAAGGAGGAGTCACGGTAGACTGTGACGGTGCCGTCACGTCACCAAGGTCCCTGGAGGTGAAGACGTGGCACACAAAATGCACAAGGTGCGCGCAGTCTCGAGTCCACATTTCAGACACTGCATCGCAGGCAGGACCACCAGCAGATAAAGTAGCAAGGATGTTGACAAAGATACTTGAGAACTGGTTTCCATCACCAATCTGCAGGAGCCACAGAAATGTCGACTGGCCTCCAGTAAGGGGCTGCTGCCAGCACCTGGGGGCCTGACACGAGAGTGCGACTGGGAAAGTCTCACTTTAAAGTCCAGGATTTACTTTCCACCACGAAAGTAAATCCTGGACTTTATATGAGGGAGTCAGATGTTTGCAAATATTTTTCACACAGATTTTAAAAGGCTGGGAAACAACTGTTTTTGGTTTTTTTTCTTCCTTTTTTTTTTTTGGTTGTTGTTTGGGGGAAACCACACCAGGCAATGCTCAGGGCTCAAATCTTGGGTCAGCTACTGCAAGACAAGCACCTTATCTATTGTACTAGCACTTCAATCCAACAACTACTGCTTCATAAGGTAACATTCCGGGGACCGGAGAAACAGTACAAGGGTTAAGGTGTTCACCCTGGTTCACTCTGCATGCAGCCAACCTCAGTTTGATCGCTGGCACTGCCTGTGTTCTCAGAGCACCATCGGGGTGACCCCTGAGCACCGCCAAGTGTGTGAGCATCCCCCATCCAAGGGACTGAACTGGGATGGCTCAAAGGACTGGAGTGCACACTGGCATATGGGGAACCTGATCTCCTAGCCATGGCATGATCCTCTCAGCAATCCCAACCCTGCCTCAGAGTTGGGGAGAGCATTTGATCTGCGGAGCCACACCACCACATTGCTCCCCAGCACTGCTGGGTGTAGCCCGAGTGGCCCCAAGCACTGCAGGCCGCAGCCCTGCCCAGAGCCCAGTACCAATGGGCCGAATATGCCAATAGGCCTGCACAGCTGGGCTGAGTATCACTGGGAGTGCCCCCTCCTTGAAAAAATAAAAAATAAAAATAGGCAAAGGAACTGAGTATGCTTCTCCAGAGACATACAATGGCAGTGAGTTAGCACCTGAAACTATGCTCAGCATCATCTTAACTCTTCCTGATCGGGATGGCCGGCACGCCAGGATGGGGTGTTGCTGCTACTATGGAAAACAATGTTTTTGAAAACAGTGACTATGAAACATCATTCCTCTCCTGTCACCAGCCATGTAAGACCAAGCCAGACCCTTAAGATTTCAACATCAAAAGAAATCTAACTCTGAGCTTGACTAAGGGGAAAGCAAAAAAGCAGAGTTATTTTTTAGAATGCCAATATCCTGTTACTGGAAGGAAAGGTTTATTCAAAGTGGAACGAAGACGGGGATAGAACAGAAACATCCAAACTTATCTGGCTTACTCCCCCTGATCAGCAGCCCTTGGAAATCGAGCTCCTTTTGTTAACAGCAGTTAAATATAGTTTAACAGCAGTGCATTTTGGCTTTTGTTTGTTTCTGGGTCATACCTGGTGATGCTCATGAACTATTTCGGTCTGCTCAGGAGAGAACCCTGGCCAGGAACCAAAGGCAGGGGTTTGGGGGGTGTCAGCCACTTGCAAGGCAAGTGCCTTATTCCTGTATTATCAGGACTGCATTTTACAAGAGGAACTCAAGCAAAGCCCCGTCTGCAGGCGGGCTGGACCGGGCTCAGAGACAGGAACAGACCTCGACATGGAACTGGGCGTGACGCGCCAAAGTATTTTCATGAGGTCCGACCTCACACAAAATGACAGCCTCTTGGACTCTAAAGAGGGGGAATCCTAAAAAGAGTCAAGATAGATGTGGGAAAGTTGAGAAAAAGAAAAAAAGAGAACATTAACCATGAAGGAAAATTTCCTAGAACTAAAGATCATACATTCCCAGATTGAATGGGCTCAAAAGAATGTGGTAATAAAAAAACAGTCAAGTTAGGGCAAGAGAGATAGCACAGCGGGGAGGGCTCTCGCCGCACAGTGGCCAACCTGGGTTTAATCCTCACATCCCATATGATCCCCAGAGAATACCAGAAATAATTCCTAGAGCAAACCTGGAGTACCTCCGGATGTAGACCGCCTCCCCAAAACAAAAAACTCAAGTCAAGGCTCATTATTAAAAATTACAGAAAACCAGAGACCAAGGAAATGGGCAGAGTGACTGAAGGAGGACTGAAGCGTCGCAGGTTCTAAAGCGGCCTCTGGAGACCGTGACTGGTGGGGCAGTGCCTCCCGCTGTCTCCCCACCCCACTGTGCTGTGCCAGGAAGCCCTTTTCAGACAGATGCAGTCGCGACGTTCTCTTCACTCAGAGTACTGAGAAGGATGGAATCAAGGAGAGACGGGCTCTCATACGCAGGCTAGAGACCAAGGAAATTCTTGGCAGGGGTGTGGCAATAGGAGAGCTGGCATCTGCTCGCGGGCTGGAGCCTGGAGGGGAGCTCAGAAGACCAGTCCAGGAGAGACGCCCTGGTCCTCCACACAGACACTGACCTGCTCGGACACTCAGCAAACACACACCAGGCGATTATTAATTCCAGGAAACAAAACAATCAGACTGGTGCTGCTAAACAAGCGATTCTGCTGGCTTTGTCAGGGTCAAGAACAGTGATGGATCCAGAGGAAGAGGGAGAGAGGGGGGGGGGAAGAGGGGGGAGTGGAGGCAAGAGCAGCATTCTCAAGTTCCCCGTAGCAAGTTCATCAGTCGGGAGTGTGGCTGAAGAAGAAAATCAAGAACCACGACATCAGCGTGCTGCTCAGGGGCGCCTGGAGGAAAGGTGGCTGGCCAGAGGCACAGGCTGCCAGGCTCCGAACGAAGCTGGACAGCCACGACTCCACTCTGTCAACAAACTGCTCCAGGTCATGGATCCCGAGACATGTCACCCTTGTGGCTAACTGCACTACTATGAGCTCAACTAAAAAAAATAAATCTGTGAACTTTGTTTTGTTTTTGCTCTTTGGATCACACCCGGCGACGCTCAGGGGTCACTCCTGTCTCTGCACTCAGAAATTACTCCTGGCGGTGCTCGGGGGACCATATGGGCATATGGGATACTCGGATCAAAACTGGGTTAGCCACATGCAAGGCAAACTCCCTACCCACTGTACTTTTAAAATCAGTCAACTTTTTTTTTTGCTTTTTGGGTCACACCCAGCGATGCTCAGGGGTTATGTAACTCCTGGCTCTGTACTCAGGAATCACTCCTGGAGGTGCTTGGGGGACCATATGGGATGCCGGGGATCGAACCCAGGTCGGCCACATGTAAGGCAAACGCCCTACCTGCCCTATCGCTCTGACCCTATAATCAGTCAACTTTTAAAGAGAATTTGCGGAGTGAATATATTTGTCTTTCTGGTTGTCATAATCTTTTCCTTTTGGTTTTGGGTTGTTCTTGTTTTGGCCACATCCAGTAGTACTCAGGAACTACCTGGATCTGCGCTCAGGGATCACTCCTGGTGGGCTCGGGGGGGATCATATAGGGTACGAGTATTTCTGTACTATTGCTCTGGCCCCATCTGTTTGTCATAACTCTGAACAAGAATCTGAACAGCTCTATATACGGGGATAAGGTGACTAGAATGGACTATGGAGACAGAAAAACAGGAGATTCAACACCAGCGAGCGCGGGGCTTGTCCTGGGATCTCGGCCTCTGTTCCTCTAGTACCTGCAACCCCACACAGCCTAACTTCCATCTGCCACATGATCCATGACCCATCAGCACTACCGCCCAGCGCACACGAGCAGAGGAGGTGTCTAAGGATACTGGGGCCCCCATGCTGCCCCATTCCCCTGGAGGGTGGCCTGGCAGACAAGAAGGGACTTTATCAAGTCCAGTAGCAAGAACTGGACTCTGAGAAGCAAACAACTAAATGATATGCAACTCCCAACGAATGAAACAGCAGACAAGCTTATGTCAAAAAAAAAAAAAAAAGAGCAAGCGGAATTTAAATAGGTGAGAGCATCCTGTCTTGGCAATTTCTGAATTTCTTTCTCATCCCCCAGAGGTCTTACCTACCCAATCCAACTACCTGTAACTAGCAGAACAAGACAGGTTAGCTGGCTGGGCGTGGGCAGTGCTGCTCCACGTGACAAAGCCGTAAGACCAAACACCGGAGAGGAGTCCCAGGCCATCTGCAGACACTCCACCAAAAAGGAGTTGGCTTCACGCCGCTGGGAAGACGCACAAGGGCAGAACCAATGGCTTGTTCCACTGGCTGCAGCCTGCTCGCAGGGCCTTGGCCTCAGTGCACCCCTCTCCCACTCGACAGCACTGCCTGAGAAGCAGCTCTACCTCCTCATCCTGGGCTCTCTGGTCCCAGTACTTTCCTGGTAGCAGATTATTAGAAGTCACTAACTTGTCTGTGTCCCCTTTGGATGAGGCCTGTCTTGTTCACGGGTATAGGCTAGCATCCAATAGTGTGACCCCAAATTTCAGAACACAAATTACCAACCCAACCCGGACCCCCCGGGGCCCCCACTGACCTGACAGGTTGATTTCAGTTAAGGAGTCTCGGGTGGTGGTGCCCACGGCAGTGAGCAGGTTAACGGACTGGTCGGTCACGTGGTTACAGTAGCTGAGCTGCAGCTTGGAGAGCAGGGGCATGTGGCGGATGATGAGCCGCAGGGAGGCGTCGGTGATGTCCAGGCCCGCCAGCCGCAGCTCCACGATGTTCCGGAGCTTGCTCCGATTGTCCATCTGACCTGAGGGGCAAGGGGGAGAGGTCACACGTCGCCGAAGGCAGCACTGGTCACTGGGATACGCACGCCACTGGCCAGAGGGGACCTGGGCTTTCTCTCAGCACTAGCCTCCCACCCCACACCCGAGTCCCGACATTTGGAAGTCAGGACACCACACATCAAATGGGACATGGCTGGATTCTTGAAATATCACGCAGTCTTAAGCCACTGAGCCCAGCTCCCCCCAGCAGTGATGGCCCCAGGGAGACACCGTGGGGTTCCCTCGAGGAAGCGGCTGGCAGGAACATGACCCAGCGTCAGTGGCCCCATTCGGTGAGCACCCCGAACAAACCGCTGCACAGGCCGAGGCCTAAAAGCAAGGAAGCACGGTGCAGGGAGATGTGGCTGAGGCTCACGGTGTCCGGAGGAAAGCCTGGGAGCCGCTGCCCTCTCACCCATGCCCACAACCCTGGAGAAGGGCAGCCACTGGGCCATTTCCAACCCCGCCCCCCGACGTGTGGATAACACAGGTCCAAGCACACAGCCAGGTCACACCTGCCACCTGTCCAGCCTCTCACCTGGCCGGTTATCAGTAGGAGGGGACAGCAGATCCCGCATCTGGGCGTCCTTCAGTCCTTCCACCCACTGGACATCCAGGGTGCGGAGCAGAGGACAACTGGCGCTACAGAGTGCGGAGACGGCCACCCACGAGCAACCTGACAGCACCAAATCTCGCAGCCCTGCAGGCAGAGGTGGGGGGCAGCGGTCAGGCGCCGGGCCTGAGACCCAGTCACAAGGGCGGGCTGGGCTCCCCGGCCCCGTGCTCACCGGGCAGCCGGTTGATGAGCCAGCTCAGCTGCTTCTTGGAGATATTGGTCCAGCTGAGGTCCAGGGCGACGGGCTGCCGACGGATGACGCCGCTCAGCAGCAGGGGCGTGATGGACTTGCAGTGGTTCAGGTCAATGCGCGTCCACAACCGCTTATCACAGCACCTGGGGGTCAGCCCACACGCAGGACGCTAGAGACCCCTGCACCCAATGTCCCGCGCCCCGCCTCTCAGTGCTCCTGCCTGGGGCCCAACGTGCCCTCGGGCCTCTGCACCCTGCATCGTGAGTCTGCAGCAGGGCCAACGGCCCAATCGGTACAGTTGAAGTCAGCGCTCCGAATCCCTGGTCCCTAGTCATCTGCCAGGGAGCCCCCTCAGGAAAGCAAACAGGTCTGCTTCTCCAGACATGAGCAGGCTGACAGCCCGCCACCACCGCCCAGCTCTGAGGACAATGAAGCCTCATGAGGGACTCCCTGGGGCCTGGGACCCATGCGTGCCACCCTCTCTGGCCTGGCTCACCAGCGGTTCCAGGTCCTGCAGACCCGCATGCAGACACACAGGTCTTGGTGGCTGAGGTAGCTGAAGACGGCCATCCACACCTCCCTGTGCATGACGTGCGCGGCCCCGTCGTCCAGGGGCAGCGAGTCAGGCGGGGGGCTGATGGGGGGCGGCCGGATCACGTGTCGCTCCATCTGGATGCACTTGGGCGGGGACATCGAGGGCGGGGGCCGGGAGATGAGCCGAGGGGGGCTGCGCAGGCCGGGCCCCAGCTGGTGCCGCAGCTCCCGCGGGGTGCCGTTGAGCCCCTTGCTGAAGCGGTGGGGGCGCTCGCAGAGGCCCAGCAGCTGCTTGGGCTCCTCGCTCTCGCTCTCGGGCTCCGACTTGATGGGCTGGTGGTTCTCGTTGGCCAGGCTGTTCTCCGTCTTCTGGATCTCCTGGTTCAGCTCCTTGCTCAGCTCCTTGCTCAGCTCCTTGTTGGGAAGCCTCCGTTTCCGGCGCATCTTCACTTTCTTCTTCTCCTCGGGGCCCTCGGCCCCCTCGGTGCTCGGCCCGGCCGTGGGGGAGCTGGAGCGGGAGTGGTCGCTCTCCCTGGTCTTTGGGGGGGCCTCCGGCAGATCGTCTTCGGGCTCCTGCTTGAAGCGCCGGATAGGCTTGGACAGGGCCATCCGGTCCTCCGTGTTCTTCCAGGATCGCCGCTGGGGAAGGAGGGAGAGGTGAGTGTCCAGGCACTCAGCTCTGTCCAGCCCCCAGGCCTCCCCATCGTCTGCCCGGACAGGCGGCCCCGGGACTGGGGTGCGGGGAGAGGGGAAGATGGTACCTTTTTCCTGAAAAGCTTATCCTCTTTGCCAGGCTTTAGCTGTCACGGGAGAAAAGAGGACGCAGAGCTCGTTGCCGGTCCAAGGGATCCGGTCTCTTCCACTACCCGCCACAGGGCTGCCCCCTGCCCCCGGGCCCCTGTCCCAGGTCCTCTGACAGACAGTGGGGCCCTGCCTGCTGGGCTGATGGCAGCAGCTGGGAGCATGGTCAAACTACCTCCAGGCTACTGGCCTCCCCCCCCCTGCAGAGACCCCCTGTCCCAAGGGTGCGGGAATGCTGGCACAGGCGGCCGTGAAGCCTGGGTGCCGCCTCGTGGCTGCTGCGGGAAGGGCGGGTGCAGGAGAAGGGTGCAGGATCCTCGGCGCGGGCGGCAGTTCACCCAGCCCCACCCAGCCCCGCCGACAGGCAGGGCTGAGGCCAGAAGCAGGGGGGCCGGTGGGGGGCGGGGCGGGGCGGAGGGAGCACCTGCTGCTGGAAGTAAGTGAGACTGGATCTCCACCAGGGGCTGAGGCTGCTGCCTAGAGGGGGCCTCGGCGAGAGGTGAGAGGAACCGGGGGACGTTTGAAGCGTCGAGGCCTAAAGGGGTGGGAAGAGGAGTGACTCGGCCGTGTGCCCCTCCTTGCTTTTGGGCCGGGCTCTCGGGGCTCAGGGGACCTGATCAGGGCAGCAAGAGGCCAAGATACCAGTTTTCCCCCAGCCCCTGCCACCCCCTGCACCCCCAGACTCAGGACCTGCCAGGCTGCCCCTCCCACCCCTTCCCAGTTCTTACTCGCTTGCGGCCACTGAGCTCTGGGGGCTTCTCGTATTTCCGCTTCCTCCTCAGGTGCACGTCGTCCGACTTCCGGCGGAGGATGCCATCGGGGGGCACCTTCTTGGGGTGCTCGTCTGACCGGCGCCGGGGCGCCTCCTCACACTCGCTCCTGCGCTTGGCAGGCTCCTGCCCTTCCTTGTTGTCCCGGTTCATCTTCTGCTCCTTGAGCAGGGAGCCCGGCAGGTTGGAGGCATACTTGAAGCCAGGGCCACGCTTTTGCTTGTAGGCCAAAAAGAGAGAAGGAAGAGACCGACTGTATATCCCTGGACCTACCTGCTGGTCGGTCTCCCGCCCTCCCTGCCCGGCGGCACCCCAACAGGCTCACGCCCACACCGGGGACAAGCCACGTCTGGCAAGGCCAAGGTCCGCCCCTCCCGCTGACCCGGGACGGGAGCCCAGCACTCACTTTCCCGGTCTTGCCGGCGTGGTTGCACTTCGGACACTCCCAGCAGTTGGGAAGCTCATCGTTGACCACGCCCTCAGACTCCTTAATCTACAAGGGACAGGGGCCAGAGGGCAGGGGTGGGGCGTGGGAGGCCAGCTGGACAGGAACGCCAACACCCCCTCCCAAATACCTCGGAGAGATCATCTTCGCCAAAAGAAAACAGGGCTGCTTAGAGAGGTGGGTTCGAATCCTGGGTTGCTCCTCCCAGCTCAATGACCCCAGGCAAATCATCTCATCTCCGGGCAAGGTCCCTGTCTCATCCCACCCAGGACAGACTCAGCGAGCTCGGGAAAGCTCCGCGCGCTGAGTCTGGCACCAGCGAACCAGGCGGCCTCCAAGAAACCCCGCAGCCTGTGAGCCAGGAGAGATGCAGGGGGAAAGAACCCTAGTCCTCCCTTCCGAATGGGGGGCAGAGGGCCCACCTCCACTCTGAAGGGAAAAAGAGACATGACATCCCAAAGAAGAATCACTGGGGCCAGCCCTGACATCTAAAACAGACACACGCAGGTCAGGCTTATCCTGCTGAGCGGGCACAGCACCAGCCCGGGAGGAGCCCCAAGGGGAAGGCCCTGCCCCCGCGGCAGAGCGCACAAGTACTGCTGGGGCGCGGGGGTGGGGCACGCAGCCAGGTCCCCGCAGGCCGCTCACCTTAAGGCATCCGGGGTGGATGATTTCATTGCAGATGGAGCACTCCATGAGCATGAGGTTGAACTTGCCTTCCTCCTCCTCCACCGTGTCCTCCTTCCCGGCCTCGCCGCACACGAGGCACACGGCGGTATGGGGCAGCACAGGCTACAGAGCCGGGAAAAGCAGCCCAGTGAGCAGGGCTAGGCCCCGGGACGGTCGGCGTGGCGCACAGGCTCTCGCTCCCAGTCCCGCCAGCCCGGAAGGCCGCAAGCAAGGAGAGGCCCAGTGAAGCCGCCTCCCCCAGGGAGGCAGACACCACCGTGAACCAAAGTCTGGCCGGTGACAGCACGGCGGAAGAAAAGTAACCACAGCGAGGACTGTCCTCAGGCGGAGGCTGCACACGTCTTACGGCCTGGCTGGCAGACTCCAGGCTCTCCAAAGACCCAACTAGCAAGCTGGGGAGACCCGACTCTTTTTCTAATACCACTGAGACATTATTTGCCTTTGCCCCTTTTGAATTTTGAATTTGAGCCATGCCCAGCTCAGGGGACCCTCTGGGGTACGAGGGAAGAGCCCTTCCCGCTGTACCCCTGCTGCAACCCCATGATTCGCCTTTTTCACTGTGTCGCGCTGGCAGTCAGGGGAGCTACTGGCACTCATTCGGGCTCTGGCAGGCCTGGCTGTCCCTGGCTCCCTAGAAAGTTTGCAGACTTCAAGCTACAGAGAACACAGAGTAAGGCACTGGCCAGGCATCTTCGGAAGCCAGTTCAGATCCCTGGAACCATACTTGGTCCCCCGAGCATTGCCAGGAGTGACTCCTCAGCACAGAGCCAGGAACAGACCCTGAACAGACTGGGTGTGGCAAAAAAAAAAAAAGACCTCTAGCTTCGTGTAAGCAAGTCTTCGATGAAGCAGTAGAAGTGATGAATTTTATTATGGGGGTGTCCCTAAAACCCACAGTGGCCCGAGTCCACATCCTTTAGCCATTCTGTATGGTGAATAGCACTTCAGTTGTCCGAGGCCCGCAGAAGTGATCAGTGCAAGGGATAGCGCTGAGTGACTGTGAGGGCTGCGTGCCCAGAGACAATCTCGCTCGGAAGGACAACTGATCAAATGCCACCGCCATTGCTATTTACAAGATTAATGAAGTTAACTTTCTGAATCTCCTATTCAGAAAAATAACTGGTGGCATGTATTGCAAATGATCAAATTAAAACACACATGAAAGTTAGAATTTAGGGAAACGAAACAACCACCACCACAAACTAGACATCTTCCCAAAACTGCGAGGCTCTTCTGACGAAGACTGCAAGCTATCTATTTCTTTTAGGCATTTGAGAAATCCATCTAACTCCAGAAACGGAAGCAGTTTTCCAAATGAAGGATGCACCATGCTACAGTATCGAGCAGAAGCAAACTCATTGATACAGTTTCAAGTTCCACCTGACACCGAACTTTTCTCTGGGGAGGTTGGGGGGTGGGAGTTTGTGCCACACTCGGCAATACTCAGGGGTTACTCCTGGCTCTAAGCTTAGGATCACGCCTAGTGGTGCTAGGGGGCCCATACGGGATGCTGGGGATGGAACCTAGGTCAGCCGTGTGCAAGGCAAGAGCCCCATCCATTGTACTATCTCTCCGACCCCCACATTACAAAAAATCTTTAAGAACTGAATGTCCTCAGATGGTCCCTCCAAATCCAGGCAACACAACAGCTTAAGCAGTGGAGAGATGGAGGTAATCCAAGCAACACAACAGCTTTTCTAAAGATTTGTAAGAATAAGGGGCTGGAAAGAAAGGCCGCTGGGCGGTTCCACAGCTCCCGGAGAATGCACCAGGTCCCAAAAAGAGCGGAGATCACCGGGAAGCCCCAGATGGGGTAGGTGCCGCATCCCGCCTCCTCCAGATGGAACCCCAGTGACTATGAGCCTCTACAAGCGTAGCTCGAGTATGTGGGAACCAGGACTTTTACTCCAAACCACGCGGCCGCATAAGCAGCCGCGCGACATCCCCCTATATACAAAGTGATTAATGGAAAGTAAATCATCCAACGTTTCTCCCTGAAAACCAGGCTTAACTCTTATACAGGCCACAACACCAAATGAGACAGAGAGAGAACAAAAGGGAATGTCCTGCCACAGAGGCGGGTGGGATGGGGGATTGGGGGGTGGGAGGGATACTGGGATCCGAGGAAATGGTCACTGGTGGAGGGATGGGCATTCAAAATTAATTAATTAATTTAAAAAAGAGAATAAGGGGCTGGAATGATAGCACAGCGAGTAGGGTGTTTGCCTTGCATGCGGCCCGACCCAGGATTCAATTCCCATCATCTCATATGGTCCCCCGAGCACGGCCAGGAGTATTTCCTGAGTGCATGAACCAGGAGAAACCCCTGTGCATCACTGGGTGTGACCCAAAAAGCAAAAAAAAAAAAAAAAAGTCGTCTTCCTATCAACTTTTTGTTTTGGAAAATATTTTCTTATAGATACGTCATTTTCAGGGGGGCAGAGGAACATTACAGCAGGTCTTGCACACAACTAACCCGGATTCGACCCCCAACACCCCATATGGGACCCCAAACCTGCCAGGAGTGAACCCTGAGGACTGAGGAAGTAGTAAGCCCTGAGTACTGCAGGGTATAGCCCAAACACTCACCCCTGCAAATGTCATTTTGTTAACATGTAGAAGGACTCTTGGTTTTGTTGTCTGGCACCAGTTATCAAACCAGGGCCTCCACATGCAAAATACATGATCTGACAAGAAGCTGAACCCCCAACTATGCTCAGGTCTTACTTGAGACTACACAAGGTGCGGGGATTGAACCTGGTCGGCTGCCTCCAAGGCCAAGTGTCCTTATCCACTGGGCTATCTATCTAGCCCTCATATTATTTTTAAATAAGTTTTTTTTTAAATTTCATTTCCAGTTTTAATTTTAGATATAGTAGGCTTAAAGAAGAAATAGCTCACATAAAGGTTTTTTGGATCTGTAAGATTTTAAGACCACACAGGGGCTCCAAGACCAGTTTGAGAACTATAAAGCTCAAGGGCACAGCAAGCAGACATACTTGTACACACACACACACACACACACACACACACACACACACACACACACTACCTCTCCTAGAATCTACACGAGTCTCTCCCAGAATCATCTACGTACAATTGCGCCTACCTCTCCCCGAATCTAACACACACACACGCACGTGTGCACCATTCCCAGCACCTGCAAAGACAGCTTTAACTGACTGTGTTAGAGAATCACCATGGCACTATGAATCTGTATGATATGGGCCACAAGTACGAGTTCAGAACATGGAACACTGAAGGCAGATGTCACCCCCCCACCCCCACATTAGACAGATCCTCCATAAACCTCGAAGCCCAGATACGAGACCAAGGGAACCAGCAAGCGCTAAGATCAGGGACGAGACAGGGATGCCCACTCTCTCCACTGCTGTTCAATATAGTACTGGAAGTACTTGCAATAGCGATTAGGCAGGAAAAAGATATTAAGGGCATTCAGGTAGGAAAGGAAGAAATCAAGCTCTCACTATTCGCAGATGATATGATACTCTACTTAGAGAACCCAATAACTTCCACCAAAAAACTCCTAGAAACAATAGACTCGTATAGTAAAGTTGCAGGTTATAAAATCAATACCCAAAAGTCCATGGCTTTCCTATACGCAAACAGTGAGAGAGAAGAAAGCAACATGAAAAAAACAATCCTGTTCACAATTGTGCCCCAGAAAATCAAGTACCTAGGAATCAGCTTAACTAAGGAAGTAAAGGACCTGTACAAAGAAAACTACAAAACGCTACTTCAGGAAATAAAAGAGGACATGAGGAAATGGAAAGATATCCCCTGCTCATGGGTCGGGAGACTTAACATTGTCAAAATGGCAATACTACCGAAAGCATTGTATAAATTCAATGCAATCCCTATAAGGATACCCATGACATTCTTCAAAGAAATGGAGCAAACACTCCTGAAATTTATATGGAACAATAAGCCCCCACGAATAGCTAAAGCAATTCTTGGGAAAAAGAAAATGGGAGGAATCAACCTCCCGAACTTCAAACTGTACTACAAAGCAGTAATAATTAAAACAGCATGGTACTGGAACAAAGGCAGAACTGCAGACCAATGGAACAGGGTTGAATACACTGACATCTCCCCTCAATCATATGCTCATCTAATCTTTGATAAAGGTGCAAGTAATGTGAAGTGGAGTAAGGAAAGCCTCTTTAATAAATTGTGTTGGCATCACTGGACGGCTACATGCAAAAAAATAGACTCAGAACTCTGCCTAACACCATGTACAAAAGTAAGATCAAAATGGATTAAAGACCTCAACATCAGACCAGAAACCATAAGGTACATTGAAGATAAAGTTGGCAAAACCCTCCATGACATTGAAGCTAATGGTGTCTTCAAAGATGCCACGCCACTGGCCGAGCAAGTGAAAACAGAGATAGATAAATGGGACTATCTTAAACTAAGAAGCTTCTGCACCTCCAAAGAAACAGTGACCAAAATACAAAGACAGTCTACAGAATGGGAAAGGATATTCACCGAATACACATCTGACAAGGGGTTGATATCCAGGATATACAAAATACTGGTTAAACTCCACAAGAAGAAAACATCCAACCCCATCCAAAAATGGGGCAATGAAATGAACAGAAACTTTCTCAAAGAAGAAATCCGAATGGCAAAAAAGCACATGAGAAAATGCTCTACATCATTAATCATCAGGGAGATGCAGATCAAAACCACAATGAGATACCATCTCACACCTCAGAGACTGGCCCACATTCAAAAGAACAAAAGCAACTGATGCTGGCGTGGATGTGGCGAGAAAGGGACACTCCTTCACTGTTGGTGGGAATGTCCACTGGTTCAGCCCTTCTGGACAACAGTATGGACGATTCTCAAAAAATTAGAAATTGAGCTCCCATTTGACCCAGCAATACCACTCCTGGGAATATATCCCAGAGAGGCAAAAATGTATAGTCGAAGTGACATCTGCACTTGTTTGTTCATTGCAGCACTCTTTACAATAGCCAGAAACTGGAAGAAACCTGAATGCCCAAGAACAGATGACTGGTTAAAGAAACTTTGGTACATCTACACAATGGAGTACTATGTAGCTGTTAGAAAAGATGAAGTCATGAAATTTACATACAAGTGGTACAATATGGAAAGTATCATGCTAAGCGAAATGAGTCAGAAAGAGAGGGATAGACATAGAAAGATTGCATTCATCTGGGGGATATAAAGTAACAAAATATGAGATTAATACCCAAGAATAGCTGAGATCAGCACCAGGAGGATTACTCCATAACTTAGAGGCCAGCCGGGTATCCTAGAGAAAAGGGCAGTTCAGATAGAGAAGGGAGCACCAAATAAAGGATGTTTGGAGGATCCTCCCAGGAGGGGAGATGCATGTCGAAAGTAGACTATGGACTGAACATTTTTGCCACTCAATGCCTCTTTTGCAGACCACAAGACCCAAAAGGAGAGAGAGAACACAGGGGATTGCCCTGCCACAGAGGCAGGGGGGGATGGGGGGATGGGGGTGGGTGGATATTATCCATGGTGGTGGAAAATGGGCACTGGTGGAGGGATGGGTATCTGATCATTGTATAATTGAAACCAAAGCACAAAAAATTGTAAATCTACAACTTTAATAAATAAATAAAATAAAATAAAGGGAAAAAAAAAAAGAGTTGGCAACATGGAGCAGGCACCTGTGGGCAGGCGAGCCACGAGAGGCGGTGAGTGCCACGGGCATCTGAGGGGCAGAGGCAGTTAGGGGCAGGGCAAGGAGGGAGACAGGCCTGGTCTGAGCCAGAGGGGCAGAAGCAGAGTCAGGAGCAGGAGTCCGGGCCTGGGCTGGCCGCACTGCCTAGTGGGCAGGGATGGAGGGGTCTTGCAGAGAGAACAAAGGCAAGGGGAGGGGGCCCTGGGAGGAGGCGGCTAAGGGTCTGGAGCAGGAACTGAGGGGGACCTGTTGGGCCAGAAGCTGGGAAGGAAAACATGGCAGCAAGTGCAGCCACGGTGGGGCTGAAACCAGGACACACAGCGGGGAAGGCCGCCTTCGACCACACTCCCCCAGCTAGGCACTGCTTGATAAGCAGAGCCAAAAGGCACGACAGAGACACCGACAGCTGAGGAGAGCAAGTCCCCATGGCCCTCTCCGAAATGCTGACAAAACGCAGAGTCACGTGGCCTCCTGCGACAAAGCACACTGAAGGATCCGAGAGGGGCGCTCACACGACCTGCAGAACAGAGATCAACTAGAAACACCAGCAGAAACACGTGAAAGAAAAGGAAGCTAAGAAAACGATTCACAGAGGAACAAGGGCAACATGCAGAAAGCGAAAAACTCAACAAACCAGTTGTCTGAGAAGGGCTTTATTTCCAGAACACAGGAAGAACTGCTACACCTTCACAGTAACAGACCACGCTCCTCAGAAATGGGGCAAGGAACTGAGCAGACACCTCCGAAGAAGCCAACTCTAGGGCAAGAGGCCGCGCGTCACTGAGCAGCACACAGCACCCATGCCGAGTCCGATGGTCGCGCTCAGAAAGAAAACCCAGAAACAAGCAAATGCAGGCAGGGGAAGGCTGAAGGCCTGGGACCAAGGTGTGGAGAGGAGTCAAGGGATCCAAGTACATCGGTGGTGGTACAGCTAAACATCCACAGCACAGCCAACAACACTGAAAAGAGATCCGAACTCAACAACCAAACTTACAAGTGGGCCTGTCAAGGCAGTGGGCTGAGATGGGATGGGAGGGAACCCGGGAACCCTGGTGGAGGGAGAAGGATAATGGGGTGAGAATGGTGCTGGAACATGGTATGTCTAAAACCCAACTCTGAATACTTTGTAAATCATGGTGCCTAAATAATTTTTTTTTGTTGTTGTTTTTTGGGTCATACCCAGCATCGCACAGGGGTTACTCCTGGCTCATGCACTCAGGAATTACTCCTGGAGGTGCTTGGGGGACCATATGGGATGCTGGGAATTGAACCCAGGTCGGCCACGTACAAGGCAAACGCCCTACCCGCTGTGCTATGGCTCCAGCCCCTGAATAAAATTTTTAAAATTTTTTTTAAAAACCCTCAGAACTGGGAGCGAGTCCACCCAACACATTCAGGTTATTTATCCAAGAGAACCCCCAATAGATTCTTGAAGAGTTTCACATGCCTGCACTCAGAAATTACTCCTGGTGGTGCCTGGGGGACCATATGAGATGCCAGGGATCGAACCGAGGTTGGCTGCATGCAAGGCAAATGCCCTATCCACTGGGCTATCACTCTGGGCCCTCATCCCTATGCCTTTGTTCACTACATCATTCACTATAATCAGAGGTGGCAGCTAAGTTGCCATCTCCTATGTGGAATATTATGCGGCCTTCACAAAGGAAGAGGTCGTTCCTCAGCATGGAAAAGCCTGGACAGAGCATAGCATGCTTAAGTGTAACCAGCCAGCCCCCAAAGGAGAACCTGTGGGATTCCCAGGGGAAGAATCCAAAGCTGGTGCACAGTTAAAAAGAGGGAGTAGGGGCCAGAGAGACAGTATGGTAGGGAAGGTGTTTGCCTTGCACATGACTGATCCGGGTTCGATTCCCGGCATCCCTTATGTTCCCAGAGCATCACCAAGAGTACTTCCTGAGTGCAGAGCCAGGAGTAAACCCTGAGTACCGCCAGGTGTGACTCAAAAAGACCAAAAAAAACGGCGGGGAAGGGAGTGGAAAGGTGTGTATGTGTTGTGTGTGTGCTTTGGGGGTGGGGGCAAAAACCAAAAATTGGTTTGTACAACACCGACCAGATATAAAAGTAACACATACAACGGATGCCTAAGAGCAGCTAAGATGGCAATCTTCAGGCCACGTGCTTCACTTCCACCAAAAAGAAGATGCTGTGGCAGAGACCAGTTAAGACGCTCCTGGGCACAGAGGGGCTGGCGGCCAGGGATGAGGTTCACCTGGGGCCAGGAGTAGAAGGACCCGGGGATTCAGGGGCCATAGGAGGTGCAGAGGCAGGTGAAGCTGGAGCGAGGCCATGGCAGTGCTGCGCACCTCTGGGCACCATCCATCGGCCATCTTCATCCGGGGCCGCCCCTCTGTGGGCACTGACCTTCCCACACACCCAGCCTTAGGTGGACGGCAGGAAGGAAGGGTGGGCTCAGAACTGTCCTGAACTGGGCCATAAATGCTGCCGACGGGGGTCACAGACAGGACAGGATGCTCTGACCTCTTTAAAGGCAGAGACTTCAAAGCGCCCGGCGAGCTGCGGGAAGGGCCCCGACTAGGAAGAAAGAGGAGCCTGAGCACACGTGGCAGGGCTGAGCAGCGGCCTGCCCGCCTGGGGTGTGGAAACAGCCCCAGGCCCAGCTCCCTGCTTCCCCCAAGGGGCAACTTCAGACCTTCCGTGGCCAGAATATCCTCCACCAGCCGAGGCGCAGGCCCCGGGACCCGAGGGCGCCAGCCCCCAAAGCCACTGTGACACTAACCGCAATGCACTGCCGCATGATGCAGCTCTGCTTCATGCGCCCGGGGCCCCCAAACTTCTTCATGTCCTTGCAGAAGTGGCACTCTCCGCACTCCGTCCGCAGGCAGGCCTCGCACTTGCGGCATCGCGTCCGGCGCCGGCGAGCTCCCGCCGTCGTCCGGTTGGCGGCCAACTTCACGGCGGAGGCCGGGCCCAGCTTCCCCTTGGGCCGACCCACCGCTCGGTTCTGCAAGAGAACAGACAGGGCTGGTGAGATCTGGACTGCCGAGAAGGCCAGACTCCCCGAGGGAGGGAGGTCCTAGCAGAAGCTCCTGCCCTCGTCCCGTGGGGCCCTGTATGTAACTGGGAGCCAGTGATGGTGTCCCTGTGAAGAGGGCGGTGCGGACAAATGCAGAGGGACACAGGGAAGGACAGTCTTTTTTTCTTTTCTCTCTTTGGGTCAAACCCTGCGAGGCTCAGGGGTGATTCCTGGCTCTGCACTCGAATTACTCCTGGCGGTGCCTGGGGGACCATATGGGATGGTGAGGATCCAATTGTGCTCAACCACGTGCAAGGCAAACACCCTTCCTGCTGTACTATGGCTCAGGGAAGGACCATCGTGAAGAGGAATGAATGCGAGGATGCGGTAGACACCAAAGCTGGTGATGGTGGGGATCTGTGGCCCCGCACACACCAGGGGTCCGTACATGGTGCCTCTAGCACTTCAAAAAATCCTGTTTCTGGCTGGGTTGTTTAGGGCCACACCCAGTGGTGCTCAGGGGACCATGCAGTACCATGATCAAACCTGGGGCTCCCGTATGCAAAACCGACACCAGTCTGTCCCTTGCCTGTAAGTTCCTGTTGCTTTAAACCACCTAGTTTCTGGGAGCTTGCCCATAACCACCCCCACCCCAGTTCCGGGGCTTCTGCCCCAGCAAAGGGCACAGGTTTAGATAGAAGGCCCCTTGGCCACCCGCCTGGATAAGGCTGACTGCTCCTGGGGATGCAGTTCACACCCGGGCACTTCAGGGTGCCAACTACTCCTGTGTGGGGCCTTCCCTGACTGTGGGCACAGGAAGGCCATGTGATCCCAGCGTTCCTCGGTCAGACAGCTCCCCACACAGGAAGGAAGCAAATCTTAGGACGATGTGACAGTAGCCGGGAAGAACTTCCACTTCTCCCCCATGTTTCAGAGGAAAGCATAGCCAAAAGCAGAACAGGGCATGGCACAATAACCAAAAACGCCAGTCCGGCCTGAGACCTGCACATCCTGGCCAGCAGCTGCTGGAGGATACTGTCACTGAGGTCTCCTCTCCCCACCTCAGAGCACAATGTGAAAACAGGCGGGAAGGGTGTCATCCCACACCCAAGGAGCGCGACACTGCTGCGGAGCGGCTCCTGCCTCTGAGCAGGGGTACCGATCACCCCGAACTATGGGATCTAAGTGCATCTAGTGCTACTGGCCTCAGCCCACGCAGTCACCCTGGGTGACCCACCCACATCACACTTGGCTTCTGAGCAAATTCCCACCTTCCTGCTAACTCTTACACCCAGAAGGGCGTCCCTGCATCCCCATGCAGGACCTCCTTCTGCAGACACCCCCAAATTCCCTCATCCCCCTGCACCATCACAGCTGGGCCCTCAGTTCTCCAC
The DNA here is from genome assembly GCF_029834395.1 of Sorex fumeus. NCBI lineage: Eukaryota > Metazoa > Chordata > Mammalia > Eulipotyphla > Soricidae > Sorex > Sorex fumeus. The sequence goes on along the minus strand of NW_026606212.1, from coordinate 619,250 downwards.
AGTGCAACAGTCCTGTGGATTGCTGATTCCCGCTGAGTTCCCCCACCCCCCACATGAAGAACTGCAGCCAGGGCCGGAGTGATGGGACAGTGGGCAGGGTGTCTGCCTTGCATGCCTGAACACCTGTTTTGGTTCCGGGACCGCATATGGTCTCCGGAGCACTACCAGGAGAGATCCTTGAGCCCACACATCAACACACAGACTGCTGTATTCCAACATTGTTTCCTCTATCAGCAATTTGGAAGCACAGTTCCGAAAAGGAATGTTCTAAGGAACACTAAGGGACTGTTTCATTCAGTCCAAAAATGTTTAGTGCTCCCAATGCATATTCCAACCTCTGAGTATCTGTGGGCTAAAGCAGCTTCTTCATTCCTCATCTCTCCAACACTGGACAATTACTTGGACTAGGGGGTTGGAGCATGTACAGCAGTCAGGGCTCTTGCCTTGTATGTGGTCAACGCAGAATCTATTCCCAGCACCTTATATTCTCACCAGGAGTGATCCCTGAGCATAGGATCAGTAATAAGCCTTAAGTCATCTCTGGTGTGTCCCCGCCAAAAATAAAAAATAAAAAAAAATACTTGGACTAGTCCAAATTAATGGAAAAACATTCTGTGTTCATAGATTAAAAGACATTTATTATGGGTGAGGAAGACAGCAAAGGGCTCAAGCACTTGCTTTGTGTGCAGGAATTCTGGGTCCGATCCCTGGCACAGCAGGGGGCCCCCAAGCAATGTAACACATGATCCCCTTCAACCTGAAAACAAACAGTATCATTACGAGAGCAACCCTAAAGCGATTTCTAGATTCCATGAATCTTATATATTAAAATTGTAGATTGTGCAGATACTAACCTGATCCTACAATGATGGAAATGCAAAAAATAACCAAAGTGGTTTGTGGGGTTTTTGGCTTTTTTTTTTTTTTTTGAGATGGTGATGGTTAACCCAGCTCTCAAATGTTACCGCTGAGCCCATCCCCAGGCAAAACACTCCTGAAAATAAAGAACAGAATTGGAACGCTCTCATTTCCCATTTCAAAACCTTCTGTAGAGGCTAGGGCAAAAGCCCAGCACGTGTCCGATTCGGGTTCGATCCCCAGCACCCCATATGGTTCCCTGAGCCCACCACGAGTGTCCCTGAGAAGAGAACCAAGAGTACGCCGTGAGCAACGTCGAGTATGGTTCCCCTCTCCCTCCAGAATAATCTACTGCAAAGCCACAGCAAACAGTGCCGTGCCAGTAGACAAGACAGACAAACAGACAAGCCAGTGGAGCAGAATTTAGAGTCCAGAACCAAATGCGTTCACATTTACGACGAACTGATCTTTGACACAGATGTTAAAAAGACAATTCACCAACGACCAATTTTTCCAACACAGCACATTAATTCCTGTGTGATCTCTCCAATGTGCTTCTCCTTTCCCACAAAATGGGCAAAGGAGAGTGGAGAGGTAACTCAATGGAAAGTGTTCGCTGGCACACGAGATCAGAGTCTGAGGCCAGCACTGCCCAGCTCCAAAAAAACCCACAGGTGGGGCCAGAGCTACAGCAGAGGAAATAGGAAATAGGACATTTGACTAATGTCCCCAGAATCCCAAACGGTCCCCAGAGCACCTGCAGGAACAATTCCTGAGTACACAGCCAGGAGTAACCCCGAGCACTGCCAGGTGTGGCCCAAAAACAACAATAAAAAGAACTACAGGGGCCAAGGAAATATTACAGAGGGCAGGCACTTCCTTGCACACAACAGACCTGGGTTCAATCTCCAGCAGCCATTATGTTCCCCCAAGCACTGCCAGGAGGAAGCCCCCAGCACTGTCATGTGTGACCCCAAAACCAAAACAAAGCAGAAAAAAATGTTTAACTACAATGAGCCAAGGGTTAGTAAATATCCCCCCCAGAAAAGGTATGAAAATGACGTAGGCTATGAACACAAGAAATGATGCGCCACAGGGCCAGCCAGCGGGATGTTACTGCTTAAGTAGCTCATTTAATCTGTCCCAGAGACTCATTCGCTCACACCTCCTCCCACCCACTCACCCAAGTGTTTTCTGGCTGTGAATTTTGCCAGGTTCAGGGTTAGGTGTTTGGACTACGGCAATGAGTAAACCGAGTCCCCTAACCTCACAGGCGCTCGCTGTGTGGGGAGAGAAAGCCACAGAACCACACAACACAATGCATCCCACTGTGGTGGTGACCATGCTGAAAGTATGAACGTTAACATAACCCTTCAGCTTAATCCCTGCACCAGTAACCTACGATGCAGGGTCTTACCTCCTTTTAAAATGTGTAAAGGGAGGCAGATAAAAAAGGGAAACCAGGAAGCCAGACAGGAGACCTAAAGCTTGGACCAGAGGAAGGTCCAGGTCGCACTGGAAAGGAGGACGAGAAAGTGGGCTGGAAACCAAGGTGAGTAAGTCTGACGGGAGAAGAGAAGCCTGGGGCCACAGGAAGGGGTGTGGGAGGGACAGAGATGGGAAGTGCACAGCACACTCAACAACCGACACAGGCCCGGAGGGCCACTGGGAGCCTGTCCCTGCTGGGTCACTGGCGTGGCCCCTGCCCAACTAACAATACGAAGTCCATGCACAGAGCAGCACGAGTTTACTCTAGCGGGAGAAAGCTTCTACCTCTGGACAGCGAGGAAGATGAAAGGCAGGGACACGAGGGGTTGAGGTCGCAGCAGCTGGGACAGAGGCGCTAAGGCGATGGAAGGACGCCAGGAGGAGCTGAGCAGAAACCCAATCCCACTCCGAGAGGAACAAGCGAGTAGCCACATGCTGGCTTCCAGCTTGAACAGAGTAAGAGGCTTTGGGGAGGAGAAAGCTAATTCTGCTGTGGACCCCTCCTGATCCCAGGGCTGGGACCTGAGCCGAGAGACAGAAATGGAAAACCAATAGTGCAGTGTTCAACCCTAGTCGAACAAGTCCAGGAGGCCGAACAGAAGTTTGGGAGAGGGAGGAGAAGATCCTGGAGACTTTCCAGTTTCCAGGCTGAAAATCTGCATTGGGGGCCAGGTGAGAAAGTACATCCTGCCAAGGGCCGGCCAGGTAGGTGGGAGGGACAGCGCGGGGGCCGGGGAAGAGCATCCAGAACAGTGATCTGGGGCCAGAGCTATAGTACAGCAGGTGGGTGTGCACATTGCATGGGGCCAGCCCCCATATGCAACCTCGAGCCCATCGGGAGTAATTCCGGAGTGCTGAGCCAGGAGTCACCCCTAAGCATCGCCAGGTGTGGCCCCAAAACCAAGAACAGTGATCAAGTTGGAGAAAAAAGTACACTGGGCAAGGCCTTGCATGCAGCTGACCCAGGTTTGACCCTGATCCCCAGAATCCTATGTGGTCCCTGGAGCATCACTAGGAATGATTCCTGAACACAGGCCCAGGAGTAACCTCAGAGCACTGCCAGGTGTGGCCCAAAAACAAAACAAAATACAGTCGCCTCCTATTTCACCAATCAGGAGAAGCCAGAAGCTAAGGAAGCACTAGAACATGGCTGGCTGTCTGCTGAGTGACACTGAGTCCCACATGGGCCCTTCCCCAAAGAGTCCAGTCTGTCACATACATTCTATGCCTGACAGATTTACTGCCTGTCCCCAAATCTTCAGTAATGGATATCCCAGGAAATGCTGGATGTGAATAGCATCGAAGGTCCTGTAACATACACCTGTAGACTCCGGGGAGTTTTGTTTTGTTCACATACTGAGGGTAGGAAGAGAAAAAAAACACCCAAGAGCTACCAGAAACCCAGGGGATGAGCGGACTCTGGAGAATCTGAGGAAAGTGAAGAACCTTTAACCCCAGAACAATGTACACAGGAACAAAGTCCCCAAACTTCCAAGTACAGCGTCAGGAAGGCTCAGGAATCCTATCTTAAAAGTTCACTATTGCGGGGGCTGGAGAGATAGCACAGCGGATAGGGCGTTTGCCTTGCATGCGGCCAACCCGGGTTCGATTCCCAGCATCCCATATGGTCCCCTGAGCACTGCCAGGAGTGCAGAGCCAGGAGTAACCGCTATGCATTGCCAGGTGTGACCCAAAAAGAAAAAAAAAAAGAAAAAAAAATTCACTATTGCGCATATATGCTGCCCAAGCCCATGTGCTGCTTGTGCCCATGTGGCCGAGCACATGTGGTGCCTGAGCACTTGTGCTGCCCGCATCTCCCCTCTTGAGACGTGGACTTTCATGCTTTATGCTGGGGTGTGTGTAGGGGCTGGGCTCTCTCCACCCTTGGAGAAGCCCACGTTCTCTCTTGAGCGTGCATTATTCTGTCTCTCTTACTCTCCACTCTCTCCCACTTTCTCTTCCTCCTTCCCTTCAAAAACCCTCCAAATAAAATGTTTTACTTCAAAAAAAAAAGTTCCCTATTTAAGGGGCTGGAGAAACATTACAGCAGGAAGTGTGCTTGCCTTGCATACAATCAATCCAGGTTCCATCCCCAGCATCCCATAAGGCCCACCAAGCACTGCCAGGAGTAATTCCTGAGTGCAGAGCCAGGAGTAACCCCTGAGCATCACTGGGTGTTTCTCTTCCCCCGTAAACCTCACTATTTAAGAGACTATGGTTTGGGGTGCAGAGTTATAGTACAGTGGCTTAGACCACGGTGTTGAGTGCATGGTCATGAGTTAGAATCCCTGGAGTATCACATGCTCCAAGCACGGCCCAGGCAACTCTGCTATTTGAGCCTGGCAGCTCTGCCGCCTGTGATCCCCCACACCACAAGCAATTTTCAGCTGCACTACAGTAAAGCGTTTGCACACCACAGAAAGGGTAAGACCCTTTTCTCAGTAGCCTCAGCACAAGTGCCAAAACTGAAAGGCATGCAAAACCTTGGTAAGCACTAGCTGTGCGTGCAAGCTCTGAAGCCTGATATGCAACCCCCAGTCACTTGCAACAAAGAGGGCGATTAAAAATAAGAAAGCGGGCAGAAGTAGTACAGCAAGTAAGGTACTTGCCTTACACGTGGAAAACCTGGGTTCAATGCCCAGCACCCACTATGGTCCCTGAGTCCTGCCAGGAGTGATCCCTCAGTACAGAGCCAGGAGTAAGCTCTGCTCAAATCACCAATAGGGGCCCAAGAGCCAAAAAATAAATATAACAAAAAAAAAAACCTTAATTTTTAAAGAAATTGTAAAGGTAAACACAATAGCTGTAGTGACATAAACTGAAAGACTTTCTCCTAACTTCTTAATTATAATTATTTTTTCTTTTTGGGTCACACCTGGCAATGCACAGGGTTATTCCTAGCTCATGTGCTCAGAAATTATTCCTGGCAGTGCTTGGGGAACCATATATATGGGATGCTGGGAATCGAACCCGTTTGGGCCACGTGCAAGGCAAACGCCCTATCCGCTGTGCTATTGCTCCAGCCCCCTTAATTATAGTCTTTATTGAAAGTGCCAATCATAATGTTTATAAATGGTATACAGAGTATGTGTCTATATGTATTATATGTAATATATATAAACTTTTTGTTTGGGGGCCATACCCTGCTGTGGTATGGCCCCACAGGGCTTACTACTGGATCTGCTTTCAGGGATCACTCCTGGACAGACTTGGGTGACCCTATGAAGTGCTGGACATCAAACCCAGCTGCCCTCATGCAAGACCAGAATCCTAACCACTGTACTATCCAGTCTCTGTACTTTAAAAAAAGAAAACCAAAAAAAGCTACTTAGAGTGAAAAAAACACCTTAATTTTTAAAGAAATTGTAAAGGTAAACACAATCGCTGTAGTCACATAAACTGAAAGACTTTCTCCTAACTTCTTAATTATAATTTTTTTTTCTTTCTGGGTCACACCTGGCAATGCACAGGGTTATTCCTAGCTCATGTGCTCAGAAATTATTCCTGGCAGTGCTTTAAGGGTTAAAAAAGACCCAAGTACAAGAATTCTGTTCCAGAGCTGCCCACCATCAAGGTGTAGCCCCTCAAGCTGAAAACCAGGCTAAGGAGTTTCATAACACCAAACGCAGTCCACGGGGGAAGGTCAGTCGGAGGTGCTCAATGGCAAAGCACAAAAAAGGGGTTCCTGGTGTCAACGTCTCGTCCACCCCGTCCCCCATTCCACAGACTAAGGAAGTTGTGGGATACCAGCCCAGCAGATCAGGTCCAAGGAAGCTTGCTGACCCCAGAAAGGGGGTGGGGTGGGGGTCGTAAGAGCAGGCTAGAGAGATTCTACCAAATCCAAGTGCAGCTGCAAAAACAGGGGAACGCATCTGTGTGCATACACTCCAGGACCCCCACTCCTTGCAGGAGACTCACCAAAGAGTGGGGTCTGGAACCTGCCGGCAGGTGAGCCTGACACGCAGGAGGTCCTTAGAGACAGTATCAATCAGCTGAGGTCCAAGAATCCCAAAGCCGCCACAGGGTGGTGGAGGCAAGAGCTGAGAGTGCGGAGTGACGGAGATGCAGGGCCCGTAGCTGATAAGCATCTTCCCTGCTGGACTATGGGGAAACCTGCTGTCCACAGCCCTGACCCTGAAGGCCGCACCCTCGGTGGAGAAAAGAAGTCTGAAAACGAACATGGCAAGCAGAACATGTGTTCTACCGTGAGCCTGCCACAGGACCTATCGTGGGTAGCCCAGAGAGCGTATGAAGTCTTTTTATTACTCAGGGTCAGAGACTTGATCTCCCATGGCCACTCAGTATGGAAAAAATAGAAAAAAATAAAAAATAAAAAAATAAATAAAAAACACCGCAAGAGGTAGAAGGAACCTTAACCCTGAAACACCAAAACACAGCCAACAACAAACGCGAGCGCCTCGTGAATAAACATATCCCAAAGGGCTCACACGGGCAGGTGGACCCAAATGAACTGAAAACTTTCCAGCCAAGAGCTGGGGTGGGAACCAGGGGGCAAGAATGCCAGGACCCGGGGCTGGAGCGATAGCACAGCGGGTAGGACGTTCGCCTTGCATGCAGGCGGGCGCGGGTTCGATCCCCAGCATCCCATATGGTCCCCTGAGCACCGCCAGGAGTGACTCCTGAGTGCAGAGCCAGGAGGAACCCCTGTGCAACCGCTGGGCGTGACCCAAAGAGAAAAAAACAAGAGAAAAGGATGCCAGGCCCCTCCAGCTGCAAAGTTTCTGACTTGACCCAAGTTCCCAGCCCCTCTGGGCAAACCCAACCCACCAGGCCCGGGAAGACTTGGAACGCGTGCCTGGGGGTGGGGGAAAAGAATCATCAAAACGGAGAAAGCAGGAAAATTTCATTTTCCTCTTCACTTAGAAGCAAGCGCGGGATGTAGCGCCGGCATGTCCAGCACTTCCTCCACGCGCCGCTCGGGAGAGAGAAAGAAACGAGCGAACCACCGCGAGCGTGCGGGCGGCGCAGACTCTCCCCGATCCACGACCCGAGGCAGCCGGGGCCGAGGCGGAGCGCGCGAGGGGCGAGGGGCGAGGGGCGAGGGGCGGCCGCGTCGCCGGCGTCGCCGTCACCTGGCCCCGCGCTGACTGACAGGCGCCGCCGCCGCCGGCTCCCGGAGCCCCGCGCGACACAACTTTTCCCGCGGCTTCCCGAGGGCCCCCGCCCCCCGAAGCGAGCCGCGCGCCCCGCACGCACGCCCGGGCTTTTGTTGCACGGCCGCGCTCGCCCCGTCGCGGGCCCGGGAGCCGCGTCCCCGCCGGCGGCCGGGCCGGCGCTGCCATCTGGGGTCACGGCTTCCTCCCGCCGCCGCCGGGCGCGCGGGTTCCGGCTCCCCCGCGCCGCGCACCCCTTCCTGTCCCGGCTGCCCACGGCGGCGGCGGGCGGCGCCCAGACAAAAGCTCGGGCCGTCGGGCCACGCGCGGGCCGCCCCCGCCTGCCCCGCCGCCCGCCCGGCCGCGGGCGCCCCCGGCCCCGGCGCCGCGGGGTCCCGGCAACTTCGCCGAGAGGCGCGGGCGGCGGCGGCGGCGGTCCCCGGGCCGCCGGGCCGCGCGTGGGCCGCGAGCGCGGGCGCCGAGGAGGGCAGCGGCGCCCCCCCGCCGCCGCCCGCGCCCGCAACTGGCCCGCGGGGCCGGCCCGGCCCGCCCGACGGCGAGGCCCACATTGTCCCCGCGGCGCCCGCACACGCCCCCCGGCCCGGCCCGGCCCGGCCCGGCCGCCCGCGGGCCCCGCGCGCCTCCACGCCCCGCTCGGGCCCGGCCCGGCCCGCCCCGCCGGCGGCCGCCGCGAAACTTTCTCCTCCGCGCCGCGCCGGCGTCGCGGCCGCCCCGGGGCGCGTCGGGCGGGCGGGCCGGTCCCTCCCGGCCCCACCCGGCCGCCGACCTGGTCCGGCTCCGATTCATAGTCGTCGTCCTCGGCGCTCACGGACATGGCCATGGCTCATGGTGGGCCCCGGCTCGCGCGCGCTGACATGGCCGGAGCCGCCGCGCCGCCGCCGCCGCCGCCCGGAGCAGGCTCGGCTCGCCCCGGCTCGGGCTCGGGCTCGGGCTCGGGCTCGGCTCGGCTCCGCGGCGGCCGCGAGGAGGGAGCCGCGCCGCGCGCCTCGCACGCCCGCGCGGGAGGGGGCGGGAGGGGCCGCGGGGGGCGGGCCGGGGCGCTCATGCATATGCATGAGGCGAGCCAGGAAGGGGCTGGCCCCCGGCCGGCGGGCCAATGGCGCGGCCGCGGCGCTCGGGCCGCACACAAAGGGAGCCGGGCCTGCGGTGACACAGGGGCGGGCCCGCCCGCGGCGGCCCCTCGCGGCCGGCGCGCGGGGCCCGGGGCTGCGTGGGGGCGTGCCCCGCGCCCGCCGGCCCGCCGCGCCGCGGGTGCGCACGGGGGACCGCACGCCGCCTCTGCGGCGATCGGAAACGCCCGCCCGGCCGGGCCTGGGGTGGGGTCTTTTGTGCGGTCGGGAGGGGCGGCCGGGGCAGCCTCGGGGGCTGCACGCGACGCCGGGCGCGGGTCCCGCGTGGCTCCGGAGACCGCACACGTTCTGAGCTCGGGATCGTGCCCGCGAGCCCGGGGGCTCGTTCGCGACGCCCGCAGGCCCGCCGGTCTCAGTCCCCCCCCCGCCCCCCAAGACAGGCTGCTGCCTGCCTAGGGCTGTCAGGTCTGGGGGCCTCGCTGGGAGTAAAGGAGGGGCTCCAAAGAAAACGTTCGAGGCGCTCTAACCCGGGTGGAGTCCTCTTCTGGGGTGCCCGGGTCTTTCGGCCCAGGGATGTTTTCCCGGGGAAATTAGCAATCTCCTCCAGTGACACAGAACATCTACCTTCTGCACGATACAAGTTCCCAGTGCTTACCCTGAAAGCAGCCAGCTCCTGCAGAAAACGAATGCTGGAAATCCACATGGAAATCCATTAAAAGGGGCAGGGGTGGTTTCTGGGGCACTGTAGCTCTGGAGGAACTCAGTGACCATTAGCTAGTGATCAATGACGTGGTGAGCACCCAAACCACAGTTTTACTTAGCTAACTGTGCGGCTGGCATCCAGATTACCCAAGGTGACAGGAAAACATGCACACCTGTACCCGTTCACTACCTTCACCTGTGAATCAGCAAGATCTGCCCATGGAGGTGCGGTAACCTGCTTGAAAGAGATCCGAGTTTTCGCTCAAGAATAAGCCCAGAAGCAGTGAAACTTGGCGACCCACTTTGCATAGGCACCTTATTGCTACTGGTGCCCAGCACTCTGACCCTGAGAAATCACCCTGAGAATAGACCCACAGGCAGAGCGTGGTGGAGACCTTGGAAAGGAAACTCAGGAAGCTCTCAGCAGCCAGCCGGCAGGAGGGAACACACAGGGATGTCAGTTTGCGGACAAGACACACCCACTGACGCTGCGGGAGAAAGCGCAGCAAACTCGCTCTTCACTCACACAGATCTGCTCCAAGTTTCCTTCCTCCCTTGGTTTTCACCACCTACATTTTAACTTGTAAACACAAGCCAGAGAATACTCCCCAACCCCGCTGCACAGCAGCCCTCTGTGCTTTTGGGAAAGCTTCGTTATCTGGACTGAAGTCTGTGTCTAGTGACCTCAGGGGTCACAGTACCCCGCAGGAAGCCCCTTGAAGAAAGGGCAGGGCTGATAAAATGCAAACGGACTTGCACTTTACTCTCATTGGTCAGAACTACAAGGGGGTGTGGGGGTTGGAGCAATGCAGGGAGGGCATTTCCCTTAGATGCAGTCAACCCTGGATTCAATCCCTGGCACCCCAGAGGGCTCTAACCCACCGGAGTGATCTCTGAGAGCAGAGCCAGGACTAAGCCATAAACCTTACCATGAAATAAAACAAGAACTGCAGGGTAGAGTTACACAAACGATGGACAGACAGTCCCAGCAGGACCTTCCCTGGAGGTCCTTCCATGTATATATATGGACTTGACTTTGGGCTCATTTCTTCTGGGGGACTCTCAGGCACTGGTTTTTTTTTTGTTGTTGTTGTTTGTTATTTTGGGTTTTGAGATACACCTGACAGCGCAAAGGACTTAACTCCAGGCTCGGTGCCCCGGGGACCATATGTGAGATACCAGGGATTAAACCAGAGCCAGCTGCATACAAGGCAAAAATCCCTTAACCCCTGTACAGTCTCTCCCACCTGAACAAGGACTTTTTTCCTCAAGGGAAAAAAAAAAAAGGCAGGGGCTGGCAGGGGAGATAACACAGGAGAATGGGCACTTGTCTTGAGAGCAGCTGACCCAGGTTTGATCCCGGGCACTCGATATGAGCCCTTGTGTCCACCAGGAATGGTCCCTGAGCACAGAGCAAGGAGTAAGCCCTGAGCATCGTTGGGTACGGCCCAAGAACAGAAAGAGAGGGAGAGATAAAAAGAGAAGGAAGGAAGGGAGGGAGGGAGGGAGACAGACAGACAGACAGACAGACAAGACAGGCTATTGTTGGTTCTGAGCTCACTGTCATACAGAGAAGGGGAGAAGGGGCCTCACGGGCACCCCCACTGGCCCCACCTCAGAAAAGAGGAAGTGGAGGCCCAGAGAAAACAAGAAAGGCACTTCGGCCTGGGTCTGGGACTACCACCACCAGAGAGCCTCCAGAGGGGAAGGGCGGCTCCCCACAGGGTTCGGGGGTACAGGGATGTGGCTCAGCGCAGGCCTTTCACGTGACGGCCCTGGTTCCACCCAGCACAGCCAAACAAAGTCAACACCACGCCTCCGTGACTGAGGGTGCAGCCAGATGTGGAGTGTGCTACAGACATCCCCTCACTCACACCATGCGCACCCATTTTACAGATGAGGAAAGGGAGGCACACTGCTGCGAGGAAGCGACAGAACCTGGCTAAAGCCACAGGAGCCTGGGCTGAGCATCTCAGAGGCCTGTGCCAGAGACACGAGGTGGAGACACCATAGAAGTTGGTGTCACTGTTCAAGCGAGACACGCTGAGGCACACTTAAAACAGTGAACAGTCCCGCAGCGAATTCTGCAAAGTCCGTACTTTGAGCTCAATTCTTTTTTCAGGGCAGTTAAGTGTGACTGTTGACAGTTTGCTGGGGTGGTCTTTTTTGGGGGGAGGGAGGGTAGGTAGAATTCCCCCAAGTGCACTGGGACCATGCCCAGCAATACTCAGCTGAGCCAGTTTGTGCCCAGGTCTGAGGATGCAACACCATTTGGCACTGCAGAGCTCATCAGGGACTGGCCACCGAGCGCCTGCCCCAAACCCCTGGGGGGGTCTCCTGGCCTCAGAACAGGTCAGTGTGGTTTTGATAACCAAGCTGTTCTCAGGTTTGTCAGGGCTAAATTCCGGGAGCTAGAAAATGCAGCTCGAAACATGGTAATTTGGTCTGATCGCCCCAAAACCCTCAGAAGGTTCCTGCCAGTCACTGTCCCAGCGCCTCGTAAAAATCGTCCCTCAGGCACAGTTAACAGGTTACACCTGCAGTTAACCAGTATACGGAATTATCCAACTTTTGTTTTATATTAGTAGCATACTAGATTGTGCACAAAATACATCCAAGCTATAGCCCATGCCCAGTAGGATGACTGCCTTAAAATGTGCAAGCAAAGCCAGAACGGTAGGATAGCGGGTGGGATGACCTCGCACACAGCAGACCCAGGTTCAATCTCTAGCACCCGTATGCACCCCATATGATACCCACCGCCAGGAGTAATCCCTGAGTGCAGAGCCAGGAGTAAGCCCTGAGCACCGCCGGTTATGGCCCAAAAAAAAAATAAATAAAAATAAAACAAGATGTGCATCCAGGGGGCTGAAGTAGGTAGTACAGCAGGGAGGGCACTTGCCTTGCATGCAGCTGACCCAGGTTCAATCCCCAGCCCCCGACATGGTTCCGAGTTCACCAGGAGTGATCCCTGAGCACAGAACCAGGAGTGAGCCCTGACCACTGCCAGGTGTGGCCCCAAATTAAATAAAAATGAACATTCAGGAGCAGAGAGCTCCACAGGCTGGAGGGCATGCTTTGCACACAGGAGCCCTGAGTTTGATCCCTAGTGGGGTCCCCTGAGCAGCATCGGGAATAAGCCTGGAGCACTGTACAGGGAGAATCCCTGCAAACTGCAGAGACCCGAGAACCAGGAGAATCCCTGCAAACTGCAGGACCCTCTCCCCTCTTCTCTTCTTTGACCTTTGACCCTCCCCTCTTCTCTTCTTTGATCTTTGACCCTCTCCCCTCTTCTCTTCTTTGACTTTTGACCCTCCCCCTTCTTCCCTGACCCGCTCCCCTCTTCTTCCTCTCCTCTCCCTCTCTCTCTCTCTCTCTCTCACACACACACACACACACACACACACACACACACACTCTCTTGCCTCCCATATCATCCGAGTAACTCTTAGCACTTGCACCATGCCAAGGCCCACCTTCTTAGAAAGTGCCACCCCCCAGAGCGACCCTACCAGGGCAGTCCGTGCTTGCCCAGCGCCACAGATGGAAGCCAAGTCCCCCTCAGCCACAGCATCCACCCGCCTTCCCTGCTTTCTGAGTGTCACTTCCCTGGCTGTTGTGCCATTCGGAGCGAGGGACTCCAGCCACCTCTGGACAGCAGACTGTCCTAGGACAGGCAGGCAGGAAGATGTCAAAGACACAGGCACACATACATACAGACGCTTTCTACTGGTTTGTGTATGTGTGTGTGTGGGGGGGGGGTCACACCCAGCAGTGCAGAGGGGCTCTCTCTGGTTCTGTGCTCAGGGTTGCTCCCATTGGCACACCGAGGACCATGCAATGTGGGAATGGAGCCCAGGTCTCCACAGTACAGTGCTCCAGGGCCGAGCCGTCCCTCCCGCCCAGTCTGCCCACTGTCCTGTCCCCTGCACTGCCCACCTCAGGGAACTGGAAAGGAAGAGGGCAGAGGGGGACAAGGCCACTGGACTCCGGGTTCCCTAGACAGCAGGCGGCCCCCACCTCGCCCCACGTCACAAAAGGTGCAGCCAACCTGGGCAACACTCTGCCAGGAGACCAGATCCCCTGTGGAGGAGACAGGGACGGGGACGGGGCACCACTTGCACCTGTGGCCTCACGAGGGAGAGAAGCGACAGCGCAGGCCCTCCGGCGCTTGCCGAGTCTCACGCAGCTTCTGCACCCCACGAGCAGGAAGGCGTGCTCCAGGGATGAGACTGGGACTTCCCATTTGTCTCCGCTCTGCACTAGATTTGCCCTCCAAGGCAGCACAAGTCTTTGAGAATGCAATTTCTCTCGTAAAATGTAAACGGAGAGATTTCCACTCCCCTTTTCTCTCTCTCTTTTTTTTTTTGCATCATATCACAGCAACTTAGAGCCAACTCGAAGACTGCACGAATTAAACTCCAGTTCAAAGATCAAAAGAGAGGACGGTTGCAGTGACTTCAATTTAGGAATTTACTAATGTTATTTAATGGTTTTTTTATTGTCCTCTGGAATATTATTCTACATGCATGCAAAAACCACCAATAGGGGGTGGAGAGATAGTATAGCAAGTAGGGTGCCTGCCTTGCACGTGGCTGACCCAGGTTCAATCCCCAGCATCCCATATGGTCCCCTCAAGCACCACCAGATACCTGAGTGTAGAGCCAGGAGTAACCCCTGAACATCACCAGGTGTGGCCCAAAAATAAAAGCAAAGTAAAATAAATAAAAACCACCAATGAGGTTGAAGGATGGATGATGGATCGTTGTATGACTAAAACCAAAGCATGAATAACTTTCTAATGGTCTATCTCATGGATATTCAATAAAATTTTTAAAAATATTAAAATTATAAATTAAATTAAAAAAAAAATACCACCACCCATAGGGTGGTGATGTGTGGCTCTATGGTGAAGCGCATGCTTTGCATGTCTGAGGTCCTGGGTCTGATCTCCAGTACTTCCACACACACACTAAAATAAACACCAGCAACAGTGCCAGAGAGAGCGTGCAGAAATTAAGGCACTTGCCTCGTATGTCTGACCCCAGGTTAATCCCCAGCACCACATCCTTTAAACGGACAAACTTTTCTGGGCCAGAGAGAGAGTACAGCAGGTAAGGAACTGGCTTCACACACGGCCGACTCAGGTTCAAATCCCCAACAGCCCAGATGGTCCCCTGACCCATACAGGAGTAATCCATGAGCACAGAGGCAGGAGTAAGCCCTGAGCACTGTTAGGCGTGGCCTAAAAACAAAAGTGAAGAATTTTTATTTTCCGCTTTCTATTCGATGGGGTCCCTTCTCCTAGTACTATCTCGTACAGCACCCAAATCAATCAGTAAGTATTTACTCTCGCCGGAAGACTGTGTGTGCGCTCGGCAGGTTCCTAATGAACTCACTCAGCGAGCGCGCAGCCTGATCCGAGAAACGGCCTTCCTTCATCCACCTCATTTTCAACTCACTCGCTGACCTCAAGAAGTTTTTTTCCAGCGCAAGTCTAGACTAAGACTGAGTCCTCAAACAGTTCAAAAGGCACTCAGTCTTAGTCTGGATTTGCGCTGGAAAATAACTTACTTACTTTATGATTGCCCGCCAGTCCCCCGAAAACAGGCAAGGCTCAAAACACGCAGAATGCTAGCAAAACCCAGGCCCATAACAAGGAGTTTGTAATTCCTTCTTTCTTCCTTCCCTCTTTTTTTTTTGGGGGGTCACACCCGGCAATGCACAGGGGTTCCTCCTGGCTCTGCACTCAGGAATTACTCCTGGCGGCGCTCAGGGGACCATGTGGGATGCTGGGAATCAAACTCAAGTCGGCCGTGTGCAAGGCAAACGCCCTCCCCGCTGTGCTATTGCTCCAGCCCACCTCTTTATTTTTTTGAGGGGGGAAGGGAGAATCACATCCAGCCAATGCTTAGGGGTTACTCCTGGCAATACTCTGAGACCCAGTGCTGGGCGTTCGCTTTGCATGAAGACTGAGGCTTGCTCCCAAGCACCCCATGCCAGAAATGATCCCTGAGCAGAGAGCCATGAGAAAGTCCTGAGAACTGCCAGGTGTGGCCTGCAATTTTTTTAATATAAAAAAAAGTTTCTCAGTGGGAGTGTTATCTCTGGAGTCCAAGGATTTCTTAGAGACCAGAGCAAACCATACTATGGTCTGTCCCACTATCCTCCAAAGAAACAGCAACCTTGTTAGCAACTTCATCAATAAGTAATCCAAGTCCTGTCTATTACTGAACAAGGAGGGAAATGTAGTCTGTCCCTGAGGTGGAATATTACTCGGTCACAAAAAGGAAGAAATACCAATGTTGCCATCTTGATGCAGATGGCATCAAGACACAAAAAGTCAACAATGATATGATTCCAGATATAAAAATGTGCAGAAGAGGTGAATCCACAGAGACAGACGTAAATCAGTGATTTTCAGGACTGAGGGCCATTGAGGGTGGTGAGCAGAATTTCCTCCTGGAATGATAGAAATATCTTGAGATTCAGACAAAAGTAGTATCACCCCGCACTGCGGATGTGCTAAAATGCCACTGATTTGCTCACTTTCAAATGATTAACTCTGGTCACACATGTGACTCAGAGATACAGCCCACCAAGAGGGCCTGGGTGTGATCTAGGGTGTCCCTAAATTCCCACAAAAAAATTGAAACTGGGGACTGGAGCAATAGCACAGCGGTTAGGACGTTTGCCTTGCACACAGCCAACCCGGGTTCGATTCCCAGCATTCCATATGGTCTCCTGAGCACCACCAGGTGTAATTCCTGAGTTCAGAGCCGGGAGTAACCCCTGTGCATAGTCGGGTGTGACCCAAAAAGAAAAAAAAAATTGAAACTGGGTGAATTTTACACACACACACACACGTGTATATATATATATATATATATATATATATATATATATATATTTTCCCATGGGCCATTACTGAGTACTCAGACTTCCTGTTCCTAGAAGGTTCCGTGAGGAAATGCAGGTCCTCGGCTGGGCAGGTTAACCCACCTCTGCAGGGAGCGGCAAGCGTGACAGAGGGGCGCCGGCTCCAGTTTGCAGGGCAGACAGATGCAGAAAGGCACAGGGATGGTGGGGCAGGGAAGGGGACAAGCACCCCAGCCCCCAAACACTCAGGGAGCTGTGGGGAACAGGCCCCACGCCCAGGCTGCTTTTCTCTAAAATGTCTCCAGCAGGGCCAGAGCGACACTACAGCAGGAAGGGCACTTTTGCCTTGCATGGGGACAACCCAGGTTGATCCCCAGCAGCCCATATGGTCTCCTGAGCACCGCCAGGAAAAATTCCTGAGTGCAAAGACAGGAGTAGCCCCTGAGCATCTCCAGGTGTGACCCAAAAGGCTAAATAAATAAATAAATAAATAAATAAAATGTCTCCAGCAAGTCTCCCAGGATCCAATGGAAATTGAGAGTGGAACAATGGGGGGATTTGGGGGGGTTGCTGGAAGGTTGGGGGCTAGCTAGGGCTGGCCTTGCCCTGACTTCCACAATCAAGGTCCCATTGCCAAGAAATTGAAGACAATCAATCTGTACGTGTATCATGACACTCAGAACAGAAACAGCCTGACTACTGTCAGTACTGGAAGCTGCCGGGACACCCACCCTGCCTGGGAACGCTGGCGTGAGGGGGAGCGGCCTGTCCTGAGGTCTTTAAGGGGGGGTTCCCAGGGGGAGCCAGCGCCAGGAGGGATGTGAATCTTCCCCGCTCCACGTTCACAGCCTAACACAAACATGGCAAACGGGAGGTGGAAGCATCAGTAATGGTGGGGGGAAGCCTGGGGCCAACACGGTCCCTTCTAGACCATTCTCTGGAGGAAAGAGGATCAAACCTTAGAGAATAAATCACACCGCCATCACCTTGATCCACCACTGAGAATATTTAACTTTCATCTAACCAAGCCTTTAGATCTGACCTCCAAATTGCGGAAATTGGAAAGAGGCCAAGACGTGCCTCGGTGCACGCCACGCATAAGGCCCTGGGTCCCAGCCCCAGCTCACGGAGACATAGAGACAGACAGACAGACAGACAGACACACACACGAATTGACCCATAAGGACACACCTGGACGAAGGCCTGAGCAGGAGCTGCTCCAAGCCTCGAGGCCCATCTTCTCGCCCGGGATCCAATGTCCCAAGAAGGGGTTCAATCCCGAGAGGATGAGCAGCAGAGTCGCGGGGCCTGAGACTGCACCGCCCTGCTTTGAGGCTGAGCCTGGCCCAAAGCGCCCTGAGCACCACCAGGGGTCGCTCATGAGCACAGAGCCAGCAACAGTCCCTGGGCAGCACCTGGAGTGGCCCCTACATCCCCAGCCCCCCCATTAAGTAAAACTTAAAAATAAATAAATAAATAATAATAATAATAATAATACAGCCTGTGGATCTGGAGGCACATCGGGAAATTCGGATGGTGCCGGAGCGTCAGGGGCATTATTGCACAGAGAGTGAAGTAATACTATTTTGGCTACACAGAAGTAAGTAAGTAAAGGCCCTCCCGTTGATCATCGATTTGCTCGAGCGGGCCAGTAACGTCTCCATTGGAGACTTTGTTGTTACTGTGTCTGGCATATTGAATACGTCACGGGGAGCTTGCCAGGTTGCCGTGCGGGTGAGATACTCTTGGTAGCTGGCCTAGCTCTCCGAGAGGGGCGGAGGAATCGAACTCGGGTCGGCCATGCTGGCTGCGTGCAAGGCAAACGCCCTACCGCTGTGCTATCGCTCCGGCCGGCTACACAGAAAAAAACTTTTTTTCCAGAGTGCCAACAACGGAATGCAAATTCAGACACAGACCCAGGGATAAAATGTCACAACGTCTCTCATTCTCTACAGAATCTTCCGACATAGCGCACCTGAACACTGGTGGAGGGAGCCGAAGACGGGAGGGGGACGGAGAGGAGGCCTGCAACGGCACCGCCAAGCAGGGAGCCGACATGAACACGGAGACAAACCAAGTCTGGGAGCTAAGAAAGTTAAAGCACCAGCCCAACATGGGACCCAGAGCACTGCCAGGAGCAAATCGCAAGACACCTCTGGGTAGGACCCAAAGCCCAAAATTGATAAGATAGAGTGAGTTAAAAAAAAAAAAAAAGAATACTGGGGGCTGCAGCAGCAATAGAACAGCGGGTAGGGAGCTTGCCCTGAACACGGCCCAGACCGCGAATGGATTCCCCACATCCCACATGGTCGCTCCAGCCCTAACAGGAGTGACCCTCAGAGCAGAGCCAGGAGCGCGCCGAGTCTCAACAGGCGTGGCCCAAAAACCGAAGAATAGAAAGTAAAAGTGGTGGAGAAAGAAGAGGGAAGGAGGGAGGGAAGGAGGGAGGGAGGGAGGGAATTCCGGAAGGAAGGAAGGAAGGAAGGAAGGAAGGAAGGAAGGAAGGAAGGACGGACACGAGAGGAGGGAGAGAGGGAGGGAGGGAGGAAGAAGGGAGAAAGAACTCACAGGACCAGAGGACCAGAGGTCCTGGGCTCAATTCCCAGAAACATATGGTCCCAGAGCACCACTGGGGGACCCCGGGAACCCCAGCACTGCGGGACCCAAGCACCACCCAACACCCGGAGCACTGCTTGGAAGAGTAAGGGATACTCTTACTCTTCCAGGGAGCCCCACTCACCCCCCCCACCCCACCCCCCAAAAAAAGAAGAAAGGGGCTGGAGCGATAGCACAGCGGGGAGGGCATTTGCCTTGCATGCGGCGGACCTGGGTTCGATCCCCAGCATCCCATATGGTCCCCCGAGCACCACAGGAGTAATTCCTGAGTGCAGAGCCAGGAGTAACCCCTGTGCATCGCCGGGTGTGACCCAAAAAAAACAAAAAAAAAAAAAAAGAAGAAAGAAAGAAAAAAACTACGGGCAAGAATGTGAAGGAATGGGAGCTGGAGTGACAGTACAGTGGGTCAGGCATTTGCCTCACATGCGGCCGACACGGGTTCGATCCCCAGCATCCCACAAGGTCCAAGTCTGCGGGGAGTCAGTCCTGAGCGTATCAGGAGTAAACCCCCGAGCACCACCAGATGTGGCCAAAACAAAACAAAACGAGGCTGTGACACAGTGTCACCGCAGACAAGGGGCTGGGGCAGGGAGGGGACACGGAGCTCAGGGCCACGTGCTGTGCGTGCAAGGGACTCCGCTTTGATTTGGCACAGCAGAGCCCAGCTAACCGTGGACCATCTGGCCTAGGTGAGCACTGGGAGCGGCCTCTGGGCCCCACGAGCACTGCCTGGGAGGCTCCCCTCAAAAATAGGAAAGAAGGCCAAAGGCAGTCCAGCAGTTCCCGGAACACTGGACAGTTACCAGATCACCCACTATTCACCTGCGGGCACAGAACAGCCGAGAGGAGGAAGGACTCGAGATGTCCGCACACCCAGCGCACGGCAGTGCTGGCGTTCATCAGAACCAGAGCACCAGGCAACCAGCGCTGCAAGACACACAACCTCGGACCGTCCACATGGATGTGTGTGGAGACTGCCCCAACGACAGACAAGGAGGACACTTAGGACCCCACCCCTGGGTGGGAATCGGAGAGGGGGCGGTGGGCTGAGGGGCTGGGGGCCCGAGACGGTCCAGGGGAAGGATGAAGAAAGAACTCAGAGGTGGAAGGTGGTAATGGTGGTACTGGGCGTGGCTGGGCCCCACGGCAAAAAGTGGTTAGAACGTCTTGGATGGTTCCCAGTTCCAACACGACAGAGAAGCAGCAGCCTCTCCCCAGTTAGGGCAGCCAGAGGTGGGGGTCGACTCTGACCCGCAAACCTTCCCACGGGCCCCCTACCGAGCCTCCCCGCCACCCACCACATCGCCAATAACCCAGGAGGTGAGTGCTGGGCGCTCGGTCTCCAGCCTAAGCAGGTGGAGCAGGACAAGTCGGCCGAGACGAGTCCCACCTTCCCCGGCTCCCCACAACCCCCTTCTTGCCCTCACTGTGCAGCAGAGAGCAAAACCGAACGCCGGATGCCTCCCCAGACCCCGCGCTGCTTTCCTCTGCGTCATCTGCACCTGGACAGAGTCTCTGATGTCCACGCTCCCCACATCGCCGATGACAGCTGACCAGGAGAGTCGTGCGACACAGAAGCCTCTGTTCAGAAGAGAAACCGCGAGTGTGGCGAGCCGCCTGCCCACCCAGAGCGGGCTCACAGTCTTCGCCTCTGTCCAAGAGCTCATGGTCGTTACCATAGGCTGAGCCAGGGCCGAGATACGGCGACCCCGGGCGTCAGGCCGTAACAACGGGCTCCATGACACCTGAAAGGTTCAGCTACCAGGCGGTTCCCAAAGGAGACAGATGGCAGCGGGGTAATCTCAGGGAGGGGTGAGCGGTCCCTGCACCTGGGGCGTTCAAGGGGAGGACGACACCGGACGGTCACACTTGGGTCTCTGCTGCAGGACCTCCAGTCAGCTGTAGCGGACACACACCATCCATCCCCGGAGCAGCCCCAGCACGCGGTGCGGATGGCACGGAGCACTTGCACTTGCCTGTCGATTTCTTGTGGTTGGGGCTACACCCACTGGTACTCAGGGCTTACACATGGCCGCTCTCCGGGATCACTCCTAGCAGTGCTTGGGGGAAGCCCGTGCTGGGGAATCAAACCTCGTGCAAGGCAAGTGAAGTACCTTGACCCCACTATTATTTCTCCCCCAGGAAGGGTCTGTTTGGGGGCCCCTCTAACCAGGGTCCAGGCCAAACCCAGGAGCCCGCACGTAGAGTGCAGCTCCAGCCCGGAGTCTCCTCCGCTTATCGGACAGCGTTTCCAATCCTCATCCCCCCTGAGCCAAACGACATTCTTCAAAGCCCCTCGCGGTGGAAGATCCATTTCTGGCTCCGTCAGCAGCCAGGAGAGGAGCAGGAGCTTCAGAGGCATGGCTGAGTCCAGCAGGGCGGGACAGGACTGTGGAGACGGACCGTGTCTACCCAGCCATCCAGCCCCGCTCCGCAGAAAGTGGTGACCGAGTCACGGGCCTCGGGCCTCTGTGACGCGGGTCCAGAGGCAGAAAACTGGGTCACAGTTGCAGAGGGAGGGTACTGGGAAGCCACAGGGCGAAGGTGCCGGAACTCCGCCTGTCCAGCCACTGCTGTCCCCTGCCTGGCCCTCGCGGGTGGTGATGTTAGAAGTCTCCACCTTCTGGACGCAAGGCTCTGGGTGGAGGTGCGGTGGGGACAGTACTGAGGTCAAGGCACTTGCTGGCTGTGCACGTGGCCAGCTGACTCAATCCCTGGCACCGTACGTGGTCCTCGGAGATGCCCCCACTGCCCTGGATGAAGTCTGTGTCCCCTCCCCCCCACCCAGGACTCCATCCTGCTGGCTCCCAGGAGCAGGCAAAGTCCCCTAAGAAAGTCCCCCAAGGAAATGTGTGAGACCGGAGGGGAAACCAGCCGGTCTGGAGGCTCACCTGGAATCCCCCCGCTAGAAGGAAGCCAGGGCTAAGCCTCTCAGCCTGAGTCCAGCAAAGACCTGGCAACGATCTGTAGCAGAGGAACGAAGGCCGTCGGCTGACACCCCAAAGCGCCGATCTCATCGGCTCCTTGAAGAGCGGGAAGAAACCCCCAGGGAGCTGAAGGGACCAGAGCGCCCGCATCTGTCGGCTTTCTGGGCTGAGTCCAGCTCCGCCGACAGTCCTGGATTTGGCAGCCACAGCCAGCCAGAGTTCACCCCCACACCCCTTCTGTTTTCAGGGGGTCTTTTGGTCTTTAGGGGGTACTGACATGGCCAGCAGTGCTCAGGGCTGACTCTTTGCTGTGCTCAGGGATCACTTCTGGCAGTGGGTGGGTGTGTGGGTGGAGAGACAAACTGTCAAACAGAGGGTGGGGAGCTGGATATTTTTGAGGCCACGCTCAGATCACACTTTGGGGCGCTCTCCAGTCCTTTGAACATCTCCCAGTCCACAGCTGGGTTGGAAGGTGGTTTGAGGTTACACCTGGCAGTGCTCAGGGATCACTCTGGTGATGCCCAGTGACCATATGCAGTGCCAGGGACTAAACAAGAGTTGGCTGAATGCAAGGCAAGTGCCTCGACCCCTACACTATCGCAGGCTAGATAGATATATATATATATATATATGAAAATATATATATATACTTTTTTTTGCACCACAGTTGTTGGGGTGGGGATTGGCCAGCCCCAGACGTACTCAGGTCTTGCTCCTGACTGGTGCTCAGGGGACTGACTTTATGAGGTGCCGCTGTGAGGACAGAACAT
The DNA here is from genome assembly GCF_029834395.1 of Sorex fumeus. Classification (NCBI taxonomy): domain Eukaryota; kingdom Metazoa; phylum Chordata; class Mammalia; order Eulipotyphla; family Soricidae; genus Sorex; species Sorex fumeus. The sequence goes on along the minus strand of NW_026606212.1, from coordinate 596,805 downwards.
GTGCAAGACAAGTGTTTTACACACTGGATTCTCTCACGCCCCAGACCAGACGTTTTGTTTCCGTGCCCAGCCATCCCAAGAGCAGGTGGGGACTTGGTAACATCTGCATCCGGAAGCCCCCATCCCCGCACCTAATCAGTTCCGGAAAGGAACTGTGTCCACACCTGGATAAGCTCAGGGGACCACATGTGCCAGGGATCAAACTGGTCAGTCGATGTCCCCGCCGTACTATTGTTCTGGCCCTTGAATTTTTATTTATTTGAACTGCATCACCGTGAGAGACAGTTTCAAAGCTGTTCAAAGCTGTTTGTGATCGGGCTTCAGTCACACAATATTTTATTTTTCTTTAAGTTGCCCGGGTAGGTTGATGCCAGGGGCCCAAGGACATAAGCTATCACCTTGCAGGAACTCCCCAGGCCCTGACTGGGCCACAGCACAGGGTGACGTCACACCCTCCCCTCCCACCAACACCTGGGACTGGGGAGGCACGGACAGGAACAGGAAGTCCCAGGGGGGCTGCTGCCACCTCACTCCCCAGCACGTGTCCCAACACACAGGAAGAGAGAAGCACAACAGAAGCGGGGCTGGGCGGACCCCAGGGTGTGCGTCCCTTCCGCTGGGCACCCTTGGGCCACGCCTGACCCTGTGGCCTTAGGGACTCTCCCAGGCTGGTTCCTCCCCACTCTGGCCTCCAGGAATAAATCACGGAATCCACGAGGCGGAGGGTGTCGAGAATGCCAGGGGGAACAGTTCACAAACACTGGGGGTCCCCGCTGCCCCGCACCCCACGCGTAAATGAGGCCACCAAGAGCTGGGCAGAAGAAACTGCCCCCTGGCTGGGTTCTGAGGTGACAAATGGTGTCCCCCTCCCCCCCCTCTGCCACCTGGTCATGGAAGGAAGTAGCTAGAGCGTGGAGGATCAGTACCCAGCCATCGCAGGAGCAGGTGGGGACTTGGTAGCATCTGCATCCGGAAGCCCCCATCCCAGCACCTAATCAGTTCCGGAAAGGAACTTGCCCTTCTCTGAAGGGCAAGGAGGGGGCTCAAGTGCGCCCAGCTCACCTTCCCGGCATGGGCACACGGAGAGGTAACCTGACCCTCACCCTGCAGCGCTCCCGGCCGAGGCCGACAGCCTCCGCACCCTTGATCTGTCAAGCCAGCCTGCACGGAGAGGAGGGACGCAGCCTGGGAACCCTGAGACCCCGGCGGCCCGGGCAGTCGGCCGCCACAGCGCCTCCCCTTCCTGTTCACTGTTTAACCCGGCAGCCAGGAAACGCATCGCGGGGCCCCTGCCCCGGCCCCAACACCCATCAGACACACTTCACGGAGCTTCTGGGGACACGCCACTCGCTGAGGCCCCCGCCTCGCGGGCCACAGACTTCTAAGTCTGTGCTCCCAGGAGGGAGAACTCAAGATTTGAAAGCCGGCGTCCTCTGAGCAGAGAAGGGGGGCGGGGGGCGGGGGGCGGGGGCAGTGCAATGAGACAGTGATTCTTCTCGAGCCCCCTTTGGGCCCCTGCATCTCCCAATCAACATCTTCAGTGAGAGCCGAAGTGGGTAAGGCATTTTGCCTAGCACGCGGCCAACCAAGGTTCAATCCCCAGCATCCCATATGGTCTCCCAAGCGCTGCCAGGAGTTATCCCTAGCGCAAAGGCAGGAGGAACCCTGAGCATCGCTGGGTGAGACCCAAAAAGCACAACTAAAACAAGAAGGAAAAAAAAGGCTCATTGTTACTTACACCTCCATGTGGCTCAGAAATGGTTTCGAAGAAGTTGATCTTACAAAGTGAGCTGCACCCACCCAAATTCCTTCAGTGAGGGCAGGAGAGTGAGAAGGGCTCTTGCCTAGCAAGTGGCTGACCCAAATTCCATCCCCGGCACCCCAGATGATCTCCAGAATCCCCCAGAATCCCGCCAGGAGTAAGCCCTGAGCACTGCTGGGGGTGGCCCCCCAAAAACAAAACAAAAACAAAAAAAAAAAAAATCCCCAGGGGATTTGATGGGTTGGGCAGGGCCTCGGCGTACAGCACTCGCCTGGGAGGGCCTGGGTTCCAGCCCCAGCACCACACTGTAACTCACCAAAGCCAATCACCCAACCTGGGTCCCTCTCCCAGGGCCCCGCTCGCTGGACAGTCCTCTCAGAAGAGCCCTGAGGGGCATGGACAGCCTCTGCTGCCAGCCACTGAACTTACCTTTGGAGTCTTCTTTGGCCAAGAGACTACAGGGACCCCAGTGATGGCCAGACTGGGGTCATCATCCGCGTGTTCCTTCAGGACATTCTGCGGCCAAACAAAGAAGCACATTAGCCCAGGGCAGAGGGGACATCGCGGGTGGGGCAGGAGACACGCCCAGCAGAAGCAAGAGCTCCCCATCCTCACCTCCACAGAGAGACCATCCATCCCCTGGGGTCTAGCACCCGCCTGAGTCTCTCAGGCGCACCCCGATACCAGCGAAGCACGCCTGCTCATACACCAAGGACACACGGCCAAGGCCCATGGGCTCTCTGGGGTGTGAGCCAAAAACCGGAAAACAAAAATAAAAATAATAGAATTGGCCGGGGTTGGAGCAATAGCACAGCGGGTAGGGCGCTTGCCTAGCACACGGCAGACCCGGGTTCAATCCCCAGCATCCCATGTGGTCCCCGAGCACCACCAGAAGTGATTCCTGACTGCAGAGCCAGGAGTAACGTAACTCCTGTGCATCGCCAAGTGTGACCCAAAAAGAAAAAAAGAAAAAAGAAAAGAAAAAGAAAAGTTGGCAAATGGACACAACAAAAGAAAATGATAAACCACAGATCACTGACGACAGACGACTCAGGTTACCTGAGAAAGAGGTGGCAGAGGGAACATAGGGTTAGTTAAAAAATAATTAAAAGTGGGGCTGGAATGACAGCACAGTGGGGAGGGAGTTTGCGTTTCACGCGGCCAATCTGGGTTCGATCCCCAGCACCCCATATCGTCCCCAGGAGTGATCCCTGAACACAGAGCCAGGTATTACTCCACCCACAAAAAAAAAGTTAAAAAGTAGGCAGAGGAGATGGTTCAAAGGGTTAGAGAACATGCCAGATTCTGGGGGCCCTTGAGTTCAATTCCTGGTGCTACATGATACCCCAAGCACTGCCCAGGGAAACCCCTCAGTAATAACCTCTAGGGTTTGCCCTAAAACAACCCCCCCTCCAAACACCGGGGGGAAATTTAAACTGCAGACAGAGACTGCGGAGGAATAAGGCGTTTGCCTCACATACGGTTGACTGAGACCCTAGTGAGAGTCCTCGGAAGCCCAAAAATGTTCCCCTGCCCCTGCCAGGAGGGATCCCTGAGCACCTGGGTAAAGGCGTCCAAAAAAAAAAAAAAAAAAGAAAGGAATTGGAACAATTAATACATGAGTAACAATAAGTGAAAACCAGCGACTCCTCTGACAATGGTAGTTGGAAATGATCAAGAACGAGTGATGAAAGGAGGTAAAGGGATATACCTCTATGATAACCTCTATACTGCAAACCTTAATGACCATGATGCCCAAAGGGGGTGGGGGAGGGAAGGGGGGAAGGAAGGGAGAGAGGGAGGAAGAGAGGGAATAGAGGAGAGGAGAGAGGGAGAGATGAGAAGAGGGGAGAGGAGAAGGGGGGGAGATGGGGAGAGAGAGAGAGAGCGAGAGAGAGAGGAGAAAAGTGCCCGTCACAGAGGCAGGCGGGTGGGGTGGGGAACAGAGGCAGGGGGAAAACACTGGTGAAGACGCGTTGGGACACTATGATTGAAATCCATTCATGAACAAGTTTGTGACTGTGCATCCCACCGAGATTCGATTTTTTGTGAAAATTTAAATTAAATCGTTCCCCAGCATCTCCACCAAAAAAAAAAAATTAAGTAAAAAAAAAACAAAAAGCAGTGACCCTCCAAATGCCCCAGAGACAAGCGTCTCATCCACAGCACCCCCGGCGGTGACTCTGGCGGCCACCAGAGGGCGCCCTGCTGCCGTCCTCAGGGCTTGCGTCTGTGAGTCAGACTGCAGAGCCAGGAAACAACTTCAACTGCAGATTTTCTCTGGGAGAAAAAAGATGGAGCTGAAGGGAATCATGACCCAGAGGCTCTTGGAGGCCTGTAGTCAGCCACACCCCAGGCCCGCGGGGACCGGCTTTGCAGGAGCATCACCCGGGGCCAGGTTTGCAGGGTGAAAGCTAAGGCGCTTTCAGTCCAGATGGTGGCTGTACAGTGGCCTCCCCTCCACCAACTTCTCGCAAAGAATTTAGTGATTTAGTTCACCAGGGTCCGCTGGCCATCCCCGAGGCAGGTGTTAGGAACGAAAATCTCCCCTTTCCTTTAACTGCTTTTTTGGGTCACACCCAGCGATGCACAGGAGTTACTCAGAAATCACTCAGAAATCTCTCCTGGCAGTACCCGGGGGACCATATGGGATGCTGGGAATCGAACCCGGGTCTACCGCATGCAAGGCAAACACCCTACCCGCTGTGCCATTACAGCCCCCACTTTCCTGTAACTGAACACAGGCCTGCAACATAGGCAGAGCACAGCTCTGGGCGCCCAGAGGTCTCAGGGGCTGCTGAAACCAGGGTCTCCCAAGACCCCCCCTTCCCTTGGCCCACATGTATGCGGCTGACCCAGGTTCCATCCCTAGCACCCCACATAGTCTCCCCAAGCCCCCCCGAAGTGACCCCCGAGCACTGAGCACCTCCGGGTGTGGTCCAAATACAATCAACAAAAACATGCCAGTGCCTCAATTTCTCCTTCTCCCATGAACAAGACCCCCAAGAGAGGCCGGCAGAAAGGCAGTGAGGAGCCTCACTGCCAAATCCCAAAAGGTGCAGGCTGACCAGGCCGACCCCCACCCCACGCTGGACTCTCCCAGGACACGGCCAAGTAACCGGAGGGACACAGACCCCTCCCTCCCCTCAGACTCACGCTGGACGGGCAGAAACCTCAGGGCCACGGCGGCAGCCTGGTGGGCGCCGCGTTCGGTATGGCTGCCAGGGCAATTCAACCGTCCAGAGTCCCACCCACAAAGGTCACCCAGCCTTCCAGGCGCCAACACCCAGGGACGCTGCACGGGACAAAAGCGAGTTGCGGAATCGCATGATCTAACTTTGAAAAAATGAGGCCTAGACGTGGGTGTCCTGGGGGCGAGAAGGCACGCGGGACAGGAGCTTCCCAGCGATGATTAACCCAGCCAGGAAGGCCTCCTGCATGGGAGTCTGGACGGGAGAGGGGAGCGTCATCTGCCAGGAGAGTCCCGTCCTGTCCCGCAGAGGAGAGCTACGGGGCTGCGCGGGGGGGAAAGGGCCTCTCTGTGAGCTTTACCAGGTAACGGCCAGCGGGGCGGGACAGCAGAGAAGCCGTTTGCCTTGCACACAGTTGAGGAGCAGGTTCGATCCCCGGCAATCCCTGGCATCCCACATGGCCCCCAGGCACCACCAGGAGTAATTCCTGAGCGTAGAGCCAGGAGGAACCCGAGCACCACAAGGTGCGGACCAAAAAACGACAAAAAAACCTTCACCAGCTAACACTGTCCCACTTCACGCTTTCCTGGAGATGAAATATAGGAACAAGGAGATCCAAGGAGACAAGCAAGAGGAGGGGAAGAGATTGCCCAGGGGGGCTGAGGAGGGGAGCGGGCGGTGCCCAGGGTCAGTTCCACATTTTTACCTGAGGCCCCTAAACTGGCCAGTAAGTAAAACAAGCGCAAATAGGGGCTGAAGCGACAGCACAGCGGGCGGGCATTTGCCTTGCATGCGGACGACCCGGGTTCGATCCCCGGCATCCCATATGGTCCCCCGAGCACCCCCAGGGGTGATTCCTGAGTGCAATCCAGGTAACCCCTTTGCATCGCCGGGTGTGACCCAAAAAGAAGGAAAAAAAAACAAGCACAAATAAAATTATCAGTGATATTTTTGGTATGTTTTACCACAGTTAAAAAACAGAGTACGCCTCATGGTGTTTCACTAATAAAAATTAAAGAAAAAAAAAAACAGCACAAGTGTGTGTGTGTGTGTGTGTGTGTGTGTGTGTGCGCGCGCAGGCACACACCAGCTGACCTTGGTCTAATGCCCTGAAACAGTAGTGTGAAACCAAGGGACGCACACCTGGGAGTGGAGGGCCAGGAGGGCACAGCAGGCACTGAGTCTGTGGCCAGCTGCTCCTCACTCCCATTGCTTGTAGCTGGTCACCAACAAAAGTCGAGGTGGCCAGCAGACTTTTGATTACTTGTTTGTTTGTTTTTTGCTTTTTGGGTCACACCCAGCAATGCTCAGGGGTTCCTCCTGGCTCTGCACTCGGGATCACTCCTGGTGATGCTTGGGGGACCATCTGGGATGATGGGAACCGAACCCGGGTCGGCTGTGTGCAAGGCAAACGCCCTACCCGCTGTGCTATCCGCTCCAGCCACCTCCCTCTTTTCTTTTTTTTAAGCAGGCAAGTAATTACAAACATGTTTCATTTCACGCACTGCCAAAAAAATTAAAATGCAGGTGAAACACGGCCACTGTTCTTCAGGGGAAAAAAAAGTTTGATCCTGTAAAATCTAAAGTAAAATGTAGTCAGGGCTAGAGTCAGGACGTCTCCCAGGGGCTCAGACTTCAAGGCCTGCCCTGGGGCCCAACCTACTGCCACTCTTCAAGGCCACACAACCGTCCATCCCACAACCTTCCCCATTCCCAGAAGGCTTCCGCTCTCTCCAAAGCCCGAACACGGGCAGAGCAGAGACAGCCGCTCTCCTCTCTGCACCTCTGTAAAGCAGAGATAATAAAGCCCGCAGGCTGGGAGAGCTCTGACAAACGTATCTGGAGCCTCAGGTCCTGGCAGCACCCAGAGGCATGACCCCCTGCACGGAGCCAGCTGTGGCCAGACAACTGAAGTGCAAAGGAACATGGCCTCCTCCTCCAGAAGAATGTGTCTGTAACTCATTCACAACATCTGGGGACCCAACAGCAACTAATGATTAAATCACTGATGTAAATATATTGTTTTCATGCTAAGAATCTCTGACGAAACAAAAAAGTCACATGACAAAATTCTAGTTGAAAAAAAAAAAAGCCCAAAGATACATTATTCTGGGGCTAGAAAGACAATATAGTGGGCGTTCGCTTGGCACACAGTCAACTCGGGTTCAATCCCCAGTACCTCAGATGGTCCCCTGAGCCCCACCAGGAGTGAACTCTGATCACAGAGCTGGGAGTATGCCCAGAGCACAGCTGGTGTGGCCCAAAGACAAAAACAGAAAGATAAGGGGGTCCTTAGCACAGAGACCATGAAAGCTCAGGAGTCCAATGGCTCAGGAGTCCAATGGCACACCAAATCCCTCGCAGGTAGGAACATTTTTATAAAACCCCCTTTTTTTTCTTTTTATTTGTTTTCCTTTTTTGGGTCACACCTGGTGGTCAGGGGTTCCTCCTGGCTCTGCACTCAGGAATTACTCCTGGCGATGCTTGGGAACCACATAGGATGCTGTTAATCGAACCTGGGTCGGCCAAGTGCAAGACAAACACCCTCCCCACCGTACGGTTGCTCCAGCTGATTTTTACAAAACTCTTAAGAGAGTCAAGAAGCCTCCAAAAACTGAGAAAAACCAGAGCCAGAAATACAATACAGCAGGCGGGCATTTGCCCTGCACGTGGCCAACCCAGATTCGATCCCCAGCATCCCACGCAGACCGTCCCGCAAACACACCAGGAGTGATTCCTGAGTGCAGACACAGAAGTAAACACTGAGCACACCTGGGTGCTGACAAAAAAAAAAACAAAGGAAAAAACCTGGAAAAAATTAAGCTGGAGCGATAGTACAACAACGGGTAGAGTACTTGCCTTGCCTGCACACAGCCAACCTGGGTTTGATCCCTGGCATCCCATATGGTCCCCGAAAGTCCCACCAGGAGCTGTGCACCACCACAGAACACAGAGCCAGGAGAAAAAGTAAGCACCACATGCGTGACCCAAACACAAAACAAAACTGAAAAAGAAAATTTTTTTGCCTTTTTGGGTCACACCCAGCAATGCACAGGGGTTCCTCCTGGCTCTGCGCTCAGGAATTACCCCTGGGGGTGCTCAGGGGACCATATGGGATGCTGGGAATCGAACCTGGGTTGGCCGCGTGCAAGGCAAACGCCCTACCCGCTGTGCTATTGCTCCAGCCCCGGAAAAAAATTTTTTGAGGGGAAAAATAAAAACGTTTACAAGAAAAGAGGTCTGCTGTATTTTTATAGTGCTGGGGATCAAACCCTGTGCCTCGCACGTACAAGGTAAGTGCGTTATACTGAGCCACCCTCCCCAGGCTGCAGGAGTTTCCCTTCATGGCACCCGTGAGGCTTGAACCAGGGCAAGGGCTGAGGACGGGCAGTTCTGCGGCTCTGGCTCCCCCTGCTGGTGGTGTCTGCCCTGCGTCCCAGGCCTCCGCTCCGCACCGGGAGGGACAGTCGGTGTTTCCACAGCCGCTGGCAGATCCAGTGATGCCACGGGAACAAGTGAACAAGTGAACAGGCCGTTCTAAATCAGACCCAGAGTCTGCGCGGCAGGGACTCGCGGGAGCCCAGGCTGCGAGCTCTGTGCGGCCCCCGTGGACACTTTCGTCAAGTGGTTCCACCAGTTTCTCATCAACCAGGCCTGACCCAGCCACAGAAGGGAACTTCCTCTGTTCCTAGCAAACTTTCAGCTAATATTAAGATCATGATTCCTATGATCCAACACCTGCCAACGTGCCTTCCTAGGCTTGCGACTTGTAACAGCAGCCTTCCCATCGCTGAGGAACTCCTATCCAGCTGCTAGGGCCCAGCTCATACTGCCCTCTGCATAACAGCTCCAGGGAGCAGCCTGGTCCCTGATGTGGGAGGCGTTTCCACTCACTCAGTGCCACCCTTGTCTACACAGCGTGCCAGGGGGTGCTTAGTTCCACACCACAACCCGACTCTAACCTGCTGTAGAGGCAAACTTTGGGAGTGGGAGGAAGAGAGAGACAGGCCGGAACACGAGGTTTGCCCAAGCAGGCCAGGAGCATGACCCCAGATCCAACTGCAGCACGGCGGGCGCCCCGAGACTCCCACCTTCTACAAACATGAAGGAAGAACTGAGTCCACGGGGCTCGGCTACCAAGACACCCACGGCATCTCCCAGGCAGTACCCATCAGAGTCTGCGGACTCACCCACACTGACCAGCCTGGCCCCACCCACCTTCACGCCCTCCAGGAGTGCCTGGGGGTCCTCGATGCCCTCGGGGACGCACTTCTTGTTCTCGGGGAGGGATTCCAGCTTCTCCACCAGTGCTTTCAGTCCCTTCAGCTCGAACTCGGTGAGGTGGGCCCAGCGGGCAGCCACCTCGGGCACGGGAGAGCCAGCAGGCGTCCTGGGGCAGTCAGCAGCGGCAGGGGACCGCACGCTCTCCTCCGACTCGGTGGACAGAGTCCTCTTGAGGAGGCGCAGGGCCGAGGCTTTGGGCTTCTTCCCTGGGGCCTCCTGGTCCTCGGAGGGGCTGCTGGAGGGCGAGGCGCGGCCATCGGCAGGCAGCTTGGGGGCCTGGTCGGTGCCCTCCCCCTCCTCCTCCTCCTCCTCTTCCTCCTCCTCTTTCTCCTCCTGGGGCTGCTGCTCGCAGGACGCCTCCTCCATCTCCAGCCAGGAATCGGATGAGAAGCCGTCTACGCTGGCCTTCCGTGGGGCATCTACAGGGAGAGGCAGGAGTGGTCACAAGAAGAGCGTGCCCTGGTCCCCCTTCACTGGAGGCGCAGTGAACTTGACAATTCCCACAGCCTCCGACTCAGTTCTAGAAGCCCGGGGGCCCGGGGATCAGCGACACAGATTCAGATCCCAGCCCTGGGAGTGCAGAGAGACAATTGGAACTTAACCCGGAGCACTCGCGCTGCATGTGGAAGAGCCCAGCTCAGTCCCCGGAGCACCCCAAACCAGAACCAAGCCAATCTCAGCCCTTCCTAGCTGTGGTTAACCCCAAAGAAGTTGCTTTAACTCTCTGAACGTATCTGCATTTTATTTTATTTTGCAATACACGGATCATTGCATATGAGACATATGCTTTACTGCAAGGACTTGTGCATACGAGACGTAATTCTTTACTGCTGGCCCAGACCCTTGAGCCCCTGTATTTTCTGTTTCAACATATAAAAATCAGGGGCTGGCTCCATCGGACACTGGGCAGGGTGCTCCCCTTGCACGCACGCAGCCAACCCAGGTTTGATCCCTCCCACCCCATATAGTCTCTCAAGCCTGCCAGGAGCACAGAATCAGGAGTAAGCCCTGAGCATCACAGGTGTGGCCCAAAAACAAACATAAAAAGATTAGGCAGGGGCTGGAGCGATAGCACAGCAGATAGGGCGTTTGCCTTGCATGCGGCCAACATGGGTTCGATTCCCAGCATCCCATATGGTCCCCTGAGCACTGCCAGGAGTAATTCCTGACTGCAAAACCAGGAGTAACCCCTGGGCATCACTGGATGTGACCCAAAAAGCAAAAAAAAAAACCAAAATAGGCAAGGAGTTCATGCCCAATTCAATCTGCTTAATCAATAACTGAATAGCAGTACTCATATTTTTTTTAAAAATTTACAAAAAAAAAATAGGAAGAAAGAATATATACGTTATACATAATCTCATTTGTTGAGAAATGTTGGTATGGAGCTGGAGTGGTAGTGTAGGGGGTAGAGTGTCGGCCTTGCACTCGGTGGACCTGGGTTCGACCCTGGCATCCCATATGCTCCCCGAGCACTGCCAGGAGTAATTCCTGAGTTCGGAGCCAGGAGTAAGCCCTGAGCATTGCTGTGGCCCAAAAACAAAAAGGAGGAATGCGCTGCTCTGCAGAGCAATGTCACAGCCAGCGTGCTGGGCATGTGATGCCAGTCAGGACTGAAGCGCCGGGGGGTGGGGGTGGGGGAACCATGACTAACGATGACGTCACAGCAGGGCCCGACTGGCCCCACCCCACTACTCCCAAGCGGGTCACCCCTGCACCGGCACAAAGCTGCCAGCGATGTGGGGAACTGGCTGCAGCCCACAGCCTGCTCCACAGACACAGCAAACAACCCCCAGGTCTGTCTGTTAACAAAAACAGCCGAACGCCCGGGGCCATCACTCAGAGATAAAGCAGGAGAAGCCCCGGGTTTGATCCTCCTGGCATGCTACAGTCCCCAGCACCGCTGGGGGGGGGCAAACATCAAACAAAAAGCAGGATTCTTCACTCGATTCAGCAGCTCCCCACACCCCCACCACACACACACACACACACACACACACAAGCACACGCTCACGCGCGTCCTGTATCTGCCTGCAGCCACCAGCCTGCCACGATTTCATTTCCTGCACATCTGTAGTCCAAGTGAAAGGCTCCTGAGGACGGCTGTCCCTTCAAAAGCGCCCCAAGCTTCTGCCGCGACATTTTGCTTCAAAGGAATTCCAACAGCCACCGTGGGGCCCTGTCCCACTGCAAAAACTGCTTCTGCCCCCACGGTGTGGTCGGCCAGCAGGCGCGCTCACCAATAAGCATGGATTCTCTCTGGTACTCCTGAGTGAGGTAGGACCGCTGAGTCACACAATACACGTAGCGCTCCAAGACATACCAGCACATCTCATAGTAGAAGGGGTAGCGGAATTTGGGCTGCACCTGGAAGCAGACAGGAGTGGGGGTCAGTTTCTGGAGGGCAAAGGTGCAGCGGGAGGGACCGAACAGGTGCGGCAGGGGCGGGGGGGCCTGGGGGTCACTGCCATCTTTGCAAGGGCACAAATGGGGAGAGGAGCAAATGGGGGGGTGGGCTGGAGGGAGGGCAAGAGAGCGACGCTGAAAAGCCGGAGATGGGGCTGGAGCGAGAGCACAGCGGGGAGGGCGTTTGCCTTGCACGCGGCCGACCGGGTTCGATTCCCAGCATCCCACCTGGTCCCCTGAGCACCGCCAGGGGTGATTCCTGAGTGCAGAGCCAGGAGGAACCCCTGTGCATCGCCAGATGTGACCCAAAAACCAAAAAAAAAGAGAAACCAAGAAAAGCCAGAGATACCAGCAGCATGCACAGGCGGAGGAGGAGCGAGTCCCCTGATCTCACACAGGGCCAGCGGTGGGGACCGGCTTGCAGTAAGAAGCTGGAAGAGTGGGTTCCCCCCCTCCGATCGGTGATCTGGGGGTGCCTGCCGCTGCCTAGCCAGGCCAGACACGGGGCTGCTGTGCTCAACCCTGCGTAGACCCTGCTCTCCGGGTACAGGCTGAGACCCACCCCCAAGCCTTACCCCACGGCTACACTGGCATCAGCGTTGGGGGTGGGGGAGAAACGCCTGCTGACCAATGAGGATGAAGAGGGTGCGGTGGCTCCTCCTCCGGGGGCAAGGCCTGGGCTGGGCCCGCCCCCCCCCCACCTTCTTTCTGGAAAACAGGCTTAGGACATCCCACATCCCAACCCGGGGCAGAAGGCCAAACCAAGTCTCTCTCGGGCGTCTCTGTAGAGGTGGGTCACAGGAGGCAGCTCCAGACCTAAGGTGAGGGGCTGGAGTGATAGCACTGCGTTTGCCTTTCATGGGGCCGACTCAGGTTCGATTCCCAACATCCCATATGGTCCCCCGAGCACCACCAGGTGGAATTCCTGAGAACAGAACCAGGAGCTGCACCTTTGCACCGCCGGGTGTAACCCAAAAAGCAAAAAAAAAAAAAAAAAAAAAAAAAAAGAAGACCTAAAGTGAGGAGACGAGAAGGAGAAGGGCAAGCCAAAGGCCACGGCCCAATAAGTCTCCAGAAACTACAGCCTGTGTGAAGGGGGCGGGTGCGTCCTGCCCACCCCGCCAGCCCTCGTGCAAGCAAGGGTGTGCCTGCCTCCTACAGAGACCCCCCCTCCTTACCGCTCCTGTCCCCCAGGGAACTCAGGGCCCAAACAGTAACTAAGCCCTGCTGCTCCCAGAGGCACCCCTATAGTTAAGAAGGGAAACACAAGCCACCAGGAGGTGTGGGGGGGGAGGGGTGGGGGGCGGAGGGGCCTCTCCATTCCGAGGCCTACTCCTGCTTCTCTCAACACCCCAGCTCAATGCTTCCAGAATGCTTTAGACGAGAGTGGAAGGAAGAAGTGTGGTCGAATTTCTGTTCAGAGGCCCAGCGCCCAGCGCCCCGCAGCCCAGGTCCCTCGCCCTGCCTCCCTCGTTTCATCTGCACAGTGGGTCTGTCCGGTGGATGGGATGGTTCGCAATGAAATCCTGCATGCTTTCGAGCTGGCGGGAGGCGGATGCATGGAACGGTTTCCCTGGCCCCAGCTACGTTCCCGAGAACTCCCGTTCCCCTTGCTGGCCCATGCTCGGCCCTTCTGAGGGGCTACACAGTCTCCCCGGAACTTAAACACAGAGAGGGGCTCTTCATCCGAGGCAGACTCAGACCTCAGTGAGAAGGGGTTTGTGGGTGGGAACCCTCGGCCTCACCCCACTCCACAACAAGGATTTTGAATGATTTTTGAAGCGAATCGCCAAATACCTACAGAAAAGGCCAACAGCTGGCAAACCCCAATCAGTCACCTCCAACCCGGGCTTCATGGCTCCGAGAACTCAAGTTGGTTTTGACTTTACAAATTGGGGGAAACCATCTTGCACCCCTTGATTTCAAGGGGCTATTGCATGCTGTCTGAAGATCCTTCTAGACTTGGAGGAAAAATATTTATGTTTTGGCTGCATTTCAGGAGGAAAGGAAGTCTCCCTTTTTGTTGCTGAACCCAAGGGAAACCAGCGAGAGGGGGAACAAATGCTGATGAAGGAATTCCTATTTTTAAAAAAAAATTTGTTTTTTTTAATTTTTTTTTTTCCAAGAGAGTACTACAGGAAACAAAATTGGCGAAGAATTGACTTACAAACGGGTTGTCGCCTTCCACCCGTCGCCTTCAAAAGGTTTCGGCCACATGCCCGAGGACATTAAACACACAATTGCTCAACATTATTTGTGGACACAACTGGAGCCTGGCCAAAGTTTCGTTCGAGAGCAATCCAGAAAGTCAGGCATGGCCGTCCCAGGGCTCTGCTCAGGCCGGGAGGGGAACTCAGCCCAGGCGACTGTGCATAGGGAGGAGGTCGAGGGGGCCTCCGGGTTCCTAAAAGCTGGCTGAGGCCTCTCGGCACCGTGGGGGGCCCAGCTCTCAGTGACTTGGAAAACTAAAAGAGGATGGACAGAAGTGTGATCAAATTTGTTTTTCTCCTGGAAAAAAAAAAAAGTCAATGGGGAGAAAAAATAAATAAATAAAAGTAAAAACCCCAATGGAAGGGAAACGGTGAGAGGCAATTACTGGCAGTTTCCAGATAGATTCTCTGGCTGGGAGCGAAAGGCTGACGTCGTTACCTTTCCCGAGAAAGCTGCTCACTAAAGCCATTGGGAAAAAAAAGATCAATGTCAGAATGAGCATCTCCTCAGCCTCACCCTTCCCTTATCAACCTCACTGGAGTTAAAAATACACCCCAGACTTGTTGAGACACTCTCTCGGCAACAAGCGGCACGTGGCGGGGTGTCGCATCCCCCCCGCGCCCCCCCACCCCTCCGTCCCCCTAGGCTCTCAGCGACCTCTCCTCACCGCGCGCAGAGCACCCAACCCGCAACGCTTCGATCCCCAGCCGACACCGGGGCCCAGGGGTCCTCTGGTCCAGAGGGGAGGTGCCCCTGCTCTCCCTCAGACCCCCGGCCCCACGCCAACCCCGGGGCCCACACAGAGCCGGCATCCCCCGTGCCCCCAACTCCACTCGGCCACTTGGCTTCCAAGCCACGCCAGGTTGTTTGGACTCTTGGAAAAAAACACCCTTCCCAAACGGCCGTAACCCTGAGAGGGCTCCCAGGGCTGTGAAGAATTGAGCTGTAGCGGGCTGACAAGGCGCCCTGGCATCTCGGTCGCCTCCCGACTCTCCCCCCCCCCCCCCCCCCCCTGCACCATCTTTTGTCTGCTTTGGCTCCTAAGACATAAACAATCGGGCCTTGTAGCCAAGCTCTCTCCAAAGACCAGAAATCAAAGCAGATTAACAGGCTGCTGCTGGGTCGGCCCAGCCGGGGCCTCCCCCATCTACATGCTTGGGGGGTTTAGGGGACTGGGGAGGGGGGCCTGATAGCCGGGATTCCACAGGGGCTCACTCGGCTCCATTACCTCTTCTGCCTCCCACCCAGGCGAGGGGGCTGGGCCCGAAATCAGCCAGATCTAGCCGGAGATAGGCCGGCTGCGATCGGGTTTCCCTGGGGGAGGGGGCCGGTCCTGGAACCCCAGCCAGCCTCTGGCTTTCAGGAATTGCCTCAAAAGCTGCAGTGAAGCTGTGTGCCGGCCCGGCTGGACTCCTTTCCATCCCACACCTCGCGGCAGCTCCCCAACGGGCCCCCGGCTCCAGGGCAGCCAAAGAACAGCTGGCCGGAGCCCCAGACGGCGCGTGGGCCAGACTTGCAGCCCGCGGCCCCCACACACCGTGCCTTCCTCCTGCTCGCCCTGGGTCACGGAAGGGGTAGGCTGCTAGGGTTTCCTCCACGTCCACAGACCAGCACAAGCCTGCACACCTAGCAGCCCGGGAGATGCACATTCTCCCACACTCCAAGCCCCTACCCACCCCCCCAGCCCCGGGCAAACCAGAATGAAACCCATGAAGGTCGAACGCTAAAAACATCAGGGACACACACAGTGACTGAGACTGGCATGGTCCCCAGCAAACCAAAATGAGAACGGAAGAGAGAGAAGGGGTGAGGGGTGCAGGCAGGGCAGGTTCGCAGAGGCCTGGCAGGCGGGATTCTACAGCCCCTCCTCAGAAAGGCGGGGAGCACCCTCTGAGGTTCTGAGCACACAGACCCTGGAAACACGACGCAGAGACCACGCGTGGCAGTTCCCTGCTGGTGCCACCCCTGCACAAGGAAGCTGCCGGCAAACGGGCAGGCAGGGCCAGGAGGCCTCACAACGCTGCGTCCCTGCTAGATTCAGCTGAAGTAACAGCTGTTTCACGCGGGAGGAGGCCGGGGGACACTCCTGGTGAGTCGCTGCCCAACAAGGAACAGGGTCTGCCGTCATGGAACCAGGGTCACACACGAGCCTTGTGACCTGCAGGTGGGTGCCACCCCAGCCCCCGACAGCGACTTCAGGGCTATGAAAGCCCCCCAATAGGAAAGAGGAAATAAAAATTCTGAGTAACTGTGAAAACAAAAGGAGGAACAGACCTTCCCCTGGCCGGGTTCCCCCCTGGCCTGCCCGGGTCGTGGCCGGGCGCCAGCGGGCAGCGTGCGGGCACTCGGAGCAGAGGGGGGCCGAGATGCAGCCTCATCTCCCGCTGTGGGACGTGTGAAACTCCGGGTCTGAGGCTGCCCCACCGGCACCGCGCCAGGAAAACACTGGACGGAACCAGACCCCAGAGGCCGTCCACGGGGCGACCGCCTGGTTTCCCCGGGACATCGCGTCACAACCGGGGTCCCCCGCAGACGCCAAGCCAAGACCTGCCCTTCCTTCCAGGGCCCAGCCAAATTCCCCCCACTCCCTGTGTCCCCTCTGACTCGTGGCTGAGAGTTTCTGGTACTTTCTCAAGAAACTTCCTCTGCCACGGAAGCCGTGGGAAGTAGGGTCTGGCTGGGGAGCACAGGCGCTCCTGCGCTCTTGCAGAGGGGGGGTCCCTCGCAGGCACCCCTGCCCTGCAGCCCCGGAAGAGAGGCCGAGGGGGTGAGAGGCGCTTACCCGCGTCCTGTCCTCGATCTCGTAGATACGCAGCTGCATGGGCACGTTGAAGCTGTGCAGGATGTTTCCGCCGAACACCAGGGAGTCTACGGGGGTGTAGACCGCATGGATCCAACCTGCGGTGGGAGGGGTCAAAGGCCAGGTGTGCCGGAGCCCGCGGGGGCAGCCCTGGGGAGCTCGGCTGGGAGAAGCCTGGTCGGGGAGCCGAGGGAGTCAGGTGAGCAGCCGAGGGGGCCAGGCGGGCAGCCACCCCCTCTCCCCCAGCTAGATCTGTGCCAATCAACCACCACTTTTTTTTTGTCTGGTTTGGGGGTCTTACCCGGCAGTGCTCAGGGCTGACCCCTGGCTCTGCACTCAGGGATCACTCCTGGCAGGATCAGGGTGCCGGGGATTGAACCCGGGCCAGCCGCATACAAGGCCAGCGCCCTGCCTTATCTCTCCATCCTGGCCTCCCGGTCCTTGACAACAGAAAACAGGCAGGCCCGGGAGATAGTAGAGGGGTCAAGGCACTTGCCCTGCCTGTGGCCAGCCCCAGTGTGAGCCCCAACACCTCCCGGTTCCGAAGGACACCAGGGCTTAATCCAGAGCAGAGGCGGGGTAGCCCAGAGCACTGCAGGGTGTGGCCCGAATCCCGCCCCGCCCTCCAGAAACAGGATCAGGCGGTTCCTCTCCCCAGGCCACCTGGTGGGGGGAGACGACCCCCTCCCGCCCAAGAGCCTTTTCATCATTCCAGCAGGATCACAAAGGTCACGGGCCAGCAAGGCCTGAAGTCCCAGCTGGGCGCGGGTCTAGGCCCAGCGAGGCCATCTCAGCACCCGCCCCCGGCCAATGCTGCGTCTTCCAGGGGAACATCCCGATTCCCCAGAGCCGACCCTCAGGCTCACTCACCCCACCTGGCCGCAGACGGGGGGGGGGGGGGGGGGGGGGGGGGGGGGGGGGGGGGGGGGGCTGGTCAGGGCCCAGAGCCGGGAGTCGCGCCACTGGGTTCAAGGACAGTGAGAAGCACCTGGGCCACCACTAATCGTGAGGGAGGGAGGGACCCCCGGGGCTCAGGATGGGGGTGGGTGGGGCTGAGACAAGCCACAGCTGATAAGTGCAGGCACTTAGAATTCTGGGGTAGTGCTGGGATTGGGGAAGGGGCGGGGATCTCAGGGGACGGAACCAGGCGCCCCCTCGGAACCAGGCGCCCCTCATACGGGGCCACAGCCCATCCCACGGGCACCTCCGCGGCAGCCGAGACACTGCAGGGTCCTCAGATGCAAAAGGGGAGCAGACCACGGTCCCCCCCGGGCCCAGTCCCCCGCCTTCAGTTTGCTGGCTCGGAGGGAGATGCACCGCCATCCTTCAGCCTCTTCGCTCAGATAAGCAGCCCAGCCCCAGCCAAGACCCCCATGGACAAAAGTCACATGGGGGGGGGGCGTTTTCACAGACGTACCTGGAAAGCCACTGCAAGGGGGAGTGGGGGGGGTCCAGGGCCTCCTTCCAGGCTCCGTGCAGTGAACCCCCAAGTCTCAGCATCCACACCTGCACTGACTGCTCCCCTTCAGCCCTGTGCCCAGTGACCCCCGCAGTCCCCGGGTGACCCTGTTTCCCAGCCACACCCCCGAAGGGTGGCTGGCTGGCCACTCCCGGGACCCTTTCCCACAGTGAGACCTGGGCCACCCCAAATGCAGGAGCAGGTGGGGGCCAGAAGGAAATGAAATATGGACACTCAAAGCCCCATTTCTGGGTGCCATGGGGACCCCGAGTCCCTGGGGACCAAAGCGAGGCAGGACACAGCCGGGGGAAGTAGGGGGCTGAAGTCCCGCGTTCCCCAGCCTAGGACACCCCCTCCCCTAGAGATAAACACCCCACTTGCATCGTTACCCCGTTTCCCCAGTGTGGGGGCAAAGAGGTTAACAGCAGAGGTTCTGTACATCTAGATACTGGAGAGGTTCTAGAACCTTCTGCTGCTCTCGTCCCCATGTATTAGAGCCCCTGCAGCCAAAGGCCTGGCATCCTGCAGACACAAGAGCCTTCGTGAGCCCCATCCGGGCAGACCCTCCAGCTCCTCAGGGCACCCCAGGAAGCCCGCGAGCAGGTGTCCGGGGAGGGAGGCGGCTGGGAGGCCAGTACCTGCGTCCTGTCAGGACTGGGGTCACCCCCCGACATGGCAATTCGGGGGAACAGGCCCGACCCTACTGTCCGGCCAGTCTCACCCACACCCCCAACGTTCAGAAATGAGGACCCTCCCCCAGGCTTCCCGGCCGCCTGACGCTCGCTGGTGGGCAAATCCCAAATGACACTGCGGTCGCATGCCAGAGGGCGCTGGCTACTTCCTCCACAGGCAACCCCAAGTCCTGGTGAGCCAGATGCTGCCTGGGCGAGCACTGTGGCTGGGGCCTGGGAGCTGACACTAGGGAAAGCTGGACCTGAGGCAAACTGACTGAGAAAGGGAGATTTCGCCTGAGGCCTGCACTGCTTCCTGCTAGGGACAAAGAAGCCGCCCTCCACCTCTCGCCCCCTCCCTCTCGCCCTTTCCCCCACCCTCTCCCTCTTATCCTAGGAGGCTGGAGTCTAGGACAGAGCGCTATAGACACAGCAAAGTCAGGCCGCTTTCCACCCCCCCCCTCGCTGTACTGCTCCCATTTCACAGAGGGTGCCACTGAGGCCCACGTCCCAGGCCACGGCCAAAGCGCCTGGTGACTGCTCAGCTGGCCAAGCACTCTCCTCCCCGGGCAGCTCTGGGTGCGAGGCCGGGTGGAAAGCAAGCCGCAGGCAGCCCCAAGTCCTGGCTCCAGACTTCTGAGCACCACATCCTGGGCGGCACTGGCTGCCAGGATCTCGGGCCAGAAGGAATCTGACTAACACCCTCTGCGCTGCCCTCTTTGCCAAGTGCTTCACTCACAAAGCTCAGCGGAGAGTCAACTCCCCCACAGTCAGAGGGACCAAAGGGGACCAGATCCCCCAGGCACACAGGAACCCAGCAACAATGCAGCTTATCGGACCCTGGCCCTGCCCTGCAGCAGCTGGGCCTTTGGGCCTTGGCCCAGCAGCTCATTTTTTTGTTTCTGCTTTTGGTTTTTGTCTTTTTGGGGTCACACCTGTTGATGCTCAGGGAATACTCTTGGCTCTGCACTCAGGAATTATTCCTGGAGGTGCTGGGGGGACGCTATGGGATGCTGGGGATCGAACCCGGGTCGTTCACTGCAAGGCAAACGCCCTCCCAGCTGTAGGATCGCTCCAACCCTCTAAAGCAGCTCATCTCTTTGGGCCTCAGAAACCTTTTCGTTTTTGGTTCTGTATCCGGTTGTGCTCAGCACTCGGAGATCCTGTGGTACAGGGTACCAGGCCCGACCTCCTGAACACACAGCATGAACCGCAGCCCACTGGGCCATCTCTCTGGGCCCCCGGGAACCCTTTCGCGAGTGTAAGGCAGGAGGATAAGCTTCTCCCGACGTACTTAGAAGATAAGTGATATGCCCAGAATCCGCGCTGCTCAGGAACGTGTGTTAATGGTCGTGATTAACGAGCCTTCACTGAGGCTGCCTGCTGGCCCAGGCGGCCAAGACCAAGACAAAGCCCAAGATCAAGGCGAGGCCTTCGCGGCTAGACTTCCTGTTCCTGGGACAGACTTCACCTCCCTGCAGCTGGGACCTCTCCTGGCTTCCCAAAGCAAGGGCTTTAGAGAGAACGCCCCAGGAAGTCCCCGTTTCTCAGCCCTGGACTCTCCCTTCTCCCTTGGAAGTGGAAATGACACCCCTTGGCCTCGCGGAGGTCTGGGCCAGCTCAAAAAGGACAAACCCCACACCCTCCCCTTTCTCCTGGTTCAAGGGTCTTCCTCCTCCGGGCAGCTTTCTGGACTGTCTATGGAGAAGGCCTGAAGAACTGCCACACCCAACACCTAGCTCAAACCCTTCACCTTCTCATGGAACAACACTAGGGGACATCTGGTTGGCCATTTTTTGTCTTCGTGGCGGGCTGCTTCTTAGTGCTCCCAGGAATTCTTAGTTAACCAGCCGACAGTTCAAAGTGAGAGCACCCACACGTGCAAGGCCTCTCAGTGCTGGGGTCACGGGGTCCCCCAGTGGTACTCAAGGAGCGACCCAGGACCTGCTCCAAGGAGCTCAGGGTACCACGCAGTGCCGGGCTCCCATCCAGCTGTTCTGCACGCAAGCCTGCTCTCAGCCCCCGGAGCTCTCTCTGCCCCCAGGTTAGGGTTTTTGGGTTTTGTGGTGGTGGTGGTGGTGGTTTGGGGGGGTCACACCCAACAATGCTCAGGGGTTACTCCTGGCTCTGCACTCAACAATCACTCCTGGCAGTGCTCAGAGGACCGTATGAGATGCCAGGGATCAAATCCAGGTTGGCAAACACTCTACGCACTGTATACCGTTGTTCTGGGTAGGAAAAATATAGGCTGGGTGGGGAGATGCTCAAAGGACTGAACACACACCTTGAATCTTAAATACAGAGGCCGCAGGTTCAATCCCCAGCACCTCATGGTCCTGAGAACCACCAGGTCCAAGTCCGCAAAACATGGAACCACAAGCAGCCCCCAGCATGGCTGGTAAGTGTGGCGCCCCAAAAAACAAAAACGAAAACAAAACCCTCCAAGCTATCACCCTCTGTGCCTCCCAGTCTTACTGAACCTCACTGGCCCATGAAGTCAGTGCCTGAGCCCACAGAACCTGTCCTGCAAGGGGACACACATCACTCCCAGCAAACCCACTCGGGACCCTTAGGGACACTGTCTCTGCGGGGGTCACTCTGGGTCCCTCCTCAGGTCAGCTCCGGTACAGCTGCTCCCCCGCTTCTAGTCTGCACATCTCCCTCCACCGTAGGATGGGGGGAGTCACCCTAAAGTCCATCTGCTGAAGGAGGCGGGGAGGCCTCTTGGGCAGGAAGGGGAGCACCGTGGAGAGTTCCACAGCCGAGCCCTAACCTGCCCCCCACAGAGGATTCGGGATAGTCGAGGCCTAGAAAGGTCAAAAAGAAAACCAGAATCGGGGACCGGAGCGATAGTACAGCGGGGAGGGTCTTTGCCTTGCACACAGCCAACCCAAGATCGATCCCCGCCATCCCGTGTGGTCCCAGAGCACCGCCAGGATCCCGAAGTGCAGAGCCAGGAGTCACCCCTGAGGATCGCTGAGTGTGGCCTAGAAACAGACCAGAGAATGAGGTAACCTGCGGCCGAGCGATAGCACAGCGGGGAGGGCGTTCGCCTTGCACGCGGCCAACCCAGGTTCAATCCCCAGCATCCCATATGGTCCCCCGAGCTCCGCCAGGAGTAATTTCTAAGTGCAGAGCAGTGCATACCCCTGTGTATCGCCAGGTGTGACCCAGAAAGCAAAAGAAGAAAAGAAAGTGAGGTGTGGGACCCAGTCTCCCGCGCGCGTGCATACTCCCCGCCCCAAAACAGCTCCCAGGGACAGCCAGCCCTGCTGGGCATCCCTGCTGATGAGGCTGGGGCTCAGAGAGGGGCAGCCCCCAGGCCATCCCTCAGGGGTACCAGGTCATTAGTGTCGCGTTAACTTTGGGGGGAGTGGTTCGGGCCACACCTAGAGGCACTCAGGCTTATCCTGGCTCTGCCCTCAGGGATCAGTCCTGATAGGGCCGAGGGGAACAGAGGATCCCGCAAGCAAGGCCAGCGCCCTGCCTCCTATTCTGTTTCTTGGCCCCAACGGAAACGTTTTGTTTGGCTTCATTTGGGGACGGTGCCCTGAGATGCTGGAGGTGCTTGGGGGACCCCGTGGGGTGCTGGGGATCAACCTCACGTCAGCCCCAGGGTCCTACCCCCTGACCAGCCCCAAGTCACCTCTTTATCTCCCTGTCCCTCTGAGTAAGGCTCAGAACCGCTGCCAGCCCTGGCCTCCGGGACCGCCAGAGAAAGCCCCGGCTTCCTCCCGGGGAGGGGACAGGAAGTCTTCCTGTCTGAGGCTGCTCCTCCCAGGAGGGCCCAGCGCGCAAGGCTGCGCCAGAACCTACCGGAAGGGATGAAGAAGGTGTAGCCCTGCTTCAGCTCGATCCTCTGGCAGCGCTCCACGCGGTCCCCCAGGAAGATGTCGCTCTGCTTGCCCGACAGCACCCACTCCTCGTACAGCGCCAAGTTGTGCAGGGTCGGGGGGATCAGCCAGAAGATCTCGGGTGGGGGGAGGGAGACGCAGCTCCAGATGGGCCAGAGCTGGCTTCTGCCCCGGCTCTGTCCCCTGACCCCACCCCCCCAGGCGGTCTAGGGCTCTGGGGGCCTGGGGGGCCCTTTCCCTTTCAGGAGACCCCAGAGGGCGGCGCAGGGTGGGGAGACGTCCAGGCTGGGATGACTTTCCTTCACCTGAGTCCCAGCTTGCTGGGGAGGTGGAGGCAGGAGCGATAAGATGACCGGGAGAGCCCAGTGCACGCCCTCTGCAGAGTGACCTGCACAGGCTGACCTCCCACCCACCACAAGGGCAAACAAAGGCACAGGCATGCCCAGACGGCACCGCTCGTGGCCCCACACACAAGAGGCCAGAGCTTTCCCAACGCCGGACGTCACGGCCAGCCTGAGCCTGCCCCTAACGTCCAGCAAACTGGAACCCAACATGCACCTTCCACGTTGGAATCCCCCCAACCCCCAGCTGGGATGTGTGTCCCTTCCCTTCATTTTATGGGGTTCCAGTTTCTCTAGCCCAATTATTTTTTTTCTTCTGGTTTTGGGCTTGGGGGGCCACACCCGGCAATGCCCAGGGCTCACTCCTGGCTCTGCACTTAACAGTTACTCCTGCTCAGGGAACCACAGAGGATGCAGGGGATCGAACCCAGGTCAGCCACATGCGAGGCAAGAGCCCCTACCTGCTGTCTATCACTGTAGCTTTTTTTTTTTTTGCTTTTTGGGTCACACCTGGTGATGCACAGGGGTTACTCCTGGCTCTGCACTCAGGAATTACTCCTGGCGGTGCTCAGGGATGCTGGGAATCGAACCCGGGTTGCCCGCGTGCAAGGCAAACGTCCTACCCGCTGTGCTACTGCTCTAACCCCATCACTCCAGCTTCTAAATAACACTATTTTTATAACGATCTGCAGTGGGGCCGGGGCAATCACTCCAAGGCCAGAGAACACACCTGGCCTGTGTGACTCGCCCTCAGGTGCCTGAGCACCCCTAAGGGAGGCCACAGTTTAAACAAAATAACAAAAAAATCTCTTGGAACCAGAGATGCAAAAGTACAGAGGGGAAGGCACTTGCCTTGCATCCTGCCGGCCTGAGTTCAAATCCCCAGCACCATATATGGTACCAGAGTCAGAGATCAATCCAGAACACAGAGACAGAAACAGTCCCTGAGCACTGCCGGATGAGTCACACACACTACACATTCCTTATCCCAAAAAAAAAGAAGGAAAGAGAAAGGAAAAAATCTCCGGAGCAACAAGGAAAGGAAACCCAAGGGGCCCAACCTGGAGCTGAAATCTGGTCTGGGCGCCGAGAACATGTGGCCGGGTTGTCACTAAGACAAATCACCGTCCAGTTGACCTTTCCCTGGCAGAGGGAGGCGGTGGCCCCAGGGTGGCCCTGAACAGGCAGGACCAGGCTGGTGGGAAGTGGGGACAGACAGAGGGAACAGAGGGAAGAGGAGTGGGGGGCGCTTACCTTCCCTCCCCGGAGCACATGGTACCACACGGACGTCCCGCCGAAGTCGATGTGGAAGTCGGTGAAACAGCCCTTCACGCTCATCAGACAGTACCTGCGGGCGCCGGCCAGGGCAGTGCTGATGGTGGGGGATTTTCTTGCTTTTTTTTTTTTCAAACCCAAATGGAATCGGAGTTCCCCAAGGGGGAAGCCCCCGAGATCGGGTGACAAACTTCAAGCAGTGGCCAGTTGCCCTCAGCGCCGGGGGAGGCACTTCCTCTGCTCCCCACGGCTCTCGAGCCTCCGAACCCCCGTTTCCATCCAAGCCAGAGGTGGGGCTGCCTGGCTCTGCAGCCCTCCGGGGCCACTGGGCCCCCTGCCTGGCTGTCCCTGGCCAGAGCCCCTCCCGCTCCGCACTGGGCCAACAATTCTGCACTGAGCCACTGAGGCTCCCCGAGGCCCCGAGAAGCTGGCAGTCCTCACCCCCTGCCCGCTGAACGGGAAGCAGCGGCCCGAGCAGCCGCCACAAAGAACACGGCAGCCAAGCAGGAATGCGCAGAACCCGGGAACTGGGATCTCCGGGCACGGGGCACCGCGGGGGCAAGAGGGCTGCTGGCGGGCTGGCTTCAGTTGGGGTGATGAAAATGTTTCCAAACTCTGGCCGCACAGCTCTGGAAAACGGGAGCCAAGCCACTCCACGGTGCACTTGCAATGGATGAACGGGACGGGATTCCTACCTCCTCGGAACTGCTCAAGACGGCGAGAAAATCGGAAAGAGATTCAGAGCCGACCTGGGGGTGGGGGCGCTGGGGCGGGTGGGAGGCGGGGGGCTGCCGGACAGAGTGGAGGGAGAGGAGGGGTCCAGCCCCTCGGAGCCCCAGATAAGCCGCCCTCCCTTCCCGCCAGGAACGCCAAGCCCCTCCTCCCATGCTCACAGCTGCCCTCCGAGGGGTGGGCAGAGCTGGTGCAGGCGGGGGACAGGGCAGGTCTCCAAGTCCAGGCCTGGCCGACAGGGTGCGGGGAGCCCCCCACCCCCTACCTCTTCCAGCAAAAGCCACGGGGGGGACCGGGCCGGGCCTCCAGCACCTTGACACCTGGGGGGGGGGGGGGCCCTGCGCGCCCCGCTTACCCACTGACCTCTTTCCCGCGGCACTTTGCTTTTCCAGGGGTTGGGGCCGAGGGGAGGAGCGGGCGGGGCCGGGCAGGGAGGAGCCCGCAGCGCCCGCCCGAGTGCGGATCGCGGGAAGGGGGGCGTGGAGGCCGCACGGGGAGGAGGCCGGGGACGGGGGCTCGGGGCCTGCCCTCCCGCCCTCCGCCGTGGGCGCCTCACATTCAGGTGGACTCGGCTCGCCGAGATGCGGGCGGCGTGCCCGTCCCGGCCCCGGATAGGCTGCGCGGGGCCCTGGCATGTGTGTGCGCGCGCTGGCGAATCAGGAGGCGCCCGCCCCGGAGCCCGCCCGCTGCCTAGCAACGCGGCCAGGGGCGCCGTTGACAGCGCAGGACGCGGCCGTCACGAAGGCAGGCGCGGGCCGGGCTGCGGGCGCTGGGCGGGACGCGGCGCCGGGGGTCTCCGGCCGGACCCCGCGGGCCCTGCTGCCCTCCGGCCTCGCAGCCCCGTTCGGAGTACTAGCCCTCGCGCTCCGGGAGCACCTCTCGGGGATTTTCTCCTCCTCCTCCTCCTCCTCCTCCTTCTCCTTCTTCGTTCCCGTTTTCCGACCCTCAACCGCGGTCCCCACCCTCCTCCCCTCCAGCCTCGCGGGAGCCCCGAGGGAGAACAAGCCGGCGGGGTGCAGCGCGGATGGGTGCGCAGGGCTGGGGCGCCGGCCCCGCCCGCGGGGACCCCCGCCGCCTGCCCCCGCCCCGAGCCCCCGGCTCCCCGGCACGTGCGCCAATCGCGCACCCCCGGCGGCGGCGGCGGCTGGCGGGGAAAGTTCTCCAAGTTCAGCGGCGCCGGCCGCATCCGCCGCGGCCCGGAGTGGGGGGCGGGGGCCGGGGCGCCCCTTCCAGGCCCGCCTCCTCCTCCGCGGAGGCCCCTCCCCGCCCTCGTTCCCCGCGCCCGGCTGGGGTCGCCCCCCCGCGGCGCGCAGGCAGCCCGGTGGCCGCGGCTTTGTCCCGGGCGGGCGGGCGGGCGGGCTCCGGCGCCGCCTTTGCACTGACCTCTACGGCTTCCGCTCCCTCCCGGGCACCGCAGTCACATGGGCCCGGCCGGTGCCGCGGCCGCTCCCCGCGCCCCGCCGCCCGCCCGGCTTCCGCCTCGGCCGCCCCCCTGCCGGGAAGCCACGCCCCCGACACCCCTCGCCGGCCGCGCCGGGTGGCACCCAGGAGCCCAGGACGGCGGCGAGGGGGCCGCGGGCGGATCCGCCCCGCCCGGCGCCGCCCGGCCTCGCTCGCTCGCTCGGGCGCTCGGCCCGGGGCGGGGGTTCCGCCCGGGCGGGAGGGACGCGCCCGCCGAGGGGGCGCTGCACCTGCGGCGTCAACTTCGGGGGCGCCCGCCGCGCCCGCGCCCCTGCAACTTCGCGCAACAAGCCCCGCCGCCCGCGGGTGGGCGGCGTCCCCTCGGGCGCAGGGCCGGCGGCGTGGAGGCGGGGGGCCCCCGAGGTCCCCGAGCGCGCGCGCCCCCCACTTCCACGCAGCCCCGGGAGACACAAAGGGCCGCGCGGCCTCCCCGCCCGCGGCCCCGATGGAGCGGGAGGGCGCGGGGGGCCGCGCCGGGGACGCCCGTCCCTCGCCGCCCGCTTCCTTCCTTCCTTCCTTCCTGGGGCGCCGGGCAGCGGGGCTCATCCCCGAGCAGAAACTGCACCGGCGGGTGGGGGACACCTGGGGGCCAATACAAGCTCGCACGTGGTAGGGGAGTGCCCGCCGGCCCAGGGTGCTGACCGGCCACCGTCTGGGTCCTGCAGGACAAGCCGGTCTGTCTCCCCTCTCCTCACTCAAGTCCAAATCCACGTCCCAAGACAGCTGTTCCCACAGGCTCTGGCGCGCTTGGGAGCCCTGTGACACCCCCCAGCACCCCAGATAGAACTGCGGTGAGAGGAACTGATGCTCACAGAGCACCTGGGTCACAAGCACCCTCCGGTCATTCCCAGGGTCCTCCTCCCAGCAGACTCAGAGACGGGCTCACCCTAGCCACAACCTAGCCCGGGGGATGTCTGACCGCTGACCCTTTGAGCAGTTTCTCAGTCAGACTCCCGGTCTGCATGGGAATCTGCTCTCTGCAGAGACCACCCAGCCATGGGGACAGCCATGGGGCAGGCTGCACAGAAGCCCCACCCCCGGGCACTCAGCAGGGGCCCCTCCAGTCCAGTCTCCACCCCTGCCTCCAACCACAGGAGGAAGAGGCCTCCAGCTTCTCCAAACTTCGGCCAAACCCTCTGCACCATTATTAACGAACAGGTGGTAATTCTCAGCCACGTTCAGGCACCTCCTTCCAGCCCCTGGTGCCAATATACTCAGCAGCTCTGCCACTCTTCCAGTCTCCAAAACACTCGCTCTTCATCGTGTGGAGACAGTCCTGCTAGGGGACGCCACCGCCAGGGTGCAGGGCAGAGAACACTGGTTGTCACTGGTTCCTCTTTCAAAGGAAAGAGGCAGGGAGGGAAGGCAGGAACCCGGGCCTGGGGCCTGAGCCCACACCTCCTCCCGTGTGGCCTCGGAGATTTCTCTGGGACCGTTTTTGTGAGGGACTCCACAGGGATGCTGCCTGCATGATGCCTGCAAACAAGCGAGACCTCACCTGGGTCGGACAGAAAATTCTAGAACAAAGCGTGAACCAAGCAGTATAGACTGGGAAGCTGAGGAAGGAGCCCCTCTGTCTCCACGAAGGCCACAGACACTGAGGTAATATAAACTGTGGAGGTCTTTTTTTTTTTTAATTCACTGTATCATGGTATCATTGTCATCCCGCTGAATTACTCAAGTGGGCACCAGTAACGTCTCTATTCCTCCCAGCGCTGAGATTTTAGCAGCCTCTTCTTACTCGTCTCTTCCCCAATGATTAGAGGCTCTTTTCAGGGTCAGGGGAATGAGACCTATTGTCACTGTTTTTGGCATATCAAATACACCACGGGGAGCTTGCCAGGCTCTGCCCATGCAGGTGGAGTCTTAATTATGGAGTCTTAATGTTTTAGAGGGCTGGAGCAATAGCACAGCGGGTAGGGCGTTTGCCTTGCACGCAGCCAACCCGGGTTCGATTCCTCCATCCCTCTCGGAGAGCCCGGCAAGCTACAAGAGTATCCCGCATGCCCCCACGGCAGAGCCTGGCAAACTCCCCGTGGCATATTCAATATGCCAAAAACAGTAACAACAAGTCTCACAATGGAGACGTTAGTGGTACCCGCTCAAGCAAATCAATGAACAACGGGACAACAGTGCTACAGTGCTAATGTTTCAGAGAAATCTGTTGTCTGTTATGCAGCAATAAATAATAACTGTCACTTTGTATCAAAGGGAACTTTCCAAGTAATTCTGTACAGCCAAACTCTTTCTGCAGGGTAGGGGAGGTGCTCAGGGTCGGGCACTTGCCTGGTATGTGTTGAGCCCTCCACTCAACCCCCAACACCACCACCCCCCAACATCGCCGAGACGTGCCAGGCAGAACTGGAGAGAAATGGCGCGCGCACGGGGCAGTCCTTCCCCTTCATCCTGCTCCTCACTCATCACCCCTGAAATTACAGCCTCCGCTTCGGTGCTTAAAGGCTGCCTCCTCTCCCCGCCACAATAAAAGCTCCACAAGGAAGTGGTTTTGCTCCCAGAGTCACCCCCTTAGTATGTGACATGTACCATGTCAGCGGAGGGGCGTGAGAGGGGAGCCCCCAACCCTTTACAGAGCTTCCATCTCCGATGCTGGGCGGGTGGGAGGAGTGACGCCTTTCCACCACCTGAGCTCAGCATCGGCACCCAAACCCATTCGCCCCCCCCCAGCCCTGAGGGTTGGGGGTGGTGGGGGGATGGGAGGGGGCAGGGTCTGTCTCCCAGCCCCTACTCGTCAGCGCCCTCCAGTGGAAGCTCCGTGATTCCCAGGAACAGTGTCACTCTGTGGCCAGAGCCATAGGACAGCGGGGAGGGCACTTGCCTTGCACGCAACCAACCTGGGTTGCATCCCTGACATCCCATATGGTGCCCCGAGCACTCCAGGTGTCATTCCTGAGTGCAGCGCCAGCAGGAACCCTTGAACACTGCTAGGTGTGGCCCAAATAAAAAAAACAAAGAAATCCAGGCGAGCAGACTCATCAACGGCTCCCTCTTGCTTTTTAACCAAAACTCCGTTCTTTGGAGTCAAACAAATGAGCTCTTTCTAGGGCCGACAGAAGGCTCAACAGACCCCAAGGCAAACGTCACCACGCGTCTCCGGAGCACGGAGAGCAGCACCCGGCCACTGGGAGCAGGGAAAGAAACAAACACTAAACTAAATGAACTCTTTCCACGGTGACCATTTCCTTCCTAACAAAGTTCAGAACCTCCAACCCCCCTCAGCCACTGACAATTTGTTTGTAAGTTAATTTATCACAACCAAACCAACACGTCGAAGACGTGTGATCCAAGAAAATTGCAAATGAGTCTTTTTTGGTTAACTACATAAATTTCTCTATCGGGGCCGAACTATTTATAGGACTCTTCCGATAAAGAAAATAAGGAAAGGCGTGAGAAAGCACAGAGCGGGGGGCACCGGCTCTGCATGAGGGTCCGACCTCCTGCACCCCCGGGAGTGCCCCCCAAATTAAAATGGGGGGGTTTCAGATCAAATCTAGCAGTGCTAAGGGAACGCTCCCTGCAGTGCTCAGAGGTCACTCAACTTCCCACTATACTATCGCTCTGCCCCCCCAAATTAATTTTTTAAAAGAAAATCATGAATACCACGGGAGTCGAGGTAGGCAGAAATTAGTTCGAAATCTGTCACCTATGCCGTCTCCCTTCCTAGACACAGATCCAAATCGACCTCTCTCCCCGGTGCAGTGCCAGTCCCTTGCTCTCATCCAGGCCCTCCCACGCCTCTACCCCTCCTCCTTTAATCCACCCAGGAGCAGAATGATCAAATGCAAATCTGAGCACAGCCCCGTGTTTTCAAAATCTCAGAGGAGGTTCAGCAAGGAAGGAAGCGCCAGGGCTGAGACTCCCCTGCAGGCTGGCCTGCTGGAGCCCAGCGCGTCCCGGCTGCAAACACAGAGCCAGCAGCAGCCCCAAGTGCCGCTGGATGTGGCCGAAAGTGAAACCAAAACCAAATCCCAAAACGTCTTCGACGAGTTTCCAGTGTTCCAAGGAAAAATGCAGACCCCTCCCCTGGGGTGTTCAGCCGCCCGCTCTCCCTCCCCCAGCCCCAGACAGTACACATCCAGGAAGCCTTCTGGAGTCCCCTCCTGGCCTCCCCACACTGCATTCCCTATCCAGGAAGCCCCCTGGCATGCAGACCCGCCACCCCCCAACTGCAGGCACCCGCCTGGCCCTGGTCGCCAGCCAGTCTGGAAGGCCGGGCAGGGCGGAGCTGCTTCCTACACCCATCAGTGAGAGCCAGGAAGGGTCCCCCTCCTGGGCGGAGTCAGCAGTCCACTCTTGCAGCACTCTGACCTTTCACCCCTCCCCACCATTTCTGAGCAGCCCCAAGTCTCTGACATGCCCCTGCGCCCACACTTGGACACGGATCAAACACAGCTGCGAGGCAGGCGCCCTACTGCTGGCCCAGGTCTCCTGCTGGGGAGATGGTTCCAGGGGATGAGACACTTGACAGAAGCCCCAGGTTCGATCCCCAATCCCGCGGGGTCTCCTGGGCACTGCCAGGAAGGAGCCCGCACGCACTGCTGAAGGTGGCCCCTGAGCCCATTATTAAATAAAAGCCCAGGGCCCCTCAGAGAAGATTCTGTGGCCAAGATTCTTGTCACGGGACAAGGAGGCTCCCCTCCCTTCCTCCTGCCCAAATGACCAGCCACTCTCCGCAGAGCACAGGGCTCCAGACCGCCCTGCCCCCAGGCTTCGACTCGACTCAATCATTATGGAGAGACTAAAGCCCGGCCCCATCCAGCTCTGTCCCCTTTCATGCAGCCCAGATCCAAGGTCTAAGCGGCTGCAGCCCCGAGAGGAAGAGGCTGTGGCGTAATTAAAGCGGGAAGAGCCAGCCAGCCAGCCAGCTTGAAAGTGAAGCCCAGAGCAACCTGGGGCTGGCACTCGGGCCTCCCTTCCCAGACCTGCTGCAGAAGGCAGGGCCGGGGACAGAGTCGCGCCTGGCACGGGCTGGCCCGAGACAAGCTACTGGGCGGCAGCGTCAGAGCCAAGCCTTTGAAGAAGCCCAAGTCTGAGTCCACAGCTGCCAGCCCCCCACCCCGCCCAGAAGACACGGGGGCTACCAGGGGCCTCTGCCCACAAGAAGTGACAGGTCTGTGGATTGGCTAGTGATACCAGAGGCACCCCCAGCCCAGTGGGCGGGTTGCAGCACGGGGCAGGGCTCCGGGGGGCTCCTCAGGATCAGAATCCCCAGGTCTCAGCGACCTGGGCCCAAAGAACACAAGACCAAGCCCCTGGAAAAAGCAAAGTGCCCATAGTGGAGAGATGGCACAAATGGAATCATCCTCTCAGCACACAGCAGCAGCCGGCAACTGTCTGGTATACGAGGACACACCCCAGCGTCACTCACACACAAGGGCCGGTACACGGAACCCTGCACATGCACACACACACCCAAACACACACGCACGCACGCACACACAAGCCAGCACACAAAACCCTGCACACACAGGCGCACACACACGCACACACATGCACACTCAGACATGCAAAACCCTGCAGAGGCACACACACGCACACATATGCACATACAAACATGCATGCACACTCACAGATACACACTTAAGACACATAGGTCAGCACACAAAACCGTGCAGAGGCCCACGCAGGTAACATAGATACAAACACAAACATGCACACCAGGACACACAAACACACATGCACGTTCAGACACACAGATACACACTCAGACAAACAGATGAGCACACTAAACCCTGCAGAGGCAGACATGGGCAACACAGACACACACACAAACACAGATGCACACTTAAGACAACAGGTCGGCACACAAAATCCTGCAGAGGCACATGCAGGCACACTCAAATGCAAGCACACACAAACACACACACACATGCACACATGTACACACAAACATACACTCAGACATACAGATGCAAACGCCCAAGGACACATGCACTCAGGAACAAATGCACGTGTGCAGGTGCACAGACATGCACACATATACACAGGTGCAGGCACACACACACGCACAAACACGGGTGCGTATAAGTGCACAGATACATACATGCAGTACACAGGCGTGTACACACACACACAGGCCCACCACAGCACTGCTAGTCCACCTCCTGCTCCTCCTCCTCCTGCTCCTCTTCCCGCCCCGTGCCTGGGGAGACTCCGGCTGGCACCCAGACCCTGGCAGAGGGCAGTGCCCTATCCCTGCCGCCGCTTAGCTCCTTCCCCTCTAAGGTGGACCATCCCCAAAGCGAGGTTCCGGCCTCTGGGGTGCCATGGGCCCCGCCCCCGCCACCCCCAACTGGCAGCACCCATCCAGCTCCCCTGCCCCGGGCCTTACTTCTTCACTTTGGGGTACTTCATCTCGGCCAGGGCATTGGTGGCTTCCGTCTGCTTCTCCTTCAGGTGCTGGGGCCACATGTTGTCCACCCAATCCACCAGATCCACCTGCAAGCCCTGTGGTCAGCAGGAGGGAGGGGCGCCCTGGCCCACCCCCACGGGGAAGGGGGTGCGGTGGGCGGGGCCTACCACAGTGGGCCGTTTGACCAAGTGTTCCAGCTTGGTGTGGCTGAACTCCAGGCTGATGACGTTGTAGAGCTTCTCGCGCTGGGCCTCCGGCGTCTCGTAGTAGCGCACAAACTGCGACAGGCTCATCTCTGTGCCCTTCTGCGTGTTCACGTCCATCACGTCCACCAGCCGCCGGCTCCCTGCAGGTGAAGCCAGGCTGCGGGTGCCGCTCGGCCAGTGACGCGGCTCGTGCTCCAGGGGGCGCCACAGGCCTGGTCACAGAGCAGGTCCTGGGAGGGGGTTCCTGCTCCACCCAGCACCCCCCAGTCTCCTGCCCTCCCCTCCGCCCCTGCCACGCGGAGCAGTGTTGCCTCCCAAGCCCAGTCAACAGCCGCATTCCTGTGTCCCCCAGAACCCGCTCCCCGGCTCTTGCTTGGCTGGTGATGACTAGGAAGAGCTCGGCACCACGTTGGTGCAGAAAAGGGCCGGGGTTCCTCATTATCCCCTCAGATCCCGTGACAGGGCCCCGTGTCTCTCCCGCTACTCCAGCACCCGGCCTGGCCCTGGTGGGTGTTTGTGGAAAGTGGCTGCTGGCAGGAGGACACGCCTCGGCTCGCCGTGACCCAGCACCCCGCCAGCAGGTCACTGTGCAGAGAGAGAACCCGGCACCCTTGATGCACCCTGCCAGGAAATCTCTGCCCTTGGGTCTGTGCTTCCACATGTGCACCGTGGACAGGTGGACCCCAGAGCCAGCGGGCAGATAGGAGCCCCGGGCAAGGTGGGGATACTTAGACGCAGGGGGAACAGGGCCAGAGCCATAGCACCGTGACTGGCCTTGCACATGGGGACCGGATTCCACCCCTGGCAACCGACATGGTCCCCCTTAAGCATCGTCAGGAATGATTCCTGAGTGCAGAGTCAGGAAAAACCCCTGAGCATCGCAGGGTGTAGCCCCCATCAAAAAGAACAGGAGCTCGGGGGCTGGAGCAATAGCACAGAGGGTAGGGCGTTTGCCTTGCATGTGGCCGACCCGGGTTCGATTCCCAGCATCCCATATGGTCCCCTGAGCACCGCCAGGAGTAATTCCTGAGTGTAGAACCAGGAATAGCCCCTGTGCATTGCCGGGTGTGACCCAAAAAGAAAAAAAAAAAAAAGAACAGGAGCTGACACAAAACCAGCTGGAAATTGCTGCCGATCAGCAAAGATACCACCTCGATACGTGTGCCCACAACAGCAACACGAAGAGCCCTGAGCTCAGTGACAAACGGATGGTCCATGGAGATGGAACTCTGTCGGGGGGGGGGGGGGGGCTGGGGGCAGAGAAAAAGGGCCAGAAGTGTGGGGGGAGGTGCTTGCCTTGCATGTGACCGACCCTGGTGCTAGCCCCAATATCACAGACGGTTTCCAGGTCCCTCCAGGAATGATCCGGAGCACAGAACCAAGAGTAAGGTCTGAGCTCCGCCAAGTGTGGCCCAAACCGAACAAATAAAATGGGGTGAGGGGTGCAAAGAAATAGTAAAGTGGGTAGGGCACTTGCCTTGCACGCGGCCAACTATGGCTCAATCCCTGGCATCACATATGGTTCGCCAAGCCCTACCAGGAGTGATCCCCTGAATACAGAGCCAGGAGTAACCCCTGAGAATCGTCGGGTGTGCTCCCCCCCAAAATTGGGGGCATATGTTGTGTCTTAGTGATTAAGCATCCATCTCAAATGCACTAAGGCCCTGGATCTCTCACACACACACATCACACACACACACACACACACACGCACACACACACACACACCCCTTGGTCCTCATTTTTGCCAAGACCTGACTGGATCTGTTTTGTTTTAGGGCCACATCCAACAGTGCTCCAGGATCATTTCTGGTTCTGTGTTCAAGACTCACTCCTGGTAGGGCTCGGGGGGACCAAACAGGGTGCTGGGGGCCAGACCTGGTTGGCTACATGCAGAGCCAGCACTGTACCCAACTACTATCTCCCCGGCCCTCAAGCACATATTCCTTTTTTTTTTTTTTTATTAGTGAGACACCATGAGG
The DNA here is from genome assembly GCF_029834395.1 of Sorex fumeus. NCBI lineage: Eukaryota > Metazoa > Chordata > Mammalia > Eulipotyphla > Soricidae > Sorex > Sorex fumeus. Next base: position 561,800 of record NW_026606212.1, on the reverse strand, counting down.
TACAGTTGTAGACTTACAAATTTTTGTGCTTGGGTTTCAATTATACAATGACCAAATACCCATCTCTCCCACCAGTGCCCATTTCCCACCACCACGGATCCCAGTATCCCTCCCACCCCCCATCCCCCCATCCCACCCTGCCTCTGTCAAGCACATATTCTTTCTTTCTTTTTTTTTTTTTGCTTTTTGGGTCACACCCGGCGATGCTCGGGGGTTCCTCCTGGCTCTGCACTCAGGAATCACTCCTGGCAGTGCTCGGGGGACCGTATGGGATGGCGGGGATTGAACCCGGGTCTGCTGCGTGCTAGGCAAACACCCTACCCTCTGTACTATCACTCCAGGTTTTCACATTATTTGTTATTCCCTATCCTCCTCCCCTGGTCCTGCCAGGCGCTATGCTGATGACACGCCAAGGCTGAAAACTCATCACCAGGTTCATGGGCGCCCACTTCCACCCACGGCTGGCCCGGCCTCTTTGTTTCTGCACTGGGAGTGCAGGACCACCAGGGGGCAGCGCTGAGCTTTGCTGGAATTCTGACCTGACTCCTCCCTAGGCTGCCGGGCAGGTGGGCAGCAAGGGCCTTTGTACAAGCCCAGGAGACCAGGAAAAGGTCGCCCCGGTTCAACCAGTCCTCTCTAACTGACCCCCCCCCCCGCACTCCTCCCAAACCTTGCTCAAAGTCCCGCTTGGTGACTGATCTGTGAGGAGGTTTACTGGGCAGACAGACGGGAAAAGGGCATCTCGCCCAGCCCAAAGGCTCAGGCTACTCAGCACTGAAGGCCCCAGCCAGGCAGGGCTGAACTGGAGCCGAGCGCACCCAACGCCTGCAGGGTCTCAATGCCTCTCACTTCTCAGGGAACACGGGGAACAAGAGGGGTGACCTGCCCAGAGCTGGTCTGAGCACCCCAAATCCTGCAGGAAGCAGGACAGACAGGAAGGTCATCAGGGCCACCAGCTCCATCTGTCATGACGGTGACAAACATGGCTGAGGTCAGAGCCAGTGGGAGCTCAGCCCCCAAACCCCCACCACTGCAGACCCTTAAATCAGTCCAGATGATGGGGCAGGGAGCTGCTCAGGACGATGGCAGCACAGGCACCCACGCTCAAGGCCAAGTCCAACCCCAGCATGTGCCCCTGGAATACTGCCAGGTACAGCCCAGTGAGGCCCCAGCACCAGCCGGGAACGAGCACTGAACCACCTGGCCTTGGTGACTGTCACAGAGAAAGGGCCCTGGGTCTCCGATGTACTGTCTGGGAGCCCCTCAAAAATGTACTAAGGGGGGTGAGCCAGAGAAATAGCAGAGCGGGTGGGCCGAAGCAGGTTTGATCCCTGGAACCCCAGAAGGTTCCTCTGATCCCTGACGAAGAGATCCCTGAGCACAAAGCCAGGAGAGATCCCTGAGCACAGACCTGGGAGTGAGCCCTGAGCACAGAGCTAGGAGTCAGCCCCAAGTACAGAGCCGGGAGTGAGCCCTGAGCACAGAGCCAGCAGTGATCCCTGAGCACAGAGTCGGGAGTCAGCCCCGAGCACAGAGTCGGCAGTGATCCCTGAGCACAGAGCCAGAAGTGAGCCCTGAGCACAGAGCCAGAAGTGAGCCCTGAGCACAGAGCCGGGAGTCAGCCCCAAGCAGAGCCAGGAGTCAGCCCTGAGCACAGAGCCAGGAGTGATCCCTGAGCACAGAGCCAGGAGTCAGCCTTGAGCACAGAGCCAGAAGTGAGCCCTGAGCACAGAGCTGGGAGTCAGCCCCAAGCAGAGCCAGGAGTCAGCCCTGAGCACAGAGCCAGGAGTGATCCCTGAGCACAGAGCCAGGAGTCAGCCTTGAGCACAGAGCCAGAAGTGAGCCCTGAGCACAGAGCTGGGAGTCAGCCCCGAGCACAGCTGGGGTGTGGAAAGAAAAAAGATGGGGGGAAAAAAAGAGAAGAAAATAAAGCAATAAACTCTACGATCTTGTATTCTGTGATGTCTTTGGAAATTAAACTCCATTGGCAAGATCAGCAAAATAAAAAATAAAGAAACGGCATTTCAGCGTGCTAAAGGCTCTCAAAGAGCAAAAGAAATTATCGCTAAAATAAAAATCCGACTGAATGGAAGCAAGTATTTACACAGGATACATCCAACCAAAGGTTGATAACCAGGCTCAGGGAGAGATCAGAAGACTCAGGCCCGGGATGTGGGTCTGATTCCCGAGCCCCATGGTTCCCCAAGGGCGGGGAATGACTCCCAAGCACCACAAAAGGTGTGGTCCAAACACCAAATCCACTCAAAACAGAACAGAACAAAACTCCTGAAACTCAACCAAAAATTGACAGCCCCATCAACAATGGGCAGAAAGAAAAGCTGATCAGACACTTCTCAAGACAGACAGAGGCACACGCAAAAACGCTGATCACCAGTAACATCAGGGAAACGCTAACCAAACCACAGAGATAGCAAGGCACCCCGAGAGAATGGTCCGTATCAAGAAGTCACAGGTGCTGTGGAGGCGTGAGGGAGAAAGCGGCCTGCGATTCAGAGAGAGCTCGCCCGGGGCCTTGCACACACGCCTGGCTTCCTTCCTTGGTACCAACTGGCCCTCTGAGCACTGATTTCAGGAGTGATGACCTGAAACACTAAGCCAGAAGGAGTTCCCTGAGCACTGCTGGGCATGGCCCAAAACCCAAAGAAAGAAACATAGGCAGAACCACCGTATGACTCAGCAGTTCTCATCTCAGCTATTCATCTAATACGAATACAAGTCACATGTGCCACTCTGTTCATGGTATAACAGCCGCCGAGACCTGAAAACCACCACGCCCGGGCCCAGGCAGACGACAGCACAGGGAGGAAGGCGACAGGATGGCAGGAAGGGTGTCCGCCTTGCACGCAGCCAGCCCAGGTTCAACCCCAGGACCCAGATGGCCCCCAAGCACCGCCAGGAGTGAATCTGAGCACAGAGTCAGGAGAAAGCTCTGAACATTGCTGAGTGGCCCCAGAAAAACAAAGAGAGAGAAACGGGTGAGGGACCCAGAATTCAGGCCCAGACTCCTGACTCCGGGGAAATTCCTGGGGGACATTATCTTCAGGCCCTTCCAAGCCAGAGCTGACTTCTTGTCTTGGTTCTCACACAGAGATCCCTCACCCGTGCAGGCGACAGGGGACGTGTGTCTAGGCTGGGGACCAAGCACTGGTCCACGTGTCAGGCTCCAATTCTAGTGGCCAAAGCCAGGCTGGAAGTGCTCACTGCTGGAAGGAGGCCAGGGTCCCCCAACCAGAGACAGAGGGGCCAGACCCGGCCTACCACAATAGCAGCTCCGAGCTTCGGGGAGCAGCACCTCGGTGCCCACCAGAAACTCGGGCCCCGAGTCAGCGGGTCTGGGACAGCGCCCAGAGTTCCGAAACCAGCCCCCAGAATTTGGAGGGCCGGGAAGTGCTGAGGTTCTGACAGGGGGACTCCTGTGTGCCAGGTCTGTGTGCACTTAGCTTTAAGCTCCCGCCCAGGCTCCAGGGCACCCCCACCTCCTTCTCCCGCATTCCTGGGGCTGCCGGGCTGAACACGCATCCAACAGACTGCTACAGGAAAAACAAATCTGGGCCCTGCCGGGGCCTTGCTAGGAAGGCCACATCAGTCACATCAGTCACCCCGAGTCACAGGCTGGCGTGGGGAGGGGCGGCTGCAAGGCACCTGATGCAAAGTACACAAGCCCGGCTGCAGGCACCGAGACCACGGCACAGTGAAGGCTCCCGCTCCACATCAGTTCCAGAATTTTCTTCATCCTCCTCGGGCTTCCAGACAGTTTTTTAAATCCTGCCTCTGGGGACTATCTTCTCATCCATCGCCCGGTGACAGTGTTTACTAACCCGAGCTGGCCGGGGTTCACTCCCGCACGCTATTTTCTAGCAAAGGCTGGGCCTGAAACCTCTCCGGGCGTCGGCTTCCTTATCTGCAGAATGGAGAGACTGGACCTACCCACAGTGCCCAGTTAGCTGCCGCAAGTGCTTTGTGAACGGCAAAGCACAAATCTTCCATACAAGAGCCACGCGATGAGGGACAAGTCACGGAGTCTCCGTTTAGTCATATGTAAAAATGGGATACGAGGGTCGGAGCCATAAAACAGCAGAAAAGGCATTTGCCTTGCGCGTGGCTGACCAGAGTTCAATCCCCGGTGTCCCATAGGGTGCTCTAAGAACCATCAGGAGTGATTCCTGAACGCAGAGTCAGGAGTAACCCCTGAACCCTGCCAGGTGTGACCCAAAAACAACAAAAAAGACAAAAAGAGGGGGCAATATGATGGGTCAAAGAGATTAGTACAGGAAGTAGAGTGCTGGCCTTAAACACGTCCAACCTGGGTTCAGTCCCCAGAATCCCATATGGTCCCCTGAGCACTGTCTGGAGTAATTCCTGAGTGCAGAGCCAGGAGTATACCCTGAACATCACCGGGTGTAGTCCAGAAACGAACAAAAAAAGCTCATTCACCAAAGGGGTTTGACAAATGGAACTTCATGTACATGAGGGGAAAAAATAAGGAGACATGACTGCCTGATAATTAGACCTCAGGAAACAGGAGCTTAATGCTACTGCAATTCATATTCATGAGGCCGCAGAGAGAGTATAGCAGCAGGGCGCAAGCCTTGCATGCAACCAACCTGGATTCGATCCCCAGCACCCAATATGGTCCCCAAGCGCAGAGCCAAGAGTAACCCCTGAGCATCACTGGGTGTGGCCCAAAACAAAAGAGGCTCAAGCACCAAAGAGTGAGCTCGAGTGCTGAGTGCAGACAACCTCTGAGAACAGGCCAGCGAGGGCCCAACACTGCATGGTGCCACTAGGCGTGCAGCCAGGTGGCGCCCAAAAACAACTTAGATCCTAGGGCGGGGAGACGGCTCACAGGGCTGGAGTCCAGGTTTTACACGGAGGAGTCTTGAGTTCGAACCCAGAACCACATGCTCTGCTAAGAATCACTCCCGAGCTTTCCCTCAAGAAAAATGTATATTCTAAGAAGGCACCCAACAGAGAAACAATTCCTAAGCACAATCCAGATTTGATCACAAAGGTCAGGGATGTGGAGTCCAGGGCCTTGTAGGTATAGTGTGCGCGCGTGCACACACACACACACAAACAACAGACACACATGCACACATGCACGTGCTCTAATTGTAAGTGTCTTCTTGGGCTGGAGCAATAGCACAGAGGGTAGGACGTTTGCCTTGCATGCAGCTGACCCGGGTTCAATCCTCAGCACCCCATAGGGTCCCCCATCACTGTCAGGAGTAATTCCTCCATGCAGAGTCAGGAAGCCTCTGAGCAATGCCAGTTGTGACCCCAAAAGCAAAAAAAAGAAAATCATCTCTGAACACATTCAAAGTACAAAATTCAACAAACATAGGGGCTTGTACAAGTACAGCAGGTAGGGAATTTGCCTTGCACTTGGCCAAACCAGCACCCTCTCAGGTCCCCAAAACCTGTCAGAAGTGATCCTTGGCCCTGAGCACCGCAGGGCAAGCCCTCCCCCAACCAAAAAGAAAAAGAAAAAAATCAACCAATACACATCTGAAAAAGTCGACCCAGCCCTCACTTTGATCTTCAAATTTCAGCCCCAGGATTATGAGAAAATTCACTTCCACGGTTTCCATTCCGCAGTCTGACTGGTTTGTCAAAACAGCCCTAGCAAACTAATATTTGCAATCCATCAGACAACACTTCAAAATAATGGAGAAATTGTGAGCAGATATTTCATCAACGAGGAATCCAAGCAACAAAGAATCCTAGGAAATGGAGTTAATTTCATCAGTCACTAGAGGTATTCTGACTAAAACCACAATGATGTAAGGAACACGTGCCCACAGAGAAGCCAGGAGAATGCCCCAAGAACCACAGGTGTGACACCCCAAAACAAACACAAACTCAAACAGATATGCATAGTTCCTGACCCAAAACATTCCACAAACAAATCTACTTTTTTTGGAGTGAGCAGTCAGAGCTTGCTCCTGATTCTGAACTCAGGAGTCGCTCACTCCTGGCAAAGCCCCTGGAACCAGATGGAAAGCCGAGATCCAACCAGGGTCAGCTGCTTGCAAGGCAAGTGCCCTCCCCACTGGACCATCACCCCGGCCCACAAACCTGCTCCTTAAGGTACACTAACAAAGGCATTCAAGTGTTAGAAACGGATAGACACGGAGAGGATCGTGCTGAGAGAAACGAGTCAGAAGGAAGACAGCTGCAGACTGGCTGCATTCATCTATGGGATATAAAAAACATACATAGTACAAAACTAACATCCAAGGCCAGGGAAAACAGGGTCCAGGAGGACTGCTTGATGGTTGGAAACTTGCCACAAGAGTGTTGGGGGGTGGGGGGCGCAGAGGGCAGTTAGGATAGAGAAGGGACCATTAATAAGAACAACGATAGTTGGAAATGATCATTGGGACAGAAACTGGTAAGGTAAAAAGGTAAGGTAAAGGCCCTCCCGTTGATCGTCGATTTGCTCGAGCGGGCCCAGTAACATCACCATTGTGACAATTGTTACTGTGTTTGGCATATCGAATACGTCACGGGGAGCTTGCCAGGCTCTGCCATGCAGGCGAGATACTCTCGGTAGCTTGCCGGGCTCTCCGAGAGGGGCGGAGGAATCGAACTCGGGTTGGCCGCTTGTAAGGCGAACGCCCTACCCTCTGTGCTATCGCTCCAGCCCTGAGTGTTGGAAATAGGTGAAGGGATAGACCTGATGACCTTCCAGGATCTATTGCAAACCATAAGGCCTCAAAAGGAGAGAGAGACAGACAGAGTGTGTGTATGTGTCTGTGTCTGTGTGTGTGTGAGAGAGTGAGAGAAAGAGAGAGAGAAAGAGAGAGAGAAGTGGGGGTAGGGAGGGAGGGAACCTGGAACACTGGTGGTGGGAAATGGTGTTGGAACATTGTACGACTGAAACCCAATCATGAACAACTTTGGAACTGTATGTGAGATTCAATTTTTAAAAACTAAATTTAAAAAAATGCATTCACCTGTCGACAGTTCATCCTCGTTCACAGCCCAGTCTCTCGAGAGTCTGGCTATCCGTGAGCCAACCGGTCCCCAACACCACAGGCCACATCACAGCCAGAGGCGCACGTCAGCACCACAGATGAAAGGGAGCTTGAGGGCCTGAGATAAGAGTCAGGAGCCAGATAACGTGCAGCCCCAAATACAACAAACCTTCAGTGAGCCTTTAATTTTTTTTTTTAAAGTGCAATCCGCTATCGGGACCACTTTGCAGATTTGGAGCCTGAGGCACAAGGACACTGCAGCTACCAAGCGCTGCTGCCCTGGGGGTGTGTTTTGCTGCTGGTAATGGTGGGGACAGAACCCAGAACCTCACAGGTGCCAGGCTAGGGCTCCACGACTCAGCTACATCCCGGGCCCTGAGCCCAGCAGTCAAGACCTCAGACGAAGTCGGTCCGGCTGCAAAGACAAGACTGATCCCAGGGTCGCCTCCCTCACTTCCTTCAGCAGTGCCAGAACCCAGCTTGGGGGGGGAGGGCTTCGCTACTCCCGAGGGGGCCCTCGTGGCGCGGGGGTGGAGGAGCCAGGATCTCCCCCTTGTACAAAGCTGCTGACATATGTTAGGCCCATTATTCAGGCAGGGTCTCCTGACACACCGACAGGCCGGCTGTCCCCGGCTGTCCCCCTCCGCACGCAGCCACCACTCGGCTCTCAAACCTGGACCCGTCTCCTTCACACCCACGAGGGCGGCTTTCAGCTCGAGACAGATGATAACGAGCGCTGGCGGGAGCCCGCGGCCAGCTGCTCGGGGACAGCCGTCTGGCTCCTGGGGAGGGGACGCGCTGTCACCGTCTGATCACCGACCCAGCAACTCCCCCCAGGCACACAGGCAATGTGCGCCCACCCGGAAACAGGCACGGCTCCACGAGGGTGTCCACAGCCAAGACAGCCCGAGTGAGGCCTCAGCTGGCGAGCGGGTAGGACACAGCCCCGCGTGGCCACTGCTCCTGCAACAGGGCCCAGAGACGGTCACCAAGGACCTAGGGCAATTCACCTCAAGGGGCTGGACAAAGCCGGGCAGGCAAAGAGCCGGTCAGACCGAGCAGGAGGTGCTGAGAAGGGAAACTGGTTTTTGGTTTGTTTTTATTTTTATTTATTTTTTTTGCCTTTTGGGTCACACCTAGCGATGCACAGGGGTTACTCCTGGTTCGTGTGCTCAGGTATTATTCCTGGCGTTGCTCAGGGGACCATATGGGACGCTGGGAATTGAACCCGGGTTGGCTGCGTGCAAGGCAAACACCCTACCCACTGCGCTGTCACTCCAGCCCCGTTTGTATTTTTTTAGGGGCACAACTGGCAGTGCTCAGGACTGCCTCCCAGCTCTGAGCTGAGGGGTCACTCCTGGCTGGGCTCGGGACACGATGAGGTGTCAGGGATCGAACCCAAGTTGGCTGCATGCCAAGGCAAGCGCCCTCGTCACTCGACTCTCCCTCCAGTCCATTTTTTGTGTTGGTCTTTGGAAACTGGAAGGCACAGGGTGTATCTGGGAAGTGCTGAGTGGGAATGTTCTGGAAGGAGAATGGGATGGTTGCAGAGCGTTGTGAGAACACTAGATCTGAGACATTATGTTGTGTTTTGCTTTTCTCTGTGCTCAGGGGCTACTCCTGGCTCTGCACTCAGGGATCACTCCTGGCAGTGCTCCAGGGAGCCTATGGGATGCCGGGGATGGAACCCGGGTGAGCCACGTGCGAGGCAAACGCCCTCCCCACTGTATCTGGCTCCAGGACCCTGATCTCAATTTTTTCGGACCAAAAACAAACCAGGAACTGTTTCAAACTCCCCCTCCCAAGAAAACGGCCTAACCATAAAACTCATGCCCTCACTCCCCGTGACACAAGCAGTCCGACCCACACTCTAGGCCAGGCCCGTGCCCGCTCTATCAGCAACACCTTCTCACCAGGTGTTTCTCCCTCACCGCCTGACCTTTGCCCCTGCTCCTCCCTCAGTCTGGAATGTTCTTTCCCACGGCTGCCTTTTTTCTCATCAGTCAAGTCTCTGTCCAAGTGTCTCCACCCCAAACCGCCCTCCCAATCTCAGCCCCTTCCAGCACCGCCCCGGTCCTCTGCCTTGCACCACTCCAGCCCTCAGCACCCTGCAGAACGGGAAACGTTTCCTCCAATTGCTTCTCCGCAGCCTCTGGCTCCACCTGAGAAGCCCGGCTCTGGGCTGTTGCGCTCAGCTCAGAACCCGGCTGCCAGGCAGGAGCTATGCAGGAGAGACACTTCTGGAAAGGAGAAACGTGGCGAGCACCTTCCCACAGAACAGGAGCCGCAGCCGGCCACACACAGGAGACAGCGGGTCCTGGTCGCGCCAGCCTGGGACTGCCGAGCGCCCGCAGGAAAACGAAAGTGTGGTCCCCTCCCGCCAACTGTGGTTGCGGCCACCAAGCCCCGTGTTTACCCAGCAACCCGCAGGAGCAAACGGGAACCAAGAGCTAGAGCACGGCAGCCGCCAGCTCGCAGCTGGAGGGGAGGGTCCCAAGCGCCCCATAAAACAGGCCCCCGGCACACACCCTCGGCCACAGCTGCCAGGTCTGAGCTGGTCTCCAGAAAGGCACCTGCCCCAGGGCCCTCAGAGGCCGACCCCACCCCAGACAGGCAGGCTTAGCCCCTCCCCGCTGCCGAACCGTCGCAGGCCACTTACCCACCAGGAGTTTGACATCTCGGACAGAGAAATCAGGGTCGGGCATCCTGGCAAAGGGGACACAGACATTCGGTGAGGAGCCGGAAACACTAAAGGCATAAACCCAGCATCGGAGAGGGTTCCCTTGCTCCTGGATTGGGAACCCAAAATGAGCTGACCGGAGGAAGATGGACAGATCGGCTAGTGTCTCAGGGATCACCCCCAACCCCCGGAGCACTGTCCTCAACTCCCCCCCGGCTAACTCTCACTGTCACCTGCACCCGCTCTCCTCCCAGAAAACACTCTCCATGGGGCTGGAGCGATAGCACAGTGGGTAGGGCATTTGCCTTGCATGCGGCCGACCCGGGTTCGATTCCCAGCATCCCATATGGTTCCCTGAGCACCTCCAGGGATAATTCCTGAGTGATCTCTGTGCACCACCGGGTGTGACCCAAAAAGCCAAGGGAAAAAAAAGAAAAGAAAACTCTCTGTAAGGGACTTTTCGGGGGCTGAAGCTACAGTATAGCAGGGAGGGTGCTTGCCTTGCACGCAACTGACCGAGGTTCAATCCTTGACATCCCGTATGGTCCCCGAGCACCGCCAGGAGTGCAGAGCCAGGAGGAGCCCCTGAGCACCGCTGGGTATGACCCAAAAAGACAAAAAGAAAAAAGGGACTTTTCGGCTTTTTGGTGGTTGTTCTTTTTCTTTTCTCGGGGATGGCCACACCCAGCAGGCCAGGGCTTACTCCCGGCTCTGTGTTCAGAGCTCACTCCTGGCGGGGCTCGCCACCGGATGCAGTGCCAGGATGGAAGCCAGGTGGGCTGGATAACGGGCGAGTGCCTGGCATCTCTCCGGTCTGGCTTCTGTCCTTCTGCGGGGCCGCACCCAGCACTGGAGGCTGATCCCCACCAGAGGCAGAGGCCGCCCTGAGTGCTGGGGGCCCACAAGAGCTGGGGACCAGCCCACACACAAAGCCTGTGTCCTCGGCATCTCCGTGAGCATGTGTGTGCAGGGTCGAAGAACCAAAAAGACACTTCAGACCAATCCCAGACAACTGTGAGACCACAAGCCCGTCATGGCTTGACAAGCACCTAGGGCAACCAACTAGGTTTCCTTCCCAGTCCCAGGCAGGTGGCTCTCAGCAGGCTGGGTGGCCAGATGCCAGCAGGAGCAGCAAACTGGGGTGACACCCTCAGCCTCCTCCACAGCCTGCCCGGAGGGGCGGAAACCTGTTCTTCCAGCCTTCTCCGGGCTCATCCCTCTCCCAGCTGTCAGATCTCCAGGTGAGCGAAAACAAACAGTGGAGAGGGGCTGCCGTGGAAAAGGGCCCAGAGGGGCAGGGGAGAGCACCAAGGGCTAGGAGCTCACCCAGCACAAAGGCGAGCCAGGTGCAATCCCCGGCATTGGATATGGGCCCCCACACAGCGCCAGGTGAGGCCAAAGGGGGAAAAAAGTAAACAGGCAGGCAAAGGCCCTCCTGGACTGTGACGGCTCCTCGGGGCGAGCTCAGGCTTTGCGTGCAGGGGCTCTGGGTTCAATTCTAGGCCATCAGGAGGTCTCCCAGCACTGCTGGGTATGGCACAAAAACAAAACCAGAGAAGGACCCGCTGCTCCCAGCGTGGGAACTGAGTGCAAGTAAGGACCTGGGGTCTGGGCTCTGCAAGGCGCCAGCCCACCCCAGCCTTGCCCAGCCCCAGCCGGGTCTCCAGGTTTGGAGGAAGTGAGCCAGTCTTCAGGAACTCGCCGAGGAGACTGTGGATCCGGGGCCCGGGGGAACCTGTCCATCAGCCCCTCTCTCCCAATTCCTTACAGGCCCCATTGCAGTGTCCCTGGTCGGAGACTGGGTGTGGTGTCGCCCCCACCAGACCCCACTAGGAACTCGGCCAAGGAGGGCGATGGGGGAGGGTGGGGGGCAGTGGGGTCCAGCGACTTACTCAATCCCCAGTCCATCCTTCTCTCGGAAGATCAGGGGGACCCTGAGAGCTTCTCGCTGCACGTACTCATAGTTGAAATCTGGAATTAAAAACCAACTTTCAGGGGCGGGAGCGCTCCTATACAGAGGGCAGGGCGTTTACTCTGCCCACTCTGGCCGACCGGGTTTGAATCCCGGCATCCCTCAGGGCTCCCCGAGCACCGTCAGGACTGATTCCTGAGCAGAGCCAGGAGGAACCCCTGAGCATCGCTGGGTGTGAGCCAAAAGCAAAAACAGAAAAAGAGGAAGAAAGAAGGAGTACAGCAACTTTCAGACAAACGCTCAGAGGAGGAAAGAGGATGATGGGCGGGATGGGGGTAAACCAAAACGAGGGCACCCGCTCTAAGGCAGAAACTTCCAGAAAATGCTGGGGGAAGGGACTAGGCACAGCCCAGGAGTAGCCATGCCAAGTGTGGGTGCCCCTGCCTCCCCAGTCATTCCCGGCATGCCCCCACGGGTCAGGACAGCCCATGGGCCCGCACAGGAGCCTGGTGGGGAGCCGGGAGGAGCCTTCGGAGGCAAAGGCTGGAGCCCAGGAAGGCCACCTGGTGGGCACTGAGGCCAGGGAGGAGGGAGGCGGCGGGGTGGAAGGTTCCCATTGTAGCTGAGCGTCAGGGAAGATCTGATTGTAATATCCTGCACAGCAAGAGGAGGGGGAAGCCGGTTTCCCTGGAAACTGTGTATCTGGTGCCAAAGTAAGTGGGGGCTTGGGCACAGCTCTGTCGTCTCCCTCGGAGAGTCTGCCGCAGCCGTCACAACTCGCTTCATGGGGGACGAGAGGGCCGACCTGCGCAGGGGCCCAGGAGCCCAGAGAAAAGCCATGGGGAGGGGGTAGGGTTGGGAGGTGGGCATAGACGCCCAAATCTTCCAGGAAAGCCCTAGAGAACAGAGGCACAGGGCCCCAACGCCAGGGTCTGACCCGACCATCGCCCGATTGGGAAGGCTGAGACACATCCTCACAGTCACAGCCCTCAGAAGAGCCGGGAGACACAGACAAGGGGGTCTCAGGCCACTGCGGCCCTGCCCGTTCCCAGGGGAACAGGGGGGAGGAGACCAGAACAAAACCTAGAGCTGGGGAAAGCCCGACCCGCAGCCCCCTCCTCCGGGGGCTCCCAGCCCAAGGGGGTCTGCTACGGACTTAAAGGCACACAAGCTTAAGAAGCTCCTACTCTGAACCCAGGCTCCGGGTCGTTTCTCAGTGCCCCCCTTGAGTCTGGGGGCCAGACCGAATGAAGGGCAGGACCCTCATGCCCTTCTCCTTTGAAAGGAACGAGATGGGCAGACTGAGGGGGCCCCTTTACAGATGGTGTGGCAGGGCCACCCGGGTCACTTTTAACTTCCTCCCGTACACAGGCCAGAGAGAAAGCTCGGGCCAGGCTCTAAAGTCCTAGCATTGTTTTCTGGCAGATCTGCCCAACAGCTTGGTAGACGGGGATGAAAAGAGAGGAATTAAAATCCCATTGGTGCTAAGGAAATTTAAACGCAGTGGAAGCAGAGTCCTGAAAACCTGGCAGGCCCCACCATGACCCCCATCCCGGCCCCATCCCGGCCCCTCCCCAGCCTCCCACCCCCCCACCCCCACCACTGCAGCCCAGAGCCCCGGGAAGCAATGGGCACAGGAAACAAAACTTCAAAAAACGCAAAGGCGGCCAGTGTCTCCCAGGGCTCAGGCCACAGTCCCGGGCACTCAGGCGGAACCTGGCGGCCTCTCCATCTCAGAGGGGGAATAAATCAAATGGAGATTCAGGAGGGGGAAAAGGGACCGACAGCCCTCAGGCAAGGAGGCAGCGGCCAGGCCCGGCGAGTCCAGAGACCTTCCCCAGCCTCCGAGAACCAACCCCCACCCCGCAGCGTCCTTCCCGGTGCAGGAGTCTGGGAGAAATTGGGGGCCTCCGAGTCTCAGGCTGGGGAGGATCCCTAAATCTGGGGAGTTTCTCCAAGCTTCTGCTCCTTGCTGGCATGGAGACAGAACTCTCTGGGTCTCTGGGAAGACACCCGGTCCCCCCGGAAGGATGCTTAGAGTCCCCGATCCAAAGTGTCAGGAGTCAGTAATCTCAACCGTGATTCTAGGCGGAGGGGGGCTGCGATCTCACTCGGACACACACCCCGAAGCCCCGCTTTAGCTCCGAAGGCAGCTGGGGGCCAACAAGGACCATCCCGGCTGGCGGCAGGCGCGGTGAGGTCCAGGGCCCCCCAAACACCCCTTCTGTGGGGCACTCGGATGCCCGCTCCTAAGAGCAGTCCCGAGAGCCCCAGGGTGCGGGGAGCCTAGGTCCCGAGCAGGGTCTCATCCCACGGACCCGGAGGGGCCCGTCCTGCTTCCAGCGGGGCGGCCAGGAGCTGCGGGACAGCCGCGCCGCACCCGCCTCGGTCCATGCGTCCGTCCCGTCCCGGGCCCCCTGCCCACCGACCCGGCTCTGCCCGCCCCGGGCCCGGCCCCCCACCCCCGCCGCCCTCCTCCCGCCACCCCACCCACCCCACCCCCAGTGCTCGCCTCGTGTCGTCACCGGATCCCCTGGACCGGGGACGCGGGCGCGAAATACGAACCGGCCACCGGCGGCGCGTCCGCCCCACGTGCGCTGGCCGGCCAGCGGGGCCGGGCGGGCGGGCGGGCGGGCCTCACCTTTGCCCTCCATGGCGTGCACGAAGTCCCCCTGGTAGAGCTGGCTGCGCAGCTTCTCCTCCAGGCTGAAGCCGCGGACGCTGACGATCTCCTCCACGTCCGACAGGTCCTCGTTCTCGTCGTACCTCTGGCGGTCGATCGGGCGCTGCGGGGACCCCAGCCAGAGGGCCGGGCAGCAGCGTTACGGGGGGCGCGGGCCCCGCTCGAACAGGTGCAGGGGCCGCCGCACGCCCGCATCCCGCACACGCAAACCGGCAACTTGGCGCACGAGTCGGAGGCGCCGAAAACCGGGACCGCGAGGGGGCGGGGGGCTCCGGCGGCGCCCCTGACGGTGCCTGCGCTCCCGCTCCCCCGGGGGCCGCGCGAGGGGCATCGGGGCAGCCCGCCGCCCCCCGCGCCCCCCGCCGCCGGGAGCCGAGCGGCTTCGGCCGCCAGCCGGGTTATGTAACCCGCCCGGGGTGCTCGGAGCACGGGCTGGCGGGGCGTTTGTAGGCCCCGGCGGCCGCGCCGAGAAGCCGGAACCCGGGGCCGCCCCCCGAGCCTCCGGGAGGCTGCGAAGCCGAAAGGCACGGGCCGGGGGTCCCCGCCGCCCGCCGCCCGCCCGCCCGCCAGCGCGAGGAGGAGAGGTGGGAGGGGGCTCGGGGCTTCGGCGCGCGAGAGGCAGGCGGCCCACCACAAAGCGCCCGGCGGAGACCCCCAAAACGCACCAGCAGCTGCCTCATCGCCCCACCGGCGCGCGCGCACACTCACTTCCGAAGGAGACTCCCCCGCCACTCCCCGCAACCCCTGCCTCCTCCCTCCGGCGCCCGGCCCCGGAGCCCCGCAGATTCCGGGCGCCCCCCACCCCACGCCCCTCGCGGCTACCACCTCCCCGCTTCAGTGTCGGAGACCCCGAGCCTCGCAAGGGACTGGGGAGAAGTAAGCCAGCTTGCTTCCTTTTGCATGCAATTTATTGTATTTTTTTCCCGGTCCTCTTGCAAAAAAAAAAAAAAAACAGAAAAGGAAAGAAAAGGTAGCAAGAAACAAGAACCAAAAAAAAGAAAAAAGGAAAAAATAATCTACCCTAGACCAGCTACAGATTTGGGGGGGGGAGCTACACACCAATCTTCTTCCAGAGTCTTTCACTGCCTCCATTTTTTTAGGAGAGTTCACCAATTAATTGTCAACACTCCTGCCCCCTGCATTTTGGCGGAAGGGGGGAGGAGGGAAGCCCGAAAGAAAACAAACCCGAAAATAAACAAATAAAGCAAGCCAGAGCGGAGGTCTACAAAGTTTTGCACCGACACTTAGAGCGGATCCGTTTGCAAAGTCCTAGGAAACCATTTTCGGCAGTTGTGGGGGAGGCGCCGACGTCATAATCCCCGGAACGTAAACATTGTTGCCGATCGCGCCGGGAGCCCGCGGCCCGGGCCAGCGCCGGGGGAGGGGGCGCCGCGGGCCCGCGCGGGGGGGCGCGGCGGGCGGGGGCGGCGGCCGCGGGCGCGCGGGCGGGGAGGGCGCCGTTAGCGTCCTGGCATCGCCGTTGTGTCGTCGGGTCACGAGTGCGCCGCCGCACGCAGGCGCCGCCGCCCGGGAGTGGCGAGCCGAGCTGACTTTTGGAGCGCGGAGTGGCCAGGCGGCGGCGGCGCATCCCGGGACGGCGGGGCCGGGCGGGCGGAGGGCGGGGCGGGAGCGAGGTGCGGATCTGCGCGGCCGGCCTCGGCGGGGGGCGCGGAAATGCAGGCCGAGCCAGCGGCCGAGAAAGCCCCCGCGCCCGGCACCCCGGGACGACCCCCACCTCAGTCCCTGCCCCCACCGCCCGGGGCTCGCTCGGGCTCAGCCCCTCTTCCTCCCCTTCCCCTTGTCCACCTTGTTTCGTGATCGCAGGGCAGGACCCAAATTCAAAGCTATCTTTTTAATGAATTTTTATTAGTAGTTTTTTTTGCTTTTCGGCAGAGAATGTATGGGGGCCTGGGGTGGCGGGAGAGACGATTCTTTGCAGATTCCCCACCTGCACGCCGGCCAGGTGGAGGCGTATGGGGGGGCGTGGGAGGGAGTAGCCCGAGTTCCATACCTGTCCAGGCGGGGTGACTTTTAAACTCCCGGGACTCAGCGAAGTGGACCCGAACCCGAACGGGTTCAGGAAGCAGCCAGACCAGAACCTTTTCAGATCTGAGCTGACCGGACGGCATTTGATTTCTTTCATTCATTCCGCCCGCGCCCGCGGAGCCCTGGACCAGACGTTGAATCGTTTTTAAAGGTCCCTGCGCTCGCCCGGAGCTGGAACTGGATGCTCAGGAGTGCGTTGCCGAGACAGTCGGATCTGGCGCCTCCTGACGCCGCTGGCGAAGGGTAAGCCCCCATTGGCTGCTGGTGAGAGAGGAGCTCGTGGAGAGTTTGCAGGCGCGCGAGGATGGGGCGCCGGGCACATGGGGTGCCCCGGAGTTGGCCGTGGGCTCCTCGCGGAGGTGCGCGCGGCTCTGCGCGTTTGACGTGGGGATGCTTGTTGGGTCCGGCTGTGCGTCTCGCGCCACACTTGCAGGTCCCCCTGTGACTGTGACCAGCCCCCGCGCGGGAACCCCAGAGGCGCTGCCCTGTGTGTCCACCTCAGCAACAGTCAGGCCCTCTTGGACTGTGCCAACCGGTGGGGAAATACTCCCGCAGCACAGCTAGGCCTGACCTGGGAAGCCGGCACCGTGCTGAAGCCAGACCGCAGGGCGCGAGGTCCGCACGGAGCTAACGGTACCAGGCGGCCCTGCAAAGAACACCCGCTCCCCTCAACTTCGCTTCTGCATTAACCCCGTGGGGTGATTGGAGCACACGGGAAATTGAGACTTGGGGAAGGGACTCACCCGGATCCAGGCTTCACGCGCCCTGGATGCTGTGACAACCCAGTGACTTCCCACCCGAGACCAGAGGCGAGCACCGGTCTCGCGGGCAAGAGGGTCCCCCACACTCAACCCTCTTTTCCTCTCCTTTCTTCCACCCACTCCCAAAGGTTCGGTCTTTGGTGATTTGTTTGAAGACAGGTCCACTAGCTGGAAATAATCTTGTAAATAGGGATGGGCTGGAGCACAGGAAATTTTTGTTTCGAAACTGAATAGCCCACGTGTTTGTGAGAGTGGAGATTATTGCCTTCAGCCTGGTGCAAAGGAACAGGGACCATTTTATTAGTTCCTCTCGAGAGCCTTAAAGGAAATCATCTTCTGATTCTTCATTTGGCAGCGGTTCGGAGAAGGATCAGAGCTGTTCGCCCGAAGCTCTCACAGGTTGTGGGGTGCCCTGGCCCAGACTGGAGGCTGGCCTGACAGACATCCCTGTTCCGTCCTGCTCCCCTGCCCCTCCCAGAGGCAAATAAACATTTTGAAAGTGGAGGAATTGGGGAGGGGGGGTGATCCTGAAAGGTGACTTGGGCAGATTAAAGCAAAACAGATCAAATGCTTGTTTTTAATTCTTTCCTCCCTCTTTCGCCCCCTGCGGCATCAGAGGTCCCCCAAAATAGAGGCCGGAACCTCAGCATAAAAACGTGGACGTGCATCTACCACCTCAGTGGGGAGTTCTCAAGTTGTCTCCTCATTTAATCCCCTCCCTTTGCCAACCGCCGAAAGCCCACAAGAGAAGAATGGGGGAGGCCAGGGTTTGTTCTCTCACCCCCAGCCCCCCATGCCGACGCAGCCGCTCAGCCCCAGTGATCACTCCGTAAATGTTGGGCCCGTGATGGATCACCTTCCCCAGCCATATTTGCATTTTCCCTTTATCAGTAATTGGCAGATGAAAGGCTTTGTCCTCCTGTTGAAAGAATTCCAGGCATTTGCTCCAAGTGGGGGAGGAGGTTATTTTGGGCCAAGGGGGAAGGGCCAAGCCCCTTGAGCGCTGAAGCCGGTTAATTGTCCCAGCCCTCTGGACGGTAGGTGAGCGAGGGGAGGGAAGTTCAGGGGCTGCTCCTCTGAGGTACTTTTTCTTGCAGGGAAGAAACAAGCAGGCCAGTTGTATTGGAAAACCTAATAATGGTGACTTCCTGGACCCTCGTGGCATCCTGACAAAGGGCCCAGTCAATTCCTCGCTGTGCTCCCCCCTTTCATTCATTTCTTCATTCATCAAAGGCTGATTGAGCGGCTCTGTGCTCAGAGACGCCGGACACAGAAGAACCAGCGCTGATTGATGGTGGATATGCTGGCCAGAGTGGACCCAAGACTCCCAGAGGGGTTCGGAGACTGGTCCCAGATGGAACCTCCGAAACCCGGACTGGGAACTGGCCCTGCTTCCACGTCCCTGTCACCCTGTTGCTGCTGGTCTTTGAGTGCTTGCCCTGCGGAGAGCAGAGAACAGAGACAGTAAAGCCGCTTTACACCACATCCTCACTAACCACCAAGGCTGTGATGGAGGGTCTGTCACTCCCCCATTTTTTTTTGCCAGGGTGTGGGGCTGTTCCCGGCTGCGCTCAGGGCCACACGGTGCCCACTCCTGTGTAACCGGCACTCAGCTCACTGGGCCATCTGGTCCATTTCCCCACTGTGATTCAAAGGTCAGGTTTGTCACCCAGACTTCACTTCTGGGACCTAACAGATGTGGGCCCACTTGCTCTCTCGGCCTGGTTCCTCGTGTGGGTGGACTGATACCTTCCATCTGAGCGGCCAGGCCTGCAGCCTGCACCACGCACAGCAGCTGCTGACCACTTAAAAATGTGGGTTGTGGAGCCCAGGAGAACAAAGTGTTAAACTTTCAGGCCGGGGCAATAGTACAGAAGCTAGGGCACCTACTTTGCAGGTAGCTGACCTGGGGCTTCCATGCCTGGCATCACATATGGTTCCCTAAGCCCACCTGGACTGATCCCTGTGTGCAGAGCCCTGAGCACCTCTGGGTGTGGCCCAAAAACATTTTAATTTGGGTGGTGGCTGTTCTGGCTCTAGCATGAAGAGCTTCCTGAGTGCTCTGCCCAGCTGCATTTCACTGGTTTTAGTCTAATATTCTTGAACCCTTCAGGGCTGGGTATATACACCTCACCGTTTCACTGGGCATTGGTGCCCAAAATCAACTGTGGGCGAAAATGGTAGAATGAATGAAGGGTTCCAGAGAAAATGCAGAATTGGAACGGTGAGGTAGGGGCTTTCCCAGGGGTTCCTGAGACGCTAGTTGGATCACAAGGTGACTAGACTGGTGGGGGAGCCTCCAACCTCCCTCCCAAGTGTCTGCCAAGATGTGAGGTAGTGTCACCTGATTGGGCAGTTTTTCAATGACAGATCATTGCTGGTGGGGCAGGATGCCTCAGAAAAGGAAAACCACCACCCATAAAAGAGGCATCGAGGGGCTGGAGAGATAGCACCGTGGGTAGGGCATTTGCCTTGCACACGACCGACCCGGGTTCGATTCCCAGCATCCCATATGGTCTCCTGAGCATCGCCAGGAGTAACTCCTGAGTGCAGAGCCAGGAGTAACCCCTGTGCATCGCCGGGTGTGACCCAAAGGTAAAGGTAAAGGTAAAGGCCCTCCCGTTGATCATCGATTTGCTCGAGCGGGCCCAGTAACGTCTCCATTGGAGACCTTGTTGTTACTGTGTCTGGCATGTCATGTGACCCAAAAACCAAAAAAAAAAAGGCCATCGAGCTTGCCTTGCATGCTGATGACCTGAGTTCAATCCCCGGCATCCCATAGAGTCCCTCGAGGACTGCCAGGAGTAATTCCTGAGTGCAGAGCCAGGAGAAACCCCTGAGCACCACCGGGTGTGACCCAAAAAGAAAAAAATGTGCTGATTACTTCCATAACCAAGATATATCTGCAGCAACATAGATTCTTTGCATGCACAACATTTTCTTTGGAAAGAAAGATGTTGCAGCTTCGTGTGCATGCGACTTAAGTTCATTCGCCAGCACAGCAAAAAAAAAAAAAAAAAAAAAAGGAAGAAATGTGTTCTAAAATGGGGGAAGAATGGAAAAGACAAGAGAGCGGATTCTTTGGTCCGGCATGACCATTTTTCCTTGCATTGTTCCTGAGGTGCCCTTGGTTCCTAACGCCTAAGTTTCAGGAGAGCAACATTCTAATCCTCCAGCTAGAATTGCCTCATTTTCCACTGTGACATTTCTACCACATGTATACATTAGTGAAGCATGTCAACTTAATCTCATTTTCTATGCTGTGGTACCTTTTGAATTTTGTCCTTTGGAAACGTGTTACCTGCTAAGAAAGAAACTTCACTTTATTCGTCTTTTTTGCGTCTATAAGTTTCAGCTGACAAATCCCACTGTATTTATGAAAGCTATATTCCACAAGCTTTAAATTACTACAGTTGCTTTAGTCTTTCTCCCTGTCCTCACAGAACCAGCCCCACACACACACTCCTTGTCCCCAGAAAACTTGCCCACAAGCCTCTTGGGCAGCTTCAGAAATAGTTTATTTGGACCAGAGGGATAGTACAGAGGGTAGGGTTCACTTACACACAGATGGTCCCCTGCACCTCATAGCCCCGTCGGGAGTGATCCTGAATTCACAAGAGTGAGACCTGAGCACTGCCAGTAATGACCAAAATGGAAAAGAAAAAAGAGTTTATTCATTTATAATCATCTTCTCACTTAGCATGATATTTGAATCTCTTCATGTCCTATGGAACTGCCTCATTCTAAAATCCAAGTTAGGGCCCAGAGCATGTGCCTCTCACGTGGGAGCTGCGCATTAGACCCTACAAGGCTCCCCAACACCTAAACACAAAGCCAGGGGTGGCACCCACTTACCCAGCACCACCAAGTGTGGCCCCAAGTCAGAACAAAAACAATATTGGAGGGGCTGGAGAGACAGTTCAGGGGGTGGTGCGCTTGCCTTGCACAAGGCCGAGCTGGGTTCAGTCTTTGGTACCACATATGGTCCCCCAAGACCACCAGGAGTGATCCCTGGCCATAGAGTTGGGACTCAGCCCTAAACTCTGCTGGGTGTGCCACCCCCCCCAAAATACTCTGGCCAGAGATGTAATGCAGGGGCTGAATCAGTTGTCTAGGGCCGGATGAGAGTCCAGGGGGAAGGGTGTTTGCCTTACACAAGGCCAACCCAACCGGTTTCGATCCCTGGCATCACATAGGGTCCCCTGAGCATCGTCGGGTGTGACCCAAAAAGTCAAAATGCAAAAAAAAAATCTGAACATCTTGATATAGGAACATCTCAGGGCTAATTAAGATATCACTCTTTCCCTTAAAAAAGTCCCAGAATAAATCTGGGAAAATGAGTCAAGGGCTGGAGTTCCTGCTTTGCATGTGGGAGCCCAGAGTTGGAACCCCGGTAACATGGGCCCCAAGAGCACCACAGGGAGCAAACTCCCCAAGTACTGCCAGGTGTGACCACCCAATTAATCACAGAGTAACGTGCATATTATGAGTCTATTTAAGTTCAAACTCTGTGTAGTAAGTTATGTCATGTAGAGACACCTAGTGAAAAAGAGACGGGTCAGGAAATTGTTATGTTGATCACTCCAAAGGAGAGGAAGAGGTTATAGAGTTGCTTCCATCCCAGACTCCGTTATTTCTGTTCTCGGCAACCTCTGGGTACTTTGTAAGTACTTGTCCAGTATTTCACAGAGAAAGACAAAATATGTCTAACAAATACCTTAAGGTCTTGTATATTCAATATTTAGCTTTGTCAGACCCTAGAATTTTGCTATATTAGGAATTACTTTTACAATGCGAAAAATCCTTTTGGGGGACGAGAGAAATAGTACAGGGTGAAGGCACTGCCTTTCAGGGAGCCAGGGAGATTTCATGCCCTGCCCCTCATGGCCTCCAAATCAAGAAAATTAATTTGTTTTGTTTGGGGGCCACAAGCTGCAGTGTTGGGACAGGGGCCGAGTTAGAAATTCTATTTTGTTCGTTTGTTTATCGTTTGGGGCCACATCCAGTAGTGCTCTGGGCTTATTCCTGACTCTGTGCTCAGGGATCACTCCTGCAAGCTCAGGGAACCACAAGTGGTGTCAGGGATAAAAACCAGGGGCCTGTCACTTTTAAGAGTGCACCTGAACACTACTATCTCTTTAGGGGGGAAATTTTTTAACCCTGTGGGACAGGGTTAATGAGCCACACTGTGAAAATGACTGGCATTCCCAGGGACTTTGGTTTTTTGTTTGTTTGTTTTTCCTCTCCTCTGCCCCTTGTAGATCACGGCATCAGAGAAAGGAATCGCAGAATGTCCTGTAGCCAAAGAGTTGAGCTCTGCTCATTTTAGGATTCAAGTTTCTGCTTAGGCACCTGCATTTCTTAGTATTGTTCTTCCTATGTGAAGATTGGCAGGCACCTTGGAAATATCAGGTGAGTTCACAAAGGGGTTAATGCCAGGAAGACTGTCATAAAAGTTCAAAGAGACTTTGAAAACTTGCGTCTTTGGCTTGATGGACAAGTGTGTTAACCAATAGGAATCGAGATCTGAGTATTACTTCATCATGCTAAATTGCCATTGGTTGGCTCACAGGGGCGGTGGGGTGCGCAGATGGTGGGCCTCGCTATTAACCCTTTCAGGGAAGAAATGTAATGCCTTTGCATTAGTTTTGTTAGTAGGGACATATGGGGGGAAAAAAAAACACCACAAGTTCAAGCCTTTGATTCTCACCGCAGAGGACAGTTTCACCCCGCCGAGGAACACCCGGGGACAAATTTCCTGGAGAAAGGTGTGGAACTTTTCAAATGGGGCATCAACTGACCTTGCGGGTAGGGGAAGGGTTCCCTTTTTGTACTGTCAGAACAGAGAGCAGTGTCGGAGATGATTCCATTAATCTTGCCAGGCGATCAGTCACCCAGGGGATTGAATTGCATTTCCTGCCCAAAGATGTAGAGACAGATGACCTTTGGCAGCCCGCAGACCCCAGAGCACAGCTGGAGAGAGGAGGTGTCAGCATTTACTTTGGGTCTCACCCCGCCCTTTGTTCCGAACTCTTGACTCTGTGTTCCCGCTGCTGCAAAGTTTCTTGTAGCTGTTGATGCTGCTGATTTTTTTTTCAACCTCCCACTCTTGCAACTTCTGAGAAACAAACTGGCAGGAGAAGAGAGAACCAGAAAGGGGGGGTAGGAGGGGACAGAAGACTGCACACTCGCTGCAGACTGAACCAGCTCACCGGAGCCAGGCAGCCACAAAACTAACAGGAATGCCTGTGTTTACGCGGCACCCTTTCAGGAAGACCTCTGCAGCCACTACTTCATGTCAGAAGCACTGCCAGGACAGAAGCATTTGCGTAGAAGGACATTCCAGATTCCCTAACTATCGGGAGCTGCATAACCTTGGACAAAGTAAATGCTTTCAGTTATCTGCAAAAATGAGAGATGGGGGGGAGGGTGTCACACCATCAACTTTCCTGCAAGCCTTAGGTAAGGATTGAATGAGGCAGTGTTCCCTGAATGAAGGCTGGGGCCTAAAAGGAGGCCTTCATTAGGAGGCAGCCAGACCTCAAAGCCATAATTAATGGTCACGAATTGGGGAAAGTGTGATTCCCCCCAGGAGGGGAGGCCCCCAGCGATCCAGCTATGGGATGAGATTGTGGCGTTTCTCTCCCCAACGCCTTCCGCCCCAGCCACTCTCCTTCAAAGGCTGAGCTCCTGGAACTTAGGGGCGTTCTTTGAATAAACCCCTTTCTCTCCTCTGGGCTTTGCATATGCTGATGCCTCCGTCTGCCCCAGCCTCTGCAGCGGGTTAGATCTCCCTGCTTCCTGCTTCCGTCCTGGCTAGTCACACTGAGACCGGGAGGGCAGGGCGCTGCCGGCCTCCTGCATTGATGGATCTCCCACCTAGCCCTAACACCTTTTGCAGATGGAGTCGGTGCCTTTTTCAACCCGCCGTGAAACCACATTCCTTAATTCACCATCCATGTATTTACCATAATTAATACATTCATCATGCGGTGGCAGGAATCCAACCAGGTTGATCTCCCAGCCCTTCCCTGAATACTCTCAAGAAATAGATGTGCAGTGAATAAACACAAACAACAAAACGCCTCTCTTCAGCTTGAACTTCACCTCAAGTATGCCTTTGTGGGCCAGAGTGATAACAGACATCCCATATGGTACCCCCAACATTGCCGGGAGTAATTCCTGAGTACAGAGCCAGGATAATCCCTGAGCATGCCGGGTATGACCCAAAAAAGCCAAAAAAAAAAAAAAACCCTCAGTGACTCCTTTGAAAATGAAAGGTTCTAGGAAGATGGGTGGGTTGCCTGGGGATGCTGGTCCACAAGCCCCTCCTCCTAACCTATAGGAATTGGTCCCAATAGGAGGCCACATAACTGAGTGTGAGGGAAGATTTTTTGTTGTTGTTTTTTGGGTCACACCCCGTGATACACAGGGGTCACTCCTGGCTGTGCACTCAGGAATCACTCCTTTTTTAAAATTTGTATTTATCTATTTGTTTATTTTGCTTATTGGATCACACCCAGTGATACACAGGGCTTACTCCTGGTTCATGCACTCAGGAATCACCCCTGGCGGTGCTCAGGGGACCATATGGGATGCTGGGAATCGAACCTCGGCTCACCGCACGCAAGACAAACGCCCTACCCACTGTGCTATCGCTCCAGTCCCTTTTTTTTTTTGCGGGAGGGAACATTTTTAAATTGATGTATGATTTAGTGCCAGCAGATATTGGGCTTGCATACCTATTTTTATTTTTCTGTTTCAGGTTCATGTAAAAAATGTCTCAGGACAAGAGGTCACAGTGGAGAAAGTCTCCACAGCCCTGAACCAGAGCTTTTGGACCCCAAAGCTTAGCTCTTCCTGAGATCAGAGACTTGGTTGCAGAAGCACCTGTGGGGAGAGCTACCTGCCTGGCTGACAGCTGACATGTGTTCCCTGCAGATCCCAGGATCCTGCTGGGGGGGGAGGAGCTGCTCTCTGCGGGAGAGTGAGGCTTCCTGGCTTCCCGGGGTCTATGCTCAGCAGTGGCAGTTTTTTATTGTCCTGCTTGAGCTTGATATCCTGTGGTGGTGTGGGGGGGGGTGCAGAGCAAGTTGTGGGGACCAGATTCGGCGGATTCCTGAGCCTCTAAGTCACCCACAGTTCCACAAGCCAGGACCTAGGTGGCCTTCATCATCCGAGATTGATCTGTCAGTTACAGCTTCACCTGCTGTGGCCACGTGTGTGGCCACGTCTATGGCGTTCCCGAGGTTACGGTGCTGATGGTCACAGTTCGTGCAGTTTTGTGAATTCTCTCTTCACCTGAGTCAACTGATCTTTCTCTGAGGAGAAAGTTTGCTTCTGGGCCAGAGAGATAGTTCAGCAGGCAGGGAGGGCACTTGCCTTGCACATAGCCTATTCGGGTTTGAAAAATGGCATCCCATGTGGTCCCCAGAGCACCGCCAGGAGTAATTCCTGAGTGCAGAGCCAAGAGTAGCCCCTGAGAATTGCCAAGTGTGGCCCAAAAACAGACAAAAAACGATTTTGGGGGATGAAATGAGATCCCAGAAAACCTAGTAAGCACTTTGCTGTTTCTGCTTCCATTCCCTACGTACTATCAGACTTACTATTTTGCTTCAGCTTTCTCCCCTCTCCTGCTAGAATGTCACTTTCCTCAAAGCAGGAATTGTGCTCTGTCTTCCTTTGTACCCCTAGTCTCTCGAGCAGAGCTGGGCATATGGTAGGTGCCCAGGAAATGTTTGGCGAATAAATGAACAGATTCGTGTAGTGATAGTTCTCCTGGAGTGTACAGTAACAGTAGATGTCATTAGTTTTGCTTGTAACTAAGAACTCAGGCTCTGGAATATAATTGAAAGCTGTGTCTGAGGCCAAGTGATAAATGGAAGGTTCTCAGCTGAGTGCACGGCACAGAATAAGTGCTCAATAAACAATCATCATTACTCAAACTAGAAGGGACTTCTGGATCCATTTAAGTTGCTAAGCACTTTAAAATGTATCAGGGTCCAGCTAGCTCAATGTTTATCTATGAGCTGCTCAAGGGGAAATATTGTGTTTATATTGTCACAATCTTAGTTGGCCCTCCCTAGATTCAAATTAATGTTAAAACATCCTGGAAAAAAGTCACACATGAAGTTAAATATGAGTGAGACAGGAGGACAGTTTTTGGAATAATAACATCAGTTGTCTCCTATTCACTGGACTCTTTATTGAATGAAGAGATAGAACAGTGAGGTTTTTTTGGTTTTTTTTTTTTTACCTTTTTGGGTCATATCCAGCGATGCTCAGGGGTTTCTCTCCTGGCTCTGGAATTATTCCTGGTGGTGCTTGGGGCGGGAGGGGGGCCGGGGGGGAGTCATATGGAATGCCAGGTTGGCCATGTACAAGACAAACGCCCTATCCGTTATACTATTGCTCTGACGCCAGGACAGAAATTTAAAGAAATTTAAAATTTAAAGAAATTTAAAATTTAAAGAAATTTAAAATTTAAAGAAGTTTAAAGAAAGTCAGTAGTCCCTACGTAAAGGCTGGGGGAAGTTAGCAATGGAGACAGACTTTGTACCAATAGTTGCAGGAGCTGGAACACTGTGGCTGATAAGTGAATCACCATGGCATGGTAAATGGGCCCATCAGCTACACAGCATGGGCAGGGGTGGGTGAAGGACAACCTGGTCTGGGGTTAAGGAGGACATCAGGAAACCGTTCCCCCAGAAACTGTGGCACAGAGTTGACCACTGAAGAAAACGCTAGACGGTGTGAGGGAAGTGCTCCCAGCAGATGCAGACGTCCCATGACGGACGGGGCACACAGTAGCTAAAGGAACAGAACAAAGACTTGTGAGACCTGAAAGGAGCACATTGCCGGTGGAAAGCAAGGGCTCAACCGGAAAAAAAATAAATAAGCACTTGAGATACTCACTGAGCAATATCGAGTAATGCTGAAGAAAAATGTAACCTGTGAGGCAGTGGTGGAACATTCTAGAAACACACTGCACCAGGTTACATGAACAAGGACATCAGGCCTTTGCATTCTCAAACACATTTGAAACAAGACCAGTGTCCTTCAACAAGAGAGTGGACAAATTGAGACCGAGTCTTAGCTTTGGTTCCGGAGGAAGAAGAATGAAAAGTGTACGTGAAATTTATTGGGAATGCAGTTCCCAAGGGGAGGAAGGGAACTGAGGCAGGGAAAGCAGGCAGGTGGGCCAATGTGGGGGGTGAGGGGACACACTTCCGAGAGCAGCTCAGAGAAGTTCTGGGAGTGGCTCCTGGCTGCTGGTCAGATGGGCAACTTGGGCTGGAAAGATTGCTCTGCCCTGGTCTGAACCCCAGCACCGCATGGTCACTCAGCATCACCAGTAGCAACTCCCAAGTCATCAAACACCGCCAGGTGTGGCAAAAGACAAAAGGAAGCAAAGCAAATGGAGCTTGGGCCCTGAGTGTAGGCCCGCTCCACTGCACCCTGCTGAGCATCCCCTGGAACTGTCCACTCCTCACCAGACTCAGCCAGCCCAGTCCTCGTTCCGGCCCCAGCAGCTGAACCTGAGAAGTGGGGCTGCAGGGAGCCTCAGAGTCTGGGGACACGGACAGTCGCACGGCGCAGACGGTGCTGTTAGCCACTGACCATTGACTAAGGTCCGCCAGGCTCTGCAAGCAGCCCAGTGCATGGTGGGAGCTACTAATGTGGGCTTCCTGTACTTCTGATGCAGGGCATGGAATCCAGGGCCTCAGTCATGCAAAGCATGTACACTCCCGCAAAGACACACCCGCCCCAGCCTTATGTCATTGAATCCTTGTGTGTGTGTGTAGGGAGGGGGGGTGCCACATCCAGTGGTCCTCAGGTTTTCTCCTGCTCAGGGCTCAGATCACAATTTTTTTCTTTTTCTTTTTGGGTCACACCCGGCGATGCACAGGGAATACTCCTGGCTCATACACTTAGGAATTACTCCTGGCGGTGCTCAGGGGACCATATGGGATGCTGGGAATCAAAATCAAACCCGGGTCGGCCGTGTACAAGGCAAATGCTCTACCCACTGTGCTATCGCTCCAGAGATCACTCTTGTGGTGCTCAGGGACCATATATGGTGCTTGGGGATCACTCCTGGTGGTGCTTGGGGATAACGCTGGGCAGCACTTGGGGATCATACGTTGTGCTTAGAGGAATCAACCCGCGGTCAGCCACGGCAGAGTAGGTGCTCTGCCCACTGAACTACCTCTCTGGCCACCTCTGTCGTTAAATTCTGCACCCCTGGAGGAAGGACAAATCTCTGAATGACATTTCTCAGAATATAGCCACATCATGGGGAACGTGTGACTACATTTACAAGGCGGACAGCCCGACAGCTGTCTTGTGGCATGATGGAGAGTCCCTGCATCCACAAACGGATTCGGGGCTGGAAAGTACTGAGAAGGGGCGAAGGGCAGGCCCCACTGGCAGCTGGTAAGAGATGCAGGGGTTTGACCCTGACACCAGCTAAACCACCAGAAAAAGTTGACCCAAAAGGCCAGGTGCAGAAATAGACACGTTACTGAAGCTTGTTCAAGTCAGCCGAAGATTCGGCTTTCATTAGAGAATGTTTCCCAGCCGGGCACGCAGCGTGTCTCCGGAGCGGACAGGGTTCTGTTCTCTGCACGTCTGTCTCCATGCGTGTGCCGCGGTCACCTCCCCTCCGCCTGGAGGCACAAGCTGCCGGCACCATGTCCAGGCCTGCAGGTCAGCAGCACGTGTGTGGTCAGCACCACTGTCCTCCAGAACGTTCTCATCATCTGAAACCGAAAGTGCAAATGAGGCCTCTGGCCCTGGCTCTAATCCTTGGCACACTCACAAGAAATAAAATGGTCCTTTTCCGTTTCCGTTGTTTTTTGGAACTTTGTTTGTTCATTTTATTTAAATTTACTCTCAGCTGTGCTTAGGGGTGCTTGGAGACGATGGGGTGCTAGGATCACACCTGTCCCTCCCACTTGCAAGTCCAGGATGCCACCAGGGTCCCACGTCCCCTTTTCTGTACATTTTACCATATATATTTTTATTTTTTTAATTTTTTAAATTAACTTTTTTTTTTTTGCTTTTTGGGTCACACCCGGCAATGCACAGGGGTTACTCCTGGCTCTGCACTCAGGCATTACTCCTGGCGGTGCTTGGGACCATATGGGATGCCAGGGATTGAACCCAGGTCAGCCGCTGTGCTATTGCTCCAGCCCCCATATATATATATATATATATATATATGTATGTATCACTGTCTTTCCATTGTTCATCGATTTGCTCGAGCAGGCCCAGTAATGTCTCCATTGTGACACTTGTTACTGTGTTTGGCATATCGAGTACGTCACGGGTAGCTTGCCAGGCTTTGCTGTGCGGGCAAGATACTCTCGGTAGCTTGCCAGGCTCTCCAAGAGGGGCGGAGGAATCGAACTCGGGTCGGCCATGTTGGCTGCTTGCAAGGCAAACACCCTATTCGCTGTGCTATCGCTCCAGCCCATATATATATATATATTTTTTTGCTTTTTTTTGTCACATCCGGCAATGCTCAGGGGTTCCTCCTGGCTCTGCACTCAGGAGTTACCCCTGGTGGTGCTCAGGGGACCATATGGGATGCTGGGAATCGAACCCAGGTTGGCTGCATGCAAGGCAAATGCCCTCCCTGCTGTGCTATTGCTCCAGCCCCATATATATTTTTAAAGTTTGGAAGGAAGAGAAGAAAAATGCCCAGTGGGGAAGGCTGTGAGTGTGTGAGCATTTGAGTGTCACAATCCCTGGACTTTGTGTGTGTTTCCATAGGAGAGGCAGCTAGAGGGGCACGCTGGGTGGCTCCCCAGGAGTGACGGTCGGAGGCAAGGGGCAGGGTGGCAAGCTGGCACCACGGGCTCCATACGGCTCTCTCTTACATCCAGGGAGCGGCAGGATCAGACAGGGAGCGTTGAGGGAGCCTGGGCCGTGGGCAAGTCCTTCCTGGGTGCCCAGGAAGCAAGTGAGGGGAGAGTCCACCTGACGTGCAAAGAGAAGAGATAAGACTGTGGAAAGGTGCAGGACAAGGTGATAAGGGGCCCCTCATTCTGAACACACCCACCCACCAGCCTTATCTGTGTGTGCTAGAGTTATTGATTTACAGACCCTTTTAGCAAGACTGGTGGCTTCTTGAGGACATTGGTGACTCGGGTGTTTCTTTTTTTTTTCCTTTTTGGGTCATACCCAGCAATGCTCAGGGGTTACTCCTGGCTTTGCGCTCAGGAATTACTCCTGGCAGTGCTCAAGAGACTATATGGGATGCCGGGGATCGAACCCAGGTCAGCGCGTGCAAGGCAAACACCCTACCCGCTGTGCTATCGCTCCGGCCCCTCAGGTGTTTCTTGAACTACTCTTTTATCCAGGTGTTGATTTGGGACTGCTGGTATACTGTAGGTACTTGATAAATGCGTGTTGCCCGTATTCAACAGGTACTCAATAATTGCTCCTGGATTATAAAAGCGATCCAGGACTAAGACACCTGCAGATGTTTAGGAAACATGGAGTTGGCCTCCAAAGGGCTGGAGCATGTGCTTTGCACACAGAGTCCACATTTGGTTCTGAGCACTGCATGATCCTCCGAGCTCTGCACTGGCAACAGCACCTGAGCGCCGCCCCCCCCACCCCAAAGAAAAAATATGAAATTGCATGAAGGAAAACATTCCGGTGGGGTCTGGCACAGAAAGTGTTGGTTATATATTGGCCCTTCTACCTATACTACCCTGAGTCTGGATCCTGGACAGTGAAGCCCAGAGAACTAACTGGACGTCTAGACCATTGTGCAACCATCTGTCCTGTTCATCCACCCTTCCAACAGGTTTGTACCAATGTTACTGTGTAACCTATGTCTGGGGGACTTTTCTCTCATCTCTCACACTGCAGAGGGAGAGAGAAAATAAGTCAATGGAAATTAAAATAGGTTTCAGGAGCAATAGCAATAGCAATAGGGCTGGAGCGATAGCACAGCGGTAGGGCGTTTGCCTTGCACGCAGCCAACATGGCCGACCCGAGTTCGATTCCTCCGCCCCTCTCGGAGAGCCCGGCCAGCTACCGAGAGTATCTCGCCCGCACGGCAGAGCCTGGCAAGCTCCCCGTGACGTATTCGATATGCCAGACACAGTAACAGCAAAGTCTCCAATGGAGACGTTACTGGGCCCGCTCGAGCAAATCGACGATCAACGGGAGGGCCTTTACTTTACTTCACTTCAGGAGCCCAGGAGAGTGAGAGCACAGTGAGCACGGTGATCAGAGAAAGGTTTCTCTGAGAAGTGGACGGGGGAGCTAAAGTCTGAAAGGGAAGAAGCAGGACCCCCCGAGTGAGACCGAGAGACTGGGGAGTGGGGGAGGGGATTCCGATCCCAGGCACTGCATGTGCCCCTGAGCCCTACCAAGAGCAGTGCCTGTGCACAGAGCCAGCAGTTGCCGCTCAGCTCTGTGCGCTTAGTAAATGAATCGAAAGGAAGATGCAGGTAGTCCTGATAAGTTGGGGGAAAGAGCACTGTAAGCTGGCGGAACAGTATGTGCAGAACCCTGAGGCCAGGGACAAACTTGCCTGTTCACAGGACCACGAGAGGGGCCGGAGCAACAGTGCAGCAGGGAGGGCGTTTGCCTTACACACAGCCAGACCCGGATTCGATAGCCGGCATTTCATGTGATCCCCCAAGCACTGCCAGGAGTGATTCCTGAGTGCAGAACCAGGAGAACCCCTGAGCATCACCAGGTGTGACCCGAAAAGAAAAAGAAAGAAGCATGAAAAGCAAACATGTTTGTATGCAGAGGTGCTCGGGGAGGAAGAGGAGCTGGCGAAGGTGAGAAAGGGGCTGGGCTGGGCCCAGGAAGGCCTTCTCAGAGGAAGGAGCTGGGCTTCATTCTAATTCCAAGGGCAAGTCCTCAGAGTTGATGTCAGGTGGAAGAGGCATCTCCAAAACAGTGATGTTTCTGGAGTTTCTTTGTTGTTGTTTTTTTTTTGTTTGTTTTTGCCTTTTGGGTCACACCTGGCAGTGCTCAGTGGTTACTCCTGGCTTTGCACTCAGGAATCACTCCTGGCGATGCTCGAGGGACCATATGGGATGCTGGGAATCGAACCCGGGTCGGCCGCGTGCAAGGCAAACGCCCTACCCGCTGTGCTATTGCTCCAGCCCCTCTTTGTTGGTTTTTGTTTGTTTGTGTTTCGGGTCAGACCTGGCAGCACTCAGAGGTCCAGCTGTGGTGCCAGGGATCAAACCAGAATTTGTAGCGACTGTGCCAGGCACGCACCCACCTCTGATACTCTCTCTCTGGCCCCCAGCTTCGGGGTTTAAGCCATGACACTTGTGCACATTTGTTATAGCAGCAACGGGAAATGACGGAAAATGAGGGTAACCAGGGCCTGGAAGGACAGGCCCAGACAGTAGGAAGATTCTACGCGTGTATGTTTGCTCTGGGACCACTTACACCCTGCAGCATTTGGGGGCTACCCCAGCCTGGCGCTCTGAGGGTCGTTTCTGGGGGAGCTCTGAGCAAACCCGTCTCCGGCACTGAACACAGGTGCTCCGAGCTCCTTGCGGGCGCTCCTCCGCGCAGATGTTTCTGGTTGCTGTCTGAGTGGCTAGAGGGACGGGAAGCTGGAGTGTCATTTCTTTTTTGTTTTTATCCTTTTTTGGTCACACCCGGCAATGATCAGGAATTACTCTTGGCGGGACCCTATGGGATGCCAAGTATCGAACCTGGGTGAGCCGGGTGCAAGGCGAATACCCGCCCCACTGTTCTATCACGCCGGGACTGGAGTGTAAAAGCTGGCATGGAGCTGGTACTGCAGCGGGCGGGCAGGGAGGGGGGCAGCCTGCCATGACACAGTGAAGGGCTCTCCGGGGCGGGGGACTCAGCGCAGTGAGGAGAGCCCGGGTGAGGAAACACTTCTCTCGGCAGCTGAGGCAGTTCGGGGTGAACGGGACCCCACTTTCCCCACCTTCCAGCCACACTTGCCAGATAGTTGCTGGAGTCGGGCTGTTATGTGAGATGAGCCTAGGCTCGAGTCTTCCTGGGTCTGAAAGGCCTTTCGAGCCAGGGCAGGGGATTACAGGTGGGAGCACTCAGGGGACAGAGGGAGCACTCTGCCGGAATCGGAAACTCCCAGCCAGGGTGTCCCTTTAAATACATGTTTGGCAACATCAACATAGGCTCTTCTTTTTTTCTTCTTAATGATACAGAGAAAGATCCTGGAAGCAGCTCAGCCCCGCGCTGGGGGAAGCAAGGGCATTTGGGCAGCGCTTAGAGCAGAGACACCCAGAGAAGCCAGTGGCTTCAGGATCCTTTCCCAGAGACCAGGCTGCCTGCTGCCGGCCACGCTGACTGGCCTTCTAAAAGGGGAGTGTGGGTCACTGGCTTCGCACGGGGACAGCCCGACAGGCATTTCCCTGAGATAAAAATATCCCTTGCACAAGCCCAGCCCAGCACCTGCAGCTTATTCCTGGCCTTCATCCTCTCCTTTCATGCTCTGAGCAGAAAATAAAGTTCCTTCACCCCTCACGGACAGAGGGTGGGGGAGGGGTGAAGGACACTGACAAAGAGCTCCACTTTTGGGGTTGGAGCATTAGTACAGCGGGTAGGGCATGTACTGAGCCGGGTTCGAGCCGCGGCATCCCATACAGTCCCCTGAGCACTGCTAAGAGTAGTTCTGGTATGCAGCACCAGGGGTAACCCCTGAGCTGGGTACGGCCCCCAAACCAAAACAAACAAAAGCCTCAAGTGCTCCACTTTTTGGGGGGCACGTCCAGCAATGTTCAAGACTTACTCCTGACTCTGCTCAAGGGTCACTCCTGCCGAGTGGCCAGGCTCAGGCGACCCTATGGGGTGCTGGGCATCAGGCTGGGGTCAGCCGTGTCCAAGGCAGGTACCTTAATCCCTGTCTAATCTCTCAGGTTCCTCCTTCCTTCTGGAGCGACGCTGACAGGGCTGGGTTGGCTCGATGGCTGGGGCTCTGGGTTCAGTGCCCGGCACCTCCTGGTGACAAATGTGCCTCTGGAGACTCTGGGGCTGTTGGGGGGAGGCCACGCTTGGCTGTGCTCGGAGGTCGCTTCCTGTGGTGCAGGAATCGAAGCTAAGGCCCCGCACAGGCGAGGCCAGACAGAGCTCACCACT
This sequence comes from Sorex fumeus, assembly GCF_029834395.1. Taxonomy (NCBI): domain Eukaryota; kingdom Metazoa; phylum Chordata; class Mammalia; order Eulipotyphla; family Soricidae; genus Sorex; species Sorex fumeus. The sequence continues at coordinate 527,596 of NW_026606212.1, read as the reverse complement.
GACCACGCTCTGGCTCTCGGGAGCCTCTGCCAAGGTCAGAGCTGCCTGGGGTGTCAGACCCCCCCATCCGGGCGCCCCTAGAGGGTTTCCGGTCTGGTACTACCACTCACCAATGTGCCCTTTTCCTGTGAGTAAAATGGTGATAGAAATACAATGGGTTGTGGGGTAGTACAGTGGGTAAGGCGCTTGCCTTGATGGCTACCAACTCAGATTCAATCCCTGGCATCCCATATGGCCCTCCTGAGCACCGCCAGGAGGAGTTCCTAAGTGCAGAGCCAGGAGTAATGCCTGACCACTACTGGGTGTGGCCCCCCAAACCAAAAACAACAAAATACCATAGGCCATTGCAAAAAATTCCTGTGTTCAACAGAACATATCCAAAAGAATAAACAACAAAATGAGGCTTTTTTTTTTTTTGGTTTGGGGTCACACCCAGTAGTGCTCAGTGCTTATTCCTGGCTCTGTACTCGGGGATCACACCTGAGGTTTGGGGGACATGTGGGGTTCTGGGGATTTAATCTGGGTCAAATGTATGCAAGGCAAATACCCTACCTGAAGTATTATTTTTCCAGCCCCCCAAATAAGGCTTTCTAAAAGGGAAGTGTGAGTCACTGCTCACATGTCAGGCATCTAGTATTTAATATGGAGATGGAGAGTTGATATCTCTTTCAAAATACTTGATAGGATACGGTTAAATTTTTTTTCTTTTTGGGTCACACCCGGCGATGCTCAGGGGTTACCCCTGGCTTTGCACTCAGGAATCACTCCTGGCGGTGCTCAGGGGACCATATGGGATGTTGGGAATTGAACCCAGATTGGCTGCATGCAAGGCAAACGCCCCAACCTCTGTGCTTTTGTTCCAGCCCCAGATATGGTAAAATGTTTTGTTACATATTTGTTCACGGTAAATAAGTTGTTTACTAATAAAATACTTAAAACTACTTAACTGTGGGGCCGGGGAGCCAGTTTGAAGGGCTGGAGCACATGCTTTGCGCTCAGGAAGCCCAGGTCCCATCCCTGTCTCCACATGGTCTCCCAAGCATCACTGGGAGCAACCTTCAAACACCCCCTAAACCCCCCAAAAGAAAGCCCTACTTAAGATTGCCTCTAGAAGAATATCAAGTCTTTCTACCCTTCTGCTGGATCTCTATACCCACTGGCAGGCGGATTGAAAAGTCCCATTCTGTCCTTATAAACCCAGAAGGGCTGGAGCAATAGCACAGCAGGTAGGGCGTTTGCCTTGCAAGCGGCCAACACGGCCAACCTGAGTTCGATTCCTCCACCCCTCTCGGAGGGCCGGGCAAGCTACTGAGAGGATCCCGCCCGCACGGCAAAGCCTGGCAAGCTCCCCATGCCAAACACAGTAACGATTGTCACAATGGAGACGTTACTGGGCCCACTCGATCAAATCAATGAACAACGGGAGGATAGTGACAGTGACAGAAATCCAGAAGACTGCACACACACCTCCCGGCCAATAGGCGGAGTCACACAGGGCGGGTGGAAACACCAGCCACAGCACTACCCTCCCTCCTTGCTGGCTTCTCTGGGTCCTCTGACAAGGTGCTTGCTCGCTGGGCCTCAGTTTCCCCATGTGCTCAATAGGCATTGGGTCTGGTATTGGTACATCTCCAAGTCTCGGCTGGTTCTAACAAGATTGGGGCAAAGTCACTTAACGCTTACTCTTCAGGCTCTGAGGCTGCTGCCCATGTAGTACTTTGGGGTTTGTTTTGCTCGATGCAGGTGGATTTTGGACCCCGAGACTCAGTAGACAGACAGAAGGCGCACACTCTGCCCACACCCATTCCAAAGTCCCCAGCTGAGCCAACGGTCCCACCCTTTGATTCCTCTTTATTTTTGAATCTTGGGTCTTTGAGGTCCTGGTTCTCTGCTCAGGAATCACTCCTAGGGGTGTTTGGTGTCCGGGGATCACATGGGGTGCTGGGGATCAACCTGGGTGGGCCGGGCCCAGGCAAATGCCCTCCGCATTGTACTATGTCTCCGACCCAGCTTCAAACCCTTGTGTGCACCCAGCTATGGGCTCGGGTCTGTGGGAACAAAGGGAATGTTTTGTTTGTTTTTTCCGTACTGTTACTGTGCTGTTTTGGGGCCACACCCAGCAGCATCTGGGGGTACTCCTGCCCTCTGCTCTATTTCTGTGGCCCTCCTTTTCCGTTTCATTGAAAGCTTCCAGTGGGAGTCTTGGCCTGCCAGCCGCTGGGGAAGTGAGTTAGACAGGAACTTAGCTCTCAGGCCTCATGGGGTGGCATGGAGCAGCGGTCAGATATAAATAAACTAGTCAATCTCGCTTATTCTAGCAGCGAAACTCTCCAGGAGGGGCCCTCGAGACAGCACAGGAACTAAGACACTTACCTGCAAGAGACCCCCTTAGGTCCCCAGTGCTGCATACGGTCCCCCAAGCACTGCCAGGAGTGACCCCTGACCACAGAGTCAAAAGTAGTTCTGGGCACCACTGGGTGTGGCCCACTTCCTCCACCCACTGAAACCCCCAAGCCCTAAGAACTATAAAGGAAATAAGATAGGGGTAGGCTGGGCCGGAGAGATAGAACAGGGGATAAAGTGCTCGCCTTGCACATAATCAACCCGGGTTTGATCCCGGTATCCCATATAGTCCCCAGAGCACCACCAGGAGTGATTCCTGAGTGCAGAGCCAGGAGCAGCCCCTGGCCATTGCTAGATATGCCCCCCTTCAAATGCCCCCCCCCAAGTGAGTCAGGTAAGAGCTCCTGAGAGTTAGAAAAAAGTGAAATGGGATCTTCCCTCTGTGCAAGTGTGCTTGCACAGAGATATGGAGGTAAGTGGTTGGGGTGACAAGGACAAAAGCGGCAAGAAAGAAGGCCAGTGCAGAGAGAATTCCCTGTAAAGGCACCAGAAAAACACCCAGAATTCCATAGATTCTGGGGGTTGAGGGGCTTCAAGGGCATCCTTCAACGTGGACGAGGGGAGGGGCGCGCCCTAGTGGTCACAAGAGTTGCTTGCCTTGGCTGCCCTAGAATCATCCAAACTGGCCACTTGATTTATTAACGAATTCTTGGTTTTATTTTTGGGGGGGAGCCACACTTGGTGATGCTCGGGGGTCACTCCTGGCTCTGCACTCAGGAATCACTCCTACGGTCCTCAGGGAACTGAACCCTGGTTGACCTTATGCAAACTGAGTACCCCCCAGACTGGACTATAGTTCCAGCCCCAAACTGACCCCTTAAACCAGGGCTACTTAGGAGCTTCTCTTCTCCCTGGCTTCCCACACTGATTCATTCAACGAATCGGCTACTCAACGCGAGAATGTGCCAGGTTCTTTCTAGATGCTCGAGGAAGTTGTGAAATAGATTGTAAAGGTCCCTACCCTGTGGAAGCGGGAGTCCTAGGGGACAGGCCTGGCCCAGGGCCCAGCCACACCTCACCTCTGACCTCTACTCTTCCCTGGCAAATTGCCAGATGGGACGACCATGGCTTCAGGGTGTCTGTGCTTGCATCCCTAGCCCCGGGAACAGGGCTGCTCAGGGGAGCAAAGTAAGCTGGTCAGAGGGGTCAACTTCTCTGAGCCACTGTTCTCACTGAAACAAAGATTTCAGGAGGTCACTGGTTTTCATGCACTCAGGAATTAGCACTTTATAGGTGCTCACTTGCCGAATGGGATTGAACTTCCACACGTTCAAAACCCATTTGTGGGGGGCTGGAGCAATAGCATCGCAGGTAGGGCTTGCCTGGCATGTGGCCGACCCGGGTTCGATTCCCAGCATCCCATATGGTCCCCCGAGCACCGCCAGGCCAGGAGTGATTCCTGAGTGCATGAGCCAGGAGTAACCCCTGTGCACCACTGGGTGTGACCCAAGAAGCAAAAACAAAACAAAACAAAAAACAAAACATTTATGGTGCCTCAGGATGGGATTCAGTGGTAAAGCCTTTGCTTTGAAACATGAGACCTCGGTTAGATCCCTGACAGCAGGGGGGGGAATTAAAAACATGTATAGGGTGACAGGCATTGGTGAACTGTGTGAATGAAATGAACAAAAAATCCCTGCCCAGCCTTATTCTAAAGTGAAAAATGAACCCCCCCTCCACTCCCAACTCCTCCTTAATTTTTTCCTATACATTTATCACCTTCTAAAATTCCCCAGGCCAGGGGCTGGAGTGATAGCACAGCGGGTAGAGTGTTTGCCTTGCACGCGGCCGACCTGGGTTCGATTCCCAGCATCCCGTATGGTCCCCTGAGCACCGCCAGAAGTAATTCCTGAGTGCAAAGCCAAGAGTAACCCCTGTGCACCGCCGGGTGTGACTCAAAAAGAAAAAAAATTAAATAAAAAAATAAAATTCCACAGGCCGGAGTGATAGCACAGCGGGGAGTTTGCCTTGCACGCAACCCACGCAACCGGCAACCGACCCGAGTTCGATCTCCAGCATCCCAAATGGTGGCCTGAGCACCAGCACCGCCAAGCCAAGAGTAATTACTGAGCACAGAGCTAAGAGTAAGCCCTGGGCATCGCCCCTGGCTGTCGCGGCCCCAAGGTGTGACCTCCTCATAAAAATGAAATACGGCTATAACGTAGTACTTCTCGATGTGTATTTTCTCTCGGCCACTCGAAAGTGAGTTACAGGAGAGCAGAGAATTTTGTCCATGCGCGCTCTGGACGCGTCTCGGTATCCAGCAGGCGCTCAATGTGTGCAGGACGAAGCCTAGAGGCACGGAGGCAAGTGCCACCCCGCTCTTTTTTCTGCAGAACGTGGGCCACCTTGTCCCGAGGGGGAATCGAGCCTCAGGGAGTTCCCAAGGGTGACCTCGGAGTCTGAGTGCCGGAGCGGGGCCGCGGGAGCAGCTGCGGAGACCCGAGGCGCGAGCCGGGCCAGCGCGAGGCCCGGGGGCGTGGCGCGCTTCCAGGAAGAGGGCGGGAGCAGGCGGCGCCGCGCCGGGGCCTGTGGGCGGGGCCGTCGGAGGAGCCCGTCACCTGACTCCCGCGGGCCACGCCCACCCGGCGGGCCGCATGCAAATCGGCCGGCGGCGGGGAGGGCGGGCACATGCAAATCGGCCGGGGCGGCGGCCAATGGCAGCTCGCGCCGGGGTCCGGGCCGGGGAGCCGGGCTCGGCCCGCGCGCCGCCCGCCGAGCCGCCGCCCGGGCTTTGGCAAGAGGCGCGGCGGGCTGCGAGCCGTAGGGCCGCGCGCGCTCGCCGCCTTCCTGCTCGCCCTCGTCGTCGGCCGCCGGCCGGGTCGCGCCGGGCCCGCGCGGCGCAGGCGGCGGCTGCCGCGGGCGGGGGCGGAGGGAGGGAGCCGGGGGCCGCGGACCGCCGCGCCCGGCCCGCGCCTTGGCCGCGAGCTCCATGCATCCGGAGCCCGCCCCGCCCCCGACCAGCAGCCCCAGCCCCGAGCTTCCCCTCCGCGGCGGCAGCACCACCACCAGCGGCAGCCGCCGGAGCCGCCGCAGCGGGGACGCGGAGCCGCCCGGGCCGCCGCCGCCCGCCCTCGCCTACCCGGACTGGATCGGCCCGACGTACTCGGAGGTGATGAGCCTCAACGAGCACTCGATGCAGGCGCTGTCCTGGCGCAAGCTCTACCTGAGCCGCGCCAAGCTCAAAGCGTCCAGCCGGACCTCGGCGCTGCTGTCCGGCTTCGCCATGGTGAGCTCGGGCCGCCCTTGCCCTGCCCCCTCTGCTGCCCGGCCGCCGCGACGGGGCCCCTCCGGGGGCCGCCTGGGCACGGGGGCGACGGGGGCCGCGGACCCGCTTCCCTCCTGCCGCCGGGCGCTCCTCGCCGCTCCGAGGAGGGCGCCTGCAGTGCTCGGCCCGGCGCGGGCTCTGAGCCCTGGGGACAGGTGCTACAGGTGGGCGGAGGGGCGCGCGCCCGGGCTTCCCCGCCGCGTCCCCCACCCGCGGCCGGGCCGGGGCGCCGTTTCCACTCGCGAGGGGATTTCCCACCGCGACTTCCGACAGCCCCCGCCTGGGGGCCGACAGCCGCCCCCCACCTCCGGGGCTGCTGCAGGAACTTGCACTGGGTCCCGGCTGCGGGGGAGGAGGGCGGGTCAGTGCCTGCCGGACGGACGGGCCGGCTCTTGGTTTGGGGGCGGCCGGCCTCCTCTCCCGCGGCCCGGTGGAAGCAGCCGAGGGGGAGGGTGGGGGAAGGGCCTCACCCCCTGGCCCCGGGGCCTGGAATCCCGGGCGTGAGGCCCTGCCCCTGAACAATTCTAGCTCTGGGTGATGTCAGCCCGGCCTGGGGTCTGCCTGCTAGTTGGTGAGCTCAGCCCTGGGCCTGGCCCGGGAGTGGCCTAGCCCTGAATTTTCCCGGGAAGGGCGTGTGCCGCCTCTGACCCTGGGCTCCGCCGGCTCCGGGCAAAGGCTGTGAAGCCTGAACGTGGCAGGTGCCAAGCGTGTGCCCACGGCAGACACCCGTGCAGAGAGGCCAAGGCCGGGTGACTGCAGCCGGGAGGAGTTCCTGCGCTCGGCCACTTGCTGCTTGACTGACCTCGAGCAAAGCCCCCGCGCCTTCGTTTCCGATTGTCTGACTTCTCAGAAGTGGAAGGCCTGGGAGGAGAAGGGAGTATGAGTGTGTGTGTGTGTGTGTGTGAGATTCACCCACGTGCCCGTGAATCAGGGAGGGGCGCCCTAGTTTGTAGTTGGACCCATACAGTGGAATGCAGTTTCTCTCCATCTCAGATTGCGAGTCTCTTGGCCTGGAGAATCTCTAAGCATAGCTGAGCCCCCTCCCCCCCGGGCCCCGGAAGTCTTCACCCGCCTTTCCAAAGCCACGCCGCCCACTGCTCAAGCCGGACCCGAATCAGGCCCAGGCTGAGGCACGGCCACCCTGGGTGGTGTGTGACGCTCTATCGGACACTGTGCTGGCGACATCAGGAGCAGCTCTTACAATGGGAACTGGAGCAGAAACGTGCTCTTAAAACAGGCTTCTGGGGCTGGAGCAGTAGTGCAGCGTGGAGGGCGTTTGCCTTGCATGTGACCGACCCTGGTTTGATCTCCGGCCTCCCATTTGGCTCCCTGAGCACTGCCAGTAGTGATTGCTGAGTGCAGAGCCAGGAGGAACGAACCCCTGAGCATCGCCAGGTGTGATCCCCTGCAAAATGCAATAAAGACAAACAGGCTTCCCTTGCTCCGAAGAAGGTGCCGCTGCCTGGGGCAATGGATTTAGGATGGTGAGGTGCCCTGCCCCCTTTCTTTGGGGGAAGAGGGGCCTCTATACTACTCAGACCCCTTCCCCGTTAAGCAGAAGTGATGGCGACACTTGCTGGCCTGAGTCTCCTCTATCCTAAAGAAGCACCTTTAAGTCCCCTCTGCTCCCGCCTCCTGAGCCCCGGGCCACCCCAGGACCACCCTGCGCTGGATAGAGCAGTGCCCCGACTTCACTAATGGGTCCCAGGATTCTGCTGAGAAGGAAAGGCTGAAACCCAGATGAGCGTCCAAGTGGGCCCGTAACCAGGGGGTGCTGCCTTTGGGCAGGAGCCTGCGAAGGGGTTGGTCTTGCGAGTGACCCTCTGGGGGAAAGAGCGAGCTGACTGGCCTGGTCTCCGTGGCCTCTGAGTCAGCGCCCCGTGGCTTCCTGCCCCCTTAGTTTCCTTCCTTGGCCCATGCTGTCCCCTCCAGACCTGGGAAACTCAGAGCAGGTGAGTGGGAGGGAGGGTCTCTCAGGAACCTGGAGGGCACTGAGCCACCCCCCACCCATGTCCTGATGTGGGCAGATGGGCCTGGGACACCTTTGGACCTCAGTTTTCTCTGCGCTCCAGGGGACATGTGCCCAGTTGGCCAAGAACTGGCCAAGAACTTGTTGAGGGCTCCTGACTCGGCCCGTGGGACTGGTCACACAGTCTCAGTCTGTACTGCCCACCGTGGTCAGCACACAGGGTTCCTACTCCTGGCCACCCTTCTAGAGGCCTCTACGGTTGGCTCTGTTCACATCTGGGCACCTGTACAAAGCCAGGGCCCTGGATACAGCCCAGCAGGTGCCCAAAGAGCCCAGGCTCCGCTCCTGGGCTGTGCTCCCGTGCCTTAGTTTACCTTTCAGAGGATGCCAACCTTGGGCAGGCCTGCCTCCTGCAGGCCTGGGAGAGGCCCAGCTCCCCCACCTTGGGCTGTAACTTTAGCCTAAGCAGAAGATAATTGGGAAGGTCAGGCTTCTATTGTAAACAGAATGCTTTCCCCCACCTGGGATCAATTATTTTTGGATTATCTGCCTCCTCTGGTTCTCTGCCTTTTGTTGAAAGTTGCCTGGAATTTCTGTGAAAGGGCTGGAGGGAGGCTCCCAGCCTAGGTGAGACAGCCCTTCAGTGTGATTGGACTGGGGGGGGGGGGGGTTAGCCTCTGTGCACGTTAAACCTTGCTGGAGGGGGCGCTCTTCTGAGCCCCCCCAGGTAGGGTGGAACTAAAAACAGGGAGTGAGTCTAGGGTGACCCACTTGGTTCTGATCCCAGCTCTACCAGTACATCTGAGACCCGGTTGGGGCCCGGGCTTCAGCCTCCTCACATGTAAAGGGAAACGAGGCTAGTACCCACCTCGGAAGACTGAATTCTTGGTCCGGTTGATTTAGTATTTATTTACAAAGCACGTAGACCTTGCCGGCCTGGGTATCCAGGCAACTGCAAGATTCCAGCTAAGCCTGGAGGGCAGCAGCACCAGGGCTTGGGAAAGGCCTCTGGTCTGAGGCTGCGTCTGAACCCGCTGAGAACCGCCTGGTTCCCGGGAAGGGCAGCAGGGTGTGGATTTGAGGCTGTGTGGGGTACTGCAGGAGATCAGGAGATGAAGCTGGCCAGACAAGATGTGAGGCGGGGGCAGGGTCTAGACAGTTTAACAAGTTTGGATTCTTGGGGGGCTGGAGTACAGAGGGTCGGGTATTTGCCTTGCATGCAGCCAGCCCAGGTTCAATCCCCAGCACCCTAACGATCGATCCTCGGAGTTTGTCGGGAGTGATTGTTGGGCTGTTGGGCGCAGACCGGAGTAACACCTGAGCGTTGCCGAGTGTGACCCCAAAACCTTCAAGACCAAGAAGCATGAATTCTTGGGAACCTGAGAAACAGCACAGGGGTCAAGACGTTTGCCTGCATGTGGCCGATCCTGGTTTACTTCCAGCGTTTGAGGCCTTTGTTGGTCTGGCTGGCGCAGAATACCCAGGCCTCTCCTGAGCACCACTCTCCAGAGAGTTTGGACTTGGGGAGAGAGATGCTACAGCAGATAAGGCACTGCTTTGCATATTGCCGACCCGCACCGCCAGGAGTGATCCTTGAGCACAGAGCTAGGAGTAAGCCCTAAGCACTGCCAGATGTGCCTCCTCCAAAAAGAAAAAAAACCTAACCACCTAGTTTGGGCTCTGTTGTGTGGTCAGTGGGTGCTGCTGAAGGCGTGGCACGGACACTTTTCATGGTGACTTCATCCCGTGTTAGCGATGACATTCCCCAGCTCTTCCTAGCTGCTGAGTGACACTGCGCCTGGACCCTCTTTCTCCCTTACCTAGCCCTGCCATTAAAGTGATGTAGAAATAGGGTGCTCATCGCAGTCGAGGGGTTCCGGGTGTGGGTTGTTGCCTGCTGGCCATGGGTACGTGGGATTTTGCTGACCACCCGAAGAGAGGGTGCCCTCCACCCCGACCCCCAGATGCGGCCGTATTATTTCATGGGGGCTGCTTTATCTTTCGGAGTTTCCAGCGGGATGTGGATAGCTGTGTGGAGAAAGACAGACAGATGGGTTTAAGCTCCCTGGGACAGTGGTCAGGGCCTGGACCCTTGGGAGGGGAAGTTTCAGGGAAAGCTGGAAGTGAACCAGCAGCTTTCTCTCCAGATAGTCTGGAGAGGGCTAGGACTTGGCAGTGCTCGGGCGCTCCTGTGTCTGTGAAGTGTGGGGTCCCCCCTGCGCCCCCCAAGCAGCTGCAGCCTCACCTGAAAGACCAGAAACAGTATTTCCAGCGTGGCAGGTGCCGCGACCTCAGTGGATTCACCCACCTTTGGTGGCCTGTGTCTCTGTGCCAGTGCAACTGGAATTTCAGAAACGACAGCCCTCCACCATGCCCTGCGTGGGGAGCTGGGCCCCCGCGGGGGAGAAAGCGGACCCCAGATGGAAGTCGCAGCACGAACGCTTGCTTCCCAGGCAAATGTGCGTTGGCTGCGGTGTGTGTCCAACGTGGGCCCAGGGCTCTGCTCTGCTCCTGCCACTCAAGCCCCCAGCACCGGGCCCTACCCCCCCGGGCCCGTCCCATCCCTGACGTTCACTTAGCCTCAGTGTCCCAGGGCCCGATCCTATTGTGATCGTGTCTGGGTGGGCCCGGGAGGTGGTCCAGAGGGTAGGGAGCTTGCCTCGCATGCAGCCTGCCTAAGTTAGACCTCTAGCACCATGCACGGTCCCCTGAAAGCCCACCAGGAGTGATCCCTGAGCACAGCTGGGTGTGGCCCCCAAACCAGAAAGACATGACAGTTAACAGACATAAAAATGCATGGTTCAGGGTGCCAGAGAGTTGGGCCCACAGGGCTGAGCACCTGCCTTGCAGCTGGGAGAGAGAGACCTGATTTCGCCTCCAGCGTTGCATGGCCCCCCGCATGAGCAGCCCCCCACTCACATACACAGCTGAGATCGCCACTGAGATCTTTTAAGGTACAAAACGGGGCACTGGAGTGAGAGTATAGTGAGGACGCAGCTTTAATCCCCGGCACTGCCTATGGTCCCCCAGCACTGCTGGGGTGATGCCTGAGTGCAGAGCCAGGAGTAAGCCCAGAGCACTGCCAGGTATGCCCCCCCCAATAAATAAAAATACACACATAAATAAATAAATTACCAGATTAAGGAGTTGGGAAAGGAAAAGTGAAATCTTTAAGGGATCGCAGTAAGTTCTCATCGGGGTTCCAGGCCCCTGTGGGACTTAGGGCTAAAATACCCGCAGGTTGGTCTGATCTTCATTTATTCCCCAGCGGCGGGGGAGGAGGGCCTGGTGCTGGGGGCGAGAGTGGCAGAAGCAGAGCCCTGGGCCTGTGTTGCGGGCACCGCAGCCAACGCATTTGCCTGGGAAGCAAGCGTTTCTGCTGCGGCTTCCGTCTGGGGCCCGCTTTCTCCCCTGCAGGGACCCAGCTCCCCTCGCACACTGGAAATTCTCAGGTGGATGTTTCCACGATTGAAGGCGTGTAGTTCCAGCCTCACGAGACCACACGCCTGGGGATTGGGGAGACTCGGAAGGGAAGGGCTGAGAAAGCCGAGACCCCACCGCTGGCCCCTGCAGCCAGCCGCACATCCAGACTAGTTAAGGACATAGAGGCGGTAAGGATGCGCCAGGGTTTTCCCTTTCTGCCGGGGCCTCTCCCCTTGAGCGGTAACCCCCACCCCAGTTGCCCCCATGGTCCGCGGCTCCTGGCTAAGTAGTTCAAGGCGATTGTGAGGCAGAAGCCGCCGCCCTTGCCTATCGCTTGTTCTCGGGGTGTATTGTTTGGGGGAGCTTTTCATATTCTCTTATGTGTGTGCGTCTATTTATAGAAGCATTGGAGCACAGGACTGTTGCTGTCCCGTGTAAGTCGCAGGGCTGGGACACCCTCCTGTCCTAAGAGACGTGTGCCTTCCCTAGGGACCCTCCTGCTCGGACACCCCAGGCCTCCCCAAAGCAGGGAGTAGAGGAAGCCAGCTGGGCAGGGCTGGACCAGCAGGCTCGGGGGGCTCAGTGGAGCCCCATGGATGTTTGGCCTGAGGAGAGGCTGGTATTCGGGTGAGGCTGGTATTCGGGTGTGGAGACCGGCCGTGCCTGCCCCTTGGGAGGTCGTGTGGTCCTAAGCGTGGAAGCGGGGCGTGTTGAGGCTGGTGGTCCCCGTGCCAGGGCTGGGCAGGCCCGTGCTGACGAGCAGCTGTTTTATTTTGGGCTCGGGCAGAGCTGCGGCTATATTTACCATGCACGGCGACCAGCAACCCGATCGGATTCAGCTCTGGCTGACCCCGCCAGCTCCTACGAGGCCCCCTGGCCTGGCCCTCTGGCAGGGGAGAGTCCCCAGGTGGGGAGCGACTGCACAGAGCTGCGTTTTCCAGCGGGGTCCAGGGTCGGTGCCAGCCATTCCTCTGCCCCCTGCGTGGCCCCGGTGAGGCAAGCGTGCTGCCAGCCTGCCGGGTCGGGCTTCCAGGAACTGACCCGCCCAGGGTCACAGGGTTTCTTCCGGGGTCCCTTCCTCTTTGCCGGCCAAACTTCCCATCCCCAGAACCTCAAGGACAGCTGGCCAGGGGTGGGTCCCCAGATCAGTGCGTCCCAGCTGCTGCATTTTCCAGCCAGATGTGGCTGATAGGTGAGGGCCTTGCTCAGCACCTGGCCACGTGTGGTTTGGGGCTCACATTCTCCTTGTGCCCCAAATTTAAGAGGTGGAGAGGTCAGAGTGGTAGTCAGTGGGGAGGGCGCTTACCTTGCACGTAGTCAGCCCAGGTTCCATCCCCCGCATCTCAGGTCCTCTGCTGAGCACTCTCAGGAGGAATTCCTGAGCCCAGAGCCAGGAGGAGCCCCTGAGCATCGCTGGGTGTGACCCCAAACAAAAACAAACCCTTAGAACGGGGATTTTGCTGCCTTCTTCCTAGAAGGGGTTGACTTTGATTCTGTCCTGAGATGAGGGAGTTCCAGGTCACGTCCTCACTTTAAGCAGGGGTTGGTGCGCACCTGGCAGTGCTGGCCCGCTTGCCCGCTGTGGGGCTGGAGGACTAAGCCGGGATCCAGTCGGGGCTGAGCCTCTGCTCTCTGCCCTGTGCTGTTCCTTTAATGGAGGTTTCTGAGCAGCTCCGAGGCCTGGTGCTGGGGTGACACTTCGGCCGCCTCTGAGCTGGTCTCGTGTGTCCGGCAGGAGCAGCTTGGGAAGGCCGTTGTCTCACCATGTTCTCACGTGGCAGGAGGACTGAGGGATCCTGGGGTCTCTGAGGACCCCATCATCTCCCCAGTGACCCACTTCCTGTCACCCATAGCTGGTATGTTCTTTTCAGCAGACTTGGGAGTATAGGCTTGGGGAGACCATCGCCTATTGTGACAGCCGTGTGAGGGAGCCATTCTGCCACCTCCTTTGCCCACGGGCTTTGACGCCAAGTAGTCTCAAGGTCAAATACCAGCCCCCCCCCCCCCCCGCCCCATGCTTCGGAGCCCAGAATCCCGGGACCATGCACTGCCCCCTCTCAGCCTGTTTCCTCCTTGGTGACGGAGCCTCTGTCACTCCTAACCGCTGGCCCTGGATGTTCCCTGCCATGTCCTGCCGCTCTTCTGGGGCCATGCCTGGCAGTGCTCAGGCTAGGGGAGCACTCACTGCCGACGTCCCGTGCTGTCAGGCGCAGGGCCTGGATGCTGGAGGTGCCAGCAGACACACCGACACACACTTCACACACACACACACACACACACATACACACCCCTTACGGCAGATGCAAGCCACTGGCCCATTTGGGAACCAGCATCAAGAAGTTGGAAGGCTTGTTTGTGGTCACCAGCTTTTGGTCTTTTTATTTTATTTGGGGGCACCCTCCTGGCTCTGCACCCAAACATCACTCCAATGGGGCCTAGACTAGATGTGCTGCTGAAGACTGAGCCCAGGGTGGTCACATGCAAGGCAAATACCCATGGCTGCATGCAGGGGAGGGCTGTGGGGTGTGTGTGTGCGTGTGTGTGTATGTGTGTGGTGGGGGGGTATCCTGCTTCCACCACCAGCGTGTGTGTGTGTGTCTGTCTGTGTCTGTGTGTGTTCTGCTTTCACCTCCAGTGTTCAGGCCGGCACCTGACAGTCCGGGAGTTTCCGGTGAGTGCCCCGCTGGCCAGTGGACTTGGCAGCCCAGCCGAGGCTCCTTGCTTGGCCCTTCCCTGGTTTCTGGTTTCAGCTTCCGGGGCAGCTGGCCAGCACAGGAAGAGGTAGAGTTGGGGGGTGGGGCTGCAGCAGGAGGCACATGCCTCTGAGGGCACCCCTCTTCTCCAGTGTGAGCAGCCTGACAGGGACCAGGGGCCTCAGGATGGGGTCCCATGCTCCACACCCAGATACCGCTAGGAAATCTTGGGATTGGCGTTAGGCCACCCTTGGTCTTTAAACAGTTGAGATCCCGAATGGCACCGCCCCAGGTTTATACGAACCGTTTTGTGAGGTCTGGGGCCAAAACCTTCGTGCAATCCTCAGCACAGGGAGTTCTCTGGCACGGTCTGGTACAGGGAGACTGAGAAGCCGTGTGAATGTCTCCTGCAGCTCTGCCGGTGTTCGGATGGTGTCATACGAGATTCTGGTGGGCTTGAACCCCACATCCACTCTCCCTTGCATGGTGCCCCGCCCTTCTGGGGGCCGGGCTGTGCCAGGCTCATCCAGGGAAGCGGGAGCGCTGCAGAGCGGACGGCAGGCCTGATTTGGCCCCTCGTACTCTCTGGGCAACAACACCCCTCGAGAGGACACTAGGACCCCCAGGAGGATTGGGGTTCGGGCTGGGGATTGGGTTCCTCCTGGCGGTGCTAGGGATCTAACCAGGACCAATCACGTGAAGAGCAAATGCCGTAGCACTGGCACTCTCCCCCAGAAGATTTTTTTTTTTTGCTTTTATTTTTTTTGGGGGGGGAGGGTCAACCCGGCAATGCACAGGGGTTCCTCCTGGCTCTGCACTCAGGAGTTACTCCTGGCAGTGCTCAGGGGACCAAATGGGATGCTGGGAATCGAACCCGGGTCGGCCGCGTGCAAGGCAAACGTCCTACCCGCTGTACTATCTCTCCAGCCCCATCCCCCAGAAGATTTTTTTGAACGTTTATTTGAACTTATTCCTTTGGGCCACATCCAGTGGTGTTCAGGGTTACCCCTGGCTCTGCACTCAGGAATTACTCCTGGCGGGGCTTGAGGGACCATATGGGGTGCCAGGGATCAAACCCAGGTAGGATGTAGGCAGGCCAGAGCCTTCCCCGCTATTTAATTGTTCTGGTCCCCCCTCTCTGTAGATTTCTCATTCTGTCAGTGGGACTGAGGTTGCTAGGCAGGAGAGCAGTTGTACAATGAAGCTGTTTTATTTTGGGAGGTACCCCTGTGGATTCTCAGCCAGGCTGTTGAATAAATTCAGGAGCCCAAGAATACGGTGCTGCTGGGGTCCCTGGGCAACTCTATCGGTGCTGAGGACCTCCAGGACCGCATGCAGCCGTGTTCCAGGGACCATGCAGGCCAGGAACCAAACCCCCAGTGCTAGACAGATGCCCTAACCACTGCACAATCTTATAGCCCCAAGCACTTTTTTTTTCAACCTTTGGGGCCATACCCAGCAGTGCCCAGGGGACCATGCGGTGCCAGGCCCGAGACCCTTGGCTCTCACACATGCATGCTCACCCGCGTGTGCTTCCAGCCCTTTGAGCCATTTCTGGGCTCCCGTAAAGGGCACTCAGAGTGATCCAAAACACAGAACCAACAGTTCACTTTCCCGCAGCGCCACTGAGCCGGACACTTTCCTTTGGTGTGGTAGCCCTGAGTCAGCTTTGTCCCCTGCGCAGACCTGGGAACTGAGGCCCAGATGGTGGAAGGAACTGGCCAGTGTCCCGCAGCTTCAGATTGGGCCGAGATAGGGTTCGAGCCGGCTTCTGCTGGAGCCCAAGCTCCAGACCCTAGCCCTTGGAGTGGTTCAGGGGGATGGCCGGGAACAGGGGCCATTGTTAACGGAGTGGGCTGCCCCTGTTGGCCCCTGCTCTGAGCCTGCTCAACCCGTAATGGACAGTCCAGGAAGGCCCTTTATCTGTGCTGCATTTCTGCCACTGGCCTGCTGCCCGCTGCCCGCTGCCGCACTATCTGATCGCCTCCTTCACATGAGGGTGCTTGCAAGGTGAGAAGCTGCGGGTGGCAGGTGCCCCGAGTCACCCCAGATCCATGTGCCTCCAGGAATTGGGGGGGGGTGTAATGGGCACGTCAGCTTAGGCTGGTGGAGGAGGTGGCCGCAGGGCTTAGGAACAAGCCAGCCCATGGCACTGACCACAGACTGAACTTCTGAGAAGCCTCTGGGTGCCCTGTGGGTCCAGCACTGTTCTCAGAAAGGGCCAGGTAGTTTCGGTCCGCCCTTCACGCCCTACCGAGGCCACCAGTTGCCCCCCACTAGCGGCTCTCCAGCACGGCCACGACTCCAGAGCACAGAAACCAATTTCTTAACTATCTGACTTTCAGTAGAAATACTTCCAGGGTCAATAAGTAAAATAGCAGAAATCCAAAACCAACATTTAATTCTTGAACCCAGCTGTAGAAAGCAAATCACGTCACAATGCTTTTTCAGCATGTCTGATTTGGGGGGGGGGGGTAAACTCTAAATTATAGTGGTGAATCTTTTATTGAAACAATGAATCTAATCAAAGCAGATAGAGTGTTAACTAGAATTCATCTGCCCCACAGGGACTGGGAGGGGTGGGGGGTGGGGTTTTATTGGGGTTCTTCATGGTAAAAAAAAATGTATTGGTAAAGGGAAATGTGTTTGATATTTGCATGACTGAGACCTAAACTTGAAAGCTTTGTAACCTTTCCCAAGGTGATTCAATAAATAAAAAAAAAAAAAATTAAAAAAAAAAAAAAAAGAAAGGGCCAGGCCTCGACTGGTGGCCCCGTGTCTGTGCACCCGCCCACCGTCCTTATCCTCACAGCTAGGCATGGAGCGGGCGTGGACAAGGGCATGTACAGCCAACAGGGAAGGTGGCTGGTTAGCAGGTTTTGTTTTGGGGCCACACTCAGGGTGCTCAGGGGCTGCTCCCCACTCAATGCTCAGGGTTGCTGCCAGCTGTGTTTGGGTCCCAGGTCTGGGATCAAACCGGGGCTCTAATATCTATGCACAGTACGTGCTCCCACCCTCTGTGCTCTCGCCAACCCGCCAGCAGTTGGTTTTTGTTTGGCTTGGGGGACGCACCCCACTGTGCTCAACATTTACTCCTGGCTCTGTGCTCAGGGATCTTTCCTGGTGGCGCTGTGGGGCCCTGTGCTATGTTGGGGATTGAAGTTGGGTCTGCTGCATGTACGGCGGTGCCTCAGCCTCTAGTCGCTCTCTGCTGTCTCTCCTGTTCCAGCAATGGCTTTGTCCAGTTTAGCTGGAGGGGAGGGGGTGGATCGCCATATGTGGTGCCCGGGATCGAACCCGGGTCAGCCACATGTATGGAAAGTGCCTGCCTGCTGTATTCTCTCCAGTCCCCAGCAGCGATTGCTTTTGGTTTGTTGGGTTTTGTTTTGGGAATTTGGTTCGGCTTGTTTTTAGATAACACTGGGCAGGGTGGGGGGCCTGGGGTGCTACTCTGAGCCCGAGGGTAGCTCCTGGTGCTACTTCGAAGACCATACAGTGCTGGACATCAGGTCTTCTGCATGCAGAGCATGTGGGCATGTTCCCAGCCTTTATTTTTTCCTTTTACTGGCAGTAAAATCTACCTGACGTACCACTTCCTGGGTTTTTTTTTTTTTTTTGGCTTTTTGGGTCACACCCAGCGATGCACAGGAGTTCCTCCTGGCTCTGCACTCAGGAATTCCTCTTGGTGGTGCTCAGGGGACCATATGGGATGCTGGGAATCGAACCCGGGTTGGCCACATGCCAGGCAAACGCCCTACCCGCTGTGCTATCAGCTCCAGCCAACCACTTCCCGTTTGAACCATTTCTGCTGTTTGAACCATTACTGCGTAATGCGAGCAGTGGGCAGTTTGGGGGTGAGGGGTTCACTGGGTGGGGGCCTTCAGGTAGCTGTCAGCCTCGTCCTGCGACGTCCCCAGATCGCCCCGTGTAGGAGGCAGCTCAGGCCCCGAGGCTTCCCTGCACATGTGTGACCCGTGGGCAGCAGGGCAGGGTCTCAGATCAGGCAGCCCGGGCCCCCGCCCCGCTTCCTTCAATCTGCATGAGGGCCGGCGTCGCCACCGTCCGTAGGTGTGGAAACTGAGGCTCAGAGAAGCCCAGGAGGGTGGAGAGTCCCGGGGCCTGGGCCGCACTGATCCCCCACCCCTGTGCCCCGCCTGCAGGTGGCGATGGTGGAGGTGCAGCTGGACGCAGACCATGACTACCCACCAGGGCTGCTCATCGCCTTTAGCGCCTGCACCACGGTGCTGGTGGCCGTGCACCTGTTCGCGCTCATGATCAGCACCTGCATCCTGCCCAACATCGAGGCCGTGAGCAACGTGCACAACCTCAACTCGGTCAAGGAGTCGCCGCACGAGCGCATGCACCGCCACATCGAGCTGGCCTGGGCCTTCTCCACCGTCATCGGCACGCTGCTCTTCCTGGCCGAGGTCGTGCTGCTCTGCTGGGTCAAGTTCCTGCCCCTCAAGAAGCAGCCGGGCCAGGTGCGGCCCACCAGCAAGGCCCCGAGCGAGGGCGCGGCGGCCAACAGCAGCGCGGGCGGCATCACCCCGGGCCAGGCCGCCGCCATCGCCTCCACCACGATCATGGTCCCCTTCGGCCTGGTCTTCATCGTCTTCGCCGTCCACTTCTACCGCTCCCTGGTCAGCCACAAGACGGACCGGCAGTTCCAGGAGCTCAACGAACTGGCTGAGTTCGCCCGCTTGCAGGACCAGCTGGACCACAGGGGGGACCACCCCCTGAACCCCGGAAGCCACTATGCCTAAGCCCCCACCCGCACTGGGCACTTGAGCGCGTTGGCCTTAGCCCGCCCGGGCAGAGGGGAGGGGAGAGGCTTTTTTGTAACGAGAAACTCACAGCACTTTGGAACTTTCCTCTGAGAATCCGCACTTCCGTTCTTCCACCTCCGGGTGCTCCCATTTGGAGACCACCGGCAGGGGCCAGCTTGGGGACAGACACTGCCTTTGTCCCTCCGTGCCCCGTGCCGGTGCCACCCGGTTGCTTCCTGCCCCCTCCCCCTCCTCCCCATTCAGGGTCGAGTGTGTGCGTGTGTGTGTGCGCGAACACAATATATTCATAAGGGACACCTCGCGCGTCTGTTAGTGGGGTCCGGGCTGCCGGGTACGATGTCGCCGGGGCCCCGGGGGCGCAGCCTCTGAGCATATTGTTCTCCATTCTCCGGGAAATTGCGTGAAGAGTAAGGAGGCGTCCAGAGTGCTCGGTGCTATTCTGCGCTCCCCACACCGCTCCTTGCTGGCCACAGGGACTACAGAGAGGGGAGTCTGTTCTGTGGCCTGCCCAGCACTGCTTTTGGTGTCAGTTTTTGGGCCACACCCAGCAGTGCTCAGGTTACTCCTGACTCTGCTCAGGAATCACTCCTGGCAGTGCTCAGAGGCCCTCATGGGATGTCGGGGATTGAACCCGGGTCAGCCGCGTGCAAAGCAAACACCCCCCCCCTCCTGTGTCCTATTGCTCCGGCCCCCGGTGTGTCTTTGTTTTATGTGTGTTTCAGCTTAAAGACACCTTGTTGACTGGTCCCCAGTGGAGTGGGCCTCACACAGCTTTTAGCCAGGCCCGTCACAGCCCTGAGGAAAACCCGCATGGAAAAGACGAGGGTTCGAACCGGGCACTAGGATTGCCTTGCACACGGCCGACCCAGGTTCGATTCCCAGCATCCCATATGGTCCCCTGAGCACTGCCAGGAGTAATTCCTGAGTGCAGAGCCAGGAGGAACCCCTAAGCATCACCAGGTGTGACCCAAAAAGAAAAAAAAAGTTTGCTGTATAGATTTGCAGATAATGAAACTGCCAATGTCCTTCCTCGGAGCATCCCTTTCTGCCTCAAGGCAGGGTGTGTATTTGTGGGGGATCACCCTCAGGCCTGTGGGCAGCCTTGGATCCCCTCCCAGAAGGGCGTGTCAGTGCCCTGGCCTCCTCACTCAGGGCTCTCCCCTCTGAACCACTGTTAGGGCCTCCTGTTCCAAGCTGACGCTCCCTCTGGCCCCTGGGCCTCCCTGCATCCCTGAGCTGGGGTGCTCCTGTTTCATTTTCTGGGCAACACTTGGCAGGGAGGCAGGTGGGACTTAGCAGGGACTGGCGGGGGGACTGTGTGTGGTTCCGGGAATGGATCTGGGTTGCCTGTGGGACAGCGCTGACCCTGCAGCATCTCTCCGGCCCCCGCAGGCATGCCCAAGGTGCAGATGCAGACCAGTGGGAGGTGGTCTGCTGCCCAAGCTCCCCCGCTCCCCCATGGCACTCCATTAACATCACCAGGTTCTCCTTTATTCTCACACACTCAGGAATAGTTCCAACCAGGGGTCTGACAAGGAACAGGAGTCACCTCGCCCAGCCTGGGGGCGAGTGTGAGCACCCCATTGGCAAAGACTGGTCCAGTGCTGGATGGGCAAGGGTGCCCTCGGAGGGTGCCCCAGCTGAGCCCAGAGCCTACAGGGACCATGCCAGTCTGAGTGGTTGGTGACACCAGCTGGTTTTCTCCTGAAGCTCCAGGTTCACTGCCAAGGCAAGGGGTTGCTGGGAGCTGGAGATCGACGCTGCTGCTTTCGGGCCAGCATCGCCCATGCCAGGAGGGGCTGGCACACCAGGCTCCACCAGATAGCGCCAAGGGTGGGGCCAGGGCAAGCCACCCCTGGGGTGTCCAGGCAGGACTCCTGTGAACTGGTCTTTGAGCTTTGGAGGGGAGGTTTGCACGGGGACTGGCCGCCCACTTCCCAGGGCAAGGAGACCTGGACTGAGGCGTGGGCACACCAAGGGTGGCGATGAGGTCACCTCACCTGGCCCGAGGCGAGCTGCTGGGCTGCGTCAGTGCGAAGCCTGTGTGTCCGCAGTCCTGCTGGGCTACACACCCGATTCACTCTCTCCTTCCTGTGCTTTCGTGAACTGGGCCAGGGCTTCCTCCAGCACGCCGTCGGGGTCTGCAAGTTTGATCTGGAGGGAAACAGTCAGAGGTCAGATCCAGGTGCGTGAAAACCTAGGCTGTTGGCTGCGAAGAGTAATGCCAGCCTCCGGGTGCTGCCCGCCTCCGTGGGAACGCTCGAGCTGAACACGGAAGCGTGTCTGCTGTCTGGGCAGGCAGGTGTGGCCCAGGTTCTATTCATACTCTCACACTCGCTCGCTCTCTCCCTCCCTCCCTCCCTCCCTCTCGCAGGGCTGCCCACCTCAGGAATGGGGAACTGTGTGGGCTTGGGGGCTTCATCGCGGCCAAAGTCGATCATGGTGCCACACTTGGCCACGTCGTCCACCCAGAAACCTTCGAACAGCTGTCCGCGGTCCAGGTGGAAGAAACGGCCCTTCCCGTTCTTCATGCCTTTCTCCCACTGGCCCTCATAGCGGTTTCCATTCTCTGGGGGAAAGTAGAGAGGGTATGAGCGCTGGGCACAGCAAACCCGTGGGCAGGCCGGCCTGTCTGTCACCTCTGGGTGATACCATTCTGTCCAGGAGCTGGAGGAACCATGCTGATGGCGAGTTTGTGCCCTGGGGTCCACCGTTTCCACAACAAATGTGGCTCACTTCCCTGAACTTGAATTCTCTCAGCCTCCTTTCGGGCAGGGCAGGTACAGCCCGGCAGGCCCTGACACTCCCACGCTCAGCTGGGCAGCCGTTGTTCTTCCTGACCTTCCTCCTCAGACAACTGGAAGGAACGAAGGAACCACACCTCCTCCTGCTGTTTGTAGAAGGTTATGTGTGTGTATTTGCAATCCAGAGGGCAGGAGCCCAAGCTTTTTTTTTTTTTTTTTTTTTTTTTTTTTAGTTTTTGGGCCATACGCGGCGGTGCTCAGAGCCTACTCCAAGCCCTGTGCTCAGGGTTCACTCTTGCCGATGCTTGGAGGACCGCATGGGATTCTGGAGATTGAACCGCAATCAGCCACATACAAACCAAAGGCCCTCTCCACTCTACTGCTGCTCCAGCCCAAATGTCTAACCCCACAGAGTGAGAACAGCAAAGCTCAGGCTTCTCAGCACCGCATGACCTCGGCTGGTCCTTTCAGCCCACGTTGCTTTTGTGACACGGAAGTCACAGTAGCACGTGCGTGCTCACACTCAGTGTTGGAAGGTTCAATGAGCAACACACGCATGAGGAGGCTGAGCGGAATTCAGCATGGATGGGCCAGCCAGTGCCTCTGTAGACGGGCAGGTCATAGGGGTTTCAGCTGTGTGAGCTTCAGGGCTCAGAGCAGCAGTGGACAGCACAGGAAGTCTGCTTGGTGGGAACGTGCTGACCCTGCACTGGCCCTGTTTGCTGACCCTGCCTCTTGCAAGGCTGAGGGGTGCGCAGCTCTGAGCACCTGCTCACAGGTACCAGGCTGAGCCCTGCACCACACGGGGCTCTTCTCACCTCCCCCCATACCTTGACTCACATGTGCATGTGCCCAGATGTATCTCCACTGTGGTACCCTGGGTCCTCACATGCAGGCAGGCATTCTGTCCCTGAGCCACATCCCCGGCTCCACATTTACCTGCATTTCACTGATGAGGACTCAGAGGTACAGTTTCAGCAAACTGACAAGCCTAAGTCAGAAACCGAAGCCTGCAGTTCCCCCAAGCCCAGACCTGAAGCGGTGACACTGCGAGGCTGCACAGGAAGCTTCTTTAACTTGGCAGCTAAAAGGTGGCCGGGGAAACAGGCATGCCCCAGGCGCAGGGGCTGGTGAGAGGAGCACAGCTGTCTGTCCCCCAACTCAGCCTAATCACATGGGAAACTGAAAAATTCAGGGGAGGAGGGGAGTGCTCAGGGGCTACTCCTGGCTTTGCTCTGGGGTCATTCCTTGCAGTGCTCAGGAGAGCATATGGGGCTGAGGAGGGAACCCGGCTTCCTGCATGCCAAGCACGCGCTCCAGTCTCTGGAGCTCTCAGGTCCATGGAGCATTTTTGGCCCCAAGCTATGTGATCTTGAGTGAGTGCGTGACAACCTCTTCATTTGTAAAGAGCATCTGCTTAATGGGAACAGTGAAATCGGCCATCTCAGAGGGAACAAGGGAGGAGCACTTGCTGGTCTGTCCATGAGGAACCCTCTTGCTTGCACGTCACAGACCCTGGTTGCATCCACCAAACTGCTGGTTCGCGGTACTTGGGGGTGCCGAGGATTGAACCCATGTCAGCTGCATGCAAAGCAAGAGCCCTAACTGCTGTCTCGTCTCTCAAGCCTCACCTCCCCTATTTACCTCAACCCACACCTGAGAGAGGCTGAGGGGCGTGGCCACACACGTTGCTAGGAGGCGGGGTTTGAAGGCGGGTGTGGAGGTTTGTGTGGGTGTGGCCAAGCTCTCGGGGGCGTGGCTAGATGTGCCAGGTGGTCATGTGTCATAAGGAGGCGGGGTTTATGGGCCAGGCTGCGGGTTTTGGGGGTGGGCGTGGCCTCGCACCCGGAAGCTGGTTTGTGGGCGTGGCCATGCCGCCAGGGGCGTGGTCAGCGGTGTCATGTGGGCGTGGCCACACAGTGCCAGGAGGCGGGGCTTGAGGGTCGCGGTCGGTGGGGGCCAGGCGGGACACTCACTCAGCCGCAACATGCCCTCCCCTTCGGGCTTGTCGTCGTACCACTGGCCTTCGTAGATGTCTCCGTTGCTGTAGTACATGCGGCCCCACCCAGTGCGTCGGTTGCCACACCACTCACCCTCGTAGTACTCCTTGGGTCCAAAGAACTGGATGCCGTAGCCCTGAAAGCACGCCCCCGTTCAGTGCCGCCGACCCTCCAGGCGCCCAGGCCAGACACCTGGACTGCTTTCCGCCGCCCCCTCGGCCCGTCCTTCCTCTGGGCTGCCATCCCCCCTAGACTTCCCTGGCTCCGCGCTCAGGAATCGCTCCCAGCGGTGCCAGGGAACCGTATGGGATGCCGGGGACCGAACCCGGCTCCGCCGTGGGCAAGGTGAGCACCCTCCCCCCTGCGTTATTGCTCCGTTTGTCCGTATTTCTAAGGGGCCTGCAGGACTGTGACCCGTTTGGGCGTTTCTCGCTCGGGGACACTGCCTGCCTCCTATCCCTCAGGACCATCCTCTGTCCTCTCGTGGTCCCGGCCCGGCCTCTGCTTTCTTGTTCCACTTTCCCACCCACCTCCATCTTGTATCCAAGCCCAATTCAAGGGAGGCTCTGATAAAAGGGAGGCCCAGGGGAAAGAAAGCCAGGAAACTAGCGGGGACAAGCAGGGGGGAGGCTGGCGGCAGGGGCTCACTTCATGGCTCCTTCCAGGCCCTCTCCTCCAGCTTCCCGTTTCCTGGCTTTTGTTCTGAAACGCCTTCAGGATCCCCCACCCCTTCCTTCTCCCACCCACACCCCATCAGACAGACACCTCACACCCCACAGGCACTCAAGCACACCATGCACTCACCGATTTCTTGTCACCTTTCCACCAGCCCGAGTATACTCTCCTGTACCTTCCAGTCTCTTTCTCAGGAAGGCTGAGGGTCCCATAGCCATCTCGCTTTCCAAACTTCCAGTCCCCCTCATAGATGGCACCTTTCTTCCAGATTTGTGTTCCTTTTCCTGGAGACACACAGAGAAGTCAGTGCTGCAGGCACGGCCGCCACCTTGCTGGGCATGGTGATGGCAGGCTTTGTCTAGGCCTGGGTCCTAGGGCCCTCAGACCTGGTGATTCCAGAGCTGGGAGAAGGCTCAGTGGCTAAGGCATGAGGCAGTGGCTGTGATCGCTGATGCCGCTGGTCTGAGCATGATCTGGGTAGTTCTGCTGGTGGTGCGCTGCCAGCTACACCACAGCCAGGCGAGTGCAAGCACTGAAACTAAAGATGCTTAGTTTTGGCACTTGATGTACCTAAGGCTGACCCAGGTTGGATTCCTCGTATCCCACATGGTCCCCTGAGCCCTCCCGAGCGTAGAGGCAGGGGTCAGCGTTTGCCCTGGTTGATCCAAGTTCGATCCCCGTTATCCCATATGGTCAGCCCTGAGCACAACCAATGGTGACAGAAAAAGATAAAAACAAAAGGTCCAGGGGCTGGAGAGATAGCACAGCGGGTAGCGCGTTTGCCTTGCACGCGGCCGACCCAGGTTCGATTCCCAGCATCCCATATGGTCATCCCAGCATCCCCTGAGCACCGCCAGGGGTAATTCCTGAGTGCAGAGCCAGGAGTAACCCCTGTGCATCGCCAGGTGTGACCCAAAAAGCAAAAAAAAAAAATTTAAAAAAAAAAAGGGTATGTTTTGAGGATAGGGAAGCATATGGCTCCGTGGTAGAACTTTCATGTTACAATTATGAGGTTCTGGGTTTAGTTCCCAGCACCACTAAAAAAATGTTCAAGGGTCTGAAGCTGGAGAGATAGTAGTTTGTAGGACACATGCCTTGCACATGACTGACCAGTTGAATCCTCAGCATTCCATATACTCCCTAAAGCCCTGCCATGAAAAAAAAAAAAAAGCCCTACCGTGATTGACCTCTGAGCACCACTGAATGTGGCTCAAACCATCTCCAAAATATTATTTGAGCATTGTGAATACAAATGTGACCTGGGGTGTCGGGCCCAAGCCTGGATCTTATGGGATTTAGGGGCTAAAACCTGACTGGTCACGTGCAAGGCAAGCACCCTGTTTATAACTGCCCTTAAAATTGTTAGTGGACCAGAGAGATAACACAGTAGATGTGGCGTTTCCCTTGTACGCGGTTAACCCGGGTTCAATCCCTGGCATCCTATATGGTCCCCAAGCACCGCCAGGAGTAATTCCTGAGTGCAGAGTCAGAGTATGCCCTGAGCATCGCCGGGTATGACCCCAAAAGACCGACAACAACAACAAAATTGTGCTTGCTTTTCGGCCACACCTGGCTGTGTTCAGGGATTACTCCTGGTTCTGAGCTGAGGATTCGAACCCGGGTCCACCCTACATACTTCCTCTTTGACGCCTTCAACCTTATTTTCTTACGCTCTCAAATCAGGAAGTTGGCATCGGCGGACCCCGCCCCCTGGCAATTCTAGCCAATCAGCCTCCACACCCAACGCCCTGTGATTGGTTCAGCGAAGTACATGTGACCCACGTTAGACCAATGAAAGTCAGTTCCTTTTAGTCGCTTTGGGGCCTTAGGGGCATCTTGAACCGCTGCAGTGAATGGCTTATCTCTGGAAGGGAACTGGGAGAAGGAACTGAGTTAAAGGAACCCGGGGTCACTCCTGGTGAGCTCAGAAAACGGTTGCGGTGCCCGGGACCAAACCCGGGCCGGCCGCGTCTCTACGGGCCCGTGGCCTTTGCTTAAAATTAACCACCACCGTCACCAGCGCGGGAGAGAACGCCGGGAGGGGGAGGGAGAGGCCAAGTTCCATTTGGCCTCTGAGTCCAGCCGTGCCCGAACTTGTATTGATTGCTTAAGCCGGCCCACGTGAGTTTCTGTCTGGAACCACCTGGGCAGTCTGGGCAGATGCCCACGCCACCAGAGCCCTGAGCGGGACAGATGTCGTGAGACCCGCAGGGCCAGCATTGGAGTGGACGGGGCCTTGCACACACACCCATGCCTCGCCCCCATGTCCACTTGGACGCCGGCACTAGAAGAAAGTGAAGGTTTGAGGGTGCAGCAACCAAGCAGGAACAAAGGGGTGCAGCTCGCCACCGGATCTCAGCACGGAATCAGCCCGTGAGCGGGTCCAGAGACCCAGGCTGAAGGCTGCCTTCCCATGCTGGAGACACCACGCAAGGAAGCCAAGGTTAAGGGCCAGCGGAGCAACAGACTGTTGCCAGCAGTCTCGGCCCCAGAGGGAGCGAGAACAGGAGCCAAAGAGGAGACTGAGGCAGATCAGATGCTGGCAAAGCCAGAGCCACAAGGCGGTGGGTAGCCCACTAGACCCACGAGAGCCCACCAGCGAGGCCACCTGGCAGGGGCCAGACATGTGGAAAGAGCTGCTCGATGGGGGCTGGGGCTTCAGAGGAGAGAGCCAGTGCCAGGGGTGCCACCGACCACAGGGCTTTCCACCCCTCTTTATACCTACCTCTCTCTCACCTGGATCTTGACCTAGCTGGAGGCCAGAGAGCAAAGCATGCTGGGAAGTGTAGTTTTCTGTAGTCCAGAGTAAAGCAAGTGGGAGGAGGCCACATGACCAGGAGTCAGTGCTCCTGGGGCCCGTTTGTGAGCCCCTGCCCCTAAACCAGGGTGTGACGTCAGTGAGCGCCACAACTGAAGAGACTTGTCCCCAAGAAACGCTGGGCGTCGGTGCTCCCAACCAATCTCCACTGGGCGATAGCACAGTAGGGAGGGTGTTTGCCTTGAACGCAGCCGATCCTGGGCATCCCAAATGGTTCCCTGGGCACCGCCAGGAGTAATTCCTGAGCACAGAGCCAGGAGTAATACCCGAGGATAGCTGGATATGGCCCCCAAACCCAAAATCATAAAAACTTAAAAAAGAATGCCCATTCTGCAAACCTGGTCTATTCTGCCTTGTGTCCGTTCTCACAACTTCTAGCCTCTACTGCGGTTATTTTTCGGGTGGGTCTTGCCCTGTGTATGGAAGTCTGCTACAGTTTTCACTGGAGCTCAGAGGTTAGCAGAGTCCCTAGCACACAGTAGGTATGCAGCTCAGTGTTGGGAAGCCAGTGTGAGGGGAGCTCTTCCTGCCTCCCAGGGCCTCCCGTGTTCAGCACTGGTTCGGTACACCCTCCTCTGGGTACCAGGAATGAAAGTTCTGTTTGGTTTTTTTTGAGGGGGCCATACCCGGTGGTGCTCATGGCTTACTCCTGGCTCTGCACTCAGGGATCACGCTTGGCGGTTGCTAGGGGCAACCATATGGAGTGCTGAGGGAACTCTGGTCACCACAAGCCAGGCAAATGCCCTACCTGCCGTGCCGTGGCCCCACGGTATCAGGAATGATGCAGATAAAGAGGTTGACTGGGTCTTATCCTGCTTATTTGATGGCGAGGGCCACCCCAGCAGTGTCAGGGTTTACTCCTACCTCTGCGCTTAGGCATCACTTGACCATAGATGTTTCTGGGGATCTGAACTGGGGTCAGCAGGATGCAAGGCAAGTACCTTAACCCCCCTCTATCTCCTGCCCACATCGATCAGTTATTTTCCTCGTTTTGGAACTGTCCAGAGTTACTGAGGGGCCCTCCTGCTTGGTCCTCAGGGGTCACTCCCAGAAGTGTGCAGGGTTGAAACGCAGACTCCTGCCTGCAGAGTACGTGCTCCAGCCCTTTAGGCTCTCCCCCCACTGCCCTCCGTTTGATTTTGGGGCAGAGAGAGGGAAGTAAGACACCCCAAATCACACAGCTCCTCGGTGTGGGGGTGGAGGTGACTCACTGGGGTGTTCATATCTTGCAGGCACAAGGCCTGGGCTCAATCCCAGCATCCCCCCCAAACAGAAGGAACCTCAGGGT
Organism: Sorex fumeus; assembly: GCF_029834395.1. Lineage (NCBI taxonomy): Eukaryota > Metazoa > Chordata > Mammalia > Eulipotyphla > Soricidae > Sorex > Sorex fumeus. The sequence continues at coordinate 499,528 of NW_026606212.1, read as the reverse complement.
TCAAGTACAGGGCTCAAGTACAGGGCTGTGCAGCCCACATGACCCGCCCGAGGCTGGAAGCAGACACTGCTGGGCAGGCTGTGTGAAGCTGGGCCCTGAAGTCAGGGCGGGGGCCTGGCTTATACTGGAGGTGCGAAGATCAGCCATGGAGGAAACCTTAGAGCAGGAAAGTTCTAGATTCTTTGTGTTCCCCACCCTTAAAGAACCTGCAGAATTCCCCTTCTCAAGGCTCCTGCAGAAGAAGCACTTGAGGAAGGTCCAGGGTCCCCCGGGGCAGGGATGGGGTCTGAGCTCCAGGGCAGAGGGTCTCTCTTCCCCTTTGTGCTGGTTCCTGAGCATCTCCGGGAGAGCCCTGGGCCTCTCCTGCCCCCGCCACCAGGCCAGATGCCCTTACCGTGTTTCAGGTTGTCCTTCCACTCGCCCAGGTAGCGGTCGCCGTTGACGGCGTACACCTGGTGGCGGATGCCATTCCTCTGCGCCTTGCGGTCCCACTCCTTCCACAGGGGCAGCGACTTCTGTGGGCACTTGGTCACCGGCATGCCGCCGCCTACTGCTGTGATGACAGGGCAGGCAGCAGGTCAGACGCTCCGGGCTCAGCTCACGGAACACCCAGATGCCGGGCTCCCTGGGCTGGAGCCGGGCCCCGGGGAGCAGCGGGGGATGATTTGTGGTGGACGCAGCCTCTCCCGCTCCCTGCCATCTCCGGGGCCCTGTGAAGGTAAGGCTGATGGCACAATTACTTGGGCACCCCGGGAAACCAGGGAGGGAGGTTTGTGATGACACCAGGGACAGTCTGACCCCAGGCAGGGGTGAAGGTCACCTGTTTCACGCCCAGCTGACCACTGAATGTGGACACTGTGCTGACTTTCAAATTGGAGTCTGGCCTGGAACAAGCAGGGTTGTGATGCCTGGGACCCGGTTCAGAGGGTTTGAGGGCAGCCAGGCAGGGTTGAGAGACAACTGCTGGGCACGGGGGGGGGGGGGGGTCACCCCTACCCCCACCTTGAGTCCCTTATTTCTGCCTCTTCCTTCTGAGGGATACTGTAGCACTGTCTTCTTGTTGTTCATTAATTTGCTTGAGTGGGCACCAGTAACGTCTCCATTTGAGACTTGTTACTGTTTTTGGCATATCGAATACTCCATGGGGAGTTTGCCAGGCTCTGATGTGAGGGCAGGATACACTCAGTAGCTTGCTGGGCTCTGAGAGGGGCAGAGGAATCGAACCTGGGTCGGCCTTGTGCAAGGCAAACACCCTACCCGCTGTGCTATCGCTCCAGCCCTGGAAGAGCCCAGCACTGGTTCTCCTGAGTTCGCAAGCTGAGCTCCAGCTGAAGAGATGGTGCAGGGACAGGGCGCTGGCCTGGCACAATGTAGGCGCATTCTTACAGCCAGCACTGCCAGGAGTAAGCCCTGACCACTGCCCAGTGTGGGCGAAACCAAAGAAAGCAAAACAAAAGCTGAAAAATTATCAAATATTTTTAGTTTTTGTTATTTTTTTCCCTTTTTTTGTTTTGTACGTGGCTGACCGAGGTTCAATCCCCAGTACGCCCCAATTGTCCCCAAGCATGGCCAGGACTGATACCAGCACAGAGCTGGGAGTAAGCCCTGAGCACTGCTGGGTATGGCCCAAAATTGGAAAAAAGAAAAAAAGTGAATTACAAAAATTAATTGGAAAGGCCAGAGAAATAGTATAGCCAGTAGGACATTTGCCTTGCACACAGCCAAACCAGGTTTGACCTCAGCACCCCATATGGTCCCCTGAGCACTGCCAGGAGTGATTCCTGAGTGCAGAGCTAGGAGTAACCCCTGAGCACTGCTCGGCGTGGCACCAAAACCCCCAAATAAATAAATAAAATTTCAAATGAATCGGATTCAAGCCCTGAAACACCGGTGATCCTCCTGGCCTGCTATGGGTGATGCCTGAGCACTGAGGCAGGAGTAAACCCTGCACACCTCGGGTTGTGGCCCAAAAAACAAAACCAAAGAAAATAAACTAGTGAGGGGCTGGAGTGATAGCACAGTGGGTAGGGCGCTTGCCTTGCACGCCGCTGACCCGGGTTCAATTCCCAGCATCCCATATGGTTCCCTGAGCACCGCCAGGGGTGATTCCTCAGTGCAGAGCCAGGAGTAACCCCTGAGCATCATCAGGTGTGACCCAAAAATTTTTTTAAAAAAAAGGAAAAAAAAAGAAAATAAACTATTGAGGGGAAATAGTCACTGTTTTCTTCTCTTATTTCCACTAATTAAACTTTAATTCATAGGAAAAAATTAAAATAGAAATAAATTTTAGGGGCTGGAGCAATAGCACAGTGGGTAGGGTGTTTGCCTTGCACGCGGCCAACCCGGGTTCGATTCCCAGCATCCCATATGGTCCCCTGAGCACCGCCAGGGGTGATTCCTGAGTGCAGAGCCAGGAGTAACCCCTGTGCATCGCTGGGTGTGACCCAAAAAGAAAAAAATAATAAGTAAATAAATACATTTTAATTCAAGGGCCCAGGAGAGGATTCAGTGGGCTGGAACCTCCCCTCTGTGAGAGACCTGGGTCAGATCCCTCAACCACACGGGGCCCAAGAAATTCTGGGAATAGTCTCTGAACACTACTGAGTATGGCCTGAAAAACAAGAAAAAAAATTTTAAGAGTTTTGTTTTCCTGGGCTGGAGTGATAGCACAGCGGTAGGGCGTTTGCCTTGCACGCAGCCAACATGGCCGACCCGAGTTCGATTCCTCCACCCCTCTTGGAGAGCCCGGCAAGCTACCGAGAGTATCTCGCCCGCACGGCAGAGCCTGGCAAGCTCCCCGTGACGTTTTCAATATGCCAAACACAGTAACAGCAAGTCTCACGATGGAGACGTTACTGGGCCCGCTCGAGCAAATCGATGAACAACGGGAGGACCGTGACCGTGATTGTTTTCCTGAGGGGCCAGAGAGACAGTACAGTGGTGAGGGCATTTGCCTGGCATGCAGACTACTTACTGGGTTTGATCCCCAGCATCCCATATGGTTCCCTGACACTGCCAGGAGTAATTCCTGAGTGCAGAGCCAGGAGGAACCCCTAAGCATTGCCAGGTGTGGCCCCAAACAAAAACAAAAGTGCTTTCTACTGAGCACTTTCTCTCTCTCTCTCTCTCTCTCTCTCTCTCTCTCTCTCTCTCTCTCTCTCTCTCTCCCATCTCAAAACTTCCAAATAAACCTGTTTTCACTGAAAAAAAATTTTTTTAACTTCATTAATTAACTGAAAAAAAAATCAAGGTAGGCCCACGGATATAGCTCATCAGAACAAAGCATTTGTTTTGAGGGAAGAAGAGATTTGGGCCACACCTGGCTGTGCTTGGGCCTGACTTCTGGTTCTGAACTTGGGAACCATCCTGACAGAGCTCAGGGACCATATATGATCCTGGAAGGACCGAACCAGGGTCCGCTCCATGCAAAGCCAGCACCTGACTTGCTGAGGCCCTGGGTTCGATCCCTGGCACCAACATCAACAGCAGCTACAGCATCGCCAATTTCCCCAGTGCCGGTGATAGAACCCAGGGCCTTAAGCTGAGCTCCATCCCAGCTGTGATAAGAGTAATGGTCAATACATCCATCCAACAGACTTTGCATATCGTTACTATCAATGGAAGCTGAGTATCAGGTCCCCTACGGGCTATGGAAATAAAAGCCAACACTAAGCTTTAGTCATCTTGGCTGGCAGTTGAGATCAGCAATGTGCAGGAAGGGGTTAACCCCTTATGAGTCTAAACTGGTGCTCTCGGGCTGGAGCAATAGCACAGCGGGTAGGGTGTTTGCCTTGCATGCAGCCGACCCGGGTTCGATTCCCAGCATCCCATATGGTCCCCTGAGCACGCCAGGGGTGATTCCTGAGTGCAGAACCAGGAGTAACCCCTGTGCATGGCCAGGAGTGACCCAAAAAGCAAAATAAATAAATAAATAAAAATAAAAAATAAACTGGCACTCTCCGTGGTTTACTCAGAATTGTAAGCGAGCCTAAAATCTGGTAGCTTTTGCTGCGGTTGGGTTTGGTTTGGGGGCCACGCCCGACGGTTACTCATGGCTCTGCATCCAGGGACCAGATCCGGCAGGCTGGGGGTTGGGGGGGGCGGGGGCTGGAGTGTCACCGGCTGGGCGCCGTGCCCCTCCTAGCGCCTCGGCCATCTCTTACTGCTCAGCCCTGCCCCGTGAGGTCATCCTTTGCCCACCCTGGATTCCTAACGGGCACGTGGGCTCAGGGCCTCAAGACTGGGCTCGGCTCCAAGTAACAGCCGTGGCCAAGAGGAAGACGGGATGCGCTCGGGGTCCACCCCCTGCGCCCTGCGCTCACCCGCGCGGCGGAAGCTCAACTCGGGGTCTGCGTCCTCGGCGCTGGGGTCGCCCAAACGGCGGCCGGCTCGCTCCAGCGTCGCGGGTCGCCAGGGCAACGCGGGCCCGGCCCGCCCCTTCCCTTCCCGCCGCGCAGTGCGCGGGCCCCGCGGGTGCTGGGCGGGCGGGCCGGGGGCGGTCAGCGCCCGCGGTCACCGCCCTCCCCCCCTCTCTCAGGCATTTGGGCACCTCCAGGGATCGCCCCAGCGACTGCTGCGGACGCCAAAGGGTTAAAGGCCCCGCCGCCGAGTTGCAAGGACAAAGCGACCGTGCTGGAAGCCACAGCCCAGCCTCTGGGGGGTTCTTGTCTGGTGGGGGGTCTCCTGGACTCCTCTGAGAGTTCGAGGGGCGCTGTCCCGCCGGCCCTGGCGCGGTGGGTTCAAGCTCCAGTTTTCAGCCCTGCGTGGGGATCCAGACCCAGATCCTCCGCTGGCTCGCGGTGGGGCAAACCCCAGAGAGCCCCAACTTCCCCTAAGCCCTAACTCCCTTCTCCCTGTCCACAGCCCCCTGTGAAGTCCTGTTCTCTGGTTTTTCTCTTCTGGTGTTGGAATATACAACTCCAGTCCTCGGCTCTACCAGCTGAGCTATGGAAGGGAGCACTGGAATAGAGGCGCTGGGGTGAGGAGGTGGGGGAGGGTACTAGTCCCGGCTGGTCATCTGGGGGTCTCAACCAGGGCCAGCGGTGTGCCAGGGACCCGCCTTAATCCTTGCACCTTCTCTTCAGCCTCTGTTAGCTGTTCCTGTGGATGTTTTTCCTCTGGGACCATCTACCATGGGATTCATACAACCCACTTTGGGTCGGAGGGATGGTACAGTGGGTAGGGTGCTTGCTTTGCACACCCAGGACCTGGGATCAATCCCTAGCGCCCCATAAGATCCCCGATCCCCGCCAGGAATCCAGGAATAAGCCCCCAAGCACTGCTGGGTGTGGCCCTAAAAATAACAAAAATACAACCCATTTGTGTGTCGTGGAGGTGAAGCTTTGGCTCTGGGGTCTGTGGCAAGGTCAGTCTGCCCACCCGAAGGATCGCTTTCTCCGGGACCTCTTGCTTCCCTGCACAGAAACACTGAGCACTTGTCCCCTCTCCTGTTGTCTGGGTAACCCCCAAATCAGTGCTCCAGGGCTGCTCCCTGCGGTATGCGCTGTGGGGAAGCTCGCCTCCCTTAGCCCATTGGCTTATTGCTCTAACCTCACTTTTTTTCTTTTTTCAAAAACGATTGGCTTTGGGGGGAGGAGAAGGGGGAGTTGCACACCTGGCAGTGCTCAGGGGCTGCTTCTGTTTTCTTTTTCTTCTCTCTCTTTTTTTTTTTTGCTTTTTGGGTCACAATGCCAGGGGTAACTCCTGGCTCTGCACTCAGGAATTACTCCTGGCGGTGCTCGTGGGACCATACGGGATTGAAACCCTGTCGGTCGCGTGCAAGGCAAATGTCCTACCTGCTGTACTATCGCTTCAGCCCCTGCTTCTGTTTTGTTGCTCAAGAGTCGTTCCTGATGGTGCTCAGGAAATGGGACTCTGTGCAAGGCAGAAGCGGGACTGTCCCAAAGCTCCGGAGTAGCTCGGGCCTTCCCCAGGCTCTGTGCCAAAGGATCACTCCTGGCAGCGCTCGGGGGAACATCTAGGTCCTGGGAGTCGAACCCCAGTGCAGCTCATGCAAGGCAAACACCCTGCCCACTGGGTGGCGCTGGTCTCTTCAACCCAGATTATTATATTTATTTGATATGCCAAACACAGTGGGCTGGAGTGATAGCCTAGCGGTAGGGCATTTGCCCTGCATGCAGCCGACCGTACCGACCCGGGTTCAATTCCTCCGTCCCTGTCGGAGAGCCAGGTAAGCTACCGAGAGTATCTCGCCCCCACGGCAAAGCCTGGCAAGCTACCCGTGGCGTATTCGATATGCCAAACACAGTAACAACAAGTGTCACAATGGAGACGTTACTGGGCCCACTCAAGCAAATCGATGAACAACGGGAGGACAGTGCTACAGCGCCAAACACAGTAACAGAAGTCTCACAATGGAGACGTTACTGGGCCTGCTCGAGCAAATTGATGAACGACGGGAGGACAGTGCAGTGCATTATTATTATTGTTATTGTTTTAAAGACACCAGCTGTGCTCAGGGCTTGATCCTCGCACTGTCCTGGGGATCACGCAGGGACTAAGGTAGGCATGGCCATACGGAAGGCAAGCATCTTAACCCATGTGCATCCCTCTGGCCCCTAAAGAGAAGTTATTACCTGTAAAAGCTGTTGGGTTTGAGCCCCAGCACTTCAGATGGTTTCCACATTCCTGAACGCAGAATCGGGAGAAAGCCCTGAGCACCACGGGATCTGCCCCCTTCAAGATGGACTCACCCCAAGAAAGAGATAAAAAAAAGTCTCCTTCTAATTCTCTCTCCCATGCTCTGGCAAGATCACAGCCCAGTCTAGCACCTTGATTCTTGACCCGATCATGCGCAGACGCTAATGGTTCTTGCTGGCTCCATGTGGATTTCCTTGTCGACCCGCTGGGCTGCAGGGTTCTATTGCTGGTGTTTCGGCTCCCGTCTCCACCAGCCTCTCCTTCCCAGGTTCTGGCCAGAGCCTCCAGCTGGGCTCGGTTCAGGGTCCTTGGCTTCACGGCTGGGTGAAGGGGGGGACCTTGGGTGGTGGTGTGGGGTGAACCGCTGCTAGTGAAACCCTGTCATTAATATATTGTATATCATGATGTCTTATGTTTCAGTTGTTTTCTATATTTTTAAGTGTCCTGGACTGGTGGTGACTTTGCCAGATGCTGCCCTGCTACCTGCGTTTGTTCTAGAAACCGCCCTCCCATCCCCTGGTTAGGCCCGCGTCCCACCGCTGCAAGGAGTCCTTCTACAGCCCCAAACTGGACCCCAGCTCAGGGGACTCCAAGATGGTCCCTGGAGAGGAAACTAGGCGCATAGCCCTCTCAGTCCCCCGAGCCCTCCCGGAGTTAAGCCTGTGCATCACCAGGTGTGTCCAATGAACCAAAACAAAAATCAAAATACAGATTCTGGGAAATGCCCTGCCCCGTGGGGGTGGACTCTGGTTGTCCCAGGCTGAGTGGGGGTGGTGGCTGGCTACTCCCCATGCTGCCCTGATAATGAGGTAAGGAGGTGCCTGGACTGGGCCGACCTCCCCGCTTCCCCCACTTGCTGGCCTGCTTTGCCCTGTGGGGAAGGGAGTTGCCCTTGATGCTGGGGTGAGAAGGGCCCCTCAACCCCCCAGATAAACATTCCCAGGGCAGGGCAGGGTCCTCTTGACACTATCCTGAGCACAGAGTTTGGCTGGGTGCCTGCATGCTCCACCCCTGTGAGGAATTTTCTACCCAGCTACTTACCCCAGGGGGCGCCACTGAGGCTCCAGCGCTCCTGCCCAGGGGCCTTCTGGCATGGGGCAGCCTGGCTCTGGCCTCCCAGATAGCAGGAGAGACCCACTTGGTCAGGACCAGCAAGAGTCTCCCATATGCTGGGTGGAGTGTGGCTTAGTGTACACCTGGGTTTGATCCCCCCAAAGAAAAAGACAAAAGAGGAGGGGGCCCCAAGGGATAACCTAACACACTACAGTGCATGCTTTGCAAGCAAGAGCCCTGGTTTCATCCCCAGCACTGCAAAGCACTGGTAGAGTGGCCCAGAGCACTGTACTAGGAGTAGCCCCCGAACACTGCCAGATACGACCCACACAGCAAAACTAAAGACGAGGCTCGGAGAGATACACAGTGGGTAGGTCACTGCGATGCACGCAGTTGACCCTGGTTCAATCCCCAGCACTGCATAGAGTCCCCGGAGCTCAGAGCCACGAATAAACCCTGAGCACTGCCTGGTGTGGCCCCCCAACCCAAACAAAACAAAGCAATAAATCAGGATGGGAAAATAAACAAAACAGAGTATACCTAGAACCAAAACACACCTCGTATATTCACTCTATGAAATATGGAAGGAATGAAAACTGACACGGGTTACCCCTTGAACAAACCTCAGAAACGTGCTGAGGGAAACGGCCATACGCTACGGGGAGCGAGGGAGCTGGTGTCTGGCAGAGCACCTGCCTCTGTAATACGAGTCTCTGGACTCCATCCTGACACCCGAAAATGCTAAATGAAACAAAACGCCGTGGATCGTTTAATTCCATTTATGTGAAATGTCCAGAACAGGAAACTCTATAGAGACAAAAAAAAGTAGATCCGTAGGGCCAGAGAAATAGTACAGTGGGTAGGTACTTGCCTTGCGCGCAGCCTTGCAGGATTCTGACCCCCTAGTCCCCACCAGGGCCAGGAATAATCCCTGAGCACAGAGCAGAGCAACCCCGAGTACAGCTGGGTGTGGCCCAAAATCCAAAAGAAAAAGAAAATAGATCGGTGTCTGCTTGGTCATGATTTAAAGGGGTTTCAGAGTTGATGAAAATATTCTCTGACTGAGGTGGTAGTAGTACAATTCTGAGACTAAACTGAAAAAATGTGTGTGAGTTTCTTGCTCTGGGGGTGAAGGGCCTCCAAAGAGAGGGGATCTGAGTCTCTGGCGCAGGATGAGCGCCCTCTAGGGGTTTCCCAAGGCAACGAGCGAGACACGGGCCTCCTCTAGGTTTCAGAGGTTCGGTGAAAATTGAAAACCTGAGAAAATACTCAAAGATGGTAACACAAAGCGCGGGAATTGTTTACACTTTTATTGTCACGTAAAGCGCATGAAGGTAGTTGAATTACCATTAGTGCACAGCTGGGCACCCTTAGGGACCTGAACGTACGCTTCTTGTGAAAACGGGCCTGAGGAGGCAGTAGTGCCCCAGCTGCCTTCCCTGGTTTCCTCATCACTGAGGCGGCTACTAGTGTTTAAATGATGTTCGGTGAAAATTAAAGCTCAATTCTTCTGTGGCACTAACCACATTCCCAGTAGGCCTGTGTGGTCATGGACTCTCCCCTGGGCACTGCATGGATGGAACTTGGCTTTATCGAAGATAGTTCTACAGAACAGTGGTCTGAGATGGTCCAGGGGGTCAGGCACTTGCTTCGTTTGCAGCTGATCCTGGTTCAGGGTTCAGTCTCTGGTACCATATATGGTTTTCCTGAGCGCTACCAGGTGTGATCTCTGAGCCCGAAGCCAGAAGTAAGCCCTGAGCACCATTGGGTTTGGCTCCAGAAACAAAACAAAACAAAAAGGTAAGGAATGTGGGGGGTTGGAGAGATAGCACAGCGGGGAGGGCGTTTGCCTTGCACGCGGCCGACCCAGGTTCGATTCCCAGCATCCCATATGGTCCCTGCGCACCGCCAGGAGTAACCCCTGTGCATCGCCAGGTGTGACCCAAAAAGCAAAAAAAAAAAAAAAAAAGGAAGAAAATGCAAGAAAGGAAAAGTAAATTCATTCTACAGAACGGCCTTGCTTTGGCAATGAGCTCTGACGAGACTTATTCCCTCCTTCAAAGTTTCCTTTCTTTGACTTTCTCTCTCTCTTCCCCCATCCTCTTTGCTTTTTTCTAACCGATCAGCAGAATTTTCTGTCAGACCTAATGTGATGTCTGCAGGACAAGCCTATGAAAATTACAGTTTGAAAACAGTGGTTAGGCAAAGAAACACACTTAACAAATCATCCTGAGGAAAATATATGGCCTCAGTAGCAATTACAGCCAGGAAAGTCAGCGAATGCTGTGGCCCGTTACATACCGTCTAGACTAGGAAAACTGTAATCAAGAGCGACTGTCTTGGCCACCCTGGGGGAATGAGCCATCACATTTTCTGGCACCCTAGAACCAGGTCAATCCTGTTACGGGGGCCAGAAACTTGTCTGATCATATACATCCGTTTAGTAACTACTAACTTTTTAATTTATTAACTGGTGCATGACTTGCCATTTGTGTAGTTGGCATTCTACACACTTTGTTGGTTTACTTTTGGACCACGTAAGACCATCCCAGTGGCCACTCCGGGCTCTGCTTGGGGGTAACTCCTAGCGGTGTTTGAGAACCATGTGGTGCCAGGGATCTCTGGGGCCAGTTGCATGCAAGGCAAGTGCCTTAACCTTTACACATCTCTCCACTTCCTATGGTCTCACTTTTAAAAAATTGGGGTGCTGGAGTGATAGTACAGTGGGTAGAGAGCACTCGCCTTGCATGCAGCTGACCTGGGTTTGATCCCTAGCCAGAACAAAGTTTTATCCTTTTCAGCTCCATACCCTGTGGTGCTCAGACTATCATGCATGCCGAAGTTGTGGGGTCCTTGCTATCTTCATTTGAAAAATTAGCAAACTTCTGGGCCAGGAGATATTTCCCAGGACTGTTGTATATGCTTTACAGGCAGGAAACCTGGGTTACATCCCCAGAGCACCAAAACAAACAAAACCCAGCGATGATCCTGTAGATTCATCAGGGGCTGATAAGACCTGCCCAGAACCTCCCAATTTGCATCCCTTTTCTGGGAGTTACCTCCAGGGGCACAATTTGGGTGAGGAAAGACATGCATGCAACGGCCACAAAAGGGAGAGCCTGGGGAATGCACGCCGGTGACAATGCAAGATGTGTCGGGTACAAAGTAGACTCTCAAACACCAGATCTTGGAGGGCAAGAGCGCTTGTACAGCAGGTAGCGCTTTTGCCTTGCGTGAGGCCGACCCGGGTTCGATCTCCGGCACCCCGTAGGGTCCCCCAAACACCACCAGGAGCGCAGAGCCAGGAGTAATCCCTAAGCATCGCCGTGTCTGACCCAATCAAAAACAAAAACAAAAACAACAACCGCAGTCCCCTCGAAAAGGGCTCTGGCCCTTTAACAGTCAGGCCGGTCTCAGCCGGGGGGCGAGTTTCGGAGGTGACGTAAGCGCCTCGCTGCCTCGAAGTGAGCATGCGCCTGCTCGCCCGCTCTCCCGCCACGTTCCAGCACTCAGTGCGCCTGCGCGCTTCCGGGCCTGCCGGGACTCTCGGCCCCGCCCGCCTACTTAGGTGGGTGGAGCCGCTCGCGTGAGTTCGGGCGACCCACTTTCTCCCGCGCAATTAGCCGGCCCCGCCTCCTTTTCGCACATGCGCGCATCAGCCCGCGAGGGGCGCGGCGCCTGCGCGATGGACGCGCCCGCGCCCGGAAGTGGGCGTGGCCAGTGCGCGCGCGGCGGCGGTTCTCGGAAACCGCAGCAAGGGCGCGTGTAGGGGGGATTCCGCGCCTTGGCTCGGCGCTGCTGGCAGCCCCCAGGACGCGAAACCCGCTCGCAAGCGTGATTGTCTTTTCTGCCCCTTTAAGAATTTACCGGAGCCGGAGCGATAGTACAGCGGGTAGAGTGTTGGCCTTGCACGCGGCCGACCCGGGTTCGATTCCCAGCATCCCATATGGTCCCCCGAGCACCACCAGGAGTAATTCCTGAGTGCAGAGCCAGGAGTAACTCTGTGCATCGCCGGGTGTGACCCAAAAAGAAAAAAAAGTTATCTGCAGGGCGAAAGAACCATAGTAGAGTGGGGATGGCGCTTGTCGTGCACGCGAGTCCAACCCTAGGCATCCCGTGGGGTCCCCAGAGCACTGCCTGGAGTGAGCCCTCAGCACCTCGGGTGTGGCCAAAAGAGAAAACAAGGGAAATTTTATTTTATTATTTTTCTTTTGCTTTTTGGGTCACACCTGTCAATGCACAGGGGTTCCTCCTGGCTCTGCACTCAGGAATTACTCCTGGCAGTGCTCAGGGGACCATATAGGATGCTGGGAATCGAACCCGGGTCGGCCGCGTGCAAGGCAAACGCCCTACCCGCTGTGCTATCGCTCCAGCCCCACAAGGGAAATAAGTTTTTATTTTTTAATTTATTTTGCTTTTTGGGTCACACCTGGTGATGCACAGGGTTTACTCCTGGCTTTGCACTCAGTAATTACACCTGGCAGTGCTCAGGGGACCGTATGGGATGCTGGGGATCCATCCCAGGTTCAGCATGTGCAGGGCAAACGCCCTGCCCGCTGTGCTGTCGCTCTGGCCTCCCAAGATTTTAATTATTTATGTTTTGGGGCCACACCAGTGATGCTCAGGCTGGCCACAGGCAGGACTAGCACCTTAACCCCTGTTGTAGCTCTCCAGCCTTTATGAATTTTTACATTTCCAGAAGACTCACTGAAGGTGCCTGTGTGTGCAGGTAGAAAATAATATTTTAATGAGTCAGAGAGGGACCGACATAGAAAGACTGCATTCATCTGGGGGAGATAAAGTAACAAAATAGGAGACTAACACCCAAGAGGAGCCAAGATAAGTACCAGGAGGTTCACTCCATGACTTGGAGGCCAGCCGCACATGCAGCTCAGATAGAGAAGGGAGCACCAAATAAAGTTTGTTGGGAGGATCCTCCTAGGATGGGAGGTGCATGCTGAAAGTAGACTATAGACGGAATATGATTGCCACTCAATGCCTCTTTTGCAAACCACAGCACCCAAAAGGAGAGAGAGAACAAAAGGGAATGCCCTGCCACAGAGGCGGGAGGGGATGGGGGGTGGGAGGGATACTGGGATTAGTGGTGGTGGAGAATGGGCACTGGTGGAAGGATGGGTACGCGATCATTGCATAACTGGAACCCAAGCACAGTCTACAACTGTACCTCATGGTGTTTCACTAAAGTAAGTAAAGTAAAGGCCCTCCCGTTGATCATCGATTTGCTCGAGCGGGCCCAGTAATGTCTCCATTGGAGACTTTGTTGTTCACCAATAAAATTTTTTTAAAAATTGAGGTTGGGGGGGGAGAGATAGTCCAGTGGGTAGGACACTGCACAGGGGGGACCCAGGTTCAGTCATGGTACCACATATGGTCCCCTGAGCACTGGTGCCCGTATAGTGCTGGCTTCTGAACTAAGGGAATGGCCTCAGGCGTACAAGGCACGAAGGCATGGACTCCAGGTCTTTGAGCCGTATCCTCGCCCTCAAGTGCTTTCTATTTATTTTGTTATTACTATTTTTTGCTTTTTGGGGTCATACCCAGCAATGCACAGGGGTTACTCCCGGCTCATGCACTCAGGAATTACTCCTGGCAGTGCTCGGGGGATCATCTGGGATGCTGGGGATCAAACCTGGGTCGGCTGCGTGCAAGGCAAACGCCCGGTGCTATCACTCCAGCACCTCTATTTTATAATTTTGTTTTGTTTTTATTTTGGGAGCCATATCCAGGCATTAGGGCTTACACCCTAATGAATGCTTGGGAGAGCATGCAATGTCTTGGGTCAGTTCTGGGTCTCTTGCAAACACAGTACATGCTCTGGCGCCCTCCGGCCTTTTTTGGGCAGGTGTTGTTTTGGGTCACACTGGCTACTCCCAGAGACGGCCAGGGGACCATGTGCTGGGGACAGGACAAGGGTCAGCAAGCATGCACGGTGTGTTCCTGGGTCGGCTGCATACTAGGGAAGAGCCTTAACCGTGTACTATTTACTATTTCTCTACTCCATCAAATACTTTTTTTTTTTTTTTGCTTTTTGGGTCATTCCCAGGGATGCTCAGGGGTTACTCCTGGCTCCGCACTGAGGCATTACTCCTGCCGGTGCTTGGGGGATCACATGGGGTGCTGGGGATTGAACCCAGTTTGGGTGCGTACAATGCCCTACCTGCTGCACTTTCGCCCCGATCAAATACTTTTTAAATCCTTGGTAACACTGGCCCAAATGTACTATCCAGCCAACCTCCAGAAGTGGGAAATCACTCGGCCTTGGGAGTAGACAGCTGCCCTGCTACCCTGCTTTAGTGAATCCTTCGCTATCAAACTTCCTAGACAACAGATACTGTCTCCCCTTCCTGGAGGTGATGTGAAAAGAAGTAGCCTGAGAAAGGAGATCTGGAGTTTCCCCACCCAAGTGACTGTGCCCAGAATCTGACTCATCTCCAAGACACCCAGAAATAACATTAGCTCTCAGTGTGGCTTTGGTGAGGTGAAATGTTTGGGAAAGCTCCTGCAGGCAGTTAACATTCACGTGAAGAAGCGTGGAAATGTGCAAGTGGGCAGGTGTGTACCGTTAAGGGTGAGGGAGCTCGAGGGAGCTCGCTTTTGTGGAAGGGATTTGCTCCTAATCTTTGTAAAACCAGCTTTTTGTTGGAAGCAACGGAAATTCTAGGAAACTGGCAGTAGGGGGCGCAATGAACCAAGATTTAAACTTGCAGAGCAAAAAGGGAAACCAAAACAAAAACTAAGTTGGCCGACACTTCACCAGTGCGTGGAAAACATTGTGTAAATTTCCCCAAGCCTACAATCTCCTTCTGATATTTGCCAGCATACCAAAGAACCTGGTGAAGATGCTTCCATTGGGAACTATAAGACCTAGTTATTGAATCGCATTGACAAAATGTAAAAGAAGACACTTGATGTTTTCTATTGCTTTTACAGTCTTCAGAATAAGAACGTTGGCTGGGATCCAAGGCTTTGTGGGTCTGCCACAAATGAAGATAGCAAAGGAGTTTTGCAATAATTCCTTAGATCCTCTAGAACCTGGCTTTTGGTAATAGGTATTCAGTTTCTAAACCTTCACTAAGCATTTCCTTGCACCCTTTTATAGTGACAACAACCGTTGGAAGTTTGGGAAATTTTTACTTGGAAAAACACCCCACTTTTTAAAAAATTTGGTTTTGGCCACGCTCAAAGAAAGCAGTGCTCAGAGACCACTCCTGGCTTGATCCTGAAGGCTGAGGATTATTCTGGTGTGCTGAGAGGACCCTGGGGTGTCAGGGATCAAAACTGTGGCCTCTGCGTGCAAAAAGCATGTGCTCCGGCCCTTTGAGCCAAGCACATGTGAGCCAACTCCGAACAGGAGAAAGAGGAAATAGTGCAGGCCCCAAGGCGCTTGCCTTGCGTGCACCTGCCCAGACTCTAGCCCCAGCACTGCATATTACTTGGGGTAGCCCTGAGCACTGCTGGGTGTGGATAAGCCCCGCCCCCCCCCCCCCCCCCCCCCGCCCTCCTAAGCAGTTAGAGTAATGGCCCGTAACTCATTGATGAAAATTTTGCCGACATAAACACACAGGAGCTGGATGCAGAGCAGGGCACCCCTGGTTCCTGTCTCCCTCCTGGGAGAGACTTAATAATGAGGGGATGGTTAACTGCAGGGGAGAGCCCAGGGGCTTCAGGGGGCTAGCAGGCCAGGCGGTACCTGAGGGGAGAGCGTGGGCGCCATGAGCTGCCTGAGCGCCTGGCAGAGAATACGTTGGGATGAGACTGTAAAAGCAATATCTCAGAACTGCGAAGGCACGGATAGATCGGAGAAGCAGGGCTGGCACAGACCGGAGATACAGCAGGTGCCCGTGGCAGATGACCTTGAGTCACCATCACTAGTTTCTTTCATCTTCTTGTGGGGGACACACCTGGCTTTGCTAAGGGAACACCCCTGGTCGTGCTCGGGGACGATCTGTGGTTCCTGGAATTGGACACTGGTCGGCCTCATTTGTAAGGCAGACACCCTACCAGCTGGACTACCTCTCTTCCCTGCACCCCCCCTTTGTGTCTTTCAGGTCATACCCAGTGGTTCTCAGGGTTCGTTCCTGGCTCTGTGCTCAGGAATCACTCCTGGGGCTCTGGTGTGGGGCCCTTACCTCTATACTGACTCTTGGCCCCCCTCCAATAATGTTTAGCTGGATATCAGGGCATCAAACTGGAAGTAAGTGGTCATGCTTTTTTTTGGGGGGGGTCACTCTGGCGATGCTCAGTGGGTACTCCTGGCAGTGCTCAGGGAACCATATAGGATGCTGGAATTCGAACCCAGGTTGACCACGTGCAAAGCAAATGCCCTACCCACTGTGCTATCGCTCCAGCCCCTCCAGCCCCGGTCTTAATGAAACTATTCTTTTTTTTTTTTTTTTTTTGCTTTTTGGGTCACACCTGGCGATGCTCAGGGCTTACTCCTGGCTTTGCACTCAGGAATCACTCCTGGCAGTGCTCAGGGGACCATATGGGTTGCTAGAATTCGAACTTGGGTCAGCCGCATGCAAGGCAAACGCCCTACCCCTACCTGCTGTGCTATCACTCCAGCCCCAATGAAACTATTCTTTAAAAAAAAAAAACACACATATTAACTTTTAAAACTGAGTCGAGGAAAGGGGAGGAGAAGATCACAGACCCCAGGAAACTGGAGGCCAGCTTCGGGGGCCTTGAGCCCTCTGCCCTCTGATCTCCCTTCCTGCACACCTCCCCTCCCCCCACCTCCTACCCCCTCACCCCCACCCCCACCCCTGGGGCGCGGGATTCACTCATGGTCAGGTACCTGATGGCAGAGAGCCATGGCTTTCCTCACGCGTTCCCTTCATGAGGCACTGGCATCTTTCCAGTCCGTGGTGGAGCTGGAAGTGCTGCTGTCACCATTCCACACACTACTGGGACCGTCTTTGGGACTGTTTGGAGCACGGGAACTTGTGGGCAGGAAGGGAAAGCCGCTGGAATTTTTGCCTCTCCTTGGACAGGAGTTCTGTGTTTAGACGCGGCTCCTGGTCTCTGGCTGTGCTCTTGCCAGGGTCGCCCCTGCCCCTCTCCGCTCTCTGGCCTTCTGCTGTTTAAAGAGCGGCTCTCAGGGACTCAGCCGGTGCAGGGGTGAAGGATCTGGCCTCTGGCCAAGCGGGAGTACAGAGTAGGGAGTGTTCGCTTGGCATGCAGCTACAGGGTTTGAGCCCTGCACCACATATGGTCCCCCAAGCCAGCCAGAGACAGGTGGCCAGGTGTGGCTCAAACATGCACACACACAAAATAAATAAAGGAAAAGAAAAGTTGCCTACCTGGTGTGTGGCTGAGCCCGCTCCCACCCAAGGTGTGACTCCTGCTTCGATCTCCAGTACAATGTATGGTCCCCTGAGCACAGAGACAGGAGTTGCCCCTGACTCAGTGGTTGAGACCACACACTGCCAGGTATGGTCCCAAAGACCCCAAAATAAAATAAAGAGTAGTTCTTGGTCAGGTAGGACGGGCTGGGGAGCTTTAGAATTCCAGGATCTCAGGCCCTTCCTAGAATGCCCTGAGTGAGAATCTGTATTTAAAAATCTGGTCTGGAAATTTCTACCAAGCACTGGGGCAGTGTTTCAGCAAAGATGAATTCTAAGAACAGGCTGAGCACCAGATGGTTCCTGGGCACATTCAGACGGCACCTTCCCGGCGTCCCCTGTCAGTCTGGGTGACGAAGCGCCTGAGTTGTCCCGAGGACGCTGTCTTTGACCGCGTGCAGCAGGCCTGAGAATGACAGCGTCCACTCAGCATTGCCAGGACAGAAACTGTGTTGAAGGCTGGAGCCATAGCACAACAAGGAGGGTGTTTGCCTTGCACGTGGCCCACCTGGGTTCGATTCTCAGCATCCCATATGGTCCCCTGAGCACCGCCAAGAGTAATTCCTGAGTGCAGAGCCAGGAGGAACCCCTGAGCACTGCTGGGTATAACATCACTTAATCACTTAATCACTTAATCCCCGTTATTCATTGATTTACTTGAGCGGGTGCCAGTAACGTCTCCATTCATCCCGGTTGCGTGCTAGCATAGCCCAATGGTATCTGTTCGTTCTAGGAACATGCAGAGCCTCAAACCGATCATTCAGGGTCTTGACGAAGAAGTCTGACCATCTTGTAGGTGGGCTTCCACGTGATCGTTTGATGTCCCGTGGAATCCAATCAGTAATGGCTCTAGTCCAGCGGTTGTCTGTAAACCTCATTATGTGTCCAGCCCATCTGATTTTTGATGTCTTGGCAAATGAGACAGCGTCCTTGATTATTGAGCATTGACGAAGATCAGAACTCCGGATTCTATCTCTCATTTGAGTGAATCGTGATATTCCAAGCATAGTTCTTTCGATTCCTCTTTGAGAGACCTGAATAGCGTTCTCATCCTGTTTCCGTAGGGTCCAGATCTCTGAGGCATATGTTAGTGCAGGAAGAACAGTGGAATCGAAGAGATGTGCTCGTAGCTGGAGGTTCTTTGTCCTTTTAGTTATTTCTTCAACGTTCTTGAAGGCGTTCCAAGCCGCTCTCTTCCTCCTGCGCAACTCAGGTGCCAGGTCATTCATCATGTTGATTTCTCGACCCAGGTATATATAACTGTTGCATTCGGAGATGGTGGTTCTGTTGAGAGCGAATGGAGCGTCAGGAACAAGGCTGTTTCTCATAAACATTGTCTTTGTAAGATTCAGCTGTAGTCCGACCTTTCCACATTCACGGTCAAAGTCGTTCGGCATTTGTGCCGCTTGGCTGATGTTTGGTGTTATTAGAATGATGTCATCAGCAAAGCGGAGGTGGTGTAGTTGCCGACCATCTATCTTCACTCCCATGCTTTCCCATTCCAGTCGTCGCATGATGTTCTCGAGGGTGGCACTGAAGAGTTTTGGTGAAATGGTATCACCCTGCTGAACCCCTCTCTTGATATGGATGATTACTTCTGAACGGTGAGATCTTGGTAGTGAATTCGCAATAGAGCTCACGAAGGATCCTGATGTATTGAGTTTGTACGCCTTGATTGGCTAGGGCTTCCATGACCGCTTCCGTCTCAACAGAATCAAAGGCCTTCTTTAAATCAATGAACGTTAAGCAGAGCGGCATCTTGAACTCCCAAGAAATCTCAATGAGCTTAGTAATCGTGTGGATATGGTCGATGGTACTGAATCCTTTTCGGAATCCGGCTTGTTCACATGGTTGTCCTTCATCTAGTGTTCTGCTAATCCTATTCAGGATGACTCGAGTGAACAGTTTGTAGACGACAGACAATAGGCAGATTGGGCGATAGTTGCCAATGTCGTGGATGTCTCCCTTCTTGTATAGTAGTACAGTCCTGCTGGTTTTCCATTGGGATGGAACCTTGCATTCAGACAGGTAGCGTGTGAAGAGTCGAGCCAATGTATTGATGAGTACTGATGGTAAGTTCTTCAGGTGTTCAGGTCTGATCTTGTCTGGGCCAGGTGCTCTTTGTTTCTTTACCGACGAGATGGCATGTTGGATTTCGGAAGGGAGAACATTGGGAACGACATATCCATCATGTGGTATGTGGTATGTGGGCAAGTGGACGTGGCTATTAAAGAGATCTGAGTAGAAGTCATGAATAATCTTCTCCATTGCCCTTCTGGAAGATGTGATAGATCCATCATGATGTCGGAGGGCAGTCATCTCGGTTTTGTAGTTGGTAAAGGACAGGCGGGCATTACGAATGCTTTTCCCAGCTTCTGCCACATCTACCAGTACTGCTGCTCTCCTGTTTTTGAGGTCATCCTTGATGGCTTCTCTGTACTGTTTTGCCAGTTCGGATGTTCGCTTGTGGTTGCCTGAGGCATGTGCCAAGCCACATTGGCGAATAAGTTCAAGAGTGTTCGAAGAAAGGCGGATTTTTGTGGTTATCTCTCTCTTGGCATTCCTTGCACAATCATGGAGGTGCTGAATCATTCGATCGTATTCCTCATCAATGTTATCAATGACGGCATCTTCCCATGTTGCCGCAACAGAGCCAAAGAGCTCCCAGTTGGTGGTCGTTCTGGGAGTCCTCTTCTTAAACCTTGCATTCTTTTCTCCTCGTTCTGTGAGGTAGAATTTTGCACGAAGAAGACGGTGGTCTGATCCCGTTTGGAATTTTGGGACAACAGCAACATCGGTTAGGCAAAACCACCGATTGAATATGATGTGGTCTATTTCATTGTGGAACCGTCCATCGGGAGACTCCCATGTCCAACGTTTAGATTCAGCCTTTTTGAACTGTGAGTTACCATGGAAGGTTTTGGTTGACATGATGAACTCAGACAGTCTGTCACCCTGTTCGTTCCATTCTAGGCCATGGGTCCCGATGTGGAGTTCATCGACTGATCTTCTTGGTCCTATCTTGGCATTAAAATCACCAACAATGATCTTGTAGAAGGTGTGATCTTCTTTATAGAACTTCTCCAGCTCCATGTAGAACTTCTCAGTTTCTCTTTCACCATAACTGGATGTTGGTGCGTAGACAACAAAGATAGAAACTGCCGGTAGTGAGCCACATCTATTCAAGTGTAATTGTCTGATTCGGGTTGTTAGGCATTCGAATGAATCAATGCTCGTGGCTAAATTTGTGTTGACAAGGATACCGACACCACCGACGCCTCTTTTATCACATGTTCCGAGGAACAGTTCTTCTCCAGTGTCGAAAACAGCATGATGGGATTGGTGTCTTCTCGTTTCGGTCAGACCAATGATGTCGTACTTGATCTTTCGCGCTTGTACCATAAGGTCTTCAATGGATGCAGCAGATGCCAGCGTACGAGCATTAAAAGTACAGACAATCATTTTTGTTTTTCTGCGTTTTGGCAGCCTATGTCTGCCTTGGTGTTTTATCAGCCTCTCCTATATCCTTCTCGGCTCTGCATATTCAGGGTTAGGGAAATGAGATCCATTTATTACTGAATTTGGCATATCAATTTGGTCTATTTGGCATAGAGCACAGATAGCTTGCCAGGCTCTGCCGTGTGGGTGGGATATTTAAAGGTACCCTGAAAACTTAGAGAAAAGTAAATAAATAGTCGTGCAGCCGCAAATGCAGCCGCGTGCTCCCAGGAGCTTGTTATGATAATCTCTGGATCCTGGCCGTTGTTGGGGTTACACGGCAGTTGGAGGGTGTAACTGTCTAGCTACTGACAGGTCCAGTCCCAAACCGGGCAGGCTTGGAGATCTCAGCCCCGGGTCCCACACACCTGGGTTCCTCTGCCAGTTCTGTTATGCCTGAGGCTTATCCAAGTGTGTGAAGAGTGGCCCGAGTAAGGCCTTGGTTGGGGCCTGGAGGTCTTCAGCTGTTGGGCCCTGGCGAGGATAGTCAGGCACAGGGTAGGAGACTCTGTATATATAGACAGGGTATAACATCCAAACAAAAAACCAAAACCCAGTGTATTGGGGTGGTGGGTGCTGTGTCTGTCTTTTTATTTTGGGGGGGCACACCCAGAGGTGCTCAGGGCTTATTTCTAGCTCTGCTGTCTGGGATCACTCCTGATGGGGTTTGGGGGAGCATCATGGAGCCAGGGTAAAGCTCTACCCTCTGTACTATCTTTCCAGCCACTGTCTGGGTAGCTTGGAGCTCTGATTTCCTCCCGCGTTCCAAAGATGTACATGTGAAGTTTGGCTCGGTGGTATCTGCCCCCCCCAAGGAGCTGCAGCGCCGAGGCCCCTGTGGGAGGGGCCAGGAGAGGAAGTGCAGGGCGGGAAGTGTTCAGAGGGTGCCGGGCACCCCAGGGCTGGTGCTTGGCCCCTCGCCATTCTCCCTGGTTGCTTGGGCAAATTCCGACTGGCATTTCCCGAGTAAAGCGCTTAAAAAGGGCAACAGGAATGGGGAGGAGGTGGCCTGGAGCCCCTGGAGCTGCTGGGAGCGGAAGGGCCAGTGGGAGGTCCACCCTCTAGCCTGTGCTTGGTGCCACCCTTAACCCCCAAGGCGCTGTTTTTCGTGTCCCGCCCCTTGAGTTAACTTTAACTTCTTAGTCTCCTGGATTTTGCAGGGACCCTGGGCTCTGCCCCTGCACCCAGCAGGTGACACAGAGAGGCGGCCTCAGGGCTGCGTCTAACCAGGTCTTCCCATTTCCTTTATTTATTCTTTTTTGGGGGCTGGGGGTAGGGACACTCTGGGGTTGGTCCTGGTGATGTGTCAGGGTCATGTGGTGTCAGGGATCAGGACTGGGCTTGGTTCCAGGTAAGGCTAGTTCCTGAACCCCTAGACGCTCCCTCTGGCCTCAGATTTGCAAGGGAAAGGAAGAGTATGGATTTTCACGTATCATTTCCTATTTTCTTTTTAAATTTTGAGCCATACCTGGTGGTGTCAGGGCTCCTCCCAGCGGTGCTGGCGAGGGGGGACTATGTGGGGTTGGGAATGACCCCGGCATGCAAACATGTGCCAGTCCTTTGAGTTACCTCCTGGGCCCTGTTCCCCCCTTTTTTAAATTGAGTCATAGTGAGATAGACCCTGACAAAGCTGTTCATGACCAGGTTCCAGCCAGTCACAGTACTCCAACACCCGTCCCTCCATCGGTGCACATTTCCCGGCACCAGTGTCCCCAGCTCCCCTCCCATCACCCCCAGCCCCACTCCCCAGCCTGCCTATATGGTAGAAGCTTTTCTTCTCTCTCCCTCTCTTCCTCTCTCTCCCTCTCTCCTTCTCTCCCTCTCCTTTTAGTGGTTCGCAGTACAAATACTGAAAGGTTATCAGGAATATCCTTTTACCTACTTTTAACATTCAGCTCTTGCCCTGCATGATCATTTCCAGCTATTAATGTCATCCTGGTCTCTTCTCTATCTTTTTTTTTTTTTGCATTTTGGGTCACACCCAGCGATGCACAGGGGTTACTCCTGGCTCTGCACTCAGGAATTACCCCTGGCGGTGCTCAAGGGACCATATGGGATGCTGGGAATCGAACCCGGGTCGGCCGCGTGCAAGGCAAACGCCCTACCCGCTGTGCTATCGCTCCAGCCCCTCTGTCTTACGTGCCCTCTGCACCCCCCCCACACTTGTGATTGATTCCAACCATTGACCAGTCCTCCTAGCCCGTTTTCCCCGGCCATGGATATTAATGTTCTACTGTATTGTTCTTTCCCTGTTTTGGTTATCTTGTTTCTGCTAAATATGCGAAAGTCTTTTCCCGTTGTTGCCTTGGCTTGACCAGGGCTTCCCTTCAGCTCTGGTGTTTGCTGGGTTGCGCACCGTCCTACCCAGCTGTGATGCTCGCTTCTTGCTGGCCTGGTGGGAAGAGCAGCTGGGCAGCTCTCGGCGTGTGGAGTGGGGTGGGGCGCCCAAAATGCAAATAATCCACCAGAATCGGGTGAATCCCTGGCTCCACCCATGGGTCCGGCCAGACCCCAGTGGTGGCACTGCCTTTGGGAATCCCTAATGCCACAACGGGGTGTGTGAACACTGGGGACCGCCACCAAATGTGTGACCCCTGGCCACCGCAGTGAAAACAGCCAACACCACAAATAGCAGAGGAAGGAAGGGAGACATAGAAATAAATAAAAAGAAAAGCCTTATATAAATGTTTATAGCAGTCTTGTTTATAATTGGCTCAAATTAGAAGCAACTGAAAGATTCCTCAACTGCTGAAAGATGAAGATTAAACAGGGCTGGGGACACTCGGGGCTGGAGCACAGGCCAGTGTACAGGAGCACCAGGGTCCATCCCTGGCCATGCATGTCCCACACACATTTAGACATGGGTGTGCGTGATCCCAGAGGGGGAAAAAACAAAACAAGATCCGTGGCTAGATAGATAGTGTAGGGGTTGGGGCCCAGTGCTGAGCAGGCTGCCAGTCCCTTCCATGCCTGGCACTGCATGGTCCCTGAGCATTGCAGGGGCGGATCAAACCTTCCCCGCCCTCTTCAAGAAAAATATTCCAAAGCATCAAATTGTTTGCAGTAAACCAAACTGCACCCAGTACAAATCTCAGAAATAATTTTAGCCATGCTAAAATAAAAATGAGGCAGGGAGGGGAGGGAGTAGATGAAGGAGGAAGAGGAGGAGGACGGGGAGGGAAGGAAGCACATACTTAACCTCGGGAACTTGGGAACGCAGGGGTCTTTCCAAGGTGCTGCTGGGGACTGGGCCGTGTTGGCTGGGGTCCTCCCCCACAGAGAGGAGCCTGCAGTTCCTGACGGGTGATTCTCTGGCCTTTTCAGCCTGCCCCTAGAGTTGTAATTCGGTCTCTGGGTGTTTAAAAGCATGGTCCCCATTCAGTTTTGGGGGTATCTCGGAATCCCCAAGGTCAAGAATTTTGGCTCAAAGAACATCTTTAATACTGAGTGTCTGCTGTGTTCCGAGCTCCGGGACCCAGTGACACCCAGACAGATGGTTGTTTGTCCAGTGGAGGGGCACATCCAACCAAGAGGGACACAGACAGTTCTCAACAATTCTAGACTGTTCTGTCCAGTGGTGCCTTGTGGACGAGAAAGTGGTGCATCACTTTTAGGAAGGGGGCGGGCAGTTCTGGAGTCCCTGAGGTCTTTTTCAGGAAGGTCACTGTTTGAAGTTTTCATACCTGCGAACCTCAGGACGTGACCAAATTTTAAAATAAGGTCTTTGCAGGGTTGGGGGATAGTGGGATGGTCCAGTGCGTGCCTGGCATGTACGTGTCAGGTTTGATTCCTGGCACTGCATGGCCCCCAATATCACCCGTGCATCCCTGGAGGTTCCCTGAGTACTTCCAAGTGTGGCTCTGGAGGCTCCCAGGGCCACCTGCCAGGGTGACCTGGGTTTCCCCAGCACCTCATCTGTGAGCCCTTGCACAGAACTGCCATCCTGCTTGGCTGAGAGTCACCAGCTTGGAAGTTGTCCCCTCTCCCCCCACCCCGCACCCAAAAAATGCTTAGCAGAGGTCATTAGTTCAATTACAGTGAGGTCAGGCTGGAATAGGGCAGAGCTGAGGCCACAGCACAGGAAGGACCCTGTGACCTGAGGCAGAGCAACAGATGCAAGTCAAGCCACACCAGGACCATTTTTTTTTTTGGTCACACCCTGTGGTGCTCAGGAAGGACTCCTAGCTTAGTGTTCAGGGTGGACTCCTGAGGGGTACCCTATGGGGTGCTGGGAATGGATCCTAGGTTGGCTGCACGCAAGGCAAACGCCTCCCCTGATGCACTATCCCTCCGGCCCCCGCAGCCCTTATTTGAAACAAAAATGAAGAGGCTAAGGAGAAAGCTCAGAGACCAGGGGCACATATGCCAGGGCCCAAGTTCAAAACCCCCACAATGCAGGACCCTGG
This sequence comes from Sorex fumeus, assembly GCF_029834395.1. Taxonomy (NCBI): domain Eukaryota; kingdom Metazoa; phylum Chordata; class Mammalia; order Eulipotyphla; family Soricidae; genus Sorex; species Sorex fumeus. The sequence goes on along the minus strand of NW_026606212.1, from coordinate 474,546 downwards.
CTAGCATCTAGCACCACCAGTTGTAAGCATTACTTGACTGCAGCAGGAGTTTATTTGGGGGTGCTCCCCAGGATCTGCGCTGGGGAATTGCTCCTGCCGGACCTGGGGTTCTCTGGGTGTTTGGCACGGAAAACGTGTGCTCGGCGTTTGCCTCATCTCCCTGGGTCTTCGGACCGAGTGTCACCAGGAGTAGCCTCTCGGCCCCCAACCAGAGCTCGAAAGCCACCCCCACCCAGCCCCCCACAACTTGATAAAAAGAAGAGCACGAGACGACGGCAGAGCGAAGAACGTTCTCCGCAAGGGCCGGCAGGTAACAGAGCGGCCGCACCGGGCTGCAGCGGGGTGCAGCGGGGTGCAGCGGGGCGGGGCGGGGCCTGGCAGGGACACGCCCGGGGGCGGGGCTCCGGGCTCGATTCGCTGGGGGCGGGGGCGTCACCTCGTGTCAGCGGCAGCTGTCAAAGGGAGCGTCGCCGAAAGCCTTGCAGGGCAGGCGCCTGGGACGGGTCCGTGGCCGGGAGAAAAACAGACCCACACGGCGTGTGGGGGACAGCGCCGCCTGTGCGCCGCCCCGCGCGGCCGGGCCCGCGCCCTGGGCCCCTCCCGCCCCGCCCCTGCGCCCCGCGGGGCCGCGTGCGCGTGCGCGGGGCGGGGCGGGCGGCCGTGACGTCACCGCGCGCGTGGCCGGGCTGCGCAGGGGCCGCGGGCGGCGGGCGCGCGGGCGTGGGGAGCTGCTGGCCGGCCGCGCCGCCGCCCGCGCCGCGGCACCATGTCGGGACAGCTGGAGCGCTGCGAGCGCGAGTGGCACGAGCTGGAGGGCGCGTTCCAGGAGCTGCAGGTAAGGGGCCCGGGGCCGGCCCCCGGCGGCGCGCCCCCCGCCCCTGCCGGGGCTTCCCCCACTCGGGGCGCGCGGCGGGATCCCCGTCCCCGCCCGCGCGTCGCCTCCCGGCCTCGCGCTCCGCCGGCGCTGCGGAAAGTTGGTCCGCGGGCTGCGGGGAGGAAAGTTCCAGGGAAGTCCGTGTGTGGGAGGGAGGCCCGAGGGCGCAGCCCCGCGGCCGGGGACTCCGGGCTCTGCCGGTCCCGCATCTCGGGGCGCCCCGCCGCGCCGTGTGGCCGCACCCCCCGCCCGCCCGCAGCCCTCTGCTCCGGGTCCCTGCGGGCCGGGAACCCGCTCGGGGCGGGCGTGCGGGTCTCTGCGCGCCTGTCCCCCGCGACTGCGGGCTGAGTTTGGCGGGTGGACGCGGGGCGCAGTCCTGCACCGCACGGAGGCTGCTCCCGCCGGCCCTGGCCCTGCCCGAGCCAGGCGTGGGCCCGGAGGGCGCTGGAACCGAGCCCCCCGCCCCCCAGCCGATGGCATTGTCGCCGGAACCCAGGGAGGTCAGCGACACCAACTCCTTATCCTGGAGACCCAGAGCTGGCAAGCCTCGCGGAGGGGGAGGGCTGAGGGGTCCGAGGGGCCGCCGGCCACTGTTGCAGAAGCCACTGTCCCTTCTGGGTTCACTTGGTGGAGACACTTGGGCTCCGTTTGTCCCAAATCACTTCCTGGTTGCCCACCTCAACTGAGCATGTTCCCTGCCCACCGGGCTCTTGGCTGTGGTTGGTCCACCTCCCACCAAGGTGGCAAGAGGGAGCGAAAGTTGCCCTCTGTGGTCTTGCCGGGTACCAGGTGGTAGGACCCACGGAGGAGTGAGGGGCTTGGGGCAGCCAGGCAGGACGGGCACAGGCGAAGGTGCCCAGGACCTGAGCTGGAGGACTTGGGACCCATGCAGGCCCCAGGGGACCCTTCTGGCACGGAGACCACTCCGTCACCTCCCAACACTTTGTCCTACTGGGCCTGCCGGCCGCAGCACTAGGGCTCCGAGCCCACGGGAGGTTTGCGGTGTTGAGCTCTGGTTTCCTTTCCCTGCTCTGGCTCAGACAAGGAGGAGGAGGAGGAGGAGGAGGAGGAGGAGGAGGAGGAAGAGGAGGTGGAGGAGCAGCGCTGCAGAGCCATGCAATTAATACAATTAATAGCTGTTGGATGGCAAGTCTTGGCAGGCGGCTGTGCAGAGGAGCCTTTTGGGTTGTTCTTTCTCGGTGTCTCTGCGGGTCAGGTGTGTGAGGGACAGAGGAAGTGGGGTCGCGAGTCCTGGATTTTTGTCCCCTGGTGCCCAACAAGGATGGATCAGGGCCGAGCAGGAGACCCCGGGCCCCTGCAGTGACCGGGCTTGCTTTGGGGACCAGCTGGTCTCTCGGAGGCAGGTGTGGGGTGGGAAGCTTCGTGGTCCGGAGGGACGGGGGTAGGGGGTCCAAATTTGTGTCCGTCTGAGCTCGAGGGGCAGCTGAAGCCCGACTGCCGGATACTGTGGCCACACAGATTCATGGTGCGTTGGCCCCACTTCCTGCCCTGAAGCTTCCCACAGCGCTGGCCTTGCTCGGGCACCTCCGTCTTATCACGGGAGAAAGTGTCTGGGCTGGGAAAGTGTCTGGGAAAGTGTGGGTGCGCATTGGGCCCCCGGGAGTGCGTGGGCCAGCCCGGGGCGCTCAGGCCGGCTGTGGGTGGGCCGAGCCTCTTCCCGGGAAAATGTTCTCTTCACCGGGGTTCTCTGGTCTCTGAACCTGGGTCTTGGGGCTTCATTTCAGATCTCTCTGATGCTGTCTTTTTGGGGGTGATATATAGTGTCTTTGTGTTTTCTCTCTCTCTCTCTTTTTTATTGAATCACTGTGAGAATCACAGTTACAAAGTTGTTCACTGTTGGGTCTCTGTCATGCAGTGTCCCTGCAACAGTGTACACAATGTCCACCAATGTCCCCAATTTCCCTGCCACCCCCTATGGCAGTCACTTTTCTCCCCCCCTTCCTCTTTCCCTCCCTCTCCCCCTCCCCGCTTGGGGCCTTATTTTTTCCATTACAGGAACTGAAGGGTGATCATATTTACCTCTCTTCATTTATTTGTTTTTGGGCCCCACCTGATGGTGCTCAGGAATCACTCCTGGCTGTGTGCTCAGGGGTCACTCCTGGTGGGGTTCACTGGGGTGCCAGGGATCAAATCCGTGTTGTATTAGCTCTCCGGGCCCAGTCTTTATGTTTCACCTCTCTTTATTTTAAATTTTTTTGTTTGTTTGTTTTTGGGTCACACCCAGCTGTGTTCAGGGGTCCCTCCTGGCTCTGCACTCAGGAATTACTCCTGGCTTGGGGGACTATTTGGGATGGCAGGGATCGAACCCGGGTCAGCCGCATGCAAGGCAAACGCCCTCCCCGCTGTGCTACCGCTCCAGCCCCTCACCTCTGTTTTGTTTTCGGGTCATACCCGGTGGGCTCCAGCACTGTTCCTGGCAGTGCTCAGGGAGCTGTGCCGTGCTGGGGATTGAACTTGGGGCTCACACGTGCACAGCCGTCCTCCAGTCCCCGGGTCTCCTCCCAGCACTGCAGTTATTTTCCTAGGAGTGGTGTGATCCCTCACTCACAGCACAGCTGTGCCCGGCCCTCGGCGCCTCCTTTTTATTTTCTTATTTCCATGTTTGCTTATTTCTGCAGCCCCAGGTCGAATTCAAGGCTGAGGCAGGCGAGGCACATGCCCGCCTCACCTGGGTTTCCCATGGAGGTAAAGAGGAAACCGAAACTTCAGGCTCTCGTGGGTTTGAAAGGCCATTTCTCCCAAAATGACTCAAAAGTCAGAATCTCTGGTTTATTTTTTTTTTAATTTATTTATTTTGCTTTTTGGGTCACACCCAGCAATGCACAGGGGTTACTCCTGCTTCATGCACTCAGGAATTACTCCTGGCCAAGCTCAGGGGACCATATGGGATGCTGGGAATCGAACCTGGGTCGGGCCGCATGCAAGGCAAACGCCCTACCCGCTGTGCTATCACTCCAGCCCCAAAAGTCAGAATCTCTGGGACTTTCTAGAGGAAAGGGTTGTTTCCCTTCGACTGCGGTCATCTGTGCCAGGGTCGACCCCAATGCTGGGGCAAGGTCGAGTGGCCGCTGAGACTAAGGTTAGGACCTTTGGGGCTCTGTTCAGGCAGGCTGTCGCATCCGCTGGGGCAGGTGACTTAGGCAGCGTGTCACCTCGCAGGGTGCCCTCCTGGGGGTGACGGGCCAGGGGCAGCCTGGGGCAGCTGTGGGTGCCCGGTGGCCTGTAATGCCTTGAGTGATTTGGGCTTTTGCGATCCGTCCTGAGGCCTCTGTGCTGCTGGCAGAGAATGGTTGGGAAGAACGTAGTTTCGGCACAGCTTGTTAGCGGCCAGAAACGCTCAGGTGGCGGGACACACTCTGTGGCCCAGGGGTTGGACCCTGGGTGCCTGCTTGACCCACCAGCCAACCCCTGCCAGTCAGCCACCAGTCACTTCCCACCCCCCGCTGAAATGTCCCTGAAGCCGACCCTGACCCCAAACCCCAGGGCAGTAAGTGCTGGCCAAGGACTCAGACTAGGCCGTGATGCCAGGCCGGGCTCCTGCACCACCCAGGCATGTCTTGGTGTGCTGGGTGTTTGGTCTTGGCTTTGGCGTTTTTGGGCCCCACCCAAAGGTGCTCAGGGGCTGTTCTTGACTCTGTGCTCAGGGAGCAAGGTAAGGCTGGGGATTGGAGCCGTGTCACCCGCCAGAGTCCCCTCCCAGGCAGCTCTGAGGTTGGCCTCTGCTCCGCCTTGCTCTTGCCTTGCCTGGGACATTTCTTTAGATCAGGGTTTTGGGAGGCCCTGGACTGGTGGGGTGGGGGGTGTCAAGACGCCTGGGTCAGGCCCAGGCTCGGACCAGTCTGTTTTGGCCTCACCTGAGCTTGTTTCTTGATCTGCAAACCAAAGGCGGCCTGCAAACAGCGGGGAGAGCGCCTGGATGCCCTGGGCTGCCCTTCCTGAGGAGCAGAGGGGCCCTGTGTGCTGCCAAGGGGCCTCCTCTCCCCTCCCCTCCTCCTTTCCCCTCCTCTCCCTTCCCTCCCCTCCCCTCCTCTCCCTTTACTTACTCCCTTCCCCTCCCCTGCTTCCTCCCTCTCCCTCCTTTCTCCCCTCCTCCTTTCCCTCCCTCCCTCCCTCCCTTCCTTCCTTCCTTCTGTTTGGGTCCACCCAGCTCTGCTCAGGGCTTATCCCGACTCTGCGCTCAGGGGTCCATCCTGGCGGTTCTTGGAAGCCCCACACTGAGCTCGGCCCACCGTGTCAGCCTGGCGCCAGAGCCTCTTTCCTTGAGCCCCCATCAGCCAACGGTTAGGGCTGGTTCGCATTGCCTCATGTGCTCCTGTACTCATCCATTGCGTAACCTGTTATCAGGACACTGATGGCCATGTCTGCGTGTCCACCCTGGAGGCTGGGACGGGGTTGTGTGCCACCTCTGCCTCAGGGACTAAGAGCAGGGGCCAGGAGGACTCCAGGAAGAGGATCTAATGCTGGCAGGACCAGCTTAAGGCGCTTGCCTTGGGCACAGCACCTGGGTCAGTCCCCATGCCACATGTGGCCCCCTGAGCACCACCAGGAGTGACACCTGAGGACAGAGCTAGGAGGAAGCCCAGGGCACCACTTGGTGCGACCCACCCCTGAGAAGAAAGCCCCCAGAATAAAACACTGGCAGTAAAAAAAAGGGGGGGAAGCTAGGCTGGGTGTATAGAAAATGTTTATTGGGGTTCCCCAACTGTAGGGACCTCCCAAGGGGACAGACAGGGACTCTGTAGCCCCCGTCGCCCCTTTTCCGTGAGGTGATGTGTCTTTGTGAAGTCGTTTTCCAGCCGTCTGAGTACAAGCAGGGGCCGAAGGGATAGGGAGGCATTTGCCTTGCAGGCAGCTTGCAAATCACCTGGTTCCACCCCCAGCACCACTTGTGGTTCCTCAGAATACCGCCAGGGGTCACTCCTGAGCAGAACGCCCAGAATCTCCCCTGAGCACTGCCAGGTGTGACTGCACCCCACGGGCAAGGAAACCAGGGTGAGGTGGGGGTGACCAGGGTCGAGTGGCTGTGCCAGTCTGATCTGAAGGCAGGCACACACCCCGCTAGGAAATAACTGCGTTTCGCTTAGAATGAAGCGAAAACATTTTGTCCGTTTCTGAGTGTTTCCTCCCCAAAAGCTACTGAATTGTTGGGTTATAACTTGTATTTTTTTCCCCGTTTTTTTTTTTTCTTACTGAATTGGGGATCAAACCTTGAGTTTTTCCACCGAGCCAAATCCTAGCCCCAGGGCCGGAGCAATAGCCCAGCGGGTAGGGCGTTTGACTTGCACGCGGCTAACCTGGGTTCGATCCCCGGCATCCCATATGGTCCCCCAAGCACCGCCAGGAGTATTTCCTGAGTGCAGAGCCAGGAATAACCCCTGAGCATCGCTTGGTGTGACCCAAAAAGAAAAAAAAAATCCTAGCCCCAGCCCTTTCAGATATTGATCCAAAACGTACTGAAAAATGAAGAACTTGGTGAGTCCATAAACAGGGCACCTTTGTTTCTGGCTGGGGGTGGTTACACAGCAGTTGGTATTTGCCAAAACCCACTGAACTGTACCCCTGAAAACTGGTGAATTGATATGTAAATGATCCCCCCACAAAGCTGATGTAAATATAAACATTGCCCCATACCAAGGGCTTATATAAACCAGCTGATAATTTACAGATTGGGTGTAATCTGCTGATTAGCATTTTGCTTAATATCTTTATGGAGGAATAGGAATAAATGTACCTGGGATCTCGGGGTATAATCATCGGATTTTCCAGCCCACTGCCTCGCTGCCCCTGGTGGCCTCAGTTCTGTGTTCAGAGTTGAAGGGCTTAAGGTTCGCTTTCCCTGGACTGGTTTGTTCCCTTGCCTGTTTGCCTCTGGGCCGGGCACAGTTCATGTGGGCAGTGTCGGGGATCGAACTCAGGGCCTCATGTTTGCAAGGTAGGCACATTTGCCACCAAGTCATTCCTGGGCTGAAGTATCTTCTTGGGTGAAGTGGCCACTCAGCTTTTCCAGCTTGTTTTGTTTCTTTGGGACACTCTGGCAGTGCTCACTGCTGGCTCTGTGCTCAGGGCTCACTCTTGGAGGTGGTCAGGGGTGATACCTCGGTGATTCCAGGGATTGAGCCTGGGTTGGCTGTGTGCGAGGCAGACGCCTCACTTCCTGCACTAAGAGAGTAAGTAGCCCTTCTCCCCATTTTCGACATGCTGTTTTGTTTTCCGTGGGTGTTGAGTTTGAGTTCTTAGCTGTCTCTTACTGGCCCATAGATGTCTGGTGAGCGATTACGTTCTTCCATTTAGTAGTGACGAGAGTTTCTTTCACTGCCAAAGCTCTTTTTGTTTGCGTGTTCCCATGTGCTGGTTGTTGGCTTGGGGGCCACGCCTGGCAGTGTTTGGGGGCCTCCTCCGGGTACCATACCTGGTGGGGCCATGGGTGCTCGGGATCCCAGGGGCCCCTGGCACAGCACGTGCGCGCCTGCTCTCAGTGTGTCATCTCGTAACTGTTGTGCCATCTCTCTCCGAAGTGCCCGATACACATGGCGATCCTGCAGGTGACTAACCCATATCCTGCCCCGACAGGGGCTCCCCCTCAGCCCGGTCAGGGCCATAAGGTTCGGCCAAGTCGCCTGCCAGGCTCGGGTTTCCCTCATGCTGCGTTCTGGTCAGGTGCCCCAGCACCTGCCACTCTCTTGTGTTTGTTTCGGGGCCACGCTCGGTGATGCTCTGGAGTCGCTCCTGGCAGTGTTCAGGGAAGCCTAGGGGTGCTGGGCTCGAACCGGGCTCTGCTGCACACAAGGCCTCGGCTGCTGTGCTGTCTCTCCGCCGCATCACCCACACCCTTAACTTCGGCTCCTTGGAAAGAACTCTGCATGCGGCGATCCCGTGAAAGCGCATCCCGAGACAGGCCCCACCTGGAGGCCCGGCCTGCCTGCAGCGTGTGTCTCAGCGCTCTCCCGCTCAGCCGCTCCACTGTTCCCAGCGCAGGCCTGACTCATTAGCTGCCTCTCCCCTGGGGCAACAGGGCCCTGGAGGACGGAGAGAAGCAGCAGAGCCCGGGCCTTGGACCGGAAGTCGCTTGTTCACGTCTTTCCTGTGAGCTCAGGGATCAGTCCTGGTTGGGCTCGGGGGCCTTGTGCTGTGTTGGGGGTTCGACCCAGGGCGGCCGCATGCAAGGCAAGTGCCCTCCCTGCTGTGCTGGGATTCTGCTCCTCTCTCGAGCTCTTTAAAATCCAGTGTGGGGGCCAGAGCACTCGTGGGGGGACGGGGTGTAGGGTGTGACCTCTGCAGCCCATGAGGTTCCTGTGCACCGCCAGGAGTGACCCCTGAGTATGGCCCAGTATGATCCAAGAAACAAAAACCAAAACTCCCCCTTCATCGTGGAGCTGAGAGCACAGGGCTACGCCCCGTGTCGTGCAGCCTCTGACCCAGGTCCTGTCCCTGCAGCTAACATGGTCCCCCCAGCACAGCAGGACTGAGTCCTGAGCAGCGGGATGTGGGGGACGCTCGGTGGGGCGCGCCAGAGACAGAAAGGGGCCCGTTCTGGACAGCAGAGATTGGGGAGATCTTGTGGGTGCACCCCTATGCGGGCAGAGTGAGGAATTCCACCTCGAAAAGACATTCAGCGGGGCTGGAGCCATAGCACAGTAGGTTGGGCATTTGCCTTGCACGTGGCTGACCCGAGTTTGATTCCCAGCATCCCATATGGTCTCCCCCGAGCACTGCCAGGAGTAATTCCTGAGTGCAGAGCCAGGAAGAACCCCTGAGCATCGCCGGGTGTGACCCAAAAAGCCAAAAAAAAAAAAAAAAAAAGAAAGAAAGAAAGAAAGAAAGAAAAAAGACATTTAGGGCTGGAGCGATAGCACAGCTGTAGGGCGTTTGCCTTACAAGCGGCCAACATGGCTGACCCGAGTTCGATTCCTCCGCCCCTCTCGGAGAGCCCGGCAAGCTACCGAGAGGATCTCGCCCGCACGGCAGAGCCTGGCAAGCCACCCGTGACGTATTCAATATGCCAAACACAGTAACAACAAGTCTCATGATGGAGACGTTACTGGGCCCGCTCGAGCAAATCGATGAACAACGGGAGGACCGTGACCGTGACTTGTTTCTTGGAGTGAGGCTAGGGGGTGCATGTCACTCATTTTCTGTGAATGACAGTTCGTGTGTGTGTGTGTGTGTGTGTGTGTGTGTGTGCCCGAGGAATGGAGACTCAGCGCATGGCTTGCGGGGACCTGGGTTCTAACTGCTCCTCAGGGCCTCAGGCACTGTAGCCCAGTTGGCGTCCGGGCACTGCTGGCCAAGCCTCCTGCAAGAGTAGTCGGACACAAACACAGCCAGCTTTGTCCGCAGGGGTGTGGCCGGCAGTGTCTGCTGCCTGATGGGCCCGGTCCTGTCCTGCTCTCCGTCGGCGCCCCCGAGCTCGTCCACACAGGCGGCTCTGGGTGCTGGTCACTTGGGTTTGCCTTCCTCGTCCCTGTCCCGCCCCCGCTCTGCCCGGGCTGCGGTGTCCCCCGGGCACGTCGCGGGTCTGGAGCGTGGCAGCTGGGCCTGGGCCTGCTTGCGCAGCAGAATGGAGCCCTTCTTCCCAGCTGCCCGCTCAGCCCCCAGCATGAGGCTATTTTTAGCATCAGTGACTGGATGTGGGAGGCGGCCACGCATGTGGTGGTGCTCCCCGCGCTGCGCAGGGCGGGCGACGCCGGGTCTCCTGTGACATCTGGAGCTTCCGATCCACTGCGGACACGGTCAGAAAGAAAAGGAGCACTGGGGGCGGAGCAATAGCACAGTTGGGAGGGCATTTGCCTTGCACGCGGCCAACCCGGCTTCAATCCCCGGCATCCCATAAGGTCTCCCGAGCACCACCAGGAGTAATTCCTGAGCGTATGAGCCAGGAATAACCCCTGAGCATCGCTGAGTTGACCCACCCCAATAAAAAAGCAAGAAAGCAAGAGAGAAAGAAGGAAAAGGAACAGCCTGGGGTCTAGAGAGATGGCACAACAGGCTTATGTGTGAGCTTTGCATGCAGAAGCCCCAGGGAGCCACCTCTGAGCACTGAGCCAGGAGTAGCCTTTGAGCACTGCTGGGTGTGGCCTCCCACGATCATGATCACGATCATCCTGTTGTTTGTTGATTGCTTCGAGCAGGCACCAGAACATCTCCTTCGTCCTAGCCCCGAGATTTTAAAAAGTCCCATAGTCAAGGCTCTTTCAGGGTTAGGAGAATGAGACCCATCATTGTTACTGGTATTTGGCATATTGGGTACGCCACGGGAGTTTGCCAGACTCTGCCGTGTGGGCAGGTTACATTCGGTAGCCTGCCAGGTTGTCCAAAGTAAGAGTGCACCCCCCCCAGACAAGCAAAATAATGGTTGTCTGAAGAATCCATGTGGGTGTCAGCCCGATGGGACTAGACCCCGTAGAAGGTCTCCTGTGCCGATGGCTGCCCCAGGCCACCCACCAAGACCGATTAGCAAAGAAGAGACGGGTCCCCTGTGTGGCTGGTTGCACTCTCGGACGCACGGCTGTGACCATGCGGTGACAGTCACTGCGAGGAGGAGGGAGGTGGCCTCAGACCTGCCCTGTGACACTCGCTGTCAGCCTGGGGGGTTGGGAGCAGGGGCTGGGATGCGTTTATTGGTCAGTTTGGGGACCCAGACTCTGCTCAGGCCAGTCCCCGGCATCCGTGGCTCAGTCAGGTGCAGGGCACGCACTGGACCCTGGGCCACGCTCCGTGCCCTGGACGTCGTTCTCTCAGTGTCTGTGGCAGACATTCTTCACAGGGGGCCAGGAGGAGAGGCCCAGAGTGTCACCATCCGCGTGTGTGAAGCGGGAGAGAACTCGGTCTGCGGGAGAAACACAGGGGGCCCGTCCAGCTGCCCACACTGCTGAGACTCGGGGCCCCTGAGGTCCCAGGGCACAGACTCGAGCTGAGCTTGCCAGGACTGGGGCGGGGAGGAAACTTGGTCTTCTCTGGGTTCAGTTTGCAGTTTGGGGGCCGGAGAGACAGCTCGACGGGCAGAGCACGGGCTGTGTGGCCGGGATGCCAGGCCTGGCCTCTAGTGCTGCATGTGCTCCCCTGAGTACCTCCCGGAATAGCCCCTGAACACTGCTGATGGACCCCAAAACTAGGAGGGAAGAAACAACAGTCTCAATTTGGAATGATGAAGTTCTCTGGACAGACATGGCCCCCAGGGCCGGTGCTCCCTGGCTCTGAATTGTATCCTGTACGTGGGTAACAAAGTAAAAGCTAGAAAAGTTTTATTACAAGTGGAGACTTTGTCAGATTTAAATGATTGAGATGATGGATTTGTTATGTGTTTGTTATGTTGTGTTTCTACTACAATTCAAAGAGAGTTGCGGAGTGAGACAGTCTAGGAAAGACAAGGACTCCTTTCTATTTTTTGCTTTTTGGGTCACCTCCTGCGATGCACAGGGGTTACTCCTGGGTCTGCACTCAGGAATTACCCTTGGCGGTGCTCAGGGGATCATATGGGATGCTGGGAATCGAACCTGGTCAGTAGCATGCAAGGCAAACGCCCTGCCCACTGTGCTATCACTCCAGCCTCAAGACAAGGGTTCCTAAGAGAGATCCGTCACTTTCCTGGCATGAGGTGGGCTGGCAGAGACTGGATGTGGCTGGGAGATGCCCCGATGGGGAGCAGAGCACGCCAGGGGTCCGTGTTAGCCCCCCCGACCCCATTGTTTGCCACGTGCTGACAGACTCCGAAGGGTCCTGGGACAGCAGGGACTTGGTGTCCACCCTCTGGGAGAAGGGCAGACTCAGATAACAGGGAATCACAATGATGGAAAGGACCCATGAAGGTGAAATATTGTGGCCAGAGCCGCAGTACAGTGGGTAGGGCACATGGCAGTCCCGGTTCATTTCCCAGCACCCCATATGGTCCCCGAGCACCACCAGGAGTCGGCCCTGAGCCCCACAAACCAGAAACAAACAACAAAGCAAGATACAGAGCGGAGAGCTCAGCCTTCAGGGAGGTGGAAGAGTGGCACTGAGGCCCCCCTGCCCCCAGTCCACTAAAGCTGGCAACAAGGGTCCGCAGGTAGAGCAGGGAGGCTCTCATTTGCATGTAGCGACCCACACTCCATCCCAGGCACTGCATCGGTCCCCAGCACCTCCAGGAGTGAGTGATCCCTGAGTACAGCCATCGCAGGCTCCCCCCCCCCCCCCAGGAGAACTAAAAATAAGCCTGTCCCCTCTGGCCCAGTCACCCCCATCCCGGCCCCCAGAGGCAGGCGAGGATCTTACTCAATGCTGACTTGCTCGTCTCGGTTGGCATCTGGAGACACCCGGGGTGTCCAGCAGGAGGGGGATGGCCTGCTACAGCACGGCCCATCTGCAGCCTGAAACAGCACAGAAAAGAATGGAGCGTGGGGCAGGAGCGATAGCACAGCGGGGAGGGCGTTTACCTTGCACGCGGCTGACCCGGGTTCGATTCCCAGCATCCCATATGATCCCCCAAGCACCACTGAGAGTAATTCCTGAGTGCAGAGCTGGGAGAAACCCCTGTAGGGGCAGGAGCGATAGCACAGCAGGTAGGGCGTTTGCCTTGCACGTGGCCGAACCAGGTTCAATTCCCAGCATCCCATATGGTCCCTTGAGCACCGCCAGGGGTAATTCCTGAGTGCAGAGCCAGGAGTAACCCCTGTGCATCGCCAGGTGTGACCCAAAATGCAAAAAATAATAGCACAGCGGTAGGGCGTTTGCCTTGCGTGCAGCCAGCTGGCCGAGCCGGGTTCAATTCCTCCTCCTCTCTAGGAGTGCCCGGCAAGCTACCGAGAGTATCTCACCCGCGCAGCAAAGCCTGGCATACTACCCACGATGTATGGAAACACAGTAACAAGTCTCAATAAATAAATAAATAAAACATGGGGGGGAGGTTGGAGTGATAGTACGGTGGGGCCAGAAGCCGACCTAGATTTGACACTCAGCACCGGACGTGGGTCCCCATGCTCCCCCAGGACTTAACCCTGAGCGCAGAGCCTGAGCACAGCTGGGCATGGGCTCCCCCTACAAAAACAACCACGGAGAGTGTGCTCGAGGGCCCATCTGCTGGACATGCTCTGCACCCCTCAGGGGCCTGTGCCAGCCGCCAGCTGGTCGGCCTCGGCTGGCGACAGTGGCGGGCAGGTGCCACCTGGCTGCTCTTCACTGTCCTTGCCGTCTCTTTTGACTCGTGCCCCTCCCGGCGACCTCGGGATGGCGCCCGCTCTCAGCAGTGACCCTGGAGAGGTGAACCTTTAGCTCCAAGTGTCTCGGCCGGTGAGGTGGAGCACATGACCTTCTGTGGGTTTTTCTTAGACTTAAACACACTGCTGTGTGTGTGTGTGTGTTTGTGTGTGTGTGTGGGGGGCACACCTGGCTGTACTAGAGCTTCCTCTTAGCTCACTCCTGGCAGGGCAGAGGGGACCTGAGGGGGTGGCGAGGATTAAGCCACGCTGGCCGTCGGCACGGCAGATGCCCAGCCCCTGGTGTCGCAGTGCATTTTTGTTGGTCGAACCTCAGCCTGCGGAGATCGGACAGCCTGGGGCAGGGCGTCTCGAGGAGGAGCGAGCGGTCAGCTGGGCTGTCCGTTTGGAAACGGGGTGGTGAGGTCTCCAGGGACCCAGCGTGGCGTGGCTGGGAATGGGTCAGCAGGCTTGGCGGTTGGTTGGGGCCACATGATTCTACTTCCCGCTTCAAGGCCCACGGACCGTGGACCTGTCGCTGTACATTCCGCTGTGGAAAGGGAAGGAGGGCCGAGTAGTCTTTTTTTTTTTTATTGCTTTTTGGGTCACACCTGGCGATGCACAGGGGTTACTCCTGGCTCTGCACTCAGGAATCACCCCTGGCGGTACTCAGGGGACCATATGGGATGCTGGGAATTGAACCCGGATCAGCCGCGTGCAAGGCAAATGCCCTACCCGCTGTGCTATTGCTCCAGGCCCCCCCCATTAATTTTTAACAAGGAAAATGTCTGCATGTTTTCCTTATGAGATTAAATATTAATTTACAGCTATGGGAACCTGCCAAGCACTTGGCATCTGGCTGTGGTGGGCTTGTGTGTCCCAGGACTGACCAGCACCCTGCCAGCAGGCGGGGGCCCCTCTGTATGGACTGTCACAGTGATGACCACACAGCTGCTCTGGGACCGGACCCTTCCCACAGCCACAGTCAGTGCCACCGCCGCCCGCCCACCATGAGCAAGCATCTCATTCCCCCGCAAGTCTACCCCAGAGATGCCGCTGGAGTCCAGGTGGAGGGGCGCCCCTCAGGCAGCTGGCCCGGACGCTTTAGACACGTCCTTGTTAGGAATGACCCAAGTTGAGGATCTTTCTAGAATAAAGGCAGCTCTAGGGGCCGGAGCAGTAGACAGTACAGTGGATAGCGTGCCTGCCTTGCGTGCGGGCAACCCGGGTTCGATCCCAGGATTCCCATATGGTCCCTTGAGCACCACTAGGAGTAATTCCTGAAGTGCAGTGAACCAGGAATAAGCCCTGAGCATTGCCAGGTGTGACCCCAGAAGCCAAAAAGCCCCCCAAAAGGCGGCTATGGAGACATGTGCAGAGAGTTGGCTCTGAGCCCAGGTGTGGGGCCTGCAGAGGCCGAGCTTTGGCCCTGGGTCCTGGCACCCCGCCCAGCTCTGAGCAGCAGTCCCCAGAGGCCAGGGCAGGGGCAGGCAGGCGCATTTGGAGAGGAGGGTCAAGGACCCAGTGTCTGTGGCGGGTGCCCCGGAAGCCCCAGCCGGCACTGCTGTGCCAGGGACATGGCCCTTGCGAGGTGCCTCCGGGTAGAAGAGTCTCATGGGGTTTTTTTTTGGCTTTTTCTTGGTGTGTGTGTGGGGGGTCACACCCAGCGATGCTCAGGGGTTACTCCTGGCTCTGCACTCAGGAATCACTCCTGGCATTGCTTGAGGGACCAAATGGGATGCTGGGAATCGAATCCAGGTTGGCCGCATGCAAGGCAAATACCTTTTCCGCTGTACTATCACTCCGGCCCCTCGTGTGTTTTTCTGTCATGGAAAAACAATTTCTAGTGCTGGAGAGGTAGTCCAGTGGCAAGAAGTGACCCCTGAGCATAGAGCCCAGAATAATAACCTGGGTGTCAGCCAGATACCAAAAGAGAAACAAACTCAGACGGGCCATGAAGAAAGTGGCTGTGGGGCTGGAGCCATAGCACAGCGGGGAGGGCGTTTGCCTTGTACGTGGCCGACCTGGGTTCGATTCCCAGCATCCCATATCGTCCCCCGAGCATCGCCAAGAGTAATTCCTGAGTGCATGAGCCAGGAGTAGCCCCTGTGCATTGCCAGGTGTGACCAAAACAAAAAATAAAATAAACAAACAACAACAAAAAGAAAGTGGTCATGCTGTGCCCCATGCCATGGGCGAGCCCCCTGCACCCCAGCTAGCCGTGTCTGCGCGCCAGGTTGTGGGCTGGCTGTGGTGCTCGCCTGGGGCTGTGCTCCTCGCCACTGTGCTCAGCACACTGGCCGCAGCCCAGAGGGAACTTCCCGCCCTGTCATGTGTGCAGACCGTAGAACCGCGGCCGTCTGGAGAGGTCCGTGCAGCGACACCGGGGCTCGCAGACTCGGCGTTGGCTTGTGATGCAGGCGCAGTGAGCCACTGAGCCTTTCTCGTATGCTTGGACGCCTGCGGTGCGGTGGGACTGACTAAACGCCGAGCACTGCCTGCAGGAGAACTGCAGAGGTGTTCCCACTTGCACCCCGCCCTCCTTTTCTTTCTTCTTGGGTCACACCTGGTGATGCACAAGGGTTCCTCCTGGCTCTGCGCTCAGGAATTACTCCTGACGGTGCTCGAGGGACCATATGGGATGCTGGGAATTGAACCCGGGTCGGCCACGTGCAAGGCCAACGCCCTCCCCGCTGTGCTATTGCTCCGGCCTTTTGCAGCCCCCTTTGCACCCGAGAAACGCAACACGGATGAACACGGTCATGATGCTTGTAGGTTGTGATGGGGTGGAGTTCGGGTTATTCGGTGGCTGTGCATTCAGAAGGCTCCAGGCTTGACTTTGACAGTCAGGAGCATCTGCCGCTGTCTCCTGTCGCTGTGTTTCTGCCCCACTTGCGGCCACAGCAGCCATTGGGGCGCCACCTGCAGGGTCAGAAGCTAGGGCTAGATCTGATTCGGTGGCAGTGAGAATTCGTCTCGCCAAGGTGCCACTCAGTTTTCTTTTTGGACCCCCTCAGCGGCCGTGCTTGGGGGGCACCATTGCTGCTCTTGTCTGCAAGCTGGGGGAGGGGAGGTGTGGCCGAACGACTCCCAGCCTATGACCCAGGACGCTTATGGCCCCAACGTGAGCTTCATGCCCTCATCTGAAGCTGTCGGGCCCTGGGACATTGGCCAGCCGTGAATCACGTGACCATTTGGGCGGGGGAGCTGTCAGCCCTCCTCAGAAATCCTGGACGCAGAAGTGACAAGAGGAGGCGGTCGGTGCCGTATTTGTTCCCGGCAGAGGGATGGACTCTAGGTAGAAGGAGCCTGGCGGTTGCTGAGCGCACAGGACAGGGGCCAGGCTGCATTTTCCAGTTCTTTACCTGGCAGTACTCAGGGCTGACTCCTGGCTCTGTGCTCAGGAATCACTCCTGGTGGTGCTCAGGGGACCCTACGGGATGCTGGGGATCGAACCCTGGTCAGCCACGTGCCAGGCAGACGCCCTCCCCGCTGTGCTGTCTCCGGCCCCTGCCCCCGTTCTAAATGGTCGTAGTTGCTCTTGGCTGTCAGACTGTGACCTGGGTCCTCGCATCAGCTGACACAATCCGATGCGGACCATGACGCCTGCGCCCTGCCGGGCTGCTCACCCCCCAGGAAACGCACCGGATCTACAAGCAGAAGCTGGAGGAGCTGACGGCCCTGCAGACGCTGTGCAGCGGCTCCATCTACAAGCAGAAGTTGCGGCTGAAGGATTTGAAGCGCTCGCTCCAGAGGTAGGGGGCAGCTGCAGAACCCTGCGGGGCTCTGTCTGGATGCCCAGGGCAGGGTCTGAGCCGCGACACCCTGGTCCCGGGAGTGGCCTCTGAGCACTGCCCAGCGTGGGCCCAAACCCAAATCCGAACAGACAACAAAACCAAAACTGTCTTGAGCAGAGAATGGAAATGTTCTCGGGAAAATCACCCAGGAGTAGTTTCGGGCGCCCCTAGATCCAGGGGCTTTTAGGAGTCTGGTTTTCCCCGCCAGGCTGTGTCTTGCAATGGCTTTTGATGTGGCGCTGGGCATACTGTCCCCTTGTGGTCATGGACATGGGCACCCGCCCACAGAGCCGCCGTGAGCTCCGTTGGCTGGAATGGGTCACGGTACATTGGGCAGACCTGGGGAGTGGCGGGTGGGCCTGGGACAGAGGGGCTGTCTGGAAGGGGTGCTGCTGGCCGGTGAGACCAGGTGCCAGGATTAGTGCCCATTCCTCAGGGCTTCATGGAAGGGGAGGACTCGAGGGCTGCTCTGTTTCCCTTGCCAGGGGAAACTGAGGCTCTGAGGGGCTTGGCCCAGGTCTCTTCGTGGCCTTCAGTTCCCACCTCAGTTCTTCCCTTTCCCGGGCCAGGCATGTGGCTCAGTGATCGAATATTGCCTTGCATGCGTGAGGCCTCGAGTTCAATCCCTGGTACTGTAAAAAATGTATTTCAGTGAAAAGGTTTTAATGGTTTCATGCTTCCCTTCCCCAGCTTTGGTGGGGAAGGCTCCCCCTAGCACCCACCAGCCCTGGGTGACCATGTCGGGGCCGGAGAGTAGTTGGGTCTATCAGGACTTGAGAAAGACGTGGCTGAGAGGACGGAGGGGGGTGTGGGAACCGTGGCTCTGCCCGGTTCCGTCTGTCTACAGAGTGGCACCAGGCACGCCCCTCTGTCTGCCGGGATGTGGTGGGTGCCATCCAGTCCAGTTACTCCTTTGGGGGTGGGGGGTTGGTCCTCACCCAGCAGTGCTCAGGGCTATTTCTGGCTTCATGCTTTGGAGTGACCCCTGGGGGTGGGTGACAACCCAGCACATCACATGCAAGGTCAGGGATGAAAAGAGGGTCAGAGGCTGCCACGGGCAGGGCCAAGTGCTGGTGACCCCGTCTCTGCCCACCCTGCAGTTATGCCCCTAGTACACCTGGCGAGGTCAGCCTGTTACCTCCGTTTTCTTCATACCCCTGGGAATAAGGGGCCAGTGTGCCCCCCACCCCAGGGCGACAGTATCCGACACAGACAGAGGTGGGGTTGGGGAGCAGCCGTGAGCCTGCTCCGTGCTCCCACATTCCTCCCGGGCCTGAGCTGCACTCCCTGCTTCTGTGCCCGCACCCACCACAGGTACAAGCGCCATGGCAGCCGGGAGGAGGCCGAGCTGGCCCAGCAGATGGGCACCAACATCAAGGAGCGGCAGGACGCCTTCTTCGACATGGAGGCCTACCTGCCCAAGAAGAACGGGTAGGCACGGGGTCGGTCGGGCCGGGGGTGGGGGCATCACAGCCCCTGAGCAGCTCGCCCCTAGGGCACAGGCACTTCCTGAGCGCCTGCCGTATGCCCAGCTGCCCACTTGCCTGCAGTTGCCTGCTCCTCAGCGCGTGAGCCGGAGCACGGTCCCGAGGCAGAGCGGGCATCGCGGCCAGGTGGCTGGGCCCGGGAGGCCAGCACAGGACATTGTCAGTCTCTCCGGCCTCCCTGCCCAGGTGCCCCATCTCTAGGTTAAGGTTAGGGCAGGTGGGTGGGGGGGGATCCCAGGGCTGGTCCTCATTGGGCCAGATCATGTCACGTGACCGGCTGTGCCCCAATCAGAACCTGCCCTGGAGCCTCTGGGAACCGTGCCTTGTGGGGCACTTGCTTTTTTTTTCCCCCTTCCTTTTCTTTTTGGGTCACATGCTGCGATTGATGCTTGGGGTGACTCCTGGCTCTGCACTCAGGAATTACTCCAGGCGGTGCTCGGGGAACCCGATGGGATGCTGGGAATCGAACCCGGGTCAGCTGCATGCAAGGCAGATGCCCTCCCTACTCCGACCCCAGCTAGGTGGTTGTTGTCATAGCTGGGTTCGTATAACTTCTTGCTTTTTTTTTCTGTTTTGGGGACACCCCCGGCGGTGCCCAGGGCTAAATCCTGGCTTTGCTCGGGGATCTCTCTTGGCAGGCTTGGGGAACCCTATGGGATGCGGGGATCAAACCAGGTCAGCTCGCCTGAAAGACAAATGCCCCATCGCTGTACTGTTGCTCTGGCCCCGCAGTGTGAACCATGGGTAGTGGCCCTAGAATCCACTTGCTGCTAAAAAGGATCCAAAGCCCTTTCTCTCTCTTTTTTTTTCTCCTTTTGGGTTCCACCCGGTGATGCACAGGGGTTCCTCCTGGTTCTGCGCTCAGGAATTCCTCCTGGCAGTGCTCAGGGGACCATATGGGATGCTGGGGATCCAACCCGGGTCGGCTGCGTGCAAGGCAAACGCCCTCCCTGCTGTGCTACCGCTCCAGCCCCCCGAAGCCCTTTCTCTCTCACAAACTCTTCCCCTTTGGAGCCAGTTAGATGTCACTGCCTGCATGAAATGTCCCAAACCCCCTCTTGGGGGGGTCAGCTGCAGATCAGTAACCCTTCACTTTGATTTCTCTCCCACTATGCAGTGTAGAGGTGCGTGGGCACGGGGGGAGCTTCCTGGGTCAGTGAGGGTCTGGTGGCCCCTCCTAGCTGTCTGCTTCACCCCCTCCCCTGCATGGCCAAGGCTGGTTCGCCGTCACCTTCTCAGCAAGAACCGGGGCAGGATGGTGGAATATTTGTATTTTCCCAGCGATGCCAGACACACACCTACCCTGAATCACACTCAAGCCTCACACCCAGCGTGAGTGTGTCCCGCGTTCATGTCCAGAAGCCATGGGCCTGGCTTTCTGACTGCTGTGTGTCCCCAGGGAGCAGACAAGGCCACTAGAGACAGTTGATGGGGGCCTGGGGCAGAGTTATGGGGGGCTGTGGATGGGAACTGGGTGTGTCCTTGTGGGAGGGGTAATGAACGCATCCTAGAATCGGGTAGTGGTGGTGGGTGCATAACATGGTGAATGCCCGCAGAGCTGGTACTTCGAGAAAGGGCAGAAGAGGGCGGGCTGGGGGAGGAGACAAAGGTGGATCGCCCGCCTCGCGTCTTGTGAGGCCTTGGATTTGATCCCCGTGCCTCAGAAGACTAAAAATAACTGAAACAGAAGACTGGTATGGCATGTGAGTTATATGTTTAAAAAAAAAGGAGGAGAGGAGTTGGGGTCCTTGCCTTACATGCAGTAACCCTGGCTCCACCCCAGCGCCACGTATGCCTCCCTGAGCACTGCTGGGAATGAACCTCAAATCAAAATAACAACAACAAAAAAGCTTGCTTTCAAGCCTCAGTAGTTCTGGAGTCCACTTCCGGCGGTCTGGGGCTGGGGCCCGGGCCTCCCGCTGCAGAGCCTGTGCTCACCCTCCTCGGTCAGTTTGGAAGAGCAAACCGGTGCACACGGCAGCTTCCTTCATGACAGCCAGACGCTGAGACAGGCACGTGCTCGCCAGCCTGACACAGTGCCTGTGCTGTGGCCGTAGATGGTGGTCAGCTGCCGTGGACACAGGACAGAGGGATCCCGTGCAGGGGCCCTGGAGCTGAGAAACGCATCTGGGTGACCCCCGGGCGCTGCTGGCAGGTGTCACCGCACGTGACACGCTGTGCTCCAAGTCCCAGAGCCTGGCATCATGCCCCTCCCCCGCCACTGGGAATAACCAGGGCAAAGATAGTGCCAGGGACAGTTGGGGGCTGCGTTCTGCTTGTCGGCGTAAAGACCAACATGTGGGCCAGGGCAGGGTCCAGCGGGAGGGACTGTAACTGTGCAGAGACTATGACCTCTGTACACTCCGGCCCTCCAGGTGTTTTATTCGTTCTGAGGGTCAGTTTCACGGATGTGGAGGTTGCTTAAAAAAAAAAAAAGCTTCATGTCGCACACTGACATCTTGTGCACTTAAGGAAGTTGTGCCTTGGTTTTAAAAAGCCCTTTGGGCTGCACTGATCGTGCAGGGGCCAGGGCGCCTCCCTCGCTCGTGGCCAACCCCAGTTCTATCCCCGGCACCACATGTGATCCCTCGAGCCCCAGCAGGAGTGATTCCCCGGGCAACAGCCTGATACGGCCCAAACCCATCCCCCCAAAAAGTAAAAAGAGTTTCTTTTTTTGAAGGATCACGCCCAGCATGGTCAGAGTTAATTCCAACTCCGCTCAGGGACCATCATGTGGCTCTCGGGATAACGTCATCCTCCCACATACAATGTCGTTTCAGGACCCTGGGCTCTCTCCAGCCAATGAGCCCTTTCAGTTTCGCTCAGGGCTTACTCCTGACTCTGTGCTCAGGGATTACTCCTGGCAGGCCAGGAAACCGTATGGGATTCCCAGAACCGAACCTGGGTCAGCTGCGTGCAAGGCAAGCGCCCTACTCGCTGTACTGTCTCCCTGACCCGTAAGACCCTTCTTGAGTTAACAGAGCTTGTATCCACGCTGTCAGTTCATTGGCTGGCGCTGAGAGCTGCAAGGGAGTCTGGGAAATAAGGTCTCTCGGCCAGCTAAGGGGAAATGGGTCACGGGTCACAGTTGCCACTCTCTCGTTAATCGCTGTTCTCTCCCACTGTGAGTTGACCGTGCAGCCTGACATGCTGTCGTCTAAAGCGGCAGTTGGTGAGTGTCCAGCCTGTGGGACTGTCCGGGGTTGCGGTGGCTCAGGACCCACGCGGGCCTTTCCTTCCAGGCTCTACCTGAACCTCGTCCTTGGCAACGTGAACGTGACTCTCCTGAGCAACCAGGCCAAGTGAGTACCTCTGTCCGCACTGGCCCCTCGGCACCCAGGCGCCAGGCGTCAGCTGGGGCTTTCTCGGAATTGGAAAGTTCACGGGCAGAGGCAGAATACTGGGCACCTGCCTGGCACACAGCCTTTCTGAGTTCCATCCCCGGCACCCCAGATGGCCCCCTGAGCCCCACCAGAAGTGATCCCTGAGTGCAGAGCCAGGAGTCAGCCCTGAGCACCGCCAGGTGTGACCAAAAACCGGCCATTAACCGTGGAGGCTCCGGCTGTGGCGCTGGCCTCGGACGTGCTCCTTGTGGGGGAGCCTCCTGGGGTGGGGGGTCCCTAATGTTCTCAGTGTTCTGGGGCTCGGGATATTAGTTTCTGGGGAAATGGCCCCTTTTGCTGCCTTCCACGCTTGGGAAGCAGGTCTCAGCCCTCCCCGACCCTCTCCATTTCCTGAGGGAGCTGGGCTACTTCCCTCCTCCGGAGACCCTCACTGTCTATTCCAGTCCCTCCTCAGTGACACCGGAGGGTCCCGGGGCTGTGGGTGGCAGTATGGCAGAGGGCCCGTGTGGCTGTGGCCGCTGCTCCTGACCGCTCGCCCTGCGGCCTTCGTGGGGGCGCGTCTCGCTGCAGGTTTGCCTACAAGGACGAGTATGAGAAGTTCAAGCTCTACCTGACCATCATCCTGCTGCTGGGGGCCGTGGCCTGTCGCTTTGTCCTTCACTACAGGTGAGGGGGTGGGGTGGGTGGGCGGGGCCTGTCTCACCTCCAGAAGGCTCAGTGCCCTCAATTGTGTCAGTGGAGAAGGGCCTTTGGCCCCCCAAACCCACACACACCCCTCCACGAGTAAGTACTCAGAGGCTGCAGAATGCAAAGTGGTGTCCGGGAAGGAGTAGAAGGATTGTGGCTTCCAGGCGAATGTAGACAGTGTTCCACGAAGTGCAGAGAGAAACCCATCACGAAGCCCACGTGGCCCAGGGTCCCGCTCGGAACCTCCAGAGCAGATCCACGGAGGGTGGCCAGGGGCTGGGCAGGGCAGTGGGGGACACGGGGAGAGACTGCTGATGGAGGTCGACTGTGGGGTGTTCTGGAGTTAGTGGTGGCGGAAGGTTCTGGAATGAAAGAAGTGCTTGCTGGGCGCCTGCCAGCAACTGTGCCAAAGACACCAAGTCGTGGACTCCATGGACTGGACTCTGTGTGGCGGGAACTCGGGAAGAAGAGGAAGGAAGGAGAGGGAGTGGGGAAGCCCTCGCCTGCCGGCTCGTGGTGTGGATTTGGGGTGCACTCCGGGGCGCGCAGCCTGGCCCGCAGCCCTGCCGTGAGAGCAGCAGCTGGAGCCGGGCTAGCGGGAGGCCGGGGCGCAGGCGGCGGGCAGTGCCCCGGTTGGCTGCTTCCCCAGGCTGCTGCCAAGCACGCCTTGGGCGTTGGGCCCACATGTCAAGGGTTTATTTCCTGCCTGACGCTTGATGGGGAGGTCAGTTGTTGGTCTGGCCTGGCTTTAATGCCCAAACAAATGGGTCTTTTAGGCCTTGGGTCTGTGCCCATCTGGGGCCTGGGGCCTGTGCCCGCCTGGCGCCGGCAGCCTGCGGCCTGGCCCGTTTCCTGGAGGCCAGCGGCGGCCATAGCACTGATGCCTGTTCAGGGCCGCACTCGTTGGGGAGGTTCTGTGGAGTGACCAGATTCCTGGTGGGGCCCTCGAGGGGCCCCGAGCGCAAAGCCCAGGTGTATGGTCAGGGTCTAAACTGAGTCCAGGGGCTGGAGCAATAGCACAGTGGGGAGGGCGTTTGCCTTGCACGCGGCTGACCTGGGTTCAATTCCCAGCATCCCATATGGTCCCCCGAGCACCGCCAGGAGTGATTCCTGAGAGCATGTGCCAGAAGTAACCCCTGTGCATGGCCAGGTGTGACCCAAAAAGAAAAAAAAATAAACCGAGTCCAGCTGGTGCGCATTGGCCCAATACCCCATCCAGTCCGTCTTCTCTTAATGGGGACGCGGAGGGCACCGCCAGCCCCCCTGGTGTTTGAGGGGTCTGGCACACAGTGCTGAGTGTTCCGGGCCACTGTCATCTTGTGGGGACCACATGACCTGTGAACGCCTCGCGCAGTCTTGCCCCAGCTTGGCTCCTGGGCACCGCCCGTCAGGCATGGCCACAACTTCAGAGCTGGGGCTGCGTGTCCAGCACTGCCCCTTGGGCTGGCTGCCTTGCATGGAGCCCTTGAACCCCCCTGCATCCACTCCCCCATCCCCGGGACCACCTGCAGGCCCAAAGCCGTGTCCCTGGGAAGGGCTGGGCGGGGGATGAGCTAGGGGTTTGTGGACTCGGACTTACTGGCCAGGAGATGTTGTGCCCCACCCCACCTTCCCCAAGCCTCAGTTTCCTTTGCTGTAAAGTAGGAAGTTGCCATCCTGTGGTAGTTTGGGGTCCCTCCAGCGCCCAGCAGCGAGCTGGGCCTAGTGTGGCAGCTACATGAGGGTCCTGGGGGGTCGATGCCAGGAGGCCAGTGATTTCCTCAGTCTCAGGCCTGGCACGCTCGGTTGCTCCTGGAAGGACAGGAAGCGGCTCCTTCCCTCCTCCAGGGCCGCCCAGCCCTTGGCATGACTCGAAGGGGCATTCTCGGGTGTGCGTGTCCCCTGGCCTCCCCGACCATGAGGTCAGCAGGGGAGGTAAGAGACGGTGCAGGGGGAACGGCCCTGGTTCCGTCCCAGCGCTGAAGATGTCCCCAAGCACTGCCAGGGTCACTCCAGAGCTCAGAGCCAGGAATAGCCCCTGAGCATCACTGGGTGTGGCCCCAAACCATCCTCTCCTCAGGGGCCAGGTCACTCCTGCCCCGTCCAGCACCTCTGTGACCGGGGCTGGGAAGGACGCAGAGGCCTGTGTCAGAGCTCCGAGTGGCTCCTCGGGTTAGGTCCCCTCGGGAATGCGTGTGGAGGCGGGCAGTCTCCCCCTTCGCTGAGGCCACCGGCCTCGCCGCTGGGGTGAGTGCAGCCTGGGATGCAGTGAGCTCTGTCCTGTGCAGACCCGGCGCCAGGGCCCGGGCTTCCTCGTGAGTCTGACCATGGTGTTGAGGTCGATAGACAGTTCGGGGCGACCTTCACAGATGGCTCAGGGCCGAGGGCCGCTGCATCTCGCTGCTGCTGGGGCAGAGGCTGCCTGGTGGTTCCCTACTTCGGCTCCTCTGTCCCTGCCAGCCGCAGCCTCGGGCCAGACAGCTTCCTGGGGCAAGGGTGGGTGGCCAGCAGGGAGGGGAGCCAGAGCATTAGCACAGCAGGGAGGTTGTTTGCCTTGTATGCAGCCAACTGGGGTTCCATCCCCGGCATCCCATAGGGTCCCCCGAGTACTGCCAGGAGTGATTCCTGAGTGCAGAGCCAGGCGGAAGCCCTGAGCATCGCTGGGTGTGACCCAAAAAGTGGGGGGCTGGGGGGGAAGAGCAGGAAGGATCCAGGTAGGAAGGTGAGGAGGGAATGGGTGTTCGGGTGGGGACAGCACCCCGCTTCTCATGCCTGCTCCCCTCCCCCCCAGGGTGACGGATGAAGTCTTTAACTTCCTGCTGGTGTGGTATTACTGCACCCTGACCATCCGGGAGAGCATTCTCATCAGCAACGGCTCAAGGTAATGGGGCTAGCTGGGGGCGGGCGGGGCCCTAGGGGGACCCGGAGGGGAAACCCACACGGAACGCAGCAGGTGGCGGCACCCTGGCTCCAGTGGCCTTCCTCCCGGGCGTCCTGTGACAGCTCACCCAGGGACAAGGACAGTTGCGTGGGTAGCTTCACCACAGCACCGTTCCCACGGCCGGCTTTAGGCGAGAAGCCCTGGCCCAGCGGGTTCACATAGCACAACACTGGCTTTCTCATGTCCAGCGATAGTGCTGCTGGCAGCGGCTTGGCCTCGCTGTTCAGGTCGTGGGATTTCTCTTCATCTCTCTCTCTGTGCGGCTGTCTCCTCAGTGCCAGGCCGAGCACCTGGAAGCCCCAAGCTCACCTCTTTCAAGCATTCCCAGTGCAACCAGACAGATTTCCTCTCTTGCAGGGATCTCACTGGGCCCTGCTGGCCACTAGCCCTGAGCCAGTCACTGGGCAGTCAGAGTGCTCCGAGGCGACTGACCAGGCGTGGGCCTCATGCCCCTCCCGGCTCCGTCGCTGGAGTGTAGAAATGGTGGCAGAGGGGGAAGATTCTGCCAAGTAGCTAGACGTTAGCTCTGGGTGACTGGGACACAGTAGCAATACAGGCCCATCCTCATAGGGAGGCGGGGGCAGGAGGGGTGAGGAGCCCTCACACGGCCAGGCTGGGCAGAGGGGACCAGCCAGCACTGTCCGAGCAGCTCAGCTGGGCTGGGCTCATCCCCCTCTGAGGGCTGACTCCGTGCCCCCGTGTTGCCCAGTGGTCAGGCACGGTTGGGGGCCCCCTCATTCCCCATTCTGAAGTGCCTCCCCATCTTCACTTGGTCCTTTCCGCCTCTCCCATGAGAGTGGAGAGAGTGGGCGCCTGTTAGCCCCATATGCCCGCTTGTACCTCTGCACCACTGGTTCCTGGTCTTTCCTAAAACAAAAAGTCACAACTTCCCGGGTCCCGTGCCCTCCCTTCCTCCAGGGCTAGTCAGGACAGGTCTGGAGCTTGGACAAGATCAGGGCTAGAGCAGTAGTAAGGCGGGAGGGCGTTGGCCTTGCACATGATTGACTGACCCGGGTTCAATCCCCGGCACCCCATAGGGCTCCTTGAACACAGCCAGGAGTGACCCCTGAGCACTGAGCCAGGACTAACCCCTAAGCACCACTAGGAGTGGCCCTCAAAACCAGAAAACCAAACGGGTATCATCCAAGCCCTCGGATAATTTTCCACCTTCTTACTTTCTTGCTCCTGAACGTAGTAGTGTTGAGAAGTAAGGACCTGGGGGCGAGTCTGAGGCACCGACACTGTAGCCCGTAGAACTTGCGCAAAGTTGAATGTTTTGCAAGCCGAACGCTCTCGGGTCTGGCCCCGTTTGCCGTGTCTGTGGGCCATCTGGGTGAAAATCTCCTGACATTTTTAAATCAACCCTCTCCTTTTCTTTTTTTTTCTTTTTTTCTCAACTTAAATAAACATTTATTTGAAAAGGAAACTGTATTTCACCACCATACATGGAAAACTAACATCAATGCAGGAAAGAGGAAGTCGTGTAAAAGCTCTTTTCATTGTCTGATTTCTTGAAGTCGATCCCTCTCACTCCCGAGGGCTCTGGGCTGCTTCCCTGCGGGTGTGTGTCAGAGGGATTGCAGCCCACCCACGAGGGTGAGAAGCAGCGTCTCCCCCATCAGAAGAATGGAGAGAGAACTGCTTGCTCTGAGCTCTGTGTCAGCCACGGCCATTCTCGGCCCTGGAAACTTGCTGTGTCCCCTGTCCTCATGCCTCGGGAGGGAGAGATGCGGAAAGCGCCCAGTAACAGCCCTCGATTTCCGTCTTTCTGCTTTGCGGACAGCTGGAGGGAGGCAGTCGCTGTCCCTGGGACCACAAAGTCAGGCAGTGAAGGGGTTTACTCGCTTCAACCCCCCAGTTTCAACCCCCCGTGCCCACTGTCACCCACACCCCCTTCTGATGGCCTCTGTAGCATGTTAAGGGTAGGGAGAGGAGACCACCAGCTCATGCACCAGCCACATCTCGGGTGCACAGCTGGAAGCGGCCTCTGAGCACCATCAGGGGTGGCCAAAATGAGTGTTCACAGGCTGTGCTCTAACAGCCTGGAGCAGTGATCAGCTCCGGGTTCGGGGAGAGAAAGGAGCGAGGTGGGACTCACTGTGAAAATGGGGAGGGGGCTTCCGAGGGGCAAGGGGGGCTCCAGGCCGAGCCCGGCTTGCCTGAGACCTCAGCAGGCCCTTTTCTGCCGAGACCAGCTGTTGACTCATCGCTGCGCAGTGCGGCCGCCAGCCACAGAGCCAGCCCTTCAGAAGGCCCCAGCCCCTGACTTTGGACAACGCACAGTTTCTTGGGGGGCGTAGGAGGCCACACTAGGCCGTGCTCAGGACTCACTCCTGGCAGGCTCCGGCGACCCGGGGATAGCGCCAGGGTCAGCCGCTTGCCAGGCAAGTGCCCTGCCCACTGCACTGTCCCTCCGGCACCAACACGCAGCTTTGAAGACCCATCCGGGGCCAGGGCGACAGTACAGCGAGGAGGGCGTTTGCCCTGCACGCGGCCGACCCGGGCTCGTTCCCCGGCACCCCACAGGGTCCCCCGAGCGTCGCCAGGAGTAATTCCCGAGTGCAGAACCCCTGGGCATTGCCAGGTGTGACCCCAAAGGGCCAAGGAAAAAGCCCAAACGTGGTTCAGGACTCCGCAGTGGTGGCGGCAGCCCCCCTGCGGCCTGGCCCCGCCTCCGGCAGGTGGCTGGCAGGTGGCGGGCGAGCCGGAATCTGGAACGGGGTGGGGCGCCGCGGGGGCCGCCCTTCTGGGAGGATCGAGCAGTTGCTTGCAGTCCGGGGAGGTCGCGGGGAACGCAGGTGGGCCGAGTCTGCGTGACTAACACTCGTGACTCACGCGGCACATCTGCCGGCGCGGTAGCCTCGCCCCCCGCCCGCAGCTCCCGCCCACGGCCCCCTCCGGGAGACGGGCCAGGAAGACGCTGCTCTGGCGGGTGTGGGTGGCGCAATCCCCGCCAGGAAGAGCTGCGAGTCCCCCACCCGCACCCGCCGTGCGCGCACGCGCACGCACACGGAGCACGGGAGCAGGAGTCCTCCTGCGCAGGAGCTGCCTGCCCACAGCCCGGGCTCGCTGGCATCCCGGATGCACCTGCGACACGAGTCGGGGGTGTGGCCCGGGCCAAAGAGACGGAGCTCCCGAGTCAGTTTCCCCGGCAGGCCGTGCCGACGAGGCGGGGATGCACGGACGCGGCTCGGGGGCTCGAGGAGCCGCAGGGCGACGAGCGCGGCCCAGCCCGCAGCCCGGAAAAGCGGCCGCGCCCGCCACAGCGGCACTTCCCCGCCCGCCGGCCCGCCATCTTGGGGCGCTTCTGATTGGCGAGGCGCAGGTCACATGCTCGCCCCCGAGCCAATAGCCGTGCCCCCGGGGACGCCCTGTTCGGGTTGGCTGGTTCTGGGTCACGTGAACGCCCTCCAGCCTCGCCTGCGCGCCCCTCCGAGGCCGCGTCGCGGGGAGGTCGTTCCCCGAAGGGCGGGGCGTGGAGGCGGCGCTGCTGGGGCTGGCGGCGGAGACAGGCACAACAGCAGATGGCCCTGCCGTGCGTTCGGGCCGGGGGAGATGGAGCGGGGGTCCGGCTGGCTTTCCTGGGGAGCGGCCCGCCTCCCCCCCCTCGCCGCCGCCGGCTCTTAGGGGTCTTTGGCCGGCGTGGAGGCAGCCCCGGAGCTGAAGGCCCTCCGCAGCCCCCGGCCGTGCTGTCCCTGCTCCGTGCAAGCCCCAGGGCCCCGCGCCAGCGGCAGGGGAGGCCGCTCACGCCCACGGCTCGCTGCGGGGAGACAGAGCTGTCCCCAGTCGCGGCCACCCGGAGCCCGCTCGCGTGCTTCTGGGCCGATTGTGCCGCGTCTGAGCCCTTGCCGTGAAACTGGCACCAGGCTGGCATCCGTGGGGTCGCAGGGGCCTTTCCCTTCGCAGCGCTGTGCTTTATGGGGGCAGCCCGGGCAGGGGGTGGGCAGTGGGCGTTTGCGGGGAGCTTTGAGGAATAAGGGAGTCTGGGCTTGCCAGATTTCCGGGGCTGCGGGGGCGGGGGACTCCCAGTGGGGGGCCACACATGCTTAGGTCAGAGCATGCTAGGAGCAGAGTCCCTGGGGCGTGGGGACCAGCCAAAGGGGCCTCCCTTTAGGAGGTCTGGCATCATCACTGTCCGGTGGCACCCAGACCAGCCGCTGCCTTCACCAGCTTCCCCTGGACTGCGTTCACTGCAACGCTTATTGAGTGCCTCCTGTTTACCTGATGCCTCCCGCCAGTGCTCGGAGACCAGGTGGTGTCAGGGATTGAACTGGGGTCAACCTCCCTCTACGCTCTCTCCAGCTCCTCACCATAACCTCCCCCCGACCCCCATGCTCCCCTCGTGAACCAC
The DNA here is from genome assembly GCF_029834395.1 of Sorex fumeus. Classification (NCBI taxonomy): domain Eukaryota; kingdom Metazoa; phylum Chordata; class Mammalia; order Eulipotyphla; family Soricidae; genus Sorex; species Sorex fumeus. The sequence continues at coordinate 444,895 of NW_026606212.1, read as the reverse complement.
ACCTGGTGATATTCAGGAGTTCCTACTGGCTCCGTGCTCAGAGATCACTCCTGGCAGGGCCCTGGGAACCCTAGGGGTGCTGGGGATCCAACCCAGGTTGGCTGGAGGCTGATTGGAAAAATAGCCTTGCTGCCCCCCTCCGACCCAGCGCCCCACTGAGTGTGTTCACAGTGCAGAAGGAGTGTCCTTGCATTCACAAGGTTGTCATGGATACAGTGAGGATGTTAGTGACAGTCACAGTGTAACTCAGTGACTGTGACAGGGCCACACCCTGTGACTTTTTAGAAGCTCTATGGTTCGGTGGGCTGGGTCCACACGGTGCGTGCAGGAGACCCAGGCTCAGTCCCCCCCAACCTTGCTGGGTCCCTATGGCGCTGCTGGGAGCAACCCCCTGCCCCAGCATGGAGCTGGAGTCACTCCCAAGCCACACACACAAAAGGAAGCAGGACAGACCTGTGGCGGCTGATCTGAGAAGCAGGAGGAGGAAGCACCCTGGAGGATAATGTTGTGTTTGTTTGTTTGTTTGTGGGCCACGCTGGTGCTCAGGGCTGACTCCTGGCTCTGCACTCAGGGAGCTGAGACTGACTGGCCTCGGGGCCTTGACCTCTATCAGCTGCATGCAAGGCCAGCTCCCTCCCTGCTGTGCTGTCACCTCTGGCCCCTGCGCTTCCTCTTCCTATAGGACCTTGACCTGTTGGCTCAGGGCCCTGTTCTTGGTCAGCCTTAGACGCTGCCCAGGGGTGCTCTGCGGGTACAGCCCCAGGGCGCGCACCTCAGTGACCCCCAGGGGATGAGTCCATGCCTTCCCGTGCAAGGTCCCGTTCCATCCTGCCAACACAAACTCACAACAAATCTAAGTCATGGTCTGGAAGATTTGAACTCTTAGCCATTGGGCGGGGAGGGGGCACAGTTCAACCCGCAGAGACCCCAAAGTGTCGTTGATGTTGAGGGGGCTCAGAAAAAGGAAGCCTGTGCTAGGGAGGCAGTGTAGGGCGGGGCGGGGTGTCAGGAGGCCACTGGTGACCCGTTACTGCGAGGGTCTGCCATGCGGGTTCCTGCCTGCCTGGTGCCCAGCCGTCGTGCGGGGACCCTCTGGATCTTCCCCGCTGAGCTCCCCCTTCTCCTGTCTCGTCCCCGAGGATTAAAGGCTGGTGGGTGTCTCACCACTACGTGTCCACGTTCCTGTCTGGCGTCATGCTGACTTGGTGAGTGCCCTGGGCCCGGTGCGCTGGGGGTGGGGGGGGGCGTCCCCACGAGGGGGTCCAGTTTTCCTCCCCATCGCTGGAGCCATTCAACACCTCACCTTTGCTCTCCCCCGTTTCTGCAGGCCCAACGGACTCATTTATCAGAAATTTCGCAACCAGTTTCTAGCTTTTTCCATTTTTCAGAGTGAGTGTCTTCTGCCCCATGGGGGAGGGCCTGGGGTTCCCATGGCCTCCAGGCCACTCTGGGTAGAAATGAGATGTCCCCCACCCCCATCCATTCCAGCTCAACCCCGCCCCAGGAGCCAGGAGTTCCCACCCCTCACTCCCTCGGGCCCCCCCAGATCCCAGCACTGATGTAGAACTGAGTGGACCCAGGGGCACTTGGTTTTTTCAAAAGGGAGCTAGGAGGGGTGGGAGATGGCCCAAAGGGTGAGGGGGCGCATGCTTTGCTCGTGGGGGTCCCCAAGCTCAATCCCAGGGCGGGAGATGGGCCCTGCCTGCTGTGGTCTGTGCTCTGGGCCCTGAGCTGTGTCGCCCCCTGCAGGCTGCGTCCAGTTCCTGCAGTACTATTACCAGCGGGGCTGTCTCTACCGGCTGCGGGCGTTGGGGGAGAGGAACCACCTGGACCTCACGGTGGGTAAGTACCCGGGCAGGGGTAAGCCGGACCGTCCATCCCACTCTTCCCCTGGACTCCCCATGCAGCGGCGTATGCCGGTGAGGACCGCGAAGGACCTGCCTTGTGCCGGCCCGGACAGCTGGCCTTCACCCAGTGGCTTTTCAGAATTCATCGTGGATTCTGTTTCCGCTGACGAGCGAGAACCGGCCGCGTGTTAGCCCGTGGCGCAGCCCCGAGCTGAGCCTCTTTCCCCTGTGTGTGATCTCACGGCTCGCAGCCAGCCCGGAGTTGGCGGCACATACGTGGCTTATGTCTGTGTCTTAGACCTTTGGTTTTGTGTTTTGGCCACAGTGCTCAGAACTAGTGGCTCTGGGTCAGGGGTCGCTCCTGGTGGTGATCAGGGATTGAGCCCGGGTTGGCTCCCTCCCCCTGGACTATCTCTCCAGCTCCATTAAACTTTTCGAATCAGGAAAAATCAGAAAAGTTTTTTTGTTTTGTTTTGCAGTGCCCAGGGCCTCATCCGTGTGGGGCAAATTCTCTGCCATGGAGCCGCCCCCCAGGCCCAGAATCAGGGTCGTCTGGGTCATGTCATCTCCACAGACTTTACCTCTAAACATCTGTATCTTTCTTGAGATGGGCGGGCTATTTGGGCCACACCTAACAGTGCTCGGGAGTGATCCCTGGCCATGCTCGGGGGGGCTGTGCTGGGGATTTGAACCAGGGTTGGCTAAAGCATCTGCCTGCTAGTCAAGTGCATGAATCCCTGTACTATTTCAGTAGTTTAAAAATGAATCTCCGGCTGGAGCGATAGCACAACGGGTAGGGCATTTGCCTTGCATGCGGCCTACCAGGGTTTAATTCCCGGCAACCCATATGGTCCTCTGAGCACCACCAGGAGTGACTCCCAAGTGCAGAGCCAGGACTAACCCCTGATCATCTCCATGTGTGACCCAAAAAAGAAAAAATATAATTAATCTCTGCTATCTCTCCAGCTCACATCTGTCTCTCAAGGGCCAGGAGTGAGTTCATGGTAGAGCACCTGTCTTCCGGCCTGAAGCCCAAAAAAGAAAAGAGTCAGAGAGATAGAACAGGGGGTAGGGCACTTCCCTTGCACACAGCCGACCCAGGTCTGATCCCCAAAACCCCATCTGGCCCCCAAGGAGCACCAGGAGTGATCTCGGAGCACAGAGTCAGGAGTAAGCCCTGAGCACCGCAGGGTGTGGCCCCAAACAACTACGGAAACAAAGGGCTTGTTGAGGGGCGGCTGCCGCAGTGGCTGGGGGGGCCGTGCGCCCTCTGGATTCTGCTGCTCTGGCTGTTTGTGGGTTGGGAGCCGCCCCTCCATCCTGCTTGGGGGGCTGGTGGGTGCAGCCGGACCCCTCACACAGCCCTTTGCCCCCTTCCTCCGCACAGAGGGGTTCCAGTCGTGGATGTGGCGAGGCCTCACCTTCCTCCTCCCGTTCCTCTTCTGCGGCCATGTGAGTCCCCTGCAGGCCGAGCGCCTGACCCCACACCTGCATGTTCAGGCCGGGCCACCGGGGGTCTGGGGGTATCAGTGTCTAAGGGTGGTTCGTCCCAGCAGCCAGCTGACTGGGCTGGGTCCCTGGGCTTTCCCGCGGGGTGCCAGGGGAACAGGGTGACCGAGCCTCTCTCCCCCTCAGTTTTGGCAGCTCTACAATGCCGTCACATTGTTTGAACTTTCCAGCCATGAGGAATGCAAAGAGTGGCAGGTAGGCGCGAATGTGTTGTGATGTGTATCTTAGATGAGTGGTATGGGAGAGATGTATTCACATATGTAGTGTGATATGTAAGTGTGTGATTGATAGGTGATGAATTTGTACGTGATGCGCGTGTAGTGAGATGAGTGTAATGTGTTGAAGATCCAGGGGGAAAACTAGAGTTTGCTCCTAGAGCCTGGGAGATGGTGGGAGGGTATTTGTGGGAACAGGGACCCCCCCCACAGGGCGCTGAGCTTGTACAGGAAGCTGAGGGAGGAGCCCCCAAAGGCCTGTCTGACCCTAAGCCCTGCCCTGTGGGGTCCCCTGCTCAGCCCTTGTCGCCCCCTGTCCCTTCTCTGCCCCTCTGGCCACAGGTGTTCATGCTGGCGCTCACCTTCCTCGTCCTCTTCCTCGGAAACTTCCTCACCACGCTCAGAGTGGTGCATGCCAAGCTCCAGAAGAACAAAAGCAAAGCCAAGAAGCCCTGAGCCGGCCCTGGGGCCGCGGGCTTCCTCAGGACTGTGGCTGCGTGGACCCCAGCCCCTCTATTTATGATGCCCCCCCATCCCTACCCCCTGCCTCTGCCCCGCGGCCTCCCCCGCCCCTCTCGGCCTCAGCTGGGGCCGGGCCGTCTTCCTGGGGGAGAGGCCGGAAGCCTCAGGGAGCCCCCCACCCCGTGCCCTGCTCCTGCCCGCGAGCCCTCGGGTGCGGGTGGGCGCGAGGGGGGCCGGCCTGGCCTAGCCCGTGCTCCTGCGCCCCCCATCCACGGGGTTGTTTAAGTTCTCAGAGAACCACTGACGCTGCCTGAGCGAGCGCCTGCTTTGCACGCCCATCCGGACTGGGCGGGCGCTGCTGTGGCCACCACCAGGGGGCGCTGCGCCCACACAGCCTCTGAGTGCCCCTGCCAGCTTCCCTGATTCTCAGCCTGAGCACCCCGGGGCCAGGGCCACCTGGAAGTCAGGGGCCCGGGCTGGGGGTGGGGTGAGCTGTCCTGCTGGTGGGCTGTAGGGGCGAGTGAGGGGCAGCTGCCCTTCCTGCCTGGCTCTCCCCCCTGTGGCCCCGGTCCTGCCCACTAAGGGGAGGCGCCTTCTCTCTGAGCAATGAGTTCCTTTTGCTGCTGTTGTTTTTGGTCTGCAGGCCACACCTGGCTGTGCTCAAGGGTCACTTCTGGGGGTGTGCTGGGGACCGCAACCGAGCTGGCCAGCTGCAGGGCACGCGCCTTCCCCATTGCATCCTCGTTCCAGCCCAGTGAGTCACACTTCCGTCTCCCCAGGACCCTCTAAGGGCACTGGGAGTGACCCTTGAGCACAGAACTGGGAGCAACCCCTGAGCACTGCCCAGTGTGACTTTAAAAAAAAAATCAGTGAGAACCTGGCCTGAGATTTCATGTAAAGATGCATAAACTTGCCTCCCCAGGCAGGGCGGTGGGGGTGCTGTTCCCACCCAACTCTACTGTTTCTGGCCCCTCAGCCAGTGTGGTTCGCCCCAGTTGGGAAGCAGTACCCACCCACAGAGAGATGGCGCACAGGCGGGGGCCAGGGCCTTTATTTACAGCAGCAGCTCCGTCACCCCCAGCCTTCACCCAGCCCTGTGGCATTCCCCGGGGAGCCTTGTTGAGGTGGGTCCCCTTCGTACATTCATATCCAAATCTGGGCCCGAGCCCCCAGCGGGGGCAGCGGGTTCTGTCAGGGGGGTGCTCCGGCTCCTGAACATTCCTCCCTGTCGAGGGCTGTGGCTGGGTGTCGGCGGGTGGGGACACCTGACGTCTCGTCATCTCTAGTTTCCGGCCATGGAGCAGAGGCGGAGGCAGGGATCGGGTGGGGGGTCTGGGCACGCTTCTCGGGGACACTTTCTCCTCCTTGGCATCTGCCCAGCTCTGGGAAAATGGCCAGAGTCTGAGCCGAGGCCCAAGGGGCCCCGTGTCCGGGGCGGGGGCCTGCGTCCTCCTGATAGCCCTGGCTCGTGATGGCCCCGAGTTCGCGGGGGAAGGAAGCCAGAAGCGGGGGGCTCTGGGTGCCTATCTCAGCAGCCCAGGGAGGCAGGTGGCACAGTGCCAGTCCACAGTGACCGTGACCCAAGGCCGCCTCCAGGCACAGCTCAGAGGGTATCCCGCTGGGGGCAGCGCTGGTCCGGGCACAGAGGGGTCAGCACCTTCAGTGTCAGTCTGTGGTCTTAGTCCCTGCCCGGAAGAGAGTTCCAGAATGTTCCACGGGTCGAGCCACACCTCCACACACACAAACGCCACACATGGCCGGGTGCTGTCGGGAAGTCGGGGTCAGGGCAGTTTGTTGGGGTGCAGCCGGGGTCAGAGCAGGAGGCACCGCTGGTGCTGCTTCCGCTTTGCCTTCTTCAGCGCGCTGAGGCCCACCTTGGCCGCCTCCCGGAAGATGCTCTCCACGTTCTCACGGAGCTTGGCCGAGCACTCCAGGTAGCGGGCGGCCCGGATCTGCTCGCAGGCGGTCTTGCCCTGGTGAGAGGGACTGTCAGGGCCTTGGCCCGGGGCTGGGGCCTCCTCTGGGGTCTCTGCAGCCCTGCACTGCCCTGAGGCGAGGCTGAGGTACCCCTGGGCCACCCCACGATGCTCAGGGGTTAATCCTGGCTCTGCAGTACTGTCTCGCAGGTCCTGGGCTATCTTTGTTTCTAAAGCAAATTCACCTTTATTTATGCTTATTTCTCTTTATTAAATGTTACTAGTTTCCCTTTTGGTTCCTTTTATTCTTCCTTCTCCTTTGCCTCACCCAGAAAGTCCCGGCGAGCCCTGGGCTGGGCCATGCTGTGGGGGGAGGGGCTGGCACACCCACTCTGCCCGGCCAGCACTTCGCCTCTGGGACCCCGTTTCCCCTAGTCCCCGCGGCAGAGCTGAGGAGTCACTGTGCTGACTCCGGAGGGGCTCAGATAGGCTTTCCACAGGAACACGTAAACTGGTTATTTTTGCCCCTTTCTTGGAGGGGGGAGGGGTTGGGGCCACACCCGGCATTGCTCAGGGCATACTCCTGGCTCGCCGGGGACCTTTTGGGGCGCTAGGGGTCACACCTGGATCAGCCATCTCTGGCCCCAACATGATTCTGTTTTTCTTGGAGATGGCGGGGGGCCCAGACCACAGAGGTCCAAGCCGGGCCCGGCATGCAAAGCTGGCGCTCCTTCCCTTTGAGCACCAGCCCCTCGGGCCTCAAGGCCTCGCCTGCGTGTAGGTGATGGGCCCTGGGACACTCCCCCCACCCCTCCTGGCCCGGCCTCACCTGCATGTAGGTGATGGGCTCCAGCTGTGCCGCCCGCAGCCGCCGCAGCATCTCCTTGTCCTTCCGCAGGTCAGTCTTGCACCCGATGAGCACCATGGGGGTTCCCCGGCAGAAATGCGTGACCTCAGGGAACCACTGTGGACAGAGGGGGATGGACAGAGTTGGACGGGGCTGGACAGGGCGCGTTAGGCGGTGGGGGCTGTGCGGGGTGGGGGCCTCACCTTGATGAGCACGTTGTCGTAGCTGGTGGGGTTCATGACATCGTAGCAGATGAGCACCAGCTGCGTGTTCTGGTAGGACAGGGGCCGCAGGCGGTCATAGTCCTCCTGCCCTGTGGTCAGAGCGGCAGGGGCTCAGGGGGGCCCAGCTTCCCAGTGACCCCGCACAGGAGCTCAGCGGCTGTCCCCCGAGCCCCCCTCGGGGCAGGGCGGGTCCGGGCCCACAGGGACACAGTGGCCATCTGGTGGGGGAGAGGGCTCATCCTCCGCATAGCCGCTGGGGAAAGGCTGTGTCCCGCGGCTGGCAGCACTTCCTTGGGAGTTTCGGGCAAACAGTGCTGGGTGCCAACTGCAAAGTGCCGGCTTGCAGGGGAAGCCCTGGACACCCCCCCACACACACACACCCGGTATCTGTGGACTCCCCAGCACCACACCGGGCACAGTTCTAGAGCAAAACAGGCGACAGTGGAGAACTTGAAGCCTCCTGCACCGTGACTCCACTGTTCTCCGCTCCCTAAGGACATGAATACCCTGTCCCCTTCTAGGGGACAAGTATCTGCAGGGAAAGCAACATGGCGGCCAGGCAGCCAGTGACCCAGCTTAGCGTGCCGCGGGCGCTGCTGTTATCTGGCCGCCAGTTCTGCAAACTCCCCCACCTCCCGCCCGTCACCTCTGCAGAAAGCAAGGTCACTTGCACAGAGCACAGAGGCCCCGGTGCCAGCCGTGTGGGTGCCGGCAGCACCCGCCTGCCCTCGTTCCCGCCGACGGGCCCTTGGGACAATGGCCTCCACTGATGACATCCCTGCCCCCTCCAACCCAGGCCCAGCAGAGCTGGTCTGTCACACTAACCTGCATCAGCCCCCCAGTATTGGGGAAGGGGGGAGGGACCCTTCTAAGAGGGAGGGAAACTCGGGGTCATGGTATAGCAGAGTGGCGGGGCGCCTACCTTGCATGTGACTGACCTGGGTTCGATCCCTGGCACCCCATATAGTCCCCTGAGCCCCACCAGGAGTGATCCCTGAGTCAGAGCCAGGAGTGAACCCTGAGCAGCACAGCCAGGTGTGACCCAAAAAGCCAAAACAAACCAATGGGCTGGTTTTTGTTTTTCTTTGTTTCTGGGTCACACCTACAATGCTCTTGGTTACTCTGGCTCTGCACTCTGGAATTACTCCTGGCAGTGCTCGGGGGATCCTATGGGATGGAACCTGGGTTGCCTGCCACGTGCAAGGCAAATGTCCTCCCCGCTGTACTATCGCTCGGGCCCCAGCCCATTGATTTTAAACACTATAATTTTTATGATTTTGTGGGTAAATAAATGATCTGGGCTTTCACTGAAAAGACATTATTTTATACTCATCTCTAGCAAATGTGGCTATGAGGCTTTGGAGTCTGCAGTGACAGAGACAGGGAACTAGAGTTTAGCAGTGACAGCGACTGGACTCAGAAGTTAAGAGATGCAAGAGAATCAGCAACAAACATTTAATATTTTCAGTTGGAAAGACAGGATAACTGCTTTTGAACGTATTTTCCTTCATGTCAAATTATTATACATAGATTTTTGTGTGTATTTTGGGGCCGCACCCAGTGGTGCTCAGAGAGCTGATTCCTGCCTCTGCTCAAGGACCACTCCTGGGGGGCTCGGGGACCGTATGGGGTCGAGCCCAGACTGGTCACGTGCAAGGTAGGTCCCCTACCACTCCACTATACCTTGGGTTGGCTGCAGTGTGGCGGGGCCCACTGTACTAGCACCCTTGTCCCAGGCCCTGTGGGGCTGGAGAGAGTTCAGGGGAGAGGGGGCCCTCCACATGCTGTGCTCCCTGCATGCTCCGACTCTGACCAGACGGGAAATAGGCCACCGACACAGACATCTCAGGAAAAGGGGCTGCAGAGCGAGAGCTGGAGGGGTGGGCATGGGGTGGGCACAGGCTAGGCACACACTTGGTGTGAACAAGGCCTGTTGTGTTTGGTTGGTTGTTGACTTCAGAGCCAAATCCGGTACTGTGCAGGGCTTACTCCTGGCTCGGGGCTCACTCCTGCTGGTGCTCAGGGGACCATGTGCAGTACCAGGGATCAAGCCTGGGGTGACTGTGTGCCCAGCAAGCGTCCTCCCCTCAGTCCTATCCCTCCAGCCCAGGAGCTCTGGGTCTGAGCTCTCGTAACACTCGGGTGCCCAAGCCCCAGCTGGAGTGGCCCCTGACCCAAGTATAAAGCCGGAGAGGCCCCTGAGCACTGCAGGGTTTACCCCCAAACCAAAAAGTAATTAAGAGGCCCTGGAAAGAGATATACAATCCAGTCAGACCCTGGTGCCTCCTCCAGGCCGCCTTCCAGACTTAACTGTGCTACGTCAGTTTCCCTTAAGGATACAGTGTGGGGCCCTGGCTGCAGGAGATGGACTTCTCAACACTGCTGACCTCAGGAGTGGGGTGGACAACAGGCTCCTCGCAGACACCCCTTTCTCTACCTTGGAATGGGGCCTCTCTAGGTCTCAGTTTTCTTATCTGGTAAAGGGGGTGATAAGGCTGAGTCACGCTGGACAGTGGCCACAGAAACTCCCAAGGGCCTGGGAAAGTTCCTTCCAGCCCCAGGCCCATGTGTTCTGAGGGCCTGAGTGTCAGAACCCCTCTGCTCTGCCCACAGAAGTACCAGGCTCGCACCCAGGGCCCACGGACCAGCAGGGAAGTCAGGGAGGGACAGGGCAGGGGACAAGTGTCCCATCACCCTGTATTGCCAGCTGGGGTGCCCACGAGGCCTGTGCTTTGTGCACAGATTGGCTGTGGCCATCAGCTTTCCAGGGGGTGGGGTCCCTAAGGCCTGAGCTGCCTTGAGGCCACATGGTCATGGGGCCACAGCGGTCCCCAGGTCCCCAAATCTGCCAGACCGTGAAGACCAGGCCGCAGGTCAGGCAGGGCCCCGGTGCCAGCGGGACGGCAGCCCTCATGACCCCCTACCCCGAAACTCCACTCCGACTGGGAAGGGATGCGACGTCCCCACCACCAGAACCCCACACCCTCCTGTGCGCCCCAAGCCTGGCCGCCCATCCTGCCCTGCCCCCCTGCTCAGGAAACTCCTCCTCACCACAGCTTCCTGCCCTCCTGTCTGTTGGGGTACCCACAGCCCCACCCCTCACCTTCGAGCAGCTGCCCGGGCCGGGGCCGGGGGTGGGGCGCAGACAGACCCCGAATCAGCCCAAGGCACCCCCTACTCTGGGGAACCACGTGGAGTTGGAAAAACGCCCTCGTTTCTCACCATGGCGCTAGCCCTCAGGTCCCAAAACCTTCTACCACAGGTTGGCCCCATTCAGCCTCAATCTCACTCTAGCCGCTCACTCGCGGTCCCTTCCTGCTCTGTCCCCAAAGCATCCGCTGCGAGCACGTGGGTAGACCTGTTAGCCATCTCGGGTCCCTGCGAGCGGCACCGCAGTGGGGAACCGCCTCTTCCCCCTCCTTGAGCCGTCCAGGCCGCCACAGGCCCTCTGGGGTCCGGATTCCAGAGGAGGAATGTGAGGCAGCAGCCCCCTCCGTGAGAGCAAAGCTCAGGTCTGACACGAAGGCAGGCCGCTGCCATAGGGTCCACAGGGTCACACCTCCCCCGCCCCGCCCCGCAGCCACCAGCCCCAGCCGCAGGTCTCCCGCTAACCCCCCATCCCACACCCTGCCCTCTAACACCTCACTCCCCGCAGCCCACCAGGCTGAGCACGACTGCACGCTAGGGCCGGGGTTGACCCCTGATCCTGCATACTTTCCGCCCAACAATGAGTCAGGAGCGATCCCCCAAACCAGATAAGATTCCTAATGTCTTTCAGCGTTCCGAGCAAGGCTGCTGTGGAGGGAGGCCGGCAGGGATGGCCCTGCCAGCAGTGGCATCTGTCCCGCAGTGGTGTCCGTCTGTCTGGCAGTGATGTCAGTCTATGCTGCAGTGGTGTCCATCTGTCCGTCTGCAGCGTTGCCCTCTCAGTCTGCCCCTGCCTGCAGCAAGCAGGCCCCAGAGGGGTCTCCGCCGGACGCGTGGGGCGGGGGGTGGTTAGAGAGGCAGCCCCTGCCCCGTGAACCTGCGCCCGGGTGGGGTCAGCAGACAGAAACTAAAAGTGGCCACAGCAGCCTCGCCCAGGGACGCCGGGGACTCCCCAGCAAGGTCTGGCCGTGACCCGATTCCAGGGCAGCCTGCAGGCCCCTCCCCAGGCAAGAGGCAGACACACCCAGGGGACACAGGTGGGCCAAGTCAGAGCAGAAAGGGGGCAGGAGGGGGCAGGCTGGTTCTCCAGGAGGTGGGGGGAGGGGGAGACGGGGGTGGGGGGGTGGGAACGTCTTGGGTAGGGGAAGGGAGGGGAAGCCAGCCGATGACAAGGCTCCACACAGGTCACTAAACAGTGACTCAGAGAGGTGGGGACTCTGCCCTCTGCTCCCTGGTGGGATAGACTTCAAAGTAGCTGCACCCGGGGGCGCCCTAGCTGCAGGTGGCAGAGCCGAGGCTCTCCCCAGGAAATCGGGAAGGCTAAGCCAAGCCCAAGACCCCCCAGAGCCACAGCCATGCACCCCACCCCACCCCACACAACCCAGCGTAGGCCCGGAGCCTGAGGGAGCCCCCAGAAACGCGGTCTGGGCCCAGCGCAGGGCTCCAGGGCATCCACAGCACGCGGGGAGGGGGGAACCCTAGCAGTGGGGAGCGGAGGCCCGGCTGAGGCTGGGGTCTCCTCGCACCCGAACCCTGCTAGGCACACGGGGGGAGGCGCTGGCCAGAGCGAGCCCTGGAGACTCACCCGCCGTGTCGTACAGGTTGAGGGTCACCTCCTGGTTGCCCACCATCACGCTGGCCGTGTACTTCTCGAACACGGAGGGCGCGTAGTGCTGCCGGGGCGGGAGGGGGCGGTGAGGCTGGGGTCCACCGGGAGGGGCAGGAACCCTCGCGCCCCCCCCCCCGCCCGCGGGCCTCACCTCGGGGAAGGAGCCCTGGCAGTAGACCATGAGCAGGGACGTCTTGCCGCAGCCGCCGTCGCCCACGATCACGATCTTGAGCTCCTTGCGGGCCGGGCCCGGGCCCGGGCCGGCGGGGGCGTCCATGGCCCCGAGCCCGCTGCTCTGGCTCGCAGCGACAGGGCGCGGGGCACTGCGAGCGGGGTGCCCGCGCCGGGGGCGGGGTCGCGGCCGCCCCGCCCCGCCCGCCGGCGCCGCCTCCGCCAGGCAGCCGCCCGGGCCACCTCCGCGCCCGGTCCGGGTCCCAGACACTGCCGCCGCCGCCGGGGGACGCGCGCTTCCGTCCGGCCCCACGCGTCCAGGGCTCCGGCTTCCCCCGTCCGGAGCAGGTGCCCCTGATTGGCAGCTCGGCTCCAGCAGGGACCTCTGATTGGCCGGCTCGGCCGCCCCCGCCGGTCGGGGGCTCTTTGGATTGGCGGCCCCCACGCCCCCGGGTTCCAGGCGCTTCGGCGCCCGCGTGGGGGAGCGGCCCGGCCGGCACGGCGCGGCCCTGGCCCCGCGCCCCCACCTGCTCGGGGCTGCAGGGTGGACGCCTCGCGCCCCCTGCTGGGCCGCCCGCGAGCGTTGGGAGCCGTCCCCGGGGGAGAGCCCCGCGCGGGAGGAGCAGGAACCCTCGCCGTGCTCAGGGGTGACTCCGGGGGGCCAGTGGGGACCCCCAGCACCAGTCGCGGTCCTGAGGGCACCTGGTGTGGGGACCACGCAAGGCGGGGTTCCACCCCCGCCCCAAACCCGAGCAGTTGCTAGGGGCAGGTACCACTGGCCCCCCGAGCCCCTTGCTCCTGTGCTCTCACTCAAGGCAGTGGCCAGGGCTGGGGAGGGAACCAGGCGGCCCTGGCCGGCCGAGAGGCTGGCAGCGTCCCCGCCCCATCCCCACGCCCACGCTCTCTGCGAAGATCGGGGAGTTCCTGGGGGACGAGATGCCACGGCCAGCCTGGCAGTGCTCCCTGGCCAGGTTCGCCCGTGGCAGGGCAGGGTGTGACCACCAGGGGGCAGCAGCGGCCGCCGTGGGGGCTACGGGGAGCGGAAGGGCTGGCCCGGGCTGGGTGGGGCCCAGACAAAGTTACGCGGACTCATTCATTCCTTTTCGGCAACACGGGTTTATTCAGAGCCAGCTGCAGTCTACAAGGTCTGGGGAGGGGCGCGCGCGGGAGGGGCCGGGGCACACCCACGCTGGGCAGATGCCCACGGCCAGCCCCGGGGGTCAGGGCCACCAGGTGGCGGGGAACGGGGCTCGAGCACAAAGGGCCTGGCGGGCGGCTCCAGTCCAGGAGCAGCCCAGGTCTTCTCTGTGGCCTCTTCTGGGACAGCCTGCGGCTCCCGTGGGCTGGGTCTCGGAGTCGCCCGAGCAAGGCTCTCCCGGGCACAAGGCCCACAGGGGACACAGGGAGGAGAGGCCCACTCACCTTTGCACAGCCAGCCCCCGGCTTCCAACTTGCCTCAAAATCCTCAGGCCTCAGTCCCACTTTCTCCATCGGAGAAATGGGGCTGAACTTGGGATGAGCGGCGGCGGCGAGGGGGGGGCGGGAGCCCCCGCACCCAGCCTGGGGGAACAGCTGTGGCAGCCGGGCAGTGTCAGAGCTGGACCGGGCTCCAGGGCTGATGCGGGGGCTGGATTTGTGGCTAAAAATACCCGGGAGCCAGGCCAGTTGCCCTGCACCTCCTGGAGGACTGCCCCGAGCCTGCTCTTACCTGCAAGCCAGCCGCGCCGGAAGCCAGGCTCTGTCCTCCTGACACCAGGGATTCCTGGAGAGTGGGGAGGACCAGGACTGCAGGCTGGTTCTTGTCACAGCTGTCGGGACAGCCGGCGGGGGGGCATCTGTGGGCGTGCCCAAGGCTCTCAGCCATCAGGTGGTTGGGGTGCAGGGAGGCCCCACACTGCCCACCCTCTCCACTCCTGCCCCGCTGGCTACGCCCCGTCTTCCTCTGGGGCCACAGGAGAGGAGACCCAGCCCAGCCCAGCCCAGCGTGGCCAAGTGCCAAGGTCACTGGCTGCAAACATGCCTGGGGGCCTCTCCAACAGAGGGTCCAAAAGGTCACACGCAGGCGGGCGGGAGGGAGGGGGCGGGGCGCTGGGCACCCAGTAGTGGAGCGGCCCAGCTGCCCTTCCGCTGGCGTGGCCCTCTCCAGGCTGGCCAGGGCCTGGCGCCAGCACAGCAGGAGCCGGCCCAGGGCTCCTCTGGCGGAGGGGCAGCGGCCACGCCCCTCCTGTCCCGGCCCGGTGACAAAGCCAGCAGAGGGAGGCAAGTGAGGAAAGGAAGCAGGGAAGGGACACCATCCTTCCAGATCTTTCCAGGTCACCTCTCCTCTGGGCCTTCCAAGAATCACGCCCAGACCACACTTTAGCGCCTAATTGCTCCCTAATTGGCTGGGGCAGGAGTGGAGGAACGGGCTGGGCTGGGGCAGGGAGGGGAGGCTCGAATCAATTAACCACCTCGGCCGGGGCCTCCGGGGAGAGACTCACCCAGGGGGACAGGGGGCCCTTGGGGGCAGAGGGTCCCAGGGGAGGGAAACAGCGACACCTCAGCTACATCCCCCCACTCCCTTACCTCCGGGAGGTGGATCAGGGTGCCCCCCCCACCAGGGCCAAGATGAACCCACCCAGCGAGGCGGGACTGGAGCCCCTCTGCGCCCAGGGTCATGTGGCAAGTCCAGCCGGCCGGGAGCGCTGCCCGCTGCGGCCAGCAGACAGCTGGCACGGGAGGGAGCCCAAAATAGCCCAGACAGCTGGGCCGCCGGGTGCCACGGCCGGGCTGCAGGCAAGACACCTGGAATCCCGTCCTGGGGGCCGGGGCCTTGTGACCTTGGCTGAGTCGCTTTCGGGGCCGAGGACGGGTGACCCCCAAACCACGGCCCCACCCGGCACCCCTGGCCCCAAACAGGCCGCCGGGCAGGTCCTGCCTCCAGACTCAAAGCTCCGGAGAACAGAAAACCGACGCGGGAGCCGGCCGCGTCACGCAGGGCCGGGGGACCCGCGGCGGCCACGTGCTCGGGAGGGCCCGGGAGGAGCCGGCCATCGCCCGCGGCCACGCCCGCGGCCGCCCCTGGCCACGCCCCGCCCTGCCGCCCTCCCGGGGCCTCGCGGGGACCCGCCCAAGGTCACCCGCCTTCCCGGAGGCTCCGAAGCCGCCAACGGGGGGGAGGGGGGGAGGGCGGGCGGCGCCCCCGCGGGGTTCTGGAAGCCGCGGCGGGGGTCAGGGGCCAAAGGTCACCGCCTGGGGGGGAGGCTTCCCGGGCGCCCCGAGGGGCGGCGCCTGCGGACAAAGCGCGCCGTGTCGCCCGTCGGCCGCGCGTGACTCGGCCTGGGGGGCTCGGCCGGCCCGCGCCCGGCCCCACGGCGGGCACAGCTGGCACGCGGCGCGGGGGCGGGGCCGCGGAACCGGCCCGGCGGGTTCGGCCCCCGCCCCCCGTCTCCTCGGGCCGGCACCTACCTTGGCGGGGGACAGCGGCCAGGCCGGCCCGCGGCGCCGGGGGTCACCGACGGGACAGACCGGACGGGCCGCCCCTCCCCCCACCCGCGGGGCGCCCGGGCGTTGGCGGCCTCCGCGGGGGGGGCCAAAGGGGCTCCCGGCGGGGGGGCCGAGGCCGACCCGGGGTTGGGGCCCGGGGCTGGGGCTCCCGCCGGCTCTCCTCTCCCCGCCGCCGCCCCAGCCGCGGACGCCGCGCGAAATGGCGCCCGTCAGGCCGCCTCGCCCGTCAGTCAGTCAGCGAGCCGGGCCGCCGCGGCCGGGCAGCCGGTTCGGTCAGCCGGTCAGCCGGGCCGCCATGTCAGGCAGCCGGGCCGCCTCCGTGTGCCAGTCCGGCCGCCCAAGTAAGTCAGGCAGCCTCGTCAGGCAGGCAGGCAGTCAGTCTCGTCAGTCAGTCAGGCAGGCAGCCTCGTCAGGCAGCCTCGTCAGGCAGGCAGGCAGTCAGTCAGGCAGCCTCGTCAGGCAGCCTCGTCAGGCAGTCAGTCAGTCAGTCAGTCAGGCAGTCAGTCAGTCCGTCCGTCCGCCGCCCCCCGCCCCCCCGCCCCGGGGCCGCCAACGAGGCCCGGGGCGGGAAACGCGACTCTGAACCCGAGGATCAACGGGCGCGGGAGGGAGGCCCGGCGGGGCCGGCGGCCGGGCTGCTGCGTCATGCTGCCAACATGGACGCCGGCCTTTGTCCTGGGGCGCGGCGAGCGCCGGCGGCCGCGGAGCCCCGGAGAGCCGAGGGGCGCCCACGAAACCGACGGGGAAACGGGTCCCGGGCCGGCCGGGCGCAGCCCCTGACCTGCCCCAGCTCCCGAGCCCCGCGCCCACCCCGAGCCCTTCCACGCCCCCCACCCCCCAGCAGGCGCGCACCCGGGAGGGCGACAGGGCAGGGCGCGGGCGGCGCGCAGGACCGCGGGGGCGCGGGGGACCCCCGCTCGCCTCCCGCGCAGAGGGGCCCCGGCGCCCACCGCGACCCCCGACCCCACCCGGCTGCCCAAAGTGAAAAGCTCCAGAAACCGCCGCCTTCCCGCGGCTCCCCGACCTTCGCGGCCCTGGGCCTGCGGATTTCCTCGAAGGGGCCAAAAGGCGCTTCGCTTTACTCTTATTATCGATACGATTTACTTACCCGCTCAGCCCGGAGCCATTGGAGTCCGGAGGATCAAGCTGGGCGGAGGTTTTGGAAGTGTTTTTGTAAAACCCCCCCCCAAAAAAACAAAAAACCAAGCAGAACCTCTTTGAGGGGGGATTGTTTAGGTGGGAATACTTGGGGGCGAATGGTGGTGTCTTTTGTTGCTGTTACCTTTTTTGTAAGTTACACTCTCATGGCAATTTCTGCTCCTTCCACTTCGGCAAACTTTCCAGGGTTGGGTTGGCAAGAGGCGGCTTCGCTGAGGACTGTTTACTGTTCTGGATATAGCAATGGTGTGACCGTCATTAAGAGACAAAAGGCGAAAACAGAGTCAAGATCAAACAAAGGCAAAAGACGCACCGGCCATCCCAACCGCCATAGAAACACCCGAGCAAACGTCGTGCTTGGCTCGAGCCAGCTCGGACTTGTTCCCCAGTTTTAATCTAGTTTTCTGTGACGGCTCTAGTCTCTCTACACAAAGAGAGAGAAGGTTCTCTCCCCACCCCCACCCCACCATGAGAAAGACAGAGCTGTTTCTCTTCAAATAGATCGATTTTCAAAGAAAGTGTACGTTACTGGGAAGAAGGCTGGCTAGCACTTACTGCTAAAAACATTTTACAAAGCTTAAGGCAAAAAGCAAAAAAAAAGAACCCTTAGCTTTATAAAAGCAAAATCGTCTAAGAGCATTTTAACTGGCTGCTATCAGACAAGAGACAAAGACATGCATGCAGAGGAAGGTTCGAAAAATTAAGGACAGCGCAGCAACATTAACATGAAAACTTGCACTCCTAAGGACAGACTGGCTTGGGTACTTACAATGTAAAAGGTTTTTAACGACTTAAGAAAGAGTAACAAATGCTTACAATCTTTTGTTGCTGCCATTTAGCTAATCCTAGAACTATACATTTAAAACATTACCTTGTTAAAAAAGAGCAGAAGGAGTTAATAAGATGGCCAGGTTTAAGTGTTTAATAGAGGAAACTATATTTAAAAATTTATTGTTCAGTCAAGAGAATACAGATTAAGACAGCTCCAAGCTCCCTCCCACCCCCTCCCAAGAAAAAAAAAGGAAAAAAGAATTAAATATGTCGTTTACTTAGGTTTTTTGGAATTCAAAATTGTTAACTGCTGACATTAATGGTGTGCTATGACCTAGTTATACAAGACAAAGATGGATTCCAAGTCATAAGGAAAAATCCAGCTCTTTTTAAAAAGTCTTCTTCATTCTTCCAATTTTGAATCCTTTAGCCTGTTGACAAATGCTAAACACACTGAGACGTCCTGAACTGGATGGTGGAGTCAAAGGAAAAACATTCCCCATTTGCAATAAAGGAAAAACCCACTTGGCCATTTAATTCCATTGCAGAAAAATGGCTCCCCTCATCTGTTGGCCTCTCCTTGGTGTCTGATGAAGGATGTTTTGAGATCAGCGTCTAATAACTCAAGCCCCATAGAAGCCGCGCGCTGATTGGCTGTCGCGCCCTGCCGCCCTACTCCAGCCAATTACCTACCCACGGCCAAATTACAAACCCCGAAAAGAGCCCCAATATGAAATACAGCACCACGACGCCCCAGCCGGGCGGCTCCGGCGCCTCGGACGCCCGAGAGGAGAAGCCGAGGGGGCTGCAAAGGCGCCCTCGCCAAGCCCGGGAGCCTCGGAGTTGCACTCACAAAATGGAAGCCGCGCGCTGATTGGCCGCCGCCACTCCCGGCCCTTTAATAAAGAAAGGGGAAGGAAAAGATAAATGCAAAAAAGGGGGGACTCTCTCTTCTGCGGGTGGCTGGAGGAAGAAGGGAGGTGGGGGGGAAGAGAAGCATGTGTTCAAGACAATTACAAGGCGCTCCTCCCCAAAAATAAAAACAGAGAGAAAAGCTTCTATCACCGGGGTCCAGGCGAGGGCTGCATCCTCTGAGGAATGTGAATGCTAATTTGGTTAAAATCCTGCTTTCCCCTCCCCTCTCGGCTCCTCCCGTGGGGGGAGGGGGTCGCGGGGCAAAAGAGGAAGCCGGAGCCGAGATACCTCGATTGCAACTTGTCCCCGCGTCCCCTCGCTTCTACCCCCTCCACCACCTACCCCGGTTCCCTGCGTCCGAACACACGATCACACATACACCCGAAAACAAGCAAGCAGGCAAGCAAACAACAACAACAACAAAAACCAACAAAAAATTACCCAGCCCTTTCCCTCGAGTCCCCACGCGCCCACCTCCGGTCCTGGCAGTTTGAAAACAGTTTTGGAGGCCCGAGGCGCACGGCGCGGCGGCCGCGGCTCCTGGGTCAGCCCCCCGGCAGCAGGAGGTAGAGCCGGGGAGACCCCCGCCCCCGGCCGCCGAACCCCCCACCTAAGTCCCAGCAGAATAAATAAATTAAAAGGCCTTCCCCCGGGGAGGGGGGAGGCAGTGTGGGAGCGCGCGAGTAAGGGGTGGGGGGCCGCTGGGGCCCGGGGCTTTGGCGGCGCAGCTGCCGCCGCCGGGAGAGAGCCGGGGAAGCGGCGAGGAAGGAGGAGAGGGGAGGAGGAAGAGGAGGAGGAGGAGGAAGAGGAGGAGGGTGAGCGCTCGGGTCGGGCTCCTTAGCGGTGTATTGTGGGATGTGCGGCTACTGGGAGCCGAGCCTCCGCCGCCAGCCGCCTCCCGGGCAGCAGCAGCAGCAGCAGCGGCAGCAGCAGCGGCGGCGGCGGCGGCGGCGGCGGCAGCTCCGGGCCCGGCAGCCGCGGCGGCGGCGGCGCCCTCCGGTCCCGGCCCGCGGTCCGGCCGCCCCGGCCCCGGCTCCCGCGGGGGACACCATGTACTGGCTGGCGGCGCAGGGAGGCCGGCGCCCGGCGGGGATGTAAGCGCGGCGCGGGGAGGGAGAGGCCGCGACCGGCGGCCGGAGCCCCCGGCCCGGGCCGAGCGGGCGGGCGGCGCCAGGCCTGCCGCGAGCCCCGCGCCCGGGCCGGGCCGGGCCGGGCCGGGCCGGGCCGAGCGAGCCAGCGGGCCGGTGCCACGCCGGGCGGCCGGGCGGGCACCATGGGCCGGAGCCCGCGTCCTCCGGGCGCCCGGGCCCCGCCGGCCCGCAGCCGGGGCCCCCGGGAGCCCCCGGCTGCCGCCCGGAGACGGTGGCCGAGCGGGCGGCCGCCTAATTCTCCCGGAAGGGGGGTTCTCTCGGCCCACTCTGGTTTTGGGGGGAGCGGCGAGACAGCTCCTTTCGGGGCGCTCCGGTAAGGCGGGAGGGGGTGGGGGCCGGCCGATCGGGTTCTCTCGCATGTGTGTGTGTGCGTGTGTGTAGAGGCGGCCGCGGCGGCGGCGGCGGCGGCGGCGGCGGCGGCGGCGGCGGAGACGACAACAACTTGCTGGTTTTCAGGTTGGGTTAACGGCATGGAGAACAGTCACCCCCACCACCACCACCAGCAGCCCCCGCCGCAGCCCGGCCCTTCGGGCGAGAGGAGGAACCACCATTGGAGAAGTTACAAGTTGATGATCGACCCGGCCCTGAAAAAGGGGCACCATAAGCTGTACCGCTACGATGGCCAGCATTTCAGCCTGGCGGTGAGTAGCCGGCGCCCCCTCCCCCAGCCCCCAGCCCCGACCTGCCGGCCAACTGTCAGCCGCTCCCCAGCCCCTGAGTTTGACAAGTGCCCGGGAGGAGAGGGTCTGTCCCTGCAAGCCCCCCCCGCCCCCCTCCGGAGTGGGACCGGCCCACCGGTCCCTGCACCCACCCGCTGGCACTCTCCCCGCAGATGTCCAGCAACCGCCCGGTGGAGATTGTCGAAGATCCCCGGGTCGTGGGCATCTGGACCAAAACCAAGGAGCTGGAGCTGTCGGTGCCCAAATTCAAGGTGGGACCCCTACCCCCACCCGTGGTGCCTCCCTCCGCCCCCCACTCCCGAGTTCGAAAATAACGTCAGTCTCGCCCCAGCCCAGCCCGGTTCCGAGTTCCCGCCAGGACCGCCGGGGAAGTTTTGGCGGGGCGCGGCGATGGCTCCGAGAGGGGTGGGCCCCCGGACAGCCTGGGAGCGAGCCACCAGGAGCCCAGGCCGAGCCTCCAGGCCGCGCCGGCTCGTGGTCCCCGCGGTCCCCGCCCTGCTCCGGCCAGCCCGGGGGCTTGGCTCGGGACCCGCCCCCTTTGCAGCCAGGTCGCCTTAGGAGGACAACTTTCTCTTTCGGGGTCGCCCCCGAGGGGGTAGCTGGGAGAATGGAGGGTTAAGGAAAGAGAAACTGTTTCTTTTTCCCCTTTCCTTTCGAACCCGGAGGACTTCCACGTTCCAAACGATTTAATCCTCTGCTTCCCGCGCCCGCCCGCGTGGTTTTTTTCCCCCCCAAAAAAATTACACATTTTTTTTACCCTTCATTGTCTACAACCCGTGGCTGAGTGGGGAACGTGGTGTTTCCCCCACCCTGTCGATGTTCTCCAAACTCCCTTCCCCCCTCTGGCCCCTGCCAGATCGATGAGTTCTACGTGGGCCCAGTGCCTCCGAAGCAGGTGACATTTGCCAAGCTGAACGATAACATCCGCGAGAACTTCCTGAGGGACATGTGCGAGAAGTATGGGGAGGTGGAGGAGGTGGAGATTCTCTACAACCCCAAGACCAAGAAGCATCTGGGTATCGCCAAGGTGGTCTTCAGCACCGTCCGCGGCGCCAAGGAGGCGGTGCAACACTTGCATAGCACGTCTGTTATGGGTAACATCATCCACGTGGAACTGGACACCAAAGGTGAGTGCAGGCTCCACGGCCAGCCCCTCACGGGGCAGGTGGCCCCTTCCCCCCGCTGCTACCCTTCTCTTCCTTGGGTGCCCCCCTGCAGCCTCTTTTTTCCCTTGCCCCCTCCTGAGGGTAGAGTCACGTGTTGCTAAGTGTGTTGTCTGTTGCTAGGAGACAAGCTGTAATTTACCAAATGTGCCTGTCCTTGGCCGTGGCACCTCTGGGGACCACCGGAGGCTTCCCCACCGCTGACACCCCTGGGCCCCTCCCAGAGCCCTGGGTGTAGAGTCCCTCGTGTAGCCGGGAGGGAAGGGGGCTGCGTTTGTTTATTGGGGCGGGGTGCCATCGTGCGCCCCAGATTCCTTTAAATACAGAAAAGAGAAGATCCCTCGGGTGAAAGGGGAGTTCTCCCAGGGGACCCCCACCGCCCCTCTGGAGGTGGGCGCCCATGCGGCTTCATTGATACGTTCTGCTCCGGGTGCTGCTGGCTTGACACCGCGGCTTCCCTCCTCTCTTAAAGAGACAGCGGCACCTTGGCGGCCTGGGAATCCAGCTCTTCTCACCCCGCCCCCGCCGGAGCGCCCTGGGGCCAGACACGCCCCCACCTCCCAGCCTGGGAGCCCGTCGGTGGGGGGAGGGCTCCCGGACTCTAGGGCATCCCCAAAGTTTGGCCCCGTCTCTAGGGACATTCCCTGCGCCAGTGCCTGGTTCTGAGTCCCAGCCAGCCCTTGTCGCTGGGCAGACCCTGTTGTGTCCAGAGCCCTTGGGGCCTGCTGGGCCGCCCGGGCTAGCAGGCCGAGCCCTGAGAGCCGCTGAGGGGTATAAGCACTGGGTTTGGGGCAATCGGGGCTCAAGTCCAGACCTCTCTTGTTTGTCCCTAATGTGACGGCTTGGCAGCCTCCAAGACCCTGCTGGGGCTTCTGAAGGACCCGCGCGGTGGGCGCATGGTCCCACACTCGGACCAGCCTGGGCCTAGTTCTGAGTCAGTATACAAGTGCAGATTCCTGTACAAGTTTCTCGATTTCTGGATGTGTGTGTTTTGGCGGGGAAGTGGAGGGCATTGAGCCCGGCTCAATCTGCTCTTCTGTGGCTTCCTGAGAGTGACTGGGGCCCACTTGATGGAGCATCCAGCTCCCACTCTCCAAAACTTCCTTTCTAAAAAAAAAAAAAAGTCCTCAAGGACTGCCAGTGGGTTTGTATTTTGAGAAAGCGCAGTAAGCAGTAAACTGTAAAGCACGCTCCAGGAACGGCTCCTTTGCATATGTAAGCAGCTGCACTTGGGGCCAGGATGGGGCTGGCCTCTGGGCTGGCAAAGGCACTGAGAGCCTCGGTAGCCTCTATGCTCCCAGTTGGAAAGACCCGACTCTTACTTAGGGGACTGCCAGCCAGGTGGCAGGAAGGGGCTTTGTGTGGGGGTGGGGGAGTGTCAGTATTTTGGTCTTGGGGGAGTCCCAACCACTTGGTATAAATTTTGAATCTCAGCAGCAGGAAAATCATAGTTTATCAGTTTTGCCACACAGACAGGATTCTGAGAAGCAGGAACTTGGCCAGGCTGGGGGGCTCGGGCACAGGGGCCCGGAGGATACTAAGTGGGCACCTTCTTTGAGTTTTGCTCCGCCTCTGCAGGGGAAACACGTATGCGGTTCTATGAACTGCTGGTCACAGGCCGATATACACCCCAGACCCTCCCAGTGGGCGAGCTGGACGCCATCTCTCCCATCGTGAACGAGACCCTGCAGGTGGGTGGATTGTTCCCAGACACCCCCAGCCCCGTCCCCACATCCTGGAAACCCTCACCCTGCTCCCCGCCCCCACCCACCCCCCCGCAAGGCCTTGGCCAGATTTTTCTGTGTAGACTAATCATTCCCCAAGTGTTCCTGGCACCTCCCCTGGATGGCTTTCCCATGGGTAGACAGTTTGTGCATGTCTGCCACCCGAGTATCTTTCCCAGATCAAGGGAGATGTTCGGGGGTGATGCTGAGGGGACAGGGCCTGGCCCACCCTGTCCTTGTTCCTGAACTGCCCTTTCTGCTCCCCAGTTCACACCAGGGTGTCATAGTCTTTATTTGTTTGTTTGCTTGTTTGCTTTTTGGGTCACACCCAGCGATGCACAGGGGTTATTCCTGGTTCTGTGCTCAGGAATTACCCCTGGCAGTGCTCAGGGGGCCATATGGGTTGCTGGGAATCAAACCTGGGTCGGCCACGTGCAAGGCAAACGCCCTACCCGCTGTGCTATTGCTCCAGGCCCCAGTCAGAGTCTTTTGAAGACCATAAAATTTATTTATTTTTTTTGTTTTTGGGCCATACCCAGCTGTGTTCATCGTTTACCCCTGGCTCTCCTCAGGGATGGCTCTTGGAGTGGACTCAGGACCACATGGGGTGCTGGGGATCGAACCCCAGTTGGCTGCATGCAAAGCAAGTACCTACCAGCTGTACTATCTCTCCAGCCCCAAGATCATAGAATTTCTTGCAGTGTAATTGTCCACTCCAAGATTGGAGAAGGGGGAGGCCCCTCCAGACCCTTGCCCTGGCCCCCTCACCTCTGCCTAGCACCTAGCTGGCCTACCCAGCTACCTTTTTTGAGGCCATACATGGTAGTGCTCAGAGGTTACTCCTGGCTCTGCATTCAGGCATTACTCCTGGTGGTGCTCAGGGGACTGTATGAATGCCGGGGATCAAACCCAGGCCCACCCGGTGCAAAGCAAGCGCCCTCTGCGCTGCGCCGTGGCTCCAGCCCCCTGGCCACAGCTTGGGGCAGAGCAGCCTGGCTCTGGGCTCCCTGTAGCGACCCGCTTCCCCCATTCTCTCTCCAGCTCTCAGATGCCCTGAAGCGCCTCAGGGATGGAGGCCTGTCTGCTGGCGGTGGCTCTGGCTCGTCTGCGGTCACCCCCAACAGCGGCGGGACGCCCTTCTCCCAGGACACTGCTTACTCCAGCTGTCGCCTGGACACGCCCAACTCCTATGGACAGGGCACCCCGCTCACCCCGCGCCTGGGCACCCCCTTCTCCCAGGACTCCAGCTACTCCAGTCGCCAGCCCACACCATCCTACCTCTTCAGCCAGGACCCCGCCGCCCCCTTCAAGCCCCGGCGCCACGAAAGCAAGTTCACGGACGCCTACAATCGCCGCCACGAGCACCATTATGTCCACGGCTCTTCCGGGGGGGGCCCTCCGGTGGCAGGGGCCACCGCTGCCTACCGGGGCTCCACGGACCTCTCGTTCGGGGCAGTCAGCTGCGGTGGGGGCAGCAGCGCCCCCCCATCCTTCAAGGCCCAGCCGCAGGAATCAGCCACGTTTGCCCACACTCCGCCACCAGCCCAAGCGCCCCCTGCCACTGCAGTGCCCTTCAAGTCTGCTTTCTCACCCTATCAGACGCCCGTGCCCCCGTATCCCCCGCCCCCGGAGGAACCCAGCCCTGCCCCCACCTTTGGGGCCCGGGACAGTGGGGAGTTCCGGAGGGCGCCCGCACCCCCACCTCTGCCCCCCGCGGAGCCTCTGACCAAGGAGAAGCCAGGGACCCCGCCGGGACCCCCACCGCCCGAGGCCAACTGCATGGAGCTGGGCGGCCGCCCCACCTTCGGCTGGAGCCCCGAGCCCTGCGACAGCCCTGGCACGCCCACCCTCGAGTCCTCGCCCGCGGGGCCCGAGAAGACCCACGACAGCCTGGACTCCCGCATCGAGATGCTGCTGAAGGAGCAGCGCACCAAGCTGCCCTTCCTCCGGGAGCAGGACTCGGACCCCGAACTGCGCATGGAGGGCAGCCCCATCTCCTCCTCGTCCTCCCAGCTCTCCCCGCTCACCTCCCAGCTGGGCTTCCGCGGCCCCTCGCCCCCCTCCTCACGCCCCTCCAGCACGGGCCTGGAGGACATCAGTCCCACGCCGCTGCCTGACTCCGATGACGAGGAGGAGCTGGACCTGGGCCCCCGGCCCCCACCCAAGCCAGGGCCCCCGGACCCTGCCGGCCTTCTGGGTCAGTCAGCTGAGGTCGCCTTGGACCTGGCTGGAGACAGGACCCCCACCTCAGAGAAGATGGATGAGGTACCCCCACGTCTGCCCGCTTGCTTGTCTGTCTGCTGCGGCTGGCTTCGTGCGTTTCCCCCTTGCGAGGGCCGTCCTCTTAGGAGAACTAGCCAGGACTGGAAGGCGGGCGCGGGCAGAGAGAATCCCCACCAGTCTAGAAAGCGCGGGAGGGTCTTGGCGAAGAGAGCAGTGCTCCAAACCCGGGTCTCTTCCATGTGCGGGAGAAGGAGCCCTGGGCCCTCCAGGCCTGCAGCTCTGCAGAGGTGGGCAGGAGGCTGGGGTCCGGCTGCTTTGGAAGGGTGGTTCTGAAGCCCCATCTGTCTGGGGTGACTCGGGCTGGCCAAAGCACACCCTGGCCCCAGGCTCGCAGGCAGTGGCGAGGGGTGAGGGGTGCTCCAGTCTAGGGCTAGAGCCAAGAAGGTCAGGGTGATCCCCACAGGACCTGGATTGGGGGGCTCACTGCCCAGACTCCAGCCTGGGGTGGGTGTAGCGTTGGGTCTTCATGCCTGGCATGGTCTGGCCATCCCGGAAGCCTGGGCCCTACAGGGCCTGAGTGAACCGCCCGCAGACAGAGGGGGCAGGGTGCCACCCGGAGGGCTGCCTCGGGGAACAGAGGGAAGGACAGCAGGTAGCTGGCCGCAGGGGCCGCAGACAGCCGGTTCTGGGTTAGTGGTTGCTGATGCCTAGGGGGTCCAAGCAGGGGTGCAGTGGACAGGAGTTTAGAGGTGAGGTGTCAATGTAGGAGTAGGGGGTGTTTGCCCCGCTAATCTCCTAGCTAGGGCGAGTCGCCAGTGGGCCTGGGAGCTCCCACCAAGTGACTGTGACCCAGGGCCACAGGGAGGGAATCCCGGGACCTGCAGCTGGACCGCGGGCGCCCCCTGCTGGTTGCGGCTTGGTTGCAGGGCGCGCAGTCCCTGGGCTCCCGGGCCTGGCCTGAGAACTGAGCTGTACCCAGGATCCCAGCCTGGAGGGGGGAGAAGGACAGCAGCTCAGAGCGTCCACCCAGGGAGCAGCGGAGGGAAATCCCCTTTCTTTCTGTGCTTGATCGGTTAGGCTCCAGGCCTTGAGCCTTGTGCTTCAGTTCATTTACTTCCTACTGATGCGGCCCTGGGAAGACTGACCTCTGCGGGTCTCAGTTTCTTTGTCAGTGAAATGGGACGGTGGGGGCCCTGCCCCACACTGCCTGGTGGGCCAGGACCCTCTCCCCGCTCCTCCCCGCCAGCTCCAGCCCTACCTCCCTCTCGCCCCGCCCTGGTGGGCGTGGCCGGGGCGGGCCGGGCCTGGGGTCAGTGATCCCGCCGCTCCGTGATTGGCTCCTGGCCGCGCGCCTGCTTAACCCTCTGAGTGCGGGCCGCCGGCCGCCAGCCCGGCGCTGGGCTGTGGAGGCTGGGGAGGGGACCTAGTCAGACCAGGGCTTGGCGGTCCTCTTCTCTGCTCCCGTTCCCACTATCCCCTCCAACTTCCAACCCTTCGCGCAGAGGGGCTCCCCCAACCTGCCAGCAGCTCTGTCCCTTAGCCGTGTCCATTGGGAGGACAGGAGTCCTCTCCCGGCCCCTGCCTTGCCTCCATGCCAACCTAGGGCTGCCCTTGTCCTGGGCCTGAGCTCTGGGGTCAGCTTGCCCGCTTGGAGCCATGGCCAAGAGCCATATTACCAGAGGCCCCTTGCTGGGCGCCAGCCTGTCCCCTGCCCTGTGTGAGGGGGCGCTGGGGAGAAGCCACCTCTGCTCGCTTGTCACCTCCTTGGGGCCTCTGTCCTGGTGGAGGGCAGAGGGCAGCCCCTGCTGGGGAGCCACGCTGGGGTTCAGATCCGCTCCTCAGCGCCCGGTTTCCTCCTTGCTGGAGCGAACTGGTCAGGTGCGCACCTGGCAGCCGGAAGCCGGGCTGAGAGTTGCTTCTTAGCCGTTATCTTCCCTGGCTACAAATTGAGCGGCCCTCTGAGATGGAAACAATGTATTTCTCCCTGCTTCCAGACGAAGTGTTTCAGACTTGGCCATCTGTGTCTGTGGCTCCTCTGCCACGGGTTCCGCTGCTGTGTCCCATGGCACACCCCACTCCGGCTGGGTTGGGGGCCAGACCCCCCCCTTGCACACAGGGAAAGGAGTGGCCAGAGGCCTCAGGGACAGGGTCTGTGGCCCCCAGCCGGCTTCCTCCTGCCTGCTCCCTCACTGCCTTCTCTGTCCTCACAGGGTCAGCAGTCCTCAGGCGAGGACATGGAGATCTCAGATGATGAGATGCCACCGGCCCCCATCACCAGTGCTGACTGTCCCAAACCCATGGTGGTGACGCCAGGGGCCGGGGCCGTGGCCGCCCCCTCTGTGCTTGCTCCAACCCTGCCGCTGCCCCCGCCTCCCGGCTTCCCCCCTCTGCCCCCTCCACCACCGCCACCCCCACCACAGCCCGGCTTCCCCATGCCCCCACCTCTGCCCCCGCCGCCGCCACCACCGCCCCCAGCCCACCCAGCCGTGACCGTGCCCCCGCCGCCCCTGCCGGCGCCGCCTGGCGTCCCGCCCCCGCCCATCCTGCCCCCACTGCCACCTTTCCCCCCAGGGCTGTTCCCCGTGATGCAAGTGGACATGAGCCACGTGCTAGGGGGCCAGTGGGGGGGCATGCCCATGTCCTTCCAGATGCAAACGCAGATGCTGAGCCGGCTGATGACTGGTCACGGCGCCTGTCCCTACCCGCCTTTCATGGCAGCAGGGCTGCAGTTTGTAAACCTTCCCCCCTACCGGGGCCCCTTCGCCCTGAGCAATGCCGGCCCCGGTCGAGGGCAGCCCTGGCCCCCCCTGCCCAAGTTTGACCCGTCGGTGCCGCCTCCAGGCTATGTGCCACGCCAGGAGGACCCCCACAAGGCCACCGTGGACGGGGTCTTGCTGGTGGTGCTCAAGGAACTGAAGGCCATCATGAAGCGTGATCTGAACCGCAAGATGGTGGAGGTGGTGGCCTTCCGGGCCTTCGATGAGTGGTGGGCCAAGAAGGAGCGCTCGGCCAAGGTGGGGGCCTCTCCCGGCTGGGGGGTGGGCATCTTGGCAGGGTGGAAACCCCATGACTGTGGGCTCCTGGCAGGATGGGAACCCCATGACTGTCTCTGCCCATTCCAGGCCTCGCTGACCCCGGTGAAGTCCGGCGAACACAAGGACGAGGACAGACCGAAGCCCAAGGACCGCCTGGCTTCATGCCTGCTGGAGTCGTGGGGCAAGGGCGAGGGCCTGGGCTACGAGGGCCTGGGGCTGGGCATCGGGCTGCGGGGCGCCATCCGCCTACCCTCCTTCAAGGTCAAGAGGAAGGAGCCGCCCGACCCGGCCTCCACAGGTGACCAGAAGCGCCTGCGGCCCTCGGCCTCAGTGGACGAAGAAGATGAAGGTTTGTGGCACGTCCTCTGCGGGGCGAGGGCAACCAGGGTTCACCGGGCCAGCTCTGACCCCGCACCTCCCCGCAGAGTCGGAGCGTGAGCGGGACCGGGATGTGACCGACCCTCCCTGCGAGCTGGCCAAGCGTGACCCCAAGAGTGTGGTGCGGCGACGGCCCGCCCGGCCCCTGGCCCTGGACAGCGGCGGGGAGGAGGATGAAAAAGAGTCCCTGTCCGTGTCCTCATCCTCATCGGCGTCCTCGTCCTCCAGTTCATCAACAACTTCCCCCTCGTCCTCAGCCTCTGACAAGGAGGAGCGGGAGAGCACGGAGGAGGAGGAGGGCGAGGAGCAGGATGAAGAGGACAGGGTCCCCCTGAGCCCTGGCTCCTCTTCAACCTCATCCACGTCAGACAAGGTGCCGGGAGGGGGGAGTCAGGGAGGCTGGGGGCTGGTCCTGGCGGGGCACCCTGGGGCTCACCTGCCGCTTGGCGACTCCTCTTTAGGATGATGATGACGAGGACAGTGACGACCGGGCCGAGTCCGAGCATGAGGATCACGACACGGCCATGTCGGAGGCCAGCGAGAAGGAAGATGGGGACTCGGATGGAGGTGAGCGGGCAGCTGGACATGTGCCTGGCTATTGCCGTGTGTGCGTGTCCGGGACATGTCTGCCTGCACACGCCAGAGCCGATGATGGCTGCTGGGGGCAGGGAGCGGGGAAGGCCCTGGAAGGCTCTAGATGGATGGCACATACCAGGTGCTTGAAAAGCCGTTGGTCAGGGACTTAGCAGATGCATTGCATGCTGGGTTCGATCCCTGGATACTCCCAGGAGTGACCCCTGACCACAGAGCAGGGAGTAGCCCCAGAACACTGTTAATGTGGCCCCAAAAACCAGGGAAAACATTTTAAAGATTTGTTTTCTATTGTGAGGTTTTTTAATTATTTTTTGAAAAGACTGGTTTTATGTTGTGGATTTTAATTGTTTCTCATGTGCTTGGGTGCTGTACGTGCATGTCCCTGGCCCCTCCTGAGTGTGGGGATGGGGCTGGAGTACAGCCGTGACAAGAGGGCTCCCCGTGTCGTTCCCAGAAGAGACCTTGAGCATCGCCACCTCCAGGACCCGCGCCAGCTCCTCCAGTGACAGCTCAGACACTTCTGAGTTTGAGTCCAGCTCCGAGTCCTCGTCCTCGTCGTCCGAGGATGAAGAGGAGCTGGACACAGTGGAGGCAGAGAAGGAGGAGGAGGAGGAGGCTGAAGAGGAAGCCAAGGAAGAGGAGGAGGAGGAAGAGGAGGAGGAGGAGGAGGAGGAGGAGAGCACAGCCCCCACAGCTCCCGAGGATGCCGAGGAGCCTGGGCCCATGGAGGAGGAGGTGGACATTGAGGCGGAGAACGGAGGCCCCGTGGGGCAGAGCCCTGTGCCGGAGGAGCCCCACCTGGCCCTGGGCGCCAAGGAGGCGGCCACCTGCAAGGAGCCCCCGCAGGAGCTGCGCCGAGGCCAGGAAGGGACCAGGTCAATGACTCCTGAGCCCCCCGCCAGAGAGGCTGAGGCCCAGCCCGCGCCCTCCCCGGAGCCCGTGCCAGGTAACAGCTCCCCGGGAGAGAGGCTGGGAGGGGGGCTGGTCCCGTGGGCATCTAGGAGCCTGGGTGGCTGTCCCCCGCAAGCACCGCCTTCTCGCTCCTTCCCCTTGGACTACAAATCCCACAAGCTATTCCCAGACTGGGGGTGATGTGCACAGTTCTATTAGTGAGGGGCAGGTGTGCCCCCAGAAAACTAGTGTGGGCTCATGCATATGCACACACACACACACACACACACACACACACACACACACATACACACATACACACGGCGCGCGTGCGCACATACATGCCCAGGGGGATCCTTTGAATCTGGGGAAACTCTGCTTCCCCCTTTGCCTGGCCACAGAGCCTGGATCTGGTAACTGGCTCCTCTGTCTCTGCGCTAGCGCCATGCCAGTAACATGACACAGACACACGGCCCCGTGCCCAGCGCATGTGTGCAGGCAGAGTTCCACAGGCCGAGAGCTGAGTCAGGAAAGGGGAGATCTGCGGGGTCCCACCCTTGTCCCCACTGTCTTCTCTGCATCTTGGGGTGCTCCATATTGGGTCAGTGGTGGCGGCTGTGCTCCGCCCCTTTTCCCCCCACTCGCCAAGACCTTTTGTGGGTTCTGTCATGTCCTTGAGAATACAGGGTCCCCGTGGCCGCCTCCTTCCCTGGGGCTCAGGGACACTGACGGGGCTCTGCCTGCCTTTCTGCAGAGATCGTCCTGGAAGTCGAGTCCAAGTCTCCTCTGATGAGCTCTGTACCCGTGCAGCCGCCGTTGCCCCCCGTCCGGCCCCCCAGCCCGCCCCCAGAGCCCGAGACCCCAGAGCCCCCGCCCCCACCCGTGCCGCTGGAGCCTCCCCCCGACGACCAGCCCCCCCGAACTCCAGGTCTCTGTGGCAGCCTGGCTAAGTCACAGAGCACAGAGACGGTGCCGGCCACGCCGGGTGGAGACCCCCCGCTGTCAGGGGGCAGCAGTGGCCTGTCCCTGAGCTCCCCGCAGGTGCCCGGCAGCCCCTTTTCCTACCCCTCCCAGTCCCCCAGCTTGAGCAGTGGGGGTCTCCCGAGGACACCTGGCCGGGACTTCAGCTTCACGCCCACCTTCCCCGAGCCTGGGGGCCCCCTGCTCCTGCCCGTCTGCCCCCTCCCGGCCGGCCGGCGGGATGAGCGCGCCGGGCCGCTGGCCTCCCCCGTGCTCCTGGACACGGGGCTGCCGCTGCCCCTACCCCTGCCTCTGCCCCTGCCTCTGGCCTTGCCTGTCCTGCGGGCCCAGACTCGGCCCCCCAGCCAGCTGCCCCCGCTGCTGCCCGCCCCGCTGGCTCCCTGCCCACCCCCCATGAAGAGGAAGCCGGGCCGGCCCCGGCGATCCCCCCCTGCCGGGCTCTCCCTGGATGGGTCTCTGGTGCGGCCGCCTGGAGGTGCTGCCCTTGGCCGGGACATCCTGCTCCTGGCGGGCCAGCCGCAGACCCCCGTCTTTCCCAGCGCCCATGACCCCCGGGCTGTCACCCTGGACTTCCGGAACACAGGGATCCCGGCCCCTCCGCCGCCCCTGCCTCCCCAGCCGCCCCCACCCCCGCCGCCACCTCTTGGGCAGCCCACCAAGCTGCCATTCAAGGAGCTGGACAACCAGTGGCCTTCAGAGGCCATCCCGCCTGGCCCCCGGGGGCGTGATGAGGCCACCGACGAGTTAATGGACCTGGCCAAGGGGCGGGGGCCCCGACTGCTGAAGAAGCGCCACGAGGAACTGGTGGTGGCTCCGGCCTCGCCTGAGCTCTCGCCGCCGCCGCCCCTGTTCCGGCCCCGCTCCGAGTTCGAGGAGATGACCATCCTGTATGACATCTGGAACGGCGGCATCGATGACGAGGACATCCGCTTCCTGTGCGTCACCTACGAGCGGCTGTTGCAGCAGGACAACGGCATGGACTGGCTCAATGACACGCTCTGGGTGTACCACCCCTATATCCTGCCAATGGCCCCCGTAACAGAGGGACCGCCCTCTTCCCGAGCCCCCCGCGCCTAGTCAGGGCTTCCCGGCCGTGCGGTAGAGGGGGTTGTGATGACCACCTTGGTGGTGATGAAACGGAGGCCCAGGGAGGCCAAGCTACCTGCCCTGAGTCACACAGTGACTCTGGAGCAGAACTGAGATTGGAACCTGAGCTAGTCCGGCCGGAGAATGCCACTCATGCTGGTCTCTGGTACTCACGTGTTAGTGTAGCCCTGAGTCGGGAACCCTGGCTCTGTCTCCACCCACTCAGGGCGCCTCTCTCTGGAGGAGGAGTTCTTGGGTGCTGACCGACCTCAGCACATGCAGTCCTGGGGGGGGGGGGGGCAATCTTACTCCTTTTGCAGATAGGGAAACTATGGCAGAATGCAACCTAAATGCTTCAACGAGGGCACAGAGCTGGGTGCATCTGCCCAAGTGCCAGCTGGCCACAGCTCTGGTGTGGAAGGGTAACTGTGTGGCCTGGTGTTGGGGGGCAAGGGGGGCTCTGGGGCGACACGCCCTTGCTCCTCAGGGCACCGGAAAGGGTTGTCCAAGAGTGTCCATGTGGCCCTTGACCCACACCCACCCACCAGCCTCTCCTCCGCTAAGAAGAAGAAGCGGGACGACGGGATCCGGGAGCATGTGACAGGCTGTGCCCGCAGTGAGGGCTTCTACACCATCGACAAGAAGGACAAGCTCAGATACCTCAACAGCAGCCGCGCCAGCACCGACGAGCCCCCCGCAGACACCCAGGTATGCGACCGGGACACTGGGCACGTGGGGGGGAGGGAAGGGGAGGAGAGAGCTTTTGCTTTGGGACAGCTTGAATTTGGGGGATCTGCCACCCCCAGGAGTGAGGGCTGGAAGCAGTTCGCCTTGTGGGCCAGCACAGGGCAGAGCAAGGGGCATTACCCGGGAAGCCGGGGCTCATGGCTGGGGCAGAGGAGAGGGCGCTGGGAGAAGAAATAGACCTTTGGTTCCAAATGCGTGGGCAGGGGCTGGAGCAATAGCACAGCAGGTAGGGTGTTTGTCTTGCACGTGGCCGACCCAGGTTCGGTTCCCAGCATCCCATACGGTCCCCTGAGCACCGCCAGGAGTAATTCCTGAGTACAGAGCCAGGAGTAACCCCTGTGCATTGCCAGGTGTGACTCAAAAAGCAAAAAAAAAAAAAAAAAAAAAAAACCCAAATGCGTGGGCAGTTGGGGAGCCTGGCGAAGGTGTCAGGGGTCTGGGCAGTCCCCCCTGTCTCCCTCTGGGCAGATGCCTGGGAGACCGGAAGCGGTGGGACAGCGTGCTTTCGTAGAGAAAGTGGAGTGTGTGCAGGTGGGCGGGACCTGAAAGTGAAGGGACAGTTAGTGACAGGAAGAGATCAGCCCGGAGCAAGGACCAGGCGTGGGGACGCCAAGCAGGGGTGTGAGTGCTGTCGGCGGGTGCGCCCTGATGGTCTGTCCTGCAGGGCATGAGCATCCCAGCACAGCCCCACGCCTCCACGCGGGCCGGCTCAGAGCGGCGCTCAGAGCAGCGGCGCCTGCTGTCCTCCTTCACTGGCAGCTGTGACAGCGACCTGCTCAAGTTCAACCAGCTCAAGGTAAGGCGTCCGGGGCAGACAGGGTGGGGTGGCGGGGTCTGCGGCCCGGGGTCTCACCCCTTCTCTGCTCCTCCCAGTTCCGCAAGAAAAAGCTCAAGTTCTGCAAAAGCCACATTCACGACTGGGGCCTGTTCGCCATGGAGCCCATCGCAGCCGATGAGATGGTCATTGAGTACGTGGGCCAAAACATCCGCCAGGTAGGAGCCCCTGGTGGCCGACGGTGTGGGTGGACCCGGGCGCGGGGCGGGGCCCAACCCAGATGTCTTGCGCCAGGTGATCGCGGACATGCGGGAGAAGCGCTACGAGGACGAGGGCATCGGCAGCAGCTACATGTTCCGGGTGGACCACGACACCATCATCGACGCCACCAAGTGCGGCAATTTCGCCCGCTTCATCAACCACAGCTGCAACGTGAGTACTGGGAGCCCCGCCCTGATGTGGGCCTGTGGAGCAGCAGAGCGCGGCTTTCCCGCGTGGCCACCCTTCGCGAACGCCCTTGTGGGGGGCACGCACCCCCGCCCCGGCACGGTCGTCTCGTGAGTGAGCCCACGGTCTCTGTGCCTCGGTTTCCCAAGCCGTGCAGCAGGGGTGGTGACTGCTGCCTTGTGGGTTGTTGGGGTGACCGGGTGAGTGGCCCCAAGTCCGCAGGCGGCGCAGATTCCATGGTGGGCGAGTTGAGGGGAGGCCGCCACTGGGAGCCGAGTGGGGCAGGCTGAGGGAACCGCGGGAGGGGTGGGGGTTGGGGGCAGCCGGGGGCTCAGCCTTGGAGGACAGCAGGGATCCCGGCTGCAGAGCGCCTCTCTGCGCGGGTCCCCCAGGCACTGTTGGATGGATGTGACTAAAAAACTGAACAGAGGGACCCGAGCCAAAGTACACCATGGGCACTTGCCTTGTACGTGGCCGACCCTGGTTCCATCCTGGGCACTGCACACGGTCCCCCGAGCGCCACCAGGAGTGACCCCTGAGTGCAGAGCCGAGTATGGCCTCAAATCCAAACATTAGGAAATAAATAAATGAGATCTAAGGTTGGGTGCCGGGGCTGTGTCTGGGCACTGGGCTCCCAGAACCCAAAGCCTGGGGCAGTGTGAGCAGCAGGGAGCGGCTCCCTGGGCCTGGTCCCGGGCACTAGCCCCCTTTTCAGTGAAGGGCTGTGGTCAGTATCGTAGCTCTGGCCTCAGCCGCTGCCCCAGACAATGATGGCTGCTTTTGCCAGAGGTACGGCATGGCCACACTGACTGGGTTGGGGAGCTGACCCTGCCAGCCAGTCTGAAGACAGCTCGGGCACCCGCGGGTGCCCGGCGGGGCAGAGGGCGGGCATGGAGGCTGGGCTGAGTGCTCCCTCTGCCCGCAGCCCAACTGCTATGCCAAGGTGATCACAGTGGAGGCGCAGAAGAAGATCGTGATCTACTCGAAGCAGCACATCAGCGTCAACGAGGAGATCACCTACGACTACAAGTTCCCCATCGAGGACGTCAAGATCCCCTGCCTCTGCGGCTCTGAGAACTGCCGGGGGACCCTCAACTAGCCCCCCATCAGGTGCTGAACACTACCCCAGGCCCCCTCGCGGGAAAGGGCTCGGGGGTGTGCCCGGGAGCTCCCGCCAGGGTCCGCCCGCGCCTGTCCCCACCCGCCACCTGTCCTTCCCCTTTCCCGTCGTCATCATCGGCCTCTCCCCACGAATGCTGCTATGTCCCGTGTCTTCTCATCGTGAGGAAAGACTTGGACCGTTCAAATGTGAAGGCAGAACCAGAGAGCAGAGCCGGGCCGGGGTGGGGGCAGGGGTGTGGGGGACGGCGTTCCGGACCCCCGGGCCAGGTGCTGCGGAGAGGAGGGGGTCGGGCCAGCTGGCTTTGACCCCGGAACACTATGCAGGTCCCCCTCTCTGCCTGTGGACTCTCGAGAAGACCCCCACTGCCCCCTGCCTCAGCCCAGCCTGTTCCTCCCCTAGCAGCCTGGGGGCGCCATCTCGAGTCCAGCCCGCGGGCCAGACTGCTCCCAGGAGGGGCTCTCCCCCGGGGTTCTCCCCCCCGCCCCTTCTTCCCAATCTTGGGTTCAATGTTTACTTTCTCATTCGAATGCCAGCAAGGAGGGCGCCCCCTGGAGGCGTGAGGGGGCAGGGTCTGTGTCTGCCCTGCGTGCCCTCACCTGCACCCTGGGAGAGGGGCCTGTCCCCCCAGGGCTGACCGCATGCAGATAGCATTTTTCTGTTCATAAGCTTCGCCCTCCGGCCCCCAGCCCGCACCCCACGTCCCCGCAGACCCGCCCCCACCCCCCAACAAGACGTGACATATTTATTTTTGGAGTGAGATGGTTTCTCCCAGAGAAAATCTTGGAGATTTTAAACTCAGACCTAAGTCTTGTGACCGTTTTGTTCCGGACCCTTTTCACCCCCTTCCCACCATCCTCTTCAGGGTTTATTTCCATGAATTATTATTTTTTTCCTTATGCGTGTATAAAATCAAAACAAAGGGAAAAAATGGGTTTTTGAAGTTCAGAACCAAGTTGTGTATATAGGCTGCCTCAAGGACTTGTTCTCAGAACATTGTTTCTTGTAGAAACACGTGGGAAGTCTTTTTTGCTCACTTCTTTGTACTTCCGGAAGCCCACAGCCCGCCCCGAAGCTGATGGCGTGATCGGGGCGCCGCGGCGGGGGACCCCCACCGCACACGCAGGCCGGGCCGGAGAGCCTGGGATCTCAGCTTGTGTCAAGCTTGTTATCATGTAAATTTTGTACAAAGAATTGTTATTTCTCTCTCTCTTTCCTCTCTCTCTGTGTCATTGGTGGTTTTGCTGTGTTTTTTTCCTTCACCCCACGCCCTCTCTGTTTGAGACTGTCCGCCGGTTCCCGGGTGCATGGAACCAGTGTCCTAAAGACTCAGAGGGTCCTGGGCACAGCGCGACCTTCTCTTCCAGTTGCGGTTTTCTGCCCCACCGTGCAGCTGAGGACATATTTATTTTTCACCTGAGCAAACATGTTGTTTGCAGAGACAATTGTTTGCAGCCAGTTTAAGTTCTAGGGGAGCCCCTGGAGGCTGCCACTGTTGTCTCCCCCGCCCCCGCCCCCATCAGCGAAGTGGGGCACTGAGGAGAGAGGGGTGGGGGGTCTCCCAGCCGCCCGCTCTCACCTGGCCTCACTGTGCCCCAAGGGTGAGCGGCTGGGCCCGTCCCCGTGCGGAAGCCCCACCACCTCCCCTTGGCTGGCCACCTGGATAGTCGCTGGCTCAGTTTTAACTGAAGGAATCTTTGCTTTTGAAAACTGGGGTTCTGCTTTCATTTTGTTTTCTTCTCATCCTCCTACCCCCCTCCTCAGCAGAGAAGAGAACCCATCAGTTTTAGGGGTGTCTGTGCATAGAGACTCATCTGTATGTGACTTGTTTTGAAATGTTTTTGTTGTGGGTGTGTCTTGCTGTAAATATTTGTTCATATTTTTGTGAATTCAATACTCTGTACCATTGTACTATAGTAACTTTTATAAAGCAAACCATAAATATACTGACTTTTCTTACAGACACGCCGTCTCTCTTGCTCTCCATCTCTCCCTCTCTCCTTGGGCTGGACTGCGGTGAAAGGCCCGGGGCGGTGTGGTCCACTCAGTCCGGGGCCACTTGCCTGTGTGTGAGCTCCGGGCCGGCTCATAGCCGGGCAGAGTAGCTGCGGTTTTCCCTCTTTGCTTCCAGAACGCCTCAGAATTGTAGCTCTCTGACACAGCTGGTGGCCGTTAGGGAGGTGGGATGAGCTCGCCTGCCTGTTGCTGTGGGTAGGAGCGTGGGAGGAGGGGCCTGAAGCGCTCGCTTGCCTAGGAGATGGCTCCAGGGAGGAGGGGGCTGTTAAGGGCCACCCGGCAGGGGGTGTGCCTGGCCCGGACCAGGTCCTGGGTGCCATCCCTCGCCCACAGAGAACCAAAGTAGCCCCACAGTGGGAAGGATGAAGGGGTGTTCTTGAGGCACTCAGCTCGGTGCCTCAGATCCCCAGAGCGTGCCGGAATTGACTGATGTGAAGGGCACACAGCAGGCTGGCAGAGTGCGTCCATGGTACCACTTCCCTGTCAAAGGGGAAGAAGGGAAGATGTCCCATGCTGGTGAGTGCGGGTCTGGGAAACCACTAGTGGAAACAGAACCCCCTGCAGGAACCAAGACCTCCCGTGTGAACGGAGATACGGATGCTCCACCTTTGAAATACTTACAAGCACTGAGCCCAGGTGGCTCAGTGGGGAACCGATGGACTCTGCCAGCCAGGCAGAGGGTTTTCCTGCAGCGCCCTCTACCAATGAAGAAAGGCAGGGAGACGTCCATTAGAGGGGGTTGGCAGGCTTCAGGAAAGCGGCTCAGGGCCAGCAAGGCCAGCCCAGGGAACAGGGAGAAAGCCACTAGTCATGCACTCATTCAGCCTGTATTTATTGAGCACCTACTCTGTCCAGATGCCCCTGACGTGGTCTACAAGTTGTTGACTAGTGTTCTCCTTTCTGAAGTGTCCGCCTCCAGATTCACCTGCCTGGAAAACCCTCCCAACTCCTGCATTAGATTGAGATTTCCCCCTACACGAGCTCTCGCACCTGCCCCTAGTTTGAAGTTGAGTCACCCTAGGCTGGAAGCATCCCAACAGATGGAAAGAGACTCCACTTGCCCACCTCCTCACTGGGAGTCCGGGCAGTCCCACTCACCAGTCCCTTTCTCAGCTAGTGGCCTGGGGTCTGCTCTGGGAGCACCTGAGACACTCAGCCACTCCTGGGGAGAAGCTGATCATGTTGCATCGGAAGGCAGGCCCAGGATGGCTTGGCAGGTGCAAGACAAATTAGATCTCTGTGAAATGTCCGGCTTTCTGAACTGCTGAATTTGCTTAAAACGGAGCAGCTGACGAGACAGCTTCACAGGCTCAGTTGCCACCTTCCCGTGTATGAGGCCCAGGTTTATTCCCTGGCACCACATATGGGCTTCTGGGGGCTGGAGAGATGGTCTGCCGGGTAAGGGCACTTGCCTTGCACACAGCTGACCTGGGTTTGATCCCCAGCACCTCCATGTGGCCCCCAAGGCCCCCCTCGCCCCCCACCCAAAAACTAAGAAAAAAGACTTAGCAGCCTGTCTCTTGGCCGTGAGGTTCTTTGACAAGTCATTTGAGTATAAAAGTAGCCTCTTTCCAAAAGGAAGCCACAGTGAGTGTTCGCTGGGCAGAAGAGAGCTGCTGTATGGTGACAAGGATGGTGAAGAGAGCAGAAACGGGGGAGTGCCAGAATTCTTCTGACTCAGACATGGAATCATTTCACCTGATCACTGAGCAGGGTTGTTACCCCCAAAGGTCTTTAACACCCCCGCCCCCCGGTTCTGTCTGTCTGTGCAAACTCTGGCCCTGGACAGCAAAGTTGGGGACAGGGATCATCACTCTTGGGCCACCACTCTTCCCCTTCCCAAGGTCTGGTCCCAAATGTCATCTCCCAGAGGGAACCTCCCTTCCTTGAAATTAGTCTCTACTCCCAGCTTGTCTCCACACAATCTTATTATCCATTTAATCGTATCCATTTAATTTGTGTCTTTATGGACCACACCCGTAAACAGGCTCTGCTGGGATCAGCCTGGGCCCCCTGCATGCAAAGGTGCGCTAACTTTCCTTCCAGCTAATGTTTCTCTCTCTCTCTCTCTCTCTCTCTCTCTCTGAGTGTGTGTGTGGGCACACTGGCTACTCCTAGCTCTGCACTTAGGAATGAGTCTTGGTGGGCTTGGGGAACCGCATGAGGTGCTGGGTAGGGAACCCGGGCCGGCTGCATGCAAGGCAAGCATCCTACCCGCTGTGCTGTATCTCCGGCCCCTTAGCTAATTTTCTTTTCTTTCTTCCTGGCCTTTTCTTTTTGTCTTTTTGGGTCACACCCAGCAATGCTCAGGGGTTACCCCAGACTCTCATTCAGGAATTACTCCTGGAGAGACTTGGGGGGGCCCCACGAGATGCCGGAGATCAAACCTGGGTCGGCTGCGTGCAAGGCAAACGCCCTTCCCGCGGGACTACTGCTCGCCCGCTTATTTTCTTCATAGCATTCACCACCCTGAAAGGCTTTGGCGTCGGTCTATCGTGTAAACCCTCCGCCCGTCGGCGGTTCTCAACCAGGCTGAACCGCTGTCACTGAGCGCCCCCTGGCGGCCGCAGGGCGTCACTGCCCCGAAGGCGCGCAAACACCGAGACCACGCGTCGGACCGCGGCTGCTTTATTTCCGAAGCCGGGCGCGGGGAGCGGCCCAACCGAGGGGGCGTGGCCAAATGTGGGCGGGGCCGGGAGGGCGGGGCCTAAGGGGAAGGGCTAATCGGGAGACGCGCGTTTCGGGGACGGGGGCGTGGCCAGGCGCGCGCGGGTGGGCGGGGCCTCGGCGGCCTAGGCGCGGCCGCGGCCCCTACATGCCCCGCACCCCGTTGGTCTCCATGTCGGTGAGGTTGCCCCGCAGATCCTGCTCCTCCTCGAAAGCTTTGAACAGGGAGTTGAAGTTGCCGGCCCCGAAGCCCTGCGGCAGAGAGGGAGGCTCAGGTGTGCGCCCCGCGCGGAAGCCGTGCGCCCCCCACCCACCCCGGGCGCGGGGCCGCGGCCGAACCTGGTGGTTGTTGCGCTGGATGACCTCCAGGAAGAGCGTGGGCCGGTCCTGCACGGGCTTGGTGAAGATCTGCAGCAGGTAGCCTTTCTCGTCGTAGTCCACCAGGATTTTCAGCTCCTAGGCGGAGACGGGCGAGGCTGGGCGCAGGCTGGCGTGGGACAAGCCCACAAGCCAAGAAGGGCTGCTTTGGGGGTCAGTGCTGGCACCTCCGCAGATAGACCCCGTTACACAGCGCCTGGATAAGCACCCGCGGAGACCAGCCTGGACCCCCATGGCCCGCACACGGGGTCTCTGCTTAGGTCAGGAGGGGGCTTGTAAAATCAGGTCATGCCCCTCCCGTTTCAAACCCTAGGGTCCCCCCAGGCAGCATCCCCAGGAAGACCCTTGGGTACAGCGCCAGGAGTGGCCCCCCAACAAGCAGAAACATAATAAAACCCTGTATTCTTTCGTGGCGGAGGGCCGTGGTGCCAGGATTGGCTTGCGAGGCAAGCTCTCTGCCCTCTGTGACATCCGCTCTGGAAATCAGAACCCCCTGTTGCTGGTTGGAAGGT
This sequence comes from Sorex fumeus, assembly GCF_029834395.1. Classification (NCBI taxonomy): domain Eukaryota; kingdom Metazoa; phylum Chordata; class Mammalia; order Eulipotyphla; family Soricidae; genus Sorex; species Sorex fumeus. The sequence continues at coordinate 404,050 of NW_026606212.1, read as the reverse complement.
AGGCCCGTCGGCCGTGCTGGGAAACTGGCCATCCTTCAGAAGGTCTAACAAAGGGGTTTGCTTGGTTTGGGTTTTGTTTTTTGCGCCACGCCCAGTGGTGTTCAGGGCTTACTCCTGGCTTTCGCTCAGGGGTCACTCCTGGTGGTGTTTTGGGGACCATACAGGGTGACAGAGATTGAACCTGGGTTGGCTAAATGCAAGGCAAGTGGTCTGTCTGCTGAATTATTTCTCCAGACCTCCAGGGTTAAACTTTAAACATTTTTTAAATCTCTTTATTTTTGAGCCATACCCAGAGGTGATGCTCAGGGCTTACTCCTGGCAAGCTCAGTGCTTCTCCACTGTACTAGCTCTCCGCACTCTGGTTTAGCATTTTAAAGGAGTGACTTATATAGCAAAAAGCCCTGCCAAAGTAAAACCAATATGTTGCCAATAGTTTTTGGCCACAGAAGGAAAAAATGCAAGCTCTTCAGTGGCTGACCCAGAAAAATCACTCCCTGCCTACCGCTATCACCTCGGGAGATCTTCTACCCCCTCCATCCTTCTCTCCTCAGATAGTCAGAGCTGCCCCAGGACATTTGCGCATGCTGTGCCCTGAGCAGGTGCAGGCCTTCCTCTGTCAGGACGGGTCATTCCCAACTTCCTGTCTGCCCTGCTTCTCGCTGCGCAGTGTCTGTGTCATATCTCCCCACTACATGGGTTGGGGCTGATGACAGGGTGGCTCAGGCCGGTCCCCATGGGCCGCAGGCCTCACCTCCAGGACATCGATGCTCTCCTTCACACGGATCTTGGCCGTCTTGAGCCGCTCCCGGAGCTGTTTGTAGTAGGTGGACGGGACCGCCAAGAACTCCATGCCTCGCTCTCTCAGGTGACGGATCTGCCGTGGAGCAGGCTCGGGTCAGCCCCCAGCCCCGTCGGACCAAGAGGAGGCTGAGCCCCAAACTGGTTCCCCAGCTGGCAGCGTGGGGGCCCCCTGCCCTTCCCTTGCTGGCCCGGGTGGTCACCCCACTTGTGGAGCGCTCCCACAGTGGGACAGGACAGTCATCCCCTGATGTAACTGGGGAAACTGAGGCATGGAGTGAGGAGACACCTCCGTTCACACTGTAACCGGAATGACTTTATGGCAATGAAACCCAATCATGTCAAGTCCCTGGCTGGCTTGGGTCGGCGGTGCCTTGGTCCTGTTCCCGTCCTCTCTTGGTTCTCTGTGCTCTGCTGCGTGCCTGGCGGCCCCTCACAGCCCTTTGTCCTCTCCCTGTGCCCGCTGCTGCATTTCCTCACCCCGCTCTCGTCCTGGCTCTGCTCCCCGCGTGTCTTCCTCCACAGGGTGTCCGGGGACTGTCCCACCCCCACTTGCCACCTCACAGTCTGCTGTGTTTTCCTTTTGCTCTTGTGTGGGCAAAAGCCAGAGCCTTCACCTGGCTGTGCCTAGGACTTAGCTCCTGCTTCTGTGCTCAGAGGTCAACACTGGCGGGACTCGGGGGCTCATAGGCGGTGCCAGGGATCAGACCCGGGCCAGCCGTTACCCCGCTGCCCTGTTTCCAGACCCTGAATCCCCGTTCCTGTTAGGGGGGTCTGGCACCCCATAGACAAGCATCTGCTAAAGCAACGCGGTGAATTCTAGGCTAGGTACTGACCAAGGGGAAAGGTCACGCTGCACAGACAGAACTGGGGAGGGTCCAGGATTCTGCCCCCCAGGGCAGGGGCCAGGCCTCGGCTGATGGACTGAGTGGATCTGTCACTCCCCAGCATCATTTTCTTTTTTAAATTTATTTTTTTGCTTTTTGGGGTCACACCCAGCGATGCACAGGAGTTACTCCTGGATCATGCACTCAGAAATCTCTCCTGGCAGTACCCGGGGGACCATATGGGATGCTGGGAATCGAACCTGGGTCTGCCGCGTGCAAGGCAAACGCCCTACCCGCTGTGCTATCGCTCCAGCCCTCCCCCCCAGCATCATTTTCGAGGGGAGCATCTGAGGCCCAGAGAGGGAGACACAGTACATCATCAGCAGGACCAGGACTGGAATGCAGGCTTCCCGGCCTCTCACTCCTGCGGCTTCTAGAACCAGCAGGATGGGCGGAGGCCCTGCTCCAGGCGGGCTGAGTAGCAGGGTGCCATGCCAGCCAGAGATCCTGGACGGCCGCCCCCCCCACTCATTTCTGGGTGGGCGGGAGCCGGAGTGCCGCACGGGCTACTCACCGCCTTGATGATGTCCTGGGTCTTGAGAGCGATGTGCTGCACCCCAGCCCCACCGTTGTAGTCCACATATTCCTGCGGGAGGGACGGGCGGCTGGTCAGGCCCACGGGCAGGAGCGCTGGAGGGTGTCACCCCCACCTCGTGCCCCGCCCACGGGCACCTGAATCTGCGACTTCTTCTTGCCGGGCGCCGGCTCGTTGATGGGCATCTTGATGGACTCTTCGTAGTTGGCCACCACGATGGAGCGCAGGGAGCTGTACTCCGTGTGAACCTGCGTATCGTCCACCGACCAGAAGCGGTGGAACTGCAGGTTCTTGAGGTACCTGCAGGGCGGCATGGGGGTTGTGGGCCCGAGGGCAGCCCCCCACCTCAGGGCCCCCTTCCCGAGTCGATTCTGGGCACAGGTTCCGGGGAAGAAAGCAAACTGCAGCCTTTGGGGGATATGGATGTGCCCAGGGCAGGATCCTGGGGCGTTCCTGGTGGACATCTCCCCACCCACCCCCCGTATCCCGCAAGCCTCCAGGGGCTCATGGCTGTTTCCCTGGGCCTGGCCGGGACGCACCAGTCGGAGGCTGACAGCATCTCCTGGTCAGGCTGGTTCCCCACGATGTGGTCAATCACCTCCAGGTTGCAGACGGGCCTGGGCAGGAGCACGGGGGGATAGAGGGAGGGCAGTGGGCGAGTGGGCACATGCTGCCCCAGCTGTGGGCTCCCCGTGGGTACCCACTGAGCAGATGGGCAAACCGAGGTGGAGATGAGCGTGGTCGGGATGGGAACCCCAGCAACTTCCCGGGCCTCCGCTCTCGGCCCCTGGCGCCTCTGCAGAGGGGGACTGAGTCCGGTGGGCCCCCAGACGCCTGCCTGCCCGAGGGACACTCACAGCTTGGACAAGAGGGGGTCCATGAACGTCGGGGCCTCAAAGCCGGGCAGGAAGCGGCCGGTGTAGTTGATCTTCTCCACCAGGGTGTGTGTCGTGTCCCCGTACTGTGGACAGAGCCCGCCTGAGTGGGCAGCCGCCCCCACCCCTGGTGTTTGGGGACTTCTGTGTCCGGGGGCACTAGTTCGAGGCCCCCCACAGCTGCTGCGGTGGTGTCGGCTGCGGCGCCCTGGAACCCCTCTGAGGGCCCTGCAAGCACCCTGGGAGCCCACAGGCACTGCCCTGCCCGTGGGCTGCTGTCGCTCTCAAGGCCTCCCAGGACTGGTCGTTCCATGGGGGCAGGTGCAGGCAGCCAAATTGGTCACTGTGGCTGCCGGGGCGTCCCCAGCCCGGACAAGAGGAGCCCAGGGCTGTCTGCAGACTGGCCGTGGCTGGGAGGGAGTGAGGGCGGGGATGGGGGGTGGGGGGGACCCCGCTGGCAGGGGCGCCCCTGGAACTCACCGTCTGCAGCACGGCGAACTTCACCTTCCCAAACTTGTCTTCCTCAACCCAGGGTTCCCGCACAATCTTGGCGCCCCGTTCCCGGGCTTTCTGGGAGGGGGTGAGTGGGCGGGGGGGGGGGGGGGGTAGAGAGGCGGCCGTCACCTCCAGCTCCGCCTTGCCCAGGCCCACCCTGTGCTGCTCTTGCCCCACGCAAGAGGGGAGACGGGGGTCTCTCTGCCTCGCGTGCGGCCCTCAGTGCCTCTGCCGGGAGCCGGAGCTGCGCTCACTGAGCTCCGAGCCCTCAGCTCAGCCGATGTGCTGTCTCTGGAGGTGCTCAGGGCTTAGTCCTGACTCTGTGCCCAGGGGGCAACCCTGGCAGTGCCGGGGACCGTATTTGGTGCCTGGGAGGGAACTCAGGTGGGCCGTGTGCGTGGCAAGCCCCCTGTAGGCTGTCCAGAGAGGCCCAGCTGCTGGCCTGGGCATCCGGGCGCCCAGCGGCAGGGCGGGAAGGGCGCGGGCCCCTTTTCTGCCTGGGCCGAGGCGGCCTCACCTGCACGATGTAGTCACAGTCCTCGACCTCGAAGGCCACGTCCTTCACGCCGTCCCCGTGCTTTACCAGGTGGTCACCCATCTCTGTGGCCGCAGGGAGGGGCAGGAGGTCAGGGTCCCTCAGGCCGCCCCCTCCCGCCCCCCACCTGCCTTGGGTGGGTTCCTCACCTCTGTTCCAGGGGTTGAGGGCAGAGCAGAGGACAAACACGATCTAGGACAGAGATAACAGGGCATGTCACAGGGGACTCCAGGAGTCACTCCCTGGCCTTTGGGGGCCAGCGAAGGGCCCGGCTCCCTTGCGCGCCAGGCTCGAGCCCGCAACTCTGGGCTTTGGTCTTTTCCCTTTTTTCATCACACCCAGCGATGGCCAAGGGTAATTCCCGGCTCCGCGCTCGGGAGTCACTCCTGGCAGGCTCAGGGGACCCTGCGGGGTGCCGAGATGGAACCCAGCTGGCCGCGGGCTAGGCAGAGGCCCTGCCCGCTGGACCATGGCTCCAGCCCCGGCTTCCTCTGCTTCTCGTGAGGTGGGGGCTTCTCCCAGCAGAACCCCCATCTTGAGGGGCTGCTCTGGGGACCTCAGGACAGGGCTACGCAGAATACCCTGCCCACCTCCCACAGGCTCCAGCGCTGGGGCAGCGGGAAGAGGACAGGCCTGCGGGGGGGGGGGGCGGAACTCACCTTCCCCTGCCTGACCACGTGGCTGACCACCTCCCGGGACCCCGTCTCCAGGCCCTTGTAGGCCAGGGGCTCGAAGCCCATCTTGCTGCAGTAGAAGGAGGCGGCCTGGATCGGGGGTGCAAGAGGGTCAGAGCAGTGGGGCCCCTGCTGCGTGTCCCCTGCCCTCGCAGCCGCCCTCTCTGGGCCATAGACTGCCCAGGCAGGCCCTGGCCCCTGGTGAGCACAGGACCGCTGGGGTCCACGCCCGGTTATGTAATTCGGATCCAAAGAGTGTTTGTGCCGGCCCTGGCCCTCCCCTGCTCTGGGCCAATCCCGGAAGGACGCGGCTGCCGGCCTGCCCTCTGCCCCCACATCTTGTCCCCCTCCTACCTGTTTGGCATTGCCAACCCAGAAGGTGACCGAGTGGAAGTGGAGGAATCGGCCTCTCTCGGGCTGCAGGGGAGAGAAGGGGCCAGGCTGAGTCCCCGGGATGGTGTGGTGGGAAGCGAGCCGGTCGCCCCAGGCCTCGCTGCCAGCCTCTCCCAGGATGTAGGAGCTGCCAGGCCCCCTGGCCGACCCGAGAGAGGTTTCTGAGGGGACGTGCAGGTGCAGGGCTGGGGATCAGGAGGCCCCGGGGCGAGGTGAGGCCGAGGCCAGACAGACTCGGCTTAGCTCGGGGCTGACACGGGCAGGGGCGGGAGATTGGCACAGACAGGAAGACAGTTTTTTTTTGTTGTTGTTTTCTTTCTTTCTTTCTTTTCTTTCTTTCTTTCTTTCTTTCTTTCTTTCGCGTTTTGGTTCACACCTGGCAATGCTCAGGTGTGACTCCTGGCTCTGCACTCGGGAATTATTCCTGGCAGTGCTTGGGAGACCATCCTGGATGCCAGGGATCGAACCCAGCTTGGCCACGGCAAGGCAAACGCCCTGTGCACTGTGCTATCGTTCCAGCTGCAGGAGCTGGGGTTTGTCAGGGGCATGCGGTGGAGACAGCCTCCACATACAAATGGTTCTTCTCTTCTTTCTTCTCTTGTCTTCTCTCTCTCTCTCTCTCTCTCTCTCTCTCTCTCTCTCTCTCTCTCTCTTTTTTTATTGTTTAGGCATGCTCCGAGCCTCAGCCGGCAGTGGTGGGGCCCTGAGGTGACATTCTGCCCCGGAGCGCCTGGTCCCCAGCTCTGCACCAGCGTCCTGTCACTGCGGGCTCCGGAGCCCGTCCCGCCTCCAGACCCAGACCTGGGCCCGCGTGCACACACTCACCTTCTGTCCTTTGTCAGTGTAGGAAGTCTGAGGGGGACAGAAAGGGACAGTTAGACCCACAGCTGGACGCCCGGCTAGAGCCGGCAGGTGCGAAGGCTGTCTGGGCCGGGGTCGCTTACCATGACTGGTCTTCTGGGACTCGCTGTGGAGTGGAGGGAGCCGGAGACTGGCCCTCGCAAGCTGGACAGAGGTATAAAAGGCGGCCTGCCCCGCCCCTCGCCTCCTGCCAGCTGGACGGGACATTCCCGGCCTGGAAGGGCTGAGGCCACAGCCTCTGATCCCGCCGCAGCCTCCCAGGACAGGACAGGGCAGCCCGGGGAGGGGGGGCTCGCGGTGAGTTACCCAAGGCCACTGCTTGCTGTGGGGGAGGGCAGGGCCAGGAGCCAAGGGCAGAGTCTTCCAGAGACTGCCTGTGTGCCCCTAGGGGTCGGGAGCCGGGACCCCAGGCCACAGTGCCCGTCGGCCTCAAGGGAAGCTGGGGTGGGGGTCAGCTCAGCACAGGAAGCGTGTGGGGGCTGGTGTTGAGATCTGTGTCCCTGAGGGCTTCAGGACATGGGTCTGGCGGCTAGAATCCTGAATCCACCAAGCGGAAGGAGATGCTGTGAGCGTTGTCCCCCCACTTTGTAATGGGGACAGTGACAGACAGTGGACCAGGACGCGGTGAGGCCGGAGCCTGGGGACTAGAACGCGGCACCCAGCATGGCCTGCGTCAGCGCTGGCTGGCGTCAGCGGTGTTCCTTGGGGCCTGAGGGCGCTGACGGGACACGGGGTCCTTAGCACAGCAGAGAGCTGGGAAGTGGGCGAGGACCCTCCTGGACCTCGAGGCAGCCCCAGCCCCCCCACCTGTGTCTCAGCTCTCACTTCCGGTGAAGTGTTGAGCTTCCAGCCCCCCCTGAGGCCTCCAGGATGGCCCAGGAGCACCAGCACCGACCCGAGCCGTGTTCTCCCCAGCCTGGACTCAGCCGTTCCGGGAACGCTTACAGCTCTGCTCGGGCGGGCCTGTGTCTGCCCAGGGAGTTAACACTGGACGAGGAAAAGAGAACTTTTCGTCTTGGTTGGTAAAGACCTCGAGGGCTTTCGGGCCGAGATCCCACATCCCGCGTAAAATCCAGCAGGTCTACTGCACCCCAAGCCAGAGGACGCTTATGAACCTCCTGAGAAGGGGCGCCCCCAAATACTGCTGGTTCACAGGAGAAAAACTGATGAGCTCAAGAAGGGGCCTGAAGTGGCCCTCCCTCCCTCTCTCCCTCCCTCCCTCCCTCCTTCCTTCCTTCCTTCTTCCTTTTCTCTCTCCTTCCCTCCTTTCTTCCCTCCTTTCTTCCCTCCTTTCTTCCCTCCTTCCTTCCTTCTTCCTTCCTTCCTTCCTTCCTTCCTTCCTTCCTTCCTTCCTTCTTCCTTCCTTCCTTTTCCCCTCCCTCCCTCTCCCTCCCTTCTCCCCTCCCTTTCTTTTCTTTTCTCTCTTCCTCTCTTTCCCTCCCTCTCTTCCCTCCCTTTCTTCCCCTCCCTCCCTCCCTCCCTCCCTCCCTCCCTCCCTCCCTTCCTTCCTTCCCTTCCTTTTCCCTCCCTCCCTCCCTCCCTCCCTCCCTCCCTCCCTCCCTCCCTCTCTCCCTTCCTCCCTTCCTCCCTCCCTTCCTTCCTTCCCTTCCTTCCCCCTATCCTTCCCTCCCTCCTTCCTCCCCCCCCCCCCGCCCCCCGCCGCCACTCCTGTGGCTGGGTCAGGTTGGAGCCTTCCTCAGGGCAGGTATCAGCAGAGCAGGACAGAATGTGGCCCAGGGACAGGCCCTCAGCTCTTAGAGGCGGTGGGACAGATCTCCAGTCCAGCCTCGTGGGGACATTAACTGTGTCCCCCAGCGCAGGCCATTCCCCCTTCCCTTTGTTTTCTGTCATTTTTGAGCCCCCTCTGGCAGTACTCAGGGCTCGCTCCGGGAAGGGCCGGGGATGGACACGCGCGTCCCCCTGGACTTTCTCTCTGGCCCGTCTTCTTCCCTCGACTCTGGTTTCTGGGCAAGTCAGAGGCAGATGAGTGCTCCCATCTCGCGGGGTGCTCACGAAGCCTGGGTCCTCAGTGCCCATGCTGGCCCCCAACCTGGGAAGGCTGGGCACGCAGGCCAGACGGTTCTAGCGCCTCCCTCCCCCGTGGGGAGAGGAACCACGCGTGCTCCTGGCGCGCGCTGAGCACAGACTGATGTGGCATCAGCAGCCCTGAGGAGGGGCTGGGTCCCGGGGCCGACCCCTTCCCCCCCTCTGTGCAGAGACTGGGGGGTACTGTGAGGGGCTGCTCGGCTCTGGGGTCTGCTCCCATCCTGCCAGCAGCCCAGCTTATCCAGGCGCTGGTGTTTGGGGGCGCCCCTGCTCGGGGGGGGGTCATGAGCCTCCTCTGGCTTGGGGTACAGTGGACCTGCTGGATTTCAGAAAGGTTCTGCATGTCCAGGGGTGCCCCGAGGGGCTCGCAGATCCCAGTGCTCTTACAAACAGTGCTCAGCACCCACTTTCTTTCTGGGGTCTGAGGGCATGCAAGGCCGGGGGGCCTGTGTGACCAGTTCCCCCTGCTCTCGCTTAGGTGAGGGAACACCCCTTCCTGGAAGCATGCCTCAGTTTCCCTGACACATCCAGCCATGACTCGACTGTGAGGCCAGTCCTGTGTGTCCTCCTGCCTCTTGTCAGCCCTGGGGGTCACCTTGGGGATCCCCACACAGGGTGGCACTCGCTGCCTGGACCCCGACTCCCTGAAAGGTGGGGAGAGCCTTGTAGGCAGAGGAAGAAGGGGCGAGACCACTTCTGGGCAAGAGGCGTCCAGCCCCGCCGGCACAGACACGGCCTGAGCGGTGGCCTGGCCATTGTCCCATGGCCATGACAAGCTGGCCTTGGCACAGCTGCCCTGGGAGACCTTGCCCTGCGCCGGGTGGCCGGTGCGACCTTTGATGCTTCACCTTTGATGCTTTGGGCTGTGCCAGATGGCTGCAGATGGAACAGTTGTCTGTGGAATGTGAAAACCTCCGAAGATTCCAACCCCCATCCCCAGGGCACTTTGCTCATGGGTGTGTGGTACAAAGAGGGGACGGGCTCCCTGTGGACAAACCCTTGTTCTCAAGGTGGGCCGGGATAGGCCCCAACATTCGCCAGGGGAACCCTGGGGTGCCTGGAAATGGTGGAAATGGTGGAAGGTCGAGGATGCCTGGCCCCTCGGGAGAGGAAGCAGGTCACAGCAGGCGGAGCTGGGGAGGGGGAGGGGAAGCCACGTGTGGGGGTGCCCCGGGCCCTGCTCCCCCTCCCAAGGGCGGCTTCAGCGCCAGGGCCCAGAACCTCCCAGGTTCTGCGTTTCAGAGCCGCCGCGGGGCTGACCAGTGTTTCCGGCCTGACCTTTCTGAAGACTCGCCACGTGGCTGGCCTGGGCTTTGAATCGTTTGGGGTTTGGAATCGGAGGTGATCTGGATAATTGATGATTTTGTGTTTGGGCTCCAGGGACCCAGGGCCTCCTCCTTCCTCTCCCCCAGGTCCTGGCTGAGGACCCAGGAGCTCCCAGGCTGCGTCAGGCTGAGCTGCCTCCCCGGCAGCCAGAAAAGATTTTGCAGAAGTGCCTGTCCAGATCCCCCGCCCATTCCTATTTCTTCATGGGGGGGGTTCCATACTCGGGGCCCACTGCTGGCTGTGTGCTGGGGGCTCCCCCATCCTGGACGGTGTCCTGCACAGAAGGCGCATCCTGCAGGGGGTCCAGAGCCGTAGTACAGTGGGTGGGACGCTTGCCCTGCATGAGGCAGAGCCGGATTCGATCCCTGGCACCACCATGGTCCCCCCCAGACCACCAGGAGTGACCCCCAATACAGAGCCAGGATTAAAGACTGAGCTCTAATTCCATTGTGCCCCGGAATAAAACAAAACAAATGAAAGTGTATTCTCCACTAAACATCCTCTCCTTCCTTCCTTCCTTCCTTCCTTCCTTCCTTCCTTCCTCCTACTCCTCCTCCCTCCCTCCCTTCCTTCCTTCCTTTCCTTCCTTCCCCTTCCTTCCTTCCTTCCTTCCTTCCTTCCTTCCTTCCTTCCTTCCTTCCTTCCTTTCCTTCCCCTTCCTTCCTTCCTTCCTTCCTTCCTTCCTTCCTTCCCTTCCTTCCTTCCTTCCTTCCTTCCTTCCTTCCTTCCTTCCTTCCCTCCCTCCCTCCCTCCCACCCTCCTTCCCTCCCTCCCTTCCTTTCCTTCCATTCCCTCCCTCCCACCCTCTCAGCACCCCAAGGTGGCCCTGGGGCCTCCATGCCTGTCACTGCAGAGCATAAGCAGGACCATATAGCACAGCAGTAGGGCATTTGCCTTACAAGTGGCCAACATGGTCGACCCGAGTTCGATTCCTCCGCCCCCTCGGAGAGCCCGGCAAGCTACCGAGAGTATCTTGCCCGCACGGCAGAGCCTGGCAAGCTCCCCGTGACGTATTCAATATGCCAAACACAGTAAAAAGTCTCATGATGGAGACGTTACTGGGCCCGCTCGAGCAAATGAACAACAGGAGGACTGTGACCGTGATCCTCACCCAAGTGATCACGGTGTTGAGAGTGGCTCTGGGACTCTTCCCCAAAAAAAGAGGGAAGAAAGGGAAAATGGGGCGCGAGGCATGAGTTTCTGTTTGTGTAGAGGCACCGTTTAGACGCCTTGCACTGTGTCTTGTGCTATATTTCTCTTTCCCAACGCGCAAAGCGCCATGAGACACAGTGAGGAGCCGGTTTCACCCTGGCTGTTTGGAATCTTCTGCTCGCTCCTGGGCCCCATGACCCGAAGTGACCAAGTTATTTCCTTTCCCCGGGTCTGTTTGCCTGTTTGCGTCCTGGCTCTGCAGCAAACCATTCTACACACAGGGTTCTACCATGATTTACACTTGAGAAACATGGGACCGGGCATAGGGCTTGAGTGACACATTGCACGGAGGTGGCTGGCTGGGCGGTGCTCCTGATGTTGCCCGTGATGACGTAGTTGGGGGGGAGTGGGGCCTTTTAGCTTTTCCTTCTTACTTTTTTGTTTCTTTCAACAAAATGCAAGAAGAAAATCCTGTGTTGCTGCCTGTTTAGGGACAGTTCCTCCGTGTTGCTCCTGGGACGCGTGCCCCGTGTCTGCAGCATGCGGTGTTTGGTTTTGTTGGGGGGCAGTGCCTGGCGGTGCTCAGGGGCCAGGCCAGGCTCTGTGCTCAGGGATTGTTCCCGGTGCTCAGGGGACCATGCAGTGCTGTGGATGAACCTGGGCAATGAACCATGCAAAGCTGCATTCCAGAACCATCTCCCAGCCCTTGGCTCTTACCGACCAGAGAGGCTGCACCACTCCTGGAGACCCGTGTCCTGGGGTGATGCTCAGAGTGGATGAGAAGCAACTCTCTCCTGTTGCAACTCTCAGCTTCAAAAGTTCAAAAGTCCATACCAGGAATTACCACTGAATGGAGGAATTGTCAGATATTAGGGTTGATCTTAGCCGAAAGCCTGAGAAGCAGATCAGTCTGCTCTCAAATCCCCTTTCCATTGAATGTGAAGATTGGCTGGTTCTCGGTAAAGCTTTCCCGGGGGTTAAGGTAGGTTTCGCTTCCTCTGCCCCTCTCGGAGAGCCTGGCAAGCTACCGAAAGTATTCAGTATGCCAAACACAGTAACAAGAAGTCTCACAATGGAGATGTAACTGGGCCCGTTCGAGCAAATCGATGAACAACGGGAGGACAGTGGACAGTGGACAAGGTAGGTTTAGGCTTAGGGTTAGGGGTAGGGTTAAGGTTAAGGTTAGGGGTAGGGTTAGGGGTAGGTTTAGGGGTAGGGATAGGGTTAGGGATTAGGGGTAGGGGTAGGGGTTAGGGGTTGGGGTAGGGTTCGGGATGGGGTAGGGTTATGTTAGGGTTAGTGTTAGGGTAGGGTTAAGGTTACGGTTAAGGTTAGGGGTAGGATTAGGGTTAAGGTTAAGGTTAAGGGTTAGGGGTAGGGGTAGGGTAGGGGTAGGTATGGTAGGCTTAGGTTAGGGTTAGTGTTAGGGGTAGGGTTAGGATTAGGGTTAGGGTTAAGGTTAAGGTTAGGGGAAGGGGTAGGGTTAGGATTAGGGTTAGGGTTAAGGTTATGGTTAGGGTTAAGTGTGGGGTAGGGTTAGGATTAGGGGTAGGGTTAGGGTTAGTTAGAATTTGGTCTGGGTCATGGTGGCAATGTATGTTTTCTGGTAATTAGCTGAGGATGTATACGTGTGTTTGCATACTTTCAGAATGATGTCGAATTTATTTGAGAAGGCTTTTTTTGTCTGTATGTTGTAGCATAACCTGTATAAGATTTGCCATTCGTGATACTTATCACATTCACAGTATTGTGCAACTTATTTCTGGAATATTCTCAATACCCCAAAGACACCCCTTTGCTGTCATACCCTCGCTTCCTGCTCCAGTAGCCACTGGCAACCGTCCACCTGCTGCCCATCTCTGGGAACTGGCTTCTGTGGACGTTTTGTTGGAACTGAAACCCAGCGTGTGTGGGCTATATGACTGGTGCTCTCGCCAGCAGCCCTTCCTCACGGTGCTTCAGGGTGCCCTGGCAGTGCCAACACACCTCTGACACGCACCATCCCAGCTACCCCTTTTCTGGTGGGCGGGTGGGCTCCGGGGCCAGTCTTCTACAGCCGTAAACGTCTGTGTGCAAGGATTGGGTAGGGGAGGGGCGTTTGGGTTTGTTCTTGGGCCACTTGGGTTGACTCCTGGTGGTGCTCAGGGCCCTATGGGGTGCCAGCCACCCCCCGTGCTCCCTCCAGCCCCCATTTCCAAGTGTTTCACTAGTTTCTCTGGGATCCGCGCCTCAGGGTGGACCTGCTGGCCTGATGGTGACTGCATCTCACGCTGAGGAAACAGACTATCTTCCTGTTCTTCCCCGGGCGTCTCGCCGTCTCTGCGCCACTTGCTGTCTGGTCTGCGTCACTCTGTCTCTTCGCTCCTAGCTGGCCATCTCCGAAGAGGCAGCGCCTTGTGGTTTGGGTTTGCATGTGCCTGATGACTAATAATGTTGATTTTTAAGTGTTTATCTTCAGTTTGCCTGCCTCTCATCAGAAATGTCCACTCATAGCCTTTGCAAATTTTGTAATCCCGGTGTGTGTCTGAACTCCCTTTCCTGTTCCAAGGCTCTCTGCGGTGCACACATTTCCAGGACAGAAGGCTGATGGTGGGTGGGCGCCTCCCCAGTGGGGTTCAGGCATTTAGGCAGGGGCCCTGTGAGTTTTGGGATCCACTCAGATCATCCCAACCCTCCTGGGGGCTGCCAGGCTGCATGCAGTCATGCTCTGGGGGCGCCGGGAATCAAACTGGGCATGGCCACAATCAAGGTGCACACCTTCAGCCCCGTATTATCTCTCTGACCCCAAGAGGCTGATTTTTTATTTAAAAAAATTGGTGTGTGATGGGGGCTGGAGTGATAGCTCAGCGGGTAGGGCTTTTGCCTTGCAAGCGGCCAACATGGCTGACCCGAGTTCGATTCCTCCGCCCCTCTGGGAGAGCCCGGCAAGCTACCGAGAGTATCTCGCCCGCACGGCAAAGCCTGGCAAGCTCCCCGTGAAGTATTCAATATGCCAAACACAGTAACAACTGTCACAATGAAGACGTTACTGGGCCCGCTCGAGCAGACCGATGAACAACGGGAGGACAGTGACAGTGACAGGTGTGTGGTGGGGCTGGAGAGATAGTCCAGAGTGGAGGGCGTTTACCTTGCACATGACTGACCTAGGTTCGATCTTTGGCGTCCCATAGGGTCCCCCCGAGCTCTGCCAGGAGTGATTCCTGAGTGCAGAGCCAGGAGTAACCCCTGAGCATCTCCGGGTGACTCAAAAAGCAAAATAATAATTAATTAATAAATAATAATAATAATAATAATAATAATAGCACTGTAGCACCGTCCTCCCATTGCTCATCGATTTGCTCGAGCAGGAACCAGTAATGTCTCCATTGTGAGACTTCTTGTTACTGTTTTTGGCATATCGAATACGCCACGGGGAGTTTGCCAGGCTCTGCCGTGCGGGCAGGATACTCTCACTAGCTTGCTGGGCTCTCCGAGAGGGATGGAGGAATCGAACCTGGGTCGGCCGTGTATAAGGCAAATGCCCTACCCACTGTGCTATTGCTCCAGCCCAATAATAATAATAATAAAACAAAAAAATTAAAAAAAAATAAAACAGGGGCTGGAGAGATAGCACAGCGGGTAGGGTGTTTGCCTTGCACGCGGCCGACCTGGGTTCGATTCCCAGCATCCCATATGGTCCCCTGAGCACCACCAGGAGTAACTCCTGAGTGCAGATCTAGGAGTAACCCCTGTGCATCGCGGGTGTGACCCAAAAAGCAAAAAATAAAGAAATAAATAAACAAATAAACAAAAGGTGTTCCCTGAGTGCAGAACCAGGAGTAAACGCAGTTTGTGCCGTTCCTCCCCGCCCCCCTCCCAAACCACGAATTAACTTAGTGGAAGGGCTCAGAGACCCAGACAGGGGTGCTGAGGATGGAACTCGGGTCGGCTGCATGCAAGGCAAGCACCCTACCCCCGGGACTCTCTCCAGTCTCCAAGGTTAATTTTTTTTTTTTTAATTCAGGAGAAAAAGATCTCAGGGGCCCACACTTTGTGTGTGTCAGGACAGGAGGGTGAAGCCTGACACCTGGCCCTGCCAATGGGTGCCCAGGTCCTGGCACTGAGCTGTCCAGCCCAGTCCACTGGGCATTGCTGGGACCGGACCCCAGGCCCCCTCAGCATGGCTAGGGAAGACTGCCACCCCCCACCCCCAGAGCTTTAGCCGGGAGTGAGCTTTGTCGCCAAGGGAGCGGAGCCTGGCAAGGTGCAAATGACAGTCTGACAGCAGCAAGTGTCGGGCTTGGGCTGTTTGCTGTGCTCAGCACCGCACGGGTGGCCAGGCAGGGCTAGCGCCCCCCTCCCCCCCCCCCCCCCCCCCGCTGCCCAGTGATAGCCAAGTGGGGACCCAGCTGTTGTCTTTGCTCACAGAGCCATTTTGCAGCCTCTGCACCCATTTTCAAGTGGCTGGCGAGAGGCAGCGTCTGCTAGCTTGACCCACTGGGACCCCCCAGAAATCCCGGGTTCATTTGTCATGTATCCGAGTGGGAAGGACAAGGAGGTGTGGAACGGGAGGAGGGACGAAGCCGGCGTGCCAGGGGGCAGGGAGGGGACTTGTAAAGTCGCATGTGGGCAAAGGTGGGTGCTTCTGGCTCCAACACGGGCTGAGCAACTCGGGGCAAGTCTCTTCACCTCTTGGAGCCTCAGTTTTTGCATCTGGTCAATGGGAACATTTTTCTTTTTGCTTTCGGGTTGCACCTAGTGGTTCTCAGGGCTTACTCCCCCTCTGCCCTCAGGGATCACTCCTAGTGGGCTTGGGGGACCATATGGGATGCTGGGGATCAAACCAGAGTCAGTCTTGTGCAGGGCAAGTGCCCTCCCTGCTGTGCTATCACTCCAGCCCCCACGGCCAATGGGAATTCTAACAACCTGAGCCGCAGTCGTTCTGAACGTCTCAGGTCGAGTGCACGCGGGGTCTGGCTGCAGGTCTGGCTCAAGGTAGGACCCAGCTAAATGTCACGCAGGAAGGAGAAGTCTGAGAGATAGGATGGGGCGGGGGAGGTAAGGCACTTGCCCTTGCATGGGGCATGTCCCAGCTTGGACCCTGGCACTGCCAGGAGTGACCTCCAAGTACAAGCCAGGAGTAGCCCCTGAGCACTGCCGGGTGTCGCTCGCACCCCAGGGGCTGGGGTGATAGCACAGCTTAGCGTCAGTTCGGAACCCGTCTGCTTTGTACTCCCCAGAATCTACAGAAACCTCAGATGCCCCTGAACAGCCAGGGCAGATAAGGGCTCAGAGGCAGGAGCCAGGAGAGGGTGTCTCACCCCCCTTCACTCCCACCGGCAGCCTCAGCCCCTGAGGACCCGTTGGCCTCGGGAGGCAGAGTGGGGTGGGCCAGCCTTATCGGAGTGGGGCAGCCGGGCAGGGCCCCGGGTGGGGCTGCCTTATCATCTGGGGCACAGCCACGCGCCCAGCCTCCTTGTGTCCCCTCTGGCCAGCCATGACCCGCCGTGGGGGTGCTGGATCTCATGGCCTTTGACAAGGGGGTAGTGCGGGGCTTCCTGTGCTGGTTCTCTGATCTCTCCACAGTGGCACCTCCTTTACCACCGTCCTTCTCTGTCCCTGTGGTTGGGAAATGTGGGGGACCCCTCCCCAGACTGGCTCAGTGGCCTCCCCTGTCTGGGTTCATCCTGGGACTGGCCTATGAGGGTCTGTGAGCCTGGCTGGGCTGACCACGCTCGCCCCCAACGGCTGTAAGGGGGAGTCGGCCCCTGGCCCCCCATCACTGCCTGTGCTGCCCTGACTTGGCCCCTCCTGCTTAACTCAGGGCGGGTTCCGGCTTCCCCTGACGGACACCAGGAGGACACGCGCATGACTGTCCTCGGGCACCCACAGCCGTCTGTTATCTGCCCTGGGGACCGGCGAGGATGTCCTTTTGGTCTTTTGGCACATGGCGATGATGGCCACCCACTCCATGTTTCCTCCCGATTCTTCGTTTTCTCCTGAGTCCGTGTGTGCTGGGCCAGGTCGCTCCCCTGGACAGACCCGGGGCTGCGGTTTTGTCATTATCTCTAAGCGTGACATGTGCTGAGGGTCCCCTCCTAGAGGCCCTGCTGCGCCCTCTGTCCCGGCCACTCTCCACCACCCCTCCCCGCCCCCCCACCCACCGCCACCTTTGGGGTGTTTTAGCCAGTTTGACTTCACGCTACCAATGGCAGCCCTGAACTCAGGTTTGAGGAGAACAGACAAAAACTAAGAGAAAGCGGCCGAACCGCAGGGCACTGGGGCTTCTACAGTTTAGCAAGGTAACTGGGAAGGGGGAGATAGCTATGTTTATATTTCATACGGGCTTTTTTTCTTTTAGTCATACATTGACATTGTTTTTCTGCTTCCATATTCATTTATATGATTTCATTTAAGCTAATTTGGGGGTTCAAAGCAAACAAAACTTTCATAGGCTTCCCAAAGACCCCCTAAGGGACTTTCTGAGCATGGAGGGGCTGAGGGCTGAGCGGGGGGGAGCCCCTGCAGAACGAGGCGGGAGGGGCAGGTCTGGGGCCTGAGCCCGGCACATCAAAGGGGTCTTCTCTTTCCTCTCGGGCCAGGTGCCCTGGCGTCAGCAGCTGCGTCACTGTGTAAGCTTGGGAGCAGTCACTCCAGATCACCCACTGATCCCTTGACCACGAGTCCAAGGTCGCTGCGGGAGCCCATCCCCCGTGCTCAAGCACTGCTCCTCCTCCTCCTCCTCCTCCGAACTCGCTGGGGCCCTCGGGTGCCCGAGTGGACCTCAGCGCACGGTCCAGCTTCTCAGAGCCTCCTTCTCGCGTTCCCAGGTATTGGGGAGACCGAGGAAGGCGCCTCCTTACCGCTGCCGCAGCCCCGAGGTTTCTCCCGCTCCTCCCGCTCAAGGAGGGCATCTCAGACCCACTTTACAGCTGAGGAAGCAGAGGCGGGCCCACGTGAGCCAACTTGGCGACTGGGTCTCCCTCCCTGCCCGGCCTCCTTTCTCTTCCTTCCTTTTGGTCTCGTTGGCCCATTGGCTGGAGGCTCCCGTTGCAGGGGCATTATTCCGGTGGACCAGAAGTGGGACCAGCTGGCTCTGCCCAGGTGCTGTGTCCTCCCACGGAGAGGCCATAGCAATGATTACCTGCCCGGAGCTGCCGGCTGCTCAGGGTCACAGGCCTCGTCCAACAGAGCTGGCTGGAGATGCTGGACGCACAGGGTTCGCGGCTGACCCACCCCTCGAAACCACACGTTTTAACTCCTTGATAGGAAATGTCTAGAAGGGGTGAGAGCACAGAGTGTGGAGGGGCGAGTGGGAGCTGCCAGGGGAGGACCGTGGCGGCCCAGCCCAGCTCGGAGGTGCGCTTGTGCCTGCGTGCGTGATGAAAGAACGTGTTCTAGAAGCAGAGCGGCCAGTTACGCAACCTCGTGGGTGTACCACGCCAAATGTCTTTACCACGTGGCTAGTTTCATGTCAGCCACATCTCAAGTGACAATATACATTATTCATTCTAATGGTTTTCTCTCTAGATGTGTGCTTTTCATATATATTGGAGAAGAGAATGTTGATTTTATTAGTTGGGAGGGTCACACCTGGTGGTGGTCAGGGCTTCCTGATGGCTCTGTGCTTCGGGGTCACTCCTGTAGGTGCTGTGGAGGCCCTCTGTGGTGCCGGAGATCAAACCCAAGTGGACTGCATGCAGGCAAGGGCCTCAACTGCTCTATGACCTCTCCAGATCACCCCATATACTAGTCTTTTTTTTTTTTTTTCAGTTCACATTGGTTATGCTCAGGGGTTATTCCTGGCTCTAAGCTCAGGCATTACTCCTGGCAGTGCTCAGAGGACCATATGGATGCCGTGAATTGAACTCAGGTTGGCCCAGTGCAAGGCAAATGCCCGTCACAGTACAACTGCTCCGGTCTCCCCGATGCTACTTTTATCTTTAACTCTGAGTTCTCTGATTTTTTTTATATATTAAAGAAACAAAAAAAAATAGAAACAGCAGTATATTGAGGCCAGAGAGACAGGCTGGGGAGGTCAGGTGGACCCCTGGGCCCCTGAGCACTGCTAGGGAGAACACCCCTCCCCAAGCATATGTTTCTTAAGCTGAACTCTGTTTTCATCACTAAAGTGAGTGACAGAAACACCACCAATCGGACTCTGGAGAAGAAACAGAGAAATACTTGTAGGCAGAGAACCCAACAGGTCCTTAAACATTTACTTCACGGGTAGTCACAGGGTGGAAGCGTATGACATAGACTCAGCCATGACCGAATTTGTGCTGTGCAGTGCCTGATCCAGGGACACCAGCATTGCCATCACCCTCAGGAATTCGTCCTTATGAACTCACTGGTCTCTCAATGTCATCACTGCATCACTGTCATCTCGTTGTTCATTGATTTGCTCAAGCGGGCACCAGTAACGTCTCCGTTCATCCCTGTCACATGCTCGAGTAGCCTGATGGCATATTGGGGCTCTTTTAGGGTCAGGGGAATGAGGACCATCATTGTTACCGTTTTTGGCATATCAGATATGCCATGGGTAGCTTGCCAGGCTCTACCGTGCGGGCGGGATACTCTTAGTAACTTGCCGGGCTCGCCGAGAGGGATGGAGGCTTTTGAGGGAGTCTCTAATTACCTTTACAGGTGTTCCCAGTCAGGCATATACACGGGCAGGATACTTTAGGTAGCCTGCCGGGTTCTCTGAGAGCGAAAACTAGACAAGAAGAAGTTGCACGGCCGCAAATGCCTCAATTTCATATTGACATTTTTTTCCCCAGTTAAAATCTAAACGGGGGGGGGGGGGCGAAGCCATAGTCTGGGGGGAGGGCGCTTACCTTGCATGTGGCTGGCCCAGGTTTGATCCCTGGCATCCCATCTGGTCCCCTAAGCACTTTTAGGAATGTCCCTGAGCACAGAGGCAGGAGTAATTTCTAAGCACAACCAGGTGTGGCCAAATTTTGTTTTTATGTTTTCTATGAAGAATTTCAGAGCCCCAAATATTCCCTCCAAAGGGGAATAGCACAGATTTCCCTTTATATTTAGATTACAGGATGTACTTGGCGATACTGGTTTTCACCTACCAGGTAAGCTCATCTCTAAAAAGCTTCCCGCTAAGATCCCTCAAAATCCATGGTCAGGGTGAGTCTTGTCCATTCTCATCTGCCTCTCTACACTGTGAATGGAAAGAGACGTGGAAGCTGGAGCATCAATGCTTTCAACTGCCTATACCTGCTCTTTGAGAGTCAGTAGTGTGATCTCTCAGATCTCCCTTTTATTCTCTTATAAAATTCTCTAAGACTCTTATTTCCCATAATTGAGGTGCTGTTATGTGCTCTACATTTTCTGGAAATCTTTGTAATCTCTGGTACATTCCCCTACTGCATATGGTTTCTCAAAGACTTAGATGTCCTACACCCCAGAACCTTTAGAAAATTGTGACCATTACTTTATATGAAAGCCTAGAGCCATGGCATAGCGGGTACGGCTTTTGCCTTGCGCCTGGCCAACCCGGGTTTGATTCCTCCACCCCTCTCGGATAGCCCGGCAAGCTACCGAGAGTATCCCGCCCTCATGGCAGAGCCTGGCAAGCTCCCTGTGGTGTATTCGATATGCCAAAAACAGTAAGAACAAGTCTCACAATGGAGATGTTACTGGTGCCCGCTTGAGCAAATCAGTGAACAACAGGAGGACAGTGCTACAGTGCTATGTTTAAGGGGCTGGAGTAAGGCCCGTTGGGTAAGGCATCTGCCTTGCGTGCTGACCCAGATGGTCCCCCGAGCCCACCAGGAGTGGTCTCCCTGAGCACAGGGTCAGGAGTGAGCCCTGAGTACCACTATATGTGGCCCCAAAGCAACAATAAAAAGGTTTTTTTTTTCTTTTTCTTTTTGGGTCTCACCCGGAGATGCTCAGAGGTTACTCCTGGCTCTGCACTCAGGAATTACTCCTGGCAGTGCTCGGGGGACCATATGGGATGCTGGGAATTGAACCTGGGTTGGCTGTGTGCAAGGCAAACACCCTACCTGCTATGCTATCACTCCAGTCCCAAAAAAGACTTTTTTTTTAAATTAAAAAAATCTTTTGAAAGGACCTGGGGCCAGAATGATAGTTTAGGGGGTTAAGGTACCTGCTTTGCCCGTGGTGAAATCTGGTTCGATCCCCAGTACCACATATGGTTCCCTGAGCATTGCCAGAAGTGATTCCTAAGCACAGAGCCAAAAGTAAGCCCGGACCTTATCCAAATAGGGCCCAAACATCCTACCCCCCAACTATTTTAAAAGGACCAGGCTGGGGACAAAGCTGAGCACGTGTTCAGCTTGGGACGAGCTCTGGCACCACAGTTCTTGCCAGGTTGTGTGGGAAGGTGGGCAGTTGGCAGAGGCTGACTATATCTTTTTTTTTTCTTAAATTTATTTATCCTTTGCTTTTTGGCTTACACCTGGCGATGCCCAGGGGTTACTCCTGGCTCTGCACTCAGAAATTACTTCTGGTGGTGCTTGCAGGACCATATGGGATGCTGGGGATTGAACCCAGATTGGCTGCGGGGTTGGCTGTGTGTGAGGCAAATGCTGTATGGCTCCAGCCCCCGTGACTGTCTTCTCGGCGAGTTCCAGCTCTCTGCTTCAAACTCTCACTTTTCAGAGCTCTTGAGCCCCCTAGTATTCTGAAATGATCGAGCATGAAAAGGGCATTTGGAAAAGACGGGGTTGGCATTCTCGATCTTGGCTTGCTGCAGCAAAGGCCTGTTGGTGGCCTGCAGCCCTGTCGGGTCAGTCGATCGGGACTGGCATAGGGATGAAAGATTCCCTCTGCCTGTTCTCTTAGCTTTCTCTCCCCAGCCCGCCCCGCACAGCTTAACATACATGCCAGCCCACAGCCGCGGGGAGACGATTCCTGGATGCTCAGCGTCAGGTCTGCGCAATTGTAGGCAAACGTTGTGGCCTGGGGCAGGCGAGAACAAGTGTTTCCAGGGACAGTGATGTTTGCCCTGGACCTAGAAGGAGGAACTGGAGTCGGAGTGGCCCAAACCGGTGTCCCAGGACGCAGGAACCATGGCTAAGACCGGGCGGCCGGTTTACACCTCTCCAAACTCAGCTCGCGTGTGACGGGCATGAGTGTGGATGGCGGCAGGAGAGGGCTCAGGGCAGTGCGAGGCTGGCGAGGCTGGCAAGGCTTCCTTCCCAGGCCAGGTCTAGGTCCCACGCACACCCACAGGCCGGAGGTGTTGCTTTCCCTGTGGAAGTCAAGAACAGCACCGAAGCAACACAGGGTGTGACCCCAAAACTAAGCACGAGGCTGGGAGAGAATGGCAGGCAGGAAACCCAAGGGTCTTGAGACAGGGACGGAAGTCAGGCATCCTGCATGTCAGACGTCTCTGTCTCTGTCTCCAGCAGAGACACCACTCTTGGTCAGGATGGTGGCTGTGCAGAGAGTGGGTAAGAGGAGCAACCCGGATTGAGACCAGCTCAGTCGTCACTAGGTGGTGGGCACCGCAAAGGCTTGGGGCTTTGAGAACGAGGGACGCGGGTAGCAGAAGGGCCAGGGCCAGGGATTACTCCAGTGATGCCAGGAGTGGCGAACACCAGCGCCTGGAGTTATGGAGGGTGAGAAATACTCCCTGCTCCCGTTGTGTCTGGACAAATTTGAAACCTGGGAGTTAAAAGATTGTTTTTTGAAAATTTTTAGTTATTTACTTTTTAAAAGACTGTTTCCAAGAACATTCTTCCGCCTTTCAGCTAGAAGCAGCCAATACACAAAGGCACTTCCCTTTATGTGTTTAAGTTTGTGTGTCTGTGAATGTGGGCGCGTTCCCCCCCGCCTGAAGTTCTTTGCTGAAATCACATCTACCTGCATATTTTCCAATGGCCATCTCCCGAGTTCCTTTGTGTTGTGTTCTCTTTACCCTTTTTCTTTTTCCTTCCTCCCCCACCTCTTTTTTATTCAAAAAGAGTTTTTTTTTGGGTCACACCCGGCTATGCACAGGGGTTACTCCTGGCTCTACACTCAGGAATTACCCCTGGCGGTGCTCAGGGGACCATAAGGGATGCTGGGAATCGAACCCGGGTTGGCCATGTGCAAGGAAAACACCCTACCCACTGTGCTATCGCTCCAGCCTCCAAATAAGGAGATTCTTGTGTCTAATCACAACACTATTATCTCACTGAAGAAATTTAACACCAGTATGATTCCGTACCCTAAGGATTGTGCAATGTATTTAGATGTCACTGCTCTTTCAACCAGCGATAGGTTATTTAAAAGGGAACTAAGATAAACACGAGGACTAATGTAATTGGTTCTACTCGTTCCTGCATAAATACTATTTTTATAATTATGATGGCAAGCTTACAGAAAAGTTGCAAAGATATTACCAAAATAGTAATTCTTTTCACTCTGAGTCAATAGTTGGTTATAGTGAGATTCATGGGATTTTTCTCATTTACAAATTTGTGTATTTTCTTAAAGAAATTTGAAAGTGCATTGACTCTTCTCCCCTAAATGCTACCTGGGGGGTTTCTATTGTTTTGGTTTTGGGCACTGCTCAGGGGCTATAGCCCCGACTAAGTACAGAGGCTCAGGGGACAATCTGCCCACCAGGACTGAACCCAGGGCTCCTGAAAGCTGTTGCTTCAGCTCTTTGAGTCACCTCCTGGCTGGTTCCTTTTGGTGGGCCCACACCTTGTGGGGACTCTGTCGTGGACAGTACGAATCTGGGCTTCTATCGTCTTTTAAAGCTTGTTTTTCAGAGCTGGAAAGATAGTGTAATGGGCAGGGCACTTGATTTGCATGCTGCTGACCCAGGTTCAATCCCCAACATCTCATATGGTCCTTGAGCAGAGAACCAGGAGGAAGCACTGCCGGGTGTAGCTGCAAAAGAAAAAAAGTTTTGTTTTTTTTTTTGCTTTTTGGGTCACACCTGGTGATGCACAAGGGTTACTCCTGGTTCAGCCCTCAGGAATTACTCTTGGTGGTACTCGGGGGACCATATGGGATGCTGGGAATCGAAGCTGGGTCGGCTGTGTGCAAGGCAAATGCCCTACCTATTGTGCTACTGCTCCAGCCCAAAAGAAAAAAATGTTAAAAAAGGAGTTTGTCCTCTAGTTCTCTGAGCTATCTCCCCAGCCCTCAGGGTGAATTTATTTGGAGAGAGAGTTTGGTGACTCTGTATTCAGGGCACTTCTAGCTCCATACTTAGGAATTTGTCCCCATGGTGCTCAGGGGACGGAAGGTGGTACCTAGGATTGAGCCAAGATTGTCCGCACACAAGGCAAATGCCTTAACCCCTGTATCTTTGGCCTCCAGGGTGAAATTTTTAAGGACCTTGTCTTTAATCTAATGGAAGACTGCCCAATGTGTGTGTGTGTGTGTGTGTGTATTTCACAATAGTGGCCTTTTTGAAGAGTTCGGCTAGTTGTTTTGAAGAATGTGCCTCAATCTGGATTTCTGTTATTTTCCATGAGACTCAAGGCAAACACGTTTGAATACTCCAGAAGTGATGATATGTTCTTCTCAGTGCCAAATCTTGGCAGTCATATGTTTTGAAGGTAAGTGGCACTTGGTGACACTGGGTGCAGATTTTGGCTGCATAACTTGTCGGATTGGCAAGATAGTTACTGAGACGTTTTCATCAACTGTTAAATGAGGGGGATAATAATCCTGGTTTCATGAAGTTACTGAATTGATACTGTGGCACATTTAGAGGAGGGTTTGACACATTGTATATATTCAACAAATCATTATTACCATCACTATTTTTTTAACCAATTTTTCAAGAAGCATTTGACAGGCACCGGACTGAACCAGGACCTCAGGTCTGCAAAGCAACCTCCCTAGCACACGGCTGCCTCCCCAGCACCCTTAGTGCTCAATACTTAATACCTCCAGCACCTGGGGCAATGAATGGGACACAAAATCACTTAAGAACCATTGGTGGCCATTGAGACAGTCTTTCAATTGTGGTTAACACTGCACCATTTCCAGATGAGATCTCAGAGAAGTAGTTTACCTCAGGTCACATATTTTTGGGTAAGTGCCCAAAATTTGTTTTATTGTTTTTTGGGGGGGCCTCGCCATACTCAAGAACTGGGGGATGGGGTGGGTACTGCTGACAGTACTTGACCCAGTCTGCCCAAACCATTGTTGCGGTGCCCTTGGGGTCCAGAGGAGCTGGGGGTGGGGGAGGCAGTCTCATGCTCTCATGCTCTCACAGGCTCTGCTCGGCCACCCTTGATGCCGTCGCCCAGGTCCAAGAGCACAGGCTGGAACCCACTACCCTTATTAATGGGTTTGTAAGATGGGGTGGAGCGTGAAGGAAGCTGATGTGTCCTTGGGGCAATGTAGAGAAAGAGCTGATGGGGGCAGAGAGACGCGTAGCACGGTAAGGCACTGGCTTTGCACACGGCCCACCCGGGTTCCATCCCCGGGTCTCACACATCCTTTCTGGAGCCCCGAAGGCGGTGAGCACTGAGCCAAGAGTAAGCCCTGAGCACCACTGGGCTCTCAGTGCGCTGGAGCACTGGATGAGAGCAGAACATTTTTCTCATCTTCCAAAACCCCGGGAGATAGCTGGGACAGGAGCTAGAAACTGGAGCGCATGCAGGACCTCCCCACCTCTCCCTACACCCAGCCCCCATGCACCCCGGGGAATAGACCCCCAAAGAAAGAGCAAGCGAGAGGCCTACCGTGCCCCGGGAGGGCCAGGACCACGCCGAAGGGAGCGCGCATCTCCGCGGCCCGGAGGTCACGTGCCCAGACGGGGGCGGGACCTGCTCTTGCCCCGCCCCGCCGAAGGCCCCGCCCCTCTTAAGGAGACCGCGCCCATCGAGGCCACGCCCCTTGCGCGGCCGCGGAGTTTTGGCTCCGCCGCGCCGCCGTAGCCGCGGTCTTCTCGGGCGTCCGCCGCCGGGAGACCCGGGCCGGCGCAGCGATGTCGGGGAAGGAGGCGGGCGGGAGCGCGGACGGCGCGCGGGGCGGCCAGGTGACTGTCGCCGACGTGCAGGAGCTGATCCGGCGCAAAGAGGAGCTCGAGGAGCAGATCCGAGCCAACTTCGCGGTGCTGGACGGCGTGAGTGGGCCGGGGCGGGCGGCGCGCGGCGGGGCACCCGGGAGCGTCCTGCGGGGAGTGACGCAGCCGACAGACAAAAAGTTGGGGGGCCGGGCGCTGGGGGTCCCTGCCGAACTCCGTGTCTCCGCCGCGCGGGGCCGCTCCTCGCGCCGCCGGGGGGCGGGAACGCGGCCCCGAGTGCGCCGACGCCCGTCCGCGGTCTCGTCGGGCGGCCCCACCCCCGCGTGACCCGGAAGCAGTTGAGTCTCCTTCCGCGCTTGGGGTTCGCGACGTCCAGACCGCCGCGGGGGACCCGACGTGCCAGGAGGGGGCCCTCGCCCGAGAGCCAGGGGGCCCGTGCGTGGGGCCGGAGAATCCCTGGACTTTCCCATCCGTCTGGCTTCCTGTCCTGTTGCGCCCCGGATGCTTTTTGTCAGGCTCCGGGGTTCCTGCACGCTTGGGAGATGCCCACCACCAGCAGCAGGCCAGGTGTCGCTTGCTAGTGAGAGTGGAGAGAACCTGGAGGAAGCTCCCGAATCAAATAAATAAAAGCCTTTTGTCGTTGTGTCTGTTTTGGGGTCAGACGCAGTGGGACTCAGGGCTCACTTCCAGGACAGTGCTCAGGGGTCTACGGAGCGACGGAATAAATCGGGGTGCCTGCACGCAAAACCTCTGCCCCCCCCTAAGCTATCTCTCTCCTGCCCCTGGCATCAACAGGGCCTGTACCATGGCCCCCGCTTTTCATTTATTTTTTGCTTTTTGGGTCACACCCGGCGATTTACAGGAGTTCCTCACTCAGGAATTCCGCACTCAGGAATTCCTCCTGGTGGTGCTCAGGGGACCATATGGGATGCTGGGAATCGAACCACCCGGATTGGCCGCATGCAAGAGAAGTGCCCTACCCGCTGTGCTCTCACTCCAGCCCCTTCTGGCCGTTTTTAATGTGCCACACTCTGTCTGCTCTGATGGTCCCGGGGCAGCCTTGGAGGACCTCAGTCCCGGGGCGCGGGGCGCAGGTGCGGCTGCCCGCCAGACTCGCACACGGCAGCCAAAGCAAAAGGGGGTGGTGGGCATCAGCAAGGTGTGGCCAGGGGCCAAGGGTGTTGCAGTGGCGTGAGGGGGTTCTGGGGACGAGGAACTGGTGCGGATGACGCTTGGGGCCAGCTGCAGGGGCTGGTCTGCAGGCGACCAGCTGATCGGGCTGCAGCTGGAGGGTCAGTATAGCCTCCAGGGTTTCAAGCGCTGGAAGAAACAGGTTCGGAACAAAGGGATAGTACAGCGGGGAGGGCACCTGCCTTGCATGTGGCCGACCAGGGTTCAATTCCTGGAATCCCATATGGTCCCCCAAGCCCCACCAGGAGTGGTTTTTGAGTAAGCCCTTGAGCACCACTGGGTATAGCACCCCCTACCCCCAAACAGAAACGAAGAAAGAAAACAGCTTCCTGTGTGAGTTTGGCTCCCAGGCAGAGGAGGAGCAGCGCCAGCTCTGGGTTGGCCCCCCCCCCCCCAGTTGTGGTGGCATGGGGCAGGGGCCCGGGCAGCGCTCTGGGGACCCCAGGCTGGGCTGTCTTCTAACCAAGCCTCCTCCCTCCAGCAAAAGGGCGTTGGAATGAACGAGCCGCTGGTGGACTGTGAGGGCTACCCCCGCGCTGACGTGGACCTCTATCAAGTCCGAACTGCGAGGCACAACATTATCTGTGAGTGGCCCTGACTGGGGGCGGGGGGGTGTTGCCACCACAGCCCTGTGCCCCCGGCTGCCCTCCTGCCCTACCCTGACCTGCCCCGCCCCTCGTGGCCCGTATCAGTGGCCAAAAACAGTGGTCACGGCCTCCATCTGGGGCTCTCTAGCTTCCCTTGTAGTTTTGTTTTTGTGCCACATCTGGCAGTGCTCAGGGGTTACTCCTGGCTCTGCGCTCAGGAATTAGTCCTGGTGGCGCTCAGGGGACCCTCTGGGATGTGGGGGATCGAACCCGGGTTGGCTGTGTGTAAGACAAACGCCCTACCCGCTGTACTATCACTCCAGCCCTCTCCTTTTTTCTTTTTTCTTTTTTTCTTCGTTTTTTTTGGGCCACATCTAGCTGTACTCGGGGGTTATCCAGGGGGTGCTTGGGGGAACCGTATGAGGTGCGGGGGGTCGAACCCGGGTCAACTGCATGCACGGCGGTGCCCTATTTGTACTATCGTCCAGCCCCTACCTTGCATTTTGTTCTGAAGAATTTTTTCTCTTTGTGGAGAACCGATTGTCACGACAGTCCAGTTGGTTGGTCACGCACTCAGCTGGACGTGGCAAAAGCCATGTGCAGCAAGTGGATGGCGTCCCTGCCACATAGCACACAGCGTGCTCCTCTCCTCAGTGAGGGCAGCGGAGGGGTGCGGCCCGTGGCCACCAAAGGCCCGAGTCTGCTCGCTCTCTCCTGGGCTTCCATACTTCTAACGAGGGTCAAGGTCCTGGGGGCCGGGTGCTGCCCGACAGTCTAAGGGTCTCCAAATCACAGGTGGTCACAGGACACTCAGAAACATTGTTTTTTTTTTCTTTTTTGCCTTTTTGGGTCACACCCCGTGATGCTCAGGGGTTACTCCTGGCTGTGCACTCAGGAATTACCCCTGGCGGTGCTTGGGGGACCATATGGGATGCTGGGAACCAAACCTGGTTCGTCCACATGCAAGGCAAACGCCCTACTCACTGTGCTATAGCTCCAGCCCCTGCCTTTTTTTTTTTTTTTTTTAAGATTTGTGAAAAAGATGGGTGGAGCGATAGCAGGGAGGGCGTTTGCCTTGCACACAGCCAATCCGGGTTCAATCTTCGGCATCCCATAGGGTCTCCCAAGCACCACCAGGAGTAATTCCTGAGTGCAGAGTCAGGAGTAACCCTTGAACATCACTGGGTATGACCCAAAAAGCAAAAAAAAAAAAAAAAGATTTGGGAAAAGAATCCAGTGGTTTCTACCCCAAAAACACATTGTCAGTGGGAAATGGACTCTGATGGAAGGATGGGTGTTGGGTCATTGTGTGACTGAAACCCAACCATGAGTAGCTTTGTGAAAAATAAAAATGAACAAACATTTTGTTAGATAGAGTAGGGGAAGCAATGACTGACCAGCCAGCCCTGTGGGGGACTTGGGGCTTTGGGCAAACCCTTTTGACTTCCCAGGGACCCCAATCCCTTGGTTTGGGG
The DNA here is from genome assembly GCF_029834395.1 of Sorex fumeus. NCBI lineage: Eukaryota > Metazoa > Chordata > Mammalia > Eulipotyphla > Soricidae > Sorex > Sorex fumeus. The sequence continues at coordinate 375,279 of NW_026606212.1, read as the reverse complement.
GAACCTGGGAAGTTGTTTTCCCAGGTGTTACTAAGCGCCTCCCAGCATCTCTGGATCGGAGGAGGCTTCACTCTGTTGACTGATGGACCCCTCTGGGGGAGACAGGGGTGCCCGGCTGTGCTCAGTATCAGGATGAACCCAGGGACCCCTCGCATGAAGCAGTCGTGCCACCGCCCTTGGAGCTTCCGCCGTTCTTGCCTTGTTCCATGACTTAAGAGCCCGAGAGTCCCTTACTGGCTCCTGGAGAACTTTCCCATAGGGTTATTTATTTTTTGCTTTTTGGGTCACACCCAGCGATGCTCAGGGATTCCTCCTGGCTCTGCACTCAGGAATCACTCCTGATGGTACTCAGGGGACCCTATGGGATGCTGGGGATTGAACCCGGGTCGGCCGCGTGCAAGGCAAATGCCCTACCCGCTGTCCCATCGCTCTGGCCCCTCATAGTGTTATTTCTATCATTCATTTTGGCCTTTGGAACTTCGCTGACTGCTGAGGGGTTTCTGCCGATTCTGTGCTCGGGGAACTATATGCCAAGCTGGGAATCGAACCTGGGCCTCCCGCATGCCTGACGAGTGGACTGTTGCCTCCAGGCCTTGTACTACTCCAGCCCCTGGATTTTAGTTTTTCGAATTCAACTTTGGATTCATTAAAAAATTGGGAAAATAGTGGGTCCCAAATACTCTCTACTCAGTTTCACTTATTAACATCTTACATTTGTTACAATTTTTTAAAAATTTCTGGAGGCTGGAGCGATAGCACAGCGGGTAGGGCATTTGCCTTGCACGCAGCCAACCCGAGTTCGATTCTCAGCATCCCATATGGTCCCCTGAGCACCGCCAGGAGTAACTCCTGAGTGCAGAGCCAGAAGTAACCCCTGTGCATCGCTGGGTGTGACCCAAAAAGCAAAAATAAATAGAATAAAAATTTCTGGGTTTTGAACCACACCCGGAAGTGCTCAGGGCTTACTCCTGGCTCTGTGCACAGGGATCACTTCAAGGGACTTGAAGTGCCGGGGTTCAAACTCTGGTTGGCCATTTGTAAGGCAGGCTCCCTACCCACTGAACTGTCTCCTCTCTGGCACAGGGCAGTGGTGAGAGGGTTCTTTTTTGTTGTTTTTTTTTTTTTTCTTTTTGGGTCACACCTGGCAATGCACAGAGGTTACTCCTAGCTCTGCACCCAGGTGGTGGTGCTCAGGAGACCATATGGGATGCTGGGAATCGAACCCGGGTTGGCCGCATGCAAGGCAAATGCCCTATCCTACCTACTGTGCTATCTCTCCAGCCCCCAAGAGGGTTGTTTTTAAAATGTCTTTGGAGGGCCGGAGCACATTATAGCGGGAAGGGTGTTTGCCTTGCACGTGACCTACCTGGGTTCGATCCCTGGCATCCCATAGGGTCCCCCATGTACTGCCAGGAGTAATTCCTTATGTGCAGAGCCAGGAGTAGCCCAGAGCATCACCGGGTGTGACCCAAAAAGCCCAAACAAATACAACGTCTTTGGGCCTATTTTTTCCGAGGAGAGGTAGCTGCTTTTTGGATTCTGGTTAGAGTTGTGACGCATCATAAATTGGGTCCCTGACTTTCTTTCCCTGACCATCAAGCCTGGCAGGGTTGATTGCTTCCCTGCCTTACAGGTGTGCTGAAAGTTCTGGGGTCCTCACTTTATTTTGGGGCTGCCTTCCGAGTCAGAGGAGCCGCGTCTGCCACACGGACCCCGTCCAGACTTCCTGCATGCACCGGCTCTCTGCATGCTCGAATCTGTGGCCTCCGGGTGTGGCGTGTCCGTGTCCCCCAAAGCTAAGGCCGAGGCAGCCGGTCAGCCAGCAGTGCCCACAGAGGAGCCCCGCTCCAGGCCTGGCTCCAGGAAAGCTCAGGCCTTCTGCAGCAGAGGGAGTTCCTCAGAGGTTGAATGGAAGTTTCCAGAATGCCAGCCCTCCTGCAGCCTGCAAAGTTGCTGTGTCCCATGGCCTGGCATCTGGCTTCAGCCTGCAGAGCCCTGAGTGGTCATCTTGAGGGAATCCTTTGCTGGGTTTCACCTCAGATCTTCTCGACAACCCCCCCCACCTCCCGCCTGGGCTGCCCCCGCTCCCATCACGGATGCCTGCTGCATGTGGGGGCCCCGCTCCTCCCCCTCGCTCTCTTCCTGGACTTCTGTGGGCTTCTGCCGGTCCCGCTGGTGTTGGCTGAAAGGCCAGGGCCTGAGAGCGCCTTCCCCGCCCTGACCGTGCCTCCCCACAGGTTTGCAGAACGACCACCAGGCGGTGATGAAGCAGGTGGAGGAGGCCCTGCACCAGCTGCACGCGCGCGACAAGGAGAAGCAGGCCCGGGACCTGGCGGAGGCCCAGCAGGAGGCCGCGAGCGCCGGCCTGGCCCCGGGCCCCGGGCCCCACACCCCGCAGGCCTTCGCCAAAGTGGGCAGCGTCAGTGCGGGCTCCCCCGCCAGCAAGGCCGTAAGCCCACGCCCTAACCTTGCTTGGTAGGCTGGCGGGGGCCCAGGGCTTTTGCTGTCTGCTTACAGGACACGGTGGGAAGTGCCCCCGGGGAGGGCACTCAGCTCCCTGCGGGCACTGCATCAGGAGTCTCTGCCCTGGTGGCCGCCTGATGGCCTTCCTGGCCTTGCTTAGGGGACCTGGGCCCCCCTGTCTGTAGTGGCCTGGCCCCTCACTGGCCAGCTCCGCAGGCGCGCCTGCCCCGCCCACTCTACGTTCTTCCCCTGTGCCTGGTGTGGCCACCTGTCCCGGTTGTGGGGTGCACAGGCCCTCCCATTCCTCCAGGCCTCTGCATCCGGTGTCCTGCTTCCTGCCATCAGTGGCCATGGCCACTGTCCCCTCAGCTGATACGGGAGGTCCTGGCTGCCCTCGGGGGCCCACTGGGATGGGTCAGTACTCGGAGCAGTGCTGCTTAGGACTACCAGGGATGGAGCTCGGCCCCCTGCACCACCTCCTGGCCCCAGAGAGCCACTCTGAGCGGCTGTCGAGGGGGCAGCAGCCAGCGCCCCCTCAGCTGCCTATGCCCTCTCTGCTCTCTGCAGGGCCTGCAGGTGGGTGACGAGATTGTGGAGTTTGGCTCCGTCAACACACAGAACTTCCAGTCGCTGCAGAACATCGGGACCGTCGTGCAGCACAGCGAGGGGGTACGTGGGGCTCTGGAGTGTCCCTGGGCGCGCTCTCCTCTCTCTGTCCTTGCACTCTCCTCCTCCCTCAGTCTGGACAGGTGGCGTTGTCTTGGGGAGGCCCCTCTCCCCCCTTCTCCGCGCTCACTGCTTCCTCTTCCTTCTTCGCTTCACAGTGTCTCCTGGAGGAGTTCCACTGGGCATGGCCATACCTTTAACACTGCTGCGTAGTACTCCAAGTGGACAGGATACACCATGTCCACCAACTGTCCAGGGACAGTTCCATTTCCAGTTTTTTGTTTTGGGGCCATACTCAGTGGTGCCCAGGACTTCCTCCTGACTCTGCACTCAGTGATCACCCCTAGTGGGACTCAGGGAACGGTACAGGGTGCTGAGGAGCTAACCCAGCCTGACTGTGTGTGAGGCCAACGCCCTCCCTGCCGTGTTACCGCTCTGGGCCCTGGTCGCTTCAGCTTCATGCCAGTGTGCCTCGTGCACCATATGTGGTGGGCATGGTGACCAGTGCATGGAGCCCGCCCCAGCACTGCTCTGTGATGGCACTTTTTGCTCTGTCCATCTCAGCACTGCTGGGGACAGGTTCCGGCAGTACTGCACAGAGCATGCCCCAGCCCATCAAACTGGCTCCCTGTCTGTCTGTCTGTCTGTCTGTCTGTCTCTCTCTGTCTCTCTCTCTCTCTCTCTCTCTCTCCTCTGTTGGTTGAGGTCTGACTCCCTTGGCTTCACCTGTTTACAGTGTGGGACTCAGGGCTCAGTCCCTGAATGGAGTCATGTGTCCATCACCACGGCTTTAGGACACTGCATCATCTCAGGAAGGAGCTTGGTGGGCAGAGAGATAGTAGAATGGGCAGGGCACTTGTCTTGAACACAGACAACCTGGGTTTGGTCCCCAGCATCCCATATGGTCCCTGAGCCCCGCCAGGAGTGATTCCTGAATGCAGAGCTGGGTTGGTGATCCCCCCCCCCCAAAAAAAAAAACAAAGAAAAACCAAAAACAAACTCATAGGCTGGAGAGAGGCCAGCAGGTGGGGCTCTTGCCTAGCATGTGGCCAACCTGGGTTTGATCCCTGGCACCACATCGGTCCCTCGATCATGGCCAGGTGTGGCTCTAAAGCCCCCAAAATTCAAAGAACCTAGGGTTCCCTGGTGAGTGGGTGGAACCCCACTCTGTGCATCCATGCCCAGTGAGGGGCACTCGGACATTTAGACTGCTTCCAGTTTGATCAGTATAATAGTTGCTGGGGTTTTTTTTGTTTTGTTTTGTTTTTGCTTTTTGGGTCACACCCGGCAATGCACAGGGGTTACTCCTGGCTCTGCACTCAGGAGTTACTCCTGGCGGTACTCAGGGGACCCTATATGGGATGCTGGGAATCGAACTTGGGTCGGCCGCGTGCAAGGCAAATACCCTACCCGCTATCGCTCCAGCCCCAGTTGCTGGTTTTTAATCTACTTTTTTCTAATTAAATATTCCAAAGACTCTATAGGTCTGTTGGGGTCTCCTCCTGGTCTGGGCCGATCTACCCTTCCCGTAAAGAGAGGGGTCGGGGGGAAGAGCATCTCCCCATGCCACCGCCATCTCCGAGAAATGAGCACACGAGCATGGCGGGGGCCCGTCAAGCAGTTCTGCTTTATTGAGCGACAGCGAGGCTTTGTAGAGGTTGAGGAGGGTGGTGGGAGAGTGTGGCTGGTCACATACACAGGGTGCCAGAGCGAGCCTGTCTGTTTCCCGCTGCAGATCTATAGATAGTATTGCATTGTTTCATCACAGTTCTATAGATAGGGGTACATTTCTGTCACCTGCACATCGCCAGATACATCCTGTCCCCTAGTAGTGTGGAGCTATGATACACATTGCCACAGGCTTCACTTCAAAGCAGATCGAAAGGGGCTTTTCTCCCAACATAGGTCTGGAAATCCTTTGAAACAAAAGTAGTCTCTCGCCGTTTTTTTTTTTTATTTGGGGTTTGTTTTGTTTGGGGGCACGCCTGGTGATGCTCAGGGGTTACTCCTGGCTGTGCACTCAGGAATTACTCCTGGTGATGCTCGGGGGACCATATGGGATGCCGGGAATTGAACCTGGGTCATGCAAGGCAAGTGCCTTACCTGCTGTTCTGTTGCTCAACCCAGTTTTATTATTTTTGTTTGTTGATTCTGTTTTGGGGCCGCGCACAGCAGTGCTCAGGGCTTAGTCCCGGGTCTGTGCTTAGGCCTGAACCCAGCTTGAAAACAAAGCAACACATGATTCGGGTCTTTCTGGATTCAAGCCAGCTTGTATTCTGCTGGTTTTGGTGGTTTTCAGTGAAACTGCTTCATGCTCTGTAGTACCACAATCACGACCATCCTGTTGTTCGTCGATTGCCTCGAGCAGGCCCCAGTAACGTCTCCTTCGTCCTAGCCCTGAGATTTTTTTTTTTTTAAAGTGCCATATTCAAGGCTCTTTCAGGGTTAGGAGAATGAGACCCATCATTGTTACTGGTATTTGGCATATTGGGTATACCACGGGGAGTTTGCCAGACTCTGCCGTGTGGGCAGGATACATTCGGTAGCCTGCCAGTTTGTCCAAAGTAGGAATGAGATGATAAGATGTCCAGGAGCTGAGTGTGATAATCTCTGGATCCTGGCCGTTGTTGGGGTTACACGGCAGTTGGTGGGTGTAACTGTCTAGCTACTGGCAGGTCCAGTCCCAAACCGTGCAGGCTTAGAGATCTCAGCCCCGGGTCCCACACACCTGGGTTCCTCTGCCAGTTCTTTTATGCGTGAGGCTCATCCAAGTGTGTGGAGAGTGGTCCCAGCATGGCCTTGGCTGGGGCCCGGAGGTCTTCAGCTGTTGGGCCCTGGTGAAGACAGTCAGGCACAGGGTAGAAGACTCTGCCTTGTTCTCTCCCGGGAGCTGAGTATATCTGTAGTATATCTGACCAATATTTCCTGAAGATATTTCGCGTGTTTCAACCTTGGATTTCAGTTCTGGGATGGACATTAATTCCTGGGCAGAATGTGTCTCTTGGGCACCTTTCGGAGATCCGCGAGGTGAAGTTTTCCCAGGAATACGGTACCAATTGGTAGCTCCACTGGGCACCCCAGGAGTGTCCGCTGCCTCCCCACCCAATTTGAGTATTTTGTTTAAAATAAGTACTAGGGGGCTGGAGTGATAGCACAGTGGGTAGGGCGTTTGCATTGCATGTGGCCAACCCCGCGTTCGATTCCCAGCATCCCATATGGTTTCCCGAGGACTGCCAGGAGTAATTCCTGAGTGCAGAGCCAGGAGTAACCCCTCGCATTAACGGGTGTGACCGAAAAAGAAAAATAATAGATAGATAGATAGATAGATAGATAGATAAAACAAGGATCCCTGGGGCCAGAGAGACAGTAAGGTAGAAAGGTGTTTGCCTCGCATGCAGCCGACCTGCGTTCAATCCCCAGCACCCCACATGTTCCCCTGTGCCCTGTCTGAGCATCGCCGGGTGTGGCCGCAAAACGAGCAACAACAAAAATCTCCTTTGCCAATGTGGGTGAGAACGAATGTGAGCGTTTGTGTCGGAAGCTCTTTGAGCCAAGCGGACTAAAGTCGCGTCTTTTCCTTGCAGCGGCCCTTGAATGTGACGGTGCTTCGCAGCGGGCAGCGGCACCAGCTCCGACTCGTCCCAGAGCGCTGGGCAGGAAGGGGTCTGCTGGGGTAAGGCACCCTGTCCCTGGCTTCTCCCGGCAGTGACCGGGCTGGGGAAGGGAGTCAGGAGCCCTGGTCTGGAGAGTCCGGCAGGGCCGAAACATCGCCCTCTGGTGGTCGTGAACGGAGCCGCATGCTCATCCTCTTGCTTTCCTTCCAGCTTCAACATCATCCCTTTGCAAAGATGACTGTCCCTGGGGACCCGCGGAAAAGCATCTTGCTCTGCTCTGGCTGGGGACTAGCAGTGGTTTCCCGGCTTCTCTTCTCTGCCCGGAGCAGTGGGAAGCCCAAACTCCAGCCTCCTCGCAGCCTCTCAGGGTAGAGGCATTGTCCCAAACCTGGTTTGTGTTGGCGCAGCGGGCCCGCAAAGCCTGGACTGAGGGTGTGTGGGCAGGACTGATTCTGCCAGCGACAATAGGACTGTATTATTGCAGGATCCGCCAAATAAAGAAGAGTTTTCAAGTGCTGCTATGATGAGACTTTCTTAGAAACTTCTCAAGCCAAAGCCCAGAGCAGCTGGGCAGAACCACAGCTGTTCGGCCTCCGGACTGCGGGCCCACAGGCGTCTGCCTCCGCGGCGATCATGGCGACGTGCAGACGCCTCTGTGTGCAGAAAGGGCTCCCTGGTGTGGGTGCCCTCAGAATTTGGCCTTCTGAGAGAAGGGGGGGAAGCCGGGGGGCTCCCCAGCTGCAGCCAGCGTCCTGCCCTGCACCCCTACTCTTTGTTTGGGGGCCACACCCAACGGTGTTCAGGGCTTACCCTTGGCTCTGCACTCAGGGTGCACTCCTGGTAGGACTCGGGTACCTTGTGGGGTTCTGGGATTGAACCTGGGTTATCCAGTGCAAGGCAAGTGCTCTGCCCCGCTATACTACTGCTCTGGCCCACACCAGCTCTGTTCTGTGCTTGGCAGTGCCACGGGCACGAGCACTGTGTGCAGAGCTCACCTCGGGTATGCCAGTGCTTCCTACTGTGGGTCTTCGGGTCTGGGTGACTGACTCACTCCTGTCTCCTGTGTCGAGTCTTTGCCCCTACCGAGTTTGTGGGCCTTGGGCTCCAGGAGGTGACCGGAACAGCTGAGCTCCACGCAGATCCCAGCCTGCCCTGAAGGGGGCAGCCCCATGTACCCCCCTCCCCACCCAGCCCCCCAGTCGCCACACACCTGCCATGTTTCCCGGCGCTCGTTCTTTAAATCATGTGCCCTAATTCCGAGGGGTTTCAGGGTGGTCGGCCCTAGAGTATAACCAAGGCAGCATGTACCAGGTATGCAGTGTATTCTCTTTGTGGGGTGTGTCACCTGCATCTAAAATCACCACTGGGACGCTGGGGTGTGACCACCCACCTGTGGTGGCAGCTGAGAGCTGGGAGTGTAGCTCAGCAGGGGAGCCGTCACCTGCATGTGGATTTGATGCCAGAATAGGCGAACGCCAGGCGCCAGGCACCGTGGCCCTGGCCTCGGGGGGAGCTGCAGGACGCTGGAGGGGCGCGGGTGGGCTGGAGCCAGTGCGGGGAGCAGCCGGCCGGTTCCTGCACCCTAAGCAGGGTGCTGAGTCCCTGCGTTCCCGAGGCCGGACGCGCAGTTTTCCCCGTCGCTTTCCCTGAGGGCCTGAGCATGCAGAAAGCCCTGAGTAAGGCGGAGAGTAATGCGGAGTAATGCGAGTAACCTCGAGTAACGCGGCCCTGCGGCTCCCCGAGGCGCCGGCAGGGGGCGTGCCAGTCCTGCCGGTCACCCGGCTCCTTTCCGGCCTGTCGCGGCTGGGTCACCATGGGGACAGGGTGCGTGGGTAGCAACCGTTACTAGGGGGCCAGTGGAAGAGAAAGTGGCCGCCAGAGGCTCCGGCAAGTGGCCCAGGGGACCAGGCGTCCAGGCGGCCTAGGCAGCTGTGAGTCGGGTCCCCCCTGGGCAGGACTCTGCTGGCGGGGGCTGCCCCGGCGGGGCCGGGGGCGTCCCGGGGAGACCTAAGCCAGCCACAGACCCCCACCCCGCCTGTCCCTGAGGCCCTGGGGCCAGTGTGGGGCCAGGAAGGAAGCCCGAGGCTTGTCACCTTGTCGCAGCGCGAGCGGCTGCTGCTGTGTTGCTCCGTTGACTGTGCCCGAGATGTGCCCAGAGTGCCCAGTATTCTGGGGGTATTGGGGCTGGAGCGGTAGCACAGCGGGTAGGGCGTTTGCCTTGCACGCGGCTGACCCGGGTTCGATTCCCAGCATCCCATATGGTTCCCTGAGCACTGCCAGGGGTAATTCCTGAGTCCAGAGCCAGGTGTAACCCCTGTGCATTGCCAGGTGTGATCCCCCCCAAAAAAAGCAAAAAAAGGGGCTGGAGTGATAGCACAGCGGATAGGGCATTTGCCTTGCACGCAGCCAACATAGCCGACACAGGTTCGATACCCAGCACCCCATATGGTCCCCTGAGCACCGCCAGGAGCAATTCCTGAGTGCATGAGCCAGGAGTAACCCCTGAGCATCGCCGGGTGTGACCCAAAAAGCAAAAAAAAAAAAAAAGCAAAAAAATATTCTGGGGGTATCTCTTACTCACTGGGGGGTACCCTGGCAGGCGCCACACGGTCCCCCTCTCCCCGCCAAGGCCCTGGGCACCGCGAGACTCTGAACGATCAGAATGAGTCAGAGGCTGAGTTCCGAGCTGGCCAGGGCCCAGGAGCTGGACCTTCAGGTGTGGGCACCAGTTCCCCCGGGAACAGCGTGCCTCGACCTCTCCCCGCTAGACCCACGAAGGCTGCCCCAAGGTGGGCCCACTGACCACTCTGCTCCACGTTCCCCAGAGCCGGCCAGATGTCGGAGGAAGAGGAAGTCCCACCCGAGGGCTCAGAAGCTGGAGAAACGGAAATAGAAGAAGGGGAAGAATATTCCGACCGTGAAGAGGGTGGAAGCAGGCAAAAGGAAGCCAGGGAAGACTACAGTCTAGCTCGGACAGAATCTCAGGAAGACGGGGCGACGGGGTGGGGAGGGGAGAGGAAGGAAGTGAAATGGGAGGAAGAGGAAGGAGAGGAGAAGGAGGAAGAGGAAGGGAAGGGAGAGGAAGGAGTGAAGGAAGAAGGGAAGGAAGGGGAGGAGGTGGAAGGTGAGGAGGAAGAGGAGGAGGAAGAAGTAGAAGAAGAGGAGGAAGAGGAGGAGGAAGGGGAAGAGGAAGGGGAGGAGGAAGAGGAAATAGAGGAGGAAGAGGAAATAGAGGAGGAAGAGGAGGAAGAGGAAGGCGAGGAGGAAGAGGAGGAAGGAGATGGGGAGGCAGAGGCTGTCCAGGAGGAAGAGGAGGAAGAACTGGGAGCGGAGGTGCCCCTGGTGAGTGGCTCCGTGGCTCGGTGGGCCGGTCTGGGTGCTGGGGTGCGTGGGGGGATCGTGTGTGCAGCGGGTGTGCGGGCCCCTGAGGCCCAGAGCTGTGCGTGGGGCCGGCCTGGTGGCGCTTGTTCAAGGGAGTGACCCTGAGTGTGAACAAAGCCCAGAAGACAGGCCGGGAGCTTGCTGGGGGTTCCACCTGCGCGTGCACACATGGTCCCCAGCACCAGCGTGGCCCCGAGCAGGGCCAGGTGTACCCCAAAAGACAAACAGAACGTAACCCAGGGCCAGAGAGCAAGCAGCAGGCGGAGCCACGGGCTCACTCACTAACCCGGGTTCCATCCCAGCACCCCATAGGGCCCCCCAAGCCCCAGCAGGAGTGACCCTGAGCACAGAGCCAGAATCAGCCCTGACTGAGCACTGCTGAGTGTGGCCCTAAAACAAATGAAAACAGACTCAGCGCAGCTTGGAGGGTGTCAGGAAAAGCTCCCCGGAGGCACGTGTTCCGGGCTTTACAGGCCGGTGGTGGAGAGCCAAGGGAGCACGTTCTCGAAGATCCAGGAGTGACACCACTCAGCAGCTTGGTCACACTCACAATCACAGTGGTGTCCGTCCTGGGGAGGCCGGGCATGATGCCCCCCTACTGACCGAGCCCTGGGCTGGACAGAGAACGGGGTAGGGCGGAGCCCAGTTGGAGCACACGCTTTGTTTGTTCCTTTGTTTGTGGATCTGGTGGTGCTCAGGGCTCTGTGCTCAGGGGACACTGATGGGGTTTTGGAGGACCACATGGGGTGCCGGGTTGGCCACGTGCAAGGCAAGTGCCTTCCCTGCTGGCCCATGTCTCTGCCCGAGCCCTGCCTGGAGCAGTCCCGAGCAGCACCGGGTTTCCCTCCAGCCAGGGGCGGCTGCTGAGTGCCGTGAGGGGTTTGCTGGGCAGGAGGGGTGGGGGGGGGGGCGCTGGAGCAATAGCACAGCGGGGAGGGCATTTGCCTTGCATGTGGCCGACCCAGTTTGATCTCCGGCATCCTATATGGTCCCCCGAGCACCACCAGAAGTAATTCCTGGGAGCAGAGCCAGGAGTAACCCCTGAGCATCGCCGGGTGTGACCCAAAAAGCCAATAAATAAATAAACAGAAGTTTTTTCTTTTTTTTAAAAAAAAGGAGGGGTAGGGGAGGCAGCCAGGCACCCTTCCTTGGATTTTCCTTTCCAGAAAAGTCGCGAGCAGAGACAGCTCCTAGAACCCGAGCACTTGGGAACGAGAGAGCTGGGGGAGGCTCCTCCGGGCGCCCCGGGCCAGGCACAGGGGCCGCGCGTCCTGGAGGGGCTGGACCGGGGACCGGCGGCCGCATCCTCTTCTGTCTCCACATCCTCCCCCTCTTCCACGTCCGTGTCCACGTCCACCTTTTCTGAGAGCAACGAGGATGCAGCCGGGGTGGCAGGGCTCTCGGAGAAGTCGCACCTGCTGGCCACGCACAGGGACCTGCTCGCCGAGAAGGACAGCCGAGCGCCTGTGACGCCCCTGGTGAGCACCACCGGAGGGGGAGACCACTGGGAGGGCCCTTTCGGGGGGCAGTTCTGCGTGCTGGAGTAGATTTATTTGGTCCCAAGACCGTGGGATCAGCCTTGTTTGGTCCCAAGATAGGATCGGGCAGGAGTGGAACACCTGGAGACAGGACCTACCTAGTTAGGAATTTCTTTTTTATTTTTTTGCTTTTTGGGTCACAGCCAGCAATGCTCAGGGGTTACTCCTGGCTCTGCACTCAGGAGTTACTCCTGGCGGTGCTCAGGGGACCCTATGGGATGCTTTAAATCAAACCCGGGTCGGCTGCGTGCAAGGCAAAGGCCCTAACCACTGTGCTATTGCTCCAGCCCCCTAGTTAGGAATTTCTTTGTCTTGTTTTTGGACCACACACGTGGCAGTCTGGGCTGACTCCTGGCTCTGTGCTCAGGGATCCCTCCTGATGGGACTCGGGAGACCGTATGGGGTGCTGGGATGGAACCCAGGTTGCTTGTTTCAGTTTGGGGACACCCCTGGCGGTGCTTGGGCTCTGACTCCTGGCTTCTTGCAGTGCTGGCAGAGCGGGGGGGGGGGGGGGGGGCAGGGGAGCTGTGTGGTGTGAGGGAGGGGTCTCGCCCAGCGGCTGCCCTGCCGGGCCCCTCCCCTGGGCCCAGACGGCGCCCTCAGGCACTCCTGCTGCCAGTGCTCTGTCCCCCAGACCATGGACTGGACGTACGGCTGGAACAGTTCCCTCCCTGTCTTCTACATCCGCGACGTGGGCCAGAAGATGCTCCTGTACGCCAGCGGCCACACGGCGATCATCTACGATGTGGTCAGAGGCAGGCAGTACCACCTGCAGGTGCCGGCCAGTCCGGGGGCCCCACGGGTCTGCTTTGGCTGCGGCTGTTTATTTTGGGGTGGCCACGCCCGGCAGTGCTCAGGGCTGACTCCTGGCACTGAGCTTGGGGGTCTCTCTAGGTGACGCCCCGGGGACCTCGCGGGGGTGCCGGGGACTGAGCTTGGCTTGGCGGTGTGCGAGGGCCGAGCGCTCCCGCCTGCTGTTGCTCCCGTCCCAGGGGCCTCTGGAAGCCTGCAGCTGCCCGCTGAGTCCCCGGCCCTCCCCGCCCCTCTCCTGCCCGCACGGCTTCCTGCTCCCCATCTGCCCGTGCCCAGGAGCACCCGGGCATCTGTTTGCTTGTCGTAGCAGACGTCTTGTTTCTTGGCGTCTGCCATGCTGGGTCAGGCTGCGTCTGGCTGGGGCTGCACTGTTTCCCCGGGTGCGCCTTGAAGTCAGATCCCCCTTTGTGGGCCCCCAACTCAGACCCCTCCTCTGTGGATCCCAGACGCATCACCAAGCAGTTCCCGGGCGCTGAGTAAAGGCGCAGGGCTGGGCCCAGGCTGCAGAGTCGGAGCCGCTTCCGTCCCCAGCACTGCTGGGAGCCTGGGGCCAGGAGGGGGCTGGAGGGTCTGCAGCTCTGGGTGCTGTGTGGCGGGTTAGGGGGTGATGAGCGCCCAGGTCACCCTGGGAGATCCCTTTGGTTTGTGTGGGGGGTGGGAGCGGTGGGAGCCGAGGGAAGGCTCTGCGGGGGGCGGGGGGTAGGGGTTGGGGCGGAAATGGGAGATACTGTGCGGAGACTCGGGGCTCCTGCCCAGACCAGTAAAGCATGGACAGGGCGGGAGGGGACAGGACGGGAGGGGACACCGGAGGGGGCCAGGGGAGGGGGACACTGCGGAAAGGGAAGGGCCCTTCAGCACAGGAGCCATGAAAGGGGTGGGGGCGCCTGCCGCCTTCCTGCTGGTCCCCAAACTCTTCCTCTCCGCCCCCCAGGGCCACCCCAACACCATCTCGTGCCTCTGTGTGAGCGAGGACAGGCGCTGGGTGGCCACGGCTGACAAGGGCCCCGAGTGCCTCATCATCGTCTGGGACTCCTACAGCGGGTAGGCGGCCCGCGCGGGCTCCCTGTGGGGTTCGAGGTGCGGGCAGCCTTGGCCAGCTCAGAGGCCACGGAGTCCCCGCGGGAGGCTGAGCCAAACTAGGCTCAGAGTCTCAGGGCCGGGCCACAGGGAGTTCTGCTGTCTGACCGAGCCATTCCCGCCACCCGGCTCTCTCCCTTGCACTGGTGCCCGGGCCCCGCGGCTCTTGCTGTCGCGGGCTGTTGCTCTCTCGGTCCTTCGTTGTCGTGGTTGTGCCCACAGTGCACTGAAGCTCTCACTTTGTTGTGGTGCTGGGGATGGACCTTGCTGCCCGGTACCCTTAGGAGGGTGCCCTGCCTGACAGCCGCATCCCTGCGATGCTCCCTATGGTGCCCCCCCCCCGTGATGCTCCCTGCAGCGCTCCCTGTGGTACTCCCTGTGATGCTCCCCTCAGTGCTCCCCGTGGCACTCCCTATGATGCTCCCTGCAGTGCTCCCCACCGTGCTCCCTGTGGTGCTCCCTGCCTGCACCCCTCGGCCTGTCCCTGGACACTGTTGGCATCTCCTGGTGGCCGAGTGCACGCTCTGATGCACTTTCCTTCGCCTTGGATGAACACGTGGCCCCAGCACCTTTCACTCTGCAAACTGTCTAAAGACGTGGACGCTCCCCGCTTCTCGCGCTGTTTCCCCATGAATCTCGCAGGTCTGGCCACAGAAGAATGGCTAATATTCTAATCTGATTTACCATCCAAAATGCCTTGGATGGAGAACCACAGGTCCAGGGGCCAGGGAAGCAACACTGACCGTTCAGAGCGTCCAGTGTGTTCTCTCTCGCACCCATGCCCAAATGAAGCCCCACATCCACGAAGCCGGCCCCTGCTCTAGCCCTGGCATTTCCTGTGGCCCAGCTGTGGCCTCGGGCTCGGGGCTCTGGCTGCTGCCCAGTGCTGGGGCCTGGGCGTCGAGGTGGACACAGGCACGCCCTGTCTTGCAGCATCCCCGTGCACACCATCTTCGACAGCTGCCCCCAGGGGAATGGCATCCGCTCCATCGCCATGTCCCACGACGCCAAGTTCCTGGCCACCATCTCAGATGATGAGATCCAGGTACCTAGGGTGGGGTGGAGGACCAGGGTGCCTCAACCGCGGGCCAGGAAGCGCCAGGGCATGTCCAGGGCTCCCGGCTGTGGCTTGGCTCCGCCCACCCTGATTTCTGGGGTGTCTACAAGAGCATGGTGCCCGAGCCCCCCAGAAACCTCGCCGCCCTTGCCCGTGTTGCTTGCAGAAGGTTTGCATCTGGAGGTGGACGCTGGCGGTGGAGACGCCGGCCTGCTGCCTCTGCCTTCCCGCTGAGTACGGCCTCCAGGTGAGCTGCGATTCGTGAACAGACCGACCCGAGGCACGGCCCAGGGGGTGGGGCCCCTGCCTTGCACATGGCCCACCAGGCTCAGCTCAGCACCCTGAACCCCACTAGGACCGAACCCCAACCCCCAGCCCAGAGTGGAAGGAGACCCCAGAGCACTTTCAGGTGTGGCCCCCAAACTTTTTTCTTTGGGGGCCACATCCAGAGGTTCCTCCTGGCTCTGCACTCAGGAATTCACTCCTGGTGATGTTCAGGGGACCATATGGGATGCTGGGGATCGAACCCCGGGTCGGCTACATCCAGAACTCTCCAAATCCACTTCTTTCCACTGACTCTGGCTCCGGCCCAGTCCCCCAAACAATTGACAATGAGTCTGCTTAGTGTTTGTGGCCTTGGGGTTCTCCCAGCACCACGCAAGGCTCTAGCCTCTCGCGTCATCTCCCTGGCTGGACAATGGCCGATTCTTTGAGCCCTTATTCGGTGTCGACTCTGCCAAGTCCCGTCCATGCAGATGAGGACACAGTCTGTGCTGGCACACTGGGGGATGAGGCGAACGTGGGCCCAGAGTCGCCGGCTCCCAGGCCTGCTGGTCCTCAGCTGCCTGAGCACGGGCCACCCTGGACATCATCACCGTCCCACACACCGTATTCACTTTCGCACTCCTCGTTCATCAGAGATGAATTTTATTTTTTATTTTATTTTTAAAAAATTTTTATTAGTGAAACACCATGAGGTACAGTTGTAGACTTACAAATTTTTGTGCTTGGGTTTCAGTTATACAATGATCCAGTACCCATCCTTCCACCAGTGCCCATTCTCCATCATTTACATTTCTTTTTTTTAAATTTTTGTTAGTGAAACACCATGGGATACAGTTGTAGACTTACAAATTTTTGTGCTTGGGTTTCAACTGTACAATGATTAAACACCCCACCCCTCCACCAGTGCCCATTTTCCACCACCACGGGTCCAGTATCTCTCCCACCCCTCATCCCCCAATCCCACCCTGCTTCTGTGGCAGGGTATTCCCTTTTTTTAAAAATTATTTATTTATTTATTTTTGCTTTTTGGGTCACACCCGGTGATGCTCAGGGGTTACTCCTGGCTCATGCACTCAGGAATCACTCCTGGCAGTGCTCGGGGGACCATATGGGATGCTGGGAATCGAACCTGGGTCGGCCATGTTGGCTGCGTGCAAGGCAAACGCCCTACCCGCTGTGCTATCGCTCCAGCCCCCGAGGTATTCCCTTTTGTTCAGAGATGAATTTTAGAAAATTTCAGGAGCGTCACACCCAGCGATGCTCAGGGGTTTCTCCTGGCTCTGCACTCAGGAATCACTCCTGGCGGTGCTTGGAGGACCCTATGGGATGCCGGGGATCGAACCCGGGTCTGCTGCATGCAAGGCAAATGCCCTTCCCGCCGGACTATCGCTCCAGCCCCCTAAGAAAAGGGTTTTAAACATTATTTTAGGCACCGTGGCTTACAGCAGTGCTAAGAGCAGGACTTCCTGCGTCAGACGTTCCAGCATCGTGCCTTCCCTAGTGTCCACTCCCCTCTCCCGTGTCCCACGCCCCATGCGGGGGGTGGGGGGGCATGCCCTCTCACCCCACCCCGCCTGTGGCAAGCTTCCTCTGAAGCCCCGAGCTCAGTCTTATTTTATTGCCTTTGGGCATTTCTATCGCCGCTCCCCCAACTTTGTTTCTTCCTGTCCACCTACGAGAGGTCATTCTGTCCCCTCCCGCTAACTGGCCGCTCAGCAGAACTCTCCAAATCCATCCAGGTGGCAGAAAACCGTGATTTTATCTTTTCTTAGAGACGAGTAGCATTGCCTGTGTGTTTGTTCCGTGATTGCTTTATCCAAGTCATCTGCTCTTTCTCTTTGGCAGGGGGAGTGGGGACCCGCGGGGGGCTCGGAGGACCCCGTGGGGTCTGGGGACAGCAAGTACTTTCCCTGCTGTGCTCGCCCTCGACCTTCCCTTCCCGGCTGCTGTTCTGAGGGGGAGCCCCAGTCCCACGGGGACCCCGCCCCCCTCAGATGTGTCCCCCGAAGCCCCTGCCGTGTCATTGACATACCAGGCTGCTGTCCCATTAACCGTATTTAAGTGATACTTTGGGAGACTACAGCAGGGAGGGTGCCCCCGGACTCATCCCTGTCACCACCGAGGGTCCCCTGAGCCCCTCCAGGAGTGATTCCTAAGCGTAGAGCAAGGAGTAAGCCCTGAGCTTACCCCCAAGTGTGGCCCCCCAAAACAAATTAAGTAACTATTCCTGCTCTTGACCAAATGCCATGCTTTTCATTCAGCTTTGTGACTGTTTTTTGGTTTGGGTGACATCTGGCAGCACTCGGGGACCATGTGGCAACGGGGTTGGAACCCAGAGCTCCGGCCTGCTCTGGGCATCACCTGAGCCTCTCGGAATCTGGGCAGTGTGAATCATGGTGAAGTTTAACATAACCAGAGAGAACCTGGAGTTTTACAATTATGTCATAATTTCCATGCTTTATGTATTTCAGAACTACATTACTTTCAATCCAAGAAATAATATAGAATTGGTGAGCAATAGTAAAACACGGACAGTATATTACTTCTGGGTAAGTAGTAATACTTTTCCTTTAAAAAATGTAGTATGTATTTATTCTTTTTCATTTTTCGTTTTTCTTGGCGTGGGGACCCTATGGGGCTGTCCTCAGGGCTCACGCCTGGCTCTGTGCTCAGGAATCACTCTTGGCGCGACACAGGGGATCATAAGTGATGCTGGGATGGAACCCTCACTAGGCTGCATACACATTGTTTCTCAACAGGCCTCAACTATCTGGTTTTTCAAGATCTTGAACTTTATTCCCATTTAGAAAGGAATTAGCAAATACCAGTGATAGATGTACCAACACAGGGCAAAATCGTTGGTAAAAAAACCCAAAGCACGAAGTGGTAATTGTGAATTAGTTAAGCGTGTGCTAATGTTAGTTAAGCGAATGCTGATGTTGCCTCAGTGGTCCTTGTCACATGCCAGCGAGAGCTGGAAGAGCCTTTGAGCACAGACCTTCACAGAGGCATTCGCAGGATGACTAGTGTTGCGGGCTCTTACTGGAAGGTAGAGGAAAACTCCAGATTCACCCACCGATGAACAAGCGTGGCTGCCCCATCAATGGGACATGACTCAGCCACTAATCAGAACGAAGTTGGGGCTGCAGAGAGCGGGCTGAGCCCAGGCCTTGCATGCAGAAGGCCTGGGTTTGGTCCCCAAGCACTGCCAGGAATGATCCCTGAGCACTGAGCAGGGAGTAGCTCCCGGGCACCCCTGTGCATTGCCCACAAAGAAAAAATTTTAGAGAAAGGAATTCGGGGCCAGAGGTAGGGAGCTCGCCTGGCACGCGGCCCACCTGGGTTTGAGCCCCGTTGGCCATGTGATCCCCCGAACCCGCCAGGAGTAACCCCCCAGCACAGCCACGTGTGGCCCCAAAACCAAAACAGAAGACAAGCTAAGAAATGAAATGGTGACACTGGCTATCGTGTGGCCAAACCGTGAAGGCAAAATGCCAGGTGGAAGGAGGTACGTGTGAATGATGTCACTGGGCAAGCGCAGAGTCAGCACCCTTCCGGGACCAAGCACTGGGTACTGAGCTGTTGCGGGCGGGCTTGGGAGTGTCTGGAGCCTCCTCTGGGAGGAAACTGGACCAGAACTAACGGTGCTGGGAGTGGACCCCATTGCCCATGATGAGCCCATTCACAGAGGGTGAGGAAGGGCTGGGCGGGCTCGGGGGTGTCTACGCCGGTGTGTGTAGGACCTGGGTTGGTCCCTGCATGCAGGAGGCCTGCGTTCCGAACCCCGCACTACAGGGGCCCTCTGCCCCACCAGGAGTACTGAGCTGGGAGTAGCCCCCAGCACAGCCAAGTGTGGGCTCCATGCCCCAAACAAACAAAATCACAAAGGTGAAGGGTGACTTTTGTGCAATATTCATTTTATCTTTTTTTTTTTTGTTTTGGATGACACCCGGCAATGCTCAGGGGTTCTTCCTTGCTGAGCTCAGGAATTACTCCTGGCGATGCTCAGGGGACCATATAGGACGCCCGGGATCTAACCCAGTCTGCCGCGTGCCAGGCAAACACCCTGCCTGCTGGACTGTCATTCCAGCCCCGTAATATGTATTTTATCTCAAAAAATACAAAATTAAATTGACTGTCTGGTTCTCAGTGATAATCCCCACTCGCTGGCCTCATGCTAGCTTCCGTCCTGGACGTGGAGTGCTGGGTGCATTGTCCCAAGCATTGGTGGCGGTCTCACCTTCGCTTTTCTCGGCAGATCTTTGGAGCTTCTGCCCAAGCCTCTGAGTTTGTGGCCATTCTGTGTTTGTTTGGGGGCCGCACCTGGCAGAGCTCCGGCTAGCTCATATGTGGTGATGGGGATCGAACCCTGGTCAGCCGCATGCAAGGCGAGCGCCCTTCCCGCTGTCCTGCCAGTCCCCCCCTCCACCCCGTGCTCCTGTGTTCATCTGTGCCAGCGTTGTTCCCTCTGGAAGCCCAGTCTCTATTTATTGATTGGCTGGGGGCCCACACGCGACAATGCTCAGGGCTTACTCCTGGGTCGGCCTCAGGAATTATTCCTAGAGGTGTCTGGGGACCATCTGGGATGCCAAGGTTGGACCTGGGCTGGTCATGCGCCAGGCAAGCGCCCTCCCTGCTGTGCAGTTAGTTGCTAGGGCCCCTGGAGCTGGGGCTCTCTGGAGCCCTGATTCCTTTCTCCTTGCCAGCAGGACGAGGGAGAGACGCTTCTTCACAGCGCCCCACTGCTAACGGTGAAAGTGAGTGCGAACCTCCATGGCGGGCCCAGAGGGGGTCAGTGTGGCTACTTTGGGCTGTCCTTCGAATGTCCGAGTAAAGCTGGGGAACTAGTGGGAGGCACTCACTGGGGCCTCTGGGCAAAGCTAGTAGTCAACAGTGAACGAAGAACTGGAAATAAAGTGACCGGGTTGGGGCTGGAGCGATAGCACAGCAGGGAGGGCGTTTGCCTTGCACACGCTGACCTGGGTTCGATTCCCAGCATCCCAGATGGTTCCCCAAGCACCGCCAGGAGTAATTCCTGAGTGCAGAGCCAGGAGTAACCCCTGAGAATCCTGAGAATCACTGGGTGTGACCCAAAAAGCAAAAAAATGTGATTGGGCTGAGTGGGTGGGCAGGGCTGGGTGGCCCACCCCGGCAGCCAGCAGCAGGAGGGTGAAGAGAGCGGGGGAGGGCCAGCACCCAGCTCACCTCTCCTCCCACGGCCCTGCAGAGCGAGTTCTGGGGCGCAGGGCTGTACCATGCAGGCAGGGACCCCGGGTTCACCCCGTGTCCCCCCAGCACTGCCAGGGTGACCTGGGTGGTCCCCACAGTGCTGGGCCGGGGCCACTCCCCACCCTCAGGGCCTCACACTGAGCCTCAGGACCCCTTGACTGAGAACTGCCCAGAGGGGCCCCCCAGAGGAGGACCTGGCAGAAGGGGGTTGAAGAGGAGCCAGGTGGGCCCAAAAGCTCCAAATCTCACAGATCTGAGCCCCTGGGGCACCCGGGGTGACCCGGCCCTGTGGCCTGCAGCCGGCCCTCCCACCCACCCCCAAGTTCCTGCTCAAGGGCTGTCCTTGACACGGCCTCAGCACTGGGGCTCCACTCCGCAGTTGCAGGCTCGCCCGGAGAGTCCCTGTCAGTGCCTCGCGGGGGCCCAAGTCACTGGAGCGAGCACCCATCTAGAGTGACCCCGAAGGACTCGACTAGGCTGGGACGGGAGGAGAAGCGTCACCCCGCGTCCTTGCTGCCAGAACTGGCATGTTGGTCTTGTTCTTTGTATTTTTTTTCCTTTTGGAGCTTGGGTCACACCCGGCTATGCTCGAGGCTACTCCAGGCTCTGCACTCAGGGGCCACTCCTGGGGGTGCTGGGGGGACAAATGGGATGCCGGGAATCGAACCCAGACCTGCCCCATGCGAGACGAGTGTCCTCCCTGCCTCTCTGCTGCTCCTGCCCAGCACTGCCTTTAGAGGGGGACCCTGTCCCCCGGACCATGTGACTGACCCTCCTGGCCTTCAGGTCAGCAGAGGCCCCTGGGTCTCCGCTGCAGGACTAGAGGGGTGCGGACACCGAGTAGGCTAGACTGGAGAATGTCCAAGAGACGTCCCCAAGAACAAAATAGGAGACTAACACCCAAGAACAGCTGTGATAAATACCAGGTTGTTCACTCCATGGCTTAGAGGCCAGCCGCACACGCTAGGGAAAAAGGCAGCTCAGATAGAGAAGGGAGCACCGAATAAAGGGTGCTGGGAAGATCTGCCCAGGATGGGAGAAGCATGCTGAAAGTAGACTATAGACCGAACACATGATCGCCACCCAATGCCTCTTTTGCAAACCACAACACCCAATAGGAGAGAGAGAACAAAAGGGAATTCCCTGCCACAGAGGCAGAGGGGGATGGGGGGTGGGAGGGATACTGGGATTAGTGGTGGTGGAGAATGGGCACTGGTGGAAGGATGGGTACGCGATCATTGCATAACTGAAACCCAAGCACAAAAATTTGTAAGTCTACAACTGTACCTCATGGTGCTTCACTAATAAAAATTAAAAAAAAAAAAAAAGAGAGAGAGAGACGGCCCCAAGGCCACGAGCGCCTTTTAGCCCCCGACCCCCACCCCACACACAGCTTAGTGAAGAGTCTAGGGGTCACGCTCTGGACAGCGCTGCCCTGTGCGCGTGGGAATCACGTGTGGCCAGGGGGGAAGTGGTGTGGGGGTCCTGGACAAGGAGTTGCCTCGTGCCAGTCACGAGAAGGAAGTGACCGAGGCATCGGCCCCTTGATGGGGTGTTCTGGCCTGGCCACTGCGCATCCCTTGCTCTGAGCACCACAAGCGCAGTGGTCCTGCCCTGCGTCCCCCGGGCCCAGGACCTTTCTCCCGGCGTCTCGGGAGGTGCCCATGGGCCCTGACGCCCTCCCTGTCTTCCGGAATGCAGACGTTCAACAAGCTGGTGGGGAAGTTCAGCCAGTCTGTGTTCCACCTGGCCGAGACGCAGGTCCTCTCGGCCACGCACGAAGGGAAGCTGGTGGTCTGGGACATCTCTAGGCCGACACCGTCCGCCCCGGGGGCCGGCCCCACCCTCCGGCCTTGTAAGCTGGTCCACTTGCAGAAAGAGGGGATCACGGTGCTGACCACAGTGGACAGGTAATTTGCTTTTCCTTTGGTGTTTGGGCCCCACCCGGCGGTGCTCAGGGCTTCCTCCTGGCTCTGTGCTCCGGGGTCATTCCTGGTGGGCTCGGGGGACCCTGCGGGGTGCTGGGGTCGAACCTGGGTTGGAAAATGCCCGGCCTGCTGCACTGTTGCGTCAGCCCCGTTTTAAAGGTAATTTAACCTGATTTAAAAGCTGAGGGACCAGGGCAGAATCACATCTTGGGACCTTTTTTGCTGAGTCATCTGAGATCAGCTTCGGGGGTCCCCGCACCTCCTGACACCCCCTCCCCTAAACCTCCACACACACACACACACATGAAAGCAGGAGACTCTACACATATTTAGAAACGCTTTTGGACATAACCTCGTGTTTTGTGGGCACGCGGAACATTCCAGAGAGAGATTCAGAGGCACAAGCCAATGGCTCAGGGTGGGATGGACTTGCCTCTGTGGTCTCATTTGCACCAGCCTCATCTGGCAAGAATTCCTTAACAACAACAAAATCTCCCTTGGTGTTGGTGAAACGAAAAGTAACTGATTTTTGCCCCCTTCTGCACTACGTAGGGTTATTTTGCCCCGTAAATTAGAATTCCCTTATGTTGAAGGAAAGAACACGGGGCCAGGGAAGCCCTAACGGCTTCGTGCACAGGCCTCGCGTGTGAAGGCCCCAGTGGGTCCCAGGCACCCTGTGGTCCCCTCAGACCCCCAACAACAAACGAAGCCGAGATAGAGAGCCCTGAGCACCTCCAGGTGGGGTCGGTCCAGAAAGGGGGCGACATGAGCGCTTACCCTGTTATTTTTCAATTGGAAAATAACCCCCATTGGGAAAAGATAAACACAGTGGAAGTCCGAGGGGGTCGTGGCTTTGATTTTGAGGGGCCGTTTTATTGTTTTTTCTTTTTGGGTTACACCTAGCGATGCTCAGGGGTTCTTCCTGAGCTCTGCACTCAGGAATCGCTCCTGGCGGTGCTCGGGGAAGCATATGGGATGCTGGGAATCGAACCCGGGTCGGCCGCGTGAAAGACAAATACCCAACCCGCTGTTCTTCGCTCCAGCCCCTTGAGGGGCCGTTTCAAAGGTCACTCAAAGAGCTGACACATCCTGAGATGTCCAGGGGCTCCCCGCGGCTGGCCCCCTTCTCCCCGTCAGGGAAGTGGGCCTTGCCGCCAGCCGACGGTGTTTGCCAAGGCTGCTCTTGGCACGTGGCCTGGCACGGGACCGGGGCGGGAGGTGGGGGGTGGGAAGCTCCATAAATAACCATTATGCTTGATGTGCAAGGCGGGATCCCCCCCGCCTGTGTCTGGGCCTCCCGGGGGCTCTCTGGTCCAGGCAACAGTCAGGTCCTGCCAGGGCTTTGCAGAGAGAGGCGAGTTGCCATCCTCATGAGCAGGACTCCAGCTCTGAATCAGCGTGGGGGGGGGATGTCTAGGGCTGGTGAGGACCCTGCCTGGGTCCCTGCCCCCCACACCCACCTCTCCCCAGCGGGGACCCAGAGCCTCCAGAAAAGAGTCCGCGGGAACACGGGCCTGCTGTGCCCATACTGCCCAGCAGAGGGCGTGGCAGCATCCCGCGGCCCCTGCTGCTCTGCCTGGCGGCCTCACTTAGCTAATGGGACACCAGGGCCCATCCTGCAACTGCAAGAGCAAATTCACCCCCAGCGCCCCATGGGGGATAGATCCTGGCAGACTTCTTTCTCTTGCCGGCCGTTTTCTGCACAGAGCTGCCCCGCGAGGCCATGCCTGGGCTCTGTGTCCTGCCCTCGGCCCAGCATGGAGCTGCTGCGGGGCTGATGCCTGTCCTTTGCCAGGACCCCCGCGGCACCCCCACTGCCCAGGTCCGAGGAGAGGGGCGGGAGCCTGGACACCACCTGTGTCCCCTCAGGTCAGGCCCTCCCTCTCAGGAAGCCCTCCTGGGTCTGTGTGTCCCACGCAACATCTGGGCAAACTTACACGATTGTTTATCTGAAAGCCTTTTGTATTTTTTTGTTGTTGTTGCTGTTTGTTTTTTGGGCTATACCCTGCAGTGCTCAGAGGTTCTTTCTGGCTCTGCACTCAGGAATCACTCCTGGTGGTGCTCAGGAGATCCTATGGGACTCCGGGGATGGAACCTGGGTCAGCTATGTGCAAGGCAAGCGCCCTCCCTGCTGTACTATTTATCTGAAATTCTAACTTAACTGAACATTGGGCGTTCTTGCAAAAGCTGGAAACCCCAGTCCCTAGAAAACTCCAATTTTTGTCAGGGTGGGGGATCACACCCAGGAGTGCTCAGGAACTCTTATGGTCCGGGGGATGGAACCCAAGCTCCTGCATGCCAGGAGTGTCTCCAATCCCCACAGCTATGTCCAGGCCTCTCTCTCTCCTCCGTGTAGGGTGGGGACGGCAGTAGAATCAGCCTCTGTGGCAGCACGGAGCCTCGCTGACAAGTCGCAGAGGCCAGAGCCCGAGTAGCACCAGGGGGATCCGAGGGTCCCTCTCGCCAGGGTCTCACCAAGGGCTGCTTTGCCCATTTCAGCTACATCGTGACCGGGGACGTCAAGGGCCACATCAAGTTCTATGACCGCTCCCTGTCCATTATTAACTGGTACAGCGGCTTCAAGCTGAGCTCCATTCGAGCACTGTCCTTCGCCAGGACCCCCGCGGCGCCCCCGCTGCCCAGGTCCGACTACCCCGCGGACTGCACTTTGGCTGGCGACCGCTTTGTCGTGAGGTGAGTGGCCTGTGGAGCGACGTGCCTGCGCCTCCACCTGCCAAAGTCCATCCTTTGGGGTTGGAGCGACAGCGCAGCGGGGGGGGAGGGCGTCCGCCTTGAGCGCGGCCAACCTGGGTTCCATCCCTTGCATCCCAGATGGTCCCCCGAGCACCGCCAGGAGTGATTCCTGAGTGCAGAAAGAGCCCTTGAGCATCACCAGGTGTGACCCAACAAGAGAAAAAAACAAAAGTCCATCCTTCCCAGACTAGGATCCAGATATCCCTGTCCTCGCTCATTCTTGGCCTGTGAATAGAGCTCCTGGCAACCAATTCCTACTGAAGAGCTTACTATTCTGGGGGCCAAGTGGGTGGGTGTCTGCCTGGCACACCAGTGCTGGTTCTTCAGTCTCCAGCGTCCCCTCTAAGCCCCTGAGCGTCCCTGGATTCCGTATGGTCCCCCATGCACTGCCAGGAGTAACCCCTGAGTATTGCAGGGTATGGCCCCCAAACAAAATCAAAGAATGTCACTGTTTTGAGACTTTCTTAGATGAGTCCTTTTGTTTGGTTGGTTTTGGTGTTTGCCACACCAGCCGCGCTCAGGGTTTAACCTGGTTTGCTGCTGGCAGTGCTCGGGAGACCACATGGGATGCCAGGGATCGAACTGGGGTTGGCCACGAGCGAGACCGTACTGTCTCTCCTACCCTCAGAAGACTCAGAGTTGGAACCGGGGCCTGGGCGAGGGTTTAAGGAGCGGTCCTCGGCCCTGCATCGTGACCAAGACCCTGAGTCTGATTCTCGGCACCTCATGACCTCCCTGACACCTCACTGGTGTAGCCCTGCTGGTCACCCCAAAAAGAAAATCAAGCTGGGTGTGAAGGGCAGAGCTCATGTTTCTGTCCCCGCACTGCTGTCGCTCCCGTCCCCGAGCCGGCTTTGTCCCCACCACTGCAGATAAAGGCATTTGATAATTAATAGCCATAACATTTCGAGACGGAATTATCTGTGAAGCTGCTTAATTGCCCTTGCAGTATTTGCCTGCACATCTGTACGTGTGCGCCCAGCTCCGCATTTGCATACGCAAATGAATATTTGCATGCGCAGATTAGCTAATTGTGCCTGCGACGGTCCATCTGCATGCTCAAGGACTCTATTTGCATGTTGAAATGGGGCCTTTTTCACTTGCAAATGGAGGCAGTCGGGGACCAGGGTGGATTTTTGGAGCCTGTGGGTTAATAATGTCAGTAAATTACAGTGACGGAGGCAGCTCGCGTGCAATTAGAAGCCGCTGGCCGGCTCAGCCGGGCCCACGCCCGCCCGCGGACCCCACAGGCTCTCTGCTCGGCAAACAGGAATTTTATCATCGGGACATCTGACGCCACGATATACCACCTAACGACAGATGGGACCAAGCTGGAGAAGGTGCTGTTCGAGCCCAGGGATGCCATTTGTGCCGTTTCCTGCCACCCCTACCAGCCCCTGGTCACCATCGGCAGCTTCTGCGGGATGATCAAAGTGTGGAATTATGAGAAGAAGAGCTACCTGTTCAGCAGGGTCTTCGAGAAAGGCCTTGGGGTCCAGAGTCTCAGCTACAACCCGGAAGGTGCGGGCCACGAGCCCCTGCTGCCCCTCTTCCCCTCTGTGCCCAGGCCCGCGTCCCCCCCACCCCCGCCCCCTGCCAGGCTGCTAGCTCAGCCTGGCCCTCCCTCTGCTTGCAGGAGGCCTGCTGGGCGTCGGCTTCACGGATGGGACAGTGCACATCCTAGACTCCATGTCCCTGGAGAACGAGGTCCCACAGCCCTTCCATTACTCCAGGTCCAGTGTGACCCACATCAGCTTCTCCTACGACTCGCAGTACATGGCCACTGCGGTGTGTGCTCGCCCGAGTTGAGCTGGGAAACCCACTGGTGGGGTGGGGGAGGGCCCGCCTCTGTCCACCTGCCACGGCTTCAAGCTCTCTCATGGCGAAGAGGACACTAGCCTGGCCCGGGCAGACCTGGTCTGGGTCCCTGAGCAGCCTGGGTGTGGCCTCAGAACCGAACAGAAAACTAAGAGAGGAAATATCCTTTCAATGAAATCCCAGGGCAGGACCCTCGGGCTATCCTCAGTCCCACTGAATCGCAACTGTACATTTCTACAGGGGTGGGGGTCCCTGCAGTAGCGCTCTGGGGGCACTCCCAGCATTCCTCGGCCTCTGCACCGGGTGGGTCAAGTGCCAGGTGGCAGGGTCTGGGACCACCAGGGCCAGCCGGGCAGTGTGTGAAGGACCTATGATGTTGGGGGTCAAATCAGGCCCCACCAGGCAGAGCCTGCACTCAGGCCCTCTGCTTTTTTTTTTTTCTTTTTGGGTCACACCTGGCGACGCACAGGGGTTACTCCTGGCTCTGCACTCAGAAATCAGCCCTGGCAGTGCTCAGGGGACCGTAAGGGATGCTGGGAATCGAACCTGGGTTGGCCGCGTGCAAGGCAAACGCCCGACCCTACCCGCTGTGCTATTGCTCCAGCCCCTCAGGGCCTCTGCTCTGGATGAAGTTCTTGCGTCGTAATTTGTGTTTCTTTGCTTCTCTTTTGGGACCACACCTGGCAGTGCTCAGGGTTTACTCCTAACTCGGTGCTCAAGGATCATAAGAGTGTGCCAGAATCGAACCTGGCTTGACCCTATCCACTGTGCTATCTCTCCAGTCCCCAGATTCTTTTTTAAATATTTTTGTTTGTTTGTTTGTTTTTGAGCCACTCCCGGTGATGCTCAGGGGTTATTCCTGGCTCTTCTCTCCTGGTGGTGCTCGGGGAACGCTATTGGATTCTGGGGATGGAACCCGGGTCAGCTGCATGCAAGGCAAACACCCTCCGCTCTGGACTGTCACTTTAGCCTCAATTTTCGTACATTTTCCAAGGAATAATTTCTGCTGTCTAGAGCGGGAGGGATAGTGCAGTGGGCAGGGCACTTGCCTTGTACACAGATGACGCAGGTTTGATCCCTGGCATCCCGTAAGTCACCGCGCCCCACCTGGAGTGATCCATGAGCGCAGAGCCAGGAGCAAGCCCTGAGCACTGCCCGGAGTGGGTCAGACCCCGAACAAATCAGCAATGATGCCTGTTCCCCGCAGGACGTGAGCTTCACCGTGGCTGTTTACAAGGTGGTCGTGAGCGGCGGCCTGCGGGTCTGGGAGTACCTGGCGCGACTCCGCTCGCACCGCAAGAGCATCCGCACCGTCCTGTTCGGGATCCACCTGGACAACAACGAGCCGCGCCTGCTGACCCTGGGGGTGGACCGCCTGCTGGTGAGTCGCGGCCCACCCGGCTTGGCCGGAGGAATGAGTGGGCACTGGCGGGGCACATGCACTCCACAAGTGACCCTGGGCTGTAACAGGACAGTGACCCTGGCTTTCGAGTGGGGGGCTGTGCGGGGCGGGTCCCCCACTGCAGGGGAGACTCATGATGTCCGGGCTAAAGGAAGGGACAGTGGCAAAGGGAGACGCACAAAAGGGACCATGACCAAGACAGCAGATTCGAATCAGGGTCCAGAGCAATGGGCTGGCAGGGAGGACGCTGGCCTTGCACGTGTCCGACGCAGGGTCCATCCCCAGCACCCCATATGGTCCCTCAACCCCCATCAGGAGTGATCCCTGGGTGTGGCCCCCCAAAGCAAAACCCAAACAGGAGGATTCCAGATCAGTCTGTCAGACCCGTCTGAATTCCTTTAGTCTATCCATCTCTCCATCCGGTCATTGATCCTGCTCTTCCATCCATTGGCCACTCACGCACCCATCCACCCATCCACCATCCGTCCTTCCTCGCCGCTGACCCATCCGCCCCTCTCACCGTCTCTCTGCCACACATCATCCACCCACCAGCCACCCACTCAGCAGCCCACCATCTGCCCACCAGCCGCTGCTCCTCCGTTCTCCGTGCTTCGCTCACTGCCCACCCGCCCACCCTTCCACCTACGCACCCATCCCCTCTGCGCCAGCCAGCCAGCCAGCCATCTGCCCGCCGTGGGCCCGTCTCTGCATCCATCTTTCCGGGTCCGGCAGAGCGAAATCCAGCAGGCTATTGTAATGACCTTACAACAGCGGCTGAGGTAACTTATTTTTGGGTTTGGGGGCCACACCCAGCGGTGCTCCGGACTTGCTCCTGGCTCTGTGCTTGGAGATCACTCCTGGTGGTGCTTGGGGGGCCAAGCGGGGGTGTTGGGGATCAAACCTGGGTCTGCCACGCACACGGCAAGAGCCCTCCCCTCTGTACAATCTTTCTGTCCTCAAGTGCTGAGACTTACGGAGGGATTGGTCTCTACCCCAGAGGGTTTCCCAGATAGT
The DNA here is from genome assembly GCF_029834395.1 of Sorex fumeus. Lineage (NCBI taxonomy): Eukaryota > Metazoa > Chordata > Mammalia > Eulipotyphla > Soricidae > Sorex > Sorex fumeus. The sequence continues at coordinate 346,240 of NW_026606212.1, read as the reverse complement.
GGAAAGTGAAAGGTGAGTGTTAGGGTTCAGCTGGGTGGGGCTGGGGTGATAGCACAATGGGTAGGGCGTTTGCCTGGCCCCTGGCCAACCCGGATTCGATTTCCAGCATCCCATATGGTCCCCCAGTACTGCCAGGAGTGAGCCCTGAGTACAGAGCCAGGAGTTACCGCTGTGCATCGCCGGATGCGACCAAAAAGCAAAAAAAAAAAAAAAAGAGTTCAGCTGGGGGCCCAGAGCAATAGTACAGTGGGGAGGGCACTGGCCTTGCACAGGGCCGACCCAGGTTCCATCCCTGGCCCCCCATATGGTCCCCCAGGCACTGCCAGGAATAATTCCTGAGTGCTGAGCCAGGACTAATCCCTGAGCATCACCAGGTGTGACCCAAAAAAAAAAAAAAAAAAAAACAAGACGTTCAGCTGTGCTCGGCTGGGCCTGAGTTTCTGTCTCCTGTCTTATCCTTCCGCATCTCCTGCTGGTCGGAGAGGAAGCCTCTGAACGTGGGCTTTCTCAGCTGCGGGAGGCCATGGACTCAGCTTCCGGTCTGGCTCCTGAGGAACATTCTGGGTCTTTTTGCTCAAGAGGCCTGACCCCATCTCAAGGGGCCGTCTCCCTTGGCCCTGTCTTCACACGGGCCCCTGGTTCCCGCAGATTGAGTACGATCTTCTCCGGAGCTACAAGGACCACCTGGAAGTGCTGGACATCCACCGCACCGACCAGGGCCACTCGCCCACCTGCATGGTGTGGTACCCACCGCTGTCCAAGGAGCTCTTCCTGCTGGTCTGCAACAGCGGCTATAAGATCCGACTCTTCAACTCCACCACCAAAATGTGCAGGTCAGCACCCCTGGCCACAGGGGGCAGTGTGGCGGCTGGCCCTGTCCCTCCCCTGCAGGGAGGAAGCTGAGATGCCCGTCACGATCGGGTGGGGGTGAGGGGCAGCAGGTAGACATGGCGGGAGATGCAGCTCAGGGGCTGGAACCCTGGAGCACAGCGAGTGGGGACCCTGTGGAGGTGGCCCTCCCCAACAGACAAGAGAAGGTTTCAGGTGGGGGGCAGGGGCAGGGGCTGGCAGGGCCTCGCACCCAGAGCCTTGCTGTCCTGGGGCAGCGGCTTGTCTGGTCCCAGGGAGGTGGGTGTCCATGCACCAGAGCCTTACTGGGGCCCCACCTGACACACTTCTTATATTTATTTATTTATTTATTTATTTATTTGCTTTTTGGGTCATACCCAATGATGCACAGGGGTTACTCCTGGTTCTGCACTCAGGAATTACCCCTGGCGGTGCTCAGGGGACCTTATGGGATGTTGGCAATAGAACCCGGGTCAACTGCTTGCAAGGCAAATGCCCTACCCGCTGTGCTATCGCTCCAGACCCACACTTTTTTTTTCTTTTTGGGTCACACCTGGCGATGCTCAGGGGTTACTCCTGGCTCATGCACTCAGGAATTGCTCCTGGCGGTGCTCGGGGGGCCATATGGGATGCCGGGGATCGAACCTGGGTCGGCCATGTTGGCTGCGTGCAAGGCAAACGCCCTACCGCTGTGCTATCGCTCCAGCCCCACCACACTTATTTTTAATTTAATTTTATTGGTATTTTTATTTTAGAAAGTATCGTTCACAATCATTGATCACATTCAGTACTCCAGCACACCTCTCCCACCACCATCACACCTTCCTAACACCATATTTTGAATGTTTCCACCCCGACCCCCAACGCCTGCCTCCAAAGCAGGACCTAAATTTATTTTGTATCGCTCATTATGAATAATCCGCTAAAAATGATCCCAAAAAGTTTCCTTAGAGGAAAGTGTTGAAGATTGTTGTATCTCACCCCGGAGCCATTAAGCCCTTGTGTAAGAGATTACTAACTTGTTAACGATTGAGGCCTGTGTGCCAATATTTATATTTGTTAGCACTTTTTAAAAATTAAATTAATTGGGCCAGAGCGATAGTACAGGGGGTAGGCCATTTGCCTTGCACGCAGTGGACCCCGGTTCGATCCCTGGCATTCCATATGGTCTCCTGAGCACCACCAGGAGTGATTCCTGAGTGCAGAGTCAGGAGTGACCCCTGTGCATCGCCGGGTGTGACCCAAAAAGCAGCCAATCAATCAATCAATAACATTAATTAATTCATTTTCTTTTGGACCACACCTGGCGGTGCTCAGGGCTTCCCCTGGGCTCAAGACTCTGTCCCGGTGTCTCAGGGCGGGGCGGGGGGAAACGTGTGTGATGTGTGGGGGTGGACTCGCTGTGGCCTTCCCTGCTGGACTCTCATCGGAATGCGCTGGGGTCGGGAGTCACTTGGCCGTGGCCCCAGCTCCGTCTCTGAGCCAGGGACTGAGAGCCGCACACCTGGGGGTGGCCGTCGAAGTGAAACTCCCTGACCTGAAAGTGACCACAAGGTGACCAGTGAGGGACAGGGCTGCCCAGGATCGGGTCTGTAAATGCAGGGACGAGGGGGCAGTGGAGAGGCCCGGCTGGTCCCCGGGGCGACCCCCGGACAGAAGAGGGCCCAGAGGCTGGGGCTGGCTGGGGGGGTCCCTGCTGCCTCCCGGGGCTCCTGGCCACTGGGGGCGTGCTTCTCACAGCTGCCACCCCTGCAGGTCACTGCCTGGCAGCCTGTCCTTGTCCCTCAGCCCTGAGCCTGGGGTTCCCCTTGCCATCCGCGGGGAAGGTGAGAGCCTCATGCAGGAGCGGGCACAGGCAGATGACCCCGTGTCCGGGTCGCGGGCCTGAGGCTCCCGCTCTTCTCTCGGCCGCAGGAAGACACTCCTGGGGCCGGTGTTCGGGTCCCCCGTGCAGCAGGTCCAGGTGGTGCCCGTGAAGGCCTTCGTGGAGCTGCAGCGCCGTTACCTGGTGTTCATTAACCGGGACAAGGTACCTGCCCGCAGGGGGCCCGATGATGGCGCCCCCCCACGGCCCATGTACGGGAGCCCCAGGGTCCATCTTTCCCTGTCCTCTTGACTCTGGGCCCCCCGAAGCTCCGAGCTCGGAGGACCAGGCAGGGCTGGGGGGAATCTGGGTGCTCGGTGGGCTGAGCCGTCTCCCCAGCCTGGATGGTTCCTCCTGATTTATTCACACACACACTCACACACACACACACACACACACACACACGCTCTTTAAATGCGTGTGAATATTAGTTCCGGGCAGTTGCACACTTCACAAATAATCTACACTGGAAAGTATGCAGTCACCACAGCCGGATTGTTCTGGAAAGCCGCAGACAGCAGGGAGGACGGGGAAGAAAGCCCCTCGTCCTCCTGCACCGTGGCCCTGCGGGGCTGGTGTGTGAGCCCGCCCCCCCCCAGCCTGCCCCCCCGCCCCCCCAGGTGGGCATCCAGATCCTGCCGGCGGACGGCAACCCTCACAAGACCTGTGCCATGGTGTGTCACCCCGGCGGCGTCTCCAGCATGAGCCTCTCCTACGAGGGCCGCTACGTCTTCACGGCGGGAGGGCACGACCGGTCCGTGGTGCAGTGGAGAATCAACCTAAGGTTCGGGCGAGTGTGCAGGGGGCAGGGGCCCCGCCCACACTCTGCCATGTGTCAGCGCTTTTTAAAAATTAATTGATTGGGCCAGAGCGATAGTGCTGGGGGTAGGCCGTTTGCCTTGCACGCAGCGGACCCCGGTTCGATCCCTGGCATCCCAGATGGTCCCCTGAGCCCCACCAGGAGTGATTCCTGAGTGCAGAGCCAGGAATGAACCTCGTGCATCGCAGGGTGTGACCCAAAAAGCAATCAATAAATAAATAAAATGAATTAATTTTCTTTTGGACCACACCTGGCCTCACCTGCGGCCATCACTGAGCAGCCAGACTGGCCGGCAGAGCTGGGTGTGCGGCTGGGGCCTCCCTGCTGCCGGGGGCTGGTGCCACGCCCGGCCTCGGCCTCAGCAGGGTTTTTGCCCCAGGGGCTCCAGGTCTGGGAGTGGAGGGGGCGGCTGCTCTGAGCCGGGGACTGGGGGGCCGACTCGGTGCCTGCTGCCGCTTTCGTACCTGGGCAGCCGCCCGCTCGCCCGGCTCACACTCAGCTCAGCGCAAGCCCCAATCACCGGATTTTCCCCATCAGCAGAACCTGACCCCCCAGCACCCCACCCACCCCGCAGGGCCGCCCCAGAGCTGCCAGAATCTTCCCTGGGGAGTCTCCCGGGAGGAACTGGCCGTCCCCAGGCCCAGGGCTTCTCAGGGCTGGCTCCAGAGACTGCCCCCCTTTCCAGAACCCCTGTTTTCAGGCTGTTTGCAGCCCCCCTGCGGCACCCCAGCCCGAGAGACACGCTGAGGGTTGGAAGTTGTATGGGCCCCTGGGACCCCCTCCCTGGGCCCTCCTCAATGATTCTAAATCCCTCTTAGGGCTGGGGGTACAGATGGCTCCGCGATAGGACAGCTTCCTTCTGGGGGGCGCTGGGTGCCCACTTTTCCAGAGCCTTCCTGGGCCTGGCCAAGGTCCAGACTTCCCAGAATTCCCCTTATAGCTACTGTGGGGACAAAGGATCGTTACAAGTTAATCAGTGCTTCACTGTCGCTCCCCTGTCTTAATACGTTGGTGCTTCCCTAATGGGATGGAGCATTGAGTCTCCTCAGTGAACTCTCTGGGGGCTCCCTGCAGGGGCGGGGTGAGGAGGGGGAGCCTCCTTCCTGGGACACCTTTCCAATGCCCCTGGGCTGCACCCTCAGGCTCTGACCCTCCTCCGGGACTGACCCTGGCCCCAGGCCCGGCTTCTCAGCTTCTTTCTGCCGGGGTCTGCACGGAGGGCGTGCGGCTAATGGCCTGACTTGGCGGCCGTGAATTGCTACGGCCCCTACCCCGTTAGCGCCGCACCAGGAAACTTGGTCTCCTTGGAAAGTAGGTTTTCTTACATGAAAGGGCCTATTTTCGGACACTCTGACCCCGCGTCAGAGAGCAGAGGGTTATTTTTATCTGCCTGGCGAGGTCCCTGGTGGTTTTGATGGGAGCAATTAGCACTGCGTCCTGTCCCTGGTCGGCGCGCGTGTGTGTGTGTGTGTGTGTGTGTGTGTGTGTGTGTATCTGTGCGTGTTTGTGCGTGTGTGTATGTGTGCGTGTGTGTGCGTGTGTGTGTGCGTGTGTGTGTGCGTGTGTGTGTGCGCGCATGTGTGTGCACGTGTGTGTGCGTGCGCTTGTGTGTGTGTGTGTGTTTGTACGTGTGCACGTGTATGGGGCGGGGGGCACCCTGGGTCCCAGCCCCACACCTGGACTTGGAGTTTCCCTCTTCAGCTGTCCTGGGGGCAGGGGGTTTCCTCAACCAGTCTACAGAGGCCGGAGCCTGCTGCCCTCTGTCCTCTGGTCCCCACAGTGTCCTGGATGCTGCCGTGTCCCTCGGGGGCAAGGACCTGGCTCCCTTCTATAGCCTGGTGTTTGGTGGCAGGGAAGGAAAATTCTACAGGGTAAGTGTGGGCAGGGAGCCTGTGTGTCCCCTGCCCTGTGTGGCCCCGCTCGGCCGCCTCGAGCTACTCCGAGGGACTCGAGGCGAAGACAGCGGGGAAGGGGCCAACTCCCCGCCTCCCCGCGTGGGGCCCTGAGCCCCACCCCCCTCTTCCCGCAGGAGCTGGAGAACTACTTCTACTACTCACAGCTACGCAGCCAGGGCATCGACACCACGGACACCCGGAAGGTGTCGGAGCACATCGCGCTCTCCGAGCTGCCCTTCGTCATGAGGGCCATCGGCTTCTACCCCTCTGAAGAGAAGGTGCGGCCCAAGGACCAGGGAGGGTGATTGGGGGATGGTGGCCCCTCCCGCTGGCCGTGTCAAGGTGGGCCAGAACCTTTGGGGTTTGCTTTGTGCTCTGTCTGGCTTGTCTTTTGTTGTTTCTGGGGGAGGGGGCTCCCAGGTAGAGAACTTAGCCCTAAAGTCATTCCCAGGCCAGGAGCGATAGCACAGCAGGGAGGGCATTTGCCTTGCACGCGGCCGACCCAGGTACCCAGGTTCTATCCTCAGCATCCCATATGGTCCCCCGAGCACTGCCAGGAGTGATTCCTGAGTGCGGGGCCAGGAGGAACCCCTGAACTTCTCTGGGTATGACCCAAAAACCAAAAGAGAGAGAGAGAGAGAAACTTTTTATTTTATTTTATTTATTTTGGGTCACACCCGGCGATGCTCAGGGGTTACTCCTGGTTCTGCACTCAGGAATTACTCCTGGCAGTGCTCTGGGGACCATATGGGATGCTGGGAATCGAACCTGGGTTGGCTGCGTGCAAGGCAAATGCCCTCCCCGCTATGCTATCACTCCAGCCCCCTGTTTTGCTTTGTTTTTTATTTTATAGAAAGGGCAGGTGGCAGGGGTTAAGGCACTTGCCTCCTGCTGATCCCAGTTTGAGCCCTCAGCACTGCACGGGCCCTTTCGAATGGTCTGCGCTGCCAAGGAGTGTGTGTGTGTGTGTGTGTGTGTGTGTGTGTGATGGGGGGTGTGCGTGCTCCTGGAAAGCTTATTCTCTATCTGGATTCCACTATCTCACGGGGTCAGGTGTGTATTGATGCGTACCTCAGGCCCTACAGATGGTCGTCCCAAAAGGTAATTCCCCCCTCAGCCCTATGGTTGGCCCCTCTGTCCTTAAATCTTAATTTTTATTTTATGACCAGTATTAATTGGGCTTGGGGATCACCTGGTGGTGCTCAGGGGACCATGTGACACTGGGCCCGACTCTGAGCCTCCCAGTCGCCAAGCATGTGGCCGGCACCTTGGGCTTCTCCCCATTCCTCCCTGAAAATAATCATTTTAAACATTTTCACTTTTGGGCCCAAACCTGGTGGCGCCGGGGGCCCTGCTCGGTTCTGTGACTGCGTCGGCCACACGCATGACCAATGCTCTGGGCCTTGCAGTCACTCCAGGCCTGCGAATCTCGAGTTTTCATCTTTGGGTTTGTGTTTTGGGCCCTGCCCGCTGGTGCTCAGAGCATCCTCCTGCCTCTGTGCTCAGGGTCACTCTTGGCTGTGCTCTTGGTGCCCGGGATGGTACTCGGGCCGGTGGCAGGCACAGCCTCTGTCTCTAAGCTCCTAACCCTTACACCGGTGCCATTGGAAGGTCTGCCACGCTCTAATGGCGTAGGGGAAAGAGCCCAGTGCCAGCGTCCGTCCCCATGTCTCCTCGAGAGACACGACCGCCTCCTGGGCTGGGAAGCGCGTGGTCCTGGCCCTACCCTCCTGGCCACGCGGCCCTGGCCCTGCCCTCCCGGCGACGCTTCTCACCGGCTCTCAAGCCTTGCAGAGCCCCAGCTGGTCTTTGTGGTGCATCTGCAGTGGCTCCATCACTTCCTTCCCCACGGGGACACATGGTGACCGGGAGTGAGTGGATGGCAGAGATGGGCACCTTCATGGGCTGCTCAGTGGACGGGCTTCCCTCTTGCCTCTATTGTGCTGTGCTGAACCGGGGGTGCCAGGGACCTCTCACTCCCACGGTGCCTGTGCCCTGCCCCCACTGCACACACAGATGCTCGGGCATGTGACCCCCCATTTCAGAGACAGAGGCTCCCGTTTTATTTGGTGGGGAGGGGGTTTGGGTCCCACCTGACAGGCTCAGCGGCTGCTCCGGGCTCCAGGCGCGTGGGGTGGGTGACTGGCGACTTCCTGCAGGCAGACTGTGAGCAACGTTGGAGTTCACTCCTGCTACTTCCCTTCTTTTTCTTTTGTTTTTTGTTGGGGGGATGGGGTGGGGTCAGAGGTCAGAATCACACCTGTCGGTGCTCTGGGCTTGCTCCTGGCTCTGTGCTCAGGGATCTTGACACACACCCCACCTCTCCTGCCCGGTGTCCTGGATGACCAGCATAGAGCTGGCACCGCTCTGGCCTTCAGAACCCCCCTCCTCCGAACCCCTGCATGCTGACCTTCATGGCCGCCCGGCCCCGTCTGTGGGTTTCTGTCAGCCTGGAGTGGACATCCTGCCCTGCCCCTGGTTGCGGGCCAGCCGTGAGCTCGTGCCTTTTCCTTTTTCTGTCACTCTGATTCCTGCCCCTCTTTCCCAGATCGAGAACATGTTCAATGAAATCCGGTTCGGTGAGTATGTGGAGACGGGAAAGCTCATCGACAAGATCGACCTGCCCGACTTCCTCAGGCTCTACGTGAACCACAGACCCCCCTTCGGGAACACCTTCAGCGACATCCAGGCGAGCTTCAACACGCTGGGCCACACCAACGCCCAGGGCCAGAAGGCCATCCGCAGGGAGGACTTCCTGACGCTGCTGCTGACCAGAGGTGGGCTGCAGGGGGCACGGGGGCCAGGAGCCGAGGAGCCGAGGAACCCCGGGGTGTGCATCTGCCTGGCCCGCGCGGAATGCCTTGGCGCGCTCTTAATGCGTTATCAATTGATTTTGATGAAGGAACGCTTTCCTTTCCTTTCCTTTCCTTTCCTTTCCTTTCCTTTCCTTTCCTTTCCTTTCCTTTCTGATTTTGTAGTTAAGGCCCCGTAGTTTATAACGTTGGAGGGTCAAGTGTCACGGCACGGACCCCAGCACCAGGGCCACTGCCTCCTGGACAGGCACTTTGTCATTAAGTTTGGTGGCTGCATTCTGGGGCTCTGGTTTCGTGCCGGCTCAGTGGCAGACACCAGCCCCGGCCCTGCCCTCGGGGCTCGCATCCACCCACCTGCAGCCCCCCCTCAGTTCTACAGTCCAGTGCCTGCCACTCTGCAGACCCCAGGCCAGCGAGGCCTCCCTGACTCACTTCTCGCAACGTGCCCGTTTCCGCCGCATGATTTCACACTCCTTCCATGGCACATACGTCCTTCGTGATCCACTCCCCTGTGCCTTTTTGGAAAAATTCACTTTTACGATGCCTGGCCACGCTGTAGTGGGGAGAAACAAACGACAAAAGCTCACTTTTTTTTTTCTTTGTGGGTCACACCCGGCGATGCTCAGGGGTTACTTCTGGCTCTGCGCTCAGGAATTACTCCTTGGCGGTGCTCAGGGGACCATATGGGATGCTGGGAATCGAACCTGGGTCGACCGCGTGCAAGGCGAACGCCCTACCCGCTGTGCTATCGCTCCAGCTCCCCTAAAGCTCACTTTTATGATTCCATCGCCAGTACTTCTTGCCCTGTTTTGCTTTTGGTTGATGTGCTCTGACCCCTCCTTCCCGTCGTGACACGGCATGGGGGTGCCCGCGTGGGCTGCGGGGTCAGGCTCTGCCGCGCGTGTGCCCTGCCCGAAGCCCTAAGGACGGTTTCCGAGAGCACCAGAGGAGCGGGCAGTGGGGGCGGGGCCTCTAGGGTGGGGGCTTCTGGGCGCTGACCCCCCTACCCCCACAGGCGAGCACATGACGGAGGAGGAGCTCCGGGACTGTCTGACCACGCTCTGCGGTCTGAACCCCGAGGGCTGGAGGTCGGAGCCCCCCTCAGCCTCACTCGAAGGCTCTCAGGAAGGTGCGCCCGAAGGTGCCCCTGCCCACGCTCCAGGCCTCTGTCCAGCGTGTGGGGCCGGCTCGGGAAGGGACGCGGTTCAGGGGGTAGACCCTTGTCCAGGGACTTGAGCCCGTCCCCTCCCGGCTACCTGAGGGTCTCGCCTAGTAGCCCCCATGCATGCCCGCGTCCTGTGGACTCCCCCTATTTCCTGAGGTGCTCAGCAGTGCTGTAGGCGAGGGTGTCTGTGTCCCACCCCCCTCACCCGGAGCCTGCTGGGCCCCTCCCCCCCGCAGTTTCTGGGCCCCTCCCCCCCCACACACACAAGCCAGACCAGGGCCAGCACTGCCCTCGCTGTAGCTTCAGAGAACGTCCTGGGTTCGGAACAGGAATCGCTGCGAAGGCAGTTGTGTGTCTTTTCTTGTCGGGCCAGACTCAGAGTTCTGCTACAAGGACGAGCTTCCAGAGGAAATCACCGCCGAAATATTCACCACCGAGATTCTTGGCTTGACACTTCCCCAAGATGACATGTCACAGCAATGAGGTTGTGTGGAATATCTGAGGCACAAAGGACTCTGTGTGTGTGGACGTGTGTGCCTACATGTGTGTGCGTGTGTGTTTGTACGTGTGTGTGTGTGTGCATGGTGTGCTTCTCCCCCCCACCCCCACCCCCAGGCCGTGCGTTCCTTGCACTGCCCTGCCCTGCCCTATTCTGTCATCTCTAGCACGTGTGGGCATTAAATGCAAATTTCTGTTGAGTGGCGGGATTCTCAGAGTTGGACATTCCTGTTTCTGGAATAGGGAAGAGGCGAGGGTGGGGCCAGCACCCCATAGGAGCTGCTCTGCCTGCCTTTGTGCCCCACGGGGAGTAGTGGGGGCGGGGCGTGCATGGGACGGGGCGGGGGGGGGGGGCAGAGGGGGGCAGACCAGGGGGCCCCAAGGGCCTCAGCCCCACCCCCTGCTGTGGCTTCTTATCCTCCAGGCAGCTGTGAGCGGCCGTTGGGGCGGGTTTCCCTGCCCGCTGGAGCCCAGGGTCCCCCTGCACCTGGCCTGAGGCCCCCGTGAGCCCCCTCGGCCGGAGTTGTCTAGCCTCCATGACCGCCAACCCACACACCTGCCACCCCACCCCCTGTGTGGGGGAGTTGCCGCTTCACACTTGACTAGGCTCCCGAGCCAGCAGAGAGCCCGGCCAGCTCAGGGATGGGGACATTCCTGCCTCGCAGGGGGCTGCTGGGGAGTTTTCCAGCTGACATTTCCCGTGACAGGCAAGGGTGCCCGGCCCAGCAACCTCTCTTTACACAGAGCCGAGCTCAGAGTCCCCAAACCGGGCTGGGCCTGCAGTGTCCTACAATCTAGTTTGTATTCTTTCAAAAAACAGGGCGTGAGAGAGGCCTGGAGTGATAGTACAGTGGGCAGGGTGGTTTGCCTTGCACGCGGCCGACCTGGGTTCAACTCCCTCTCTCCCCCACCCCCAGCCCTGCCAGCAGAGGTTCCTGAATGCAGAGCCAGGAGTAACCCCTGAATATCGCTGGGGTTGGCCCCCAAACAGCAACAAAGTATGAAAGGAAAACAAGGTTTAGGAATCAAATTCGTAACTTTGGGGCCAAGGGCTCAGGAGATGTGTCACCAAGTCAGTTGATCAAGTTTCTGGGGACATTTTAGGGCAGAGAGAAAACTCACATGATTCGTCCTCTTAAAATCACTGGGGGGGGGGAGGGGAGACACACAGGGGGGAATTCAAGATCCTGCAGCACATGGACCCTGAGCACTGAGCTAGGAGCCCTGAGCACTGTCCCAGCAGCCGCAGTTCCTGGCCACTGGATCGGCCTCCTGGGGCTGCCCTGCTCCCATCGGCCCCACTGAGGCTCTCACTGACCGCAGCGTCGGGGAAACAAACACCTGTGCAGACTCACCAGAACGGGCCCCTCTGGGAGGAAGGGACTGAGGAAGACATGGCGGGAGGGCCGGGCCAGGCCGCCGGGACGGGGTCTGTGTGGGGCAGGATCTGCCCTGCAGTGGCTGCGTCCAGGTCCCCGCTGTCATCCCTGACACGCGTGTCCTATCGCTCAGCCAAAAGCAATAGTGGGAAAAATAGAAGAGGCCTGGGAGGGGGGCAGGGCAGGGCTGGGCCCTCGGCCTGCAGCTTCCAGGAGGGGCCACAGTGCCTAAGCAGCACCGAGTCCACGGAGCCGCTGCTCGAGGCTGCCGACTGTAGCCCCACGGCCCCTCCCCAAAGGAGAAGCAAACAAGCTGGGTTGATGCAACCTCCTCCGGTGGCAGTGCAACAGCCCATGGGGATGAGCGCGGGACGGCCACCAGCGGGGTCCCTGTGCTGCTCCCCCGGGCTGCCTGCTGGCCCCCCTGACACGCGTGGCTTGGGATCAGTGGCTCATCCCGCGGACAAAGCCGTTTCCTCGGGAAGGACGTCTTGTGCTGTGCCATCACCTGCATGCCCGCAGCCCTCAGGAAACTTGGGTCTCTTCTTTCTTTATTGTTTTTGCTTGGGGGTCACACCCTGCTGTGCTCAGGGACACTCCGCGGGGCTCGGGGGACCATCTGGGGTGCTGGGGATCAAGCCTGGGTTGACAAGGCAAGCGGCCTCCCTTCTGAGCTCTCTCCCTGGCCCGCCTGGATCTCTTCCCTCATCACTTGCCCTGAGTGTTGGGGCGTGCTCCTTGGAAAGGGGGACTTGGCTCCAAGCACATCAGCCTTTGCCTGCAACCCCCAGCCACGTCCAGGCCTGGCTGCCCAGTGGCTGCCAGCAGGCGAGCCCTGAGAGCCGCTGGCCGTGCCCAGTCCCCCCATACACGGAGGAAAGAGCCGACCTGAAGACTAGCAGACTGCTCGGGACCTGAGGACAACTGAAGCAGAGCAAGAGTTGCAGGTGACCCCCGAGCTGGGTGCGGCCACCGGCCTCTGCTCTTGGCAACCCGCACGCCCCAGGCCAGTGAAAATCAAAGGTGCCGTGACACAGACCACCGCCTGCTGCTAAAGTGCGACCAGCAGGGGGCTGGAGCGATAGCACAGCGGGGAGGGCATTTGCCTTGCACATGGCCGACCCAGGTTCGATTCCCTGCATCCCATAGGGTCCCCCGAGCACCGCCAGGAGTAATTCCTGAGTGCATGAGCCAGGAGGAACCCCTGTGCACCGCCAGGTGTGACCAAAAAAGCAAATAAATAAATAAATAAAAAACATAAAGCGAGACCAGTGGAAAATAGGAGAAAAATACTAAAGTGAGGCCGGTGTGGGTGGGTGGAGGAGCCGTCCCAGCCCCGTTGGTGGGTGCTACTAGCCCTGCTTTGAGCACGGGGCCTTTGTCTCATTCTGACCCCTTGCCGTCTCTTTTTCCCCGACTTCTGCATTTTAGTAATGTCCACTGATTTGTCTTTTATTTTGTACTCTCCACTCACCAATTTTATTTTCTCAAATGTACACAGAATTACAGTCCCCTAACGCTTGCCCATTCTTTTGGAGTTTTTTGGTTTTGCTTTGTTTTTTTTTTTTTTAATTTTTGCTTTTTGGGTCACACCCTGTGATGCTCAGGGGTTCCTCCAGGCTCTGCACTCAGGAATCACTCCTGGCGGTGCTCGGGGGGACCATACGGGATGCCGGGGATCGAACTTGGGTCCGCCACGTGCAAGGCAAAACGCCCTCCCCGCTGTACTATCGCTCCAGTCCAGCCACTCTGACTTGCTTCACATCATGTCATTCTCCCCAGCACTTTCCATTTTCACAGAGTTTGTGCCTCTCGAAGCAAGCCAGAATTCCATCGCACAGACTCTGCATCTCCTTTATCTGACTGTCTACCAGGGCGCCTCCTGGCTTCCAGGTGTCAGCTCTTGCAAAACCGCACAACAGCTAACATTGGGGTCAGTATGACTCTCTGTCCTCATCCTCATGCTTGTGTGCTCTCCCCCCCCCCTTTTCTTTTCTTTTTTGTGTCACACCCGGTGATGTTCAGAGGTTACTCCTGGCTTGGGGACCATATGGGATGCTGGGAATCGAACCTGGGTTGGCCCCGTGCAAGACAAGCGCCCTCCCCGCTGTGCTGTCGCTCCAGCCCCATCTCTCTCCCTGTCTCTCTGTCTCTGTCTCCCCCTCCCTCTCTCTCTCTCTCTCTCCCTCTCTCTTTCCCTCCCTCTCCCCCTCTACCTCTCTCTCTCCCTCCCTCTCTCTCTCCCTCTCTCTCTGTGTCTCTCCCGTCTCTCTGTCTGTGTTCCTCTCCCCCTCCCTCTCTCTCTCTTTCCCGCTTTCTCTCTCTCTCTCCCCCCTCCCCTTCCCTCTCTCTCCCCCCCCTTGTTTCTTGGGGCCACTCCTGGATCAGTGCTGGGGTGCCCAGGAAACTGGGTGGTGCCAGAGTCCATCCTCCGGATGACTTAGCCCGTCCCCATCACTCCGGCCCTGCTCCTGTCATCTTTGGATCGGGGACCCCCCCACAGCTGTCTTTAGCAGCTGCTGCTTTTTTTTTCTTCCGGTTTTGGTTTTGGTTCGGGGCCACAGCTGGCGGTGCTTGGAGGTCATTCCCAGGGGGACTCTGGGTACCCCACAGTGCTGGGCCCGACCTGGGCCTCCAGTATGCATGCACACGCCCCATCCCTTCGGGCCACCCTGATTGGGGTCACATCTCTTGTTGGTTTTCTAAAGAAACTCCCTAGTATCCCAACACGGCTGTGCCTGTACAGACCAGGGCGCCCCTTCTCCCCCACAGCCCCTGCAACACGTGTGACCAGGCAAAGTTTTGGTTTTAAAACAAACAAAAAAATCATTAGAAATTATATTGGGTTTGAATGAAATATGCTTTATTTTGGTAGAGCAAGCTCTTTTGTTTGTTTCTGTTTTTGTTTTGGGCGCCCCTCCCCCCCATGGTACTCAGGGCTCTGCACTCAGGACTTACTCGTGGGGACTCAGGGACCCCGTGGGATGTGGGAACCAGTCACATGCAGTGCCGATGCTCAGCCTTGAGCAAACCTTTGAACCTGGTGGTTTTCCCATCCATGTACATGGACCATCTCGCCACCTCCGCTGTGTCTTGTTCTATGTATTTTCACAGTTTTCATTATACAGGTCTTTCACCTCCTTTGTAAATTTATTCCTGGGTATTTAATGCTTTGGGATGCAGTTGTGAATGGAATTGCTGGCTTAATTTCTTCCTCTGGTTCATTATTTGCATATAGAAATGCAACAGATTTTTGTTGATTGGTATTGTAACCAGTCATTTTGTTGAACTCATTAATTGTCCCTAATAGCTTTTTAATGGAGTCTTCAGGGTTTTATATATATATGCATATACATCATATCTGCTAATAATTGTTTTGCTTTTTTCTCATCTAGGTTTCTTTGCTGTTGTTATTGCTCTTGTCTAATCGCTTTGGCTTTGAAGAACAGTTTGGGTTCTTTGTTTTTTTGGTTTTTGGGCTACACCCGCGGCACTCAAGGCCGACTCTGTGTTTAGGGATCACTCCTGGTGGACATGGCAGGGTGGGGCATGTGGGGACCTAGGGATCAAACTTGGGCTGTCCACATGCAGAGCAAATGCCCTGCCCACGGCACTGCCTCCCTGGGACCTGTAGAGCACTTTGACCTTAGCTAGAGGCAAGCGAGATGGGTCCATCCATCTGCAGGGAAACCCGCCCGGTCTTGCCACAGCATCTTTATCAGAAAGGTCCCCAGCTGGAAATAGCACGAAGTTCATTAAGGGTGCATGAGACTGCTGTATGCCCAGGATGGAATATTGCCCCTTAGACAGGAAAGGGGGTGAAATGTCCTCCCGTCCCTGCCACTGCCACACCCCTGCGCAGTGCCCAGGGCAGCAGGGAACACATGAGTCCCTTCTGTCCTCATTCATGCCATCCCCCAGGAAGTTTGAGTCCCTGTGGCGTAGATGAACCTTGCAGATGTTTTTAGAAAGAAGCCAGGCACATGGGGACCCAGACCTCGGGTCCTCTCCAGTGAGATTCGCAGAACGAGCAAATCCATGAGGCGGAAGGACTGGGAGAGGGGACAGGGTTTCTCTTTTTAAAAACAAAAATGTTGGTGCTGGAGCAATAGCATAGCGGGTAGGGCGTTTGCCTTGCACACGGCTGGCCCGAGTTTGATCCCCAGCATCCCATATGGTCCCCTGAGCACCATCAGAGGTAACTCCTGAGTGTAGAGCCAGGAGTAACCCCTGTGCATTGCTGGGTGTGAATCTAAAAGCAAAAAAAAAAAGTTCTCCAGCTGATTGTGGTGATGGTTTCACAACTCTGCGAATGCACTAAAACCCACTTTGAAAGGGTGAACCTTATGGCCTGTTTGTTATGGTTCAATAAAGCTGATTTTGAAAATATCACTGTGGCTACTCAGCTGCCCCCCATCCAGGACCTAACTGCCTGGGGGAAGGGGGAAGGACTCTACCTTCTGGAGCGGGGGTGCCCCCACCCCCAAGCCTCACCAGAGCTCTCCGGAGGGTATTCAGGCCGACCAAGGCAGACAAAGGATGGCATGGAGGGTGGAGGGCTGAGGTGGGAGTGCGAGGGAGAGAATTTCTGGGCAACCTGGGGGGGAAAGGGTTCCCACCCCACTCTGAGTCCCGCTCAGACACTGCGTGTCCAGCCCTTCACACGGCCCCGCTCAAGGGTCCGTCTCGGAGAACTTGGTACCGACTCCCTGTGGCACTCTGCCCGTCTGTTCTGTTGGTGGTGAGGCCCAGAGGCCCCTCTTGGTGATTCTTGGCCAGATGGGCTGGGGGTTCAGTGCAAGGGCGAGTGGGTGCTGCTCAGGCTCCGGGGTGCTGGGAACCCCCAGCCCACCCACGGGGCGGAGCCGGACATGTGCCAGGAGCCCATGTTCTCTCCTAGCTGCCGTGTACATGCAAGAAGGCACAGAGAGAAGCGGTTGGCAGCGCTGGATTTATCCAAATGTTTCCCAGCCTTCCCGGCTCCCTGAAACTTGTCCCTCGGCTCCAGGGCAGTGGGGGTGGGGGGTGGGGGAGGCCTGTCCCACACCAACTCAGGCTGGGAGACGCCTGCCAGCCAGAGGGCAGGCCCTGGCATCAACAGGCCCAGCCCCCAGCAGTATCACGGGTGGCCCCTATAGAAACGCTAAAAACCAACAACGTGCATCACTTGCATGGATTACAGACAGCGATGTGTAGCTGGGGCTGAGCCGGGCTGGGGGCTGGAGAGTGACTAAGTTAGCTGGGGTCTCCTTTGGGGGTGATGTCGAAGCTGGAAGCAAGTGAGCTAAAGGCCTCTGAGTGGAGCTCTAGAAAGTTGGTTGTAAGGGTCCCTGTTGTACAAAATCAACGCAGATACTCAGCTTCACAGGAAGTAGCCGTGGACTCAGCGCCACCGGCCACCTGCCACGATGCCGGTGTGTGTCACCAGAGGGCCCCCAGAGGTATTGGTTTAATCTCTGGTTAAATAGTGGCACTTTTCACAAATGTGCTTTCTGAATCTGGAATGTCACTCTTAATAGTTTCCTGTCCCCTGAGGATATTTTCACCTTTCTCTCCAGGAAGCACAGTTGTTGAGTCCGGTCCTTGTAAATGTGAAGGGTCCGAGCCAGCTCTTGCTCATGGCGCCCCACTTCCCTGTGATCTGCCTGCTCGTCTTTCACTGTGCCCGACACTGTTTGGGGGGAGCCGGGGGCCTCTTCAGTCACGACTTAGCCTCGCCCTGACCCCTGTGTCAAGCACAAACCATGTGTCCTTCTCTTACAGGGCCGGAGCAGCGGGGAGGGCATTTGCCTTGCACATAGCTGACCCGGGTTCAATCCCCGAGCACTGCCAGGAGTGATCCGAGTGCAGAGCCAGGAGTAAGCCTGAATACCACAAGGTGTGGCCAAAAAAAAAAAAGGATAAACAAAGAAAGTAAGGGTGGAGGGATAGCACTGCAGGTAGGGCATTTGCTTTGCATGCGGCTGACCTGGGTTCGATTCCCAGCATCCCCTATGGTCCCCCAGCACCGCCAGGAATAATTTCGAGTGCAGAGCCAGGAGTAACCCCTGAGCATCGCCAGTGTGATCCAAAAAGCAAAAAACAAAAAAAAAGCAAAACAAACAAACAAAAAACACTACCACAATAAAACAACAACAAAGAGAGTGGACTATATTCACCCGGACTGGCCTCATGGCAGACACAAGCTCAGTGTCCAGCAGAGAGTGGGGCTGACTCGGGGACATACCTAAAGCCCCCAGCTGCCCCCCACCAGCCTCCTCTGACTGCTGAGAGCAGCTCCGACACCTTCTTACTCGCCTTCCTGGGTGCGGGCATGACACCCCAGCTTCCTGCCGCAAGAGGCAGCCTGGGCCCCAACGGGCGGCAACGTAGAAAGGTGCGGGGGTTCCTGAACAGGTGCTGGGCAGTCAGGGAGCAGGAAGGAGCTAGCGAGGAGACCTTGCTTTGTTTGTTGGGGTCTCACCTGAGACCCACCCCCTGAGGAGGAGCGCACTGTGACATCCGGGCGCTAACCTAGGGCAGTCACGAGCCCCTTCCCAGGCCGTGGGAAGGAAACGTCCTCCCTTTCCAGAGCAGGACGCGGCAGTGCGGGTCCCAGGCAGTGAGCAGAGTCTGGCTGGAGGAGCAGCCCCGCCATGGCCGCCCAGGGCTCCCCCAAAAAACCCCAACGTTGTCTCAGGACCAGCAGCATTACACATTACACGTGCTTGGTGTGCACTCTAACAGCTGAGCCATATCGCTGGCCCCTTTGCTGCCTTTTCGGGCCTCTCCTGGCAGTGCTCAGAGACCACGTGATGGAGACATGACGGACGTGCGGCTCCAGTCCTTTGAACCATCTCCCTGGTCCTTTGTTTTTGGATAATACCCAGCAGTGCTCGGGGCTTTCCCTGGCTCTGTACTGAGGGATCACTTCTGGTGGGGCTCAAGGGACCTTATGGAGAGCTGGGGATTGAACCCTGGTCAACACATGGAAGGCCCCTCGTACTATCTTTTCAGGCATGCATTCGCACTGGCACTGTCTTCCCGTTGTTATCGATTTTCTCGAGCGGGCCCAGTAACGTCTCCATTGTGAGACTTTGTTGTTACTGTGTTTGGCATATTGAATACGGGTAGCTTGCCAGACTCTGCCATGCAGGCAAGATACTCTCAGTAGCTTGCCGGGCTCTCCAAGAGGGGCAGAGGAATCGAACTCGAGTCGGCCATGTTGGCTGCGTGCAAGGCAAATGCCCTACTGCTGTGCTATCGCTTCAGGCATGCATATGGATACATTTGTCAGCTGATACCTGGACAAGGATTTATCTTCCTGGGTGGTTTTTGTTTGTTTGTTTTTGTTTTTGGAATCAAGGTCTTTTTTTTTTTCCTAAAATTTACTTAGAAAGATATGAGGGTAGGGAAAGAGAGGAAGTATGTGTTTAACAGAGGCAGGGCCAGAGCGATAGTCCAGTGGGGAGGATGTTTGCCTTGCATGTGGCCAACCTAGGTTCCATCCTTGAGCACCACCAGGAGTAATTCCTGAGTGCAAAGCCAGGAGTAACCCCTGAGGATCACTAGGTGGGACCCAAAGGAAAAAGGAAAAAGAGAGAGGGAACAGAGGCTTCTTCAGAGCAGAAAATGCAGCAATACTTAGGGACAAGCAAGCGAGAACTGTGTTCAAGGTGAACATGGGCCTGATGGGAAAACTGTCTTTGTGTGTTAGATTCAAATATGTTCTTACTTAAAATTTTTTTAATGTTTAAATTTTAGTTTAATTTTGGGTTTTGGATCGTACACAGCGGTGCTCAGGGATCATTCCTGGTAGAGGTGTAGGTATTATCGATGCCAGGATTTGAGACTAAGTTGCAGGGGCCACCATCTCATGCTAGGCGAGCACCTTGATCTTGGTGCTCTCCCTCCAGCCCCCTTTAATATATATATGTATATATATATATAATGGGGGGATTGAACCCAGAGCCTCTCAAGTATAAGGTATGCATTCTACAGCTGAGCTTCACCCTTGACCCCTCAATCTACAGATGCTGTGTGTGTGTGTGTGTGTGTGTGTGTGTGTTAATATGCAGTGCCCAGGTTCGATCCTCAGCACTGCATATTAATACACACACTCCGGAGCCTGGATGTAGAATGCATACCATGTGTACACAGATGTAACTTGGTATGTGATCCCTGGCCCATATCTGGAGCCAGGTCCATCAGAGGCTGCAGGCTGAGACTGTTTCAAGGGCCTTGTTGTACGTTTTTCCCCAGAGCGGGAGCAGCTGATTTCAGAGAGCCAGAGGCGGTCTGGGAAGGGGCCGCTTCTCCGTTCCTGAATGACCGGGGAGGGGATCAGACGGGAAGACGATGACCGTGACCTTCAGCCTTCCCTGGGCCCCGTCTTCCTGGGCTAGCTGATCCCCCAGACCCTGGGCAGACTAACACGACCACCTCCCTTCCTTCGGCCTCCAGTGGGCCGGAATCCACTTGGGGCAAGTCGGCTTCGACTCCGCTGAACCCAGGAAAAGGGGAGCTTGGTCGCCTGGTGCAGTGGCTGCGTCTGCCCGGGGCATCTGGTCCAAGCAGCACCTGGTGGCCTGCGGCTACCTCCAGCGGGAAGGCTTAAGTTGAAATCGCGGTTCCCGGGGCAGCCCCGCACCTCACTGCCCCGCGGGTCGGTCGGCAGGACGCGGTCAAGCTCGGCACCCGGGCTCTGCGGGGGAGCTGCTGGACGCGCAAGGTCGGCCTCGCCGCGGCCACTTCTCCAAAGGGCCGCAGGGACGCGCCGTGCGGACTTCGGGTGTCGCGGGGGGCAGAGGGCCGGCCGCGCTCCGCGTGTCCCCGCGCGCCCCCGCGCGTGGCGAACCGCCGGCTCCAAGTTTGAGAGCCCGGAGCCCCCCACGGCCCGCAGCCCCGGCCACTCGCGTCCTCGCCCCGCCCGGGCCGGGGCCCCCGACGGCCGAGCTGGCGCCCGCGGAAGGCGCCCCGGGGGAGCCCCCGGCCCCGGCGGCCCCGAGGAAGTGCCCGCGCGCCCGGCGTCCCGGGTGGCCCGGCCTCGGGGGGCGCGGGCCGGGGCGGGGCGGGGCGGGAGCGCCCCGGGGCCGCGCGGCTCCCCCTGCTCGCGGCAGCTGCCGCCCGGCGCTTGCGCACTGGGCCCGGGCGCGCGGCGGCTCGGGCTTTGTGTGTGTGTGTGTGTGTGTGTGAGTGTGAGTGTGAGTGTGAGTGTGAGTGAGCGCGCGCGTGTCTGTGTGTGAGTGCGTGTGTGCGCGCGTGTGCGTGCGAGTGTGTGCGCGAGTGAGCGAGCGGGCGCCGCGGAGCGAGCGGACCCGGCGGGCGCGCTCCCCGGCCTCCCTCCGCCAGAGCCATGTCGGGCAGGTCGGTTCGAGCCGAGACCCGGAGCCGGGCCAAAGATGATATCAAGCGGGTCATGGCGGCGATCGAGAAAGTGCGCAAATGGTAAGCGGCGGCGCCCGCGCCCGGGGGCGCCGCGACCCCCGCGCGGGCCGGTCACCTGCGCCCGCCGGGCCGCGGCCGCTGCCCAGGTGCGCTCGCGCCGCCCGCCCACCTGGCCGGCGGGGGAGGGGGCCCGGCCGGCCCGGGAGCCATTTCGTTCCGTGCGGGGCGCGGCGCGGCGGCTTCCCGCGCCCGGGGCCGCGAGGCCGGCGGCGGGGAGCGCAGCGCCGGCTCCATTGTGCGGCCGGGCCCGGCCCGGCGCCCTCGAGTCTGCCGAGTTTGCGGCGCGCGAGCCGTTCGAATTTAGCGCTCTGGGCCGCCTGGGGCGAGGGCTCCGGGCGCGGAGGGAGGACGGGGCGAGCGCGGGGCGGACCGGCGGCCGGGGCCCCGCGGCCCGCGCGCCCTCGCGCGCCCCGGCCCGGCCCGGCCCCGCGCGCCCCGGCGCCGGGGTCCCGGCGGGCGGATCTCGGGGCAGAGGGCGGCCCCGAGCCCGGGTGTCTGCCCCGGCAGCCGGGGCCTCCCGAGAGGCGTTTTTGTTCCGGCCCCGGGGGGGGACGGCGCGGCGGGCGCGGGCCGGCCGGCTCCCGGCCCCGGTGCGTCCCCGCGCGCGGGGCCTCGTGGCGAGTCTCCGGGTCGAACGTGTGCGCGCGCGCGCGTGTGCGTGTGGCCGCTTTCGGGGTCCGCCTCGAGGTTAGGCCGGAGACGCCCGCCGCCGACCCCCGGGCTTGGGCCGACTTGTTGGAAACTCCCGGCGCCCAGATTTCAACTTTTATTATTATTTTTTCCCACGGCTTGTGCGGGGTCGGGGAGGGAGAGGCGTAGCCCCCGCGTCCTGGGCGGAGTGTCCGTCCCCGGCCCGGCGCGGCGCCGCCGCCGCCAACGCCGCCGTGGCCGCCTGGCTGGGAAGCCGGCAAAGGAGGCGGCTCGGGCCGGGGTGCCCTGCCCGGCGCGCCCCGGTCCCCGGAAAGCCACACCGCCGTGTCACAAGTTAGCTGTCCTTTCCGAGTCAATCCCGACAAGAAAGGCAGGACGGGAATCAATAGAGTCCACGTGCTCCGGGCGTCCTATGGAAAGGGCTGCAGGCAGATGGCCACACGCCCGGCCGGGGCTGGGTTTGGCTCCAGCGGGACAAAGAATTTCCAGAACCGTGAGAAGGGAGGCGGTCGGAAGTTGAGACCCTTAGTGCTGGGCCCCGGGAGCTCCCCTGGCCAGTGGGGTGCCCAGTGGCCCCCCGCCCGGCCATTTAAAAATGGCAGAATCAACTGCAAGGCCCGAGCACCCGGCCTGCAAGCACTCCTGCAAGCACTCCTGCAAGCACTCAGCGCCCCTGTCCCGCCCGCAGCCCTGCTGGGAGGTGACACCCGAGTTGGGTGCCCGCAGCTCTGGGGGGGCCTGGTCCCATCCCTGACAGCTGCTCCTGAGGCTGGCCTTGCAGCTGCTCGGTGGGAGACAGATGGACAGACTCTCCCCAGCTCTGCCGGTCTATCTGCTGCCCTGGGCCTTTGATGCCCCGGGGCGACTCTGTCACCCCCAGCCCCCGCCTCCTACCCCATCCCTGGCTGCCTGTGTTTGAGGGCGCTTGCCGGACTCCCAGGCAGGGCACTCAACTTCCTCACTGTGACCTTGGCCACTTGAAACTTACCCTGGCCCCCTACTGCATGGACTGCCCTGTGGGGGGGTCACCGAGGACCCCTGGGCTTGGGGGCACTTAACCAGTGCCCGAGAGTGCCCACTGGGCACAGTCCATCACCAGGAGCAGCAATTTGAGTGTTTCCCCCTCTTAGGAAAAAAGAAAAAAAGGCTTCCCCATACCCGCGTTCCCCTGGACCCCGGGTGCCACGTGGCCTCACCCCTGTGAGGTGGGGTTGGTCCCTGACCCGGGCCGCCAGCTGAGCCCCCGATGGGGGAGACTCATCTTAGGGCTGCCCGATTTAGCAAGTACAACGAGACAGCCAGTTGCATTTGAATTTCAAATCAACGATGAAATGGGGTTTAAAAATACCTCGTAGTGCACCAGCTTCGCCGTGTTGGGGGCTTACTCTCACACCCCCCAGTGACATGCCGCACTGAGATTCTGATTGGAGGGGGTCTGGGCGCCAAGGGCTCCGTTTTCCCACTTCCCTCTGCCCCACTGACCTCTGAGATCTGTCCTGTGCCAGCCCTGCCTGCCTTCCCATCCCTGGGAAAAGCCACGGCGGCTGCCACCCCTGTCCTGTGAGGCTCATGGGGAACTGGGGTTTGGAGCTGCCGGGCTGGGTGGTCAGGGGGTCCCCTCGATGGTGAAGACAAAGGCCTCCTCCCTGAAGGCGGCTTCAGTTCCACAGCTCTGGGCTCCCTGCCCGCAGTGGGGTGGGGGTGGGGGTGGGGGGGGCACGGCCAGGCGCCAGGCAGGCTCCATGGGGGGCCCGGCCCAGTCCTGAGAAGTGGGCACCTGCGAAAGCTTTGGTGCTCACTGGAGGGTATCGGGGCCCCTGGGTGAGCGGCAGAAACCAACCTCGGGACTGGGAGGGGCCAGGCTGGAGCGCAGGCCTCAGTCCCCACTCTTCACGGTCCCCAACTCAGCCAGGTGTGGCAAAAGCAAAACAAAACAGAATGGTTGTCGTAGCCTGGGGGCTTCAGTTTTGTCAGAGTCTGTCTGGGAGGAGTGGGGTGCTGCCCCTGACAGCCTGCCTTTCCCCCCCCCCCCGGGAATGGGCTGCTAAAACCCGCTGCCTGCTCAGGGCACCATCGCGTGCAGGTTGTGGGTATCGTGGTACACTGGGCCCCGGTACCCACCAGTGGGAGGGCCTGGGGCTCTGAGGGTACCTGGAATGATACTGAGGATAATGGGTTTTTGTTTTGGGGGTCACACTCGGCGGTACTTGGGTCTTACTCCTGGCTCTGCACTCAGGAATTACTCCTGGTGGTGTGCTGGGGATCTTTATGGGATGCCAGGGGTCAAATTTAGATCGGCCATGTGCAAGGCAAGCGCCCTGCCCACTATACTCTCTCTCCTACTCCCATGATTCACAATTTTAATTTAAAAAAAAATCTTTTTTTTAAGTTTGTTTGTTTGTTGTCACACCCGGCGATGCTCAGGGGCTACTTGTGACTCTGCACGCAGGAATTACTCCTGGTGGCACTCAGGGACCATGTGGGATGCTGGGGATCCAAAAACCTGGGTTAGCCGTGTGCAAGTTAAATGCCCTCCCCGCTGGACTATCGCTCCGGCCCCATCGATGCAAAATGTCTAAAGCACCCAGTGGTCCAGTGAAAACAGGGCTGTTGGCGGTATATTTGACTGCCCGGTGGTGGGTTTGGGGGATTCAGCTTTCCCCAGAGCCCTGGGTGGGTGCTGTTGGACCCTTCGCTCCTGAGACCCCAAGCTTCCGTGTCACGTCCATGAAGTACCACCCCACTTTGCCAGCCTCTCCTTGGGGTCGGGGTGGGTGTGGGAGTCTCCCCGGGCTGAGCTGGAGGGCCCAGTCCCACGTGGGCGATCAGCGCTTCCCCCTGTGTTGGTGTCCACAGCTAGAGAGACCACTGGAGAGTGTGACTTGGGAGGGGGGCACTGAGAGGTCCCTGCAGGCCCAGCTACATCTGTCCAGCGCCGTGGGGTGCCGCGTGCTGACTCTCGTCTTATTTGATGGGGTCACTGACCGCACCTTTGATGCTTGGCCATGTATGTGCCTCTGCCTGGCTCCGTGGTCACGGGCCCCACACTCCTGGGGCAAGGACTAGCTGGGGTGGACTGTGGGCTCAGAGCCTGTGTCCACTCCTGGTGCTGTTCTCGACCTGCCGTAGGGCCAGGCCCCTGGGGTCCAGCCCCTCCGGGCTGCAGGAGTCCCTCTCCCGGGTTGTTGACATCCTCGGGTCAGTCAAGTGCTTGGCACAAAGCCCGGCATGTGGCAGAGCCCTCAGCAACCCCCACCCAGAGAACCTGGTGCCCACGTTGTCCCTGGCACCAGCCCAGGACACATGGAGCCGGGCAGCGGCCACGCCTCCCTCCTGCATGTGGCAGGACTCCTGCCTGCTTGGCTTTGTTTGGGCTGAAGGGGGCAGGCTCGTGTGCCCCCAGAGTGGCCTTCCCAGGCCCTGGCACTGCCTGATGCGGCAGGGGCTGGCAGTGGGGCACTCGGAGCAAGCACATGCCATGCCCGCAGGATACCCGAACAGCCGGTCAGAAGTCTCCGTGGGATGAAGGTGCCGGGGCGGGTGCGGAGAGGAGGAGGACCCCAGGCTGGAGTGGTCATAATAGCGGGGAGGGCACTTGCCTTGCGCCCTGGCATCCCCGGGGCCCCGCTGGGTGAAGCCCGAAACCAAACAAAAACCCCCAAACAGAGATGCCCCTCTGGCCTGGGTCCCTGTTTGGGGGGCCGAGGGCTCCTGTCCAGGTGCGGGGGGACTGGACGGCGGTTTTTCCTCTTGCCCTTCACGCGTATCGACTGAAGCGCCCCCCTCCCCGCCCTTCCCCACGTGGCAGAGCTGCTGTCCTCTGGGAGTGACGCTAGGGTGGCCTGGCCTCCCGCTTTCCCAGGCGCCCCTCTCAGCCTGGCCCAGCCTCCTTATTTTGGGTGAGGCCGTGGGCAGTCATAGGGGGGTGCAGGTGCTCACCTGAGAACCGAGGAGTGGGGGGCCTGGGGCACCCCTCCCCGTCGAGGCCCCTGCGGTGACCCCCTCCCACAGGCCAGACTTGGAGCCTCTGGTGACGGGGTGGAGCTGTGGAGCTCCCTCTCTGCACCCTGTGTGTGGGGGGGGGGGGTGGACCCAGCCCACAGCCCTGGTGACGGCCCTTCCTCATCCCGCAGGGAGAAGAAGTGGGTGACCGTGGGTGACACGTCCCTGAGAATCTACAAGTGGGTCCCTGTGACGGAGCCCAAGGTTGACGATGTGAGTATGTGGGGGTGCTGTCCCCGGCCCATCCCCCGTGACCCTCCCTCTCAGCCCCCAGAAGTCATCTCTTCAAGGCTGAGGTGACTGGCGGGACCCTCGGTGCCCGGTGCTGGGGGCAGCGCTGGATGGACAGAGCGGGTCCCTGTGTCCCGCTCGAGTCAGCCTCCTCTGGCCGCTAGGGGGAGCCCCGCTGCCCCGCTGGCCTGTCCAGGTGTCCTCCCTGCTGGCCACAGGCCAGCTGTCCCGCTCTCCGGCCTGGAGCAGTGCCTGTTCTGTGGGCCTGTCACCCCCCGGGGCTCTGCCGTCCAGGCGACCTGCCCGTAGCAGTGGGTTCCCCCGTCCACCTACCCCCGTGCCCAAGTGAGGCTGGCCTCCTGGCGGGCGTGGCGAGGGCAGGGCCTGCCGCATCCTTTGTGACCCTGCACGACCACAGACCTCTGCGCCAGGCTCGGCGATGTCGTCCCTCTGCTTCTGGCCGCCGGGACCCCCGGAGGGTGCGGGGTGGGGCTGCCCCCCCATCAGCGCCCCCCCCCCCCAGCATTAGCTGTCGGGTGGGCGCAGGCGTGAGGAAAATGTGGTCCCTGCTCTCAAGGAATTTATAATCTCGTTGCGGGAAGATAATTATAGAATCGCATGAGACAGGCGCATCAGGGACGTGCCAAGCGATTGTGATCGGGGGGATGGGGGAGAATGGCATGTTGGGGAGATGGGGGGCTCCGCAGAGCCGGACCAGGAGCACTGGGCTGGGAGTCGACTCGCCACCCCCCACCAAGCCCGGCTGGCTGGCTGCGGCGTCCCCAGGCGAGCACAGCCCCGCGCCTGTATGCAGCAGCCCAGACGCGGCCGGGCGCGTGCCGACTCTCCGCCAGCCGCAGCCCAGCGTGACGGCAGCCCTGGGGGAGCCCTGGCACGGGTGCAGGTTCCCAGGCCCACCCCGTACTGCTCCCCTGCGTGACCAGAGGAGGACTTGCCTCCCGCCCAGCCACATGCGGTGCTGCCTTTTGTCCTTCCAAACGCTTGACAGTTGTATTTTGTTTCATCAGGGCTGACTCCTGGCAGGGTTTGGGGGACCCTCTCGGGTGCTGGGGATTGAGCCCAGGTCAGCCACATGCAAGGCAGGCGCCCTCCCCTCGGTGCTGTCATTCCAGACCCTGTGTGTTGTTTTTGTTTTTACTTTTTTGATTTTTGGGTCACACCCGGCAATGCACAGGGGTTCCTCCTGGCTCTACACTCAGGAATTACTCCTGGCGGTGCTCGGGGGACCATATGGGATGCTGGGACTCGAACCCAGGTCGGCCGCGTGCAAGGCAAATGCCCCACCCGCTGTGCTATTGCTCCAGCCCCCCCCCTTTTTTTTTTAAGTCAGTTCACATTTCCTTTTTTTCTTATGGCTATGCTCTGAGCATGCGCCCCCTACGGTGAAAGACTGGGAGACCCCGAGACCCCTGTAGGCTGTCCCACCCCACCGTGTGCTCATCATTGCCTGGCTCAAACCTGGACTCCCAGACACAGCTCACTTCCCGCCCGCTTCTGTCCCGCTTGCAAAGATTGGAACCAACACACAGAGACCCTTTCACACCAGCTGACCGCCCTGAGCCCCCCACCATGACTGGCCACTCTGAGACCCCCATGGCCAGCTAGCTGAGTGCCCTGAGCCCCCACCACCGCTGCCTGGCCGGAGTGGCTGCTGGCCCCAGGTTGAGAAGGTGCTGCTTGTTCCAGGGAGAGCCCTGGCGGTGAGCGCGGGGCGGGGGTGAGCACAGCCGTCCAGGTGGGCTCCGAGGGGCTTGGGCGGGCGACGGGTTCACCCCGGCGCCCTTGCTGACTCCTGCTTTGTTTCTGCTCCAGAAAAACAAAAACAAGAAAAAGGGCAAAGATGAGAAGTGCGGCTCGGAGGTGACCACCCCGGAGAACAGCTCCTCGCCCGGCATGATGGACATGCATGGTGAGTGTGGCTGCCTGGGGCCTGCTGTGCCCTCCGGCACCCCCCCCCCCCCACAAGCGTGACTGTAGCTCACCCTGCCCTGCCCCCAGTTCAGTGCCCTTGTTCGGTGCCCTTGGTATTGTTGAGTGCCTGCCGAAGTCTTTAGGACTTCGCAGCCCTAGAGCTATGTGGGCACACCCAGCCTGCCACCAAGAAGGACCCCCCAGTCCCTGCGCTCTGCCAGGTCGCCCTGGCGGTCTCTGGCACCGTGAGGTCAAAGTAACACCACCGGTGAAGGCTGTCGTAGCAACAGACTGTCTGCGTGGAGACCCCAGAAAGGGCGACCCTGACCCCCTCGGTCCCCCTCCCTCCCCCTTCCTTTCTTCCCTCCTTCCTCCCCTCTCCCTTCCTCCCTTTCCTCCTGATGACCACCTTAGATCCACTGAGTTTTTTCGTGTATTCATGCCCCTCCTGAGCGAAAGGACCTGGTAGTTGTCTTCCAGTCTTGCTTATTTCACTGAGCAGAGTGGGTCTTGTCCTTGTGTCAAAGGCCCCGAACCCCTGCTCAGCAGGTGGCGTGGGAGCTTCCCTCAGAGGAGAACCCGGACCCGCACATCTCTCCCGTGGTCACGGGCGGTGGCAGAGCCCCGGGTGCCCGAGTGGAGGTGACACTGGCGGGGAGAGGGTGGGCCCGGGAGCCTGGAAGGGGTGGCAGGCCTGGAGGACCCCGGTGCCGAGTGTCTGCGCCCCGAGCCGGGGACGGGATGAAGCTGTGGTTTGGAAAGTGTCGCTAGGAGGGCCGGAGCTTTGCCCAGCGGGGAGGGCACTGGTCTCCCACGCCTCAGCACCCTCGGGGTCCCCGAGCACCAGGAGGGATTCCTGAGTGCAGCCTGGAGTAAGCCTGAGCGATGAGAACAAAGAGAAGGAAAAGAAAAGCTCATAGGGAGCCCCCAGTGACTGCCCCCAGAAGCACTTAGGACTAGGGTGCGTGCCCCGGAACCCCCAGCTCGGCCGATTCCTCTGGACGCCAGGGACACGAACTTTCTTCGTTTTCCACTTAGGAGAGCTATCGTGAGACCCCCATCCCGGGATTGCGGGGTGACGGGGGGTGAGGGCTTGGGGACATGCTCCGGGTCTGTCTGACTCCCTGAGACCCTGCCCCACAGGTGGATGGGGTGGGGAGGGGGCACGCACGCTCCTTCCTGCCTTCGCAGTCCCTCCCCTCCCCCCGCCCCACGGCCCACTCCCCCCCACCCCCGTTTCAGACCATCACCTACAACTGTGCGCGTGCCTGAGCCCGGTCTTCTGCTTCCAGTTGTATGGATGTGTGTGTGTGTGTTTGAGTGTATCTGTGTCTGAGTGTGTATGTATGTCTAAATATATGTGTGTGTGTGTCTGAGTGTGTGTGTGTCTGAGTGTGTATGTCTCTGTGTCTAATTGTGCGCATCTATGTATGTGAGTGTGTGTATTTCTTTGTGTCTGGGTGTGTGTGTGTGTGTGTCCGTGTGTGTCGGGTGGAACCCGGGGTCACATGCTCTCCTCCGACCCCTCCCGCCTTCTCTCAGCTCTTCCTGCTTCTTCTGTCCTCTTGGTTTGGGGTCTGCCGCATGTCCCCTGTGGTGATCACCCCTGTGGGTCCCCAGTTTTTCTCCCTCCTTTGCTGCCTGGGTGGGCCGCTGGCCCAGAGACCGTCCGGCCTTGGCACTGCTTCCTGGCCTGGAGCCTCTGGGTTCCTTCACCACACCCCAGTTCCAGAGGGCCCCAAAGGGGAAGTGTGCTGAGGCTGCCTCTCTCTCTGACAGTGCCGTGGGGGTCCCTGGGGGGGGCTACCTCTATGTATGTCTGAGTGTATGTATTTCCTGTCTGTGTGTTTCCTGTCTATTTCTTGCCTGAGTGTATGTACTTCCTGTCTGCATTTCCTGTCCGAGTGTGCGTACTTCCTGCCTGAGGGTCTGCATTTCCTTTCTGAGTGTATTTCCTGTCTCAGTGTGTGTGTTTCCTGTCTGGGTGTATTTCCTCTGAACCTCACTCGGCTTCTGCCCGCAGATGACAACAGCAACCAGAGCTCCATCGCTGACGCCTCCCCCGTCAAGCAGGAGAGCAGCAGGAACTCAAGCCCTGCGCCCGAACCCACCCCCGCCGCGCCCGGGGACGGCGCTGATGCCAAGGCAGACGAGGCGCAGGCCGAGGGCAAAGAGCTCCCCGGGGTGGAAGGTACGAGCTGCCAGGCAGCGGTTGGGGTCGCGGGACCTATTCAGGGCACACGGTGGCCACTGGGGTGTGTCGGGCAGACCAGGGAGCTGCCCGCAGAGGAACCGGGTGGCAAGGGCCTGGGTGGTAACCGGGGCAGAGTCCCTGTGCTGGGCCCCTCGGGGTGAGTGTGGGGGTCACCGGCTGCTGGGATGGGGACGAGACAGTGGCAGCTGGGAGCAGGCTGACTCCAGCGGCTCCAGTGTGGGTTTGTTGGGTGCTGACTGACCTCCAGTGCCCTGCCTCGGTGTGGATTCATCCACACTCAGCCGCGTATGGCCGGGCCTGGGCGGGGGCGCCCGCTCGGCGTGGTCCGACCCTGCTGGGCCCGCTGGCCGGGCAGCTTTGAGAGTGGCCCCGGGCGGAGTCAGAGGGTGGGCGGCCCACCCCATGCAGCCTCAGCCCTGTTGCCCAGCCCTGTGGGGTCTGCCCAGCCCCGTGGCTTCAGAGGGGCAGGGCTGGAGCTCATCCCGTATTTGGGGTTGAGAAGCATCCCCGGCTCTCCTCCGTGAGGTGCTCCCCAAAGCCCCAGTCACGACCCTAAAAATGCCATCCTGGGGACTGGAGAGATAGCACAGGGGGTAGGGTGTTTGCCTTGCATGCGGCTGACCCGGGTTCAATACCTAGCATCCCATATGGTTCCCTGAGCACCTCCAGGAGTAACCCCTGTGCATCTCTGGGTGTGACCCAAAAAAGCAAAAAAAAAAAGTCATCCCATTAGAGCTCTGTGTCATGCCCCCCCCACACCTGACCCCCAGAACCTGCCAGGGCAGGGGCTGCAGGCAGCCAGGGCGGGGCTGGGGAGGGACCGGTTCCCCCGAGTGGCCAGAGAAGCCATGCGCATGACCCGATGCGAGCTGCCTTCTGGATCCTTCCACGGGTGGGCACGTGGGGGGCGGATCCGTCCCACCTGGCTTTTTCGCGCCCAGATGCGAGTGGGGAGAGCCGCGGAAGCTCGGCTGGGGGACGGTGTCTTGGGTCCCCATGTCTGTCACCCCCAAGCGTTGGTGGCTTCCCCCGATGACAGCATCGCGTCCAGGGAACTGCGACTGGCCCCCAGGGTCCAACCCGGTGCACTGACCTTGCTCTGAACTTGTTTACCGCGCGCGGCGGGAGCCGGGCCGGGACTGCCTGACGTCAGGCCCAGCTCCGTGCGCTAAATTTAGGCCCCGGGAAATGATTTCCCGGCCGAGCCCGGCCCTGGTGCTCCAGGGACTCAGCAGCCGTCCCCGCGCTGCCGCCAGCCCGGCGACCAGCCACCCTGGGGGCTTTCTAAGCTTCCTGGTCCCCGGGGTGCTGACTGGGACTCGGCCAAGCTGCTGTGGGCAGAGAAGGGGCTGGCGTGGTGGCACATGCCTTAGCCAGCTGGCGGCGAGAGGAAGCTCGTTGGCGAGCCATGAACGCTGCCACCGTCCAAGCAGGCTGATGTCTTTGTGGGGGTGGGGGTCCCCCAAGCAGTGCTCAGAGTCCCCCGGAACCAGTTCTGGCGACACTCAGCCAACCGGGCTGGCGGTTCAGTGCTCGGGCCCCCTCGGCCTGTGCTTCTGGGTTCACCCCAGGAGCGCAGGGACCGTGTGGTGTGGTACTGAGTGAACCATTTCCCCGGCCTCAGCGGCTGTTTCCCACGGGAGAACTCAGGACTCCGCAAGAGCACAGCCAGCTCTGGCCTTGCACGCGGCCAACAGGGCTGGGTCCCCAGCGCCCCGTATGGGCCCGAACCCTGCCAGGAGACCCGCCAGCTCTGCCCAAAAGCAAAAACAAGAAAGGCTGGACAGCTCGGCGGTGTTAAGCATATTCACAAGGTTAGGCAGCTGCCACCTCTGATTCCAGAACGTTCCCATCCCCCTGAAAGGCCACTCTGTACCCAGGGCCACAGCTATGCCTCTGCAGAGGGTACGCCCCTGTGCACGCTGGACTCTGCGACACCCTTGCCAGAGAGGACGTGATCGGGGCCCTCTGGGTGCAGCCCCCTCTTCCCCCATCCTCCGGAACCTGCCTCACCCCTTCCAGCTGTCCCTGCTGCTGGCTCCCAGGGTCTCCGGTGGTGGGTAGTTCACATGCCTGGCCTTTCAGGGACCTCCATTAATGTGGGTCTTTTTTTTTTTTTTTTTTTTTTTTTTTGCTTTTTTTGGGTCACACCTGGCTCTGCGCTCAGGAATTACCCCTGACAATGCTCAGGGGACCATATGGGATGCTGGGAATCGAACCTGGGTCAGCTGCTTGCAAGGCAAACGCCCTCGCCGCTGTACTATCTCTCCGGCCCCTAATGTGGGTCTTTTTGTCTTTTTGGGTCACACCCGGCGATGCCCAGGGAATACTCCTGGCTCTGCACTCAGGAATCACTCCTGGTGGTGCTCGGGGAACCATATGGGATACCGGGGATCGAACCCAGGTCAGCCGCGTGCAAGGCAAATGCCCTCCCACTGTATCGCTCCAGCCCCCAATGTGGGTTTTCGAGGTGCAGTTGGGGCGAGGGAGATGCTTCAAAGCACAGCAGAAACCCCCCGTCTTCAGTCCCTGGCACTGCAGGGGCGACACCCTCCCCTCCAACCCTGGCCCCAGGGACTGCCAGGACTGGCAAAGAACTTAAAAATAAAGAGTGGCACCCAAAAGGAGAGAGAGAACAAAAGGGAATGGCCTGCCACAGAGGCACGGGGGGATTAGGGGGGTGGGGTGGGAGGGATACTGGGATCAGTGGTGGTGGAGAATGGGCACTGGTGGAGGGATGGCTACGCGATCATTGTATAACTGAAACCCAGGCACAAAAATTTGTAAGTCTACAACTGTACCTCATGGTGTTTCACTAATAAGAATTAAAAAAATAAATAGAGTGGCAGGGCCAGAGCAGTGCAACAGGGAGGGCATTTGTCTTGCACGTGGCCGACCTGGGTTCGATCCCCAGCATCCCATATGGTCCCCTGAGCACCCCAGGAGTAACCTCTGAGCACTGCAAAAAAAAGCAAAATAAATGAATAAAAAGTGACAGGGGCTGGAGCGATAGCACAGCGGGTAGGGCGTTTGCCTTGCACGCGGCCGACCCGGGTTCGATTCCCAGCATCCCATATGGTCCCCTGAGTGCAGAGCCAGGAGTAACCTTTGTGCATCGTCGGGTAAGGTAAAGGTAAAGGTAAAGGCCCTCCCGTTGATCGTCGATTTGCTCGAGCGGGCCCAGTAACGTCTCCATTGGAGACTTTGTTGTTACTGTGTCTGGCATATCGAATACTCTCGGTAGCTTGCTGGGCTCTCCGAGAGGGGCGGAGGAATCGAACTCGGGTCGGCCATGTTGGCCGCTTGTAAGGCGAACGCCCTACCCGCTGTGCTATCGCTCCAGCCGGGTGTGACCCAAAAAGCAAAAAAAAAAATAAATAAAGGGACCAGAGCGATAGTACAGTGGGGAGGGCGCTTGCCTTGCACGTGGCAGCCCCAGGTTCAAACCCCGGCCCCATAGGGTCCCCTGAGCACCGCCAGGAGTGATCCTTGAGCAGAGTCAGGAGTCAGCACTGAGCACTGCTGTGTACCCTCTCCGCGTCCCCCCCCAAAAAAGTGACAAATAAAAAATGAAATCTGAAAATGCCCAAGAAGGGTCAGGCTTCCTAGGGATCTGGCTGTATGCGCTCAAAGACCCCCTGGTTGGGCTCAGGGACCACGCACCAGGCCAGACAGCCCCCCTATTCCTTGGTGCTCTGAGAGGGAGAGTTTAAGTGCCCAAATGAGGCCGTGATGCCCGGGCTGTCTCCTGGCCCTGTCCTGGCGGCCACCAGGGGGTGCCGCAGGCACGCAGCCCACAGGCCAGGACACCCCTGCAGACCCACAGGGCCCCTTTGCTGTGCTGTTTGCCCACAGATGCGGCGGATGAGCAGAACTCGCAGTCCTCCATGGAGCACTCCACCAGCTCTGAGAAGATGGAACGGCAGCCGTCGGGGGATGCGGGACTGGCCGCGGAGACGCCAGCAGTCGCTCAGGTGCCACTGGTGGGACCCGCAGCCTGGGGTGTCTGGGGTGAGCCTGTGCATCCAGTGCCACGTTCATGGTGGCACCAGGCTCAGTGCTCAGGGCGGGTGGGGGGCATTGAGCCCGGGATTCCCAACAGAACCAACCCTTGTGCTGTCTGTCCAGCCCGCTCTGGCCCTGGAACCTGCTTGTGAGCCTTGTGGGAATTTGCGGGGCTCCGTTCCCCAGAGGGACCTTCAGCAAATGCTGAGCCCAGGGCGGCCCTTAAGAGGGTCCCCACGCTGCCCACAGAGGCCAGTGAGGGGTGCAGGGGCTGCAGGTCAGGAGATGGGCGCTCACTCCTGCCGGGGTGCAGAGCAGAGAGAGCCGAGGGACGCAGGGGAGTGTGGGGTCACCAGGGCTTCGAGGCAGCTGCGATGGCAGGGACACACCAGGGCAGGGGGCCCTGGGGGCTGGGGCGCGGGGACACCGGGAGGAGGGCCGCGGGCGGCAGTCATGGTCCTGGGTGCCCCCCACCCGGTGCTCACCGGCTCTTCTGCCTCTCTCCTCGGGCAGGATCTGGAGGGGGTGCCACCCTCTAAAAAGATGAAGCTGGAGTCTTCGCAGCCCAGCCCCGAGGAGATGTAGGGCGCGCGGGTCCCGCCGCCGAGCCCTCGGCCGACGCCAGCGGCTACATTCTCGGACAGCTCCACCCGGGCGAGCCTCGCGGGTGCGAACCGGACTGCTAACTTCCGCCTTGACCAAGTGCGGGTCCCAGAGGCCCCGGCCCCGGCGGCCGTCTCCGACTCTGAGGAACTTCCTTTCCTGCCCGCGGGGTCAGGAGGGCCGAGCGCCCCGGAAGCCAAGCCCCCCATTTGTGTTGCTGCTGTGTTTTATTTTCCACGTCTGTCGGACGGTAGAAGCTGTGGAGGGGGGGTGCCCGTCTGGACCCCGCTTCCCCGGGGCTCGTCGCCGGCCCCCGTCCTTCCGCTTTCTTTTTTTGTGCCTTGTGCCCTTGAGGTGACCTCTGGCATGTTTTCCTGGTCCTTTTGCGTCTCCCTTTGCAAAGTGCCCACTGGGTCATGTTCCCCGGGAGGGTGGGGGGGAGCGGAGCTGGCCTGGAGGAGGGAAGCCCCCCTCAGTCTGCTGATCCCCAGCTCGGGCAAGGGGCTGCGGGGGCTCTGATGTCAGGACACTGCCCTTCCTGCGGGGGGTCTCAGGCTCACCCCCCCACAGACGAGCTGGTAGAATGTTCTGGCCCTCCCACCCTTGACCCCTGCCGGGTCAGTTTTTTTCACCGCGCCGGCCACGCTGGCTTCTCGGGCTGCCCGCGGGGCTGTCTCGTGAGGAGGCCACTGGCTGTCCCCCAGGCCCATGGCCAGACCTCTAGGCCCCAGGGAGAGGAGAGGCTTGTGCCTGCCCCGCTGCCCGCGACCCGGAGGGCCCCTTCGGACAGACATCGCCCCGTTCGGTTCTGGGGTCTGCTTTGCTCTTAATTCCTCTGGATCCTCGGACCTTTCTCTCTGCACTGGAGCCCCCACTCCCCTGGAGTCGGGTGGGGCGTGGGTTTGGTTTGCTAATTGGTGCATATTCAGGTACCACCTTGGAGTGTGACTCTGACGGCCACCACCACCACGGGAAGCGGCTGCCGGATCTGGTTTCCTAAGAGTTTCCAAGGGCCGGCTCTGATATTTTTTGGTTTTTTTTTTTTTTGAAGGGAGCCAGTCTAGTTCCTGCACTTCAAGAAGAATCAAATTGTTCCTGAATTTCAAATACCTCATGCAAAAAAAAAAAAGTCTCCTGAAATAAGGGAAAAAAAAAAAACTTTGAGAATCTTGAGGTTGGCACGGCCGAAAGGTTTCTGTCTTTCCAAGAAGCAGCAGGCGAGGGACCCTCACTCTGCCTCCAGCACGCGGGCGGCGGGCAGCGCCGCTTCCACCTCAGCCAAGTCGCTCCCGGCGGCTTTACCGCCAGACCCTCAACTTCCAGAACTTTCTCCTCTGCAGCAAAACTCCACCAGGACGACCGTGAATTTGGAGGTCCGGGTCTTTTCAGGAAACAAGCGGTGACTAGACGGCCGAGGGACACGCACACGCACGCACGGCTCAGGGTCCCTGCACCCCCGTGTCTACGGCAGCTGAGAGGCAGGGGAGGCGGCAGGTGGAGGGCAGGTGACATCACGACGCTGGCATTCGACGTTCTCTGAAGTGCCTGGAGGCAGGGGTGGGCTTGGCACCCGGGCTGCCAGCCTCAACGCCTCCCGTGCGGTTCGAAGACTGCAAAATCCAGACGTGCTTCCACTCCCGGCCGCCGGCCCCCTGCCCGCCCCCCTCCTCCCACCACGAATCTAAGACCTCCCTGCCCCAGGCAGGGCAGGGCCCAGCAGTCAGTCTTCCCCTGTGCTGGGCGCCGGGCGCCGGGCTCGCACCCAAGGGCTCTGGGGCAGCGCGGCCCCCCACCCCCGTGTGTGCTCCGGAGAGGAAGCCGCGGACACACTCCGGAACACGGCTCTAAGCCCCCGAGGGCGGAGGGGGGCGCCCCACGAGTGACGTCATGCTTTGGAATGTCCATTGCAGCGGAGGACCTGGTTAGAAAGACTTTTTTTTCCCAGTTTCCTAATTGTGATTTTTTTTGGTTTTCCCTCCTAGAATTTTTTTCCCCCTTTTTTTGGTGTGTTTGTTGTACAGCAGTATGATTTTTCACTTATTTATTCCATCAGTAGATATGGTTTGTACAATGTACAATGGTTCCATTTCAGAAAATAAAAAAAATTTCAAAGTCATGCCCCGCAGCCCCGCGGGTTTCTAGTGTTGGCTGACCCGGCCAGACCCCCCATGGGCTCTCCTGTTCCTGCTCACTGCCCTTGCCCGTGGACAGCTGCCTTCATGGGGCGCTCCTGTCCACACCAGCTGGCCGTGAAGGTTCCCCTTCCGCAGACCCCCGCTGACGCGCTGTTTCTGGCAGGATCCTTTCTGCTCGGCCACTCAGGTTCCAGACACTGAAGTTCAGCCTGACGCTACACCAACGCTAGGGGCCTTGTTGGATGCCGTCCGCACTCGCGTTCCGAGCCTCCCAGTCTCAGTCGGACCCCACTTTCTCTCGGCCTCCCTGACCTGTTCCCCAGGTCTCACCCCTGCGGGCTTAGTCCTCCCCAAGAGCAGAGTGGACTGGGGGCGGAGGAGGGTGGGCAGGGAGCCCTATTCCCTCCTGGGAGGGAGCCATGACAGGATTTTGGAGATGGAGCCGCAGTGAGGCTCCTGGGGGGAGAGTCTGAGCCCTGTGGGTGGGCACAGGTGGACACACGGCAGTGAGGAGCACCCACGTGTCCAGGCTGTTGGGCAGAAGGACCCGGTTGCTTCATGCTGCTCGGGCCACCTAGCCCTGGCCCTGAGAGTCAAGATGGCAAGTGGGAGCCTTCCTGGAGGCCCCCCATCAACCCAGGAGTGTCCCTGAGTTTCCCCAAGACCCTCCTTCCTTCAGGACGCTGACCTGGGCAGCTGCTCTGGGCCCGACTGGGACCCCAAGCTGCTGTTCCTACCAGCATTCCCCTGGGGAAGGGACTGTCTCCTCGAGTCAGCAGGGCCCGTTGGGGGTTTCTGAAGTCCCGTCCTCTGCCCCTGGGGCTGTGGCCCTTCAGAGCTGTGAGTTGAGGCAGATAGGCGTCTTCACCTCGGGGGTGGGGGCCCTCCCATTTCCACATGTGTAAAATCAAACATAATGTTGCTATCAGGTTGTTGGGGTCATTCAGGAGAGGGTCAGGTTGTTGGTTAAACATTAGAGCGGGAGGGGCTGGAGCGAGAGCACAGCGGTGGGGCGTTTGCCTTGCACGCGGCCGACCCGGGTTTGATCCCCAGCATCCCATATGGTCCCCTGAGCACCGCCAGGTGTAATTCCTGAGTGCAGAGCCAGAAGTAACCCCTGAGCATTGCTGGGTGTGACCAAAAACAAAAAACATTCGGGCTTGGCAGCTGTTGGGGTCCAATAGATCAGGGTATGGGTTATGTGAGTTCAAGCATGGGGGCACTTGGTGGTCGAGAACCATTCCCCTGGCCTGCTGACAGCGATGGACAAACTGGACAAGGAAGGAACTGGGCCACGGGCTGGTTGTCAAGTCTCACAGCGTGAGTTACATAGAAATCGTGAAGGGTGGGGGTACACATAGGAGTGATTGAACATTATTATAATAATAAACACATGTAAAGCCCCTCCTTCAGGGGAACTTCTAGGAGATTAACTCAAAGACAAAATCTCACCTGGGTTCAGTCATCACTCTAAATTACTAGGAAATCTCAAGGGCAGGATTCCATCCAAGGGCATATTGCTTTCTCCTTATCTAGTAATCCATTTAAACAAGCATATTAAATACTAATATTTCTAGTCATCTTGTAGGAACACAGTGAGAGCTATATTTAACTTAAAGGGTGGCTCTTCCAGGGCTGGAGAGAGTGCAGCAGGTAGGGCATTTGCCTTGCACGTGGCCGAGCCGGGTTCAATTCCCAGCATCCCATATGGTCCCCCGAGCTCTGCCAGGAGTAATTCTTAGTGCATGAACCAGGAGTAACCCCTGAGCGTAGCCGGGTGTGACCCAAAAAGCAAACCAATCACGATCATCCTGTTGTTTGTCGATTGCCTCGAGCAGGGACCAGTAACGTCTCCTTGGTCCTAGCCCTGAGATTTTAAAAAGTGCCATATTCAAGGCTCTTTCAGGGTTAGGAGAATGAGATCCATCATTGTTACTGGTATTTGGCATATTGGGTACACCACGGGGAGTTTGCCAGACTCTGCCATGTGGGCAGATTACATTCGGTAGCCTGCCAGGTTGTCCAAAGTAAGAATGAGATAATAAGATGTAGCACGGCCGCACGCTTCCAGGAGCTGGCTTTTATAATATCTGGGTCTTGGCCGTTGGTGGGATTACACGGCGCCG
This sequence comes from Sorex fumeus, assembly GCF_029834395.1. Taxonomy (NCBI): domain Eukaryota; kingdom Metazoa; phylum Chordata; class Mammalia; order Eulipotyphla; family Soricidae; genus Sorex; species Sorex fumeus. Next base: position 307,631 of record NW_026606212.1, on the reverse strand, counting down.
GGCGGGGGGGGGGGGGTGTCAGTTGGTGGGTGTGACCCCTGCCTACTGGAAGGTGGAGGATGCTCAGCCCCGATCCGAGGAGGCTTGGAGATCTCAGCCCCAGGACCTGCGTGCCTTTGTTCCTCTGCCGGTACCTTCATGTGTGTGGAGAGTGGTCTCGGTATGGTTGTGGCTGGTTCTGGAGGTCTTCGGCTGCCGAAGCTCTGCTTGGGGCGGGGAGGGAAACTCAACCCGTCCCCTCCAAGGGGCCCCGGCAAGGAGAGCCAGGCGCGGGGCAGGAGACTCTGTGCTGTTCTCTTCCGGGAGTTGGCTTTTATAGAGCTATAAAAAGCAAAACTAACAAACAGAAAAGGGTGGCCCTTCCATGACACCTCATGCTTATGGCGCTTAGCTTGTCCCTTTTTGATGCCTGGGTAGCTTACCGCTTGCCCTGGGTCCATCCAAGTCCCTTGCCGGGACCCTCTTTTCGGGGTGTTGGAAGTAAGGGCAACTGAGGCTTCAGTCAGGTAAATATGACAGATGCCCAGGAATAAATATTAGAAGTCAATGAACTCCCATGTTACAAAGGCATAGCATCAACTGCCTTCCTGTGTCTATACGAAAAGGCCATTGCTAAACTATGCAGAGGACGTAAAGGAAAGAGAAAAGCAATACAGGGTTGGGACTGGAGAGACAGCACAGCAAGTAGGGCGTTTGCCTTGCACGCGGCCGACCTGCGTTCGATTCCCAGCATCCCATATGGTCGGTCCCCTGAGCACCGCCAGGAGTAACTCCTGAGTGCAGAGCCAGAACCCCTGTGCACCGCCAGGTATGACCCAAAAAGCAAAAAAATAAATGAATAAATAAATAAGTAAAAAAAGCAATACAGGGTTAGGGGTGCCTGATGGAACTGGGTGTGCCTCGGGAGCACTGTGGTGAGAGTAAATAAACCTAAGCTCCGAGCAGGGACAAACCAATGTTATCCCACAGGGTCGTTAGGGTTCAAAGGGTCAGGGTTTGGGCTGTGGGGGTTCAGTGGTGGCCAGGGCAGCATGGCTGGTGCAGGTGTGGCTGCCGATGGGAGCCCAGGGCTGCTGTGCTGAGATGGTCACGCCTGAAGGCTGCTCGGCTCAGGGAGAGGTGAGAGACACGTGGCCCCCCGCCTCCCCTACGCGGCCCCCACCCCTCCCCCCACGCGACTTCCCTGCCCCTCCCCTCTCCCCAGCGCAGCCTGCCTGTGATGGCCACGCGACCTGGGTTCCCTCCTTCCAGCACACCCCTCAGTGGTCAATGCTTTGGGGCAGGAGTGGACACTTCCCAGCAAACCAGCCGAGGGAGGCATGCCAGGGAGGGCAGCCGTGGGCCCAAACGTCTGCCCTGGCCACTCTGCCCAGCTATGCAGGCACAGCAATGCAGGCACTCTCCCGCCCCGGAGGGCCGCACAGGGTCTGGGTTTCCAGTGACCCGCACCGCCCTCTCGCCACACTCCCCGCGTGAGGAGCGGGCTCTGGCCAGGCCGCTGGGACTGTGGGCAGTGGTGCCCAGAGGTGCTGGGTAGCTGGCATCAGTGGCTTTCCATCAGTGGTCCTGGCAGCAATAACAAAGTCTGCTTTGCCTCAAACAATCTCGAGAGACTTTTCAATCTGCTTTGTCCCTTGGGTGCCCTCCCTGGGAGCGCATCTGACCTCCCCGAGCCCTGGGTGGTGTCCATGGTCTCCATGGGTTGGCCAGGAGGGCTGGCCAGAGGAGGGCATGGGAGGGTCCCGGGGGATCCGGACAGGAGGGTCCTGGAAGAGGGTCCCCAGATCCCGCCGGCTGCCCTGGCAAATAAGGATTATTAGCACAACATGCCAGGGGCTGATGGATTGTCCTCGGCCGCTCCTTTGACACCTCAGCAGAGCTGACAACTGTCGTGTGTCATGAGGTTTCAGGGGTTAAAAACACGTCCTGGAGCCAGAGTGATAGCACGGCAGGGAGGGCGTATGCCTTGCATGCGGCTGACCTGGGTTCGATCCCTAGCATCCCATATGGTCCCTGGAGCACCACCAGGAGTAATTCCTGAGTGCATGAACCAGAAGTAACCCCTGAGCAGCACCAAGTACGACCCTCCCCCCACCAAAAAAAAAAAAAAGAAAAGAAGAAGCGTCCTGACAAGATGTGGCCCTGGGGATGTCACCAAGTGTAACTGCATGCCTAAATCACGTCACATCTGGGCTTGCCCACCGCCACCCGCCCCATGGGTGAACACAAACACCCGTAACCGTAGTTAACTGTAGTTGCTACGGAGACTGTCGACTCGGAAGTCAAAAATATTTACCATTGCTGCAGCCGCTATGGAGAGCAATAAAGAAAGCCCTCATGAACATAAAAATGCAGAGGCTGGAACATAGTGCAATGGGGAGGGCATCTGCCTTAGATGTGGCTGACCCGAGTTCAATCCCCGCCCCCCCACCCCCACCAAGCACCGCCAGGAGTAAGTCCTGTGGAAAGGGCCAGGAGTAAGCCCTGAGCATAACTGGGTGTGATTTGCCCCACCACCACAAAAAAAATGAAGATTGAAATTCCATATGATCCAGAGAATCCGCTCCTGGACATTTACTCAAAGGACATGAAAACACTAATTTAAAAAAGATATTGGGGGCTGGAGCAATAGCACAGCGGGTAGGGCATTTGCCTTGCACGCGGCCAACCCGGGTTCAATTCCCAGCGTCCCATATGGTCCCCTGAGCACTGCCAGGGGTGATTCCTGAGTGCAGAGCCAGGAGTAACCTCTGTGCATCGCTGGGTGTGACCCCAAAAGCGCAAAAAAAAAAAAAGGATATTGGCACCTTATGCTCACAGCAGCTGAGAATTGAGAATGTGGCACTCGCCTCTGTGTAGTGACAGAGTGACAGGGGCCTGGGTAAGGGGGCTCTGCATGCCCTGTGCCACGTCCTGTCGCTAACATACATGAACTGGTAGAATGAATGGCTACGAAGTGACCATGCTAAGGGGAGTAATACAGAAAGGAAAGAGAATCAGCACATGATTTCTCTTATGTGTAAACTGGCCAGCGGAAGCAAACAAAGTGGTCAAAAACACCAAAAAAAAAAAATAACTTTTAGACTCAGTGACAAGAGGACTGGAAGCTGGAGTGGAAAGGGCATCGAGGAGAGTTCTGTTCTCTGTTCTGCTTTGGAGTCACCCCAGGCAGTGTGCAGGGTCCCTCCTGCTGCCCGGAGTGGCTGACCGTTTGTGAGGTCAGGCGTCTGGGGCAGAGCATCTCGGCTCTGTGCCTTCTGCCTGGCCCCAGGGAGAACTTGCCTCCGGGGACTCCACCACGCCAGGACGAGGACCTCTCCCAGTGGTTCCAGCCTGACGCAGGTGCCGGCGCCTCTCCCAGTACCCAGCAGCACGGGTCTGCGAATCCGGAATGGGGAGCCCCTACCACAGCTTAGGGGTTGCTCTGTCTCCTCACCTCTCATCTTTCAAAGGGTGAATTTTATGGGATTATAAATGCCCTTAAGGAAACAATCCGTAAAGTAAAAAAACAAACCCCCCAAACCCACCCTACCTACTCTCTCACATTTCTTTGTCCTCCCTGAATGCCTCAGTTTCCCCCATCTACAATGGGGGGTGTGAGGGGGGAGTTACAAAGAGGGGTGCGGGGGGGGTGGTACTCTTCCAATTCTCAGGGCTGTGGGGCTGGAGCAATAGCACAGCGGGTAGGGCGTTTGCCTTGCAGGCGGCCGACCCAGGTTCGATTCCCAGCATCCCATATGGTCCCCTGAGCACCGCCGGGGTAATTCCTGAGCACAGAGCCAGGAGGAACCCCTATGCATTGCCGGGTGTGATCCAAAAAGCCAAAAAAAAAAAAAACCAATTCTTAGGGCTGTTCAGCTGCATAACTCTTTCAGCGTCCACCTTGACGGGATACCCCCGAGCAACGGGGCCTCTCCCTGTGAGGTGGGGGTCCCCCCAGAGGCCCCCTCTGAAGCAATCACACTTGGCCATCTGTGCTCTGCCACCGGCAGGGAGCCACGCGTGGCGGATGCCCGGGGCCCCAACTGCGTGTCCGAGTGGTCCCCAGGGAGGCCCCGGCCTTTCAGTTTCTGGGCTTGTTTATTTTCAAAGGGATGTTGCCAGACCGCCAGCCTACCCCGGCCTGCTTGTCAAGGTTTGTTTTATCCAGGGAACTTCTGGGAGAGAGAGAGCAGGAGGAGGAAGAAGGGCCTCGAGCCAACTCAACAAGAACAACGACTGTCCCCAGCTGAGGAGGCGTGAGGGGCACGTGACCCTCTGCTGGCCCCCGCCACACTGAGCCCCATCCTGAACTGTCATCGCAGATATTTGACCACCGAGGCTGGAGCATAGGGCGGTTTGTGCAAAAGGGAAAACTTCCCCCAAAGTCAACTGAAAATGCTGCAAACTTCGCAGAAAGTCTTTGCGGACCGTGGGGGGGGGGGGGGGGGGTTGAGGGGGATGGGGGGAGGGGAAGGTTTATTCATTGTCTGGTCCCAGTAGGGGGAGGCGGTTTGTCTAGCACACAGCTCATGTGGGTTCAATTCCCAACAGCCCATTGGGTTTCCTGCTCCCCACGAGGAGTGACGAATCCAGAGCCAGGAGTGAGCACCACCAGGAATGGCCCCCAGACCAAGCTCGAACTGGAAAACCAGAAAAAAAAATTGGTAAATTGAACTTCCGTAACACCAAAAAGAGAATGCAAAACTGAAAACAAAAAAATTAAATGGTTACTTAGGTTAATGCCTGGCATGCATCTGTGAAAGAAAAAAAAAAGAAGAGCAATAGTACAGCAGGTCCGGTGTTTGTAACCAGACCCCTGGCATTCCCTAGGGTCCCCCAAACACAGCCAGGAGTGATTCTTGAGTGCAGGGCCAGGAGTGACCCCTGAGCATTGCTGGGTGCGGCCCCCAGACAAAAACAAACAAAAGACACTAATAAGGAGCCATTTAATTTTTTTCCTTTTATGCTTTGTTTGTTTTTGGGGGCGGGCACCTCAAAGTGCTCAGGGCTTACTCCCAGCTCTGTACTCAGGGATCACTTCTGGTGGTACCTAGGGGGCCATATATGGTGTGGGGAGTGGGGGCTGGACCCCAGGTTGGTTGTGTGCAAGGCAAGAGCCATGATCGCCAGGCTCGCTTGGGCCCAGTTTGTGTTTTCCCAGGAAATTTGGCCTTGGAGCCACTGATGGGGTGTGGACGGCCTCCCTGTGGTGCTCTCAGCGTTTCCAGCAGTGACTTTTTCCCACGCCTTGATTCTGCCTTCTCGGTCTTTCAGGAATTTATAGTGAGGATTAAGCAACACAGAATGTGGCCCAAGGGTGGCAGATTATAACCTCCGCCTTGAAGGGTTCTCTCCTCCCAGGAAACGCTGTTTGCTTTTTTTTTTTAATTAAAAACAAATGTAAGTAACATCTTTTTTTTTTTTTAAATTAGAAAGCATAAGTAAACATAAAGGAGAAAGTAAAAAAATCACTCCTCCACCTGAGATAATTAGTATCAACTTCATGATCATTTTTTTAAATACATACAAATATATGAACCAATTATTTTTGTTAGGAGGCACCCGGCACAGTGCTCAGGGTATACTCCTGGCTTGGTGCTCAGGGATCAGTCCTGGCAGGCTTGGTGGACCACATCGGGTACTGGGAATCCAGTCTGGGTTTGCTGTCTGCAAGGCAAACAGCCTACTCACTATATTCTCTCTGCGAAGCTCTTTTGATTTTTTTTTATTTGTTTAACTGAATCACAGTGATATACACAGATCCAAAGCTGTTCGGATTTCAGTTCTATCATGTTCCAACCCCGACCCTTCACCAGTGTACTCTTCCCATCACCAATGTCCCAGTTTCCCTCCCCGTACCCCCTACCAACTGTCCCCCCCGCTCCGGCCTGCTACTATGGCAGGCACTTTTCTTCTCTGTCTTTTGGACCTTATGGTTTGCAATACAGATACTGAAAGGTCATCAGGTATATCTCTTTCTCTACTTTCAATACTCAGTTCCTGTCCAAAATGATCATTTCCAACTGCCATTGTCAACTTGGTCCCTTTTCTATCCTAACCTTCCTCCACCCTGCCACCCCTGACACACACTTTTTTTTTTCCCTTTTTGGGTCACACCCAGCGATGCTCAGGGGTTATTCCTCTCTCTGCACTCAGGAATCACTCCTGGCGGTGCTTGGGGGACTATATGGGATGCCAGGGATCGAACCCCGGTCGGCTGCATGCAAGGCAAACGCCTTACCCACTGTGCTATCGCTCCAGCCCTCTGACACACACTCTTATGGCAAGCTTTTACAACCATTGAGCGGTCCTCCTGGCCCGTTTATCCTGCCTTGGATATCAGTCTTATGCTATAAATATATTTATATCCCACATGTGAATGCAATTATTCTAAACCTGTCCCTCTCCTTCTGACTCATTTCACTCAGCATGATACTCTCCATGTCCATCCATTTATAAGCAAATTTCACGACTTTATTCTTCCTAACAGCTCGAGATTTTTTTTTTAAAGTTATTTTCCACCCAGCAACATATCACAGACAAATTTCTGTCAAACACTGACTCTGCACCAGGAACTTGTCTGTGCCCCTTTCTTTGGGTGACAACGGACACTGAGTCCTTGCTGAACAAGCTAACGGGTTCTTGGAAAGTTCACTTTATAAAAGTTTAAAGTGTTTAAAGCTGGGGCCGAAGTTATAGTCCAGCGGGGAGGGCATTTGCCTTGCATGTGGCCCACCCAGGTTCAATCCCCAGCCTCCCATATGGTCCCCCAAGCAATGCCAGGAGTAATTCTTGAGTGCAAAGCCAGAAGGAACCCCTGAGCATCGCTAGGTGTGACCCAGAAAAGCCTAAATAAAGGAAATGGCAATGGCCTGTAAAATATAGAATAAAAGCAGATCCTAAAAATAGTTATTTTTAATTCAAGGTTAGCCAGAATTTTTATTTATTTATTATTATTAAAAGGTAAAGGTAAATATTATTATTATTATTATTTATATTATTATTATTATTTTTGCTTTTTGGGTCACACCCAGCAATGCACAGGGGTTACTCCTGGCTCTGCGGTAAGGAATTACCCCTGGCAGTGCTCAGGGGACCATACAGGATGCTGGGAATCGAATCCGGGTTGGCCGCGTGCAAGGCAAACACCCTACCCGCTGTGCTATTGCTCCAGCCCCCAGAATTTTTATTTTTTATTGAATTAAGTGATATAAGGAAATTTGAGACAAGGAAACAGCTATATGGAAGGGCCTGCTATATTCAAGGAATTCCGTCGTTTCATGCTAATCTTCTTCCATGTGTATGTATATCCTTTGGATAAAATTCTAAACATAGAATTGGGGGCCATGGAACCAGAGTGATAGCACAGCGGGTAGGGCATTTGCCTTGCACGTGGCTGACCCAGGTTCAATCTCCAGCATCCCATATGGTCCCCTGAGCACCACCAGGAGTAATTCTGAATGTAGAGCCAGGAGTAACCACTGAGCATCACCAGATGTAATCCAAAGAGAGAGAGAGAGAAAAAGAATCTGGGGCCAAAGTGATAGCACAGCAGGTAGGGCATCTGCCTTGCATTCAGCAGGCCAGGGCTTGATCCCTAGCATCCCATATGGTCCCCCAAACCCACCAGGAATGATTCCTGAGTGCAGATTTAGGACCAACCCCTGAGCACAGCTGGGTGTGGCCCAAAAAACAAAAATAAAATAAAAGTCAAATTTCCTGTCAAATATTTTGGGCCATTTGTAGTAAAAACCAAGGAGAGGGGCTGGAGCAATAGCACAGCGGGTAGGGCGATTGCCTTGCACGGCCAACCCGGGTTCGATTCCCAGCATCCCATATGGTCCCCTGAGCACCGCCAGGGGTAATTCCTGAGTGCAGAGCCAGGAGTAACCCCTGTGCATCGCCGGGTGTGACCCAAAGAGGAAAAAAAACAAAAACAAAACAAAACAAACCCAAGGAGAAAAGTTCTCAGGTAAAGGCAGGCCAACTCTGGTAAGGCAGATGCTTTGCTTGGGTTGAATGCCTGGCAGGCAATGGTCCCTAAGCACTGCCGGGTGTGCCCCAAAACAAACAAAAATAGGACAGTAATTCAAAAGCTGGACTTCCTGGGGCCAGAGAGATATAGTACAGCCAGTAAAGCATTTGTCTTGCACATGACCAACCTGGGTTCTATCCTCAGTACTCCAAATGGTTGCCTGAACCCCACTGACCGTGCTCCCGCCGGAGTGCAGAGCCAGGAGTAAGTCCTGATCACCACTGGGCGTGGGGGGGGGTTGGACTTTTGGACAATTACAGCTCTCTGGGAAGGTTGGTTTGGGCAAGGTGGGGAGACTCCCAAGGCAGGCAGCTCCTTATCTGGCCGGCCCCTCCCTGACACAGCAAGAAAAGAGGGGCCAGCTTGCTTCCCAGGCCTTTGGCCCTTTTGCTCTCCTGAGGCTCCTGAGGGACTGCCCGAGCAGGGAGTTCAGTCCTCACCCAACTCAGGGACAAAACTGGTTCCAGAGCAGAGCTCAGACCAAGGAGGCTAAGAGGCCTGGCAGCAGAACCCCCGCCCTCCCGAGGCCTTCCCACCCTGCCTCCCACAGGGCCCCAACCCTGGCACGCTTTGAAGTCTCGGAACCTGCCTGCTGTGCCAACTGTAAAATCCGACCACATGGAACCACTGTTTCTGCAGGCTGAAAAGTGGTATTTCTAGATACCTCTGTGAGTAGCTTTAGTGTGTGTGTGTGTGTGTGTGTGTGTGTGTGTGTGTGTGTGTGTGCATACGCATGTGCTTTGCCCAGGATCAACCCGGGTGTCATGCATGCAAGGCATGTGCTCTCCGGCTGAGCCACATCCTCTGCCCTTTAGTCATGAAGCTGGAATTGTTTCCCATGTGATGATGTGATGGAGGAGAAACTCTGGTTCACGATTTCCTCTTTTGGAACTTTTTGGGGCTGTGTGCATCCGGGTTTACCCTTCAAACTCACACTCGTCGCGACTGCAGACAGGATTCTGCAGAGGGAGACCCTGGTGCAGGAAGGCCCTAGGCCCGGGCTGAGCACTGCGGAGCGGGTCCCACCGCCCACGTACCTGGCACGAGCGAGGACCTCCTTGAACTTGTTCCCGTCCCACTGGGAAAAAAACCCCGCGGGGTCAGTGACTCGGTGCAAGAAGAGGGGGGCAGAATCCGTGAGGAGCCTCCGCCGCGCTGCTCCGGCCTTTGCGGGGCAACGAGGGGCTTGGCGGGGGTCGCGGCCGCCGCCCCCACCCCCACCCACCACGTGGAGCGCCCGCCGGCCGCAGCCAGGCCGCAGGGCCACTCCCGGGGCGCTGGGCGGGAGCCTTTCGTAGGCCACGACGACACAGGCCGGCGGCACCACCTGGTCACCGCGTCGCGCAGCCCCGCGGGGCGGCCAGGAGGGGCGGGGCGCGGGGGGCGGGGCCTCCTCCCCCTCCCCTTTTATTGTGTCTTTTTTTTTTTTTTGTCCGCCCGGGTCTGCAGGCCGGGCCTGCGCCTTTAAGAGGCCGAGGCGCGCCTCCGATTGGCCGGGCCGCGCGGTGACGTCAGGGCGGGGCGGGCGCTCGGCGGGCGGCTCGCGGCGCGCTGGCCGGGCCGGCGCCCCCTCAGCCTCGCCGGGCCGCGCGCGCGTCGCCCCCCGGGGGCGCGCCCCTCGCGGCCGCCCCATGGCCGCCGACGTGTTCGCCTGCTCCCCGCGCCGGCCGCGCGGCCGCGCCCGGCCCGCGCCCCTGCGGCCGCCGCCGCCCGACGACGACGACTCGGAGCCCGACGAGGCGCCGGGCCGGGCCCCCGCGAGCGACGCGCCGCCGCCGCCGCCGCCGCCGCCGCCGCCGCGCCGCCAGCAGATCATCCACAGCGGCCACTTCATGGTGTCGTCGCCGCACCGCGAGCACCCGCCCAAGAAGGGCTACGACTTCGACACGGTCAACGAGCAGACGTGCCAGACCTACAGCTTCGGCAAGACCAGCTCCTGCCACCTGTCCATCGACGCCTCGCTCACCAAGCTCTTCGAGTGCATGACGCTGGCCTACAGGTGAGGCGGCCGGGGCGCCGGACGCCGCGCGGGCCCCCGCCCCCCGGACCCCCGCGCCGGACCCCCGCGCCGCGCCCCCGCGCCGGACCCCCGCGCCGCGCCCCCGCGCCGCGCCCTCGGCGGGACAGGCGCCCCCGAGCGCGCTCGAGTGCCCCCCGGGCCCTAGGGGACTCCAGAAGCGGCGCGGGGAGGAGGGTCCCGCCCCGCCCCCCGCCCCCCGCCGAGAGCCCAGACCGACGTCGCGGGGTTGTCTGGTGGGAAACTCGAGCCCCCGGGCTGCGCTTCCGGCGCAGGAGTTGAGGGTCGGGCGCCAGGCTGCTGCTTTGTTGCCTCCCGACCCGCGCCCCCCCTTTCTTTTTCGAGGGTCCCCAGAGGGGCGGTGTGCCACCCGCCCGCGTGCATCAGCCGCAGCCCTGCCCAGGCACCCGCGCATCCCGCTCAGGCTCCTCCTGAGCCTGTGAGGATGTTCTGCTTTGTTTAGATGAAAACACACACACACACACACACACACATGCACACATGCACACATGCACAGACATGCACACAGACACAGATACAGACACACAGATACACATGCACAGACGTGCAGACAGACACACACAGAGACACACATACAGACACATGCAGACACAGACACACACACAAACATGCACAGACATGCACACAGACACAGATACAGACACACAGATACACACACAGACATGCAAACACACACATACAGACACATGCAGACACACAGACACACACACAAACATGCACAGACATGCGCACGTAGACACAGATACACACAGAGACACACACAGAGACACAGATACAGACACACACACGCACACAGGCACACACACAGATACACACAGACATGCAAACACACACGCAGGAGATGGTGGCCCTCAGCATCTCCACCCACTTGTTCAGGGTGCTCAAGTAGCTAGTGCCTGCTGTGTTGTGAGCAAGCCCGTGGAGCCACCCGGCTGAGATGAGCAGTCCTCTGGGGCCCGGGGACAAGGGCTGGCGAGGGCTCCCCTAAATCCCACCAAGGAAAAAGGCACCCGCAGCGCCCGCCCCCGTGGGTAAGCTCAAGGCTAGCTGGGAAGTAACACCAAAGAATTTTAACAAAGTCGTTTTCTTTACCTCTTTCAAGTAAACAGATGGTTTTGGGGTCACACCGCAGTGCTCAGGGCTCTTCCTGGTTCACGTGTAGGGGTCCTTCCTGGTGGCATCTGGGGCCCACGTGATACCGGGGTTTGAACCCGGCCGCAGAGCCATCTCCCTGGCTCTCTCCAGACGGCCTCGGCAGCTGGTGGTGCTGAGTTGTCTGCCGCCGAGGACGCCCTGGGCTGGCTCCAAGGTGGCCTGGCTCAGCCCCTGGCTTCACTCTGAACCCCCAGCCTGAGTCAACGCTGCGGCTGCACTCAGCTGCTGCCGGTCGTTTCCGGGGAGAGAGGCGGCTGGGGGGGGACTGGACAGCTGAGTCAGTGAGCAGCATCTCCAGCCAGCCGTATTCGGGACAGTCACCTGTGGCTGTAGAGGAGAGGGAGCTGCTGCCCGGGCCGCCCTATCCTGCCCCGTCGGGCTTTCCGGGAAGAGAGAGGATGTACCGGGGGGGAGGTCCAGCTGGAGCCCCCGCTACTGGGACACCGTATGGGGCGGGGGGGTCTGCCTGGAGGTGGCTGGAGCCCCCACTGGGCGGCGAGGGGAAGGCCAGCAGGCCACCTCCTCTGTGTGACTGTTTCTGGCTTAACTTCCTGTCTGTCCCCCGCCTCTGGTTTTAGCTGCCTAACTCTCCCTGGGACACGCTGTGCCTTTCTTTCCCCTTTCGGGTTCGTTTCCTGTTAGCTGCCTTCCAGCTGTTTCCAGATGGGGTCCACAGCTCTGGGGAGGCACAAAGTGCAGGGCACGCGGCGGTGATTTTTCCCCCAGCCCCGTGGAGCGGTCTGGAGCGGTCTGGGATTCCGAATGCCCTCGATTCCCGAGCCCAAGTCTTGAGCTCCAGGGGGGTCTCTAGCAGGACTGGCTTTGGGGTTGAGCGCTCGGGTGTTTCCGGCCCTGTGTGCTCGGGGCCCGCGGGGTGATGGCAGATGCAGTCCAGCTTCCTCTTTCCTGCCCTCCTAACTTGCGAAACATCTGCTCAGTTTGGGGCACATTTCACAAAGGAAGATGTGTGCTTTCCCCGTGCAGCGTGGGTGCTGGCTGGTGGGGACCGAAGCCCTTTTCCCGAGCCGTTGTGCGGAGGGCACAGAATCACCGTCCTCTGCCGCCTTTCTCGCCTGTCAGCTGGCAGGGCCTGGGACTGGACTTCAGGTGCCTGCCTGACATACTCAGCCATGGTCGGCAGCTTGTCCTCCCCCAGCTCATCAGCGCCCACGTGCTCCAGAGCAGCTCTCGGCCTTTCCCCCACCATCACCCCCTGACTCGTCGGTGGGCCCCCAGTCTCGTGCTCTGACCCCTACTCCAGCACAGTTTCCACCTGCGGCCTCTTGGAATGTTCTGGCGGGAGCACTGGTCTAGAACTCGGCTCCCGCCTCTTGCCACGGCCCGCCGCCTGGCAGGAATGCCCAGCGTCTCCCACGCAGATCTGAGGCGGTTTTGGTTTCACTTCCCCACATTTCCCTCCTTGGGGGGGCTGTGTGGGACCGTCCCCGGGGGCTCGAGGGGGGCTCGCGCTGCACTTCTGGCAGGCGAGCTCTCTCCTCACGTGGGTGTTGAGTTTGGCCTGGGGGTGGCTGTGGCTCTCAGCTTCCCGTTCGACCGGAGGGGGTGCTGGTGGCCTTGGAATTGCGGCATGAACGCTTGACCAGAGAGAGTCTGGAGCAGGACTGGACAGCTCAGGGGTCCGATGGGTTGGAGGCGGGGGAAGGGTTACGAGGAAGGACCCCCACACGCCTGAGAGTTGGCCCGGGCCCTAGCAGTCTCGTGGCTTCGTGGGCTGGGCTGAGGCGTCCGGGGCGTCCAGCCCCTGACCTCTCCTCCCTCCGGAGGCAGGCCCAGGGGCTCATGGAGTTCCAGGTTGCATTCGGAACGGGGTGTCTGCGTCTGTCCAGGCTCTGAGGGGCTCGTAGGAAACGCTTCCCAACTCCATATCCAAATGTATTTGGGAGGAGACCATAGCGTGGGAAGGACCTTCTGAATGCGGCAGTGTGGAGGAGGCACGAGGGCGTCTGGACTCTGGAGAAAGTCAGTCTTCCTTGCCCCTGCCTCTGAGTGTCCTCGAGAGCTGCAGAGGGGCCTGGAGTACAAGAGCCGGGCCTCAGCCTCGGGGCAGACGGGGGTGGCAGGGCAGAAGGGAGGCCGGCGGGGCCCCCAGTGCGGGATCTGGGGGGCTCCGAGGCACGGCTGAGGGACCAGCGAGGGAGCCCTCCCGAAGCTCGGGCGGGGCGGGAGGAGCCCCTCTCCGTCTCCAGCGGGGCCCCCAGGCTGGAGTGCATGTGGGCATGCTTGGGGCCCTGGTGTGACCCTGGGCTCCATGTTGCTGCCAGCTGTGGCCCCCGCACCTGCGGGGAGCATGGGGAGAGGCCCCGTGCGATTGGCACGACCTCCAGCCCGGGAGCTGGTCTCACCTTTCAGAGAGCTCTCGTGTGTGAATAAGAGATTCCACACTCGGCAGCAGTGTGTGGTTAAAGTTGTCTGCCATATCATTTATTTATTTGGCTTTGGGTCAGACCCAGCGGTGCTCAGGGCTTACTCCTGGCCCTGTGACCAGGGATCATTCTTGGTGGTACTCGGGGGACCCTAGGGATGTTAGGGATTGAACCCGTGTCAGCTGCATGCAGGCAAGCGCTTTACCCGCTGTACCATCGCTCTGGCCCTCCGCCTGCCCTTTTAGAGGGCTGTTCTCCAGCTGAGGAGCAGGGTATTGAATCTTCTCTTTCATCCGTAAGTGACTCCATAGCTCTCTTTGCACCAGGACGCTCAGCTCGGTCAGTTGCAGAGCCTGGGGTGTGAGTCAGAAATTCATCCAGCCCATCTTCTCCGCACAGTGCTCTTCCAAAGGGCGAGGGCCAGCGCCGCAGTCCAGCCTGCCCCCCAAACAGAGTCCTTTTCCCACTTCAGCCACAGATAATCCCTGAGCTTTTTATTTTTTATTAAGGTATGGAAAGCTTTATTAGTTTGGGGGCTTGTTTGTTTTGGAGACAACATCTGACTGTGCTCAGGGCTTACTCCTGGCTCTGTGGATCACCCCTGGTGATCAGGGGACTATCCGGGAGCCCGAGATGGATTCCTGGTCCTGTGTATGCAAGGCCTGTGTCCTAGAGGCCGTGTTAGCTCGCTGGACCCAGAGCTTTGTTATTTATATCATTAGACTTTCTGAGGACAGCGGAGCAGCCTCCCAGGGAAGTTCAAAACTGTTTTGGGTCAGTAGGGAAAGAGTGTGGATACTTCCTCTGTCCAGGTGACGTGGGCCCGCCCCACTGCCTGCATCTCAGTGTGTGTCTGCCTTCCCCCCTGGACGCCTGTACAGCCCCGTGGCCCGTAGCCAGGGGCTAGTCGCCCCCACCTCCTTGGCTCTCAGGCACTGCATGGAAACGAACTCCTGCCTGGTGCTGCCTCTCTGTGTGCATTTTTCCCCTGGATTCCTCTTAGCACCATGTTTTCTAGCTTTGTTATTCCAGCTTTGAAATACCAGCATTTCTTCCTGAGTGGAACTCACCATTACTAAGATGCTGCCTTTGTTTATCCTTTCAAGGACAGATCTGTTTTGCTCTTGAGGGGTGCCTTTGTTCCTTGGGCCTCCTGTGTCAGTGTTCTCTCACGGGTGGCTGAGACGGGGCCTGAGGCTCTCCTGGCTGTACTCTGTCACGGAGGTGTGCTTCTGCGGGCAGTCAGTCCACACTCCGGGAGAATCGGGAGCTGTTCCTGGCTCTGGTGCAGGGGTGGCCCCAGGCAGTACTTGGGGAACCTTAAGTGGAGTCGGAATCCAGCAAGGTCTGCTGAAGCGGCTGTGCACGAGGCACGTGTCTCCCCACCCCGTCGCCCCCTCTGCCACACTGCCCTGTTCCGAACTCTTGAATCGGGGGTCACCCTAGAAGCTTCGTCCCCCATAGGCTGTTGTGGTTTGATCCTCAGCCCCTCCTTTCCTATTGCTCTCTTCACGACCCGGGGCCACATACATATTGAGGCTCACACACTTGGCCTTGGTGCTCGAGGCTTGTGCTGTGCTCACTGGTCGCACGCCTGGTTGAGGCACCAGGTTCTGCCTGTCCTGCTCGCTAGGTGGCATTCCTTTGTGGTGCTCACCCACACTTGGCAGTGTACAGCTGGGAGCTGTCTGCAGGCCGGCCAAGGTCATGCTCAGGCCCCTAGGGGACCCCAGCAGAGCGGGTGCGCCGAGGTGTGCACTGTTCCTCTTCGTCCCTGGGCCGTCCATGTTCGGGAAATGCAGCCTTAGGAGTCAGTCGCAACCAGCAGTGCGAAAGAACAAAGCATTGATACATGCAACAGTAGAGATGGATTCGGGGTGGAGTAAATTGAACCTGGGTTGGCCACATTCAAGGCAAGCATCTCACCCCTTTTAATGTTTCTTTGGCCCTGAAAAAAAATGTGATATTATGGATCGCCAACAGAGTCTCCAAGTCATACCTGGAAAACCATTAGTTTCAAAAGTTACTCGAGGGACTGGGGAGATAGTACGGCAGGTGGGGCTCTGCCCTTGCACACAGGTGCCCCGGGTGCTGTCTCCCTCCTGCTTCTGTGTTTTGTTGGGGGCTGTCCCTGCATTCTCAGGGTTGACTCCTGCTGGTGCTTGGGGGAGCAAATGGGGTGCAGGAATTGAACTTGGGTTGACCGTGCAAGGCAAGCGCCTTCCCATTGTCCTGACTCTTGACTTGTTTTTGAAAATGTTTGTATTGTTAGGAGAATGACGAAAATTGTATTTCTTTGTTATCTTTCTTTATTATCCAGAGCTGGAACTTGTGACCTCACACGTAAGACAAGGCAAGTGTTCTACCACCGATCCACTACTGGCTAAGAAAATAGTACTGATGTCAATGAGACCTGACCCCCCCACCCCAATACTTATTTCCAGGGGTTGGAGAGATAGCATAGCAGGCAGGGCTCTTGCCTTGCACTCGACCAGCCGGGTTGGGTCCTCGGCACCAAATTTGGTCCCACAGGCCCTCCAGGGGTGATTTCTGCAGGCAGAGCCAGGAGTAAGCCCTGAGTGCCACCTGGTGTGGCACCCAAACAAAAACTTTATTTCAGGCAAAATACATGTTTTGTTTTTGTTTTTTGGGGGGGACACATACAGTGGCGCTGAGGGCTGCTTTTGGCTCTGTGCCGAGGCAGCACCAAGCAGTGCTTGGAGCTGGGTGTGGGAGGTTAGCCCAGGCCTCCTCATACAGAGCCTGCGTCTAGCCCCGTGGAGCTAAGCCATGTTCTGGCACACCTGGGCCTGGGGCCCGCCATGCCAGCATGGAAGGGCCCAGGGGTCTGGTGCCCCAAGGAAGCAGCTACTGTCAGAAAAAGTGGAGTGGAGAGGGCAGGATGAAAGGCTGAGGGTGAAGCCTTGTGCCTTTGGGGTTCACTTGAAAGCAGGCTTGATTGGAGTGTTGATTTCCTTATTTCTGTGTTGGGGGCGGAGGGGAGCCCCTGGGCAATGCCCAGAGGCCCTGTGGTTCTCACCCTGTGCTCTCAAGGCTTGCCCTGCTTATCCCCTGGCTGAGTATCGCCTGTCTCCAGGGAAAACCCACGCCCAGAGATAACCACTTTCAATTCCCTCTTGTTTATCCTTCTAGACCTTGGGAGCAGGCCTGTGTTCGTTCGCTTTGTTTTTGGAGTGAGTGTATCTGCGTTCCTCCCCACCCTATCCTAGATCCAGACATCTGGCCAAGTTTCAGAACTTAACATCTGCAGTACCTCGTAGCGGCTGAATAGTGCTTTGCAATGTGGGTGCTCTCGGAGCGCCCAGCCCTGGCTATGGGGCCTACCCCGTGTGAGATGCTCTTGTTTTTTATTTTTGGGTCACATCTGACAGGTATTACTCTTGGCTCTATGCTCAGAGATCACTCCTGGCAGGGCTCGGGTGACCACGTGGGTGCCGGGATGGAACCCATGGTGGCCGTGTGCGAGGCTAGTGCATCGCCTGGTGCACTGTGGCTCCAGCCCCGCGGTTCCCTTTGTATGACGTCTCTCACACGCATTTAGTGCACCTCGAAGTGCCTCCGTCTCCAATGTGCCCCCTCTTTCCTGCTTTAGTTGCTCCCCAGAGACCCTTTCAGTGGGCGTGCCTTTCCACCTGACAGGTGTGTCTGTGGGAATGGTGCTGGGCTGCTGGTCAGAAAGCTCCCCGTGTCCACCTGCATGTCCAGGTGTGTGTATGCCCATGTGCTTGTCCATGTGTGCATCTCCACCTGTGCGTGTCCACATGGTGCCCTGGAGCCTGGGGGAGACGGGAGAGCGGGGGGGGGGGGGGGGTGTGTGTGCACGCTTGACCCTGGTCATTCTGACCCTGGGCACAGGGCAGAGGTCAGGCTGCCAGCTGTTGTCCTTCTGCTCGGGCGCCTTCCTAGCTGCAGAGTCTGGCCCGGCCTCTCGATCTCCCCCAGTCCCTTGGGAAGTGGATTTCCGCCTGGAGGAACCTGGGCAGCCTGTCTGTGGGATGGAGAAGCCCGCTCCCCACCCAGTCTCTGAGAGCCGGCAGGCCGGACTGGGGCCTCTCCAGCCGCTCCTAGGCAGCCCACCAGGCCCTGCTGGTGACCAGAGCTGGCTCGGCCTGTGCGTCGCCACCTGTGGTGGCCTTGGTACCTTTGCTGCTCTGCTGCGCGCTTGCTGGCCTCTTGGGACTCTGGGTGTGTTGGCATGAGTGTGCACTGTGTCTGCTGGGGTGATCCTGGAGTATCTGTTGTGTGTCTGGTCTCTCCACCACTCCCTGCGCCGCGAGGGTTGCGGGGCTGACCTGCCTTCTTTGGAGTCCCGTGGGCTGGCTGAGGTTGTTCAGGATGACTTCCCCTCCTTTTAGCCTGATTTCGCACAACTGGCAGTCAAAGGAGGTGAGTGGCAGGTTTTTCACCCAGCTCCTATTGGGCCCTTATTCAGCCCGACACAGCCGCCTGGGTCAGAAGGAGGCTCTGTGCTCAGGGAGTGAGGTGATCACCCCATCGCAGTTGACTCTTCTGCTCCTGCCCCTGCCCTGAATGGCCGCCACCGGCCTCTTGGTAATGCCCTGGGAACACCGGGCCTCCAGGAATTGGGCAGCTTGCTGTGCGATCCGCCTCACTTGGCACTTGCCTCTGCCATCCAGGAGACCACCTGTCTGGCCAGCTTCTTGCCTGCACCACTGCCCAGCGGGCTCCCTGCCAAGCTTGGCATCTGTCACCATCAGGGACGACTTTGCTCGGGCCGCAGAGTTCCCAGGAGTGAAGATCGGGCCTGACACTCTCCTGTGGGAGTCGGTGACGCCATCTCAGTGCGGCTACTTCCACCTTCTGTGTGCTCAGAGCTCCCGGGCAGTTGTTTCTCAGCTGCCGCCTGTGCAGGGGACATTCGCCCACAGTGACAGGCCAGGGGGCCATTTCCTGGAGCTGGACCTGGTGCCTGCCTCTGAGTCGGCAGCAGGGTGGCAGTGCGCTCATGTGGGAAGCACTCAGGAAAAATGCAGAGAAAAGGGTGGTTTTTGTTTGGGATTTGGGACCACGCGATGCTCAGGGTTCACTCCTGGCTCTGTGCTCAGGGCTCACTCCTGGCTCTGTGCTCAGGGCCCACTCCTGGCTCTGTGTTCGGAGCTCACTCCTGATGTTGCCCGAGATCATGTGTGGAGCAGGGGGTTGGAGCGCAGGTCAGTCGGTGCAAGGCAAGCTCCTTAACCGCTGGATTCTCTCTCCTCTTGCCTCTAGTTTGGAAATAGTCCTTGTACTGTTATAGTGCATTTGCTTTTCTGTTACTGCCCCGCCCAGCCCACTGTCTGGCAGTATCGTCCCTGGTGCGCTATTGGTGCAGAAAGAGTGATCAGGCAGTAGGGTTTGGAGCCACTCCTTGAGTCAGTGCTCAGACTTTCGGTGTCTGTCCAGCTTTTAAGCTCCACAGTAGTAAGACAATGCTGTGAGATTTAACGTTTTTTTGGGGGGGGGGTTTGGGCCACACCTGGTGGTGCTCAGGGCTCATTCCTGGCTCTGTGCTCAGGGATCATCCTGGCAGGGCTTGGGACCGCGTGCCGTGCTGTGATTACACTGATTGCCATGTGCAGTGCAAATGCCCTACCCGCTCTATTGTCTCCTCCAGCCTCCCATTTTCTGTTTATTTATTTATTTTTGTTGGGGTTGGGGGGAGTCCTACTTGACAGTGCTCAGGAGCGACTCCTGGTGGTGCTGGGGATTTGAACCAGGGTTGATGGGGTATAAAGCAAGTACCTTAGCTACCCTTTCTTCCTCTTAAAAAAGTACTCAAGGGGTTGGAGTGATAGTACAGCTGCTTGGAAGGCACTTGCCTTACATGTGGATGACCCGAATTCAACCCCCAACACCCCATATACGCCCCTGACACTGCCAGGTGTGGCCCAAAAACCGAAAAGGGGAAAAAAAAACCTTTCAGAAAGGTTTTATTGGTGGGAAAGACAAACAGAACATGACTCTACTTCCTTATTTTTAGTTTGATCATTGTGGGGGTGTCCCCCCCAGTGTCAGGCTCCTTCCTGTGGGTGCTGGCATTGCCCTGAGGCAGCCTGGCGGCCTGGATGCCGTTAAGGCCTGTCGTGTGGCTTCAGGGCTCATTCTTCGTGACCTTCATTAACTTGTTGCTTTTGGCCTCACCCAGCTCTAGTGATTTGGATCACTCCTGGTGGTGCTGGGGACCTTGCCGCGAGTTTATTTTTCCAGGCTGCCTCCCCACCTTTGCTGCTGACGACCTTTGTGTGCCAGAAGCATTGCTCTGCCCCCGAGCCCCAGCCCTGGCCCGAACAGTCTTAAATTATTCCCAGTTGTAGTGCCGAAGTTGGCCACGTTAGCTTGTATATGAATGATAGAAATTATCTGCAAACATGTCGGGGGCAAAGGTACCCAACCTTCAAGAACATCCAGGAAATTTGGCAGGTGGAAAAAATGACTTTGCTTTCTGTTAATCATGAGGTGGACATTCTCTCTCACCCTCTCAGCCTGGAAATTGTTTTGGGTGGCAGGGCCTCCTCCGCTAACCCCTTCTCCCGGACATAGGTTGGCAGAGGAGGGTGTGGCTTTATGGGGAGAGAGTGCAGGCCCCTGGGCCTCGGGGGGCCTCATCCTTTGCTGTCCTACTTGTGTGGGGCTGTGTCCCATGGGGCTAAATGTGCCCATGGTATCTGGCTCCGAAGCCTTTGCCAGCCCGGCCTCTGGGAGACTTGCCCTGGACTTTCCTCCTGGTTTCTGGTTTCCGCTCTTACCTTCATGCCCGATCGTCTGGAGTTGACTTTTGTGTGTGGTTCGGGGTGAGGGTTGAGAGACAGTTTAAATGGTGCGCTGGCGAGTGTTCACGGCACTTCAACTATTTTCTTAAGCGAAATCTTCAAAGTAAAACTGAAGGATCCTAGAGTGAGTGTTCACACTGAAATCTTTCATGGATGTTGCCAGACTGGTTTTCAAAAATCGTCCCAATTAGAACAGACAACTCCTCGAAAGAGGGGAGGTCTGGCGGCTCTCACGTGTATAAAGAGAACAGATGCGGGATCCCGTTAACACCTTCAATGGGCTGACTGATCTTTTTGTGGGCAGTGGGGGGTGTTTCTGGCTAGACCTGGAGCCTCAGGGCTGCTCCTGACTCGGTGCACAGTGCTCGGGCTTACCCCCCTCAGCCTGTCTGCATGCCTGAGGTACTCTCCCCAGCCCCTTAGAGAGACTTGTTTGTTTGGTTTCATTTTGGGGGAGCTATTCCCCCTGTGCTCAGGGCTGACTCCTGGCTCTGCATTCAGGGAGCACTCCAAGGGGTGGGAGGGGGACTATTTGGGTTTCGGGGTGGGGGATCTGGGGGTTGTGGGGGTTAAACCTGGGTCAGATGTGTGTTAAGACCCTCCCTGCTGTACTATCACTTGAGTACTTTCACCCCAATAATCCATATTTTCCCTTTGTGCTGATCTTTCATTTTGTATTTATTCATTTGTTGTTACTCTTGGCCACTCGCAGTGACACTCAGGATCCTGGTGGTACCTGTGGTCTGTGTGTGGTGCTGGGGCTTGAGCCCAGCCAGCGCCCTACCCCCATGCTGTTTCTTTGGGCCTGTCTGCCTTCATTCCCCCCCTTTCATCTCTCTTAGTTGTTTTACTTCAGAAGTTGGCTGAGAAGCTAGCTCCCAAGTCTAGTCTGTTGTCTTTTTCATCCATAGATGGGGAAAAGGGCTCACTCACAGTGTTCGCTCTCCAGCACTGCAGGGCCTAGGCACGCCCCATCCTCAGGTCTCACACTGAACCACTTACCTGACTGGCTTGGAATTGCTGGGGGGCGGGGTACCAGGCCCCTCAAGAGTTCAGTTAAGTGGTGGCTTCGAGTTTTATTCCCAGGAACGTCTCGCCCTGGCTGGCCCCTCCCAAGGGAGCCCCGGGGACAGAGCTGGCAAAAATGCCGGCGTCCCTCTCCGTGTCTGGCGTCCTTCCCGCGGCTGACGTGTCCTTGTGCCCAGGTGCCATCAACTTATTTCTCTCTGTTTTCCGGGGAGGCCCTGAAGCAGGTGGAGGTGCCCTTGGGCTCATTCAGCAGACTGGGGCTTGCATGGGGCTGGGCTCAGATGTCAGTACCCCCCAGCATTGGTCAGGCCTTTCTCTCTTGTGACAGCAGCTCCTGAGGCTCGTTCCCGGGCCTGTCCAGTCACCCTTGGCTGGAGAGAGCACCGCAAGCTGACGGCAGGGACTGGGAGCAGCCCTCGGCTGCTGGTCCTGTCCCCGACAAGAGACAGTCAAACATTTTCATACTTCTTTTTTGTTCTTCTGGGTTGGGGGTCATCCCCAGCAGTGCTCAGGGCTCACCCCTGCAGGCTCGGGGGACTGTAGGAGTGCCAGGGATCAAACCCAGGTCAGCGACATGCAAAACGTGTACCCTTTTACTATTCTGTTACTCTAACCCCCCTGAAACGAACATTTGAAGGGCTGGAGCAAGAGCACAGTGGGTAGGGTGGGTAGGGCATTTGCCTTGCACGCGGCCGACCCAAGTTCGATTCCTAGCATCCCGTATGGTCCCCCGAGCACCTCCAGGGGTGATTCCTGAGTGCACAACCAGGAGTAACCCCTGTATATCGCCAGGTGTGACCCAAAAAGCAAAAAAAAAAAAAAGAAAGAAACAAACATTTGAGCACAAAGGGGGTGGGTTAAAGGGGGGTTGCCTGAGAGGCAGGGCAGGCTCTGCGCCTCCAGCCTGGCCCCAGGCGAGTAGTTCCCACCCTTCTCCCTGAGCCCACCTGAGCGCAGGGCTGGGTGGGTCGAAGAGGACAGGGCCGGGGCTGGAGAGATAGCACAGCGGGTAGGGCGTTTGCCTTGCACTCAGCCGACCCGGGTTCTATTCCCAGCATCCCATGTGGTCCCCTGAGCAACGCCAGGAGTAACTCCTGAGTGCAATGCCAGGAGTAACTCCTGTACATAGCCAGGTATGACCCAAAAAGCCAAAAACAACAACAACAAAAAAAAAAACAAAAAAAAGAAAAGGACAGGGCCTGGGCCAGGCCTACTGCAGGACCCCACACTGGTGTGTCCACGCAGTGCTGGGCATGGAGTTGGCACTTGTGACAAGCAGAGGGACTGCCACCCTATGAGGGAGGCCACTCATGACACATGGGGGACCGGGGTGACTCTAGCCCACTTGCCCTGGGGTCATGGCCACCTACCTCCCCTCCCCTGCCCCTCTCCAGCCAGGACCCTAGTGACCACCTCGGTGACTAGCCGGTGAGTCTCCCTGTCAGCTCCCAGGAGTGGGGCTGGACAGGGCGATGGGTGAGTGGGTTCCTGTTGACAGGGCGGCGGGGGGGGCACCTGGGGGACTGAGTCGAGGCTGGAAGCCTCCTTGGAAGCCCTGCTGGCTGCTGGCTGTGGGGAGCTCCTGAGATTGGCGTCAAGGATCCCAGGCTGGGAAGTGGGAGCCCACAGGCCCTGGAGGGAGGTCTGGACGGGGTAGTGTAGGAGGCTGGGTGCTGCAGGACATGGGGTTAGAGGAGCCTAAAGTGGTGACAGCACAGTGGCCTGGACGGAGACATTGTTCATCCCGTGTCCCTGTCTCTGCTCACCCCTTCCTGTCCCTGCTCAGGCACCCCATCCCCTCCCCCAGCCAGTCCCCTCCCCCAGTCCCTGTGCTCTGCTCCTTGCAGATCCCCTAACCGTGCAGACGTGAGACGTCTTCCTGGTGCAGTGGCCTGGGCTGTTGTCCGCTCCTCTCCCGGCAGTGCTGGCTGGGTAGGGGCTGAGTTGGCCGGGGGCAGACAGTGCCTGGCCCCTGACCAGCAGCCGCTTCTCTGTCCGAGCACTGTGCCAGTAGAGTGGGCACAGGTCTCAGCAGATGCACACTCACTCCAGCCCCACCACTTCATGGACCCTTGCCAGGGTCACAGCTCAGTTTCGGGTTTCAGGTGCAATTCTGGTGGGTTTTCTTTAATCGTTAAAGAACTTTTTAATAGTTAAAGTGTGTGCTTTAACTATTAATAGTCGCGGCTACCTGGCGGGTGTTGGTTTTCCTCTGAACGGCACCCCACGCCTCGGGTTTCTCCGGAGTGACTCATAATGGTGATGAGACCCAGTGTCTCACGGCTCAGTATGCGTCTCTTGGTGTTCCCTGGTGCCAGCTTCCAGGGCCACTCTGTGGGTGCTCCCTGCCCAAGACCCCTGGGGGTGAGTGCAGTGCTGCAGCTTCTCTCTCCCACGGGGACTCCACTCTGAGGAGCGAACAGAACAGAAGCACCTTCTGCCTCTGGGCACTTCCTGGGCAGGGGAAGGCTCTGGCCCCCAAACTCAAGTCAGCCCCTACCCTGCACCCCATGAGTTAAGGTATATGCAAAAAAAACACCCACGACGCTAGCCACAGAAGTAATAGGGCATTCAGAAAGAAGAGTGAGGGCCTGAGTGACAGCACAGCGGGGAGGGCATTTGCCTTGCATGCGCCAACCCGGGTTTCATCCCCGGCATCCCACATGGTCCTCTGAGTACCACCAGGAGTAAAAATCAAGTGTGTATGCAGGAATGTGGGAGATACCTGGAGCGCTCGGTCAGACAGGGAGAGCTGGGTGGTGGAATAGGTCGTGACAGCCATCGTCTTCAGTATAGTGTCAGCTACACCAGGACCTATTCCACATGGAGCGGAGTTGACAGTCAGACTCAGGAAAGGATATTTATTTATTTACAGATTTCTTGGTCAAACCCAGCAGTGCTCCAGGCTTACTCCTGACACTGTGTTCAGGAATTACTCCTGGTAGTGCGTGGAGGACCATATGGAATGCCAAGGCTTGAACCCGGGTCAGCCAGGTGCAAGCAAGCACCCTACCCACTGTACAGTGATTCCTAAAAAGGAGTTTTCAATTGTGGCTACAGTAATGAAAAACTTCTGCTGAAGATAACAACAAAAAACAGTTTAGGTGAAAGAGTGAAGTGTGGGAAGCAGATGAGAGCTCGGCGGAATGCATCGGGAGCGCTAGGTGGCACAGCCCTTCCCAGCCCAGGACTAGCTCGCGGCGACGGCGTTGACAGGGAGACCCAGCAACTGGCTGTGGACGTGGACCCACCATGATCCCTGGCACTGCATGGTCCCCCCCAAAATGCCCAGAGTATCCCCAGGCTCTGAGCTAGCAGCTGCCCTGAGCGCTGCCGGGTATGCTCCAAAACAAAAACAAACACAAAGACCCAGTGGCTAAAAACAGAAAACCCTGAGTCCCTGGAGATGCCCCAGCAGCCGGAAAATAAAGACTAAATCTGTGCTTTCACGTAGGAATGTTTGTGTTTTTGTTTTGGGGCCACATCTGACTGTGTCCGAGACTTTTTTCTAACTCTGTGCGTAGGGATCATTCCTGGCGGTACTTGGGAGACAATACGGGGTTCTGGGATGGAACCCAGGTTGGCGTGCACAAGGCAAACGCCCTCCCCTCTGTGCTATTGCTCCTCACGTTGGAAAGTATTAATGAGTCATGCGTTGGGAAATAGGTATTATTCATTGTTGTTGGGAGGGGATATTTGCATAAACTTTTAATAAATCCTTGACAAAGCACATGCACATGTGCCTCTGATTTGGCTTCCAGTGGCCAGACCTTCTCTCAGGAGCAGCTGTGGAAAGTGACTTCCTAGTCCTTGCCATGTGCTTGGTATGCCATCTGGGTAACTCTCTTGGTTTTATTCCTGGGCACCGTATCTGGGCCCCTGAGCCGTGCCAGTGTAGCCCTTTCCTCCCCAACAATAATGCTAAAAAGTAGAAGTCTTGGGCCTGAGTGATAGTCCAACGAGGAGGGCATTTGCCTGGCACACAGCCAGGATCGATCCCCAGCATTCCATATGGTCCCCTGAGCACCGCCAGGAGTAATTCCTGAATGCAGAGCCGGGAGTAACCCCAAAAAGGTGTGACCCAAAAAGACCAAAAAAAAAGAGAAAATTTTCAACACTAGAAGTATCTGTTTCTGGAAAAAGACTGAGTGATTCAGTGGTGATGAGTGTACTGTAGAATGTTCTATAGCAGGGGGAAGGCTCAGAGGGCTGGAGCATGCAGGGCCTCATGGACCGAACACCAGGCCAGGAATAGCCCCTCAGCACCACTGGATGGGACTCAAGAACAAGAACACACACAGAAAGTGAAATTTTGAAAGACAGGGCGGATCCCATCTGTTGAGATTCTGCTTAAATAATTCCCCCAGCCTCTCTCCCCACCAGGACTCCTTGGCACTCATACCCCCGAGAATCCCCCAACCATCTCCTAGCTGAAGGCCACACTTTTTGGGTAAAGTTCTTCTTTTTTTTTTTTTTTTGCTTTTTTGGGTCACACCTGGCGATGCACAGGGGTTACTTCTGGCTCTGCACTCAGGAGTTATTCCTGGCGGTGCTCAGGGGACCATATGGGATTCTGGGAATTGAACCCGGGTCGGCCGCGTGCAAGGCAAACTCCCTACCCGTTGTGCTATCTCTCCAGTCCCGTAAAGTTCTTTTATCACTCTGCAATCTGGTTACCGAAATTCCAGCACTTCTAGGTGACAGAAATCCTGGTCTCTGCTGTTCGTTGTGGTTTGAACTTCTTACGGCATGTGCATGTGAATTTAAAAATCAGCAAGCCCTGGGCCCAGAGCGACAGCACAGTGGGCAGGGCGCTTGCGTTGCACAGAGCCGGCTTGATTTGGTGCCTCGCATCTCATATGGTCCCCTGGGTACCGTCAGGAGTGGTCCCTGAGTGCAGAGCCAGGAATAAGTACTGGGCATTGCCGGGTGTGACCTAAAACCTAGCTGCTCCCCCCCCCCCCCCAAAAAAAAAATCAAGCCCAGACAGCAAGCAGAAAAAGAGTTGATTTTAAGCTAGTCTGGATGGGGTAGGAGGGAGAGGCCATAGCCACAGAGGGCCCAGGAGGGAATGACTGTCCCCCGTGGGCAGGTGCCGTGCACAGCAGCACAGAGCCCACCGGGAAGCCTCAGAGCACTTGAGCCTATGCCAAAGCAGGAATCTTCTCTGTGATGCCAGATTCCATGTGTTCCCCCCTCCTCATGTGCACGCTGAGACCTTACACGTGCTCCTCCCCACACGTGCACGCAGAGACCCTCACATGTGTCTCTCCTGCCCTAGCGGCAGCATCCTGGGTGTGGGTGGGAGGTGCTGCCTGAGTCTGCAGGGCGGGCAGGGTCCAGGGCTGTGTAGATGCAGCAGAAACTTGGCACGGAATTCCGGACGGACAGCACGATGGCCTCATCCACACCGTAAGGAAATGGCACAGCCCGTTTCACCTGTGGCTGCAGAAAACCTTGAGGAAGAAACAGCATGGGGTCGTGAGGCCCACGCTCTGCCACTCAGCAGTTCCCACCCATCACTGGTCTTGTTTCCTCTCCTGGGTCACCCCCAGCCCTGGGCCCTGTCATGGGTTACCAAAATATTGGGGCCCTGCAGTGATTGGGTGGCACTTTCTCATTCATTTTGTTTGAAGGGGGGCGACTGGAGCAGTACAGCACAGCAGGGAGGGTGTTTGCTTTGCACACAGCCGGCTCGGTTGATCCCCGGCATCCCTAGGGTCCCCCAAGCAGAGCCAGGAGCAACCGCTGAGCACTGCTGGGCGTGCCCCAAAAAGCAAAACGAAAACATTTTTATTTCAAGAGGCATCTCTGATCTCCCCTTACGTTGCCTTTCAGTGGGAAGTTGGTGTCTCCAAAATGGAAGAATTTCAAGGGCCTGAAGCTCCAGTGGAGAGACAAAATCCGGCTCAACAACGCCATCTGGCGGGCGTGGTACATGCAGTGTGAGCACGGGCACCCGGGCCTGGGGGAGCTGGCTACCTGCCTCCATCTCTGAGTTTCACCCAGAAATGCCTCTGGGCAGTCTAGGGGGTGTTCTGGGGGGGAACCAAGCCACCGAGAGAGAAGAACCTGGGCACACACCAGCCAGGAAGTGCAGGCCCGGAGGAGAGCTGCTGCACAGGGCCCACGGGGTTGGACAGGCCAGCGGCTGGGGCCTCTCAGGCTCGGCACGCGAGCGGGCTGCTGGACGTCCTCCTTCCTGTCAGAGGCGCGGGCCAGGCTGGCTGGTGCTGGCCGACCCGGGCTTCTGCAGGTGAGGAGACCCGTGGGGTGCACTTGGTCCCACAACTGTTTGTCTTAAGGAGCCAGACTCGGGGGTTCAGTCTCCCTCTCCTGTGGATCCCTTCTCTGAGGTCTCGGTTTCCCCAGGAAAATGAGGGAAGCCAGCGGAAGGCTCCCGTGGAGAGGGGCCCCCTCACTGGCGCTGTCCTTTCCCCATCCAGATCTGGAGAAGCGCAAGAACCCCGTGTGTCACTTTGTCACCCCTCTCGATGGCTCTGTGGATGTGGACGAGCACCGGCGGCCAGAGGTACCTGTGCACCCTCGAAACCTGAACAAGGGTTGGGACACGGGGCCAAGGGGACCCCGTAGACTGTCAGATAGCTTGGGGCCTTTCCCGCTGGGAGTTGTGCAGGCGGGTCTCATGGCCTTTCTGAGCAATCAGACCCAGGCTGGACAGGGGTGCAGCGCCGAGGCCTGGGGCAGGGCCATGCCCAGGAGACGGGAGGTGGTGACTGAAGGGCACAGGAGGTGCTGGGCACCTGCAGAGTTCCAGGCTGGTGGCGTGAGTGGCCGAGGCCACACCTTTTCATTCTGCCCCTGCCTGCCACAGGCCATCACCACAGAAGGGAAGTACTGGCGGAGCCGCATCGAGATCGTGATCAGGGAGTACCACAAGTGGAGAACCTACTTCAAGAAAAGGGTAGCTGACGGGGGCCCCTGGAAGAGCATGAGGAGCGCGGGAAGGGCAGGGCCACGGGCCCGCCGCCGGCAGGGGGGCTGGCGAGTGGCCGGACCCCCCCCCCTGTGGCTCACGGAGGCCGGGGTGCCCTCAGGGAGGAGAGGCTGGGGGTCTCGTCCCCTGCTGCTGCGGCCTTCGGTCACCCCGTCCTGCGTTCTCCTCAGCTGCAACAGCACAAGGACGAGGACCTTTCCAGCCTGGCCCAGGTGTGTGAGCCCAGCGAGCCCCGAGCGGGTCAGCCCTGCCCGCCCACTCCCTCCCCAAAAGAGCTGCCCTCTGGGCTTCGGGTGACCTGGGCCTTGCTCTCTGTTGCAGGATGATGACATGCTCTGCTGGCCCAAGCATGGGGATGGCTGGAAGACCCCGGTGCCCATGGAGGAGGACCCCCTGCTGGACACGGACATGCTCATGTCCGAGTTCAGCGACACCCTCTTCTCCACGCTTGCGTCTCACCAGCCCGTGGCCTGGCCCAACCCGCGGGAGATCGGTGAGCTGGGCGGCATGCTCTTGGACCAAGGGCTGGCCATGGAATGGGCCCTCCACCCCCCATATCCCCCCCCATTCCCGCAGCCTGTCAGGCCTCGCCCTGGTCCGGGGTCTGAGACGGTGCCTCCGGTTCTTGCAGCACATCTGGGAAACGCAGACATGATCCAGCCGGGCCTCATCCCTCTGCAGCCTAACCTGGACTTCATGGACACCTTCGAGCCTTTCCAGGGTGAGCACCGGGGCTGGGGCCCAGCTGACATGCCCACCCTGTTGCAAGGGGCCGGGACCAGCCGGCCGGGGGAGGGCTTGAAGTTGTTCCACGTTCACCACCTTCTGCAAGGTGGGGAGCTTTTCTGGGGCCTTCCCACCCCCCCAGGTTCTGGGCCTTATGGCCCTGACTGGCGGCAGTGCTCCCTGCAGGCAGCAGGGGGCGCTGGTGACCGGCTCTGCCACACTCCTACCTTGAGCGCAGCCTGTTCTGACAGTTCGCTGCCAGCTGAGTGGCCAGCATGTGTAGTTCCAGCCAAGGGCCCTCTGTGCTCACTCGCACAGGGACGTGCCGCCATGAGCACCCCGTCTCTCTTGCAGATCTTTTCTCTTCCAGCCGCTCCATTTTTGGCTCCATGCTGCCCGCACCTGCCTCCACCTCTGTGCCAGACCCCAGCAGCCCACCTGCACAGGTAGAGGGCACCTGGGTGGGTAGAGAAGCCCCCAGAGATGGGAGAGACCCTGGGAGGCCCTCAGCCTCCTCCCTCAGACCAGCACTCACGCAGGGACACGCTGGCTCGGTCCCTTCGGTCCAGGGCTCCTGCTGGGTGCCGGTGCAAGTCGTGGCTCATGGGGCCACCCCAGGACTCACCTTCCCATCCTCCCCTTCTCAGGAGAGCGTCCTCCCGGCTGTGGGCCTCCCGGACAGTCTCATTGCGGCCCCCACAGACACCACGCTGGACCCCCCTGAGCGGCAGAGTAGTGGGCACGCGCCCCAGCCCGAGGAGCCTTTTCTCCAGGCCTCGGACTTTGGCGCCCCGGTGGCGCCGCTGAGCACGGCCCCGTCCTTCATGCCCGTCTTCCCCTTGCCCCTGCTGTCGCCCAGCCCCGCCCCCGCCCCCGCCGTGCCGCCCGCCTTCCTTCAGACACAGAAGTTTGCGGGCGTTGGCACGTCACCCTCGGTCATCACCCACACGGCCTCGGCCACCCTCACCCACGACGCCTCTGCCGCCAGCTTTGGCCAGAGGCCGGGCCTGGTCATCGCCGCACGCCAGGCCGCACCCTCCCCGGCCCCCTGCGCTCTGGCGCTGTCCCCTGCCCCCCGTCCACCCACCGTGGGCCCTCCCCAGCCCCAGCTAACCTTTGTACACCCCAAACCCATGTCCTTAACCGGGGGGAGACCTAAACAGCCCCCCAAAATAGTGCCTGCCCCCAAGCCAGAGCCCGTGTCCTTGGTCCTGAAGAGCGCCTGCCTGGCCCCAGGTGAGTGGCAGGCCCAGTGCCCGCTCCCTGGCCAGGCCGCCTGCTTTGGGACATGTCCCCCCCGGGGTGGGGCATCCACCTATGGCACTGGGCTCTCTCCTTGCTCTCCTGCAGCCGCCTTCTCAGGACACCCCCGTGCGGTGATCATGACCTCGGGTCCCCTGAAGCGAGAGGCTGTGTTGGCTGCGCCCGTGTCCCAACCCAGTGTCGTCCTCACGCCCGCCACCATCGCCAGGGTGAGCGTCAGCGTCCCCACTCGCCCCCCCCACCACAGTGATCCGGCCCCACCACCAGCTCAGCGACTCTCTCTGTGTCACCACAGGCCCCTGGAGTTGCGGAATTCCACGGCGGCATCCTGGTGACCGAGCTCGGCCCCAGCCCGGGTGGGCCCCGGCTTTTC
Source organism: Sorex fumeus (assembly GCF_029834395.1). NCBI lineage: Eukaryota > Metazoa > Chordata > Mammalia > Eulipotyphla > Soricidae > Sorex > Sorex fumeus. The sequence continues at coordinate 276,897 of NW_026606212.1, read as the reverse complement.
TCCCCGGGCACAGTGCAGGACCCCCTGGTCAAGGGCGAGCAAGCCCCCGTGGCAGGCCCCAGTGAGTGTTGCTGCCGGGTGGGGTGTGAAGACTCCTCTGGAGAATGCAGGAGGGGTGGCAGCGCAGGGACAGGGACACAGTGCAGGGACACAGAGGGGATCTGCCTGACCCAGAGGAGACCCGAGTCTTTGTGTGGCCATGGCCTCTGGAAGTTCAGGATTGCTGTGGCCACGGCAGCCATCGGTGTTGACTGTGTGATAACCATCGGTGCCAAGTGTGCCGTAGGATGGGGGCTGCTGTGGGTGCCGCAGGCAGGGGAGCACTGATTGGGTCCGGGGGCCAAGGAGCCGGGGACACCTGCTGTGCCCGAGGCCACTGCCCGAAAGCCCCAAGTTCCTGTGCCCAGAGGGCCCAGAATCCTGTGGGAAATGATCCCCCACCCCAGGCCTGGAGGGAATTTGATGGGGGCCTGTGCGGGGGCAGAGCGGAGGGCAGGCAGAGGACTGGTCGCTCCCAAGCTGGAGCGTTCGGGAAGTTGACCCGCTGGTGCAGGAGGCGGGTAGGACAATGGACGGACCGTCACCGGGGCCACGCTGGGTGGGCGTCCCTGAGAGCCTGTCCCTCCCAGGCCGTGACTGCACTGGCCCCGGGCAGGCCTCGCCCTGCGCCCTGGAGCAGAGTCCTGGCCCCCAGTCCCCCCAGAACAGCTGCGTGGGGAAAGCCGCCGAGCCCAAAAACGTGACTGCTCTGAAGGTACCGTCCGGGGAGAGTGGAGGGACCCCTCGGGGCTTCCTGCACGCCGCCCCCTCCCGGAGCCCCCCTTCCCCGGCCCCCTGTCGCGGACTCTGCCCTGCCCACCCGCGACTCCCCAGAACCGGCAGATGAAGCACATCTCGGCCGAGCAGAAGAGGCGCTTCAACATCAAGATGGCCTTTGACACACTCAACAGCCTCATGTCCAACAACTCCAAGCTGGTGCGTGGCCGGGCGGGCGGCTGGGCGGGCAGGGGCTCCTGGGCGCCGGTGTCACCGCTGACGCGCTGCCCCGCAGACCAGCAACCCCATCACGCTGCAGAAGACGGTGGAGCACATCACCAAGCTGCAGCAGGAGCGCAGCCAGCTGCAGGAGGAGGCGCGCCGGCTGCGCGAGGAGATCGAGGAGCTCAACGCCACCATCCTGTGAGCCGCCGCCCCGCCCGCCCGCGCCCGCCCCTCCCCCCCACCCCGTCCCCTGACTCGTCCCTTGCTGCCAGCTCCTGCCAGCAGCAGCTCCCGGCTACGGGCGTCCCTGTCACCTGGCGCCAGTTTGACCACATGAAGGACATGTTCGACGAGTATGTGAAGAGCCGGACTCTGCAGAATTGGAAGTTCTGGATCGTATCCTTGGTTCCTGGCACCTGGGCCGGGAGAGGACTGGGGTTGCTCTGTGCCCGAGGGACAGTACCCCGGGCACTGGGGGCCAGAGGAGCTGCAGTGGCCTCCGGGAGGGCGCTTGGGGTACTTGGTTTCCTCCCTGAGAAGAGGCATTTCCAGGGCCTGCAGTCGTCCCCTGGGGGATACAGTAGGCAGAATAATTTTGGGATCCGCTGGGCTAACTGGAAGGGCTGGAGTCTTGGTCTGTGCCCCAGCCATTGGGGTCCTGTTGGGGGTGCTACGGCGGGGGGGATCTCAGGAGTCTGAGCTTGGCCCAGCCCCCAGCGCATGCCCAGGTGCCGCAGGCCCAGAGACCGCCCCGCTCCTGTCCCCAGGACCAATTGTGGGGTACAGCCGACCACCCTGGGCCCCCTCTCGTCCTCGGCACTCTCCTTAGCCGCGCGCAGTTCAGCTTCATCATCCAGCCGCTGTTCGAGTCCTTCAAGGGCAGCGTGTCTGGCAGCAGCCTGGACGAGCTGCACCGCTCGGCGCTCAGCTGGCTGGAACAGCGCTGCTCCCTGCCCGTCCTCAGGCCCAGTGAGTGCCCACACGCTCAGCATGCTCGCGTCCCCCACACGCACACACACGCACACGCACACACACACACACACGTGCACACATATGCACACACGCCCATGTCCCCCCACCCCTCCCAGGGAGCCTCTGCCCAGCCCCTCAGCGGAGGGCACGGACTGGTGCACAGGTGCTATGGGCAGAGGCGGCCTCGGGGACAGGCGTGTGGAGGGCGGCCCGGCGCTGAGCCCCCGTCTCCTCTCCGCCTCACAGCGGTGCTGAGCACCCTCCGGCACCTGAGCACCACCACGTCCATCCTCACGGAGCCCTCCCTGCTGCCCGAGCAGGCGGCCGAGGCCGTCACCAGAATTGGCCGGAAGTCGGGGGAGTCGTAGCCTCGCTCAGCCCCCGGAGTGTGAGGAGCCGCGGACGCCCCCAGGCCCACCCGTCACTCACGCCACTGTGCCTGGGTCTGCCCGCCCCCCGGGCCCCGCCAATGTCCGCGGGTCAGCCGCCTGCGGGGTTCGTGTGTGGCAGGGGTCACGGGGCCACTGATCAGAGGTCCCGCTCTGGCCCGTGACTGCGCTGCCTGCAGCCACACCAGGACGATTGTCGGACCAAAGACCCTCCTGCCCGCCGGCCCCGCACAGGGGCTGGAGCAGCAGCGGGTGCGAGGGCAGCGCATGGCCATGGCCATGCTCAGCGCTGCCCCGAGAGCGACACGGAGGGTGGCAGCCGAGGGGGCCCAGGTGCTCTCGACACTCAGGAAGCCCAGAGGCCCCCACGCCCCCTGCCTCCTGCTGGATGTGGGGCGGGGGCCGGCCAGCCGGGAACGGGTCTTCCGGACTCCCCGGTGCCTCCTGGACACGTTTACAGGCCTCTTGGGCGGGATCCATGGGCCGGGGACAGGGCAGCAGGGCCGCCCGGGGCCTGGGGGACACTCTTGGTCTCCTCTCTCGCCGTGCCTTCTCTGTCTCGGGGTCCCCCACGGCCACAGCTTTCTCCCCCTGGCCAGGGGCCCTTGGTTCACCTCTGTGGGGTGTGTCCATGCCCACCTACCTCTCCCGCCCGCAACAGTGGTGCCGGGGCCCAGCCGGACCCCCCCACCCCGTGGCTGCCCCGCAGCACCACCTCTGGTGACTCCTTCCCCTGGTGCTCACCTCACCCCATGGTCTGGCCACAAAACTGTGCCCCCCAGTCCTCCTGCCCTGATGAGGCTGAGACCACTCCACGGGGACGCCCCTGCCCCATATCCAGGCCCACACCCGGGCCAGGTGTGGGCAGCAGGGACCGTGGCACAGGTCAGCGTGGCTTTGTTGGAAACCCCATTTTTTGAGGAATTGAGGGCGGGGGCCCCCCAAACCCACAGGAGCCTCTGGGGCACGGTGGGCACTGGCTGCCTTTCGCCTGGCACCCTCCCCTTCCTGACACGAGAGCTTTGGTTTGGGGGGGTCAGCTCCTCAGTGCTGCCCAGGAGAAGGGGTGCAGAGTTGGGCTGAGTGAAGGGGATGCGGGCGGGGGGGCACCCAAGGGGCAGCTTGTTTCCCAGGCCCCCTCCCCTGTGTCAGCTGAACAGGGTCCCGTGCCGCCTGCTCCCTGCCAGCCCGCTCTTGGCTGGGGGCCTGTTCCGGTGCACCCCTGGGGCACATGGGGGCTGGGAGGGTGACGGGCCTGGTGCCCGTGGTCGAGAAGTCTCAGGACCTGCTGCCCTCCAAAGCGAGCCCAGTGTGGAGGTGGGCGGTTGCTTCCGTGTGTGTATCCCGTCCCAGCCGTGTGCAGGACTTGACCCTGTCCCAGCCCTGCTGTCCCTGTAGTGCGGCAGGCTGCCCGCGCCCAGGAACTCCACTGCCGCGCAGCCCAAGGTCTTCCCTGCCCCAGCTCCACAGTGCATTTCAGACTCACTCTGAGACAATAAATTCGCGTTGTCGGGAGCCGCCTATGCCCGTGTTTCTCACTGCTGCCCCCGCCCAGGCCAGGGGACCCTGTCTTGTCTCCGGGAAGATGAGGCCTGAGCGGCCCTCGGGTCCATGCTGCGGCCTGTTCTGTGCCAATAGGTGACCGACTTCAGGCTCGCTGTCCACACTGGCGGGGTGGAGGAGCCTTACCCTGGCTGGGTGCTCTGCCCTGAAGGGTGGGCGTTGGCACTGCCCACTGAACCAGACTTGGCCTTGAAGGCCGGGGCGGGTGCTCGGTGCCCCCTGGACCCAATAGGCCCCCAGTGTTGCATTTTGGGGAGGCCAACTCTGTACGTGAATGGAATCACAGGTGTCACAGGGGTTTAGACAGGCTGCGGAGGGCCAGTGTGTGGGATTCCTGCCCTCACGGCCAGCCTGGGAGCCACCCTGGGGCCCAGATTGGTGGCACGGTCATGCCCTGGTCCAGAAAGGCTGTGGGCTCTGGGGCTGAGACAGACTTTGGCCTTCCGCCACCCTGCGCTTCCTCCTCTGTGGACCGGCCCCGCTGTTCCTGTTAACAGACCCTCCGCCGCCCCCACCATGAGGCTCCAGTCTAGACCCGCGACAGCAGCCAGAGCTGGTGTGGGCACACACGCCCCGCCTGCCCAGCGCGCCCTCTGGTCCTTCTGCCCTGCCCTTCGCTCCCCCGGCTTCCAGGCGCCAACCATCACCTTGCCTTCCTTCAGGGCTCATCCTGCATACCAGGTTCCGCGGGCCTGGCGCAGCACGCTCAGGCCACTCGATGCCCGGCTGAGCCCGCGCCCCTCCTCTGTCTCCTAGTGGCAGTGTGGCCTTGGAGTAGGGCAGCAGGACTGGAGGCTGCTGCCTCCTAAGAGAACTTACGGTTCATTGGGGGAATGTTGGGGCCACGCCTAGCGGTGCTCAGGGCCCGCTGTGGCTCCATGCTGAAGACTCGCTCGCTTGGAAGAGCTTGGGCACCAGGCAGAGGAGGGGTGAAGCCAGGGTCTCCCGCGAGCAGAGCACGCACCAGCCCGTTGAGCACCTCCATGATGCCATGTTCCATTTTAGACTTTTAGTGGCTGAGGTTGGCTTTCGTGTCGTCTCTGAATGTCAGCCAAGACGTTTCATCTCTGAAGACGTTTGACCCCTTTTTTTTTTTTTTCAAATTTATACGATGCTAGGGAGTGAACCCAGCGCCCCACATGCGCTCCACGGAGCCACGCTGCCAGCCACACAGACCTGATCCTGGGACATGATGCATCTTCCTTGGTGCCTCTTCTCTGTGTCAAGATCTGGATGTCGACACATCCAGATCTGGACCCGGGTAATGGAGTTGTAGCTGTCTTCGATTTTATTTGTGCTTTTTACCTTGTTATTTCAGAAAACCTCCAGTATACCCAGAACTAGAGTGTCACACAGTGAACCCCCATGTGTCACAGTGGTTTGTGGGCACTTTGACCATATCCAGCACTGCGCATGTCCCCTCAAACTTGTCATTTAGCAGCAGTTTCCGGGGACTCTAAGCTGCAAGGTCCAGGCTGGTGCAGGAGTGGGGAGCCGTGATTGAAGGGCTTCCTGCCCCCCTCCACTTCCCCGCTGAGTCAGCTGAAAGTCTCAGATACGCAGCTGCTTCCGGGCTGGTCTTGGCTCTGGACTCAGCTCTGCCTCTACCCCGGGAGACAGCCCCAAGGATGACAGGACGGGGAGGCCCAGCCCCCAGCTCCAGCAACTAATTTATTGGACTGTCAGCTTGCTTCTCCCAGTATTTCTAGTTTTTCTCTAAGAAGCTGATTCCAACTCTACTGAAAAAATTCATTTAGAAAGCAATTTGATGGGCTGGATCAATCATACAGCAGGGAGGGAGTTAGCCTTATGTGCGGCCAACCCAGGCTGGCATCCCATTTGGTCCCCCAAGCATCTCCAGGAGTAATTCCTGAGTGCAGAGCCAGGAGTAATCCCTGAGCATTGCTGGGTGTGGCCCCAAAAGCAAAATAAAGAAACCTGCACACCTGCTGTCCGATTCTCCCAGGAGGGCAGGAGGCTTGGGAGAGCAGTCTTGGTCAGGTGTTGGAACTCAGCAGGACCCGGGACTCCTCAGCAGTTGTGCTGGGCACAATGCCAAAGGACTGATGGGACCCAGAGCTCTGTCCAAAAAGAAAACGTCATGTACGTCCAGTGGCCTGCAGAGCAGCAAGCCCAAGCTGGATTGTGACTCCCCATCTGTGAGAAGACTCGTGGCAATGGCAGGAAACAGAGAATGTGAAAGATTTGTCAGCAGAGTCTCCTACCCCCATGCCTGGCTGTCTTCACCGGGGCCCTGAGCAGAGCTCCGGCAGCCGAAGACCTCCAGAACCTAGTCACAGCCGTGCTTAAGACCACTCTTCACACGCTTGGATGAGCCTCATGCATGAAGGAATGGGCAGAGGAACACAGGTGCACGGGACCTGGGACTGAGATCTCCAACCCTGCTCAGATCGGGACTAGGCCTCCTCCACCCAGACACACCCCCCCCCCTCATTTTCCAGTAGTTAGGCAGTCACACCTACAAACTGCCCCTGGCGCCGTGTAATCCCATCAAGGACCAAGATCCAGAGACTATAAAACCAAGCTCCCGGAAGTGCATGGCTGCATTTGCGGCTGCACAACCTCTTTTTTTTTTTTTTACATTTTGGGTCACACCTGGCGATGCACAGGGGTTCCTCCTAGCTCTGCACTCAGGAATTACTCCTGGCAGTGCTCAGGGGACCATATGGGATGCTGGAAATCGAACCAGGGTGGCCACGTGCAAGGCAAACGCCCTTGCCACTGTGCTATCTCTCCAGCCCCTGCACAACCTCTTATAGTCTAGTTCTCCCTCTCGGAGAACCTGGCAAGCTACCAAGAGTATCCTGCCCGCACAGCAGAGCCTGGCAAGCTCCCCATGGTGTATTCAATTTCCCAAACACAGGATCTCATTCCCCTGACCCTGAGAGAGCCCCCAATGCGGCATCATTGGGAAGGATGAGTAAAGAGAGGCTGCTAAAATCTCAGGGCTGGGACGAATGGAGACGTTACTGGCCCCTGCTCAAGCAAACAGATGAATAACAGGATGATAGTGATTGTCAGCACTGGGGGGCTGGTGGAGTGGGGCAGGCACAGAGCCCCACTAGCAAGACAACCGCTGCATTTCATCAGATTCCTCTGACTCTTCTCTGCTCCGCCTAGTGTCCTGGGATGGTGCCAGCGCCCTGCATGGGGACCCTCCCACGGTGCTAGTGATGGTTCCCTCTTGGGATGATGTCAGCGGGACCTGCTCCTGGAATGAGGCCGCCAATGGGAGGCCATATGCAGTGACGCCTGGACCTCCAGTGACGACGCCCCCTGCCCGTCCCATGAGGGTGCCCACACGGCCTGGAAAGACTTGACCGGACAGATGAGTGAGAGGGCCAATTGCTCTAGCACTTCCTGTCACCTGTTTGACACCGGGAGATAATGCTGCTACTCTAGCAGCGTTAGAGGGAGACTTGCCCCCCCCATCAGAGAGAGGATAGTTTTGGAGGTGTGTGTGTGTGGGGGTAAGTAAATGAAATTAAAAACCAGCAATTTTCATTTGTATTGCAAAATGTGGAAATAAAGTTGTCAACTCTTCGTTAAAAAAATGATGCCACACAGCAAAATGAACTGGGGTGGAGCGAGGCTGGACAGCTCAGTCGGGGTCTCTGGCTCCACATGCCGGAGCCCCTCTCCCCAAAAAGAATAAGCCCAGAGGAGGAGAACATATTTGCAAATTACCTGCTGAGGGGCTGGATTCCAGAATACGGACACTCACATCTCCACATAAGAAAAAGGTCCTTTTTAGTGTCAACATAGGATTCGACTGGACCTGCCTCCAGAGAAAACATCAGTGTCACTCGTCACAAGGAAAGGGCTCCAGCCTTCCAACCTGCTCTGAAAAGTACGACGACGAACCACTCAAGGATGGCTACAACTTGCACAAAAAGGCAGCTGGGACCAAGAAGTGCTGCTCGGTGTGGGGTGCCGCAAACTTCATGCCCTGTGGGAATGAGACAGTCCAGGGGCTCCTGCACCGGGACTTCCTTGTGGGTGTGTGTCCACAGGCATCCCGAAGGCTGGCTGGACACTTGCACCATTACTCACGGGAGCCAGACACAGAAATAGCCCACAGGGTCTTCAAACTAGTGGGAGGGTTAAAAGGAATGTGGTCTAGGTCGGAGGAATAGTACAGGGGAAAATGCTTGCCTTGCTTTCAGATTACCCATGTTCTGTTCCGCAAGAGCCCCTGAGCACAGAGTCAGGAATATCCCTGAGCACAGAGCCAGAAGTGAGCCCGACTACAGAGCCCGGAATGATCCCTGAGCACTCTGGCGCCCAAACAACCAAAATACAGATTCCCAGGCCCAGCCTGGACCTATTCAACCAGAATAGATCAAAGCGAGCCTGGGGCCCTTTGCAGCGGGCACGCAAGCCCCTGGAACGGGCCATGCAGACCCAGATTTGGGGGTTGTACCCCAAAAAAGACAGGCGGGTGGCTAGAGAGTAGAGGAGTGTCACAGCATCGGGGACCCTGCACCTCGGAGCTGCCAGATGGCTTTTGTAAGAAGTGTTAGAGGCCCACGGTGGTGTCCCCAGCCAGAGGTTGAGTCATCCCCAGAGTTCTGGGCTTTGGGGGGAGTAACGGGGAAGAGCCAGAAGCTGCCGAGGCTGCGGTCTCGGGTCAGCACGACAGAACCAGGTCAGAGGCAACCCTAAGCCTCAGGGGGAGGAAGGTGGGGTCAGGACTGGTGGCCCCCGCCCATCCCCCAGTCGGGGCTCACTGCACAGTGCTCCCCCTAGCAGTTGGCCCCCCACCCACAGCTCCAAGTCACAAGCTCCCATCCAGAGTCTGACCAGGTTGACAGGCAGAGAGAGCACAGTGGTTCGAGGGGCTTGCTCTGCTTGCAGCCCGCCAGGGTTTGATCCCTGCCTCCGTATGTGGTCCTCGAGCCCGGCAGGAGTGATCCCTGAGCACAGGGCCAAAGACAAGCCCTGAGTAATGCTGGGAGTGGCCCCCAAACAAAACCGAATCTGGGGGCAGCCCCTTCCTTGACCCAGAGCAGAGGAGGCGCCACGGGGGGGGGGGGGGGGACAGACGCCATCTGCCCTGCCCGCGACCATTGGACAGGCCACATTGACTGGTCTTTTTTTTTTTTTTTTTTTTGCTTTTTGGGTCACACCGGCGATGCACAGGGGTTACTCCTGGCTCTTCGCTCAGGAATTCCTCCTGGCGGTGCTCCGGGGACCATATGGGATGCTGGGAATCAAACCCGGGTCAGCCGCGTGCAAGACAAACGCCCTACCTGCTGTGCTAATGCTCCAGCCCCCCTCACTGATCTTTCTGTCCTCACAGCACCATCTTGTCCCTCGGCGGCCCCCCGCCCCCGTCACTCCCCCTCCACGAATCCCAAAACACTTCAGGGAGGGAAAAAAATGCAGCAAGACCGGGCAGCTCTGTTTAATAATTTAATAATTTATTAAATAGGATACATATCTCAATTCAATAATTTATTAAATAGGATACACACCTCAATATAATAATTTATTAAATAGGTTCCCAGGCCCCTCCAATAAATCTGATCAATTGATCAATTAACCTGGTGGTCTGAGCGGCTGAGGCTGCTGCCGTCGCTGGAAAGCCTTTGAAGCCTTCGAAGTCTTACTCAGCTGAGTCTGCAGCTTCTTCCCTGGGTGAGGCTCCTGGGAGACGGCCCTCAGCCGGGAGTCGTCTTCCCACACGACAGGGATGTTCCTGCAGGTCCCCCTCCTCTCTGCAGTGGATCGCACACACATCACCAGCTGCTTCAGCACGGACAGCACCAACCACTTCTTACCCAGGGAGTTCATGGACGTGTTCACGCTCTTTTCCTGGACTTCCCCAACCTGGAGTCGCCCTAGCACGTCGATGATCTCGTCCACGTCGTGGTTACGTGGTAAGGACTTGAGCACAGTGGGCTTGATGTACTGGACGAAGGGCAGGAAGCTGCTGGGCTCCACGCTGCCCACGCTGGGCTTGACGCAGTTTGGCAGTGGGGGGCGGGTGCTGGGGCACGGCTGCCGGAGGTCTGGGAGCTTCTCCTCCCGGCTCTGTGGGGTACGAAGAGAAACGGGGGAGCGTGAGGCCCATGGCCACCCAGGAGGAGACCCTCCGACGGCTGGAGTCTCCCTCTGAATGGCCCCAAGCTCCCCATGCAGTGTGCCCGAGGGGCTATGATCGCCTTGCCCCCAGGGCCAGCCCCGGTCAGTGCAGAGCAGAGCCCGCCCTCTCAGGCCGTTCCCAGGGGTTCAGGGGTGTGAGAGGCCAGGAGAGGGCTGGAGCCAAGGCCTGACAGCGTTTGCCCCGGGGCCCACCCATACCCGCCCTGGCTCTCCCCGGGGACTACAAGTTTGGGGCTCACTGTGACCGTGCCAGCAGCTGCCTGCTGACATGCAGAGCAGAGCGGGGGCTCAGGGGTGAGGGCCTGCAGAGAAGTTCCCCTCCCAGGAACCCAGGAGAGACCTCCCCTCCCCTCTTGGATTCAGGCGATGCACCCCAAGAGCCTCCACCCTCGTCCCAGCCCCGGAAGCACAAACACAAGCGCTAAACTCACGGAATCCCCCAAAATACCCCCACAGGCTCCCCAGGTTCACACGAGCACTCTCGAGTCCCACCCAGGCTGGACCCTGGTTTCAACAAGGGGCTGGGTGTGGTGTGCTGTGACTGTGGGGGACCTCAGGGGACCGCCCCATGTCTGGGGGATTCATTCACCAGCTGCTCGGTCCCTCCCAAAGGGGTCAGTAGCCCTGCTTGAGGGGGGTTGGTGGCCTCAGGTGCAGTGAGGGAAGCGGGGGACTTTCTGCTTGCCTTCAGGAGGCAGGCTCGGGCCAGGGGCCGATGCGCAGAGGGGCAGAGCACTTTCTGTTATGCAGAAGCCCCAGGTTTGAGGGTTTGATCCTGACACCCCAGAGGAGCCCTGGAGCCTCCAACAGCAAAATCCGTCAAGGAGCCGTTTGGGCTCTGGCCCCGGATTCCTGCTCAGACGGGGAGGGTGAGGGTGGGTCCCGCAGGCACTCACGTAGTTGGCATAAAGCGTTGACGCCGAGTTCCACAGCCAGCAGAGCAGCTTCTGCTGGTGGTCCTCTGAAAGGGGCTGCAGGGGCGCCGCGTGGGCCGAGAGCGGGGTCCCCGAGATGCAGAGCAGGATCAGGACAGGAACGGCGGCGCCTGCAGAGAGACGGGCTGTGAACCCACAGCCCAGAGCCTGCCTTGCAGGGGCCTCCCCTCGGCCCCGCGTCGCTGAGGGAGGAGGCGCAGCGGTAGCCGTGGGGGGGGCCATGGAGAGCGTCGGGCCTGCCTGGCACCTCTGAGGCCCCTGAAGTACAGGCCATGGTGGCCGGAGCCTTATAAAGGGCCCGCGTGAGGAAGGAGGGTCGGCTGTTCCGTCGCGGTGAAGTCACCACACGGCTTTTCTCCAGAAAAACGTTTTCAGATTTCTTCCACCTCAGGCCGGTGGGGGAAACGGCTGGAAGGAAATGCAGAAACTCTGAGGTTACCCTCAGGCCGAGCGGGGCCTGACTCAGGGCGATGCGCAGAGATGTGCTCAGGAAGGCTACGCGTCTTCACCGCTTCTTCCTGGAAAGAACTTATTGATCTGACGACAAGAAATCTCGACGCCCAGACCTCACAGCACGGCCGCCTGTTGTGAGGGTCCGCGCCCCGCAGGGAATTTCTGGGGAGGGTCCCAGAGAAACACGTGTGGGCGTGCAGCAAGCTTGAGGTTTGCGGAGTGCATTATCTCTGGAAAGTTCTGCAGCTTGTTCGTGTGAACGCACAGGGATGGTTCTGATAACCAGGGCAAAGTGGGTGAGTCAAAGGCCTTATCGCCACCCCCTTGGGCCGAAGGCATCACTGGAGTCTCCAGCTGGGATCAGGAACGGCCCCTGGCTGTCCGCGTCACTCCCTCCCCCCCCTCCCCCCGGGCCAGGCTCTAGGGCTTCACAGAGATGACAGGGGCGCAGAGTGAGGGTCTCATGTGAAAGCAGCTGATGCCACGGGGGTGACAAGTGAGTGTAGGGGGACAGTTAAGCTGGAACAAGGTCCCAGAGAGGGAAAGTCTTGGCAGCTGGGGCCAAGGAGGGTGCAGAGACTTCCGGGGCCTTGCCTTCGCTCCCATGAGCAGCTCCCTGAGACTGGGCTGCGGGGACAAGTGGTCTGAGGCATTCTCCAAAGGGACAGGGCGGCTCAGAGAATGGGCCTTAGGGGCCCAGGAAGGGGCAGGCCCATCGGGAGGGGTGTGGCTGTCCTGGCGAGGGGAGAGAGGCTTGGGCGGTCCAGTGCTGGCTGTGGATGGATGGACATGAGAGTCCGTGAGAGCGGCTGGCCGAGCAGAGAACAGGAGTACGGTGGGGGGAGGGATCCGGTTTCTGGTGGGAGTCGTGGGGGACAGGTGGCACTGCGGACAGAGGGTGACAGAGGTGATGAAGTTCAAACACAGCAGGCAGCTCGGGGGTGCAGGGGCTCTGCCGGCCAAGGACATGGACATGGCCGCTCAAAAGGCCACCTCAGTGGACACTGGGCTGCGTCGGAATCTTGAGGACTGTTGCGCTGACGATCAGGACTGCCTGAGGCTCCACGCGCAGGGAGGGAGAGTAGCGCTGGGTGGACACGCTGTCGTGGACCCAGATGGAATGCGGGTTTTTGGAGGGAGGTGCTGGCGGCAGCGTGGCCGCGCAGGGGCACAGGCTGGAGACACCAGGTGTGTCGGCGTGAGGCCACAGGACCTCGAGTAGGGGTGTTTGATGCCATTGCCAAAGGGGGATATGGAGGAGCAAGGCAGGGTGTCCAGAGCCTGGGGCCCCGAGCACAGAGCCTCAGGACGTGGCCTTGGGATCCAAGGGGCTGGGGACCCCGGCCGATGCCCCTGCTTCCGGGCGCCAGCGAGCGAATGAGCTGGAAATCGTATCTGGGCACCCTGACCATCACATGATCTGAACAGGCCCGCCTGGGGCCACACCCTGTCATTCTGAGGGGCTACTCTAGGTGGGGTGTTCGGGACTTGTTCCCTCTTGTGGCACCTGGGGGACCATGGCAGGTGGGACCCGGGGCTTCCGCACGAAGAGCACATCTCAGCCCGTGAGCATCTCCCCAGGCCCAACGGGACTTCCCGCTTTCTCCAGGCTGGCCCCCTCCGCTTGGCACCCAGCTTGCTGTATCCATCCCAACATCATGCCAGATGCAGCTTATGGTGGTTTTTGTGGTTTTAATTTGGCGGGAGTGGGCGAGAGGTATCACTGTGAACTCATAGATATTTGTTTCATTGTTTTTTATTTTTATTTATTTATTTTTTTTGCTTTTGGGGTCACACCTGGCAATGCACAGGGGTTACTCCTGGCTCTGAACTCAGGAATTACTCCTGGTGATGCTCGGGGGACCATACAGGATGCTGGGAATCGAACCCAGGTTGGCCACGTGTAAGGCAAATGCCCTACCCGCTGTGCCATCGCTGCAGCACCTTATTTCATTCTTTAAAAATAATTCTGTCTTATTTCCAGTCTTAGATAATTTTTCTAACAATTATAAAAATGTTGGTACCGGAGAGAGTATGGCGGGGTGGGGTTCTTGCCTTGCATGTGACTGGTCCAGGTTCGATCCCCGGCATACCATATGGTGAAAAAACATACCTAGACTGGGCGAAAGTGCCTCACAGATCTGAGAGACGACTCGTGAGCTCATTATGGAAAGTGATGAACTCAGCGTTATGAACTAGACATAGACAAAGAAAGACTAAGTTTCATTTCACCAAAATGTCCAGCATTATCTCCTTATCTCCCGAGAGGGCCTTATCTCCACTCCCTTGGCCTGAAGTCACCACCGACTCTCCAGTGAGGCTTGGAATGGCCCAGCTTGTTCCCGTGGAAAGTGAAAAGACAAGCGACTGAATGGAAGGAAATATTTGCCAATAATTCCTAACACGGGACCAGAGTGATAGTACTGTGGTGAGGGCATGTGCTTTGCATGCAGATGACGTAGATCAACCCCCAGCATCCCTTATGGTCCCCGATTACTACCAGTAGTAATTCCTCAGTCCCAGAGCCACGAGTAACCTCTGAGAATTGCTGGGTGTGGACCCCCCAAAAAAGCCTAAGACAAGAGGCTAGCACCTACAGCATATAAAAGATTACCATAACTCAGTAATTTTATCTGACATCGCTAAAAGATTTGAGTATACATTTCTCCAAAGAAGACGCTTACATGACCAATAAGCACCCGAGAAACTTCTCAATAATCATAAAATAAAACCCACAGTGCGAGTCTCTCCTGTTACTAAAATGGCTATATATGTTTGTTTTTGGGCCACATCTGGTGGTGTGTACTCAGGGATCCCTGCTGGATAGTGTTCATGGGGGACATATAGGGTGCCAGGGATGGGACCTGGTAATATATATGTAGCACTGTCCTCCCGTTGTTCACCGATTTGCTTGAACGGGCCCAGTAACATCTCCACTGTGAGACTTCTTGTTACTGTGTTTGGCATATCGAATATGTCACGGGGAGCTTGCCAGGCTTTGCCGTGTGGGAGAGATACTCTCGGTAGCTTGCCAGGCTCTCCGAGAGGGGCTGAGGAATCGAACCTGAGCCAGCTGTATACAAGGCAAATGCCCTATCCGCTGTGCTATATGTACGGTCACAGTCACGGTCTTCCTGTTGTTCATCGATTTTCTCAGCAGGCCCAGTAACGTCTCCATCGTGAGACTTGTTACTGTGTTTGGCATATCGAATATGTCACGGGTAGCTTGCCAGGCTTTGCCGTGTGGGAGAGATACTCTCGGTAGCTTGCTGGGCTCTCTGAGAGGGGCGGAGGAATCAAACCCGGCTCGGCCCTACCTGCTGTGCTATCTCTTAATATATATATATATATATTAAAGGTAAAGGCCCTCCCGTTGATCGTCGATTTGCTCAAGCGGGCCCAGTAATGTCTCCATTGGAGACTTTGTTGTTACTGTGTCTGGCATATCGAATACTCTTGGTAGCTTGCCGGGCTCTCCGAGAGGGGCGGAGGAATCGAACTCGGGTTGGCCATGTTGGCCGCTTGTAAGGCGAACGCCCTACCCGCTGTGCTATCGCTCCATTAAAAAATAATTTAAAAAAACACTAGGTGTTGGGGCTGGAGCAATAGCACAGCGGGTAGGGCGTTTGCCTTGCACGCAGCTGACCTGGGTTCGATTCCCAGCAACCCATATGGTCCCCCAAGCACCGCCAGGAGTAATTCCTGAGTGTATGAACCAGGAGTAATTCCTCTGCATAGCCGGGTGTGACCCAAAAAGCAAAACAAACAAACAAACAAACAACCCCCCCCCCAAAAACCTAGGTGTTGGAGGGCTGGATCGATACCACTGTAGGTAGGGTTTTACTTTATATGTGGCTGACCTGGGTTCAATTCCTCTGCCCCTCTTGGAGGGTCCGGCAAGCTACCGAGAGTATCTCTCCTGCACGGCAAAGCCTGGCAAGCTACCCCTGACATATTTGATATGCCAAACACAGTAGCAACAAGTCTCACAATTTGTTGTGAGACGTTACTGGTGCCCGCTTGAGCAAAATCGATGAACAACGGGAGGACAGTGCAGTGCTACTTGATGTTGGCAAAGACCTGAAAACACTGGAAGCTGTGGTGTCTGAAAGAATGAGAAATAATGGTGCATCTTTGTGAAGGTCTGAGTTTTTAAAACATTCCTCAGAGTGACTGGTCGCTCTGACATGTCCCGTTTCCCCAGGAGTGTCCCGGGAAGAAAGGAAAGAGCCCGCACCTACAACGAGAGTGTTGCAGCAGCATCATTTTGGGTCGATTCCAATGAACTTATGTACAGGACGTGGCCCAGCCACTGTGGGTAAGGTTGTGTCCATGAAACTCAAGGAAGTCTCCTCCCACCCCCGACCCCAGCTCAGGCTGGAAACGCTGCTGCAGGGAGGGGCCGAGGCCCAGGCCACTGCTAGCTGGGCTCCATTCGTATCAAACGACTGGGGGTGAGGGGTGGGGTGCCCAGAGAGGCAGGCGGCTGAGTGTTCCGGAGGCCGTGCCCGCGACACGGTGATGAACTGCAACTAGGCCGGCAGTCGTGCTTCATAGCGGCTGCTGTGAATGAGCGAAGCACCCCTCGACTCTACCCTGTCAGTGGGTGGGTCGGTCGCATGGGCTGTGCAGCAGATGCGGCCGGCAGAGAGCCCCCTGGCCCCGACGCCCCCGGGTGCCCCTTTGGGGCTCCGGCGTGGGGCCTGGGTAATGGCACTGCAGGGCGCGGGCGATGCTCCCGAGGGAACGGCCGTGCGGACAGTTCTCAGAAGCCAGCCCCGACTGGAACGGGCCTCGACGCGCGCACGCACCCCCCCTGCAGGGATTTAACCCGGGTGCTCAGAGGGGCGCCTGCAGGAGGGACGGGAGCGAGCAGCACTGAGCACGCGGCGTGCACGCGCGGCGGGGGCCGGCTCGCGCCCGTCCGGAAGTCGCGAGCCCAGCTGCGCCTGCGCCGTCCCGCCTCCCCACGTACACGCATGCGCCGTCCCGCACTGGCGCCGGCGCCGCATCTCATCTGCGCCTGCGCGGCCCCGCCCCCACCCGCGAGTTGCCCGGCAACCGGCTGGACGCGGCGCCGGCGCGCGCGCCATGGAGAGACCGGGCTGCACCGTGAGCGAGGCGGTGCAGGAGCACCTCCAGCAGCTGTGTCTGCACGACTTCCCCTGCGGCACGGGCAGCTGGGTGCGGAGACCCGGGGCTGGCGGCTGGCGGGGGCTGACTGGGGTCCCGGGGCCGAGCTCGGGCACGCCCGGGTGCTGGAGGTGGAAGAGGCAACCGCGCCTAGCAAGATCAGGTCCCGGGGCTGAGGACGTGGACCGTGGACCCTGCGGCGGCGGCCCGAGAGCTGACCCAGGGGCCTCCGACGTGTCGGCCGGTGCACGGCCCCGTCCTGAGCTGCGCAGACGCCAGGCTCCTTTTGGGGTGGAAAGCGCTTCCTGGGGTCCGAGCGTGCCCAGCCCTAGCTGACCCTGGACAGGAGCCTGAGGCTGGGGGGCAGGGAGCGGGGTCTTCCTGTCCTGCACGCCGGGCGCGCAGCCCAGCCCCTCGCCCCGCTCCGGTTCACGCCCGGCTGGGGAGCTGAGGTGGTTCAGGAAAGCCGAAGGGAAGCGTCGGTCGCGGGATACGGGCAGCCAGCGGGAAGAGCACGGCCTCCATCTAGAGGCCCCTCCGGAGGCAGCCCAGGTGTTGAGAGTAGGCGGGGTCCTGCCGGGCTGCGGCCCCCGGGTGAGAAGGTCCTTTGGCCTGGCCCGTGTGGCCTGCCCTGGCTGCACCGCGTCTCTGCTCTGAGCTGAGAATTCTCTTCCTCCCGCCTCAGAACAGGTCCCGCTTCCTCCCTCGGATTGGGCAGCGACGGCCAGGTCCCCAGGAGGAGCCGTTGCACGCCCTGCTGGACCTGGCCAGCAGCCCGCTCTCGCCCTGGGCCCTGCCCGAAGGCGCCAGCAACGAGGACCGCTTTCTGAAGGAGCTGGCCATCCGGAAGCCCAGGAAAATCAAGGACAGCTTTTTCTACTCCTACTTCACGTCCCTGCGCATGGTGGACAAGAAGGCGAGAGCCGGCCGGGGTCCCGAGAGAGTCCGTGTCCCCAAGGGCCTTAGGAGTTTGGGTGCAGACACTGCGTGAGGCTGGCGAGTGTGGGGAGGTCAGATCCATCTGTGGCCCTGGACTCTCACCTCCAACAGCTGACCGCTGGTTGCCCCGGTTCCGTAAGAGGTCTTGGCCCCGTCTACTCTGGCTGGCTTAACCGCGTGAGCCCTTGGGGTTCCTGACTTTTTTGGGGCGCATTGGCCCAGGAGCAACCGGCTGAGAGGGGCTTTCTGCCCTTGGCACCTCCCAGTGCACCGAGGGGCACAGGCCTGGTCTGGCACCCACAGTGCCCTGCAGTGCTGAGGGCACGGGTGCGGGGTTCCCCCTGGAGGAGGCGTCTTGTGCTCGGGAGCCCTGCTTCCGGTCCCAGAGCTCCCAGCTCCCCTTCCTGCCCTCCAGGTGAGCCTGGTGGACAAAGGGCTCCTGAGATTCCTGAGGCTGGAGGAGCTGATCCTGAGCGCCAACCAGATCCAGGACCTGGACAGCGCGCACCTGCCTCCCACGCTCAGGGTACGGAGCAGGAACTGCCCAGGCAACGGGCCACAGCGGGAGGGAGGGCCCCGGGGCCTGCAGTGGCTGGCCCCAGCGTCCCTGGGGCGCGGGAGGCTGTGGGAGTCAGATCCTGTGGGGGTGGCAGAGTTTTTGGCAAGTGCATGGTGGCGATGGTGGCAGTGCTGTGCGTGTCATTGTGCCGTGGCACTGTGGTCCTGAAATGCTCAGAGCGGGGGGTGGGGGGGCTGGGGATAGGGCAGGGGTGAGCCCGAGCACAGCTGGTGAGAACCCCCCAAAAAGATGAATTTATATATAAAAAAAGTTTATTTTAAGCTTTTTTTCCTTCTTACTTTTTATTTTTTTTTGTTTTTGGGCCACACCTGGCAGTGCTCAGGGATCATATGTGGTGCCGAGGATCAAACTTGGGTCACTCATGTGGAGAGCCAACGTTCTACCCATTGTACTATGGTTCTGGCCCCTCTTTTGCTTCTAAAAAATACATATATGTACAAAACACTGTCACTGCCTTCCTGCTGTTCATCGAGTTGCTTGAGCGGGCACCAGTAACATCTCCATTGTGAGACTTGTTCTTACTGTTTTTGGCATATCGAATACACCACGGGGAGCTTGCCAGGCTCTGCCGTGCGGGCGAGATACTCTCGGTAGCTTGCCGGGCTCTCTGAGAGGGGCGGAGGAATCGATCTCGGGTCGGCCATGTTTGCCGCTTGCAAGGCAAATGCTCTACTGCTGTGCTATCACTTCAGCCCATATATACATGTATATATATGTGTGTGTATACACACACACACACATACATATACATATATATACATTTTGTTGTTGTTAATTTTGGTTTTTGGGGTCACACCTGGCAATGCTCAGGGGTTCCTCCTGGCTCTGCACTCAGAAATTACTCCTGGTGGTGCTCGGGTCCCCCTGGCATATGGGATGCCAGGGATCGAACCCTGGTGGGCTGTTTGCAAGGCAAACACCTAACTCTCCAGCCCCAATAAAACACTTTTTAAAAAAGACCAGGGCCATGGCGACGGCACAGAGGGCTGGAGCACATGCTTTGCACGTGGGAGCCCAGGTGTGATCCCCAGCAGCACGGGAACCCCCATGCCTGGGGCAGAGTGGCTTAATGATCAAACTCCTACCAGGTGATCTTCCCACTGAGGGGTCCCCAGAGCGACCCCTGTGGTGCTGGCCCCGCCAGGCGCCCCCCGGGGAGTTAACCCTGATTTCCAGGAATTGATGGTCCCGGAACCGTGGCTCAGGCAGAGGCTGGTTCGTGCCCTTGGTCTGTCCAGGAGCCCCTGGGCTCTCCTGAGACCCACGCCCTCCCCAGAACTCCCCTGCCTCCAGCCCTGTCCACCCCTCCCGCTTCAGATGTTTTCACTTTGACGCCTGAGATACTGGCTGGGCAGTGCCAGGGATTGACCGCAGCCCCCGCCCCCTGCAAGGCCCGGGCTCCCACCCTCCCGTTCTGAATGTCCAGGAAAAAAGGGAGAAACTCCCATCAGCTCGCGGTCAGCGGGGCGAGGGGGCGCGAGGACCGAGGCTGGTGGTGCCCGCAGGTACTGGAGCTGTACGGGAACCGGCTGCGGAGCCTGGAGTGTCTGTGCGCGCACCCCCCGCCCCGCCTGCAGCACCTGGGCGCTGGCCACAACCAGCTGCTGGGCCCTGCCGAGAGCCTCTTCCTCACTGCGGAGCACTGGTGACCCGGGCCCCGGGGAGGCAGGGGTGGGCTGGTGAGGGGCCCCACCCCAGAGGAACGACCAGGCGTGTCTGCCCAGTGCCAGGCAGGCGGGGTGGGGGCCCGCGGGAGACCCCCGCTGATGGGTTGGTGTGGGACACTGAGTCCCTGTAGCGAGGGAGGGGGACAAGCCCCCTGAGACCCAGGAGCCCCGTGTCCTTGGGACAGGCAGCACCTGTGGCCCTGCCCGAGTGCTCTGAGGTTCCACCCAGGGAAATCCCCAAATGCCGAGCCTGGTACCCTGCGCTCAGGCCCTCAGACACCCCCTTCCACCTGCCCCCTGGACCATATCTTATGCTGAAGGCGCGATGGGGGGACCCTTCCCCTGGGCTGGTGGCGAGGGGGGAGTTCTCAGAGCGGGGGTCCGTGCTGGGGAGCAGGCCGGGATTCGAGCACCTCGCCTGACCTGCGCAGAGCAGAGGCCGGGAAACATTTCTGAGCCCCAGGCCCAGGGCACCCGCTGGTCCCCGTTTTCACCCTCCTCTGCCCCCCATGTACTCCCCCACCTGCCAGTCTGTCTCTCCTGGTGAGGAACCTTCTGGACACTGAGCTCAGCTGCTCAAGGGACACTCGGGGTTTCCCTGGGAAGAACCGGGCTGTGGAGGAAGTTGGGGCAAAGGGCTCCCCGAGGGCCCCACCCACCTCAGCATCTGGCCACGGTTGGCCGGGACAGGGCCTGGCAGAGCCCTGATGCCTGGACTGTTCCCCGTGCCCTGATGGCTGGACTGTCCCCGGGCCCTGATGGCTGGACTGTCCCCGGGCCTGACTGCTGAGCCGTCCCCGGGCCCTGACCACCAGGCCGTCCCCTGGGCCCTGACCGCCGGACCGTCCCCTGGGCCCTGACTGCCGGGCGGCCCCGCTCCCCCAGGCCCAGCCTCGTCTCCCTGGACCTGAGCTTCAACAACCTGACGGACCTGCACGCCATGACGGCCGCGCTCCGCACGCTCAGGCAGCTCCGGCTGCTGCTGCTGTTGGGCAACCCGCTGGCCCTCGTGGCGCATTACCGCGGCTTCACCATCGACAGCCTGGCGCCGCTCTGCGTGCTGGATGACCTCACCGTGACGGCCAGTGAGAAGCATCAGTTCCGGGGGCTCAGCCGCGAGGCAGGTGAGGGGACGTGTGGGTGTGGGGCCCAGGGCCCTCGTGGCCCATAGGAACTGGGTGGAGATTTTTCTCTTTTTAGTTTAATTTTATTTTTATAAAGTTGTTTGCAGTATTCGATTACATTCAATATTTGGACACCAATCCCACCACCATTACATCTTCCCACCACCATATTTGGGATGTTTCCATCCTGAACCCCAAATCCTGCCTCCAAAGCAGAACTGAAATAATTTATTTTGTATTGCTTGTCATGAATAATCTGCTAAGAATGATCCACAAAAGGTTTCTTAGAGGAAAGTGTGTGAAGATTGTTGTATTTCACTCAGGGGCCATTAAGCCCTGGAGCGACAGCACGGCGGTAAGGCGTTTGCCTGGCGAGCAGCCAGCCCGGTGAGCTGGGTTCGATTTCTCTGCCCCTCTCGGAGAGCCTGGCAAGCTACAGAGAGCATCTCGCCTGCATGGCAGAGCCTGGCAAACTACCCGTGACGTATTTGATATGCCAAACACAGTAACAACAAGTCTCACAATGGAGACGTTACTGGGCCCACTCGAGCAAATCGATGAACAACGGGAGGACAGTGACAGGACAGTGTATTTGTGTTACTACACTTGATCTTAGCCAAAAGGCCGAGATAAGAGATTACTAACCTGTTAAAGGTTTAGGCGTGTGTGCGTGCAGAGATTATATACATACACACACACACATATGGGCAGAGCCTGGCAAGCTCCCTGTGGCGTATTTGATACACCAAAAACAGTAATGATAACAGGTCTCATTCTCCTGACCCTGAAAGAGCCTCCAATCATTGGGAAACATGAGTAAGGAGAGGCTGCTAAAATCTCAGGCTGGAAGGGGCTGGAGCGATAGCACAGCGGGTAGGGTGTTTGCCTTGCATGCAGCCAACCCGGGTTCGATTCCCAGCATCCCATATGGTCCCCCGAGCACCGCCAGGAGTAATTCCTGAGTGCATGAGCCAGGAATAATCCCTGTGCATCGCCAGGTGTGACCCAAAAAGCAATAAATAAATAAATAAATAAATAAAAACAAAATAAAATCTCAGGCTGGAAGGAAGAGAGATGTGACTGGTGCCTGCTCGAATAAATCGATGAACACCGGGAAGACAGTAAGACAGTGATGCAGTGATGTATATATGTATCTGTGTGTGTGTGTATTTGCGCCTAAGATTGGTTGCCTTCTACTTTAAACCCCATCAAATGTGGTGTGCCACTCTTGGAATATCAGTGGTGTAGAGTATGAGGGTCACTCCTGGGTGAGGCCCATCCGAGCATGTGGAGAGCAGCCGTGAGCCTGGCGGCGGTTGAGTCCTGGAAGTTTTTGGCTGCCGGGCCTGGCTCTGTTGGGGCGGGGCAGGGGACTCACCTGTGGGTGACGATTTATTCACAGTGGAGGCTTGTGCATCCCGAGTCCCCTTATGGTCGAGTGTCAGAACACAGATGGCAATGGCCTTTCCGCTGTGGGTCAGGTGTGGCTGAGGGCAGTGACTCTGGTGCCTGAGAGATGGCATGCAAAGGCAAGCGGCCGGTGGGTGTGGATCTTCCACCGCCGGGCTGGGAACCCATGTCAGTTAGACAGACTCGGTGTCCTAGAGTTCTGGAAGGCTCCAACGTCCTCCCTGCCCCCGCAGACCTCCTGGAGAACAAGGCACAGATCACGGTGACCATCAACAGCTTGCGCGGCGTGCTGGACTCCTCCATCTGGGACCCAGAGCCCGGCCCTGACGGGCCCTTCATCGCCTACAACTATTATGTGACCTACGACTTTGTGGAGGATGAAGAAAGCATGAAGAAGGAGGAGTTTGAGAGTGTGCTGGCCGAGGTGTGCCTGTAGGCTGCCTGGCCCATGAGGGTGTGGGGGCCCCTCAGTCCAGAGCTCCCTCCGCTGACCCCCTGCCAGTTATGCTCCCAACTCTTCCTCCACCTGACCCCCTAGAAATGGGAGGGGCCGGAGCGATAGGACAGTCGGGAGGGCATTTGCCTTGCACACGGCTGACTCAAGTTCAATTCCCGGCATCCCATATAGTCTCCTGAGCATCTCCAGGAGTGATCCCTGAGTGCAGGGCCAGGAGAAACCCCTGAGCATCGCTGGGTGTGACCCAAAAAGCAATAAAAAATAAAAAGGGAGTGAACGGCCTAGCAGGGGCCAACGAGGGGGCTGCAGCCCCCACCCCGAGGGGAACAGCCCCCATGGAGAAGCTGGTGCCTGTACTTCACCTCGAGTTTGGCTGGAAGCAGACAGGGCTCTGGCTCCCTGTGCCCTGGTCCTCGCAGCATCGTGGGCCCTTTCTGCCAAGCCGCAAGACGGGGGTGAGCAGGATCTTCCCTCCTCCACCAGATCGTCAGGCCACCTTCCATGGACCATTTCAGCGAGGAGTTTGGTGACGACGAGGAGGTGGAGGCTGGCGAGAGCCTGCAGGACGACGAGTGGGTTTCCCAGGGCACGGCCATGGAGGAATCTGACATGTCCCGAGAGTCCTCCGGCAACCAGAGCACCGTGAGGACGCGGAACTCGGAGGAAAATGAGCTGGCCAAGCTGCGGCCCCTGGTGGATCTCCGGGTGGTCCCGTCGCATGGGTGAGGAGGGGGCTGTGTGTGGAGCACGCTTGGCCTGGGAGGGCGCGGCACAGTTCCCTTTGGGCAGCGGCAGTTGTGAGGAGCAGGTCTGGGGCCCACCCAGCGCCCCCGCCAAGCACCATAAGCACTGCTTGATGTGGCCCCCAAATCTCTCCCAGGTGCATTGAGTGACTAGGATCAAACCCGGGGACTCACACATGCCCCATTGGAATCTGACACATCTCCTGAAGTGTGGGGCCATCTGCGGTGTCAGGGGACCCGGCAGGGCCACTGCCGTGACATTGGTTCTGCAGTGTGGGTCTGGTCTTAGGGCCCTGACAGTTGGGGGGGGGGGGTCACCACTGGTGCTGTGCTGGAGCTCAAACTCAAGGTTTCGCGTGTCAGGCATGTGTTCTACCAATGAAGTGCTCACCCCGAGAGCTTCAGTCTGCTTATAGATCTTGGAAATCATTTGAACTTGGAGCCCAGAGTCTCCTGGTAAGCTTTTATATTCCCTCTACAATTGCTTTTGCCATCAAAACTCCTCTGATGTGACGGCCAGTGGGGGTAGAAAAGGGGGGGGAGTTCTCCATGGACTGTGCATGGAGATGACAATGACAATGACAGCCAGATTGTCTGTTCAGGATGTGGCAACTCCAGTAAGTTTTGAGTTTGGGGGTCACACTCAGTGGTGGTCAGGGGCTGCTCCCAGCTTGATGCTTCGGGGACCCTGTGGTGCTGGAGATGGAGCTTGGGGGTCCCGGATTGCCTTTAAGGCAGCTCCATACCCCTTGTGTGTTTTCTTTGTTCTTTTGGCTTTTGGGCCACAGAGCAGTGATCAGGGCTTACTTCTGGTTCTGTGCTCAGGAGGTCCCTCCTGGCAGGGCTTAGGGAACGATTTGGGGTCCCAGGTTGGCCTGGCCAGGAGAGTGGGCCTTAACCCTTTGCTCTCTCAATTTCTCGCTTCCCACACAACTGATGCTGTTCGCCTGCCCTGGACGAGGCCATTCTTTTTTCTTTTTTGGATTTTGGGCCACACCCAGCAACACTCAGAGGTAACTCCTGGCTCTGTGCTCAGGAATTACTCGAGGTGGTGCTCAGGGGACCATGTGGGTAGCCGGGTTTTGATGCGGGCTGGCTGCCCCTGCCGTCCTATCCTCCGATCCCATGCACGGGTTTCACCTCTATCGTCTTGCAGCCTGGACGTGCTGTTCTCGCTTTCCTTCCAGGGTGTGTCCAACCTGTCGCTGGTGAAGTAGCCCCTTGTTTGTCACTGGAGTTGTCACTCAGAAGGTGCCAGTCTGGGGTGGTGGGCTCGGTGCGACGAGCGGAGCGTCTAGTGGGCCTTCATGCTCACGTTTTCTCTCATTGGCTTTGGGCCCCACGTCGCCGTGTGCAGCCCCCATGCTGGGGCATTCAGCTTCCTGTAGCTGTGTCCCCCAGCCCCCCTCCTGGGCCAGCCCCAGAACCTGTCTTCCCGCTGCCTGTTTTTTGTTTTTGCGACCTGTCTCCCACGCGCACAGTGGTGGCCTGTGGCCGGCCCTCTCCTGAGGCCCCGTGTCCACCGTCACATCTGGGCCACTGTGTGTCTGCTGGCTGGTTTTCTGGTGCTGCTTCTGCCCCCCAGATGTGCCCAGATCAGCAAGCTCCTGCCCTTGCTTTTGTCAGCAGTGACCGGGGCTCGCAGTGCCCAGGGATTGTACCTACATGCACGGCCTGCCTGGTGTGAGCAGAGTGTCCCATTGTGGTCCTGCTCCCCTAAGCGTGCTTCTGTGCACGGGGGTCCCTGACCTCAGTCCAAGACTCTTGATGGCCACCAATGACTTCTGGGAACGTGCAGTGAAACGACATTTTTCCACCAATGACTTCTGGGAACGTGCAGTGAAACGACATTTTTCCACCTCTGTTTTCTTCCTTCCCTTCCCTCTCCCTTCCCTCTCCCTTCCCTCTCCCTTCCCTTCCCTCTCCCTTCCCTCTCCCTTCCCTTCCCTCTCCCTTCCCTTCCCTCTCCCTTCCCTCTCCCTCCCCCTCCCCCTCCCCCCTCCCCTCCCTCCTTCCCTCCATTCCTTCCTTTTCTTGTTTTGGGTCACACCCGGCAATGTACAGTGGTTACTCCTGGCTCTGCATTCAGGAATTACTACTGGCAGTGCTTGGGGGACCATATGGGATGCAGGGGATTGACCTTGGGTTGGGCCCTTGACACCGTTTTCGGATTCGCTCTTGGTGGGTCTCTCTGGTCACCTGATGCTCACAGTCCTGCCTACCCCAGGACAGTGCTCTTCAGCACCGCCCGCAAGCCCTACAGCGACGTCATCACCTACAGCTACCAGATGCAGCACAATGTCAAGGGGCTGGCGTCTCTCAAGACCTTCCTGCTGTCGGGGACCACCATCACCATCGTGGAGGAGAAGGTGAGACCCCCTGCATGCTCAGCGTCCCCGGAAAGGCCCAGCTGACTCCAGCGCACTCCGTCACGCCACTGCACTGCCCCTAGATTCTCTCCTGGCATCTAGTGTCACCTCCCTCCAGCCCCATGTCTTTAAAAAGAAGCAAAGGGGGCAAGAAAGGAAGTAAGGAGAAAAGCAAGAAGGAGAAGGAGAAAGACAAGAAGAAGGAGGAGAAGAAGGAGAAGGGCAAAGGGCACAGACAGTCGGTGAAGGTAGGGGGTGTCTGTCGATGGGGTGGCACTGCTGGCCACTGCTGGGCCTCGACCACATCTATCCCCCCCCCACCCCAGGAACCGGCATCCAAGAAGACAAAGGTGGTTTCCAAGGAGCTCCACCAGGATGCCCCCATCCTGAAAGTGCTGGGCAGAGCCCACATCTCCCTGGAGCCCCTGGTGGCTGGGGACTCCACCGTGTCCATGGTGCTCAACTTAGGGGTGATCCGCACCCTGGAATCTGACAGGCTGACCTTTATGAGGGTACAGTGGCCTCCGAGCCTGCCGCAAGCCCCCACATGGGCAGCCCCATAGCACACAGGCAGTGGGGGTGGGTGGGTGGCCTCCAGCCCAGGGGTCAGGCGTCTTGCCAGGTCCTGCCCGGCCTTCCTGCAGATGGAAGCCCCCAGAATCGCCCCAGACACCCCCCACTCCAACAAGCCTGTCTCTGTGGTTCTCTCAGGCTCTCAAGATGAAGAGTAAGAAATCCCGGCGAGGTGAGAGCCGCTGATGGGGTGGGGGTCGGGGGCAGATGGGTATGTGATGGTGGCGTTTGCTGCTGTTTGCTGAGTGGGAATTGAACCCAGAGTCTCTGGCAGCAAAGCCTCAGCCAAATGTGTTCATTCCCCGAAGCACTGGAGCAGGCCAAGTCTAGATCCAGGCAACAGCTACGTGAATAGCCGTCTCCAGAGGGCGGGGCTCAGGGCTCGCTCACAGTAGTGGGATGGAAAGACCCCCTCCACCCTTGGCCCTGGGCAGGAGACGGGCAGGGTCCATGATGTGGGGTACCCATCTGGGGGTGACTAGACAGCTGGGAGCAGGGCAGTGGGGAGAGGTCAGCCCTGGGAGCGCCGGGCACATGGGGCGCTGGCTCTCTCCATGTAAAGGGTTAATTCTCTGCA
Organism: Sorex fumeus; assembly: GCF_029834395.1. NCBI lineage: Eukaryota > Metazoa > Chordata > Mammalia > Eulipotyphla > Soricidae > Sorex > Sorex fumeus. Next base: position 249,903 of record NW_026606212.1, on the reverse strand, counting down.
TTTTTATCTCAGTGAAAGAAATTTCACTAAAAATAGTATAGGGCGGGACTGGAGTGATAGCACAGCGGGTAGGGTGTTTGCCTTGCACGCAGCCGACCCGGGTTCGATTCCCAGCATCCCATATGGTCCCCCAAGCACCGCCAGGAGTAATTCCTGAGTGCATTGTCGGGTGTGACCCAAAAAGCAAAAAAAAAAAAAGTATAGGGCAAGAAAATTGCAGCAGAGACGTGGGAGGTCCTGGAGGCAGCAGACTGCCAAGAGGGTCTGCCTGGAGTGGGGGGGGCACAGGCCAGGGGGCTGCTCTGGGAATAGCCGCCCCTCCTCTTCTCCCCACAGCTGTGCCTGAATGGCCTGGTTGCGGCAGGGGGTGCCCCTTGGTGATCCTGGTTGGTGGGTGCAGGGCTGGTTCTGGTCGGTGGTCCCATTGGTGGTGGGGGGGGAGGGGGCATGTCCGAGACAGCCATTGGCGAAGCCTGAGCTGGTTCTGGGTGCCACTTGTCTGTCTTTCAGAGAAGGGGAAGTCTACAGTGACAGAGTTCGACGAGAACTACCGGCCTGAGCCACTCACCGTGGAGGTGCAGATCCAGCTGAACCAGTACCGCTCGGCCGAGGAGGCGCTGCGCACTGTCACCTCCGTGTAGGCACAAAGAAAGGCTCTTCCTGCTGCCTGGCCCTGCGTGCTTGCCCCGTCGCGTGGAGTGGGGGGTACTGCTGGGAGGTCCGGGGGGGCGAGGCGGCGTGGCCTCTGCAGACCACGCCCACAATCCCCGGCCCCCTGCCCCTGCCCCGGGAGAGGGGCCCAAGGTGGGTCCATCCTTGCCCTGACACCCAGCGGGCTTCGGGAGTATGGGTGTCACCCGTAGGGCCCCGCTTCCCCCCAGAGGGGCCAAGTAGTGGCTGAAGCCCCCGGGAAGGAAACAGGGTTTGGGGGGAAGCGGCGCGTGGGGGAGCAGAGTAATGAGGCAGGGAGTGGGCAGCCTGGCCACTTCAGCACTGGGCTCCACCTGCCCAGCGCTTCCCTCCTCTCGGTTATCCATTTCTGAGGGGTGCAGGGGCCACCTTGGCAACGATGTCAATTGCTCGTTTTGCGGCCACCCAGGCGGTGCGCAGGGAGCGAAGTGTGGTTCTGTGCCGGGGGGCCAGGCAGCCCTGGGATCAAAGCTCGGACTCGGCCCTGCTAGGCTCCCTCTGGCCCCTCAGTTTTGACCATCTACTTAAACCTCCGTTGGTGGGCCTCGGACGCCCATCCTAAGCCTTGGCAAGCCCTCTCCAGGCTCTCCACGCCTGCCCTTGACCCTGCCTTCTATGCTCCAAGCTCTGGCTCCATCTGCCTGGCACACTGCCCCCTGCTTTTGAGGTTTGACCCCTCACCTCATTCAGCTCGTGTGCAGATATGGTGACTACACTAAACCACTCCCCAGTCAGTTACTAGCCTGAGTCAGGAGTGAGGACATCCTACAAAGGGGCTCACTCAGGGTTTCTCCAGCTGCACTGCAGTGTGGGTGGCCACTGCCTGTTCCCTGCCCATTGCATGCTAAAGGGAGGGGATGGGGTCTTTGTCCACTCCCCGATGTGCTGGGATCCGGCCCAGGAGCTCCTGGTGGGAAACATTATCCACCAGGCCCCACCCAAGAGGAACCTGGAGATCAGTCCTTCATCCTGCTCTCCATGTTCACGGCCCCCCACTACTCACCTATGCTGGGGGCACTGGGCACCAGGATCACCGTCTTGCACCTCCACAGCTGTGGAGGATGCATCATCCTTCCCCACTGACGTCTTGGGCATCTGCCTGATGAGTCTGGGGGTGCAGCGTCTCAGCCCCCACGTGCGCACTGACATTGAGGCTTGAGGTGTGGGGGAGCAGCTGCTCTGGAATGGATTCAAGTACTGATTTGTAGTGTGAGGAGAAGCTGAGGTGGGATCCTGGTGACTTAGTGTCACCTCTCCCAGCTGTGCTAACTGATGCAAAACACAGGTTGCTGGGTTGCTTAGGGGGAGCGCTGCTTTGCCTTCAGCCCCTTGATGAAAGGAAAACCATCAAACCTGGCTTCCGGTGTCAAACGGGAACCATGAAGACTACCATGGGAGGAGCATTTTTCGAACCCCCTGGGGGGCTGCCAGTCAGGAGGGACACTAAGCAGAGCCCCATTAAGACACACACCAACATGTCTTTTTTTCAAAAAAACAATTATTCAGTTTCAACAGCTACTAGCAAGGAGGAGAGAACACGGTGCTGAGTAAGGCCTGTTGAGAGCACCAGGTCCGCTCTGGTTGTCCCCAGATACTGTGGCCGCTGGGCTCCTGGATCTGAGTGGACTCACAGGGCAGGAAAGGAAACCAAATACTAAAAGAAACCTAACAGGAAAGGTTCCCCTGTTCTCAAAAAACGGTTCTGGAGGGAGCAAACAGTAAGTCAGTGTGAGTCAGATTGGAAACTAAAGTTAGAACAGCCACCAAACTTTGGGACAGGACTACCGAGAGCCCGCTCTGGCCCAGCAACGGGAGGGGAGGGTGGGAGGGCAGCTGTGAGTCGCTGAACAAAGTGCGGTGCCCTCGGGCGAAGAACAGGTGCAGTATAAGCCTGAGATGTGGGGAAGGGGCCAGGCTGCCACGGCTCAAAGGCCTCAGGCCTGCAGCGTCCTCTGCAGGCAGCTGCCACCGTGGGGGAAGGTGGGGTCCGCCTTGCTTCCCACTCAGACACGGGCGGCGGCTCCGACCCTCAATCCTCTCGTAGGTAGGCATCGTGCTCCGCCTCAGCCCTCTCATCCGCTTCCTCCTGAGCTTTCTGACGGAGCTCCTCTGTCTGTGCTTCGGCCAACTTGGTCTCCGCCTTCTGGGAGAGCTGGCGGACCTCCTGCACCTGTGACTTCACCAGCTGGATGTGATTCCTGGCAGTTATAGAGGCCTGATCTGCTCCTGCCAAAAGACGGGACAGTGAAGCTGAGCAGTTGCCCAGGGACGCAGCCCAAGTGGAGGGCACGAGGCAGTGCTGGGATGAGTGGCCCCTGGAAGCCACTTTCCTCCCCTCCTTTCTCAGCCTTCTTTCTACCTCCACACTCTTCACTCTCAAACCCCAGTCCTTCCCCCAGCATCAGCAGCTGTCACGGTCACTAAGTGCAATTCCTAGCGTGTATTTTTTTTTCTTCACAGAGTTAGATAAAGAATTTAATACAATTTTCGGTTGTTTCGGGGGTCCATGTCTAATAACCCTTTGATCACATGCAAGTGACTTATCCGTTGTACTATTCCTCAGGCCCCAATTTAAGCACCTCCCCCCCTGCATTATCCTTCTGGCACTGTTGAAATTTTTTTTTCTTTTTGGAACACACTGGCAATGCACAGGAGTTACTGCTGGCTCACCACTCAGTAATTATTTCTGGCAATGCTCGGGGGACCAAATGGGATGCTGGAATCAAACCCGGTCGGCTGTGTGCAAGGCAAACGTCTTACCCACTGTGCTATTGCTTCAGCCCTAAATATGTATTTTTTACAGAGCCGAGGAAAGAACCAGGATTTCATACATGTATGATCAGCTCTTTATTACTGAGATACATCTCAGACCCTTTTATTTTTTAAATAACATATATATATATATATATTTTTTTTTTTTGCTCTTTTTTTTTGTTTTTGGGCCACACCCAGCAATGCTCAGGTGTTACACCTGGCTCTGTACTCAGGAATCACCCCTGGTGGGCTCAAAGGACCACCATATGGAATGCTGGAGGTCAAACTTAGATTGGCAGTGTGCAAGGCAAGCGCCCTACCCACTGTACTCTCTCCAGCCACTAGAATGTTCTAGATTACTGATATAGCACCTTGCATATATAGCTGCTGATAAAAGGACTGATGTCTGGCTAGAGAAATGGCATAAAGTGCCGAAGCCCAAGCTTTGCAGATTGGCGGTCCAGGATCCATCTCTAGCACAGACTGGTCCCTCAGTCACCATGTTGGGAACAGCCCCTGGACACTCATAGGGTTTGACCCAAACACCCACCCCCCAAAAACTAATGTCTCAATAACTTTGTAGGTAAGCCTGTATTTTATAGTTTTTTAAATAACTATGTGTTCTCTTCACAATTCAAGTCTACAGTGAAGAATGGTACTACCTCTCCAACCCCAAGTATTTTACCATTTAGAGCCACAGCTGTGGGGTTTGGGGAACCTTAGGTAGTGCCAGGGACTGAACCCGGGTCAGCCGTGCGCAGAGCCAAATGCGAGTGCTTTACGCACTGTGCTCCCTCTGACCGAGAGAGCTTGTATTTAACATACTGATTTTCCAATAAAAGCCAAACTGTATTTGCTGTGAGTTCTTAGAGAGGATACCAGTACAGATAAGCTGTTGCATGAGTTTTTTTCCTCAGATACAATACTTGAAACTTTGCAGTTCAAGTGCAACAGATGAAAACTGTTGCTTTTACACTGGTGCAGAGACTGAAGAATGAACCATTGGGAGCAAAAACTTTAGAACATTTGCCAGCTGGCTGAACTCCAGTTTGGCTGCTTGCGGACTAGTACAGCACCTTGGGTGAATCAATTAACCTCTCCCCCAGTTTCATCCCCTGCAAAGCGCAAATGTTAATAACATCTACTTTAAGAGAATTCTCTGTAAGCTCGCCACCAGGCCTGAAATAATGGTAACTATAATGTGTCCTGGTTTTACCACTATGCACAGGTCTCACTTTCCCCACTTGTACAAAGGTTCACACAAATTCTAAGTCTCATCCAACCTGTCATTCCAAGCCTAATTCTTCACAAGTTATCTGGAATTTTATTTTATTTATTTTGGCTTTTTGGGTCACACCTGGCGATGCTCAGGGATTACTCTGGCTCTGCACTCGGGAATCACACCTGATGGTGCTCGGGGGACCATATGGGATGCTGGGAACCGAACTCTGGTCAGCCACGTGCAAGGCAAACGCTCTACCCGCTGTGCTATAGCTTCAGCCCCTATCTGGAACTTTAATGTTTAATTCAATTTTTCCAACTATTGGGGCTGGAGAGATAGTATGTAACTGTTAAAGGCACTTGCCTTGCACATGGCTAACCCAGGTTCAATCCCTGAGCACTGCACGGTGTGCAGAACAGAAAACTGTACTTCCCAATGATAAGCTTTTTCCTCCATTTTCTTTTTAAAAACGTAGGAGTATTGCTATTTATTCAGCCACTGATTAAGCTGATTGAATTGGGTATGAACACTTTTTTTTTTTAACTGAACCATCTTGAGATACAGATACAAAGCTTTCATGTTTGAGATTCAGCCATACAATGATCATTTTTTCCTCCATTTTCTAAATAGTACCGAGTCTGTTGGTCTGGTCTACAGGGGAATTTTTCATAATCTGCAAATACAATTCTGGTTAGAAATGACAACATACTTTCACAAAGTCAGAGCCGGAGTGGGGTTCTTGACCCGCACCCAAAGCCTCGTTCTACAGCCAAGCCCCAAACGGCACCTCCATAATAAAAGTGTTCACCTGTCTGGTAGGCAGCTTCCGCGGCCATCTCGGAAAGACTCACGGCAGTCATCCAAGAGGTCTCCAGTTTCAAGTACTCTTGCTGCTTTGAAGTCATCTGTAAATTAACCAAAATGTTTCAGACAGCCTCTAGAGGTTAAGCACATCTAAAGAGATTTCCTCAAATAGATTAAGAGAACAATTATGGGGGGAGGGGGTGCCTTAATAAAAGATCCGGCAATGCAGTAAGGCAATACTTAATACTTTTTTTGTTTACCTCAACTCTGGCTCCTATGATCACCTGCCACACTTCATCTTCTTCCTGTGAATTCATTTTCCCAAGTAAACTTGTATATTGCCGATAGAGAGAAATTAAGGTATAGACAGCCTATAAACACAGAATAATTACGAGTAAATTATCTGAGGCATATTAGGATTGAGACACCTCAAAGAAATAAAAATCCCTTTACAGAAAACTGGCTTCTCCTTCCCCTACCCTCGCTGAAATTTAACCGTTGTGTATCGCAGAGGAATTGTTCCAGAGCATGAGAATCTCTGCTTTCAACACATCAACTTTCATGTCTTTAAAAGTTTGCTAGCAATTCAGATATAGAAAGAAAACACAACACAGAGTTTGAAACTCAGGAGGGTAAGGAAAACAAGCTACTGGAACACAGAAGTAAAAGAAAATGAGATTTGTAACTGGCTTTGGTAACCCATGTTCTATTAAGTCATTTCAGTGGCTTTCAAACTATATTAGTGGAGAAACAGTATAGAGCTTCCCAAACTTAACCCAACCCAAGGACATTTACCTTAGTATAATCTGTGATGGCCTCGATCAGAGCATATGTGGTCTGAGAGAGAAATGTAGAGGTGCTATCTGTTACCAAGGACACTGCCCTCCTCATTAACGCATCGTTACTGAGAGACTGAGGGTCTGATTTCTGAAAGACAAGAACATTTTGGCCTGTTCACTCGCTTTTTAAGCCTGTGTTCTCTCTTGAACACATATTCCTCTTTCTCTCCCCTCACATCTCTCTAAATTTCTTCTTCTTTTAATGAATCACTGTGAGATGGAAACTTTTGCGATTATGTTTCAGTCATACAATGATCGAGGACCCACCCCTCATCTCTAAATTTCTTTCAGAAAAACTTATCTTGCTTCACTAGAAGGGAGAAAAAAACATGTTAGTGCTTTTCCTTCTTCGACAAAGTATCTGGATCCTGTTATTTCTCTGTATTGTAGGTAGATAGGAAGAGGGGCCCTGGTAATGTACTTTTGGGAAATAATAAAACTTAAAGAGGTTGCCTAGCCCTGAAGTAGCCCAAAGGCATGAAGACCACATCCCTTTGAAATACAAATCCTAAGCTCCTTGGAGAGGAGAAACGGAGGCACTACCCAGATACAGAAATCCAAGGCTCCCCTCAAAAGGAGAAGCTCAACAACAATCTGAGATTACGAAGAGATCATTGATGGTACAAGGCTTTCCTGTGACAAGGCCCAATTAACTTGGATACATATACAAGCAAGCAAACAAACAAAAAGACCCAAGAGCAACCACTGCTGGTTGTGGGGAGAAAGAAACTCATTCACTGCTGAGGGAATGTCAGTCTTTTAGGAAAACAGTGTTCCTAAAAAATCTAAGGATTAAGCTTCCATCTGACTCTGCAACCCCACTTCCCAGGATACTCCTAGAATCCAAACACAAAGTGGAAAAGGCATTTGGACATATGTTCCTTGTAGCATTATCCACAGTAGCCAAAATCTGGAAAGAACCCAACCAAGAAGAGATGACTGAATAAAGAAACTGGTACATGCACACAATGAAATATTACTCAGTCATAATAAAATATAAAAGTCATGCAGTTTGCTGTTATACAGAGGGACCTGTAAAGAGCACTCTGAGGGAAATCAGAGCGAGACACACAAACAGGATGATCTCTCTCAACTGCGGGGTTAGAAGGAAACATAATCGGATAACAAATACCCAAAGACAGTGAAAACTGGTAGCAGGAAGAAGCGTCTGAGGGAGCTGGGAGGTAGGACAGGAATGGGACAAGGACCATGATGGAGTGAAAATCAGCCAGGAGGAGGTGGTGCTGAAAGGGGTAAATATGCAATTCTATCGGCAACAGCACTGTAAAACGCAATGCAAAAACATGTATTTTGAAAAGCGTCTCTCAGCGAGGTAGACTGGCGGTGAGAGGCAAATGGGGTAAACTGGTGGAGGGAAGTAGGCACTGGCGGAAGTTCCGGTGCTGAAATAATGCATGCCTGAAGCCGATCATGAATGACTCTGTAAACACAAGGTGACTAAAAAAATTTAAAACGCAAAAATGAAACTTGGATATGTGTAGATAACTCCAAGGAAAATCCATTCTGAGTAGTTATATATAATCTCCTAAATGTCATCTGTTTTTTTTCCCCCGCTCTGGAGAAGCCCATGTTCTCTCTTTTTTTTTGGGGGGGGGGGGGGCTTTTTGGGTCTCACCCGGCAATGCACAGGGTTTACTCCTGGCTCTGCACTCAGGAATTACTTCTGGCAGTGCTTAGGGGACCATATGGGATGCTGGGAATCGAACCCGGGTTGGCCATGCAAGGCAAACGCCCTACCCGCTGCGCTATCGCTCCAGCCTCCCATGTTCTCTCTTTGAACACAAATTTCCTCTTTGCCCTCATATCTTTCAGTAAAACTCTCTAACTCTCTCTCTCTCTCTCTCTTTCTCTCGCATGCACACGCACGCGCGCGCGCACACACACGAACGCTTTCATTCAAAAGGTAAAACTTAAAAACATCTAAAGATTCCTATAAATTCAATTTTGCTCTTGGAGCCCGTGTTTGTCTTTGAACACATATCTCGCCTGTTCATCTATGTTTCTCACCTACTTCCACTGTGGACAAGTCTGTGTTCTCAAATGTACTTATTTCTCCCTCTTTCTCCACTCACATCTTTCTAGAGTTTCAATTAAAAACTTGCTTGCGTCACCAAATAATAATAAATAAGGTTTCCATCCAATTCCATTGCTATGTTTAGAAACAAGTTTCTGGTTTTAAGTTAAAAAGTGCTGCTTATTGTTAAATTTCTATTTTATTTTGACCAGTAAAGGTAATACAAGGAAATAATTTCAGAGTGTACTTTATACCTATTTTCATTCCTTATTCTCTTTTCCCAAAAGTTTATAGAAGGGGCTAGTAATTAAATCAGTAAGCTCCATGAAGTCCTGCTTGTTACTGCTGAGCCAGATATTGCTGTTCCTGTCTCACGGTACAGAACCCAGGCTTAAGAACATATGAACTGAAAAAGGACAAATCCAAAAGTGATTCTGGGAGGTGTGGGCTGCCCTAACCATGGCTGAAAATGACCTAGTACTCAAACAAGGCTTTTAAGGATCACATTCATCAAAAGACAGGTATGATAGTTGAAGTGAGACACAAAAAGAATCTAAGATGATGACATTTATGACAGAGGACTCGCACATGTCGTGACACACATGTGTCAGTAGTAATATTTTGCCTCAAAATGGGGTTTGCTGCTTTCTTATTTAGCTCTTCCTGAAAAAGCATGTAACCAGTGATTCTACTGGACATCTTTCCTAAAACTGAACACTTGGGATTTACTTCTCCCAAAACCTTTATCCATCCCACCCCAAACGGTAATCACATTCTTTCAGTTTTTTTTTGGGGGGGGGAGGAGGTGGTGCGGAGGAGGGGTTGGGGCCACACCAGACTGTGGGTAAGGCTTACTCCTGGCTTTGTGCTCAGGAGTCATTTGTGGCAGGGCTGAGGGGACCATTCGGAGAGCTGGGGAACATGGAAGACAAGCACCTTACTTGCTGTACAGCACCAAAGTGACATCACCTAAATCCATCAGCTGCATCTATGACCACATCTGGCCCACTTCTCTTCACCTCTGCTCCCCACTAGTTCAAGTCAGGACTCCAGCAAGTCTCTGACTCGCCTTTGTAGCTCCGCACAGCAACCTTAAAAATCTTCCTCCTGGGCCAGAGGGATAGTACAGCCAGGAGGGCAGTTGCTGGCATGTGATGGCCCTGGCTCAAATCCCAGCACCCCAGACCGTCTCCTGAGGAGTGCTCTCCCTGAGCACTGCGGAGTATGGTCAAGTATTAAAATTCTTCGTGCCTTCTTTTTGTAAATAAGACTCAGAAGCTTTACAAAGTACGAAACACAGTCGGACCCTGAACTCCCTCGGCCTCACCTATTACTCTCTCTTTTCCTCATTCTCTCCAATCTGAATCTCCTGATGTGCATTCATTCAAGCGGTCCTCCCGCTCACCGGGTGTGACCCAAAAAGGGAAAAAAAAACCCCACGCTGCTAGAAAATTTTCCCACGAGCAGCTTCTCTTTGGCTCAAGAGACACAAGGGGAGCCCTGCCAGGCACATGGAGGTCCGTTAAGCGGGTGACTAATGACATCATTTTCGGTCGTGGCCTCCCCCTCACTCCATGTTCATGCTTTCTGCACAGCAGCGTCACCGGGTGTTTTTAGATCTGCAATTTGGGGGGGCTATGGGCTACACTGGGCGGTGCTCAGGGGTCACCTCTGGCGGGGCTCACCCCTGACGGACCTCGGGGGTCACCCCTGGCGGGGCTCGGGGTCACTCGTGACAGACCTCGGGGTCACTCCTGGCGGACCTCGGGGTCACTCCTGGCGGGGCCCGGGAGTCACTCCTGAGGGGGCTCGGGGTCACTCCTGACGGATCTCGGGGTCACTCCTGGCGGGGCCCGGGGGTCACTCCTGGCGGGGCTCGGGAGTCACTCCTGAGGGGGCTCGGGGTCACTCCTGATGGACCTCGGGGTCACCCCTGGCGGGGCTCGGGGGTCACTCCTGAGGGGGTTCGGGGTCACTTCTGACAGACCTCGGGAGTCACCCCTGACGGACCTCGGGGTCACCCCTGGCGGACCTCGGGGTCACTCCTGACGGAACTCGGGGTCACCCCTGGCGGGGCTCGGGGGGTCACTCCTGACGGACCTCGGGGGTCACCCCTGGCGGGGCTCAGGGTCACTCCTGACGGACCTCGAGGTCACTCCTGACGGATCTCGGGGTCACTCCTGGAGGGGCTCGGGGTCACCCCTGGCGGGGCTCGGGGTCACTCCTGACGGACCTCGGGGTCACTCCTGGAGGGGCTCGGGATCACCCCTGGCGGGGCTCGGGGTCACTCCTGACGGACCTCGGGGTCACTCCTGGAGGGGCTCGGGATCACCCCTGGCGGCGCTCGGGGTCACTCCTGACAGACCTCGGGGTCACTCCTGGCGGACCTCGGGGGTCACCCCTGGCGGGGCTCGGGAGTCACTCCTGAGGGGGCTCGGGGTCACTCCTGACGGACCTCGGGGTCACTCCTGGAGGGGCTCGGGATCACCCCTGGCGGGGCTCGGGGTCACTCCTGACGGACCTCGGGGTCACCCCTGGCGGGGTTCGGGGGTCACTCCTGGCGGCGCTCGGGGTCACTCCTGACAGACCTCGGGGTCACTCCTGGCGGACCTCGGGGGTCACCCCTGGCGGGGCTCGGGAGTCACTCCTGAGGGGGCTCGGGGTCACTCCTGAGGGGGCTCGGGGTCACTCCTGACGGACCTCGGGGTCACTCCTGGCGGGGCCCGGGGGTCACTCCTGGCGGGGCCCGGGAGTCACTCCTGAGGGGGCTCGGGGTCACTCCTGACGGACCTCGGGGTCACTCCTGAGGGGGCTCGGGGTCACTTCTGACGGACCTCGGGAGTCACCCCTGACGGACCTCGGGGGTCACCCCTGGCGGGGCTCGGGGTCACCCCTGACGGACCTCGGGGTCACCCCTGGCGGACTTCGGCGTCACTCCCGGCGGTGCGCAGGGGGCATACGCGGTGCCGGGGACCGAACCCCAGTCGCAAACGCCCTCCCCGCCGTACCACCGCCGCGGCCCCGTTCATCTGACTGTTCATCTGCTTCTCTGCTCCGGGGGACGCGCGCTCCGGGACTCGGGCTCTCCGGCCGGCTTTACCTGCGCGATGGGCACCGCACACAGGGCCACGCCGAGCCCCACGGCCGCCGGCCGGTGCCACGGCCTCAGCAACTCCGAGAGGCGGCGCTTCCTGCAGCTGGCCACGGCCGGCCCCGGTCGGCACCTGCGGAGACGAGGCCGTGAGCCCGCGCGCGGAGCCGGCGGCGGCTCCCGCCCACACGGACCCGCGGGTACCTGAAGTAGGAGGCGACGCTCCGCCACAGCCAACGCCTCAGCGCCGCCATCCCGCGGCCCGCGGACGCCGCGCGCAGGCGCCGGAAGTGACGCCACTTCGCGAGCAGGGGCGGGGCCGGGGCGCTGGCCCCGCCCCGAGGAGCCGCGGGATTGGGCGGCCGGGAGGGGGCGGGGCTCAGGGTAACGGCCCGTCAACCGCCTCGCCCCGCGCCAACCGCCGGGGCTGCCCGCGCGACCCCGCGGCCGGGCGCCGGGCGGGGCGGGGGCGCGGGGCGCCGGGCGGGGTCGTTCTCCGGCTCGCGGGGCGGGCGCGGCGCGCGGCGGGGCCGGCCGGGGCGCTGTCACTTCAGCACCAGGAAGTAGGTGGTCCAGCCGGCCAGCAGCAGCGCCCCGAGGAGCACCGTGTAGCTGAGGAGCACGAAGGCCAGCAGCTCCCGCAGCAGCTGCAGCACGTGGACGGTGGAGGCCGGCATCGCCCTGCGCTGGGGTCCCGGAGCTGCGGGCCGGGGGCGCCGGGAGAGCCCTGAGTCGCGGGGCCGGCTCTGCCCTGCCCTGCCCTGCCCTGCCCTGCCCAGCCCGCCGCCCGGACCCCGCTCTGCCACAACACTCGTTGTCCCCAGCCCCGTGGCCGCCGTGCCCACCCCCCACCCAGGACGGGCTCCTGCCCCACTGCCCCTCGCCCAACTCCTGCGTTTCCGCTGAGGGCTGCAGCGGGAGGCTCCCCGCGCCCCGCCGGCCGCAGACCCCGCGCGAGGGCTCTGCCCGGGTGGGCATCCTGCGAGCCTGGCCCGCGGCCTCCGCAGAGGCACCCGGCCCTTCCCGTCCCCGCGGCGCCCACTCCGGAAAGTTTCCCCGCTCACCGCTCGCCGTCTCCGCAGGCTGAGGACCTCCCTGAGCCGCTGCCCTCCACTGCTAGGTGTGGTCTGGAGCCCAACCACAGTCTGCACGTGGTCCCCGCGCTGCCCAAGCGCCGCCCAGCGCCTCGCAGGGGCTGAGCCAGCGGCACCCGGGGGGCTACTTCGAGTCCCTTCTTGTCTTGCTTTTTCTGAAGCCTGCCACGGGCTCGCCCAGTCAAGCTCACGTCATCGTGATCGACAGTCCCACAACGACCGTCCCCGGAAAGCAAACAGTGCTGTGTTAGCGTGCGCGTCCGCCCGAGAGTCCCGAGGGCTCGCCGTCCAGCTGCGCAGTTGCTCTCTCCAGCTTCCTTCCCCTGGTACCCGCTCCCAACCTGGACTCCTTCAAGCAGGAGGCAGAAAGAGCCAGAAGGGACCCGCGCGAGAGAAGGGCCCTTCCCCACATAACCACTGAGGGGAAACGCCGGCTCCGGGTGCCTCTCAAGAGTTCGCGTCCTGTGTTTGCCGGTAACCACTGGTTTCTGACCTTTCAGAAAGCAGGCAGTGGGGACAGCAACCCCTTTATCAGCCTCATCATGCAGAAGCAAATGGCTCCTTAATTTGATCAGGCGCTCTTGTTATCAAATCATCCTCCGGCCGCAGCCTGCCGAAGACAGGCGCAGAGCATTATCGAGCCGCTCAGGAAGCCAGTGGGTAGTAATTGCTCCCCCAGAGACAACCGGCCACGGGCAGGGCTTCTGGGTAAGAGGCCGTGGCTGAGGTCTGGAGCCTCATCCTATAGCAAGGGGCCATTAACACAGGCTGGCTCCCATCCCCTCCGCCCAGCCTTCAAGGGGATGCATCACCGTAGCTGCTGGCCACCACCCAATCGGGGTACTTTATTAGCACCACAGTAAGTGAAGCTGAGAAACGGGATCTGAAGTTCACGTGTATGCACTGAAGCCAGAGAATCTGAGAATTGTATCATTTTCTGTAATGACTGGCTGCATGTCACCACCAAACAGCATGACCGAATATAACACGATTCCATTGCTAACAACTGCGGCTTATGTGGTGTCCTCGTTCTAGGACCCACATCTTGCTCACACTCCATCTTCTGGAATGCTTTTTTTCCTGCTCATCTTTTCAAAAGTTTAAAAAAATTGTTTTAAACCCAGGTGTCCTAAATGTAAACACTTTCTCCTAGTCACAGGTCACTCTTAACCAATAACTGAGAGAGAACAAAGATAGTTGAGAATATGATGATGAAATCGTAATCCAGTTCCACTGAGGGCTAAGCTGGAATGGGCCAGAACGCATTGAGAAGCCCTTCCTTCTCAGTTCCGTCCAAGAATGAAAGGTGCTGTTTTTCATTTTATCTTTTTTGGGGCTCTATGTCAGGGATCACTTCTGGCAGGGCTTGGGGGAGGGGGGGTGGGCGTATGTGGTACCAGGGATAAAACCGTGTGCAGAGCCAGTGTGCAGAGCCAGTGCCCTGCTCACCCTACTAGTTCTCCAGTCTAAGGTGAATTTTTGTTTGGGGGCCACAGAAAGTTCTGCTCCGCACCACTCGGAGGGGATTCAGGACGCTGGGGATCAAACGAGGGTATGCAAGGCAAGCACCCCGCCACTGACTATCCTCCCCACCCCCTCGGTGAGACTTCTGATGCTCTCCCTCCTAGCTGTTACTTTTCTGTCCCACATATGCAGTACAGTTCAAATACTGATTTCTCTGATGGCTGAAATCCAAGCATATAGTAACAAGCAAATGGCGTCTATATATAATGCTCCCTCTATGGAATTTTGTTTGTTTTGGGTTACACCTGGCAGTGTAACCCAAAAAAGCTCAGGGCTTACTCCTGGCTCTGAGCTCAGAGACCACTCCTGGCTGTTCTCCCATTTTAAGTTACCCCACTTGTGCCCCAAATCAATTATCCAACCCACCATCCACGGTTTGTTTTCAGAGACCATCAATGAAAGTCCACAGCTTGGAACATTCACAACTGGTGCTTTCTTTACTCAGTGGGTTCTCGTCTCCTCAAAGAGAAATGCAGAAGCAGAAGCAGGGCTGAGGGACAGTCTGACCTCATAGTCTGACTCCAGAGGAACTTCTGCGCTGAGTGCTGGGCTCTTCAGAGGCAGCTTCCTCCGCATGCCCTAGAAAAGCTTTTCCATGAGGGACTCAATCCAGGTGGAGCCGTTCATCAGTTTGGTGGTGGCGATCACGTACTCGGTGCCTCCGTCCTCCAGCTGGGAGAGGAAGCGCAGGGCGGCGATCTCGGCAAAGGTGACACCCCCCAGGAAGAAAACCAGAGTCACTCGGTTTTCTCCTGGCTGACCTGCAGGGTAAACATTTCAGAATCACTTACCACGCCACGCGGGCTTCTCGTGCTCTAGAGGCATTGATAGGGTCGGGAGATGGCTGCAAGGGCTGGAGCTCAGGCAACCCGCCGGAGATGCAGGGCCGGCCTGCAGCCACACATCCCCTCCCTGGCGTGAACCTACGTTTCTTCTGCAGGCCCGTGGGCAGCGGTTGCCGCTCCTCGAAGTGGGGGCCCGGGAGGATGCGCAGAACTTCCTCGATGCTGCGCCAACCAGGCCGAGAGAGCAGCTGGGCCAGCCGCACGCTGAGCGGGGCATAGCCGCTGTACACGTATGAGATGTCCGTGGGGTTCTGCGGAGGATTCGAGAGGGACACCTGGAGTCAACCAACTCCTCTCTGCCTAATGAATGGGCCATGGGAATTTTTTTTTTTTTTTGGCGGAGGCCATACCCTGCGGTGCTCAGGGCTCCCTCCTGGTGCTGCACTCAGGGAACACAACCTGGGTCGGCCACATTAAAGGCAAATGTCCTCCACGCTGCCGTCCTGGATTTGACTTTGGGGAGGAACACAGTGTGCTCCAGCCTACCCCGCTGAGCCCTGCCATCTCCACCCTCTACCCAATTCCCAATCTCTCTCTTCTCTCCTTCTCTCTCTCCCCCCCACCCCCACCCCTACAGCTTTATGCATCAGACCTGGTGGTGCAGAGCTGACGCATGGCTCTGCCCTCACCTCTCCTGGCCCTGAGTCCTTCTGTCTCAAACCAATCTCAGAAAGCTGCTTGGTGCCCCTGTGTGCTGGAAGGTGCCAGTGCCCGGCAGCCCGTGCAGAGGGCAGGGGCGTGGCCAAACCCCAGCACCGCTGGGTCTGAACATTCAACGGTCTGCCCGGGAAAGATTCCATCCGACCCCCACAGAAGAAAAACTGTTCATCGATTTGGTGAGAAACTTCTCCTATGGAAACTTGGCCCACTGCGGGGAGGGAATGTGGAGAGCTCTAAGCCCAGCCAAGCTACTCTCAGGCATTCTTCCGGGGGCCGAGGCCCCAGGGCACAGCCACGCCCAAATCTCCCAAGGGTGAGAGTGACAGCCCCTAGCATCACAGTGACCCCCAGTCTGAAACCCCCCATCTCTCACAGAGACTCTGAGTCCAGCAGCCCCAACTGCCCACGGTGAGTCAGTTGTGTTGGTCCCCAATCCTCTTACTTGAGGCTGGCCTTTTCGCTGACCAGAGGCTTCCTTGAGTCCTGACCAGCCTCCCCCGCCCTGAGGCCGAAGTGGACAAGGGCCCCCGCTTCCCACCCCCAGCCCCCATCTTCAAAAAGTGTCCCCCAACAAGCCCCACTCAGTCCTGGCTTCTGCAAGGGCAGCGCCTTCCCACCAGCAGGATGCCACACCACTGGGGAAATGTGTGTGTGTGTCTATGTACGTGTCTGTGTGTATGTTGGCGCGCGTGCATGTGCGTGAAGGCTCGGCTCGCCTATTAGATGGCGTGCATGTGACTGCGTGTGCTCGAAGACTCGGCTCACCTGCTCATTCACATCGTCCATCCAGAGGCGCAGGGTCTTCCGGATGGTGGGGTAGCTGTTCCTGCCCCCCTGTTGGGGCCGCAGCAGCCCGGCCTTCTCCAGGTTCTGTAACGTCAGGATGTGCTCGTAGCCGTATGTCTGCAAGAGAAGTTGGGGAGCCTGCTAGATCTCCCACTTCCGAAGAGGGAGCGAACATTTTCACTCTCATTTTGATACTATTGTTTTTGAGTCATACCTGGCAGCATGCAAGATGAGTGCCTTACCCCTTTCTAGCTCTTAGTTTTTTTTTTTTTTTTCTTTTCGGGTCACACCCGGCGATGCTCAGGGGTTACTCCTGGCTTTGCACTCAAAAATCACTCCTGGCAGTGCTCAGGGGACCATATGGGATGCTGGGAATCGAACCAGGGTCGGCTGCGTGCAAGGCAAACACCCTACCCACTGTGCTATTGCTCCAGCCCTATTCTAGCTCTTTGGACCCCACATTTTCACTTCAAAGTCAAAATGCATGGGCCCATCGTAAGGTAGATGACAGTGTACTGAAATAACTGAGTAAGAAAAGGAGGCCAACCACACCTCCTGCCATGCTATTTTCCAGATGTCTCCTTTGTTTTGTTTGCTTCTGCACGCCCCCCCATGCTCAGGGATCAGTGCTGGTGGGGCTCAGGGGACCCATATGCGTGGATCAGTGCTGGTGGGCTCAGGGGACCCATATGCATGCTGGGGATCAAGCCCAGGTGGGCCACGTGCAAGGCCAACTGCTTTTTTGGGTCTCACCCGGCGATGCACAGGGGTTACTCCTGGCTCTGCACTCAGGAATAACTCCTGGCGGTGCTCAGGGGACCATATGGGATGCTGGGAATCGAACCCGGGTCGGTCACGTGCAAGGCAAACGCCCTATCCGCTGTGCTATCGCTCCAGCCCCAACAAGGCCAACTGCTTTTTTAAAAAATTTCTCCCTTGGCAAATGAGTCACTTAGAAACACTGACCTGGAGAATTTCTCTTTTGTAATAATCCAGAACCTTCTGCTTGAGCCCACTGTTGCACACCGACTGCAGGCAAATGAGCCTGAGCACCTTGATGAGCGGATGCTTCTGGGCGATGCAGTCCTCGATATAACTGTTGACCTAGAGTCATGGCAGGTTTGTGCGTGAGCACCGGGACTGGGCCTGCAGGCCTGGGCGTTCCCAGGTCCTCAGAGGCCAGATCAAAGAGAGGCTGGAGATTGGCTCACGCTCCTGCCCACACTCCCTGGACAACCTAAGCTCCAGGGGCTGCGGGCGGGTGCAACTGTCCCACTTGTCAGCGACACCTGAGCAGCATCAGTAAAGTAGCAGGGACTGTGGGGAATTTGGGCGCTTGCTTGCTGCAAGTGAGAATGCGGGATTTATTGACAGGCAGACAGGAAAAGGGACCATATAACCCACGCTCTTAAATTATCCGTGATGGGCTTCAATAGTCTTGGGCTTGTTTCCCAGCCCAAGACTCCCAGCTACCCCACATGCAGGGTCTTGTTTCTCTGAGGACAGCGAACAGCAATGGAACACACACACACACACACACACATACACACACACACACACACACACACACACCCGGTCAACAGAAACCTATCCCTTGGCAGAATCTCTTTCCGCACATTTTGCTCTGCCCTGGCAGGTATTTAGGCCAGACACGGAAATTCAAGTGATTCCTTTCCTACCTCGAGTTCTGTTTGCCAATCTGGTTAACTATCGGCTAAAACGGTTTTAGTGTTCACATACCTTATCGGTGTCTATTCCGGACATAAACTCCTGCTCCACGGTTAACTTATCAAAGAAGTCTTCAGATGCTGAAACATAATTAACACACGAGCATCTCAGAAGTGGGAGAAATGCTCATTTCTCCCGGAGGCATGCAAAGTAGCAAGCAAGCACCAAGTTTAAGTCATCACCGGGAAGGCACCTTCCAGAACAGTGAGGCTGACGGCCTGTGCCCCGAGGTGCGCCTAGACACAGAGCCCCGGGGCCTGGGCCCTAGCAGCTCCCCCTTCACACTAATTAAAGCAATTTCCCAAGGGCATTTTACTTTGGTTCGTTTGGGGGCCACCCCCGGTGGTGCTCAGGGATCACTCCTGGCAGGCTTTGGAGACCATATGGGACTCCGGGATCCAACCCGGGCCGGCTGTGTGCCAGGCACTGCAGTACCGCTGCAAGTTCAGCTCCTTGCAACATCCGACTGAAACCAACCTCAGCAAGTAGTGCCAGGTCTGGCGAAGCAGTGCTGGCGCCACCCGGAGCCTGGGAGAGCCCTGCTGCACCACCTGACCCCGCAGAACCCAACAGTCACACTCGGAACATTTCTGCGAGGACACAGCGGCTGGCACAGGGAACAATGCACAAGTGAAACAGTAGCCGGGGCCCCCAGAAGTAGCAGGGAGCCAGTGACACACCGTGAGCCTGAGCCCGGGACAGGGCACTCACTCGTCACGTCCTTGATGAGCTCGGCGATGGAGGTGTGGTTGGCCAGGGAGCCCCGCGCCGCCTGCATGTGGGGTAGCTGGGAGACGAACTGCTTGATCTCGCCCACCGTCTTGGCGTTGTGCCTTTCCTGAGGGAGGGGAGAAGGTCACGAGAGAACTGGGAACAGCACTCAGGGCCTCGCACACTCAGGGCCTTGCACACACACACACACACACATACACACACACACACTCTCACAGCGTGCCCCAGTCACAGCCCCAGCAGTGCTGGGAATGGCACCCAAGACCACACACACACACACACACACACACACACACACACACACACACACACACACACTGTGCCTCAGCCCCAGCCCTGGCTGCCAAGAGTGCATTTTTAAGAGTTTGGGTCTTTGGGTTGCCCAGGGCATGTTTGAATCATGTGCAAAGCAGTGCCCCGGGCTTCCTCCTGGCCTGGCACTCAGGGATCACTCCTGGCCTACACCGGGACCACATGGAATGCTGGGGAGTGAACCCAGGTCAGCTGCATGCAAGGTAAGCGCCTGGCCCGTTGTGCTATCCCTCCGGCTCCCCCAAATTAATTTTTAGTGTGAGAAACGGACACAAAACGAATTAGGCTATAACCAGATTCCACAGCCACAGGAAAATAGAAAAGGCAGTTTGGTGGGTCCAGGGACTGCAACAGCCACATCCTGCAGCACTGGGAGACCATGTGGACAGGGAGGGAGCCCAGGGCCCACGCAGGCCACACCTGACACTGCATGGTCCCTGCCAGGGATGTGGAGCTCAGCAAACTGCCTTGAAGCCACAAAAGCTAACGCTCGTATAGCCTGAGACCTCAACAATAGCAAATCAAGTGTGAAACGTTTCCTGGGCCCAAGCTATACAGTGGGGGAGGCGCTTGCTCAGTGCCCGGCCTCCCCACAGAACCCCGAGGCCTGCCAGGAGCCAGCCCTGAGCACTGGCAGTGGGAAGGGAGGGAACTGGACAGCACGGCGAGCTCGGAGCTGGCACAGTGAATGCCCGACACTTCTTATCCATAGCTTTATAAGTCACGGTGAGGAAATAAAAAATTGAGGAACAAAACCCAAGTGAGACAAAAGCAGCTTCAGAAATACAACAACCATGGGGTCAGAGTGACAGAACAGTGGTGAGGTGCTCGCCTTGCATGCGGCCAGCCTGGGTTCGATCCCCAGCATCCCATGTGGTTGCCTCAGCCCACCAGAAGTGATCCCTGAGCGCAGAGCCAGGGGTTAGCCCTGAGCACCTCTGGGTGCGCCACCCCTCAAAAAAAAAAAACCCCAAAGAAATACAAATACTGACATAGTGGAGATAACTCCTAAAAGAGATGAAATCAGGAAATCCATCCTTCAAGGGAAAAAGTGATTTTTAAAAACTTCCCCAGAGTTAAAAAATTCAGCTTCTATCATTTTACTGATTCAGGTTTCAAAAGTGACCTGAACCCAGAATAAAGAGCAGCAGGAGGGCGCGAGGTGCTAAGGAAGCTGGGGGCCGGGGACTGTGCTCTCATTATCACCCGCCGTTCCAGCCTGCTCGGGCTGATCCCGGATTCCCTAGATGCAGGAGCTAGCGGAGATGCCGCCACCGCCAGCGGCTGGGAGGAGGAGGGAGGGACAGGGAGTGCGGACGGTGACTGGCAAAGGACCTGACACCAGGAGAGAGCCTGGCACCACCTTTCCCCAGGCGCCCGCAGCTCGCCTGCCGCCTGGACCCAGGCCCCAGTCACCTCAAAGGCGGCCGAGATGACCTTGGCCTTCTTGCTGAGCACGGCGCCCACGGCATTGAAGTTGCGGTCACGGATCTCGGCGTAGAGCTCCTCGGCTGAGTTCAGCGGCAGCTTCTTGGCCTCTGTGGGCAGGTCCTGCCCATCACCCTGCCTCTTTGGGGCGAATTTCTCGGGCGGCAGCTTTACATGACCTGCACGGGAGGGGACACCCCATGTGAGACTCCTGAGACTTCCTATCAGGGGAGAGCACTGGGCTTTGAGTCACTAGCTGCGCACGAGTGCAGGACTTTTGACACACGGCTTCCCTGGCCTGGCCCGTGGGCCGCCTCCTGCCACTGCCAGCCCAAACCGAACTCAGGATGGGGCCACCCGAGGAAACATGCCCCAGGGCGGCCCACTGTCTGTCCTGCTGGCGCGTGCAAGTGCATGCAGTCTACACCGACATCTCAACAAGCCAAGAGGAGCCCAGGATGGGGCTGGAGTGATAGCACAGCAGGGAGGGTGTTTGCCTTGCACCGGGCAGACCCTGGTTCGATTCCCAACATCCCATATGGCCCCCTGAGCACCGCCAGGAGTAACTCCTGAGTGCAGCGCCAGGAGCAACCCCTGTACATTGCCGAGTGTGACCCCTGTCACTGTCCTCCCATTGTTCATCGATTTTGCTCAAGCGGGCCCAGTAACGTCTCCATTTTGAGACTTGTTACTGTGTTTGACATATCGAACACGTCACGGGTAGCTTGCCAGGCTTTGCCGTGCGGGCAAGATACTCTCCGAAAAAGAAAAAGAAAAAGAAAAACAAGATCCCAGGAATCACCTCAGCATGGAAGTGTGCATGACGGCGGGAGACAGCTCCGAAGGCTTCTTTCCTTTCTTTTTCCTTTCTCTGATATTTGGGCTACACCTGTCAGTGCTCAAGGCTTATTCCTGGCTCTGTGCTCTGGGCTTATTCTTGGCAGTGACTGGGGGAACCATATGCGGTCCTGGGGACCAAACTCACCCTAATTGCTGCACTGCCTCTAGCTCCAAGTTGGTTCCTTTTAAAAAAACATCTCCTCCAGTTTCAACACAAATCCCGACGTGTCTACACACCATCAGCTCCCCTGCTGTGGGTCCAGAGAGACGGGTCATCGGGGGCAGCTCACGCTCAAGTCCAGCTGTCCTCCTCTGAGCACTGCCCCGTGTGGGCCCTGAGCACTGTGGGGTGGGTACTGAGAATCATAAAGCAACAACAAGAACTCCTGCATCGGAGAATGTGGGGAGAGAAAGGGACCGACGGAAGAAAAATACTTCTCGGTGCTTTCCAAATCCTAAGCCCCTCCGAACAGCCCGGGCGCCAGCGTCTGGAGACAGCACGCCACGGTGGCTGCAGGATCCGGGGCCTGAGCACATGCTGAGATACACGAGGTCGGCAAGACCTCGCATTCCAGCTCAAAGTAGAGGGGCAGCCGCTGGCCCAGGCAGCCTGCACGCAGCTCCTGCACGGGCCTGCCATCGCCCTCGGTCCAGCCACGGGCGCAGAGCTGGGGGGTTATGGGGAAGCCCAATTTCCCCTTATTTTTCAGATTTCTCTTGTTTCTTTTTTGGGGGGTCACACCCAGCGATACACAGGAGTTACTCCTGGCTCTGCACTCAGGAATTACTCCTGGCGGTGCTCAGGGGACCATATGGGATGCTGGGAATCGAACCCGGGCTGAGCCGCGTGCAAGGCAAACGCCCTACCCGCTCTGCTATCACTCCAGCCCTCTCCCTTAATTAAATGTTTGAGCAGCAGGAAGTGTGTGATGTGAAGAGACTGTGAGTTCCTGAAACTCCTTCCTCCCGGAGGCACCCCTCGAGCCCCATCTCTCACACCTCCGCACCCCCAACCCCTCTGCCAGATCCCCCGAGAGACTTGCAGAAGCACCAGGAGGTGGGGACCCCTCGCCGGGGTGCTCCCGTGCCAGTGACAGCTCGGAGCAGGAGTCGGGGGAGGGGCTGTGTGTGTGGCATCACCCCCCAGCCGCTGCCAGGCACAGCCCTGGTGGCTCCAGGGCCACAGACTGGCCCCACAGAGCAGAAAATCACCGAGATCAGCCCCACGGCCCCTTGGGCACTGCTTACGACTGTCCCCAGAAAAGGAAACAACTTAAGAGGTTATCCTTCGGAACAACTGGTAAAAAACAAACCGGAAACACCTCCATAATCATTAAAGAGCAGGAAAACGCGTTGTTGTGTGGAAATGCCTCCACATGTGGTCCTGCTCTGCTTCCGTGGCCGCCGTCACTGAGCCACACATTCACCACTGCAGACACACACACACACACACACACACACACACACACACACACACACACAAGCCATCGCAATCCACTCTGCAATAACAAGCTTGGCACACTGGACAGACAGCACTGTCCGGACTCGGCCAGCACTCAGCGGCTGCAGGGCTCTGTGTCCCCAGAGAGACCCCATGCAGTTAGCTGCATCCCCGTCCTTCCAGACCGGGGCTCCATCCCCAAGGCTGTTTCCCCAGCCCACGACCAGGGCCACTCCTGAAGGCGCCGGAGTTACCCCTCTTGCGGCCTGGGGCTCCCTGTTCTGAAGAAAAAACACAAATCAGACTGGGGGAAACTTCTCAGACTGTATCCCAGCAGGAGCTACTCCCGGCTCAGTGCTCACTGGACTGAGTGAGGAGTGTGGATGGAACTGAGCGCTGGCTGTGCGCCTGGCACTAGCCCCGTGAGCTTTCCTAGCCCCCACTCAGATCTGAAATGCTACAGAATCTAACATCCAGGGCCAAACCCCCCTGACCTTGGACCCAGGCACCCCTCAGAAACGCTCTATTCCTCACGCCTCCCTGGGCGGCCCCGAGCAGCGGGGCTGCACACCGCATGGCCCTCTGCACAAGGCCTTCGCCTCGGTTTCCCCGATGGTGTCCTGGCTCGAGCTCGCTTTAACCTTGGGCTGAAAGTCAGTGCCTGACATTTTCAAGTATTCTGACTTACACACAAAGGCCGCACCTTCGAAAACTTTTGAGATTGATTTTACTCAGCTAACCTATTAGTAACTGATGTCACTTCACTTACTGTTCTGGATGCCATAAATTTCATCGATGAGTCCCTCGTATGTCAGCTGAGTCGCAAGGGGCGTTAATAAATCCACATTTCGATCAAGCAACAAGAGGTTATCAAAAACAGGAAATATGGAATTCTGGCTTCCTGTAAACTCTCTCTTCATCCTGATCATCATATTGGCCACTTGCTGGAAACAAAGTACAGAACCAGGCAGAGCCTTTTTAGCAATGGGCGGATTTTAAAATGAAGCTAAAAAGAGTCCAGCAATCCAAAATTTAAAAATAAGACGGAAAAAAATCGAACAATAAAATAAAACAAGACATGCCTGAGACAGTATGGTGGGTAGGATGCTTGCCTTGCAGGTGGCTGACCCAGGTTCAATTCCTGGCACCACATACGATCCCTCAAACCCTGCCAGGAGTGAGCCCCGAGCACTGCTGGGTATGGAGAGGGTGGGAGGAGGGAGAGTGCGAGAGAGGGAGGGAGAGTAGGGATGGAAAAGAAAAGATAAAGAACAGAAAAGAGAAAAGGAAAGAGGGCCGGGAGACAGCAGAGAGGCCAGGGGTCACTCCTTGTGCGCAGACAGCCTCAGTTTGGTGGCCCGAGCACAGAGCCAAGAGCACTGCGAGGTGGAGCCCCAATCCCCACCCGCAGGAGAGAGGCCTCCCTCCCCGCCCCGGCTCACCCTGGCGCACTCGCCCTTGCCGAAGATCTGGGGGATGGTCCCGTACAGGGCCTGCAGTGTCATCAGGCCCTTGGCCGCGTGGTACAGGCTCGTCTGGTCGCTGTCCAGGTAGCACTCCTGTGGGAGAGGGCCAGGCACGTGGGCACAGGCTCTGCGAGTCAGCACCGAGGCCCCAAGGCAGCGCCTCTACTGGGGGCGAGCATTACTGGGCGGGCCAGGAAAGGCAGGCCTCTGCATGCCCGCGTGACCACACAGCAGAACACGCTGGGCTTGCAGAAGGGCAGACAGCCTCTCCCACAAACAGCAGCGAGTGTCACAGGGGACAGGAGGAGGGCAGCCACGGTCTCGGAGAAGGGCCACAAGGTCCATTTAACACACAGACAAAAAGAAACATCTTTGGCCCAGAAAGAGGAAAGAGCACACACGCGCCCCCAGCCGGGCGGTTCAGCAGGTCTGACAGAGCACACACGGTCCCCAGCGGGGCCTCAAGATCACTCCTGCGCCTCAATCCCTTCATCCAGCAAGTGCAGAGAGCAGAGGAGGGAAACCACGCAACGCGCTTCACCTGCACTCCACCTGATGCGGCGGCACTGCTGGTGCCCATCACGGGACTCTCTATTTTTTTCCTTTTTGGGTCACACCCGGCAATGCACAGGGGTTACTCCTGGCTCATGCACTCAGGGACTACTCCTAGTGGTGCTCGGGGGACCATAAGGGATGCTGGGAATTGAACCTGGGTTGGCCGCATGCAAGGCAAACGCCCCACCCGCTGTGCTATTGCTCCAGCCCCTCATCGTGGAATCTTTGACCCTTTCTAAGGAAGCGGCCAACAGGCGTGCACCCCAAAGGCATGAGGACGAGGGGTGCAGACTGGGGGCGGGGTGCAGAGGGAGACCTCCCAGAGAGCCTGGCCCAGAGTGAGCACAGTATCGCCAAAGGTCCCGTAGGATGTCTCTGTCACGTCTGGGGTTCCAAGTCTGGGACACTTCTGTCCAAAACATCCTGGTCGGGATGTCCAAAGAGTCCTCAGAAAAGGACCAGAAATTCCTCATTGGAGCAGAGCAGAGAGGAAGATTCAGGGGAAGGAAAGCATTAGGGGGCATCTTTCGAACTGCTCAGAGGCCCAGGAAACTGTTCAGAGCGGGAACTGTGTCTGCCTGCGGACAGCAAAGCTGGTTCCTGCCCGGCCCTGCCCAGCCCCGAGCACCCAAACAAAACATTCATTTTAAAAAATGGTTTATTACTACAGAGACACCTCAAACAACTCCCACCTGGCGAGGCTCAGGGGATACCCCGGCTCTGCACTCAGGAATTATTCTGGTGGTGCTTTGGGGACCATATGGCTCAGCAGAACCGTGAGTCAACACAGGACGCCGAGGGCCGGAGTCTGCAAAGCCCCTGAGGGAGCCCCGGCAGGTCTGGTCACGCCAGGCATTTCCTCTCAGCTGCCGACTGTCTCGTAGAGGGACAGTGAACAGACAGACGGACGAGCCCGTCCCTGCACACAGATCCCGACCCCTGGCATCCTCTACTCCATGGAGCTGACTGCGGGGGGCTCCATGTGTGTGTGTGTGTGTGTGTGGGCAGGGGGTCGGACACGAGCAGCAGACTCCTTTCTGTGAGGACTGGAAGGTCCCCCATATTCACACGAGGAAGCCTCAGAGACAGACCTTGGTGAGGGCTCTGGGGCCCTTGGCAAACTCCACCTGGGCCGGGTGAACCCCTCAGCGCCTTGAGCCCAATCTGACTGCTCACATGACACACGCCAGGGTGCCCAAGTTCTGGGGTCCCTCAAGCAGACTACCCGGAGTGAGGGCCACTGCGAGCAGCTCAGGTGAGCAGAGCCGTGGCTACCCCCGCTGGGATGCCGGCTCGGAGGCCATCGTGGATCAGGGTGGGAGAGAAGGCGTGAATGCAGCATCCACGGGGGGATGTGGGGCCCTTGGCTCTGAGCTATCTCAGGTATGTCTGTTGGGATGGCCCCACCACGCCCGCACAGGGCCAGGAGCGACCCTGGGTGTGACCGAGACAGCCCCGACCCTCAGCTGGGGTGACCAAGCCACTTCCTCAAAGCTTCCGCATTGCTGACTGGGAAAAGGAGCAGAGAGGCTGCTCCCGGACCTGCAATGGTTCGGATGGAAGGCAAACCCCAAGTCCTGTCACCACACAAGGCCGGGCAGGCCCCTGTCCTGTCACCACACAGGGGCAGGCAGGCCCATATCCTATTACTACACAGGGGCATGCAGGCCTGTGTCCTGTCACCACACAAGGGCATGCAAGCCCCTCCCTGCTCCATGACTGGGGTGGGGAGAGACCATCGGGGGAGCCCAGGAATGTTCTGGATTCCACAGGCCAAAGCCCAGGGACGTGAGCAAACCCACGGGGAGCTGGGTGACAGCAGCCTAGAACCCAAGCGAGCTCCGGGTTCTTTCTCTTAAGGTGCTGCTGAGACCAACATGCTGAGGTTTCGAAAGGGGGCCTGGAAATCTGGTGATGCACCTGCGTTCTCGAAAGGTCGTGTCTTGAGACCAGCAGCAGCAGTACCACAAATCAACTCACATGCCCAGGGAATGCAGGGAAACGCGGTCGCGTCTCAAACACACCTGCACAAGCTTCCAATGGCAGAGGGCGCAGAGGGCGCAGAGAGGCACCGGGAGCGTTGGAGCCGTGCACGGGTTCAGGCTGACTCCCTGGCTTGGCACTGGGGGTCACACAAGGCGGGGCTTGGAGGACCATATGGGGTGCCAGGGAACGAACCCGGGTCTGCCAGGGGCAAGGCAAGTGCCCTACCCACCTTACTATCTCTCTGGCCCTGGTACGCCGTTTTTAGAGGACATTATCAAGCTGATGTGTTTCCCCCTTGCATCTTCCCCTTCATTCCGGTACTTATTTTCCCTTTCCCTCCCTTTCTCGCTGAGGCTGAGGGTCGCACACTCTAGGTGCTGGTTACCCACTTGGGGGCGGGGGATCTCACTCGGGCTGCCAGAACTCCAGCCATGCCCAATTTTCCCTATTTACAGTGAATAATATGCCATAGGAAAAACATCTGGTTGAAAACTCACATAAATCAATGCTTTTGGGTCTACAGATTCTTTTAAGGGACTAAGCATGGAGAAACCTCACCGCACAGAAGAAAGAGCCAGAGTTCTGGCCCGGGTGCCCCTAAGAGCCAAGCTGACACTTTGAAAGAGAAATATTTCAGAAGTGCTCCCTGTCATAAAGATAGTAAACAAAACATATAAAATCATATTTGCAAACAAAAAACCACCTTTCAGAAAAAGACAACATTTAAAAAAGAAAAACTCCGGGGGTCCAGATAGATACTTCAGTGCGAAGGTGCTTCCCTGGCATCAACGAGTCAAATATGGACCCCTGAGGACCCTCAAGAGTAATCCCTGAGCATCACCAGGTGAGGCCCCAAGCAAAAACCAAAGCAAAGCAAACAAATAAATATGTGCTGAAAATAACCAGTAGGAAACAGGCTGGGACGGGCGTGTGGGAGAAACAGAATTTCCTGCACACCCTGCACCCAGCCCTGAGGTCACACTGCAGAACCTCAAGAGTTTGAATGAAAAATGTAGGCAATTGTATTTCTAGAAAATGAGAATGTAAGATTAGAGTCTTCAGGTCTTGCCAAGACTCAATCAAGGGGAAAGGCTGTCACGAAAACAAAATCCCTCACAAATGGCTAACTGGAAAAACGCAGTGACAGACCTGCCTATTTCTGGCTGGAGCAGCCCTGCCTTCCACTTTCGAAGCTTCCTCCACAGTCAGTCAAGTCAGGGTGGGACGGGCACAAAGACAAACATCGACCAGCAGCAGAGAAACACCAGAAATAAACACATTTAAGGACAATTGATTTTTGAGAATTCAGTAAGGGCAATCACAATTTTAAGCGAATTCGTTGAAACAGGAGGGTCTCCATAAGCAAGAGGAGCAGCGGCCCGAGAGACAGCACAGGGGAAGGCGCTGGTCTTGCACGCAGCCAACCTGGGTTCTATCCCTGGCAGCACATATGGTCCCCGAGCATGGGCAGGAGTGATCCTTGAGCACAGAACCAGGAGTAAACCTTGAGCACTGCTGGGTGTGGCCCAACTCCCGTCTCTCCCCAAAAGGAAGAAACTGGAGGCTTCCAGGAATCACTGAAATGCCAGTGTCAGTGTCACCATCACAAACGAGGCAGAAACGAGCGTCAAGTTCAAAGGGCAAACACTGAACTTACTCGGAAGGCGCCCTCCGACTCCATGGAGAGAAGGTCCCCGTCGAAGGGAATGAGGTCCAGGCTGTACTCGTCCCTGTGGATGAAGGAGCCCAGGACGCCCAGGTCCTTCAGCCGCTGCTCACACAGCAGGCTACGCCGGGGCACAAACAAGATGTGGAAATCTCTTGTGGGGCCACGTCTGTCTTCACTGCAAGAGAAGGACCGTGCGTTGGCCCGAGGCCCTGAGGCAAGGACTGCTCCCCAGGGCCCCACCTGCGCCTGACACACAGTGGGCTCTAAAGAGACGCTTATGAGCTACCCCCCACCACTGACTCGGCCCAAGATTCTAGTTTTCTTGCTCTCTTGATTTTGATGCTTTGTCTGGAAACCGCTGACCTGTGCTCTGCCAAGGGGCAGTGTTGCTTTCACTTGGACCATTGATGGGACATGAAAACTCTCAGGGTTGGGGCTGGAGCAACAGCACAGCGGGTAGGGCGTTTGCCTTGCACGCGGCCGACCCTGGTTGGATTCCTAGGTCCCAGCATCCCATATGGTCCCTTGAGCACCACCGGGGGTAATTCCTGAGTACAGAGCCAGGAGTAACCCCTGTACATTGCCGGGTGTCACCCAAAAAGAGGGAAAAAAAAAGCCTCTCAGGGTTATTGCAACGGCCATCTGTTTCTTGCAGAAAAAACATGTTTTTATTTAATCAAGCAATGTGTTGGCTTGTCTATAGGAAAATAAAAGGTTGCTCCACACCGCACCCGATCTTGTGCAAACAGCCCGCATGCTTTTAAGTCCTTAGGGGCCACGTCGATCAAACGTAATGCAGACTGGGCTGGTGCACTTCCTCCATAGATGCTGCAGCATTAAATTTTAATCAGTTTCTCCTGACTTTGCTTATAAAATTTGAGCATATGGTATTCAGTAATTGAAAAGCTGTTTTTCTTTTTTTTTTTTTTTTTCTTTTTGGGTCACACCCGGCAATGCACAGGGGTTACTCCTGGCTCTGAGCTCAGGAATTACCCCTGGCGGTGCTCAGGGGACCATATGGGATGCTGGGAATCAAACCTGGGTTGGTCGCATGCAAGGAAAACGCCCTACCCGCTGTGCTATTGCTCCAGCCCCAGCTGTTTTTCTTTTTATAA
The DNA here is from genome assembly GCF_029834395.1 of Sorex fumeus. Classification (NCBI taxonomy): domain Eukaryota; kingdom Metazoa; phylum Chordata; class Mammalia; order Eulipotyphla; family Soricidae; genus Sorex; species Sorex fumeus. Next base: position 220,287 of record NW_026606212.1, on the reverse strand, counting down.
AGAAATTTGGGTCCTTCTACTGAGACAGGATGCAGCTTTCTACTGTCCTGAGAGAGGGCGTTTATGTGGTTAGCCTGCCTCCCCAACCCCCAATACACAAAATTTCCCATTCTTTATTTACAGTTTTTGGGTCACACCTGCAGGTGCTCAGGGCTAACTCCTGGCTATAGGCTCAGAAGTCACTCCCGGGAGACTTGGGGACCGCACTGGGTTCCGAGGATCTATCCTTGGCTGACTGCAGAGTATCCTGCTCCTGACCCCCCACTCTCCTCCGACACACTCTCACATCTGTCCAAAGATCCACTTCCCAAAGCGCTGGCAAGCAAAGGTGTCCTGATGAGCACTCAAACCACTAGAGGAATGATTCCGTATGGACCCAGCATCAGCTCTGAGATACCTAAGCACATTTTCAGCAATTATATCCATCAGTTCTAGCCGGGGTCTGACGAAAAAAATGATATTTTTGACATCGGCTGCTGGCAAGCGGCTTCCTTTGAGTGTGAACATTTTCTCCACCTCATGTTCCTAGGAAAGCACACATACAAATGGTTAACAGAACCCCTATAGCTTAGCAGCCGACCCAAACTCGGACATCACTGCAGGCAGCCGGCCCGGGTTGGATTGCCGGCCTCCCGCACCGTCCCCAAACACCACCAAGAGTCAATCGTGAGTGCAGAGCCAGGGGTAAGCCTGAGCACTGCCTGGGGTAGCCCAAACAAAACAGACCAACAACAAAAACTCAGGTGTTGTAACACTCCCGCTCCAAAGCACAGTATACTTTAGTGTTGAGTCAGAGAGTGCAGGGGTTAAGGTACATGCCTGACACATGACTGCCAACTTCGCCCCCTGGCACCACAAGGGTCTCAAGCATTGCCATGTGCATCCCAAGAGAGGCCACTGGAGTGGCCTGGGCGACCCCTGCCACCACAGCACCAAGCATCATCGAACTGCTAAGAATCAGCACCAGGAGGTGCCCTGGGGCAGTGCTCAGGAGACCAGGGGCCAGGGAGAAAGTAGAGCGGGGAAGGTGCTTGCTTTGCATTCAGCTGACCCGGGGTTCTATCCCCAGCACCCCATACTGTCCACTGAGCACTGCCAGGAGTGATCCTGAGTGCGAAGCCAGGAGTAAGTCCTGAGCACTGCCTGGCACGAGCCTCCAAATAAAATTCAAAACCACTTTAGTACAAAAATTTAGATTCCCCAAAGCCAGGTGTATAAATTCAGGCTGAAGTAACCAATCCTGTGTCTGAAAAACTTTGAGCCACATGAAGTAACAATCAGAAGACATGCCGCTCCGTCGAGGAGAAGGGGGGGGAGCACACCCACCCTTGAAAGGTCCACTGAAGGCTCCTATGCTGCCCGAGCCCCTGAGCTGCCTGTGCCCATGTAGCCGAGCCAATGCGGTGCCCGCAGCTCTCCTTGACATGGGGGCTTTTGTGCTTTCCTGTCTAATCTCGGGATGTGTGTAGGGGCTCTCTCTGCCTTTGGAGAAGCCCACGGTCTCTCTTGAAATGTTTCTCTCTCTCTCCGCTCGTCCTCTTCCTAAAAGTCACCAAATAAAAGGTTTTTTCCTTCAAATAAATAAACAAAAGGTCCACAGAAGATAAAACATTTACCACTCATAACAGCGTCAGTGATTCTAAAAGCCAGACAGAGCTGCACACCAGTTACTCCAGAAGTGGAACATCACATTACTCTTGCTAGAGTCCAGAATGGCAGTTTCAAAAAAAAAAATAATAACCAAAACCCTTTTACCTTTAGAAGTGAGTACTGTGCAATCAAGCCAAACGGTCCTGTGAGATACTCATCCCAAACTATTGCCTGCGGGAGGGAGAAGCATCCCGTTATTTGAGTGAAAGGAATTTCAATAACGGCCAGCAGCAAACAACAGCCATTTGCAAACTCTGGACAAACAAAGCTTGCAGTGAGCAACAGCTGACACACTCATATTCCGTGGCCTGAAGAAAAACAGCATCAGGGCAAGGGTGCGACTGGCCACGGACGCACAGTCACTGTCCTCCACAAAGAGTGTGTCTGCAGGGTCCTGGGGTCAGACTGGGGTCATGAACCCCGCGGGTGAACTGCCAAGGAGACCGTGGAGGAGCAGGCAGCTGGGAAAGTGGCTCCAGGGTCGCAGGCGGCGACACCCGCACGCGGGACAGCGGGGAGGGCCTGGACGCGGGGCTGCGCTCGTCCTGCCAGACGGACTCGAGTCGCCCCGTTTTCCCTCCCAGGACTCGAGTCGCCCCGTTTCCCTCCCAGGGCCGGGCCGCAGGGCGGGAGCGCAACGCCCCCTCTTTCCGGCTGCACTGGGGGGCGCCCCCGGTTCCAGAGGCCGCCGCCCGCCCGGCCCTCACCTTGCTGCCCGCGCACTTGTCCAGGAACTCGCGCAGCTCCCGCCGCACCGCCTCCCGCAGCACGTTCAGATTCACGCGCCCGTAGCACAGGTGCGCGGCCATGGCGCCGCCCGCCCCGCCGCCACGTGACGCGCCGGTCACGTGAACGGCGTGACGTCACAGAGCCGCCGGAAGTTGGAAGCGTCCGGCGGCCCCGCGCCTCTTTCCGGTCCGGGCTTCCGCCTCTTGGTTCCGCCCAGCCCCGACCATCCCGCCCGGGTCCGAGGGTCTCGCGTGGCCCCGGCGCGGCCCGTGAGCGCCCGGGAGCCGAGACTGGCGTTAGAGTCGGCAGTGGTGGTGCTAAGATGTCGGGGCGACCCCTCCCTGGGCAGCCCCTGGACACCGCCGCGTGGGGCCAGAACGTTGGTTTTGTTTGTCTCTTTGGTTGAGATAAAATAAAGAGAAGGGACCCAAGGACAGCGCCGCGGTTCGGCCGACCCGGGTTCGATCCCCAGCGTCCCATAGGGTCCCCCAAGCACCGCCAGGCGTAATTCCCGAGTGCAGAGCCAGGAGTAACCCCTGAGCACCCCTCATGTGACCCAAAAAGCAAAATAAATAAATAAATAAATAAAAGACACAAAATGACTAAAGATAAAATTGGTCCTCGTCCTGCTGAAAAGTCTCACCTTTGGGGGCTGGAGATAGTACCGGGATGGAGGCATTTGCCTGCAGGAGGGATATGCTTCATGTGCTTCAGCCCCTGCAGCCCCCCAAAGAACGCTGATGAGTAAGGCTCAGTTGGGGCCAGGGAGAGGCGCCAAGCTTCGGAAGCTTCTGGAGCGTGGGAGCTGACTCCCACCACAGCTGCCAGGTGAGGCTCTGCTAGCACCGCTCACCAGCCCACTGCACTGCTGCTCGCTCAAAATTTCAAGATTGACTTAAATTTGTTTTGTCTTTTTAAAAATGTTATTTTCTTTGTGAATTTTTTCAATCCTAGTGAAACACACGGAGTTGATCGTGATTGTTGGATTTCAGTCATATCATGTTCCAACACCTCTCCCTTCACCAGTGTACATCGCTCACCACCAATGTTCCCAGTCTCCCTACTCCCCCAGGCAGGCAAGGCACCTCTCTCTCCCTCCTCCTTTCTGCAGTGCTCTCTCTCTCCTCCCTCTCTCCCTCTTTTCTGTCTCCCCATCTCTCTCACACACACGCCTTTTGGTTTACAATACAGATATGGAAAGGTTATGTATATCTCTTTACCTACTTTCAACACCCAGTTCCCGTCCAAAGTGATTTCCAACCATTTCCAAGCATTATTGCCAGACTGGTCCCTACTCTATCCTAACTACCCTCTGTCCCCGATGCTTGTGGGAGCTTCCAACCATTGACCAGTCCTCCTGGCCTCCATTTTCCTAGCCTTGGATATCAATCTCCTGTATATATGTGTGTGTGTGTGTGTATATATATTATGGGCTGGAGAAATAGCACAGCGGGTAGGGCGTTTGCTTGCACGCAGCCAACATGGCCGACCCAAGTTCAATTCCTCTGCCCCTCTCGGAGAGCCTGGCAAGCTACAGAGAGTATCTCGCTCACACGTAAAGCCTGGCAAGGTACTCGTGACGTATTCAATATGCCTAACGCAGTAACAAGAAGTCTCACTATGGAGACGTTACTGGGCCCGCTCGAGCAAATCGATGAACAACGGGAGGACCGTGACCATACATATTATATTCCACGAAATGGGTGCTTATATTTGTCAAGGGAGTTGGGAACCATATCCAGCAGTGCTGAGGCTCCTCCTAACTGCGCAGGCATCACTCCTGGAGGGGATGCTAGGGACCATATGAAGTGCCAGGGAAAAGACTCTGGGTTTGCTGCTTGCTAGGCATCAGCCTTGCCCCAGGGCTCTCTCTCCAATCTACAGTTTACTGACTTACAACCTAGTATTACAGAATATTCACAGTACGATGTATTATTTGGATATCCTGCAAAGTAACCATGATTCCTGTATAGACCGTTTGAATTCCCTACCATAGATTCTAAAGTCAAGGACTGCTATTGGGGATTATGTAGGCTAAAAGTAACATTCTTGCTCAAGTTCTTTTTCCAGAAAAATCAACCTGAGGACACGTGTGCTTCAAACGTACAGGAGTTGGTGCTTATAAACATCGTTGGTTCTGTTAATTTTGGGTTAATAATATAGCAACTTCCAGTTTCTTTCCCAGACTTTAGGGATTGATGGTGTCTGTACTGCATGGTGTCCCTTTATTTTCGTCTTGTCAAATAGCTATGGAGAATCACTGAAGGTATTCATTTTAGGCTACATTGGTTATGAAGCTTTGCAATAATGCAATAGAGGTTTTATTTGTTTTGGTTTTTTTGCCTTTAAACCTCACCCAGTGGTTCTATTTTTTTTATCTTTTATAATTTTATTTATTGAATCACCATGAGAGCAGTTACAAAGCTTTCGGGTTTAAATCTTGGTTATAAAATGAAAGACCCGTACCTTCACCAGTGCCATTCTCCACCACCCAAAATCCCAGTATGCCCCCATCCCACACCCTCCCCCTACCTGTGGAGAGATGATTTTCACATTACGCTCTCTCTACTTTGATTACATTCAATATTTTGACACTGGACCCACCACTATTATTTGGGATTTTACCCCAACACTCAGAGCTGCTGAAAAGACAACAGTAGACAATTTGTTTTCTATTCCTGGTTATGAATAACATATGATGTCGCGTGGTTGTAGTAGTGGCTGCGCGATTTTGAAATTCCAAAATTTTAACAATTAAATCTGGAGGGATTTCTTGCCCAAACCTGCTGGGTTCCAAGATTTGTTCCTGAGTCTGTGGGATCATGGCCATTAAGCAGATTGATCGGGAGCCAGAAAGGCCGTTAGTGGGCGGTGACTAGGGGTCTTGCTGGGATGGGGAGGAAAGGGCTGGTCCCACCCCTATCCCGTGAGGCCCCACATGTCTCATCACTGAGGGCCCAAACCCGACTGTCCAATGGCTTCTGGAGGATGGCGGCCACCGAGCCGTCAAGGGGGAGCAGGTGGAGGGACAGCACCCTTTCCTCCCTGGAATGGCCCAGCGACAGTAACCTACTGCAGGGTTCAGATGCATTTCTGCCAAAAGCCATTGGATTCCGAGATTTGTGTCTGAGTTTCTGGGATCATAGTCATTAAGCACCTTAATCAGGACCCAGAGAGGCCGTTCATGGGTGGCGACTTGGGGTCACGTTGAGACGGGGAGGAAAAGGCTGGCTCCACCCCCATCCCATGAGGCCCCACATGTCTCATCACTGTGGGCCCAAACCTGACTGTCCAATGACCTCTGGCGGATGGTGGCCACTGATCCCCCAAGGGGGAGCAGGCGGAGGGACAGCACCCTTTCCCCCCCGGGGTGGCCCGGCAACAGTAACCTATTGTGCGAGCTGGATGCATTTCTGCCAAAAGTTGCTGAGTTTCGAGATTTGTTTCTGAGTCTCTGAGATCATGGCCGTTAAACAGCTCGATCAGAAGCCAGAGAGGCCTTTTGTGGGTGATGACTTGGGGATCTCGTTGGGGAAGAAAGGGCCAGCTCCACCCCCCATCCCGTGAGGCCCTACGTGTCTCGTCACTGTGGGCCCAAACCTGATTGTCCAGTGGCCTCTGGAGGATGGCGGCCAGCGGGCTGCCAGGGAGAACAGGCCAAGGCACGAAATCTATTCCCACCTGCGGTGGCCCAGCGCCTCTAACTTACTGCAAGGACTGGACACATCTCTGCCGAAAACCATTGGGTTTCGAGATTTGTTTCTGAGTCTCTGGGATCATGGCCGTTAAGCAGTTCAATCAGGGACCAGAGAGGCCATGCCTCTAATTATATAGCTGAACTGGAGGTGGTGTGGGTGTATCTCCCACATACCTAACTTTTCCCTGTTTACTTTCTTGGTCAACTCTGCCCCAACTTTTTGGGGTCTGGCCAAACGCACGGCAGCAATTTGGGGGTACCTGGAAGTCTGAAGGCGCCATCAGGCTGCTGATGCACTTGCCTCACAGGTACAGACTGACCTGCTGGTGGCACCATACCCCCATCCCAGTGCTTCTTAGGGTTTATTCCTGCCTCTGCACTTAGAGATTGCTCCTGCCAGGGCACAGATGACTGGATGGGATTCCTGCCATTGAACCCAGATCAGCTACCTACAAGGTAAGTACCCTACTCACTGGACTATCTCTTTAGCCCAAGATAAACGCTTTTAAGAAAATGGTTTACAGGTCCAGAGCAATAGTGCAGCTGGTAGGGCATTTGCTTTGCGGGTGGCCAATCTGGCTTCAATCCCTGACAATCCAAGTAGTCTGCCCGAGCACTGCCAGGAGTGATTCCTGAGTGCAGAGCCCTGAATAAGCCCTAAGACATCACCAGGGGTGGCACAAACATAAAGAAACAAGAAGAAATTGGTGTATCAGAATTCCATTGTAGAAACTGTTTGACTCATTTGACTCTATAGTTCTTCATTGCTAGCCAAAAATCTTTTCTAAATAAACCTGAGAATAATCAGTTATCACTGGCAAAAAATAAATAATTTTATTAAAGTAGATATAGAACACCTGTTTGCTCAAATTTTAATACTGCTTTACATAGTTTGTGAAACAATTTCAATAATGGTTATTACTAAAAATTTCAATGGATCCAGATCTTTCACTTGTCAGACAGTTGAGAATCTCCAGAGGAAAATACATCAAAATCATACATACAATTATAGAAGTTCTTATACATGTAGCCTGGATGGTACATTATTTATCACTTTTTACAGAACTAGAAAACATTCAAATAAAGAAAAATAGATTGAAACTGGATGATAAACTTCTGATTGTTGAGGTCCTTCATTCAATTTTTTTGTGGTAAGAAAATCCAAAATTAGTAATGTTGAATTTCTCATCATACATTCATCTAAAACCACAGTGAAAAACGTAAACCTTGTAAAGACAGTAAATTGGTTAGTTTAGGTGTTTCACAAGTAGCTTGTTATGTCATCCTTCAAGTGCTAGTGATTGCTGCACAGTGCAGAGAATGGGGTGGCCGGGCCGAAGTCGTTGTCGTAATTGTTGAGGTCGTTCCCATTCCCGTCGAGAGCCACCTCGGATATCATCTCCACTTTCATCTTGAGGTCCTGATTCTTTCTTTGGAGGTCCACAATCACGGAATTCAGGAAATCAATCTGTGTTAAAGGAGAGCGTGAGACGGTGAGCCATCTGCGGGAGCCATCGGAGCCCGCCACAGAGGAGGCTGGGCCCCGCTTCCAGTCCCCGCCCCAGGGTTTGAGGCAGCCAGAGCTCCCCTCTCCCTTCCTGAGCGCAAGCTCCCGGGTGCCCCAGGGAAGACCCCAGGAGGACATGCTGGGCCCCCTCGGTTCCTCTCAGAGCAGGGAGTCAAGAGGGCCTTCCCTGTCCTACAAAGACAGACTCACTTCTTTAAAATCCACGGGGGGGGGAAAAAATCCCACTTTGCAAAAGCAAGCATGACTGTAGGCACAAACATTCATGTTTCATTTAAAAACTGGCAGGTTTGGGTCTGAGTGATAGCACAGCGGGAAAGGTGCTTGCCTCGCACGCAGCCAACCCAGGTTTGATCCCTGGCATCCCACAGGGGCCAGCGGAGAGCAGCCAGGAGTGATTCCTGAGTGCAGAGCCAGGAGGAAGCCCGGAGTATCGCCAGGTGTGGCCCCCAAAGAAAGTAGAAAGAAAACCATAAAGCTGACTGATTCTTTTTCTCCCTCGGGGCAAGTTCTGATGAGGAGTCTCTGAGAGTGCCCAGGCCCTCCCACACTGGAGCCAAGAAACACAGATCTCTCTTCCTCCAGGTGAAGAAAACAAACAAACAAAAAAAAACAAATCATGGGAATGTTCAGTTCCCAACAATCCCATGCAGGGTCCACCTCCACAGCCCACATGCAAAGTTCACTTCAGCCCACATGTGCCCTTCAGGGCCTCCGGCTTTTAAGTACAGAAGTGCAGGAAGTGAGGAAGTGAGGGTGTGTGGAACTCCTCAGGGCACTGGGACGCAGATGGTCCCCTTCCTCGGAGAGGAGAGGATTCAAACTATAAAGTGTTGCAGACCCGGGTGGGATGGAAGTGGGGTTGGGGAAGGAGAGATATCAAGGAGGCCCCAAGGCTGACTCCTGCCGCAGGCCAGACCTGAGCCTGCTGATGGTAGGTGCGGGCACTGGGGTCTGCAGCCAAGTGTGCACACCCCAGAGGACCCCACCCAGCTGTCTCCCTCGACAGGAGCAAGAAGCAGGAAGGCGGCCCAGAGGACCAGACTCCCCCAGCTCTGTGCCCAGAGCATGCGCAACGTGGCCGGGACAGCCACATGTTGGTGGACGTTTCCGTTGGCAACCGGACCTTCCTGATGGGAAGGAGGCCCTCCAAAGTGGTGTTCGACTCTGGCAAAGTGAAGATTTGCCAATTTTATGGGAGCCCGAAGCCCAGGTTCTGGGAGAGCAGCAGGAGTAAGGGCAGTGGAGGGGTCTGGCTTCTCGGCTCTGGCAAGGACGTGACCCCTTGACTGAAGGGATGTGTCCTTGTCCATGGGGCCTTTCACTCCATAAGCATCACCTCTTGTGCTGGGAGCATGTGGGGATGGGGTTCCGGCAGCGTGTGCCCAGCCCCTGGTTCTCACGCGCGCCAGGTGAGCACCGCCCCTTCTTCCTCAGCTTCCTTCTTTTTGGCTTCTTTTATTGTGATTAATCAATTCATTTGGGGGGGGGCTTTTGGGTTACAACCCATCGTTGCTCAGGAGTGACTCCTGGCTCTGCACTCAGGGACCATATGAGATGCCGGAGATGGAACCTGGCTTGGCCACGTGCAAGGCAAACACCCTACCTGCTGTGCTGTAGCTCCGGCCCCACTCTCGGATATCTTAAATGGTAGATATTCCCCGACTCTTTTGAAGCATACACGCATATATACATATGTACATGTCTGTGTATGTATACACGCTTATCTATAACCTTTGTGGGTAGTCAGTTTGGTTTGTTTGGTGGGGTGGGGACTATGCCCTGGCTCTGTGCTCAGGGATCACTCCTGGCGAGGGAGGAGCAGCCCAGGCCGTCAGCAGTCACTCGAGCCCGGGAAAGTGGGGCTGTGTGGTCAGAGGGCAGTGGCTGGCCTTCTCACGGTCATCAAAGAGCCTTGAAATGCTGCGTATGTCAACACATGTGGCTTCTCTTCCTGTCCCGGCCCAGGCTCTGGGCGAGCTAACTGGGGCGTCCAGTCCCTGCCGGGCTCCTTGCTCCTCCGAGCAGTCTGGGAGTGGTCAGCTGTTCAGTGGTCTCGCCAGGGCGCCCCATGTCCCCCAGATCCTGTGTTGTCACGCCGCACAGCACCTCCCCAGGGGTCATACAGGGGTCACGCAGGGGTACACTTCCCCTCCTGTCCCATGCCAGAACCAGGGACCAATTACTCCTGGCGGTGCTCAGGGGACCATATGGGATGCCGGGGATTGAACCTGGGTCTGGCATGTGTAAGTCAAACGCCCTCCCCGCTGTGCTATCGCTCTGGCCCAGGATATAGTTTCTCTCAAGGCTGAGGCCGGGCCTACACGCCCTGGTCACCACCATCACCCACCTCATTCTGCAAGTTTGCATTGGTGTTCCTGGTGTCCTCCAGGGAGGCCAGGGTCTCTGTCTTCTCCTGGGACAGTTGCTGCATAAAATGCCTGGCATCTTCCGCTGTCTGCACAGCCTGGAGAGAGAAACCTCGTTGAGCCACGCCGGGGGGGGGGGGGGCAGGGAGGGGTTGGCAACAGTGGCACAACACAGCGCGAAACGCCCCACAAACCACCCACACCTGCCACAGTGGCTCCGGCCCCGCTGGCCGCCGGTTCATCCTACGGGGACTCGCGTCTGAGCCGCTCAGCAGCAAGACTGACACCCAGAAACAGCCCAGGGCTCCCAAGAGCCTCCATTCCTCACACAGAATAAAAATGACATGAGCGGACAGCTAAGCAGGCCTGGGTGGAAAGCGTGGGGGGGGGAAGGAGAGGAGATGTGAGCAGTGAGCACCGGTGTGGGAGTGGGAGAACGGCAAACCCTGAGTCAGCTGGGAAGAGAGAACACCTGCCCGGCACCAGGCACCCTCGAGTCCAGGCTGCCCTGCACCGGGCACACTGCTGGTGGCACAGGGCACCCCCGAGTCCCAAGTGAGCAGACTCAGGGCAACCGCTCAAAGTCCCCCCGGAAGACACTGCTTTGCTTTACAACTTAGTGCCTCTCTCATGCCTTCCCTTACGTCTTGAAGAGCCACAGTGCAATCTTCCGTGAGAACTCCCCCCGGAAATGAACATACTGTCCTTTCTCGGTTTTATTCACACCTTATGCCTTGTCCTAGAGGTCACCAGGCACGTGGTGACGAGCTGTCCCTGCGCCCGCAGCAAACAGCCCGTGACACACGGGTTCCGTGGAGGTGCACCTCTCCTTGTGCCGACAAAGAGCAATCCTCTTAACCGCTAAAAGGGGGTGCCCGGGGCCAACGGGGGTCGGGCCTGCTCCACTTTACCGTAAAAGACTGCAGCGTCTCGAGCTCTCTGATCTTGAAGGTGAGCCTGATCTTGTCCTTCTGGGCCTCCAGGAGGTTGGCCGAGACGTGGCTGCTGGTCTGGGCCAGCCGACTGACCTCTTTCTGGAGGAGGAAGTAACTGCCGGCCAGCTGCTCCTTCTCCCGCAGGATCTCGGCCACCTTCTGTTGTGACCGCGCCTTCTCCTCCAGCAGGTCCAGGTGCTCGGCCTGCAGCCCCTGGGCACGCGCCCGCAGCTCCTCCGCCTCCTGCTCCAGCAGCCCCAGGCGGCCTCGCAGCTGGCTGGCCTCGTGGGCGGCCGCCTGGGTCTCCTTGGCGCGGGCCTCCCGCTCCTGCGCCAGGGCCTGCTGTGCCGCAAGCCTGTCCTCGGCCAGCCGCCGGCACTCCTCCTGCCGCTCCGCATCGAGCGCCTCCTTGGCCTGCAGCACGCTGGCGTGTGTCTTCTCCAGGCTGCGGGCTGCGTCCCTGGCCTCCTGCAGCGCCGCCTCGAGGGCGCCCTTGCTGGCCGCCAGCCCCTGGAGCTCCTGCTGCAGCGCCTCCAGCTCGGCCTTGTGCACGGTCTTGGTGGCCTCGTCCAGCTGCGTGCGCAGGCAGCTGGCCTCGGTGCCCAGCAGCTCCTTGGCCTGCAGCGCCGCCTCCAGGCTGGCGCCCAGCTTCTCCTGCTCCTGGCGCAGCAGGTCCTTCTCGCGCTGCAGCTCCCTGTTCCTCTGGGCCAGGCCGTCACGCTCCAGCTTCAGGGCCACGCACAGGCTGTCGAGCTCCAACTGCTTCTCGAGGGCCGACTCTTTCTCGGCCGTGAGCTCCTCGATCTCTTGCACCAGCGACTTCTGATCCCAAGCCAGCTCATGATAGGAGCACTGCAGCTTCTGGATGATGTTGTCCTTGTCCTTGGCCAGGGATAGGTTCTCCAGAACCAGCTTCTTGACATGCTCCTCCAGCTGGCCCCTCTCCTCCAGGCCCTTCTTACACTCGGCCTAAATACCAGAAATGGAAATGGCAGAGTAGTCTTACCTGCACACGGTGTATACGCGCGCGCGCACACACTCACACAACACACACACACACACACACACACACACACACTCGCAGGATGGAGAGGCTCAAACACAGTTAGCTTCTTGGGCTCAACATATCTACCTGCCTATTTTGTGGATGGGGGCCCCACACCTGGTGGTGTTCGGGTCTCGCTCAGTGTTCTGTGCTCAGGGATCACTGCTGGCAGGGCTGGAGGACCAGATGGGATGCTGGGGATCAACCCCGGGTTGGCCGAGTACAAGGCAGCACCCTACCCATTCTACTATCAGCCGATTTTATTTTTGAAATGCCGTCTGAAATTATTCCTGACAGCTCCCCGGAAGTTTTAAGTACAGTTGGATCTTGACATTGGGGCATAAGATTTTTTCCCCCCACTTCAATTATTCTACTACAAAATCCATCACTCTGTCATAGAAGGGATGCATTAAAAAACTAGTTTTCAGTACAATTCAAAGAACCACAAAAAGTATTTTGTTTTTGAACTTTGTGCAGAAGGGGAAGGGAAAAGCAACCACTGGTTGTCAAACGATTTTCACAGGGACAAACAGAGGCAGGAAATGGACTTAGTCCCAAAAGTTATACACTTTATAGAAAATCCAGACTAATCCACCAGCTTTGGAGACTGAAGCCAACAGGTTTTGCTTGCCAAACACAGTAACAACAAGTCTCAAAATGGAGACATTAGTGGGCCCGCTCGAGCAAATCGATGAGCAATGGGAGGCAGTGTTTGCAGTAATTTGGGAGGGGCCCAGGGGCTCCAGGAGGAGTGGCCGCACACGGGCCAGGGTCTCCCTCACCTGCTCTCCCTGCCCGTCAGCAACGGGTTGTGCGTCTTCGTTTCTGAGTCTCAATGCACACCATAGTTTAACCGCCATGTACTTTCCAGAACTTTCTGCAGCAAGGGCTATCTTCTCTGTCCAGCTCCACGGCCATGAGCCGCAGCAGGCTACTCGCATGCACTGGGCAGCTGACCGCTGACGGTCAGGTTACCGGAATGGGACTGGCCTGAGCATGCACACGAGGCTGCTGGCCACAGAACTGGGCCGTGCAGGTGGTCCAGAGAGGAGACGTAGCCCTGGCTCTGGTGCGTGGTGGAAAGAGGCCGGGCACCAACACACACGCGGGCCATGGCCGCCACTCAGCAGCCCTGGTTTCCTCTGATGTAAGCTCGCTTCCGTTTTCTTTCCATTGGCTTATAGGTATGTATACACACACATATACATACAAGCACATATATGTATAAACTATACATGGGACCAAGCGTGTAAAACTAAAAATGTATCAAAATATGTACATATGAATTAAAATACACTTATTATATGGATATAAAGATGTACACATATGTACATGTTATGTATGTACACACATATATGTGTGTGTACATTATTTTCCTTCTTGTTTTGGGGTTCACACCCGGCAGAGGTCACGGCTTCCTCCTGGGTGCTTGGGGGACCCTGGGGGATGCTGGGGATCCCCCTGTAGGTCACGTGCACAGCAAGTGCCCTCTCACTGCACTAGTTCCAGCCCCTTTATTTCTCCCCACTGAGCTTCGAACCTTAACATTTCTTTGATACATGAAAAAATGCCTTTGAGCAATCAAGTGAAAACACGAAGGCCTGAACTTACTGAGCAAGCTAAAAACAAAACAGACAACCCAAGCTGGGGTCCCTGGGCTTCTATGTGCTCTGCCGGGCGCCCCGGGAGCAACCCCCTTCCGGCTCTCACAGGCGCCGACGGGCAGAGGAAGTGTCTGAGGCTGCAGGCCGAGGCCCCCAACAGAGCCCGACCCTGAGACGGCGGCCCTGCGCCCACACACCTTGGCCTCGTCGGCTTGCGTCTTCAGCTCGGCCACCTCCCGCAGCAGGCTCCCGTTCTCCGCCTGCACCGCCTGCAGCTTCTCCTCCGCCTGCAGCAGCAGCTTCTGCAGGGCCTGCAGCGCCTCCTCGTGCTGCGCCTGGCTCTCCGTGGTGGACTTGGCATTGTCGTCCTGCAGAGCCTGGGACTGGCTGTGGCTCACGTCCACCTTCTCCTCCTGCGGGGAGTCGGGGGCCACCGTCAGCCGCAGGCCCCCTGCCTGCCCCCAGCACACACGCGCGCGCACACACACACACACACACACACACACAAAACGCACACAACGCACACAAACACACAAACATACCCGAACACACACGGCGACTCTGCTCACCAGCACACACACACAATGTTCGTGAAAATGAACTTGCACTTAGAACATAGATAGATACTGGGGGCTGAAGGGCTGGCACAGGGTCCAGGCGCTCGAGAACAGCCAGCCGGTTAGACCCTGAGCCAGGAGTACCACCGAGTTTGGGGGGAGCCCCAATAAACATGGTGATCATCTGGGGGCTGGGAGAGAGAGAGCACTGAGTAAGGCCACTTGGCCCCGGTCTGAATCCCGGCACTAACAGGAATATCCTGAGCACAAAGCCAGGAGTCGCCTCCAAGGACTGACAGGCATGGCACTAGTCCCCCACCACCACCACCACCAAAAAAAAAAATATATATATATATATACACACACACACACCCCAGGGCCAGAGCAATAGCCCAGCGGGGAGGGTGTTCGTCTTGCACAAGGCTGACCCGCCTTTGATCCCCAGCATCCCATAGGGGATGCACCGTCAGTAGTAATTCCTGAGTGCAGAGCCAGGAGTGACCCCTGAACATCCCCAACTGTGACAAAAAAAAAAAAAACAAGAACTACAACAAGAACAAAAAACCCAGAAAACAAAAATAATCCACCCCAAACTCAGCTGTCAATGCCCAGTGTGTACCTGCCTGGCAAACACGATTGAGTTGTGCAAGTATGTATGTATTTGCTTGCATGTCCAAGGACACGTATGAGTCTGCACATGACAGGAGCCCATGTGTGTATACTGGGGTGTGTGCATGGCTGTGGATACATGTGTGTACACATGTTCTCGAGCATACACAGATAGACTGTGATGCTGCGTGTGCTGGGCCCATGCTGCCCCGGCAAGGACGATTCCCTTGGAAGCCTCCCGCAGGGTTCTGAACGGCTCCTTAAGGGCTCAGTCCCGGGTCCTGACGGGGCCCCGTCAGTACCATCTCAACGGAAAGGCCCAGTTCATCAAGGTCCAGCGCCAGAGTGATGGGAAAGTGGGGAGGGCGTTTGCCTTGCACGTGGCTGACCCAGGTTCAATCCCCGGAATCACATGTAGTCCCCCAAGCTCCGCCAGGAGTAATTCCTGAGTGCAGAGCTAGGAGTAACCTCTGAGCATCACCAGGTGTGACCAAAAAGCCAAAAAAGAAAACAAAAACAAAACAACCAGATACTTTAGGTGTTTTGCTTTGTATGTGTCCAACACAGGTTCAATCCCCAGCATTCCACGTGGTCCCCTGAGGGCCACCAGGAATGATCCCTGAGCACAGAGCCAGGTGAAGGTCTCAGCACAGCTGAATACTAAAAAACCCAAGACACAAACAAACACACACACACACACAAACATCCTAAAAAGAAAACCAGAAAACACACTTTGATCCAGTGCAGGACGGTGTCTGGAAGGTTCCAGAAAAGCAGCCTTCCCAGCGCATGTCTCTCACCCCCTCCCCTTGCTGTGAGCCCCCAGGGCTCCTGGCTGGCAGGGGAGACAGAGCCGAGGGGGCAGGGGGCACGGGAGAGGAGCCTGAGGCGCTGCTGAGGGGAGGAAGGAGCCCGACACTCCGGGAGCATCGCTGGCCACTCACTGATCAGGCAGAGGCGGAGGGCACAGCGCGGACAGAGCAGCGCACTTACCTTTGCTGCCCCAACGGGGGCTCGCGCAGCCCCTGGGGTTTCCAGCTGACACGCTCGTGAGCCCCAGAGGCGATAGGGCCGAGCTCGCCTGAGGAGGCTTCGCTTTGCCCTCAGCAAGGTGAAGATCAGCGTCCGACTCCCCTGGTACTCACCAAACTCCGAAGCTCTTTCTCCAAAGCCTCCTTCACTCGGCCGGCTTCGTTCAAGTTCTCCTGAAGACGACGAAGCGCTAGCTCCTTCCCCTGCAGCTCCTCGGCCAGGCTCTCGGCCTACCAGAGTGACAAGGATGGAGTGAATGGACCAAAAAGACGAACAGGAACAGGAAGGGGAAAACAAAACAGAAAGCACGTATGAGAAGCCCATGATCCAACACAACCCCGAAAAACAGAGGCGTGAGGTGAGCGTGATTGCCTGAAGCTCTCGAAGCCAAGGCCTTGGTGCCGTCAGTTCTGGTGATGACTGTCTAGTGGTTACGGAAAACGGCTCAAACAGAGGCGTTTTCTAGACCTAAATTTGGAGCGACCAGAAAATAAGAAAGCCTATGAGAAAGACTGACTTTCCAGGGGCGGGGAGACGGCACATAGGGCTGGACTACACACCAGGCCCGAGTTGGAACTGCAGCACCACTGGGCGAGCCTGAGATCGGTCCACAAGCTGAAAAGACCCACTACTGCTGGGCGGGAGGACCCCAGAGCCGAGAGCATGGCTTGGCGAGGAAGAAGGACGTAAGCAAGGGAGGAAGGAGGCTAAGGATACGAAGGAGGGAGGGAGGAAACAGGGAAGAAAGGGAAAGGGAGGGGAAGGAGGGAAGAACAGGTTATCTTTTTTTTTTTTTTTTGCCCGCTCGAGCTAATAGATGAACAACAGGAGGACAGTGACAATGACAGTGACCCTATGGGATCCTGGAGATCGAACTCACGTAGGCCGTGTGCAAGGCAAATGCCCTTCCCACTGTACTATCACTCTGGCCCCCAAGATTTACTTTCTTGTAGTTTCTTGTCTGTGACTTTAAAAGTCTGAGGGGTTTCAATATGAAATTTAAATTGAAGAACCTCTAATCCACTAGGCAGCAGTCACCAGAACTTGACGTTTGTTACATCTTGATGCGAACAAGTGGGTCAACTATCCCCTGCTGTGTCCTAGGAATTGATTCCGTTTGTTTCTGGAATGCCAGCTAAGGAGTCCTGAGTCCTGAGAGGAACTCCCGGGGGTCTCTGGGTCCTTCTGTTATGTCTGTCAGTCCTGTCTACAAATCCCACAGCCCTTCCAACTTGGCCAACAGAGAAGTTTCTCCAACAAAGCGCACAGCGCCAGGGGGGTGGGAGGGGGGCGGCTGGGAGGGCGCGTCTCTGCCACCACAATCCTATAGGAGGAAAAGGGCATTTCTCGGGGCCCCTTGGTGAGAACTGCAGCTTCCTCGGCTTGGCCCAGATCTCACTGTCTTGTCCTTCCCCAGGGTCAGGGCTACCATGAGAGTCCATGCCCGTGGCCAGCAGGAGGCCATGCTGGAAGGCGGACTTGGCCCAAGCACCCCTTAGAGGCTGAAAGGGCTGAAATCTCTGCAGGGCTGGGCTGGGGCTTGTGCTGCAGGCAGGGAGGGGTCGGGAATGAGAAATACCAAGATGGGCCACGTCACCAGCCCTGAGGGATCTCAGAGGTTCAGAGGCATTGAGCACCAGCTGGAAACTGAGGCACCTCGGGGAGAGGACAGCAAAGCAGTCACACGAGCAGGTGGTCAGCAAGGTCAGGGAAAGACCCCTGCGGCCAGCCTCGAGCCCAAGGGTCTGGGTGGACTCAGCGAGTACGCAGGGGGCCCAAGGCGAGGGGGCCAAGGTTTGCTTTGGGGGCTCCTATCTTGTTTTCTCACTGGCCTTGTGAAGAGTTCTCTGTTTCAGAAAGACCCCAGATGGGCCCGATTAGCCAGGGCCTAGGCTAGCATGGCATCCGGGTGCTGGGGACCAATGACCGCCCCAGAATCATGCCGACACGTTCTCAGTCCCATCAGAGGGAACCGCACGGGACGTGACCGGGAGACCTGTCAGCACCAAGCCGGAACACGGCGGCAAGTACACAGAGACACAGCATGCAGGGAGCGAGCGTGGAAGTGGGCGAGGGCGCCCGGGTACCAACCTGCCGCTCTCGGCCCGCTTTGCATTCTCTAACTCCTGAATCTGCCGCTCAGCCACCTGGAGCTGCTGCCTGAGCTTCTCCATTTCCAATTTACCTTCGGAACTGGCCTTCCAGAGCCCATCGAACTGCAAGAGCTTCTGCTGGGTGGCCTCCAGCTGTGCCGTGGCGTTGGCCAGGGCCTGGGCTTGCTGACTACACATGGCCCGCAACCCCTCCAGGTGCTTTACCTTCATCTCCGCCTCCTGCAGCTTGTTCAGGGCGTCCTCCATCTCCACCAGGTGCTGGTCCTTGGTCTGGTCGAGCTTGGCCTGCGCTGCCTCCAGGCTGTTCTTCTGCTCCTGGGCCATCCTGACCAGCCGCGACCTGAGCGTCTGCAGCTCAAAGGCGTGCGCTGCACGCTCAGCCGCCAGCTGGGCCTTCAGGCTCTCTACCTCCTGCTGGGACTCGAACTGTAGCCTCTCCATCTGCATCTTGAGCTCGGCCAGCTCGGCCGCCTCGGCGCCCACGCCCCGGCTCACGGCCGCTTTCGGCTCGCCCATGGCCTGTTGGTGCGGGGCGATGGCCGTCTCCAGCTTGGACTTCCACGGGGCGATCATGTCCACGTTCTCCTCGTTGGCATGGTCCAGCTTGGTCCTCCCCGACTCGTTCTCCTTGGCGAGCTTCTCGGAGGCCGCCTGCAGGGCCTTCACCTCCTTCTGGTGGGAAAACAAAATTTCCATGAACTTAAAACAGGAAGGAAAAGAAGCAGAAACAGAAATTATTCTTTTGCAAACTAACTGTTTGCTTCTTCTTGTTTTAAGGAATACCTTCAAAAAACTGGGGTTCTAAAGGATTTGATTTGTGCTGCTCGACTGAAAATCAAAGCTGAGGCAAACTCGTAGACCCAACTGTCAGAACGAGAGAAAAACGCTCATCAACAGCAGCCTCCAGCCCCACGGAGCAGAGGTGCCTCAGCCGGGCCCTGCCAGGTGCATGACCCCAGGTATCCCTGTCTGATTCGGAGTCTCCAGCAGAAGTGGTCCCGGCGGGGTCGGCCAGGCCACCCCGCATCCTTGCCTGCACCCTGCAAGCCTCTGGGACCTGCCCGGGCTTTACCTCCAGGTCGCCTTTGGTGATGGACTCCTCTTCGACTCGGAACTGGAGGTCCTCCACTTTCCTGTGGGGGAGAGGGAGAGTTGTGAGGGGCGTCACTGCTGCCCCCCATGAGGGCCACCACCCTGTAGATGCGCGCCCGACCCAGCCCCCGGCTCCACACACAGGAGGGCTGAGAGAGTCAGCGAGGGCCAGAGAGAGAGTACAGCGGGCAGGGCGTTTGTCTTGCACGTGGCCGACCTGGGTTCAATTCCCAGCATCCCATTATG
This sequence comes from Sorex fumeus, assembly GCF_029834395.1. NCBI lineage: Eukaryota > Metazoa > Chordata > Mammalia > Eulipotyphla > Soricidae > Sorex > Sorex fumeus. The sequence continues at coordinate 201,083 of NW_026606212.1, read as the reverse complement.
GTCCCTTGGGCAATGCCAGGAGTAATTCCTGAGCATCGCTGGGTTGACCCAAAAAGAAAAAAAAGAAAGTCGGTGAGTCCCCTCGGCTGCGAGCACTGGGTGGGACCCGCAGGCTACAGGAGGAAGCTCTTTCGAGCCAACGCCAGGCGCAGTGTCATATCAGCCTTTTCTGCCTCGAAGCTAACAGAGGTCATTAAAGACTGACCTGGGGCGCATACTAGTTCCTGTCAGCCAGCTCCTGTCCCCACATCGGGACAACAACGGAGCCCCTGGGGGAGAAGCAGCAAACGACTCGGGGCTGGGGGGGCAGGAGGGGCTCCCAGGGGACGTGGAGTGTTCGGCATGTGCGCTGAGGAGCTGAGCCGGGCACTGGCAGTGCCCCTGGACACCACACTGCCGGAAGACCACCTGAGAAGGCGGTCTTGGCCGGCACCCCGTGTCCGTCTCTCTGCAGCCAGGCCTGAGGCCCGCGTCCATCTGTCTGCAGCCTGACCTGAGCCCTGCCTGTCTGCTGCCGTGCCCCATGGGTGCTGCGGGTTTCCTCCCGCCCAGGACTTAACCCCAGGGACTCCCACAGGGCCCCACTGGGATACGACAGTTCCCAGCCACCCAGCACAGGCCTCCGGAACACCAGGCCACGTGGACACAGCAGTGAGGGCCGGGGGTGCCTGGGCTCCAGTGAGCTCCCCCCATTCTCCCCCATGACGCCACGCTCAGGACAGGGCACCCGGTGGTTTCTGGTCCTCACAGCCCTGGAAGGCTGGGCGCGCCCCGCCCGAGGCAGTTCCCCAGCTTGGGGCACGGCCTCACCTCTTCTCCTCCTCCAGCTGGTTCAGCAGCTCCACCTTCTCCCGGTCGCTCGCTTCCAGCATGGCCCGCTGCTTGTCCATCTTGGCCCCTAGCTCCAGGACGTGCTGTGGAGGCAACTGCGCGTGAGTGTCCTCGCCCGCCCCCGACAGCCCTCTGTGGGCTGGCACCGCCACCTGCCACCGCGGCACACTGAACGCGTCTCCCACCTAAGCTGCAGCGTTTCTGGAAGGCCGGAAGGGAACCACACCACGAAAGCACCAGCAGGGACAACTTGGCGCTCCCGGAATCCCCACGGGGTGAGGATAAGGGGCATGTGATCAAACCACGCGCCGGATGCCACCGCAACGACGGCAGACGGGGACCCACGGCCTCTCCCTGCACTGCCTGCACCAAGGTCGCGCCCAGCATTTGCCGCAAGCGTCTCTTGGCCCCGGCACTGTCGTCTGCACAGACGTCACCTGGTCGTGCCCGTCCCGGCCAGGGCCAGCTCCTGCTCTATCACCCCCACATGGCTCGTGGCCTTGGCCACCTCCACCCTCTCCAGGTCCCGCTGGGCCAGCAGCTGCTGAATGTGCTGCTGCTTCTCCTTCAGTGCCTCTTGGAGGGCGGTGGTGCTGGAGATCTTGCAGGCATAGCGAGAGGAGGTTTCTGGCAACTGCAAAGGAAAAAGAGACGTGAAGGGGGTGGGGGTGGCGGACGCGGGCATGCACACGGCTATCCTCAGCAAAGCAGATGGAGCAGCGCTGCATCCGTGCATATGGGCCAGCGACTCTCAGCAGAAGCGTCTTGAAACCTTCCCGAAGATCCTTGGACAGGACCTGAGCTCCACTGACGGGCTTCGTGGGAATCCAGAGACTCTTCTGGAGAGCCGGAGGCAGCCCCCTCCACAGCCCACTCTGGCTTGAGCTTCCTTAAGGCTGAGCCCTTGGCATGAGCTTGAGGCCGGCTCCAGCATCTTCAGCCTTGTACGTCTGTCTGGGTCTCCCAGGGCAGCCTGGCCCTTCTCTCTTCCTCTTCCTTCCAGCTCACCTCGCTCTCCCCAGCACCCGCCCCAGGCCTGAATAGCACTAACCAGAGACTCTTGTCTCTGGGAATGGCCCCGTGCCCCTGAGGGTCACTGGGTGTGACCCCATAAAAGACCCCTGTGCCATCTGCCTTCGAAAGTGGGGGATGAGAGGCTAGAATGGTAAAGTTGCGGGGAAGGCGCTGGCCTTGCACGCCGCTGCCCGAGCTGGATCCCAGGTACCCACCCCATAGGGTCCCGAGCCCACCAGGAGTGAGTCCTGAGTGCAGAGCCCGGAGGAAGTCCTGAGCATTGCTGGGGTGTGGCCCAAAATCCAGGAAAAAAAGGAACCAGTGGTGGGTGAGCATGTGTGAGGGCTCACGCCCAGCGAGCAGGACCGCAAGGGCAGCTCAGGGGAAGACCAAGCACAAAGGGAAGGAGAGAAGAGGCAAAGACAGTGAGGAGGGGAGGGGGTGGGCTGGAGGGCCGCGGGGACCGGGGGTCCTGTCCGTTCTGTCCTGGGCTCGTCGTCGCTCATGGTCGCTCTGCAGACCCAGTTTCCTTGCGGCACAACGGCCCCTGCAGGCGGGGACACAGCGGGACCTGGTCTTCATTCTTCAGGCACACGGTGGCGGGGGCTGGGGCGGGGGTGGCCGAGGACGTCCGCTCCTTCTGCCCGGCCACGCCTGACCCATCGCCCTGCTCTTGCCGCTTCCCTGCATCATCTGAGCTGCTGCCAATTGCCTGCTGACTGATGGGCCCAGCAGGGCCCAGGCTGTCCACTGCTGCTTTGCCTGCTGGGAGCTCTCGAGCTACCTGGTTCTGTCCGGGGAGCGGCTCATCCTTGCCTCTGCGTAAGGATCTGGCTGTGACTTCCCAATACACTTAAAGTATATTGGTCAGATTAAAAGCCCGGCAAGCTACCGAGAGTATTCGATATGCCAGACACAGTAACAATAAAGTTTCCAATGGAGACATTACTGGGCCCACTCGAGCAAATCGACGATCAACGGGAGGGCCTTTACTTACTTTAGTTACTAAATGCTCTCCCCAGGGCCAAAGAGTCTATTGTGGGGTGGGGGGGGGGGAAGGTACTTTCAGAGGTTCAAGATCCAGCAACGTCAGGAGTGACACCACCCCCCTGCAGAGAGCCAGGAATAAGCCCTGAGCACCCCTGAGTGTGGCCCCAAAACCAAATAATAAATAAATTAAATTTCTAGGAGCACACGAGCTCTCGGGCCCAGCCATGTGCAGTGCTGCCGGGAAGTGCACTCAACTCTGATTTCAAGGGGTGGCTGGGAAGAGCTTGACAGCCTTGGGGGTCTCCAACAAGACCTGGGCTCAAACCCCTCCACCAGGAGCAGCCCCCAAGCACCACGCCTGGAGTCCCTGAGCACTGCCAGGTGAGCCCCAAAACCAAAGAGCAAAAATAAAAACTAGGAAAGGCGGGCGGCGGTGTTCCCTGAGCCTCCTGGCCTGAGCGGTGGGGCACGCACGCGCTTCCTGGGCCCGAGACAGCTCCCTGAAGAAACCAGCCCGGGAGCGAACGGCTTCTTTCAGCCAACCGTGGAGACGAACGAGACTGTGAGTTCAGGCGCCGGAGCAGAGAGAAAGCAGCACCCCTGGCATGGGGGGAGGCGGGCGCTGAGGGGCTGGGCAAGGTGGGGGCCACGAACTGAACTCAGGATGTTGATGCCAAAGCCTCTGCCCTGTGCGTGGTGTGTGAGGCCCCAGGCTCCATGCCAGCAAGGCCAGACCCTCTGTGGGAGCCTGGTACCTCAGAGAGCAACTCAGCCAACAAGCGAACCGGGAGGCTCCCACAGGGCTCGCCCGGACCTGTGTGCATGTATGTATGCATGCATGTACGTTCCTCTGGGCATGTCTACACACACCTGTGTGCACACGCGCATTGTGTCTGTGCAGGTACGTGCCTGTGTGTATACACCCATAAGCCTGTGTATATACGGTATGCACTACGTGTACATGTATGAGTCGCTGTGTGTGTGTGAACGCTTGTGTGTGCACGTATGGAATTACGTTGTCGAGGTATACTTCCATGAAGTCACACAGAATCATTCTATATTCCTGTCATATGTGCTAACGGTGATGTGCAGTGTAGCAGTGAGTTCCACCCTGCGTAAAGATATGCAAGGCAGGGGCCAAAGGGCTGGAGAGCGAAGCCCCAGCGCTGCCCAGGCTCAATCCCGGAGGCCCGCCAGGAATAATCCCGAGCACAGAAGCGAGAGAACGCCCTGGGCTCTGCCAGGTGTGACCCCAGAACAGAACAAAACAAGACAGCGGGGGGAGGCTGGAGATACGGCTCAGGCGTGGGGCTCTTGCTCGGAGGTGGGAGGCCCCGGCTCAACCCCCGCACTGCAAACGGCCCCTTGAAGCACTGCAGGGTGTGGCCCACAGTCAAGCAGAGAAACAAAACCAAATTCCACAAACGGGCTGGCTCGCGAGGGAAGGCGAGGGGCTTCTGAGTCTGCTCCCCTCCTAAATGGTGAGGCGAGGGGAAGGAGGAGTCGGACGTGAGGATGGAGGCAGGGCAGGGAAACCTGGTGGTGGTCAAGCAAGACAGGACTGGCCCCAGGCCTGTGCCCACGGCGGGTGGCCTCCTGGCTCCCGTTCCCATGTCATCTGTTTTGTATCTTCCGTTGCACACACACTCACTCCCTCCTCTTCCGCAACGAGGGTCAATGCAGGGAGCAGAGGAGGCGGCAGGAAGCGCAGCCCCCAGCAAAGCCAGCCCCCCGGGACACATCTCCATCGTGGGCCCGTTTCCCTGTGGACAATATCTCAGGACACCCTTGCACATTCGGACACACTTTAGTGTTTAGGACTCAGAGAGACGTGAGGGGAGAAGCCACGAGGCCCCAGCTTTGACTTGCGGCCCCGCAATGGACAAAAGTCGAGGCCCCTCTGTGTCGACAGGGGTGCAGAGGGACAGGAGGGAGCAGGGAGGGACGGAGAGAGCAAACAAGCAACGCCAAGCGCCAAGCGTTCCCCAGATCTCTGGGTCCCGCTCTGACCCTCCGACGCCCCCTTCAGCTCCCCCACTTCAGCCCTAAGGCGGCCTGAGCCCTGAGCACCCGAGGAAAGGCCCATCCCTGCTCCTGTCACCGGTGGTGGCTGGGAAGCCACTCGCCTGCCCCCCGGAGCTGCTCAGCCCACCCAGTCCTGCTCCGCCTCTCACCCCTGGGGCCGTGGAAGTCTGTGGGGGCCTGAGCACCGCGCGGGGTGGGGGGAGCTTCTTACTAGTCCCACGCGGCTGAGCCTGCTGCTCACGGATGAGGCCACGGAGCTCACGGAGCTGAGCGAGGAGGCCGACGGGCGGCGCTTCAGGCTGGCGGGGGTGGTGGCCATCACACGCCTCGCGGGGGCCGCCTTGGCCTTGGCCGGCGTCGTGGAGGGGAAGCCGATCTTGGTGACTTTGTGAATGGGAGCAAACAAGCCGTACTTGGGCTGACACTGGAAGTACCTGCGACAACGAGGAGGGGGGACAAAAGACCCCTTTGGCAAGAGAGACAGGCGCCGACCGAGGCGTCCACTGAGTCCCACAGTCTCACACGCCCACAGACTAACACGCTCCCACAGCCCCACACTCCCACACACTCACACCCCAACAAACACTCCCACACTCTCACACCCCAACCAACAGTCCCACACTCTCACACTCCCACTCACCCCAACAAACACACTCACACCCCAACCAACACTCCCACATTTCCACAGCACCACACTCACACACACTCACTCCCCAACAAACATCATACCCTCACACAGCCCCCCACACACACTCTCACCCAACAAACACACACTCACACCCCAACCAACACAAACTCACACTCATACCCCAACCAACACTCCCACACACTCACACCCCAACAAACACACACTCACACCCCAACAAACACTCCCACACTCACCCCAAGAAACACACACACTCACAACCCAACCAACATTCCCACACTCTCACACTCCCACCCCAACAAACACACATACCACAACAAAGACTCCCACATTTCTACAGCCCCACACTCACACATACTCACTCCCCAACAAACATCATGCCCTCCCACAGCACCACACTCACAAACACTCTCACCCAACAAACACACACACTCACACCCCCAACCAAAACTCCCACTCACACCCCAACCAACACACACTCACACTTACACCCCAACCAACACTCTCACACACTCACACTCCAACAAGTACACACTCAGCCCCCAACCAACACTCCCAAACTCTCACACTCCCACCCCAAAAAACACACACTCACACCCCAAAAAACACTCCCACATGTCCACAGCCCCAGTCACTCACACTCACTCCCCAACAAACACTCCCACACTCACCCCAAGAAGCACACACACTCACAACCCAACCAACATTCCCACACTCTCACTCTCCCACCCCAACAAACACACACACCACAACAAACACTCCCACATTTCCACAGTCCCACACTCACACACACTCACACCCCAACCAACACTCCCACATTCCCAATGTCCCACACTCACAAACACACCCCCTAAAACACACACTCACACTCACACCCCAACCAACACTCCCACAGTCCCACAGTCACACACTCATATACACACCCCTCATACATACATATCCACACCCCAACAAATACTCCCACATTTCCTCAGCCCCACACTCACACCCCAACAAAAATACACTCACACTCACACCCCAACCAACACTCCCACACTTCCACAGCCCCACAGTCACACACACGCACACCCCAACCAACACTTGCACGCGCTCAAACCAACAATGACACGCTCTCATTCCCTCACAAACATGCTCACACCCCCACCAACACTCACATGCTCATGCCCTCACCAACACTCTCACAGCCCCACACTCACACGCTCACATACACACACCCTCATACATACATATCCACACTCCGAAGCACACACATTCATACGTTCACACGCACACTCCCGCGCACGCCTCCCACCCGCACCGCGCAAACCAAGGGCGATTCCAAGCAGCCTCCCCAGAATCTGAAGGGCGACAGCAGGCCCGGGGGGTTCCTGCGGGCCGAGCACAGCTGCATGTGGGAGCCCCAGGCTGTCCCCACATCCCTGCAGGGTCCCCGAGTGCCACCGGAAGTGGCCCCGCCTAAGAAGCAAGTGAAGTGGCCTGCAGTCCCCTCAGCGCCTCCCGGGCACCGTGCATTGCCCCAGGCTGTCTGGGGGGGCAGGAGGACCCACCTCGTTCCGGCCACGGTGCCATCGTTCTTGCCCAGCGGCTTGTCCAGCTCCACGCCACACCAATCCCCCTTGGCGAAGTCCATCTCCCCGAGGAAGCGCACCACACCGGCCTTCACGCCTCCCACCTGCCGGAGGGACGCGGGTCAGGCACCCTGGACTGCGCACAGCGCCCCCACCCCCGCAAAGGAACATTCTGGCTTCAGAGTAGGGATTTCCGGAAGAAACCCCAAAGGTCAAGGTGCCACTTCCCCCCCGCAACCCCTACAGCGTGAGCAGACGCTGCTGCTCAGTGTCCATGCAAGGCAGTGGCGTTCACACCCACTCGCTGACACCGGTGGCCTGGCTGACCACACCCCCGGGAATCTCTGACCCAGGCCAGCCACCTGGTGTGGCGAGGGGGTCGCTGCCCCGTGGGTGTGGGAGCGGAGCCGTGGCAACCCCACCGCTGGAGAACAATTAAGCCAGAAACCAGCTAAAGGAAAATGACTGTTCTCATATCTTAGCGGAGTTCGATTTTCCAGTTCTCCTTCACTATGCCTTGGCTTCACGCTTGGCCCCTGGGACGCAGAGCAAAGCAGAATCACAGCGTTGGACACTGACGGGAATGCTGACAAATAGGGCTGGAGCACTGGGGGAAGGGCACTTGCTTTGTGTGCGGCCACCCTGGGTTCAATCCTCAGCACCCAAGATGGTCCCCCTAGCCCGCCAAGACTCATTCCTGAGTGCAAAGCCTGAGTGACCCCAAAACCAAAAAGTCAAAACAGAAAGGAGAGAGAGAGAGAGAGAGAGAGAGAGAGAGAGAGAGAGAGAGAGAGAGAGAGGGGAACCTCAACTAATAATGCCCGAGAGCGCGGTTTTCTTTTTTCGGGACTGGGGCAGGACTGGGTTCACGTGCTCGGGGGTCACTCGCAGCACGAGGGGTAGCAGCGTCACCCAGGACTGTCTCTGCGAGTCCTGAAGTGCCATCTGCAAAGGCCCTGGCACAGCCTCCGTGGCCAGGCGTGGGCCCTGGGCACTGTGAGTGTGACAAGGAATAAAAGAACAAGAGACAGGTGGCTGGGGTGGCGGCCCTGGGCTGAGAAGAGGCTGCAAAGTTCCTGTCTCACAGCTGGTCATCGGCGAAGAATTTGGCACAAAACATGCCGTCCCCGACCCGGAAACAGCCTCCTCTAACAGGACAACTGGAAGCCAGTCAATTCTCTCAAGACCCTGGCGTCATATCCTGGAAATATCATCTGCCCAAAACTGCTGCAAGCCTGTCTCCAGAACATTCTGTCAGAGCTCAGCTGGAGAGAAGGGAAGTGATCTCCCAAGGTCAGGAGAACCACCGCACATCAGCCCAGAGAAGCTCTTCACGGTTGGAGTCTGAGACGCCACAGGACGGACAGAGTGACCTCCCGCTCTGAGACACCATAAGACTGACCAGAGTGACTGACTGTCCCGCTCTGTGACCCCTGCCTATTTGCGAGCACAGACGGGACTTGAGGTCAGAGCTGGGCATTTCCAGTGACCCCAATGAGGGTCCCTGAGTCTCCAAAGAGAACCAAAGTAGCACAAGCATGGGGGCAACCTGTCCACTGCCAGGGATGGGGAGTGCCAGGGGCAGGGGACCGTCTTCCACAGGCCTAAGCCTGGAACAGCCATGTCAGAGCCTTTTAAGGGCTCCTCGGAGGTCAGTCCCGTAAACATTGGGGCCAGCTGGCGCAGAACCTAGACTTCCTGTGCGCAGGGAAGAATGGGGCAAAGGGCAGGAGGCCCTTTGGAGAGCCGGGAGGGCGCCAGCCCTGCATGAGAGCTTCGCCTCAGTGCCCCGAGGCCAGCCCCCACTCGCCACGGCCTCCTGACCACGGCTCCGTTAGGCCGTGGAGCGCCAAGCAAACCTTCCTTGAATTAGGAAAAAGACCAAAGAAAGTGTTTGGGTTTTCTTTTTCCCTCTTCTTCTTTCAGAAAACAGCCATTATCCTGGTTGTGGTCCCGCAAAAAAACCCTCAAAAACTTTTTTGAAAGGCGTGCTCTAGCTGAGGTATGGAGCGATGGAACAGCACAGCGGGCAGGGCGTTGGCCTTGCACACACCTGCCCGGATGTGGTCCCTGAGCACAGGGCCAGGACTCAGCCCTGAGCACCACCACCAATAAATGAATAACTGATCAGAGTTATTCACCGCAGAGCCAGTGGCGGTGTCCCCGCTCCCTTGTTCCAACGACATGGTGTCCCTGTGTCCGGGTGTGGACGGTTGTGAATGCAAGTTAAAAAAAAAGTCTTTTTTCTTCTTTGGGTCTTTGGGTCACACCTGGCGATGCTGAGGGGTGAGTCGTGGCTCTGCATTCAGGAATCATTCCTGCGATGCTTAGGGGACCCTATGGGATACCGGGGAACCCGGGTTTGCTGAGTGCAAGGCAAACGCCCTCTCTGCTGTTCTACTGCTCCAGCCCCCCAAACAGTCTTTAAACCGTGAGTCTCCTCCAGCTCCAATTCCCTCCCCGTGTTACTCTTTGGCCATCCCCGAACCCCGACCGTGACCCTCCAGGACTCTCCGAGGGCCACCCTGCGCCTGCAGGCGGGTCACCTCACTGCTCTCCTCTCCGGCCTCCACAGCTCTGACACCGGCCTGGCGGTGGCCATCCCTGTGGTCCCCGGGAAGCCACTGGCTCCGGGCCAGCCCCCAGTCTGTCCAGAGCCGCCCGCCTCAGACGTCCCCGAGGGGACTTTTCCCGGCCGCTTCCCACGGGTTCTGAAAGCGTAATTGAGTGCTTCTGCTGGGGGAGAACAGTTGTCTACAGCCAAGCGCCTCTGCTTTGGGGACCTGTGCAGAGGAATGGGCTTGGGGTGGACTGAGGATGCCACGTGCAGGGACCTGGTGACCCCCACCAGAAACTCATCTCATGGGGGTGCCCCCTCGCCCCCACCTTCCAGTAGCTGCTCAGAGAAACACAAGAGCAGGTGCTGTGTCTGAAGATCGAGCAACCAAGACAGCAAAACATACTCTTGAGAATGTTCGGGAGACGGGTCCCGACCCGTGGCCTACTCAGGGTCCATCCCCGACACCCCAGATGGTCCACTGAGCCCTACCAGGAGTGATCCCTGAGTTCACCACCAGGAGGAAGCCCTGAGCACAGCCAGGTGTGGCCCAAACACCAAACCACACACGTCTGGAGAGACGGCTCAGGGCTTGCGCACAGCCGGGCACGGAATGGCCCGAGCGGCTCGGGGTGAGCCCTGTGACGCCCCAAACACAAACATCACAAACCAGAGAAATGGAACCGATTTCCAAATTTGTTCGTTGGTTTGTTTTCTGAGTCACAGTCAGAGTGCTCAGGGCTTACTTCTGGCTTGGTGCTCAGGGATCACTACGGGATGTGCTTGGGAGACTGTACATGGGACCAAGACGTAAACCCCGGGTCAGAGGCGTGCAAAGCACGCGGCCTCCCCACGGCATGACCCCTCCATCCTGTTTTGGCTAAAAGGTAAAGGCCCTCCCGTTGATCGTCGATTTGCTCGAGCGGGCCCAGTAACGTCTCCACTGGAGACTTTGTTGTTACTGTGTCTGGCATATCCAATACTCTCGGTAGCTTGCCGGGCTCTCCGAGAGGGGCGGAGGAATCGAACTCGGGTCGGCCATGTTGGCCGCTTGTAAGGCGAACGCCCTACCCGCTGTGCTATCGCTCCAGCCCTGTTTTGGCTAAACTGGTAAAACTGGTAGCATCCCCGCACGCATCCATCACGCTGGAAACTGCAGGACCAGGCGTTCCGGCTGCTCGTCCTTCCACCCAAACCGTGAGTCTGCAAAACCTGATGGACCAGACAGGCGAATGGACACCCACCCGCGACCGCTGCCCTCGGCACTCACCAGCACCCGGTCCCCGAGCTTCAGCTCCTGCTCCCCGTTCTTGAGGGAGCCAGCCTCCGAGAGGTTGGAGATGGACTCGCTGGCCGTCCTGGTCAGGTTGCTGATGTGAGGGGTGGCCGGTGCCTCCTTTGTGGAGGGCTGGGGCGCCTTCGGGGCGGCGGCAGGGGCCGGGGAGGCTGACAGGGGCGGTGTGGCCTGGGCAGCAGGCGCTGGCTGCAGGCCGTTGGTCTCATCGTCGGCCTGCAAGCTCCTGCTCAGCTTGGACGGCCGGGTGAAGATGCCCTTCAGCGGCTCGCACTGGAAGTAGCGCACACCCGCCACCGAGCCGTCGTTCTTGCCGATGGGCTCGTCCAACACGATCCCGGCCCACTGACCAGGGGCAAACTGGGTCTCCCCGAGGAACTGGATGAATCCAGGCGTGTTCCCCTCCACCCAGACTCGTTCCCCGACCTGGAAGTCGTCCACAAACTCCTCCTGCGTCTCCGAGGAGGGGGCGCTGGGGGTTTTCTCCCCAGGCACGGACTTCTCAACGGGAGCAGCCGCTGGAACAGCAGAAAGGGTCAGAAGGGTCAGAAGGGTCAGGAAGGGCCTGTCCAGGTCCAGTTAAAGTGTGGTTGGGGGGGGGAGGGACACCCAGCAGTGCTTGGGGCTACTCCCAGCCAATGCTGGGGGCTGCTTGTGGCGAAGCCTGGCCGGGCCCGCCGTGAAGGGGCCGTGCCTACCTACTGCAGCATCCCAGGCCGCAGTCATATTTGGGCAGCTGAGGGGAAATCTTTGGACACACCCCGTGATGCTAGGGACCAAACCAGGCGAAAGCTCCAACCCAGTGTCTTATTTCTGCTGTGTCCACTGGCCCATCTTCTTTTTCTTTTAGGGGGGGAGCACCCCAGCCAGTCCGCAGGGCCTATTTCTGGCTCTGCGCTCAGGGTCACTCATGTGAGGTTGAGGCTGGAGAGTCCCATGGGGTGCCGGTTGCCCTCCCCACTGTACTGTGGCTACGGCCGGCAATGAGGCCCTTTAGTCCAGGTGAGTCCACCTCCCTCAGCCTGTCCCCAACCCGGGCGAGGGGGCTAGCAGTTAGGAGGGAGCGTGTTGGTCGCCTCAGCTGACACCAGTTGCCGTGACACTAAAGTCACAGAACGTGACACTCGTGTGTGAGAGCTGTCCCCAGAGCCATGAACGTGCCTACAGCTCAGGGAGCCCTTTCCGGGCGAGGACTCGGGAGGGGGTCCCGGGTGGGAATGAGTGTCCCCTGGCCCGGGCTGAGCGCACTTACCGGCCGAGGGCGCCTTCAGGGCCCAGCTCCCATACTTGAGGATCTTGGTGGGGGCCTTCAGCCCGCTGGGCCTCAGCAGACTCATGGTCAGGTGGTCAGACGCTGCCACGGCCACTACCGGGCCCTGACCATCGAGCCCACTGTGGGGCCTTCTGAGGCGCACTCGTTCTCAGGGATAAATCTCTGAAGAGCAGAGGAGAGAGTCTGTCTCAGGGGAGCGACCACAGCAGCTTCCGGAGCCCAGAGAGCTGCCAGTCTGACACTCGCCACCCCGAGTGCGACTCCCAGCCTCCCACACAGCCCCCTGAGCCCACCAAGTGTCACTCCTGCGCAAAAACTCAATCCCAAACAGAGAAGCAAACAATTGCAGATTCGGGGCCAGAGGGCAGAGGGGACAGGTACTTGCCCTGCGGGCAGTTGACCCTCACGCCCTCCCTGGCATCACACCCACCCCCAAACACATTCAGGAGCCAGAAATCGTCCCTGAGCACTGCGAATGTCACTGACCACCTCCCCGTCCAGACACTGACTAGCCGGGAGGCGACTCAGCAGTGATCACTGGACATGTGTGTGCGTGTGTGCGTATGTGTGTGTGAGAGAGGCCCGTGGTTACACACAGAAGCTAAGGCAAGCAACACACACTTTTTTCTATGGGCTGAGAACTGCCAGGGAAAAGGGCCCAGCAAGACTGCGCCAAAGGGGGGCTGGAGAGCGATAGCACAGTGGGTAGGGCGTTTGCCTTGCACGCGGCCGACCCAGGTTCGATTCCCAGCATCCCATATGGTCCCCTGAGCACTGCCAGGACTGATTCCCGAGTGCAGACCCAGGAGTAAATCCTGTGCATCACCAGGTGTGACCCAGAAAGAAAAAAAAATTGCGCCAAAGGGGAGCGAAGGAGGTTTTGGCGTTTCCTTCGTTCCCTGTGACGCTGCCCAAGTTTGATAACCACAAGCCAGTATTAACTCCATTTCTTAACCCACAGAACTGAGGCAGACATGTGGATGGGGGAAGCGTCGCCATGGCAATGGAACTCCGAGGAAGTCAACAAAAGCTTCATGGCCACCAAAAGACCACCTGAGGGCACGGGACCCAAGGTCTGGTCAAAATTAACCCACATTAGGAGGCCCAGAGCAGGCTGGACCCACCGAGGGAATAGGAACAAAGGCCAGGAAAGGAATTTCTAAGAGGACCTTGGGCCACTCAACTCTACCCCCTTGGCAACCACCCTAGCAACGGACTCTAGGTAGCTAGAAACTCCCACCAGGGGCAGCCTGGGGAAAACCCGAGATTAGCCACCTTGAACCAAAGGAGGTCGCTCATGTGTGCCCGAGCCCAGGGACTGCTCTTGCCTACGAGGTCGGTCATGTCACGGGCTTCTCCCCTCCTGAGGTGTGGACTTTCGGACCGAACGCAACCAGGCAACCTAACGTGTTCAGTGGCTTTCTGCGCCTCTGGAGAAGCCGCACTCTCTCTCGAGCGTGTTACTCCCTCCCTCATTTCCCCTTCCTAAAAGCCTCCAAATAAAATGCTCCTGCTTCAAGCTCATCTCCTGAAATGCTTTTCTGCGAGAAGGACAAAGGCCCGGGGGCCTGAGGAGGTCGAGGATCGACTCCCTTTCCCTGAAAAGGGCAACCCCTCACTCCTGCATGAGACCCCGGGAAGGCCTAGTGGGCGTCGTGTGGCTGGTAGGGCTCGTCGCGCTCATCAGTGCCAGCGCTCCAGCCAGTCCCGGGGGAGTGACATCTTCTCCTCTGCTTCTCATCAGCCCCCCATGAGGGCCCACTAACTTCAGAGTCATTCCATATTTAATAGAAAAGTCCGCAGGGGGCAGAGAGGCAGGACAGTGGGGAGGGCACTTGCCTTCTATCCAGTTGTCCTGGGCTCGATCTCCGTCAGCACAGGGACGTTAGCGGGCCAGGGTGACCCCTGGGCACAGCCAGGTATGGCCACCCCACCCCACCCCACCCAACCCCCAGCCCAACCCCCCAAAATATATATATAACTACTAAAAAAACTTAAACTAAAGATTAAAAACTATCATACACTAAAGAACTGTTAGAGAAAAATGCCGCCCCCACGCGGGCAAAAAGCCCTAAGACTCAGATTCACCTGTGTCACACTGCACTCGCAGCTTAGAGAACTGAGCTCTGCCAAACAGGCTCGTGCCAGTCTCCTGCAGAGACTGAAAATGGCACTTGGAGTCTAGAACGTTCCAAGGTAGAATGAGAATTCAGCAAGGAGGAGGGCATCATGGGCCCTTCTTAAAGGGGCAGGCGCCACCCTTCGTGACGCCAGGGTTCGGCTGAGGCTCCGGAGGGCTGCCCTGCAGACGCCAGCACTAGCTGGCCAATGTGCCTCTGGTCCCTGCGGGGCCCAGTTCTGGACCCCTGGGCCCTGAGAAAGTGGTTTCAGAAAACGTTTGACAAATGTTTGGCAGTTACAGATCTCCAGCTGAGGTCATTCGGCATCCCCCAAGTGGGACCTGGACCCAGTGACCGTGCCCAGGGCCCTCCTCAGGAGCCGGGCCATAAAATCTGTGGACGGGAGGGGGGGGCGAGGGGCAGGGCGACAGGGCAGAGGCCCTGAGCCCGACCCTGACAGCCCTGCTCTCTGTGACCCCAGTGCTGTGAGCAACACCTGCCGCACCGTGGCCAGGGAGTGGCCCAGCCCACTAAGGCCTGAGAGCTGTACAGAGGTGTATGGCCTGGCCTGCTCCGATTGGGAGCACAAGCTGAATGAGTGCGGGTCCCCTAGAGGATGAGTGAGCAGGAACGGGGGAGTGGTGGGGAGGAGGGGAGGGCGGAGTGACCTAACCTAGGGGCTGAGGGCCGACTCTGATGCAGTCATCGGGGCTCATCCTGGCAGGACCTGGCGGGGGGGAGGGAGGGTGACGTACAGGGTGGGGTGGGGTCAGCCACAGGCAAGGCAGGCTCCTTGGCCCTGGGCTACCCTTCTGGGCAAGGATACCTATTTTCTTTCTTTCCTTTTGTTTTTTGGGACACCCGGCAGTGCTCAGGGTTACTCCTGGGTCTGCACTCGGGAATCACTCCTGGCGGTGCTCAGGGGACCTATGGGGTGAGCCATGCACCAGGCAAGCGCCAAGTCTTGATGCCAAGGTCCCCACGAAACACAGTGTGCAACAAGGGACTCTACAGAGAACGTCAGGGCCATCAAACGCTACGAGGAAGTCAATCAATTCTGAAAAAACACAAAAAGATGCAAAAGGAGGGGCTGAAGTGAGAGCACAGTGGGGAGCAGTTTGCCTTGCTCACGGCTGACCAAGATTCGATCACCAGTCCTGAGCACTGCCAGGAGTAATTCCTGAGCATCACTGAGTGTGACCCAAAAAGCCAAAAAAAAGAAAAAAACAGTGCGAAAGAAAATGTGTTTGAGCTTCACACCCTACCGAGCGGCTCTCCGGTATGGCCACGGCCCCAGTAGCACAAGGACTTAACACAGAGAACCAGCAGCTTGGAGCAGAAAAGCAAATGGACTATGTGTTAAACCGCGCCATCATGACTGACCGGAGGGGAAAGGGTGTTGCCCCCTTCGCCCTCTCCTCTCTGGAAAGAAAGGTGGCGGCCGCACGGGAGCCTGGTGGACAGCAGGTTTGAGCCGGGGGTCGGGGGCGGCAAAAACATCACGAGAAGGGGGGCGTTCCGGCCCGTCCTTCACGCCCTACCAAGGTCGCCAGTTGCCCCCCACAAGCGGCTCTCCAGCACGGCCACGACTCCAGAGCACAGAAACCAATCTCTTAATTATCTAACATTTAATAGAAATACTTCCAGGGTTAATAAGTAAAAGAGCAGAAATCCAAACCCAGCTGTAGAAAGCAAATCATTTCACAACGCTTTTTCAGCATGTCTGATTTGGGGGGGGGGTTGTAAACTCTAAATAATAATGGTGCATCTTTTATCGAAACAATGAATCGAGTCAAAGTAGACAGAGTGTTAACTAGAACTCATCTGCCTCACAGGAATTGGGAGGGGTGGGAGGTGGGGTTCTATTGGGGTTCGCGGTTAAAAATAAGTATTGGTAAAGGGAAATGTGTTTGATATTTACACGACTGAGACCTAAACCTGAAAGCTCTGTAACTTTTCCCACAGTGATTCAATAAATAAATAAATTATAAAAAAAAAAGAAAAAAAAGAAAATGTGTTTGAGCCTCACTGTCTCCCTGAGACTTGAGCACTCAGTGCCATGTGTGAGCCCAGTAGAGTCTCCGGCCTGAACAAGTCCCGACCCCCTCACCCCCATGCTCCTGTGTTTGGACCGTGACCCTAAATCCTGTGATGGGATCAAGTGTGTCCATGACAAAGACGCTAGCAGGCTCACGCCCCAGAACGTCCCTGCTTCACACAGGCGTGGCACACGGGTCCTGGCCTGCTAGCGGCCGGCAGTGATTCGGCAGGAAGCAGAGGTGTGAGCCTGAACGTGGGTCAAGTCCGTTCCTTCAGCCTGGAGGGGAGGAATGTCCGAGAGGGGGTTTTGAGCACTGCCTCACAAGCATGAGGTCCAGAGTCCAAGTCCCCGGGGTCACACGTGCACCTGGCACAAAGCTGGCACAAACCCGGCAGCTCTGCTGTCCCAGCACCACGCAGGAAGGTGGGTGACCCCAGGAGAAGGGCCACCGAGACAGGAGGGGGACACCACAGAAAGGAGGAGGGAACACAGGGCAGGAGTTGAGGGCTGCAGGCCCAGGAGCACTGGGCAGGGAGTAGCCCTGGGGAGCAGGAGGCCAGGCGGGCGCCCCTTGTCACTGGCCACTCGAGGCAGTCGCACAAGCTGTGTGCAGACCCACGAGGCTGACAGGGCGCCAGGGACAGGGCAACCCCAGCAAGGATTTTTCTTTAAGTTTTGGGCCATGGGGCCAGAACTCTAGTACAGCGGGGAGGGCGTTTGCCTTGCACACAACTGACCCGGGTTCAATCCCGGCATCCCATAGGGACCCCAGAGCACCTCCAGGAGTAAGTCCTGAGTGCAGAGCCAGGAGTGACCCCGGAACATGTCCAGGTGTGACCCAAAAACAAAACAACAGCAGAGCAAGCGGAAGGGCCCGGAAGCTTCGAGCCACTGAAACGCCGAGGTTGGCGCCCACTCGCCCCCGCCCCCCACCAGGCCAGGCCGGCCTGGGATCAAGGTGCGCGAGCGTCTCCAGACAGGATCTGCCTCAGCGGCTCGGTGCGTTATCTCAGCCTATCACCCAACTCGACTGGGACTGACTCTGGTTATCTCCTTGACTGGCTCTCTTGGGCATCTCCGGGGCCAGCCGCCAAGCTCCGTCCTCCCACCTGGCCAGGGCGGGATCAGGTGTCAGCAGCTGGGCCCTGAACACCCCACCTGTCCGTCCAAACGCAACGCAAGCACAAAGGCCAGGCTCGCCCCCAACTCGTAGGACATGACCAAGCTAGGGGCCCCGGAGAGCACTGGGCCCGAGGACGGGTCCCAGAGATCCCCAAATTTCCCTTGCTCGACGGCCCGGCCCAGCAATCTGCATCAACCACTGGGCCCGAGCTCTCTGCTTTCCTTCTGCTTGCTCAGCGAAACGCAGCACCTCACACCTGTGTTTGGAGGGGAGGAACACCAAACTTTTTTTTTTTGGCTTTTTGGGTCACACCTGGCGATGCACAAGGGTTATTCCTGGCTCTGCACTCACAGGGGTTACTCCTGGCTCTGCACTCAGGAGTTACTCCTGGCGGTGCTCAGGGGACCATATGGATGCTGGGACTCGAACCCGGGTTGGCCACGTGAAAGGCACACGCCCTACCCGCTGTGCTATGTCTCCAGCCCCGGAACTCCAAACTTTATATAGAAAACAACGTATTTCACAATGCCTTTTCAGCCATTCTGATTGTTGGGGGGTAAATGCTAAACAATCATGGTGCATCTTTTGTTGAAATAATGAATGTAATCAATGTAGAGGAGAGTTAAGGAGAAATCATCTACCCCACAGGCATTGGGTGGGTGGGAGGTGGGGTATATTGGGATTCTTGGTGGTGAAAAATGAGCACTGGTGAAGGGTGAAGGGAAAGGAGTTTGATCATTGCATGACCGAGACTTAAATCTGAAAGCTTTGTAACTTTTCCCACAGTGATTCAATAAATAAATATAAGAAGAAAAATAATAAATAAATAAAATTATGAAAAACAAAAAAAAGTAAGGTGGAGTTCAAGCCCAGTTCAATCAGCTAATCAGTGGCTGAATAAAGAGCAGTACTCCTACATTAAAAACAAACAAACAAACAAACGAAAAACACTACTTGTGAGGCGAGTGCATCAGGAGCCTGATGGCACCTTCAGACTCCAGATACCCCAAAATTGCTGCTGTGCCTTTGGCCAGACCCCAAGAACTTGGGGCAAAGTTTACCAAGAAAGGAAACGGCCAAAAGTTAGGTATGTGGGAAACACACCCACAAGCCCCCTCCGGCTCAGCTGTATCATTGGAGGCCTCTCTGGTTCCTGATTGAACTGCTCAATGGCCATGATCCCAGAGACTCAGAAACAAATCTCGAAACCCAGTGGCTTTTCGCAGAAATGCGTCTGGTCCCTGCAGTGCTGGGCCCATGGTTTCATGCCTTGGCCTGTTCCCCCTGGCGGCCAGGTGGCCGCCATCCTCCAGAGGTCACTGGACAGTCAGGCTTGGGCCCTCAGTGACAAAACTTGTTGGGCCTCACAGGATGGGGGTGGAGCCAGTCCTGTCCTCCCCGTCCCAACGAGACCGCAAGTCATCGTCCATGAACGGCCTCTCTGACTCCTGATCAAGCTGCTTAATGACCAGGATGCCAGAGACTCAGGAGCAAATCTCGGAACCCAGCAGGTTTGGGAAGAAATCCCTCCACATTGAAGTGTTCAAATTTGGAATTTCAAAATCGTGCGGCCACTACTGCAGCCACACAACATCATAGGTTATTCATAACCAGCAATAGAAAACAAAGTGTCTACTGTTGCCTTTTCAGCAGATCTGAGTGTTGGGGTAAAATCTCAAACAATAATGGTGAGTCTGGTGTCAAAATACCGAATGTGATCAAAGTCGAGAGAGAATAATTTGGAAATCATCTGCCCAACACGTAGGGGGAGGGTGTGAGATGGGGGCATATTGGGGTTGTTGTTGGTGGAGAATGGGCACTGGTGAAGGTACGGGTGTTTCATTGTATGACCGAGACTTAGACCTGAAAGCTTTGTAACTGCTCTCACGGTGATTCAATAAATAAAATCATAAAAAATGAAAAAAACAGTTAGGTGGAGTTCATGCACAATTCAATCAGCTAATCCGTGGCTGGATAAATAGCAGTACTCCTAAATAAAAAAAAAAGAGAGAGAAATCCAGAAAAACACGGCAAATCTGTACTCCAAGCACACTCCTCCCCAAACGATCCATTTTCCCCCACCCGAGATAAAGCCGACATGCTATGGGTCACATCCTCCTGCCACTGACCCCCAAAACCCGACGCTCCCTCCTCCCACCCCGGGGACTGATGGCACAAACTCCATCTTTGTGTCACGCCGTACATGAGACATTTGTCACTAGAACCTGATGACTCACTTCAGAACCTCAACAGAAGCCACAAAGATGGGGAGCACTGCTCGGGGAGCACCATGCAGGGGCTGCTCAGACCCTCTCTGCCTCTGTCCCCCACCTGCTCTGGGGACGATGCATAGACAAGTGGCCAGGGCTTGAGAACAGAGGAACCAAGCCTGGAGGAAGCGGGTGCTTGTGTTTTGTTTTCTCTGGAGGCCTCGAACTACGGCTCCTCTTAAGAGACAAAGAAGGCCGCAAATAGGCAAACACTCTGAACTCGGTTAGCACCCAACTGATCTACCGCCAAGATCTGCTAAATGAACCTTGAAAGGGTAAGCTAAATATCTCGCAGGGAAGCAAATAACCTTAGGGGATTGTCTGCGCTGGTACTAAAAATGGGGGAAAAAAAGTCTGTTTTGTATTTCTTGAAAATGTCAGCTTGACTCAAAGCTGGGGTTTCCGAAGGCAGTTCTGTTTCATCCCGCAGCACAAATGCTTCCTCCCTGCTAGAGCTTTGGCTCACGTCTGTCCAGCGTCTTCTGGACAGGGAAACACCAGCCCTGGGAGGTGTGGCGTGATGGGACACTGGCACACAGGAAGCACCTCAATTTGGGTCATTTTCCCCCCTTAGGACTCCGAGGACCCCTTACCCCTCGGGCAGCACTGCATGACATTCTATCAGGAAGTTACATAAAAATCAGTCTTTCGTTCCAAACAAAATTTCAGGAGCTGCAGACACAGTTCGAGACTATATACAGCCTGAAGGCACAGGATATATGCAAACGGCATCTACTCACTGTCATCAGCGAGCCCCGTCACCCGCCTCATGCTGGCATTCAACTTCAAAATATCCAGATAGAGAAAATTTTTATGTTTCAGGGGGAAAAATCAGAGTTAGCAAGAGCTCGAAGAGAAGAGCAAGCCGGCAAACAGGACTGAGAGAAGGTGACCGGAGGTGAGGCCGGTCTCTGGCCTAACCCAGGTTCCCAGCCCCAGCTGCCCTGCAGAACCCGCCAAGGGACACCCCACATGTCTCGGAAAACTCACGGACACCCCACATGCCATGGAATCCCCCCAACGCTCACAGCCGCTCAGTTCTGACTCACACCCGCCCTTCCATGCAAAAGACCTGAAGGAACAAGGATCCCCAGGTCGAAGCTTCTAGTGTCGGGGCTGGAACGATAGTGCAGCGGGGAGGGCATTTGCCTTGCATGCAGCCAACCTGGGTTCAAATTCCGGCATCCCATATGGTCCCCTGAGCACCGCCAGGAGTAAATCCTGAGTGCACAGCCAGGAGTAACTCCCGTGCCTCTCCGGGTGAAAAAATTAACAATAAAAAGATAACACCGTGGAGGTGTGCAGACTGGGGGCGGGGTGCAGAGGGAGACCTCCCAGAGAGCCTGGCCCAGAGTGAGCCTAACATCCCCAAAGACCCCGGAGGATGGCTCCGCCAGGTCTGGGGTGCAGCCTCACACTTGAGTCTAAGCTACCCTGGTCAGGATGTCCAAAGAGTCCTCAGAAAAGAACCAGAAACTCTGCATTGGAGCAGACCAGAGGATGATGCAGGGGAAGGAAAGCATTAGGGGGCCTCTTTCGAACTGCTCAGGGGCCCAGGTGACGGTTCAGAGCGGGAACTGTGTCTGCCTGCGGACAGCTAAGCCGGCTCCTGCCCGGCCCTGCCCAGCCCCGAGCACCCAAACAAAACATTCATTTTTAAAAGTGGCGTATTACTACAGAGACACCTCTAACAACTCCTACCCGGCGAGGCTCAAGGGATAGGCTCTGCACTCAGGAATTATTCTGGTGGTGCTTCGGGGACCATATCGGTTGCCGGGGATTGAACCTGGGTCAGCTGCGTGCAAGGCAAATGCCCTCCCAATGTATATTGCTCCAGCCATTGTAATTCCTCTTTAAAAGCCCCTAGGGCCATATCTGGTGGTGTGTGGGTCCCTCCTGTCCTGAACTCGGGGCTCCCCAGGTGATGTTGGGGCTCTAGCCCTCTAAGCTATATCCCCACCACCCATATTTCCATATTAAAAAAATTTTTTTAATACGGAATTATGGGTGGATGTGGGGGGAATGTGGGGCCCTTGGTTCCGACCTGTCTCGGGTCTGTCTGTTGGGATGGCCCCACCCCGCCCGCACAGGGCCAGGAGCAACCCTGGGTGTGACTGAGACAGCCCCTACCCTCAGCTGGGGTGACCAAGCCGCTTCCTCAAAGCTTCCGCACTGCTGACTGGGAACAGAAGGAGCAGAGAGGCCTATCCCAGACATGCAATGACTCGCATGGAAGGTGAACCCTGAGTCCTGTCACCACATAGGGCCGGGTAGGCCCCTGTCCTGTCACCACACAAGGGCATGCAAGCCCTTCCCTGCTCCAAGACTGGGGTGGGGAGAGACCATCGGGGGAGCCCAGGAAAGTTCTGGATTCCACAGGCCGAAGCCCAGGGATGTGAGCAAACCCACGGGGAGCTGGGTGACAGCAGCCCAGAAACCAAGCGAGCCCCAGGTTCTTTCTCTTAAGGTGCTGCTGAGACCAACATGCTGAGGGAAAGGGGGCCTGGAAATCTGGTGATGCACCTGCATTCTCGAAAGGTTAAGTCTTGAGACCAGCAGTAGCAGTACCACAAATCAACTCACACGCCCAAGAACGCAGGGAAATGCGATCGTGTCTCAAACACACCTGCACAAGCTTCCAATGGCAGAGGGCGCAGAGGGCGCAGACAGGCACCAGGAGCGCTGGGGCCATGCACGGGTTCAAGCTGACAACCTAGCTTGGCACTGGGGGTCACACCAGGCGGGGCTTGGAGGACCATATGGGTTGTCAGGGAACGAACCCGGGTCTGCCAGGGGCAAGGCAAGTGCCCTACCCACCTTACTATCTCTCTGGCCCTGGCATGCCGTTTTTAGAGGACATTATCAAGCTGATGTGTTTCTCCCTTGCATCTTCCCCTTCATATGTGCTGAAAATAACCAGTAGGAAACAGGCTGGGACGGGCGTGTGGGAGAAACAGAATTTCCCGCACTCCCTGCACCCAGCCCTGAGGTCACACTGCAGAACCTCAAGAGTTTGAATGAAAAATGTAGGCAATTGTATTTCTAGAAAATGAGAATGTAAGATTAGAGTCTTCAGGTCTTGCCAAGACTCAATCAAGGGGAAAGGCGGTCACGAAAACAAAATCCCTCACAAATGGCTAACTGGAAAAACGCAGTGACAGACTTGACTATTTCTGGCTGGAGCGGCCCTGCCTTCCACTCTCGAAGCTTCCTCCACAGCCAGTCAAGTCAGGGTGGGACGGGCACAAGGACAAACATCGACCAGCAGCAGAGAAACACCAGAGATAAACACATTTAAGGACAACTGATTTTTGAGAATTCATTAAGGGCATTAACAATTTTAAGCGAATTCGTTGAAACAGGAGGGTCTCCATAAGCAAGAGGAGCAGCGGCCCGAGAGACAGCACAGGGGAAGGCGCTGGTCTTGCACGCAGCCAACCTGGGTTCTATCCCCGGCACCACATATGGTCCCCGAGCATGGGCAGGGGTGATTCTTGATCACAGAACCAGGAGTAAACCTTGAGCACTGCTGGGTGTGGCCCAACTCCCGTCTCTCCCCAAAAGGAAGAAACTGGAGGCTTCCAGGAATCACTGAAATGCCAGTGTCAGTGTCGCCATCACAAACGAGGCAGAAACGAGTGTCAAGTTCAAAGGGCAAACACTGAACTTACTCGGAAGGCGCCCTCCGACTCCATGGAGAGAAGGTCCCCGTCGAAGGGAATGAGGTCCAGGCTGTACTCGTCCCTGTGGATGAAGGAGCCCAGGACGCCCAGGTCCTTCAGCCGCTGCTCACACAGCAGGCTACGCCGGGGCACAAACAAGATGTGGAAATCTCTTGTGGGGCCACGTCTGTCTTCACTGCAAGAGAAGGACCGTGCGTTGGCCGAGGCCCCGAGGTGAGGACTGCTCCCCAGGGCCCCACCTGCGCCTGACACACAGTGGGCTCTAAAGAGACGCTTATGAGCTACCCCCCACCACTGACTCGGCCCAAGATTCTAGTTTTCTTGCTCTCTTGATTTTGATGCTTTTTCTGGAAACCGCTGACCTGTGCTCTGCCAAGGGGCAGTGTTACTTTCTCTTGGGCCATTGATGGGACATGAAAACTCTCAGGGTTGGGGCTGGAGCAACAGCACAGCAGGTAAGGCGTTTGCCTTGCACGCGGCCGACCTGGGTTGGATTCCTAGGTCCCAGCATCCAATATGGTCCCGTGAGCACCACCGGGGGTAATTCCTGAGTACAGAGCCAGGAGTAACCCCTGTGCATTGCCAGGTGTCACCCAAAAAGAGGAAAAAAAAAAAACCCTCTCAGGGTTATTGCAACGGACATCTGTTTCTTGCAGAAAAAAAGTGTTTCTATTTAATCAAGCGATGTCTCTAGGAAAATAAAAGGTTGCTCCACACCGTGCCCGATTTTGCGCAAATACCCCGCATGCTTTTAAGTCCTTAGGGGCCACGTCGATCAAACGTAATGCAGACTGGGCTGGTGCACTTCCTCCATAGATGCTGCAGCATTAAATTTTAATCAGCTTCTCCTGACTTTGCTTATGAAGTTTGAGCATATGGTATTCAGTACTTGAAAAAGAACCGTTAGCTGTTTTTCTTTTTATAAAGAAATTTGGGTCCTTCTACTGAGACAGGCCGGAGCTTTCTACTGTCCTGAGACAGGGGGTTTATGTGGTTTGCCCTGCCTCCCCAAGCCCCAATACACAAAGTTTCCCATTCTCTATTTATAGTTTTTGGGCCACCCCGGCAGGTGCTCAGGGCTAACTCCTGGCTATGCACTCAGAAGTCACTCCCGGGAGACTTGGGGACCGCACTGGGTTCCGAGGATCTATCCTTGGCTGACTGCAGAGTATCCTGCTCCTGACCCCCCATTCTCCTCCGACACACTCTCACATCTGTCCAAAGATCCACTTCCCAAAGCGCTGGCAAGCAAAGGTGTCCTGATGAGCACTCAAACCACTAGAGGAATGATTCCGTATGGACCCAGCATCAGCTCTGAGATACCTAAGCACATTTTCAGCCATTATATCCATCAGTTCTAGCCGGGGTCTGACGAAAAAATTGATATTCTTGACATCGGCTGCTGGCAAGAGGCTTCCTTTGAGTGTGAACATTTTCTCCACCTCATGTTCCTAGGAAAGCACACATACAAATAAGGTAAGGTAAATCCCGTTGATCGTCGATTTGCTCGAGCGGGCCCAGTAACATCTCCATTGGAGACTTTGTTGTTACTGTGTCTGGCATATCGAATACTCTCGGTAGCTTGCCGGGTTCTCCGAGAGGGGCGGAGGAATCGAACTCGGGTCGGCCATGTTGGCCGCTTGTAAGGTGAACGCCTTACCCGCTGTGCTAAATGGTGAACAGAATTCCTAAAACTTACCAGCTGACCCAACCTTGGGCATCACTGCAGGCAGCCAACCTGGGTTGGACTGCTGGCCTCCCACACCATCCCCAAACACCACCAAGAGTCAATCGTGAGTGCAGAGCCAGGGGTAAGCCTGAGCACTGCCAGGGGTGGCCCAAACAAAACAGACCAACAACAAAAACTCAGGTGTTGTAACACTCCCACTCCAAAGCACAGTATACTTTAGTGTTGAGTCGGAGAGTGCAGGGGTTAAGGTACATGCCTGACACATGACTGCCAACTTCGCCCCCTGGCACCACAAGGGTCTTGAGCATTGCCGTGTGCATCCCTGGAGAGGCCACTGGAGGTGCCCTGGGGCAGTGCTCAGGAGACCAGGGGCCAGGGAGAAAGTAGAGTGGGGAAGGTGCTTGCTTTGCATTCAGCTGACCCGGGGTTCTATCCCCAGCACCCCATACTGTCCACTGAGCACTGCCAGGAGTGATCCTGAGTGCAAAGCCAGGAGTAAGTTCTGAGCACTGCCTGGCACGAGCCTCCAAATAAAATTCAGAACCACTTTAGTATAAAAATTTAGATTCCCCAAAGCCAGGTGTATAAATTCAGGCTGAAGTAACCAATCCTGTGTCTGAAAAACTTTGAGCCACATGAAGTAACAATCAGAAGACATGCCGCTCCGTCGAGGAGAAGGGGGGGGAGCACACCCACCCTTGAAAGGTCCACTGAAGGCTCCTATGCTGCCCGAGCCCCTGAGCTGCGTGTGCCCATGTAGCCGAGCCAATGCGGTGCCCGCAGCTCTCCTTGACATGGGGGCTTTTGTGCTTTCCTGTCTAATCTTGGGATGTGTGTAGGGGCTCTCTCTGCCTTTGGAGAAGCCCACGGTCTCTCTTGAAATGTTACTCTCTCTCTGCTCGTCCCCTTCCTAAAAGTCACCAAATAAAAGGTTTTTTCCTTCAAATAAATAAACAAAAGGTCCACAGAAGATAAAACATTTACCACTCATAACAGTGTCAGTGATTTTAAAAGCCAGACAGAGCTGCACACCAGTTATTCCAGAAGTGGAACATCACATTACTCTTGCTAGAGTCCAGAATGGCAGTTTCAAAAAAAAAATAATAACCAAAACCCTTTTACCTTTAGAAGTGAGTACTGTGCAAGCAAGCCAAACGGTCCTGTGAGATACTCATCCCAAACTATTGCCTGCGGGAGGGAGAAGCATCCCGTTATTTGAGTGAAAGGAATTTCAATAACGGCCAGCAGCAAACAACAGCCATTTGCAAACTCTGGACAAACAAAGCTTGCAGTGAGCAACAGCTGACACACTCATATTCCGTGGCCTGAAGAAAAACAGCATAAGGGCAAGGGGCGCGACTGGCCACGGACGCACAGTCACTGTCCTCCACAAAGAGTGTGTCTGCAGGGTCCTGGGGTCAGACTGGGGTCATGAACCCGCGGGTGAACTGCCAAGGAGACCGTGGAGGAGCAGGCAGCTGGGAAAGTGGCTCCAGGGTCGCAGGCGGCGACACCCGCACGCGGGACAGCGGGGAGGGCCTGGACGCGGGGCTGCGCTCGGCCTGCCAGACGGACTCGAGTCGCCCCGTTTCCCTCCCAGGGCCGGGCCGCAGGGCGGGAGCGCAACGCCCCCTCTCTCGGGCTGCACTGGGGGCGCCCCCGGCTCCAGAGGCCGCCGCCCGCCCCGGCCCCGGCCCTCCCCTCGCTGCCCGCGCACTCGCCCGGGAATCGCGCAGGGAGTCCAGGTTCTCCCGCGCGGCCTCGGAGCCGCCCAGGCCCGCCGCCACGTGACGCGCGGGTCACGTGACCATCGTGACGCCACGCCTCCGCCGGAAGCCGGAAGCGGCCGGCGACCCCGTGCCTCTTCCGGGTCTAGGGCTCCACCTGTTGGTTCCGCCCAGCCCCGACTATCCCACCCCCGGCCCTAGGGGTGGGCGTGGCTCAGGCCAATGTGGGCGTGGTTCAGAGAGATGGGCGTGGCTCTGCCCAGGGAGGCGTGGCCCGGGCGGAGATGGGCGTGGCTCGGGTCCAAGTGGGCGGGGCCGGGGCTCGACCTCATTTCTCAGCTTCTCCAGCTCTGCTCTCCGTGAGCAAAGCACTCCTAATCCTGATGGATTTCTGCAGGGAAACTTTCTCTTCATCGGAGTCTCTTATGAACTCAGATTCTCTAAAAGACCAAATTGTTCAAAATGCCAGAAATCAAGCCAGAGAGAGGCCAGTGCACAGCTGCCCTAGAACATAAGCTCATCGGCTCCCAGGACTGTTGCAGGGGGAGGGGCCGAGGCTTTGATGCTTGCAGAAGTTTAGTGAAATTTTACTGACTGTGAGGGAGAAAAAGTTTGACTATGTGTACATGCCAGAACCTGCGTATCGTTGTGTCCATTTGAATTTAAAGAAACAAGTTAATAACTTTGGGAGATGGAGAACAGACAGAGACAAAAAGGATTTGTTGCACCCACACCCCACTCCCCCAAAAAAGAATTCTTTTGAACACCTAATCCCAGGTTGAAGTGCGATATCTTGAATAAATTATTACCAAGCTATGACAACAATTAAATCACACACACATGCAAAGCAATTATACGAATGTCTTGCAGAGCGGCTTTATGCTGGGAGTATCCATTGGTTCTCACTCATTTCAGCAACTTTCAGCAAGTTCGGAGATTTTGTTTTTGAAACCTTTCTGAGCCAGAACAGGGGCAAAGATTGTTCCGACTAATCCAACAGAGAATGATTTTCATCCAGACTCTGGAGAGGACCAAAGTGAGTTGCTCTTAAACAAAAAGGCAATTCGCAAAAGGCCAGAACAGAAAGGTGAACATGGGTTTCCGGTAGAGGATGAGAGCTCGGGACATACAGAGTGGGTGGCCTCACACCCTCAGCCAGACTCTCCTCCGGGCTGGTTTGCCGAGCAGGAGGAGGAGGACCTGGCCTGGGGAGAGAGGGCGGCAAGACAGAGAAGGAGCAAAGACACAATAGATACAACCCAACGGGTGCGTGTGTGGCTGTGTGTGTGTGTGTGTGTGAGAGAGAGAGAGAGAGAGAGAGAGAGAGAGAGAGAGAGAGACCATTTACACCACAAAAGGACGTGTGTGGGAGAGCACAGGGCGAGGACGGACGGCCAGTCAAGACTGGGCAATGCCACAGCCTGGAAAGGACATGAGAGGGGACAGAAGTGTGGCTCCTGGGATGCATATTTGGAGAGAGACAGAGGTGCGTGTGAAGTGGGGGATCTCATTAAAGTCTGGGGTCCAGGACAGCTGTGGATGTTCGTGTCAGACTCGCTGGTTCAAATCTGTGTGCCTTGGGGACAGAGGGAATGTGCAGCCCTGGGAGAAGTCGGGAGGGCCAATGGGAACTCCCTCCATCCACCTTGCGGCACTGGGTCATGCATGTTTAGATCACATGCACTGGGCCATAGCACCAGTGATGCGGGCAGGTGACACAGTGAAGGAGGCGTAACTTACAGCAACAAGCCGAGTCTACCTGGTCCACGGGTGAGTGGGTGAACGAGGAGCATGTTCCTAGGGTCGGATCCCTCCGAAAACTGACAGGAGGAATCGGAGACTGAGGCCCACGTTAGAAATGGCAGAATGTACGTCTGGCTAGTGAGATCCAAGATATCTGCACACACATTACAGAATTCTCATGGGTTTACGGCAAACGGAAATTCTCACAGAGATGAAAAGAGAACTGTGTATTTATCTCAGTGTGTGGCTCACACTTACACTCCAGATCATTAAGTAGTAAGAAAAGAATCTGAGACTAACAGAGATCTCTTGAATTCAACGCCAAGGGCTGGACGTACACCAGAAAGGGTGGACTTCTGTGCAGTTAAGCTATTACATGAGTAACACCTCGCTAGGAAATAGGATCTTGTTTAGGTGGAAAAAAGAGGGTTTTAGAGGAAAGGAAATCTCTGATGCAACCCCGTGGGTCAGGAATCTTGACTTTCCTACGGCATGTGTTTGGGGGCTGGGCTGGGGTCTACACTTCACAGACAGGAGAGCTGGGTTGGTCCCCAGCACTGCATGGTCTCTGGAGGCGGGAATGACTGCAGAGCACTGCGTCCCCAAAGCAAAGCAAAACAAACTTATTTGGTAACTGATGCCACCATAAGATTATTTTAAGAGTTCCTTGCTCTAAATCTAACACACACTTAGAAAATCTGATTTTGAATGTTTATTCAAAGTGAAGGGGTTTAAGGAAGATGAGCAGATTCCAATTTTTTGGGGGGGTGGGGTTATGCCGGGAGATCTCAGGGGTTCCTCCTGGTTCTGCACTCAGGAATTACTCCTGGCAGTGCTCAGGGGGACCATATGTGATGCCGAGGATCGAACCCAGTTGGCCGTGTGCAAGGCAACTGCTCTCCACACTGGAATGTCGCTCCAGTCCCAGATCCCCATTCTTTGGTCAGGACTATCCAACTTGCCTGAGCCAGGAGCTCTGAGGCAGGAGGAGAGGGCAGCTTCCTTGGCGTGTTCCTGACACAAGCCTGGAACATTGCACAATCCCCCGGCCGGCCGGCTGTCCATGACAGGGCATGTGTGGCGACCCCTACATGGACACGGCCAAACAGACCCCGGCAGCTGCTCCTGCTGACCAGTCCTCACGGCTAATTCCTTTGGTCTCCTCTCAGCTCTGACTTCTACCGTGCAGCCACAAGTGGCTAGAGGACATCGGGCCTCTTTACCGATGCCCGGGTCACAAATACATGGGCCCCTTTAAAGCCACACGCTTTAGAGTTGGTGTCCTGAGCAACAGCAGAGGGAGGAGAGCCGGAAGGGAGGTCTCCGGGGCCAGAAACCTTTCCCAAGGGATCACACTATCCAGATTCTTTCCTTACGACTTACATAAGAAATAAATCAGTCATGATGCAAACACCTTAAAGTGTTACTGGGCAACCTTTCAAAATGCAAATAACGAGAACCAAATATTAGAAACAGGAAGAGAAATGCAAATACAGCCAGGAGAACTAAATTGGCACTGAAGTTCTTTGCTGTGGCTTGATCTTAAAGGGTGCGTGCTTGTGTGTGTGTGTGAATGTGTGTTGTGTGTGTTGTCCAGAGTATTTTGCGAAACAAAAGCAAGACACAGAGGGACGAAGGCAGCCAAAATATAGATATACAACGACTTGGTTTACTAAAAAATATATATGAAATTTATTTATTATAACGTGGATAGACTTGCTTTAGTCTTACCATCAAAGACACAGAAAGAGAGAGAAGGAAGCAGGAGTGGGAGGGAAAAGAGAGGGTGAGGTGAGCACGGCAGCGAGCGAGCGCGGAGACAGCCAGACATCAGCACCCACAGTGAGCTCAGGACCGCGGAGACTGCCTCCCGGCCCCGCAGAGTTCCTGACCAAAGGCCGCGCCTGACATTCTGGTTCTGGTATCCGTCCTTGGCCGTCAGGGAAGTGGGGGACACAGAACAGGACCACCCCCCCACCCCGTCCGCTCTGGCTTTAGCAGTGGTCGGAGCAGTGCAGGACTGGCCCTGCCTTCCGCTGCTGGACCTGTTTTGAACCTGTCTGAAAACCTAACTTGGAGACAAGCTCCCGAGAGAAACGCTGACTTTCACAAAGTGCAGAGACACACCTTTGGCACATATCACGTGCAGCTAAGCTGGAGATAACAACAGTCTGGGGAAAACCCGCAGCAAACCCAGGGGCTGGGTGAGTGTAGCCGACTTCCTCGCTCAGAGGCAGCAGTTCTGCACCTCCCTGTGGGAGCCCAGGATGGAGAGAGCCTCCGCCATCAGGACTGCACGCCACCAAGGCCCTTGGGGGCAGGCGGCGGTTTCTGCATGAACCCAGCGAAAATGGACCTAAACCCTTCCTGGGCTTTCAACCTGAGAGCAGAGCAAATTCCTTTTAGCTCTTTATCTACCATCACACTCAGACCTACATCTGGATCCTTCACAATCTCTACCTGGCGATTAAGATCCTGGGATTAGCTACAATAGAGTCGTCTTCAGATTTCTAAATCAGACACAACTTGCCATGAATAAGGAGAAGAAACAGTTCAATATTTGAGACCACGTTTTAATTTTTTTTTAAATTTTTTAATTTATTTATTGAATCACTGTGGGAAAGGTTACAAAGCTTTCAGGTTTAGGTCTCAGTCATGCAAATATCAAACACATTTCCCTTTACCAATACTTATTTTTTACCATGAAGAACCCCAATAAAACCCCACCCCCACCCCTCCCAGTCCCTGTGGGGCAGATGAATTCTAGTTAACACTCTATCTGCTTTGATTAGATTCATTGTTTCAATAAAAGATTCACCACTATTATTTAGAGTTTACCCCCCCCCCCCAAATCAGACATGCTGAAAAAGCATTGTGAAGTGATTTGCTTTCTACAGCTGGGTTCAAGAATTAAATGTTGGTTTTGGATTGCTGCTATTTTACTTATTGACCGTGGAAGTATTTCTACTGAAAGTCAGATAGTTAAGAAATTGGTTTCTGTGCTCTGGAGTCGTGGCCATGCTGGAGAGCCGCTAGTGGGGGGCAAATGGTGGCCTCGGTAGGGCGTGAACGCCCCTCTTCCCATGAGGTTTTAGTCGCCCCCACTCCCCCGGCTCATACCTGCTGTCCACAAGGCTCCCATGCAGCCGCCATCTTTCTTTCCAGAGAGGAGAAGGTGACTGGGGCAACACCCTTTCCCCTCCGGACAGACCTGATGGCCTGGATTAACGCATAGCCCGTTCACTTTTCTGCTCCAAGCTGCTGGGTTCTGCATTAAGTCCTTGTGTTTCTGGGGCTGTGGCCGTGCTCCAAACTTAACTATGATTTTCAGAGAGAAACGTTGGGTGGTTTACTTCTCATGGATCACTTTGTATATAGAGAGATGTTGCGAGGCCGCTTATGCGGCCGCGCGGTTTTGAGGAAAAGTCCTAGTTCCTGCAGACTCGAGCTGTGCTTGTAGAGGCTTCTGGTCACCAGGGTTCCATCTGGGGGAGGCGGGATGCGGCACCTACCCCATCTGGGACTTCCCGATGATCTTGGCTCTTTTCGGAACCTTTTTTTTTTTTCCTTCGGGATCTGTGGATCCCGCCCTCCATGTTGTCCTTCTCTTCCACGTTTTAATTTTTTTTTACTCCCACACACAAAGAAAATAAAGTCATCATTTGTTCCTTAGATTCACTGTAAGTTTTCTTTCTTCAGGGTGGATGGGTGCACACCTGGCCATGCTCAGGGTTTACCCTGGCTCTGGGCTCATGGTACCACATGGGGTGCCTGGGATTGAACCCAGTTCAGGTTTGTACAAGACAAGATCATACCAGTTCTAGGACTTCCCCGGCTCCTGAAAGAGTGACTTTCCATGGATGGCCACATAAACATTCCTGGGACATCGGGGTGTGAGTGGGGGGCAGGGAGCAGAGGCGATGAGACAGCAGAGGGAAATGGACAAGTGGTTAAATGGGTCATTTATTTTTTAAAATTTATGTATTTATTTTAACCGGGGGTCACGCCCAGCGATGCACAGGGTTTACTCCTGGCTCTGCACCAGGAATTACACCAGGAATTACTCCTGGTGTTGCTCAGGAGACCATATGGGATGCTGGGAATCGAACCCGGGTCGGCCGCGTGCAAGTCAAACACCCTACCCCGCTGTGCTACCGCTCCAGCACTAAGTTACATGCCAAGACGAGTGTCTTAAAAAACAAAACCTAAATGGAACAAAAAACTGCTTCTCCTTCTGACGGATGGTTGCCTCCTCAAGCCAGGGCACCAGTCATGATTCTGGGGGGCTGTGCGCTGTGGGGAGCGCAGGGGAGGATGGGACTCTGGTGTTTGTGTGCCCCCAACGTGGGAGCTGTCTCCTGCAAATAGCACCAGGGTTGAACCGACCATTTGGGACCAGCTCTGGGGGGCTGGGAGGATGAGCAGATGGAAGGAGCTGAGACAGACGGCAACCATGGACGCGCAGCAAACCCCGACAATCGCCACTCAACAGTACAGAGGAGGGGGTCGCCCCGCAAGCAGAACTCACAGTGGGGTGGGGTGGCGGGTGCGCTGTGTCACAGGGAATTACAGCACAGTAGGTTTCATGGGAAACGCATTTCCCTTCCTTGTGTCCTCCATCTTCAGCAGCCTGGCAGTGGGCTGGCCTTGGGGATGCTCCTGGCTCCTTGCTGGGGGCTGGGTGGAGGGAGGGAACTCGGCCTCCTGCAAAGCCTGTGCTCCCTGCGGCCCCAGACTTCAGAGCAAAGCTCAGATATGCTTAGGCCCATCTGCCTTTTTCTTTTCTTTTCTTTTCTTTTCTTTTCTTTTCTTTTCTTTTCTTTTCTTTTCGGGCCACACCTGGTGATGTGAGGGGCTTACTCCTGGCGGTGCGCTCAAGGATCACTCCTATTACAGAGAGGAAAGACTTACCTAGATTCATACAAACCAACATAGTGCCATGGAGCATTAAAGAACATACTGAAGGTATAAAAGAAGAGAAGAGCAAGCATTTCACCTTACTCACGGTGAGGTGCAATCCACCCATTTGCTGTGGGTCCTAGTCAAAAGAAGCTTAAATCTGTAGCGATAAAGGATACAATTTGACATCATGTTTAAACCTTGACTTCCATTTTCTAAGAGCACTGTACCAGGAGTCTAGCCAATCTGTCCAATATCTTTTCCATAGAGCTTACCAAAAAGGCACTAGAACAATTCTGCGGGTGTAATTTAAAGTTTCTTACAACAATACAGTTTGATCAGTTCCTTTTCTTCAAACACAACCTCTAACCTTCTGCACATTCCTTAACATTCATTCTGTCCTGTAAAAACCCTCTTCACTTTCACAGGATCCCTTTCCTTTTTCCCACCTACGATATCTCCATCCATTATCTTTCTGACTTTAGACACACATCTATATTCCTGTCATCCCACAAGTTTTAACTCTTATTTTACTGACCTTAGTTCAACAAGATTTCCCAAGTTTGGACACAGCTACCAATAATCTCACTTAACATAACAAAACTGTACTCTGCAGTGCTATTTCAAAAGCATTAGATCAGTTCTAGGACTATTCAAAAAGTCTTAAAAATGCTCACAATTAAAGCTCTTACAAGGTATATTCACTGGGCGGAAGATCACTTGACATTGGAAGTTAAGCAGAAGACGTCTTAAAATTTTGATTTCCAGGAAAAAGATTAAAACACTCCTAAAATTATCAATCAACATTAAAGATTTCACACTTGTGTACAATGCTCTCTGGAGATCAGGGCTGGTGACAAGGCTTTGCATGGAATAAAGTTATCAAAATAGTAGCATGTACTTTCAAGCACTGGACAGGCTGACTCACAATATAGTTAGTAAAATTTCCCACCTTTCCCATGAAATTCTCCATTCTCAGAAACTATTACAGCAAGCTGACATCTGCGATGAACCCATTTTATAACTCTAGAAACTCATGTTGAAACGAAACCATTAGCAGCCTCCCTGACTTTGCTGGCAACGAAGTAGCAGAACCCGCATCCTAGGAGACATCCAGGCGTTCCCAAGGTCCTTTACCACACCACCAGGGCGCCCCCGGGGGCGTGACCTGTGGCTCCTGGACATGACTGTCAGCCACAGTCCGAGAAGGCTCACGCCTCGCACCAACAGTCACCATGCCAGTCAGGACCTGGCCTTACGCGATGACGATTCCTAGTTTCGGGGCGCCTTACTTACCCCGAGAAGAGCCCGTTGGAGACGGCCGGGGCAGCAGAGCAGATCTCGGTGGGACCTCCAAATGTTAGGGTCGAGACGCTCGCCGCCCGTGAAGGAGACTCCAAGAGACTTTCTCATGCAACACGCACAGGGTTTATTGTCCAAGCATGCTGGGGCTCACTACGTGTCCCGAAAACAGGACAGAGGCAGAGAGCCCCGAGCCAAAGTACAGTGGGTTTTTATAACCAAGAGTAAACAAAGGAATCTGACAGTACAGCAACCTGCAGCTTTACCAAGAACAGCGAGACACTTGCACAAGATGAACTTCTTCGGAACATCTGAGCACATGTCCCCATATCCGGCCCAGCCACAAGGTCATAGCAGGGTGTAGGTGGGAGCTACCTTATGACTCTTTTGAGCCAGCTTTTGCAGCTCTAGTTTCACAGCTTTTACAGTTCTCTGGTGAACTCTTTCCTACCACTTAACTCTTTCATGACTATTAGCCCGGGCGGCCCTTACATTTCCATCTCTGGCCTTACAATAGCACAGGGATTAAGGCATTTGCCTTGCAGGAGGGATATGCTTCATATGCTCTGCCCCTGCAGCCCCCAAAGGAACGCTGATGAGTAAGGTTCAGTTTGGGCCAGGGAGAGGGCGCCAAGCTTCGGAAGCTTCTGGAGCATGGGAGCTGACTCCACCACAGCTGCCAGGTGAGGCTCTGCTAGCACCGCTCACCAGCCCACTGCACTGCTGCTCGCTCAAAATTTCACGATTGACTTAGATTTGTTTTGTCTCTTTTAAAATGTTATTTTCTTTGTGAATTTTTTCAATCCTAGTGAAATACACAGAGTTGATCATGATTGGATTTCAGTCATATCATGTCCCAACACCTGTCCCTTCACCAGTGGACATCGCTCACCACGAATCTTCCCGGTCTCCCTACTCCCCCAGACAGGCAAGGCACCTCTCTCTCCCTCCTCCTTTCTGCAGTGCTCTCTCTCTACCCCCTCTCCCTCTTTTCTCTCTCCCCCTCTCTCTGACACACGCCTTTTGGTTTACAATACAGATATTGAAAGGTTATTATGTGTATCTCTTTACCTACTTTCAACACCCAGTTCCCGTCCAAAGTGATTTCCAACCATTTCCAAGCATTATTGCCAGACTGGTCCCTACTCTATCCTAACTACCCTCTGTCCCCGATGCTTGTGGGAGCTTTCAACCATTGACCAGTCCTCCTGGACCCATTTTCCTAACCTTGGATATCAATCTCATATATATGTATACATGTATATTATTATCATTTCTGCTCAGGGGACGCAGCTGTCAGCAAAACACCTGTGAGTGATCTCTCGCTGTGTGTGTGTCTCTCTCTTCCCAGAGTTCTGGAGCCCAGCAAGCACCGGACTGTCATCAGTGATCATCAGAGAAACTGGCTCCCTGAAGCTGCCCCATTTAGGGGCCCCTGAGAGCAAGAAAATGGGCGTTCACCCGCACCCCTCAGCTCAGAATGCCCACGCCTGGCAGGGGGCAGGGACGTCCCAGACACACAGGCATCCATCTCGGCACAGCAGCACTCGTCATGGAGGGAGGCACCCCCCCCCCCAGCACATCAGTCACACTCATGGGTGGCACTGGGATAGGCTGAGCTGGTGGAATGACAATGGTGACGGTTATTGAGGCAGCAATGGCAATGCCAAAGATTGTGGCGGTGGTGATGGTGGCAGGAATAGCTGTCGCATGGTGCTGTGGTGATGATGCTTTGGTGGTGAAAATGGCAGCTTTGTTGGGGATGTAGTTGCGGTGATGATGGTGACATGGTGATGCGGACAGAGCTGGCGGGACACTCTGCCGATCAGATCATGCTGGTGATCAGGTGATCATGGTCTGAGACTGGTCATGGTCATTTTGGTGGTGGTGGTAATCATGATGTCGGGCATGAAATGAAGTCATGCACAAGTTTGATGAATCTTGGTGACGATATGGTGAATTTGGCGATGAGATGGCAAGTTTAGTGACTTTTGGCGTGGCTATTATGGGGGCATTTCCGTTTTGGTTGACTGTGGCAGAAATTTGGTGAATTTGGCAATGCTATGGCAAATTTGGTGACTTTGGCACTAGTGCTTTTGGGGTAGTTTGGTTTTGGTTGGCTGTGGCACAAATCCGGTGACTTTGGTGATGCTATGGCAAATTTGGTGACGTTTGCCTCTGCTGTTTTTTGTATTTGTTTTGGTTGGCTGTGGCACAATTCTGGTTAATTTGGTGAACTGGTACATTCAGTGAAGCTTGGCATTGCTATTTTTTGCTATTTCTGTTTTGATTTGCTGTGGCACAGATCTGGCAAGTTTGATGATATTATGGAAAATTCGGTGATGTTTGGCACCACTATTTTGCTATTTGTGTTTTGTTTGAATGTGGCACAAATCTGGTGAATTTGGCACATTGTGGTAAAATTTGGTGAGGTTTGGCACTGGTGTTTTATATTTCCGATTTTGGTTGGCTTTCACAGATCTGGTGAATTTGGTACACTGTGTCACAAACACGGTGAATCTGGTGTTGGTATGGTGAATTTGGTAACGTTTGCCACTGCTGTTTTGGGGGAGGTGTTTCCGTTTTGGTTTGCTATGGCACGAATTTGGTGGGCTTGGTAACATTGGGACAAATTTGGTGGAATTTGGTGGCTGTATGGTAAACATGGCCATGATACTGGCAATGTCGGCAATCTAATGCAAGAATTATGATGTCTTTTTATCGAAAAAAGATTTCAATAAAATTCTTCAGTAAAATGTTTTTATTGAAAGAAAGTTAGAGATGTGAGGGGGTGAGAAAGAGATCACGGGGGGCTGGATGAAACAAGGCAGGCAGGGTCACCTG
Organism: Sorex fumeus; assembly: GCF_029834395.1. Classification (NCBI taxonomy): domain Eukaryota; kingdom Metazoa; phylum Chordata; class Mammalia; order Eulipotyphla; family Soricidae; genus Sorex; species Sorex fumeus. The sequence goes on along the minus strand of NW_026606212.1, from coordinate 163,443 downwards.
GGGGCAAAGGCAGGGGTGGTTGGCCAGATCTTGACTCCCCGGCCTTTGACTAAGCTGCAGTTCTCCCAAGCTGCCACGGGAGGGCGCGCTTCTCGCCGGCGGGGGTGATCTGGCCAGATCTTGGTTTGATCCAGCTCTTGTCTAAGCTGCAGTTCTGTCGAACTGCCACGGGAGGGCGCCCTTCTCGCTGGCGGGGGTGGCCCTGGCCTGCTTTTAATTATCCAGCTCTTGTCTGAGCTGCAGTTCTCCAAAGTTGCCACGGGAGGGCGTGCTACTCGCTGGCGGAGGTGGCCCTGGCCTGATCTTAATGTTCCAGCTCCTGTCTGTGTTGCAGTTCTCCAAAGCTGCCACGGGAGGGCGCGCTTCTCTCTGGTAGGGTGGCCCTGGCCTGATCTTGATTCTCTAGCCTGTGTCTGAGCTGCTGTTCTCCGAAGATGCCACAGGAGGGCGCCCTTCTCGCTGGCGGGGGTGATCTGGCCAGACCTTGATTATCCAGCTCTTGTCTGAGCTGCAGTTCTGCCAAACTGCCACGGGAGGGCGCCCGTCTCGCTGGCGGGGGTGGCCCTGGCCTGATCTTAATGTTCCAGCTCCTGTCTGAGTTGCAGTTCTCCAAAGCTGCCACGGGAGGGCGCGCTTCTCTCTGGTAGGGTGTCCCTGGCCTGATCTTGATTCTCTAGCCTGTGTCTGAGCTGCTGTTCTCCCAAGATGCCACAGGAGGGCGCCCTTCTTGCTGGCGGGCTGGCCCTGGCCTGATCTTGATGATCCAGCTCTTGTCTGAGCAGAGTCTCCTGCCCCCGCACCTGGCTCTCCTCACTGGGGCCCCTTGGAGGGGGGAGGGTTGAGTTTCTCCACCCCCCCGCCCCGCCCCGCCCCGCCCCAAGCAGAGCCATAGCAGCTGAGGACCTCTGGAGCCAGCCACGGCCATGCTGGGCCCACTCTCCACACGTCCGGACGGGCCTCATGCATGAAAGAACTGGCAGAGGAACCCAGGCATGCGGGTCCCGGGGCTGAGGTCTCCAAGCCTACTCAGATCGGGACTGGGCCTTCTCCACCCAAACCCCTTCCCCATCTTCCAGAAGGTAAACGCCACACCCACCAGCTGCCGCCAGCGCCAGGTTGGTCCCATCAACGGCCAAAATCCAGAGACTATAAAACCCAGCTCCCGGAATAATGACATCTTATTATCGTGTTCTTACTTTGGAGAAACCAGCACACTAACTGAAAGAATCCTGCCCATATGGCAGAGTCTGGCAAACTTCCCGTGTCCTACTCAATGTGCCAAATACCAGTAACCACGACGGGGCTCATTCTCCTAATCCTAAAAGAGCATTGAAATGGCTCTTTTAAAATCTCAGGGCTAGGAAGAAGGAGACGTTACTGGTGCCTGCTCAAGGAAATCGACGGACAACAGGATGATCCTGATCCTGATCCTGATGTATATTATGGGCTGGAGCAATAGCACAGCGGGTAGGGCGTTTGCCTTGCACGCTCCGCCCCTCTCGGAGAGCCCGGCAAGCTACCGAGAGTATCTCGCCCGCATGGCAAAGCCTGGCAAGCTACCCATGACGTATTCAATATGCCAAACACAGTAACAAGTCTCACGATGGAGACGTTACTGGGCCCGCTCAAGCAAATCGATGAACAGCGGGAGGACCGTGACCGTATATACTATAATCCACAAAATGGGTGCTTACTTATATTTGTGAAGGGACTCGGGAACCATATCCAGCAGTGCTGAGGCTCCTCCGAGCTCTGCTCAGGCATCACTCCTGGAGGGGATGCTGGGGACCATAGGAAGTGCCAGGGAAAAGACTCTGGGTTTGCTGCTTGCTAGGCATCAGCCTTGCCCCAGGACTCTCTCTCCAATCTACAGTTTACTGACTTACAACCTTGTATTACAGAATATTCACAGTACGATGTATTATTTGGATATCCTGCCAAGTAACCACGATTCCTGTATAGACCGTGTGAATTCCCTACCATAGATTCTAAAGTCAAGGACTGCTATTGGGGATTATGTAGGCTAAAGGTGACGGTCTTGTTCAAGCTCTTTCTCCAGAAAAATCAACCTGAGGACACGTGCGTCAAACGTACAGGAGTTGGTGCTTATCAACATCTTTGGATCTGTTCATTTTGGGTTAAAAATATAGCAACTTCCAGTTTCTTTCCCAGATTTTATGGATTGATGCTGCTTGCACTGCATGGTGTCCCTTTCATTTCTTCTTGTGAAATAGCTACGGAGAATCACTGAAGGTATTCATTTTAGGCTACGTTGGTTAGGAAGCTTTGCAATAATACAATAAAGATTTTGTTTTGGGTTTTTCTTTTGCTTTTTGGGTCACACCTGTCGATGCACAGGGGTTACTCCTGTCTCTGCACTCGAGAGTTATTCCTGGCGGTGCTCAGGGGACCATGTGGGATGCTGGGAATTGAACCCGGGTCCGCTGCGTGAAAGGCAAATGTCCTACCCGCTGTGCTATCTCTCCAGCACCCTGTGTAGGGTTTTTTTACCTTTAAACCTCACCAGTGGTTTATTTTTTTTCATTTTTTATAATTTTATTTATTGAATCACCATGATAGCAGTTACAAAGCTTTTGGGTTTAAGTCTTGGTCATACAATGAAACATGCGTACCTTCACCAGTACCCATTCTCCACCACCAAAACCCCTAGTATACCCCCATCCCACACCCTCCACTTACCTGTGGAGGAGATGATTTCCACATTACTCTCTCTCTACTTTGATTACATTCAATATTTTGACACCGGATCCACTATTATTATTTGGGATTTTACCCCAAAACTCAGATCTCCTGAAAAGGCAACAGTAGACAATTTGTTTTCTATTCCTGGTTGTAAATAACATATGATGTCGCGTGGTTGTAGTAGTGGCTGCGCGATTTTGAAATTCCAAAATTTTAACAATTAAATCTGGAGGGATTTCTTGCCAAAACCTGCTGGGTTCCAAGATTTGTTCCTGAGTCTGTGGGATCATGGCCGGTAAGCAGATTGATCGGGAGCCAGAAAGGCCGTTAGTGGGCGGTGACTAGGGGTCTTGTTGGGATGGGGAGGAAAGGGCTGGTCCCACCCCCATGCCATGAGGCTCCACGTGTCTCATCACTGAGGGCTCAAACCTTACTGTCCAATGACTTCTGGAGGATGGTGGCCACCGAGCCGCCAAGGGGGAGCAGGTGGAGGGACAGCACCCTTTCCTCCCTGGAATGGCCCAGCGACAGTAACCTACTGCAGGGTCTGGATGCATTTCTGCCAAAAGCCACTGGATTCCGAGATTTGTGTCTGAGTCTGTGGGATCATGGCCGTTAAAGAGCTTGATCAGAAGCCAGAGAGGCCGTTTGTGGGTGACGACTTGGGGTCTTGTTGGGGAGGAAAGGGCCAGCTCCACCCCCATCCCGTGAGGCCTTACGTGTCTCGTAACTGTGGGCCCAAACCTGACTGTCCAGTGGCCTCTGGAGGATGGCGGCCAGCGGGCTTCCAGGGAGAACAGGCCAAGGCACAAAATCTATTCCCACCTGGGGTGGCCCAGCGCCTCTAACTTACTGCAGGGACTGGACACATTTCTGCCAAAAGCCGTTGGGTTTCGAGATTTGTTTCTGAGTCTCTGGGATCATGGCCGTTAAGCAGTTCAATCAGGAACCAGAGAGGCCATGTCTCCAATTATATAGCTGAACTGGAGGTGGTTTGTGGGTGTATCTCCCACATACCTAACTTTTGCCTGTTTACTTTCTTGGTCAACTCTGCCCCAAGTTTTTGGGGCCTGGCCAAACGCACGGCAGCAAGTTGGGGATACCTGGAAGTCTGCTGATGCACTCGCCTCACAGGTACAGACTGACCTGCTGGTGACACCATACCCCCAACCCAGTGCTTCTTAGGGTTTACTCCTGCCTCTGCACTTAGAGATTGCTCCTGCCAGGGCACTGATGACTGGATGGGATTCCTGCCATTGAACCCAGATCAGCCACATGCAAGGTAAGTACCCTACTCACTGGACTATCTCTTTAGCCCAAGATAAACGCTTTTAAGAAAATGGTTTACAGGTCCAGAGCAATAGTGCAGCTGGTAGGGCATTTGCTTTGGCCAATCTGGCTTCAATCCCTGACATTCCATGTAGTCTGCCCGAGCACTGTCAGGAGTGATTCGTGAGTGCAGAGCCATGAATAAGCCCTAAGACATCACCAGGTGTGGCACAAACATAAAGAAACAAAAAGAAATGGCTAATGGTTTATTTTTTTTTGAGCAGAAATAATTTTATTGGGAATGTCCAAATAGCTTTTCTTCTGAAACTGTGAAACCAAAAATCTTCCCTCTAGAAATACACAGATGCATGGAATGTGCACGAAATGCCCAAGGTTTCAGAAGCAGATGCTGAAAGGACACACCTCATCCTTAAGTCCAGTATCCCAGACCAAAAGGGCGAGGATTCAAGAATGAAGTGAATCGAGTGTTTGGAGGATCCACTTGGGTTGTGAGATGCATACTGAAAGTAGACTATAGACCGAACACGGTGGTGAACTCAATTCCTCTTTTGAAAACCACAACATCCAAAACGAGAGAGAGAACAAAAGGGAATGTCCTACCACAGAGATGGGATGGGGGGGATGAGGTGGGGGGGATTGGGGGGGTGGGAGGGTTACTGGGATCATTAGTGACGGAGAATGGGCACTGGTGGAGGGATGGGTACTTGATCATTGTATAACTGAAATCCAAGCACAAAAACTTGTAAGTCCACAATCGTACCTCATGGTGTTTCACTAATAAAACTTTAAAAAGAAAAAGAATGAGGTGAATCTATTTAATACTCATTGCAACGAAAACTCCTATGAGCAAACAAACAAAAAAAGCCCCCATTTTATTCCTAAATGCATAAACTTAAACATAAATGCATTTTATTTATTTATTTATTTATTTATTGCTTTTTGGGTCAGACCTGGCGATGCACAGGGATTACTCCTGGCTCTGCACTCAGGAATTACTCCTGGTGGTGCTCAGGGAACCATATGGGATGCTGGGAATCGAACTCGGGTCGGCTGTGTGCAAGGCAAAAGCCCTACCCGCTGTGCTATCACTCCAGCCCCCATAAATGCATTTTAAAGAGGAAAAGAAGATGCTGAGATACTGGTCAATATTTAATGTTCAAATAAAAAAACAATCTGTCTGATTTGCGTTTTATTTTGCGAGGGATTGGGGGGTGGCCGTGCTTAGAGGCCCGGGGACCAAGTCTGGAGAGTCTCTGTCAAGACCAGGCCCGATCTCTCGATGCCACCCAGCCAACCTGCCAAACGGGCTCTTCCATCACCCCTTTACACCCGCTCTATCGGTGAGAAAGGACAGGCCTGAAATCAGCAACCTCTGACCCGAAACTGGATCCTCAGACACTCGGACACACTGCCTTCGCCTTCATGCTGACGTTGACTGGCTCTGACCCTCGTCTTCACTCTGTTCTGAGACTTTCACACACCTCAGGAGGGTTCAGAAGTGGCAAAGTGTGGGTTGGTGATGGAGCCCAACATATCAGGTGCCTCCGTGTGTATGCGTGTTGTGGGGGGGGGCGCTGGGTTCCATCCCGACCCTACACCCCAGAGACATCAAAAGATGGTGAAGTTCGTACCAATAACCGTGCCGAGAAACAGAACTCCAGCCCTTTAGTATAAAACAGACTCAGGAGCACAAAGTCATTCTTCCGGTCAAAATTCTTACTTTGGGTGGTGAGGGCAAAGTAGATTCACAATTCAACTCTTTTAACTATGAAAAGCAAAAGTGCAGTCGAGAGATGGGCTCAAGTGGTAGACTCATGTGGGGAACGGCTCCAGTGGCCCCAGAACCCCAAAGAGTAAACTTGAACCCCATGTCGGTGGAACAGTTTCCTTCTTTCCTCTTTTTTTTTCTGGGCCTCACCAGGCTGTGCTCAAAACTTGTTCCTGACTGCACTCAGGGGTCACTCCTGGAGGCCTTCAGGACCCTATGCCAGGCCAGGGATCAAAGCCCCATCAGCCTCAGGCAAGGCGAGTGCCCTACCAGCTGCTCTCCTAGCTCTCGGGCCCCCATGTTTGCATTGTCATCCACAGACAAACGCTTCGCGCGGGCAGGATGAACCTCTGGACCTCCGAGTCCAAGCTGCGCCTGGGAGCACGCAATCAGGCAGTTACGTGTTCTGGCTGCGAGGCTGATGCTGGTGGTGCCAGCTGGACTCACACGGAGACACGGTGGGAGGCGATGGGGAGGGGAGGAGTTACACCATCACAAAGCAGTAACAGGACACACTGGAAAAAGTCCCTTTTCCCTCGAAACCACTCAGGAGACAGAGAACCGCAAAGCACACGCTGACTCCGGCATGGGCCTTCGCTCACACCCAGAAGTGTCACACTGCTGAAACGAGGCCTCTGGCAGAGCTCACCACGGGCACCGCGGCTGGCCTGGGACGCGACTCCGGTTCCAGGCACAAGATGTTCTCAGACACAGCAAACACACAAGCCCACGGAATCCGGGACTCAGGCAGCTGATTTTTCTCCTGGTGCCACGGCAGCGGCGGTGGGGACACAGACAGGAGACTTATTACCAAGAGTGATGGCATTTTTGCCAAATCAGAGCCTAAACCGAGGACATGGAAAAACAGGATAAAATATCAGAGGGACTGCATTAGTTCATACTTCACCCTGAACAGAGACAAAGCTTGTTTGCTATAAAAGCCACAACTTCAGAAGTACTCGTGTAGGTCATTGAGAGAAAAGAAATGAGGGCTGAGCAGTGCCTGCCCAAACAGCCCCCCACTGCCACGCACTCCCACGGTCCGAAATTGCTGCCACGGCCCCCATGGGCAAGACTCCATCTTCGCGGGATGGACCCCGTGGAGAAATTAAATGGATGCAAACTCAGGTATACAGGATTCGTGACTGAAATCTCCAGACTTTTTCAGAGTTGGGATGGGCTACCTCCCCCTCCCCCATGTCCTTGTACTTCCAGAAGCCCCAGCAGCTTTTGGACATCCACACTCCAAAGCTGCCACCCAGACAAAACATCAACTCCAGTAGTACCTTCCCGACAAAAAGACTTAACTTTCTGACATCTCAAACTCTAAAACACTGATAAACCAGTAGTAGCACACCAGATTGGAGAAGGAACCAATCTCGGTTAACAAAACAAACACAGGAGGCTGAACCTATCACAACATTTTACAAGGACTCAATGTCTCCATAAGAAACAACAATTTATTGATTGGCCCGTGGTTGGAGGCCTGCCCCAAGCGCGGGGGAGAAGGCAGTTGGGAGAGAGAAGGGATCATAAGGACAGTGACAGTAAGAAACGATCACTGGGTAAGATCTGAGTGCTGAAAATCCCGTAAGGAACAGAACACGATGACCTCTCTGTGCCCGAATTGCAAACCATCACGCCCCAAAGGAGAGAGAAAGAAGAAAGGTGCCTGCCTCTAAGGCAGGGTGGAGGGGTGGCGGGAGGGAACTGGGTGGGAAACATACGCTGGTGGAGGGATAGGGGGCGGGAACATGGTGCGACTGAAACCGGATCTTGAACAGCTTTGCAATGGTGCATCCAATGAAAGGAACTTCAAGGAAATAAGTGAGGGCTGGGAGGGTCGGCCCCCTGGGGTTTGCATGGGGCGGGGGAGGCAGGTTCCACCCCGGCACCGCAGTAGTTCCCCCCATCACCGCCAGGGGTCCGTAGTGAGCGGAGCCAGGAGCAGTACCTGCGCTCCAGGTGTGCCCCGGTCCGCAATACAAAGAGAGAGAGATGAGAAGAGTGGGGTGGGCAGGGGAAGAGGCGACAAAAGCCGAAGAAAAACAAAACAAGAAAACAAAACAACAAAAAAACACCAAACTGCGGGAGAAAGGAAAACAGTCTGAAAGAGCCCGAGAGAGGGGGGCGCACCCTCTGCGCCCTCGGAGACCCGGGCAGGGCTCTGCACGGAGGCGCGCTTGCACGCGGGCGGGAGCGAGCCGGCCAAAGGGAAACAATGTTGCAGCGGGCCGGGCACCAGGCGGCGCTCGCGACACTCAGCTCGCGGCCCGCCAGCTCGCGGGCTCCCTCAGGGCTGAGCTCTGTCCCCACGTGGCACAGGTCAGCCCTGCGCATCCTCGCGCTGCCCCGCCTGCACTTGCACAAAGGGCCACGCTGAGCCCCCGCGAGGCCCCGCGAGCGGGCACCAAGAGGGACCGCTGGTTTCCCGACAAGAACCCAGAAAAATCCTTTCTGGTCTTCTCGGAGCAGGGACTGCGGGTGGGGAGCGAAGGGGGGTGGCAGGGGTGGGGAGGGCGGTGTTGCGGGAATCTGGGCTTTCTGCAATTTCTCCAGGAGGGTCCAAAGCCCCCACTCCCCACCCCGGCAGCCACTGGGTCAAAGTTCCCTCTCCCAGAGCAGTGGGGGGTGGCTCCCTCTCGGGGCGCCAAGGTTTGGAACTCGGAGCTCCACCTGGGAGCTGGAGGGCGAGGGCGAAGTGTCCTGAAATCAGGAAAAGTCGGGGCGGCCACCCCCCACCCCTCCTCGGGGCTGAAGCTGGGGGGCTCGCCCGCCCGCGCCCGCTCGCCCCAGGCACGCGGGGGTCACTCGGCCGGCCAGGGAGAGCGCGTGGGAATGAGCAGATGGAGCGGGAGCCCCCGCCCCCCACCCTCTGCCCCGAGGCGCGGGGAGGGGGGCTGCGCCCCGGCCCTTAACTCGGCAGCCCCGTTGGGCTATTCTTCGGGCCCATCCCGGGCGCTGGTTCCCAAGGAGGCCTGGACTGGCTCATGTTTTAAATGCTGAATGTCTTAGTCAAAAGTGAAGCGTCATGAAAACACAAGGGCCACCCTCTCACCGCCCACTTGGGGTCCTGGCTGACACGCCCCAGATCTGCCTCCGGGCACCATCTCAGGCCATCAACAGCCTTGATCCTGAGCCGCCCAAAGGAATCTCAAAATAGATTAGCTCCCTACAGAGATGTCTCTGGACCCTAACCATTTACAATTTTAGAATTCCAGAAGACCTCTCATGATATTCATAATAGGCAATAGAAAATAAATGATCTAGTATCTGCCTCTGGCAGGCAGGCTTGAATGGTGGTGGGGAAATTTGAAATAAGCGTGGTGAGAAGGTGTAATAGTGGTGGGATTGGTGTTGAAATATTGAATGTAATCAAATAATGTGAACAACCCTTTGAAACAACAAAAACAACAACAACAAAACCCAACAAGGGCCAGAAAAATAGTATAGGTATTTGCTTTGTACCCCACTGACCTGGGTTGGATCCCCGGCACCCCACATGGTTCCCCAAGCCGTACCAGGAGTGATTCCTGAGTGTAGAGCCAGGGGTAAGTCCTGAGCACCACGGGGTGTGGTCCCCAAACTAACAACAAAAATAAAACATAACATGGAAGCAACACAGCAAAGAAATATTACCTAATTCTCCTGGGCCCTTTCGTCCTCATCTGCTTGAGAATCAGAATTACCTTTCAGTTGAAAACAAAAAGAGTGAGTGTAGGTCTTTGAAAATGTGCCTTTTTGGGGCAGCAACAGTTCAGGAGGTAGGGGGTTAGATCTCTGGTCCCCTGAATGTCCCCTGAGCAGGGTGATCCCTGAGCAGAGCCAGCAGTAAATTCTGAGCACCGCAAGGTGTGACCCCAAAACCAAACTAACCCCCATCCCCAAAGTGCCTTTTCGCCTTGTTCTGGGCTCTTATTTTGGCGCCAGTGTTGCGGACCCAGGGACGCTACCTCGAGCCCATGCTCCAGGCAGGTGCCCAAGTTCACCCTCCTGTGCAGCCAGCTGGGGGAGGGGCGGCGGGGCAGGGGGGCTGGTGCCCCCGGAGGTGTGGGGGAGGGCGGAGAGCAGGCACCCCTCAGCGGTAGCATTTTACCTGCCCAGCTCTCGAGCTGCCTTTTGTTCTCTTTGAGTTGAAGCTCCAAGATTTTGACCTTGAGCTCCAGCTTCACCTTGTCAGATTCCAGGGACTGAACAACTGAATGCAAGGACTTGGCAGAGGCATTTTCTCCCCTGAGCAAGGAGACCTGCAACACAGGGGTGTGGCTTAGGCCCACGTGGCCGTGGCTGGGACCCCCATGTGGGCGTGGCCTGGGCTGACATGGGAGTGGCTCAAGCCGGAGTGGGCATGGCTCAGGCCAATGTGGGCGTGGTTCAGAGAGATGGGCGTGGCTCGGCCCCATGTAGGCGTGGCCCGGGCGGAGATGGGCGTGGCTCGGGTCCACGTGGGCGGGGCCGGGACTCGACCCCCATTTCTCAGCTTCTCCAGCTCTGCGTCCCTCTCCCTGAGCAAAGCACTGATAATACTGATGAATTTCTGTAGGGAAGCTTTCTCTTCATCGGAGTCTCTTATGAACTCGGATTCTCTAAAAGACCAAAGTGTTCAAAATGCCAGAAATCAACCCAGAGAGAGGCCAGTGCACAACTGCCCTAGAATGGACGCTCAACGGCTCCTAGGACTATTGTGGGGGGAGGGGCCCAGGCTTTTACATGTGCAAAATTTTAGTGAAATTTTACTGACTGTGAGGGAGAAAAAGTTTGCCTGTGTGTACATGCCAGAACCTGCATATCACTGTGTCCATGTGAATTTAAAGAAACAAGTTAATAACTTTGGGAGATGGAGAACACAAAGAAGAAAGAAAAGAAGGACTGGTTGCACCCCCAACCCCCCAAAAGAATTCTTTTAAACAGCTAATCCCAGGTTGAAGTGCGATATCTTGAATAAATTATTACCAAGCTATGACAACAATTAAAACACACACACATGCAAAGCAATTATATGAATGTCATGCAGAGCGGCTTTATGCTGGGAGTATCCATTGGTTCTCACTCATTTCAGCAACTTTCAGCAAGTTTGGAGAATGTGTTTTTGAAACCTTTCTGGGCCAGAACGGGGCAAAGATTGTTACGACTAATCCAACAGAGAATGATTTTCATCCAGACTCTGGAGAGGACCAAAGTGAGTTGCTCTTAAACAAAATGGCAATTCGCAAAAGGCCAGAACAGAAAGATGAACATGGGTTTCCAGTAGAGGATGAGAGCTCGGGGCACACGGAGCATGTGGCCTCACACCCTCGGCCAGATTCTCCTCCGGTCTGGCTGGCAGAGGAGATGGAGGACCTGGCCTGGGGAGAGAGGGCGGCAAGACAGGGAAGGAGCGAAGACACAACAGATACAACCCAACGGGTGCGTGTGTGGCTGTGTGTGTGTGTGTGAGCATTTACACCACAAAAGGACCTGTGTGGGGGAGCACAGGGCGGGGACGGACAGCCAGTCAAGACTGGGCAATGCCACAGTCTGGAAAGGACATGAGAGGGGACAGAAGTGTGGCTCCTGGGATGCATATTTGGAGAGAGACAGAGGTGCATGTGAAGTGGGGGATCTCATTAAAGTCTGGGGTCCAGGACAGCTGTGGATGTTCGTGTCAGACTTGCTGGTTCAAATCAGTTCAATATTTGTTTTAAAATTTGTTAATAGTTTTAAAATTTTTTACTCCCACAAAAAAAAAATAAAGTCATCATTTGTTCCTTTGATTCACTGAACTTTTTTTTCTTTGGGATGGATGTGAGTACACCTGGCCATGTTCAGGGTTTACCCTGGCTCTGGGCTCAGGGTACCACATGGGGTGCCAGGGATTGAACCCAGCTCAGCTGTGTACAAGACAAGATAGTACCAGTTCTACGACTTCCACGGCCCCTGAAGGAGTGACTTTCCATGGATGGCTGCATAAACATTCCTGGGACATAGGGGGGCAAGGGGAACAGAGGTGATGAGGCAGCAGAGGGAAACGGACAAGTGGTTAACTGGGCCATTTATTTTTTAAAATTTATTTATGTATTTATTTTAACCGGGGGTCACGCCCAGCGATGCACAGGGGTTACTCCTGGCTCTGCACTCAGGAATTACTCCTGGTGTTGCTCAGGTGACCATATGGGATGTTGGGAATCGAACCCGGGTCGGCCACGTGCAAAGCAAACGCCCTACCCCGCTGTGCTACCGCTCCAGCACTAAGTTGCATGCCAAGACGAGTGTCTTTAAAAACCAAACCAAAATGAAACAAAAAACTGCTTCGCCTTCTGATGGACGGTTGCCTCCTCAAGCCAGGGCACCAGTCATGATTCTGGGGGGATGTGCGCTGTGGGGAGCGCAGGGGAGGATGGGACTCTGGTGTCTGTGTGCCCCCAACTTGGGAGCTGTCTCCTGCAAATAGCACCAGGGATGAACCGACCATTTGGGACCAGCTCTGGGGGGCTGGGAGGATGAGCAGATGGAAGGAGCTGAGACGGGCGGCAACCATGGACGTGCAACAGACCCCGACAACCGTCACTCAAGAGTACAGAGGAGGGGGTCTCCCCGCAACCAGAACTCACAGTGGGGTGGGGTGGCGGGTGCGCTGTGTCACAGTAATTACAGCACAGTAGAATTCATGGGAAAAGCATTTCCCTTCCTTGTGTCCTCCATCTTCAGCAGCCTGGCAGTGGGCTGGCCTTGGGGATGCTCCTGGCTCCTTGCTGGGGGCTGGGTGGAGGGAGGGAACTCTGCCTCCTGCAAAGCCTGTGCTCCCTGCGGCCCCAGACTTCAGAGCAAAGCTCAGATATGCTTAGGCCCATCTGCCTCTTTCTTTTCTTTTGTTTTGGGGCCACACCTGGTGATGTGAGGGGCTTACTCCTGGCGTTGTGCTCAAGGATCACTCCTGGCGAGGGGAGGATCCACCTGGATGCCGGGGATCAGGGATGGACCCTGGGTTGGCCTCCAACAAGGCAAGTTCCCTGCCTGCTGTTCTATCCTGCAGCTCCCCTATTTGTCCTTTTCATTCTGACTTTCGTTTGCATTTCTGCAGCAAGTTCAAATTCTGGGCTTCTCTGCTCCACCTCAGTTCAAGATGTTTTCCATCCTGTGGAACTATGTCTTTTTCTCCTGGTACTCTGGTTGAAGTTTTTGTTCTCCTGAGTCGTAACAGTAAATGCAGAAAACGAATCTGTAACAAGATAGTTCTTTTTGTTTGGTGGCACATTTGGCGGTGTTCGGGGCTTACTCCTGGCTCTGTGCTCAGAGAGCGCTCCTGGCGGTGCTCGGGAGACCATACGGAGTGCGGGAATCACACCTGAGTCAGACAAAAAGCAAGGCAAGAGCCTTCCCGCTGTGATATCACTCCAGCCCCATAGAGTGATGAAAGTGAAAAACAACAACAACAACAATGTTTTCACATGCAAGGGAATATGTAGTTTTTAATTAAAATAACACTAGCACGTTACTCATTTTTTTATTTTATTTTATTTTGGCTTTTTGGGTCACACCCGGCGAAGCTCAGGGGTTACGCCTGGCTCTGCACTCAGGAACTACTCCTGCTGGTGCATGGGGGACCATATGGGATGCTGGGGATTGAATGTGCAAACGCCCTAGCCGTTGTACGTTGTACTATCATTCCAGCCCCTAGCATGTCATTAAAAAAAAAAGAAAGAAAAATTTGTGACAGAAAAGTGGTTATTTTCTTCCCCTTCCAGATCTGGTCACTGCAGAATTTTTGGTCGTCGCTTTTTTGGTTGGTCGTACGGTCTTCTTACTGAAGTAATAAGACTGCAGATTCTACTGCTGCCACTGGGTTCAAAAGTCTGTATTGCTAAATAATGTTTGACTTACGAATTTTTTTTGCTTCTGTTTATGGGTCCTACCTAGTTGTGCTCAGGGCTTACTCCTGCCAGTGCTTAGGGACCACATGGGACGCCGGGGATTGAGCCCAGGTCAGCCTCAGGCAAGGCTGGGCCCTCCCCGCAGTGCCATGGGTTCTGCCCCACGTTTAGACTTTTATTCCCGTCTTAGGCATCCGTTGTGCTGACTCTCCTTTCCTCTGCTCTTCCAGTACAATTGTCCAAAGGCTTTGCTTGGCAGTGTTTTAGCGCAGGGGCTGTTTCAAGAGCAGATGAATTTGTAGATTGCAATGCCAGACATCAAACCACGTGGGGCGGTGGGCGGGGTTATCGGTACTCCCACCCCCACGGTCCATGTTCCCTGACCCCAAGGTGCCGGGAACAAACTCAGGAATGTCTCGCACTTCCCCCATTGCTGCAAACAGAGGCTCTTTTCCAATAAATTAAGCCCATTTGTGTCAAACTCTTGTCCTGGGGCCCCACGGCAAAGCCAATGGGGTGAAGGGGTGAAGGTTGTTTCTGCAGCTCAGGGTCTTGGGGAGGGGGAGGGGCACTTTAAAGAGGAGTGAATCTGAGGGTTAGTTTGTTCTTTTTCTTGAGGGCCACTCCAGGTGATGCACCAGGCTTCCTCCTCCTGGCTCTGCACTCAGGGGTCACTCGCCGTGATGCTTGGGGGACCATGTGGGGTGGCAAGGATGGAACCCGGGTTGGCCGCATGCATGGCACACACTTTCCCCTGTACTGTACTATCGCTCCAGCCCCAAATTTGAGTATTTCTTAACTTAAAAAGAAGAAGGGAGACGGTAGCCCTGGCCTCCTAGCTTTGCGGCCTAGGTAAAACAATCCTTAAGCAACCGAGTAGATTTCTCTGCAAGGACAGCGCAGCCAGCGTTACCATGGAAATAGGCAGCCCAGCCAGCAGAAACCGATGCGGTCACATGCCTGATGGCATCCATCATATCAGCAGGCGGGGTTGGGCCGCTGCGTCCCACACGGCCCACAGCGTGACGCCTTTTTAAGCGAGTGACACCCTTCACTCGTGCACCCCGCCTGGAGAGCATTCCTACTGCTCGAGAGGGGCCGGGGCGGGGGCTGGCGCTGGGCCTGTCTGGGTCTGTGGAGCTCAGGAACGCTCCATGCTGAAAATGGGGATATTCTGCACCCCAGGAGAATTTTTTTTCTTTCGGCAAAAATAAACTGTCCTATTTGCCACTGTCTGTCCACTGGCCAGACTGCACCTGACTCAGGTGAAACGCCTGAAGGAAAGGCTGTCAGCTCACTCCCCAGCAGGTGGGTGCCAGGGTGGAGTCGGGAAAAGTACCTCCAGGAGCCTGGGCCAGAGCACAGCGGGGAGGGTGTTGGCCTTGCACACAGCAGACCTGGGTTCCATCCCCGGCACCAGAGAGGACCCCCCCTCAACCCCACCAGGAGTGAAACCTGAGCGCAGAGCCAGGAGTAAGCCCTGAGCACAGCCAAGTGTAGCCCCCCCCCCAAAAAAAAAGTAAAATAAAACAATGATTTAAAAGAGAGACCCTGCAAGGCCAATGCACGCAGATCCAATGTGAACAGTGTAAATAAATTCAATCAGCCTCCCATTATTGGTTATTTCAAAATACACATCCCAAACTATTGGGGGTGGGAGTGGCATACACACAGCTGTGCTAGGGGTCAGGCCCAGGGTGGCCGCACGCAAGGCAAGTGCCTTACTCACTGTAGTGTGTCTTGGCCCCACTCCTCCCAAACTACTGTTCTTACAAGGATGTTACAAATACTTCATATGAGGGTTGCATTTCTGGTTTATGCCATAAAAGGTTGCGGTGACGGTGAGACTGTCTGTGTTGGCTGAACCCCATGCGAGCTGTCACGCTGACTGTGTGCCGATCCAGTCACCGAGGGCTGGATCCATCTGTCATGCCTGAACACAACTATTTTTAACCTGCAGAGTCTAATGGGTGGTGGCGTTCGTTCGGCCCCTTTCAGTTCTCTTGATTTGTTAATTCCCATCCCCCATACTTTGCACACTAGGGTGACCCCATGAAGATTTAGGGGGTCAAATCCACATCAAAATGCTCTCAATGATTAAATGAGGCATGTTTCAGAGCTATTTATTTAGTGATGGGGGGGAGGTATTTCAGGCCTGAGCTAATTAGTCATTTAGGAGCTGGGAGATTTAATTTTAATTATGGATGAAAAATCTCCCTCCCTCCCTTTCTCTCTCCCTATCTCCATCTCCTGACAAATGGGCAGCTTTCACTTAGCAAATGGTCACCAGCAAACCTGGTTGCAGGCGGTGCCTGCTTTGGGGAGACTGCTCAGTCTCCCGTGGGAGCCACACAGTGACTCCCGATCCACTTGCAGTTCCAGAAGGATCTTTGGGTCCCCAAGGCCACCAGTCATCCCCTCAGCCACATTCGTGTCTCTACTTCGCACGGAGCTCTGCTCCTGAACGCCCACGGGGAAGGCTGCCAGCGCCCCCACAGGTGTGGGGGGATGGGAACTGTCCATTCCACTTTACGAACCTCCCATATATATTTTTAAAAAGCAGCATTGGAGCTGGAGTGGCAGTAGGGCAGGCAGGGTGCTTGCCTTGCAGGCTGCAAACGCGCGTTGGACCCCTGGCACCCCATATGGTCCCCGAGCCGGCCAGGAATGGTCCCTGAGCACTACTGGGTGTGTCCCCCCCCCAAAAAAACAAAAAAAACGCAGCAATTGCTTTCACTTTTGCTGCCTAAAATAAAGTGTTTTTTTCTCTTTTTTGGGTCACACCCAGCGATGCTCAGGGGTTACTCCTGGCTCTGCAATCAGGAATCCATCCTGGGGGTGCTCGGGGGACCACATGGGATGCCAGGGATTGAACCTGGGTCAGCCACTTGCAAGGCAAACGCCCTACCGGCTGGACTATGGCTCCGGTCCACACTGAAGTGATTTAATTAAGCAATTTCTCTCATAGGACATAAACTTACATTTCTTTCTTGAATTCTTCCATCTCTTGATTCTCTACAGTCAGACGCTCTTTCGATTTCTTCAGCTCTTCCACATTCTTCAAGTTGTTTTCTTTAAGGGATCCGACTTCGAGACCAAGAGAAAAGAAACCTGGTCAAATGCTTCTGTTTTCCAGTGGCATGGATGGGGACACAAATCAGACGTGAAGACGCAAGTTTGAATAGCAAAGGGCCGGAGACACGCGGCTCAGGGGCGTCCTGCAGCGCACCCGTGCAGGAAGCCCCGTCTGTAGGAAGCAGACCCTGAGCACTGTTGGTGGTGGCTTAAAAGACCGAAAAAGAACGGACACTAGAGGCTCCTGACAGAGACAAAGAGGACTCGGAATGAAGAATGCCCCTCCCAAGCCCTGAGTGTAATCGCTGAGTGACTAAGGATATGGTTTTTCTTTCTTTTCTTTTAGGGTCACACCCAGCAATGCACAGGGATTCCTTCTAGCTCTGCACTCAAGGAATTACACCTGGCAGTGCTCAGGGGATCATATGGGATGCCGGGGATTGAACCTGGGTCTGCCGTGTGTGAGTCAAACGCCCTCCCTGCTGTGCTATCGCTCTGGCCCAGGATATGGTTTCTCTCAAGGCTGAGGCCAGGCCTACACAGCCCTGGTCACCACCATCAACAACCTCACTCTGCAACTTCGCATTGGTGTTCCTGGCGTCCTCCAGGGAGGCCAGGGTCTCTGTCTTCTCTTGGGTCATTTGCTCCATGAGCTGCCTGGCATCTTCCGCTGTCTGCACAGCCTGGAGGGAGAAACCTCGTTGAGCCACGCTGGGGGAGCCAGGGAGGGGTTGGCCTCAGTGGCAGAGCACAGCACGAAACGCCACACAAACCTGCCACAGTGGTTCCGGGCCCCACTGGGCGCCGCTCACCCCGTGGGGAGTCGCTGGGCGAGCCTGAGATCGGTCCACAAGCTGAAAAGACCCACTACTGCTGGGCGGGAGGACCCCAGAGCCCAGACCATGGCTTGTTGAGGAAGAAGGAAGTAAGCAAGGGAGGAGGAAGGCTAAGGATAGGAAGGAGGGAGGGTGGAAACAGGGAAGAAAGGGAAAGGGAGGCGAGGGAGGGAAGAAAATGTTATCTTTTTTTTTTTTTGGCCCGCTCGAGCTAATCGATGAACAACGGGAGGACAGTGACAATGACAGTGACCCTATGGGATCCTGGAGATTGAACTCACGTAGGCCGTGTGCAAGGCAAATGCCCTTCCCACTGTACTATCACTCTGGCCCCCAAGATTTACTTTCTTGTAGTTTCTTGTCTGTGACTTTAAAAGTCTGAGGTGTTTCAATATGAAATTTAAATTGAAGAACCTCTAATCCACTAGACAGCAGTCACCAGAACTTGACGTTTGTTACATCTTGATGCGAACAAGTGGGTCATCTATCCCCTGCTGTGTCCTAGGAATTGATTCCGTTTGTTTCTGGAATGCCAGCTAAGGAGTCCTGAGTCCTGAGAGGAACTCCCGGGGGTCTCTGGGTCCTTCTGTTATGTCTGTCAGTCCTGTCTACAAATCCCACAGCCCTTCCAACTTGGCCAACAGAGAACTTTCTCCAAGCCGGGGGGGGGGGGGGGTCTGGGAGGGCGCTTCCCTGTCACCACAATCCTATAGGAGGAAAAGGGCATTTCTCAGGGCTCCTTGGTGAGAAATGCAGCTCGCTTGGCTTGGCCCAGAACTCACTCTCTTGTCCTTCCCCAGGGTCAGGGCTACTGATGTGGGCAAGTAGACAGGGAAAGGCCCTTTGCAATGAAACACAGTTTCATGGAAGAAGAATTCTAGGAAGGATCCACCTGTGGATACAGAAAGCAAAGGCCTGATAAGACCATCCACAGACCCTCAGGACATGGGCCTCCCCATGAAATTCCTCTTTTTGGACCTCCCTGGTAATCTCCTTAGCAACAGACTTTTACCCGGGAAGAAGCTCCACGTGGTGACAGGCTGGAGAACCCTATAAAGGCCACCTGGAAGAAAGGCAGGGTGCGCACATGCTGCCTGAGCCCATGTGCGGTACGTCCACGTGGCTGAGCACATGTGGTGCCTGAGCACATGTGTCGCCCGCATCTCCCCTCTTGAGATGTGTACTTTCATGCTTTCGTGTCGAATGCTGGGATGTGTGGAGGGGCTCTCTCCACCCTCGGAGAAGCCCGCGTTCTCTCTGGACGCGTTACTCTCTCTCTTACTCTCATTCCCCCGCTTATCTGCTTATCCCTTTCTCTCCCTCTCCAAAAATCCTCCAAATAAAATCTATTTGTTTCACTGCTTGTCTACTCCTGAAATTCCTTTCTGTGAGGCGAGACAAGTACCCAGTAACCCTGGGTCCCGGGTGGCACAGGCGGGTGGGGAGAAAGTGACCGTCTTTCTCCTCCCCGCTTCACTAAGTCACCCTTGGGGCCCACCGATATCACTACCATGAGAGTCCATGCCCGTGGCCAGCAGGAGGCCATGCTGGAAGGCGGACTTGGCCCAAGCACCCCTTAGAGGCTGAAAGGGCTGAAATCTCTGCAGGGCTGGGTAGGGGCTTGTGCTGCAGGCAGGGAGGGGCCGGCAATGAGAAATACCAAGATGGGCCACGTCACCAGCCCTGAGGGAGCTCAGAGGTTCAGAGGCATTGAGCACCAGCTGGAAACTGAGGCACCTCGGGGAGAGGACGGCAAAGCCAGTCACATGAGCAGGTGGTCAGCAAGGTCAGGGAAAGACCCCTGCGGCCAGCCTCGAGCCCAAGGGTCTGGGCGGAGTCGGCGAGTATGCAGGGGGCCCAAGAGGGGGGGGCAGAGGTTTGCTTTGAGGGCTCCTATCTTGTTTTCTCACTGGCCTTGTGAAGAGTTCTCTGTTTCAGAAAGACCCCAGACGGGCCCGATTAGCTGAGGCCAAGGCTAGCACGGCATCCGGGTGCTGGGGACCAATGACAGCCCCAGAATCATGCCGACACGTTCTCAGTCCCATCAGAGGGAACCGCACGGGACGTGACCGGGAGACCTGTCAGCACCAAGCCGGAACACGGCGGCGAGCACACTGACACACAGCATGCAGGGACCGAGCGTGGAAGTGGGCGAGGGCGCCCGGGTACCAACCTGCCGCTCTCGGCCCGCTCTGCATTCTCTAACTCCTGAATCTGCCGCTCAGCCACCTGGAGCTGCCGCCTGAGCTTCTCCATTCCCAATTTACCTCGGAACTGGCCTTCCGGAGCCCATCGAGCTGCAAGAGCTTCTGCTGGGTGGCCTCCAGCTGCGCCGTGGCGTCGGCCAGGGCCTGGGCTTGCTGACTACACATGGCCCGCAACCCCTCCAGGTGCTTTACCTTCGTCTCCGCCTCCTGCAGCTTGTTCAGGGCGTCCTCCATCTCCACCAGGTGCTGGTCCTGGGTCTGGTCGAGCTTGGCCCACGCGGCCTCCAGGCTGTTCTTCTGCTCCTGGGCCGTCCTGACCAGCTGCGACCTGAGCGTCTGCAGCTCAGAGGCGTGCGCTGCACGCTCAGCCGCCAGCTGGGCCTTCAGGTTCTCCACCTCCTGCTGGGACTCGAACTGCAGCCTCTCCATCTGCATCTTGAGCTCGGCCAGCTCGGCCGCCTCGGCGCCCATGCCCCGGCTCACGGACGCCTTCGGCTCGCCCATGGCCTGTTGGTGCGGGGCGATGGCCGTCTCCAGCTTGGACTTCCACAGGGCGATCACGTCCGCGTTCTCCTTGTTGGCATGGTCCAGCTTGGTCCTCAGTCACTCGCTCTCTTTGGCGAGCTTCTCGGAGGCCGACTGCAGGGCCTTTGCCTACTTCTGGTGGGAAAACAAAATTTCCATGAACTTAAAACAGGAAGGAAAAGAAGCAGACATAGAAATTTTTCTTTTGCAAACTGACTGCTTTGTTAGGGTCGGAGCTCAGGACAGCCTCACCTGTCAAGGAAAACTCTGAGAGACCAAGTCCACGCAAAAGCAAGAGGTTTATTCGAGCATGCTCGGGCTCACAGCATGAACGCAAACCGTCAGTGGCTGAGAGCCCCAAGCCTCTTCAGAGGGAACTTTTTATAGAGCAACTTCCCGCCGTCTCAGAAAAGCCAGCGCACAAATCACCCAATACCTTCGAATGATCACATTAGATGCTGCACGCAGGCAGCCAATCAGGCCTTCTCTGGCCCCATGACCTTATTTGATGAATTCCAGGGGCAACAAGAAGATGGGGGTCCTTGGTGCTATCAACAGGACGCAGCTGCAGGGCAGGATATGGGCTGGGACTTGCTTTTCTAGGGCCCAATTGTCATGGAGCTATCTTTCAGGTATTCAATTATGTAGGCTAAAAGTAACGTTCTTGCTCAAGTTCTTTTTCCAGAAAAATCAACCTGAGGACATATGTGCTTCAAACGTAAAGGAGTTGGTGCTTATAAGCATCTTTGGTTCTGTTAATTTTGGGTTAATAATATAGCAACTTCCAGTTTCTTTCCCAGACTTTATGGATTGATGGTGTCTGTACTGCATGGTGTCCCTTTATTTTCGTCTTGTCAAATAGCTATGGAGAATCACTGAAGGTATTCATTTTAGGCTACATTGGTCATGAATCTTTGCAATAATGCAATAGAGGTTTTATTTGTTTTGGGTTTTTTGCCTTTAAACCTCACCCAGTGGTTCTATTTTTTTTTTCATCTTTTATAATGTTATTTATTGAATCACCATGAGAGCAGTTACAAAGCTTTCGGGTTTAAATCTTGGTTATAAAATGAAAGACCCGTACCTTCACCAGTGCCATTCTCCACCACCAAAACCCCCAGTATACCCCCATCCCACACCCTCCCCCTACCTGTGGAGAGATGATTTTCACATTACGCTCTCTCTACTTTGATTACATTCAATATTTTGACACTGGACACACCACTATTATTTGGGATTTTACCCCAACACTCAGAGCTGCTGAAAAGGCAACAGTAGACAATTTGTTTTCTATTCCTGGTTGTAAATAACATATGATGTCGCGTGGTTGTAGTAGTGGCTGCGCGATTTTGAAATTCCACAATTTTAACAATTAAATCTGGAGGGATTTCTTGCCAAAACCTGCTCGGTTCCAAGATTTGTTCCTGAGTCTGTGGGATCATGGCCGGTAAGCAGATTGATCGGGAGCCAGAAAGGCCATTAGTGGGCGGTGACTAGGGGTCTTGCTGGGATGGGGAGGGAAGGGCTGGTCCCACCCCCATCCCGTGAGGCCCCACATGTCTCATCACTGTGGGCCCAAACCTTACTGTCCAATGGCTTCTGGAGGATGGCGGCCACCGAGCCACCAAGGGGGAGCAGGTGGAGGGACAGCACCCTTTCCTCCCTGGAATGGCCCAGCGACAGTAACCTACTGCAGGGTTCAGATGCATTTCTGCCAAAAGCCACTGGATTCCGAGATTTGTGTCTGAGTCTCTGGGATCATAGTCATTAAGCACCTTAATCAGGAGCCAGAGAGGCCGTTCATGGGCGGCGACTTGGGGTCACATTGAGACGGGGAGGAAAAGGCTGGCTCCACCCCCATCCCATGAGGCCCCACATGTCTCATCACTGTGGGCCCAAACCTGACTGTCCAATGACCTCTGGCGGATGGTGGCCACTGAGCCCCCAAGGGGGAGCAGGCGGAGGGACAGCACCCTTTCCCCCCTGGGGTGGCCCGGCAACAGTAACCTATTGTGCGAGCTGGATGCATTTCTGCCAAAAGTTGCTGAGTTTCGAGATTTGTTTCTGAGTCTCTGAGATCATGGCCGTTAAACAGCTCGATCAGGGACCAGAGAGGCCATGCCTCTAATTATATAGCTGAACTGGAGGTGGTGTGGGTGTATCTCCCACATACCTAACTTTTTCCTGTTTACTTTCTTGGTCAACTCTGCCCCAACCTTTTGGGGTCTGGCCAAACGCATGGCAGCAATTTGGGGGTACCTGGACGTCTGAAGGCGCCATCAGGCTGCTGATGCACTCGACTCACAGGTACAGACTGACCTGCTGGTGGCACCATACTCCCAACCCAGTGCTTCTTAGGGTTTACTCCTGCCTCTGCACTTAGAGATTGCTCCTGCCAGGGCACAGATGACTGGATGGGATTGCTGCGATTAAACCCAGATCGGCCACATGCAAGTACCCTACTCACTGCACTATCTCTTTAGCCCAAGATAAACACTTTTAAGAAAATGGTTTACAGGCCCAGAGCAATAGTGCAGCTGGTAGGGCATTTGCTTTGGCCAATCTGGCTTCAATCCCTGACATTCCATATAGTCTGCCCAAGCACTGTCAGGAGTGATTCCTGAGTGCAGAGCCATGAATAAGCCCTAAGACATCACCAGGGGTGGCACAAACATAAAAAAACAAAAAGAAATTGGTGTATCAGAATTCCATTGTAGAAACTGTTTGACTCATTTGACTCTATAGTTCTTCATTGCTAGCCAAAAATCTTTTCTAAATAAACCTGAGAATAATCAGTTATCACTGGCAAAAAAGAAATAATTTTATTAAAGTAGATATAGGACACTTGTTCGCTCAAGTTTTAATACTGCTTTACATAGTTTGTGAAACAAATTCAATAATGGTTATTACTAAAAATTTCAATTGATACAGATCTTTCACTTGTCAGACAGTTGATATTCTCCAGAGGAAAATACATCAAAATCATACATATAATTATAGAAGTTCTTATTATACATGTAGCCTGGATGGTACATTATTTATCACTTTTGACAGAACTAGAAAACATTCAAGTGAACAAAAATGATTCAAACTGGATGATAAACTTCTGATGGTTGAGGTCCTTCATTTAATTTTTTTGTGATAAGAAAATCCAAAAGTATTAATGTTGAATTTCTCCAGAACCAGCTTCTTGACATGCTCCTCCAGCTGGCCCCTCTCCTCCAGGCCCTTCTTACACTCGGCCACCAGGCCGCTCTTGCTCATCTGCAGCTCCTCCACCAGGGCCTGCAGCCCCACCTTGGCGACCTGCAGTGACCTGCAGTGCTTCGTTCTCTGTGCGCACCCTCTGGAGCTCCTCCTGCACCGCCCTGCCCAATTCCAGCACTTTCTCTTTCTCCGCCTCGAGGGCTTCTTGGCGGAGCCGCTCCTCCTGCCAGAGCTTCTCTGCGGCCCGCCTGGCCTCGATGACCTTCTCTTTTTCTAATTGAATCGCTTGGCTCAACAGCCAGAGCTTCCCCTGCTCTTCCCGCAGCGAAGAGTTTTTGGCCTCGGCTTCTGTTTGCTTCAGTAGCAGTGACCCTCTCTCTGACTTCAGAGAGAGCTTCTCCTTCGCCAGCAATTGATTCTCTGACCTCAGGGCCCTGCGATCCTTCGACATCAGCTCAATTTCCTCTGATGTTATTGGGTAAGTTAATGACTACAGAAACAAAAGCGGGGAAGAATGGAAACAAGAATGAGATCAAGCAGGCACAAGCAAGCCAAGCACTTAATGTGGCCTAAACACCAGAAATGAAAATGGCAGAGTAGTCTTACCTGCACACGCGTGTATACGCGCGCGCACGCACTCACACACACACGCACACACACATGCAGGATGGAGAGGCTCTGACACAGTTAGCTTCTTAGGGTCAACATAACTACCTGCCTATTTTGTGGATGGGGGCCCCACACCTGGTGATGTTCGGGTCTCGCTCAGTGTTCTGTGCTCAGGGATCACTGCTGGCAGGGCCGGAGGACCATACGGGATGCTGGGGATCAACCCTGGGTTGGCCGAGTACAAGGCTGCACCCTACCCATTCTACTATCAGCCAATTTTATTTTTGAAATGCCATCTGAAATTATTCCTGACAGCTCCCCGGAAGTTTGGACAGTTGGATCTTGACATTGGGGCATAAGATTTTTTCCCCCCACTTCAATTCTTCTATTATAAAATCCATCACTCTGTCATAGAAGGGATGCATTCAAAAACTAGTTTTCAGTACAATTCAAAGAACTACAAAAAGTATTTTGTTTTTGAACTTTGTGCAGGAGGGGAAGGGAAAAGCAACCACTACTTGCCAAACGATTTTCACAGGGACAAACAGAGGCAGGAAATGGACTTAGTCCCAAAAGTTATACACTTTATAGAAAATCCAGACTAATCCACCAAGCTTTGGAGACTGAAGCCAACAGGTTATGCTTGCCAAACACAGTAACAACAAGTCTCAAAATGGAGACATTAGTGGGCCCGCTCGAGCAAATCGATGAGCAATGGGAGGCAGTGTTTGCAGTAATTTGGGAGGGGCCCAGGGGCTCCAGGAGGAGTGGCCGCACACGGGCCAGGGTCTCCCTCACCTGCTCTCCCTGCCCGTCAGCAACGGGTTGTGCGTCTTCGTTTCTGAGTCTCAATGCACACCATAGTTTAACCGCCATGTACTTTCCAGAACTTTCTGCAGCAAGGGCTATCTTCTCTGTCCAGCTCCACAGCCATGAGCCGCAGCAGGCTACTGGCGTGCGCTGGGCAGCTGACCGCTGACGGTCAGGTTACCGGAATGGGACTGACCTGAGCATGCACACGAGGCTGCTGGCCACAGAACTGGGCCGTGCAGGTGGTCCAGAGAGGAGACGTAGCCCTGGCTCTGGTGCGTGGTGGAAAGAGGCCGGGCACCAACACACACGCGGGCCATGGCCGCCACTCAGCAGCCCTGGTTTCTTCTGATGTAAGCTCGCTTCCGTTTTCTTTCCATTGGCTTATAGATATGTATACACACACATATACATACAAGCACATATATGTATAAACTATACATGGGACCAAGCGTGGAAAACTAAAAATGTATCAAAATATGTACATATGAATTAAAATACACTTATTATATGGATATAAAGATGTACACATATGTACATGTTATGTATGTACACACATATATGTGTGTATACATTATTTTCCTT
Organism: Sorex fumeus; assembly: GCF_029834395.1. Classification (NCBI taxonomy): domain Eukaryota; kingdom Metazoa; phylum Chordata; class Mammalia; order Eulipotyphla; family Soricidae; genus Sorex; species Sorex fumeus. The sequence continues at coordinate 137,978 of NW_026606212.1, read as the reverse complement.
CTTGTTTTGGGGTTCACACCCGGCAGAGGTCACGGCTTCCTCCTGGGTGCTTGGGGGACCCTGGGGGATGCTGGGGATCCCCCGGTGGGTCACGTGCACAGCAAGTGCCCTCTCACTGCACTAGTTCTAGCCGCTCTATTTCTCCCCACTGAGCTTCGAACCTTAACATTTCTCTGATACACTAAAAAATGCCTTTGAGCAATCAAGTGAAAACACGAAGGCCTGAACTTACTGAGCAAGCTAAAAACAAAACGGACAACCCAAGCTGGGGTCCCTGGGCTTCTATGTGCTCTGCCGGGCGCCCCGGGAGCAACCCCCTTCCGGCTCTCACAGGCGCCAACGGGTGGAGGAAGTGTCTGAGGCTGCAGGCCGAGGCCCCCAACAGAGCCCGACCCCGAGACGGCCGCCCTGCGCCCACACACCTTGGCCTCGTCGGCTTGCGTCTTCAGCTCGGCCACCTCCCGCAGCAGGCTCCCGTTCTCCGCCTGCACCGCCTGCAGCTTCTCCGCCTGCAGCAGCAGCTTCTGCAGGGCCTGCAGCGCCTCCTCGTGCTGCGCCTGGCTCTCCGTGGTGGACTTGGCGTGCTCGGCCTGCAGAGCCTGGGGCTGGCTGCGGCTCACGTCCACCTTCTCCCCCTGCGGGGATCCGGGGGCCATCATCAGCCACAGGCCCCCTGCCTGCCCCCAGCACACACGCGCACACATGCGCGCACACACACACACACACACACAACGCACACAAACAAACATACCCGCACACACATGGCGACTCTGCTCTGCTCACCAGCACACACACACAATGTTCATGAAAATGAACTTGCACTTAGAACATAGATATTGGGGCTGAAGGGCTGGCACAGGGTCCAGGTGCCCGAGAACAGCCAGACGGTTAGACCCTGAGCCAGGAGTACCACCGAGTTTGGGGGGAGCCCCAATAAACATGGTGATCATCTGGGGGCTGGGAGAGAGAAAGCACTGAGTAACGCCACTTGGCCCCGGTCTGAATCCCGGCACTAACAGGAATATCCTGAGCACAAAGCCAGGAGTCGCCTCCAAGGACTGACAGGCATGGCACTAGTCCCCCACCACCACCACCAAAAAATATATATATATATATACACACACACACACACACACCCCAGGGCCAGAGCAATAGCCCAGCGGGGAGGGTGTTTGTCTTGCACAAGGCTGACCCGCCTTTGATCCCCAGCATCCCATAGGGGATGCACCATCAGTAGCAATTCCTGAGTGCAGAGCCAGGAGTGACCCCTGAATGTCCCCAGCTGTGACCCAAAAAGACAAAAAACAACAAGAACTACAACAAGAACAAAAAAACCCAGAAAACAAAAATAATCCACCCCAAACTCAGCTATCAATGCCCAGTGTGTATCTGCCTGGCAAACACGAGTGAGTTGTGCAAGTATGTATGTATTTGCTTGCATGTCCAAGGACACGTATGAGTCTGCACATGACAGAAGCCCATGTGTGTATACTGGGGTGTGTGCATGGCTGTGGACACACGTGTGTACACATGTTCTCGACCACACACAGATAGAATGTGATGCTGCGTGTGCTGGGCCCATGCTGCCCCGGCAAGGACGATTCCCTTGGAAACCTCCCGCAGGGTTCTGAATGGCTCCTTCAGGGCTCAGTTTCGGGTCCTGACGGGACCCCGTCAGTACTGTCTCAATGGAAAGGCCCAGTTCATCAAGGTCCAGCGCCGGAGTGATGGGACAGTGGGGAGGGCGTTTACCTTGCACGTGGCTGACCCAGGTTCAATCCCCGGAATCCCATGTAGTCCCCCAAGCTCCGCCAGGAGAAATTCCTGAGTGCAGAGCTAGGAGTAACCTCTGAGCATCACCAGGTGTGACCCAAAAAGCCAAAAAAGAAAACAAAAACAAAAACAACCAGATACTTTAGGTGTTTTGCTTTGTATGTGCCCAACCCAGGTTCAATACCCAGCATTCCACGTGGTCCCCTGAGGGCCACCAGGTGAAGGTCTCAGCACAGCTGAATACTAAAAAGCCCAAGACACAAACAAACAAACACACACACACACACACACACACACACACACACACACATCCTAAAAAGAAAACCAGAAAACACACTTTGATCCAGTGCAGGAAGGTGTCTGGAAGGTTCCAGAAAACCGGCCTTACCAGCACATGTCTCTCACCCCCTCCCCTTGCTGTGAGCCCCCAGTGCTCCCGGCTGGCAGGGGAGACAGAGCCGAGGGAGCAGGGGGCACGGGAGAGGAGCCTGAGGCGCTGCTGAGGGGAGGAAGGAGCCCGGCACTCCGGGAGCATCGCTGGCCACTCACTGATCAGGCAGAGGCGGAGGGCACAGAGGGGACAGAGCAGCGCACCTACCTTTGCTGCCCCAATGGGGGCTCACGCAGCCCCTGGGGCTTTCTAGCTGACACGCTCGTGAGCCTCAGAGGCGATAGGGCCGAGCTCGCCTGAGGAGGCTTCGCTTTTCCCTCAGCAAGGTGAAGATCAGCGTCCAACTCCCCTGGTACTCACCAAACTCCGAAGATCTTTCTCCAAAGCCTCCTTCACTCGGCCGGCTTCGTTCAAGTTCTCCTGAAGACTACGAAGCGCTAGCTCCTTCCCCTGCAGCTCCTTGGCCAGGCTATCGGCCTACCAGAGTCACAAGGATGGAGTGAATGGACCAAGGGGACGAACAGAAACAGGAAGGGGAAAACAAAACAGAAAACACGTATGAGAAGCCCATGACCCAACACAACCCCAAAGAACAGAGGCGTGAGGTGAGCGTGATTGCCTGAAGCTCTGAAAGCCAAGGCCTTGGCGCCATCAGTTCTGGTGATGACTGTCTAGTGGTTACTGAAAACGGCTCAAACAGAGGCGTTTTCTAGACCTAAATTTGGAGCGACCAGAAAATAAGAAAGCCTATGAGAAAGACTGACTTTCCAGGGGCGGGGAGACGGCACAAAGGGCTGGAGTACACACCAGGCCCGAGTTGGAACTGCAGCACCACTGGGCGAGCCTGAGATCGGTCCACAAGCTGAAAAGACCCACTACTGCTGGGCGGGAGGACCCCAGAGCCGAGAGCATGGCTTGGCGAGGAAGAAGGACGTAAGCAAGGGAGGAGGGAGGCTAAGGATACGAAGGAGGGAGGGAGGAAACAGGGAAGAAAGGGAAAGGGAGGGGAAGGAGGGAAGAACAGGTTATCTTTTTTTTTCTTTTTGGCCCGCTCAAGCTAATCGATGAACAACGGGAGGACAGTGACAATGACAGTGACCCTATGGGATCCTGGAGATGGAACTCACGTAGGTCGTGTGCAAGGCAAATGCCCTTCCCACTGTACTATCACTCTGGCCCCCAAGATTTACTTTCTTGTAGTTTCTTGTCTGTGACTTTAAAAGTCTGAGGTGTTTCAATATGAAATTTAAATTGAAGAACCTCTAATCCACTAGACAGCAGTCACCAGAACTTGACGTTTGTTACATCTTGATGCGAACAAGTGGGTCAACTATCCCCTGCTGTGTCCTAGGAATTGATTCCGTTTGTTTCTGGAATGCCAGCTAAGGAGTCCTGAGTCCTGAGAGGAACTCCCGGGGGTCTCTGGGTCCTTCTGTTATGTCTGTCAGTCCTGTCTACAAATCCCACAGCCCTTCCAACTTGGCCAACAGAGAAGTTTCTCCAACAACGCGCACAGCGCCAGGGGGGTGGGAGGGGGGCGGCTGGGAGGGCGCGTCTCTGCCACCACAATCCTATAGGAGGAAAAGGGCATTTCTCGGGGCCCCTTGGGGAGAACTGCAGCTTCCTCGGCTTGGCCCAGATCTCACTGTCTTGTCCTTCCCCAGGGTCAGGGCTACCATGAGAGTCCATGCCCGTGGCCAGCAGGAGGCCATGCTGGAAGGCGGACTTGGCCCAAGCACCCCTTAGAGGCTGAAAGGGATGAAATCTCTGCAGGGCTGGGCTGGGGCTTGTGCTGCAGGCAGGGAGGGGTCGGCAATGAGAAATACCAAGATGGGCCACGTCACCAGCCCTGAGGGAGCTCAGAGGTTCAGAGGCATTGAGCACCAGCTGGAAACTGAGGCACCTCGGGGAGAGGACAGCAAAGCAGTCACACGAGCAGGTGGTCAGCAAGGTCAGGGAAAGACCCCTGCGGCCAGCCTCGAGCCCAAGTGTCTGGGCGGACTCGGCGAGTACGCAGGGGGCCCAAGGTGGGGGGGCCGAGGTTTGCTTTGGGGGCTCCTATCTTGTTTTCTCACTGGCCTTGTGAAGAGTTCTCTGTTTCAGAAAGACCCCAGATGGGCCCGATTAGCCAGGGCCTAGGCTAGCATGGCATCCGGGTGCTGGGGACCAATGACCGCCCCAGAATCATGCCGACACGTTCTCAGTCCCATCAGAGGGAACCGCACGGGACGTGACTGGGAGACCTGTCAGCACCAAGCCGGAACACGGCGGCAAGTACACAGAGACACAGCATGCAGGGAGCGAGCGTGGAAGAGGGCGAGGGCGCCCGGGTACCAACCTGCCGCTCTCGGCCCGCTCTGCATTCTCTAACTCCTGAATCTGCCGCTCAGCCACCTGGAGCTGCCGCCTGAGCTTCTCCATTCCCAATTTACCTCGGAACTGGCCTTCCAGAGCCCATCGAGCTGCAAGAGCTTCTGCTGGTTGACCTCCAGCTGCGCCGTGGCGTTGGCCAGGGCCTGGGCTTGCTGACTACACATGGCCCGCAACCCCTCCAGGTGCTTTACCTTCGTCTCCGCCTCCTGCAGCTTGTTCAGGGCGTCCTCCATCTCCACTAGGTGCTGGTCCTTGCTCTGGTCGAGCTTGGCCCACGCGGCCTCCAGGCTGTTCTTCTGCTCCTGGGCCATCCTGACCAGCCGCGACCTGAGCGTCTGCAGCTCAGAGGCGTGCGCTGCACGCTCAGCCGCCAGCTGGGCCTTCAGGTTCTCCACCTCCTGCTGGTACTCGAACTGCAGCCTCTCCATCTGCATCTTGAGCTCGGCCAGCTCGGCCGCCTCGGCGCCCACGCCCCGGCTCACGGCCGCCTTCGGCTCGCCCATGGCCTGTTGGTGCGGGGCGATGGCCGTCTCCAGCTTGGACTTCCACAGGGCGATCACGTCCGCGTTCTCCTTGTTGGCATGGTCCAGCTTGGTTCTCAGCCCCTCGTTCTCCTTGGCGAGCTTCTCGGAGGCCGCCTGCAGGGCCTTCACCTCCTTCTGGTGGGAAAACAAAATTTCCATGAGCTTAAAACAGGAAGGAAAAGAAGCAGAAACAGAAATTATTCTTTTGCAAACTGTTTGCTTCTTCTTGTTTTAAGGAATACCTTCAAAAAACTGGGGTTCTAAAGGATTTGATTTGTGCTGCTCGACTGAAAATCAAAGCTGAGGCAAAGGCGTAGACCCAACTGTCAGAACGAGAGAAAAACGCTCATCAACAGCAGCCTCCAGCCCCAAGGAGCAGAGGTGCCTCAGCCGGGCCCTGCCAGGTGCATGACCCCTGGTATCCCTGTCTGATTCGGAGTCTCCAGCAGAAGTGGTCCCGGCGGGGTCGGCCAGGCCACCCCGCATCCTTGCCTGCACCCTGCAAGTCTCTGGGACCTGCCCGGGCTTTACCTCCAGGTCGCCTTTGGTGATGGACTCCTCTTCGACTCGGAACTGGAGGTCCTCCACTTTCCTGTGGGGGAGAGGGAGAGTTGTGAGGGGCGTCACTGCTGCCCCCCATGAGGGCCACCACCCTGTAGATGCGTGCCCGACCCAGCCCCCGGCTCCACACACAGGAGGGCTGAGAGAGTCAGCGAGGGCCAGAGAGAGAGTACAGCGGGCAGGGCGTTTGTCTTGCACGTGGCCGACCCGGGTTCAATTCCCAGCATCCCATTATGGTCCCTTGGGCAATGCCAGGAGTAATTCCTGATTGCCGAGGCAGGAATAACCCCAGAGCATCGCTGGGTTGACCCAAAAAGAAAAAAGAGAAAGTCAGCGAGTCCCCTCGGCTGCGAGCACTGGGTGGGACCCGCAGGCTACAGGAGGAAGCTCTTTCGAGCCAATGCCAGGCGCAGTGTCATATCAGCCTTTTCTGCCTCGCAGCTAACAGAGGTCATTAAAGACTGACCCGGGGCGCATACTAGTTCCTGTCAGCCAGCTCCTGTCCCCACATCGGGACAACAACGGAGCCCCTGGGGGAGAAGCAGCAAACGACTCGGGGCTGGGGGGGCAGGAGGGGCTCCCAGGGGACGTGGAGTGTTCGGCATGTGCAGCTGAGGAGCTGAGCCGGGTACTGGCAGTGCCCCTGGGCACCACACTGCCGGGAGCCCATCTGAGAAGACCGTCTTGGCCGGCACCCCGTGTCCGTCTGTCTGCAGCCTGGCCTGAGCCCTGCCTGTCTGCTGCCGTGCCCCATGGGTGCTGCGGGTTTCCTCCCGCCCAGGATTAACCCCAGGGACTCCCACAGGGCCCCACTGGGATACGACAGTTCCCAGCCACCCAGCACATGTCTCCGGAACACCAGGCCACGTGGACACAGCAGTGAGGGCCGGGGGTGCCTGGGCTCCAGTGAGCTCCCCCCATTCCTCCCCATGAGGCCACGCTCAGGACTGGGCACCCGGTGGTTTCTGGTTCTCACAGCCCCGGAAGGCCGGCGCGCCCCGCCCGAGGCAGTTCCCCAGCTTGGGGCACGGCCTCACCTCTTCTCCTCCTCCAGCTGGTTCAGCAGCTCCACCTTCTCCCGGTCGCTCGCTTCCAGCATGGCCCGCTGCTTGTCCATCTTGGCCCCTAGCTCCAGGACGTGCTGTGGAGGCAACTGTGCGTGAGTGTCCTCGCCCGCCCCCGACAGCCCTCTGTGGGCTGGCACCGCCACCTGCCACCGCGGCACACTGAACGCGTCTCCCACATAAGCTGCAGCGTTTCTGGAAGGCCGGAAGGGAACCACACCACGAAAGCACCAGCGGGGACAACTTGGCGCTCCCGGAACCCCCACGGGGTGAGGATAAGGGGCATGTGATCAAACCACGCGCTGGATGCCACCGCAACGACGGCAGACGGGGACCCATGGCCTCTCCCTGCACTGCCTGCACCAAGGTCGCGCCCAGCATTTGCCGCAAGCGTCTCTTGGCCCCGGCACTGTCGTCTGCACAGACGTCACCTGGTCGTGCCCGTCCCGGCCAGGGCCAGCTCCTGCTCTATCACCCCCACATGGCTCGTGGCCTTGGCCACCTCCACCCTCTCCAGGTCCCGCTGGGCCAGCAGCTGCTGAATGTGCTGCTGCTTCTCCTTCAGTGCCTCTTGGAGGGCAGTGGTGCTGGAGATCTTGCAGGCATAGCGAGAGGAGGTTTCTGGCAACTGCAAAGGAAAAAGAGACGTGAAGGGGGTGGGGGTGGCGGACGCGGGCATGCACACGGCTATCCTCAGCAAAGCAGATGGAGCAGCGCTGCATCCGTGCATATGGGCCAGCGACTCTTAGCAGAAGCATCTTGAAACCTTCCCGAAGATCCTTGGACAGGACCTGAGCTCCACTGACGGGCTTCGTGGGAATCCAGAGACTCTTCTGGAGAGCCGGAGGCAGCCCCCTCCACAGCCCACTCTGGCTTGAGCTTCCTTAAGGCTGAGCCCTTGGCATGAGCTTGAGGCCGCCTCCAGCATCTTCAGCCTTGCAGGTCCGTCTGGGTCTCCCAGGGCAGCCTGGCCCTTCTCTCTTCCTCTTCCTTCCAGCTCACCTCGCTCTCCCCAGCACCCGCCCCAGGCCTGAATAGCACTAACCAGAGACTCTTGTCTCTGGGAATGGCCTCGTGCCCCTGAGGGTCACTAGGTGTGACCCCATAAAAGACCCCTGTGCCATCTGCCTTTGAAAGTGGGGGATGAGAGGCTAGAATGGTAAAGTTGCGGGGAAGGCGCTGGCCTTGCACGCCGCTGCCCCAGCTGGATCCCAGGTACCCACCCCATAGGGTCCCGAGCCCACCAGGAGTGAGTCCTGAGTGCAGAGCCCGGAGGAAGTCCTGAGCATTGCTGGGGTGTGGCCCAAAATCCAGGAAAAAAAGGAACAAGTGGTGGGTGAGCATGTGTGAGGGCTCACGCCCAGCGAGCAGGACCGCAAGGGCAGCTCAGGGGAAGACCAAGCACAAAGGGAAGGAGAGAAGAGGCAAAGACAGCGAGGAGGGGAGGGGAGTGGGCTGGAGGGCCGGGGGGACCGGGGGTCCTGTCCGTTCTGTCCTGGGCTCGTGGTCGCTCATGGTCGCTCTGCAGACCCAGTTTCCTTGCGGCACAACGGCCCCTGCAGGCGGGGACACAGCGGGACCTGGTCTTCATTCTTCAGGCACACGGTGGCGGGGGCTGGGGCGGGGGTGGCCGAGGACGTCCGCTCCTTCTGCCCGGCCACGCCTGACCCATCGCCCTGCTCTTGCCGCTTCCCTGCGTCATCTGAGCTGCTGCCAATTGCCTGCTGACTGACGGGCCCAGCAGGGCCCAGGCCGTCCACTGCTGCTTTGCCTGCTGGGAGCTCTCGAGCTACCTGGTTCTGTCCGGGGAGCGGCTCATCCTTGCCTCTGCGTAAGGATCTGGCCGTGACTTCCCAATACACTTAAAGTATATTGGTCAGATTAAAAGCCCGGCAAGCTACCGAGAGTATTCGATATGCCAGACACAGTAACAATAAAGTTTCCAATGGAGACGTTACTGGGGCCACTAGAGCAAATCGACGATCAACGGGAGGGCCTTTACTTGCTTTACTTACTAAATGCTCTCCCCAGGGCCAAAGAGTCTATTGTGGGGTGGGGGGGGTGGGGGAAGGTACTTTCAGAGGTTCAAGATCCAGCAACGTCAGGAGTGACACCACCCCCCTGCAGAGAGCCAGGAATAAGCCCTGAGCACCCCTGAGTGTGGCCCCAAAACCAAATAATAAATAAATAAAATTTCTAGGAGCACACGAGCTCTCGGGCCCAGCCATGTGCAGTGCTGCCGGGAAGTGCACTCAACTCTGATTTCAAGGGGTGGCTGGGAAGAGCTTGACAGCCTTGGGGGTCTCCAACAAGACCTGGGCTCAAACCCCCTCCACCAGGAGCAGCCCCCAAGCACCACGCCTGGAGTCCCTGAGCACTGCCAGGTGAGCCCCTCAGTACCAAAGAGCAAAAATAAAAACTAGGAAAGGCGGGCGGTGGTGTTCCCTGAGCCTCCTGGCCTGAGTGGTGGGGCACGCACGCGCTTCCTGGGCCCGAGACAGCTCCCTGAGGAAACCAGCCCGGGAGCGAACGGCTTCTTTCAGCCAACCGTGGAGACGAACGAGACTGCGAGTTCAGGCGCCGGAGCAGGGAGAAAGCAGCACCCCTGGTATGGGGGGAGGCGGTGCTGAGGGGCTGGGCAAGGTCGGGGCCACAAGCTGAACTCAGGATGTTGATGCCAAAGCCTCTGCCCTGCGCGTGGTGTGTGAGGCCCCAGGCTCCATGCCAGCAAGGCCAGCCCCTCTGTGGGAGCCTGGTACCTCAGAGAGCAACTCAGCCAACAAGCGAACCGGGAGGCTCCCACAGGGCACGCCCGGACCTGTGTGCATGTATGTATGCATGCACGTACGTTCCTCTGGGCATGTCTACACACACCTGTGTGCACACGCGCATTGTGTCTATGCAGGTACGTGCCTGTGTGTACACACCCATAAGCCTGTGTATATACGGTATGCACTACGTGTACATGTATGAGTGGCTGTGAGTGTGTGAACGGTTGTGTGTGCACGTATGGAATTACATTGTCGAGGTATACTTCCATGAAGCCACACAGACTCATTCTATATTCCTGTCATATGTGCTAACGGTGATGTGCAGTGTAGGAGTGAGCTCCGCCCTGCGTAAAGATATGCAAGGCAGGGGCCAAAGGGCTGGAGAGCGAAGCCCCAGCGCTGCCCAGGCTCAATCCCGGAGGCCGCCAGGAAGAATCCCGAGCACAGAAGCGAGAGAAAGCCCTGGGCTCTGCCAGGTGTGACCCCAGAACAGAACAAAACAAGACAGCGGGGGGAGGCTGGAGATACGGCTCAGGCGTGGGGCTCTTGCTCGGATGTGGGAGGCCCCGGCTCAACCCCAGCACTGCAAACGGCCCCTTGAAGCACTGCAGGGTGTGGCCCACAGTCAAGCAGAAAAACAAAACCAAATTCCACAAATGGGCTGGCTCACGAGGGAAGGAGAGGGGCTTCTGAGTCTGCTCCCCTCCTGAATGGCGAGGCGAGGGGAAGGAGGAGTCGGACGTGAGGATGGAGGCAGGGCAGGGAAACCTGGTGGTGGTCGAGCAAGACAGGACTGGCCCCAGGCCTGTGCCCACGGCGCGCGGCCTCCTGGCTCCCGTTCCCATGTCGTCTGTTTTGTATCTTCCGTTGCACACACACTCACTCCCTCCTCTTCCGCATCGAGGGTCAATGCAGGGAGCAGAGGGGGCGGCAGGAAGCGCAGCCCCCAGCAAAGCCAGTCCCCCGGGACACATCTCCATCGTGGGCCCGTTTCCCTGTGGGCAATATCTCAGGACACCCTTGCACATTCAGACACACTTTAGTGTTTAGGACTCAGAGAGACATGAGGGTAGAAGCCACGAGGCCCCAGCTTTGACTTGCGGCCCCGCAATGGACAGAAGTCGAGGCCCCTCTGCAAGTCGACAGGGGTGCAGAGGGACAGGAGGGAGCAGGGAGGGACGGAGAGAGCAAACACGCAACGCCAAGCGCCAAGCGTTCCCCAGAGTCCCTGGGTCCTGCTCTGACCCTCCGACGCCCCCTTCAGCTCCCCCACTTCAGCCCTAAGGCGGCCTGAGCCCTGAGCACCCGAGGAAAGGCCCATCCCTGCTCCTGTCACCGGTGGTGGCTGGGAAGCCACTCGCCTGCCCCCCGGAGCTGCTCAGCCCACCCAGTCCTGCTCCGCCTCTCACCCCTGGGGCCGTGGGAGTCTGTGGGGGCCCGAGCACCGCGCGGGGTGGGGGGAGCTTCTTACTAGTCCCACGCGGCTGAGCCTGCTGCTCACGGATGAGGCCACGGAGCTCACGGAGCTGAGCGAGGAGGCCGACGGGCGGCGCTTCAGGCTGGCGGGGGTGGTGGCCATCACACGCCTCCCGGGGGCCGCCTTGGCCTTGGCCGGCGTCGTGGAGGGGAAGCCGATCTTGGTGACTTTGTGAATGGGAGCAAACAAGCCGTACTTGGGCTGACACTGGAAGTACCTGCGACAACGAGGAGGGGGGACAAAAGACCCCTTTGGCAAGAGAGACAGGCGCCGACCGAGGCGTCCACTGAGTCCCACAGTCTCACACGCCCACAGACTAACACGCTCCCACAGCCCCACACTCCCACACACTCACACCCCAACAAACACTCCCACACTCTCACACCCCAACCAACAGTCCCACACTCTCACACTCCCACTCACCCCAACAAACACACTCACATCCCAACCAACACTCCCACATTTCCACAGCACCACACTCACACACACTCACTCCCCAACAAACATCATACCCTCACACAGCCCCCCCCCACACTCTCACCCAACAAACACACACTCACACCCCAACCAACACAAACTCACACTCATACTCCAACCAACACTCCCACACACTCAAACCCCAACAAACACACACTCACACCCCAACAAACACACACTCACATCCCAACAAACACTCCCACACTCACCCCAAGAAACACACACACTCACAACCCAACCAACATTCCCACACTCTCACACTCCCACTCCAACAAACACACACACCACAACAAACACTCCCACATTTCTACAGCCCCACACTCACACATACTCAGTCCCCAACAAACATCATACCCTCCCACAGCCCCACACTCACACACACTCTCACCCAACAAACACACACACTCACACCCCCAACCAAAACTCCCAAACACTCACACCCCAACCAACACACACTCACACTTACACCCCAACCAACACTCTCACACACTCACACCCCAACAAGTACACACTCAGCCCCCAACCAACACTCCCAAACTCTCACACTCCCACACCAAACAAACACACACTCACACCCCAAAAAACACTCCCACATGTCCACAGCCCCAGTCACTCACACTCACTCCCCAACAAACACTCCCACACTCACCCCAAGAAGCAAACACTCTCACACCCCAACCAACACTCCCAAACTCTCACACTCCCACCCCAACAAACACACACACCACAACAAACACTCCCACATTTCCACAGTCCCACACTCACACACACTCACACCCCAACCAACACTCCCACACTCCCAATGTCCCACACTCACAAACACACCCCCTAAAAAACACACTCACACTCACACTCCCACAGTCACACACTCATATACACACCCCTCATACATATATATCCACACCCCAACAAATACTCCCACATTTCCTCAGCCCCACACTCACACCCCAACAAAAATACACTCACACTCACACCCCAACCAACACTCCCACACTCCCACAGCCCCACAGTCACACACACGCACACCCCAACCAACACTTGCACGCTCTCAAACCAACAATGACACGCTCTCATTCCCTCACAAACATGCTCACACCCCCACCAACACTCACATGCTCATGCCCTCACCAACACTCTCACAGCCCCACACTCACACGCTCACATACACACACCCTCATACATACATATCCACACTCCGAAGCACACACATTCATACGTTCACACGCACACTCCCTCGCACGCCTCCCACCCGCACCGCGCAAACCAAGGGCGATTCCAAGCAGCCTCCCCAGAATCTGAAGGGCGACAGCAGGCCCGGGGGGTTCCTGCGGGCCGAGCACAGCTGCATGTGGGAGCCCCAGGCTGTCCCCACATCCCTGCAGGGTCCCCGAGTGCCACCGGAAGTGGCCCCGCCTAAGAAGCAAGTGAAGTGGCCTGCAGTCCCCTCAGCGCCTCCCGGGCACCGTGCATTGCCCCAGGCTGTGTGTGGGGGGGGGCAGGAGGACCCACCTCGTTCCGGCCACGGCGCCATCGTTCTTGCCCAGCGGCTTGTCCAGCTCCACGCCACACCAATCCCCCTTGGCGAAGTCCATCTCCCCGAGGAAGCGCACCACACCGGCCTCCACGCCTCCCACCTGCCGGAGGGACGCGGGTCAGGCACCCTGGACTGTGCACAGTGCCCCCACCCCCGCAAAGGAACATTCTGGCTTCAGAGTAGGGATTTCCTTAAGAAACCTCAAAGGTGAAGGTGCCACTTCTCCCCGCAACCCCTACAGCGTGAGCAGACGCTGCTGCTCAGTGTCCATGCAAGGCAGCGGCGTTCACACCCACTCGCTGACACCGGTGGCCTGGCTGACCATACCCCCGGGAATCTCTGACCCAGGCCAGCCACCTGGTGTGGCGAGGGGGTCGCTGCCCCGCAGGTGTGGGAGCGGAGCCGTGGCAACCCCAACGCTGGAGAACAATTAAGCCAGAAACCAGCTAAAGAAAAATGACTGTTCTCATATCTTAGCGAACTTCCATTTTCCAGTTCTCCTTCACTATGCCTTGGCTTCACGCTTGGCCCCTGGGACGCAGAGCAAAACAGAATCACAGCGTTGGACACTGACGGGAATGCTGACAAATAGAGCTGGAGCACTGGGGGAAGGGCACTTGCTTTGTGTGCGGCCACCCTGGGTTCAATCCTCAGCACCCAAGATGGTCCCCCTAGCCCGCCAAGACTGATTCCTGAGTGCAAAGCTTGAGTGACCCCAAAACCAAAAAGTCAAAACAGAAAGGAGAGAGAGAGAGAGAGAGAGAGAGAGAGAGAGAGAGAGAGAGAGAGAAAGAGAGAGAGAGAGATATCTCAACTAATAATGCCCGAGAGCGCGGTTTTCTTTTTTCGGGTCTGGGGCAGGACTGGGTTCACGTGCTCGGGGGTCACTCGCAGCACGAGGGGTAGCAGCGTCACCCAGGACTGTCTCTGCGAGTCCTGAAGTGCCATCTGCAAAGGCCCTGGCACAGCCTCCGTGGCCAGGCGTGGGCCCTGGGCACTGTGAGTGTGACAAGGAATAAAAGAACAAGAGACAGGTGGCTGGGGTGGCGGCCCTGGGCTGAGAAGAGGCTGCAAAGTTCCTGTCTCACAGCTGGTCAACATGCCGTCCCCGACCCGGAAACAGCCTCCTCTAACAGGACAACTGGAAGCCAGTCAATTCTCTCAAGACCCTGGCGTCATATCCTGGAAATATCATCTGCCCCAAACTGCTGCAAGCCTGTCTCCAGAACATTCTGTCAGAGCTCAGCTGGAGAGAAGGGAAGTGATCTCCCAAGCTCAGGAGAACCACCGCACATCAGCCCGGAGAAGCTCTTCACGGTTGGGCTCTGAGACGCCACAGGACGGACAGAGTGACCTCCCGCTCTGAGACACCATAAGACTGACCAGAGCGACTGACTGTTCCGCTCTGCGACCCCTGCCTACTTGCGAGCACAGACGGGACTTGAGGTCAGAGCTGGGCATTTCCAGTGACCCCAATGAGGGTCCCTGAGTCTCCAAAGAGAACCAAAGTAGCACAAGCATGGGGGCAACCTGTCCACTGCCAGTGACAGGGAGTGCCAGGGGCAGGGGACCGTCTTCCACAGGCCTAAGTCTGGAACAGCCATGTCAGAGCCTTCGAAGGGCTCCTCGGAGGTCAGTCCCGTAAACATCGGGGTCAGCTGGCGCAGAACCTAGACTTCCTGTGCGCAGGGAAGAATGGGGCAAAGGGCAGGAGGCCCTTTGGAGAGCCGGGAGGGCGCCAGCCCTGCAGGGGAGCTTCGCCTCAGTGCCCCGAGGCCAGCCCCCACTCGCCACGGCCTCCTGACCCCGGCTGCATTAGGCCGTGGAGCGCCAAGCAAACCTTCCTTGAATTAGGAAAAAGACCAAAGAAAGTGTTTGGGTTTTCTTTTTTCCCCCTTCTTCTTTCAGAAAACAGCCCTTATGCTGGTTGTGGTCCCCCAAAAAAACCCTCAAAAACTTTTTTTTGAAAGGCGTGCTCTAGCTGAGGTATGGAGCGATGGAACAGCACAGTGGGCAGGGCGTTGGCCTTGCACACACCTGCCCAGATGTGGTCCCTGAGCACAGGGCCAGGAGTCAGCCCTGAGCACCACCACCAATAAATAAATAACTAATCAGAGTTATTCACCGCAAAGCCAGTGGTGGTGTCCCCGCTCCCTTGTTCCAACGACACTGGTGTCCCTGTGTCCGGGTGTGGACGGTTGTAAATGCAAGTTAAAAAAAAAAAGTCTTTTTTCTTCTTTGGGTCTTTGGCTCACACCTGGCGATGCTCAGGGGTGACTCCTGGCTCTGCACTCAGGAATCATTCCTGCGATGCTTGGGGGACCCTATGGGATACCGGGGAACCCAGGTTTGCTGAGTGCAAGGCAAACACCCTCTCTGCTGTTCTACTGCTCCAGCCCCCCAAACAGTCTTTAAACCGTGAGTCTCCTCCAGCTCCAATTCCCTCCCCGTGTTACTCTTTGGCCATCCCCGAACCCCGACCGTGACCCTCCAGAACTCTCCGAGGGCCACCCTGCGCCTGCAGGCGGGTCACCTCACTGCTCTCCTCTCCGGCCTCCACAGCTCGGACACTGGCCTGGCGGTGGCCATCCCTGTGGTCCCCGGGAAGCCACTGGCTCCGGGCCAGCCCCCAGTCTGTCCAGAGCCGCCCACCTCAGACGTCCCTGAGGGGACTTTTCCCGGCCGCTTCCCACGGGTTCTGAAAGCGTTATTGAGTGCTTCTGCTGGGGGAGAACAGTTGTCTACAGCCAAGCGCCTCTGCTTTGGGGACCTGTGCAGAGGAATGGGCTTGGGGTGGACTGAGGATGCCACGTGCAGGGACCTGGTGACCCCCACCAGAAACTCATCTCATGGGGGTGCCCCCTCGCCCCCACCTTCCAGTAGCTGCTCAGAGAAACACAAGAGCAGGTGCTGTGTCTGAAGATCGAGCAACCAAGACAGCAAAACATACTCTTGAGAATGTTCGGGAGACGGGTCCCGACCCGTGGCCTACTCAGGGTCCATCCCCGACACCCCAGATGGTCCACTGAACCCTACCAGGAGTGATCCCTGAGTTCACCACCAGGAGGAAGCCCTGAGCACGGCCAGGTGTGGCCCAAACACCAAACCACACACGTCTGGAGAGACGGCTCAGGGCTTGCGCACAGCCGGGCACGGAATGGCCCGGAGCGGCTCGGGGTGAGCCCTGTGACGCCCCAAACACAAACATCAGAAACCAGAGAAATGGAACCGATTTCCAAATTTGTTCGTTGGTTTGTTTTCTGAGTCACAGTCAGAGTGCTCAGGGCTTACTTCTGGCTTGGTGCTCAGGGATCACTATGGGATGTGCTTGGGAGACTGTACATGGGACCAAGACTTAAACCCCAGGTCAGAGGCGTGCAAAGCACGCGGCCTCCCCAAGGCATGACCCCTCCATCCTGTTTTGGCTAAACTGGTAAAACTGGCAGCATCCCCGCACGCATCCATCACGCTGGAAACTGCAGGACCAGGCGTTCCGGCTGCTCGTCCTTCCACCCAAACCGCGAGTCTGCAAAACCTGATGGACCAGACAGGTGAATGGACACCCACCCGCGACCGCTGCCCTCGGCACTCACCAGCACCCGGTCCCCGAGCTTCAGCTCCTGCTCCCCGTTCTTGAGGGAGCCAGTCTCCGAGAGGTTGGAGATGGACTCGCTGGCCGTCCTGGTCAGGTTGCTGATGTGAGGGGCGGCCGGTGCCTCCTTCGCGGAGGGCTGGGGTGCCTTCGGGGCGGCGGCAGGGGCCGGGGAGGCCGACAGGGGCGGTGTGGCCTGGGCAGCAGGCGCTGGCTGCAGGCCGTTGGTCTCATCGTCGGCCTGCCAGCTCCTGCTCAGCTTGGACGGCCGGGTGAAGATGCCCTTCAGCGGCTCGCACTGGAAGTAGCGCACACCCGCCACCGAGCCGTCGTTCTTGCCGATGGGCTCGTCCAACACGATCCCGGCCCACTGACCAGGGGCAAACTGGGTTTCCCCGAGGA
The DNA here is from genome assembly GCF_029834395.1 of Sorex fumeus. Lineage (NCBI taxonomy): Eukaryota > Metazoa > Chordata > Mammalia > Eulipotyphla > Soricidae > Sorex > Sorex fumeus. The sequence goes on along the minus strand of NW_026606212.1, from coordinate 121,039 downwards.
ACTGGATGAATCCAGGCGTGTTCCCCTTCACCCAGACTCGTTCCCCGACCTGGAAGTCGTCCACAAACTCCTCCTGCGTCTCCGAGGAGGGGGCGCTGGGGGTTTTCTCCCCAGGCACGGACTTCTCAACGGGAGCAGCCGCTGGAACAGCAGAAAGGGTCAGAGGGTCAGAAGAGTCAGGAAGGGCCTGTCCAGGTACAGTTAAAGTGTGGTGGGGGGGGAGGGACACCCAGCAGTGCTTGGGGCTTCTCCCAGCCAATGCCGGGGGCTGCTTGTGGCGAAGCCTGGCCAGGCCCGCCGTGAAGGGGACGTGCCTACCTACTGCAGCATCCCAGGCCACAGTCATATTTGGGCAGCTGAGGGGAAATCTTTGGACACACCCCGTGATGCTAGGGACCAAGCCAGGCGAAAGCTCCAACCCAGTGTCTTATTTCTGCTGTGCCCACTGGCCCATCTTCTTTTTCTTTTGGGGGGGAGCACCCCAGCCAGTCCGCAGGGCCTATTTCTGGCTCTGCGCTCAGGGTCACTCATGTGAGGTTGAGGCTGGAGAGTCACATGGGGTGCCGGTTGCCCTCCCCACTGTCCTGTGGCTACGGCCGGCAATGAGGCCCTTTAGTCCAGGTGAGTCCACCTCCCTCAGCCTGTCCCCAAGCCCGGGCGAGGGGGTAGCAGTTAGGAGGGAGCGTGTTGGTCGCCTCAGCTGACACCAGTTGCCGTGACACTAAAGTCACAGAATGTGACACTCGTGTGTGAGAGCTGTCCCCAGAGCCATGAACGTGCCTACAGCTCAGGGAGCCCTTCCCGGGCGAGGACTTGGGAGGGGGTTCCCGGGTGGGAATGAGTCTCCCCTGGCCCGGGCTGAGCGCACTTACCGGCCGAGGACGCCTTCAGGGCCCAGCTCCCATGCTTGAGGATCTTGGTGGGGGCCTTCAGCCCACTGGGCCTCAGCAGACTCATGGTCAGGAGGTCAGACGCTGCCGCGGCCACTACCGGACCCTGACCATCGAGCCCACTGTGGGGCCTTCTGAGGCGCACTCGTTCTCAGGGATAAATCTCTGAAGAGCAGAGGAGAGAGTCTGTCTCAGGGGAGCGACCACAGCAGCTTCCGGAGCCCAGAGAGCTGCCAGTCTGACACTCGCCACCCCGAGTGCGACCCCCAGCCTCCCGCACAGCCCCCTGAGTCCACCAAGTGTCATTCCTGCACAAAAACGCAATCCCAAACAAACAAACAACTGCAGATTCGGGGCCAGAGGGCAGAGGGGCCAGGTACTTGCCCTGTGGGCAGCTGACCCTCACGCCCTCCCTGGCATCACACCCACCCCCAAACACATTCAGGAGCCAGAAATCGTCCCTGAGCACTGCGAGTGTCACTGACCACCTCCCCGTCCAGACACTGACTAGCCGGGAGGCGACTCAGCAGTGATCGCTGGTCTTGTGTGTGCGTGTGTGCGTATGTGTGTGTGTGAGGCCCGGGGTTACACACAGAAGCTAAGGCAAGCAACAGGCACACTTTTTTCTATTGGCTGAGAACTGCCAGGGAAAAGGGCTCAGCAAGACTGCGCCAAAGGGGGGCTGGAGAGATAGCACAGTGGTAGGGCATTTGCCTTGCACGCGGCTGACCCAGGTTCGATTCCCAGCATCCCATATGGTCCCCTGAGCTCTGCCAGGACTGATTCCGAGTGCAGACCCAGGAGTAAATCCTGTGCATCACCAGGTGTGACCCAGAAAGAAAAAAAAAATTGCGCCAAAGGGGAGCGAAGGAGGTTTTGGCGTTTCCTTCGTTCCCTGTGAGACTGCCCAAGTTTGATAACCACAAGCCAGTATTAACTCCATTTCTTAACCCACAGAACTGAGGCAGACAGGTGGATGGGGGAAGCGTCGCCATGGCAATGGAACTCCGGGGAAGTCAACAAAAGCTTCATGGCCACCAAAAGACCACCTGAGGGCACGGGACCCAAGGTCTGGTCAAAATTAACCCACATTAGGAGGCCCAGAGCAGGCTGGACCCCCCGAGGGAATAGGAACAAAGGCCAGGAAAGGAATTTCTAAGAGGACCTTGGACCACTCAACTCTACCCCCTTGGCAACCACCCTAGCAACGGACTCTAGGTAGCTAGAAACTCCCACCAGGGGCAGCCTGGGGAAAACCCGAGATTAGGCCCCTTGAACCAAGGGAGGGCGCTCATGTGTGCCCGAGCCCAGGGACTGCTCTTGCCTACGAGGTCGGTCATGTCACGGGCTTCTCCCCTCCTGAGGTGTGGACTTTCTCGAACCGAACGCAACCTAGCAACCTAACGTGTTCAGTGGCTTTCTGCGCCTCTGGAGAAGCCGCACTCTCTCTCGAGCCTGTTACTCCCTCCCTCATTTCCCCTTCCTAAAAGCCTCCAAATAAAATGTTCCTGCTTCAAGCTCATCTCCTGAAATGCTTTTCTGCGAGAAGGACAAAGGCCCGGGGGCCTGAGGAGGTCGAGGATCGACTCCCTTTCCCTGAAAAGGGCAACCCCTCACTCCGGCCCGAGACCCCGGGAAGGCCTAGTGGGCGTCGTGGGGCTGGCAGGGCTCATCGCGCTCATCAGTGCCAGCGCTCCAGCCAGTCCCGGGGGAGTGACATCTTCTCCTCTGCTTCTCATCAGCCCCCCATGAGGGCCCACTAACTTCAGAGTCATTCCATATTTAATAGAAAAGTCCGCAGGGGGCAGAGAGGCAGGACAGTGGGGAGGGCACTTGCCTTCTATCCAGTTGTCCTGGGCTCGATCTCCGTCAGCACAGGGACGTTAGCGGGCCAGGGTGACCCCTGGGCACAGCCAGGTATGGCCACCCCACCCCACCCCACCCAACCCCCAGCCCAACCCCCCAAAATATATATATAACTACTAAAAAAACTTAAACAAACTAAAGATTAAAAACTATCATACACTAAAGAACTGTTAGAGAAAAAAGCCGCCCGCACGCGGGGAAAAAGCCCAGAGACTCAGATTCACCTGTGTCACACTGCACTCGCAGCTTAGAGAACTGAGCTCTGCCAAACAGGCTCGTGCCAGTCTCCTGCAGAGACTGAAAATGGCACTTGGAGTCTAGAACGTTCCAAGGTAGAATGAGAATTCAGCAAGGAGGAGGGCATCATGGGCCCTTCTTAAAGGGGCAGGCGCCACCCTTCGTGACGCCAGGGTCCGGCTGAGGCTCCGGAGGGCTGCCCTGCAGACGCCAACACTAGCTGGCCAATGTCCCTCTGGTCCCTGCGGGGCCCAGTTCTGGACCCCTGGGCCCTGAGAAAGTGGTTTCAGAAAACGTTTGACAAATGTTTGGCAGTTACAGATCTCCAGCTGAGGTCATTCGGCATCCCCCGAGTGGGACCTGGACCCAGTGACCATGCCCAGGGCCCTCCTCAGGAGCCAGGCCATAAAATCTGTGGACGGGAGGGGGGGGCGAGGGGCACGGCGACAGGGCAGAGGCCCTGAGCCCGACCCTGACAGCCCTGCTCTCTGTGACCCCAGTGCTGTGAGCAACACCTGCCGCACCGTGGCCAGGGAGTGGCCCAGCCCACTAAGGACTGAGAGCTGTACAGAGGAGTATGGCCTGGCCTGCTCGGATGGGAGCACAAGCTGAATGAGTGCGGGTCCCCTCGAGGATGAGTGAGCAGGACCGGGGGAGTGGTGGGGAGATGGGGAGGTCGGAGTGACCTAACCTGGGGGCTCAGGACGGGACACCTGGACGGGACACCTGGACGGGACACCTGGCGGTGCTCAGGGCCGACTCTGATCCAGTCATGGGGGCTCATCCTGGCAGGACCAGGGGGGGGGGGGTGACGTACAGGGTGGGGTGGGGTCAGCCACAGGCAAGGCAGGCTCCTTGGCCCTGGGCTACCCTTCCGGTCAAGGATACCTATTTTCTTTCTTTCCTTTTGTTTTTTGGGACACCCGGCAGTGCTCAGGGTTACTCCTGGGTCTGCACTCGGGAATCACTCCTGGCGGTGCTCAGGGGACCTATGGGGTGAGCCATGCACCAGGCAAGCGCCAAGTCTTGATGCCAAGGTGCCCACGAAACACAGTGTGCAACAAGGGACTCTACAGAGAACGTCAGGGCCAGCAAACGCTACGAGGAAGTCAATCAATTCTGAAAAAACACAAAAAGATGCAAAAGGAGGGGCTGAAGTGAGAGCACAGTGGGGAGGGGTTTGCCTTGCTCACGGCTGACCAAGGTTCGATCACCAGTCCTGAGCACTGCCAGGAGTAATTCCTGAGCATCCCTGAGTGTGACCCAAAAAGCAAAAAAAAAAAAAGAAAAAAACAGTGCGAAAGAAAATGTGTTTGAGCTTCACGCCCTACCGAGGTCACCAATTGCCCCCCACGAGCGGCTCTCCGGCACGGCCACGGCCCCAGAAGCACAAGGACTTAACACAGAGAACCAGCAGCTTGGAGCAGAAAAGCAAATGGACTATGTGTTAAACCGCACCATCATGACTGACCGGAGGGGAAAGGGTGTTGCCCCCTTCGCCCTCTCCTCTCTGGAAAGAAAGGTGGCGGCCACACGGGAGCCTGGTGGACAGCAGGTTTGAGCCGGGGGTCGGGGGCGGCAAAAACCTCACGAGAAGGGGGGCGTTCCGGCCCGTTCTTCACGCCCTACCGAAGTCGCCAGTTGCCCCCCACAAGCGGCTCTCCGGCACGGCCACGACTCCAGAGCACAGAAACCAATCTCTTAATTATCTAACTTTTAATAGAAATACTTCCAGGGTTAATAAGTAAAATAGCAGATATCCAACCCAGCTGTAGAAAGCAAATCATTTCACAACGTTTTTTCAGCATGTCTGATTTGGGGGGGGGGGGGGGTTGTAAACTCTAAATAATAATGGTGCATCTTTTATCGAAACAATGAATCGAGTCAAAGTAGACAGAGTGTTAACTAGAACTCATCTGCCTCACAGGAATTGGAAGGGATGGGAGGTGGGGTTCTATTGGGGTTCGCGGTTAAAAATAAGTATTGGTAAAGGGAAATGTGTTTGATATTCACACGACTGAGACCTAAACCTGAAAGCTCTGTAACTTTTCCCACAGTGATTCAATAAATAAATAAATTAAAAAAAAAAAAAGAAAAAAAAGAAAATGTGTTTGAGCCTCACTGTCTCCCTGAGACTTGAGCACTCAGTGCCGTGTGTGAGCCCAGTAGAGTCTCCGGCTTGAACAAGCCCCGACCCCCACACCCCCATGCTCCTGTGTTTGGACCGTGACCCTAAATCCTGTCATGGGATCACGTTTGTCCATGACAAAGACGCTAGCAGGCTCACGCCCCAGAACGTCCCTGCTTCACACAGGCGTGGCACACAGGTCCTGGCCTGCTAGCGGCCGGCAGTGATTCGGCAGGAAGCAGAGGTGTGAGCCTGAACGTGGGTCAAGTCCGTTCCTTCAGCTTGGAGGGGAGGAATGTCCGAGAGGGGGTTTTGAGCACTGCCTCACAAGCATGAGGTCCTGAGTCCAAGCCCCCGGGGTCACACGTGCACCTGGCACAAAGCCGGCACAAACCCGGCAGCTCTGCTGTCCCAGCACCACGCAGGAAGGGGGGTGACCCCAGGGGGAGGGCCACCGAGAGAGGAGGTGGACACCACAGAAAAGAGGAGGGAACACAGGACAGGAGTTGAGGGCTGCAGGGTCGGGAGCACCGGGTAGAGAGCAGCCCTGGGGAGCAGGAGGCCAGGCGGGCGCCCCTTGTCACTGGCCACTCGAGGCAGTCGCACAAGCTGTGTGCAGACCCACGAGGCTGACAGGGCGCCAGGGACAGGGCAACCCCAGCAAGGATTTTTCTTTAAGTTTTGGGCCATGGGGCCAGAACTCTAGTACAGCGGGGAGGGCGTTTGCCTTGCACACAACTGACCCGGGTTCAATCCCGGCATCCCATAGGGACCCCAGAGCACCTCCAGGAGTAAGTCCTGAGTGCAGAGCCAGGAGTGACCCCGGAACATGTCCAGGTGTGACCCAAAAACAAAACAACAGCAGAGCAAGCGGAAGGGCCCGGAAGCTCCGAGCCACGGAAACGCCGAGGTTGGCGCGCACTCGCTCCCGCCCCCCGCCAGGCCAGGCCGGCCTGGGATCAAGGTGCGCGAGCGTCTCCAGACAGGATCTGCCTCAGCGGCTCGGTGCGTTATCTCAGCCTATCACCCAACTCGACTGGGACTGACTCTGGTTATCTCCTTGACTGGTTACCTTGGGCATCTCCGGGGCCAGCCGCCAAGCTCCGTCCTCCCACCTGGCCAGGGCGGGATCAGGTGTCAGCAGCTGGGCCCTGAACACCCCACCTGCCCGTCCAAACGCAACGCAAGCACAAAGGCCAGGCTCGCCCCCAACTCGTAGGACACGACCAAGCTAGGGGCCCCGGAGAGCACTGGGCCCGAGGACGGGTCCCAGAGATCCCCAAATTTCCCTTGCTCGACGGCCCGGCCCAGCAATCTGCATCAACCACTGGGCCCGAGCTCTCTGCTTTCCTTCTGCTTGCTCAGCGAAACGCAGCACCTCACACCTGTGTTTGGAGGGGAGGAACACCAAACTTTTTTTTTTTGGCTTTTTGGGTCACACCTGGCGATGCACAAGGGTTATTCCTGGCTCTGCACTCACAGGGGTTACTCCTGGCTCTGCACTCAGGAGTTACTCCTGGCGGTGCTCAGGGGACCATATGGATGCTGGGACTCGAACCCGGGTTGGCCACGTGAAAGGCACACGCCCTACCCGCTGTGCTATGTCTCCAGCCCCGGAACTCCAAACTTTATATAGAAAACAATGTATTTCACAATGCCTTTTCAGCCATTCTGATTGTCGGGGGGTAAATTCTAAACAATCATGGTGCATCTTTTGTTGAAATAATGAATGTAATCAATGTAGAGGAGAGTTAAGGAGAAATCATCTACCTCACAGGCATTGGGTGGGTGGGAGGTGGGGTATATTGGGATTCTTGGTGGTGAAAAATGAGCACTGGTGAAGGGTGAAGGGAAAGGAGTTTGATCATTGCATGACCGAGACTTAAATCTGAAAGCTTTGTAACTTTTCCCACAGTGATTCAATAAATAAATATAAGAAGAAAAATAATAAATAAATAAAATTATGAAAAACAAAAAAAAGTAAGGTGGAGTTCAAGCCCAATTCAATCAGCTAATCAGTGGCTGAATAAATAGCAGTACTCCTACATTAAAAACAAACAAACAAACAAACGAAAAACACCACTTGTTAGGCGAGTGCATCAGCAGCCTGATGGCACCTTCAGACTCCAGATACCCCCAAATTGCTGCTGTGCCTTTGGCCAGACCCCACAAACTTGGGGCAAAGTTTACCAAGAAAGGAAACGGCCAAAAGTTAGGTATGTGGGAAACACACCCACAAGCCACCTCCGGCTCAGCTGTATCATTGGAGGCCTCTCTGGTTCCTGATTGAACTGCTCAATGGCCATGATCCCAGAGACTCAGAAACAAATCTCGAAACCCAGTAGATTTTGGCAGAAATGCGTCTGGTCCCTGCAGTGCTGGGCCCATGGGTTCATGCCTTGGCCTGTTCCCCCTGGCAGCCAGGTGGCCACCATCCTCCAGAGGTCACTGGACAGTCAGGCTTGGGCCCTCAGTGACAAAACTTGTTGGGCCTCACAGGATGGGGGTGGAGCCAGTCCTGTCCTCCCCGTCCCAACGAGACCCCAAGTCATCGTCCATGAACGGCCTCTCTGACTCCTGATCAAGCTGCTTAATGATCAGGATGCCAGAGACTCAGGAGCAAATCTCGGAACCCAGCAGGTTTGGGAAGAAATCCCTCCAGATTGAAGTGTTCAAATTTGGAATTTCAAAATTGCGCGGCCACTACTGCAGCCACACTACATCATAGGTTATTCATAACCAGCAATAGAAAACAAAGTGTCTACTGTTGCCTTTTCAGCAGATCTGAGTGTTGGGGTAAAATCTCAAACAATAATGGTGAGTCTGGTGTCAAAATACCGAATGTGATCAAAGTCGAGAGAGAATAATTTGGAAATCATCTGCCCCACACGTAGGGGGAGGGTGTGGGATGGGGGTATATTGGGGTTGTTGTTGGTGGAGAATGGGCACTGGTGAAGGTATGGGTGTTTCATTGTATGACCGAGACTTAGACCTGAAAGCTTTGTAACTGCTCTCATGGTGATTCAATAAATAAAATCATAAAAAATGAAAAAAGAAGTTAGGTGGAGTTCATGCACAATTCAATCAGCTAATCCGTGGCTGGATAAATAGCAGTACTCCTAAATAAAAAAAAAAGAGAGAGAGAGAAATCCAGAAAAACACGGCAAATCTGTACTCCAAGCACACTCCTCCCCAAACGATCCATTTTCCCCCACCCGAGATAAAGCCGACATGCTATGGGTCACATCCTCCTGCCACTGACCCCCAAAACCCGACGCTCCCTCCTCCCACCCCGGGGACTGATGGCACAAACTCCATCGTTGTGTCACGCCGTACAAGAGACATTTGTCACTAGAACCTGATGACTCACTTCAGAACCTCAACAGAAGCCACAAAGATAGGGAGCACTGCTCGGGGAGCACCATGCAGAGGCTGCTCAGACCCTCTCTGCCTCTGTCCCCCGCCTGCTCTGGGGACGATGCATAAACAAGTGGCCAGGGGTTGAGACCAGAGGAACCAAGCCTGGAGGAAGCCGGTGCTTGTGTTTTGTTTTCTCTGGAGGCCTCTAACTACGGCTCCTCTTAACAGACAAAGAAGGCCGCAAATAGGCAAACACTCTGAACTCGGTTAGCACCCAACTCTGATCTACCGCCAAGATCTGCTCTAAATGAACCTTGAAAGGGTAAGCTAAATATCTCTCAGGGAAGCAAATAACCTTAGGGGATTATCTGCGCTGGTACTAAAAATGGGGGAAAAAAAGTCTGTTTTGTATTTCTTGAAAATGTCAGCTTGACTCAAAGCTGGGGTTTCCGAAGGCAGTTCTGTTTCATCCCGCAGCACAAATGCTTCCTCCCTGCTAGAGCTTTGGCTCACGTCTGTCCAGCGTCTTCTGGACAGGGAAACACCAGCCCTGGGAGGTGTGGCGTGATGGGACACTGGCACACAGGAAGCACCTCAATTTGGGTCATTTTCCCCCCTTAGGACTCCGAGGACCCCTTACCCCTCGGGCAGCACCGCACGACATTCTATCAGGAAGTTACATAAAAATCAGTCTTCCGTTCCAAACAAAATTTCAGGAGCTGCAGACACAGTTCAAGACTATATACAGCCTGAAGGCACAGGACATATGCAAACGGCATCTATTCACTGTCATCAGCGAGCCCCGTCACCCGCCTCACGCTGGCATTCAACTTCAAAATATCCAGATAGAGGAAATTTTTATGTGTCAGGGGGGAAAATGAGAGTTAGCAAGAGCTCGAAGAGAAGAGCAAGCCGGCAAACAGGACTGAGAGAAGGTGACCGGAGGTGAGGCCGGTCGTCTCTGGCCTAACCCGGGTCCCAGCCCCAGCTGCCCTGAAGAACCCACCAGGGGACACCCCACATGCCTCGGAAAACTCACGGACACCCCACATGACATGGAATCCCCCCAACGCTCACAGCCGCTCAGTACTGACTCACACCCGCCCTTCCATGCAAAAGACCTGAAGGAACAAGGATCCCCAGGTCGAAGCTTCTAGTGTCGGGGCTGGAACGATAGTACAGCGGGGAGGGCATTTGCCTTGCATGCAGCCAACCTGGGTTCAAATCCTGGCATCCCATATGGTCCCCTGAGCACCGCCAGGAGTAAATCCTGAGTGCACAGCCAGGAGTAACACCCGTGCATCTCCGGGTGAAAAAATTAACAATAAAAAGATAACACCGTGGAGGTGTGCAGACTGGGGGCGGGGTGCAGAGGGAGACCTCCCAGAGAGCCTGGCCCAGAGTGAGAATAACATCCCCAAAGACCCCGTAGGATGGCTCCGCCAGGTCTGGGGTGCAGCCTCACACTTGAGTCGAAGCCACCCTGGTCAGGATGTCCAAAGAGTCCTCAGAAAAGAACCGGAAACTCTGCATTGGAGCAGACCACAGAGGATGATGCAGGGGAAGGAAAGCATTAGGGGGCCTCTTTCGAACTGCTCAGGGGCCCAGGTGACGGTTCAGAGCGGGAACTGTGTCTGCCTGGGACAGCTAAGCCGGCTCCTGCCCGGCCCTGCCCAGCCCCGAGCACCCAAACAAAACATTCATGTTTAAAAACGGCGTATTACTACAGAGACACCTCTGACAACTCCCACCCGGCGAGGCTCAAGGGATAGGCTCTGCACTCAGGAATTATTCTGGTGGTTCTTTGGGAGCCCCCCAGCGCCTTGAGCCCAATCTAACTGCTCACATGACACACGCCAGGGTGCCCAAGTTCTGGGGTCCCTCGAGCAGAATACCCGGAGTGAGGGCCACTGCGAGCAGCTCAGGTGAGCAGAGCCATGGCTACCCCCGCCGGGATGCTGACTTGGGGGCCATCGTGGGTCAGGGTGGGAGAGAAGGCGTGAATGCAGCGTCCACGGGGGGATGTGGGGCCCTTGGTTCCGACCTGTGTTGGGTCTGCCTGTTGGGATGGCCCCACCCCGCCCGCACAGGGCCAGGAACGACCCTGGGTGTGACCGAGACAGCCCCTACACTCAGCTGGGGTGACCAAGCAGCTTCCTCAAAGCTTCCGCACGGCTGACTGGGAACAGAAGGAGCAGAGAGGCCGCTCCCAGACATGCAATGACTCGCGTGGAAGGTGAACCCCAAGTCCTGTCACCACACAAGGGCATGCAAGCCCTTCCCTGCTCCAAGACTGGGGTGGGGAGAGACCATCGGGGGAGCCCAGGAAAGTTCTGGATTCCACAGGCCGAAGCCCAGGGACGTGAGCAAACCCACGGGGAGCTGGTTGACAGCAGCCCAGAAACCAAGCGAGCCCCAGGTTCTTTCTCTTAAGGTGCTGCTGAGACCAACATGCTGAGGGAATGGGGGCCTGGAAATCTGGTGATGCACCTGCGTTCTCGAAAGGTTAAGTCTTGAGACCAACAGCAGCAGTACCACAAATCAACTCACACGCCCAAGAACGCAGGCAAATGCGATCGCGTCTCAAACACACCTGCACAAGCTTCCAATGGCAGAGGGCGCAGAGGGCGCAGACAGGCACCAGGAGCGCTGGGGCCATGCACGGGTTCAAGCTGACTCCCTGGCTTGGCACTGGGGGTCACACCAGGCGGGGCTTGGAGGACCATATGGGTGCCAGGGAACGAACCCGGGTCTGCCAGGGGCAAGGCAAGTGCCCTACCCACCTTACTATCTCTCTGGCCCTGGTACGCCATTTTTAGAGGACATTATCAAGCTGATGTGTTTCCCCCTTGCATCTTCCCCTTCATTCCGGTATTTATTTTCCCTTTCCCTCCCTTTCTCGCTGAGGCTGAGGGTCGCACACTCTAGGTGGTGGTTACCCACTTTGGGGGGGGGAGGTTTCCACTCGGCCTGCCAGAGCTCCAGCCATGCCCACTTTTCCCTATTTCCAGTGAAAAGTACGTCATAGGAAAAGCATCTGGTTGAAAACTCACATAAATCAATGCTTTTGGGTCCAGAGATTGTCTTAAGGGACTAAGCATGGAGAAACCTCACCGCACAGAAGAAAGAGCCAGAGTTCTGGCCCGGGCGCCCCTAAGAGCCAAGCTGACACTTTGAAAGAGAAATATTTCAGAAGTGCTCCCTGACATAAAGATAGTAAAGAAAACATATAAAATCATATTTGCAAACAAAAAACCACCTTTCAGAAAAAGACAACATTTAAAAAAGAAATAGTCCGGGGGGCCAGATAGATAGTTCAGTGAGAAGCTGCTTCCCTGGCATCAAAGAGTCAAATATGGACCCCTGAGGACCCCCAAGAGTAATCCCTGAGCATCACCAGGTGAGGCCCCAAGCAAAAACCAAAGCAAAGCAAACAAATAAACATGTGCTGAAAATAACCAGTAGGAAACAGGCTGGGACGGGCGTGTGGGAGAAACAGAATTTCCCGCACACCCTGCACCCAGCCCTGAGGTCACACTGCAGAACCTCAAGAGTTTGAATGAAAAATGTAGGCAATTGTATTTCTAGAAAATGAGAATGTAAGATTAGAGGCTTCAGGTCTTGCCAAGACTCAATCAAGGGGAAAGGCGGGTCACGAAAACAAAATCCCTCACAAACCTGTTTCTTCTGCAGGCCCGTGGGCAGCGGCTGCGCTCCTCAAAGTGGGGGCCCGGGAGAATGTGCAGAACTTCCTCGATTCTGCGCCAACCAGGCCGGGAGAGCAGCTGGGCCAGCCGCATGCTGAGGGGGGCATAGCCGAGATGTCCGTGGGGTTCTGCGGAGGATTCGAGAGGGACACCTGGAGTCAAGCAACTCCTCTCTGCCTAATGGGCCATGGGATCTTTTTTTTTTTTTTTGGCGGAGGCCATACCCTGCGGTGCTCAGGGCTCCCTCCTGGTGCTGCACTCAGGGATCACAACCTGGGTTGGCCGCATTAAAGGCAAATGTCCTCCACGCTGCCGTCCTGGATTTGACTTTGGGGAGGAACACAGTGTGCTCCAGCCTACCCCGCTGAGCCCTGCCATCTCCACCCTCTACCCAATTCCCAATCTCTCTCTTCTCTCCTTCTCTCTCTCCCCCCCACCCCCACCCCTACAGCTTTATTCATCAGACCTGGTGGTGCAGAGCTGACGCATGGCTCTGCCCTCACCTCTCCTGGCCCTGAGTCCTTTTGTCTCAAACCAATCTCAGAAAGCTGCTTGGTGTCCCTGTGTGCTGGAAGGTGCCAGTGCCCGGCAGCCCGTGCAGAGGGCAGGGGCGTGGCCAAACCCCAGCACCGCTGGGTCTGAACATTCAACGGTCTGCCCGGGAAAGATTCCATCCGACCCCCACAGAAGAAAAACTGTTCATCGATTTGGTGAGAAACTTCTCCTATGGAAACTTGGCCCACTGGGGGGAGGGAATGTGGAGAGCTCTAAGCCCAGCCAAGCTACTCTCAGGCATTCTTCCAGGGGCCGAGGCCCCAGGGCACAGCCACGCCCAAATCTCCCAAGGGTGAGAGTGACAGACCCTAGCATCACAGTTACCCCCAGTCTGAAACCCCCCTCTCTCACAGTGACTCTGAGTGCAGCAGCCCCAACTGCCCACGGTGAGTCAGTTGTGTTGGTCCCCAATCCTCTTACTTGAGGCTGGCCTTTTCGCTGACCAGAGGCTTCCTTGAGCCCAGACCAGCCTCCCCCGCCCTGAGGCCTAAGTGGACAAGGGCCCCCGCTTCCCACCCCCAGCCCCCATCTTCAAAAAGTGTCCCCCAACAAGCCCCACTCAGTCCTGGCTTCTGCAAGGGCAGCGCCTTCCCACCAGCAAGACGCCACACCACTGGGGAAATGTGTGTGTGTCTATGTACGTGTCTGTGTGTGTGCTGGCGCGCGTGCATGTGCGTGAAGGCTCGGCTCGCCTATTAGATGGCGTGCATGTGACTGCGTGTGCTCGAAGACTCCGCTCACCTGCTCATTCACATCGTCCATCCAGAGGCGCAGGGTCTTCCGGATGGTGGGGTAGCTGTTCCTGCCCCCCTGCTGGGGCCGCAGCAGCCCGGCCTTCTCCAGGTTCTGTAACGTCAGGATGTGCTCGTAGCCGTATGTCTGCAAGAGAAGTTGGGGAGCCTGCTAGATCTCCCACTTCCGAAGAGGGAGCGAACATTTTCACTCTCATTTTGATACTACTGTTTTTGAGTCATACCTGGCAGCATGCAAGACAAGTGCCTTACCCCTTTCTAGCTCTTGGTTTGTTTTTGTTTTTTTTTTCTTTTCGGGTCACACCCGGCGATGCTCAGGGGTTACTCCTGGCTTTGCACTCCTGGAGGTGCTCGGGAAACCATATGGGATGCTGGGAATTGAACCAGGGTCGGCTGCGTGCAAGGCAAACGCCCTACCCACTGTGCTATTGCTGCAGCCCCTTTCGAGCTCTTTGGACCCCACATTTTCACTTTAAAGCCAGAATGCATGGGCCCAAGGTAAGGAAGATAGATGACAGTGTACTCAAATAACTGAGTAAGAAAAGGAGGCCAACCACACCTCCTGCCGTGCTATTTTCCAGATGTCTCCTTTGTTTTGTTTGCTTTTGCCCCCCCACTTCCTGTGCTCAGGGATAAGTGCTGGTGGGGCCCAGGGGACCCACATGGGTGCCGGGGATCAAGCCTAGGTGGGCCACGTGCAAGGCCAACTGCCTTTTTAAAAAGTGTCTCCCTTGGCAAATGAGTCACTTAGAAACACTGACCTGGAGAATTTCTCTTTTGTAATAATCCAGAACCTTCTGCTTGACCCCACTGTTGCACACCGACTGCAGGCAAATGAGCCTGAGCACCTTGATGAGCGGATGCTTCTGGGCGATGCAGTCCTCGATATAACTGTTGACCTAGAGTCATGGCAGGTTTGTGCGTGAGCGCCGGGTCTGGGCCTGCAGGCCTGGGAGTTCCCGGGCCCCTGAGAGGCCCAATCAAGGAGAGGCTGGAGACTGGCTCACGCTCCTGCCCACACTCCCTGGACAACCTAAGCTCCAGGGGCTGCGGGCGGGTGCAACTGTCCCACTTGTCAGCGACACCTCAGCAGCATCAGTAAAGTAGCAGGGACTGTGGGGAATTTGGGCGCTTGCTTGCTGCAAGTGAGAATGCGGGATTTATTGACGGGCAGACAGGAAAAGCGATCATATAACCCACGCTCTTATATTATCCGTGATGGGCTTCAATAGTCTTAGGCTTCAGGGCTGGGTCTTGTTTCTCTGAGGACAGCGAACAGCAATGGAACACATGCACACACACACGCAATGGAACACACACACACACACACACACATACACACACACACACACACACACACACACACACACACACACACACACCACCCCCGGTCAACAGAAACCTATCCCTTGGCAGAATCTCTTTCCGCACATTTTGCTCTGCCCTGGCAGGTATTTAGGCCAGACACGGAAATCAAAGTGATTCCTTTCCTACCTCGAGTTCTGTTTGCCAATCTGGTTAACTATCGGCTAAAACGGTTTTATTGTTCACGTACCTTATCAGTGTCTATTCCGGACATAAACTCCTGCTCCACGGTTAACTGATCAAAGAAATCTTCAGACGCTGAAACATAATTAACGCACGAGCATTTCAGAAGTGGGAGAAATGCTCATTTCTCCCAGAGGCATGCAAAGTAGCAAGCAAGCACCAAGTTTAAGACATCACCGGGAAGGCACCTT
This sequence comes from Sorex fumeus, assembly GCF_029834395.1. Classification (NCBI taxonomy): domain Eukaryota; kingdom Metazoa; phylum Chordata; class Mammalia; order Eulipotyphla; family Soricidae; genus Sorex; species Sorex fumeus. The sequence continues at coordinate 105,805 of NW_026606212.1, read as the reverse complement.
CCAAAACAGTGAGGCTGATAGCCTGTGCCCCGAGGTGCGCCTAGACACAGAGCCCCGGGGCCTGGGCCCTAGCAGCTCCCCCTTCACACTAATTAAAGCAATTTCCCAAGGGCATTTTACTTTGGTTCGTTTGGGGGCCACCCCCGGTGGTGCTCAGGGATCACTCCTGGCAGGCTTCGGAGACCATATGGGACTCCGGGATCCAACCTGGGCCGGCTGTGTGCCAGGCACTGCAGTACCGCTGCAACTCCAGCTCCTTGCAACATCCGACTGAAACCAACCTCAGCAAGTAGTGCCAGGTCTGGCGAAGCAGTGCTGGCGCCACCCGGAGCCTGGGAGAGCCCTGCTGCACCACCCGACCCCGCAGAACCCAACAGTCACACTCGGAACATTTCTGCGAGGACACAGCGGCTAGCACAGGGAACAATGCACAAGTGAAACAGTAGCCGGGGCCCCCAGAAGTAGCAGGGAGCCAGTGACACACCCTGAGCCTGAGCCCGGGACAGGGCACTCACTCGTCACGTCCTGGATGAGCTCGGCGATGGAGGTGTGGTTGGCCAGGGAGCCCCGGGCCGCCTGCATGTGGGGTAGCTGGGAGACGAACTGCTTGATCTCGCCCACCGTCTTGGCGTTGTGCCTTTCCTGAGGGAGGGGAGAAGGTCACGACAGAACTGGGGACAGCACTCAGGGCCTCGCGCACACACACACACACACACACACACACACACACAGGGCGTGCCCCAGTCACAGCCACAGCAGTGCTGGGAAGGTACCCAAGGCCACACACACACACACACACACACACACACACACTGTGCCTCAGCCCCAGCCCTGGCTGCCAAGAGTGCATTTCTAAGAGTTTAGGTCTTTGGGTTGCCCAGGGCACGTTTGAATCACGTGCAAGGCAGTGCCCCGGGCTTCCTCCTGGCCTGGAGCTCAAGGATCACTCCTGGCCTGCACCGGGACCACATGGAATGCTGGGGAATGAACCCAGGTCAGCTGCATGCAAGGTAAGCGCCTGGCCCGTCGTGCTATCCCTCCGGCTCCCCCAAATTAATTTTTAGTGTGAGAAACGGACACAAAACGAATTAGGCTATAACCAGATCCCACAGCCACACGAAAATAGAAAAGGCAGGTTGGTGGGTCCAGGGACTCCGACAGCCACTTCCTGCAGCACTGGGAGACCATGTGGACAGGGAGGGAGCCCAGGGCCCACGCAGGCCACACCTGACAATGCATGGTCCCTGCCAGGGATGTGGAGCTCAGCAAACTGCCTTGAAGCCACAAAAGCTAACGCTCGTATAGCCTGAGACCTCAACAACAGCAAATCAAGTGTAAAACGTTTCCTGGGTCCAAGCTATACAGTGGGGGAGGCGCTTGCTCAGTCCCCGGCCTCCCCACAGAACCCCGAGGCCTGCCAGGAGCCAGCCCTGAGCACTGGCAGCGGGAAAGGAGGGAACTGGACACCACGGCGAGCTCGGAGCTGGCACAGTGAATGCCCGACACTTCTTATCCATAGCTTTATAAGTCACGGTGAGGAAATAAAAAATTGAGGAACAAAACCCAAGTGAGACAAAAGCAGCTTCAGAAATACAACAACCATGGGGTCAGAGTGACAGAATAGTGGCGAGGTGCTTGCCTTGTATGCGGCCAGACTGGTTTCGATCCCCAGCATCCCATGGGGTTGCCTCAGCCCACCAGAAGTGATCCCTGAGCGCAGAGCCAGGAGTTACCCTGAGCACCTCTGGGTGTGCCTCCCCTAAAAAACAACAACAACAACAACAAAAAACCCCAAAGAAATACAAATACTGATACAGTAGAGATAACTCCTAAAAAAGATGAAATCAGGAAATCCGTCCTTCAAGGGAAAAAGTGATTTTTAAAAACTTCCCCAGAGTTAAAAAATTCAGCTTCTATCATTTTACTGATTCAGGTTTCAAAAGTGAGCTGAACCCGGAATAAAGAGCAGCAGGAGGGCGCGAGGTGCTAAGGAAGCTGGGGGCCGGGGACTGTGCTCTCAGTATCACTCGCCGTCCCAGCCTGTTCGGGCTGATCCCGGATTCCCTAGATGCAGGAGCTAGCGGAGATGCCGCCACCGCCAGTGGCTGGGAGGAAGGAGAGAGGGACAGGGAGTGCGGACGGTGACTGGCAAAGGACCTGACACCAGGAGAGGGCCTGGCACCACCTTTCCCCAGGCGCCCGCAGCCCACCTGCCACCTGGCCCCAGGCCCCAGTCACCTCAAAGGCGGCCGAGATGACCTTGGCCTTCTTGCTGAGTGCGGCGCCCACGGCGTTGAAGTTGCGGTCTCGGATCTCGGCGTGGAGCTCCTCGGCTGAGTTCAGCGGCAGCTTCTTGGCCTCTGTGGGCAGGTCCTGCCCATCACCCTGCCTCTTCGGGGCGAATTTCTCGGGCGGCAGCTTTACATGACCTGCACGGGAGGGGACACCCCAAGTGAGACTCCAGAGACTTCCTTTCAGGGGAGAGCACTGGGCTTTGAGTCACTAGCTGCGCACAAGTGCAGGACGCTCACGCTTTTCACGCACGGGTTCCCTGGCCTGGCCCGTGGACCGCCTTCTGCCACTGCCAGCTCGAACCGAACTCAGGATGGGGCCACCCGAGGAAACATGCCCCAGGGCGGCCCACTGTCTGTCCTGCTGGCGTGTGCAAGTGCATGCAGTCTACACCGACATCTCAACAAGCCAAGAGGAGCCCAGGATGGGGCTGGAGTGATAGCACAGCAGGGAGGGTGTTTGCCTTGCACTGGGCAAACCCTGGTTCGAGTCCCAGCATCCCATATGGCCCCCTGAGCACCGCCAGGAGTAACTCCTGAGTGCAGCGCCAGGAGTAACCCCTGTGCATTGCCGAGTGTGACCCCTGTCACTGTCCTCCCATTGTTCATCGATTTTGCTCAAGCGGGCCCAGTAACGTCTCCATTTTGAGACTTGTTACTGTGTTTGGCATATCGAACACGTCACGGGTAGATTGCCAGGCTTTGCCGTGCGGGCAAGATACTCTTCGAAAAAGAAAAAGAAAAACAAGATCCCAGGAATCACCTCAGCATGGAAGTATGCATGAGGGCGGGAGACAGCTCCGAAGGCTTCTTTCCTTTCTTTTTCCTTTCTCTGATATTTGGGCCACACCTGTCAGTGCTCAAGGCTTATTCCTGGCTCTGTGCTCTGGGCTTATTCTTGGCAGTGACTGGGGGAACCACATGCGGTCCTGGGGACCAAACTCACCCTAATTGCTGCACTGCCTCTAGCTCCAAGTTGGTTCCTTTTAAAAAAACATCTCCTCCAGTTTCAACACAAATCCCGACGTGTCTACACACCATCAGCTCCCCTGCTGTGGGTCCAGAGAGACGGGTCATCGGGGGCAGCTCACGCTCAAGTCCAGCTGTCTTCCTCTGAGCACTGCCCCGTGTGGGCCCTGAGCACTGTGGGGTGGGTGCTGAGAATCATAAAGCAACAACAAGAACTCCTGCACTGGAAAATGTGGGGAGAGAACGGGACCGACGGAAGAAAAACACTTCTCGGATGCTTTCCAAATCCTAAGCCGCTCCGAACAGCCCGGGCGCCAGCGTCTGGAGACAGCACGCCACGGTGGCCGTGGGACCCAGGGCCTGAGCACATGCTGAGATACACGAGGTCGGCAAGACCTCGCATTCCAGCTCAAAGCTGAGGGGCAGCCGCTGGCCCAGGCAGCCGGCACGCAGCTCCTGCACGGGCCTGCCATCGCCCTCGGTCCAGCCACGGGCACAGAGCTGGGGGGTTATGGGGAAGCCCAATTTCCCCTTGTTTTTCAGATTTCTCTTAACGGTTTCTTTTGGTGGGGGGGGGGGGGGGGTTACACCCAGCGATGCACAGGAATTACTCCTGGCTCTGCACTCAGGAATTACTCCTGGCGGTGCTCAGGGGACCATATGGGATGCTGGGAATAGAACCCGGGCTGAGCCGCGTGCAAGGCAAACGCCCTACCCGCTGTGCTATCACTCCAGCCCTCTCCCTTAATTAAATGTTTGATCAGCAGGAAGTGTGTGATGTGAAGAGACTGTGAGTTTCCGAAACTCCTTCCTCCCGGAGGCACACCTCGAGCCCCATCTCTCACACCTCCGCACCCCCAACCCCAGCACCTCTGCCAGATCCCCCGAGAGACTTGCAGAAGCACCAGGAGGTGGGGACCCCTCGCCGGGGTGCTCCTGTGCCAGTGACAGCTCGGAGCAGGAATCTGGGGAGGGGCTGTGTGTGTGGCATCACCCCCCAGCTGCTGTCAGGCACAGCCCCAGTGGCCCCAGGGCCACGGACTGGCCCCACAGAGCAGAAAATCACCGAGATCAGCCCCACAGTCCCTTGGGCACTGCTTACGAGTGTCCTCACAGAAGGAAACAACTTAAGAAGTTATCCTTCGGAACAACTGGTAAAAAACAAAACGGAAACACCTCCATAATTATTAAAGAGCAGGGAAACACTTTGTTGTGTGGAAATGCCTCCACGTGTGGTCCTGTTCTGCTTCCCTGGCCGCTGTCACTGAGCCATGCATTCACCACTGCAGTGACATACACACTAACACACATGAACACACACACACACACACGCCATCGCAATTCACTCTGCGATAACCAGCTTGGCACACTGGACAGACAGCACTGTCCGGACTCGGCCAGCACTCAGCAGCTGCAGGGCTCTGTGTCCCCAGAGAGACCCCATGCAGTTAGCTGCATCCCCGTCCTTTCAGACCGGGGCTCTATCCCCAGGGCTGTTCCCGGCCAGGGCCACTCCTAAAGGCGCTGGAGTTACCCCTCTTGCGGCCTGGGGCTCCCTGTTCTGAAGAAAAGACACGAATCAGACTGTGGGAAACTTCTCGGACTGTATCCCAGCAGGAGCTACTCCTGGCTCAGTGCTCACCGGACAAGGCAGGAGCGCAGATGGAACCGAGCGCTGGCTGTGCGCCTGGCACTAGCCCCGTGAGCTTTCCTGGCCCCCACTCAGATCTGAAGTGCTACAGAATCTAACATCCGGGGCCAAACCCCCCTGACCTCGGACCCAGGCACCCCTCAGAAACGCTCTATTCCTCACGCCTCCTTGGACGGCCTGAGCAGCGGGGCTGCACACCGCATGGACCTCTTCACAAGGCCTGCCTCGGTTTCCCCGATGGTGTCCTGGCTCGAGCTCACTTTAACCTTGGGCTGAAAGTCAGTGCCTGACATTTTCAAGTATTCTGACTTACACACAAAGGCCGCACCTTCGAAAACAGACACTTTTGAGATTGATTTTACTCAGCTAACCTATTAGTAACTGATGTCACTTCACTTACTGTTCTGGATGCCATAAATTTCATCGATGAGTCCCTCGTATGTCAGCTGAGTCGCAAGGGGCGTTAATAAATCCACATTTCGATCAAGCAACAAGAGGTTATCAAAAACAGGAAATATGGAATTCTGGCTTCCTGTAAACTCTCTCTTCATCCTGATCATCATATTGGCCACTTGCTGGAAACAAAGTACAGAACCAGGCAGAGCCTTTTTAGCAATGGGCGGATTTTAAAATGAAGCTAAAAAGAGCCCGGCAATCCAAAATTTAAAAATAAGACGGAAAAAAATCGAACAATAAAATAAAACAAGACAGGCCTGAGACAGTATGGTGGGTAGGATGCTTGCCTTGCAGGTGGCTGACCGAGGTTCAATTCCTGGCACCACATACGATCCCTCAAACCCTGCCAGGAGTGAGCCCCGAGCACTGCTGGGTATGGAGAGGGTGGGAGGAGGGAGAGTGCGAGAGAGGGAGGGAGAGTAGGGATGGAAAAGAAAAGATAAAGAACAGAAAAGAGAAAAGGAAAGAGGGCTGGGAGACAGCAGAGGGGCCAGGGGTCACGCCTTGCACGCAGACAGCCTCCGTTTGGTGGCCCGAGCACAGAGCCAAGAGCACTGCGAGGTGGAGCCCCAATCCCCACCCGCAGGAGAGAGGCCCCCTCCCCGCCCTGGCTCACCCTGGCACACTCGCCCTTGCCGAAGATCTGGGGGATGGTCCCGTACAGGGCCTGCAGCGTCATCAGGCCCTTGGCTGCGTGGTACAGTCTCGTCTGGTCGCTGTCCAGGTAGCACTCCTGTGGGAGAGGGCCGGGCGCGTGGGCACAGGCTCTGCGAGTCAGCACCGAGGCCCCAAGGCAGCGCCTCTACTGGGGGCGAGCATCGCTGGGCGGGCGAGGAAAGGCTGGCCTCTGCATGCCCGCGTGACCACACAGCACAACACGCTGGGCTTGCAGAAGGGCAGGCAGCCTCTCCCACTTACAGCAGCGAGTGTCACAGGGGACAGGAGGAGGGCAGCCACGGTCTCGGAGAAGGGCCACAAGGTCCATTTAACACACAGACAAAAAGAAACATCTTTGGCCCAGAAAGAGGGAAGAGCACGCACGCGCCCCCAGCCGGGCGGTTCAGCAGGGCTGACAGAGCATACACGGTCCCCAGCGGGCCCTCAAGATCACTCCTGCGCCTCAATCCCTTCATCCAGCAAGTGCAGAGAGCAGAGGAGGGAAACCACGCAACGCGCTTCACCTGCACTCCACCTGATGGGGCGGCACTGCTGGTGCCCATCGCGGGACTCTCTTTATTTTTTTCTTTTTGGGTCACACCTGGCAATGCACAGGGGTTACTCCTGGCTCATGCATTCAGGGACTACTCCTAGTGGTGCTCGGGGGACCATATGGGATGCTGGGAATTGAACCCGGGTCGGCCGCATGCAAGGCAAACGCCCTACCCGCTGTGCTCTTGCTCCAGCCCCTCATCGTGGAATCTTTGACCCTGTCTAAGGCAGCGGCCTGCGGGAGTGCACCCCAAAGGCGTGAGGACGAGGGGTGCAGACTGGGGGCAGGGTGCAGAGGGAGACCTCCCAGAGAGCCTGGCCCAGAGTGAGAACAGTATCCCCAAAGGTCCCATAGGATGTCTCTGCCAAGTCTGGGGTGCAGCCTCACACTTCAGTCCAGAACACCCTGGTTGGGATGTCCAAAGAGTCCTCAGAAAAGGACCAGAAACTCCGCATTGGAGCAGAGCAGAGAGGAAGATTCAGTGGAAGGGAAGCATTAGGGGGCCTCTTTCGAACTGCTCAGGGGCCCAGGAGACTGTTCAGAGTGGGAACTGTGTCTGCCTGCGGACAGCTAAGCCGGCTCCTGCCCGGCCCTGCCCAGCCCCGAGCACAAAAACAAAACATTCATTTTAAAAAATGGTTTATTACTACAGAGACACCTCAAACAACTCCCACCCGGCGAGGCTCAGGGGATACCCCTGGCTCTGCACTCAGGAATTATTCTGGTGGTGCTTTGGGGACCACATGGGATGCCGGGGATTGAACCTGGGTCAGCTGCGTGCAAGGCAAATGCCCTCCCAATGTATATTGCTCCAGCCCTTGTAATTCCTCTTTAAAAGCCCCGAGGGCCATATCTGGTGGTGTGTGGGTCCCTCCTGTCCTGAACCCGGGGCTCCCCAGGTGATGCTGGGGCTCTAGCCCTCTAACCTATATCCCCACCACCCATAATTCCGTATTAAAAAAATTTTTTTTGAAGTTAACCACAGGGGCTGATGGCACAGCGGGTAGGGCGTTTGCCTTGCACATGGCCTACCCGGGTTAGATTCCTCCGTCCTTCTCGGAAAGCCCGGCAAGCTACCGAGAGTATCCTGCCCGCACGGCAGAGCCTGGTAAGCTCCCTGTGGCATATTCGATGTGCCAAAAACAGTAACAACAAGTCTCAGAATAGAGACGTTACTGGTGCCCGTTCCAGCAAATCGATGAACAATGGGAGGACAGTGCTACAGTGCTAACAACAGAGGCCAGAGCGATAGTGACCAATGCCAGGCTACTAGAGTGCCAGGAGTACCCTCTGAGCATCGCCAGATGTGTCACTCACACACACACACACACACGTTAACAACACATGTCTACCCTGCATGCTCTGCTCTGCTGTAACTGGGAGTGGGGTGAACCTTTGCATTATCAGCCGAGTTCTAGTCTTCTCAGTGGATTTCACAGGGCCGTTCAGCCCCCAGGGCCATTTGCGAGGGCCCAGCGCTAAACCCACTGATACTACATACACATTTTACTCAGTCCCGCCTCTATGAGCGGCACCGGGAGCATTGGGGCTGGGCACGTTTTCAGGCTGACTCCCTGGCTTAGTACTGGGGGTCACACCAGACGAGGCTTGGAGGACCATATGGGGTCCCGGGAATGAACCCGGGTCGGCCGGGGCAAGGCAAGTGCCCTACCCACCTTACTATCTCTCTGGCCCTGGTACGCCGTTTTTAGAGGACATTATCAAGCTGATGTGTTTCCCCCTTGCATCTTCCCCTTCATTCCGGTACTTTTTTTCCCTTTCCCTCCCTTTCTCGCTGAGGCTGAGGGTCGCACACTCTAGGTGCTGGTTACCCACTTGGGGGGGGGTCTCACTCGGCCTGCCAGAACTCCAGCCATGCCCAATTTTCCCTATTTACAGTGAATAATATGTCATAGGAAAAACATCTGGTTGAATGTGTAAACACACAAAAAATCAAAGGGCCGGCGGTCTATCTCTCCCACAGCCCATGTTCGGTGGTCTCAGGCTGTTTCCTCACTACGGGGAGGTGGATGGCATTGGTCAGGTGAAGGAAGGAAACGGGGACCAGGCTGGTTGGTCTTAGCAGCAGTTTATTACAGGGAAGAGATGTATGTCATGGAGGCCCCAGGATCTCTCAAGCATGTGCTCCTTTGTTCTCTCAGCTTCTGTCCTCAGCCCCATCTTCCCAGGTTCTCTGATGCACATGTCCCCCCAGAGAGCCCTTAAATCTCCCTTATATAGATCACAGTACCTCTAAAGGGCGCAATATAGTGATGTCATCAAAAGGAGTTACAGAAAGAACATTGAGGCAGCAAACCATACATTGTTTCTTTACATCCACATTGTTTCAGGAATCCTGGCCTCACCTTTTACAAGCTACAAGCACTTGGATTAGCACAACAAAGACCAGGCCCTAGAGCTTGGAATCTACATCAGCCTGCCTGGAGCCAGGCATCTACATCCCAAAGAGCAGGCCTGGCTTAGCACCTGGGATCTGCATACCTAAGGCCAGCTAGGTTCCTGTGAGCTAAGGGAAACTGCCTCAATATACTGAAATCATTTACTGAAGGCAGTCTGAAGGGGAGAAAGTTCAGTCTCATCCAAGCTAGTCAGGACACACAGGAAAACTGCTTCTAGGACCTGTTTCTCCTCTCCTTGTCCAACCAACATATAAGCATACATAATATTAATCATTTTGAATGGACACAGTAAGAAATACTGTGAGCTTATAGAATTGCTCTCCTAGGGCCATCTCGATCTCAGACTGCAGTGCTCAGGCCAGATATCTTTCCTATTCCTAGCAGCAGGGTCCTAGTCTCGTCGTTACTTTTGGATCATGACAGCATTTGCCTATGATCAAACTCTTAACTTATAGTTAAGAACCGTGGCACCTTGGCCTGGCCCATCGCGATGCCAGGGTAGCACATAACTTACTGGCTTGCCCTGGTTCCATCCAGTCCCTCCTCGGGACCCTGCCCTTGGGGTAATAGGAAGTGAGGGCAACTGAGGCTTAAGTTGAGAAAGCAGATGCCCGGGAGCAAATAATATCCAAAGCCAATTAAATTCTAAGTTATAAAGCATAATATGAATTAATTGTCTTCCTGTATCTATACAAAAGGACACTGCATTAAAGTAAACTGCTCAAAAGACATAAGGAGAGGAGAAAGGCAATATTAACTTACAGTACAGCTTCAGTGTCTAAGAAGGATGAGACCTTACAAATTGGTTGGGGAAGAGAGCATAGAAGTGGTTACGGACAAAGTAATGGGAGAGACTCGGGAGCACTGTGATGGGTGCAACCTGATAAACCTAAGCTCCGTGTACTCCAACAGTTGAAAACTCACATAAATCAATGCTTTTGGGTCTACAGATTCTCTTAAGGGACTAAACATGGAGAAATCTCACCCCACAGAAGAAAGAGCCAGAGTTCTGGCCCAGGCGCACCTAAGAGCCAAGCTGACACTTTTAAAGAGAATTTTTTCAGAAGTGCTCCCTGTCATAAAGATACTACACAAAACATATAAAATCATATTTGCAAACAAAAATCCACTTTTCAGAAAAAGGCAACATTTAAAAAAGAAAAACTCCGGGGGGCCAGATAGGTAGTTCAGTGCAAAGGTGCTTCCCTGGCATCAAAGAGTCAAATATGGACCCCTGAGGACCCCCAAGAGTAATCCCTGAGCATCACCAGGTGAGGCCCCAAGCAAAAACCAAAGCAAAGCAAACAAATAAATATGTGCTGAAAATAACCAGTAGGAAACAGGCTGGGACGGGCGTGTGGGAGAAACAGAATTTCCCGCACACCCTGCACCCAGCCCCGAGGTCACACTGCAGAACCTCAAGAGTTTGAATGAAAAATGTAGGCAATTGTATTTCTAGAAAATGAGAATGTAAGATTAGAGTCTTCAGGTCTTGCCAAGACTCAATCAAGGGGAAAGGCGGTCACGAAAACAAAATCCCTCACAAATGGCTAACTGGAAAAACGCAGTGACAGACTTGACTATTTCTGGCTGGAGCGGCCCTGCCTTCCACTCTCGAAGCTTCCTCCACAGGCAGTCAAGTCAGGGTGGGACGGGCACAAGGGCAAACATCGACCAGCAGCAGAGAAACACCAGAAATAAACACATTTAAGGACAATTGATTTTTGAGAATTCAGTAAGGGCATTAACAATTTTAAGCGAATTCGTTGAAACAGGAGGGTCTCCATAAGCAAGAAGAGCAGCGGCCCGAGAGACAGCACAGGGGAAGGCGCTGGTCTTGCACGCAGCCAACCTGGGTTCTGTCCCTGGCACCGCATATGTTCCCCGAGCATGGGCAGGAGTGATCCTTGAGCACAGAACCAGGAGTAAACCTTGAGCACTGCTGGGTGTGGCCCAACTCCCGTCTCTCCCCAAAAGGAAGAAACTGGAGGCTTCCAGGAATCACTGAAATGCCAGTGTCAGTGTCACCATCACAAACGAGGCAGAAACGAGCGTCAAGTTCAAAGGGCAAACACTGAACTTACTCGGAAGGCTCCCTCCGACTCCATGGAGAGAAGGTCCCCGTCGAAGGGAATGAGGTCCAGGCTGTACTCCTCCCTGTGGATGAAGGAGCCCAGGACGCCCCGGTCCTTCAGCCGCTGCTCACACAGCAGGCTACGCCGGGGCACAAACAAGATGTGGAAATCTCTTGTGGGGCCACATCTGTCTTCACTGCAAGAGAAGGACTGTGTGTTAGCCCGAGGCCCCGATGCGAGGACTGCTCCCCAGGGCCCCACCTGTGCCTGACACACAGTGGGCCCTAAAGAGACGCTTATGAGCTACCCCCCACCACTGACTCGGCCCAAGAGTCTAGTTTTCTTGCTCTCTTGATTTTGATGCTTTTTCTGGAAACCGCTGACCTGTGCTCTGCCAAGGGGCAGTGTTACTTTCTCTTGGGCCATTGATGGGACATGAAAACTCTCAGGGTTGGGGCTGGAGCAACAGCACAGCGGGTAGGGCGTTTGCCTTGCATGCGGCCGACCCTGGTTGGATTCCTAGGTCCCAGCATCCCATATGGTCCCTTGAGCACCACCGGAGGTAATTCCTGAGTACAGACCCAGGAGTAACCCCTGTGCATTTCCACGTGTCACCCAAAAAGAGGAAAAAAAAAACCTCTCAGGGTTATAGCAACAGACATCTGTTTCTTGCAGAAAAAAAAATGTTTCTATTTAATCAAGCGATGTCTCTAGGAAAATAAAAGGTTGCTCCACACCGTGCCCGATTTTGCTCAAATACCCCGTATGCTTTTAAGTCCTTAGGGGCCACGTCGATCAAACGTAATGCAGACTGGGCTGATGCACTTCCTCCATAGACGCTGCAGCATTAAATTTTAATCAGCTTCTCCTGACTTTGCTTATGAAGTTTGAGCATATGGTATTCAGTACTTGAAAAAGAACCATTAGCTGTTTTTCTTTTTATAAAGAAATGTGGGTCCTTCTACTGAGACAGGCCGGAGCTTTCTTCTGTCCTGAGACAGGGGGTTTATGTGGTTTGCCCTGCCTCCCCAAGCCCCAATACACAAAGTTTCCCATTCTCTATTTATAGTTTTTGGGCCACCCCGGCAGGTGCTCAGGGATAACTCCTGGCTATGCACTCAGAAGTCACTCCCGGGAGACTTGGGGACCGCACTGGGTTCCGAGGATCTATCCTTGGCTGACTGCAGAGTTTCCTGCTCCTGACCCCCCATTCTCCTCCGACACACTCTCACATCTGTCCAAAGATCCACTTCCCAAAGCGCTGGCAAGCAAAGGTGTCCTGATGAGCACTCAAACCACTAGAGGAATGATTCCGTATGGACCCAGCATCAGCTCTGAGATACCTAAGCACATTTTCAGCCATTATATCCATCAGTTCTAGCCGGGGTCTGACGAAAAAATTGATATTCTTGACATCGGCTGCTGGCAAGAGGTTTCCTTTGAGTGTGAACATTTTCTCCACCTCATGTTCCTAGGAAAGCACACATACAAATGGTGAACAGAACCCCTAAAACTTACCAGCCGACCCAAACTTGGGCATCACTGCAGGCAGCCAACCTGGGTTGGACTGCTGGTCTCCCACACCGTCCCCAAACACCACCAGGAGTCAATCGTGAGTGCAGAGCCAGGGGTAAGACTGGGCACTGCCAGGGGAGGCCCAAACAAAACAGACCAACAACAAAAACTCAGGTGTTGTAACACTCCCACTCCAAAGCACAGTATACTTTAGTGTTGAGTCGGAGAGTGCAGGGGTTAAGGTACATGCCTGACACATGACTGCCAGCTTCGCCCCCTGGCACCACAAGGGTCTCAAGCATTGCCATGTGCATCCCTGGAGAGGCCACTGGAGTGGCCTGGGATATCCCTGCCACCACAGCACCAAGCATCATCGAACTGCTAAGAATCACCACCAGGAGGTGCCCTGGGGCAGTGCTCAGGAGACCCGGGGCCAGGGAGAAAGTAGAGTGTGTAAGGTGCTTGCTTTGCACTCAGCTGACCCTGGGTTCTATCCCCAGCACCCCATACTGTCCACTGAGCACTGCCAGGAGTGATCCTGAGTGCAAAGCCTGAGCACTGCCTGGCACGAGCCCCCAAGTAAAATAAAAAAACCACTTTAGTATAAAAATTTAGATTCCCCAAAGCCAGGTGTATAAATTCAGGCTGAAGCAACCAATCCTGTGTCTGAAAAACTTTGAGCCACATTACGTAACAATCAGAAGACATGCCGCTCCATCGAGGAGAAGAGGGGGAGTACACCCACCCTTGAAAGGTCCACTGAAGGCTCCTATGCTGCCCGAGCCCCTGAGCTGCGTGTGCCCATGTAGCCGAGCCAATGCGGTGCCCGCAGCTCTCCTTGAGATGGGGACTTTTGTGCTTTCCTGTCTAATCTTGGGATGTGTGTAGGGGCTCTCTCTGCCTTTGGAGAAGCCCACGGTCTCTCTTGAAATGTTACTCTCTCTCTGCTCGTCCCCTTCCTAAAAGTCACCAAATAAAAGGTTTTTTCCTTCAAATAAATAAACAAAAGGTCCACAGAAGATAAAACATTTACCACTCATAACAGCGTCAGTGATTCTAAAAGCCAGACAGCTCTGCACACCAGTTACTCCAGAAGTGGAACATCACATTACTCTTGCTAGAGTCCAGAATGACAGTGTCAAAAAAAATAATAATAACCAAAACCCTTTTACCTTTAGAAGTGAGTACTGTGCAAGCAAGCCAAACGGTTCTGTGAGATACTAATCCCAAACTACTGCCTGCGGGAGGGAGAAGCATCCCGTTATTTGAGTGAAAGGAATTTCAATAACGGCCAGCAGCAAACAACAGTCATTTGCAAACTCCGGACAAACAAAGCTTGCAGTGAGCAACAGCTGACACACTCGTATTCCGTGGCCTGAAGAAAAACAGCATCAGGGCAAGGGGTGCGACTGGCCACGGACGCACAGTCACTGTCCTCCACAAAGAGTGTGTCTGCAGGGTCCTGGGGTCAGACTGGGGTCATGAACCCTGCGGGTGAACTGCCAAGGAGACCCTGGAGGAGCAGGCAGCTGGGAAAGTGGCTCCAGGGTCGCAGGCGGCGACACCCGCACGCGGGACAGCGGGGAGGGCCTGGACGCGGGGCTGCGCTCGGCCTGCCAGACGGACTCGAGTCGCCCCGTTTCCCTCCCAGGGCCGGGCCGCAGGGCGGGAGCGCAACGCCCCCTCGCTCGGGCTGCACTGGGGGCGCCCCCGGCTCCAGCCGCCGCCGCCCGCCCCGGCCCGGCCCTCGCCTCGCTGCCCGCGCACTCGCCCGGGAATCGCGCAGGGAGTCCAGGTTCTCCCGCGCGGCCTCGGAGCCGCCCAGCCCCGCCGCCACGTGACGCCCGGGTCACGTGAACGTCGTGACGTCACGCCTCCGCCGGAAGCCGGAAGCGGCCGGGGACCCCGTGCCTCTTCCGGGTCTGGGGTTCCGCCTCTTGGTTCCGCCCAGCCCCGACTATCCCACCCCCGGCCCTAGGGGTGGGTGTGGCTCAGGCCAATGTGGGCGTGGTTCAGAGAGATGGGCGTGGCTCGGCCCAGGGAGGCGTGGCCCGGGCAGAGATGGGCGTGGCTCGGGTCCAAGTGGGCGGGGCCGGGGATCGACCTCATTTCTCAGCTTCTCCAGCTCTGCTCTCCGTGAGCAAAGCACTCCTAGTACTGATGGATTTCTGCAGGGAAGCTTTCTTTTCATCGGGGTCTCTTATGAACTCGGATTCTCTAAAAGACCAAAGAGTTCAAAATGCCAGAAATCAACCCAGAGAGAGGCCAGTGCACAACTGCCCTAGAACCGAGGCTCAACGGCTCCCAGGACTGTTGCAGGGGGAGGGGCCGAGGCTTTGATGCTTGCAGAAGTTTAGTGAAATTTTACTGACTGTGAGGGAGAAAAAGGTTGCCTATGTGTACATGCCAGAACCTGCGTATTGTTCTGTCCATTTGAATTTAAAGAAACAAGTTAATAACTTTGGGAGATGGAGAACACAAAGAAAAAAGAAAAGAAGGACTGGTTGCACCCCCACCCCCCAAAAAGAATTCTTTTAAACACCTAATCCCAGGTTGAAGTGCTATTTCTGGAATAAATTATTACCAAGCAATGACAACAATGAAAACACACACATGCAAAGCAATTATACGAATGTCTTGCAGAGCGGCTTTATGCTGGGAGTATCCATTGGGTATCACTCAGTTCAGTAACTTTCAGCAAGTTCGGAGAATGTGTTTTTGAAACCTTTCTGAGCCAGAACAGGGGCAAAGATTGTTCCGACTAATCCAACAGAGAATGATTTTCATCCAGACTCTGGAGAGGACCAAAGTGAGTTGCTCTTAAACAAAAAGGCAATTCGCAAAAGGCCAGAACAGAAAGATGAACATGGTTTCCGGTAGAGGATGAGAGCTCGGGACATACAGGGTGGGTGGCCTCACACCCTCGGCCAGCCTCGCCTCAAGGCTGGCTTGCAGAGGAGGAGATGGAGGACCTGGCCTGGGGAGAGAGGGCGGCAAAACAGAGAAGGAACAAAGACACAATAGATACAACCAAACGGGTGTGTGTGTGGCTGTGTGTGTATGTGTGAGAAAGAGAGAGAGAGAGCATTTACACCACAAAAGGACGTGTGTGGGGGAGCACAGGGCGGGGACGGACGGCCAGTCAAGACTGGGCAATGCCACAGCCTGGAAAGGACATGAGAGGGGACAGAAGTGTGGCTCCTGGGATGCATATTTGGAGAGAGACAGAGGTGCGTGTGAAGTGGGGAATCTCATTAAAGTCTGGGGTCCAGGACAGCTGTGGATGTTCGTGTCTTACTCACTGGTTCAAATCTGTGTGCCTTGGGGACGGAGGGAATGTGCAGCCCTAGGAGAAGTCGGGAGGGCCAATGGGAACTCCCTCCATTCACCTTGCGGCACTGGGTCATGCATGTTTACATCACATGCACTGGGCCATAGCACCAGTGATGCGGGCAGGTGACACAGTGAAGGAGGCATAACTTACAGCAACAAGCTGAGTCTCCCTGGTCCCCGGGTGAGTGGGTGAACGAGGAGCATGTTCCGAGGGTCGGATCCCTCCAAAAACTGACAGGAGGAATCGGAGACTGAGGCCCACGTTAGAAATGGCAGAATGTATGTCTGGTTAGTGAGACCCAAGATATCCGCACACACATTACAGAATTCTCATGGGTTTACGGCAAACTGAAATTCTCACAGAGATGAAAAGAGAACTGTGTATTTATCTCAGTGTGTGGCTCACACTTACACTCCAGATCATTAAGTAGTAAGAAAAGAATCTGAGACTAACAGAGATCTCTTGAATTCAACCCCAAGGGCTGGACGTACACCAGAAAGGGTGGTGCAGTTAAGCTATTACATGAGTAACACCCCGCTAGGAAATAGGATCTTGTTTAGGTGGAAAAAAGAGGGTTTTAGAGGAAAGGAAATCTCTGATGCAACCCCGTGGGTCAGGAATCTTGACTTTCCTACGGCATGTGTTTGGGGGCTGGGCTGGGGTCTACACTTCACAGACAGGAGAGCTGGGTTGGTTCCCACCACTGCATGGTCTCTGGAGGCGGGAATGACTGCAGAGCACTGCGTCCCCAACGCAAAGCAAAACAAACTTATTTGGTAACTGATGCCACCATAAGATTATTTTAAGAGTTCCTTGCTCTAAATCTAACACACACTTAGAAAATCTGATTTTGAATGTTTATTCAAAGTGAGGGGGTTTAAGGAAGATGAGCAGATTCTGATTTTTTGGGGGGAAGGGGGGTTATACCGGGAGATCTCAGGGGTTCCTCCTGGTTCTGCACTCAGGAATTACTCCTGGAAGTGCTCAGGGGGACCATATGTGATGCCGAGGATCGAACCCAGTTGGCCGTGTGCAAGGCAACTGCTCTCCACACTGGAATGTCGCTCCAGTCCCAGATCCCCATTCTTTGGTCAGGACTATCCAACTTGCCTGAGCCAGGAGCTCTGAGGCAGGAGGAGAGGGCAGCTTCCTTGGCGTGTTCCTGACACAAGCCTGGAACATTGCACAATCCCCCGGCCGGCTGTCCATGACAGGGCATGTGTGGCGACCCCTACATGGACACGGCCAAACAGACCCCGGCAGCTGCTCCTGCTGACCAGTCCTCACGGCTAATTCCCTTGGTCTCCTCTCAGCTCTGACTTCTACCGTGCAAGCCACAAGTGGCTAGAGGACATCGGGCCTCTTTACCGATGCCCGGGTCACAAATACATGGGCCCCTTTAAAGCCACACGCTTTACAGTTGGTGTCCTGAGCAACAGCAGAGGGAGGAGAGCCGGAAGGGAGGTCTCCGGGGCCAGAAACCTTTCCCAAGGGATCACACTATCCAGATTCTTTCCACAAGACTTACATAAGAAATAAATCAGTCATGATGCAAACACCTTAAAGTGTTACTGGGCAACCTTTCAAAATGCAAATAACAAGAACCAAATATTAGAAACAGGAAGAGAAATGCAAATACAGCCAGGAGAACTAAATTGGCACTGAAGTTCTTTGCTGTGGCTTGATCTAAAAGGGTGCGTGCGTGTGCGTGTGTGTGAGTGTTGTGTTTGTTGTCGAGAGTATTTTACGAAACAAAAGCAAGACACAGACGGACGAAGGCAGCCAAAAAATGTATATACAACGACTTGGTTTACTAAAAAATATATATGAAATTTATTTATTATAACGTGGATAGACTTTCTTTAGTCTTACCATCAAAGACACACAGAGAGAGCAAAGGAAGCAGGAGTGGGAGGGAAAAGAGAGGGTGAGGTGAGCACGGCAGCGAGCGAGCGCGGAGACAGCCAGACATCAGCACCCACAGTGAGCTCAGGACCGCGGAGACTGTCTCCCGGCCCCGCAGAGTTCCTGACCAAAGGCCGCGCCTGACATTCTGGTTCTGGTATCCGTCCTTGGCCGTCAGGGACGTGGGGGATGCAGAACAGGACCACCCCCCCACCCCGTCCGCTCTGGCTTTAGCAGTGGTCTGAGCAGTACAGGACTGGCCCTGCCTTCCGCAGCTGGACCTGTTTTGAACCTTTCATTTCCCTTCCTTGTGTCCTCCATCTTCTGCAGCCTGGCAGTGGGCTGGCCTTGGGGATGCTCCTGGCTCCTTGCTGGGGGCTGCGTGGAGGGAGGGAACTCTGCCTCCTGCAAAGCCTGTGCTCCCTGCGGCCCCAGACTTCAGAGCAAAGCTCAGATATGCTTAGGCCCATCTGCCTCTTTCTTTTCTTTTGTTTTGGGGCCACACCTGGTGATGTGAGGGGCTACTCCTGGCGTTGCGCTCAAGGATCACTCCTGGCTGGGGGAGGATCCACCTGGGATGCCGGGGATGGACCCTGGGTTGGCCTCAAACAAGGCAAGTTCCCTGCCCGCTGTGCTATCCTGCAGCTCCCCTATTTGTCCTTTTCATTCTGACTTTCGTTTGCATTTCTGCAGCAAGTTCAAATTCTGGGCTTCTCTGCTCCACCTCAGTTCAAGATGTTTTCCATCCTGTGGAACGATGTCTTTTTCTCCTGGTACTCTGGTTGAAGTTTTTGTTCTCCTGAGTCATAACAGTAAATGCAGAAAACGAATCTGTAACAAGATAGTTCTTTTTATTTGGTGGCAATTTGGCGGTGTTCGGGGCTTACTCCTGGCTCTGTGCTCAGAGAGCACTCCTGGCGGTGCTCGGGGGACCATATGGAGTGCGGGAATCACACCCGAGTCAGACAAAAAGCAAGGCAAGAGCCTTCCCGCTCTGATATCACTCCAGCCCCATAGAGTGATGAAAGTGAAAAACAACAACAACAATGTTTTTACATGCAAGGGAATATGTAGTTTTTAATTAAAATAACACTAGCACGTTACTCATTTTTTTATTTTATTTTATTTTGGCTTTTTGGGTCACACCCGGCGAAGCTCAGGGGTTATGCCTGGCTCTGCACTCAGGAATTACTCCTGCTGGTGCATGGGGGACCATATGGGATGCTGGGGATTGAATGTGCAAACGCCCTAGCCGTTGTACGTTGTACTATCATTCCAGCCCCTAGCATGTCATTAAAAAAAAAGAAAGAAAAATTTGTGTACAGAAAAGTGGTTATTTTCTTCCCCTTCCAGATCCGGTCACTGCAGAATTTTTGGTCGTCTCTTTTTTGGTTGGTCGTACGGTCTTCTTACTGAAGTAATAAGACTGCAGATTCTACTGCTGCCACTGGGTTCAAAAGTCTGTATTGCTAAATAATGTTTGATTTATAATTTTTTTTTTGCTTCTGTTTATGGGTCCTACCTAGTTGTGCTCAGCGCTTACTCCTGCCAGAGCTTAGGAACCACATGGGACGCCGGGGATTGAGCCCAGGTCAGCCTCAGGCAAGGCTGGGCCCTCCCCGCAGTGCCATGGGTTCTGCCCCAGGATTAGACTTTTATTCCCATTTTAGGCATCCTTTGTGCTGACTCTCTTCTCCTCTGCTCTTCCAGTACAATTGCCCAAAGGCTTTGCTTGGCAGTGTTTTAGCGCAGGGGCTGTTGCAATTTGTAGATTGCAATGCCAGACATCAAACCACGTGGGGCGGTGGGCGGGGTTATCGGTACTCACACCCCCACGGTCCATGTTCCCTGAACCCAAGGTGCCGGGAACAAACTCAGGAATGTCTCGCACTTCCCCCATTGCTGCAAACAGAGGCTCTTTTCCAATAAATAAAGCCCATTTGTGTCAAACACATGCCCTGGGGCCCCACGGCAAAGCCAATGGGGTGAAGGGGTGAAGGTTGTTTCTGCAGCTCAGGGTCCTGGGGATGGGGAGGGGCACTTTAAAGAGGCGTGAATCTGAGGGTTAGTTTGTTCCTTTTCTTGAGGGCCACTCCAGGTGATGCACCAGGCTTCCTCCTCCTTATTATTCCACAATTTTGGACTGGTACTTTTATTTCTTGTGTGGATTGGTTTGTGGATTATACCTGGTGTTCAGGGGCTACCACCAGCTTGATGCTCTGGGAGTCAGTCCCAGGAGTTCTTGAGGGGAACATGGGGTGCTGGGAATCGTACCCGGTCTCCCACATGCAAAATATGTGCTCCAGACCTTTGGGCTATTGTCCTGGCCCTAGACTTATTTAAAAAGATCATCCCATTGCAGGAAAAATATTTAATGCTAGAGAGCCTGTCTGTTTTTGCACTTCTGTACTAACTTTTCGTGCTAACTCATTTCGTTGTGAAGCTTCTGGAAATGATGTTGGAGACAATAGAAGTAATTGCTATTTTGATGGAAATACTTAGAAAGCTGTAATTTATTTCAATTTCTCTTTCAAAAAAAGTATAATCCTCAGCCTTGCAAGCAACTGCAAAGAAACTACCATTTTTCTCCAAATTGCTGCCTCAGACTTATTCCTTATCGTTTTCTCTTCATATTTTACAGCCAGGATTTTCAGTCTCACCATTCACTAAAGTGCGACCTTTATAAGCACCCCCTCATAGTTGAACAGCATACAGCACTCCCATTTTCCACCTAAATTCCCAATGACTGTGGTTGGATAAAGAAGCTGGGCTAGATATACTCAAAGGCAAACTAATGAATTTGTGCCATTTGGGACAAAGCAGATGGAACTTGAGGTGATTATGCTAAACTAAATACATAAGAAGGTCAAAGACAATTAAGGAATAGTTTCACAAATAGGTAGAATAGAAGTAACTAAAGCCAATGAACTGGCAGAAGAATACAACAAGTTCCTGGACTTGGTGAAAATTACAGTGGCCAATAAGATGAGGTTTGATTCTAAACAGCAAAAGCAACCAGTGCTGGCATGGATGTAGGGGAAAAGGGACGCTCTTTCACTGTTGGTGGGAATGCCGACTGCTCCAGCCTTTCTGGAAAACAGTACAAACATTCCTTCAAAAACTAGAAATTGAGCTTCCGTATGACTCCACAATACCACTTCTGGGAATATATCCCGAGAGTGCAAAAAAGCACAGTAGTAATGACATCCGCACCTATACGTTCATTGTAGCACTGTTCACAATAGCCAAAATCTGGAAACAACCTGAATGCCCGAGAACAGACGACTGGTTAAAGAAACTTTGGTACATCTACACAATGGAATACTATGCAGCTGTTAGGAGAAGTTGAAGTCATGAAATTTGCTTACAAGTGGATAGACATGGAGAGTATCATGCTAAGTGAAATGAGTCAGAAAGAATGGTATCGACATAGAAGGACTGCACTCATTTATGGAGTATAAAACAAGATAACATGAGACTGACACCCAAGGACAGTAGACACAAGGGCCAGGAAGATTGCTCCACAGTTGGAAGCCTGCCTCATGGTGGGGGGAGACGGAGGGGGAAGGCAGCTGGAATAGAGAAGGAATCACTAAGAAAATGATGGTTAGAGGGATTGGTCGGGATGTGAGATGTGTGCTGAAAGTAGATAAAAGACCAAACATGCTAACCTGTCAGAATTTGTATTGCAAACCATAATGCCCCAAAGTAGAGAGAGAGTATGGGGAAACGGTCTGCCATGGAGGCAGGGGGAGGGTGGGAAAGGGGGGATGTACTGGGGCGATTGGTGGTGGGGAATGTGCACTGGTGGAGGGTTGGGTGTTTGATCATTGTATGATTGTAACGCAAACATGAAAGCTTGTAACTCTATCTCATGGCGATTTAATAAAATAAAATAAAATAATTGAAAAACTATGAAGCTTGGCTGGCCATTCTGGACTGGCCCTGATCCTGCGTGCTCTACCAAGTACTCCCAGGGGTGCAATGGATTAATTTTTTTCTTTTTTCTGAAAGGGGACGACAGGTCAAATTAGTATAGAAACCCTTGTTATAATATACCTTTATTAATATAGGACCCTTTGTTAAATTAGTATAGAAACCTTGTTAGTATGAAAATCTTTGTTTAACCATTCCAAAGCCTGCTGGGCAAAGAGTGGGCATAAGACCCAAGAGAGGCCAATCTTAGCTGATTGATTGAAATCTGAATCTTCAAAGGATGATGGAGGACTCCGCACAGAGAGCAGCTAAAATGCAGCCTCTCTAATATTCAGGCCTTGGAGAAAACTTTGTTGAGTTCTTAGTTCCTCAATCCTTGGGTCTGTGTTGTCTTTTCCAAAATCTGATTAAAAGCCTTCCTTTGGAAAAAAAATCTTCCTTTGTTTCCATTCCATTTGCAATATTCATTTCTGCTGCAATTGGCCAAGATGAATAATTTCTGTTGTTTATGTTACAATTATGCTGAATGGACAGAACTCCTAAAATCAAATCACGCAGTAACTTTATATTTGTTTAATATCTCATTATTTCTCTCTCTCTTTAAAGTTATTTATTGACTCATCATGAGAGCAGTTACAAAGCTCTTGGGTTTAAGTCTCGGTCATACAATGATGAAACACCCGTCCCTTCACCAGTGCAAATTTACCACCACCATAACCCCCACCCACTATACCCCCCAGCCCACATCCTCCCCCTATCTGTGTGGCAGATGGTTTCTTCATTACTCTCTCTCTCTCTATTTTGATTACATTCAATATTTCGACACCAGACCCACCATTATTATTTGGGATTGTACTTACATCTGCGGAAAAGGCAACATTAGGCAATTTGTTTTCTATTGCTGATCATGAATAACGATTTTGGATTTCTGAAATCTTAACAATTAGATCTGGAGGGATTTCTGCCAAAAGCCGCTGGGTTCCAAGATTTGTTTCTGAGTCTCTGGTATCATGGCCAAAGCAGTTTGTTGAGTAGCCACAGGGTCCATTTGTGGGCGGTAACTGGGGTCTCTTTGGGCTGTGGGAGGGAAGAGGCAGCCTCACCCCATCCCATCTCATTATCTCTTTATAGCTACTCGTGAGCCTTGCTCTTCTCTGACTCCTATAGAGCTACTCCAGAATTTGAGAGAGATGGCTCTGTAGTCAAGATTTTGGGCTCCATTTCTAGCTCCTTCTCCTCTTAACTATGTGAGTAAGATGATGCACCCCAACCTCAGTTTCCTCCCCTGCAAGATGGAGAAGAACAATACCTACATTTTTAAGTCATTATAAAACGTATATGAATTTCCAAAGGTGAACTGCCAGGGCTCTTGGCACACAGTTCAGTCCTGAGAAGTGCTTATGGAGATGATGGCAGTGGTAGTGAAGCGAAGTTGCCTGGCTTAGGAGGCCATGATTGCTCTCAAGGATCTTTTCTCTCCTTATCTAAATCCCTGGAAAGAGTTCAAGCACCACCATTTCCATAAGGTTCACACAGGTCTGCCAAGTGCACATTCAACTAACACTTGACTTGCAGAAATTATAATCTGGCGCAGACCCATGATTGTGAAAAGTGTGTAAAACATCACTACCCCAATGATAAAATCATTCCTTGAAGGTAAGAATGTTATTTTACATATTGAGAGGTTGGGGGTGGAGAAGCCTCCCAAGCAATGCTCAGGGGACACTCCTGATAATATCAATCAAGTGTGTAGTATGGGGCTGTGCTTGGACTCAGGAATACAGCTCTTCACAGCTATTTCTCTTCACGTGGTAACTATTATTGGGTTCACCCTGTACCCAAGAGGTCTAGAACACTGAACTTACAGTTACAGACTCCCCGAAGTTCTTCCCAGATGAAAGAAAAAATAAATTGAGAAATGGTAACAGTTTCCAATAACAGAAGAATTTAAAGAATGTGTTCTATGTACGGTGACTATTTAGATATTTTATATGTATGTATTAACACTTTTACAACAAATGAGGGTCAGAGAGACATAGTATAGGTTTCCTCTGCTCAAGCATGAGGTAACTCTGGATTCAATCCCCAGTACTGCAACCCTCAGATTATCACCAGGATTGAAACCTAAAGTAATGGGCTGGGAGTAGGTCCTGAGTTTCGGAGACTGCCCAAAAAAACATATTAAAAAATAATAAACAAGTTCATTAAATGAACTCAACCCAAAATTCAAGACAAATAGCAATGTTCAGTGCTTTTTAAAGAATGAACCTGAGTTCTCACTCCCAAATTCATCATTGGGGTTTTTTACAATTTTTACAATTACAATAATCACACTCAGCTCCTGGGAGAGAACAAGGCAGAGTCTCCTACCCTATGCCTGACTGTCTCCACCAGGGTCCAACAGCTGAAGACCACCGAGGCCCAGCCAAGGCCATACTGAGACCACTCTCCACACACTTGGATGAGCCTCACGCATAAAAGAACTGACAGAGGAACCCAGGTGTGTGGGACCCGGGGCTGAGATCTCCAAGCCTGCACAGTTTGGGACTGGACCTGCCAGTAACTAGACAGTTACACCCACCAACTGCCGTGTAACTCCAACAACGGCCAGGATCCAGAGATTATCACACTCAGCTCCTGGGAGAGAGCAAGGCAGAGTCTCCTACCCTATGCCTGACTGTCTCCACCAGGGCCCAACAGGCCGCGTGACATCTTATCATCTCATTCCTCATTTGGTCAAACTGGCAGGCTACCAAATGTAACATGCCCACACGGCAGAGTCTGGCAAACTCCCCGTGGTATACCCAATATGCCAAATACCAGTAACAATGATGGGTCTCATTCTCCTAACCCTGAAAAAGCCTTGAATATGGCACTTTAAAAAAAAAATCTCAGGGCTAGGACGAAGAAGACGTTACTGGCACCTGCTCGAGGCAATCGACGAACAACAGGGTGGTCGTGATCGTGATCGTGATTATTATTTTTACTTTTGGGGTCACACCTGGTGCTGCTCAGGAGCTATTCCTGGCTCTGCACTCGAAATTATTCCTGGTGGTTCTCAGGGGACCATAGGAGATGCTGCGGATCGAACTTGGGTTGGCCATGTGCGAGGCAAACTCCCTGCCTGCTATACTATTGCTCTAGCCCTAACTTGATCATTGTTTGGAAGATTATCATTCCAACAGTGAACAGAACTACCCACAACACAACTTTCCCTTGTACAATTCAGAAAACAAAACCTGGGAGACTTAGGGGCTGGAGCGATAGTACATCAAGTAGGGCAAATGCTTGCATGTGGCTCACCCAGGTTTGATCCCTGGCACCCTTGATGGACACCTCAGCCTGTCAGCAGTGAATCCTGAGTGCATAGCCAGTTATGGCCCCAAACAAAAAACAGACAAAAAAGATGGTGGACTTAGACGTTGATAGAAATATTGCTATAATTCAGGCCCAGCTGGTCTTCTCCTCAATGCTTATGCTTTCCCCCTTTCAGTAAGTAAAGAACAACTTCTGAACCTGCAAATCTATTTCCCTCCAATGATAAATACTCAACTAATATGTTGGCATCTATAAGGTGAAATGATTTTTATTCACAAAGCAGCACTGCAAATAGGATTAACAAATGTCACTATTGCCTTGCTCAATAGCACAGCGGGTAGGGCATTTGCCTTGCACATGGCCGACATGGCCGACCCGAGTTCGATTCCTCTGCCCCTCTCGGAGAGCCTGGCAAGCTACTGAGAGTACACACAAGGGCCAGGAGGATTGGTCCGTCGTTGGAAGCCTGCCTCAAGTGCTCTGGGAGAAGGCAGCTGGAATAGAGAAGGGACCACCAAGTCAGTGATGGTTGGAGGATCGCTTGGGATAGGCGATGTGAGCCAAAAGCTGACCAAGGACCAAACATAATGGCCTCTCAGGAATTGTATTGTAAACCATCATATCCCAAAGTAGAGAGAGAAAGTAAGAAGGAAACTACCTGCCATAGAGGCAGGGGTGTGGTGGAGTGGGGGTGGCGGGAGACATATTGGCAACACTGGTGGTGGAAAAGCTACACTGGTGTAGGAATTGGTTTTCGATCATTGTGTGACTGAAGCTCTAACATTAAAGCTGTCACTATCTCGTGGCAATTTAATAAATAAATTAAAAACCTAAAACTCTCAACAAGCCAGTCATAAAGGAACAGACCTCAGGTTCATCACCTATAGGAAACCCATGTCTAACATTATGTTCAATCACAAAATAAATTAAAAAAATAATAAAAGTAATCACTTTATTCATCTGAACTCAGAGCCACTACAGAACATAAAAATAACCACCATGTCATGTCTTCTAATGTGTAGCTTATTGTCATAGAGAGCACTGTTAACTTGGTTGCATACCTACATAACAAACCAACAGGTCGAGTTTACAGTTTTTTCACTTTTGTCATCTTCCTAACCATTCAAACATTATTGATTTCAATGACATCTTCCATGTGAGAATTTTCTAACTCAGCACCATCATTCCATTACTCTATCGTCCCGCTGATCTCCTTAACAGACAAACATCAGTTGGTACATCTGCTAATAATTGGAATATCTTTGACTAAATTTGAACATACGTTGTTTTCTTTAACATATTTGTTCTAAGGGTTTGGAGTGATAGTACAGTGGGGAGAGCATTTGGCTTTCATGCAACCGACCCAGGTTCTATCTCTGGCAGCCCGTACAGACTCCTGAGCACACCAGGAGTACTTCCTGAGCACAGAGCTACGAGTAACCCCTGAGCACTGCCAAGTATGACCCCAAACCAAAAATAATAAAATAATATATTTGTTCTAGTGTGCCAGAGAGCTGGGATCCCCAACACTAAGATGTGACAGGTGCTCAGTAACTGTGTTAAATAAATATTCAATCCATATCATTCAATCCAATATATAATAACTTATATATTCAACCAAAATTTAATCAATATATAAAACATTTCAGGTTCCATATTGGACAAAAGTACAAAGAAAAATAAAGGTACAAAGAAAAATAAGCCACAGCCTTACCTTCAAGAGAATCTAAAATAGCCAGAGAAATAGTGCAGAGGTTAAGCCATTCACCTTGAACAAGGCTGATCCTTGTTCTTTTCCTATAAACTCCTTCTTGTGCACATGCAGACAAGGTTGTTGCTTTTAGGCCACAGTTACAGTATCTTCCTATCTGTAGGCCTGTTGCTAAAAGGTCCTTTTACTCGACCCACTCAAAAAGATAGGTTTCGGGGTGCATACATTTTCACTAGAACAAATGGTTGGATGGGAGTAGGAAAGGGCAGGTTTTGGAAGGAATGCACACATTTTGGCTTGAGCATAAATTTGACCTATTTTCAAGAGAGCTATCAGCGAAAGCATCCAATGAGTGGCTTGTTCTGAGTTCAAAGAATAGTCTGATAAAGAAATTGAAAGCCACTGGATCCTTTGTTGTTTATTTATAATATAAATTATTTATTTATTTATTTGACATTTGGGGTCACATCTGGAAATGCTGAGGGGTACTCTTGGTGGTTCTCGGGAGACCATATAGGATGTTGGAGATCCAATTCAGGTCAGCTGCGTGCCAATGCCCTACCCGGTGTACTACCACTCCAGCCCCACAAAAATGACTTAAAACGTTGAGGGCAGAGACACAGCTCTAAATATGAGCACATGGTTTGAAAGCAGGAGGCCTGGGTTACATCCCAATATAGCATGGTCCCCTGAGCACTGAGAGGAATGATCACTGACTGCTGACCACTGAACCATGATTACCCTTTGAACACTTGCGGTAATGAACCAGAAAAACAATAAAGTTCTGAGACTTTCAAAAATAGCTGAGTGGAAACTTTTTGAAAGATCTCACAGGATGGACAGCAAAGAGTAGAGAATCTAGAGAACAGTTATTTCAAGCTCTCAGTTGTTATTATGGCAGAGTCAGGCGAACTCCTGCTAAGATTATACACATAAGGTGAATAGATTTACCTGATAAAAATGTGATTTTAACTACTCCCTATTCATTCAAACCACATTTACTTGTATCTATCACATTTATGGATACTTGCTATCTACTAAAGGCAAAGAATGGCTATTTCATTTAATTTTTACCATTAAAATAAGTCTAGGAAATTATTTTCTATGTATCATCTAATAAGCACTCCCTTTTAGTATTTTATAGAGTTAATTTCAACTGATGATTTGTCATTTGCTTTGTGAAGAACCAACTGAAACTTAACCTATAATAAGGGAAAAATACAGTAATACATTCAATACTCTACACACACACGTCTATGTAGGTATATGAATTTTGGTGCAAGGAACTGAACCCAGATCTTTTGCATGCAAGGTATATTATAGTTTACCATTAAGCCACATCACCAGCTTTGAGGTTATACTTTTATATAATATCTTCCATTTATATCTTTGACCTATCCCTAGGTGAATTAGGAAATAAAGATATCTTTACTATCTAGTTATCAGCTTCACTATCTAGTCATACCTTTCCTATCCAGTCACAGCTCAGTTTGGAGACGAGGGCTTTTAAGAGTGGTTATTAGTTATTTATGGGCTTCTCTTCTCATGGATGTCTTCATTTCAAAAGCTGAGTTCAAATGTTACCTCCATGGTGGGGGCAATTTTGTTGCACCAATTATTATTTTGGGGGGTGTCACACCTGGCAGTGCTCAGGGGTTATTCCTGGCTCTGCACTCAGGAATTAGTCCTGGCAGTGCTCAGGGGACCATATGGGATGCCAGAGATTGAACCCAGCTTGGCTACATGCAAGGCAAAGGCCCTACCCGCTGTACTATTGCTCCAGTCCTGCATCAATTATTATTCTTCAGTTCTTCATTTCATT
Source organism: Sorex fumeus (assembly GCF_029834395.1). Taxonomy (NCBI): domain Eukaryota; kingdom Metazoa; phylum Chordata; class Mammalia; order Eulipotyphla; family Soricidae; genus Sorex; species Sorex fumeus. The sequence goes on along the minus strand of NW_026606212.1, from coordinate 77,192 downwards.
TAAGTAATGCCTTGGAAGCAAGCTCGTTTTAGGCACTGGAAAGAGAAAGACAATCCTCAGCAAGTGGCAGTTGGTTCTCCCATGAAACCACCAACGTTCATCAACTCATGAAAACAAGCACCTCTTGTTTAAGGGAAGCCTGGGTCTCATAAACAGTTTTTCAGGTATGTATGCAGATAGGTCACCCAGTGACTATGTGATGTGAAAAATTCATGCCAGATTAGCAGCCAGAAACTAGGAGGAAATGATTTGTACTGTACTACCTCCACCATCTCGCCAGAAATTCCGACTTTATCCTTTCCCCCCGTTCATTCCACTCTATTTATGTTTTAGATTCCTCACGGACGCCAAATATGCTCTGTCGTAGAGTCCTGCTTTTGTTGTTTGTTTTGGGGCCACATCTTGTGATGCTCTGGGGGAACGCCTGCCTCTGCACTCAGGAACCACCCCTCGCAGTGCTCAGGGGACCATATAGGATGCTGATGATAGAACCTGGGCTGGTCATGTGCAAGGCAAGTTCCTTACCCGATGTACTCTCTCTTCAGACCCAGCCCTGCATTTTCTATTCTCAGTGATCTGATAGGACTTCACCCAGAAAGCCAAGGGGCGTACAGCTTTCCATTCAGATTTCTACTCAACTTCTTCATCAGTAAGTTTTCTTGGACCGTTTGATAAAAGAGCACCCGTTCCTCCTCTTCAACACTCCTCCCTTGGAGTCCTTTTTCTATTTACTCTTTGAAATTCTTTTTCTTTGTTTTTTGCTTTTTTGGGTCACACCCGGTGTTGCACAGGGGTTGCTCCTGGCTCGTGCACTCAGGAACTACTCCTGACAGTGCTCAGGGAACCATATGGGATGCTGGGAATCAAACCGGAGTCAACCATATGCAAGGAAAACACCCAACCTGCTGTGCTATCACTCCAGCCTCACTCTTTGAAATTCTTATCCATATGTAATGTACTGCACACTGACAGGAGGATTTTTTTCCCTCAGTGCTAAATCTACCTAGCCCAGAAACTTCCTTACTCTTGCTAGACTCGGCAAAATTAGTTTTTTTGAATAAAGAAAAGGGAGGAGGTGAAATTTTATAAGGTTCACAAAATAGATAACACATTAGCGGACTTAAGACAGATGAAAGGTATTAAACAGGGTGGACAGAATAGCCGTAAAAGGGGTGTTCAAAGGCAATGCAAACTAAAACCACATAATTTACTTAACACAATCTGTGTATTAGAGGGTAGGGAAACTGTGAGTCTCAATTATGGCATAAATCTTTCATAGTAAAGATTTAATTAACACACTTTAAAAAACGGAGAGTTCTTTAAGGGCAGCGATCATGTTTTACTCTTTCTTTGCTTAGTTCTAAATAATCAGCAGTTATTATACATAAAATAATTGCAGATACTCGGCAATTAGTAAATGCATATTATTAGCCAGCAAGTAATCCCATTGGTTTTTAAAACCTAAGGTGAATATTTTTTTCATTGAAAAGTTAGTACACTTTTTAAAAAAAAAAATTTAGATCCAAAGGGACCAAGAGATCATCAAATTCAGCTTTTCTACAACTTAAATGTGAAAACTGAACTATAGTGAGGTTGATTACCTGAGAATGGAACCAGATGGTTTGCAGTTAAGAACTAGAACAACTACTTTGACTCATTTTGTGCCATTTTCTTGAAAGAAGAGTTCTCAAAACTCATCTATTGAAATGATAACCACTCATGCATTTTGATGTATCTTCGAGAAACCCTGATCCAAATCTTGTACAAGAAATCCTTACAGTAAGAAGTTTAAATTAGAAAATAATTTTAAGTGAAATGTGAAAGCAGTCTACGTACGTATAAATAGGAATATAACCACATTCATTTTGTGATCGCCATATCGTAGAATAGTATGAAGCACTTAAAAATGAACACAATTTGATATGTACTAACATAGAACCTTTACCACACTGTTAAAAAAAGGGGGCGGAGGGTGCAACGCGGTTAGCAGAATGACACACATAGGACGACTGTATCTTGAAACCTGCTAGCAACTTGGTTTTCGTGCCTAACAATACACACCTGAAGCAAATACCCAGAAAACGGCGGGACCCGCACACCTCACAGAAAACAAGGGCTGCCCCTGGAAAAGTGGAGGTGTTTGACTGTGTCTGTAATGGTCTAACAGGGAGAACGCATCCATCATATCTCAGTTTCTTGTCTTAGTTGGATCTTGAATCTCTCCAGTAGCCTGGAGTGATGATTTCAGTCACGAGACACGAGACTTTCCTGACAGCTCTGTGTCAAGCCACGCGGATTCCAAGTGAGGAACAAAGCCAAATCTTTCGGGAGGATGAAAACAAAAAGAGGAAAAGAAAAGAAAAGATAGGAAATGGAAAGGAAAGGAAAGGAAGGAAAAGAAAGGAAAAGGAAAGGAAAGAAAGGAAAGGAAAAGGAAAGGAAAGAAAGGGAAAGGAAAGAAAAGAAAAGAAAGGAAAAGGAAAGGAAGGAAAAGGAAAGGAAAGAAAAGAAAAGGAAAGGAAAGAAAGAAAAGGAAAACAAAAGGAAAGGAAAGAAAATAAAGGAAAAGGAAAGGAAAGAAAGGAAAGGAAAAGGAAAGGAAAGGAAAGAAAGGGAAAGGAAAGAAAAGAAAAGAAAGGAAAAGGAAAGGAAGGAAAAGGAAAGGAAAGAAAAGAAAAGGAAAGGAAAAAAGAAGAGAAGAAAGGAAAACAAAAGAAAAGAAAGGAAAGGTGAAAACGAAGCACCCCTGGGCAAAGCAATAAGGGTTCCCAGAGGGGGGTGGGGGAGGGGAGGCGCAGCTGACGCGGACGCGGCGAGAAAGCCTCGCTGGGAGGCGGAGCGGGATTTCTTGGGGGCGGGGCCTCAGTCGCGCAGGCGCAGTCAGGCTCAGGTCGCCGCCGCCGCGCCGCTGGGTCGTTGCTGCGCATGCGCAGAAGCCGCGCCTCTCGCGCGCCGCACCGTGTCCCTGCCGCCGCCGCCGCCGCCTGTACCTGGCGCCCGTTGCTCCCCGGCGATCCTCCGGAGGCGTCTCGCTCTGTCTCCTCGTCCCCCGGCTGCGGGACGCCCTCCGCGGCCCTCCGAGCTGCCCGCACCCCCCTCCGGTCCTCAGCGCTTCGCCGAGCGCCCGGGACCGGCGCCGCCCCCGCCCCGCCAACGGCTGGTTTCCCGCCGGCCAGTGCGCGAGGACGCACCTGCGGCAAACGGCGCCTCCTGCCCGAAAGTCGGGCTTTTCGGAGTCGTTTGAGGGGAGACGGGGCGCCTGACGGCCGGGCAGAAAGGCCGAATGTCTCCGGGGTCCCGCCAGGTGCTTTCTTCACCCCCCTTTTCCCCAATGGGTGAAAACAGCCGGGGGTCACCAGGTGTGTAGAATCAGCTGGCGCAGCCACACAACAGACCCACTTTTAGGTGACAGTCGTGAAGCACCGTGCACAGTGGAGTGCAGTGTCCTCGTGTTCCCGCCTTCCTGGTAACTGCAAGGTGTTCCTTCTGAAAGTCTGTCGGGCAGGCGGCTCTGTCTGACCTCCCGTGCTGATGCAGTTTGGTCGGTCACTTCTTGGGCCCCTCTGAAGGGAGTGCCCACTACTTGAGCACACTCCGCCCTTGTGACCGGCTCATTGTTCAATCTGCTGAACCGCTGGCGTTGCATTCTACTTACTCGCATGAGTAGTTCTGCCTTTGTAAGTTTTGGCCGAACGTACTGCTCGGTGACGGAAAAAGCAAGCTGGCCTTGCTGAAGCTTGTTGAAGAAGTAGGTAACTAAATGTACTGAGGAATGATATTTGCATTTTGTTTCCTTAGATCAAGCAATTGAGCAGTGAGAGTTCAGCAAGGTTTTCAGTTTTCAACCTTTCATGTTGCTTCAATTGAGGATGGTGTTGCAAAATACCACTAGAGAGTAATGGACTTCTAGAGAAACTGCATGGCAAGTTTCAGAGAAATTAACAGTGATCTAAAGAAGAGTTTTGAGAATTTTTAGAACTCTTCTTTTATTTTGGCTTTTGGGGGCCACAGCCAGCAATGCTCAGGGATTACTCCTGGCTCTGCACTCATGAATTACGCCTGGTGGTACCGTGCATGGTACCATTTGGAATGCCAGGGATCATACCTTGGTCAGCTGTGCAAGGCAAACAGCGTCCCCACTGGACTAGGGCTCTGCCTTCCTGAGCTCTTGCTAATTGTGAATTAATTGCTTTGTGCTTTTAATTTCCTTATCTATAAAATAGAAACTGGTTAATCCCCACTATCAGAATTACTTTATTTTATTTTATTTTTTGCTTTTTTGAGGGGTTACACCTGGCGATGCTCAGGGGTTCCTCCTGGCTCTGCGCTCAGGAAATACCTCCCGCGGTGCTTGGGGGACCATATGGGATGCTGGGATTGAACTCGGATCAGCCGTGTGCAAGGCAAACAGCCTACCCACTGTGCTATCACTCCAGCCCCCAGAATTGCTTTATGAATTTTAGTTTTAGGGCCACACACTGCCATGCTTGGAATCACTTGTCAGGCTTTGGGGACAATATGGGGTGATGGGGCTCCAACCTGGGTTCACCATGTGCACAGCAAGTGCCCTACCCATAGTACTATTGGTTTTTTTTTTTGTCCCAGAATTATAATTTAAAACAAAATCATATTGTAGCAGGATTTCTTACACTTTTTTCTACATGTGACATCATTTCACCCAAGACATTTATGCACAATCCAGGCATATCAAACATTTAGTATCACGGTGATGGTCACGGTCCTCCCGTTGTTCATCAGTTTTTTCCAGCGGGCCCAGTAACGTCTCCATCTCCATAGTAACATCGTGGGCTGGAGCAGTAGCGCAGGTAGGGCATTTGCCTTACAAGCGGCCAACATGGCAGACCCGAGTTCGATTCCTCCGCCCCTCTTGGAGAGCCCAGCAAGCTAGTGAGAGTATCTCGCCAGCACTGCAGAGCCTGGCAAGCTACCCGTGATGTCTTCAATATGCCAAACACAGTAACAGTAAACATTTAGTAATAATTACAAATTTATTGTGAAACTTGTTTTGCTACATTTACATTTGGTTATGCAACCCCACAGTGTGTCATGACCATATGGGACGACGATCTGTTTTAAGAAGCTAGGCTCTATAGTCATCGGTTTTATTGGGCGGTCCATTGGCTATGTACTTGCCTTAATTGGAAACGAGAACTTTATTGTTCTCTATTTTGTTGTAACCGGACAGATTGCGGTATTCATTGTCTTTTAGTTGTATATATTTTGCTTTTCCTTGGGTCACACCCAGCGATGCTCAGTGGCTACTCCTGATTCTGCATTAAAGAATTACTCCTGGTGCTCAGGGGACTATATGGGATGCTGAGGATCGCCGTGTGCAAGGCACACGCCCTATCCGCTGTACTGCCGGTCCCACTCCAGTTAATTTTTTAGATTAGAGTTTTGCCTTGATACTTCTTGTTAATATAAAATTGGAAGTCCTAAACAAAAATGATTTTTTTAATTTAAATTTTTCTTCCTTTACAACTGAGAACACTTCTGATAAGATTGATGCAACAAAAAATAGATGCCTGTATGTTCACTGAATAGTGAAAGATTTAGCTATCTAAGAAAAGCTATCTAATATAGCCCTTAGGTAGTATTCAAATGGTTTAGACTAAGCAAAATTGATTATGATGCATATTTTAAAAGTGTTAAAAACCTTTAATTATACCTCTGCCGAGTTTTAAATTTGCTGTACTTAACAAATTTTGGAGGCAGTTTTATGTCACCTTCAGTGTTTAATATTTATTTAAAGCAAGGCATAGGAATAGAAGAATAAACAGGCAACTCTTACTTGTTTTTCCCCTCTCAGTGTGGACAATTTTCGGAAACTATCAGAACTAGGTAGTATACTCTGTCTCTTCTGAAAAGTAACCACAGACATGTGTACTTGTTTTTATTTGTAGTGCCAATCCTCCATCTGGAATTGAAGAGGAGGCTGCTGAAAATGGTGTACCTAAACCGGTAACATAAGGCTTTGGAATTCAGTTGCTTCCGTATTTAAAATCTGTAGATTTCTAGTTAAGAAGAAAGTCTACATTTAGCTAGACTTTTGAGTATCCTGCACAATCTGGTTGTCAGGTATTTTTATTTGATGCACAGTGAAAAGAAATAGTGGGAAGGTATTCAGATGAAATAGAGTGTGTGCAGAGGTTTATTGCTTTCATTTGAGTTCTGAACCTGTTAGATTATCACAGTTCTTTTAAAAAATAATTGGTTTTTTTGGTTTGATGTTATTTTGTATGTTGGTCTCTGACCTCATTCACCTTCAAAGTGATGTTTTGCAAGATTAATTTACCATGGTCTTTTGAAGATTTTAATATATTCAATTATTTCTATGAAACAAAGAGATTGGTACTCTGCAGGATTAAACTTGTCCTGGTAAAAATGTTTTTCCGTCTTTTTCAGACTCTGGCCCCTTCCAGCCTTTTTTTCCACGTGTGGCCTGGTGGCCTGCCCTCTCCTGCTAATGGTCCTCTAGTCTCCTACTTTCTCCCACCCATGGGCATTCGGCTGGTTGCCCCTTGGAACATCCTGGTCTCATACCGTCTCTTATTGATAAATACTGGTTTAAATGATGCTTTTTTTAAAGTTAACTAATAGGATAGTATGGACAAAATAGCTGTTTAGAGCCAGAATAACACTTTCCTAAGTATGCTGATGTTTTTTAGTTTTTCAGATAAAATATATTCCCGGTCATTTTGTGGCAAGACCTCTTCTAGATATAAATGAATACCATGACTGGTGAGCTCTTTGGTAACATTTTGTTGCTTTTCAACCTAACACTGTGCCTAGTATGATTAATTTTTTTTTGCTTTTCGGGTCACACCTGGTGATGGCTCTGCACTCAGGAATTGTTCCTGGCAGTGCTCAGGGGACCATATGGGATGCTGGTAATCGAATCCAGGGTCAGCCATGCGCAAGGCAAATGCCCTACCTGCGATGCTATTGCTCCAGCTCCATAATTAATTTTTCACTCTTATCTTCACATTTCTTTTGCCAAAAGTTCTTCAAATACCTACTTTTTATGGTTCTATCTGCTGGATATTTTAGCACATCCCCTTAGATCCTTTTTGCAAGAGAGAAAGCTTTATATATAAAGATACATTAGGTAGTCTTACAAAAACTTCTTGAAAGTGTCTTTTTTCACATTTCTATCACTTTTTTAGGTTTTAAAACATTAAAGTTACAAAGAAGAAATGGAAACATTGGTTTCATAACTCTAATCTCATAGATGAAACAAATTGGTTACTTTTTCAGTTACTAGATGTTGAAGGTGGATTATTGAATGTATTTTATCACTGTTTATGTTGGTATAGAAAGTGACTGAAACTGAATATGATAGTGACAGTGACAGTGATGATGATGAGGATGATGTTCATGTCACTTTCGGAGACATTAAAACGGGAGCACCACAATATGGGTAAGTTTTTAAATTTTCAATTTCAAGTCTTATGGTGCAGGGAATGCAGGGAATTGATCCCAGGACCACGTACATGTGAAGCATGTACTCTCCCACTGAAATACATCCTTTACTCCTTTAACTAACAGTTCTGCATCAAAAACTGGGTGCCATTATTAAGACTTTAGTGATAGATTCTATTGGTTTTACACTTTTTATCATATCATGATATGAAAGCATTCTTATTTAAGTTTTACTTTGAGTTGCTAAGACAGTACATCTTCAACATTCTTATAAGAAAAAAATGAAAACTGTGATGATGAATGTTAACTTGCTGTAATCAGCATTTTGCAGTTTATATATATATATATTTATATGTATATCAGGTCATGTTGAACACCTAAAACAAATACTTTGTTATTTATATCTCAAAAAATACTTAGCCATGGAAAACGTTTCCTTCCTAATGGTGAATTTAATTATAAAAGTTGCATGGAATCAGTAATTTGTAATTCTAGAACTGAAAGTGTTTTTGTAAAATGAGTGCTACAAATTTTTAGATTTAGAAACTATTAAATTGCAGCTTGTATTCTTCCAATCTTGAGCTTTGGTTTTTTATATATGTTATATATGTATATATTTTAAAATAAGGCCAAAAACTGGTGGTGTTGGGGATACTTTCAGTGGTATTCATGGTACAGGATCTGACATGTTAGGCATGTGCTTTTATTTGAGCTATTTTCTTAGCTCTAGGATTTTAATATTTTTAATTCAGTTTTTTAATTGATTTTTTAAAAATCAGAAGTTTTTTTTAACTCTATATGGCTTGTTTCTTTAGTTTTGGGGGGTGGAAGCACACCCAGAGATATTCAGGTGTTACTCTGGAATCGATCCTTAAAAAAATACATATTTAGCAGGGGTGAGGGTTGGAGCCACACCCAGCTGTGCTCAGGGCTTGCTCCTATCTCTGTGCTCAAGGATCACCCCTGTTGAGTTTTAGGGACCATATGGGGTGTCAGGGATCAAACCCTAATCAACTTTGTGCAAGGCAAGTGCCTAACCTGCTGTGCTATCTATCTGGCCCCGAAGTTTTAAAATATTTTAAAATGTATTTTAAAACTATATTTCAGAGTTCATTCCAGATTTTTCTGTAGCTTTTAATGGCTATCTGCGTGAGATGCTGAATTCAGAGTAAGCCCGCAGCTTCCCTGCTAACGAAGATAATTTATGAAAATTCACTTAAAAAAAGACTAAATCTCCTATGTTGGATCTCTGCATACAGTGTAACTTGATAGTATATTTTTTTAAAAAATTATTAAAATTGATTTTTAGGGGCTGGAGAAATAGCACAGCGGGTAGGGCGTTTGCCTTGCATGCGGCCGACCCAGGTTCGATTCCCAGCATCCCATATGGTCCCCTGAGCACCGCCAGGAGTAACCCCTGTGCATCGCCAGGTGTGACCCAAAAAGCAAAAAAAAAAAGATTTTTAGTCATTAGTTACAGACATTCAATATTCCAACACCAATTCCACCACCATTGCACCTTCTCACCACCATTATTTCCAATTTTCCCAACTACCACTTGAACATGCCCCCATAGCAGACCCACAATCATTTATCTTACATTGCTTGTTATAAATAATTTGCTAAAAGGATGATCAAAAAATGTTTCCTTAGAAGAAAGATTGTGAATTTTTTTTGTTTTTGCTTTTTGGGTCACATCCGGTGATACACAGGGATTACTCCTGGATTTCCACTCAGGAATTACTCCTGGCTGTGCTCAGGGGACCATATGGGATGCTGGGAATCAAACCCGGGTCGTCCATATGCAAGGCAAACACCCTACCCGCTGTGCTATCGCTCCAGCCCCGGTAGTGAAGATTCTTCTCTCTCACCATGGAGCCCTTAAACCCTTGTATAGGAGATTACTAAGACATTACAGGTAAAGCCTTCTGTATATAGATTTTGTCCATTGAAATTGGTTGCCTTTCATATTACATACCATCCAGTCTGGTGTGCTACTTATGGCTTACCAGTGTTACAGAGTTAGAGATGTTGCGTAGCCAGAATTGCATCCACACACTCCAGGGTGTCCAAAAGTTTTGACGGAGTAACAGATGGAGTTAAATTCTTAACTGGTGGCTTTGGGGCATAGGCCTGACTGCTGGGCTTCCAGAAGCACAGAGGGTAGTCTGTGCCCGATCTCTGAAAGCTGATTGTGGAATGTGGAGGTTTTTGGCTGCTGGCACTCTGTTTGGGTGGACGTGGGGGTTCACCCGTCCCTCTCTGGGTTGCCCCTGGATGACTCAGCCTTGTGCAGGATCCGGGAGAAATTCTTGATCTCTTTCAAGATTTATTTCTAAGTTTGTTATTCTAATTTATTCTGGATCATGGCCTGTGAGAGAGCTCACATGGCGCTGGACATGTTCCTGCCAGGCTTCCAGAAGAACAGGGATACATGGAGGGAGGGAACCCTCCCTGACCTCATGAAAGCTGGAGATTTCAGTCACAAAACCTGCATGCTGGAGTTTTTCAAAATTAATTTCTGGATGAGACTTGTCCGGATAGTGGAGTCCAGCCAGGAGCAAACTGATGACTGAAACATCCAAAAATTTTTATAAAGAATTATCAGGAGGGGATGAGTGAAAATAACCATGAAAAAGAGCTGTGGAGAGACAGTTTTTGTGGATGAAAGTTGCAAAGTTGGGCTGTAGAGGGTGGAGAGGTAAGTGGAAAGTGAGGGAGGGGTCCATTAGTACAGACCTCTCTAGAAGGCTGACTATGAATCCATGTTATATTCTTTGATCTAAGTTAAAATGGGTGGATAAAGAAGATTCATTTGAATACTACACAGAATTATGGGTAGCTTAGAGAACTCAATGGCTTCATGGCTTGTAGAGAAGTTAATTGAAAATATAACTGATCTGGTTAATGTGGGAGAAGTATGTTAAAATGAAGTACTTTCACATACTTACTTGAAATTCCTTTGGACTCCCAGGTATGTGGGATCTAGCACTTAGTGGCTATCTAAATTACTGTTAAGGAAAATGTATACAGGTCTTAGGTCAAAATTACATAAGTAATATCGGATAAACCTTGAATGTGAATGAGGTTCTGGCTCCAAATTTTAGCTTTTCCCTCTGTTTTCAGGTATATTTTACTACGTTAAATGAAATTGAGTTCATTTTTACAAGAGTTACGTTTTCATGTAACTTCCACCCAGATCAGGATATGGAATGGTACTCGCATTCTAGAAACCTGTTCCCTATTGTTTTCTTTTCGACATTAACCACTTACACCAACAACCACATTCTGTTTTTGGTTTAGATTGATTTCATTTTATGAATTTATTTTATGGACAAAAGTAGTCCATGTATTTGAAAGACGATCTACCAACAATATTGAATGCAGTGAGAGCCTAAAGGAGATCATTGGATTATAAAACAAGGATTATTTCTTATTACTTATTTCGTACAGAATTTCTGACTACTGAATTAAGTAGGAGGCAAGGAAATGAGGACAAGGTGTATATATAAATGTATTACTTACCCTTTAGGGCTAGAGTGACAGCACAGTGGGTGAGGCGTTTGCCTTGCATGTGGCCAACATGGCGACCTGGGTTCGATTCCTCCGCCCGAGAGTATCTCGCCCCCAGGGCAAAACCTGGCAAGCTATCCGTGACGTATTTAATATGCCCAAAAAAGTAACAACAAGTCTCACAATTTGTTGTGAGATGTTACTGGTGCCCACTCGAGCAAATCGATGAACAACGGGAGGACAGTGCTACAGTGCGACTTTCCCTTGACCAGCTTAGTTTCTTCGGAGGTGTGTAACAGTGGGACATGTACTGGCAGGCAGATTTTTGAAGAAAAAAACAATTAAACTTTTAAGACCCCCTTTTGGGGGGGCATGGGGGAATTGGGGAGTGGGGTATCTTCCTAAGTGGTGTTCAGTGCTAATTGCCTGGAATGAATTTTTTTAGGAATAGGCCTGCCAGGTGCAGCTCCGAGGCCCCCTTGCCCTTGGGGATTCCCTCCTGTTGATTCTTGGCTGTTTGAGCAGCAGATCTGTGCTGTAAGGTGCCACCAGGATTGTCGTGACAGTGCTTGGGACCCCTGGATAATAATCTGGCAGGTGCGAGGGGTCAGATTGTGTTGGGGATGATGCCCAGGTCATGCTCATATTATGTATGTGCCTAACCCAAACATATAAGATATAACTGTTTCTTTTGTGGAAGAGTCCTCCCTTTGCTCAGGTGGCCAGGCCTCACTGCGAGTGATTCTCAGCCCAATGGTAGGTGGTTTAATGTGAGGGCCAATGTATGCGGTCTGATTGATCCAGTGGTGCTCAGGTGCTTCCAAGGCCACATCTGGCAGTACTTTTGAAGGCCTTCTGCACTATCTTTCTTGATCCCAGACTATCTGTTTTTTTTTTTAAATCTTTTGTTTAATAAGTGACAAAAAATTAAGACTTTTTCCCCCTAGGGGTCAGAGAAATAGTACAGTGAGTTAAGTCACTCGATTTGCCTGTAACCAGTTTAGTTTGATCCCCAACACCACCTGGTCCCCTGAGCATTGCTGAATTGGCTCTGAAGGTCTCTGAGCACAGCTGGGGTACTCTAGATAATCCTTGGTACTGCAGTGCTTGAAGAACATTGCATTCTCAGACCCAGGCATTGAACTGCTGACCACAGGAATGGCAGGAAGGGGCCCTTAGGTCCCCTAATCAGCACTTCGGAACCCTCCCCCACGCCCACTTTTTTAAAACATGTTAGTCAATGTCAGTCTATATATGTATAACTTGTATACATGGAATATATTGCTATTTTTGTTTAGCTCAAGATTATCAGGATAATTTTTGTTGTTCTTAGGAGTTACGGAACAGCACCAGTGAATCTTAATATCAAGACAGGAGGAAGAGTCTATGGAACTACAGGTAAAATTTGTACTTGCCAGTGCATCAGTAGGAAGTAATGACTATACCTGAATAACAAACAGATTATAGTAGCTGTCACAGGTGATCTGAAGAGTGCTTCAGTTCAATTCAAGAGAGTCATTTAAACTTGTGTCTCAAGGATGGGGAAACTTTTCTCTGTGAAAGGCTTTGTAAGAGAATAGGTGTTTGTAGAGTTTGTGGGTCACAAGGTTTTTTTCCCTCTTTTGATTTTAACTTGTTTGTACAACCCTGTAAGACCTGTTATAGTTCAGAGCATATAAAAAGGGATTTAATACCTGGAAGTTATTGGTACATATTGGTACAGGAATTTATTTGAATGAGTTAACAAGTTCCTAATATGTACACTTTATCTTAGAGTTTCTTCCCTAAAGTTTAAACTTACTGTTATTGATAACATGCTTATTCTTATAGTATGCTTGACTTTAATGTTCTCATTGAAGCCTTTGTTATATTGAGAGCTATCACTAGTAAAATGTTTTTTTTTCTGTTTTTCTCTCAGTATCTTGCTCATGCCATTCTTTCTCTATTTTGTATTTGTTAAAAAAGGAACAGAATTCAAAGGGGTAGAGCTTGATGCACCTAGAAGTATTAATGGAGTTCCACTCTTGGAGGTAGATTTGGATTCTTTTGAAGATAAACCATGGTGTAAACCTGGTAAGATGATAAATGACTCCATACCCCTCCCTGGGACCAGCCTCAGTGACCCTCAAGGTCCTGGGGCACTCAGTGTGTGTGATGCTCGGTCTTCTGGGATGAACGGTGTGGTACCCGGGAGTGTGCTCAAGGCCACTGAGCATGTGCTCTAATACTCGAGCTGTTTCCCCAGCAGAAGAGGACTGGATTTTTCTTGGGAACACCTGATGGTACTTGAGGTCTGCTGGCAATGACTGGTTACCTTGCGTGCTTGCCATCAAACCTGGGCACCTATATTCAAAGCATTCATTCTAGCTCTTTGACTTGTCTCTCTGGATTGTAGATTTTAAAAGATGTTTCGTATTAAAGTCATTAGAAAAATATCTAACTTTCAGTATCAATAGTATTCATAGGATTTTTGGAAATGTCATTATAAATGTCCTAAGCATAATTAGCAGTAATAACTCGTGTTGCTAAATTGTAACTGTAGCTTAGCATTATATTAGTATTGCATAGCATAGTATTTTATTAGAATGCCATTTATAAAGGAAATTTCATTAAAAACATAGTTTTGTGGTGCTAGAGTAATAATTGGAAGAACTAGTAAAATTTGAAGAGGTGTTTAAACTGATAGAACTTATCATTTACATTTTTATATTTTATTTGCTGCATAAAAATAGGATTGAAATAGTTGCATACAAAAGTTGTGTCTTCTTTTTAGGCGCTGACCTTTCTGGTTATTTTAATTATGGGTTTAACGAAGATACCTGGAACGCTTACTGTGAAAAACAAAAAAGGATACGAATGGGGCTTGAAGTTATAGCAGTTACCTCAATTACAAATATATTTACGGTAATTAGTAAACATTTCAAAATACCCCTGTCTTTTCTATTGTCCCACTTTTTTTCCCTAATCACTTTTTCCCCATAAAGGTGATTAAATACTGTGTGATAGTTTAAAATTCCGTTCTTTTTATCGTATTTTTTCCCCTTCCCTTTCAGAGTTCTATGTTAATTCTTATCTGATATTTAGCTACAAGTCACTGACTAGCCACAGCTAGTTTGTATTTGTATGGCCTATCAATTCAAAATTACGTGGTATCTGAATGGGGAATATGTTATTTAACTTAGGCCAAAGACTGTATATGGGAGTTACACCAGGTGCAGAGATCCAAGATGGCAGATTCAATCTTTTTTTTTTTTTGGGGGGGTGGGGATTTGGTTTTTTGGATCACACCCAGCAATGCACAGGGTTTACTCCTGGCTCTGCACTCAGGAATTACCCATGGCGGTACTCAGGGGACCATCTGGGATGCTGGGACTCGAACCTGGGTCAGCTGTGTGCAAGTCAAATGCTCTACCCGCTGTGCTACTGCACCAGCCCCAGATTCAATCTTTTTTTAAGGTGTCACTGTCATCACTGTCCTCCCGTTGTTCATCGATTTGCTCGAGCGGGCCCAGTAGCGTCTCCATTGGAGACTTTGTTGTTACTGTGTCTGGCATCTCGAATACGTCACGGGGAGCTTGCCAGGCTCTGCCGTGTGGGCGAGATACTCTCGGTAGCTTGCCGGGCTCTCGGAGAGGGGCGGAGGAATCGAACTCGGGTCGGCCATGTTGGCTGCGTGCAAGGCAAACGCCCTACCGCTGTGCTATCGCAGGTGAATTTTAGTAAATTATCCTTGGTTGCTCTCATTTTTTGTTCTTGAGTCTTCTCCTATGCCACTACTCAAGGAACAAGATTAAAGTGGAAATAGCTTCTTTTTCCCCAAACCTTCAGCTTCCTGGTGACCTACAAGTTTGCTGATTGTTGTTTCATCTCCAGTTTTGCAAGCATGTTAATTTGGACCCTATTATACTAACAAATGCAAAGTAAAGTTCTTGCTCTATGTTGTGATTTTATTTTGAGTCATTGTCTATGTTTGTTTGTTGGATATCAAAGTTTTTTCCAACAGGTTATGCTGTTATATAGGCCGTAATATAATCTATCAAAATTGGAGGCTTAACTTTTCCTTGTTTTTTTTAACAATGGTAAGGAAAATGGCGATCTGAATATCCGTATAACTTTGAATGTTGTATGTATTGCAGTTTGGGCATTCTTTAAGAAAAGAGTCTCTTAAAAAATTGTGGATTTACTATTATTTACAATGACTAGAAACATTTTCTGGAAAGTGAATTTTTATTTTTACTGGTTCTTTATATTTTCCTTGAATAGAACTAAGAAAGTTCCTTTGAAAACTGCCAGCTTCCATATACTTTTGTCTCTTTGCAGTAAACTTCGAAAAGTAAAGAATATAAAGGAAACGATGGTTTCCATTGAAAGTAGCCTTCATGAATACCTTGCTGATACGTATACTGCTTTACTGCAAAGTTGTTTTGAAGAGTTTTTTTCTGGTTTGGAGTAGAGGTCATTTTTCCATTTTAATTTGTGATTCTGAATGAATAAGGCTATGAGTTGGATAAATATAGTCTGTTGGCTCTTTTTACCTTGATAATGCGCTTAAATATTGCTTGTCTTGTAGAAATACTGATTTGGGAATAGGGTATGTATTTTTTGTTTGTTTTGGGACCACATCTGTTGGTGCTTGGGGAATACTCCCGTCTTGATGCTCGGGGTGACTTCTTTTGATGATGGGAACTTGGTGGTGATGGGCATTAAACATGGGCCTCCTGCATGCAAAGCATGTGGTCAGCCCATTGAGCAATCTCTCCAGTCATTCAACTTCATTACTGTGCGCAGCTCACGTTTTTTTTTTTTCATTTTGCTTACTGTTGTCTGTAGGATCTTTTACAATGCTGAAAATGTGAAAATGTGTTTGAGAGCAGTTGATATTTTTAAGCTGCAGTTTAAATTTCTGAAAGTGCCATGTTAAAGTTAAGATTTTCAGTGTTTTGTGGAATATTTTTAAAAAATGATTACTTGTCTCTTACCATGTATCATGTAAATGGTGATTAGTAAAATGTTACAAAGTTCTTATCAGTAATGCAAATACGAAGAGGTAAATGTGTGAGGTCCTAAGTGTGAAAAGGCATATTTTAGATAAAAATATTATCGTTTCTAGAGAATTGCAAGAATTAATATGAAATCAGATATTACTTTGGTATGTAAAATTATTGTCATGCTAAATATAGCTTTTTTCAGTGCTTTCTTATTAAAAATCTTTAACTATGTCAATTTTATTGTGATACCAGGATTTACAGTATCTTAAATCATTGATTTTGTGCATACATCTTTGCAGTATCACATGTAACACCAGAGACTAATTCCCTTGACTGATGTCAAGGACCTTTCCCAATTGTCCACCCTCCCCACACCAACCTTCATGCAAACTCAGTTCTATAGATAAAAACTTTTCTTTTAGACTATAAAAGAAAAACAGTATGCAATATTAGAGAAGTGTGCAATACTGTATTGGGTTTGAGGGTATAGAGAAATATTCTAGATGGAGGAAATTCTAGGTCTGTGCGGTGGGTGACCTCGGCGTCCCTGCAACATTTTCTGTCCTCGGCCTTCCCTTCTTCACCTTCTGAATGCCGTGCGTGTCTTCCCCAACGCTGCTGCTGCCCCATCCGCGGTTCTAGCCCATGGACACGTTGTATTCGCACGCCGCCCACTCAGCCCAATGGGCCTGT
Organism: Sorex fumeus; assembly: GCF_029834395.1. Lineage (NCBI taxonomy): Eukaryota > Metazoa > Chordata > Mammalia > Eulipotyphla > Soricidae > Sorex > Sorex fumeus. The sequence continues at coordinate 60,555 of NW_026606212.1, read as the reverse complement.
GACCTGCAGCCGCTCTTCCAGTCCTCTCCGCTGAAGGTGGGTTGGCGCTTGGCTGGGATCGGGGCCGTGGGAAGCAGTGCTGGGCTGGGGCACCTTACACTGCCAGATACCCACCCCCCAGCCACCAGCTTCCCGCTGCCTTGCAGTGTCTAGAGTATCCAGGCAGCACACGGCCCGTCCCCACAGGCTGTTTTCTGCAGAAACTTCGAGGCTGGTTGCAATAAGAGACTAGCTGGAAGGGTCAGAGCCCAGTTCCCAGCCTCCACTGGGCTTTGAGGGGGTCCAATGTGCGCTTGACAGTTCAGCTGCCTGGAGGGACTCCCGACCAGCATCATCGCTCTGTCTTCCGCCCACTGTTCCCTATGCCCACCCTGAGTTCCCAGTTCCCACTGAAAACTTTCTTCCCTTTGGGTGCTCCCAGGGCTCCACGGTCTCCAGCTCCTGAATTCCATTTCACTTAGGCCTCAGTTTAGTCCCATTTTTTTGTCTGGCCCATTTCCATTCTTCTGTGGTTCGGTTCAGTTTTGGTGGAGCAGGGTTGGGTGTGGAGGGGATGGGGGTAGAACCTAGGGGACCCCGCTCCACTGTTTTCCCGTGCAGACCCCCATCCCCTGCCATACCTCTGGATATATACATGAGAATTATTGTTTCCAAGCCTTTCACATGATAATTCTAAGCCTCCTCTGATTGGCTCCCTGAACTGGCTTCTCTTGCTGGTCATTCTCACTCCCCGTCCTTTTGTCCTTGCCTGCGCCTTCATCAGACATGAGAACACCCCTCCGTGTGACCACAGACTCTTCTGCTCCTCTGGAGACCCAACACCTGCTTCAGCCCCTACTCCAACCCCTAGGAGTGAGATCAAGGTCTCTTGGACCTTATTTACTTTGCAGACAGTAAGCTGCAGCTAGACTCTGGCCCTCTCACAGTCATATTACAGCTGGAATTGAAAACGCTTTTGGCCAGAGTGATAGTAAAGAAGGGGAAGGCTCTTGGCTTGCACTTGCTAACACTGGTTGGATCCCTGGCATCCCGTAAGGTCTCCGAAGACCCACCAGGAGTGGTTCTTGAGTGCAGAGCCAGGATGAAGCCTGGGCATTGCCAGGTGTGGCCCCAACCCCAAAATAAATAAATACACTTATATCCATTTTGGGCTGGAGCAATAGCACAGCGGGTAGAGCATTTGCCTTACAAGCTACCGAAAGCTACCGAAAGTATCTCGCCCCCACTGCAAAGCCTGGCAAACTACCCCTGACATATTCGATATGCCAAAAACAGTAACAAGTCTCACAATTTGTTGTGAAACGTTACTGGTGCCCACTCAAGCAAAACTATGGACAAAGGAGGACAGTGCTACAGTGCTATATCCATTGTAATTAATGAGTGGTACTCCCCCCACCCCTTTCTCTCATTGGCTATTAAGACCATTTCGTAGGAACAGGGATGTGACTCAGTGGCAGAGCCTAGACCTTGCATGAGTGAGGGCACCCCAGGAGGAAGGAAGGCGAGTTTCATAAATATGGTGTTGAGATTTTTATAGCATGAGATTCATTACCAGTATAGTGATAAAGGGAACATTCTATAAATCAGTATGTAGTTGTGAAGGTGGTACTCTAGTTAGATCTTCTCATGCACAGGCTGGGATTACTACCTTCTCTCTGAAAGTTATCCATTTCCATGAGAGGTTCTTTTATACCTTGGAGAGCACCCATAGTTCTTGTATATTTTTGGCCTCCTATAAGTACAGAACAGTAAAGGGGATCTTAATGTAAAATGAAGGAAAGACCCATGTTATCAGAGAATTTATTCATTGTTACCAGCAAGAAAAAAAAAACCGTTACAAAATTAAGGTAACTCCTCTCCAGGGTCTCAGAACCCTTCTGAAGCTTCTTAAGTTGACAAAAGCTGCAGTCACTACAGGTACAGGCCAGTCTGTGGTGTAAGCATTCAAAGATCAGTCTTCATTGCTCCCTCTCCTCAGGCAGCTTTAGGTTGGGGAAACTAATTTTGTTCTCTTTTTCTCATTCCTTGATTTATTCTCTCAACCAACAAACTATCAAGCCTTTGTGAGTAACAAACTTTTCTTGCTTCAGAGAATGAGGAAAGGATACAATATGGATTCTTTGAGCACTCAAGGTGCTTATAAACTGGTTATAGTGATAGGCACATGAAACAAATCAATAATCAGTATTTCTCTGCTTTTATTTGTGTTTGAATACTTTTTCTTTTATGTTTTGCAATGCTCAAGGCTTTCTTCTGACTCTGCACTCAGGGATCATTCCTGGTAGGCTTGGTGGCACCACTTGGGGTACTGGGGGTCATACCCAGATTGGCCACATGCAGTGCAAAAATGCCTTGCCCATTGGACTAACTCTCCTCCCTTGCATTTGAATTTTTATTAATAAGTTCATATAGTACATATTGACTGAAAGTTAAAATTGTCATTTAAGAACTAATGATATAAGAAGTCCACAATAATGTATTTAGTGAACTAGGAATACAGGTATTTTGTATTTTATAAAGAAGCTCTTATGCAGATGATCTTGATCACTTGGTCACTTGACATCCCGATATTCATTGATTCGCTTGAGCGGGCGCCAGTAACGTCTCCATTCATCCCTATCGCGTGCTAATGTAGCCCAATGGCATCTGCTCATTCTAGGAACACGAAGAGCCTCAAATCAATCGTTCAGGGTCTTGACAAAGAAGTCTGATCATCTCATAAGTGGACGGCCACGTGATCTTTTGATGTTCCGTGGAATCCAGTCAGTAATGGCTCTAGTCCAGCAGTCATCTCCAAATCTCATTACGTGTCCAGCACATCTGATTTTTGATGCCTTGGCAAATGAGAGAGTGTCCCTGATTCTTGACCGTCGAAGAAGTTTGGAACTTCAGATTCTTTTCTCTCAGTTGAGTGAAGCATGATACTCAAGCATAGCTCTTTCGATTCCTCTCTGGGAGACTCGACTAGCGTTCTCATCATGTTTGTGTAGGGCCCAGGTCTCTGAGGCATATGTTAATGCAGGAAGAACAGTGGAATCGAAGAGATGTGCCCGGAGCCGGAGGTTCTTTGTCCTCTTAGCTATTTTTTCAACGTTCTTGAAGGCGTTCCAAGCCGCTCTCTTTCTCCTGCGCAACTCAGGTGCCAGGTCATTCGTCATGTTGACTTCTCGACCTAGGTACACATAACTGTTGCATTCGGAGATGTTCATCCCATTGAGAGTGAATGGAACGTCAGGAACGAGACCACTTCTCGTGAAATGCAGGTGATCGTTACTCATAAAATGGTATAACAAAAAACAAAACTATAGTCTCTTCTAGCAAGGCTAATAATTTGGAGAGAGGAGTGCTGTAGATGAGGTCTTGCTTTGGTGGCAGGTCTATCTTACCTATCTTTCAGGTTATAGTTACAGGCAAGAGCTTTTAGATAGAATCACTGAAGCAATTTACTTCTTTTGCTTATCTCCAGTCTTGCAGATCTTATGGCTTATAGTTTCACTTACCACCAGAAGTCAGGGACACGCTCAGATTAATCAGAGGTTTTGGAAATAATGCAGAAAAGTACCATGGCTTGAGAATCATAAGTTTTAGTGCTTCCTATGAACTTAATGCCTAAAGTGTTTAAGGACCAAAGAAATAGGCCAGGAGTTAATGGGCTGACCTTGCTTGCTGCCAACCTGGTTCTATCCCCAGCCGCACATATGATTCCCCCAACCACCACCTGGAGTGATCTCGGAGCACAGAGCTAGGAGGAACTGATTACTGCTGAGTATGGCTCTGAAACTACAGCAACCAGCAAAGTTTGTTCGATTTGCTCTTCACAGCCACTTTATGAAACTTGTACTGAGAAGTCTTGGGTCCTTGGGTCTGCTGAATTAGATCTCTGTGGGAAGTCGTTCCTAGTCTCGAGTGTCTCTCTTATGTCTTTAGGTTCGTCTCAGCAGACATAAAGCAGTTCGACATTGTACACTTGCCCTAAACAGCTCCCAATGCCAGGAACTGGCAAACTAATATTTTGGTTTCAATGGATGGTCTAAAAGGATTGTCAAGGTAGGAAGCAGAGAGAGAGTTCAAGTGCGGAGCTTGTGCCCACCGTGTTCAAGGCCCTAGGTTTTGTCCTGAGTATTGCACGACTCCCAGCTCTCTGGGGTATTACCCCAGCCGGCTCAGAGAACCTACAGACCTGATAGATGAGAGTCGTCTAAGTGAAAGTGTTGGATCACTGGTCACACCCCAGAATCAATAAGGTCTCAGTCAGTTGACGGTGGTGTCCATATTCTACAACGCTTGTGTGCTCTGTATGTTCATGGCTGGTGTATTTCATGGGAAGTTTTGTTTAATGTTGAAGTCACAGGTTACTTCAACGGTTGGCAAGGATTGCTGGAGTTTCGTTTTTATTTCTAACTAAGCTTTTTTTTCCAGAAATATGTTTTTGTTTTTTAGATTTTTTTAGTGAAACACCATGAGGTACAGTTGTAGATATACAAATTTTTGTGCTTGGGTTTCAGTTATACAATGATCGAATACCTATCCCTCCCACCCTGCCACCCTCCCCATCCCACCCTGTCTCTGTTGCAGGGCATTTCCCTTTGTTCACTCTCTCCTTTTGGGTGCTGTCATTTGCGAAAGAGGCATTGAGTGGCATCTAATTAAACATTTTAAAATCTACATTGAGATGTTCAGAAGGACCTTCAATCTAAAATCTTAACACCTTCAGGATCTTTCTGAACTTGAAGAAAGGGAAAATGAAGATATTGTGGCACCACTTCAGACGCAAAGCGTGAAGATCTTCAGTGCTTTAGAGGTGGTATTGTCGTGCTTTGACAAGAGCCCTGGAGTTGGCAGAGCCGAGGAGACTTTGGATAAACTGGAAGGTCTCTGTGGGGACTGGAATGGGGGTGTGGGTAAGAATTCATTCTCTCTCTCTCTCTCTCTCTATCTATCTATCTATCTATCTCTCATCATATTTTCAGATACATCAGAAAAATCCCTCTCCTTGCTAAGCTGCTAAAGACTTGGGCAGATGTTTTTAATAATACTTGTTAAAATCTTAGGTACTAATAGAATCATTTTTTTTGGTGGGGACGAAGGACCCGGGGACACTTCACAATTTTAGAGCTGTCTTCCTACCAAGAACCTTAGAGATATAGGGATGGGAATACTGTTTCTCCTATTTGGGGGTAACAGTCTTCTTTGTTCCAAAGTAATTTTTCAAGTATAGATCCTGTGTAATTGTCCATTATCTCACCAAAATCTTCATTTTGATAATTAAATACACTAATAAAAATGCTTCCCCCCCCCCAGAATCTATGGTACTTAGGCTTAGGGTATTAAATCAAAGGGAGAGCTGTTAGCGAAAGAACTGGAACAGACTCTGGTAGGTGAATCTTAATGAGACCGGCTCATCCTTGCCACTACCGCACCTTTCTCAAGCTTCTGAATTTGATACGTGATAGGGCAGACATTCGAATGGGTTATCACTCCCTGTGGGAGGTGGGGGCGTGCCATCTGCCCGAAGTTATCTAGTCACCATCACCAAAGCTCCTTGCACCTGCCTTGCAGCCGGCTGGAACCAAGGGGAGGCTGACCGGATTGGCTCTGATCTGAGAGATGTGTGCATCCCCTGGGAAGGGGGTCAGCGCCCATCTGCATGTATTACCTCTAGAATTACCACAGTTATCCAATTCGGTTACTCCAAGCTGCGGTATCCAGATGGCTCGGGCCTGCTTTGAACAGTATAATTTTTGCAAAGTAAAGGACTTCATGCCAGACTGTTTTCACTCGGGGCACCCCAGAGAGGGGCTGGTGAGGGGCCTTCCCATCCCAAGGGACCCTGCCCGGCAGCTGATCTCCACTACCCAACTGCCGCCACTCTTCAGGCCAGGCCACTTTCACATTATAAGACACTTCCTACCCATTTTCCATAATTGCCACACCATATTTGATGGGGTTCAGACAGTAGGCAACAAATCATAGAGAGAAATATATAAATATTTGCATCTTGGAGAGCCCGGCAAGCTGCTGAGAGTATCCCGCCCACACGGGCAGAGCCTGGGAAACTCCCTGTGGCGTATTCGATATGCCCAAAACAGTAATGACAACAAGTCTCATTTCCCTGATCCTAAAAGAGCTCCAATCATTGGAAGAAGCTGCTAAAATCTCAGGACTGGGAGGAATAGAGACGTTACTGGCGCCCACTCGAGGAAATCGACAAACAACAGGATGACAATGATACAGTGATTATTATAAAGTATTTTTTTATATTTATAAAAAAATAAAAATATTACATTCAATATTCAAACGCCAATCCCACGACCATTACACCTTGATACCACCATATTTTGTGTTTCCATCTCGAACCCGAACCCCTGCCCCAAGCAGAACCGAAGCAATTTATTTTGTATTGTATGTTCTGAATCAACTGCTGAAAATGCTCCACAAAAGTTCCCTTAGAGGAAAGTATGTGAAGATTGTTCTATTTTCTCCAGGGACCATTGATTGTTCTGTTTCCCCTAGGAACCATTAAGCCCTTAAATAAGAGATTATTGACATGTTGTTAATGGTTGAGCTGTGTGTGTGTGTGTGTGTGTGTGTGTGTGTGTGTGTGTGTTTTGGGTGTGTATAATACACACTCCTGTAAAAATATATTTCCCTCTATGATTGGTAGCCTTCTACTTTAAACCCCATCAAATGTGGTTTGCTACTCTTGGAATATTAGTGGTGTGAGGTATGTCACGTTCCTAGAGCAGTCTGTAGGTTTGCCCATTTGAAATACATAATCAGTATGAGATTTATGCAATGATCTTGACTAATTTCTCCCTTCTAGTTTACATGTTTACCTGTTTACGAATGGCCAGAATTGATCAGACAGCAAAAATGTATGGTAATAGCCCTGACAGAATATACTTAGCACAGAGCCTTCAAGACATAGCCTTGTGTGGTGTCTTCCCTTACTCATTAAGATCGTGATGTAGTGCTCTTTTTGTTTTTTTATTTTTGTTTTTCTTTTTTTTTAGCTTTTTTATTTTTTGGGTTACACCTAGCGATGCTCAGGGGTTATTCCTGGTTCTGCATTCAGAAATTACTTCTGGCAGTGCTGGGAGGACCATATGAGATGCGGGGGCTCGAACCCGGGTCGGCCACATATAAGGCAAACACCCTAGCCTCTGTACTAGAGCTCCAGGCCCATTTCTCTTTTTAGACTTCATAAAAATCAATTAGAAAGATTGGTGTAGTAAATCTATTTGTTTTGGTTGGATATAGGACCATTATCTTTCCTTATGAAAAGGAAGACGACTCAGAAGTTTGCTATTCAAGAGACCGTGTCAGATGCATTTCAGAAACTGCTCATTGTGGTTTAGGTAAGACTTCGTTGGTTATCTTTGAAGTACTGCAGCTTTCTTACTTGAAGAGCAAATAAATTGATTTTGAGAAGTCAATTATATTGAAAATAATGGAAATATAGGTACTTCCTATTCTTTTGTTTACTAGATGCTTTACAGAGTAGTCTCAAATTTGTCCTTTGTGGAATCTGTGAAAAATAATTACAGCAAATATTACCCCCAATGTATAAGCGTAGAACAGTTTAGACTGTAGAGAGAGTATTTGATCCAATTCCTCTTTCTCAATTGTTCGTCAGTAAAGCAGAAGAGTATAGTGGCTGTAAACTTCAGACTCCTCTGTTTAAGTACTAGCTCTGTCCTCCATTTTTTTTCTTTATTCTTTTCTTGGTTTTTGGTCCACACCTGCTTATGCTTAGGGCTTCCTCCTGGCTATGTGCTCAGGAACCACTTCTAGTAGGACTTGGGGAACCACATGGGGTGCCAGGGACTGAACCTGTGTTGTCTGCATGCAGAGCAAATGTTTGACCCATTGTAATAGTACTCTGGCCCTCTGTCTCATTTAGAAAATGCAACTGTAGGTCTCTAGACAGATATGTGAAGGTATTTCTAAGCCGCAATTTTCTTTTTTTTTTTTTCATTTGCATTTTGGGTCACACCCAGGGATGCTGAGGGGTTACACCTGCCTCTGCACTCAGGAATTATCCTTGTCGGAGCTCGGGGGACCACATGGGATGCTGGGAATCGAACCCAGGTCAGTCGTGTGCAAGGCAAACGCCCTCCCTGCTGTGCTATTGCTCCAGCCCCTCTAAGCTGCAATTTTCTGAAAAAATATACTTTTAATTTAGCTTACCTTATATTGTAAAAGTAAATACTTAACACTTACCTACAATTGGACTCATTTGCGGAATATAAAGTAACAGAATGGGGGATTAACACCCAAGGATAGTAGAGATAGGGACCAGGAGGATTGCTCCACGGCTTGGCAGCCGGCCTCACATGCTGGGGGAAAAGGCAGCTCAGATAGAGAAGGGACCACCAAGTAAAGGATGCTTGGAGGGCCCATTCGGAATAAGAGATGTGTGCTGCAGGTAGACTACAGATCGAACATGATGGCCACTTAATGCCTATATTGCAAACCACAACAACCAAAGGAAGAGAGAGATTGAAAGGGAATAGACCTGCCCGTGGGGGGAGGGGGGCTGGAATGAGGGAGTCCTGGGAGGGATACTGGGAACACTGGTGGTGGAGAATGGGCACTGGTGGAGGGATGGGTACTCAATCATTGTATGACTGAAACGTAAGCACGAACGTTTGTAAGTCTGTAACTCTATCTCACAGTGATTCATTAAAAAGAGGAAGGAAGGAAGGAAGGAAGGAAGGAAGGAAGGAAGGAAGGAAGGAAGGAAGGAAGGGGCTAGAGCGATAGCACAGTGGGTGGGGTGTTTGCCTTGCATGCAGCTGACCTGAGTTCGATTCCCAGCATCCCATATGGTCCCCTAGCACCACCAGGAGTGGTTCCTGAGCGCAGAGCCAGGAGGAAACCCTGAGCATTGTTGAGTGTGACCCACAAAAACAAAAAAATAAGAAAAAGAAATATTACATAATAAAAATAAAATAAATAAATGTTTAAAAAGACTTACCTAGAATTTAGTAAAGGACGAAATATTCTAATTATTGCTACTGTTTTCCTACTGAAGAGGAAACTTAACTGGAATCAGTTCGTGGTTGGTTTTCAGCACTGACATATTGAGAGTTTGTGATTCGATGTAACAACCAACTATTTGTTGTGAACCTTCACAATGATTCTGCTGGGGCCAGGAAGAAAGCTGAGAGGCCTAGTACACATGCTATGCATGTGGAAGACCAGGGTTGGATTCCTGGCACAACATGAGCGTCCAGGAGCAACCCCCAAGTACTTCGCTCAGGAGAAGACTTAACACTGCTGGGTGTGGCCCCCAACAAAAACAAATAGTGGTCATACTATTTAAGATTTTTAAATGTTCTCCTCTTATGGAATTTTCTAGTGCTATGGACATTTCCGGCTGTGCCCAAAGGAAACGGAATAATCCGTAGAGAATCCACAAACAGAATTGCTTTCCTTGCTTTATAGCCCTGCAGTCTTAGAGACAGGAATTTTCAGTTGTCAGAGACCTTATTTATTACACGAGTAGCTCCTGGGTTGACTTCAGCCTTGCAGTCTGGGCAATTCTTCTAGCAAAAGTGACTTCTGTGGTCATCTGGTAAAATTTCTATCAACTTAATAACTTTTAAGAACCAATGGGGGGTTAGGAAGATGGTACCAGAGCCTTGCATATCCCTGGCATGGCATATGGTCCCCTCTAGCACCATCAGGGAGCACAGAGCCAGGAACAGTCCCTGAGTACCAGAGGACAGGATCTGCAAACTCCAAATAAAAAGAAATGAAAGAAGCAGTGGGTTGGAGAGATAGCTCAACAGGCTGAGCCCATTCTTGGCATGCAGGAAGCAGGTTTCAGTTCCAGCTCAGCACTGCATTGCCAGGAATGACTCCAAGTACTAAGAGGGTATAATCCCTGAGCACCTTTGAGAATGGCCTCAAAACAGAGAAGCAAAAGGAACCAAACTTAATGTCTGCATTGACAAGGAAAATGCTCTTATTTTATGCTTTAGAAGTAAAATTATTGGATGTATAAAGGAAGTACACAGCCACTATCACTGTGTACTACCTTCATAGAAAGAACATTTTAGCCAATAAGTTTGAATTGATCCTTGTTAACTCTATTTCAGAAAGTGGTAAAGTAGCTGTGGAATATCGGCCTTTTGAGGAGCTCGCTGATGCCAGAACCGAAGAACTACATGATTTAATTCAAGTACGTGAAGAGAAAAACTCAAGGATGACATATACAGGATGGCAGCAATTCAAAATAATGAGCAGATTTTAGAAGTGTTTAGCATGTGTAGGCGATTCTAGCATTCCCAGAAAAATGTGAAACTCTAAAACTTTAGTTCAGAGAATTTCTGAAGTTTTCCTGAAGTCCTGGCCCTTATTTGAAATATGGAGAGTTCTAAGTGCCCTCTGCGTTCTGTCAGAGAAATTCCTTTTTTTTTAAAATGTAGGAGTACTGCTATATAAATAGCAGCCACTGATTACACTGGTTGAATTGGGCATGAACTCCACCTTACTTTTTTTTAATTTTTTATAATTTTATTTATTGAATCACCATGAGAGCAGTTACAAAGCTTTCGGGTTTAAGTCTCGGTCATACAATGAAACACCGTACCTTCATCAGTGCCCATTCTCCACCACCAAAATCCCCACTATACCCCATCCCACACCCTCCCCCTGCCTGTGGGGCAGATGATTTCCACATTACTCTCTCTCTACTTTGATTACATTCAATATTTTGACACCAGACCTACCATTATTATTTGGGATTTTACTCCAACACTCATATATGCCAAAAAGGCAACCGTAGACAACTTGTTTTCTATTGATTATATGTAATTAACTTGGCCCAAAGTCAGAAAATTTGTTTCCAAAGTTACGGAGTTAGGGGAAGAAAGTGAGAGAGGAGGTGGTTCTGTTTCTCTTGTTGAAAATCTTTTTTTTTCCTTTGTAAAATAAATTTTATTTGTGGGTAAGGTAGCGGGATTCACACTTGGTAGTGCTCAGGAATTACCCAGCCTGGCTCTTTGTTATAATCACTTGTTGAAGTGCTCAAGGGACCAGGTGATGTTAGGGATCAAATTCAAACCTTTCTTGTGCAACGCATGTGCTCAATCTTTTGAACTATTGATCTAGTCCTGCAAAGAAATTTTTTAAATAGTTTAAATCAGACCCACCAAGAAAACTTCAAACACCTACAATTGGGTCTTAAAAGACCAGCTTAGGAGCCTGAGACATAATAGTTCATCAGGCTGGAGCATGGACTGTGATATGGGAGACCTGGGTTTGATACCTGCCACTGCATGGCCTCCTGAGCACTGTCAGCTACAGCGTCAAACACCTCCAGGTGTGGCCCCCAAAGAGACAACAACGTCCACCTTACTAAGAAAGGTGAAAAGACATTTCGTACTAATGCCAAAGAATTCAGAAAACTATCCCTAAATGAGGGCTACTCTTGGAATCAACTCCATTCGGGGCTCTCTACTCAACTAGAGAGCAGGAAGAAGCCCCTTCTCATGGAATTTATATTCTGGAAGTGTGAGATAATAAGAACTGATATGGATGAGAAGAAGGACTGTGAAGAAAGTAAAATGGGTGCTAGTTACAGGATTGCAAGAGAGCCTTGTCACTTTTTGACGTGAACATCTTAAGTGTTCCCTCCGAGTGCTAGAAGGGCAGCCCTCTAGAAAGGAGCTTGCTCCTTTTTCTCCAAGAATTTATGTTGAGTTCCATTCAAGAAAGGGGGATTTCCCCAGGCCGGTGTAAAGGAGTGCGTATGGATGTTCATTCAGTTTAAGAACGGTCTCCCAGGATCAACTGTTTCTGGCCCCAGAGCCCTGCTTCAGAAAACTTTGGGTCCCTGATTCCGTGCTATCCCCTGTCTAGGAGAGTGATAAATAATCAGAGAGACTAAGAGCTTAAAGGAAATGACAACATTTGTGAACCCCCATCCACCCTAAGTAATGCTCCTTTTGCAGGTCAGCTACCTTTCTTGGAAGCAGGATGGCCAAGGGGAGGAAGAATGTCTCTCGGATTTCAGTAGTGAGGAGGAAACACCAAGACTGCCACAGCTGGATTCACTTGATCACTTGAATTCCCGTTAATTGTCATTTTGCTCGAGCGGGCGCCAGTAATGTCTTCACTTGTGCCTGTCGCGTGCTAGTGTAGCCCAGTGGCGTCTGTTCGCTCTAGGAACATGAAGAGCCTCAAACCATCATTCATGATCTTGATGAAGAAATCTGACCATCTGGTAGGTGGGCGGCCACGTGGTCTTTTGACATCCCGTGGAATCCAGTCGGAAATAGCTCTAGTCCAGTGGTCGTCTTTAAATCTCATTACGTGACCAGCCCATCTGATTTTTGACACGTTGGCAAATGAGACAGCATCCCTGATTCTTGATCGTCAACGGAGGTTGGACCTCCGGATTCTTTCTCTCATTTGAGTGAAACGTGATATTCCAAGCATAGCTCTTTCAATTCCTCTTTGGGAGACCTGAATAGCATTCTCATCCTGTTTGCGTAGGGCCCAGGTCTCTGAGGCGTATGTTAATGCAGGAAGAACAGTGGAATCAAAGAGATATGCTCGGAGGTGGAGGTTCTTTGTCCTCTTAGCTATTTCTTTGACACTCTTGAAGTCATTCCAAGCCGCTCGCTCTCTTCCTCTCTTCCTCCTGCTCAGCTCGGGTGCCAGGTCATTTGTCATGTTGACTTCTCGACCTAGGTACACATAGCTGTTGCATTCGGAGATGATCGTTCTGTTGAGAGCTAATGGGGTGTCAGGAACGAGGCTGTTTCTCATAAACATTGTCTTTGTAAGATTCAGCTGTAGTCCGACCTTTCCACACTCACTGTTAAAGTCGGCCAGCATTTGTGCCGCTTGGCTAATGTTTGGTGTTATTAAAACAATGTCATCAGCAAAGCGGAGGTGGTATAGTTGCCGACCATCTATCTTCACTCCCATTCCTTCCCATTCCAGTCGTCGCATGATGTTCTCGAGGGTGGCACTAAAGAGTTTCGGTGAAATGGTATCACCCTGCCGAACCCCTCTCTTGACATCAATGATTACTTCTTTGTAGAATGGTGAAATCCTGGTAGTGAATCCATAATACAGCTCATGGAGGATCCTGATGTATTGAGTTTGAATGCCCTGATTGGCTAGGGCTTCAATGACCGCTTCTGTCTCAACAGAATCAAAGGCCTTCTTTAAATCAATGAATGTTAGACAGAGCGGCATCTTGCACTCCCGAGAAACCTCAGTGAGCTTGGTTATCGTGTGGATATGGTCGATGGTGCTGAATCCTTTGCGGAACCCGGCTTGCTCACATGGTTGTCCTTCATCTAGTGTTCTGCCAATCCTATTCAGGATGACTCAAGTGAACAACTTGTAGATGACAGACAATAGGCAGATCGGGCGATAGTTGCCAATGTCATGGATGTCTCCCTTCTTGTACAGTAGTACGGTCCTGCTGGTTTTCCATTGAGATGGAACCTTGCATTCAGACAGGTAGCGTGTGAAGAGCCGAGCCAGTGTATTGATGAGTACTGACTGCAGGTTCTTCAGGTGTTCAGGTCTGACCTTTTCTGGGCCGGGTGCTGTTCGTTTCTTTTTCCGCCAAAATGGCGTGTCGGATTTCGGAAGGGAGAACATTGGGAATGACATATCCATCCTGTGGAATTTGGTATGTCGGCAGGTGGACATGTCTATCGAAGAGATTTGAGCAGAAGTCATGGATAAACTTCTCCATTGCCCTTCTGGAAGATGTGTTAGATGTGATAGATCCATCAGGATGTAGAAGGGCAGTCATCTTGGTCTTGTAGTTGGCGAAGGACAGGCGGGCATTACGAATACTTTTCCTGGCTTCTGCCGCATCTACCAGCACTTCTGCTCTTCTCTCTTTGAGAACTTCCTTGGTCGCATCTCTGCACTGCTTTGCGAGCTCTGATGTTCGCTTGCTGTTGCCTGAGGTTACCTCCACTCCCTCCACTACCCAGCCGCCGCCACACTCCAGGACGATTTCAGGACCCACGCGGCTGCTCCAGCCGAGACTCACGCACAACTGAAGCCCCACAGAACAAGATAAGTGGAACTCTGAGACCTTGGACTCCAGGCTGAACGGACCCAGGGACAGAGATTCTCTGCTTGCTCCCTCTGACCACAGGTGAGGAAGGGATTGAAATCAGGAGCCGCACCCTACCCTGCCCTGTCTGCTTCCACCAACCACCAGAGACCCAGGGATTGGATTGCGCAGAGAAGACCCACCCTACCCCTAGCGGTACTAGATAAATACCTCACCGGCAGACCTTTTCAAAACTACTAACCTTTATTATTTCCCCTGAAAACTTAAATTTGCCCCATATCAGTGCGCCTGGGCAGAACGCACCCGCGCCCGCGCTTTTTCAAAGGGGACTCGCCCGAGGGGTTGGGCTGCTGGGGGCGGGGCTACTGTGGCCCGCCCAGCACATAGTCCAGTGTTCCCTGTCTCAGCACATAGTCCAGTGTTCCCTGTCTGGGGACAAGCTGTTCCTCCCCCACCCTTGGTGCTCTGCCCAAACGAGTGGGCAGTCCCAGTCCTGTTGGGTGGCAAGAGTGGGAGGGGAGGCAAGGGGGGTGGGGTAGAGGACCTGATTGGATGTGTTTTGTCCTTGGGGGAAGAAGGAAAGCCTGGGTCCTGCTGGTTTTGAGGAGCCTGCTTTGCCCAGATCCAATAAAGGCCCCTTAAAGGCTCATAAAGGTGCTGAGGGGGTGGGGCCCACAGTTGTCAAGGGCCTGTGGTTGTCAAGGGCGTGGTTGATAAGGGCATGCACGCGCAGCGCCCAGCTGCCTTAATCCTCAGGCTCAGGAAGAGGACACTCTCCTCTTCTTGCCATGGATATGTTATGCCAAATATTTTCATTCCTTTGCCTCCTTACCTACCAACCAATTTGGCTGCTGGTGCAGGGCGCTCCTCTCCGGGGGAGAGTCCTACCCCTAGACCCCCTGACCTCCAGCCCCCCAGGGCCCCCCAATCCCTGGCTTTCACCTTCCCCTGATCCTGCCGCTGAATCACCCCCTACCCTTCAGCCCCGGATTTCAAAACTCCTCGCCTTCATTATTTCCCCTGAAAACTGGAGGAAGGATCCAGTTGGTGGTCACCATGCTGCTGAAATTGTTGCAACTCGCAGGAAATCTACGAGACCTCCAAGTCTACCACAACCGATGCAGGAGGATTACTTTGATTCCAGTATGGATATCTTTTATCCTGAGGGGAGTCAACTTTTGGTGGGAGATTCAGAGAAACATCCACAGACCCGTCCCAAGACTGGATCCTTTTCACCCCAGCCTCAGCATCCAGAAACCTTTGCAGAGCTAGAACAGCTTCCCTTTAAGGCCCTGGAAGCTGAACTTTCAGCAAGCACACAACAGCCCAGCTGCACTTCTCGGATCTCCTGAGGAATCAAAACCTGTTTTAGTTCCAGACTCAGATTTGCTGTCAAGCACCCCTGAAAAGAGTGATACTGCTTCAGTCCTGCCAGAAACCCTAGTTCAGCCTACACTGGCTGCTGAGGAGAGAGGATCTTCAGTGGCTCAGGAGGTGGAAGCTCAGCCTTTAGAGTCAGGTCTGGTAGGGCATGCTATTACCAAGGGCCTGTGGTTGCCAAGGGCGTGGTTGATAAGGGCAGCTCCCAGCTGCCTTAATGCTTAGGCTCTGGAAGAGGACTCTAGTGCCCTTCTTGCCTGGATCTAGGCTTGACGAAAACATGTACTGGAAAATACTCCCTATTCTTTGTCTTCTCACTTGGCAACCATTTGGCTGCTGGTGCAGGGAGCTCCACTCCGGGGGAGAGTCCTAGCCCCAGTCCACCTGACCCCCGGTCCCCCAGGGCCCCCCAGAGCCCCTCGAGCCCTGGCTTTCACCTTCCCCTGATCCTGCCACTGAATCACCCCCTACCCTTCAGCCCCCAGCCACGTTGGGCTCTTTAAACTCTTTACATCCATTGCAGCCCAGTTATTTTTGAAGCCTGGTAAGTTTTATAGGACTTTGGTTCCTGCCCTCGATGAGAGTCCGCCTCTGGCTTTGCATCCTAGAAAGAGAAGTATAATTCCACCTATAGGTCTAGGCCAACCTGAAAATCAGACATCTGAAATATGTCCTTCACGTCCAGGTTCAAAACTACTAAGCTTTATGATTTCCCCGGAAAACTTAAATTTGCCCCATGTCACTGCGCTTGCGCAGAACGCGCCCCTGCTTTTTCAAAGGGGTCTCGCCCGAGGGATGGGACTGCTGGGGGCAGGGCTACTGTGGCCCACCCAGCCCATAGTGCTATGGACTTGGCAATAAGTCCCCACCTTCGACCCCCGCTGGGTCCCAGCAGCAAAAGTCTCTCTTGAAGAGTCCAGAGTGCTAGTTTTGTTTGTTTCTTTTTCGCAAAGAGTTTTTCCACAGTATTTAATTACACTCAATATTTCAAAACCAATTCCACCACCATGACCCCTTTCCACCGCCTTTATTTTGAGTTTTCCCACCACTACCCGAGATTTTCCCAAAGTATGCATTCATCTGGGGAACATAAAGTAACAAAGTAGGAGACTAACACCCAAGAAGAGCCGAGATAAGTACCAGGAGGTTTACTCCATGGCCTGGAGGCCAGCTGCACATGCTAGGGGAAATGGCAGCACAGATAGAGAAGGGAGCACCAAAGAAAGGGTGTTGAGAGGATCCTCCCAGGATGGGAGATGCAGGCTGAAAGTAGACTATAGACTGAACATGTTTGCCACTCAATGCCTCTTTTGTAAACCACAACACCCAAAAGGAGAGAGAGAACAAAAGGGAATGCCCTGCCACAGAGGCAGGGTGGGATGCGAGGAGATGGGGGTGGGAGGTATAGTGGCATCAGTAGTGGTGGAAAATGGGCACGGGTGGAGGGATGGATACTCGATCACTGTATAACTGAAACTCAAGCACAGAAATTTCTAAGTCTACAACTATACCTCATGGTGTTTCACTAATAAAAAATTTTAAACATTTATTTTGTATTGCTTGCTATAAATAATTGACTAAAAATGATCCAAAAAAATTTCCGTAGAGGAAAGTATGAAAATTGCTGTATCTCATCTTGGACCCATTGGTCGCCGGGACTAGAGACCAGAGAGCTAATTTAAGGACACTGGGCAAGGACCTCAAGAAAGCAGCGGGTTCTTGTTCATCAGGGACCTTTGGGTAGCAGACAGAGAGCACCACCTAGTGAAACTGGAAAATGAGGAGCGCTGACTGTGTGGGGGCAAACTACTTGGAAGAGGCAGGTCATAAAAATGTTTGTCATTGCAATCTCGCCTGAATCCTTAAAAAACAATTTCCTTCCTCCCACCCCAATCCCGAACTCACAGGATACTGGACTACTGTGAAGGTGAGTTTGTGGGTCCGGGATGATGAGTTTGTGGGTTGGAGCTGAGATCAGGACAGAAACTGGGGAACCGAGTTGATTCAAGTAGTGGCTACCACATGGGAGCTCGTGGTGCCCGAGAGACTATTCTTAGCTTCTCTGTAGCTATTTGGTGGGGGCAACGGCCTGGGAGGCAAGCAGGTCCTACCCATCTGTAATTCTAAAATGTTAGTGTCAGGGGCTAGAGCAAT
This sequence comes from Sorex fumeus, assembly GCF_029834395.1. Lineage (NCBI taxonomy): Eukaryota > Metazoa > Chordata > Mammalia > Eulipotyphla > Soricidae > Sorex > Sorex fumeus. The sequence goes on along the minus strand of NW_026606212.1, from coordinate 42,959 downwards.
AGTACAGTGGACAGGGCGTTTGCCTTGCACGTGGCCGACCCGCATTACATTCCCAGCACCCCATAGGGTCCCCCGAGCACCACCAGGGGTAATTCCTGAGTGCAGAGCCAGGAGTAACCCCTATGACTCAAAACGAAAAAAAATGCTAGTGTCAGATGGAACTGTGTTCATTTCTTTTGGGGCCACACCTGGTGATGCTCAAGGCTGACTCCTGGCTTTATGCTCAGGCATCACTGAACTCCTGGCGGGGGGTGATGGACCATTTATGGAGCTGGGAATTGAACCCAGGTCAGCAGAGTCAGGACAGCACCAAATCCCATCTGTGACATTTTTTGCCTGGTCCTTGAAAAAAGAATAATATATTCAGGGGTCAGAGCCATAGGACAACAGGTAGAGTATTTGCCTTGCATAAAGCTGACCAGGTTCAATCCCTAGCATCTCATATGGTTCACTGAGGACCACCAGGAGTAATTCCTGAGTGCAGAGCTAGGAGAAACCCCTGGCCATTGCCAGGTTTACCCACCCCCCCCCGAAAAAACATAAAGGATAATATAACCAATGTTCTCCTTTTCTAAGAAAAAATTGGTTCTATTGAATCAAGTGTGACCTTTCTACAATGCCAACAATTGTTTTATGAAAAGGAAGATATTTTTATATATCCCCTTCAGTCAGCGGGTAGGGCGTTCGCCTTACAAGCGGCCAGCATGGCCGACCCGAGTTCGATTCCTCCGCCCCTCTCGGAGAGCCCGGCAAGCTACCGAGAGTATTCGATATGCCAGACACAGTAACAACAAAGTCTCCAATGGAGACGTTACTGGGCCCGCTCGAGCAAATCGACGATCAACGGGAGGGCCTTTACCTTTACCTTTACCTTTATCCCCTTCAGTCTTAAAGTTGTTTTAAAAGTGGAAAATCTTTGATCATGGTCTTAATTGTATTTTTTTTTCTGTTTTGGAAATCTACAAGTCTAGAAACTACCACATCAGCGTTCCTCATTTTATGGCTACGGTAGTTAAAACTCGAAGTAGGAACATGAGGGATTCAAGGCACACCCCAGTTTAATCAGGACTGATGGGTGTTACGTGCAGGACATGCCTCCATCTGTCCCTTTTCTGAAAATTGCCCTGGATTGTCCTTAAACAGGTTTTATTCCATATCGGCATCCCAGATACCTCTCCCCGAAACAAAAGAAAGACATAGATTCTATCCAGGGCTTTTGAAAAATGATCTGAATTCTAGTCCATTCTTTCAAGCAGCCTGAAATCACTGGCATTCTGATACGCTTCCTCCACCCACCACTATTTTCTATGCCTCTGTACTAGATCATTAAGCTGCACCCGAGCTTTCTCACTCCACAAAACACAACTGGCTTTGGATAAGTTACTGGAGCCTGATATTGTTTCAGGCCAGTAATTACAGCCTCCGTTGCCTCTCCCATTGCCCTGTGAAACTGTTCACATGGTCTCCACTTCACGATGAACATGTTGTGGACAACAGGTTTTATCTTCCTTCTAGTACCCTGAGTGGTCCGATTAGAGTAGGCACTGAAATTCGATCAGAAAATATGATCACTTTCTTCGTACAAGGAGCACTTTAATAAGCCCCCAAATATAGAAACGTCATTGGGGTCCCCTTGCTTTTACGAACGACAGTCAGGAACTAGGGGCCTGGAATTGCATGGGAACGAGGAGGCAGCCCTTGGAAACCCTTTAGTCCCGAGGCTCTGGTTCATTTGGTTTCTGAAGGGCAAGGGAAGAAAGTGACACAGGATGAAAGCAAAGGACAGAAGACGTGGAGAATCCCCAAGTGAGGAGAGAGACAAGTTCTGGAAAACTCCACAGTAGGTCGGCTTCCCCCGCCCTGCCCCGCCCTCGTCTCATTCCCGGTGACAGCCTGTGAAGCAGGGAAAGAGTGGTTGGCCCTCACAGTGCAGCTTCCACCTCACCCTGAGGAGACAAGACACTGGTTCTGGCTTCATCCACCCTGACCCAGTGCTCTGTGAGCCCCCGGGGCCACTCCCTGGGTCTCCTTTGTGGCTCTCTGCTCTGGCCTCCTGTGGCCCTTCCGATGCTCCCTTTCAATTGCCCTCATCTGTGGCCTTTGCTCTTGCCCCATTCGGCTGCTTCCACATTTGCAAAGAGTTTTCTCCGATGACAGGAATGGGCCCTGTTTGCTTGGGCCAAGAGTTACTCAAGAAAAATATTGCTCCCCCCTCTTCTCCAGAACTCTCTCTCTGGAAAGAGTCAGTCTTAAGGTACCCCTGAGGTCCCTGAGAGTTTGCCCAGCGCCACACAGTCACCTGGAGAGGGCAGGTGCTTAGATAGTTAATGTATCTGTTCACCGAGAAGTGCAGAGAAGCTCAGTAGCCATTGGAACACCCGGCATGGCTGAGCTGACTGTTTGAGGGTGTCTCCCTCTCTGGGAATAGGCCACCGTGATGGTGATGGGTGCGTCTGTACTGAGCTTGTACAGAAATTTTCTTTTCTTTTCTCGTCTCTCTCCTCCCTTGGGGATTCTCCACGTCTTCTGTCCTTTGCTTTCATTCTGTGTCACTTTCTTCCCTTGCCCTTCAGAAACCAAATGGAACCAGAGTCTCAAGACTAAAGGGTTTCTTTTCTTCCCCTGCGACATCTGGATATGCTCAGAAGTTACTCAAAGATGTGGGGTGCTGAGGATCAAACCTGGTAGGGTGCTGCAAGGCAACACCGACCCGACATGCTACAGCTCTGGCCAAACTTTGTATGCCTTGGTCCGTGTTTTTACTTTCCTGATGGCACCTTAGGAACTGACAACGTTTTCCTTTTGAGGATGACCACCTGAACTAGCCTGTTTTTGGTCTCTATGCTACTGTCCTCAGCAAGTGCGAAGCTGACTCTGTTCTTTACGAACTTTCAAAGCTGAATTTATCGTGGATCTGGGCCACAGTCAGTGGAGTTCAGGGCTTACTCCTGGCTCTGAGCTCAGGGATCACTCTTGGCAGGACGCAGGGCATCATATGTTGTGTTGGGGATTGAAGCCGGGTCAGTAGGACACAAGGCAAGTGCAAACGGAGTTACTACTCATTATACTATTGCTGCAGTCCTGTCACCTCAGTTTTTTCATACCACTTCACACTCTGAGCTCACTTGTGCGTGTGTCTTGAGGAAGGGGTCCACCTCTGATCTTTGGCATGGGGGCCTCTGGTGAGCCCAGAGTTGTTTGTTCAAGAGATCCTGAGCATTTGGGCCCTATATTTACAATGTGAGCTGCGCACGGCTAGGCACGGCCCCTTCCCTGCCATGACTGTCTCTCCTGTCGCCAGTGACTCACTCACTGGCTGGGTTTGATCCCCAGCACCAAACAAATCGATAGAGGCATGGGGCAGGTGTCTCCAGTCGGCGAGAAAGAGAAGTGAAGACACACAGAATCAGAGGAGCCTCCAGAGAGCGCCTCCAATTACGCACAGCTGCAGAAGGTGAAAACCAGTCCTGGCACCTCAGGCCTTCCTGGCATCTCAGAGGAGTCCAGTCTCAAGGAGGGGGATCCTGGAGGCAACTTAAGGAGGCTCAAAGGAATGAGACTCGAAGAAGCGGCGCAGAGATGATGGGTTCTCCTTGGGGTCCATATCCACAGCTGTGAAATAACCAACTCTCTGCTCTCCGATCAAGAGAATGTGGAGGGAATGTGCACCTACCAAGCATGGGGCAAGAGTGTGTGCTGCTCTGAGGTCACGGTTCCTTGGGTCCAGGAGTGTCCCAAATGGTCAAAATTCAGTGATCTGGCACCTGCACAAATACGATGGCTCCTGTGCCCACGCTGGCAGTAGCCTCCCCAGGACCCACTTCCCCACTTCCCTAATTACAAGACTAATTACATCGCCAAGTGCTCCCGAGTGGGTGGTTGTTGGGGCTGACCAGCAAACAGTCCTAGCTCAGGGTGACAGGCCTTAACATGTGCCAGGACAACTCACACAGCGTTCTGCGACCACACGGTGGCACTCTGCACTTTCCCGGGCCAGCACCGAGAAGGATGGGCTGGTTCCCACCCCTGCAGTGGAGGGAGTGACAGAGGCACCAGCACTCACCTTCAGGGACTTGGCTGATGCCTACCAGGCGGGTGGTCAGCCCAGGAAATCCAGTGCCAGTGCCGGACACACAAACCCCAGGACCGCCCAGGGGAAGAGAAGATGAGGAAAAACCCTGGCCACGCAGCAGGGGCGGCCCCTCATGCTAGCTCACCACTGAAGCCCCTAGGGGTGGGAGAGCAGTCCAGATATCCCCCTTAAGTTCCGTGTCCCCCAAGCTACTGACTACCGAGCGCCCAAACTGCCGGGCTACACGCACTCGTCTACATTTGGCTGCTGGGAGCAGTGACGGGGATTGGCAGAGGACTCTGAACCTTCTCGGACCACAAGGGGAGATGCGGGCTGAGCTGAGGTGCGAGGACCTTGCTGGGTTTGTCTTGGGATGAATAAGGAAGCGGAGATGGGTGCCCAAGGAGGACGCCCAAGGAAGACCGGGAGGACACGGAGCTGAGCCCGCTAGGGGCAGAGATGCGCCAAGTGGTAGTGGGGGGAGGGGGAAGGGCAGGCTCTCGGGTGAAGGTGGGGAAGGGGCTAGCAGATGCCTGGCCCCTGGGTGCTTTCCCCCTCCCACAGTTAAACATATCATTACCGAAAAGGTCCCAGAGCTGGAGAATGCTGGCATCCAGATCCAAAGAGCCCGAAGGGTGCCAGCTAAAAGAGACCCTAATTAAAAGACTCCAAGACACATCATAGTCAGAATGATGGATAATATGGATAGAGATACGACACTGCCAGAAGCAAGGTTGAAGAAGGAAATCACATACAAAGGAGCACCCCTTAGGTTTATAGCAGACCTATCAGAGGAAACCCTCCAAGTCCAAAGACAATGGGGGGTATATCGTGAAAAAAACCAATGAAATGAACGCCTCATCAAGAATCCTCTATCCAGCTCAACTCTCATTCAAATTCGGAAGGAAACACACTATTTCATGGATAAATGACAGCTCAGGAATACATAGACTCAAAACCAACTTAAAAGAAGGACTAAGGGGGCTTCTTTAAGAGAAGAAAACCCCCTACAAGCACAACAAGCCCCTACAGAAAGATGGCACAAAACCCTCTACCAATAACCTCTCTCAACATCAATGGTCTAAGCGCACCAATCAAGAGACACAGAGGCAAAATGGATTCGGAAACTGAACCCAACATTCTGCTGCCTAAAAGAAACTCATCTGAACGTTCAGAGCGAACACAGACCCAAAGTTAAAGGATGGAAAACAATCCTGAAGCAAACAGTTCCCTCCAGATAGCTGCGGTGGCCATACTAGTGGCCTTAGAACTCATTTATATTTTACTGAAAAATCATTTTCTGGGGCAGACCTGATGGCACAGAAGGAAGGTGCTTGTCTTGCACATCACTGACCCAGGTCTGATCTCTGGCACCCCAGAGGGTCCTCTGAGCCCTGCCAGTAGTGATTTCTGAGGACAGAGTCAAGAGTAAACTCTGAGCTCTGGGTGTGCCCCAAACAAAACAAAAACTTCATTTCTAAGTTGGATTTTTGGACGCGTAAATTTGCACACAGAAATGACTGGTGATCGACAACACCTTTATATTTATAAAGTATGTTAAGTGCAAGGGCCAAAGGAAGAGGCACTGCTCAGGTCTTTCGGGGGCTAATGATTTTCCCTGCTCCGCCAGTGGTGCCTGAGGCTCCCAGGACTACACTCCATGACGATCGTGTGCGGCCAGGGGTGAAATAAGCATCAACCCCTTCCCAGTCATGCACCTTAACCTCTGTACTCTCCACTACACCTGCCTTTTAATTCTTTTGGTGTGGGGGGAAGAGGAGGTGCAGGGAGAAGCTGTGAATCAGTGCTCAGGAATCTGGAGGCCCCTCCCAGTGATTTTAAACAAAGGGAGCTGGTGGTTTACTAAGAAGCCCGAGAATGTGGGGGTGCTGGCCCAGGAGCACCAAGGCTTTGGGGCCTGTAGGCACCCACATTCAGTGCTTAGGGAACCAGATGGTGCCAGGGGGTGAACCGGATTTCACCACATGCAAGGCTCACTCTTTAATGCCTAGACTATCTTTCTGGCCTGCAAATTTGGTCTTTTCTATGTCTTAAATCTGAATTTATTATTAGCACGCAGGTTATTGAAAGTTGAAAACTACTGTGATATTGAGACCTGGACAATGGGAGAAAAAAGGCACTTAGATGCGTATCTCTTTTGGCTTCTAAAAATGATTCACTGTAGAGGCCAGGCCAGAGAGGGGATCAAAAGGGACCCCTGGATAATAATCTGGCAGTGTCCGAGGGGTTAGATTGTGTTGGGGATGATGCCCAGGTCATGCTCATATTATGTATGTGCCCTAACCCAAACATATAAGATATAACTGTTTCTTTTGTGGAAGAGTCCTCCCTTTGTTCAGGTGGCCAGGCCTCACTGCGAGTGATTCTCAGCCCAATGGTAGGTGGTTTAATGTGAGGGCCAATGTATGTGGTCTGATTGATCCAGTGGTGCTCAGGTGCTTCCAAGGCCACATCTGGCAGTACTTTTGAAGGCCTTCTGCACTATCTTTCTTGATCCCAGAATATCTGTTTTTTTAAATCTTTTGTTTAATAAGTGACAAAAAATTAAGACTTTTTCCCCCTAGGGGTCAGAGAAATAGTACAGCGAGTTAAGTCACTCGATTTGCCTGTAACCAGTTTAGTTTGATCCCCAACACCACCTGGTCCCCCGAGCCTTGCTGAATTGGCTCTGAAGGTCTCTGAGCACAGCTGGGGTACTCTAGATAATCCTTGGTACTGCAGTGCTTGAAGAACATTGCATTCTCAGACCCAGGCATTGAACTGCTGACCACAGGAATGGCAGGAAGGGGCCCTTAGGTCCCCTAATCAGCACTTCGGAACCCTCCCCCATGCCCACTTTTTAAAAACATGTTAGTCAATGTCAGTCTATATATGTATAACTTGTATACATGGAATATATTGCTATTTTTGTTTAGTTCAAGATTATCAGGATAATTTTTGTTGTTCTTAGGAGTTACGGACCAGCACCAGTGAATCTTAATATCAAGACAGGAGGAAGAGTCTATGGAACTACAGGTAAAATTTGTATTTGCCAGTGCATCAGTAGGAAAGTAATGACTATAGCTGAATAACGTACAGACTATAGTAGCTGTCACAGGTGATCTGAAAAGTGCTTCAGTTCAATTCAAGAGAGTCTTTTAAACTTGTGTCTCAAGGATGGGGAAAATTTTCTCTGTGAAAGGCTTTGTAAGAGAATAGGTGTTTGTAGAGTTTGTGGGTCACGAGGTTTCTTTTCCTCTTTTGATTTTAACTTGTTTGTACAACCCTGTAAGACCTGTTATAGTTCAGAGCATATAAAAAGGGATTTAATACCTGGAAGTTATTGGTACATATTGGTACAGGAATTTATTTGAATGAGTTAACAAGTTCCTAATCCGTACACTTTATCTTAGAGTTTCTTCCCTAAAGTTTAAACTTACTGTTATTGATAACATGCTTATTCTTATAGTATGCCTGACTTTAATGTTCTCATTGAAACCTTTGTTATATTAGAGCTATCACTAGTAAAATAAAAGGTAAAAGCTAAAGACCCTCCCGTTATTCGTCGATTTGCTCGAGCGGGCCCAGTAACGTCTCCATTGGAGACTTTGTTGTACTGTGTTTGGCATATCAAATACGTCACGCAGAGCTTGCCAGGCTCTGCTGTGCAGGCGAGATACTCTCAGTAGCTTGCCGGGCTCTCTGAGAGGGGCGGAGGAATCGAACTCGGGTCGGCCATGTTGGCTGCGTGCAAGGCAAACGCCCTACCGCTGTGCTATCACTCTAGCCCTAGTAAAATGGTGTTTTCTTTTTTGCTCTCAGTATCTTGCTCGTGCCATTCTTTCTCTATTTTGTATTTGTTAAAAAAGGAACAGAAGTCAAAGGGGTAGAGCTTGATGCACCTAGAAGTATTAATGGAGTTCCACTCTTGGAGGTAGATTTGGATTCTTTTGAAGATAAACCATGGTGTAAACCTGGTAAGATGATAAATGACTCCATACCCCTCCCTGGGACCAGCCTCAGTGACCCTCAAGGTCCTGGGGCACTCAGTGTGTGTGATGCTCAGTCTTCTGGGATGAACGGTGTGGTACCCGGGAGTGTGCTCAAGGCCACTGAGCATGTGCTCTAATACTCGAGCTGTTTCCCCAGCAGAAGAGGACTGGATTTTTCTTGGGAACACCTGATGGTGCTTGAGGTCTGTTGGCAATGACTGGTTACCTTGCGTGCTTGCCATCAAACCTGGGCACCTATATTCAAAGCATTCATTCTAGCTCTTTGACTTATCTCTCTGGATTGTAGATTTTTAAAAGACGTTTCGTATTAAAGTCATTAGAAAAATATCTAACTTTCAGTATCAATAGTATTCATAGGAGTTTTGTAAATGTCATTATAAATGTCCTAAGCATAATTAGCAGTAATAACCCGTGTTGCTAAATTGTAACTGTAGCTTAGCATTATATTAGTCTTGCATAGCATACTATTTTATTAGAATGCCATTTATAAAGGAATTTCATTAAAAACATAGTTTTGTGGTGCTAGAGTAATAATTGGAAGAACTAGTAAAATTTGAAGAGGTGTTTAAACTGATAGAACGTATCATTTACATTTTTATATTTTATTTGCTGCATAAAAATAGGATTGAAATAGTTGCATACAAAAGTTGTGTCTTCTTTTTAGGCGCTGACCTTTCTGGTTATTTTAATTATGGGTTTAACGAAGATACCTGGAATGCTTACTGTGAAAAACAAAAAAGGATACGAATGGGGCTTGAAGTTATAGCAGTTACCTCAATTACAAATATATTTACGGTAATTAGTAAACATTTCAAAATACCCCTGTCTTTTCTATTGTCCCACTTTTTTACCCTAATCACTTTTTCCCCATAAAGGTGATTAAATACTGTGTGATAGTTTAAAATTCCGTTCTTTTTATCGTATCTTCCCCCTTCCCTTTCAGAGTTCTATGTTAATTCTTATCTGATATTTAGCTACAAGTCACTGACTAGCCACAGCCAGTTTGTATTTGTATGGCCTATCAATTCAAAATTACGTGGTATCTGAATGGGGAATATGTTATTTAACTTAGGCCAAAGACTGTATATGGGAGTTACACCAGGTGCAGAGATCCAAGATGGCAGATTCAATCTTTTTTTTGGGGGGGGGGGGGTTGTGGGGATTTGGTTTTTTGGATCACACCCAGCAATGCACAGGGTTTACTCCTGGCTCTGCACTCAGGAATTACCCATGGCGGTACTCAGGGGACCATCTGGGATGCTGGGACTCGAACCTGGGTCAGCCGCGTGCAAGGCAAATGCTCTACCCGCTGTGCTACTGCACCAGCCCCAGATTCAATCTTTTTTTTAAGGTGTCACTGTCATCACTGTCCTCCCGTTGTTCATCGATTTGCTTGAGCGGGCCCAGTAACGTCTCTATTGGAGACTTTGTTGTTACTGTGTTTGGCATATCGAATACGTCAAGGGGAGCTTGCCAGGCTCTCCGAGAGGGGCGGAGGAATCGAACTCGGATCGGCCATGTTGGCTGTGTACAAGGCAAACGCCCTACCACTGTGCTATCGCAGGTGAATTTTAGTAAATTATCCTTGGTTGCTCTCATTTTTTGTTCTTGAGTTTCCTCCCATGCCACTACTCAAGGAACAAGATTAAAGTGGAAATAGCTTCTTTTTTCCCAAACCTTCAGCTTCCTGGTGACCTACAAGTTTGCTGATTGTTGTTTCATCTCCACTTTTGCAAGCATGTGAATTTGTACCCTATTATACTAACAAATGCAAAGTAAAGTTCTTGCTCTATGTTGTGATTTTATTTTGAGTCATAGTCTACGTTTGTTTGTTGGATATAAAAGTTTTTTCCAACAGGTTAGGCTGTTATATAGGTCATAATATAATCTATTAAAATTGGAGGCTTAAATTTTCCTTGTTTTTTTTTTAACAATTGTAAGGAAAATGGCGATCTGAATATCTGTATAACTTTGAATGTTGTATGTATTGCAGTTCGGGCATTCTTTAAGAAAAGAGTCTCTCAAAAAATTGTGGATTTACTATTATTTACAATGACTAGAAACATTTTCTGGAAAGTGAATTTTTATTTTTACTGGTTCTTTGTATTTTCCTTGAATAGAACTAAGAAAGTTCCTTTGAAAACTGCCAGCTTCCATATACTTTTGTCTCATCATGTTCCAACACCTGTCCCTTCACCAGTGTACATCGCTCACCACGAATGTTCCCAGTCTCCCTACTCCCCCAGGCAGGCAAGGCACCTTTCTCTCCCTCCTCCTTTCTGCAGTGCTCTGTCTCTCTCCTCCCTCTCTCCCTGTTTTCTGTCTCCCCATCTCTCTCACACACACGCCTTTTGGTTTACAATACAGATTCTGAAAGGTTATTATGTGTATCTCTTTACCTACTTTCAACACCCAGTTCCCGTCCAAAGTGATTTCCAACCATTTCCAAGCATTATTGCCAGACTGGTCCCTACTCTATCCTAACTACACTCTGTCCCCGATGCTTGTGGGAGCTTCCTACCATTGACCAGTCCTCCTGGCCTCCATTTTCCTAGTCTTGGATATCAATCTCCTGTATATATATATATATATGTGTGTGTGTGTGTGTGTGTGTGTGTATACATATATATATAAATATATATATATATGGGATGGAACAATAGCACAGCGGGTAGGGCGTTTGCCTTGCACGCAGCCAACATGGCCAACCCAAGTTCGATTCCTCTGCCCCTCTCGGAGAGCCTGGCAAGCTACGGAGAGTATCTCGCTCGCACGTAAAGCCTGGCAAGGTACCCGTGACGTATTCAATATGCCCAACGCAGTAACAAGAAGTCTCACGATGGAGACGTTACTGGGCCCGCTCGAGCAAATCAATGAACAACGGGAGGACCGTGACCATTCATATTATATTCCACGAAATGGGTGCTTGTATTTGTCAAGGGAGTTGGGAACCATATCCAGCAGTGCTGAGGCTCCTCCTAACTGCGCAGGCATCACTCCTGGAGGGGATGCTAGGGACCAGATGAAGTGCCAGGGAAAAGACTCTGGGTTTGCTGCTTGCTAGGCATCAGCCTTGCCCCAGGGCTCTCTCTCCAATCTACAGTTTACTGACTTACAACCTCGTATTACAGAATATTCACAGTACGATGTATTATTTGGATATCCTGCAAAGCAACCATGATTCCTGTATAGACCGTTTGAATTCCCTACCATAGATTCTAAAGTCAAGGACTGCTATTGGGGCTTATGTAGGCTAAAAGTAACGTTCTTGCTCAAGTTGTTTTTCCAGAAAAATCAACCTGAGGACACGTGTGCTTCAAACGTACAGGAGTTGGTGCTTATAAACATCGTTGGTTCTGTTAATTTTGGGTTAATAATATAGCAACTTCCAGTTTCTTTCCCAGATTTTATGGATTGATGGTGTCTGTACTGCATGGTGTCCCTTTATTTTTGTCTTGTCAAATATCTATGGAGAATCACTGAAGGTATTCATTTTAGGCTACATTGGTTATGAAGCTTTGCAATAATGCAATAGAGGTTTTATTTGTTTTGGATTTTTTGCCTTTAAACCTCACCCAGTGGTTCTATTTTTTTCATCTTTTATAATTTTATTTCTTGAATCACCGTGAGAAACAGTTACAAAGCTTTCGGGTTGAAATCTCAGTCATGCAATGATGAAACACTCGTCCCTTCACCAGTGTCCATTTTCCTCCTCCTCCTCCTCCTCCACCACCACCACCACCACCACCACCACCACCACCACCACCGAGCACCGAAATCCCGTCTCTCTCTCTCTCTCTCTCTCTCTCTCTCTCTCCTCTCTCTCTCCCCCTCTCTCTCCCTCCGCCCCCGTCCCGTCCCTTCACCAGTGCCCATTTTCCTCCTCCACCACCACCACCACCGAGCACCGAAATCCCGTCTCTCTCCTCTCTCTCTCTCTCTCTCTCTCTCTCCCTCTCCCTCTCCCTCTCCGTCTCCCTCTCCCTCTTCCTCCCTGGTACATTTTATATTTCAACGAGCCTCCGCTTGGCTGTTCCGGCTACTCAACCTCCGGGGCTCCAGGCTCTGCGCTCCGCGCTCTGCTCGCTCCTGAGGTTCTCTGCATCACTTTCGCACGTCCTCTCCTCCCGCTGGAGATCCATCCCTGCGCAGACCGCCTCGCCTCGCCTCGCCTCGCCTCGCCTCGCCTCGCCTCGCCTCGCCTCGCCTCGCCTCGCCTCGCCTCGCCTCGCCCCGCCCCGCCCCGCCCCGCCCCGCCCCGCCCCGCCCCGCCCCGCCCCGCCCCGCCTCGCCTCGCCTCGCCCCGCCCCGCCCCGCCCCGCCCCGCCCCGCCTCGCCCCGCCCCGCCCCGCCCCGCCCCGCCCCGCCCCGCCCCGCCCCGCCTCGCCCCGCCCCGCCCCGCCCCGCCCCGCCCCGCCCCGCCCCGCCTCGCCCCGCCTCGCCCCGCCTCGCCCCGCCTCGCCCCGCCTCGCCCCGCCTCGCCCCGCCCCGCCCCGCCTCGCCCCGCCTCGCCCCGCCCCGCCCCGCCTCGCCTCGCCCCGCCCCGCCCCGCCCCGCCCCGCCCCGCCCCGCCCCGCCCCGCCCCGCCCCGCCCCGCCCCGCCCCCTGGCACTCGGATCTCCAGGCCGGCCGGCCGGCGCCCCTGTCTTTGGAGCGGCGGCTGACGACTGGCGGCTCCCCTCCCCCCTGTCCTTCCTGCGCCTTTTGTTTTTTGGTTTGTTTTTTTTTTCTAGTTCTTCCTGCAGCTCTTTTTTTTCCCTTCCCCCCTCCCCTTCCTGCACCTTTCTGCCCCCTCGTGGCCGCTTTTCTATTTCTTCCCCACCCCCATCGGTGGGGGAGGGGGCGGCAGGGAGGCCGCCTGCGGGCAGTATTCCAGGAGGGGGAGGGGCGGGGACAGACCGGTACGGTAAGGCACGGTAAGGCACGGTAAGGTACGGTAAGGTACGGATCGAGGATCGGGATCGGGGTCGGGGTCGGGGTCGGGGTCGGGGTCGGGGTCGGGGTCGGGGTCGGGGTGGCGGCGGAGTTGTTTTCATTTCACTCCCTGAGCGGTCGAGCGCGCGCGACTGTATGACAATGACCAGCTCTCTGAGAAAGTCCTTTGGTTTCTGTTTTGCTTGATTTTTATTTGATTTTATTTTATCTATTGATTCGTTCATTCATTCATTTCCCCCCCCCCCCCCCCTTTGGGGCGGCGGCGGCGGCGGCGGCGGCGGCGGCGGCGGCGGCGGCGGCGGCGGCGGCGGCGACGACGTGGAGCACTCTGGGAGTTGTGGTCCACCCGCCCTCTCCGGCTCTACAGGAAGACGGACTCGGCCTCGAAACCGGTTAGACCAGTACAGGCACGCCCGGCTTTCGGTCCCACCCCCACCCCCACCCCCACCCCCACCCCCACCCCAAGAAATCAATAAATCAATCCATAAATCGATCATTCGTGTAGTCCGAGTCATCATCCGCGCCGCCAGGGGTTGGTTGGGGAGAGGGGGAGTCTCTGGAGGGGGGGGGGGGAGGGAGGGAGGGAGGGAGGGAGGGAGGGAGGGAGGGAGGGAGGAATCCCAGAGGTTTCCTTTCTCGAGAAGAACTCCGAGGGAGTGCTGCGTGGGAGGCCGACTCCTATTTGGGGTCCAAAGGGGAGTGAGATGGCATTCTGAATTCAAGAAACCAACGGGACCTACCTGACCTGCCTGACTGAGGGATTGTCCACGAATGAGTTCATGGAAGGGCGGGGGGCAGTGGGGGGCGAGGAGGCGAGCGCGTGGCCCGGGGAACAGTGCCACGGGGCTTCAGCATAGAGCACTTTCCCTGGGAGGGAGGCGGAGAGTGTGGCGGCACCAGGAGAAGAGGCCCGAGCTAAGTGACTGCGCCAGGCCCTTGAACACTGCACCCCGATTTCAAGGGACGGGCATTCCTCCCTGTCGACACCCACTTCATGCTTCCTCCCTTCCTCCCGGTACCTCACTCACGCAGCTTTTCTATTTTGCAAAGAAAAAAAAAAAAACTTTTCCATTTTGTCCTGTCTGTACTACTCAGGATGTGCTCTTGTGCCGGCTGGCTTTTCCTCTTTTTTTTTTTTTTTTTTTTTTTTTTTTTTTTTAAATCAATTTCTTCACGATGGATCACCGGGAGGCACAGGGACAGACTGACAAACTTTCGTGCTCCCGGGTCCGTCAGACCATGACCCGGGAGGGAGTGAGTGCGTACCCGTCCGTCCACCCGTGCCGTGGCTCCACCAGCAAGATCCAGATCCAGGCCCTGCTTTTCTCTTTGGTCCTGTCGGCGCTCGGGATGTACTCTTTGGCTGGCTGGCTGGCCGGCCGGCCTGCTGGCTGGCTTCTCTCTCTCTCTCTCTCTCTCTCTCTCTCTCTCTCTCTCATAAATTTATTTTTTTAATAAATCACACACACACACACATATATATACACACACATATATGTGTATATATATATATATATATATATATATATATATATATATATATATTTCTCTTTTTGGTCCTGTCGGTACCTCCTCAGGATGTACTCTTTTCCTTGCCGGCTTGCTGTCTGACTGGCTGGCTTTCCTCTTTTTTTTTTTTTTTTTAATTTTTTCACGAAGGGACAAGCTGGAGGGACAGGGACAGACTGACAAACTTTCGTGCTCACGTGTCTGTCTTACCATGATCGGCGACATACCATCATCCAGTACCCATCCCTCCACCCGTGCCCATGCTCCACCGCCCCTATCCAGGCCCTGCTTCTCTGTTTTGTTCTGTCGGTGTTCAGGGTGGACTCTGTCGCTCGCTTGCTGGTTTGTTGCTTGCTTGTTGGCTGGCTAGCTTGCTGGCTAGCTAGCTTGCTAGCTTGCTAGCTCGCTTGCTTGCTCGCTTTCTTGGCTTTGCTGGCTTGCTTATTGACATGAACTCACGTATTTTTTTTTTTTTTAATGTAGTCATTATGACACGATTCCATGAGTCAGGATGCACTCTTTTCCTTGCCGGCTTGCCGGCTGGCTGGCTGGCTGGCTGGCTGGCTGGCTGGCTGGCTGGCTGGCTGGCTGGCTTTCCTCTTTTTCTTTTTTTTTTATATATTTTTTTAAATAATTTTTTTTCACGATGGATCACCGGGAGGCACAGGGACAGACTGACAAACTTTCGTGCTCCCGGGTCCGTCAGACCATGACCCCGGGAGGGAGGGAGTGCGTACCCGTCCGTCCAACCGTGCCCGTGCTCCACCAGCAACATCCAGGCCCTGCTTTGCCTCTTTGGTCCTGTGTGCGCTCGGGATGTGCTTTTTGGTTGGCAGGCTGGCTTCTCTTTGGCAGGCTGGCTTCTCTCTCTCTCTCTCTCTCTCTCTCTCTCTCTCTCTCTCTCTCTCTCTCTCTCTCCCTCCCTCCCTCCCTCCCTCCCTCCCTCCCTCCCTCCCTCTCATAAACCTATTTTTTTAATAAATAGCTTTTTTATGTATATAATTCTCTATTTGGTCCTGTCGGTATCTCCTCAGGATGTACTCTTTTCCTTGCCGGCTTGCTGGCCGGCCGGCTGGCTTTCCTCTTTTTTTTTTTTTTTTTTTTTTTAAATTTTTTCGCGAAGGGACAAGCTGGAGGGACAGGGACAGACTGACAAATTTTCGTGCTCACGTGTCTGTCTTACCATGATCGGCGACATACCATCATCCAGTACCCATCCCTCCACCCGTGCCCATGCTCCACCGCCCCTATCCAGGCCCTGCTTCTCTATTTTGTTCTGTCGGTGTTCAGGGTGGACTCTGTCGCTCGCTTGCTTGCTTGTTTGTTGCTTGCTTGTTGGCTGGCTAGCTTGCTGGCTTGCTAGCTTGCTGGCTTGCTAGCTCGCTTGCTTGCTTGCTCGCTTTCTTAGCTTTGCTGGCTTGCTTATTGACATCAACTCACGTATTTTTTTTTTTTTTTTAATGTAGTCATTATGACACGATTCCATGAGTCAGGATGCACTCTTTTCCTTGCCGGCTTGCTGGCTGGCTGGCTGGCTGGCTGGCCGGCCGGCTGGCTTTCCTCTTTTTCTTTTTTTTTTATATAATTTTTTTAAATAATTTTTTTTTTCACGATGGATCACCGGGAGGCACAGGGACAGACTGACAAACTTTCGTGCTCCCGGGTCCGTCAGACCATGACCCGGGAGGGAGTGAGTGCGTACCCGTCCGTCCAACCGTGCCCGTGCTCCACCAGCAACATCCAGGCCCTGCTTTGCCTCTTTGGTCCTGTGTGCGCTCGGGATGTACTCTTTGCCTGCCCGGCTGGCTTCTCTCTCTCTCTCTCTCTCTCTCTCTCTCTCTCTCTCTCTCTCTCTCTCTCTCTCTCTCTCTCTCTCTCCCTTCCCCTCCCTCCCTCCCTCCCTCCCTCCCTCCCTCCCTCCCTCCCTCCCTCCCTTAAACCTATTTTTTTAATAAATAGCTTTTTTATGTATATAATTCTCTATTTGGTCCTGTCGGTATCTCCTCAGGATGTACTCTTTTCCTTGCCGGCTTGCTGGCCGGCCGGCTGGCTTTCCTCTTTTTTTTTTTTTTATCATTTTTTTTTTAATAAATTTTTTTCACGATGGATCACCGGGGAGGCACAAGGACAGACCGACAAACTTTCGTGCTCCCGGGTTTGTCAGACCATGACCCCGGGAGTGAATGAGTGAGTGAGTGAGTGAGTGAGTGAGTGAGTACCCGTCCGTCCACCCGTGCCCGTGCTCCACCAACAAGATCTAGGCCCTCCCTGCTTTCTTCTTTGGTCCTGTCGGCGCTCGGGATGTACTGTTTGGCTGGCAGGCTGGCTTCTCTCTCTCTCTCTCTCTCTCTCTCTCTCTCTCTCTCTCTCTCTCTCTCTCTCTCTCCTATCTCTTTATTTTATTTTATTTTATTTATTTATTGAATCACCGTGGGAAAGGTTACAAAGCTTTCAGGTTTAGGTCTCAGTCATGCAAATATCAAACACATTTCGCTGTAACAATACTTATTTTTTACCATGAAGAATCCCAATAAAACCCCACCCCCACCCCTCCCAGTCCCTGTGGGGCAGATGAATTCTAGGTTAACACTCTATCTGCTTTGATTAGATTCATTGTTTCAATAAAAGATTCACCACTATGATTTAGAGTTTACCCCCCCCCCCCCCCCGCCCCAATCAGACATGCATGCCGAAAAAGCATTGTGAAGTGATTTGCTTTCTACAGCTGGGTTCAAGAATTAAATGTTGGTTTTGGAGTTCTGCTATTTTACTTATTGACCCTGGAAGTATTTCTACTGAAAGTCAGATAGTTAAGAAATTGGTTTCTGTGCTCTGGAGTCGTGGCCGTGCTGGAGAGCCACTAGTGGGGGGGCAACTGGTGGCCTCGGTAGGGCGTGAAGGGCGGACCGAAACGCCCCCCCTCCCCATGTCTCTCCTATTTCTTTAATAAATCTTTTTTTTAATACAAAATTTTCTTTTTGGTCCTGTCGCTACCTCCTCAGGATGTACTCTTTTCCTTGCCGGCCGGCTGGCTTTCCTCTTTTTTTTTTTTTTTTTTTTTTTTTTTTAATTTTTTCGCGAAGGGACAAGCTGGAGGGACAGGGACAGACTGACAAATTTTCGTGCTCACGTGTCTGTCTTACCATGATCGGCGACATACCATCATCCAGTACCCATCCCTCCACCCGTGCCCATGCTCCACCGCCCCTATCCAGGCCCTGCTTCTCTATTTTGTTCTGTCGGTGTTCAGGGTGGACTCTGTCGCTCGCTTGCTTGTTGCCTGCTTGTCGGCTAGCTTGCTAGCTTGCTTGCTTGCTTGCTAGCTTGCTTGCTTGCTTGCTTGCTTGCTTGCTTGCTTGCTTTTGCTTGCTTGCTTTTGCTTGCTTGTTTTTGCTTGCTTGCTTGCTTGCTTGCTTGCTTGTTTGCTTGCTTGCTGGTTTGCTTGCTTGCTTGCTTGCTTGCTTGCTTGCTTGCTTGCTTGCTTGCTTGCTTACTCGCTTGCTCGCTCTGCTGGCTTTGCTGGCTTTGCTGGCTTGCTTATTAACATGAACTCACATTTTTTTTTTTTAAATGTAGTCATTATTTTTTTGGACAAACCGGCAGGCTACCGAATGTCATCTGCCCACACCGCAGAGTCTGGCAAACTCCCCGTGGCGTACCCAAATATATGTCAAATACCAGTCACAAGGATGGGTCTCATTCCCCTAAGCCTGACACAGCCTTGAATATGGCACTTTTTAAAAAATCTCAGGCTGGGGCCTGCTCAAGGCAAGCGAGCTTGCTTGCTTGCTTGCTTGCTCGCTCGCTCGCTCGCTCTGCTGGCTTTGCTGGCTTGCTTATTGACATGAACTCACATTTTTTTTTTTAAATGTAGTCATTATTTTTTGGACAAACCGGCAGGCTACCGAATGTCATCTGCCCACACCACAGAGTCTGGCAAACTCCCCGTGGCGTACCCAAATATATGTCAAATACCAGTCACAAGGATGGGTCTCATTCCCCTAAGCCCGACACAGCCTTGAATATGGCACTTTTTAAAAAATCTCAGGCTGGGGCCTGCTCAAGGCAAGCGAGCTTGCTTGCCTGCTTGCTTTTCTTTCTTTCTTTCTTTCTTTCTTTCTTTCTTTCTTTCTTTCTTCATTGTCGAATTATTTTAATCTCATTTTATTTTTTTCGAAGGACATGCCAATGGACTCATAGAAACAAACTTCAGGCAAAGGTTGGGGAGAAAGATCAGTCACACTCGTACTCTAAGTCTTGGAATCAAAGGGCGCATGCTTTTGCTTTCTTTGGCTTGCTTTTGCTGCAAGTGTGTGTTGGGGGCGGGCGGGGGGGGGGGGGGTGGCGGGGGATGAAAGCCAGTGCCTGCGATCAAGCTGAAGCCTCTCTTTTAAATCTATCTGAGATGCTTGCAGGACTTTCCTAGGAAACCCCCGCCCGAATTCTCTAGCCGGAGGGTGGCGGGGGGGGGGGGGGGGGCGCTTTTCGGGTGGGGGTGGCGGTGGGGGAGAGAAGGAGAACGAGAACGGACAGGAAGGAACGGACACGGCGGGGAGGGGAGGGGAGGGGAGGGGAGGGGAAGGCGGCGGGAACCATCTCGGTGGGCGGTGGCCATGGTCGTGGCGGCCCCAGAGCTTCCCGGGAGTTGTGGTCCTTGAACCAGGGTTTTGGTTTCATTTTCCTTCAAAAAAATCAATCAATCAATCAATCACAAAGATCCGTGTGCTCAGAGGCCAGAGGGAACCTGACTCCAAGCCGGCGGGCCCGGTCGCCTCTTTTTGCATGACAATTGCCGCCCGCCCGGGGGGGCTCCGGGGCTCCGGGGCTCCGGGGCTCCCGGGCTCCCGCCGTTCCGCCCCGCCCCGCCCCGCCCCGCCCCGCCCCCCCCACGACCGTCCAGCCCGCCCAGAGGGTGAGGGCGGGGGAAGAGGAAGAGATGCCGCTCTCTGTCGGTATCTTCCTTGGAGATAAGATCTGCTAAGCGCTCTTGGGTGGGTGTAGGCTTTGGACAAGCACCTCAGAGGTGGGGTTGGAATGGGAGGTGGTAGGGTGGGTGACCTCTTTCAGCTTGTCGCTGGCGGGCGGGGGAGGGGAGCAGGAGAAAGGGGAGCAAGAGAAAGGGAAAACCGCGGCTCGGGAGAAAACTCCTCCCTCCTTCCTGGGCACTTCAAGAAACAGCCTTCGTGGAGGCCAAATCAATCCTCCTTGACTCTGCGGCCCTGGTTTTCTCGATGTAAAGACCCGCCCCCTCCGCCCCCTCCGCCCCCCCCACGCCTCCCCCTCCCCCGTGGGCTGATCAAGTGACACAAAGCCTGGGGAGAGGTGGGGCGGGGGGGGGGGGGGTGCGAGGGCGGTGGTGGTGGTGGTGGTGGTGGTGGTGGTGGTGGTGGTGGTGAAGGAGCTTTGGTGAAGATGCAGTAGCTTCAAAGTACTGTGAACAGAAAACACGTATCATTGATAAAATTCCCCGGGGGGGGGGTGGGGGGGGGAAGGAAACCATGGCACTTTTTTTTTTTTAAATTTTATTGACTCACCTGTGAGATCTTTACAAGCTTTCATGTTTGGGGGACAGTCACACAATGATCAAACACCCATCCCTCCACCAGTGCACATTTCCCACCACCAATATCCCGGGCATTATAACCCCGCCTACACACACACACACACACACACACACACACACACACACACACAGAGGCACACACCCTCCCCCTGCCTCCCTGCCTCTGTGGCAGACACATATTCCCCATTCTCTCTCCCTCACCCTCTCCCTCTCCCTCTCCCCTCTTTTCGGGGTTTATGCTTTGCAATACAGACACTGAGAGGTCATCATGTTTGGCCCTTTTTCTACTTTCAGCACACATCTCCCATCCCGACCGGTTCCTCGAGCCATCATTTTCTTCGGGATCCAAGATCCTTCGTACCCAATAGGCCAAATACCAGTCATAAGGATGGGTCTCATTCTCCACCGCCCCTATCCAGGCCCTGCTTGCTCCTCTATTTGGTTCGGTCGGTGGTCAGGGTGGACTCTGTCGCTCGCTTGCTTGTTGCCTGCTTGCTTGTCGGCTGGCTTGCTTGCTTGCTTGCTTGCTTGCTTGCTCGCTCGCTCGCTCGCTCGCTCGCTCGCTCGCTCGCTTGCTTGCTTCCTTGCTTGCTTGCTTGCTGGCTTGCTCTGCTGGCTTGACTGGCTTGCTTATTGACATGAACTCACTTGTTTTTTTTTTTTTTAAATGTAGTCATTATTTTTTGTAGTCTCATTCTCCTAAGCCTGAAACAGCCTTGAATAGGGCACT
Organism: Sorex fumeus; assembly: GCF_029834395.1. Taxonomy (NCBI): domain Eukaryota; kingdom Metazoa; phylum Chordata; class Mammalia; order Eulipotyphla; family Soricidae; genus Sorex; species Sorex fumeus. The sequence continues at coordinate 22,137 of NW_026606212.1, read as the reverse complement.
GTTTCAAAATCTCAGGGTGGGGCCTGCTCCAGGCAAGCGACGAACAACAGGATGGTCGTGGTCGTGGTCGTATTCGTTATTTATTTAAATAAATACGTACTCTTTCTTGCTGAATGAGTGATTTCCATGACCCCTTGGAGTGCCAGGGACCGAACCTGGGTCCACAGCCACCCAAGGCCAGCCATACTCAGGCCAAGCAGCTCGCCTTTCCACGGACTGAGAAGTCTCCATACTGGCTCCACCAGGCTGAAACGGACATCATTCGGACCAGCAGCGAATTCTCCAAATCCTTTTCGTGTCCCTATTCCCTATTCACGGCCGTGAGGGAGGGAAGAGGGACACGAAAAGGATTTGGAGGGTTTGCGGGGATTTGGAGGCTGGAGCGCTAGCAAAGCGGCAGGGCGTTTCCCTGCCACTCAAGCCGCCGCCGCAGCGGGGGGGGGGGGGGGGGGGGGGGGGGCCCGCCTGCCTTGCCGGCTTCAACTCCTCCGCCCCTCCCTCCAGGGCGAACGTGCCACCTCTTGACAGGCACCCCTGTCAAGAGAAACTTCCCTTCTCTCTTCCAGCTGCCTTCTCCCCTTGGCTCATGAGGCAGGCTTCCAGCTAGGGAGCAATCTTCTCGTGCCGGCCGGCCGTGTATCTGCTCTCCTTAGGTGCGAGCCTCATGGGATGTGGTTGGACCCTCCACCCACGAGTGCAGTCCCTTCTCCGGCTGTCCCTCTCTTTCTGACTCATTTCACTTAGCATGAGACGCGCTGCGCGTCTATCCACGGACTCGTACGTACTCTTTTTGCTGGCTGGCTCGCTTGCATGCTTGCTTGCTTCCTTCTTGGCTTTTGCTTGCTTGCTTGCTTGCTTGCTCGCTCGCTCGCTCGCTCGCTTACGGTTGCTTGTTTTTCTTTTTATACATACGTACACACGTACGTACGTACGTACATATGTATGCGTGTATATTATATATATGTGTACATATATATGTATTTTTTTTTTATAAACGTCTTGAATGAATCGCCGTGAAGTACAGGGACAAACGGACAAAACTTTCTTCCCTCCCCCCGTCCCTCCCCATCCCTCCGTCTTCCCTCCGTGTCCATCTCCAGAGATTCCAACCGGGGTCACGGGGTGCAAGCTGCCCATAGTTCACGTGTGGCACAGGTGCCTGACTTGACTCCCGTTCTATTTTTTTTTTTTCTGCCATCCGGACCCGGACCCCTCGGCTATGTCCCCAGCCTCACGTGTCCCTTAGGTTCGTGGTGTCACGGCTCCATCTCGAGGTCGTTTTAAAACGCATTAAGCCACGTGAAACACGCACTCGCGCACGCACCCACCCACCCACTCACTCACGCCCGCCCGCCCCCGCAACACCACCGCTTCACAGTGACCGATTCGGGAAATGGTGAAGAGAAACGAGCGGGTGGTCGTGCGCTCTCTCGATGTGGGCGCCGCCGCCGCCGCCGCCGCCGCCGCGCCACACTGCACAACGTCCTGCATTTAGCTTCGCGAGTGGCCACGACGAGGGTGTGCTCGTTCCCGAGGGTGCCCGTTCGCCCGAGAGGGCCACGGTGCCGGTTCCTTGGTGGAAATCTCCACGAAACTCCGCCGGGGCGAACCCGAACCGCTCCTTTCTGCGGACCCAGCTCCGATGATTTCCTAGAGCCGCTTCATGTCTCACGCCACCGCCACCGCCGCCGCATCTTCTTGTTGTCCCCAGGGAGGGAGCCGGGGAACAACGAACCGGAACGCTCTTTCTCTCTCTCTCTCTCTCTCTCTCTCTCTCTCTCTCTCTCTCTCTCTCTCTCTCGGGTTGCGTCGCCTATTCCTCCAAGGAGGTTGGCCCCTGACAGACGGACGGGTCCTCCCCGGTCTTTTCGTCAAGTTCATCGGGATTGGGTGGATCTTCTGAGCTCTGGGTGCCTTGTCCATCCAGTCCGCTGTGAACCCCAAACAGGCACGCAGAGGCCGAGAGGGAGACGGAGATGGACACGGACGCACGCACACAGACACAGAACAGGCAGGCGGGCCCGCGCGCTCAAACACACGCACTGAGTGGTGGGGGGTGGTTTTAGTTTTTGTGGGGGTGGGGGGGAATTGTCCTCCTCTCCATCCCCAACGGCCCTGCCTGTTTCTCGAGGGGAGGGAGGGGCGGTGGGATTTAGTTTCCCTCCACAGGAGTCGCGCGGGGCGGGGTGGCGATCGATCGCGCTGAGGTTGCTCGGGCGCCACCTGCCGTCCGCTTTTCTACGGCGCCGGAGCTCCTCTGGGCTGACGGGAGCGATTCGCTCGCACTGCCCGAGGCGGCGTTCCAGGATGTCGGCGTCCGAGTCGACTTCGGGCCCGCTGTCAAGGCGCCACCTCGCGAGGAGCGACGGTGGAGATTGGAACTGCAGGTTCTTGAGGGAGGCCGTGTTGCCTTCGCAGCCGGGTGCCGGCGCCGGGGCTGGCTGCCCGGGCGGGTCGACCAGCACCCCGGCGGCGGGTGGCGCCGTAGCTCCAGGGTCGGCAAGCGGCCCGGAGCGGGGCCGAGGGCCGGGCCGGGCCGGGCCGGGCCGGGCGCGGGGCGGTCCGGGCGCGCGGCCCGGCGCTCGGCCGGCGGGTGACGCGGAGCTAAGCCCCGGGGCCGGCAGCGGCCCGGAGCGGGGCCGAGGGCCGGGCCAGGCGCGGGGCGGCCCGGGCGCGCGGCCCGGCCCTCGGCCGGCGGGTGCCGCGGAGCTAAGCCCCGGGGTTGGCAGCGGCCCGGAGCGGGGCCGAGGGCCGGGCCGGGCGCGGGGCGGCCCGGGCGCGTGGCCCGGTCCTCGGCCGGCGGGTGCCGCGGCGCTAAGCCCCGGGGCCGGCAGCGGCCCGGAGCGGGGCCGAGGGCCGGGCCGGGCGCGGGGCGGCCCGGGCGCGCGGCCCGGCCCTCGGCCGGCGGGTGCCGCGGAGCTAAGCCCCGGGGTTGGCAGCGGCCCGGAGCGGGGCCGAGGGCCGGGCCGGGCGCGGGGCGGCCCGGGCGCGTGGCCCGGTCCTCGGCCGGCGGGTGCCGCGGAGCTAAGCCCCGGGGCCGGCAGCGGCCCGGAGCGGGGCCGAGGGCCGGGCCGGGCGCGGGGCGGCCCGGGCGCGCGGCCCGGCGCTCGGCCGGCGGGTGCCGCGGAGCTAAGGCCCGTGGTCGGCAGCGGCCCGGAGCGGGGCCCGGCCCTCGGCCGGCGGGTGCCGCGGAGCTAAGCCCCGGGGCCGGCAGCGGCCCGGAGCGAGTTGGGTCTATGGCTGCCCGAGCCCGTGGACGCCCTTGCCCGTGGCCGTCCTTGTGCCCGCTTGAGCCCGTGTCGTGTAGCTCTAGGGTCCGCAGCAGTTCGGAGCGGGGTGGGGGATGGCGATCCCGCTGAGGTTGCTCGGGCGCCACCTGCCGTCCGCTTTTATATGGCGCCGGAGCTCCTCTGGGGTGACGGCAGCGTTTCGGTTTCACTGCCCGAGGCGGCGTTCCAGGATGTCGGCGTCCGAGTCGACATTGGTCCCGCTGTCGAGGCGCCAGCCCGCGAGGACCGGCGGTGGAGCTTGGAACTGCAGGCTCTTGAGGGAGGCTGTGTTGCCTTCGCCGGCGGGTGCCGGCGCCGGGCCTGGCTGCCGGGGCGGGTCGACCAGCACTCTGCCGGCGGGTGCCGCGTAGCTAGCTCCAGGGTCCTCGGCGGCTCGGGAGCGGGGCCGGTGGCCGGCGCGAGAGGGGGGCGGCCCGGGCGTGTGGCCCGACCCTCGGCCGGCGGGTGCCGCGTAGCCAGCTCCGGGGTCCTCAGCGGCTCGGAGAGGGGCCGATGGCCGGCCCGAGCGCGAGGCGGCCCGGGCGCGTGGCCCGTCCCTCGGCCGGCGGGTGCCGCGTAGCTAGCTCCAGGGTGCGCAGCGGCTCGGAGCGGGGCCGGTGGCCGGCGCGAGAGCGGGGCGGCCCGGGCGTGTGGCCCGACCTTTGGCCGGCGGGTGCCGCGTAGCCAGCTCCGGGGTCCTCAGCGGCTCGGAGAGGGGCCGATGGCCGGCCCGAGCGCGGGGCGGCCCGGGCGCGTGGCCCGTCCCTCGGCCGGCTTGAGCCCGCGCCTCGTAGCTCCAGGGTCGGTCCGCAGCGTCTCGGAGCGGGGCCGATGGCCGGGCTGAACGCGTGCCGCCCTTGGCCGGTCAGCGGGCGGTGCATCGGTGCACGGTGACGGGGTCCGGCCGTGAGCCCGTGGGGGCGCCTGGTCCGCGGCCCCGAGAAGGAAGAGGACTTAGTTTTGTTTGATTTCCCGCCGCGGTGTTTCTGGGCTTCTGACTCTATCCCCTTAGCCTTCCCGAGCTGGCTTTGACCTCCGGGCCGCCGCCGCCGCCGCCGCCGCCGCCGCCGCCGCCGCCGTGGGGTCGTCGCGTGGCTTCGGGCGCAGCTTCGACCATGCCGAGTCACGGGGTCGACCAGTTGTCCCGTGGAGCTCCGGGACTCGGGGCGATGGGGCTCTCCTGGGTGCCAGTTGCCGGGTCCCTGTTCCAGAGGTGCGGCGGGAAGATGCAGATCGGTCCCGTTTCCGACATCGGTCCTTTTCCCGTGCGACGGGACCGGTTTGGACCGCGAGATGTGTGCTGACACGCTCTCTCTCGGTGGCTCTCTGCCGTGAGGATCGGGACCGTCGTTCCCCCGGGTGCGTGTGGGATGGTCGGGGCCTGTCTTGAGGACTTCCTCCCTGGCCTCCCGCCGCTCGAGCCGCCCGCCTGGGCCCTGTGCGCCGGCTCTCGCGTGCACCTGGGGGCAGTGTCCCAGCCGTGGCTGTCAACCTCCGGCCTAAGGCGCCCGAGTTCAGCCCGGCGTCCGCGGCCCCGATGTGAACGGACCTCCCCCAGTCCCGCGGGCCCCCGTGCCCGCTGCGTGTCAGGCAGTCTCGCTCTCGTTGGAGGGGGTTGTCCGGTCGGGGTCCGGAATCACCCCGAGGTCAGAAGGGTGGGCAGAGGCTGAAACGGGCCTCTCCCCTCTCCGGAGGGTTGCTGTCCTTTGCTCGCTCTCCTTCGGGGTCCGGTCCCCTCCTCGTCCGGGGGGACCGGTGGCCGCTCGCTTCTCGCATCCTTTCCTTGCTGATCGATGTGGTGCTGGTGTGCTCTCCCGGGCCGGGCCTAAGCCGCGCCAGACGAGGGACGGACATTCCACGTGAATGGGACCGCTCTTCTCGTTCTGCCAGCGGGCCTCTCGCTTCTCCCCCACCTCGCGGTGGGGCGGGGCGTTCAGGGGTGCGGACCCCGGCCCGATCCCGTTCTTGCCGCTCTCCTGCTTGGTGCACAGGGAGTGGGCTTTTCGGGGTCGTCTGACACGGTGGACAACCCTCGCTCTGTCGGGACCGTCCCAGGTTCCCGTTCTCTCGAGCCGGCCCCTCCCCGCGGCGGGGTGGGGCCGCCCGGCGGTGGCGCGCGCTGCCGTGCCTCAACCGGCCCTCGGTGGTGCCCCTGGAGCGCTCCAGGTCGTCCTGTCAGGTGCCTGAGGCCGAGCCGGTGGTGCCGTTTCCCCGTCACCTGGCTTCGCGGTCCTGCCCTCTTGGGGCTCTCCTCGTTCGGTGGTGTTCCCCTCTGGGGGTCGAGCCGGTCGTTGTTTGTCACACGGGAGTCGCCTTGCCGTTCGCCCCCTTGCGGCCCGCCGCTTGGGTCGTGGGCGGTTGGGCGGCCTCCGTTTCTCGGGCGCGTGCCCGCGTGCCTCGCATTAACTGGCTCTCGCGCACGCGGGCGCGTGAGCGGCGGCGGTGGGTTGTCGTTGTGCCGGGCTCTGGGAGACGAGGTGGCCCCCCCCTTGGGGGCTCTCTCTCGCTCTGTCCGGGGTTTCCGCTCCTCTCCCGTTGCGGGGGCGGAAGCCGGTCACCCGCCGTGGTGGGCGGGGGCCGTCTGCCGGGTGCTGCGGAGGGGCGGCGGGCCCTCCCGCGGACCCAGCACACAACGGACCTGACCGCGGACGCTCACGCTTCTGGTCGGTCTTGCTTCGGCGGGGCTCGGCCACCGGACCACTACGGCAGACCCCCCCCACTCGAGTCGGGGGAGCCCGGAGAAGCGGGGCAGCCGGCCTAGGTCGGGGGGCGGCGCCCCCTCGGCGGAGAATACTCCTTCTCTAGCGATCCGAGAGGGTGCCTTTGGGGTACCGGATCCCCCAGCTGCTGCCCCTCCTCTACCTGCGCTGTCAGCCACCGGTAGCAGAGCCTGCCCTTCCCCGCCGCCCTGTGGCGGGGAGAGGCTTCCGCCGTCATTCCCCCCAGACGTGGGGGGGGGTGCCGAGCGCCCTCGCTCTTTGCCTACCGCGGCCCGCGCCTCCCCCCGTCGGGGGAGGGTCCCGCCGGGCCGAGCCGGCGTCCCGGCGTCGGGGCGTCGTGTCGGTGGTCGGGGCTCGGATGGGCCCGTGTGTGCGCGGTCGGAGAAGACGGGCGTGTGCGCGGGTATGGTCTCGCTTCCTGGACCCGACCTATGCCCGCGCGATCCCCCGCTCTGCCCCGCGGGAGCCGTGCTTCCCGTGGGGGGGGGACGACACGCTGTCCGCTCCCGTGTCTGTGTGTGCCGCAGCCGGCGGTGGTGCTGCGGAGCCCGGCTTCGGGGTGTGCGTGCTCTCGGCCCCCAGCCGAGCGAGACGCTCTCGCGCGGTCCGCGCGGTGGCGTGCCCCCGAGTGACTGGACGTTGCCGTCTGGGTACCCGGACCCTCCGGCAGGACTCGGATGGGCAGAGGGAAGAGGAAGAGCGGTTTGTGGAGGCTCTGGGCGCCGTCGGCCTTCCCTGCCTCGCGTTGGGGCTGGGGAACGGGTGTCGGTGGTTGGCGCTGGACCATCCGGGTCCCCGCCGGTCGGGGCACCGCGGTGCCGTGCGCGGCTGTGGCTTCCGTGGTGGAGCGCGCGTCGGTGGGTCGGCCGTCGGGCCGGCCGGCGTCCCGGGCGTGGGTGCGGGACCGCCCTTGGTCGTTGGGCGGTGGGATTCCCGTGCAGAGTTTTCCCGGTGGCCCGGTCGGTCCCGGCGGCGGGCGCCTCCCTCTCGCGTTTTCCCCTCGGAGCCCACCCGGCGCGTGTGCTGCGTTGCCCCGGCCCTCGCGGGCCCGGACCCCCCGGCCCCTCGGGCCCCTCCCCAGGGGAGGCTGTGTGCCCGTGCGGAGCCCGGTGGTGCTTTGGCCCCCGTGTTCCCCCTCGCGTGGGGGT